>NC_092370.1:17928642-20428642 GCF_030028105.1 Mobula birostris | reverse complement strand
GTGTGCCTATTGGGAAGAGAAGATGGCAGCGCGACGCAGCTCACAATGGCCACTCTGGTGGTGATATCTGTTAGCTGTCAAGTAGGGTGCCGTGCACAATCCTAATTTGATGGAGACAGACGTGAGAGCGCGGAGGAACATCTGGTGAAACTTCTGAAATTCCTGCTTCGCTGCCGTTGCTACTGTGCGATCCAGAGTCTCTGGAGGAGAAGGCCCGAATCCTCGGCTTTGCTTGTTGCTCGGCGGCCAGGGCAGGGTCAAAGGGCTCGGCAGAGGATGGTGCTCAGTGCTTGGTGTCAGAGGGCTGGTCGGAGGCTCGAAGTTTTCAGACAGTCTCAGAGTCTGCTGCAGTCGGGTGCTTCCAATGGTGCTGCATCACCAAGTTTGCGGCGCTTGGGGTTCATGGCAGGGAGAGTTTCTCCCTTCTGCCGCCTGTGTAAGATGTTGAGCCTATCGGGACTTTGAGACTTTTTTTTTACCGTGCCCATGGTCTGCTCTTTATCAAATTACGGTATTGCTTTGCACTGTTGTAACTATATGCTTTAATTATGTGCTTTTGTCAGCTTTTGTCTTGGTTTGTCCTGCGTTTCTGTGATATCTTTCTGGAGGAACATTTTATCATCTTTTAATGCATGCATTTCTAAATGACAATAAACGAGGACTGGGTGTCCTCATCATCTAATCTAATAATCTAATCTAAAAGGTATTTAAGTGTTCCTAATGTATCTGCCTCTATCGTTACCCCTGGCAGAGCACTCCACTCACTCACCACTAGGTGGAAAGAACCTTCCTCTGACATCCCCTCTATACTCACCAACTTAAAATTATACCCCTTTGAGCTAGTCCTTTCTGCTCTCAGAAAAAGTCTCTGGCTATCCACTCCATTTATGCCTCTTATCATCTTGCATACCTCTATCAAGTCACTTCTCAGCCACCTTCATTCTAAAGAAAAAAAAGCCCCAGCTCACTCAGCCTATTTTGTTATGACATACCCTTTAGCCCAGACAACATCTTAGTACATCTCCTCTGCACCCTCCCTAAATCTTCCACATCCTTTCTATATTGAGGCGACTAGAACTGATCAAAATATTCTAAGTATGGTCTAGCCGGATTTTATAGATGTGAAACAATACCTCACAGCTCTTAAACTTAATTTCCTGCCTAATGAAGCAAACATGCCATAGGCCAACACCCCTATCACCTTGCATGACTACTTTGAGTATCTATGGATGTGGACCCCAAGATCCCTCCGTTCCTCCACTCTGTCAAGAATCCTGCCATTATATCTGTACTCTGCCTTCAAATTCATCCTTCCAAAGTGAATCTTCTTCAAATTCTCATAAATCCTGTCTTGTAGAATCCTCTCCAATAATTTGCCTACCACTGATATAGGTGCCACTGGTCTATAATTCCCAGGGTTATCTGTACTCTATTTCTTGAATAATGGAATAATACTTAGCACCCTCCAGTCACCTAGTATCTCTCCTGTGGCCAGTGAGGACCATCACCAAAGGCTATTTGCTACTATTTATCACCTAAGTCAAGAAATGTGGCATGGGTCTGAGTTCTGAGATATTCTTCACTGGGTCAAAATCTAATTTGATTGACTATCCTTGCCCTTTGAATCACTCAAGGACACCATTAAGCTCTGAAACATCTCATAGTTGTATGTTTTAGCATGGACTCTCCATTTTTCTCGATATTAGAAGACTTCTTTCAGCCTGTTGTCATCCATTTGATGTTGACATGAGAATATCATTACATACCACCCTTTTGGTTTTATGAAAAGTTTATGTCTTGCTCTCTGTACTAATCTGGGTGAGAAGCAACTGCAACAGCAACATAATGAGCAGAAGTCATCCCAGGTGTATATAATAATGAAGCATAACTGGTCTCCCATCTAACTCAACTCAACAGATCAAACTTTGAAAGGACTTGGTTGCCTGTCAGTGCTATGACTGAATCTCATATTTGGCAAGCAAACAGTTGGATGATATTCAAGATCTTGATTAACAGTTACCTTCGGATCACCATATACTCCTCCACGACTATCTTATTACGGTGCTACAGCTCTGGTTTGTTCGATTTTATAAATAATGATCTCAGTTTCAAATCATTTCAGATCTTACTCTTCCATTCCTCTCTGAGCAAAGGGCACTGGATGTTGTTTGCATGAATAAATATTGCATTATTCTCAATTTACAAGCTAGCTTTGATCTCTTGAATTAGAATGTGTCTTCCCTGAAAATCTTTGAATAAATTCTAAACATATTGTGATAAGTTTCACTTTAGTGCATATAACTCATTTCAATTTACATCGAAGAAAATCCATTTCTTCCAATCTGAGCATAGTTTGCCTCTTTTCACTACAATGCTCCTCTGTACTACAGGAAGAGATATGTTTCTGTTATCAGGAATGTTGTCCGCCACCCATTCCTCGTTTTGGTGATTACTCAACTCTTCATGATAAACCAGCTCCGAGAATAACTGTAATTGGACTACTGGGACAGCAGAGTAGCGTAACAGTTAGTACAATGCTATTATCAGAATCAGAAACAGAAACAGGTTAATTATCACCCACATATGATGTGAAATTTGCTGTCTTTGTGGCAGCAGTACCATACCATATATACACTTACTGTAATTCACATTTCCCTATTATTACATTGTTAAATAAGTAATGCAAAAATAAATGAAACCCTGTTTATTGAGCATCTCTAGAAATGTGGCTCGCTAGCCCCTTGCTAACAGCCACCAGACTCAGTGGTGAGAAAGCCACCTTTATCAGACTCCATATGTCTAGGGTAGATGTCATTTGGGTCCCACTAAACCCATGAGGCTGGGATGTCTCACCCAGCTGAACCCCGATTTGTATGAATAGTGTGTAACTTACTGCTCCCATGCAATCAGTTCTGGTCACCTCACTATAGGAAGAATGTGGAAACCATAGAAAGGGTGCAGAGGAGATTTACAAGGCTGTTGCCTGGATCGGGGAGCATGTTTGATGAGAATAGGTTGAGTGAACTCGGCCTTTTTCCTGATGGAGGTTGAGAGGTGACCTGATAGAGGTGTATAAGATGAGGCATTGATCTTGTGGATAGTCAGAGGCTTTTTTCCCAGGACTGAAATGGCTAGCACGAGAGGGCACAGTTTTAAGGTGCTTGGAAGCAGGTACAGAAGAGATGTCAGGGGTAAGTTTTTTTACGCAGAGAGTGATGAGTGTGTGGAATGGGCTGCCAGCGACGGTGGTGGAGGTGGATACGATAAGGTCTTTTAAGAGACCTTAAAAGGTACATGGACAGATAAACGGAGCTCAGAAAAATAGAGGGCTATTGGTAGCTCTAGGTAATTTCTAAGGTATGGACATGTTTGGCACAGCTTTGTGATCCAAAGGGCCTGTATTGTGTTGTAGATTTTTTATGCTTCTACGTTTCTATGTTAATCACCCAGTGGCAAGAAATAATAGTCCATACACTGCATACAATTGTAAAGAAAGTGTATTTATGAATGTTAGCTTAACCAAACAGTTATTGAAGAAAAAAAAGGGACCGTAATAATTAAACAGTCAAATGTGCACAGGTTCGAGTTCAAATTTTCTAAAAGCTGTTCTGTCCACTGTGCTCACAGTGCAAACACCTGTTTACCGATCCCTGGTAGAACTCTGCCTCTTGAGCTCCATTAGATAGCGCTTTCTCGCTGGATCAAATCCCTCGACCGGTTCTCTCAAGATTCTTTTCACTCTATTTCCCACCAGAAAGGACCTCAATCCACTTCAGTATCCATCACAAGACCTCTCCCCCAGTGCTCTCTGGAATGTTCTCCCAGTTCCACCATCCTGATTGGATGACACAACATTCCTAAGCATCCCTTATCTTTAACAGTAACCTAAACACTACCAGCAGAACACACTGCTTCTACAGAAAACTATTGCATTAAATATCTTACATTAGCAGTAGAATCTTTACCAGGATGTTACATAAAAATTTTTAAAAAGTAGTAAGGTAGTGTTCAGGGATTCAATGTCCATTCTGAAATCAGATTGCAGAGGGGATGAAGCTGTTTTTGAATCATTGAGTGAGTGCTTTTAGGCTCCAGCACCTTCTTCACGATGGTAGCAATGAGAAGAGGACATGTTCTTGGTGGTAGGGGTCCTTAATGAGGGGTCCTTTTTGAGGCTTTACTCCTTGAAAATCTCCTGGATACTACGGAGGCTAGTACACATGATGGAGCTGACTAAGTTTACAACTCTCTGCAGCTTATTTCAATCCTGTGTCATAGCTCCCCCATACCAGATGGTGATATAGCCAGTTAGAACGCTCTCCATGTTACATCTAAAGAAATTTGCAAATGCCTTTGGTGATTTACCAACTTTCCTCAAACTCCTAATAAAATATAGCTGGTGTTGTGTCTTTTCCGTAACTGCATCGATCTGTTGGGTCGAGGATAGTTCCTTAGAGATGATGACAGTCAGAAACTTGAAATTGCTCTTTCTACCACTTTAGATCAGTCTATGAGGACTGGTGTGTGTAAACTTTTGCTAGCATTCTTCAGTCACTCAATTGGCATTGGTTAATGGCGAAAATATAGAATTGATGGTCAGAGGTAAAAGAAACTAAGTTACAAAGTATCGGGAAATAAGGAGAGGTAGAACAGGACTAACAAGATCACTGTCCAGTGGCACAGTAGCATAAGGAGTTGGCATGGTGACTGGTATGGTGACATAGCAGTTAGCGTAACACGATTACAGTGCCAACAATCTGAGTTCAATTTTGCCACTATCTGCAAGTACTTAGGTTAGTAAGTTCTCTCCATGATGGGTTTCCAGTTCCTCACACATTCCAAAGACATATGGGTTAATAGTTAATTAATCACTTGGGTGTACTAGGTGGCGTGACCTCACTGGTCCATAAAATATACTGGTATCAATGTTCTTGGTATCTTAGCCCCTGCTAATGCCACTTGGATAACAATCCTCCGTAGATTGCTGCCGGACATGCCTGCATTCCTGAGGGGTTTAATTGTGAGCAAACCCACCATGTGCTGCTGTCTAACAGCAGATTCCCTTTCAAAATCTCCCTCCCTGCACTTCTTGTAAGATGACTTCTCTTTGCTACTGCTACATTCTGACTTCAAAAGGACTTCTGTGTTAAGTGCTCTGCAAAACATGCATAACAGGAAACTGGTTAGCTTCACCACTGCTAAAGTTACCAATGTGCTCGACACGTCAACCTCCAAATGTTTGTAAATATAACTTCAAACTGAATTATTGTGGTCTGATTGTTTTCATATTTATGGTTTATTCATTTCTGTG
Source organism: Mobula birostris (assembly GCF_030028105.1). Lineage (NCBI taxonomy): Eukaryota > Metazoa > Chordata > Chondrichthyes > Myliobatiformes > Myliobatidae > Mobula > Mobula birostris. Next base: position 20,423,331 of record NC_092370.1, on the reverse strand, counting down.
GAGGTTTGCCATTATTGTGAGTATAACACTCAAATGAAATTCCCTTTTCCATGTCCAAGGGCAATCCTGTTTGACACACCAAAATCAAATCTCAAATTAGGAATTGTCATCAATTTGCTATGGATGGGTTCATTCTTCATCACAAAAACATACACAACACATTCACGCAAGACACTTACAAATTGGCAATGTATAGAAAGCTTGAGAACAATGACTAATTTGCCTATGTATTCATTTTTAAGCTGATTGTTTGTCCCATAACAATATCTCTCAGCAGTCTTCAATGACTGTGAAATGTTATGCTGTGCAAAGTGTCATTCACTTTTCTATCACTTGGTTCTGTTGCACTGAAAAAATTCTTAAGGGTTTCATAAATCTCCACAACCTGCTTCAGTCAAAAATGTGTTCTTCTTGTCTTTAGTGTCTCATAGGGAGGTGGCTAGGAACGGACCCAAGTGCAAGACACAGACACTGAAGGACTAGGGACAGGACTAGGATACAGGGTGAGAGCAAGGACATGGACAGGAAAACCGGGAACCTGGAACAGGACTGGACAAGAGAGCTAGGAGCCCGGGCTTGGACTGCGAGCCAGAGACTGGACAAGGACCCAGTACCTGGGTCTTGCCTCTGGCTCAGACCCCAGAACTAGGCAAGGATGAGGCTTGGCTGGCAGGCAGGATGAGGCTGGAGCCTTAAGGCTTGAGGCTAGGCAGGAGGCTGGAGACTTGAGACTTGAGGCGAGGCTTGGCAGGAAGCTGGAGACTTGAGACTGGAGGTCAGGCTTGGCAGGAAGCTGGAGACTTGAGACTTGAGGTGAGTCGAGGTTGGAGGATGGAGGCAGGAGGCAAGGCGAGGCTGGAGGCTGGAGGCAGAAGACTTGAGGCGAGGCGAGGCTGGAGGCAGGAGACTGGAGACTGGAAGCTACTCCTGGGCAGGGCGCAGATCTCCACCCGACGGAGGCAGGGGACAGGAAGGGACAGAACCAACCGCAGGTAACGGCAAGACGGCCTGGCTTACCCGACGGAGGCTAGGGAAAGGAAGGGACAGAACCAACTGCAGGTAACGACAAGACGGCCTGGCTTACCCAACGGAGGCTAGGGACAGGAAGGGACAGAGCCAACCACAGATAACAGCAAGACAGCCTGACTTACCCGACGGAGGCAAGCGATAGGAAGGGAGCTAGGTACGGGGTGGCTGCAGGACAAGACAGCAAGACAAGGCAAGGCTTCAGGCAATGCAAGGCGAAACGAGCACTTCAGGCGAGGCGAGAGTTACCAGCAAGGCTTCAGGCAAGGAGTAAAGACAAGAACAATCCAGCAGTCACACCCCGGTCTCTGAAGGTACTTATGCAGCCAGTCCCAACAAGCAACAGCTGCCTCAATTAGAGCTCAACAAGAATAGAAACAGGGTAGACAGGAGAACCTGGAGCAAGGGTCGATGGACCGGACCGTGAACCAGAATACGGACTTCACAGACCGGACCATGACATAGTACTATCACATTTTTCTGTATTATTGGGAAATTCCAAGATGTTTGCAGCAAAATATGTTTCCATCCAATCCACTGGAAGTTTTCCAAGGGTGGCTGTACCCTGTCTATTATTTCCCAGGGCAGAGTCATCTTAGAATGACAGTACAACCATGAATGCAACTTTTCACTAGGCCTAAGTTCTACTCTCTTGTGCCATCTAAAAAAAAACTAGATCTTCTTTTTTGGTATTCAAAGTTTGTGATAAAATTTTACTTTTCAGGGCCCAAGAGGTTTATTGTTAACCTTAGCTTCCTAGCACAGCAGCATGACCCTCCCAGAGTCATTTGCGACTAACAAATATATTGCTCTGCTTCTTGTTGTAATAAAGAACAGTCTATAGTTATTAACATAAATTGCAAGAAGCAATCAGTTTGAAGTTAAAGGCACAGCTTTGCGATCAGGATTATTTACAGAGCTTGATGCTGAGATACATCCTAGGATGCACTGGGGCACATTATCAGTGATGTAACCTAGGTGTATCGGGTCTTTCAATATCAGGCACCTTTGTCCAGGTGGCCCAGTCAGGGACCAGCTAGTGTCCCAGCAGCATTGCTTTAGATCCAAAGTCATTTGGAGGCACACACAGCAGCCTCCATGACAGCTCCGAAGGCTCTTTTTTTGCAGCCCCTATAACACCAAGGAGGGAGAAGGTGCTGCAGAGTGAGCAGCCAGCAAAACCTCTACAGTCTCGCATTGTCCTCTCCACCCCTGTCTCCAGCATTGCTTTACCAGATCCTGGTATTTGGATTTCTTATGCTCAAACACCTCCTCAACCTGATTTTTCCAAGGAACTGTCCGTCTACCATGTCCAAGGTACCTTTGATAAGGCTAGGATTAAATACATGGGTTGCTTGGCTGCACAGCTCTTTGGGCTGGAAGGACCTGTTTCATGCTGTATGTCTATATAAATAAAGTGATACTTCTTCACTTCATGTCAAAATGCGATATTTTTTGGAGTTATATCCCACACAAATAAATACAAAACATAACTCCACATGACAGCAATTTATTCCTCCAGCTATTAAAGATACCACCTACAAACGATTAGATAATATCATCTTGCTGTGCTTAATAAGATATTAATGACGTCAGTAGAACATCATTCCAGATCTGTTTTTAATTATTTATGTTTTAGTCATAGTATTGGAGTGCATTAAAGCAGGTGCTTTGGCTCAACAAGTTCACACAAACCACGGATACCCATTGTAAATTCCAATGTAAATTCTCTTCACGTTCCTATCACCTCTCATCAGAGAACACCACTCACCTTCACAATGCAAGCACGTCTTTGGGATGTGGTGGAAACTTGAGGGCACGGGGCAGTGGGGGGAGGGAAAATGAGGTGCCCTTGTAGAGAACATGTAAACTCTACACCAGGGTTCCCTAACCTTTCTTATGCCACAGTCCTCTACTATCGACCAAGAAGTCCATGGACACCAGGTTGCGAACTTCTGCTCTACATAAACACCACAGAAGGTCAAGTTTGAACCTGGAATTCAACACCTTAAATTACTGTCACTCTGCCACTCTGTAGAAACACACACAAAACGCTAGAGCAACTCAGCAGGTCAGACAGCATCCAGGAAAAGAGTACAGTCGATGTTCTGGGCTGAAACCCTTTGGCAGGACTATGTTTGTCTCTGCCACTCTGTCCACACTTTTTGCTGCCTCAGTAAAGCAGCCAACATAATCAAAGACTCCTCCAAGCCTGGACATTCCCTCTTGGAGTATTCCAACATATTCTTGCCTTGATCCTTAGAGATGGCAGGCAGACTTTGAGGAGTTAGGAGGTAATTTACTCACTGCCTCTGACCTGACCTTGTTCTCAAATAATGCACATGGATGACACAGTTTAGTTTTAGGTCTGATAATCCTCAGGATAATGACTATAGGGGATAAAATTATCTTAAAACATTAAATGTAAAACATAGAACATTACCGCACAGTACAGGCCCTTCAGCCCATGATGTTATGCTCACTGTTTAACTTACACTAGGATCAAACTAACCCTTCTCTCCTACATACAGTACTGTGCAAAATCTTAGGTGCCCCAGCTATACGTATGCACTTAAGCTTTTTGCACAGTACTGTACCTCTCCTTTTTTCTATCATCCATGTGTTAAGTGTCTCTAATGAACAAGGACCTCGGACATTAATATTGTTGAATATCAAGGGGTGATAGTTGTATTTTCTCTTGCTGGATGTTCTCATTGACTAGTAATCATGTACTATAAATGTACTGATCACCTATCTACCCAGCCATGGAGACTGTCCAGGTCTTAATGCATTCGATTGTGGATGATCTGATCCTCCACACTGAATACTATATTCTGCCATCATATTTGACCTACCAAAATGAACCACCTCACACTTTTCTGGGATGAACTCCATCTGCCACTTCTCAGTCCAGCTTTGCATCCTATCAATGTTCTGCTGTAACCTCTGACAGCCTTCCATACTATTCACAACACCCCCAACCTTTGTGTCATCAGCAAATTCACTGACCCATCCCCCCACTTCTTTATTCAGGTCATTTATAAAAATCACGAAGAGTAGCGATCCCAGAACAGATCCCTGAGGTACGTCATTGGTCACCGACCCCCATGGGGAATATGACCCGTCTACATCTCTTTGCCTTCTGTGGGCAAGCCAGTTCTGGATCCACAAAGCAATGTCCCCTTGAATCCCATGCCTCCTTGCTTTCTCATTAAGAGTTGCATGGGCTACCTTATCAAATGCCTTGCTGAAATCCATATACACTACATCTACTGCTCTACCTTCATCAATGTGTTTAGTCACATCCTCAGAAAGGGTTGTTAGCTTTTGCTTTTTTATGTATTTTTTTTTGTAAAATGCTATTGTCTTTCTTTTTCCCTGCAAATGCCTGCAAAGAAATTAATCCTTGTAGCATGTACATACTCTGATAATAAACTTACTTTGAAGTTTGAAGCTAGTGTATTTTTTGCATAAATATAAATGTGCCACTTCGTTGATGGCAACATACGATATTATTCAATTCAATTTTAATTGTCATTCAACTATACATGAACACAGCCAATAAGTCAGCTTTACCCTGGGGTCACGGCACAAAACGTGGTACCAACTGACACATGCAAGATAGCAATCACAAATGGTATCACAATCACATATTAAAAGAATCCGAACTTGCACCATCAATCTGCAATTGACCACAATCGAGCAGACCACTTCTGCTGAGTGAACACTGGAGGAGAAGCAGGGGCATTGATTCCAGCCTGGACAACGGTGCAGTGTAGCGGCTCTGATGTCTCTCTCAGGCGACACTGCGGCTTGAGATCTAGTACTTGCATATACAAGAAGAAAATGACATATAAAATGACAGTAAAATACAACCATACAAAGAGATATATGTATATAGTCTAGACCCTTCAGTTCACTGTAGATAGAACAAATGTTAATATCTAGCTACTTTTACACTGTATGCAATGTAACTTTAAAGTGTGAATAATAAATTTTGAAAATAACTTTGATTAAATTGCCATTTAATATCCTTGTCAAATTCCACTTGGGATTTTATTATCAGTTTTCATTGCAGAGATCAAACAGATCTATATTGAAATATTAATTTTAAAAATATGGATTCAATCAATCACTAAATATAAACATCCGATTGGCTATATCATTGTCACCAGCTAGTTCTCTTGCGTGAATTACTTTGTTGTGATCCCACCTCGTTCAGGTGGTGCTTCAAGAAGGCTTCAGCCATCATTAACGGATCTCACCAGTTCTCATTGAGGGATCAGAAGTGGAACGGAAACTCAAGTTCCTGAGTGTCAACATCTCTGAGGATCTATCCTGAGCCCAGCATAATGATTGTTGTAGCGTGGATGAAATCACTGGAGAGACAGAGTCACTGGTAGATACAAAGCCGCTTCTTTATTCGACACAGGCATCTACGGATGGAGGCTCTTTCGGTAGAAAGGTCTGCTAGCCCAATGTGGGCTTGATATTTATATGCTAAACACAAAGGCAATCACTACTTAAAAAGTTATAGACAATGCATAGACAATACTTCCTATTGAAGCTACATACAAAATATCACACCACCTAACTTCATCCTTTCCTTCCGACACCAACATGTCTGGGTTGGTATCCACAGCCTTTAGGAATGCAATTAAATCTACAATACATTTATTTGGCATTTTACGTGCTAACATAGAAGACAATTAATATTTATAATGTATAGATAATACTGTCTTCGAAACTACAGCATCTGGTCAAACTACAGCACCAGAAGCATCTGGTATTCACACCTTTTTAGGCAATCCACAGTATTTTGTCAAATAGTCAAATAAAAGTCTGGTAGCCAAAGTCATTTAAGTGTAAATAAATCATCTATCCAAAAAAAACTCATTCTAACATTGATGCAGTTACAAAGAAGGTATGACAGTGGCTATATTTCATTAGAAGTTTGAGAAGTTTCGTCACCAAGGATGCTCGCGAATTTCTAGATACTACGTGGACAGTACTATAGCTGGTTACGTCACCGTCTGATATGGCAGCGAGGGGAGCACTACACAGGATCGAAATGAGCTGCAGAAAGTTGTGAACTCAGTCCGCTCCATCACGAGCACCAGTCTCCATAGCATCCAGGCCATCTTCAAGGAGTGATGCCTCAAAAGGAGACAGCTATCATTAAGGACCCAGAACCTGTCCCCTTACCATTTCTACCATCAGGGAAGAGATACAGGAGACTGAAGACCTATGCTCAATGATTCAGGGACAGCTTCTTCCCCTCTACCATCAGATTTCTGAATGTCCGTGAACCCATAAACACCACCTTAATACTCCTTTTATTTGCACTAATTAATTATTTTGTAATTTATAATCATTTTATGTTTTGGTACTGCAGTGTTGCCACAAAACTAGTTTCACTTCATATGACCGCGATAATAAAATTTGTTTCTGATTCTAATGACAGGATCAGGGCAGTTGACCTGTCAGAGTGTGGGAATTCCGGTGATCCCACCTTATTTATATAAGACTTGGATGCCTGCAGTAGAGGAATGCATCTGAAGTGCTTGTTAAGGAAATCAAATCCAGGGCAAACAGGGTCTACAGAAACTTATTTAGTCTGCTTTAAGCAGGTTTTTTAAGTCAAGTCAAGCTTATTGTCAGTTAACTATATACAAGTACTGTATATAATGTGTATAATCATATAATGTATATAGAAATGAGACAAGGTTCCTCTAGCCAGGGTGTAAAGCACAGTGGTACTCATAATACAAATAGCCTGCAATAACTTATGCAGGTAAGGATAAAATCTGCAGATGACTCATGTATAAATAGTGAACTAAAGTGCATAAATTAAATGCTGTAATGTATGGAACAGATTAACCAGTGACACTTCAGATACGATGCAGCAGGGAATTCAGAAGCCTAATGGCCTGGGGGAAGAATCTGTTTCCCATCCTGACCATTCTTGCTTTTATGCATCTGAGTCTCCTGCCCGATGGTAGAAAGTCAAAGAGTTGCTGGATGGATGGGTGGGGTCCTTAACAATACTAAGGCCCTGTGTACACAGCGCTACTGATAAATGACAGATGGTAGGAAGACCCCTGTGACCCCTATGAGAAAGCATTTTCAGAAATACTTCAAACACTGCATTCAGTATATTGATGCATTTCCTATCGGGAGGGTTAATCATCCAATTGTGAGAATTAGAAGACAAGCTTGGAAAAAGTTAAGTCAAAGGGAAGCCTTCCACATTTTGATATGAACTGTGTAGTTAATGTTCTGGAATTTGCATTATTCTGCGCACATTACTCAGTGAAGGTTCTGTAACATCCTATTCATGCCTTCCTTCAAGCTTAATCAAGATGTTCTCCTTTGCATTCATAATACCTGTTACTCTTTGTTGACTGCGCATTAACTGAGTTAGCAGATGTCCCTGAAGTGACTTAAAAGGATCAGTGATACTAAAGTTCAATGCTATGGTAATCTTCATAATCGTGGGAACTATTGGTGTCCTGGAGATATCTGCTGGTCATTTTGAAGAAAAGTGTTTACAATTTCTTTCATGTGGTAAAAATATGCCTTGATATTTTAAATCGAAAAGCCAGGGTTTATAGTTGGGATATTGATAGATGTGCCACAATACTTTGAGTTTTGACATATCTGCACCTAATATAGAACATAGAATAGTACAGCACGTTACAGGCCCTTCAGCCCACAGTATTGTGCCGACCCTCAAACCTTGCCTTCCATATAACCCCCCACGTTAAATTCCTCCATATACCTGTCTAGTAGTCTCTTAGGCTTCACGAGTGTATCTGCTTCCACTACCGACTCAGGCAGTGCATTCCACGCACCAACCACTCTCTGAGTAAAAAACCCTTCCTCTAATATCCCCCTTGAACTTCCCACCCCTTACCTTAAAGCCATGTCCTCTTGTATTGCGCAGTGTCAACAGCCACTTACAACTGTAATGCAGATGACACCACAGTTGTTGATAAAATCTCAGATAGCAATGAGGAGGCATATCGGAGTGGCCTAGATTTGCTGGTTGGGTGGTGTCACAACAACAACATTGCAATCAACATCAGCAAGACAAGACCAAAGAACTGATTGTGGACTTCTGTTAGGGGAAGTCAGGAGAATACACACCAGTCTTTGAGGGGTCAGTGGTCAGAAAGGAGAGCAGCTTTAAGTTCTTAGGTGTCTACATCTTAGATGATCTGTGCTGGGCCCAATAGATCAATATGAAGAAGTCAGGCCAGTGGCTCTACTTCATTTGGAGTTTGAGGAGATTTAGTATGTTGCCAGAGAGTCTTGCAAATTTCTAGGCAGCCTGGTATGGAGCCTCTAATGCACAGGATGACAAGAGGCTGCAGGGTGTTGCTAACTCATCCAGATCCATCATGGACACAAGCCTTTCCACCACTGAGGACATCTTCAATTGGTGAGGCTTCAAGATGGTGACATCTATCACTATGAACCCTAATCATTCAAGACATGCCTTCTTCTCATTACGGCCATCTGGGAGGAAATACAGAAGACTGAACGCCCACACTAAATAATTCAGGAACAGCTTCTTCCCCTTTGTCTTCAGATTTCAGAACAGTCTGAACTTGAAACCCTGAATATAGTCTCATTATTCCCTTGTTTGCTCTAGTTATTTTGTAATTTATAGTATTCATATTTTTTCTACTGCACTGTTGCCACAGAATAACAAATTTCATGTCATCACTGGAGTCCACTATAATGTTCTCCAAAGGAGCATTCTATCGGTGAGACCTCAGGTAGATGTAGAGGCTGATTGGGGATCTACATATCTGGGATGTTAGGGTGGATTCCCTTAATGGAGAATATTTGTGCATGATTTTGCTTAATGTGGGGAGGCTGATACATGGGCAGCCTCCACACAGTCCTTACCAGATCAGGTTCAGGGTCCAGTGACATGGAGTGCAAGATGACTGGGGACTCCTTACTGCTACAGACTTCCTTTGCTTTCACTGCTGTTGTGATGTGCCATCTTCTTCCGTCAGATCTATTGAGGTCTTGGTTGGATTGCTCTTTGTCTGGAACCTCCGCTTTGTTCTTTCCTCCATCTGTGACTCTACCAGAAGCTAAATGCACAATGGCTTAAGTCCAGACCACTCACAAGGTGTGGGGAACTCACAAGCCCCTCTCCTCCATGACAAGGAGTCGATACTCGGAGAAGGAGAACCTGTTTTCGATTCTAATATCTGAATTCATTGAAAAATAATCAAATTTTAGGTTCCCCAAAAATTTTTTTCAGGGATTTTTTTTTGATATAGAGATGCATTAAACCATCAAGTTAAAAGATAGGTCCATAAAATCATAAGATATCGAAGCACATTTAGGCCAATCGAGTCTGCTCTGCCATTTCATCATAGCTCATCGTTTTCTCTCTCAGCCCCAATCTCCAGCCTTCTCCTTATATCCCTTCATGCTCTGACTAATCAAGAGTCTATCAACCTCTGCCTTTAATATACCCAATAACTTGGCAAACACAGCCGCCTCTGACAACAAATTCCACAGATTCACTGCTTGTGGCTAAAGAACTTCCTCCTCATCCGCATTCTGAAAGGATATCTCTCTATTATGAGGCTGAGTCTTCTGGTCTTAGACTTACTCACCATAGGAAACATCCTCTCTACATCCACTCTATCAAGGCCTTTCACCATTCAATAGGTTTCAATGAGGTCTCCTCTCATTCTTCTGAATTCCAGTGAGTACAGTCCTAGAGCAATGAAACCCTATTCATATAAAAGCCTTTCAATCCCAGAATTACTTTCATCAAAGAGCCAGGAATTAAGAAGGCTCTTTAAGAAGGATGTTTTGAAGATAGTTCAAAGGCAGTGAAAAATTATGTACCATACAAATCATTGCACTCCACAGCAACAATGGGAGCTCTCCTGACATCTCCATGCTTTCCTATGATGGTTACAAAGAAACTTGCAAAACCTGTTTGAGTAAATCATTCTGACTGATGTTACTCTGAAGGTTTCCGGCCACAAGCATGAACGAAGAAACTCAAATGCATTCAATGACAGGTGAAATACATTCTCAGATATCTGACATAACTTTGATGAATTTTTTGACAATAAATTAGATTGACGGTCTTGAATAGGAAAGGTAGGCCTTATTTAAATTTCAGTGTCACTACCTACATTTAAGTTTCAAAGCTGAATGCACAGTTAAGATGGTGCTAATGAGATTGTCTAGAGGTCTCAGTTCATTTCGGTTTGTTCTTTATGCACATCCAGGGTCTTAGCAACAATTTATGAAGGCTAGAAATATTTATGAATATTTTATAAATATTATATTTATTTGTATTAACATACAGTGTGGACCCCTTATGGCCCTTCGAGGCACACCGACCAACAGACTCTCGATTTAATCCTAGCCGAACCACAGGACAATTTACAATGACCAATTAACCTACCAACTGGTAAGTCTTTGGATTGTAGGAGGAAACCGGAGCACTGGAGGAAGACCATGCATTCATGGGGAGAACATACAAGCTCATTAGAGGCAGTGGCGGGAATTGAACACAGGCTGGTGGTTCTGTAAAGCGCTGTGCTAACCAGTACACTACTTTGCCACCCCAAGCCCTGAAGTCATGCCTGCAAATTGTACTATGAGCACAGTACAAGATACAGTTGACCGATCCTTGGACTACCACTTCCAACTGATAAACAGGCTTTGTCACGTTTATCAGTTGTGGATCTACTAGGGACCCTATCAGTTTACACATTACATATCCCAGCTGAGTGGTTGACCAATACTAGCCCTTCAGTAAAACCTTGGTAAGGGAAGAGAAAACTTCATCAGATGAGTCGTTGAAAAAATTCAAGACTGTCAAACTAATTTAGTGTCATACAGCCCATCAAAGACATGTCAGATGTCTTAGAGTACTTTTCACACATCATTGAATGCATTAAAATTTCTTTATTCATGCCTGTGGCCATGAACACTACCACATTTTTATTTTGCTCTCTTTTTGCACTACTAATTTTTACATACTGTGTATTTCTTCCTGTAATTTATGTTTTTTATGCATTGCATGACATTTGCCAGTGATATTAAACCTGGTGTTGTATTGCAAATGTGAAGTGCACTTAACATGGAAAACTTTATTCAAGAAAGCATGGATCTTACAATAATATTTGATTATACTCAGCTTCTACTTTGCACATGACTGCTAATACCATTAAGGATTAAAATAAATGATATAAAACTGACAAGATGATAAATTATTTATTCCCAGCAAAGTTTGTTGTTTCTTTGTGCTTGAAGCATAGATGAAGACAATTCAGCCTGGAGGAACGTCTGGCTCAGTTTATTTATTACCTGACTCTCTTGTATGTCGACTTCAAAGCGTAATATCCTGGGTTGATCAGACCTAAAAGATCTAAACCAATTTGAGCATCTAGGAAATGAGGTAATAAGTGTACAAGCACAACAGAGTAACTGAAGCCTAACTTATTATCATAAAGCAGAAAGCACAAAGTAAACCACACTAAATACTATGTAGTAAGTTACAAAGATTTCCACAAAGACTTCAGGGCTCACCATTCTGAGTCTCCACTTGATTGTTGCTGTTATCGGGGGATTTGATTGTCGCTGTTGTCAGGGGAACACCGAGTTCAAACTTGTGAAGTCACTCTGGGTCCATCCTAGGCACCGATCGATCGCGACTCCTCACTCTAGATGAAGTGCCCAGAACCAAGCGAAAGGTGCCTTAATAAATGAGGATTCAATCCAGAAGCATAACAAGATACACAAAGACAGACATGCTATTTGATCTTTTGTTCTCATCCACTGTGCCTGAGGCCAGAAAGAATCCAGCCACTATTAGCAAACATTCATTCAACCTTCAGTGCTCAACTTATAACCATATAACAATTACAGCACGGAAACAGGCCATCTCGGCCCTCCTAGTCTGTGCCAAGCTCTTACTCTCGCCTAGTCCCACTGGCCTGCACTCAGCCCAAAACCCTCCATTCTTTTCCTGTCCCTATATCTGTCCAATTTAACTTTAAACATCAACATCGAAAACTTGTACAGATACCTTACGTACAGTGAGCTTGCAAAGAGTTAAAGTGTCACTTGGAGTTGTCAGACATTCATATAATATTTTTACAAAATTTAATACACCACAACACACAAAGGCAATGGACTTGCTGTTGGATGGAGGCATAATGCTGGGGCTTGGGGAGAGGCGGTTCCTCCTCAGGGAAGCCATGAGCACTCACAACATGCATTGTCATTCTTTCCTCTTTTTCCCTGTGCTGCCAGGCAACAATTTTCCTCAAAGCTGCTGCTCATGCTCAGCTTGGCCTGAAATTTGATAATAGATACCATGAAGAGGTAAGTAATAGGTTTTATGTAATAATGACAATCATATACTTTACAACTCTAACCCGTAAACATCTTTTTTGAGTCATCTGTATTGTAGTGCTTTACCCACCTCATCTAATAAAGTCATAGCATCATAGAGAACTACAGCACAGGAACAGGCCCTTCAGCCCAACTAGACTGTGCTGTACTATCCTGCCTACTCCCTTCATCCTGCCCTTTGATCATAGCCCTCCATACCAACCCCAATCAGGTATCTATCTAAACTTCTCTTATATGTTGAAACACGCATCCACCATGTCCCATTGGCAGCTCATTCACACCCTCACAACCTCTGAGTGAAGAAGTTCCTCCTCATGTTCCCCTTAATCAATTCACCTTTCACCCTTAACTGAAGACCTCAAGTGCTAATCGCATCCAATGCCAGTGGTAAATGCCTACCTATACTTCTCATAATTTGTACACTTCTGTCAAATCCTCCCTCATTCTGCTATGCTCCAGGAAATAAAATCCTGCCCTATTCAACCTCTCCCTATAAATCAGTAATGGTTAAAAGAGGATTCTGAACCTTCAAATATTGGTTGAAGTACCACAACGCATCTCCACACTGTGTATAAAATACCACGCTTTGTATAATCCGAGTGTCTGACGCATACCCATGCAGTGATTTGTCCTTCTGCAGAAAACATGTTATGAGTAAGTATTCATAAGTGTTTAATCAAGGGTAGGTTTGTGTGAATGATTCTCCTGTTCCACAACAGAATATAACAATGAGTATAAAGCATACAAAATCAAGGGAAGCATGCAAAGGAGATATAGAATAAATTATTTGTGTGGAATGTTGTGCTTGTTTTAAATCAAGGATGTTTCCATTGAAAAATTGGACATTTTACATTTCAGGCATGTTATCATTGCCAAGTATTCTCAAGTTAGAAATATTCAAAACTACGCATACAAAATGCTAGAGGAACTCAGCGGGCCAGGCAGCATCTATGGAAGAGACTTCTCCTCTTCTTTTCCAGTACTGACTGTTTACTCTTTTCCATAGACGCTGCCTGGCCTGCTGAGTTCCTCCAGCATCTTGTGTGTTGTTTTAGCACCTACTACCTCTTTCCTATACAAACCATCTTATGCCCATCCTGATGGTGATTTTGTATTCATTAGTGCAGGACCAATACCACTAAGCCATTAAGCAAAGGGTCCATCAATCCCAGGTTGAGAAAACCTGATACAAGGGGATTTTTATGCTATGACACCTCATACTTTATTTCGCAAACAACAGGAATTCTGCAGATGCTGGAAATTCAAACAACACACATCAAAGTTGCTGGTGAACGCAGCAGGCCAGGCGGCATCTCTAGGAAGAGGTACAGTCGACGTTTCAGGCCGAGACCCTTCATCAGGACTAACTGAAGGAAGAGTTAATAAGAGATTTGAAAGTGGGAGGGGGAGGGGGAGATCCAAAATGATAGGAGGCCCGGGGAGAAAGACAAGGGGGGGGGTGAAACCCAGAGGATGGGCAAGGGTATAGTCAGAGGGACAGAGGGAGAAAAAGGAGAGTGAGAGAAAGAATGTGTGTATAAAAATAAATAACGGATGGGGTACGAGGGGGAGGTGGGGCATTAGCCGAAGTTAGAGAAGTCGATGTTCATGCTATCAGGTTGGAGGCTACCCAGACGGAATATAAGGTGTTGTTCCTCCAACCTGAGTGTGACTTCATCTTTACAGTAGAGGAGGCCGTGGATAGACATGTCAGAATGGGAATGGGATGTGGAATTTTGTTTTTATTTGTTTTTATTTAGAGATAGAGAACAGTAACGGGCCCTTCTGGCCCAACAAGCCTATGTTGCCTAATTACACTAATGTGACCAATTAACCCATATATCTTTGAAAAGTGGGAGGAAATCGTAGCCTCTGGAGGAAACCCACACGGTTACAGGGAGAACATATAAGCTCCTTACAGATAGCTGTGGGAATTAAACCCATGTCGCTGAACCTGTAAAGAGTTACACTAACCGCTACTGTGCCGCCGACTAAGCACGAATTGAATTTGCACTTACTCACTATAGTACTGGTTTTTGCAGATGGTATATAGAGGAATTTTTATCTCAATATCCTGGCCCATGAATTTTGATCATAATTCTGTGGAAAAACACTATTGATACTAGTCTAAAATATGAAGTACTGACTAAAGTGGCTAAGCAGAACCAGTTCTTGTTATTGGCTTTCCTACAAAAATCAGAAGCAGTTGATTTTTATTTGGGGAGAAAGTGCATCATCATCCGGATAAGGTGTTCCAAGAAAGCCCTTAGATGGAAAGCATTTATGTCTTCTAATGGTCTTGGAACTGACCTTATCATTGACATTGTCCAAAGGTGAAAATCAGTTCTTCGTGCATTGTACCCTAGTTTATGTATATTTCTACTTTAATCATGGAACCCATGATTTTTAAAACATGTTTAATGTAATTTGTGGTTAATAACATACACTCATTGGCCACTATATCAGATACAGCTGAACACCTGCCCATCAATGATGCAAATATCTAATCAGTTAATTACGTGGCAGCAACCCAATACATAAAATTATTCCTACATGATCAATGGGTTCAGTTATTATTCAGACCAAACATCAAGATGGAGAAAAAAATGTGATCCAGATGACTTTGATGATGGAATGATTGCTGTTTCGGACGAGATGGCTTGAGTATCTCAGATATACTGATCTCCTGGGATTTTCACACACAATAGCCTCTAGAGCAGGGGTTCCCAACCTGGGGTACATAGGCCCCTTGCTTAATGGTACTGCTTCATTGCATAAAAAAGGTTGGAACCCTATTCTAGAGTTTAAAGAGAATCATGTGAAAAACAAACAAAAAAAAAAATCCAATGAGTGCAGTTCTGTGAGTGAAAATGCCTTGTTAACAAGAGAGGTCAAAGGAGAATGGCCAGACCGGTTCAAGCTGACAGGAAAACAACAGCAACTCAAATAACCATGTGTTACAACAGCGGTGTGTAGAAGAGCATTCTGAATGCCAACAGGTGGAACTTGAAGTGGACGGGCTACAGCAGCAGAAGACCATGAACATACACTCAGTGGCTACTTTGTTGGGTAATGAAACAAAACAAAATGAAATTATCATTACATAGTACAATTTGTCATGCACCAATACAGCGAAAATGAGTTTGCAACTCTCGCACTCAATGCTATAAAACAACAAATAAAATAAGTAAACAATAAATAAAATCAAGCAACCAGCCAGTACAAGCAATGTCCATCAGTACAAAAACGCAACCCAGATGCATGACCGCCATAAAACCAGTATTAAAAGTAACAATATAACAAATTTATAGATAAGACCATAAGACATAAGACCATAAGACAAAGGAGCAGAAGTCGGCCATTCGGCCCTTTGAGTCTGCTCCGCGATTTTATCATGAGCTGATCTCACTTCCCTGCCTTCTCACCATAACCTTTGATGCCCTGGCTACTCAGATACCTATCAATCTCTGCCTTAAATACACCCAATGACTTGGTCTCCACTGCCGCCCGTGGCAACAAATTCCATAGATTCACCACCCTCTGGCTAAAAAAGCTTGATCGATTGGTTCAGAGCAATTATAGCTCTGGGGAAAAAGGGGAAAAAGCTATTTTTCAGTCTGGAAGTGCGGGCATAGAAAACCTTATAACATCTGCCAGATGGAAGAAGTTCAAACAGATGATTGCATGGGTGTGTATTGTCCTTACAGATGCTTGTAGCTTTCCTTAGGCAGCGAGAGCTGTAGGTGTCCTCCAGGACTGAGAGCTATGTCCCGAATATCTTCTGTGCGCTAGAGATGACCCGCTGAAGTGCTTTCCTATCAGCTGCTGTACAACTGAGATACCACACAGAGATGCAGTATGTTAAGATGCTCTCTATGGTGCAGCGGTAAAAGATCACCAGCATCTGTTCAGGTAGACCAGCTTTCTTCAGCGTCCTGAGGAAAAACAAGCGTTGCTGTGCTTTCTTAACTATTGTTGTGGTGTTAGTGGACCATGTAAGGTCTTCTGAGATATGTATTCCCAGAAACCTGAAACTGAACACTCTCTCCACTATGTCTCTGTTAATGTAGACTGGAGTGTACTCGTCATCCCGTGACTTTCCAAAGTTGATAATTAGTTCCTTAGTCTTTGCTGTATTAAGAGACAGGTTGTGCTCTGAGCACCAGCTTACTAAGTTCTGTACCTCCGCTCTGTACGCTGATTCGTCTCGGAGGCATCTAATATAGTGGCCATTGAATGTATACTATTTCAGTTGAGCATGTTCTCAGAAATAAGAAATGTCCCATGATTCACCAAGGTAGGCATTTACTGTCCTCTGCATGCCTACTCCAGCAATAATTTTCTGCTTGATTGCCCCAAAATTGCTGACAGCTTAAATAAATTAGCTCAGATTAAATTTTTATGACTATTGCCACTAATCCAGTGCTGTTGGTATGAGAAAGAACCTTAAACTGTTCATTTTAACTGTAAGTGAGTAAGTTGCAAGTTTCTGTTTTGGAAGGTTATGCCTATCAGTAGCAAGCTATGGTCATGAATATCCAGGTTGTATCACAAGCAATTCACTGGTAAATTGCTTCGTATTTCAGCGTTAGTCATTTGGGAATCAAATTCTGCATTTGAAAGCATGCCTTTCCTTCACTGTGTGTCTGTCAAGTGAACAACACACAAAGAGAATGGAAATGTCTGAAATAAGATATATCCAAGAGAACATGGTTATTTTTATATGATTTCTACTCACTAAGAAAAGCTATGACTGTACCGGGAAATGTAATCTTTTTTTTAATCACTTTGCACCTAACGACACCATTGGCGTTGCTAAGTCAAATGTAACATGGGCAAAATCCAATTTCATAGATATTGCTGTAAAGTATATTTCATCTGTGGAATCAGAACTGTACCTTCCAGCCGTAATAGTGTCGCTTTCATTTTCCACAGCTAACACATCTGAAGGGATATTAACATTCTAAAGATACTCATGCAGGTCTGATGGCAGCTTTCAATGGTACTTTCATGTTCGCTGGAATGTAGGTTATGTCTTCCAAAACTCAGTTCGCTGTATCCCATAAGTTCCTGAAAGAGATCAGAGAAAATGGAATAGATTTTATGGTGAAATATCAAAACTTATCCCTGCCCTCCCCCCCTGTGTAATTGCTAA
This sequence comes from Mobula birostris, assembly GCF_030028105.1. Lineage (NCBI taxonomy): Eukaryota > Metazoa > Chordata > Chondrichthyes > Myliobatiformes > Myliobatidae > Mobula > Mobula birostris. The sequence continues at coordinate 20,405,738 of NC_092370.1, read as the reverse complement.
AACCTATGCAATATCCCCATACACATGTGAAATTCAAAGCTGCAGTCAGGTAATCATCAGTGGCTTTACAAATACACCCATAATAGGGGACTTCTTATGTAATTATCTCATTTGATAATCCATAATCAGTTTATTATTGCACCAAAATACAGTGAAAAACATTACTCTGCATATCATCCACATTTTAAAACATTGAGGTAATACATTCAGGTTACATTATTAGGTTCCTTCTGCTTTAAGTTTCAATGTGTTGCATATTCAGAAATGCTCTTCTACAAATCACTGTTGTAATGTATGATTAGTTGAGTTACTGTTTTCCTGTGCCCTTGAACCACTCTGGCCATTCTCCTCTGACCTTTTTCATTGACAAGGAGTTTCGCTCACAGAACTACTGCTCACTGGATGTTTCTTGTTTTTTACATCAGTCTCTCTAAACTCTAGAGACTGTTGTGCAAAAAAAAACCCCAGGAGAACAGTAGTTTCTGAGATACATAATCCACTCCATTCGGCCTATAAACATTCCACGGTCAGTCACTTTGATCACATTTCTTCTGATGTTTAGCCTGAACAACAACTGAACTTCTTGACCAAGACTGCATGCTTTTATGCATAGAGTTCCTGACTCATGATTGGCTAATTAGTTATTTACTTTAATGATCAGATGTACAGGTGTACCTAATAAATTGGCCTCTGAGTGTATAATTGAAAATCAGTAACAAAGTGCAAAATATAGGGGAATTTCGCAAATAGTTTACTTTTTTTGAAATGTTTGGGATATTTTAGTACTGCTAATGTTCATAAAGGCCATAAGACCATAAGATATAGGAGCTGAATTAGGCCATTCAAAGTTCAATGTTCAAAATAAGTTTATTTTCAAAGTACATATGTGTCACTATGTACAACCCTGAGAACCATTTTCTTGCAGGCATACACAGTAAATACAATAACCATAACAGAGTCAATGGAAGACTACACCCAAATGGGTAAATTACAATAAGCTGTTCAAATACAATGAGAAAGAAAGAAAGAAAGAAAGAAAGAAAAAAAAGAAAGAATGAACAATCATGAGCTGAAGAGTTCTTGAAAGTGAGTCCAAAGGTTGTCGGAACATTTCAATGATGGGGCAGGAAAAGCTGAGCGAAGTTATCCTGTTTGGATCAAGAGCCTAATGGTTTGGGATAGTAGCTGTTTCTACATCTAGTGGTATGTGTTACGAGGCTCCTGTACCTTCTTTCTGACGACAACAATGAAAAAAGAGCATGTACTGGGTGGTGGGGTCCCTGATGATGGATGCTGTTTTCCTGCAACAGAATTTCCTGTCGATGTGCTCAGTTGTGGGGAGAGGCTTACCTGTGATGAACTGGGCCATATCCACTACTTTTTTGTCGGATATTCCATTCAAGGGCATTGGTTGTTACCATACTAGGCTGTGATGGTATATACTTTCTACTAGTGAGAGTCAATATACTCTCCACTACACATATATAGAAGTTTTCAAAATTTCAGATGTCATGCTGAATGTATGTGAACTCTTAAGGAAGTAGGGACACTGTTGTGCTTCTTTCGTAATTATACTTATGTGTCAGGCCCAGGACAAGCTCCACCAAAATAATAACAATGAGCAATATAATGTTGCTGACCCTGTCTATCTCTGATCCTCTGATGAGCATTGGCTGATAGGCATCTGGTTTCTTCCTCCAGAAGTCGATAATCAACTCCTTGGTCTGCTGAAAATATGTAAGAGGTTGTTGTTATGGCATCTCTTAGCCCGATTTTCAATCTCCCACCCATATACCGATTCATCACCACCTTTGATTTGGCCTATGACAGTGATGTCATCAGCAAAAGTGGCATTGGAGCTATGCTTAGCCTCACAGCCGTAAGTATAAACTGAGTAGAGCAGTGGGGCTAAGCACACAGCCTCGTGGTGCACCAGTGCTAGTGGAAATCATGGAGTAGGTGTTGCTGCCAATCTGAACTGACTGGGGTCTGCAAGTGAGGTAATCAAAAATCAAATTGCACAAGGAGGTATTGAGTCCAAGGACTTAAAGCTTATGATTCATTTTGAGGGAATGATAGCATTGAATGTTGAGTTGTGGTTCTTCGTTGTCCAGGTGTTCCAGGGTTGAGTGAAGAACCAATGAGATGTTATCTGCTGTTGACCTGATGTGACAGTAGGCAAAATGGAATGGATCCAAGTTGCTTCTCAGGCAGGAGTTGATATGATTCATCACCGACCTCTCAAAACACTTCATCACAGTGGATGCAAGTGCTACTGTGTGATAGTCACTGAGGCAGGTTACCAAGTTCTTCTTAGCAACCAGTATAATTGAAGCTGTTTATAATAACCAACAGAAGGCAAATAAAAAGCCATAAGAAGAGAAAAGATGAAACATGCAGGTAAGTCAGCCAATAATATAAAAGAGGAGCTTCAAGAGCATAACGGTTGAGAGGTAATAACTATTCCTGTACATGGTGGTGTGAGTCCTAAGGCTCCTATACCTTCTTCCTGATAGCAACAGAGAGATGAGAACATGACCTGTGTGGTGGGGGTCCCTGATGATGGATGCTGCTTTTAAGTTTTTGATGTCATGCTGAAACTTCACAAACTCCTAAAGAAGTAGACGTGCTGCTGTGCTTTCTACGTAACTGTACTTACGTGCTGGGTCCAGGGCAGGTCCTCTGAAATAACGACACCGAGGATTTTAAAGCACCCCCTCCACCTCCAATCCTCTGATGAGGGCTGGCTCATGTACTCCTGGTTTCCTCCTCCTGAAGTCAATAATCAGCTCCTTAAGTCCTGCTGACATTGAGTGAGAGGTTGTTGGTGTGGTACCACTCAGCTAGTTGTTTGGTTTGAACAATGACTAAATTTCTTGACCATGTCTGAAATTTTTTATACCTTGGGTTGCTGCCACATGATTAGCTGATTAGATATTTATATTAAAGAGCAGGAGTACGGGTATACCTAATAAAGTGGCCACTGAGTGAACATTGAAATCTACAATGAAATGCATTGTTGGTATAAAATCAAATCAACAAGGATTGTACTGGACAGCCTACAAGTGTTGTGATGCTTTTACCACCAACATAGCATGCTCACAACCCACTAACTCTAACCCTAACCTTACATCTTTGGAATTTGAGAGGTAACCAGAGTACCCAGAGGAAACCTACATGGACATGGGAAGATTCTACAAACTTCTTACATACAGTGGCAGAATTTGAAGCCCTCTCTTACAGCTAGCACACTGTAATGCATTACACTTACCACTTTGCAGTTGATATTTTAGGCCAATGTCCTTTGATTTGAAGCAGTGGATGATATAACATCAACATACAAGGCTATTGGCCTTCCATCTGTTCTTTAGAAATATTGTCTAGGAGGCTAATTTGGTCATCATAGGGACTAAATTCTTTGTTCTTTTTCAGAATATTTCCTGCTGTGAATCTTGATGTGGTATCAAGTCAATGTTTCTTCATATGAATAGCACTTTTGGCAATGCATCATCTTAGCCTTTATCCACATAATTTTCATCTCAAGATTGGTGTGTGGCTAATTGAGGGTGAGGGATTACAATACTGCATGGTATTACAAATAAATTAGTGGCCTGGGGATCTTGATGGTTCACAGCAGAGAACAGAGGTGATTTGAGTATGATGTTTCATTCCAGTGCCACTTCTGCACACTCAGCGGAATCGGGTCTATTATCGAGGAAATATCTCATGAAATTATGAACACAAGAGATTGTGTAGCTGCTGTAAATATTGAGCACACACAAAATGCTGAAATCAGGTAGCATCCATGGAGGCGAGACATTGATAGGGTGCAGAAGTGGGCTGACAAGTGGCAGATGGAGTTCAACCCGGAGGAGTGTGAGGTGGTACACTTTGGAAGGACAAACTCCAAGGCAGAGTACAAAGTAAATGGCAGGATACTTGGTAGTGTGGAGGAGCAGAGGGATCTGGGGGTACATGTCCACAGATCCCTGAAAGTTGCCTCACAGGTGGATAGGGTAGTTATGAAAGATAATGGGGTGTTAGCTTTCATAAGTCGAGGGATAGAGTTTAAGAGTCGCAATGTAATGATGCAGCTCTATAAAACTCTGGTTAGGCCACACTTGGAGTACTGTGTCCAGTTCTGGTCGCCTCACTATAGGAAGGATGTGTTGGAAAGGGTACAGAGGAGATTTACCAGGATGCTGCCTGTTTTAGAGAGTATGCATTATGATCAGGGATTAAGGGAGCTAGGGCTTTACTCTTTGGAGAGAAGGAGGATGCGAGGAGACATGATAGAGGTGTACAAGATATTAAGAGGAATAGATAGAGTCTATAGCCAGTGCCTCTTTCCCAGGGCACCACTGCTCAATACAAGAAGACATGGCTTTAAGCTAAGGGGTGGGAAGTTCAAGGGGGATATTAGAGGAAGGTTTTTTTACTCAGAGAGTGGTTGGTGCGTGGAATGCACTGCCTGAATCAATGGTGGAGGGAGATATACTAGTGAGGTTTAAGAGACTACTAGACAGGTATATGGAGGAATTTAAGGTGGGGGGGAGTTACATGAGAGGCAGGGTTTGAGGGTCGGCACAACATTGTGGGCCGAAGGGCCTGTAATGTGCTTTATTATTCTATGTTCTATGAATAAACTGTCACCATTTCGAGTCCTGGTGAAGGGTCTCAGCCCGAAGCGTCGACTGTTTATTCTCGATAAGACCATAAGAGGTAGGAGCAGAATTCCGCCATTTCATCATGGTTGATCCGCTTTCCTCTCAGCTCCAAACTCCTGCCTTCTCCATGTGTTTCTTCCTGCCCTGACCAGTCAAGAATCTATCGAGCTCTCTCATAAATATACATAAAGACCTGGCCTCCACAGCTGTCTGTGGAAAAAAAAAAAATTACTCTCTGGCTAAAGAAATTACTCTATATCTCTGTTCTAAAAGATTGTGTCCTCTAGTATCTCTCACCACAGGAAACATCCTCTCCACATACACTCTATCAAGGCCTTTCACCATTCAATCGATTTCAATGAGGCACCCCTCATTCTTCTGAATTCTAGTGAATACAAGACCAGAACCACCAAATTCTCTTCAAATAACAAACCATTCAATCCTGGAAACACCTGGAAACATTTTGTGAACCTCCTTTGAACCCTCTTCAGTTTCAGCTGATCCTTTCTAAGATAAGGGGCCCAAAACTGCTCTCAGTACTACTTTACCAGTGCCTTATAAAGGCCCAACATTACATCCTTGCTTTTATATTCCAGACCTCTTGAAATTAACAGTAACATTGCATTTGCCTTCTTACCATAGACTTATCCTCCGAATTAACCTGTACAAGAACTCCCAAGTCCTTTTGCACCTCAGTTTCTTTTGTACTTTCTCTCCATTTAGAAAATTGTTAACTCTTTCACTTCTTCTACCAAAGTGCATGACCATACACTTCCCGACATTGTATTCCATCTGCCATTTCTTTGTCCATTTTCCTAATCTGTCTAAGTCCTTCTGTAGACTGCCATTTCTTCCTCAAAATTACCTATCCCCACCTATCTTCATATCATCTGAAAACTTTGCAACAAAGCCATCAATTCCATCATCCAAATCATTGACATATAATGTAAAAAGAATTGGTCCCATCACAGATCCTTGTGGAACACAAGTAGTCACTGGCAGCCATCCAGAAAAAGGCTTCCTTTATTCCCACTCTTTACCGCCTCCCAATCACAGACTGCTTTATTCATGTGAGAATCTTTCCTGTAACACCATGAGCTCATACCTTGTTAAGCAGCCTCATGTGTGGCACCTTGTTAAAGGCCTTCTGAAAATCCAAGTACACAACATCAAACAATTCTCCTTTGTCTATCCTGCTTGTTATTTCTTCAAATAATTCCAACAGATTTGTCAGGTAAAATTTTACCTTAAGGAAGCCATACTGACTACAACTTGTTTTATCATGTGCCTCCAAGGCTGAGACAGTATCCAAATTAATCAACTCCAATATCATCTCAACCACTGAGGTTAGACTATTTGGCCTATAGTTTCCTATCTTCTACCACTCTCCTTTCTTGAAGAGTGGAGTGACATTTGCAATTTTCCAGTGTTCTGGAACCATTCCAGAATCTAGTGATTCTCAAAGGTTTCAGAGATACATTTAATGTCAGAGAAATGTATACAATATACATCCTGAAATGCTTTTTCTTTGCCTCCACCAGCAAAAAAAAGCATCGACACCCACCACTGAGCTCTCAAGTGTGCAGCAAAGTGACAGCAAAGACACAGACCTGCTGTACCCCAAAGGCTACTCGTTTACCCGTACCACAGGCTCTCTTTTTAAGGGAGAAAGAGGTGTTTCCATTTCACATTAAGAGGAAAGGCATAACAAACAACACGCTGGTTTATGATGTTAAAAGTTCATTGCATCGCTTTTTCCAAGTTCTGTGCTCAAAGATCTCAGGTCTCTGGGCACACAACCAGAGATCTTCCAACTCCTATGACACACCGATCTCCTGCCAGGATACCGACCTTCAGGTCTCCAGAGCCACAAGATCTCAGACCTCCGAAAGCAAGCTAAGCTCTAAGGCCGCGTCCTTGGCAGGTCAAATAATGACCTGTCGTGAAACCCCGAGAGCGGGTCCCATTCCTGCAAAGAACAGAAGTCAGCATGTAACTCCAGATCAGGGTCTTCAAAAGAACCCTGAAAGAGAAAAATAGTGATATTAAGGATGGAAATAGAGCTGTTTCCAAAGATATAAGCAAAGGAGTCGCCATTTAGTGCCATCAGGTCTAAGCTCTGCCCTCCAGAATCATTATTAATACCTCCACAATCACTTCAGCCACTTCTTTCAGAACTCTGGGGTGTATGTCTGGTCGAGGTGACTTATCTATCTTCAGACTTTTCAGTTTCCCAAGAACTTTCTGTCTAGTTATGGTAACTTCACCCACTTCATGCACCCTAATACCTGGAACTTCCACTATACTGCAGTGTCTTCCACAGTGAAGACTGATGCAAAATACTTATTCAGTTTGTCCACTATTTTTACTTCTACAGCATCGTTTTCCTGCAAACCGATATCCATTCTTGCCTTTCTTTTTATACTTTATTCTCTTTACACTCTTTATCACTGAAGAAGCTTTTGTTATCCTCTTTAATGTTATTGCCTAGCTTAGTCATAGTCATAGTCATACTTTATTGATCCTGGGGGAAATTGGTTTTTGTTACAGCTGCACCATAAATAATAAATAGTAATAAAACCATAAATAGTTAAATAGTAATATGTAAGTTATACCAGTAAATTATGAAATAAGTCCAGGACCAGCCAAGGGAGGAGTTGTAAAGTTTGATGGCCACAGGCAGGAATGACTTCCTATGACGCTCTGTGTTGCATCTCGGTGGAATGAGTCTCTGGCGGAATGTACTCCTGTGCCCACCCAGTACATGATGTAGTGGATGGGAGACATTGTCCAAGATGGCATGCAACTTAGACAGCATCCTCTTTTCAGACACCACCGTCAGAGAGTCCAGTTCCATCCCCACAACATCACTGGCCTTACGAATGAGTTTGTTGATTCTGATGATGTCTGCTCCCCTCAGCCTGCTGCCCCAGCACACAACAGCAAACATGATAGCACTGGCCGCCACAGATTCGTAGAACATCCTCAGCATCATCCGGCAGATGTTAAAGGACCTCAGTCTCCTCAGGAAATAGAGATGGCTCTGACCCTTCTTGTAGACAGCCTCAGTGTTCTTTGACCAGTCAAAGAACTTTTGTATTCCATCTTTACCTTCTTAATGACTTTTTTAGTTGTCTTCTGTTGGTTTTTAAAAGTTTCCCAATCCTCCAACATCCCACTATTTTTTGATCTATTATGTGCCCTCTCTTTGGCTTTTATGTTGGCTTTAACTTCTCTTGTTAGCCACGGATGTGTTATCTTTTCTTTAGAATACTTCTCCCTCTTTGGGGTATATATATCCTGTGCCTTCCAAGTTGCTTCCAGAAATTTCAGCTATTGCTGTTCTGCTGTCATCCCTGCCAGTGTTCTTTTCCAACCAATTCTGGCCAACTCCTCTCTCATGCCTCTGTAATTCCCTTTACTCCATTGTAATTGCTTCCTTTAGGGAAAATCTTGCCTGATAAATCTGTTCTTTTAGAAAATAACAAGCAGTATAGTAAAAGGAGAATCGGTTGTCCTTGGATTTTCAGAAGGCCTTTGGCAAGATGCCTCACATGAGGCCACTTAACAACATTAGAACCCATGGTATTACAGAAGAGATTCTAACATGGATAAGCATTGACTGATTGGCAGTAATCAGAGAGTGGGAATGAAGGGAGCCCTTTCTGTTTGGCTGCCAGTGACTAGAGGTGTTCTACAGGGTTGGGACCACTTCCTTTTACAATATATGTCAATGATTTGGAGGACAATATGGGGCAGGTAATCAGGTAATGTTGAGCAAGCAGAGAGGCTGCAAGAGGATGTCGACAGATGAGGAGAATGGGCGAACAACTGGCAGATGGAACGCAGTTTTGGGAAGTGTATTTTCATGTACTTTGGTAGAAGTAACAAAAGTGTAGCTTGTTTTCTAAACAGGCAGAAATTCAAAAATCGGAGGTACAAAGGGACTTTGGGATCCTTGTATGGAGTTCCCTAACAGTTAACTTGCTGTTTAAGTCAATGGTGAGGTAGACAACATTGATTTTGAGAAGTCAAGAGCATAACAACAAAGATATAATGTTGAGGCGCAAACAACAGGAATTCTGCAGACGCTGGAAATTCAAGCAACACACATCAAAGTTGCTGGTGAGCGCAGCAGGCCAGGCAGCATCTCTAGGAAGAGGTACAGTCGACGTTTCAGGCCGAGACCCTTCATCCGATGTATAATGTTGAGGCTTTATAAAGCACAGGTGTGGCCTCATTTGAAGTATTGTGAGCAGTTTTAGGACCCTTATCGAGGGAAGAATATTCTGACTTTGGACAGGATTCAGAGGAGGTTTGTGAGAATGATTCTGGGAATGAAAGGATTACCGTATTAGGTCTGATTTATGGCACTGGGCCTGTACTCACTGGTATTTAGAAGAATGCAGCAGGATCTCCTTGAAACGCATCAAATGTTGAAAGGCACAGATAAGAGTGGAGAGGACGTTTCCAAAAGTGAGATAGTCTAGGACCAGTGGGCACAGTCACAAAGTAGAGGGAACGTCCATTTATCATGGATATGAGGAGGAATTTCTTTAGCCCTAGGGTGGCGAATCTATAGAATTTGTTGCCACGGGTGGCTACGGAGGCCAGAGTGTATTTAAGGCAGAGGTTGATTGGTTATTGATTAGTCATGGCATGAAAGGTTACAAGGAGAAGGCTGGAAAATGGGTTGAGAGGGAAATGGAATAGCCATATTGAAATGGCAGAGCAGGCTTGATGGGCCAAATGACCTAATTTTGCTCCTATATTTTATGGGATTAAGGTCTTATATTGAAATTCCCCATGACAATCTTAACATTGCCCTTATTACACACCTTTTCCATTTCTCACATCATTTATATCCCATATCCTGGCTACTGGGAGGGGTGGGGCTATATATAGCTCTCATTTGGGTCTTTTAACCCTTGCAGTTTCTTAACTCCACCCACAAGGATTCTACATTTTATGATCCTGTCATTTCTTTCTAAGGAGTTGATCTTACTTTTTTACCAACAGAACTACCCCACTCCCTCTGCCTATCTGTGCCTATCCTTTCAATACAATTTATATCTTTTGATGTTAATCTCCCAACTATGATCTTTTTTCAACCTCCATAGATGCTACCTGACTTTCTGCATTCTTTCAGTATTTTGTTTATGTTGCCATGAAATTTGTTGTTTTGTGGAAGCAGTGCAGTTCAAGACATAAAAAATCTCTGTGTGCTACAAGACACCCACTGATGTCACCTGGGTTGTTGTGTCATGATCTCAAGGTTGGATTCGAACTCAGCACGTTCCGATTCATAGTGGTGTGAAATTGAGTAGTCTGAGCATTAGCTAGCTGAATGTCCAAAATGCCAGGAATAAACCTGGCATTCAAACATGCTCAAAACTTCTATTAAGCTTAAAAGCATTGGAGCACACACTATGCAAGGTACTTTGTGGAAATGAGAAAGAGATGCACAATTGTTGGTGAAGGAGAAAATCAAGGACCAAATTGGATATTTAGGTGAGCATATTGGAGTCTGTAAGTTTATAAAAGTTTGGAAAGTTAAATGCTGAGATGTCTCTAGATTTAGAAGACAGCGTTTCACAACAAGATTTTTCCCATTAAATTATTAAAGATTAAATGTTATCTTTCTTTGCCTCACGTGCATTGAAACTTAGTAGTATACTGTGAAATGGTTCAAATTTGCATCAACGCCCAACAAAGTATGAATATTCACTGGTGGCTACCAACAAGTGTCGCCATGCTTCCAACACCAACATAGTATGACAACAACTTATAACCCTGATGCAGACCTGTACAGCTTTGCAATGTGTGAATAAACAGAGCACTTAGAGGAAACACACGCAGTCATGGGGAGAACATATCAACTCTAAACAGAGAGAAATGGGAATTGAACCCTGATTTTCCAGTCACTGGGATGGTAAAGTGTTACACTGAATGCTATACTATCGTGACACCCTTTATTTAAGATAATGAAAAGGAGGAATATTTCTCTCAAGGACGTGAATCTTTCGAACTACTTTTCTTTTTGAAGCTGAATCACTAAATATATTTCAGATTGAAATCAACTGATTTTTATACTATAGGAGAATTGAGTGCTTTGAAGAGTAGGCAGGGAGGTGGAGGCCAAGAATTGATGAGTTCTCTGCCGGTTCAGTAGCACAGTTCCTCAAGCCTCCAGTAGCCCAGGTTCAATCCTGACCCAAGGTGCTGTCTGCTTGGGGCCTGCACATTGTCTATTTGACAGTGGGTTTCTTCCAGAAGTTTCCTACCATTCCTCAAAGACATGCTGGTTGATATGTTACTTGACCACTGTAAGTTCCTTGCTGTTTTGAAGTGATGGAACTGGGAGGAAGCAAATGGAAATATGGGGGGAATAATATGGGATTAGTGTAGGATTACTTGAGAGGGGTTCTTGTTGGCCACCCAGGACTAGTGAGCAGAAGGACCTGCTTCCATACTGCATGGCTATGGTACTCTTTAAGCTTATTCATCAATGGTGGAGCTTCGTATGGTATTATGGCCTGCACTTCCTCGTGTTTCTGGTGTTCGAATACACCACAAGATCCAGCTTTGGAAGGGGAGAATGAGGTTCCTACCAAAACGTATGTAGATCCATCAAAGTTACTGTGCAGGTTGACAGGACTTTTAAGAAGGCATATGGTGTATTGACCTTCATTAGTCAGGACAGTGAGTTTCAAGAACTGTGAGATAATATGTGGCTCTATAAAATCCTGGTTAGACAACACTTGGAATATTGTATTCAATTCTGGTTGCCTCATTATAGGAAGGGTAAGGAAGCTGTAGAGAGGGTACAGAGGAGATTTACTACAATGCTGCCTAGATAAGAGAGCATGTCATGTGAGGATAGGTTGAGCAAGCTAGAAGCAAAGAAGGAGGAAATACGTTTTCCCAGGGCAGAAATGGCTAATATAATTTTAAAATGTTTGGAAGAAATTATCAGGCAATGTCAGGGGTAAATTCTTTACATAGAGAGTGGTGGGTGCATGGACATTGCTGGTAAAGGTGGTGGTAGAGGGAGACGCATCAGTGATATTTAAGAAACTCTTAGTTGGGCACATGATCCATAGAAAAATGGAGGGCTATGAAGAAGGGTAGGAGTAGGTCGGCACAATATCATAGGTCGAGGGGTCTGTTCTGTGCTGTAGTGTCTATGTCCTAAGTTCTAAGTTCTATTAACTCTGTTGAACCTATAAGCCAGGCATTGGCAGGTCAGATTCCAGCAGCAGGTACTGAGAGAGATTATCCTGAATCTTAAGCAACCGAATAGTATAGTAGAGACACTCTGCACTCCTCTGAAGAACAATCTTGATTTTATACATCAAGAATTTGTATTTCAAATTTAAGCAAGGAAACATTGCCTTGATGGCAAAAAAGCAAGCTAGATCAGTGGCTGTACTATAGTATACTAAATTCTCAGTATATCTTGTATTTGAGATTCAAAGCACTTATTATTAAAGCAAGAGGAAATATATCAAAAGCAGAACTGAAACTCGGGTGAAAGAGAAAAAAATCTCTTGAAAGAAACCCTTCAAAGTGTCGGCTTGCAAAATATCCTCTCAAAGGAATAAACACCAAACTCTTATGAAAGAAAAATGGACCTTAAATACACAATCCTGGTATGGATGCCATTCTTGGCAGAAGGTAACAGAGTCAAAATATTCCTGGAATTCCTACAACTTCTACACTTTGGTGGAAGGAATAAAGGCATAGTCTACTTTCTAAGTGGGGAGAACATTCAAAATCAGGTGTAAAGGTCTTTGTGCAAGATTTTCTAAATGTTAACTTACAGCTTGCAGTTTGAGCCGGTGATAAGGAAGTCAAATGCAATATTAACATTCATTTTGAGGGGACTAGAATATAAAAGCAAGAATATAACACTGAGGCTTAACAAGGCATTGGTCAGACTGCACATTGAGAGTGGCTTTGGGCCCGTTGTCTAAGAAAAGATGTGCTGACATTTGAGAGATTCAGGAGAAGGTTCATGAGAATGATTCTGGAAATGAAAGGTTAATACAAGAGGAACATTTGATTGGTCTGGGCCTGTACTTGCTGGAGTTTTTTTGTTGAAAAGCCTAGACAGAGTTGATGTGGAGAGGATGTTTCCTGTCATCGGTGAGTTTAGAACCGAAGGGCACAGCCTCAGAATAGAAGGATATCGCATTAGAATGGAGATGAGGAGGAATTTCTTTAGCTAACTGGTGGTGAATGTGAGGAATTCATTGCCACAGACATCTATGCAGGGCAAGTCATAAGATATACTTAAGCCAATGGTTGATTACTTCCTGATTAATCAACGTGTCAAAGATTATGGGGAGGTAGAAAAATGGAGTTGAGAGGCATAATCAATCAGTTGTGATGGAATTATGGAACAGACTCAATGGGCTGAATGGCTTAATTCTGCTCCTATGTCTTGTGGTTTTATAAAAACTTAAATCTGTGGAACTATACATGTGAAGTATATATTGCAGTATCCCTGTGCCCCCACTTTCATTTGGATCTCCATATAGCCCCAATTAGTAGTTGAGATTATTTTAATATCCTTCCATGGTATAAAAGAAAATATGAAAATTATTTGCCCACAATCTTCAGTGTGCTTTACCTATTTTTCCTCAAAGGTATGAAAAGACCATTTATTTTTATTTTTGGTTTGATGAGGGTTGTTTTCAATGTGATGCTAAAGTAAGGAAGATCAAACAGAAGGAGGCACAAGAGACTACAGATGCTGGAATATGAAGCACCACATAATGACCTGGAGGAAACAGCGGGTTAAGCAGCATTGGTGGGAGGAAAATATTGTTGATGTTGCAAGTCAAAACCCTGTGGGATGGTGTTGTATGCGCTGCAGGTAATGGGCAGAACTATTAGGAGTAATTAAGCTATTAAACAAATTGCTTTTCAGGCAGGGCTGTAGCCTAACCCATTGCAATGAAGATACAAGCACAATTACTAATTGAATAAAATGCACACATCCAAAATATTACTCTAACAGTAGCACAAAATATTTCAAACTTAAACACTTTACACATGCAGGGCAAGACTTGTGTTGCTAATGTGCCCACCTTTACCAAGCTTTCCAGCAGCTCATTTTAATTATGCACCACCCTTTGTGTGAAGAAGCTGCACCTGATGTACATGTTAAATCTCTCATCCCTGATTTTAATCCGCTGCACTCCTCTTTTAATAAAGTCCTCCCTTTGAAAAAAAGACCATGTGTTTTCACAGTGCCAATGCTTCCTGTGATCTGATACCGATTTCTCCTCCCAATACAAAAAAATTCATAATCACCCTCTGATGCACTATCAATTACTCCAAAAGTCTGGAAGTAGAGTAAGTACTGAAAGGCTTTTATTAGCAGTAAAATGGATCCACGTCCATGCTGTGTGTCTGTCCTGGACTGTGGGAGGAGCAGTGACACAATCGCCTTTATTCAGGGGTCTGTGGGAGGAGCCACAGGAGCAGTCTGCAGAGGGGCGTATCCAGACAGGTAACCCAGTTACAACATATATATATATGGTTTACCTGTCCTTGCCAATCCATAGATCCAGAGCAGAACGTTACATCAGAGGGTTTTGATTCCTTATTTCCACGTAACATCTGGCAAGGAGGGGAAAAGCCAAAAGTGACAACTGGAATGATGTTGGACTCTCCTCTCAACGTCACTGTAGACCTAATTTACCTTGCCTCTGGCGCCTTGTAAGCTGGCATCACGAGTGCAAGAAACATCATCCATCATCTATTCCACCACTGATTCAATGGGTGAGTGATGATTTGTTTGCTGTAGCAGGCTCATTCATCAGTTCCCACTAGCTTCTGTGCTAGTGCCTGGCAGAGTGAGAGATGCGCTGTCATCAAAGCTTTCACCGGCTGCCTGTCTGCAGCTAAGGACATAACTGGAAATAAAAAGTGGAAGAGAGCAAACTTTAAGCAATAGTTTTAGGAGCAGATCAGTATAAGTAAGGGAGAATTTGAATGAATTGATACAGAATAATAGAAGATATTAATTCATCTTAACACCTTAAGACTCCTGTAAAATTACCATCTCTACTGCTGATGGTTTTGGTGTCCTTTTTCACTTTGATGCATTTGCAGTGTAACAGGTATCCTCTTGTGCTGGTAATCTGCAAAATAGTTTCTCCAATACAGAAAATTAAATTGGTTAACACAAGATGGCACCGGGGTGTGAACTCTGTTGAGTCGCAGCTCAGATTTTGTTCTCTTTTATTGTTTTTTTTCCGAATGTAAGGATAGTTTTGGGAACAGAGAGAAGAGTTAGATGGATAGTTATTGATCCCAAAGGAAATTACAGTGTCTCAGTAGCATTACAGGTGCACAGGTATACAAATAGTAGAAAAGAAGTAAGAAAGAATAAAAAATAAGTTACCTCAAATGGTCTCACAGGAGGGGGGGGGGGGGGTCATCGCTTCCCCAGCTACAGGTTGACTCATTATAGAACCTAATGGCCAAGGATAAGAATAATCTCATATCGAGGTCAAGTTAGAGTTTATTGACATAGATGTGTGGAAATTGGAGGTCAGTCCACAATTTAAGTCTCTGCTCAGCATTCGAAGGCCAGTAACCCGGATGTGGTATACCCATGGTCAGATGTTGAATATCAGATGTCCGCTGGCTGAGGGTGGAGAAGGGCCCTGCGCCCCTTCCCAGGTCAGTGAGTTGTCAGCAGCTTCCGGAGTCGGAATTCCATGCAAGCAGGAGGAAGTTGTTCCGACGATCTACTGAATTCGATGACCTACTGAATTCATAAATCAATGACCGGAGTTCAAAGCCTAGTGTTCAGGGTCCCATCATCAGTGAGTCTGGAGTTTGATGCATTGTGTTTGGTCACCAACATGTCCTGAGATCAGGGCCGAGGATTGAGGCCTGGTGTTTGGTTACTGACTTGTCCTGGGATTAATGCCGAGGATGTTATTAACAACCTGGATGTGGGGGTAGAAGGGTGGGTTGGCAAGTTTGCAGATGACACAAAGGTTGGTGGTGTTGTAGATAGTGTAGGGGATTGTTGAAGATTGCAGACAGACATTGATAGGATGCAGAAATGGGCTGAGAAGTGGCAGATGGAGTTCAACCTGCAGAAGAGTGAGGTGGTACACTTTGGAAGGACAAACTCCAAGGCAGAGTACAAAGTAAATGGCAGGATACTTGGTAGTGTGGAGGAGCAGAGGGATCTAGGGGTACATGGAGGAATTTAAGGTTGGGGCTTATATGGGAGACAGGGTTTTAGGTTCGGCACAATATTGTGGGCCGAAGGGCCTGTACTGTGCTGTACTGTTCTATGTATGTCCACAGATCCCTGAAAGTTGCCTCACAGGTAGATAGGGTAGTTAAGAAAGCTCATGGGGTGTTAGCTTTCATAAGCCGAGGGATAGAGTTTAAGAGTCGCGATGTAATGATGCAGCTCTATAAAACTCTGGTTAGGCCACACTTGGAGTACTGTGTTTCCAGTTCTGGTCGCCTCACTGTAGGAAGGATGTGGAAGCATTGGAAAGGGTACAGAGGAGATTTACCAGGATGCTGCCTGGTTTAGAGAGTATGGATTATGATCAGAGATTAAGGAAGCTAGGGCTTTACTCTTTGGAGAGAAGGAGGATGAGAGGAGACTGATAGAGGTGTACAAGATATTAAGAGGAATAGATAGAGTGGATAGCCAGCGCCTCTTCCCCAGGGCACCACTGCTCAATACAAGAGGACATGGCTTTAAGGTAAGGGGTGAGAAGTTCAAGGGGGATATTGGAGGAAGGTTTTTTATTAAGAGAGTGGTTGGTGCGCGGTATGCACTGCCTGATTCAGTGTGGAGGCAGATACACTAGTGAAGTTTAAGAGACTACTAGATAGGTATATCGAGGAATTTATCGGGGGTTTATATGGGAGGCAGGGTTTGAGGGTTGGCACAACATTGTTTGAGGGCCTGTAATGTGCTGTACTATTCTATGTTCTATGTTCGAGGCCTAGTGTTTGGTTACTAACATGTCCTGCGATAAGTGCCAAGGATTGAGGCCTAGTATTTGGTTACTAATATGTCCTGAGATTGATGCTGAGAAGCGAGGCCTAGTATTTGGTTACTAACATGTCCTGGGACTGATGTCAAGGATCAAGGCCTGAGGGTCAAATCAGAAGACCGGAATTCGTTGGCCAGAGTCAAATCTGCAAATCTCTGAGTCCTTTGGGGAAGTCAAAACCCAACATCTGCAGGCTCAAGTC
Source organism: Mobula birostris (assembly GCF_030028105.1). NCBI lineage: Eukaryota > Metazoa > Chordata > Chondrichthyes > Myliobatiformes > Myliobatidae > Mobula > Mobula birostris. Next base: position 20,388,819 of record NC_092370.1, on the reverse strand, counting down.
CATTTCTGAATTTGAGAAAACTAGATGCTGGAGGCTGGAGAGCTATCCTGTGGTTAAAGGACTGTGTATGCACGTGGGTGGGAGGGAGAAACAGGGTTTGTTTTGCTGTTGTTTTGTTGCTTGTCGTGCTCTGTGTTGTTCTGCTGAGCATTGTAGGCATGCTATGTTGGTGCCTGAATGTGCGGCGGTTGTTAATGTGTGTTGGTTGTTAATGCAAAAGACATAGTCATATGTTTAGATGTGTACATGATAAATGAGCTTGAATCTTGAATCTTGACCATGAGCCAGCAAATTGTCTAAAATCTATTATTTATAATCCAACTCAACACAATGTGCACATTAGAAATGTGATCAGACTCTTCAACAGACCTATCGTATGATAAGATGGACTCTTGACCTCATAATTCATCTCATTATGATCTTGTACTTTATTGTTTATCTTTACTACACTTTCTCTATAACTGTGACACTTCATTCTGCTTAGCTATTGTTTTCCCTTGTTCTACCTAAATGTACTGTGTAATTTGATCTGAATGAACAGTGTGCAAGACAAGCTTTTCACTGTACATGTGACAACAATTAACCAATACCAATACTAATACTCATTGGGGAAAAAAGTAAGGGTGACCAAGGAAAGAGTGGTAATGAAAAGAACGCCAGTATTTAAGGAGATATAATGAAGTCTCCCCAATTGATATTTTAGTTTTGTGACATGCAGGAAAGAGAAGAATTGTTCTGCTAAGTTGACCACAAGGGATGCAACATGCACTCACAGTAGTGATTGACTTCTGTAGTTAACAACACAGCCGCTAATTAGTAGTTTTTCTCAAGCATACAAATTAGGGTCAATTCAGGTAAAGGGATGGATGGTATATTAGCGTCTCTGGGTAGATGTCGAACTTATCCCCTGAACTCCTGCAAATATTCTTCTGAGAATCCACAATAAATTCCAGCATCTCTCCACCCCATGTACAATGTTCTGATGTTGCCGTCCCAAAACTGCCAATGCTTATTTTCCAAATACAACAAGCTGTTTCCCTTCCCAGCATTTCTTGTCCCAATGCCACTGAACCTCCTGCCTGATGGTAGGGGGTCAAAGAGGTTGAACAGATGGGAGGGATCATTGGCAATGTGAAAGGCCCTGTGTATGAAACGCTCCTGATAAATACCTCCAGTGGACAGAAGAGAGACCCTGATGATCCTCTCAGCAATCCTCAAAATCCTTTGTAGGGTCTTATGGTCAGATGTCTTGCCATTCCTGTACTAGATGCAGGATGTAGATAATAATGTGGAATATTCTCCTGAACAGTTGCCGTTCCTTCCTGTGGAGGAATAAAGAAAATCCCATCTTCCCTTTACAGCACAAGATCCTTAAGTTTTAGTATTCAGGCTATCTGCACAAAACATCGTCATGCCACACTGCTGCTGCTTTCTGCTTTACCAAGGAGTCTGTGCATCAGTCACTGCTGCAGAACTGAACCTATCTTTTATAGTAAGTGCATTTTCATTAAGGAAGATTGAAAATGTTATTGGGCTGATGTTTCGTTATCTCGTGATCAGAGGGTCAGACATCTGTGAAGTGTGATGCAACTGTGCAAGGTACAGGTCAGGACCTATGCAGAGTCTTTTCTAACAGGGGTTTGTGCTGGGGACAGGTTGGAAGTACAGCAGCTACTGGGCCTGGAGCCCCACAGATGCTCATCAAGCTCACGAGGAGTAACAAAAAGAATGACAATGCTGTTGTTCAGTTCCATTATTGTAGTACACTGTTTATAAAAGCCCAACATAAAAGCCAAGGAGAGGGCAGGTAATAGAGCAAAAAGTAATGGGGAGTTAGAGGATTGGGCTGCTTTTAAAAAACAACAGAAGGCAACTAAAGAAGTAATTAAGAAGGTAAGGATGGAATATAGTTATCAACTCAGCTGCTAATTTGCAGTTTTTCTCTGCAGTCTGACTCAAGCTAGCCAACAATATTACAGAGGATACCAAAAGTTTAGAAGAGAGTTGAGAGCGGATATCGGACAGCTGGAAAATGATGCTGAAGAAGTACTAATGGGGGCAATGAAATAGCAGATGAACTGAGTAAGTATTTTGCATCGGTCTTCACTGTGGAAGACACCAGCAGTGTGGTCAAAGTTCTAAGTGTCAGCCGTCAAGAAGTGTGTGAAGTTACCATTACTAGAAAGAAGGTTCCTGGGAAACTGAAAGGTCTCAATGTAGATATGTCAACTTGACTAGATAGTATACACCCCAGAGTTAAGAGGTGATTAAAGAGATTGTGAAAACATTAGTAATGATCTTTCAAGACTCACTAGATTCTGGTTCCAGGAGACAAAGACAATTGTAAATGTCACACCACTCTTCAAGAAGGGAGAGAGGCTGAAGAAAGGAAACTATAGGCCAGTTAGTCTGACCTCAATGGTTGGGAAGATGATGGAGTCGATTATTAAGAATGAGGTCTCAGGGTATTTGGAGGCACAAGATAAAATAGATGATAGATTCACAAAGATGGTAGGCTAATTGCATATTATATGTTGCCCTGATGTAAGCAGATGGCTGGAATGATTATTGAGCATCGCAGCGTGAATAGCTTACAGATGTAGACATAATGATATTGATGCAGGTGTCCTTCGGAAGTCAAGAATGAGGCCTTAAACTTAATGCATTCCAGTCGATCCCAATTCCCTGCATTGGAATAAAATGTAAAATTGATCTTTTTATTCTCACAGTTTAATATTTCCTATGCTTGCATGCATTTTATGTAATCATCCAGATACATGTAATTAATTGTTCTGTGAATTTTCCAGTGATTTTAGTATAGCTGATTCTGTATTTTTCTAAACACAAGAGATTCCACAGATGCAGGAAATCCAGAGCAATGCAGACAGAATAATGGAGGAACTCAGCAAGTCAGGCTGCATCCGTGGAAGGGAATGAAGAATAAAGAGTCGATGTTTCAGGCCGAGACTCTTCATCAGGACTGGTGAAGCCTCCTGATAAATGGTATATGCCCGCCTCGTCAACTCTTTATTCTTCTCTATAGATGCTGCCTACACTGCTGAGTTCCTCCAGCATTTTGTGTGTGTTATTCTGCATTTTTCTAGAAACTTCTTAGCTTTACTCTAGCAGGTGTCATGCCACTTGAAGCAGGCTATTTCATTGGTTAATTGTTATCACTGAAATATCCTGTTATCTTTTTAGACTGAGTTAATTTTTGTACAAGATAATCACAATTTCTTTGTTGTTCTCTTACTTTCTTTACTTTTTTCTTCATTATTATTATACTCAATAAGCATCCATAAGCATTAAATTTTAGGTCTCATTCTTGACTTCCGAAGGACACCTGCGTCAATATCACTATGTCTAACATCTGTAAACTATTCACGCTGCGATGCTCAATAATCATTCCAGCCATCTGCTTACACCAGGGCAACATACAATATGCAATTAGCCTAACACCTTTGTGAATCAAGAGAAATCTAGAATATCCCAGGGAAACCAACACAGCCTCAGCAAGAATTTGCAAACTCCACACCAACAGCACCCAAGGTCAGAATGAAACCTGGATCTCTGAGCAATGGCTTAACTACCTATGCTATTGGGCTGCCTTAATTTGCTAAACCTTGGTACGAGTTCAGAGTAAAGCACCTTATCTCAGTGTATCAATGTACCTTAAAACTAGCTTTTATTTTACGTATCAAAGTGTGGTGTAGTAGAGTGGGGAAACGTTTAGTAAGTAACTTCTTACAAGAGGATTTAGAATGGCTCAATCTTCTTGCTGTACATTTGAGAATTCCATAGACTGTACATATATTACCATATAAAGGGAAGTTTTTTTTAAATTCTAAGATAGTTTGCCAACTCAAAATTAAAACCCAATTTTTCTGAAAATATACTGCAGTTCAGTCAATATATCTATCATTTGACATCCAAATGCATACACGATACCCTGCTGTGATTTAAAGATTGCACATTAGCTATATTTGTCATAACATCATAACATCAGGTCATACAATGACCATTACAATCCGAAGATGTTCTGCGAGCAGCTGCTAAGTGTCGAAAGTACTTTAGTCAGAGGGTGGTAAATCTGTGGAATTAGTTGCCACGATCGGCTGTGGAGGCCAAGTCACTGGGTGTATTTAAGGCAGAGTTAGATAGGTTCTTGATTAGCCAGTGCATCAAAGGTTTGGGGAGAAGTCAGGCGAGTGGAGATGACTGGAAGAATTGGATCAGCCCATAATTGAATGATGGAGCAGACTCACTGGGCTGAATGGTCTGATCATATATCTTATGGTCTTATGGCATCTGTGTGTCTTTGGAATGTGGGAAGAAACTGGAGTGAACAGGGGGAGCTCACACAGTCACGAGGGGAATATACAAACCCACAAAGATAGTAGTGGGAATTGAACATGGGTTGCAGGCACTGCAATGGGATCACACTAACAGCTACGCCACAGTGCAGCCCTATAATTCTAAAATACTGTTTTAGTGCTGCCCTATAATTTTAACATACTGATAAATTGAGAACAACTAGAGTAACTTTAATGGCAAGCCAACAAAATGGACTCAGTTATGGCAAAGTTCTCAGCAGCTGTTTTCAGATCCCCTGGCAGCAGGGAGGACCCTAGCCTTCCAGTCCCTTAAATCCTCAAACAGTATAATACTGTCCAATCATCATTGTCAATCTTCCTTTTCTTCACTGCAGGGTGGGTGTTAGTTGAAAACCTGCCACTTTTTGGAATGAACATGAGGTTTATTTTGTATTCGCCTTTATGCCGGGAAAAGAAATTAATTCGGAGAAACAGGTAATGGCTCAATTTTATTCATGCTACACCTGCACTGAAATTAATGTTGAAATTCTGCTCAGAAAATCTAAGCTCTTTGGGTTCCCACACAATTCATTAGCTCGTAATTATTTTACCATGTCTAAACAAAAGAAGTAGCCATTAATAGTCTATCAATCTGAAAGAGAAGACTAATTTGATAAAATAGTCTGCACTCCTTCATGATCAGTGGATCTACATGCTTAAAACTCCCTATCTAACATAACCTCGTGAATGCCATCAGTGCTAAAAGCACAGTGAATCAGGAAGCAGATCATGAGTATCTTTTCAAGGGCAGTAAAGGATTTACAATTTATGTTGCTCTTGCCAGTGTCATCCAAGCCCTATAAGCGTTTACTGCTAACTTGATAGCAGTTTAAGCACTCCTTGTATTTGAGCCAACTTTGAATTTCTGGTCAACACTATTCTCCCTGAAGTAGGGGAATATGAGACTTGTGCACAAATATTAGATCAGCATCACAATACTGTGCTGATGCTGTGGCACAATAACTGTAATCCTGTCTTTCAGGTACCATAAGACCAAAAGGAGCAAAATTAGACCATTCAGCCCATCAAGCCTGCTCTGCCATTCCATCATTACTGATTTATTATCCCTCTTAAACCCATTCTTCTATATTTTCCCAGTAATCTTTGACACCCTGACTAATCAAGAATCTATTAACCTCCACTTTAAAGGACTTTAAATGCTCAATGACTTGGCCTCCACAGCCGTCTGTGGCAATGAATTACAGGGAGTCACATCCCACTGGTTAATGAAATTCCTCCTCATCACCATTCTAAATGAAGAACTGAAGGTGCTGTATTTAAATGCACATAACATTCCAAATTAGGTGGATGAACTCATGGCACAATTAGAGATTGGTTGGTATGACGTTGTGGGCATCACTGAGACATGGCTGAAAGAAGACTATAGTTAGGAGGTTAACATCAAAGGATATACTTTGTATTGAAAAAACAGGCAGGAAGGCATAGACAGTAATGTAGCTTCATCTTTCTAAAGAAACCGCAAGGGTTAAAAAAAAACTCATTATGGGAATCATAAATAGGCCTCCAAATAGTAGCCAGGATGTGGGGTTGAGATGGTAAAGGGAGCTGAAAAAGGCATGTAATAAAGGTAATGACACAATTGTAATGGGGGGCTTCAATATGCAAGGGGATTGAGAAAATCAGGTTGGTGTCAGATGGCAAGAGCGGGAATTTATTGAATGCCTACAAGATGGCTTTTAGAACAGCTTGTGCTTGAGCCTTCTTGGGGAAAGGCTATCTTAGAGTGGGTGCTGTGTAATAATTCAGATCTAATTAGGGAGCTGAACGTAAAGGAACCCTTAGGAGAATGTGATCATAATATGATTGAATTCATACTGCAGTTTGAGAGGGAGAAGCATAAATCTCATGTATCAGTATCACAATGGAACAAAGGGAATTACAGAGGCATGAGACAGGAGCTTGCCCAGGAGGATTGGAGGAGGAGACTCGCAAAGATGACGGCAGAGCAGAGATGGCTGAAGTTTCTGGGAATAGATCACAAGGCGAAGAATAGATATGTCACACAGAGGAAGAAGTTCTCAAAAGTCAGGGGTCGGTAACCGTGGCTGATAAGGGAAGTTAAAGACTGCATAAAAGCCAAGGAGGAGGCATATATGGTAGCAAAAGTGAGGGGAAGTTGGATGATTGGGAAGCTTTTAAAATCCAACAAGAGGCAATTTAAAAAGCTAAAAGAAGGGAAAAGATGAAATATAAGAGCAAACTAGCCAATAATATAAAGCATACTAAATGTTTTTTCAGTTATATAAAAAAAAGTGAAGTGGGGGTTGATATTGGACCACTGGAAAATGATGGAGGTGAGGTAGTAACGGGGAAAAATAAATGGCAAATAAACTTAATGGGTATTTTACATCTGCCTTCACATTGGAAGACACTAGCAGTGTGACAGTGGTCCATGAGAGTCAGCGAGCAGGAGTGAGTACCATTGCTATTTCAAATGAAAAGTGCTTGGCAAACTCAAAGGTCTTAATGTGGATAAGTCACCTGGGTCAGATGGACTACATCCCAGAGTCTTGAGAGAGATTGCTAAAGATGAAACGGATGCATTGGTCATGATCTTTCAAGAATCACTTGATTCTGGCATGGTCCCGGTAGATGGAAAGATTGCAAATGTCACTCCTCTTTTGAAGAAGGGAGGAAGGCAAAAAAAAAGGAAATTATAGGCCAGTTAGCCTGACCTCAGTGGTTGGGAAAGTGTTGGAGTCTATTCTTAATGATAAGGTTTCGAGGTACTTGGAGACTAATGATAAAATAAGTCAAAGTCAGCATGGTTTCTGTAAAGGAAAATCTTGCCTGACAAATCTGTTAGAGTTCTTCGAGGAATTAACAAGCAGGGTAGACAAAGGAGAGGCAGTGGATGTCATTTACTTGGATTTTCAGAAGCCATTTGATAAGGTACCACACATGAAACTGCTTATTAACGTAAAATCCTATAGTGTTACAGGAAAGATACTGGCATGGATAGAGGAATGGCTGATAGGCTGAAGGCTGTGAGTAGGAGTAAAAGGGGTGCTCCTCAGGGGTCAGTCTTGGGACCACTACTTTTCACATTGTTTGCCAATGATTTGGATAATGGAATTTATGGCTCTGTGGCAAAGTTTATGGATGATACGAAGATAGGTGGAGGTGTAGGTAGTGCTGAGGAAGCAATGCGAGTGCAGCAGAACTTAGGCAAATTGGAAGAATGGGCAAAAAAGTGAAGATGAAATACAGTGTTGACAGATAATGCATTTTCGTCAAAGGAACAATAGTGTGGAATATTATCTAAATGGGGAGAAGGTTCAAACATCAGAGATGCAGAGGGACTTAGTGCAAGTCTCCCAGGAGGTTAATTTAAAGTTTGAGTCTATGGTAAAGATGGCAAATACAATGCTGGCATTCATTTCAAGGGGAATAGAATATAAAAGCAAGGAAATAATGCTGAGCCTTTATAAGACACTAGTCAGGCTGCACTTGGAGTATTGTCAACAGTTTTGGGTCCCATATCTCAGAAGGAATGTGTTTTCTTTGGAGAGAATACAGAGGAGGTTCATGAGAATGATTCCAGAAATGAAAGGGTTAACATATGAGAAGTGTTTGGCAGCTTTGAGCCTGTATTCACTGGAAATTAGAAGAATACAGGGGGATCTCTTTGAAAACTTACCAAATTTTGAAATGACTAGATAAGGTGGATGTGGAGAGGATGTTTCCTATTGTGGGAGTATCCAGAACTAGAGGGCACACCCTCAAAATTTAAGGGTGACCTTATAGAACAGAGGTAAGAAGGTATTTTTTTAGCCAGAGAGTAATGAATCTGTCCAATGCTTTGCCACAGGCTGCAGTGTAGTCCAAATCCGTGGGTATATTTAAGGTGGAAGTTGATTGTTCTCTGATCAGTCAGAGCATCAAAGGATATGGCAAGAAGGCAAGTGTATGTTGTTGAGTGGGATCCGGGATCAGCCATGATGGAATGGCGGAGCAGAATCGTTGAGCTAAGTGGCCTAATTCTGCTCCTATATCTTATGGTCTTATGTTCTAAGGGGACATGCTTCTATTTTGAAGCTGTACGCTCTGGTTGTGGACTCTGACAAAACAGGAATTATCCTGTAGATGTTGACTCTAACTAGGTCTTTCAATATTTGATAGGTTTCAATGAGATCCCTCCTTATTCTTCTTAACTCCAGCGAGTGCAGGCTGAGCGGATGTTCAGCTGCTCTTTTTGTGCTCTCACAGATGGGTTCTACTCTGAAGAAAGCAGGGGTCTATCTTGAACCAATAAAAAATTATTTAGAGATCATAGTAAGACCAACTCCAGGCAGCTAATAATGAGAAACTGGTTGCTCTCTGTCCCACATTAAAACAATCATTACTCTTCCTAAAGTATTTTCAAAAAGGTATATAGGGGGCACTGGACAGTATCAAAATAAGTTCAGAATCAGAATCAGAATCAGGTTTATCATCAACGGTATGTGTCATGAAATTTGCTATCTTAGCAGCAGCTCAATATAAGAAGAACATAATATAGAAGAAGAAGGAAATAATAATAATAATAAATAAGGTAATCAATTACAGTATATGTATGTTGATTACATTTAAAACCATGCAAAAACAAAGATTATATATATGTGTTCAAAAATGTGAGGTTGTGTCCAAGTGTTCAATGTCCATTTAGGAATCGGATGACAGAGGGAAAGAAGCTGTTCCTGAATCGCTGAGTGTGTGCCTTCAGGCTTCTGTACTTCCTACCTGCTCGGTAACAGTGAGAAGAGTGGGTGACGGAGGTCCCTAGTAATGGACGCTGCCTTTCTGAGACACCACTCCATGAAGATGTCCTCGGTACTTTGTAGACTAGTACCCAAGATGGAGCCAACTAAATTTGTAACCCTCTGCAGCTTCTTTCGTCCTGTGCTGTAGCACCCCCATACCAGACAGGGATGCAGCCTGTCAGAATGCTCTCCACATTACTTCTATAGAAGCTTTTGAGTGTATTTGTTGACATACCAAATCTCTTCAAACTTCTAAAAAGTATAGCCGCTGTCTTGCCTTCTTTATAACTGCATTGATATGTTGGGACCAGGTCAGATCCTCAGAGATCTTGACACCCAGGAACTTGAAACTGCTCACTCTCTCCACTTCTGATCCCTCTATGAGGATTGGCATGTGTTTCTTTATCTTATCCTTCCTTACGTCCACAATCAGCTCTTCCGTCTTCCTGATGTTGAGTGCCAGGTTGTTGCTGCGGCCCCACTCCACTAGTTGGCATATCTCACTCCTGTATGCCCTCTCACCTCCATCTGAGATTCTACCATTAATGATTGTGTCATTAGCAAGTTCATAGAAATTTATTTCTGCATAAAGTCATAAACTAATTCAGCTCCATTATGGGCCTCCACAACATCCAGGACATCTTCAAAGTGCGATACCTCAAAAAGGAGGCATCTGTCATTAAGGACTCACATCACCCGGGGGCAGGCCCTCTTCTCACATATATATATACATACAAATTTCACAATATATGCTGACGATATTACATTTGTAAATCTGATTCTGATTTCATTGGCTACAACCCACTGTAATATAAGAAGTGCTACAGAAATACCAAGAGTTATCGCTGTTGCACAAGAGTATTAAACTGAGAGAAACTTTTACTTGAATTTTAACAGTGTTTTGGCAAAGCCTTTTTATGGAACTTCTGTCTTCTATATGATACACACATATCCAAACCTCTGCTGACCAATGTTATGTTCTGTTGCTGCCTTTGAAGCTGAGAAAGGTAATTTGAAGTTAAAAGAATTATGGCCTGAAGGTCCAGAGCAAAATAGCTGTTAATACCCAGAAGAATTCATCTCCTAAATTAATGTCCAATACCCTCGGTAATAATTGCTTGAAGGCAGATTTACAACGCCTTTTTCTGTACTCAATATGCCAAAGGCATCGTCCCTTCTATTATATATGTATCTCCACAAAATATGCCAAAGGCATATGAACTGCAGCTATCTTAAGATATAATTTTGCACAAGTGGGTATTGAGTGAGTAAACAAGTATTGTGAGACTGAAAAAAAGCTGAGATGGCTGTTTATTTTTAATGTCACTGATGTGTTACCCAGCAGCAGTAGCATAAATTCTCCATGCCATATAATAAAAATATAGAAAAGATCATAACTTTGAATTGACCAATATAAAAGCACACTCAAGAATAATATGGGCTTCCATCTCATATTTTTATTTGAAAGTACTTTCCTTGCTTGTTTTCAGAAAGGCATTCGCCTTACAATGTGGAATGAGAATTGAATAGGAGTCATCGGCAAGTTCTCATCTAGTAGGGGAAAGTATGAAAACTCCTTGCAGCTGTTTTCATTATGTGTGCATGATAAGTTTCATGAAGGAAAAAGGATATTACATGAAAGAAATCAGCTGCTAATATTTATTTTTTGGTAAGTTCCTTGTTCAAAATCTGTCTGGAAATATGAATTTCAAGGAATTTGTAAAGTTGCAATTACAAAGTTAAGAATAGCAAACTAGTCAATTATATTTTGCTGTAATGAACTCTGATAATGATGAGATAAAGAGATCTAGAAATAAGTATTATTGATAGTCAGGCTTCTCTTATTGAAGAAATTGAAGAATGGCAGAAAGAGTGACTTGTCTGCTTTGAAGGATACATAGTTCCCATGGGAACACTTAGATTATACAATTCGTGCAAGGGACATGTAATGAGAAAGGGCTTGGAAAAGACTAAAATGAAAGTAAAAATATCATCTAATATTTAACATTCTTTGTGTGTTAAATCAGTAATGAAAATAAACAAAATTACTAACACTAAACCAGATATAATTATACCATACACAATTTACTGTAGCATAGCATTTGAATGGTCTACAGCAGAATTACTGTGCTACCTTTCCCAATGGTGCATTGGTGAATGTAACTTCTTATTCTCATGCCAAAACTCCTGGTCCCTTCTAAGCCGAGGCTCTTGGATCTGTTTAATGTTAGCAGATGAGTCTCAAAACAACAAATTTCACGACATATGCGAGTGATATTAAAACTGATTCTGATGTTTTTTTGAGATTCTGGTGACACAACGGTGCTACTTCAATTACTATACATAGTACTCATCTTTATTACTGAATAAATATTAATATTTGATGTGAGAAAGAAATCTTGAAACCATTTGGAATAATACTCAAGGAATATTGAAATGTCTATGTCTAATCTAATCTAATCTAAAACTTGGCAAGTTACTAAGTTACCAAACTTCCCTACCGAAATGGTGCCAGTGACCAACAACAATGTTTTATAGGCACTCTCAAAACTACTAGATATTTAAGTAGACATACTTCCTCTTCTGAACTGCAATTGCTCCATATGCAGTCTGTAATTTCCCTTTTAAGGCTGTATTTTCGAACTAACTAAACAACCTGGCGCTTTTGCGATCTACTGGAGGATTTAGCGAACTAGAACCTCGCTAGAATGGCCAGGGTGTCTAGGGGAGGGACCCTGCATTACGGACTGATAGCAGAAGATGGATCCATTACTCCATGCTGATTAAATCATTGAGTCAGATTAAAATCATTGAGGATATTGAGAGGAAAATGAACAGGTGTCCAGCGGTGTCTACCTGCATCTGACCAGTCTTCCACTCTTCTCGCTACTACCATTGCAGGAGGTGCAGGAGTCTTTGGTTCCACACCGCCAGGTTCAGGAGCAGTTGTTGCTCTGCAGCTATTGAGGTCCTGGATGGGCTTCACTTGCCTCAGCACAGAACGGGCTCCACAGCAGTGGACTCACTTTCGGGGACTCTGCAGTTCATATTCTATGTGTTTTTGTTTACTAATTTTTTAACTACTTGAACGATTTGTACTGCTTTGCAAATTGAATCTGTGGAGGTCTTGTTGTGTGTGCTTCTAAGTGAATTCTATTGTGTTTCTTTGATTTGTGAGTGCCTGCAAGAAGATGAGTCTCAAGGTCGCACAATAGTAAATATGAACTTTGAACTTTTGACACAGGAGGTGTCGGTCAGGATGAGGGAGGGATGGTCGCCTGATATCCCTCGTGTGTCCTTCACTCCAAGTCAATCACATACAAGTTGCGTGCCCTAAGCATGTTTCCTGATTCCGTTCAGAAAAGTGCAGTATCTCCAGAATCATTGCTGAACTATGCATTCCTGCTGACTTGTGTGATTTATTCAGAAGTTCTGGCATTCTTCTCAATTATTTGGCAAAACACCAAAAAAATCTTCATAGTAACTTAGCCCAGCTATAGCTTACTGATACATGTCTACTTGATATGCTCACAAAATACTGGTCTAAAGGTTATTGCACTGGATACACCAGCCAGTAGAAAACTTTATGATTTTATTGTTAAATCATTTTACAGAGGATAAGAGCAATTTACCCCCAGTAATGCATTAGGTGAAACTTAGAAGAGTGTCTATTTCACATCATTAGATATATTCATTGCAACATCTATTCCATTACAACTCAGAAGCAGTGAGCTCATATTTGTCTCATAATGATGCTAAATATCACCATCTGGTATGCACAAGATTGAAGTATGTTGCATAAAGTTGTAAAATTAGTCAGCTCCATCATGGGTACCAGCCTCCACTGTATCCAAAATATCTTCAACAAGCGGTGTCTCAGGAAGGCGGTATCCGTCATTAAGGATCCCCACCACCCAGGTCATGCCCTCTTCTCATTGTTACGGTCGGGAAGGAGGTAGAGAAGCCCAAAGGTGCACACTCAGTGATTCAGGAACAGCTTCTTCCCCTCTGCCATCCGATTTATAAACCCATGAACACTACCTCACTGTTGATATCTGTTTCTTCACTACTTATTTTAACTCAGCTATTTAATATACAAATTTCATGGCATATGCCAGTGATAATAAACCCGATTCTGTATAAAACTGAAAGCGATTACCTATTACTTTGCATCAGATATCTGGAAAGTAGCATGTTGAACTGGCGGGTAAACACTAGTTTTTGTTGGCTGCAGATCATGGTCTCTCTTTGGGGGCTTTGCTGTTGCTTGATGGTTGCTGGGTGCTGACGCATTCTGCTGAATTGAGTGAGAGTGGAGGGGGAAGGCTGATGCTTTGCTGCTGCTCATGGGTGGGAGGGCAGAGAGGGGTTTTTTGGGTTCTAATGTTTTTCTGTCATTCATTCTTTGAGGATCTCTTCTCCTTTTGTGGACGTCTGTGAAGAGTAAAAATCTCAGGATGTAACTGTATACATTCTTTGATATTGAAATGGAACCATTTGATCAATGCAAATGTATTCACCTTCTGATGAAAAAAAAGCCAGTGCAGTTTAACAGCAACATGAAAATGGCTGACAAATGAGACTTCGAAGCAAACTTATGAATTATTTGTCAATTTTCAAAGGTCTGCAATCATAAGGGCTTGCAGGGGGGTGGGAATGGAGTGAAGGGACTCAGGAAAGGATGGGTGGTAAAATAGTAAGGATAGCATGCAGTCAGACTGTCAGGAAGGCCAGGCAGGTGACGGGACTTAGTTACAGCCAACAAGCTGAGTATCAAATCATTAGGGATGCAGACTCAGAAAGGATAGCAAATACAGTACTCAAGGTGTTGTATCTAAATGCGCATAGTATAAGAAATAAGGTGGATGATCTTTTTGTACTATTACAGATTGCCAGGTATGATGTTGTGGCCATCACTGAATCGTGGATGAATGGTGGTTGTAGTTGGGAGCTGAATGTCCAAGGTTACACATTATATCAGAGGGAGATGAAGGGAGGCAAAGGGGGTGGCGTGGCTCTACTAATAAAGAATGGCATCAAATCAGTAGAAAGATGTGACATAGGATTGGAAGATGTTGAATCCTTGTGGATTGAGTTAAGAAACTGCAAGGGTAAAAGGACGTTGATAGCAGTTACATACAGGCCTCCCAACGGTGACTGCAAGGTGGACCACAAATTACAACAGGAAATAGAAAAAGGCGTGTCAAAAGGGCAAAGTTGTGGTAGTCATGGAAGATTTTAACATGCAGGTCAATTGGGAAAATTAGGTTGGTAATGGATCTCAAGAGAGGGAGTTTGGTGTATGCCTAAGAGGTGGTTTTTAAAACAGTTTAACTTTGAGCCTATTAGGGGATCAGCTATACTGGATTAAGTGTTATGTAATGATTAGGGAGCTTAAGGTAAAAGAACCCTTAGGAACCAGTGATCACAATATGATTGAGTTCAACTTGAAATTTGATGGGGAGAAAGTAAATTCTGATGTAGCAGTATTCCAGTGGAGTAAGGGAAATTACAGTGGTATGAAAGAGGAATTGGCCAAAGTAAATTGGAAGAAGCTGCTGGCAAGGATGTCAGCAGAGCGGAAATGGTGTGCATTTCTCGGAAAAATGAGGAATGTGCAGGACAAATGTATTCCAAAAATGAAGAAATACACAAATAGTAAAATAGTACAACCATGGCTGACAAGGGAGGTCAGAGCTATTGTAAAAGTAAAAGAAAGGGCATACAACAAAGCAAAAATTAGTGGGAAGATACATGATTTGGAAGTTTTTAAAAACCTACAGAGAGCAACTAAAATTATATTATTAGAAAGGAAAAGATGTAATATGAAAGCAGCTAGCAAATATATCAAAGTGGATAGTGAAAGTTTTTTCAAGTATGTTAAAAATAAAAGAGAAATGAGAATGGATATAGGACCAGCAGAAAATGAGGCAGGAGAAATAATAACAGTGGACAAGGAGATGGCTGATGAACTAAATGAGTATTTTGCATCAGTCTTCACTGTGGAGGAAACTAGCAGTATGCCTGATGTTGTAGTGTGTGAAGGAAGAGAAGTGGGTGCAGTTACTATTACGAGAGAGAAGGTGCTCAAAAAGCTGAAACACCTAAAGGTACATAAGTCACCCAGACCTGAAGTGGGAAAGTGCAGAGCCAGAGGTTGTGGTACATATTGGTACCAACAACGTAGGTAGGAAAAGGGAGGAGGTCCTGAAAACAGACTACAGGGAATTTGGAAGGAAGTTAAGAAGCAGGACCTCAGAGGTAGTTATCTCGGTATTACTGAGATTAAGAAAGGATTTAGGAGAGCTCGAAGGGGGCATGAGAAGGCCTTGGCATGTAGGATTAAAGAGAACCCCAAGGCATTCCATGCATATGTGAGGAACAGAAGGATGACAAGAATGAAGGTGGGGCCACTAAAGGGTAAAGAAGCCAACATGTGTCTGGAGGTGGAGGAGGTTGGGGAGGTCCTAAATGAATACTTTGCTTCAGTATTCACAAGTGAAAAGGACCTTGATCAGGGTGAGGTCGAATTAGAACAGGCCTGTGTGCGGGACAATGTGGAGATTAAGGAAGAAGAAGTGATGGATCTTCTTAAAAACATCAAGATTGATAAGTCCCCAGGGCCGGACATGATATACCCCAGGATGCTGTGGGAAGTGAGAGAAGAGATAGCTGGAGCAGTAGCTGTGATCTTTGAATCCTCCTTGGCTGCCTAAATGACCTGGATGAAGAGGCGGAAGCATGGGTGAGTAAGCTTGCGGATGACACGAAGTTGTGGATGGAGCTGCGGGTTGTTGAAGGTTACAAGAGGATATAGACAGGATGCAGAATTTGGTAGAAAAGTGGCAGATGGAGTTCAATTTGGATAAGTGTGAGGTGATGCATTTTGGAAGGACAAATCAAAAGGCTGAGTACAGGGTTAATGGTTAGTTACTTAAGAGTGTGGATGAACAGAGGGACCTTGGGGATCAAATCCATACATCCCTCAGGGTTGCTGCACAGGTTGATAGGATAGTTAAGAAAGCCTATGTGATGCTAAGCTTTCTTAATAGGGGGATTGAGTTCAAGAGTAGAGAGGTCATGTTGCAATTCTACAAATCTCTGGTGAGACCACACTTAGAGTAATGCGTTCAGTTCTGGTCACCTTATTATAGGAAGGATGTGGAAGCTATGGAGAGGGTGCAGAGGAGATTGACAAGGATGTTGCCTGGATTGGAAAACAAGTCTTATGAGGCAAAGTTAGCGGAGTTGGGACTTTTCACTTTGGCGCGTAGAAGGATGATAGAGGTCTCCAAGATTATGAGAGGCATAGATAGCAAACACCAGAGGGCATATGTACAAAGTTAAGGGAGGGAAGTTTAGGGGAGACATCAGGGGTAATATTTTATACAGATGGTTGTAAGTGCCTGGAATGAATTGCCAGGGATGGTGGTGGAGGCTAAAACATTAGACAGGCACATGGACAAAAGAAAAATAGAGGGTTACGGGGTAGCGTGGGTTTAGTATGTTTTTTTAAAGGAATTTACGGGTCGGCACAACATTAAGGGCCAAAGAGTCTGTACCGTGCTATAGTATTCTAGTGTCTAGTTTTTAGCATCTACTGACTGTGTCGCATGACAGTGAGTATAGGAATAGAGTGTGTTGTTGGATAAATGTGTGGCTGAGGGATTAGAGTAGGGGGCAGGGATTCAGATTTCTGGATCATTGGGACCTCTTTGGGGGCAGGTGTGACCTGTACAAAAAGGATGAATTGCACTTGAATCGCAGGGGGACCAATATCCTGGCAGGGAGGTTTGCTAAGGCTATGGGGGAGAGTTTAAACTAGAATTGCTGGGTGGTGGGAACCAAACTGAAGAGATGTAGAAAGGGGTGGTTGGCTCACAAATCGAGAAAGCTTGTAGACAGGGCGAGAGGGAGGATAGGCATGTGATAGAGAAGGGATGCACTCAGACTGATGGTTTGAGGTGTGTGTATTTTAATGCAAGATGCATCATAAACAAAGTGGATGAACTTGGAGCGTGGATCAGTACTTGGAGCTATGATGTTGTGGCCACTACAGAGACTTTAATGGCTCAGGGGCAGGAATGGTTACTTAGAGTGCCAGGCTTTAGATGTTTCATAAGGGACAGGGAGGGAGGCAAAAGAGGTGGGGGCATGGCACTGCTGATCAGAGATAGTGTCACAGCTGCAGAAAAGGAGGAGCTCATGGAGGGGTTGTCTACAGAGTTACTGTGGGTTGAAGTTAGGAACAGGAAGGGGTCAATAACTCTACTAGATGTTTCTTTTTTATAGACAACCCAATAGTAACAGGGACATCGAGGAGCAGATAGGGAGACAGAATCTGAAAAAGTGTGAGAATAACAGGGTTGTCATGGTGGGAGATATTACTTTCCCAAATATTGATTGGCATCTCCCTAGAGCAAGGGGTTTAGATGGTGTGGAGTTTGTGGTGTCCTGACACAATATGAAGATAAGCTTACAAGAGGAGAGGCTGTACTTGATCTGGTATGGGAAATGAACCTAGTCAGGTGTCGGGTCTCTCAGTGGGAGAGCATTTTAGAGATAGTGATCACAATTCTATCTTGTTTACCATAACATTGAAGAGGGATAGGAACAGACAAGTTAGGAAAGCGTTTAATTGGAGTAAAGGGAAATATGAGGCTATCAGGCAGGAACTTGGAAGCATAAAGGGGAGCAGATGTTCTCAGGAAAATGTATGGCAGAAAAGTGGCAAAAGTTCAGGGGATATTTGTGTGACGTTCTGCATAGGTACGTTCCAAAGACACAGGGAATGGATGGTAGGGTACAGGAACTGTGATGTACAAAGGCTGTTGAAAATCTAGTCAAGAAGAAAAGCTTACGAAAGGTTCAAAAAAACTAAGTGAAGATAGCAATCTAGAAGATTATAAGACTAGCAGGAAGGAGTATAAGAATGAAAATAGGAGAGACAGAATGGGCCATGAGAAGGCCTTGGTGAGCAGGATTAAGGAAAACCCCAAGGCATTCTACAAGTATGTGGAGAGCAAGAGAATAAAACGTGAGAGAATAGGACCTATCAAGTGTGACAGTGGAAAAGTGTGTATGGAACCACAGGAGATGGCAGAGGTACTTAATGAATACTTCACATCAGTATTCACTACAGAAAAGGATTTTGGTGATTGTTGCGACGACTTGCAGTGGACTGAAAAGCTTGCTTATATTGACATTAAGAAAGAGGAAATGCTGCAGCTTTTGGAAAGCATCAAGTTGGATAAATCTCTGGGACTGGACGAGATGTACCCCAGGCTACTGTGGGAGGCGAGGGAGAAGACTGCTGAGCCTCTGGCAATGATCTTTGCATCATCAATAGAGATAGCTGAGGTTCCGGAGGATTAGAGAATTGCAGATGTTGTTCTTTTATTCAAGAAAGGGAGTAAAGATAGCCCAGGAAATCATAGACCAGTGAGTCTTACTTCAGTGGTTGGTAAGTTGATGGAAGCGATCCTGAGAGGCAGGACTTATGAACATTTGGAGAGGCGTAATATGATTCGGAATAGTCAACATGGCTTTGTCAAAGGCAGGTTGTTCATTACGAGCCTGATTGAATTTTTGAGGATGTGACTAAACATATTGGTGAAGGTAGAGCAATAGATATAGTGTATATGCATTTCAACAAGGCATTTGATAAAGTACCCCATGCTAGACTTATCGAGAAAGTAAGGAGGCATGGGATCCAAGGGGACCTTGCTTTGTAGATCCAGAATTGGCTTGACCACAGAAGGCAAAGAGAGGTTGTAGATGGGTCATATTCTGCATGGAGATCAGTGACTTGTGGTGTGCCTGAAGGATCTTTTCTGGGACTCTTTATCTTCATGATTTTTATAAATGACTTGGATGAGGAAGTGGAGGTTAGTAAATTTGCTGATGACACCAAGATTGGGGGTGTTGTGGATAGTATGGAGGGCTGTCAGAGGTTACAACGGGACATTCATAGGATGCAAAACTGGGCTGGGAAGTGGAAGATGGAGTTCAATCCAAATAAGTGTGAGGTGGTTTGTTTTGGTAGGTTCCCACTTGGAGTACTATGCTCAGTTCTGGTCACGTCTCTACAGGAAGGATGTGGAAACTATAGAAAGGATGCGGAGGAGATTTACAAGGATGTTGCCTGGATTGGGGAGCATGCCTTATGAGAATAGGTTGAGTAAACTCGGCCTTTTCTCCTTGGAGTGGCGAAGGATGAGAGGTGACCTGATAGAGGTATATAAGATGATGAGAGGCATTGTTCATGTGTATTAATGTTAAGATTCTTGGCAGTGTGGAGGATCAGAGGGATCTTGGGGTCCGAGTCTATAGGGCACTCAAAGACGCTGTACAGGTTGACTGTGTGTTTAAGAAGGCATACCATGCATTGGCCTTCATCAACCATTGGATTGAGATTAAGAACCAAGAGGTAATGTTACATCTATATAGGACCCTGGTCAGACTCTCCTTGGAGTACTGTGCTCAGTTCTGGTCGCCTCACTACAGGAAGAATGTGGAAACTATAGAAAGAGTGCAGAGGAGATTTACAAGGATGTTGCCTGGATTGGGGAGCATGCCTTATGAGAATAGGTTGAGTAAACTTGGCCTTTTCTCCTTGGAGCGGCGGAGAATGAGAGGTGACCTGATGGAGATATATAAGATGATGAGAGGCATTGTTCTTGTGTATTAATGTTAAGACTCTTGGCAGTGTGGAGGATCAGAGGGATCTTGTACAGAACACCCTCAATGTTAACCTCCAGGTTCAGTCGATGGTGAGGAAGGCAAATGCCATTTTAGCATTCATTTCAAGAGGTCTAGAATACAAGAGCAAAGATGTGATGCTGAGGCTTTATAAGGCACAGGTGAGACCCCATCTTGAATATTGTGAACAGTTCTGGTCCCTTCATCTTAGAAAAGATGTGCTGGCATTGGAGATGGTCCAGGGGAGGATCAGAAGATTGATTCCAGGAATAAAAGAGTTATCATACGAGGAATGTTGATGGCTCTGGATTTGTACTCGCTGGAATTCAGAAAGATGAGAGGGGGATCTCATTGAAACCTTTTGAGTGTTGAAAGGCCTAGGCAGTGTAGATGTGTAATGTTTTTTTCCGATGGTGGGAGAGTCTAGGACAAGATGGCACAGCCTCAGGATAGAGGGGTGCCCTTTCAAAACCGAGATGCCGAGAAATTTCTTTAGCCAAAGGGTAGTGAATATGTGAAATTTGTTGTCAAATTGAGCTGTGGAGGCCAGATTGTTGGGTGTATTTCAGGCAGATATTGATTGTTTCTTGATTAGACATAGCAACAGAGGTTACGGGGAGAAGGCCGGGAACTGGGGTTGAGGAGGAGAAAAAGAAAGGGTCAGCCATGATTAAATGGCGAAGCAGACTCGATGGGCCAGATGGCCTAATTCTGATCCTATATCTTATAGGATATTTAAAAGGGATATTTAAAAGGACTGCAAAATCTGTCCAGTGAAAACGTAATTGTATATGGGTGAAACAAATGGACGTTGTTGTTATGTCCCGTATGTTTTTTGCTCTGGAGGAACCCTTGAAATAATTTTCAGGTCTCAGGGAATTCCTGTGTAAAAATTATTTTATCTACAGCTCATGGTATACTTGCATGATCAGTAAGTTGCAGATATAATCCAAAAATATTTGTCAATGCTTTTTGAGTAGAGAATGAATATTTTGCCAAACTTTCTTGAAAAAAAACAGATACTTAAGGTTAGCTTACCTTTCTTGAGATTAATCTCTTTCTTTCTCTTTCATAACTTTTAAAAACTTGTAAGTAAATAATAAATTTCTCAGTTCTGGTTCAAACTTAGATAAGCACACACGGATTTCACCTTCAACTGAAATGAGATGATTTCTATCCTTGTTCTTGATGCTTGTTAAACAAGAAAAAACTTGCTCACACATGTAAGAAGTTGAAAACTGCAGCAAAATGTTCATTGATTTTCTACGAATGGCAGAATACTCTTCTTTCACAGGAATCCAGAACTTGTCCAGGAGTAGGTCAGTAAATTTCATTTTGCGTGCGTGATCAGAGTGCAGCTCACAAAATTCTTCCTTTTCTCTTAAAGTTAAGTTCTCGGGCTGAGAAGCAGATTCAGAGAAAGGGTCCCTCACCCAGTTATACACTTGTGTTGAAAGAGAGGAAAAATACTGTCTAATTTTGTTCTACAGTTCTACCAAGTGGTTTTCAATAAGACTCAAAACTTCCTGATATCCTTCATCATTCTCCAGCCCAAGCAACAGTGGAAGCATTTCAAGATTTCCTTTTGCCACATGATTTTTCCAAAGATTCAATTTCTTTTTAAATCCAAGAATCTTGTCACTTGAAGTCAAACCATTTTCTCCAGGGCCTTGCAGAGACTGTTCAACTAGTTCATATGATGGAAAATGTCTGTTAAGAAGGCTAATTTCTACAGCCACTCTTCATCTTCAAAGCACTTAGCAAAATCTGATCTACTATCTTCTTGAAAGTACTCCTGTAATTCACCTTTCGGCTCAAGCGTCCTGTTGAGAACTCTTCCTCCGCTAAGCCACCGGATTTCTGTATGTAGCAGGAGATTGGTGTGCTCTTTGTCCGGGTTTTGACAGTTTTAAAAAACATTTTCGAATGAACTGATTTTAACGCTACTAAGTAACTTGCTTCCTACCTTTTACTGACTGTGACTTCATTTTCAAAAGCTTTAATATATTTGTTTGAGATTCTCACAGTTGTTTAAAATAATCAGCATTTCTATGTCTCATATGCCTGTTATTTGTAGTTAAGTGTATTTTCTATTTTGCTGGAGCCATTGCTGCATTTGTTGTTTGCCATAGTCTAAGCAAAATGGAATAGGACAACTTGGAGCACCAATTCATGTAAAACCCATTGATAAGTAGCTTTCATTGTAAAGACAGACTCCCTTTGTGTCTGTTGTTGCACTAGTGCAGTGAAATTACTCAGAAGATTGTAATTCTTCACCATTAACCTTATCAGAATTGTTCCTAGACCTAGTCCTAGATTCCTCCTCTTCAAAAATCAGCACAGTGGGCCATCTTTAAATGAAAGATTCTCTCCAATTTTCTACTACACCGATAGAGTTTGTTCACTCCCATAAGTCAGTCGACGGCACATGAAGATAAGTTGGGGAAAGTAATTTTGGGGGGGAAGGGCTGACGTCACAGCCCATGTTGGGCGAGTCCATGCAAGGCTTGGAAAATGCACTTCATGCTCCTCATCAGTCTACTGTCCTCCCTCTGTACAACACAGCGCTCACCAATGATCAGGCTAGCATCCTCCCATCTGTGGAATACAGCACTCGCCAATTATCAGTGGCCTCCCCTATCTTGCATCAAAAGCTGAGAATGAACACTGTCCTATTGCACACTCTGTACTGGGCTGAGAGACCTCTGGTCGGTCACTGCACACAACTGTGAGTGCTAGCATAGTGTGTTCCGTGAAGTTCAAAAAACAATGTGTTTTTTATCATGATCTCCTGTGGAACCCTTAATGACCTCTCACTGAACCCTAGTGTTCCACGGAATCCCGATTAACAACATGAAATTTTTACTCTTTGTAGACATTCTCGAAACAGAGAAAAAAAACTAAGGATGAATGAAAGAAGCATCAGAACACCAAGCCCCTCCCCCTCCCACACACAAGCAGCAACAAGAACATCAACTCTTCCCCCCCCCCATCGCACTTGCTCAAGCTAAAGCATCTCCCCCCTTCTCCCCACCAAGCAAGCAATAGCAAAGCCTCCAAAGGGACCTAGATCTAGAGTCCATCAATAAACTAGTCTGTTTCAACACTTCAGTATCTCAGACAGGCTGTCTCTCACTAGCGAAGGAGAGAGAGGTTGCTCTTGCAACAAATGAGAGCAGGAGACCAGCAAATAGCTGTTCCGACGTTACAATCTTCTGCATCATGCCATAATTATAAACATGATTACAAACAACAGTAAACATTAAAAATCTGGCACAACAGGAGAAAATGTTGGAAATTTACAACATCAACAGATATATGTAGATCAATAACAATAGATCCATCAACAGCAGGTTAGCCTCTGTTGGAATTATAAAGCTTCTTGCATTTGAGAATAAAATAAGAATATATTTCCATCTTTACACAAAGTGATGAATGATGCAAGAATAAAGAAGTTATTTCTCTAATAAAGAAATAAAAGCTTCTTTGTTTCATCTAGAATAAAACAGATGCTTAAAATCATGATACACAGCTTGAGGTACCTGAGTAAATTGCAACTGTAAAAGTGTTGTCAGATTTGCCAGTGCTTTAGTTACCTGTAATATATTCTGTTTTTACATTTTAACAAATGCGTACATTATCATGACACTTTTTACTTTTGATTTCTGGTGTAGTTCTACTTCTGCAAATATTTATTTCCACTGAGAATTATGCTATTCAATGTGTCTTGTGCTACAGGAAGGGATTTATGTAGGAAATGAAATCTAAGATATAGTTAGAAGGAGAAGCTGGACCAACATGGATGGACCGCACACCAGCACAGTGGTGAATGCAAAGCTTTTAAAATGCCAGCAATTCACACTGCTGTCCATGACCATATGGTTTTTCTCTGGTTGCTTCAGTTTCTTCCCACATTCCAAACTCATACTGGTTTAAGTTCAAGTTCAAAGTTCAAAATACATTCATTATCAAAGTTTGTATACATCATACAACCCTGCAATTCATCTCCTTACAGGCAACCACAATACAAGGAAACACAAAAGAACCCATTAAAAATAGAACATCAGGCACCCAATGTGTGGAGAGAAAAAAACTAATCATGCAAACAATAAAAGCAAGCAAATAGCATTTAGTACTGGTGTTCACGAAAGAGAGTCGGCCCACAGACACAAAGCCACAGCCTCAGCTCAGCACAGAGCCGAGTCAATGTCATGGAGCAGTGAGCTGAACCGGCCCATTCCTCACCTTCTGGCCCCAACACGCTGATCTTTTCGATCTGACACTGCACTTAAATCGTTGTAAAAAAGTTTAAAAAAAATTTATGAGGCAAATGTTTTTTTACAGAGTGAGTTGCAAATGCCTGGAATGAGCTGCCAGGGGAATTGGTGGATGCTAATACAACGTAATCAGAATCAGAATCTGAATCAGGTTTAATATCACTGTCATACAGAGTCATAGCCATAGAGTAATAGAAAAGTACAGCACAGAAACAGACCCTTCAGTCCAACCATTTAAACTGCCTACAACCATCATTCACCACTGTGACCATAGCCCTCCATACCCCTACCATCCATGTACCCAATAAACAACAGTAAACATTAACAATCTGGCACAAAAGGAGAAAATATTCAAAATTTACAATAGGTCCATCAAGAACAGGTTAGCCTCCAATGGAACTATAAAGCTTCCTGCAAATCCATCCAACATGTTTACAGTTGTAATTTACTCAATTTCCTTTAAATGTTGAAATCGGGCATCACTTGCACTGGCAGCTCATTCGACATTCTCTTCATCCTATGAGTGAAGAAGTTTCCCCTCATGGTTCCCATTAAACTTTTCAGCTTTCACCTCTAACCTATGACCTCTAGTTGCAGTCCCACCCAAGCGTGGTGGAAAAAGCCTTATCTATATCCCTCATGATTTTGTATACCTCCACCAAATGTCCTCTCAATCTTCTACATTCCAAGAAATAAAGTCTTAACCAATTCAATCTTTCCTTACAACTCAAGTCTTCCAGTCCTGGCAGCATCCTTGTAAATTTTCTCTATACTCTTTCAGCCTTATTTATATCTTTCCTGTAGGCAGGTGACCAAGAACTTCACAGAATACTCCAAATTAGGCCTCAGAAACTTCTTACACAATTTAACATAGCAACTCAATGTTGTGATATTTGTTGTTTTGCGGCAGCAGTACATTGCAATAAATAATTTTGATAATAAACTATAAATTACAATAAGTACATAAAATCAATTAAAAAGTAGTACAAAAGAACAAGACAACAAAAAATACAGTGAGGTAGGTTTTATGGATTAATTGTCTATTCAGAAATCTGATGGTGGAGGGGAAGAAGCTGTTCTCGAAATGTGAGTGTATGTCTTCAGACTCCTGTCCGTCCTCTGTGCTGGTAGCAATAAGAAAAGGGCATGTCCTGGATGGAAGTCATCCTCAGAGACATCGGGCTTTGAAGGTGTCCTTGATGCTGGGAGGGTACTAGTGCACATGATGGAGCTAGCTGAACTTATAACTTTCTGCAGCTTTTTATGATCCTGCGCAGTGGCTACCCTCCATATCAGATGGTGGTTCAACCAGTTAGAATGCTCTTCGCAGTACATCTACAGAAAATTTTGAGAGTCTTTGATGACATACCAAGTCTCCTGAAACTCCATAACAAGTTGAGCCTCTGTAGTGCCTTCTTCATAATTGCATCAATATGTCGGGTCCAGGAAGGATCTTCAGAGATGTTGATACCCAGGAACTTGAAACTGCTCACCTGTTCCACTGATGATTCTTCAATGTAGACTGATGTGCATTTCCTTGACCTCCCCTTCCTAAAGTCCACAATCAATTCCTTGGTCTTACTGATGCTGAGTGTAAAGTTGTTATAATAACACCACTCAACCAGCTGTCTATCTCACACCTACCGCAATATTTAAGAAGCTTTTAGAGAAATGAATAAACAGGCAATTGAAGGATATAGATCGTGTGCAGGCAATGACACCTCTCTCCCCTTTTTTGATGTCTTTGTCTCCATCTCTGGAGACATAATGTCTACCAATATCTTGGTAAACCCATGGCTATCTTGTCTATATATTTTCCCACTCTATGTCCTGTAAAATGCTATTCTTTTCTCATAGTTCCTTCATCTCCACCACATCTGTTCCCAGGATGAAGTTTGCCTTTCCAGGGCATCAGAGCTGTCCTTCTTCTTCAAAGAAGGAAGTTTCCCTTCTTCCACCATTGATGCTGCCCTCACCTGCATCTCCCTCATTTCCCACAACATCTGCCCTCACCTCATCTTCCCACTGCCTTAACAGGGATAGAGTTGCTGTTGTCCTCACCTACCACCCCATGAGTCTTTGTATCCAGCATATCATTCTCCACAACTTCCACCATCTTCAACAGAACCCTGCCACCAAATACATTTTTACTTCAGTGCCTCGCTCCGCTTTCCTCAAGGATCACTCTCTTCATGATTCCCTTGTCCGTCTATTCTTCTCCACTATTCTCCCTCCTGGCACTTATCCTTGCAAGTGGAGGAAGTGCTACACCCACCCATTCACCTCCTCCCTCACCTCCGTTCAGGGCCCCAACAGTCAGTCCAGCTGAGGCAACACTTACTCTGTGAATCTGTTGGGGTCAATTACAGAATTTGGTGCTCTCGATGTGGCCTCCTCCACATTGGTGACGACCTGACGTAGACTTGGGGACTGCTTTGTTGAGCACATTTGCTCCATCCGCGAAAAAAGCAGGATTTCCTGGTGACCAAACATTTTAATTACTATCGCTCCCCCCCGATCTCCCTCCTGGCACTTATCCTTGTAAGCGGAACAGGTGCTACACATGCCCTTATACATCCTTCCTCACCACCATTCAGGACCCCAGACAGTCCTTCCAGATGAGGCGACACTTCACCTGTGAGTCGACTGGGGTGATATACTGCGTCCGGTGCTCCCAATACGGCCTTCTATATATTGGTGAGACCCGACGCAGACTGGGAGATTGTTTCGCTGAACACCTACGCTCTGCCCGCCAGAGAAAGCAGGATCTCCCAGTGACCACACATTTTAATTCCACGTCCCATTCCCATTCTGATATGCCTATCCACGGCCTCCTCTACTGTAAAGATGAAGCCACACTCAGGTTGGAGGAGCAACACCTTATATTCCGTCTGGGTAGCCTCCAAACTGATGGCATGAACATCAACTTCTCAAACTTCCGCTAATGTCCCACCTCCCCCTCGTACCCCATCCGTTATTTATTTATTTATATACACACATTGTTTTTCTCTCTCTCCTTTTTCTCCCTCTGTACCTCTCATTATACCCCTTGCCCATCCCTCTCCCTTTTCCTTCTCCCTAGGCCTCCTGTCCCATGATCCTCTCATATCCCTTTTGCCAATCAACTGTCCAGCTCTTGGCTCCATCCCTCCCCCTCCTGTCTTCTCCTACCATTTTGGATCTCCTCCTCCCCCTCCCACTTTCAAATCTCTTACTAACTCTTCCTTCAGTTAGTCCTGACGAAGGGTCTCAGCCCGAAACGTCGACTGTACCTCTTCCTACAGATGCTGCCTGGTCTGCAGCATTCACCAGCAACTTTTATGTGTGTCGCTTGAAATTCCAGCATCTGTAAATTTCCTCATGTTTGCGATTTTAATTTCTATCTCCATTTCCATTCCAATATAACCTCCTCTATTGCAATGATAGGCCACACTCAGCTTGAAGGAGTAACACCTCCTCCTTTTCTCTTCTTCAATTCCCTGCACTGGGCCACCCGCCTTACCTCTTCTCTTCTCCTCATCTGCCTATCACTTCCATAGTACCCCTCCTCCTTCCCATTCTCATAAGGCCCAATCTCCTCTTCTGTCAGATTCCTTCTTCTTCAGCCCTTAACATTTTTCACCTATCATCTCCCAGCTTTCTTTATCCTACCCTCCCACCTCTCACCCACCTGGCTTCAGCTATCACCTTCTAGCGTGTACTCCTTCCCCACCTCCAACCTTCTTATTCTGACTTCTTCCTGCTTCTTTTCCAGGCCTGATGAAGTGTCTCAGCCTGAAGCATCGATTGTTCATTCATTTCCACAGATGGTGCCTGACATTTTCTGCATGTTGCTCTGGATTTCCGGCATCTGCAGAATCTCTTGCGTTGTTGATCTCTCTTCTTGCCTCTGCAATTCATGCCTCTGCTAATTAGTGAAGCATTAGTAAGGCCTCAGAGAATTGTCAATATTTTCATTGTTTCTGATGGAGATTGTCTGAATCAAGGATGACATTTTATATGTGCCCTGGACACATGTAAAGAGCAGTGCATACTAAGTGCAAGGCTTTAATTACATCGGTATCTCATAACAAAATAGGTGTTGTGTTCTACAGTAATTTAATTTAATGTATTAAGTTTTTAATCAAAATGGTAATTAACTTTACATATTGTTAAATTATGTTATTGCAACAGCATCTCATTACAAAATCCTAATAATCATCTGGAATTAAAGGTAATCACATGAAAAAAAAAGTGTTTCCATGCCTTCCAAGAAAAAAAATTATGGTAGTTATGCATTCGTATTTAATTTGTTTTTAGGGATAGCAGAATCACCACAAGGATGCAATCTGAAAATGAAAACACACATCAATCTAGAAACTTAATTAGCTGAAAAGATATAGTTTTGAAGGGTAAGAGAAGGAACTTTTATTCAATATGCATATACAGTAAAATGATAATTGTTTCTGTCTCCTAAAACTAAGCTTATCTACTGTAAAAGAATCAGAGAACTTGACAAAGGGGAAATCTAAAAAAAAGTGGGAAAAAGATTGGATTAACGTAGTAAGAATTTTGGGACTTTCTATTAAACTTACCTCCAAACTTATTTTATTCACTTAATTCGAGGTGTTGACTGACAGATTGGTTGTCCGTTGTATCCGATGAAGACAGTTAGATTTGTGCAGTTCTGCTGTGTGTTTGTAGGTGGCTCCTGATCTAGGTTGTGAGCCACATAGACATTTGCAATAAGGATATGAAAACTGTGCTGGAAGTGGGAGTGGAGCCACTGCTATTGTTTTCCTTCTTTGTTGGGCAACGATTCACACTGCTCGGCATCCCTCCTCCATGTTCTTGTGAACGGTTCTAACCAGGGCTCGCCAGCCACTTCAGTCTTGCACACCAACTGTTAGCTTTCATGCAGTCTTTGAACCTCTTATGGAGCCTGCCTCAATTCCTTTTGCTCACTGAAAGCTCATCGTATAGTAGCTGCTCAGGGATTCGGAAATCTTCATGCATATGTAACCCTCAGACTCGCCCAGTTCGTGTTCGTCTAGGGGGAAACAGCCGTTGGCCCCGCCAAACTGAGAAATCACGTTTGTGTGGATGCTGTGTAATGCACCGCCCAGTTACAAACACACAACGCAAAATATCAGACAGTACACCAAATGTAAATAAATGATTGAACTTTATGAATCTTAATCTGAATATAAGGTTAGTAATGACATTTTTAAAAAGGGCCCAATTTAAGGAAAAGTCAAAAGTTCACGTTGGAGCTCACTCTGTAGTCATTATTCCACCATCGGTCTCCTCCGAGCGTCGCTGACCTTCGGACCCTCTGATCCCAGTCCACTCCGTCCGGTGGTCTACACGCGTCTTCCCTCGTCTTCTCTCCTCAACAAACAAAACGCAAAAAAAACATCCTTCCAGGTACACAAGACAAAGCAGCAATCTCCGATTGGCTAACATGCATACGACAGTCCTGTTATCTCCAGCCATAACCCGAACATTGCTGCTACAGAGAAACCGTTACCTCAGCAGTGAACGTTACAGAGAAGCCCATTACATTAGCCTTCGCAGTGAAACATTACAAAAAAGCCATTACACATATGACATGTCCTGTCCACTGAAGCTATGCTTTTATAATCATGGCCTCAACATTCATGGTCTCCACCCTGTCGTGGACCTCTAGGTTTGCAACTCAGTCCTACCAATGGATGCCAAGGATTGACCTCAGGCTACTCATGTGGAATCCCTCTAGCATTTCGAGATGTCTTCTGAATATGATCGAAGTTTCACATCTGTTCAGGGGACTGCTGAGGACAACAGCTTTATACACCTTTAGTTTTGTGGACAGATGGATGGATCTTGTGCTGTTCCACATATGTCATCACAGTCGACCAAAGCTCTCACTGGCCTTGCTAATCCTGGTGTTGATTTCTCTATCTAGTGAACCATCACTACAAATAACACTGCCAAGATACTTGAATTCTTCCTCTATTCTCAGTCTTGTTCCCTAGATAGTGAAGGAGGGGGTGGTAACAACTGATCCAGGAGCAGGTCGCAATAGGACTTTTGCTTGGCTTAGGCTGACTGTGAGACCAAAGAGACACTAGGCTTCAGCATACTTGTAGAGCCATCTGAGCACAGTTGTCGACATAGGGTGTTTCAAAGATGAGTTTCTTGACTATCTTGGTTGTGGCACTCAGGTGACTTAAGTTGTACAGTGATCCATTAAATGTGTACTTCAGGTACACACCACATTTAAGGTCTTTGATTGCATGGTTTAGCACATATGTGAGGAACAGGTTGAAGAGCACACATACTTGTTAGTCCTGACGAAGGGTCTTGGCCGAAACGTCGACTGCACCTCTCCCTATAGATGCTGCCTGACCTGCTGCGTTCACCAGCATTTTTTGTGTGTGTTACATACTTGCTTCACTCTGTTTGAAGTATTGAATGATTTTGAGCTGTCACCATTTGAGAGGACGTGGAATAGACACCGAATTCAAGATACAGCATGGAAAAGGCCCTTCTAGCCTCATAGTTCCACATGTAAATATATTGATTATGTACGTGAAAACTCCCTGGTTTCCTTGGCTGCCTAAGTCCAGGGAATACACACTCCAGTTCCTCCAGACCCAGGAGCTTGAGTCAGCTCTCCCACACCAAACCCCAGTCTGCGTGGACACTGAGTAATTTGCTACCCTCTTACAACTCAGCGCCAAGAGCTAACAGACAGCACACTGCATATGATTAGAGGAATTATATTATTGAATCTTAACTAAAGTGTTTGTAAAGAAAGGAAAAATACAAAAAGGTCCCATTATAATTAAACAGTCAAATGTGCACAATTGGAGCTCAACTCTTCGAAAATTCATACATGTTCACCGATACGCAGTCAAAATCGTCACCTTGCTCCATCGAACCATGGTCCCCCACTGGGTCGAATCCTACAACTGGTTTTCTCCAACATCTTCTCTCTTCATCTCCCGCCATAAAAAGGACTGAGCCTGCATTCCAAAGCACCTGTTATCTCCAACTGTAAACCAAACGCTGTTTCTACAAAAAGACCATTATGTTAGCGGTGAAACCTTTCCCAGGGTGTTAAACACAAATCTGTATTAGGGATGCAAAGCTGTATTTTTTACAAACTGTTCACCACATAAGACTAATCAAACAACTGAAGTAAAGACAAAATTGATTGCAGAAGAAATTTTTCTCAACCATCTTAAATGACCAATGAACGTACAGCCTCTGGTCTGACGGTGGTGTAGTGGCATCCACACTGAACTTCAAGGTGAGTGGTTCCAGATTTGAATCTGGCTGATTCCTTGCTCGCTCTCCATCCATGCTGTGTTGTCTGTTGAGCTAACAACTTGGCCTCGTAAAAAAAGAGACAAATGCTAAAGGAATGGCGATGTTACCACACAATGCACTACAAGACACAGAGAGGAACAAAAACATACAGCCTCAAGTCTGAGGAAAGAGTCTTAACTCAGATGCTGGACATCACCTTCATAATATTGCTGGGTCAGGTTTCTTCAGGCAGCTTATCTTCTGGGTCTTTCCCAAAAATATTCTTGTCAGATGCACATCTAGCACACTGCCAAATTCTGAGGGGAAAGGAGATGACTGGCATGAGCATGGCAGAGCAGGAGTACCCGACTTGATTGCTCTGCGCTTGGAAGACCATTCCCTCCTTCTGCTCGGCAAAACATCGTGGACCATAGAGCCTGTACTGTGTTTCATGTCCCTTTGTGCCACAGTGTTAAGGGAAATTAACACAAAAATCTAATCTCTTCTTCAGCAGCCTCCAGTGCCGCCTGTGAGGAATAAGAGTTGAATAAAAATAAGCTCTTTTTAATAACGGTGTTTGTTTAAATTACCAAGATAGTAAATTATAAATTAAAATAATACTGCAGTGTGAATGGGAACTAACTTCAATAATAGCAATAATAAAGTAACTTTAAACCAATATAATTGAATTGTTAAACATTAATTCAGGATTGAAATGTTGTATATAAATGGACCTTGTATTAAAATGTCTCTTTCCAACTAGGTACAACTCCAGTGAGACTGAATCTGGAATATGGCTCATCCAGAAGATTAGAATGCATGATCCATTGTGAATTGGCCATTTGGATTCAGAATTGGCTCACCCATAGAAGGCAGAGGGTAGTGGTCAAAGGGGCTTATTCTAGCTGGAGGTCTGTTATTGGTGGTTTAAAGCAAGGATCTGTATTGGGACCACTGCTGTTTGCGACGTATGTAAGTGACCAGGATGAAAATGTAGATGAGTCGATCAGTATTTCTGCAGATAGTACAAAGATTGGTGGCATAGAAGGGATTTAGATCAGTTGCAGATATGGGCAGAGAAATGTCAGACAGAGTTTAACCCAAATAAATGTAAAGTGTTGCACCTTAATAGGTCAAACGTAAAGAGACAGTGCATCGTTCAGGGCAAGTTCCTGAACAGTGTTGATGAGTAGCGGGATTTTGGGGTCCGAGTCCATTGTTCCCTGAAAGTAGCCATACAGGTTGATAGGGTAAATCAAGTATATGGCATGCATGTCCTTATTATTTGAGTCATTGAGTTCAAAAATCAGGAAGTTATGTTGCAGCTTTACAAAGTTCTAGTTAGGCTACATCATACAGTTCTGGTCACTCCCTTTATAAGAAGGGTGTTGAGGCTAGGGAAGGGGTGCAGAAGAGGTTTACTCTGGGTGCGCCTGGATTAGAGGGGTTACATAATATGTGGTTGCTTTCTCCAGAGCAACTGAGGGTGAGGGAAGATCTGACAGAGGTTTTTAAGATTATGAGAGGCATAGGTAGAGCAGACAGATAGTATCTTTTACTCAGAGTTGAAATGTCTAATGCCAGAGGGCATGCATTTAAGGTGGGTAATTTCAAAGGAGATGTGAGGAGCAAGTTTTTTACACAGAGAGTCTTGGGAGTCTGGAATGCACTTCCTGGGGTAGTGGTACAGAGAGAACGTTAAGGACTTTTAAAGGACATCAAGGTAGGCACATAAATGTGAGGAAAATGAAGTATACGGACATTGTGCAGGCAGAAGAGATTAGTTGGCAAATTGATTACTAATTTAATTGGTTCAGCACAACATTGTCGGCTGAAATGCCTGTTCCTGTGCTTTACGGTTCAATGTTCTATTTCTATGAACAGTTCAGATCTTTCTCCCTGAGCAAATATGTACTTGTGATAGGGGGAGACAAAATCAGATTCACCAGACTGATTTCCAGAATGATGATTTTATAGCATGGAAAGAGATTATCAGACAAATCTGTATTGCTTTGTGTTCTGAAGTGAGCTGATATCATTTAAAAGTTTAAGATTAGTGCAAGGTTTGGTGCAGAGTTAATGGTTCATTTCACTGGAGCATTTAGGACAAGGGGCCACAGTCTCAAAATAAAGTATTGACAATTCAAGACAGAGCAAAGTGGAATTTGGATTCTGTATCCAAGAGAGCTGTGGAGGTTTCAATTGCTTGCTATAGTCAAGGCTGAGATTAATAAATTTATAGACATAGGAATCAGGGGATATGAGTTTACTGAAGGAAAGGCATGCTGAGGTAATAATCTGCCCTATCTAATGGAATGGAAGAGCAGACAGGAGAGAGTAAATAACCTGCCCCTAATACTCTTTCTTATGTCATGGATGGGATGATACATAAAAACAATTGATTCATTGATCCAAAATTAAATAAGGGTTTTAGAACATAGAACATACAGTACAGGAATAGGCTCTTTGGCCCACAATGTTGTGCCGAACCAGCTAAAAGGTAATTCTAAAAAAAAACGAATCCCTCCCACCTACACAATGTTCACAACCCTCCATCTTCCTCATTTCCATGTGCCTGCCTAAGTGTCTCTCAAAAGCCTCTAATGTATTTGCCTCTACCAGCATACCAGGCAGTGCACTCCAGGCACCCACCACTTTCTGAGTTTAAAAAAAAATTATCCCTCACATTCCCTTTGAATCTACCATGTAGATTTTGAAGTGAAAATGAAGAATTATGGTCAGGAAATCTGGTAGCGCGATGTTTCCTGACTGCCATGGAGTGTTACTTCCAAAATGAATCTGATCAGTACTGCAGGCTCTCTAAAAGCAGTGCCACCATCTCTCATATGTTATGCTAACTCATGTCTCCCCAGACAGATCCTTTAATCCCAGTCGAAGGAAGGTCAGTAAGTCTCTAGTCGGCAAAGGAAGTACTTCAAAAGTAACGTCAAAATAAGTCTGTACAAATTCAATATTACATCTGAGAAATGAGAAGACATTGCACTCAGTAGATAGACGCAAGAGGGACTGCAGTTGCTGGAAATCTTGAGCAATGCAGACAACGTGCTGGAGGAGCTCAGCAGGTAAGGCAGCATCTATGGATGGGAATAAACAGACAACATTTTGGACCGAGATCCTTCAAATCGACTCCTGCCTACACTGCGCCTGAATATGTAGATCCTGGATGAGCCTCCTCAGTCTCCTGAGGACCCACCAATAGACAACCTTCAGGAGAACGTCATACTCGACTCGAGTGATTGCACTACTTCTATTAAGTTAGGTATTAAGTATCACGTATAATATGTTAGGTTTTAGGTCAACAATTTAGTACATACTGGTTATAATTAGAAGAATGGTGGTCAAGGGTAGATAATGTAAATTTGTCATAAATCTGAAGATAACTATGTTGAAGCAGGTGTCAGGGAGGCCAATAAGGAGAAATAATACCCTGGAGATTATCAGTGCCAGGAATGGATATTTCAGCGATGTACAATGCACTTTGAACTGAATAGCTCAGTGAATGAAAAAAACAAGAGATCAAGTGAATTTGCACTTAGTTGAACTCACAAATGATATATTGCTACGAATAGATGAATGATTGTAAAATTCCATGCCTGCAAATAGATGTTTGGTTGCAAGAGTTTCCTTTTGCGTAGACAAAGCAGCGTGGTGGAGATCCATGTAAGTGTATTTCAATCAACTGAGTTTCCCATGTCATGTGACATTTTATACTGCTGTAGGCTGAGGTTAACTACCTTCATTAACGAATGTTTTGTTGATAGCTCTCCTTCGGTTACTTACCTTTGTAAGCAGCAGCACAAAAGAGCCCACAGACATAACAAAATGAAATATGTGTTACTGAGGCAACAGTCAAAATAGCTACCATCAGGCCACCTTGACGAGAGAAGCGTTCATGGGAATGCTAATGGAACCAGAAAAGAATAACAACAAGCCACTCATCCTTCAGAAGTGTGAGGCTGGTCCTGAAATGGAGCAATGAACCAGTGTCAGAAGCAGAGAATCTTGCATCCTTCTGTAGTGCAGGAAGAAATTAAATTACCTTGTTAGCTGCGCAAAAGAAAGACTGCACTTTATAAACACAAGAGATTCTGCAAATCCTTGAAATCTTGAGCAACGTTCACAAATGCCAGAAGAACTCAGCACACTAGGCAGCATCAATGGAAGGGAATAAAGTCAACAAACATTTCAGGCTGAGACACTTCATCAGCTACATCAGCACACTTCACAACATCTCCATCTGCTTACCCATCCATGTTCAATGTCTGCTACCGCCTTCGCAATGAGCTTTCCTCGCTCACACTCCCGGCTTTTGTCACTCACTGCGCATTTATGTTAACAATTAAAGTATGCTTGCAGACAAGCATTCAAATCACTTCTACTGAGCGCCCACAAACTCAAAGGAAATTGTTAGAGGGAATGACAAGATAAAGAGAAGATTTAATGTATGGTAGCTCTTGCAGTAGTGGGTGCCACCAATAGTGTTATTGCAGAGTGTATCCAGAACCACAAGCCACAGGTACAGTACCTATAAAAAAAGTATTCACACACACACACACCCCACATTGGATGTTTTTTGTGTTTTATTGTTTTACAACATTGAATCACAATGGGCTTAATTTGGCCTTTCTGACACTGATCAACAGAAAAAGACTCTTTCAAAGACACCAAATCATCACTTGTGCAGCCAATTGTTTAAGAAGTCACATAATCAGTTAAATGGAGATTTGTGTTTGGAGACCTGTGTGCAGTCAAGATGTTTCAGTTGATTGTTTTAAAAATACACCTGCATCTGGAAGTCCAGCTGCTGGTGAGTCAGTATCCTGGGAAAAACAACACCATGAAAACAAAAGAGCACTCCAAGCAACTCCGTGAGAAGGTTATTGAAAAGCACAAGTCAGGAGAGGAATACAAGAACACTTCCAAATCACTAAATATTCATTGAAATACAGTCAATCATCAAGAAATGGAAAGAATATGACACAGCTGTAAACCTGCCTAGAGCAGGCCATCCTCAAAACCCGAGTGACCATGAAAGAAGGGGACTAGTGAGGGAGGCCTCCAAAAGACCTATGACAAATCTGGCACATTTACGAGCCTCAGTGGTTGAGGTGTTGCCTAGGTGCTTTACCAGTCGCAACTTTATGGGAGAGTGATGAAGAGGAAGCCACTGTTGTAAAAAACTCAAAGGAAATCTCGGCTAGAGTTTGCCAGCAAGCATGATGGAGACTCTGAAGTCAGCTGGAAGAAGGTTCTATGGTCATATGAGAGACCAAAATTGAGCTCTTTGACCATCAGGCTAAACGTTATGTTTGGTGTAAGCCAAACACCACACATCATCAAAAACACACAATCTCTACCGTGAAGCATGGTGGTGGCTGCATCATGTTGTGGAGACGATTCACTGCAGCAGGCCCTGGAAGGCTTGTGAAGGTAGAGGATAAAATGAATGCAGAAAAATACAGGAATTCCTGTAGCAAAACCTGATGCATCTACAAAAAAACTGTGACTTGGCAGAAGATTTGTTTTCCAGCAAGAAAATGACCCCAAGTATAAAGCCAAAGCTACACAGGAATGGCTTAAAAACAACAAAGTTAATGTCCTGGAGTGGCCAAGTCAGAATCCAGACCTCAGCCCAGTTGAAATTTTGTGGCTGGATTTGAAAAGGACTGTTCACTCATGATCCCCATAAAATCTGATAGACCTTGAGCAGTTCTGCAATGAGGAATGGGGAAAAATTGTAGTGTCCAGATGTGTAAAGCTGATCAATACTTATCCACACAGACTCAAGGCTGTAATTGCTGACAAAGAGGCATCTACTAAATACTGACTTGAAGGGGTGAGTAATTATGCAATCATTTATTTTATGTTTTGTGTTTGTAATTAGTTCAGATCACCTTGTAGAGATCTGTTTTCCCTTTGACACGAAAGAGTATTTTTCTTTGATCAGCGTCAAAAAAAGCTAAATTAAATCCACTGTGATTCAGTGTTGTAAAACAGTAAAACATGAAAACTTCCAAGGAGGGTGAATACGTTTTATAGGCACTATATAGAGTGTTCATCTTACCATTGTTGGTTGTGGAGATGATGTTGCCCAGAGGCCAAGAATGATTCTCAGGTCTTGAGGTGATAACTGTTTTATTGGATGTTCTATAGCATATATAACACAGTGCTGGCCCTTCAGCGCACAATGTTGTGCAGACCTTTTAGCCCACTCTAAGGTCAATCTGAACCTTCCTTCCTACATTGCCCTCCATTGTTCTATTATCCATGTGCCTATCTGAGAGTGTCTTAAATGCCCCTAATGCATCTGCCTCTACAATCGCCCCTGGAAGCATGTTTTAGAGGCTGCCTCTGATCTTTTACCTTAAGCTCCCTAATCGAATCTGGTTCATTGCACAACACCCAATCTCAGAATTGCCTTTCCCCTGGTGGGTTCAAACAAAAACTTCACTGAAAAGCTATTTCATAAGCATTCTACAAAGTCGATCTCTTTGTATCCAGCATTAACTTGATTTTCCAGTATACTTGCATAATGAAGTCCCCCATGACTATCAAAACATTGCCCTTTTTACATGCCTTTTCTAAGTCCCCTTGTAATTTGTAACCCCACTTGTTGGCAACTGTATGGAAGCCTGAATATAACTCTCAACAGGGTATTTTTATCCTTACATTTTCTTTATTCTACCCACAAGGATTCTGCACCTTCTAATCCTATGTCATCTCTTTCCGAGATTTGATTTCATTTTCTTTTACCAACAGACCCACCCTATCTCCTCTGCTTACCAGCCTGTGCATTCAATACAATGTGTATCCTTGGATGTAAAGCTCCAAACTGATCTTCTTTCAACCACGACTGTGATGCCCACAGTATCATACCTGCCAATCTCTAACTGCGCTAAAAGATCAATTACCTTATTCCCTATACTGTGTGCTTTCAAATATAACTCCTTCAGTCCTGTATTCATCTCCTCTATCAAATCATCTGTCATCCTCTTTGCTTTGTTCCATTCAAAACAGAAATATAGTAATACATAGTAGCAGGTAACTAAATCTAACTGTAACCAACTCACTCTACATTAAGTAAAGATAAAAATGATAAGAACAAATAAGAAAATACCTTGCTTCGTTATACTGAAAACTGCTCAAACTAGATAGATAAGGGGAGTTCTTTTGATAAGACAACAAGAACAGCATGATTTATGCTGGTGTGACACAGACTGCAGATGAAGAAACTACAGCTAATGCA
Source organism: Mobula birostris (assembly GCF_030028105.1). Classification (NCBI taxonomy): domain Eukaryota; kingdom Metazoa; phylum Chordata; class Chondrichthyes; order Myliobatiformes; family Myliobatidae; genus Mobula; species Mobula birostris. The sequence goes on along the minus strand of NC_092370.1, from coordinate 20,350,163 downwards.
GAACCAGCTATGCTACAGATTACTGAAAATACACTGAGCATTTACAGACAAACAGGAGACTATGCAAATATATTCAATAAGCAAACATGAAGAAAGTTAGACTACAAGAAAAATTACAATTTAGACACTAATCCAACACTATCATCTTTCTGTTTTCCCTAGTAAATCTCTAGAGGCTGATTTAAGAGATTAACAAGAAAAGGATAAACTAGAAAATAACTTGCAGGAGAACAAACTTAGCCTATAATTGGGTCATTCAGCCCAGAGTCTTCCCCGCCATTCAGTCATGGTTGATTGATTATCTCTCAGAATCCCATTATCCTGCCTTCTCCCCGTTACCTTTGACACCTTTACTGATCAAGAACCTATCAACCTCTGCTTTAAATATACCCAATGACTTAGTCTCCACAGCCATCTTTGGCTATGAATTCCACAGATTCACTACGCTCTGGTTCAAGAAGTTTCTCCTCCTCATCTTTGTTCTTAAGGGACATCCCTCTATTCTGAGGCTGTGCCCTCTGTTGTTAGACTAACCCACTGTAGGAAATATCCTTGCTACATCTACTCTATCTAGGCCTTTCAATATTTGACAGGCTTCAATGAGATCATCCATCATTCTTTTAAACTCCAGTGAGTACAGGCCCAGAGCCATGAAAGACTTTTCGTACATTAACTCTTTCATTCCTGAAATCATTCCCATGAATCTCCTCTGGGCCCTCTCCAATGCTAGCACTGCATTGACCCTAGCTCTGCAGCCTTAATAATGATAAGCTTCCAAAGGATCGTGCTTTGCTCTGTTCATTAACTGATCAAAGGACACCCATAGTACAACTGAATACACAGGCAATTATGGAAAGGTGAGGCAAGTGTTCCTCTCACAGGGTTACAGCATGCCTGCAGCAACACTCACAAAATGCTGAGGAACTCAGCAAGTTAGGCAGTGTCTACAGAGGGGATCAAAGAGTCAACTTTTCAGGCCAAGACCTTTCATCAGGACTATATATGCTGCATGACTTGCTGAGTTTTCTCCAGCATTTTGTGTGTGTGTGTTTCTCAAGATTTCCAGCATCTACAGAATCTCTTGTGTCATAAGAAAATAAGAACATAAGAACATAAGAAATAGGAGCAGCAGTAGGCCATCTGGCCCAACGAGCCTGCTCTGCCACTTAATAAGATCATGGCTGATCTGACCATGGACTCACTTCCATCTATTTGCCTTCTCCCCATAACTCTCAATTCCCCTACTACACAAAAATCAATACAACCTTGTCTTAGATATATTTACGGATGTAGCCTCCACTGCTTCATTGGGCAGAAGATTCCACTGATTCACCATTCTCTGGGAAAAGCAGTTCCTCCTCATCTCCATCCTAAATCTACTATGTCTGGAGTGTCTGTGAACAGCATGCCAGCTTCACTGCCATACAATCACATTGTTGCCATGGAACATGCCTGCCTCAGTAGCCACATTTTGTTGGCGTCTCCCAGGCAGGAGCCGACAGAGTTCACTGACCAAAAACATCTCCACAGCCTTTGACTGATCCACAACAGTCTTCCACCCTCACAGTTTAGAAGTCCAGGAAATGCCTTGTAAGAGCAACAGAGAAAGTAGAATTCATCTAGATGTTAATTACTGTGCAGGCATTCATGCAAGCCAGAAAGATTAAATCTTTGTGTATAGAGAGTTATTGGCAAACCTGCCGTGCTGGGTGACCTGAATATCAACATGTGTTTGTAATGCATTGGAAAGCAGGAAAACTGGTACAGTTGATTGGCATGACTTTGATGCAGAAGGGCACAGATTTATTTGAAGGAAATCCAGGATTTTGAACCATGTAGATAAAATTCAGAAATCTACAGGCTGAAAAAGATTGGCACAATTTAACCCATTTTGATCTACTTTTTTCTGTCTCAGAGCTCACAAACACTCAGACCATTGATTCAGAAGTACGTCTTAGTCATATCTATTTAGCTAGGGTGCCTGAGACTTTTCCATAGTACTGTCATAAGTTTATGTATTGCACTGTACTGCTACCACAAAAGAAAAAAACTAATTTCATGACATATGTGAGTGATGATAAACCTGATTCTGATAAGGGTCTTTATTGTGGACTGAGAGTGGGAAGGGGACAGGGAGAGGGGAATCATGGTTGGGAAAAGGGGAAGGGAGAGGGGAGTAAGTATGAAGCCCCAGAGAGACATTCTGTAATGATCAATAAACCAATTGTTTGGAATCAAATGACCTTGCCTGGTGTCTCAGAGCTGGGTGTGTCTACCCCCACACCATAACCCACCCTGTCACTCTTTCTCTGCCACCTGTCCCACACCCCTCCTGCGCCGCTACACCCTCACCATTCCCAACATCCTTTGCTCCCGTCAGATTTACAAACTTGCTCTCCAGTCCACATTGATAAATATAGTAATGTCTAGGCACCTTGTCAAAATATACATGCCTTTAATATAAGAGTTTCACATGTAGTATGAAATGACTGTATAACTGTATATTTTATCAGTATTAGTATCTCTTCCTTTTCATCTCATTATCATTAGTCATGTGATTGAATGGTTGACATGAGAACCATTAACTGCATAGCAACGCATAGAGACAACAAAATATGAATGCAGCAACATGATACCACTAATCTCCAGGGTCTGATCAGATACGTTGAAGAACACAATGGACTGAAGATAGATTAGCTTTATTTGGCACATGTACAACAAAACATCGAAGCATACAATAAAATGCATCATTTGTATCAAATCAAATTAGCAAGGATTGTGCTGGGGAATAGCCTGCAAGTGTCACCACGCATTGGGCACTAAAATAGCAGGCCCACAACCCACTAACCCTAATCTGCACATCTTTAGAATGCAGAAGGAAATCAGAAAATCCAGAGGAAACCCAAGCGGTCATGGGACGAATGTACAAACTTCTTGCAGGCAACGGCAAGAATTGAAACATGAACTACGATCGCTGGCACTGCAAAGCCATTGAACTTACTGCTGTGTTACCATGCCAACCCCCCACCTCTTTGAGGTGGGAAAAATTGTGGGAGTCCTGGCATCATTGTTGGCGACAGATGAACTGTCAGAAAATTGCAGAGTGGCTAATATTGTGCTTTCAGTTTATTTATTTATTTATTTGTTTGATTGTTTATTTACATATTTATTTATTCATTGAGATACAGCGTGAAGTAGGCCTTTCTGGCACATCAACCGATGCCACCCAGCAACCACTGATTTAACCCTAGACTAATCAAAGGATAATTTACAATGACCATTTAACCTACCCACTGATATGCCTTGGACTGTTGGAGGAAACCAGAGCACCCAGAGGAAGCCTATGCTGTCACAGGGAGAACATACATGCTCGTTATAGGCAACGGCGGGAATTGAACCCAGGTCACTGCTAACCACTACACTAAAGTGGACTGCAAAGAGAAAAATAAAATAAGAAACTTTTGGCCAGTAAACCTAAAATCTGTGATAAATAAGTTACTGAAGAATGACCTAGGATGTATTTTATTCCAAGCATTTGGATAGACAGGGGTTGATCAAACATAGTCAGCATGGCTTTGATTTGACTTGATTAAATATTTTGAGGAAGTAGCCAAAAAGGTCAATAGGAGCAGGTTGATAAATGTAGATAGACAATATAGATTTCAGTTAGGCCTCTGATAATTTTCCATGTGGGAGGCTGCTTTAGACAGTTAGATTACATGAGATCCAGGTGGAGCTTGCTAATCGGATGCAGAATTGGATGGTAGGAAGCAGAGAGTGATGGTGGAAGGTATTTTTTTTAATGGAGGCCCGTGACTGGTGATGCTCTCCAGGAATCCGTTGCTGTTTGTCAACTCTGTGAATGACTGGGATGAAAACACACAAAATATGTTTTGTAACTTTGTAGATTACTCAAAAAGGTGTGCTGCTGTTGACAGTGAAGATGCTTACCAGGTGTGACTTATTAGTTGGGTAAGTAGGCCAAAGAATGACAAATGGAGTTTCATTCAAATAAGTGCAAAGAATTGCAGTTTAGAGACCATAAGACATAGGAGCAGAATTAGACTATTTGATACAAAGGTAAGTGGAGGAATAGGTAGAGCTGAGGAAGCAATGCATTTGCGGCAGGACCTGGATAAATTGCAAGAATGGGTAAAAAAGTGGTAGATGGAATACGGTGTCCGGAAATGTATGATAATACATTTTTGTAAAAGGAACAATAGTGCAGACTATTATCTAAATGGGGAGAAAATCCAAACATCAGAGGTACAAAGGGTCTTTAAGAGTCCTCATGCAAGACTCCCAGAGGTTAATTCACAGATTGAGTCTATGGTAAAGAAGGCAAATACAATGTTGGCATTTATTCCAAGGGGAATAGAATAAAAAAAACAAGGAGATAATGCTGAAGCTTTATAAGGCACTAGTCAGGCTGCACTTGGAGTATTGTCAACAGTTTTGGGCCCCTTATTTCAGAAAGGATGTGTTGTCATTGGAGAGAGCCCAGAGAAGGTTCATGAGGAGTATTCCAGGAATGAAAGGGTTAACGTATGGGGAGCTTTGGGCCTCGATTCACTGGAATTTAGAAGAATGGGGTGTGATCTCATTGAAACCCTCTGAATATTGAAAGGGCTAGATAAGGAGGAGGTGGAGAGGATGTTTCCTCCAGTGGGAGTATCCAGAACTAGAAAGCACAGCCTCAACACTGAGGGGTGACCTTTTAGAACAGAGATAAGGAGGATTTTTTTTTAGCCAAAGAGTAGTAAATCTGTGGAATGCTCTGTCACACACTGTGGTGGAGGCAAAGTCCATGGGAATATTCAAAGCGGAAGTCGATAGATTCCTGATTGATCGGGGCATCAAGGGATATGCTGAGAGACAACCGGTGTTGAATGGGATCTGGGATCAGCTATGGTGAAAGGGCAGAGCAAATTCAATGGGCTGAATGTCCTAATTCTGTTCCTGTGCCTTATGTTCTTATTTGGTCAAGTGAGGCTACTCTGCCATTCCATCATGGCTGATTTATTATCCCTCTCAACCCCAATCTCCTGCCTTCTCCCCATAACCTTTGATGCCCTGAGTAACCGACAATCTATCAACCCCTACTTTAAATATACAAATGACCTGACCTCCACAGCCAGTTGCGGCAATGAATTCTACAGATTCACTACCCTCTTGCTAAAGAAATTCTTTCTCATCTCTGTTCTAAAGGGACATCCTTCTATTCTGGGTCTGTGCCCTCTGGTCCTAGACTCCCCCATTAAAGGTAACATCTTCTCCACAGTCCAGTCTATCTAGGTCTTTCAATAATTAATAGTTTTCGATGAAGAAGAAGAAAGCCCTTATCTCCAAGTGGAGTCATCGGGACGCCATCATGATGGCATTTTTTTAGCAGGCTTTCTTATTTTTATGAGGCCGAGTTGCTAGCTCGACAGTCAACCCAGCACGGATGGAAAGCGTGTAAGAGAGCTGGCTGGATTCAAACTCAGGAACCTTCACTCCGAAATCCAGCGTTGATGCCACGCCAGCAGCTGGCACAGTTTTCAGTAAGATACCCCTCAATATTCTAAACTACAAGTGTAGGCCCAGAGCCATCAAACGTTCCTCATATGATGATTCCTGGGATCGTTCTCATAAACCTTGTCTGCATCCTCTCCAATGCTAACACGGCCTTTCTTAGATCGGGGGTCCAAAACTGCTCACAATAATCCAAGTGTGGTCTGAGCAATGACCAATTTTGGGAAGACAAATGATGGTATGAACTTCACAGTGAAAGGCCTAGCTCAGTGCCCTATGAAACAAGTTGTAAAACAGAAGGACGAAGGAGTAGGAATACATGGTTGCCTGAAAGTAGCATCACAGGTAGACAGGTTAGTGAAAAAAGTTTTCAACTCACTGACCTTCATTGGTCAGTATAGTAGTTGGGATGTTAAGCTGTAATTGAACCTTGAGAGGCTGCATTTGGAACAATATGTTCAGCTTTAGTCACACTGCTATAGAAGAGATGCTATTAATCTGGAAAGAGAACAAAGAAGATTTGCAATGATGGTGCCAGAACTCAATGGACTGAGTTAATAGAGAGAGGTTAAGAAGGTTCAGACTTTTTTCACTGGAGCATAAAAAGTGATGGGTGATCTTGCTGAACTGAGGCTGTGGTCTGCAACTAATGGGCTCCTAGATGAGCTATCGTGATTACTGTCTGCATGGCTGTAGAGCAACAGGGCAATTAACCTCGTTCTCCTCCTCTTCCTCTCTCTTGGTAACTTTTTTTTCTTTGGTACATTTAGTCTACTCCCCTTTTAAGGTTCTTGCTAACTCTGTTGTACGGTGGATTTCATTACCTTTATCATTCATCACATAAAATTTGATTTCTTAGCTCAGCTTTGGCTATTGACTTTACAACCGCTGGGGAATGATTTTTTTTTACACTATTTAACTCTTCCATGATTTTTAGGTCCTTTTATCAGGTCACATTTAGCCTATACTGCTGTAGGAAGAGTTGCTCCTAGGATAACCACACTCTCCATAAATATATAAACATTTATCCATAGAATACTTCTGGTTATTCTTTACTGTATCTTCTTCAAGGTTCATTCTTAAAGCAAAATGCTGTTGATAGTATCATATAATTAATATATAAACTTTACAGTCTTTGTTGTATCAGTTCCAAGAACTGGTTAATTTAACTCACTATGTTACTTTGTGCATTTTTTTTTATTGCGCAAGATGGAGAATAAGACCATCCTATCAAAGACCTGCAAATGTTCTCTGTGTTATGGGCAGTGCATTTACTGTAGGTTAGTAACTTCAACTTGCATTCAAGTTGATTGCAAAGTGTTTCATTAAAACGGGTTCTCAGACCCGACTGATGAGACAGAAGACACAAACTCTGCTTATCTGCTTAGGACTGCAAACCTTGTCTGTTTATTAGGACAGAACAGAGCAAGCATTAAAGTACTTATCTGGGGATGCACAAGCCCCTTTCACTGCAACACACCTCCCACCTGATCTGTGACGCTGCCCATGACCAGTCCATTGGTGAGGCCCCGAAAAACTGTTCCCCATGCCCTCTTACAGCTCTTCTTTGATACCCTTTCCACTGACCTGAAAAGCCACAGAATGTGGACCAATACATAACAGCATCTTAAAGCACCGAATTAGAACTTATCATCACTGTCACAATTATTCTCGACTCCCCCTGCCATGTTCAGCTGACTTCCCTGTTCTCAATGTAATATCGCATTCTCATAGTGTATTCCATAGTACTGTAGTAAGCAAAGCTCCTGCAGACAGCTCTGTTACATTCAAGCCACAGTGGTGAGACATTCAACAAGCAGAAAGACTAACCTTTTACAATACACAATATATTCATGTATTGGGTCTGTGTTGGGGCCACTTCTTTTTACATTGTACATCAACGATTTGGATTATGGAATAGATGGCTTTGTGGCTAAGTTTGCTGACGATACAAAGATAGGTGGAGGGGCCGGTAGTGCTGAGGAAATGGAGAGTCTGCAGAGAGACTTGGATAGATTGGAAGAATGGGCAGAGAAGTGGCAAATGAAGTACAATGTTGGAAAGTGTATGGTTATGCACTTTGGCAGAAAAAATAAACGGGCAGACTATTATTTAAATGGGGAAAGAATTCAATGTTCGGAGATGCAATGGGACTTGGGAGTTCTCATGCAGGATACCCTTAAAGTTAACCTCCAGGTTGAGTCAGTAGTGAAGAAGGCGAATGCAATGTTGGCATTCATTTCTCGAGGAATAGAGTATAGGAGCAGGGATGTGATGTTGAGGCTCTATAAGGCGCTGGTGAGACCTCACTTGGAGTACTGTGGGAAGTTTTGGTCTCCTTATTTAAGAAAGGATATGCTGACGTTGGAGAGGGTACAGAGAAGATTCACTAGAATGATTCCGGGAATGAGAGGGTTAACATATGAGGAATGTTTGTCCGCTCTTGGACTGTATTCCTTGGAGTTTAGAAGAATGAGGGGTAACCTCATAGAAACATTTTGAATGTTGAAAGGCATGGACAGAGTGGATGTGGCAAAGTTGTTTCCCATGATGGGGGAGTCTAGTACGAGAGGGCATGACTTAAGGATTGAAGGGTGCCCATTCAGAACAGAAATATGAAGAAATTTTTTTAGTCAGAGGGTGGTGAATCTATGGAATTTGTTGCCACGGGCAGCAGTGGAGGTCAAGTCATTGGGTGTATTTAAGGCAGAGATTGATAGGTATCTGAGTAGCCAAGGCATCAAAGGTTATAGTGAGAAGGCAGGGGAGTGGGACTAAATAGGAGAATGGATCAGCTCATGATAAAATGGTGGAGCAGACTCGATGGGCCGAATGGCCGACTTCTGCTCCTTTGTCTTATGGTCTTATGGTCTTATATATCAGGGCATCCATTATACACATTTGAGTTCTGCAACTGCACATTCTGAATTGTCCAGCATAAACAGAAATTAAAAAGGCTTAAAGTGGAAAATTTTACCCTCTCAGTATCTCATGGATAGAGCTGTCTTTATCTTATGTACATCTGCCCACTCTCAAACATCTACCTATACATTGTGTTTTATAGGATTGCATTTTTAATATTTATTGTGTTTTAATGCTTATTGTGTTTTTTACATCAGATCCAGAGAAAAAAATAATTTTGTTCTCCTTTACACTCATTACTGAAGAATGACAATAAACAATAGAAACATAGAAACATAGAAAACCTATAGCGCAATACAGGCCCTTCGGCCCACAAAGCTGTGCTGAAAATGTACTTGCTTTAGAAATTACCAAGGGTTATCCATAGCCCTCTATATTTCTAAGTTCCATGCGCCTATCCAGGAGTCTCTTAAAAGACTCTATTGTATTCACCTCCACCATCATCACCGGCAGCCCATTCCACGCACTTACCGCTCTGCGTAAAAAACTTACTCCTGACATCCCCTCTGTACCTTAAACATGTGCCCTCTCATGTTAGCCATTTCAGCCCTGATAAAAAGCCTCTGACTGTCCACACAATCACTGCCTCTCATTATCTTATACACCTCTATCTGGTCACCTCTCATCCTCTCTCACTCGTAGGAGAAAAGGCCAAGTTCACTCAACCAATTGTCGTAAGGCATGCTCCCGAATCCAGGCAACATCCTTGTAAATTTCCTCTGCACCCTTTCTATAATTTCCACATCCTTCCTGTAGTAAGATGACCAGAACTGAGCACAGTACTCTAAGTGGGGTCTGGCTAGGGTCCTATGTAGCTGTAACATTACCTCTCGGCTCTTGAACTCAATCCCATGGTTGATGAAGGTTGATACACCATATGCCTTCTTAACCACAGAGTCAACCTGCGCAGCAGCTTTGAGTGCCCTATGAACACGGACCCCAAGTTTCCTCTGATCCTCCACACTGCCAAGAGTCTTACCATTAATACTATATTTTGCCATCATATTTGACCTACCAAAATGAATCACCTCACACTTATCTGGGTTGAACTCCAGCTGCCACTTTTCAGCCCAGTTTTGCACCTATCAATGTCCCACTGTAACCTCTGACAGCCCTCCACACTATCCACAACACCACCAACCTTTGTACTATCAGCAAATTTACTAACCTATCCCTCCACTTCCTCATCCAGGTCATTTATATAAATCACAAAGGGAAGGAGTCCCAGAACAGATCCCTGAGGCACACCACTGGTCACCAAACTCCATGCAGAATATGAACCATCTACAACCACTCTTTGCCTTCTGTGAGCAAGCCAATTCTGGATCCACAAAGCAAGGTCCCCTCGGATCCCATGCCTTCTTACTTTCTCAATAAGCCTTGCATGGAGTACCTTATCAAATGTCTTGCTGAAATCCATATACACTACATCTACTGCTCTACCTTCATCAATGTGTTTAGTCACATCCTCAAAAAATTCAATTAGGATCGTAAGGCACAATATGCCTTTGACAAAGCCATGCTGATATTATGCCCCTCCAAATATTCATAAATCCGGCCTCTCAGGACCTTCTCCATCAACTTACCAACCACTGAGGTAAGATTCACTGGTCTATAATTTCTTGGACTATCTCTACTCCCTTTCTTGAATATGGGAACAACATCTGCAACCCTCCAATCCTCCGGAACCTCTCCCATTCCCATTGATGATGCAAAGATCATCGCCAGAGGTTCAGCAATCTCCTCCCTTGCCTTCCACAGTAGCCTGGGGTAATCTCATCTGGTCCCGGTGACTTATCCAACTTGATGTTTTCCAAAAGCTCCAGCACATCTTCTTCCTTTTTTTTTTGGTGTGTGCCTGCGTGCGTGTGAGTCTGTGCGTCTGTGTCTGCGTCTACATCTGCATGTCCGTGCGTGCGTCCGTGTTGATGAATTTTTCATGGCTTTTTCCATGGCGCAGACTGAGAGAGAGAGACTGTGTAGCATGCCGCTCCTCACACAGACATATTCGCAGTATTTTCCCTTTTGTTTTATGAGGTCGAGTTGCGGTCTCAACCTCAACCCGGCACGGATGGAAAGCGTGCTCGGGGGCGGACCCGACTAGTTTCAAACCTAGGAACCTCCGCTCCAGGGTCCGGCGCCGATGTTGTTGCGCCACCAGTCGGCCCACATCATATCCTCTTTCTTAATGTCTATATGCTCAAGTTTTTCAATCCGTTGCAAGTCAAGGATTCGCCAAGGTCCTATTCCATAGTGATTACTGAAGCAAAGTATTCATTAAATACCTCCGCTATCTCCTTCAGTTCCACACACACTTTTCCATTGTCACACTTGATTGGTCCTATTCTCTCACACCTTATCCTCTTACTCTTCACAAACTTGCAGAATACCTTGGAGTTTTTATTAATTCTGCTCACCGAGGCCTTCTCATGGCGCCTTCTGGCTCTCCTAATTGCATTCATAAGTTCCTTCCTGCTGGTCTTATAACTTTCTAGATCTCTATCATTACCTAGTTTTTTGAACCTCTTGTAAGCTTTTCTTTTCTCCTTGACCAGATTGTCAACAGCATTTGTACACCATGGTTCCTGTACCCTACCATCCTTTCCCTGTCTCATTGGAATGTACCTATGTAGAATGCCACGTAAATATCTCCTGACCATTTGCCACAATTCTGCTGTACATTTCCCTGAGAACATCTCCTCCCGATTTATGCTTTCAAGTTCCTGTCTGATAGCTTCCTATTTCCCCTTACTCCAATTAGACGTTTTCCTAACTTGTCTGTTCCTATCCCTCTCAAATGCTGTGGTAAAGGAGATAGAATTGTGATCACTATCTCCAAAATGCTCTCCCACTGAGAGACCTGACACCTGACCAGGTTCATTTCCCAATACCAGATCAAGTACAACCTCTCCTCTTGTAGGTTTATCTACATATTGTGTCAGAAAACCTTCCTGATCACATCTAACAAACCTCACCACATCTAAACACTTTGCTTTATGGAGATGCCAATTAAAATTGGGGAAATTAAAATCTTCCATCATGACAACCCTGTTATTACTGCACCGTTCCGGAATCTGTCTCCCTATTTGCTCCTCTATGTCCCTGTTGCTTTTGGGTGGTCTATAAAAAACACCTAGTAGAGCTATTGACCCTTTCCTGTTTCTAACTTCCACCCACAGAGGCTCAGTAGACAATCCCTCCATGAATTCCTCCTTTTCTGCAACCGTGACACTATCTCTGATCAGCAGTGCCACACCCCCACCTCTTTTGCCACCCTCCTGTCCTTTCTGAAACATCTAAAGCCTGGCACTCTAAGTAGCCATTCCTGCCCCTGGGCCATCCAAGTCTCTGTAATGGCCACATCATAGCTCCAAGTTCTGATCCACACTCTAAGCTCATCCACTTTGTTCGTGATACTCCTTGTATTAAAATAGACACATCCCAAACCATCAATCTGAGCGCATCCCTTCTCTATCACCTGCCTATCCTCCCTTTCCCCGTCTACAAACTTTCTCGATTTGTGAACCAACCACCCCTTTCTATGCCTCTTCAATTTGGTTCCCACCACCCAGCAATTCTAGTTTAAACTCTCCCTAACAGCCTTAGCAAACCTCCCCACCAGGGTATAAGTTCCCCTCGGATTCAAGTGCAACCCATCCTTTTTGTACAGTTCACACCTGCCCCAAAAGAGGTCCCAATGATCTAGAAATCTGAATCCCTGCCCCCCCTGCTCCAATCCCTCAGCCACACATTTATCCTCCACCTCACTCTATTCCTATACTCACTGTCACGTGGCACAGGCAGTAATCCCGAGATTACTACTTTTGAGGTCCTGCTTTTCAACTTCCTTCTGAACGCCTTGTAGTCTGTTTTCAGGACCTCCTCCCTTTTCCTACCTATGTCATTGGTACCAATATGTACCATGACCTCTGGCTGTTCACCTTCCCACTTCAGGGTATTGTGGACATGATCAGAAACAGCCAGGACCCTGGCACCTGGGAGGCAAACTACCATTCGTGTTTCTTTCCTATGTCCACAGAATCGCCTGTCTGACCCCCTAACTATAGAGTCCCCTATTCGCTGCTGCCTTCTTCCTTTCCCTACCCTTCTGAGCCACAGGGCCGGACTCTGTACCAGTGATACGGCCACTGTTGCTTCCCCCAGATGGGCCGTTTCCCCCCCCCCAAACAGTATTCAAACAGGAGTACTTATTGTTAAGGGGGACAGCCACAGGGGTACTCTCTATTATCTGACTCTTGCCTTTCCCTCTCCTGACTGTTACTCACTTATCTGTCTCCCAAGGCCCTGTTGTGACTACCTGCCTATAGCTCCTCTCTATCACCTCCTCACTTTCCCTAACCAGACGAAGTTCATTAAACTGTATCTCCAGTTCTCTAACGAGCTGCAGCTCGACGCACCTGGTGCAGATGCGGCCGTCCCGAAGGCTAGGAGTCTCCTGGACATCCCGCATCTGGCACCCAGTACAGAACACTGGCCTCACTGACATAATTCCTGTTCCTATTTTTCACAAGTAGATCAATGAGAGGCATCGATCGTGTGGATATACAGAGGCTTTTTCCTAGGGCTGAAATGACTAGCACGAGAGGGCATAGTTTTAAGGTGCTTGGAAGTAGGTACAGAAGAGAAGTTTTTTACACAGGGTGTGTGGAGTGTGTGGAATGGGCTGCTGGCGGCATTGGTGGAGGCGGAAACGATAAGGTCTTTTAAGAGACTCCTGGATGGATACATGGAGTTTAGAAAAATAGAGGGCTCTGGGTAAGCCTAGGTAGTTCTAAGGTAAAGACATGTTCGGCACAGCTTTGTGGGCCGAAGGGCCTGTATTGTGCTGTAGGTTTTCTAAGTTTCTATATTTCTAAGTAACTTACCTTGCCTCGACCCTTTATTGCCGAAGCCTTGCCTGTTGAGCCAAAGCCCTCTATCCAACGTCCGTTCTATAAAGCTGTCTTCTTTGAAAATTCTTCCCGCTGGTCTAACTTGCTGACATCTATGCACCTGCGCAGTTGTGCTTTGATCAAACTGCTGAAGAAAAACTGTCCTCCTTTTAAATTCTTCCCACCAGTCTTACTTGCTGAGTTCTATGCTTCTTCTTGAATCTTCAATCTCTCCTAACTGTGATCGGTCGGTTGTTTGATTGCTAAGTTCTTGCTGATAATATCAGCAAGCTGGTTAAACCACGAATGTCAAGTGCATCTGAAACGATGTTCTCTGGTTTGTGGAGACCTTTGGCATCCATCGTTGTACTGGAGATCATACAGCACAGAAAGAATGGATTTGAGCCTTCACACCAGTGACAGTTCTTTGAAACTACAGTCCAATTAGTTCCAGTGTTCTGATCTTTCCTACAACACTGTATGTATTTTCTTCAAGTAAAAATCCAATTGTGGAGATAGGATATACCACAAATGCTATAATCTGAAGTAAAAAAAAACAAGCTGCTGAAGGAACTCAATGGGTCAGGCAAATGGATAGTTGCCACTTTCAGTTGAGACCCTGCAACAGGACTGAGGTCATAGAGGAGACGTAACCAGCTAACAGTATAGAGGTTAGAAGGAGGGGTGAAGCAGAGATCAGCAGACATTATGGATGATGAAGTCAGGTGTGTGAGAGGAGGGTTGGATTCCATAAGGAATAGAAGAAGAATTAAGCCATTTGGCCCATCAAATCTGTCTGTCATTCAATCATGTCTGATTTATTTTTGTCAGTCTTATTCTCCCAAGATAGCGCCACTAAGGGGCAATTGTTTGCATTGCAATGTACTGCTGTCAAAAAACAATAAATTTCATGACATGTGCCAGTGATATTAAACTTGATTCTGATTCTGATTCACCTACAACCCTGTACCCCTTTATCAATCAAAAACATACCAGTCTTTGTCTTAAGTATGTAAGGTGAATGAGGGTGACAATATTTCAGTATGTAACCCTTTTGCTGCAGGCTAGTAATGAGTCAGCTGTTAATGTGAATACAAGCTAACAGCAATATAACTCTACAATGCATGGGAATAATGATGAAAAGGCCATTTTCAATAAATAAATGTGTCTCAGATTGATATGAATTCAAACTATAAACGTTTGAATTTTTTTTCTGAAGGAAAATATGATAATTACCTGTATGAATACTGCCAAGCCCACGCAAATTTATTGTTCTCTAGGAAGCAATAATTTAGCTCACACCAGTATAAATTTAGATTGAAATTGTATTGACAAAATATTTTAAACTGTAATAAAAAAATAAAGAAAAAAGCCCATTGCATACTATATATATTAGCCTATTATGTGCATGTAATCATTGGAGCTCCTTGTTGCATTATTATTCCAGATTGCCTCATTTTGTTTACTCACAGTACCAAAATGGTTTTGCGCTAAAGAACCAGTCCAAGTAAAAAAAAACAAAAATATCAATGCAATGTTCAAGGAAAAACATGTTGAACTGTTTCCAACGCAAACACGAGGAAATTTGCAGATGCTGGAATTTCAAGCAGCACGGAAAAATATTGCTGGTGAATGCAGCAGGCCAGGCAGCATCTATAGGAAGAGGTACAGTCGACTGTACCTCTTCCTATAGATGCTGCCTAGCCTGCTGTGTACACCAGCAATTTTTATGTGTGTTGCTTGAACCTTTTCCAATATTGTATGCTAGCTGGCTAACTGAAAGTTATCCACAAATTCTCCATGAGACCACTGCCTGCATGAGGATTTCTTGACATTTGCATCTGTCCTTCTAAATTTATTTCTCTGTGTGTTTCACCATGTTCTTCCGCTATATTTGCTGTCCATTTCCATTCTCCATCTTTCTACTTCTTCTTCAATCATATGCGCCCTGTAGAAAATGGCTACCTCATTCTTTTCCCCAGTTCTTATCTGGGTATCTTATTTGCAAAATGTTCACAAAACAATTCTTAAAGATTAATTACAACAAGCCTAAATTAATCATCTGAACTTTTATTTTAAACAGCAAAAATGAAATATCTAATTGAAAAATGTAATTAAAGGATGACTTTCTTTTATATAGCTTTGCATTTTGAGAAAACCTGCAGAAAATAAAATGCCCAACAGCATAACTGTAAAGCATAGTCTTAAACCAGGGTATTGCAAGTATTTGATAGGTTTCAATGAGATCCCCCTCATCCTTTTGAACTCCATTGATTATAGGTCCAGAGTCATCAAAGGCTTCTCATATATTTAACCTTTCTTTCCTGGGATCATTCTTGTGAAACTTTTTGCACTGTCATCTAACCTAGTACATCCTTCCTTTGATATGGGGCTCAAAATAGCTCACAATATTCCAGATCTCGTATGACCTCTACCCTATAAAGCCTCAACACTGAATCTTTGCTGTTCTAGCCCTCTCAAAATTAATGCCGCCATTGCACATCCTTTCTCACTACTGACTCAAACCACAAAATAATTTTAAAGAAATCTTAAACCAGAACTCTCAAGTCCCCTAGCACCACTGATTTCTGAATTCTCTCCCCACTTAGAAAATAATCTATGCCTTTATTCTTCATACCAAAATGCACTGTCATACGCTTCCCTACACTGCATTCAATCTACCATTTTTTTGTCCACTCTACTAACCTTCCTATGTCCTTCTGCAAACTCCATGCCGCAGCAAAAATACCTGCTCCTCCACCTATCCTGATATAATCTGCACACCTGGCCACAGTATCATGAGCTTCTTCATCCAAATCATGGTGGTACAGTGATAGGATCATACAACATCAAACTGGCCCCTCAGCCCTAGTTGTCCATTCTGACCCATATTCCCATCTAATCTAGATCCATTTGCCCATATTTAGCCCATATTCCTCTAAATCAGGGGTTACCAACCTTTTTATGCCATGGACCAACACCATTAAGCAAGGGGTGCATGAACCCCAGATTGGGAACCACTGCTCTAAATCTTTTTTATCTATGTACCTGTCCAATAACATTTTAAGTGTTATTTTTATGTTCATGTCTCAACCACTTACTCTAGCAGCTCTTTCCATATACTGAGAGCTCCCTGTGAAAAAGTCACCCCTCCATACTAGCAAAACTAACAGCATGTCACAACCTTAATATCAGATGTTAACTTCTTCCTTTCAATGACGATGTTAGAGACGTAGAAAACATACAGCACAATACAGGCCCTTTGGCCCACAAAGCTGTGCCGAACATGTCCCTACCTTAGAACTACCTAGGCTTTACCCATAGCTCTTTATTTTTCTAAGCTCCATGTACCTATCCAGGAGTCTCTTAAAAGACCCTATTGTTTCCGCCTCCACCACTGCTGCCAGCAGCCCATTCCACACACTCACCACTCTCTGTGTAAAAAACTTACCCCTGACATCTCTTCTGTACCTACTTCCAAGCATTTTAAAACTATGCCCTCTTGTGCTAGCCATTTCAGCCCTGGGGAAAAGCCTCTGACTATCCATGCGATCAATGCCTCTCATTATCTTGTACAGCTCTGTCAAGTCACCTCTAATCTTCCATCGCTCCAAAGAGAAAAGGTCAAGTTCACTCAGCCTATTCTCATAAGGCACGTTCCCCAATCCAGACAACATCCTTGTAAATCTCCTCCGCACCTTCTCTATGGTTTCCACATCCTTCCTGTAGTGAGGCAACCAGAATTGAGCACAGTACTTCAAGTGGGGTCTAACCAGGGTCCTATATAGCTGCAACATTACCTCTTGACTCTTAACCTCAATCTTCACTGTAACACGCAAACACGAGGAAATGGCCAAATGCTGGAAATTCAAGCAACACACATCAACGTTGCTGGTGAACGCAGCAGGCCAGGCAGCATCTCTAGGAAGAGGTACAGTTGACGTTTCGGACCAAGACCCTTCGTCAGGACTAACTGAAAGAAGAGCTAGTAAGAGATTTGAAAGAGGGAGGCGGAGGGGGAGATCCAAAATGATAAGAGAAGACAGGAGGGGGAGGGATAGAGCCAAGAGCTGGACAGGTGATTGGCAAAAGGGATACGAGAGGATCATGGGACAGGAGGCCTAGGAAGAAAAAAAAAAACAGGGGGGGGGGAATCCAGGGGATTGGCAAGGGGTATAGTGAGAGGGACAGAAGGAGAAAAAGGAGAGAGAAAAAGAATGTGTGTATATAAATAAATAACGGATGGGGTATGAGGGGGAGGTGGGGCATTAGCAGAAGTTTGAGAAGTCAAGGTTCATGCCATCAGGTTGGAGGCTACCCAGATGGAATATAAGGTGCTGTTCCTCCAACCTGAGTGTGGTTTCATCTTTACCGTAGAGGAGACCGTGGATAGACATATCAGAATGGGAAAGGGACGTGGAAATAAAATGTGTGCCCACTGGGAGAGCCTGCTTTCTCTGGCAGACAGAGTGTAGGTGTTCAGCGAAATGATCTCCTAGTCTGCGTCGGGTCTCGCCAATATATAGAAGACCACGTCGGGAGCACCGGATGCAGTATATCACCCCAGCCGACTCACAGGTGAAGTGTCGCCTTACCTGGAAGGACAGTCTGGGGCCCTGAATGGTGATAAGGGAGGAAGTGTAAGGGCATGTGTAGCATTTGTTCCGAGACAGCTTATCTACTGATGTCTACTATAAGCCTACTGACTCTCACAGCTATCTGGACTATTCCTCTTCTCACCCTGTCTCTTGCAAAAATGCCATCCCCTTCTCGCAATTCCTCCGTCTCTGCCGCATCTGCTCTCAGGATGAGGCTTTTCATTCCAGGACGAGGGAGATGTCCTCCTTTTTTAAAGAAATGGGCTTCCCTTCCTCCACCATCAACTCTGCTCTCAAACGCATCTCCCCCATTTCATGCACATTTGCTCTCACTCCATCCTCCCGCCACCCCACTAGGAATAGGGCTCCCCTTGTCCTCACCACCCCACCAACCTCCGGGTCCAACATATTATTCTCCGTAACTTCCGCCACCTCCAACGGGATCCCACCACTAAGCACATCTTTCCCTCCCCCCCCCGGCTTTCCGCAGGGATCGCTCCCTACGCGGCTCCCTTGTCCATTCGTCCCTCCATCCCTCCCCACCGATCTCCCTCCTGGCACTTATCCTTGTAAGTGGAACAAGTGCTACACATGCCCTTACACTTCCTCCCTTACCCTCCTGTCTTCCCCTATCATTTTGGATCTCCCCCTCCTCCTCCCACTTTCAAATCTCTTACTGACTCTTCTTTTAGTTAGTCCTGACGAAGGGTCTCGGCCTGAAACGTCAACTGTACCTCTTCCTAGAGATGCTGCCTGGCCTGCTGCGTTCACCAGCAACGTTGATGTGTGTTGTTTCACTGTAACAGATTATCACTCTGTTACACTGCACCATTGGGAGTTTGCCGATGCTAGAAAAGCCCTTTCCAGCACAACGTTTTCTTTGTGTTGGCACAGTACCGCTAGAGGTATAAACTAAAGTTTTTACTTGCATTATCTTGAGAAATTTCTTCACTGAAATTCATTTCACTCTGAGAACTGGATGGTGTACTGTTTAAATTTTTAAAGACAAGGCTGGCAAGTTGCATTATGCGTGCCTTCATCTCTTGCACCCTGTGACTCATTGACCAATATGAAGTCGATGATCTCAGTTTTAGCACTGTCTCAACTGTGGACACTGTCATGGAGCCTGGCGGCTCTCATGGAAGGGCAGCTGAAAGACGATGACAATCATGCATGTGAGAATGCACACAATCCAGCCAATTAGAGTTTCTTTGTAGCTGGATTTAACTCCCATCCTTTTGTTCCAGTGCTGTAAAGTATTGATTGAAACACCGTGACAAAAGCGCTCCCACTTACCTCATACTATGTTCCAGGAAAGAAGATTAGTAATTTAGATTGATGCTGTTAGAAGAGGGGGAATAATTTAGTTTTACATTACTGCTTTTGAGCCAGAGTGACGGTGTTCGTTTTCAGTTAGTTTGAGAGCTTTAGTTAGCAGCCTTGTTAGCCCAGCATTTATTACTTACCTTTGTTCTGCACAGATCTGAGTGAACTGTTCATTCCGAGTCTGTGGCTCTCCCTCTCCCGCACTGCCCTTCAAGCCACTCTGCCCCAGCAGCCCCTGATAAACCTGCCACAGCTCTACACACCGTCCTTACACATCTGGAGAAGAAGGATGCTCATGTGAGAATGCTGTTCTTGGACTACAGTTCAGCATTCAACACCAAAACTCCATCAAGGCTTGAAAGGGAGCTCAGAGACCTCAGCCTTGACCCTGCCTTGTGTAGCTGGATTCTGGACTTCCTGTCAGATCGCCAGCAGCTGGTAAGAGTGGGATCCCTCACCTCTGCCTCTGCCCCTCTGATCCTCAACACAGGTGCTCCTCAGGACTGTGTACTAAGTCCCCTCCTTTACTCTCTGTATACCCATGACTCTGTCACCACCCACAGCTCCAATCTACTAATTAAATTTGCAGATGACACTACACTGATCAGCCTTATCTCAAACAATAATGAGGCAGCCTACAGAGAAGAACTCATCACCCTGACACGGTGGTGTCAAGAAAGCAACCTCTCCCTCAATGTCGCAAAAACAAAGGAGCTGGTTGTGGACTACAAGAGGAATGGAGACAGGCTAACCCCTATTGACATCAATGGATCTGGGGTTGAGAGGTTGGGCAGCTTTGAGTTTGTCATACATATCACTGAGGATCTCACATGGTCTGTAAATACTGGCTGTGTGGTGAAAAAGGCACAACAGTGTCCCTTCCACCTCAGACGATTGAGGAAGCTTGGTATGGGCCCCCAGATCCTAAGAACTTTCTATAAGGACACAATTGAGAGCATCCTAACTAGCTGCATCACTGCCTGGTATGGGAACTGTACTTCCCTCAATCGCAGGATTCTGCAAAGTTTGGTGCAGACAGCCCAGCACATCTGTAGATATAAGCTTCCCACTATTCAGGACATTTACAAAGACGAGTGTGTAAAAAAGGCTCAAAGGATCATTGGGGACCCGAGTCACCCCAACCACAATCTGTTCTAGTTGTTACATCCAGGAAATGGTACTGCAGCATAAAAGCCAGGACCAACAGGGTCCGGGATAGTTTCTTCCCACCAGGCCATCAGACTGACTAATTCATACAGACATAACTGTATTTCTATGTTATATTGACTGTTTATTATAAATTACTATAAATTGCACATTGCACATTTAGTTGGAGATGTAACGTAAAGATTTTTACTCCTCATGTATGTGAAGGATGTAAGAAATAAAGTCAATTCAATTCAAGTCTCACTTTCAAGGACTCAACAACTCTTGTTCTCAATATTATTTTTGCACAATTTGTCTTATTTTGCACATCGGTTGTTTGTTATTCTTTGTTTCTGTATAGTTTTTCATATATCCCACATATTTCTGTGTTTTTGCATCATGCCTTCAAGAGGGTGAACCCAAAAAAAACATCTGGCCTCGACGGGGTCCCTGGCCAAGTGCTAAAGACTTGTGCTGAATAACTAGCTGGAGATCTTTAGCCTCTCACTTCGGCAGTCTGAGCTGTCCACCGGCTTCAGGCAGGCTTCGATTACCCAAGTGCCTAAGAAGAATGTGGTGACCTGCCTCAATGATTATTGTCCAGTAACACTTACATTGACAGTGATGAATTGTCTTGACAGGTTTCTTGATGAAAGGCAGAGGAGGTGGAGTATGCTCTATGATCAACTCCTTGTGGTGTATGAACGTTGTGTGCTGTCCCAGTCTTGTTCACCCAACCTGGAATATCTCATGATGAAATGTCATCCATTTTATCTGCCACAGAAGTTTTCAGTCATTGGTCTCAGTAGTGGTGTACATCCCAGCTCAGGCCAGGTTAAAACAGGCTCCAAATGAACTGAGACATAAAAAAAACAGACATGTAACAGCCCATCCTGATACTTTCCCCATCATTTTGGGGGATTTTAACCAGGCCAGCTTGAAAAAAAAAATCTCTAAATGATTATTACCAATAAATCACTTGTAGTTCCAGAAGTACCAACACACTGGACCACTGTTACACCACCATCAAGAGCGCTTATCCTGCTATCCCACACCCACACTTTGGGAAGTCTGATCACCTGGCTGCACTTCTATTCCCTTAGTATAGGAACAGTCTGAAGACTGCAGCATCAGTAGTGAGGACCAAGAAGATATGGACAAGGGAAACACAGGAGTGCTTACAGGACTGGTTTGAATTGGTAGACTGGACTGTATTCAGGGATTCATCTTTGAGTCTGAATGAATACACTACAGCTCTCACTGACTTCATTAAAATCTGTGTGGATGAGGATGTGCCTAGGAAAACATACAGTACCCAAATCAAAAGCAATGGATAAACCAAGGAGTCTATAGTTTGTTGAGGGCATTCAAGTTTGATGACCCAGGACTCTACAAGAAAACCAGGTATGACTTACAGAAGGCGATCTCAAGACCAAAGGAACAATTCCAAATGAGATTGGAGGCAGAATCGAATGCACGTCAACTCTGGCAGGGTTTGCAGGCCATTACTTCCTACAAAGCTAAACCTAACATTATGAATGGAGGTGATGCTTCCTCACAGACGAAGAGTTCAATATGCTCACTTTGAAAGGGAGAATAAAACCACAGCCATAAAGATCCCTGCAGCAATGGTGACCCCGTGATCTCTGTCGCAGAGGCCAAAGTCAGTCTGTCTTTTCAGAGGGTGAACCCTCACAAGGAGACAGACCTCAATCAAATAGCTGGTAAGGCTCTGAAAATCTGTGGAGGTGTTCAAAGACATTTTCAATCTCTCACTGCTTCAGCTGGAAGTTTCTGCCGACTTCAAAAGGGCAAAAATTATACCAGTGCCCAATAACTTTGGAGGGGCAGAGTGAAATTATGATGGCACTAAATGGCGACTCATTTGTTTGCATCTTCAGAAAAGCTCTACTTCTATCTTTGATATTTCTTATTTTCCTTTTCAGGGTTCTTTTGAAGACCCTGACCTGGAATTACATTCTGACTTCAGTTCTTTGCAGGAATGGGACCTAGTCTCAAGGCCACATGACTGGCCGCTTTTTGATATCCTAAAGACGCAGTCTGGAATACCAGCGTGGCTTCAGGGTGCCGGATTTTCGTGGCTCTGGAGATGGGCTGATTCTAGGCCGGTGCCCCTGACTGAGGCAGTGTGAGAGAACACGGAAAATCAGGAGCAACGGGTTAGCTGCCATGAGCAGTGTGTCCAGAGACCTGAGCCTTTCTGGGGCCGACCCTCTGGGCGCAAAGAGCTCGGAAAAAGTGATGCAACAAACTTTTAACATCATAAATCAATGAGTTGTTTGTTATGTCTCCTCTCTCGCTGTGAAATGGACACATCTCTTTTCCCTTATTAGAGAGAGAGAGAGAACCTGTGGTAAGTCGAATTAGCAGGTGAACAAGTAGTCTTTGAGGTACAGTAAGTCTGTGTTTTTGTTAATGCTTTGTTGCATGCTTGAGTGCTCGGTGGGGGGTGCCGCTGCTTTTTTGCTAGTGGGGGGGGGGTCATTGCCTTGCTGCTGCTTGTGTGTGGGAGGGGGGAGCTGGGGATGCTTTGGGGGTTCTAATGTTTAATTGTCATTCATTCTTTGGGGCACTCTTCTGTTGTCAAGGATGTTTGTGAAGAAAAAGAATTTCAGGATATATGTATATTCTATACATTTCTTTGACATTAAATGTACCTATTGAAACCTATTGAAAAAGAGCTGGATGAGCTGCCTTAATGACTATTTTCCAGTACCATTCATGTCTACGATGACGAGGCTTTGGGAGATCGGTCATGTCTAGAATCAACTCCTACCTCAGCAAAGACCTGGACCCCCTGCAATTTGCCAATCGGTACAATAGGTTAGTGGCGGATGTGATCTCATTGGCTCTTCACGTGCCCTTGGATCACCTGGATAATGCTAATACCTATGTCAGTATGCTGTTTGTTGACTACAGCTTAGTGTTTAACACAATCATTCCTACAGCCCTGATTGAAAAGCTACAGAACCAAGGTCTCCGTACCTCCCTCTGCAACTGGATCATTGGCTTCCTAACTGGAAGACCACAATTTGTGGGGAGTGGAAATAATATCTCCATCTCACTGACAATCAATACTGGTGCAGCTCAGGAATGTGTGCTTAGCCCATTGCTTTACTCTTTCTACACCCATAACTAGGCACAGCTGAAATGCCATCTATAAATTCCCTCACTGTCTGTAAGGTGTTTGTATGTTCTCCCCATGACTGCATGGATTTCCTCCCAATACTCTGGTTTCCTCCCACAGTCCAAAGACATATCGGTTAGTGGGTTAATTGGTCATTGTAAATTGTCCCATGAAGAGGCTAGGTTTAAACTGGGAGATTGCTGGTCAGTGTGACTTGAAGGGCACCGCATCTCAATAAATAAATTTAAAAATTTGCTGATGACACAACTATTGTTGGCAGCATTTCATATGGAAGCAAGAAGGCGTACAGGAGTGAGGTATATCAGCTAAATGAGTGGTGGCACAGCAGCAACCTTCTGCTCTACGCCAGTAAAACCAAAGAACTGCTTGTGGACTTAAAGGGTAAGGCATACCAGTCCTCATAGAAGGATCAGAAGTGGAAAGGGTGAGCAATTTCAAGTTCCCAAATGTCAATATTTCTCAGGGCCTATACTGAGCCCAACCTATTAACCTTAATAAGCTGTAAAGAAGGTGTGACAGCGGCTATAATTCATTAGGAGTTTGAGGAAATTTGTTGTGTGGCCAAAGACACTTGCAAATTTCTACCGATGTATTGCGAAGAGCATCTTAACTGGCTGCAACACCATCTGGTATGGGGGTGGGGTGCAACTGCACAGGATCGAAATAAGCTGCCGGGACTCGTAAGCTTAGTCAGCTCCACCATGGGCAATAGCCTCGATAATATCCAGGACATCATGGAGAAGTGATGCCTTAAAAAAGGGGCAACCATCATTAAGGACCCCCATCACCCAGGACTTGCCTTTTTCTCATTGCGACCATCAGGAAGGAGGTAGAGGAGCCTGAAGGCTCACACTCAATGCTTCTGTTTCCCTCTGCCATCCAATTTCTGAATGGAAATTCAAACACTGAAAGCTATCTCATTACTTTTTTATTTTTATTTTGCACTACTTATTTCATTTAACTATTTAATCTAGATATACCTACCGCATTTCACGTTATTTTTTTCTATTATTTTGTATTGCATTGTTCTACTGCCAAAAAGACAACAAATTTCACAACGTGTGTTGGAGATAATAAACCTGATTCTGATTCTAATTCTGAAACATATGAATTCCTACCTGAGAAGCAACCTGGTTCTGTTCCAGTTTGCTTACCAGCACAACAGGTCCATTTCATTGGCTCTTCACTCAACCCTGGAACATCTGCACAGCAAAGATGCATACAGCAGTCTGCTCTTTATCAACTACAGATCAGCATTCAATACTATTATCCCCTTAAAACTAATCAATAAGCTTCTGGATCTTGGCCTCCATACTCCCTTGTGCAATTTGATCCTCTATGTCCTGAACTGCAGACCTCAGTCAGTTTGGACTGACAACAACGTCTCCTCCACAATCTCCATCTGCACGAGCACACCACAAGGCTGTGTACACAAGCCGCCTGCTCCCCTTGCTTTACACTCATGATTGTGTGGCTAAGCATAGACCCAATGCTATATACAATTTTTCTGATAACAACATTGCCATAGGCCAATCAAAGGTGGTGAAAAATCAGCACATAGGAGGGAGGTTGACAATCTGGCTGAATGGTGGCACAACAACGACCACTTACTTAATTTCAGCAAGACCAAGAAGCCGATTATTGACTTCAGGAGGAAGAAACAGGAGGTCTATGAGTCAGTTCTCATTGGGGAAATCAGAGTTGGAGAGGATCAGTAAATTTAAATTCCTTGGTGTTACCATTTCAAAGGATCTATCCTGGGTACAGCACGTAAGTGCGATTATGAAGAAAGTGCCTCTACTTTCTTAGGAGTTTGTGAAGATTCGGCATAACACAAAATCTTTGACAAACTTCTACAGATCTGTGGTGCCGAGTACACTGATTGGCTGCACCACAGCCTTGAATTGAAATACCAATACCCTTGAAAGGAAAATCCTATGAAAAATAATGGATGCGGCCCAGCACATTACAGATAAAGCCTTCCCCACCATTGAGCACACCTACACGGACTATTGTCGCGGGAAAGTGGTATCCATCGTCAGCGACCCCCACCACCCAGATCATGCTCTCTTTTTGCTGCTGCCATCAGGAAGATACAGGAGCCTCAGAACTCACACCACCAGTAGCAGTTATTATCTTTCAACCACCAGGCCCTTGAACCAAAGTGGGTAACTTTACTAACTTCACTTGTCCCATTATTGAACTGTTTCACAGCCAAAGTATTCCCTTTCAAGGATTCGCATGTTCTGGATATTTATCTCTTATTTATTTATTATTATTAGTTATTGTCTTTTGCATGTTGGTTGTCCACCCTTTTGGTGTGGCCTTTCATTCATTCTTTTACAGTATATTGGATTTACTGAACATGCCCTCAAGAAAATGCATAGGGTTTTATATGGTGACATAGCACTTTGGTAATAAATTTGCTTTAAATTTTGTAAATTAATCTCAAGGTAGTGAATGGTGACATATACATTCATAGTCTAAAGTAAATGTATTCCCAAAATATATATATGTCACTTTGTACCACCAAGAGATTCATTTTTGTGCAGACGTTCACAATAAAACAAAGAAATACAACTTTGTGATAATATAAAGATATACAAGCACGTACTTTAATAATAAATTTACTTTGACTCTGACTTTGAGAATGGTGATATCACTTTTTTTAATTTTGATAGGCAGTTTAGTAAAGCAAAGGGTGCAAATCTAGATTTTTTTAAAAAGAGAATCATGTTGGAGGAACTCAGAAAATCAGGCAGCATCTATGGAGAGGAATAAACAGTAGACATTTCAGGTTGAGACCCTTCATCAGGACTGTAAAGAAAGGAGGCAGAAGCCAAAATAAGTCGGTGAGGGAGGGGAAGGAGTACAAGCTAGAAGGTGATAGGTGAAAAAGGTAAAGGACCAAAGAAGAAGGATCTGCTAGGAAATGAGAGTGGACCATAGGATGAAGGGAAGAAGGAGGGGCACCAGGGCGAAATGATAAGCAGGTGAGAAGAGGTACCCAACATAGATAGGTGAACTGCTTTGTTGAGTACCTCCACTCCATCTGCAAAAAGCAGAATTTCTCAGTGGCCAATCACTTCAATTCCAATCTCTGTTCCCATCCCAACATTTCAGTCCATGGTCTCCTCTTCTGTCATGATGATGCCATTCTCAGGTTGGAGCAGCAGCTCCTCATTTTCTGCCCGGGTAGCCTCCAACTGATGGTATAAGCATTGATTTCTCTCATTTCTGCTGACTTCCCTCCTCCCTTCCCTCTTCTTCATTTCCTCACTTTGGCTTCTTACTACTTCTGATAGAAGTGCAATCTGATCGGAGAGGACAGTGGACCATGAGAGACAGGGCAGGAGGAACGGCAGCTGAGGGAGGTGACGGGCAGGCGAGAAGAGGAGAAGGGGTAAGAGAGTTGGCAGAAAAGGGAAGAGGAGGGAGAAAAGTTGCTGGAAGTTAGAGAAAATGATGTTGGAGGCTACCCAGAATGGAATATGAGGAGTTGCTCCTCCAACTTGAGAGTAGCACTATTGGTATGGTAGAGAAGGCCATGGACCAACATGTCAGAATGGAAATGGGAAGTTGAATTAAAATTGGTGGCCACTGTGAATTCCTACCTTTATGTGACAGACAGAGCAAAGATGATCGACAATTCAATATATCTTCTCTGTTCCTGCATTTAACTACCAATCTCAGTGTGAGTTAACTTCTAACACGCAGTTGTACAGAAGTAACTGGGTACAATCCACCTCATCGTTACACAGTTAATATTTGATCCTCAGAATGAAGCATCATGAAAGCGATTGTAAGAAAAAATTAGAGATGTGTTTCACCACCTCATGTGCAGGTTAATGATCTACTATTACTACTAGTACGTCGACTCAGGCCTAGGGGGCCGGCGTCGGGCACGATGACGGACTCTCCACTTCTCCCTCTCCCTCATCAGTGTGTTCAGTTCATCTACATTAGCCGTGCTGCTGTTAGTGATCTATCACACCCTTAACATGATGAAAGTGGAATCTCTTCCCCATATCTTTTATATGATAGAGAAATTCAAGAAAATTAAAGAACAATCCAATGGAAGGCAAGGGATACACACAAAAAGACCACATGTTTTCTTAGTGAGAACTGTGTAGGAAGTGAAATATGCTGTATACTCATTGGCCACTTTCTTAGGTACCTCCTGTATCAAATAAGGAGGCCCCTGAGTGTATGCTTGTGGCCTTCAGCTGATGTAGCCCTTTCACTTCAATGTTTGACAGAGCATTTCAGAAATGCTCTTCTGCACATCAATGTTGTAACAGA
This sequence comes from Mobula birostris, assembly GCF_030028105.1. NCBI lineage: Eukaryota > Metazoa > Chordata > Chondrichthyes > Myliobatiformes > Myliobatidae > Mobula > Mobula birostris. The sequence goes on along the minus strand of NC_092370.1, from coordinate 20,322,294 downwards.
TGATTATTTGAGTTACTGTTGCCTTCCTGTCAGCTTGAACCAGCCTGGCCATTCTTCTCTGACCTCTCTCATTAACAAGGCAGTTTCACCCTCAGAACTGTCACTCACCGGGTATTCTCATTTTTTCATTTTTCACGCCACTCCCTGTAAATTCTAGAGACTGCTGTGCGTGAAAATCCCAGGAGATCAGCTGTTTCTGAAATATTCAAGTCACCCTGTCTGCAACCAACAATCATTCCATGGTCAAAGTCAGTTTGATCACATGATCCCATTCTGATGTTTGATCTCAACAATAATTGAACCTCTTGACCGTGTTTGGATGCTTTTATGCATTGAGTTGCTGCCATATGATTGTCTGATTCGATATTTGCATTAATGAACTGGTATACCTAACAATGTGATCACTGAGTGTAGATATTTGAATTAGAGATGTACAAGAATTCCTTGATTTATGAATGTTCGGCTTACGAAAGATAGTGGAGTTGTGGAGAATGGGGAAGGCCTGAGAAGTGGCAGATGGAGTTCAGCCCAGAAAAGTGTGAGGTGATTCACTTTGGAAGTCATTTGATAAGATTCCTCATGATAGGCGCATTCAGAAAGCCAGGAGGCATGGAAACTTGGCTGTATGGATTCACAATTGACTTGCGGAAAGTGGTTGTAAATGGAGACTATTCTGCCTGGAGGTCGGTGACCAGTGGTATTCCACTTGGACCTGTTCTGGGACCCCCCTGCTCTTTGTGATTTTAATAAGTAACTTGGATGAGGAAGTGGAAGGGTGGGTTAGTATGTTGACAGACGACATGAAGGTTGGCAGAGGTCTGGATAGTGTCGTAGGTTGCAATGGGACATTGACATGATGCAGAGCTTGACTGAGAATCGGCAGATGGATTCAAACCAGAGAAGTACAAAGCAGTTCACTTGAAGGTCAAACCTGAAAGCAGAATACAGGATTAAAGGCAAGATTCTTAGCAGTTTGGAGGAACAGAGGGATCTTGGTGTCCATACCAAAGGTCCCTCAAAGTTGCCATGCAACTTATTTATTTATTTATTTATTTATTGAGATACAGCACAGAATAGGCCCTTCCAGCCCTTCGAGCTATGCTGCCAATAATGACACAATTTTACATGATGCAGTAAATGATAAAGTTTTGTTTAATGGAACTGTTTTTATATAGAAGTTAAAAGGCCAAGATAGAGTGGATGTGGAGAGGACATTTCCTCTAGTGGGGGTGTCTTGGACCAGAGGGCTCAGCCTCAGAGTACATGGACATCCATTTAGAATCAGAATCAGAATCAAGTTTAATATTACTGTATATGCCGTGAAATTTGTTGTCCTTGCAGCAGCAGTACAATACATGCATAATAATAGAGAGAAAAGAACGTGAACTACAGTAAATATATATATATATAAGTAGTTAACGGTTGTCCAAGGCTGTCAAGCCGAGGAATGGTAGTGGGGACAAGCTCCCACTACCTAAAAGTTCTCCTCACAGCATGCGCCTCAAATAGCTTCTGACAACCAAGTCCAAATCCTGGCCTTCTCGTGTGGCTTAGCCGAACTGTTTCTACTGACAGGAGAAGGGGCGATGGTGGGTCCTGGTGCCTTAAAACCAGTGCTTCGGGTAGATGGAGCTCGTCAGCCTGGGAAGGCAGTCCATCTAAGAAAGGGAAAACTCTGATTTCAAACCTCCACTGCCTTGCGGCCATACCCACTCATGGGAAAGGCTTTGGGAGTAAACCCTGAGGACAAATCCGGAGCTGGAGTCCCTAAGGCAGTCCGACGTTGCCTTCACCCTCATTCTGGCAACTCCTGCAACAACACTGGTGCCAAGCTGTATCGGCCCTTGCCCTTCCCTTGGACAACATCGGCGGCTTGGAGAGGGGAGACTTGCAGCATGGGCAACTGCCGGTCTTCCATACAACCTTGCCCAGGAACCGTGCCCTGGAGAGGACTTTCCAGGCGCAGATCCATGGTCTCGTGAGACTAACGGATGCCACCAAATAGTTAAATAAGTAGTGCAAAAATAAAAATTTTAAAAAGTAGTGAGGTAGTGTTCATTGTTTCACTGTCCATTCAGAAATTGTCAGTTAGATGTTTTGAACAGAGATGAAAAAGAATTTCTTTAGCCAGAGGGTTGTGAATCTGTGAAATCCATTGCCACAGATGGCTGTGGAGATCGTGTTGTTGTGTATATATCTAAGGCAGAGGTTGATAGGTTCATGTTTAGTCAAGGCATCAGAGGTTACAGGGTCAATGTAGGAAAATGGGGTTGAGAGGGATAGTAAATCAGCTATGATATAATGGTAGAGCACACTCGATGGGCCAAATGGCCTCGTTCTGCTCCTATATCTTATGGTCTTATGACCTAAAAAGAGTAAGTTAATCAGGATTTCGATGAGGTCTCAGGGTACAGGAGGCAAAGAGTGAGAATAAAGGAAGCTGCTTCTGGTTGGCTGCCAGTGATTAGTGGTTTTCCAGCAATTGGGGTCAGTATTGGGAACATTTCTTTTTACGTTATATGTCAATGATTTGGATGATGGAATTGATGGCTTTGTTGTAAGGTTTGCAGACAGTATGAAAATAGGTGGAGGGGCAGGTAGTTTTGAGGAAGTAGAGAGGCTACAGAAGGACAGGCAGAATAGGAGAATGGGCAAAGAAATGGCCAGTGGAATACAGCGTCAGGAAGTGTATAGCCATGCACTTTGGTAGAAGAAATGAAAGGGTTGATTATTTTCTAAATAAAGAGAGCATACAAAAAACTGAGTCACAAAGGGAATTAGGAGTTCTTGTGCAGTATTCTCTAAAGGTTAATTTGTAGGTTGAGTCTGTCATGAGGAAGGGAAATGCCATGTTAGCATTCATTTCAAGAGGACTAGAATATAAAAGCAAAGATGTAATGTTGAGACTTTATAAAGCACTGGTGAGGCCTCACTTGAGTATTTGGAGCAATCTTGGGCCCCTTATCTGAGAAAGGATGTTTTGAATTTGTAGAGAGTTCAAAGGAGGTTCAAGAAAATGAATTCAGAATTGAATGACTTGACGTATGAAGAGCATTTGATGGCTGTGTGCCTGTATTCACTAGAGTTCAAAAGAATGAGAGTGACCTCATTGAAACCTAGCGAATGGTGAAAGGCCTTGATAGAGTGAATGTAGAGTGGATGTAGAGAGGATGGTTCCTATGATGGGAGAGCCCAAGACCAGAGGGCACAGTCACAGAATAGAGGGATATCCTTTTAGAATAGAGATGAGGTGGAATTTCTTTAGCCAGAGAGTGGTGAATCTGTGGAATTCTCTGCCACAGGTGGCTGTGGAGGCCAATTCTTTGTCTATATTTAATCCAGAGTTTGATAGATTCTTGATTGGTCAGGGCATGAAGGGATATAGGCAAGAGACTGTGGCTGAGAGGAAAATTAGATCAGCCATGATGAAATGACAGAGCAGGCTCAATGGAACAAATGGCCTAATTCTGCTCCTATATCTGATGGTCTTATGATGTAATGGAGGACCAGATTCATTGGGCCGAATGGGCGAATTCTATGACTATGTCATCTAATTGTCCTTTAGATCCATAGTATGGTTATGAAATATAAACTTGCAGTTTGCAGAATGTGATTTATTTAAAAGCACGTTTAATATTTATTGGTGAACACAGCAGGCCAGGCAGCATCTCTAGGAAGAGGTACAGTCGACGTTTTGGGCCGAGACCCTTCGTCAGGACTAGGAGGGTCTTGGCCCGAAACGTCGATTGTACCTCTTCCTAGAGAGGCTGCCTGGCCTGCTGCGTTCACCAGCAACTTTGAAGTGTGTTGCTTGAATTTCCAGCATCTGCAGAATTCCTCGTGTTTACGTTTTTAAATCCACTACTGCGAAGCTTCTTCCGTGATGCCTACACTGAAGAAGTTTAAATCTTCCCTTCGACGGGAGTTCAGTGAATCCATCTCTCACTGCTCCCCATCTATAATTTCTTCGGCTCTTCAACTTTTCGACCATATTTTGACTCAGACTCACTATCACAGCCATATGTCCTTTCTTGGAACGTGCCTCCATCGCCAACTTACTCCAGTTGGCTTTAGGATTCATTTTCGAGCCTCCCAATTTGGACCTTCTGAGGATCCCAGGTACTCACATTTTATTGACTCTGCCTCTCGTCGCTTCTCCCGTCAAGCTCTGAAGGCGACCCTCTCCGCCATTTGGTGTCCCTATCCCGGACCCTTCCACACCTTTGAGACACTTTCTTCACCGTCTGTAATGGTCCTACCCATTATTTCATCCTCCGTCAGATCCATGCCTGCAATCGCCATTTTTTTGACTTTCTCATGTTAGGCAAAGATCACAAGGTCTTACATCTGCAGACCCCACAGCCTGCTGGCGCTGATGCTAGCAGGCATGAACTTCAGATTGCCTCTGCCATTGATCTCGCCGGCTCCAACACCTCAGGGCATATTCAAAACCCGGACTCCAGCAACAACCATGGAGACATTCAAAGCGATTGCACAACCACCAACTGCGACTCCAGCCTTGAACTCCAGTGTTAGTCCTGACGAAGGGTCTCAGCCCGAAACGTCAACTGTACCTCTTCCTAGAGATGCTGTCTGGCCTTCTGCGTTCATCAGCAACTTTGATGTGTGTCGCTTTAATATTTATTCCTGGGTTTTTGCCAAAAACAAAATGAAACTAAAGACATTCCTCAGGATTGTGTGATTGTACCTAAACCAGAACATGATAAGGTATGGTAGTTGTACGTTATATAAACTCGGCTTACATATTGGTTCAACAGGACATAAAACATAAAATAACATCAGAATTCAAATAGAACATGATATGGGCTGTTTAAAATTCAACTGTTTCTTTCAAGTCACTTTTTGGTGTGTTTTTGGTTGTAGCATCCTGCTACCCAGGAAGCGTGCAACAAATTTGCAATATTTATGTGATTGTTGTGTCTTTGAGGGTGTTTTAGCTCTATTTATTTATTTGATGCGTTTTTTTGTTTGCTTATTTATTTACTTATCGAGATATAAGCAAGAATAGGCCCTTCCGGCCCTTCAATCCATGCCACACCCAACAATCCCCGATTGACACCTAGCCTTATCATGAGGCAATTTACATTGACCATTTAATCTACCAACCAGTACGCCTTTGGACTATGGGAGGAAACCAGAGTATCAGAGGGAACCCACGTGGTCACGGGGAAAATATACAAACGTTTTACAGGCAGCAGAGGGAAATGAACCCAGACTGGATGTACTGTAAGGCATAGTGCTAACCACTAAGCTACCGTGCTTGATAATGGGGATATTTAATAAATGCAGAAAACCAAATCCTTACTGCCTGTGGTAAATGATCCATTATGGTTCAGAGCACTGGCTAATATACTGACGGCTCTGACCCTGAACTTGCTAGAGTTTAGAAGGATGAGAGGGAATCTCTATGGATTATTTAAGGACCTAGATAGAGTGGATGTGCAAAGAATGTTTCCTACAGTGTGAGAGACTCTAGGACCAGGGTACACATCCTCCGAATAGATGGAATGCCCATTTAGAACAGAGATGAGAAGAAGTTTCTTTAGGTAGTGAATCTGTGAGAATCATTGCCACAGACAGCTATAGAGGTCAAATCATTGGGTATATATAACACAGAAGTTGATAGGTACTTGATTAGTTAGGGTGTCAAAGGATATGGGGAGAAAGTAGGAGGATGAGGTTGAGAGGATAATAAATCAGCCATGATGGAATGGCAGAGCAGTGTCAATGGGACGAATGGCTTAATTCTGCTCCCATGTCTCATGATCTTACCATTTAAGGCCAATATATTCTGAAGAAACAGTCTGTAGATGATTTATATCACTGCTTGTTCATTTGCCTGTGTAAGTACCTCTTAGATGTTGCATTTGTACCTAGTCCCACCACCACCCCGGCAGAATTTTTCACACCTGCCACTCTATGTCAAAAGGCTTGCTTTGTATAATCTAATTTCCACCCCTCCCACCTCCCCAGTCATTGTAAGTTTATCCCTCTGATACTTGTCACTTCCACCTTGGGAAAATGGCTACCTGCCTTATATATGTGTCTCAACATTTTATACCCTAGATGGAGCCTTTCCTGCCACCTTTCACCTGGCTTCTCCTTCAATCTCATCCAACCGCATCCTTTAACATTCAAACACGAGGAAATCTGCAGATGCTGGAATTTCAGGCAACACACACAAAAGCTGACTGTTCCTCTTCCTGGAGATGCTGCCTGGCCTGCTGCGTTGACCTGCAACTTTTGTATGTGTCCCTTTAACATTCTATTGGTTTTGTTCTCTCTGCCCTTGCCACAGTCTCTGTGTCTTAAAATATTTTACCTCTTGCTTTCCCAAGGACTGAAGGAAATCCAAAACATTAGCCACTTCTCTCCAAAAAGGTGCTGCTTGATCTGAAAGTAATTTCTGTTTCATTAGAGATTTTATCAGAGTTTGTTATAAACGTGATCGATTCGCATGTTGCTAAAGAAACGTTCCATATAAGAAAATTGGTCTCACAATGGTCTTGCAGGGCCATTTATGTTTCAGAGAAATGCACACAAAATACTGGAGGAACTATCAGGACTCAGACAAATCAGGAGAATGGACAAAGATGTAAATAAGGTTGAAAGAGTATAGAGAAAATTTAATAGGATATTGCTGGGATTTGAAGACCTGAGTTATGAGGAAAGGTTGAGTTGGTTTGGACTTTATTCCCCAGAATGTAGAAGATTGAGAGATTTGATAGAGTTATTAAATGGTGGTTAGAATCACGGAGGAGACCTCTATTTTTTAAAGTGGAACATCACAAAGGTGCATACATCAGGATGCTCTTCATTGACTACAGTTTGGCATTCAATACGATAATCCTCTCAAAACTAATCAATAAGCTTCAGGACCTAGGCTTCAATAATTCCTTGTGCAATCAGATTCTCGACTTCCTCATGTGCGGACTGCAGTCAGTTCAGATTAACAACAACATCTTCTCCAACAATTTTCACAGCACATGTGCACCGTATGGTTGTGTGCTTAGCCCCCTGCTCTACACAATTTATACTTATGACTGTGAGGCTAAGCACAGCTCCAATGCCATATTTAAATTTGCTGATGACACTACTGTTGGTGGTCAAATCAAAGGTGGCGATGACTCAGCATATTGGAGGGAGATTGACAATCTACCTGAGTGATGTCACAACAGCAACCTCTCACTCAATGTAAGCAAAATTCAGGAACTGATTATCGATTTCAAGAGAAGGAAACCACAGCTCCATGAGACAGTTCTCAACAGGGGATTAAATGTGGCGAGATTTAGCAACTTTAAATTTTTCAGTGTTATCATTTCAGACGATTGTAACACTGGCTTCGCCAAGCGGCTTAACATAGGGGTGATTACCCCTGCCTGGCCAAACTTATGAAATCTCATTTGGGTGAATGCTGTGCGATGTGTCCCCTGTTACAAATCAGTACCCTAAGATAACAAACAGTACACAATATGTGATTAAATGATTAAGCTTTATAACTCTTACTTTGACTATATGGTTAGTAGAGAAACAAAATAGAAAAGAAAAAGGATCCAGATTGTAAGATTTAATAATAAACAGTCTGTGCACAAAGTTGGAGCTCACTCTGTTGTCCTTCTTCCACCCTCAGTCTCCTCAAGCGTCGCCGACCTTCGGACTCCTGCTCCGAGTCCACCCCGTCCGGCGATCTACCAAATCTCTCCATTCGCGTCTTCTCTCCTCATCTCTCACTCTCCCTCTGACAAAAGCCCACTAAGTCAACTGCTTCTAGAATCACAAAACAGGGCAACAAAATCCTGATTGGCTAACATGCATCCACAGTCCTGTTATCTCCAGCCATAACCCAAACATTGCTGCTACAGCGAAACCGTTACTTCAACAGTGAACATTACAAAAAAAGCTATTATATTAGCAGTGAACCCTTACAGTGTGTTACACTCTCCCCCCATCAAATTTAGTCATGTCCTCATGACATTGAGATAATTCGCTAACCCTTCCTGCAAAACAAAAAGCCCAATCCAGGTGCAAAAGGCAGTGACGTAGCTCCCCAAAACAGTAGAGATCACGTTCTGTTTCCCAGGTGCTACATAGGCCAACCTATCCGGTGGTCTCCTAACTCTCTGAGACCTCCGTACCTCCTCACCTAACTCTTCAGGCTCAGACACTACTGGGGATACTTCTGGCCTACTTGGCAAGTCCTCCCCCGATCTATCACTCGTGTCCCCCTGCAACTCAGAGCCCCCTGTCCTGTGTCCAGGCCCCACTTCCTCTCCTTCAGGGTCCTGCTGTAACCCAGGCTGCCCACAGATAGGCCCACCCCCATTTCACCTGACTCAGTAGGAGAAGGGCCAGGAGTCTCTGCCTCAATCAGTGGGGAGTTAGCGAAAGGCAGCATGTACCACACATCCAGATCATCACCCTCCGGATCAGTATCCCTCTCATGGGCGGGGCCCGGCCTAGCCTCTCCCACTGTGGGCCCTGCAGTCACCCCACGTTTTCGCAGAGTCCTCTTACAAGGTGTAGGCTCCAAGTCAGGTTCTAGATCTACCTGCACCTCTTGTCCCAGGGGGCAACAGGTGGTTCCGACGGAGAATCTTGACAGGCCCATTCCTCTCCTCTGGTTTCACCCAGAAAACTGGTAGATTTGGCATCTGACTCTCCACCACATAGGGTGTGGCCGCCCAGCAGTCAGCTAACTTGTGCTTTCCAGGCAGCCCCAAATTCCTTATGAGGACTCGGTCTCCTGGCAGGAGTTGGGAGAACCTCACTTTTTGATCATACCTTCTCTTATTTCCTCGATTCTGCTAGGCGGCTGCGACCTCAGCCAATTCATAAGCCCTTTTTAGCTCTCTCCTCAGATCAGACACTACTTCAGATAAGGCTTTGGTGGTAAGTCACCCTCGTCAGTCCCAAAACAAAGGTCAGTGGGCAACCTTGCCACATGCCAAAACATCAGATAATACGGCAAGTATCCAGTAGCTTCATTTCATGTACAGTTGTAACAACGAACCAGATGCCCAATGTGTTTACTCCATCTGCTTTTCTTGCTGATCTCCAGATGCCTTCTCCCGAGCTTGTCTAGTAAGGTCCGATTAAACCTCTCAGGCTGGAGATCGCCCTGCGGGTGATAGGGCATGGACCTCGACTTCTGCCCAGTAACTCATAGATGAGTCTGCTCTCGAAGTCCCGTCCCTGGTCACTATGTATCTGCCTGGGAAGGCCATAATAAATGAAATACTTCTCCCATAACATTTTTGCCACAGTAGTCACCCTCTGGTCCTTGGTAGCAAAAGACTGAGCATACCTGGTGTAGTGGTCCATGATGACTAAGACATTCGCTGTGTTGCTGGCATCGGGTTCTATAGACAGGAAATCCATACACACCAGGTCCAGGGGCCCTGCACTCTGCAAGTGGGACAAAGGAGCTGCCCACGTAGGCAGTGTCTTCCGCCGTATGCAGCGAATGCACGACTTGCAGTATTCTTCAACCTCTGACTTCATTCGGGGCTAGTAAAACTGGTCTCTGAGCAATCCATAGGTCTTTTCCACCCCCAAATGTCCAGAATCATCATGAAGTGACTTCAACGTATTCCTCTGATACTTCTCGGGCAGAATCAGCTGGCAACGCTGAGGTCGGTCTGGGGGTTACGTGACCCGGTATAAGATCTGGTTCTTCAACTCCAACCAAGGCCATTCTTTCAGTAATGGAGGCACCGAAGTGTGTTTTATCTTCTCCGCCTGAGCCATGTCTCGCTGAGCAGCTGCCGCTTCCCCAGAACTCAATTCCAGCAGCTGATTTGTCTTCAGAGCAGTCAGGTTACAGTAAACTTGGGGTATAGCGTCATCAGAAGTCCCCTATTGATCCAATGCTCGATCCAGCCTCTTCTTTTCTTCTGCCTTCATGGTGATGGCAAACTGACACATGGCCTTCACCCCAGGGGCAGGAACACTCTCTCACGCCTCGTCCCTGTCCAGTCCCGTCCCTCATGCACCCATCGGGACAAATCATCCGCATCAATGTTCCGGCTCCCCGGACGGTGCTTCTGGCTGAAATCATAGGCAGACAACACTGCCAACTACCAATGGCCTATGGCATCCAGTTTCGCCAAGGTCAGGATATAAGTTAGGGGTTTGTTGTCCGTCTTCACCTCAAACTTGGGCCTGTAGAGATAGTCACTCATCTTATCCACTACCGCCCATTTCAACACCAGGAATTCCAACTTGGTCGTGGGATAGTTTCACTCAGAGGGCGACAAACTCTGGCTGACAAACGCCATAGGTCTCAACCTGGTGCCATGATCCTGATACAGGACATCCCCTAAACCCTCTCGGCTGGCATCTGTGTGCAGTACATACAGCAATCGGGGGTCCGCAAAAGCCAGCACTGGCGCCAGGGTCAGCAGCTCCTTCAGTGACTGAAAGCATCCTCACATTTTACATCCCACCTCTGTCCTAAAGGCTCCAACGGGTTAAGATACTTTCCACCCTACTGTCTTTTTCCCCCTCCCTTTCTTCCTCAAGGGAGGGTAACCACACAGAAGCTGATTCAAGGGGTGACTCTCTTCACAAATCTCCGATAATAACCACAGAACCCAAGGAACAAGCACAGAGCGCTCACAGTCTGGGGCCTTGGCCAAGTGGTCACTGCTTCTATCTTAGCTGGGTCAGTAGCTACTCCATACTGTGAAACTATGTGCCCAACGTAGCTAACAGACGTTTGGCAGAACTGGCACTTGTCCAGGGAAAGTTTTAACCCTTCAGCTTTCAGGCAGCCGAGCACCTTCAGTAGCCTCGCTTCATGTTCTTCAGGTGGATCCAAACACTATGAGGTTATCCAAATACACCAACACCTCAAGCAAGTTCATATCCCCCACTGTCTTCTCCAGGACCTGCTGGAAGGTTGCTGGGGCTCCCGATATGCCCTGGGGCATCCTGTCGAACCAGAGGAATCCCAGGGGGCATATAAATGCTGTCTTCTCTTTGTCGGCCTCACTCATCGGGATCTGGTAATATCCACTCCTCAAATCCAGCACACTAAACCACTTCGCACAACTCAGACAGGCCAGCACATCTTCGACTCTCGGGACCGTATACTGGTCAGGGACAGTGCGCCTGTTCAGAGTCCTATAGTCCATACACATACGTACCATCCACTATTGGGGATGCATAGGGGCTTCTGGACTCAGTGATGATCCCAGTTTCCTTCAACTTACACAAATGCTGCCGTACGTTTTCCACATCTGCAGGGGCCAGCCGCCGCAACCTCTCTCTAAATGGGGTGTCCTCGGTCACCGAGATAGTGTGACGAATGCTCTTGGAACAACCCACATCAAACTCGCCAATGGAAAAGGCACCTTCCAATTTCAATATCTTCTCTACCAGCCTCCCTTTCCAACCCAGCGGCACTGGGGGATCCCCGAAGTTGAATGACTCAGCGGTCAACTTTCCCCCCGTTTCCAATAGTTTCTCCCCAGCGTGCCTCACGGGGACACTAGATATTACCGTCACTGGGAACAAATGTGCCAGGGGCATCCCTCCCTTGAAGGTGACCTCCCTCTTCATAGTGTTCCTGACGATCACAGCCATCCTTCTTGCCTGTACAATTGAGGGCTTCTGCAACTCGGGCCTCACCAGTACCCCAGCTGGAAATCCCAACTCCCCTCGTGGTCTTCCGGAGCATCCACTAAGAGGGCTTTGCTCCAGGAAATTTGGGGGTCCCCATCACTCTCGCTACTTCCCCGGGCTGTACCACCCTAGGCTTTGACTGGGTGATCCACACAGTCCCTCATTTAAATTCGGTATCCCGCCCACTGCTGCCACACACTTCCTCAAAAGCAGCTCAAAACACTGGGTGCACGGACAATGTTACCCAGAAAGGTCTCACCAGCCTTCTCCTTGCAGACCCCCATGAGCCTCCTCACAAGAGGGGTGTTGGTCCCTACCAGAATTGAAATACTGCCCGTCACAACAGGGTCCGGACAAACCAACTCTAATGTATCAAGAACCTCAGACACTCCCACATTGGCCTCTGAGAACTCCAGTTTCACTGACAAATAACCGTCGTGTGGATAATCACCAGACTGAGACCCCAAATCTCCAACGCATTGAATGGTGTCAAGGGTAAATGCTACAGATAACGGTTGTAAAACGAATGGTACAGTAACGTGACCTGTGACCCGGTGTCGAGTATGACTTTAACGTAAATACTCCCTATCTGTAGCGCCACACTGGAGCGTGGTCCCACTAAGCCTTCAGGAATAGAGTCTTTTGCTTTCGGGAGTTCCTTGGTACATTGCTGGGAATGTGTTCCCCCAGAGACACCAGGCCATTTCCTCACTGGGTCCCCTCTAAGTTTTCCCAGCGACTCTCCCTGCTGAGGTACCCGGGGGCTCACTCTCCTTCTGGCGTGACACCTGCTGCCAGCAGCCCTCCGCATTGTTCATCCCCTTGGCAATCTGCACCCCCCCCCCCATCAGCTCCATCATGTGCTGGGGGGTTGCACCCATTGATAACAGGTGACGTATCTCCGTTCTCAACTCTGCCGCAATCTCCTCTACCACTCCCCGAGGTAGGCTATCTGTGGTCACTTCACCGCAGGGGACTACTACTGAGGACTGTACACTGCTGACTGAGTCCTCCCGTGCATTCTTCTCTTCCCGTACCGCTCTGATCAGCTCAACAAAAGATGGAGGGGGGCGCGTCTTACGATACTGTCGGAGATTCCACGCAATCCAGTCATGGGACTGGGCGCCCCTGGTTATCTGGTCCACTCTGAACTGATCCACCTCAGCCGCCTGAATGACCCCCTCTGCGCTGCAAGCAATTTAGCTGCCTCTCTAGCCGAAAAATAAAAGCAGAAATCTTCTCCTCCATCTCCTGACGCATGCTTTGAAACCCCAGCAGGAGCTCCATTGGGCTTCAAGTCAGACCAAAAGTGTTTTCCAGTGCTTTCAGATCATTGACAGCTGTTGTTAACCCAACAGCTCTGACAATGTCAGCAGCCTGCACATTCAAACTTTCAACCAATCTCTGTCACTTTTCATCATCCGAGCACTGCCACTCATCTAACAACTGAGAGGTCCGTTCCGCCTACGTCTCAAACTCCTCCTCCCCTTTAGGGGTAGGCATTATTCCAGAGAATAGGCAGAGTCTGCCATAGCCAGGACTTTGAATCTGATTTTTCCTTTTATTTGCCAGAGAAATGAGGGTGGAGGATACAACCTCAGAATTCTCACTCTTCACCGGGAGATGTGGACTAAATAGACATTCCAAATCCGACCACTCTTTCCCCTCGCTCCTCAGAAATGATAGAACCCTGTCTTTGAAACCTCAGCGCTGGTCTGCATTAAAACGGGAGCTGCGCCCACCATCTTATCAAACCTCCGCTCACAATCGCAACTTTAACAGGACTTAACAGTGGAATTAACAATACATCCAGAGTACCACTGGTTCATTGCTCAGGGTAATCACTCAGTATCCAACGGAACCAATCCCGAACATAGCCCCCTCAGTTGTAATACTCGCTTCACCTAACGGCTTAATATAGGGGGTGATAACCCCCTGCCCAGCCAAACTTAAGAAATCTCATTTGGGTGGATGCTGTGCGATGTGTCCCCTGTTACAAATCAGTACCCCGAAATAACAAACAGTATACAATATGTGATTAAACGATTAAGCTTTATACCTCTTATTTTGACAATATGATTAGTGGAGAAACAAAATATAAAAGAAAAAGGGCCCAAATCATAAGATTTAGTAATAAACAGTCTGTGCACAAAGTTGGTGCTCACTCAGTTGTCCTTCCACCTATGGTCTCCTCCAAGCGTCGCCGATCTTTGGAGACCCGCTCCGAGTCCACCCCGTCCGGTGGTCTACCAGATCTCTCCATTCGTGTCTTCTCTCTTCATCTATTTCTTTCCCTCTGGCAAAAGCCTGCTAAATCAACTGCTTCCAGAATCACAAGACAGGGTAACAAAATCCTGATTCGCTAACATGCATCTACAGTCCTGTTATCTCCAGCCATAACCCAAATGTTGCTGCTACAGAGAAACTATTACTTCAACAGTGAACATTACAAAAAAAAAAAATTACATTAGCAGTGACCCCTTACAGCGCGTTACAGGATTAAATCATAGCGTAGAGGCAAGGCAGTGCCTCTACTTCCTTTTAAAGTGCAAAGATTCATCAGGTCGTCTAAAACTTTGACAAACTTCTATACATGTGCGATGGAGAGTATATATTGACTGGCTGCATCACAGCCTGCTATGGAAACACCAGCGTGGGTAAACTTCTCCCCACCATTGAGAACATCTACATGGAGCTCTGTCACATAAAAGCAGCATTCATCAGCAAGGTCTCCCAACATCTGGGCCATGCTCTCTTCTCATTGCTACCATCAAGTAGAAGAGACAGGAGCCTCAGGACCCACACCACCAGTATCAGGAACAGTTATTACCCCTCAGCCGTCAGGCTCTTGAACCAGAGGAGATAACTTCACTCATTCCATGACTGAACTATTCCCATAACCTATGGACTCATATAAAAGGACTCTTCATTTCATGTTCCTGGTATTTATTGCATATTTATTTATTTATTATTGTTGTTATTATTAATTTTTTCTCAGCTCAAGTTGGTATAAACTGAGGTACAGGCATAGTCAAGCATCTTCATTTGTCAATTGCTAGGAACTTTTGGACTGTTCTAGAGATGTTTAGCGTTGTGGCTTTCAGAAGGTTTACATAGATATTATTGATAGTCTTAAATGTTTAATTCTATTGTGTAGTGCTTTTGTGATGATATCAGTTGTAGATATTACTATTGGAACAATGTATACCTTGTACATGTTCCAAAGTCTTTCAATTTCCTCTTAAAATTCTGCTTATTTCTGGTGTTCTTTACTTATTGATTTCTGTAAGCTTTGGAATGGCTGTATCTATCAAATAAATTGTTCTTGCTTGTTTATCCTGTATTTTTATATCTAGACGGTTATTATGGATTGGCTTATCTGTAATAACCGATCAGTCATAATATAATCTGTGGTGTTCTGACTCTAAAACTGGATCAGGCTTGTACTTATAGTAAGGTGTGATTTCATTTATGAATTTGTATTTTAAAGCAAGATTTTGATGAATAATGTTTTCCACTTTGCTGTCTTATAAGATTATTAAGGGATTGGGCACGCTAGAGGCGGGAAACATGTTCCTGATGTTGGGGTAGTCCAGAACCAGAGGCCACAGTTTAAGAATAAGGGGTAGACCATTTAGAACGGAGTTGAGGAAACCCTTTTTCACACAGAAGGTTGTGGTTCTGTGGAATGCTCTGCCTCAGAAGGCAGTGGAGGCCAATTCTCTGGATTCTTTCAAGAAAGAGTTAGATAGAGCTCTTAAAGATAGTGGAGCCAAGGGATATGGGTAGAAGGCAGGAAAAGGGCGCTGATTGTGGATGGTCAGCCATGATCACAGTGAATGGCGTTGCTGATTCGAAGGGCTGAATGGCCTACTCCTACACCTATTGTCTATTGTCTGTTGTCCATTGTCTTTTGCACCTTGGTCTCGGCCTGAAACGTCGACTGCACCTCTTCCTACAGATGCTGCCTGGCCTGCTGCGTTCACCAGCAACTTTAATGTGTGTTGCTTGGTTTTGTGTCTGTCTTGTTTGGTGCAGTCTTTCATTCTTTCCTGTATTTACTATGAATTCCTGCAAGTAACTGAATCTCAGAGTTATATATGGTGACATAATGCACTTTGATTATGCATTTATTTTTAACTTTGAGCTACTTTCAATTTTGCAAAGCAAATGAAATGTTTGCATTTATGTAGTGCCCATCGCTACTTCATAACCTAGCATAACACATTACATCTAAAGAAACTCTGCCTGTTCTTCAGCCTCAGCACGTCAGCAAGTTACCTGATCATATGATCTTGTAAAATATTCCAACATTCTCTCATCAAAGAGCAATATTTTCCTCAGCAAGCTTTCTAAGACCTCTGGGAAAAAGCTCACATATACCATCCTGACACGCTTTTCAGCAAGTTAAAAAAATTAATCCCCAAACCCTCACAAAGTGATTATTAATTCACTGAACTAATTAAAGTCTGTCATTGACAACAGCAGGACAGTTGTATAGCTGCACCTGTTTTTTTCTAATTCCTTGATCATCCTGCTGAGCTATTACAGAGGTATTTCACCATGTTACCTACCACTGCACTGAACAGCAGAGAAAGCTGACAGATGGTGATAAGTTAATCTGAATCAGGCTTCCTCTTGACTCCCAAGGATTCCTTCTGTAATTAGAAGAGGGATGTCACTGTACAACTAACAAATTTCAAAGAAGGATATCAGATAGAAATTGGAAGGCAACTAGTCTTATCTTTTCAGAAAAATAAATAGACAGGTCCATTGATTTTCTTATTTGGTTCAGCTTACACAGCTAGTCAGACAGTTGACAGGCTTTGTCTGGCCTATCAGGTGTGCTTACTGCATTTACAGACAACTTTGGGCCTTGCATTCTCATTCCACAGGTCTACTGTTGATGTGAAACAGCTCTCGTGCTAAACTGGAATGTAAACAATTGAAAACACAAGAGATTCTGCAGATGTTGGAGATCCAGATTAAGACACACAAAATGCTGGAGGAACTCAGAACTGAAGAGCTGCAACCAGAGGTTGTGGATTAAGGGTGAAAGGTGAAAAGTTTAAGGGGAATGTGAGGGGAAACTTCTTCTCTCAGAGGATCGTGAGAGTGTGGAATGAGCTGCCAGCACACGGCGTATGCGAGTTCAACTTCAATGTTTAAGACAAGTTTGGACAGGTACCTGGATGGTAGGGATATGGAGGGCTATGTTGCTGGTGCAGGTCGATGGGAATAGGCAGTTTGAATGGTTCGGCATGGACTAGATGGGACAAAGGGCCTGCTTCTGTGCTGTACTTTTCTATGACTCAATGAAGAAGGTTCTCGGTCCAAAACGTCAACTGTTTATTCATTTCCGTTGATACTTCTGTTGTGATCTAAGTGAATCTATAAAAAAGTAAAAACTCTGAACAATTGAATCAGAATCAGATTCAATCTCACTGGCATATGGCGTGAAATTTGTTAGCTTTATAGCAACGGTACAATGAAATACATGATAAATAAATATAGAGAACAAAGCTGAGTTACATTAAGTGTATATATGTCTGTTAAATATTAAAGTTAAAATAAGTATTGCGAAAAAACAGAACTAAGAAAATAGTGTGATAATGTTCATGGGTTTGATGTCCATTTAGAAATTGGAAGACAGAGGGGAAGAAGCTGTTTCTGAATTGGTGAGTGTGTGCCTTCAGGCTTCTATAACTCCTTCCGGATGGTGATAGTGTGCAGGGGGAAGTCCTGGGTAGTGGTGATTCTTAATGGTGGACATTACCTTCCTAAGGCACCACTCCTTGTAGATGTCTTGGATACCATGGAGGCAGGTACTCATGATGGAATTCACTAATTTTACAAGTTTCTGCAACTTATTTCGATCTTCTGCAGTAGCCCCTTCATACCAGATGTTGATGCAAACAGTCAGAATGCGCTCCACGGTACATTTGTAGAAGTTTTCAAGTGTTTTAGGTGACATACCAAATCTCCTCCAACTCCTAATGAACTATAACAGTTGTCTTGCCTTCTTTATAGCTTCATTCATATGTTGGGACCAGCTTAGGTCCTCAAAAATATTGACACATGGGCACTTGAAATTGCTCACTCTCTCCACTTCCCTCGTCTTACCTTTCCTGAAGTCCACAATCAGCTCTTTCGTTTAACTGACATTGAGTGCAAGGTTGTTGCTGTGATACTACTCAACTCACTCCTGTACACTCTTTTGTCACCATCTGATATTCTGCCAACAATGGTAGGATCCTCGTCAAATTTATAGATGGCATTTGAGCTATGCCTAGTCATACAGTCATGGGTATAGTGAGAGTAGAGCAGTGGGCTAAGCACGCGTCCATCTGGTGCCCCAGTGTTGATTGTCAGCGAGGTGGAGATGTCATTTCCAATCCGCACAGACTGTGACCGTCTTGTTAGAAAGTCGAGGATTGGGTTGCAGAGAGAGGTACAGAGGCCTAGGTTCTGGAGCTTTTTGATCAGGGCTGCAGGAATGATGGTCTTAAATGTTGAACTATAGTCAATAAACAGCATCCTGACATAGATATTTGCATTGTCCAGGTGATCCAAGGCTGGATAAAGAGCCATTGAGAATACGTTTGCCGTAGACCTATTGTGGTGATAGGCAAATTGCTGTGGGTCTAGATGCTTGCTGAGCCAGGAGCTGATTCTAGCCATTACCAACCTCTCAAAGCATTTCATCACTGTCGATGTGAGTGCGAGGGAAAATTGTCTTTGACGCAACTCAAGCTGCTCTTCTTGGGCACTGCTATAATTGTCGCCCTTTTGAAACAAGTGGGAACTTCCATCCAAGGAGGTGAGAGATTGAAAGTGTCTTATTTGCTCATTTTTTTTTTGATATTTCTGATCACTCATACAGATATATTAATATGACTGAGCTTGCATTAGATTCATGAAAAAGAACTGATTCACTAGCGATCTTCCCAGATAAGTTAACTGAATAGAGGCCTGTCTCCAAAACGTTTATTGCCAATGGAATGAATTTCCGAAGCAAATTGCTATGTACTGACAATGTAGAGGAAATATTATTTGTTTTAACTGCCAGCTATAACATGAAGGATCCCACCAACCCTGCTTTTGGTGGGATACTTCATGATATAACTGTTTGTCCCACTCCCATCAAGGAAGAGGCTACATAGCATCTACACCAGGACCACCAGACTCAAAAGCGGTTACTTTCCCCAAGCCATCAACACCTGCACTTATTGAACCCAACCCACCACACTCCCACTTCCACTACTTTATCATTTCCTGTTGTTCTTATTGGTTGGCTATCATGCTGTTATTTGGTATAGTATGTTTGTTCTCTCCATGTGGGCTGTTGGGTCTTTAGATCTTGAGATGAGGGTTATGATAGTTGTGCTAGTTTTCTGACAGCCAACTGATCAAAATGACAAGTCAGACCAATATAAATTTGAGCACTTAGCGGAAACAACACTTATTGAGAAACTCAAGCTACCAATCTCCCCTCTCATTTCAGGGTCACCTTATGTATAGATACTCCTGTACTTAGCACCACTTTATTTACATACAGTCAGTTCATGTTTTTTCATTGTGTCCTTCATGCTTATTTTGCTTTTTTGTATGCTGCATCACATCCAGAGTAACAAGCATTTTGTTCTCCTTCACACTTGTGTACTGACAAATGACAATAAGCAAACTTGAATCGTGGTACATAATTCTTCATTTCAAAAAAAGGTACTTTTGTAAAATATAATTGTGTGAATTCTGAACTCCCAGATTAATCATTTGCTTGCATATTAAAAAATGAGTTTTTTGGAATAAATGGTGAAAAGACAATATGTTCAAAAACCTAAAAACACTTCTTGTATCCTCCAGCGAGTTGTGAGTATTGCTTTGACCCCAGCATCTGCAGATTATTTTGTGTTTACTTCTTGTATCTGGTTTAACAGAAATTATTGGAGTTCATCGAATGTTCAATTTAAACTGGATAATTAATATGGACGTCAAAACTGATGATAAAATACAAGCAGAATGACAGCAGGACAAAGTGAGGAACAAGGGCTGTTTTGCTGTTGTCACTTGGTATGCCCTGTTTTGTTATTTTATGTGTTGTTCTACCATGTTATGTTACCACCAGAATGTGTGGCAACACTTGCGTGCTGCCCCCAGAACATCCTTGGGGGTATTGGTTGTTTTCTCTCTCTCTGGCTATCCATCCCATAGGATGATGATGGTTCCTTTCAGTCAGTTAGTGGGGTAGACCCCACTCCTGAGGAAAGAACAGCATGTGAGTGAATGGATTTTAGGTGAGTAGGGGGTTGCACAGGTCCAGACCCACCCCCTCGACATCCCGTCCCGGATCCAGAGGCATGGTGGGGTCCAAGACGGCTGGGGGAAGTTCTGTTGCAGTGAATGGCCAGACCAAGCTTTGATGCAACGAATGCCCTTTCCGTGCTTTACGGCATGTGTTTGCTAGATGGCCGTTGACCCTACGAGGGGGTTCATCCGCCCTTTGACAGGTCTTGTTTTTCATCCTGCAGGGTGTCTAGCCACCTTCCTCAGCAGGCAAGCCTGGTGGGGGAGCCGGTTTAGTTGCCGACCACCTGACCATGCGACAGGTAGTACTGGGTTACATGATACCAGTTGCGCTCAGGCGAGTGACCTGACGCTGGTTGTTAATGCAAATGAAATTTGGCCCATTGAGTCTGCTCCACCATTTCATCAGGGCTGATTCATTTCCCTCTCAGCCCTAACTTCCTGCTTTCTCCCTGTAACTCTTTATGCCTTGCCTAAGCAAAAATCTATCACCCTCTGCTTAAAATATACCCAGCCACTTGGCCTCCACAGCCACCTGTGGCAATGAATTCCACAGATTCTCCACTCGCTGGCTAAAGCAATCCTTCCTCATTTCCATTCTGAATGGATGATCCTCTATTCCGCAGCTGTGTCCTCTTGTCTCAGACTCTCCCACTATTGGAAACATCTTCTCCACATCATGATAATGAACTGTGTAGCTGTTCAGGCAAAACTTGATCCTTTCATTTTTTAAGCTTGTTACACATGACATTTTTTATTAATTCTACCTGTCTTTCCACAAACCTGTCAATTGTGCATTGGAACATCTATTTATCCATGATCATTTTTAAGTCCTTTAGAATTCCTCAAGAAAGAATTTTATGTGATAAAAAAATAACAGAAAGCCATTGTCACATTTCACATCATAGATTCTTTTTCACAAAAAAAGAATGAAGATTCACTGTCAAGTGTGGAGTTCTTTCAATCAAGTGTTAGCGCATGTGGGTGGTCCCGAGGAGTTTAATAATACATTTTCAATCATCTCCACATCTTCACAATTGAGACATTCATTTTCTTTCCCCAGATAATGGAAACCCTTAGTTGAAATTAATTATTATATGGTTCATTTCTGCTTTGCCAGCACTGCATTAAAAATAATCAAATGAATAATCAGCAATCTCTTTTGATGCTCCAGGGAACTTGCTTTCTACTTTGACATTGACTTTGCAGATCTGGAAGTAAGATTTTTCTATGTGCGCTGCATACTGCAGCATTTTAGGTTTCCTATGGGTAAAGTTAGAAAATTGAATGTTTGCCAGTACCTGAGGGAAAGAGTGGATAAATACTGGGAGCTGGTTTCCCTGGTGAAAAATGTTATAGGATATCAGAGGACCATTTATATCCATCACACAGTCTCTTTGGTGACACCTGTGGGGGCAGGGGGTGGGGGGGTGCGCGATGATTTCACCATCAGGAAGGAGGTATCATAGCATTAGGACAACCATATAACAATTACAGCACGGAAATAGGCCATCTTGGCCCTTCTAGTCCGTGCCGAACTCCTACTCTCACCTAGTCCCACCGATCTGCACTCAGCCCATAACCCTCCATTCCTTTCCTGTCCATATATCTATCCAATTTAACTTTAAATAACAACATCGAACCTGCCTCAACCACTTCTGCTGGAAGCTCGTTCCACGCAGCTACCGTTCTCTAAGTAAAGATGTTCCCCCTCATGTTACTCCTAAACTTTTGCCCTTTAACTCTCAACTCATGTCCTCTTGTTTGAATCTCCCCCATTCTCAATGGAAAAAGCCTATCCACGTCAACTCTACCAATCCCCCTCATAATTTTAAACACCTCTATCAAATCCCCCTTCAACCTTCTACGTTCCAAAGAATAAAGTCCTAAGACAAGGACTGTTAGAATGGGAAGCAGCTTCTTCTTCTCCCTGGCCATGAGACTATTGAACTTCCTGCCACCATCCAGGTCTCAACACATGTGAAGTGCCAGCAGTGTTACAGTTTGCTTTTTAACTTGTGTCGTAAATGACCCTTCTGGTAAATTTCAATCTTCTGGAAGGTATTGTATTATTTGTTAATTTATCTGTTAGCTTATTTTATTTTATTCCCACAGTCCTAATTGAGAAGTTGCAGAACCTGGGCCTCTGTACCTCCCTCTGCAATTGGATCCTCGACATTAATCAGAAGACCACAGACTGTGCAGATTGGTGATAACATATCCTCTTCGCTGATGACCAACACTGGTGCACTTCAGGGGTGTGTGCTTAGCCCACTGCTCTACTCCCTGTATACACATGACTGTGTGGCTAGGCATAGCTCAAACACCAAATACAAATTTGCTGACGATACAACCATTGTTGGTAGAATCTCAGGTGGTGACGAGAGGGCATGCAGGAGTAAGATATGCCAGCTAGTGGAGTGGTGCCGCAGCAACCTGGCACTCAATGTCAGGAAGATGAAAGAGCTGATTGTGGACTTCAGGAAGGGTAAGATGAAGGAACACATACCAATCCTCATAGAGGGATCAGAAGTGGAGAGAGTGAGCAGCTTCAAGTTCCTGGTTGTCAAGATCTCTGAGGATCTAACCTGATCCCAACATATTAATATAGTCATAAAGAAGGCAAGACAGTGGCTATACTTTATTAGGAGTTTGAAGCGATTTGGCATGTCAACAAATATGCTCAAAAATTTCTATATTTGTACCGTGGAGAGCATTTGACAGGCTGTATCACTGTCTGGTATGGAGGGGCCACTGTACAGGACTGAAAGAAGCTGCAGAGGGTTGTAAATCTGGTCAGCTCCATCTTGGGCACTAGCCTATAAAGTACCCAGGACATCTGTAGGAAGCGATGTCTCAGAAAGGCAACGTCCATCACCCAGGGCATGAACTTTTCTCACTGTTACCATCAGGTAGCAGATACAGAAGCCTGAAGGCACACACTCAGCGATTCAGGAACAGCTTCTTCCCCTCTGCCATTCAATTCCTAAATGGACTTTCAAGCTTCGGACACTACCTCACTTTTTTAATATACAGTATTTCTGTTCTTGCACATTTTTTAATAATCTATTCAATATACATAATTGATTTACTTGTTTATCTATTTTGTTTTATTTTATTTATTATTATTATTTTTCTCTCTCTGCTAGATTATGTATTGCATTGAACTGCTGCTGTTAAGTTAACAAATTTCACATCACATGCCGGTGATAATAAACCTGATTCTGATATTTTATTTATTTATTGGGACATTGTGTGGAACAGGCCCTTCGACCCTTCAAGCCACGCTGCCGAGCATAATGCTGTGACAATTTACAATGACCAAATAACCTACCTACCAGTATGTCTTTGGACTGTGGGAGAAAACCAGAGAGCACCCAAAGGAAACCCACACAGTCACTGGGAGGATGAACTTATACGTAGTAAACCCATGTAGTCATGGGGAGAACATACATACAGGCAGCATGGGGAATGTTACGCAAACACAGGGAATTCTGCAGATGCTGGAAATTCAAGCAACACACATCAAAGTTGCTGGTGAATGCAGCAGGCCAGGCAGCATCTCTAGGAAACGGTACAGTGTCCTGACGAAGGGTCTCGGCCCGAAACGTCGACTGTACCTCTTCCTAGAGATGCTGCCTTGCCTGCTGCATTCACCAGCAACTTTGATTTGGGTTGATGGGGAATGTTAAGTTCCTCTGGGCAGTAAGGGGAAAAAAAATCAAGGGTGGACCACTGAATAATAACATTACAGTGGCTTAGGCAATAACCAGAGAAAAATCTGAGGCATGTTATCGTGGGAGACTTTAACTTGCACATAGATTGGGTGAATCAAGTTGGTTGAGGCAGTCTTGAAAAGGTATTCATAGAATGATGACCGTGATGGCTTTCTTGAACAGCATATTACTGTGCCTACAAAGGAACGTGCTATCTTAGATGTGGTCCTGTGCAATGAGACAGGTAAAATTAGTAATCTTGTAGTTAGGGATCCTCTTGGAAAGAGTGATAACAGTATGACTGAGTTTCCCATACAAATGAGGGATACAATAGTTGGAGTGAAAACCAGTGCATTATGCCTAAACAATGGAGACTACAATGGGACGAGGAAGGATTTGACAGTGCAGTGCTTGCAGTTCTGGTCTCCTTACTTGGAAGGATGTACTGGATTTGGAGATAGTGCAGAGGAGTTTCACTAGGTTGATTTCAGAGATGAGAGTGTTCAACTATGAGGAGAGATTGAGTTGCCTGGGACTGTACTCACTGGAATTCAGGAGAATGAGAGGAGATCTTATAAAAGCATATAAAATTATGAAGGGGATAGATAAGATAGAGGCAGGAAAGTTGTTTCCACTAATAGGTAAGACTAGAGCTAGGGGACATACTCTCAAAATTTGGGGGAGTAAATTTAGGACGGAGATGAGGAGGAACTGCTTTTCATAGAGGGTGGGGAATTTGTGGAATTCTCTGCCAAATGAAGCAGTGGAGGTTAGTTCAGTAAATGTATTTAAGACAAGGTTTGATAGATTTTTGCATAGTAGGGGAATTACGGGTTATGGGGAAAAGGCAGGTAGGTAGAGATGAGTCCATGGCCAGATCATCCATGATCTTATTGAATAGCGGTGCAGGCTCAATGGGATAGATGGTCTACTCCTGCTCCTATTTCTTATGTTCTTATGTTCTTATAAATTGAACTCGTGCCGCCTGTAGTGTGCTAACCACTTCGCTATGATGGTGTGTATGAGTTACATGTAACATGCTGTCCAATTTGGTGCGTTGTTTTATTTTGACAATATATACAGGGATATTGTTGAATGACAATAAACTTAAACTTGAATTTGAACTTTATCTTGACATTAGGTCAGAGTTATATTAGGAGAACCCCAATTGGAGTACTGTGCTCAGTTCTGGTCGCCTCACTACAGGAAAGATGTGGAAACCATAGAAAGGGTGCAGAGGAGATTTTCAAGGATATTGCCTGGATTGGGGAGCATGCCTTATAAGAATAGGTTGAGTGAGCTCGGCCTTTTCTCCTTGGAGCAACGGAGGATGAGAGGTGACCCGATACAGGTGTATAAGATGATGAGAGGCATTGATCGTGTGGATAGTCAGAGGCTTTTCCCCAGCACTGAAATGGCTGCCACGAGAGGGCACAGGTTTAAGGTGTTTGGAAGTAAGTACAGAGGAGATGTCAGGGGTAAGTTTTTTATGCAGAGTGGTGAGTGCGTGGAATGGGCTGCCCGCGACGGTGGTGGAGGTGGATACGATAAGGTCTTTTAAGAGACTCCTGGATAGGCACATGGAGCTTAGAAAAATAAAGGGATATAGATAACCCTAGGTAATTTCTAAGGTAAGGATATGTTCGGCACAGCTTTGTAGGACCAAAGGGCCTGTATTGTGCTGTAGGTTTTTTATGTTTCTATGAAAAAGAAGTAACATATGCTAAGTGCAGAGATATAAACTGGGGAATCCCGGCAAAGGAAAAGAGGGCATAAGGTATGAAGATTTCAAGGTATACAAAATATACATGTATACTAGGTATGCAAAATTATGAGGGGTAGAGATAGGGTAAATGCAAGCAAATATTGTGGTTGGGTAAGACTAGAATTTGAGGTTATGCGTTAAGGGTGAAAGGGGAAATTCTTAAGTGGAACGTGTGGAGGAATGTCTTCATGAATGTTGAATGACCTGCCGGGGAATTGGTGGTTACAGGTTCAATTGTGACGTTTAAGACAAATTGGGTAAGGTACATGGATGGGACAGGGTATGGAGGGCTATGGTCCAGGTGGGTGTCGATGTCAATGGAAATTGGTCGAATAGTAGTTTGGTATGGACTAAATGGGCCTAATGTCCTATTTCTGTGCGATAGTGCTCTATGACTCTATGTAAAGTTTAACTTAATATTCCACAACATTGGCAAAATATTCCACAACAGTGCATCAAAATAGATATCACTGGTTCAGTACAAAATAGATCATTTCAGTTTACCATGTCCAAGGTTGATAATGGCTTCTTCAAGGGGCATTATTGTCTTTAAATGATTTTTCTTAATCATCCATATACGCTACAACACCAAAACTGGAAACATTTATTTGCAGTAACCACTAAATGCTGGAGGAACTCAGCAGACCAGACAACATCCATGGAAAAGAGTACAGTTGAAGTTTTGGGCCCTTCTGCCTGGCCTGCTGAGGTCCTCCAGCATTTTGTGTGTGCTGCATGGATTTCCAGCATCTGCAGATTTTCTCTTGCTTGTTCATTTGCAGTTGCTGGTTTGTGTGTGTTTTTTTCTTTGAAATTTCTTTATTCTTCTCAGCTATTTTATCAAGGGAAATGAGTGTGGACACTAGAAGGCCCTCTAAAGTTCGAAGTTAAAAGTAAATTTTATTATCGAACTCGGAACTTTAGAAGGTCTTGCAGTGTCCACAGAGTCACTTTTCCTTGATGCAATGGCCGATACAATAAAGAAATTTCAAAGGAAAAAAAATCTGCTTTCACAGTTATAGGAAGTGCCTTCCTGATCGCAATCAGCTCTGTCATTTCATGATCAAACTGTTAATGTCATCTTATCTGTGAAGGACATGCCCTTTGTTCTTAGCTCTTTATTTAAATGTTTCTGGCTTTAGATGCCACTTTAAATCTTCTGAAACTCGAGTGGTGACATCTACTTATAATGTAGCAGAGCTCCTCATCTGCCATGTCAACATTTTAAATGATGGAGCTGCAGGAACGTGTTTAATTTCACAGACATTTGTTACGAGCAAGTTTCCCTTTCGGAGGAAAAGAATAATGTATAAAATCGCATACATTCAATAGATCCTGACTTCTGATAGCTGCAGAAAAGAAAGGTGCTGTGGGGGGCATCATCTACTGAGTCAGTGTGGGTGGAAGTCAGAAAGAGAAGGAGCAATCACTACTGGGAATATTATATCAGCAAGGTCACTGAGGAACAGACCAGCAGGCAGATCTTGGAAAGGTAAACAAATAATAAGGTTGAACATAGAACATAGAACATGGAAAATCTACAGCACATTACAGGCCCTTCGGCCCACAATGTTATGCCGAGCATGTAACCCTACTCTTGAAGCTGCCTAGAATTTCCCTACCACATAGCCCTCTATTTTTCTAAATTCCATGTACCTATCTAAGAGTCTCTTAAAGGACCCTATTGTATCTGCATCTATCACCTTCGCTGGCAGTGCATTCCATGCACCCACCACTCTCTAAGTGAAAAACTTACCTCTGACATCCCCTTTGTACCTACTTCCACGCACCTTAAAACAATGCCCCCTCCTGTTAGCCATTTCAGCCCTAGGAAAAAGCCTCTGGCTATCCACATGATCAATGCCTCTCATCAGCTTGTTCACCTCGATCAGATCACCTGTCATCCTCCGTCACTCCAAGGAGAACAGGCCAAGTTCACTCAACCTATTCCCATAAGGCATGCTCTCCAATCCAGGCAACGTCCTTGTAGATCTCCGCTGCACTCTCTCTATAGTATCCATTAAGTTCCTGCAATATCTCTTCCGACTCCATGCACATTTTTTCACCATCGGTCCTGATTGGTCCTATTCTCACATGACTCATCCTCCTGCTCTTCACATACTTGTAGAATGCTTTGGGATTTTCCTTAATCCTGCTCGCCAAGGCCTTTTCGCCAAGGGCTCGCCAAGCTCTACTTATTTTATTCTTGAGCTTCTTTTTGGCACCCTTGTAATTTCCTAGAGCTCTAACAGTGCCTATTTTTTAAAAAACTTTCATAGGCTTTTCTTTCCTTCTTATCTAGATTTTTTACATCCTTTGTACACCATGGTTCTTTTATCCTACCATCCTTTCACTGCCTCAATGGAATATACAGTACCTATGCAGAACACCAAGCAAATGTTTCCTGAACATTTGCCACATTCCTGTCGTGCATTTTCCTGAGAACATCTGCTCCCAGTTTACGCTCCCAAGTTCCTGCCTAATAGCATCATATTTCCCCAAACCCCATTTAAATGTTTTCCCATATTTTCTGCTCCTGTCCCTCTCCAGCGCTATAGAGTTGTGATCACTACCTCCAAAATACTCTCCCACTGAGAGACCTGACACTTGACCAGGTTCACTTCCCAATACCAGATCAAGGACAGCCTCTCCTCTCATTGGCTTATCTACATATTGTGTCAGGAAACCTTCCTGAAGCTGCCTAACAAACTCCACCCCATCTAAACCCCTTGCTTTAAGGAGATGCCAATCAATATTAGGAAAGTTAAAATCACCCATCACAACAACCCTATTATTATTATTGCACCATTCCAGAATCTACCTCCTTATCTCTGTTACTATTGGGATGTCTATAAAAAATAATCGGTAGAGTTATTGCCCCCTTCCTGTTTCTGACTTCCATCCACAGAGACTCAGTAGACAATCCCTCCATGACTTCCTCCTTTTCTGCAGCCGTGATACTATCCCTGATTAGCAGTGCCACGCCCCCACCTCTTTTGCCTTCCTCCCTGTCCTTTTTTAGACATCTGAAGCCTGGCACACTCAGCAGCCGTTCCTGCCCCTGAGTCGTCCAAGTCTCTGTAATGGCCACAACATCATAGTTCCACGTATTGATCCATGCTCTAAGTTCATCCACCTTGCTTATGATACTCCTTGCATTAAAATAGACACATCTCAAACCATCTGGCTGAGTGCTTCTTTGTTCTATCATCTGCCTATCCTTCCTCACAAACTCCCTACAAGCTGCCTCTACTTGTGTACCAACCGCCGCATCCTCTGTCTCTTCACATCGGTTCCCACCCTACTGCAGACTTAGTTTAAACCCTCCCCAGTAGCATTAGCAATCCTCTCTCCCAGCATATTGGTTCCTCTCCAGTTCAGGTGTAACCTGTCCCACTTGTACAGGTCACTCCTTCCCCAGAAAAGGTTCCAATGATCCAAGAACTTGAAACCTTGCCCCCTGCACTATCACCTCAGCCACTCATCCATCAGTGCTATCTTCCTGTTCTGACCTTCACTAGCTCATGGCACTGGAAGTGATCCAGAGATCAACACCTTGGAGGTCGTGTTCTTCAGCCTCCTCCCGAAACTTACTGCGCAGGACTTCTACCCCTCTCCTGCCTATGTCATTGGTACCAACATCTACCATGAACTCCAGCTGCTCATCCACCTGTTCAAGAATATTCTGCAACTGCTCAAGACCCTAGCACCCGGGAGGCAACACACTGTCTTGGTGTCTCTTTGGCTGCCACAAAATATCCTATCTATCCCCCTAACTATCGGGTCCCTTGTGACTATGGCTCCGCCTGATTTCACCCTTCCCTTCTGAAGCTCAGAACACTCCGCAGTGCTGTTGGTCTGGCTGCTGCTACCTTGCCCAGATAGGTCATCCCCCACAGTAGTATCCAAAGGGGTATGCCTGTTGCTGAGGGGAATGGTCACAGGGGGATCCTGCGTTGACTTCCTTCTTCCTTTACCTCTCTCAGTGTCACCCATCCACTCCCCGAATTCTGCACTCTAGGTGTAACCACCTGCTCAAAAGTCATATCTAACAATTGCTTTGCCTCCCAGATGATCTTAAGTTCATCCAGCTCCTGCTCCAGCTCCTTAATGAGGTCTTTCATGAGCTGGAGTTGGCTGCACTTCCCACAGTCATCAGGGAGAACATCAAGTTCCATAAATTCCCATATCCCACAGGAGGAGTGTTCCACTGCCATATCTGCCATCCTGCCTGCATTGTACAATGGGCAACCAAGGCCAAATCTTCTAACCTGTGTCTTTGGCCTCAGCCTCCTCCCGTCGAAGCCTCTTGAGTCAAAGCCTGACCCTCCTACTCTCACCGCTGGCCTACTCCCAACAACGGCTGCCAGGCTTGCCCCTTCTGTACTCTTATTTAATTCACAGTGCTCTGCTCCCGATGCTGATTGGTCTCTGGAATGCCCAAATGCCCGTGAAGCTCTCCATTTATACCAGCTTCGCCAACTTGCGAGTAAACTCTTCAAAGTGCTCTGCTCCCGACATTGACTGGGCCTCTGGAATGTTATCATGAATGACTTCAGCTTCCTTAATGTTGATTAGCACCTCCTTAGTTCAAGAAATTCAGATGGGACAGAATTTGTTAGGTGTGTCCAGGAATGATTCCAAGGATTTAAACTACATTCATTATCAAAGTATGTATGCAGTATACAACCTTGTGATTCATCTTCCCACAGACAGCCATGAAACAAAGAAAACCAAGATACATGTTCAAAGAAGAAAAAAATCAAATACTTGAAACAATATGTAGGCAAGCCAACGAAAGAAGAGTCTATACTAGATCTGGGCAAGCCAAAGAACCAGTTTAGGTGATGGATCCCTTGGTAGACAAGCATTTTGGAGACAGTAACCACAACTCCCTGATCTTTAGCATGGACAAGGGTAGGAGCTGACCGAATGAGAAAGTAATTTAATTGGGTGTGAGCTAATTATGATGCCATTGGGCCGGAGCTTGAGGGTATGAACTGGGAACGGCTGTACTCAGTGAAATGCACAATGGAAATGTGCCGATTGTTTCGGGAGCACTTGCATGAGGCTTTGGAAAAGTTTGTCCTATTGAGATAGGGAAAGGATGATGGGTTGAAGGAACCATGATTGACAAGAGAGATGGAACATTTGTTCAAGAGGTTGAAGGAAGCACACTCAAGGTTTAGGAAGCAAAGATCAGATAGGACACTTGGGAGTTATAAGGTAGCCATGAAGAACTTTAAGAAGAGGTTTCAGAAGGGGATATGAGAAGGCCTTTGTAAGTAGTATTAGGAAATAAAGCAAGATATTCAACATGCACATGAAGAACAGAAGGAAAGCTAGAGTGAGAGTAAGGTTGATTAGGGATATAAGAGGAAACATATACCTGGAGTTGGAGGAAGGAGGGGAAGTCCTTAATGAATGCTTTGCGTTATGGTCTTATGGAAGCTTTAGAGAGGGTGCCGAGGAGATTTACCAGGATGCCACCTGAATTAGAAGTCATGTTTTTTATGAGGAAAGATTGAAGAAGCTAGAGTTTTCATCTTTGGAGCGAGAAGGTTGAGTGACGTGATAGTGGTGTAGAGGAGTAGGTTAAAAGGTCAGCATAACATTTTCCCTGGAATAGGCTGTACTGTGGTGTACTGTTCCATGCTCCAGGCTCAAGCCGCAGTATGGTGCTCTCACATAATGGTGAGAGAAAAAGCTGGATTACTCCTCCAGAAGGTGTATTTGAAAAATAACTTTAACAAAGTGATTGTTCGCTTGTTTGTAGTGGAGTTGTGTAAGAATTATCCCCACATTAACGACGTTCTCTCTGAGCAGGCAATGAGAGAGTAAAGGAATAAATACCAGACAATAATTCATTTTGTTCAATGACTGTCACTACCATATACCTCCAGAAAAATTCTCTCCATACATTGCTATCTATGGGGTCCCCAGATGTCCGTGTTCAACTAACCAGCCAAAGGGAATGTACAGACGATGTGGACATCAAGGGAGGGATTGAAAGGTGATGATTGGCAGAGATTCTAGGATGCAAATACCTTCAAAGAATATTGGCCTTTGACATTGGAAACTGCTCCCTGTATTAGCTTGAAAGGAAAATGATTGCTGTTTTTTATAAGTTGCTCTGAAATCATATCTAACGCAAAAGCAGAAAACTAATTAGATATGAAGAACATACAGGAAACTTTATATCAAAATCAGACAGATTTCAGTCTCCCTCCTCAGCAATTAACTTAACAAAGTAATTAAGCAAGAGACTGCATGTTAGTGACCATTATTAATGCTTTTCTGCTGGAATCGTTTCACATTGACCTTTTCAATGCACAGTCTTTGACTACTCACAGTACTCTATTTTATGATCGTTAACTTTTTTATTCCTTTATATTCGGTGATAAAATACCTTTGAAAGTGTGGTTCAACTTTATGATGAAAACTTTATTTAACAACTTAGATACAGAATCAGGCATTCAAGCAAGGCAGAATAGATATCCTCTGAATGTTGCAACTGACTTACATAGGTGATAATTTCTTCCATCATCTGTAGTTTTCTTTGGGATGAAAAATATCAACTCCTGCCTGAAAAGGGACTTGAATCCACTCTAATTTACCTACTGGAGCAACCGGTCCACAGCAGATGCCATTTCATTGGCTCTTCACCCAACCCTGCAACATCTGGACAGCCATGATACATCAGGATGCTATTAATCGACTACAGCTCAGCATTCAGTTTCTTCATTCCCTCAAAGCAAATCAATAAGCTCCTAGATCTTGGCCTCAATAACTCCTTGTGCAATTGGGTACTCCAATTTCTCACTTGCAGACCCCAGTCAGTTCGAACTAGCAACAACATCTCCTCCACAATCTCCATCAGCACAGGTGCACTGCAGCGCTGTGTGCTTAGCACTCTGCTTTACTCGCTTCACGGTTATGACTGTGTGGCTAAGCCCCTGATATGGTTATTATTCTATTGATTTATTGAGTATGCCTGCAAGAAATTGAATTTGAGGACTGTATATGATAACATATATGTACTTCGATAATAAATTTCCTTTCAATTTTGAACGTCTCTTGTCTTTTGATAATCTATTACCAATTACTAGTCACTAAGATTAATATTTTTATTTATGAATTTATACATTATGTTATTACTATTAATTTTTTGTATTTGAACAGTTTGTCTTTTTCTTCTCACATTGATTGCTTGAGTGTTGTTTTTCACTTTGTTCTACTGCGAATGCCTGTAAGGAATTGAATCTCAGGGTAGCATATAGCAGACATCCCACCTCTCCCGTGAGATCCGGGAGTCTCCCACATATCGATAGCAGCTCCCTGATGCCCGCAAATTATATACAATATCCCGGAAATCTATTTTTTTAGTGAGGGAGAGGGAGAGGGAAATTTTTAAAAAAAGGAAAGAAAATGAATGAATCCTGCTTGATCTCTCTTTGTGCTAAGTAGACCTATCAGTTTTCTCTGTAGGCGGGCTTTACAGTCGACCTCTCTCTCTCCCTTCCATAGTCCATCAGTTCAGTTACTGCCGTCTGTAGTGACGCTGAAATCATCCGGACAACTGTCGTGATGAAGTGCAAAAGCCTGGCGAAGAAATTCCCAAGGCTGGCAGTGACAACCTGACTACGCGAGGCTGTTCTGTACGGGTGGGGCGCATTGGCCTCTTAAAGGGGATTAGAGCGGGGTTTAAATTGGAGCGAAATTCCAAAATCATCCGCTAAGACTTCTTTAAAAATGTGCTTGCAGCAAGCAAATTCTTCGTTTTTTTTCCCCCTGAAACGCTTCCACTTACAGATACATCAAAGCCCGCGATGGGCTGGGTTTAAGCGCAGCCGCTTTCAGAAGCAAAAACGATTTTAATAAATACCCGGCCCCCACCGAGGTCTCGTCATCAGGACAGTGAGCTGTTTACCTGTGTTGCGCACTTTATATGCAATTTGAATTACACTTTATTAAATAATATGGTAATATATTGTTTTATGTGGTGTGCGTGATGTATGTATTGTGGCTACACCATGGTCCAGACAGACCTTGTTTCGTTTGTGGACAATCAGCCAGATGACAATAAACTTGAACTTGAAGATACAGAACTTCTAAATCACTGATTTAAAATCCTCCATTTCGATTTAAAAAAGTAAGTTCTGATCCCGACTATTACAGTGTGTGTGTGTGTGTGAGAGAGAGAGAGAGGGAGAGAGAGGGAGAGACTACGAGTGTATATGCAATCGGGCGTTGTCCCAATGAACGTTAAGCGGCGCACACCTGTAATAAGGATACACTTTATGCTTCCATTTCTTTTAGGGACCACAACATATCAGGGAGGCTAGGCGCAGGGAAGGTTGCTCAAGTATTTCACAATGTAAACACGAGGAAATCTGCAGATGCCAGAATTTCAACCAACACAGATAAAAGTTGCTGGTGAATGCAGCAGGCCAGGCAGCATTTCTAGGAAGAGGTACAGTTCCGGATCAAGACACTTTGCCCGGGTCTCGGCCCAAAACGTCGACTATACCTCTTCCTAGAGATGCTGCCTGGCCTACTGCGTTCACCAGCAACTTTTATGTGTGTTGCCTCAAGTATTTCACAGGTCTTTTCAGCAGAAAACCAAAGTCTGACAGAGAAGGTCACTAGAGCTGAGGTGTACTTTACATCTTTCATCGTTGAGCATTACCTGCCATTCCAGGTGTGTAAGCACACAGGCAAGCTATTCAGGAAAATGTTTCCTGATTCAGAAATAGCAAAAAACTATGTCTGCTCATCAACCAAGACTGCAGCTATTGTGAACATGGCACATTAAGACAGAATTCAGAAGTCAGCTGTCTCACAGAACACTTGTGAATCTGATGTCTTACAAAATTAACAAATTCATTGACACAGACTGCCATGAGGTTGAGACTTCCGGTTGAGACCTCCCTGAAATGAGGTTGACACCTCTCTGAAATGAGTTTTTGCAGGGTGAGATGTCTGATATAGTGACAGAAATAAATTTACTTTGAAGGATTTAATAAATCTTTTGGTAACAAATGAATCACATACCACACAAACATGGAACAATTTTCCTCTTGTAGTAGGATTCTCCTTCACGATGTGCTCTTAAAGTGACAAAGTTGAAAATAAAATAATCAGATAAGTCAGAATATAAGAAGTGATTCAAGTCAAATCTATTCCTCCTGTTTGTGTACCTAAGGTAAGCAGTGTGCAGCAGTTTGTTCAATCAGGCATTTGAAGTAGGTTATAAATCCTGCAAAGTGTTTCTTCTGCTTCCAGTTTTCTTTTGTTATGCTTTCTTTCCTGGAGGCAATGTGTGGCTCTTACAGGTGTTTGATTTTAATGTTGAAGTTTTACAAAAAACAAAATCAACTTTTGTGTCTTTGTAGCTGACAAAGAGGAGCAGGAGTAGTTATTTGGTCCCTTGAGTCAGTTCTGCTGTTCAGTAAGGTCTGGCTGACCTTTAACCTCAATGTCATTTCTTGCAGTAACCTGTGCGGCTTGAGGGCTTCATATTTCTTAATCTGTGACTTGAAATAATCAGCAATGAGCCTCTACAGCTCTCTGTGGTAGAAAATTCAAAAGAGTTATAAACCTTTGGGCACAGAACTTTTTTTTCATCTCAGATTTAATAGCCAGTTGCTTGCTTTGAGACTGTGGCAGTTGTTTTCAGACAACCTGGCCAGAGGAAGCATCATTCCTTTCTCTATCCTGTCAAGCCTCAGAGGACTTCCCAAAATTTCAATGAATACTTCTCTAGAATGGAGGCTCAGTTTGCTCAAATCTCTGCTCCAGGGAAAACAACTCCTGTCCTAAATATCAACCTGGTGAACATTTATTGAACTTTTTCCTACATACGCAGTAATTCAGCTGCAATCTTAACAAGCTTTTGTTCAATTACAGCAATGTGTCTTTACTTCAAAGTAAATTTATTATGGAAGTACATATATGTTATCATATAGAACCATGAGAATCGTTTTCTTACAAGCATTCACAGTAAATCCAAGAAAAACAATAGAATCAATGAAAGACTGCACCTAGCAGGACGGACAAACAATCAATGTACAAAGGACAACAAACTGCAAATATGGAAGAGAAAATGAAAATAAACAACAACTAGAACATGAAATGAAGAGTCCATGAAAGTGATACCATGGCTCAGTGATGGGGTGAGTGAAGCTGAGTGAAATTATCTCCTCCAGTTCAAAAGCCTGATGGCTGAGGGTTAATAACTGTTCCTGGACTTTGTCGTGTGGGTCTTGAGGCTCCTGTACCTTTTTCCTAAAGGCAACAGTGAGAAGAGATCAATTCTTGGACAGGGAAATCCTTGATCTTTGCTGCAATAATGCTCCATGTAGATGTGCTTAATGGTGAGTAGAGCTTTACCCATGATGGACTGGGCAGTATTCATCACATTTTGTTACATTTTCTGTCCATGGGCATAGGTGTTTGCATACCAGGCTGTGAAGCAACCAGTCAATAAATTTCTAAGGAAATAGTTCCCTGTAATTACACTTACATGCGGGACACAGGACAGATCCTCTGAAATGATAGCACCATGGAATTTAAATGTGGTGACCCTCGCCAGCTCTCCACCTCTGATGCCCTAATGACTGGCTCATGGACCTCCAGTCTCCTCCTGAAATCAATAATTAGCACCTTGGTCTTGCTGACATTGAGTGAGAGGTTGTTGTGGCACCACTCAGCCAGATTTTCAATCTCCCTCCTATATGCTGATTTGTCACCACCTTTGGTTCAGTCTATGACAGTGCTGCCATCAGAAAACTTGAATATGGATTGGAGCTGTGCTTAGCCTCACAGTCATAGGTAAAATGCAATCAGAGCAGGGAATTATACACACAGCCTTGTGGTATACCTGTGCTGAGGGAGATTGTGGAGGAGATGTTGTTGCCAATTCAAACTGAGTGGGGTCTGCAGGTGAGGAAATCGAGTATTCAACTGCACAAGGAGGTATTGAGGGCAAAGTCTTGAAGCTTATTGTTTAGTCTTGAGGAGATGATAGTGTTAAATGTTGAGCTGTAGTCGATAAAGAGCATTCTGATGTATGCACCTTTGCTGTCCAGATGTTGCAAGGTCGAGTGAAGAGTCAATGAAATGGCATCTGCTAGGGATCCATGGTGCTGGTGGGCAAATTGGAGTAGATCCAAATCGCTTCTCAGACAGGAGTTGATATGTTTCCATCATCAACCTCTCAAAGCACTTCATCACAATGGATGCAAGGGCTATTGGATGTTATTCTGGTATTCAGATCCTCTTGCAATAAAGGATAACATGCCATCTGTCTTACCAATTGCTTGATGTACCTTCTCATTAACTTCTAGTGATTTGTGTACAAGGACTCTGAAATTACTCTGAACAGCAATAGTTTTCTGGAGGAACTCAACAGGCCAAGCAGCATCTATGGATACAAGTACAGTGTCTCCAAACAGTCCTTCCAGGTGAGGCAACACTTCACCTGTGAGTCTGTTGGATCCCAAACAGTCCTTCTAGGTGAGGCAACACTTCACCTGTGAGTCTTTGTGGTCATATACTGTGTCCAGTGCTCCCGGTGTCGCCTCCTGTATATTGGTGAGACCCAACGTAGATTGGGAGACCGTTTCGTCGAGCACCTACGGTCCGTCCACCAGAAGAAGCAGGATCTTCCAGTGGCCACTCATTTTAATTCCACTTCTCATTCTCATTACAATATGTCAATCCATAGCCTCCTCTACTGTCACGATGAGGAGGAACAACACCTGATATTCTGTACGGCAGCCTCCAACCTGATGGCGTGAACATCAATTTCTCAATCTTCTGATAATGGCCCCCTTTTCACCATTCCTCATCCCCTTTTCCTCTCTAATCCTATCTCCTTGCTGGCCCATCACCTCCCTCCAGTGCTCCTCTCCTTTTCTCTTTCTTCCATGGCCTTCTGTTCTTTCCTATCAGAGTCCCCCTTCTCCAGCCCTATCTCTCTCTCACCAATCAACTCCCCAGCTCTTTATTTCATTCCTCCCCCTCCTGGTTTCATCTATCATCTTTGCTCCCCCACCTTTTAAATCTACTCGTCATCTTTTTATTCTCCAGTACTGCCAAAGGGTCTCAGCCCAGAACGTTGAGTGTACTTTTTTCCATAGATGCTGCTTTTCCTGCTGAGTTCCTCCAGCATTTTGTGTGTGTTGCTTGGATTTCCAACATCTGCAGATTTTCTCTTGTTTGTGATTGGACTAGTAGTTTTCTAAAAAATTTCTGTTCTTTTTCTCTAATATTCCATCTGCAATGCCCTTGCCAAGGAGCTAATCTTCATATTCTGAAGAAATGTCCCTGCATTCTCTTCCCCATGCCCAGAATCAGCCTGTTTAGCATCATGAGCAAACTTGTTACTCATGGTCCTCACATCCTAATCCTTGATGTAGATTGTGACCAACCAACCCTGTGGGACCTCACCAGTCTTGGTCTCCCAATCAAAAAACTGTTGTTTTCATCGCTGTTCTCTGTGTTTCCTATTAAGCATTCCTGAATTCACACCAGTATAACTTCCAGACCCATGTGCCATAATTGTGATTAAAACTTCCTACATGACATTTTATTAAATGCAATCTGAATGTCCAAATAAACCTTATCCACTGGTATCTGATGCCATTTCATCTAGTGAAACCTAACACAAGATATCTCTCTGTCAATTCCTTACTTCCCATTTAATATTTCCTGTCATTGTCATTAACTGGATAACATTAATTTTTTACTTATTTTAGTAGCTTTTACAGTTTGTTTTAAAGTTCTGCATGCCATTACATAGACCATAGAACATAGAAATTTACAGCACATTACAGGCCCTTCGGCCCACAATGTTGTGCCGACCATGTAACCTACTCTAGAAACTGTCTAGAATATCATACTTGTGTATTATTTCCTATTTCCTCATCAACTTCTTGGTGAATTGGTTTGCTAAATACAGAAGTTTTCCTGGTATGCTTTATGGTAAGAATATAAACCTTTTGTTCACTCTCACATCACTTGTAACTTTTCCATGGCAGGATCGCTTTTCCTTCTGGGGCTTTCTGCTTTGAAGTGATATGCATTCAGTTGCTACTTTATTTGGTACACCTGTACGCACCGTTCTGCCACAAGAATGCCAGTCTCAGATTGGAGGTACAGCACTGATATTTTGCTGGGTGGTCTCCATTAATTTCCCCCATTCCCCCTTTCTTGCTTCCTTCATTCCACAGTTTGGCTCCCCTCTTATACCCTTCTCTTCTCCTCACCTGCCTGTCACCTACCTCTGGAGACCCTCCTCCTTCCCTGTCTCCCATGGTCCACTCTTCCTTCCTATCACATTACTTCCTCTTCAGCCCTTTACCTTTTCCACCCATCACCTTCCAGCTTTTCACTTCAGCCTCCTCTTTCATCCATCTACCTGCTGTCTCTCCCAGTTTCACCTATCACTTGTCAGCTTGTTCTACTTCCCTTCCCCACCCTCTTAATCTGGCTTCTCCCCCCTTCCATTCAGTCCTGATGAAGGTCTGAACACTTCCTCTCCATAGATGATGCCTGCGTTCATCCAGCATTTTGTGTTTATTGGCCTGGTAAATCTCCTCTTACCCCCCACAAAGTCACCTCTCATCCTCCTTCACTCCAAAGACAAAAACACAAGTCTATCCTCATAAGTCATTCTATCTATTCCAGACAGCATACTGGTAAATCTCCTCTGCACCTCCTCTAAAGTTTCCACATTTTTCCTATACTGAGGCATCTAGAACAGAATACGATACTCCAAGTGTAGTCTAACCGCAGTTTTATACAACTAGAGGTGCAATATTAGCTTATAGTTCTTGAACTCAATCTATCGACTAATGAAGGCCAACACACCGTACAAACTTCTTAACTACCTTATCAACCTGTTTGGCAACTTGAGGGATCAATGGATGTGTGCCTCCATATCCCTCTGTCCTCTCTACATTGTTATGAATCCTGCAATGAACCCTATACTCTGCCTTCAAGTTTGACCTTCCAAAGTGAATCACTTCACACTTTTCTAGAAGGAGCACTTTATGCCACTTCTCAGTCCAGCTTTATATCCCATCAATGTCCAAAGTTCAAAGTTCAAAGTAAATTTTACTATCAAAGCACATATAGTCTATAATTCATTTTCTTATGGGCATACTCAATAAATCAATAGATTAATAACCATAACAGAATCAATGAAAGACTGCAGAGTGCAGAAGGCGATGAAATGTACAAATACAAAAAGAGGAAATAATAATAATAATAATAATAAATAAATATGCAATAAATATCAAGAACAAGATGAAGAGTCCTTGAAAACAAATCCATTTGTTCTGGGAAAGTTTTGATAATAGGGCAAATAAAGTTGAATGAAGTGATCTCCTTTGGTACAAGAGCCTAATGGCTGAGGGGTAGTACCTGTTCCTGAACTTGGTGGTGTGAGTCCTGGGGCTCTTGTACCTCTTTCCTGTTGGCAGCAGCAAGAAGAGGGCATTTCCTGGGTGGTGAGGTCCCTATTGATGGATGCTGCTTTCCTGCGACAGCATTCATGTGCACGTGCTCGGTGGCTGGGAGGACTTTGCCCATGATGCACTGGGCTATATTCACTACTTACAAGCTACCCCAACCTTCTACAGTAACTACAGCGCCACCAAACTTCATGTCATCTGCAATAAATTAACTTAATTTACTTACTTAGTTCATTCAGTTATATAAAGATATAGCTACAACATTAATCTTAGTGGACCAAACACCTTTGTTCACCAGTACTGAAGTGTATCAGGAAGACGTGACTATATTTGGTAGGATTGCCAACACTGCTGTCTTAATGAAAATGACAATCAGTACATTCCTTAGAGAAATAGAGAAGGTAGGTATCAAGTGCCAAGTTGCTCACTTCACACAGATTAGGGGACCAACTTTGCTCCTTCTGCCACAAAAAGCAGGACCTCCCAATGGCCACCCATTTCAATTCTACTTCCCAGTCCCATTCCGGCATCGGTCCATGGCCTCTTCTACTGTCAGGATAAGGCCACTCTCAGGTTGAAGGAGAGCAACACCTTATATTCTGTCTGGGTAGTGTCCAACCTGATTGAATTCTCAAACATCCGGTTATGTCCCCCTCCCTCCTCTCCTTCACCATTCCCCATTCCTGTTTCCCTCTCTCACCTTGTCTCCTTATCTGCCCATCATTTTCCTCTGGTGTTCCTCCCCCTTCCCATGGCCTTCTTCTTCTCCTATCAGATTCTCTCTTCTCCAACCCTTTATCTCTTTCATCAATCGACTTCCTAGCTCTTTACTCCAGCACTCCCCCTCTCCCAGTTTCACCTATCACCTGCCACCTTGTACTTCTTCCTCCCCTCCCTCCATGTTCTTACTCTGACTCTTCCTTCTCAGTCCGGAAGAAGGGTCTCAGCCTGAGACATTGACTGATTATTCTTTCCCATAGACGCCGCCTGACCTGCTGAGTTCCTCTAGCATTTTGTGCTTTGGATTTCCAGCATCTGCAGATTTTCTCATGTTAAATCCATCCTTTTGCAGTTAGACACAAGATCAATCCCAAAACCTGACAAATAAGAGCTGGTATAAATCTGTTGACATTGACTGCTAGTGAACTGACAAAGGGAGGGAATAGTATGAGTCTCACTCACCTCTATCTGCCCTTTAGGGAAGAATCATGTCACTTACTGTTTGATAAATATTGACCTCACAGATGCAAATAGGATTAATTATACCAACTGCATAACCAAGATAAAAGGCTGAAACAAAATTAATGATAAGGTTAACTGAATGAAGAATAAGTTAAAATTAAATGAATATCATTTCTAAACCCTGAAGGATCACATACAAGAGACAATTTCAGACTCTGAATCTGTTTAAATTGTACATTCGGAACATTAATTCACAATGTGATATTTTCATTTCTCACAAGAGAACACAATCTGTGATGCCTGTAATTGCTCCTAGATGTTCATGATGGAGGTGTAACCACACATCTCATTACTGAGGGCAAATCGTTTCACAATTAAGTGCGCTTATCTCAATTCTTTGTTCATCTTTTATTTGCTCAATATCGGTTAAACCAATAGATAAGTGCAATACAAGTTAGGTTCTTCAAAGGGAAAACTTGCTAACAAGTGTACGTGTGCCATAGCTTATCCAGAGTTTCAGGAGGTCTGCTATGTCAATAAAGACACTCACAAATTTCTACAGATGTACTGCGATGAGCATTCTAACTGGTGTGACAAAAGACCAAGTTATCAGAAGATTGATGCTGATAAGAGAGACAAAGAGAGAAACATTCAAAATGCTAATATGAGAGACGAGAGAGATTAACGAAAAGAGACATAGTTCCGAGTATTGTCAGACCGGTTGCTTTGAACCTGAACTGTTTGAAGTTTGATGGACAGGCGATACCCCAGCAGGGGGATAAAAGGAACAGGTTTGCTGAGGCAAGCGACACACCACGACACCACGAGATAACGAGACCCTGGAAGTGTGTTGTGCCCCCCCACAAGTTGGTGGGAGTTTTGAAGGTCTAGTCGCGGGACCGACAGGTTGGAAAGGTATGATCGGCGGGAACCTGGTGTGTGTGTCCACCCTTGCCTGGGTGCTGGGTTCACTGCAGAAGAACAATTGTATCCGGAACGGAGGGGTCACAGTCAGTGACCTCAGTAGACATTACAAAGGGCTTGCCCAAAAGCTAACTGCGAGGAATATCAAAGGTTTGTTTGAATCCGATTTGAATATCATCATTCGCTCTCTCTCTCTCTCCCCAATGGCACAACAGTGATTACTGCGAACGGAACTAAACTGAACTGAACTCTGTGTCACTTGAGACTGATCATTTTACCCCTAGACTGCGATAAAGCTTGATTGATCCTATTATCCTAGTTCTGTGTACATGTGTGTTTTATCATTGCTAACCTGTTGCATTTATATCCTTACTATTAGAGTACTGTGTTACTTATTTCTTTAATAAAACTTTCTTAGTTCCAGTAATCCAGACTCCAACTAAGTGGTCCATTTCTGCTGATTTGGCAACCCAGTTACGGGGTACGTAACACTGGATGCACCACCATC
Source organism: Mobula birostris (assembly GCF_030028105.1). NCBI lineage: Eukaryota > Metazoa > Chordata > Chondrichthyes > Myliobatiformes > Myliobatidae > Mobula > Mobula birostris. Next base: position 20,279,769 of record NC_092370.1, on the reverse strand, counting down.
TGGTATGATTGGTGGTGGGGGCACTGCATGGAATTGAAATAAGCTGCAGAAAATTGTCAACTCAGTTGGCTCCATCATGAGCACTAGCTTCCCTAACATCCAGGGCAACTTCAAGGAGTAATGCCTCAAAAAGGCGGCACCCAGCATTAAGGTCCCCATCACCCTCTTCTTCTTGCTCCCATTAGGAAAGAGGCACAGAAGCTTGAGAACTCACACACAATGATTCAGGGACATTTTCTTTCCCTCTGCCATCAGATTTCTGAATGGACATTGAACCCACAAACACTATTTCGTACTTTTCTCTCTCTTTTTGCAATGTTTATTTAACTTAACTTTTTAAATATATATATATATACTTACTGTAATTTACAGTTTTTATAATTCTGTATTGCATTGTGCAGCTGCCGCATAACAACAAATTTCACGGCATGTGCCAGTGATATTAAACCTGATTCCCACTCTGATTCTGAACAGAAAGGTTATAAAGGCACGTGAACGTAAAAAAAAATGATGCTGAAGGAAGTCAAAGAAATCCATCAGTTCATTCGGCTGATCCAGGCATCCTTTTCGCTTTCCTGTTTGCTTACATTTCCACACCCTAAAAGTACATCCATCCCACTCTTGCTACTACTATACTTATACTTTATACTTTATTGTCGCCAAACAATTGATAATAGAATGTACAATCATCACAGTGATATTTGACTCTGCGCTTCCCGCTCTCTGGATTACAAATTTTAAATATATGGCCCTTGTGGCTAGGGGGATCAGAGGGTATGGAGGGAAGGCTGGTGCAGGGTTCTGAGTTGGATGATCAGCCATGATCATAATAAATGGCGGTGCAGGCTCGAAGGGCCGAATGGCCTACTCCTGCACCTGTTTTCTATATTTTCTATTAAAAATATTAAACATAGTAGAATTAGTAAATATTAAAAATTTAAATTATAAATCATAAATAGAAAATAGAAAAATGGTCGTTATTCTTTTTATAACATTCGCACACTGTTAAATATTGTTTATACCCCCTCACAAAATGTTCCTGAGTGTGTTATCTCTTTAGATGCCGAGAAAGCTTTTGATAGAGTAGAGTGGCCTTACTTATTTAAGGTGCTTGAAATGTTTAATTTTAGCTCGAAATTTATATCCTGGATCAAACTATTATATCATTCTCCTGTGGCCTCGGTCCGTACTAACTCGTTAAGCTCACCTTTTTTCCCTCTTTTTCGAGGTACTGGATAAGGTTGTCCTCTTAGTCCTTTATTATTTGATATTGCATTAGAACCTCTTTCAATTGCCATTCGAGAATCTCCAAATATTACTGGGACAACTTGGGGCTTGAAATCCCATAAAATATCACTCTATGCTGATGACTTACTTTTATATATTTCTAATCCTCAAAAATCCATCCCTGCTGTTTTAGATTTATTAGCACAACTTAGTCTTTTTTCAGGTTATAAATTAAATCTTAGTAAGAGTGAACTTTTCCCGATTAATAAACAACTTCCCTTATATTATAACTTTCCGTTTAAATTGATTAATAATTATTTTTCATATCTTGGGATTAAAATTACTTGTAAACACAAAGATTTATTTAAGATTAATTTTTTACCCTTAATTGACCATATTATTCAACTTTCATCTAAATGGTTTCCATTATATTTAACTTTGATTGGTCATATTAATGCAGTTAAGATGTTTTTTCTGCCAAAATTTTTATATATATTTCAGGCATTACCGATTTTTGTTCCAAAATCTTTTTTTGATAAAGTTGACTCAAAAATTTCTTCTTTTATTTGGCAAAATAAAAACCCGAGATTGGGTAAAATACATTTACAGAAAGCTAAGAGAGATGGAGGTTTAGCATTACCTAACTTTAGATTCTATTATTGGACAATTAATATTCGACAAACGAAATTTTGGTTACTTGACCAGGATATACTATCCATTCCTAAATGGGTAGCAATGGAATTACAATCTGTTCAGGGCTATACACTTGGCTCTATTTTAGGTTCCTCTCTTCCTTTTGATTTGAAACACCTCAAACAGGTCTCTAACCCGATAGTTAAATATACTTTATGTATTTGGTTTCAATTCAGAAAATTTTTTGATCTTAACCAATTTGGGCTAGCGATTCCTATTTTAGGTAACATACTTTTTCCTCCCTCTTTTACAGATCGTGCTTTTCAAATTTGGAAGACTAAGGGTATTTCACGGTTTTTGGATTTATTTTTAGATGGTTCCCTTATGTCTCTTGAACAATTATCTAATAAATATAATTTATCAAGAATACATTTTTTTAGATATCTACAAGTTAGAAACTTCCTAAGTACTATACTTTCTTCCTTTCCAATGCTTCCTCCTACATATATTTTAGATACTATAATTAACCTTAATCCATGTCAGAAAGGTGCATCGGCTATGATTTATAATATTATCATGAAACTTAGGAAAGCTCCATTTGATAAGATTAGGGTAGATTGGGAACAGGAATTGGGTTCTATCATTTCCGTGGATGACTGGGGGCAGATTTTACAATTAGTCAATACTTCCTCTATCTGTGCTAAACATTCCCTAATTCAATTTAAAGTTGTTCATAGAGCACATATGTCCAAAGATAAATTAGCTCGCTTTTATTCTCATATTAATCCTTTTTGTGATAGATGTCCGGGGCAGATAGCCTCTTTAACTCATATGTTTTGGTCTTGTCCTACTCTGGAAACTTCTTGGAGAAACATTTTTAATATTATCTCAAAGGTATTGAATATAGATATCTCTCCTCACCCTATTACTGCTATCTTTGGTTTACCTAAAATTTCTAGTAATCTTTCTCCTTCAGCCCGTAGAATGATTGCATTTCTTACTTTAATGGCGAAAAGATGTATCTTACAACATTGGAAAGAGCTTAATGCTCTAGCTACCTTTTTTTGGTTTTCTCAGACGATATTATGCTTGAATTTGGAGAAAATTAGAAGCAATCTCTATGATTCCTCACTTAAATTTGAACAGACCTGGAGATCTTTTATTCAATATTTTCATTTAATGTAATTTTTTTTTCTTCTCTTTTTTGCTCCATATTTATATTCCCTTCTTGTTTTCTTTTACTGTTTTTAATGGAGGTCGGGTTTGAGGACGTGATTTTAAGTTCTTTAACTCTACTTGGTTCCAAGTTAGCCCATTGCTTTGCTTTGTTTTTAGTTTAGTTGCACGGTGGGTTTTTTGGGGGGGGTTTTTTTGTTTTTTTTTTCTTTTCTCTATTGATATATATATATAAAAATTAGTATACTATTATGTTACCTCATTATGTTACGTTTAAATTACATTGTATCATTTTTTTATCTGTATTAATATCCCCTGTAATTTTATTATATTCTAACAGTGTATTAGTGCCTATATGGGTTACCTTTTTGTATACTTATTCAATAAAAAGATTTAAAAAGAAAGAAAGAAAGAAAAATGGAAAGTAAGGTAGTGCAAAAAAACCGAGACGCAGGTCCGAATATTTGGAGGTTACGGCCCAGATCCGGGTCAGGATCCGTTCAGCAGTCTTATCACAGTTGGAAAGAAGCTGTTCCCAAATCTGGCTGTACGAATCTTCAAGCTCCTGAGCCTTCTCCTGGAGGGAAAAGGGATGAAAGGTGTGTTGGCCAGGTGGGTTGAGTCTTTGATTATCCTGGCAGCACTGCTTCGACAGTGTGAGGTGTAAAGTGAGTCCACAGGCGGAAGATTGGTTTGTGTGATGTGCTGCGCCGTGTTCACGATCTTCTGCAGCTTCTTTCAGTCCTCGACAGGACAACTTCCATACCAGGTTGTGATGCACCCCAGAAGTATGCTTTCTATGGTGAATCTATAAAAATTAGTGAGGGTTTTAGGGGACAGGCCAAATTTCTTTAGTTTTCTCAGGAAGTAAAGGCGCTGGTGGGCCTTCTTGGCAGTGAACTCTGCTTGGTTGGACCAAGTCAGGTCATTTGTGATATTGACCCCGTGGAACGTAAAGGTTTTGACCTGTTCCACTTGCACACCACTGATGTAAATTGGGTTGTGCAGTCCGCTACTCCTTCTGAAGTCAACAACCAATTCCTTCATCTTGCTGAGGTTGAGGGATAGGTTATTGTCTTCGCACCATGCCACCAGGTTCTTAATTTCCTCTCTGTACTCAAACTCAGCATTACCCGAGATACGGCCTACAATTGTTGGTCATCAGCAAACTTATATATTGAGTTCAATGGAAACTTGGCTACACAATCATGGGTGTACAGTGAGTACAACAAGGAACTGAGTACACAGCCTTGTGGGGCACCGGTGCTTAGAGTGATTGTAGAGCAGAGCTTGTCCTCTATTTTTACAGCCTGGGTCCAGTCTGTGAGGAAGTTGAAGATCCAGCTGCAGATCTGAGTGCTAAGGCCCAGGTTCCGGAGCTTAGGAATCAGTTTATTTGGAATAATGGTATGAAAGGCAGAGCTGAAGTCAATGAAAAGGACTACTACGTCGACTCAGGCCTAGGGGGCCGGCATCAGGCATGATGGTGGACTCTCCACTTCTCCCTCTCCCTCATCAGGGTGTTCAGTTCATTTACATTAGCCGCGTTGCTGACTTCTAGGAGCGTGTTGACCATAGTCTTGGGAGGGTGCCCAGGGTTCATCCTCCCATGCTTGGGCTCCCATATGGTGACTAGGCTGGCAGGTAGCTCGGGTTGGCGTAGACAGTGCTCCGCTAGTTGCAGTCTTCTCGCCTCAATTTTAGTAGAGAGCATCGGTAGGTTGTTATAGAGCTCGACATTTGTCATGTGCTGTTGCCAACTCACGTCAAGAGCCATCCGGAGCATTCGTGTATAGCAACCATCTAGAGACCTTCACATCGTCTTGGTGAGTGTCCATGTCTCGCATCCGTATGTGAGAATGGACTCTATAACTGCTATGAAAATCCTCTTTTTAAGCCGTCTGGTCAGATTCGACTTCCAGATTTCCTTCATGTCGTTCATAGCCCTCCACGCCAGCACTTTCCATATCTTTATGTCCTTCTCCGAACTCAATACATTGCTTCATAAGCTTTCCTTTGGACTACACCAGTGAGGCCAAGAGGGGGATCTTGACGACTGGGCATCCCAGGATCTCCATACCTTCCACCCAGGCTTATGCCCTGGAGAGGTCACTCCAGTGCTGGGATCCATTGTCCTTCAAGACAGATGGATGCCATCATCATCAGTCTGGACTTCCGGTGTCCGCAGAATTTCTTGCGTTTATTACTGACTATTTATTTTGACATATGTATATTTAACACACTGTTAATGTTCACATTGATTTGTGACCTTTTTTAGGGGACGAAACAGAATTCATATAACATGTGCATGTACCTTTAAAAGCTCTGTTTAGTATATGGTATGATTTTTAATAAATTGTCATGACAGTGACTACTTTTAGTTAAATGTTAATTACTTCCAATAAAGGATATTTTGTTAGTGACTTGCCTTGATAAAAGGTATCACAAAGGAGACCACCCACACTCCACATATCATCACTCGGTGCAGCTGAAACATCATGTACATCACCCATGTAATGATTCAGTTTTTTGGTGATTATATTCTACAATTAGCCCTTATGTAGTGTATTAGCACTTATATTACTCACTGAATTATAGGAAAGATGTCAATAAAATTGAGAGAGTACAGAGGAGGTTTACTAAAATTTTGCCTGGGCTTCATCTTCTAAGTTACAGAGAAAGGTTGAACAAGTTGGGTCTTTATTCTTTGGAGCGTAGAAGGTTCAGAGGGGACTTGATAGAGATATTTAAAATTATGAGGGGGATTGATAGAGCTGACGTAGATAGGCTTTTTTCCATTGAGAGTAAGGGAGATTCAAACAAGAGGACATGAGTTGAGAGTTAAAGGGCAAAAGTTTAGGGGCATCATGAGGGGGAACTTCTTTACTCAGAGAGTGGTAGCTGTGTGGAACGAGCTTCCAGCAGAAGTGGTTGAGGCAGGTTCGATGTTGTCGTTTAAAGTTAAATTGGACAGCTATATGGACAGGAAAGGAAGGCGGGGTTATGGGCTGAGTGCAGGATGGTGGGACTAGGTGAGAGTAAGAGTTCGGCACAGACTAGAAGGGCCAAGATGGCCTGTTCCTGTGCTGTAATTGTTATATGTTGATATGGTTATATGTAGAAATTGTATTCATTGCTATTAACATTAATGTAACAGGATGAAGTTGCATTAAAGTCGTAACAAAGTGCATGTCACTTCAGCGATTTGGAAAACACCTTTAACAAATCAAGTGAAATAAATAAATAAATATGTTTGCCGCCTATGGTTTATTTGTAAATTAAGTTGGGAAGATTATTGCCTGGACCTGAAGCATGTAATGCGTATGATAATTACGTTAATTTTCAACACTATTTTTATTTTATTGTGCACTTTAAGGCTTTCAGCAGCCTGAGCTAATAAAGCATTTCCTCTGAGAACCTTTATGTAAGGTGAGTTCCGAAAATTCATTTTTCTTCACTCAGAGGGTGGTGAGAGTGTGAAATGAGCTGCCAGCGGAAATGCAGGTTCAATTTCAACATTTAAGAGAAATTGTGGTCGGTATGTGGAGGGGAGGGTACGGAGGGCTATGGTCCCTATGCAGGTCAATGGTGCTAGGCAGATTAATAACTAGAAGGGCTGAGTGTTCTATGACTCTGTTGGTTCCTTGTTAATCAGAATCAGAATCAGGTTTATTATCACCAGCATGTGACGTCAAGTTTGTTAACTTAGTAGCTGCAGTTCAATGCAATACATAATATAGAAAAAAGCAAAATAATAATGTTAATAAATAAATAAGTTAAATCATGTTCAGTATACTTTATATAGTATACGTATATTGAATAGATTTAAAATCATGCAAAAAAACAGAAATACTATATATTAAAAAAGTGAGGTAGGGTCAAAGGGTTCAATGTCCATTTAGGAATCAGATGGCAGAGGGGAAGAAGCTGTTCCTGAATCGCTGAGTGTGTGCCTTCAGGTTTCTGTACCTCTTACCTGATGGTAACAGTGAGAAAAGGGCATACCCTGGGTGCTGGAGGTCCTTAATAATGGACGCTGTCTTTCTGAGACACCGCTCCTTGAAGATGTCCTGGGTACTTTGTAGGCTAGTACCCAAGATGGGACTGACTAAATTTACAACCTTCTGTAGCTTCTTTTGGTCCTGTGCAGTAGATCCCCGCATACCAGAGAGTGATGCAGCCTGTCAGAATACTCTCCATGGCACATCTATAGAAGTTTTTGAGTGTATTTGTTGACATAGCAAATCTCTTCAAACTCTGCATAAATATAGCCACTGTCTTGCCTTCTTTATAACTACATTGATATGTTGGGACCAGGTTAGATCCTCAGAGATCTTGACACCCAGGAACTTGAAGCTGTTCGGCATGGACTAGAAGGGCCAAGATGCCCTGTTTCTGTGCTGTAATTGTTATATGGTTATATAGTTTACTCTCTCCACTTTGATCCCTCTGTAAGGATTGCTATGTGCTCCTTTGTCTCACCCTTCCTGAAGTCCATAATTAGCTTTTTCGTCTTACTGACGTTGAGTGCCAGGTTGTTGCTGCGGCACCATTCCACTAGTTGGCATATCTCACTCCTGCACACCCTCTCATCACCACCTGAGATTCTACCAACAATGGTTGTATCGTCAGCAAATTTATAGATGGTATTTCAGCTATGCCTAGCCACATAGTCATGTGTATATAGAGAGTAGAGCAGTGGGATAAGCACACACCCCTGAGGTGCACCAGTGTTGATTGTCAGCGAGGAGGAGATGTTATTACCAATCCGCAGATTGTAGTCTTCCAGTTTGGAAGTTGAGGATCCAATTGCAGAGGGAGGTACAGAGGCCCAGGTTCTGTAACTTCTCAATCAGGATTGTGGGAATGATGGTATTAAATGCTGAGCTATAGTTGATGAACGGCATCCTGACGTAGGTGTTTGTGTTGTCCAGGTGGTCTAAAGCCACATGAAGAGCCATTGAGATTGCATCTGTCGTTGACCTACTGTGGCGATAGGCAAATTGCAGTGGGTCCAGGTCCTTGCTGAGGCAGGAGTTCAGTCTAGTCATGACCAACCTCTCAAAGCATTTCATCACTGTTGATGTGAGTGCTACCAGGCGATAGTCATTAAGGCATCTGCAGAATTCCTGTTGTTCATGTTATTCTTCTTAGGCACTGGTATACTTGTTGTCTTTTTGAAGCATGTGGGAACTTCTACTTGTAGCACTGAGAGGATGGAAATGTTCTTGAATACTCCCGCCAGTTGATTGGCACTGGTTTTCAGAGCCTTACCAGGTACTCCATCGGGACCTTCTGCCTTGCCAGGTTTACTCTCTTTAAAGACAGCCTAACATTACATTGACCTCTGAGACAGAGATCACTGGGTCATCAGGTGCAGCAGAGATCTTCTCCCTTTCAAAACGGACATAGAAGACGTTGAGTTCATCTGGTAGTGAAGCATCGCTGCCATTCATGTTATTGGATTTCACTTTGTAGGAAGTAATGTCTTGCAAACCCTGCCAGAGTTGTCGTGCATTTGATGTCGCCTCTAACCTCGTTCGAAATTGTCTCTTCGCACTTGAAATAGCCCTCCACAGACCATACCTGGTTTTCTAGTACAGGCCTAGATCGCCAGATTTGAATGCCATAGATCTAGCCTTCAGCAGATGACGTACCTCCTGGTTCACCCACAGCTTTTGGCTTGGAAATGTGCAGTAAGTCTTTGTAGGCACACACTCATCCACACAGCTTTTAATGAAGTCAGTAACAACTGCAGCATAGTCATCCAGGTTCAAAGATGAATCCCTGAATACAGTCCAATCCACCGATTCAAAACAGTTCTGTAGGCACTCCTGTGCTTCCCTTGTCCATACCTTCTTGGTTCTCACTAGTGGTGCTGCAGTATTCCGTCTCTGCCTATACTCAGTGAGTCAGCCAGGTGATCAGACTTCCCGAAGTGAGGGCGTGGAATAGCACGGTAGGCATTGCTGATGGTAGTGTAGCAATGGTCAAGTGTGCTGTTTCCTCTGTTATTGCAAGTGATCTGCTAACGGTAATTGCTTTGTGTTTTTTTTCAGACTGGCCTGATTAAAATCTCCTAAAACAATGGTGAAGGTGTTAGGGTGCGCTGTTTCATGCACGTTGATCCCATTGCTCAGATCATCTAAAGCCTGATTGACATTGGCCTGAGGTGGAATGTAAACTGCTACTAAAATGACCCCAGAGAACTCCTGTGGTAGGTAAAAAGGACAGTGCTTAACTGCTAGATATTCCAGGTCTGGTGAGCAGAATTGGGACAGCACTGATATATTTGTACACGAAGAAAGTTGATTATGAGGCAAACTCCTCCACCTCTGCTTTTGAGAGACTCTATAGATCTATCTTGATGGTGTATAGTAAACCCATCGATCTGAATCACTGCACCCGATATGGAAGGGGTTAACCAGGATTCCGTGAAACAAAGGACACACGTGGACCTAATGTCCCTCTGATTCAACACCCTAGCTCTGAGGTCATCGATTTTACTCACCAGAGACTGCGCGTTTGCCAGTAAGATAGTTGGTATTGGGAGTTTAAAACCCCGTTTCCTTATGCACACTTGTAACCCCGATCATTTAAACACATTAAGACATCTTTGTTTATTGTACTGACCTTGGGAGCAGTTGTACTTTTTAGCTGCATCAGGCTGGAATGAGAATAATCGTATCCTTTGAGAGTACTGCTGCTACTCGAGTCGCCCCCAAGGCGCCCTGGAATTGAACATGATGTATCTGTATAGTTTATCATAAACTGTATAGTATTACTTTGTTGTCTTGTAAATGCCTGCAAGAAAATGAATCTCAAGATAGTATATGGTAACGATATGAGCTTTGATAATAAATTTTACTTTGACTTTGACTGTAGAATTTAGAAAGTCATCGTCTCTGAACTTCGCTCACTGGAGACCTCACCAGGGTTTATGCTTTTCTCTGCGAGTTTTTTTCTTTCAATGTTATGTTGATCACTACATTAACTGCAGTAAATATCACACTCCTATTCTCTCTGTCACTCTAATGCAGTATTTCCTTCACTTGCAGCTCTACAGCAAAGCAAACATATGCACTCCTCTTTCTGTTAGACAGATAAATGGTTGGTACTGTTGGATCCTGGTGATTTTGTCATCCAAAGGTTCTTCAGATGTTATGAATGAGCATAAAACTTTATAGTTACAGCTGTTTATTAAGTGATATAAGAACGAAGAATGAACAAAGGAAAAGAAATAGCCAGTTTCAATGGCATTGTACCTGCTGCAGAGAAACTTCTGCAAAAAGTACAGAATCAGTTATAATACAATTTGTACTGAAAAAAAATCACTGAACAATTTCATATATGTAGGTGATTATATAAAAATATAAGCAAGTATTGAAAAATCAAACTACAAGAAAAATAACTGGTTACATGGTATTCCAACAGTACTGAAACTCATCACTTTCTAAAAAAAAATCTCCTACAATAAACCTAAAAGTTTTTGCAGATGCTGGAAATCTAGAGCAACAGACTCCATAGAGATCGTTAAAAGCACCAAATTTCTTGGTGTTCACCTGGCAGAGAATCTCACCTGGTCCCTCAACACCAGCTCCATAGCAACGAAAGCCCAGCAGTGTCCTTACTTTCTGTGAAGGCTGCGAAAATTCCATCTCCCACCCCCCATCCTCACCACATTCTACAGAGGTTGTACTGAGAGCATCCTGAGCAGCTGCATCACTGCCTGGTTCGGAAATTGCACCATCTCGGATCACAAGACTCTGCAGCGGATAGTGAGGTCAGCTGAGAAGATCATCAGGGTTCTCTTCCCGCCATTACAGATATTTACACCACACGCTGCATCCGTAAAGCAAACAGCATTATGATTTATCCCACATACCCCTCAAACAAACTCTTCTCCCTCCTGCCAGCTGGCAAAAGGCACTGAAGCATTCGGGCTCTCACGACCAGACTACGTAACGGTTTCTTACTGCCCTCTACTGTGCCTATTGTCTTGTTTATTATTTATTGTAATACCTGCACTGTTTTGTGCACTTTATGCGGTCCTCAGTAGGTCTGTAGTCTAATGTAGTTTTGTGTTATTTTTTTACATAGTTCAGTGTAGTTTTTGTATTGTTTCATGTAGCACCACGGTCCTGAAAAATGTTGTCTCATTTTTACTGTATACTGTACCAGCAATTATGGTCGAAATGACAATAAAAAGTGACTTGACTTGACAAAATACTGTAGGAACTCAACAAGTCATGCAGCACCTGTGGAAAAGAATAAACATCTGATGTTGTTGCCCAAGATTGGGTGAACCAAAGTGGTAAAGGTGCTAAGGAAGAGGATTTCTTGGAATGTATGCGAGATGGTTTTTTGAACCAACATGTCGAGGAACGAACTAGAGAGCAGGCTATTCTAGACTGGGTTTTGAGCAATGAGGAAGGGTTAATTAGCAATCTTGTCGTGAGAGGCCCCTTGGGTAAGAGTGACCATAATATGGTGGAATTCTTCATTAAGATGGAGAGTGACATAGTTAATTCAGAAACAAAGGTTCTGAACTTAAAGAAGGGTAACTTTGAAGGTATGAGACATGAATTAGCTAAGATAGACTGGCAAATGACACTTAAAGGATTGACGGTGGATATGCAATGGCAAGCATTTAAAGATCGCATGGATGAACTACAACAATTGTTCATCCCAGTTTGGCAAAAGAATGAATCAAGGAAGGTAGTGCACCCGTGGCTGACAACAGAAATTAGGGATAGTATCAATTCCAAAGAAGAAGCATACAAATTAGCCAGAAGAAGTGGCTCACCTGAGGACTGGGAGAAATTCAAGTTCAGCAGAGGAGGGCAAAGGGCTTAATTAGGAAGGGGAAAAAAGATTATGAGAGAAAACTGGCAGGGAACATAAAAACTGACTGTAAAAGCTTTTATAGATATGTGAAAAGAAAAAGATTGGTTAAGACAAACGTAGGTCCCCTACAGACAGAAACAGGTGAATTGATTATGGGGAGCAAGGACATGGCAGACCAATTGAATAATTACTTTGGGTCTGTCTTCACTAAGGAGGACATAAATAATCTTCCGGAAATAGTAGGGGACAGTGAGATGGAGGAACTGAGGGAAATACATGTTAGTAGGTAAGTGGTGTTAGGTAAATTGAAGGGATTAAAGGCAGATAAATCCCCAGGGCCACATGGTCTGCATCCCAGAGTGCTGAAGGAAGTAGCCCAAGAAATAGTGGATGCATTAGTGATAATTTTTCAAAACTCGTGAGATTCTGGACTAGTTCCTGAGGATTGGAGGGTGGTTAATGTAACCCCACTTTTTAAAAAAGGAAGGAGAGAGAAACCAGGGAATTATAGACCGGTTAGCCTAACATCGGTGGTGGGGAAACCGTTAGAGTCAGTTATCAAAGATGTGATAACAGCACATTTGGAAAGCGGTGAAATCATCGGACAAAGTCAGCATGGATTTGTGAAAGGAAAATCATGTCTGACGAATCTCATAGAATTTTTTGAGGATGTAACTAGTAGAGTGGATAGGGGAGAACCAGTGGATGTGTTATATTTGGATTTTCAGAAGGCTTTTGACAAGGTCCCACACAGGAGATTAGTGTGCAAACTTAAAGCACACAGTATTGGGGGTAAGGTATTGATGTGGATAGAGAATTGGTTGTTAGACAGGAAGCAAAGAGTGGGAATAAACGGGACCTTTTCAGAATGGCAGGCAGTGACTAGTGGGGTACCGCAAGGCTCAGTGCTGGGACCCCAGTTGTTTACAATATATATTAATGACTTGGATGAGGGAAATAAATGCAGCATCTCCAAGTTTGCGGATGACACGAAGCTGGGTGGCAGCGTTAGCTGTGAGGAGGATGCTAAGAGGATGCAGGGTGACTTGGATAGGTTAGGTGAGTGGGCAAATTCATGGCAGATGCAATTTAATGTGGATAAATGTGAAGTTATCCACTTCGGTGGCAAAAACAGGAAAACAGATTATTATCTGAATGGTGGCTGATTAGGAAAAGGGGAGGTGCAACGAGACCTGGGTGTCATTATACACCAGTCATTGAAAGTGGGCATGCAGGTACAGCAGGCGGTGAAAAAGGCGAATGGTATGCTGGCATTTATAGCAAGAGGATTCAAGTACAGGAGCAGGGAGGTACTATTGCAGTTGTACAAGGCCTAAGGCCTTGGTGAGACCACACCTGGAGTATTGTGTGCAGTTTTGGTCCCCTAATCTGAGGAAAGACATCCTTGCCATAGAGGGAGTACAAAGAAGGTTCACCAGATTGATTCCTGGGATAGCAGGACTTTCATATGATGAAAGACTGGATGAACTAGGCTTATACTCGTTGGAATTTAGAAGATTGAGAGGGGATCTGATTGAAACGTATAAAATCCTAAAGGGATTGGACAGGCTAGCGATGCAGGGAGATTGTTCCCTATGTTGGGGAAGTCCAGAACGAGGGGTCACAGTTTGAGGATAAAGGGGAAGCCTTTTAGGACCGAGATGAGGAAAAACTTCTTCACACAGGGAGTGGTGAATCTGTGGAATTCTCTGCCACAGGAAACAGTTGAGGCCAGTTCATTGGCTATATTTAAGAGGGAGTTAGATATGGCCCTTGTGGCTAAAGGGATCAGGGGGTATGGAGAGAAGGCTGGTACAGGGTTCTGAGTTGGATGATCAGCCATGATCATACTGAATGGCGGTGCAGGCTCGAAGGGCCGAATGGCCTACTCCTGCACCTATTTTCTATGTTTCTATGACTCTTCATTATGTCCCAATAAGTGAATACTTCAGTGATATTACCAGTTCAGTCTTCATCACCATAGCTCGATATAGCACCTTTTTAATCACTTCCATTCAATTTCACTCTTTGCTCAATTAAATGCAATATTTTCCTGAAATGTAGTGTGCCATCATTGCATGCACTAGGCCAACTTCTAGTTTATTTACTCCCAGAACTGTCTCAGTTTGCAGCTTAGCTACCTTTGACACTCAGAAATCACATTTCTCTTCTGACAGCTGTCATGAAACTCTGTTTGACAAAGCACCACCACATATACTTTAATCATAACACCTTCCGTTGTGAACAGAGCACCTTCTCACTATGCTTATTGAGGTCTATTTCACCAGCAAGGGAAACAGCTAGATATTAATCTCTCAATTACCACGACACACTTGAGCAGCAGGCAATGACACTGGTCTGAAAAATTTCAAAGTCTGAAGTTCAAAGTAAATTTATTATCAAACTGTGTTTATGTCACCATATACACATGAGATTCATTTTCTTATCGGCATACTCAAAAAGTCCATAATAGAATAATAGAATCAACAAAAGATTGCTCCAACTTGGGCATTAGATCACTGTGCAAAAGACAACAAAGTGTGCAAACACAAAAACAAAGAAAACACGAGAATAATAAATAAGCAACAGAGAACTGTGAAATACTATAGTCTCAATAAAAATACCCATAAAGACTGACATGTGCAAAAGACAAGCCATGCAAACACAGATAAATATAGAAATATAAACATACAAACATACACACTGAGAACATGAGTTGCAGAGTCCTTGAAAGTGAATCCGTAGGTTGTGGAATCAGTTCAGTGTTGAGGTGAGTGAAGTTAAACACACTAGTTCAGGAACATTATAACACTGTTCCTACACTTGGTGGTGTGGGATCTAAGGATTCCGTAATACTTCTCCAATGGCTGCAAATGTCACTGCCCATCACAGTGATTTTTTTGAGCAAGAATTCCTTCAGTGTGAGGGACTCAGCTTAAGCAATGGCAAAATTGCTGCTGCAGCTCTTTCACTCATAGCAGTGTAAGTTGAGCCAGCCAAACTCCCCAAAAGCCAGGAGAGTCATTCCTTCAGAGGTGAGCAAGAATAATAAAACCTGTCTAAGTAGAAACTGAGCTATTTTCATACCATAGCAGAACAACATGCAGCAATCTCAATGTGCATACCTTTTCTGACAATCTCAATTACTAAGCTTTCAATGAATAAAATGACTTGGAATATGATTTCACTGTCTTCTTCTTCGAGATGAAATTATCTCCATTCAGTAAACAAATACCCTTCCTTTCATCAGCCATGATCAGCAAGCTTGAGAAAACCTTATCGCTAACAAGAAAAAATTCTGCATATGCTGGAAATCCAAGCAACACACACACAAAATGCTGGAGGAAATCAACAGGTCAAGCAGCATCTATGGAAAAGAGTACAGGTGACATTTTGAGCCGAAACATCGACTGTACTCTTTTCCATAAATACTGTTTGGCCCGCTGAGATCTTTCAGCGTTTTGCATGCGTTGCTCAGATAAAATCCCTCTAGGACTGTTCCACACTCTTCACTTCATTGCATATGAGAAAAACAGGGACTGTCTTTACTGTATTCAGATTCTTCCAATATACCTCTTCCGGGCTATTATAGATATTAAATATAAGACCTTAAGACATAGGAGCAGACTTGGGCCATTTGGCCCATCAAGTCTGCTATGCCATTCTATCATGGCTGATCCTTTTCTCCCCTCCTCAACCCCATTTCCCAGCCTTGTCCCCATAACCTTTGATGGTGTATCCAATCTAGATAGAACCTATCAATTTCAGCCTTAAGTACACCCTGTGACCTGTCTTCCACAGCTGACCGTGGTAACAAATTCTCCAAATTCTCCAAATTCACCACTCTCTGGCTAAAGACGTTTCTCTGCATCTGTTTTAAATGGACGCTCCTCTTTCCTGAGGCTGTGTCCTCTTGTCCTAGACTTCCCAACCATGGGAAATATCATTTCTACATCTACTGGGTCCAGGACTTTCGACTTTTGAAAAATTACAATAAGATTCCTGCCCCCCCCCCCGACCCCAGCCTTCTAAATTCCAGTGAGTACAGGCCCAGAGCCATCAAACGTTCCTTGTGTGACAGTCCTTTCCTTTACGGAATCATCCTTGTGAACCTCCTCTGGACCCTCTCCAATGCCAACACATCTTTTCTAAGATGAGAGGCCCAAAACTGTTCACAATACTCAAGATAAGGTCTGACCAGTGCCTTATAAAGCCTCAGTATCACATTCTTACTCTTGAAATTAATGCTAACATTGCATTGGCCTTCCTCACCACCAACTCAACCTGCTAGTTTACCTTTAGGGTGTTCTGCACAAGGACTCCCAAGTCCCTTTGCATCTTAGATTTTGGATTTTCTCCCCCTTTAGAAAATAGTCTGCACATTTATTTCTACTACCAAAGTGCATGATCATACATTTTCCAACATTGTATTTCATATGTCACATTCTTGGCCATTCACCTAATCTGTTTAAGACCTTCTGCAGCCTATCTATTTCCTCAACACTACCTGCCCCACCAACCAATCTTTAAATCATCTTCAAACTTGGCAAAAAAAAACATCTATTCCATCATCTAAATCATTGATACACAGCATAAAAAGAAGTGGCCCCAACACTGACACCTGCGGAACACCACTAGTCACTGGCAGGTAACCAAAAAAGGATCTTTTTGTTCCCACTAGCTCTCTCCTACCAATCAGCCAATGCTCTAACCATGCTAGTGACTTGTTGTAATACCATGGGCTCTTAACTTGGTAAGCAGCCTCATGTATGCCACCTTGTCAAATGCCTTCTGAAACTCCAAATATACAACATTCACTGCATCTGCTTTATCTATCCTAACTGTAATCTCCTCAAAGAATTTCAACAGCATCGTCAGGCAAGATATTCCATTAAGGAAACCATGCTGACTTTTTTCCTGTCTTGTCCTGTGTCACCAATTACTCCATAACCTCATCCCTAACAATTGGCTCCAACATCTTCCAAACCATTGATCTCAACCGCTAAATGGTCTATAATCTCCTTTCTGCTGCCTTTCTCCTTTCTTAAAAAGTGGAGTGACATTTGAAATTTTTCAGTCCTCTGCACCATGCCAGGGACCAATGATTTTTGAAAAGACATTGCAAGTGCCTCCACAATCTCTACCGCTGCCTCTTTCGGAACCCTAGGGTGCAGTTCATCTGGTCCGGGTGACTTGTGTACTTTATTCCTTTCAGCTTTTAGATGAGATGAGATTAGATTATGAGGACATGCAGACCTCTTTTATTGTCCGTCCGAAAACTCCGAGCCTCTGACCAGCTCTCCGACACTGAGCAGCAACCATCATCTCTGCCAAGCGCTTCAACCCCGGACCCGGCAACAGGCAATAGGCAAAGCTGAGGATTTGGGGTCTTCCCCTCCGGAGATTCTTGATCGCACAGTTGCAGCGGCAGCGAAGCAGACATTTCAGAAGTTTCTCCAGATGTTCCTCCGTGCTTCTCACAGCTGTCTCCATCAAATCAGGATTGTGCACGGCCCCCTAGTTAACACATTCAATATCATTCGGAACAGCCGCGCGCGCTGCGTCGCACCCTTCACTTGTAAAAGTAACTGCACTCACTTCTCTTCCTTTTTTTCATTAAGTGCAATTGTGAACAATAGCCAGATCAGAAATGCTGATCAAGTCAACTAGTTCTCCAAAAAGAACTCTGATAGGCCAATCAGATGGTCACTGCTGCTCAGCGATAGAACACAAAAAAATCATATGTACAATTAAGAAACATTAAAAAATAGTAGAAATACTGGAGTCATGGCAATCATGATGAAGTCTTCTGGAGAGAGACATTTATACACATGCTGTCCTCCATAATTCAAAGAGATTGAAGGATAAGGTTGCAGGGTGACAAAACGCGGCAGGAGCACTTGGAACTAAAAACTAATCCGTACCGGGAGAAAACAGCACCTGTTCTTTCCACACTGTTCTCCAGCAGTTTAAGGACTAAGTCCAGCTGGAACATAACTCACAAGTGCTCTTGAAAGTCAGGAATTAACCCTACCTACCAACAACCAAGCATTGCCATCCTGGTCTTTTTCATGATAGCTTATGAAAAAGCATGTGACTTCCCTTTCAGAGATGACAGGTGTTTGTGCACTCGACTCTTGAAGACTTGGACCCCAATGTCGCAAATGTTTTCAACCACAGCATCTGGAAGGCTGTTCACACACTACAACATCTGGCATACTGCTAGTGTCTTCCACAGTGAAGACAGATGCAGAATACTCATTTAGTTCATCTGCAATCTCCTTACCCCCTCATTACAATTTCTCCAGCCTGATTTTCTAGCAGTCCTATACCCATGTTCATCTCTATTTTTTACATACTTGAAAAAGTTTTTAGTGTCCATTTTGATATTGTTTGCTAGTTTGCTTTCGTATTCATCTTTCTCCTCCTAATGATTTTTTTAGGTCCTCTCTGTAGGTTTTTAAAAGCTTTCCAATCCTCTATCTTCCTGCTAAGTTTTGCTTTGTTGTATGCCCTCGCTTTTGCTTTTACGTTAGCTTTGATTTCCCTTGTCAGTCACATTTGTACTATTTTGCCATTTGAGTATTTCTTTGTTTTTGTAACACACCTGTTATGCACTTTTCTCACTTTTCTCAGAAACTCACATCATTGCTGCTCTGCTGTCATCCTGCCAGCATCACCATCAAATTTACTTTGGCCAACTCTTCTTTCATACCACAGTAATTTCCATTACTCCACTGAAATACTGCTACATCAGACTTCACTTTTTCCTTATCAAATTTCAAGGTGAACCCAATCATGCTGTGATCACAGGTTCCTAAGGGCTCTTTTACCATCAACTCCCTAATTGCCTCTGGTTCATTACAGAATACCAAATCCAGTACAGCTGATCCCCTAGTAGGCTCAACGACAAACTGCTCTAAAAATCTATCTCAACAAACTCACTCTCTTGAGATCCAAGTCCATCCTGATTTTTCCAATCGACATGCATGTTGAAGTCTCCTATGACTATCATAACACGCCTTTTGACATGCCTTTCAATTTCCTGTTGTAACCTGTGGTCCACATTCCAGCTCCCATTGGGAGGTCTATATATAACTGCCAACAAGGTCTTTTACCCTTGTGATTTCTTAACTCAAACCACAAGGATTCAACATCTTCCGATCCTATGTAACATCTTTCTACTGATTTGATGTCATTCTTTACCAGCAGAGCCACGCCACCCCATCTATCTACTTTCCTATCCCTCAGGTACGACATTTAACCTTGAACATTCAACTTCCAACTACAACCATACTTCAGCCACGGATGATGACCGCAACATTATACTTGACAATCTGTAATTGTGCAGCAAGATTACCCACCTTATTTCTTATACCCCATTCATTGAGATATAACACTTTGAGTACTATATTTTCTACCCTTTTTGATTTTGCTAATCGGGATTTCCCTAATGCATTGATACTCACCCTGCTGGTGGCAATTTTGTCCTATCATCTGCCTGCCCTTCCTGACAGTATGACTGCACACTGTCTTTGCTTTTTTACCACCTGATTCCCTTCATTCCAGTTCCCAACCCCCTGCCAAATTAGTTTAAAACCTCCCCAACAGCTCTAACTAACCTGCCCACTAGAATATTGGTCATCCTCTGTGCAAACTATCCTTTTTGTACGGGTCATACCTCCTCCAGAAGAGATCCCAATGATCCAAGAACCTAAAGCCTTGTGGCCTGCACCAGCTTCTCAGCTACGCATTTATCTGCCAGATCATCTTGTTTCCACCTTCACTGGCGTGTGGCAAAGTTAGCATTCCAGAAATTACTATCCTGGAGATCCTGCTTCTCAACCTTCTGCCTGGCTCTCTAAATTCTCTCTTCGGACCTCATTGGTTTTCCTTCCTATGTCATTGGTACCAATATGTACCAAGAAATCTAGCTGCTCTCCCTCCCTCTCTAAAATACTGTGGACACGATCTGAGATGTACCTGACCCTGGCACCTGGGAGGCAACCACACCATCCGGGTGTCCCGTTCACATCCACAGAGTCTCCTGTCTATTCCTCTGACTATTGAATCCCTTATCAATACCACTCCCCGCTTCTCCCTCTTTACCTTCTGCACCACAGTCCCATCAGCAGAATGCAGTAGTCTGCCTGGCCTGCTGAGTCCCTCCAGCATTTTCTGTGTGATGCTTAGATTTCCAGCATCTGCAGATTTCCTCTTGTTTGTAATCAGCTAACAGCAATAGTTTATTCAACAATGTATGCATTCATTCCACATGGCACATACAATTACATTCAAGGTTCAAAATACAAAGTGAATTTGTTATCAAAGTACATATATGTCACTATATACGACCCTGAGAATAATTTTCTTGCAGGCATGTTCAATAAGTTTATTGAATAATATCTGTAACATAATCAATGAAAGACTGCACTAACTTGGGCATTCAACCAGAAAGCAGAAGACAACAAACTGTACTGTGCAAATACAAAAAGAGAGAAGTAATAATAATAAACAAATAAGCAATAAATATTGAGATCAAGAGATGAGGGGTCCTTGAAAGCGAGTCCATTGGGTGTAGGAGCATTTCAATGACGGGGCAAATGACATTGAGTGAAGTTATCCTCTTTGCTTCAAGAGCCTGATGGGTCAAGGGTAGTGACTGTTCCTGAAGCTGGTGGTGTGAGTCCTGAGACTGCTGTACTTTCCTCCTGATGGCAGAAGCAAGAAGGGAACATGTCCTGGGTGGTGGGAGTCCTTGATGATGGATGGTGTTTTCCTGTGGTAATGTTTAATGTAGATGTGCTCAGTGGTGGGGAGGGCATAACTTGTGATGGACTGGGCCATGTCCACCACTTGTTGTAGAATTTTCTGTTCAAGGGCATTAGATATTCGTATATGCTATGCTGTATATAAACGCGTTCAGCAAGGAAGCGTAAATCACGCTTCCTGATCTGATCAAAAACCTGATGAAAATTCTCACTCCATATTGTGATATGGAACACAAGAGATTCTGCAGATGCTGGAAATCCAGAGTAATGCATGCAAGTTGCTTGAGGGACTCAGCGGGTAAGACAGTGTGATGGGGAGTGCGCAGTAACCACACTCCATACACGTGCACATTTAAACACACACACATAACTTTGCAATTCTGCTTTCACTGTGCTGATCTGTTGATCTACGCACTTTAATGCCTTCCCTGGTATATTCTAATAATGGGTTGGCTTCGTGGTGCTTTCTCGCCATACATGGTGGAATATTCCATTTCTTTATCAATGGAGATTTTCTAGCCAAGGAAAGGACATGGAGGACATGCCATTACGAAGAGGACATGGACACAATCATCATGAGATACATTGGGATTGTGAAGAGAAGAGAGGCCAACTCCATCAACAAGACAGCACTTCAATGGACCCCTGAAGTGCAGAGGAAATGCAGGAGACCAAAGATAACTTGAAACTGTAAGGTTAAAGCTGAGATGAGGACCCTGAATCACACCTGGGACACAATAGAGAAGATGGCCAAGGGCAGACAGAGGTGGAAGGCCTTCATTGCTGCCCTAAACACCAGTGGTGTAACAGGCAGTAAATAACTAACTACTGTAACTCACTTATTAATGGGGATGTGTAAATGTGTATATATTTCTTTTATATGGTATTTCAGATAGATACTTCTGTTTATTGTAACTGCATTGTGGGGTGCATCATTTTCTAATTCATGTGTTGTCTTAATTGTCTTAATTAGTCTTCCTTGTCCTGTCCAAGACCGAAAGAAGCTGCAGAAGATCGTGAACACAGCGCAGCATATCACACAAACCAATCTTCCGTCCTTGGATCACTTTACACCGCACACTATCGGAGCAGTGCTGCCAGGATAATCAAGGACACGACCCACACAGCCAACACACTTTTCGTCCCTCTTCCCTCCGGGAGAAGGCTCAGGAGCTTGAAGACTCATACAGCTTCTTTCCAACTGTGATAAGACTGCTGAATGGATCCTGACCCGGATCTGGGCCGTAACCTCCAAATATCCGGACCTGCCCCGCGTTTTTTTTGCACTACCTTACTTTCTATTTTTCTATTTTCTTTTTATGATTTATAATTTGAATTTTTAATATTTACTGTTGATTTGTAATCCAGGGAGCGGGAAGCGCAGAATCAAATATCGCTATAATGATTGTACATTCTAGTATCAATTATTTGGCGACAATAAAATATAAAGTATAAAGTATAATTTAATTTTTGTGTAATGGAATTTGGTATGTCCTAGTGCCTGAAACAAAATGGGGTGGATTGCTCTGAGTAGGAAAGAAAGAAATTAGTACTGTCGTGAATTCACAATGGACATAGCATGCAGCTATAATTGTGTTCTCTGGTAGAAATCTTCTCATAAATATTAGCAGCTTTCCTTTTGCTATTTTTGCTAATTTTTGTAAGTTTGATTTTTAAAACGCCTAATAGCAAAAATAGCAAAAGGAAAGCTGCCAATATTTACGAGAAGATTGCTACCAGAGACCACAATTATAGCTGCATGCTTGTACAAAAGTGCTAAGTGATTCCAGCCATTTTTTTCCCTGTGGTCAAAACCCATGTAATGTAGCCAGCAGCATCTATGGAAAGCAATAAAGTGCCGTGACCTTGGGCTGAGACCCTTCATCAGGATAGATCCGCTATAGCGACTTTGCTGAAAAGTTGACCAATTTTTTTCAGAAACAGGTTTTATATCACCTGCGTATGTCATACAATTTGTTGACTTGTCAACAGAAGTACAATGCAATACATAACAATAGAAAAAGAACATGAATTACAGTTATTACTTATATATGTATACACACACACACACACACACACACACACACACACACATATATGTATATATATATAATGTACATATACCCAGCCTCTTCACCCTGCTTCAACAACACAGTCTCCTCTGGCTGGGCCACGTACCCCGCATGTCAGATGGGAGGATCCCGAAAGACCTGCTGTACAGGAAACTGGCTTCCGGCAAGAGAGCACAGGGGCAGCCCCATCTTCATTTCAAAGACGTTTGCAAGAGAGACATGAAGTCACTGAAAACGAACGTCGAGAGGTGGGAGGACATCGCAAGCGATTGCTCTCACTGGTGGTTGGAACTACGCAGAGGTCTAAAAAGAGGAGAAGAGAAGCTGAGGCTTGATGCTAAAGAAAAGCGCACTCATCAGAAAAACAGCACCAAGACAACACTGGAGGACAGCGCCTTCAAGTGCAGTCGCTGCAGCCGAGACTGTCACTTCCGTGTGGGCCTCCACAGCCACAACAGACGCTGCTCTAACACAGACTGAAGCAAGACTTTCCGTGCGCAGATCCATGGTCTCGCGAGACTACCGGATGCCACCACCACCACAATAAGTAGTGCCAGAATAGAAATTAAAAAGTAATAAGAAAATGTTCATGGATTTAATGTCCATTCAGAAATTGGATGGCAGAGGGGAAGAAGATGCTCTTGAATCATTGAATGTGTGCCTTCAGGCTCCTGTACCTTCTTCCTGATGGTAGCAATGAGAACAAGGCGTATCCTGGGTGATGGGGGTCCTTAATGATGGACCCCACCTTTTTGAGGCTCCGCTCCTTGAAGATGTCCTGGATGCTATGGAAGCTAGTGCCCGTGATGGAGCAGGGTTATTTACATGCTTATGGCTCAAGATATATGATACATTCTGATACCACATGTCCTGATACAGGTCCTGGCCTGAAGCATCAACAGTTCCTTCCACCCCACCACAAACCTCATGGATGCTGCTCAACCCATTGAATTCCTCCTGTGGCTTCATTTTGCTGTAGGATACTTCAAACAATTAAATAATTGACAACATATTACATGCAGAACTAAACCAAAGGCAAAAAATATGTAATTTATTCATAAACTAGTATTCATATTTACAAAAAATCCAATCTATAATTCAGTTGCTCCAAGTCTTATTCCTTAAAAGTATCAGTATTCATAAGGCAAAAGAAGACAATGTGTCATTTTGCAGTGTAGTCCTCCTATTGCAATCAATGGATAGATAGATAGATAGATAGATAGATAGATAGATAGATATATTTTATTGATCCTGAGGGAAATTGAGATATCTGCAATTCAAGCCAAGACACCAACATAATTTGAGTTTAATGAAGAGTATTTGGATAATTAAATCAGCGATGCAAATTGCGCACCTATAAAGTATGAATTTACGGAAGAATGTCTAATCTCATTTACATTGGATTTGATCATAAACAAGAGAAGATCTGAAGATGCTGGAAATACAAGCAACGCACACAAAATACCTGAGGAATTCAGCAGGCCAGGCAGCATCAATGGAAAAACGTACGGTCAACATTTCGGGACGACATACTTCAGCAGGACTGGAGAAAAAAAGATGAGGAGTCGAATTAAAAGGCAGGGGAGAGGGGAGGGAGAACCACAAGGTGATAGGTAAAGCCAAGAGGGCGAGGGCTGAGGTAAAGAGCTGGGAAATCGATTAGTGAAAGAAATACAGGGCTGGAGAAGGGGGAATCTGATAGGAAAGGACAGATGGCCATGGAAGAAAGAAAAGTGGGGGAAGAAGCACTAGAAGGGGGCAATGGGCAGGCAAGGAGAAAAGGTGAGAGAGAGAGAAAAGCAGATGGGGCATGGTGAAGGGTGGGGGGTGGTGGGCCTTACCAGAAGTTTGAAAAATCGATTTTCATGCTATCAGGTTGGAGGCTACCCAGACGGAATTTAAGATGTTTTCTTCCAACCTGAGTCTAGCCTCTTTGTGACAATAGAGGAGGGTATGGATTGACACATCAATGGATTTGATGATACTTTACAGTATGTCTTTAGTGCACCAGAAAGCCATGAAAATCCAAATATTTATTTTTTAATGAATAATAGATTTCCTCGTGCTTATTTTATTCCTTGAACATAAACTAGCACCTGGCCCAAGTATGAATGTGAACATCAGTACTGTTTGCCACATAAACGTTAACAATTTTCCGTGCAGCTGCAGTTAATTGCATCCTTACAGGCAATTAGTTTAATTGATGTTTTATTCACCAGCAATTCGATCGAGCCATCATCGAAATAAAGCATTAAGCACAGACGATAATTTTCTGCAAAACTATTAAAATCATTGACAAGTGAAACATAACTTTGCGTTTGCATGCAGTGATAACAATATTACAAATGTGGAGCTTGCAAAGTAATAGTGGTGAATTTCATAATGCCAGCAAGTTGGAGGAAGATGACGATAAAGAAATAATTTGGGCTGGAAAACAATCATTTCTATAGAGTTAAAATTAGACCCAGTCCCTCCTTTTTGAGACTCTTTGAATAAACAGTTGTGTTTGCAGTGGCCTTTCCATTTCTTGGTGGATAAGGTATATGAGAAGCAATGACTCAAATCTTGCAGGCTTCTGAATGGAAAAAAAAAGCAAGTTTCAGCCATTGCTCCTTAGGCTTTCCCCATGTGACCAAGTCTAGAAGTCAGAACTATCCTGAAAACAAGAGACCGACACGTCCAAAGCAACACACACAAAATGCTGGAGGAACTCAGTAGGTCAGGCAGCATCGATGGAAAAGAGTAAATAGTTGACCTTTGGGGCCAAGACCCTTCTGCAGAACTCTCTTCCATACATGCTGTCTGACCTGCTGAGATTTCCAGCATTTTGTCTGTGTTGCTTTGGATTTCTAGCATCTACATACTTTGTCATATGTATAAATATTTCTATATTAATTGTTTATGTGGCACTGTGCTTTTTTAAATCATGTTTTAACACTATTGTTTAATTATGTAATTACAACTTATTATTTTTTTATATGTCTAGCAAGACCAATCATTCATTTTAGGGAGTGGATCATGGAATTTGCTGCATAGACTGTGCCCAAAATACAGAATCCACTCCATCTTACTCAATGCATGTCAAGGTGGCAGCCACAATGGAAATTTAGAATTTCATCAAAGCTTTGCTGCAAATTTTAACACTGGATGAAGGAGCCACCCAATAGTTTCTCTGAAGCAGTGTTTCATAATGTCCATTGGGGACTAGCCCTGAAGAAAATACTTCAAATTGAATTTAACAAAAACAATTTCCCCCAAGGCCTTTCTGTTCAAGCCAACCCAGGTTTTTCCTGTCTTTAGTAGCACCATCTAGTTCGTGCTGTGGCCGTAGAGTAAGCAAGCAGTGAGCTACCATCAGCTTGCTCTTTCAACTTACCTTCTCTCTGAGTGTTACAGATGTGTTTGGATCATGTACATTGGGTACAAGATATGTCCTGTATTATGGTTGCTTAGATTGCCCAAATCATTTACCTTTCACAAGCGCTATCTTGACCGCAACTATACTGTTTTTTTAATTTATTGAGATACAGCGTGGAATAGGCCCTTCCAGGGGTGCTACCCCTTCCTGACGCCCCATGCAAGTCAATATGGGCAAATTCTCCATGCTTGTGACAACTTTGGACTCACCATCAACATCAAAAAGACCGAAGTCGTGCACCAGCCTGCCCCTCATGCACCGTACACAGAACCGAAAATCACAGTCAAAGGACAGAAACTACAGGCAGTGCACCAGTTTACTCACCTTGGCAGCACCCTCTCCCGAGCAGTGACTATTGATACAGAAGTTGACTGCAGAACAACGAAGGCAAATTCTGCTTTCGGTAGACTGCGCTCCTCTGTATGGGAACATCGAGGATTCAGTCCAGCAGCAAAACTGAAGGTCTACAGAGCCGTGGTACTCCCTACCCTCCTGTATGCCTGCGAAACGTGGACTGTGTATCAAAGGCATGCAAGACAGCTCAACCACTTCCACATGACTTGTCTTCGCAGAATATTAGGCATCAGATGGCAAGATAAAGTACCAGACACTGAAGTTCTCTCCAGAGCAAGTCTACCATCAGTCCACACACTGCTGGTGAGAGCACAGAACCTGGTGGGCAGGTCATGTCATCCACATGCCGGACGAGTGCATACCCAAGCAGCTCCTTTTTGGAGAACTCTCTGCTGGAAGACGCTCACATGGAGAGCAGAAGAAACATTTCAAAGGCATATTAAAAGCCTCCCTGAAGACATTTGACATAGACACGACTTCTTGGGAAATGCTGGCACAAAACCACCCTACCTGGCGTGGCCTCATCCGCAAGGACTGTCAAGCTTATGAGGCAAGGCACATTGCTGAAGCACAACATAAGCGCGAGCTGCGCAAGTCCAGAGCCACCAGCACAACAACTGCAGTGCCCACACATGTCTGCCCAACATGTGCCAGGACATTCCGTGCCCGAATTGGCCAGTCATCTTCGGACACACCGCATCCAGTCTCATAGTGACTGATGGTGTTGAGGTCTTCATCGACGACGATGGACGAACCACACAGTCCCTTCCAGCAGCTCAAGCTCACCACCCAGCAACTACCCCCTATTTAACACTAGCCTAATCATGGGACAATTTACAATGACCAATCAATCTACAAGTTGGTACACTTTTCGACAGAGGAAGGAACCAGAGCACCCGGGCGAAACCCATGTGGTCACAGAGAGAACATACAAACACCCTACTGCGGGAATTGAGCTCGAGTCACTGGTACTGCAAAGCGTTGTGGTAAGCACTATCCTACCATGTTGCGCCAAGACATGTTGATATGCTTTTTAAAAATTGACCACTAAACTAACCCCAAAAGTCCGAACTCGAACATAGCAGAATAAGCATCCTTAAGTTGACATTATAATTGTTACTGGAGTGTATGAGGTATCCAGGGAGGGGTAGAACATCTGGTGATAGGTCTTGTTGTGCCTATTCCAGGGCAGCTTGCTCACCTTTGGTCCCCAGCAGATGCTCAGCTCTCATCTTTGGCTCCAACTCGCTGTTTGCACGCAACAGTGGCCACACCGCTTCAACAGGTGGAATAAACCAGGTGAGGGTAGCCGGCAACCTCATACCCCAGTCAGTGGGGGACTTGAATGTCCTAGCATGCAAAGTCAATTCTGGCAGTCTGGGCGGATGAGATCTACAGTGAAATCCTACCGCCAGGAAGGCAGTATTGTTAAGCTCCATGGATAGTGAAGGTTGTGACAAGGTATGAAGACGTCATGGTCATTCACTGAAACCAAGAAAGACCCCAACTTCTGACACTTAGTCATACCACTGGACACAGACTTCTGAGGTCGAGAGAGTGCAACTGGCCCAGTGCAAGGGGTTTTCTACTTTAAAAACTCTCCCACACTGGTTTTCTTGTCATCATCAGACACAAAGGACAAATACCATAACTGACACACACAAAATGCTGGAGGGGCTCAGCAGGCCAGACGACATCTATGGAAAAAAGTAGTCGATGTTACGGGCTGAAACCATTCGGCAGAACTGGAGAAAAAAAGCTCCGCAGGTGACCCCGGTTCAATTCCTGCCAATGCCTGTAAGGAGTTTGAACGTTCTCCCTGTGACTGCTAAGGTTACCTCCGGGTGTTCTGGTTTCCTCCCACAGTCCAAAGACATACCAGTTGGTAGGCTAATTGCCATTGTAAATTTTCCCATGATTAAGCTAGGATTAAATCAGGGAGTTACTGGGCAGCATGGCTCGAAGGACCGGAAGGATCTATTCAGTACTGTATCATAAAGAGTAATAAAAATACTTTGAGCTTACTTAATTAAGTGGTATGAAGGTAATCCAAATAATAGGCCACACCACATGATACCCTTCTCGACCAAGCAACGGCATATGATTATTGTGTCATTTGAGACAACTATTTATTTTGCCTGAAATGATACTTAATTTAATCTATATTATGGAATTAATAAATAATTAGATTTAACTTATATGATTAATTTCTGGAGTTGTGAGACTTTACAGCGGCATTAAAATTAATGTAGACACTTAATAATAGATTATGGAATGTTAACACACTGTCTCAAAGGGAAATAGGAGCCATTACAATTTTATTTTCTCCACATGGCACATTAATCTTTAAGTCACCGAACAAATGTTCAAGTAACCTGAAACCTGATATTAGAACAGGTTTTCATTCCCCAGAAGGGAAATTCATCCAGCAAAGAATACCTGCACTATGTACTTTTACGATGTGTATGTTTCATTTGCAGTCATTGCTTTAATAGGCAATTTAGCTTTTAATTTACCTTTGGTCTTGTGTCCATTGCTGGCAAGTCCCAACTGTAATTACCCTCAAAAAAGTGGCAGAGTACCGCAGTACTGATCTATATTCTGATGCTCCTGATCCTGCCTCCTCTACGTGGGTGAGACCCATCGTAAATTGGCGCCGCTCTTTTGAGCACCTCTGCACCGTCCACTAAAACCAGAACTTCCTGGTGGCAGCCTCCCACCATGATTCCCTTGTCCATTCATCCCTTCCCACTGATCTCCCTCCCAGCATTTATCCCTGCAAGCAGCCGAAGTGCCGCACTTGCCCATTCACCTCCTCTATTCAGGGCTCCAAACAGTCCTTCCAGGTGAGGCAACAATTTTCTTGTGATTCTTTTGGGGTTGTCGCTTACGTCCAGTGCCCCCGATGCTGCCTTCTCTCCATTAGTGCGGCCCGTCGTAAATTGGGGGGGGGGGGGGCGCTTCATTGAACACCTCCACTCCTTCCGCTAAAAGCAGAACTTCCCGGTGGCCAATCATTTTAATTCCCATTCCAATTCTGACATGTCAGTCCATGGCTTCCTCCTGTGCCAAGATGAGATCACCTTCAAGATGAAGGAGAAACTCCTTATTTTTTGACAAGATAATCTCCAAACTGATGGCATGAATATCCAACTCCTCTTCCAGTAAAAAAATACCCTTGCCCACCTCTCTTATTCTATTCCCCACTCGGGCCTCTTACCTCCTCTCATGTGCCTATCACCTCCTCCTAGATCCCCTCCTCCTCCTTCCCTTTCCCCATGGTCAACTCTCCGCTCCTCTCCAATTCTTCCCTCTCAAGTCCTTTATCTTTCCTAACCATCTGGCTTCACCTATCACCTTCTAGCTATTCTCCTTCCATCCCCCCTATTTTTTTAACCTGGTGTCTTCCCCCTTCCTGTCCAGTCCTGAAGAAGGGTCTTGGCCCGATATGTCAATTGTTCACTCATTTCCATAGACGCTGCCTGAATTTTCCGAATTCCTTCGGCATTTTGTGTGTGTTGCCTCATGCTACTGGACTGCTGTAATTCTTCCAGTGGTACAAACAGATAAATCTATGACATATCTTCAGTTATGAATTGTTCTGATGCTGGGCCAGCTTAGCTTCTGTTAAGCTGTAATATATTAATATAATGGCAATTCAACAGTATTGAATTGGTAGGGGATTAATATAATGGCAATACTGTTGAATTACTTGCACTCATTACATAGAAGAAAGGTAATAGATCAGCCTTTTAATAGTGTTTACTCTATTCCACTGTTAGGTCACAGCATGGGCCAGTTCATGCATAGAATAATCAAATATATATATATAAAAAATAATTTCATTGATTTGGGAAATAGAACTGACTGAATCATTTTAAAGGCTAATACTGACCAGATGGGCTGAATGGACTTTTTCAGTTCTGCAATAATTATTGCTGCGATGATAACTCTTTTGAAGTAAAGGAAGAGGCCGAGATATGACCTCTAAGAGAAAGAAATCACTGCTAATAAATTAAAGAATCAATAATTTTTAAATAATTACATTAGACATGAAAATCATAGTGTTCATTCATCTATTTCATCCAAAATTAATTATTTTGTTAATGTGACATTAGCTATAGGGAATGCGCTAGAATCTACTAACAGGGAAGTTAGAACATTTTTAATATGCTTGGCCAGAATTGGCACAATTTCATCAAATAGAAATTATAGTTACAGATTTTTTTAGCCTTTTGTAATATAATAGCAGAATTCGTAAACGGGAACTAGTTGACATAGTATAATTGGAGTTTTATAAAGACATTCATTAATGTAGTGTAATCACTCATGGAGAGTATGATGTTCTCCTAAGGAGTTGCCTTTAATGGAGAACCCCCAAGCATGATTTTCTTTATCATGGAGTCTGCTACATGAGCAGCCACCTCACGGCCCTTGACAGATCAGTGTCAGGGGTCCAATGGCATGTGATGCAAGACAACTAGGGACCCCTCACTATTGCAGCTTTCATTTGCCTTCACTGCCATTGTGATATGTCCAGCTCCACTGCTAAAGTCTTGGTTAGTTTGTTCTTCACTCTTGACTTTACCACCATGGGTGACCCTAACAGGAGCTCCTTGCTCTTGGGATCACAAAATTTCACAATCCTCTCCATCATAACAAGGTGACGATCCTCAAAGAACATTCATTAAAGTTCCACTCCAGAGCCTGTTTCACAAAATTTGAGTTCATGTGATTGCAGATAATTTGGAATGAAATAAAATCCAGAATGTAGTGTAGAAGTTTTTTTTATGTTCATAGGTTGCAAGTGGTGAACTATTAATATATGGATTTAACCTTCTGATTTTTATAAACGACTAATTACTTGCACCAGCCAGATGATAGAATCTGTGAGGAAGGTGCCAAAGGAACTGCAAATGCAGATTAAGATGGAAAATCATGAAGAGGAATGTGATATCATCGAAGTAGGAAAAATAGAAGAAGAGTATTGTCTAAAAATTGAGATGCTGTTTAATGCATGGGCCAATGAACAGTTTCCACAAAAAATATTCTGCAGAACATTAAGTTCCAAGTCATATTCTGCCGAACAATCTCACAATCAGGGCAACCTGCACGTAATGAATGACATAGCACTGGATTGAACTGAACTGAATATGTCTGGACCCTCACATTTTTTCTTTTTGCTGTTTGTGTGAATTTTTTGTGTGGCGGGGTGGTTCATGTTTATGATGTTTTTCTTTGAACAGGTTCCAGGGTTTTCTTTGTTTCGTGGCTGGCTGTGTGAAGACAAATCTTGGGGATGTATACTGCTTACATGCATTGATAATAAATGTCCTTTGAACTTTGAAACGTGTTCCTCTACAGAACAGAAAGCGTGAAGTTAGCCACGACAAGCTGAAACATAAAAGCAGGGATAAGCCAGTGCCTGTTCCCCCATTCAACAAGATGACATCAGATCACTTATCTCAGTGTCATTTTCCTGCTTTGGGCCTATAACCACTTTATTTTCACAATACCAAAGTTTCCAGAGACCACTTGCATAGAGAATTCCAAATATTTTCCATCCTAATGAGCTTCACCAGCCAGCAACTTGACTATTTACCGCTAGCCTAGTCACTGGATGATTTACAAGGAACCAATTAACCTGATAACTGATACCTCTTTAGAATGTGGGAGGAAACCAGAGCACCAGTGACCTGGGTTCAGTTCCCACCACTGGCTGTGAGGAATTTGTACATTCTACCTGTGACCGCATGGGTTTCCCCCAGCTGTTCCGGTTTCTTCCCACGGTCCAAAGACGTACATACAGTTGGTAGGTTAATTGGTCATTGTAAATTGTCCCATGATGAGGCTCGGGACAAATCGGTGGGGGGGGGGGGGGCAGGGGTAGCAGAATGACCTATTCCGTGCTGTATCTCAATAAAAACCAATGTACAAAAGACAACTTTGCAAATACAAAAAGAAAAAGCAAACAAAGTAATAATAATAAATAAATAAGCAGTAAGTATTGAGAACATGAGGTTAAGTGAGTCTGTAGGTTATGGGAAGAGTTCAGTGTAAGGTGCACCTTCCCTCCACTGGCCTGCAGGTCACCCTTGGGAAAAGTGTAGCATCTCCTTAGCCAATACCACCGCCCCCCCCAACTGATCAGGATCATGTGAAGCTATGGGAGCCATATGAACAGCTGGTGCATAGCGCAAGTCCTGGTTATGCAACCACTGACACCAGGCAGACATTCTCTGAAGCGTGTTGATAATGGCTGGGGTCACCCATTTTGTAAAGACACTGTCCAGAAGAAGGCAATGGCAAACCACTTCTGTAGAAAAAATTTGCCAAGAACGATCAGGCTTATGGAAAGATGATCACCTACACCACACGACACAACACATAACGAAAGAACTACCCTGAGGGTCGTATTAATGCTAGCTAGTTGGATTCAGGCTGAATTTAGAAATGATAGCATTAAAAGGAAAGTGGAGTTGGCGGGGTGGGGGGGGTTGGTGGAGGAGGTCATGGGAAATAAATTGAGCCTGTAATTTCCAGAGTTCAGAGAACGAGATGGGATCTCGATGAAATATGTAATTTTTTTTACTACTTTGATAGGGCTGATGCTGAAAGACAGTTTTGTCTGTCTGGCAAACCCAAACACAATCTCAGGATTAAGGTGTTGACTTAATAGGATTGCAATGTGACAGAAATTGACCTCGATAGAGAGCTATTGTGCAAGGAATTTGGTAGAATTTTAGACATTAATGAAATCAAGGGATAAAGAGGTTGGGAAAGGAGGCTTTTAGTGTAATTAGAATTGCTGTTTAGTAAGAAGATTTGCTTCTAACAAAGTGCATTCTCAAATTGTTTGCCAAGATAAGAGTTTTGATTTTAGTTTTTTTAACAGAATTCTCCAGAATATTCTCAAGATAATGCACTTCAAACTACAATATAACCATATCTACGTATAATGGCAATAAACCAACAATTATCATTAACAGACTGAAATTATATGAGAATGTGGA
Organism: Mobula birostris; assembly: GCF_030028105.1. Classification (NCBI taxonomy): domain Eukaryota; kingdom Metazoa; phylum Chordata; class Chondrichthyes; order Myliobatiformes; family Myliobatidae; genus Mobula; species Mobula birostris. The sequence continues at coordinate 20,246,258 of NC_092370.1, read as the reverse complement.
ACATATGCAGCCATTACACTCCAAAGCCTTGTTTTAACCATAATTGAAGATTGCACATTTCATTTTCCCTTGATGCTTTCAGCATCTGGCCGGAACATTTTCTTATCATTGGTGTGTTTCTTGCTAATAGCACCTTACAAAACCTTCCATTTTACTGAGTGTGGTTTAGCAATCCATAGCTGTGCTAATATTCATATTAACAGTCAAGTCATTAATATTTAACTTTGAAATTCTGTCCTATCTCTAATTGCATGGACGTTAGAGTGAAAGGAGGGAAGGGAAGGGTTGAGTAAATTAAGATGAGGGCGGTGTTCTGGTGTTTAGGAGTGAGAAGTGATCTCATTGAAATAAATAAAATTCCTAGTGTTCCTTGAAGGTTTGAAGCCAAACCCATTTTAAAATACATAACTCACTGGCTTTCTGCTTCAATCATTTCCTTTCCATGAGAAGGGGTTTAGTATTCTGGTTTAGTGTCCCCTGCCTACCCTCTGAACTGAGGCTGCACAGCTTTCTTTTCTGTAACACATCTGGCTGCTCTGCTCTGAGAGACATGCTGAACGATTTCACTGCAACAGTAGTAGGCTTTCCTGACAGAACTCTGACCGAAAAATATCCTCATAACAGGGAACAAGAAATCATGGGGAAATTAGTCAAGCTGACATTCAGTATAATATCCAAATCCACAGAACTAACCAGGAGAGGCATTCTGTCTGTGCTTACAGGTAGCTAAACTACAGCAAGAACAGGTGCTAGAGACCACAATGCAGGTCAAACAACTACTGACTGAACATTTAGCAAAAATATTGCTCTAGGGAAGAAGAAACAATAAAAAGGCAGAGTGAATGAAGCCTATGTTTTTTACCTTTAGCTTATCTGGAGGGTTGCTCCAAACTTTCTGTCCTTTAATGTAATGATTGGTGGTCCTACCACCTCATTATCCAATTGGTCAAGCTGAGGAAAGTTTCTGAAAGGTTACTGCAAAAGCAACTACCTCCATCAGCGATAAGGAACAGCCATGACTCTGCCCTGGTGGTCAGTGTTATGGAAGACCTTTGCAGCAGCCGACAAAATCAGTGAGGATCACACCAGCAAGGACTCCAACCAGGGTTGCAAGTATGGCAGCAGTACTCTCTGAGGAGGTCAGCAAGTTCCTAAAGGGACCCCTGGACTCCGGGAGCTCAGTGACTAGTCCCAGTATAAAATAATTGTGTTTGGGACTCAGACCGATAATTAGAGAGCTAACTGTCACAATGTGTGCAGGAGATGTCAGAACCCAAGTGCAGAAGAAAGGCAGACTCCAATGGAGAGACAGAGACCGAAGTTTATTCATAAGATTTCCAAATGAACACTTGTTGCTTGGCTGAGAGAGATGTAACATTCTCAAAGCTAGGACCCTGTGATTGGTGCTGATCAGGCACCTGCTTAAATAATACATGTAACGTGGAATCCCCAAACCTATCAAAATAAATTTAACAAATTTTAACAGAAAGCACCAGGAGACAAAGAGTAAATTGCTTGACTTAAAACCAGAATGAACTCTAAACAATTAATGACTCTCATTAAGCAACGATTAACCAATTCAGGTGCTCTGAAAACCTCAGAGCCCAATGGTCTCCGGCTCCTTGCATGAGCCTGAAGAGCTGATTATAGTTAAGTATTGCATGATTAACTCTATGTGTATATGTGTGTGAAAATAGAGTTACATATGCACTAGGATCTGACTTGAGTTCTTATGCTTGCTTCAAAGCTACAAAATACATGGGTAAAGCACACTTAAAGAGATATTAGTTGAAGTGCTCAGAAAACATACAAGTATCTCCTAATAGTAAACACAAGAAATTCTACAGATACTGGAAATCTGCTCCATCTGATGTACTGTGGAGAGCATTCTAACGTGTTGCACTACTGCAGAGGAGATTTACAAGGATGTTTCCTGGATTGGGGAGCATGGCTTATGAGAATAGGTTGAGTGAACTCGGCCTTTTCTCCTTGGAGTGACGGAGGATGAGAGGTAACCTGGCAGAGGTGTATAAGATGATGAGAGGCATTGATTGTGTGGATAGTCAGAGGCTTTTTCACAGGGCTGAAATGGCTAGCACAAGAGGTCATAGTTTTAAGGTGCTTGGAAGTAGGTACAGAGGAGATGTCAGGGGTAAGTTTTTACACAGAGAGTGGTTTGTGTGGAATGGGCACGCACACCACTCTCGGTGGCGGTGGTGGAGGCCGAAACAATAGTGTCTTTTAAGAGACTCCTGGATGGCTACATGGAGCTTAGAAAAATAGAGGGCTATGGGTAAAGCCTAGGTAGTTCTAAGGTAGGGACTCATTCGGCACAGCTTTGTTGGCCGAAGGGCCTGTATTGTGCTGTATGTTTTCTATGTTTCTATGCCTTGTATGAAGGGGCTAATGCACAGGATCAGAAATAACTGCAGAGGGATGTATTCTCAGCCAGTTCCATCATGGGCATTAGCCTCCCCTCCATCATAGAAAGCTTCAAAAGGCAATGCCTCAAAAAGGAAGCATCCATCATTAAAGACCCCCATCACCCAAGACCTGCCCTCTTTTCATTGCTACCATTGGGGAGGAGGTACAGGAGCCTGAAGATACACCATGTCTTAGAATCAAATTCTTCACGTCTTCCATCAGATTTCTGAATGGTCCGTGAATGCAGGAACTCTACTTCACAGTTTGCTTTCTTTTCACACTACTTATTTATTGTTTACATATTTCTGATTATAATTTATAGTATTTTTAATGAATTGCACTGAACTGCTGCTGCAAAACAACAAATTTGGCAACATTTGTCAGTAATAATAAACCTGATTCAGATTCTGAAATCTTGAGGAAAACACAAAGTGCTGGAGGAACTCGGCAGGTCAGGAAGCACCTATGAAAGACTGAAGAAGCGTCTCAGCTTGAAACAGCAACTGTTTATTCCTCTCCATAGGAGTGGGTCCACCATTTTAGATCATGTGCCCTTTCCATTGCTCCTGCTTCTGCCACTTTAACAAGTTAACACCAATGTGCTCTGCAGATAAAGCTCTTTGGCATTTTTAGACAGCACTTCCAGAGCAACTCTGGATGCCTTCCCAACTAGTAATTCTTGCACGTTTATAATTTGGACTGTATATGCTCATCCACCAGTTTACCTCCAGTTCACGAACAAGCCAAAGTTTCAGTGAAGGAAGTTATGACCAGGTATGTGCAAGTCCCAATGCCGCAACAGGTTATTTTTAGAATCAAGGTTTTAAAGTTTAAAGTTCAAAGTTTCTTTTTCCACTGAGGTTGGGTGGGATTACAACCAGCGGTCATGGGTTAGGATGAAAGGTGAAAAGTATCAGGGGAACATGAAGGGAAACTTCTTCACTCAGTGGGTGAGAGAGTAGAACAAGCCGCCAGTACAAGTGGTAAATGCAAGCTCGATTTCAATATTTAAGAGAAGTTTGGATTGGCACATGGATGGTAGAGGTACAGAGGGCGATAGTCCCAGTGCTGGAAGATGGGAGTAGGCTTGGCATGGACTAGAGAGGCTGAAGGGCCTGTTTCTGCGCTGTACTATGACCCTGTCAAAGTATGTGTAATTTCACCATATACTACACTGAGATTAATTTTCTTGCAGGCATTCACTGGAGTACAGATAAATAGAGTTACAAAATACACGTGGACTAAGATGTTAACTGTCCTGTGCTATCACCAGTGGGATCATCAGTTGATCTGCCACCTGTCTTCAGGAGTTTCGGCCCGCTTATGATCAAGACTCCCTCGAGGTGGTGGGCCAGCAGTGCTAAAGCACCACCTCCCACTGGTGAGATTAGAAACTTGGCATCTGCCTCTATCAGAATTGTTGGTCACTTCCATCCAACAGATAGTCTGCTCTTCATGTGTCTATGCAACTACTTGCAACTACTATACGAGATACGTTGTTGTTCGTCCATCGTTGACGTCGATGAGGACCTCGACACCATAATGATGGTGTCGAGACTAGTGCGTGATTTGGATTTAAGTGAGGGAGAGTTGCGCAGCGTCAGCCTCACTCTGTCTTCCCAATTCCCATCTGGGTCTAGTGGCAAGACAGAGTCTAGACGGCTGGAGATGGGACTAGGCGCAGTGGATGACCAGGACATCTTCTGTGTCTTGTCCTGCTCTACACGTTCCACGACGCTTGCAGAGACCACCTTCTTGACTGCTGGACCTTCCATTGGTCTCGTCCGCTCAATCCGCCGGAGTCTGTCTTCGCATGCTGGGATAGACAACTCCCTAACTCACCGAGGGTTTGAGACCTGTCGGCTACCCTCACCTGGTTTAGCCGGTTTGTCGAAGCCGTTGCCCGGGGTGTGGCCGCTGTCGCATGCAAACAGCTACGGGGAGCCACAGGTGAGAGCTGAGTGCCAGGTGGGGACCAAAGTTGGACTAACCGCCCTGAAAAGGACGCGACATGTTCCCCCACCTCAGCATATAATAGAATCAATGAAAATTAATACACAAAGACTAACAAATAACCAATGTGCAAAAGAAGACAATACATGCAAATACAGATAAATAAATAGATAGATAGATTGATAGAGAGACAGATAGATAACACTGAGAATCTGAATTACAGAGTCCGTGAAAGGGTATGCATATATTTTGGAATCATTTAACAAAGAAATAACTCACAATCCCCTCTGAATTCCACCAATAGGTTGCAAACTTAAAATACCCTACAGTCACAGACTATGTTAGATGGAAGTGGCTTTGCAGATTCACATAGATTCACAGAGTCATACAGCACACAAATAGTTTACTTGATCCTTCATTCCATTCTCAACATCAAGTACCCATCTGTGCTTTTCACATTTACTAGCACTTGCTCATTACCTGTATGCCTTGGCAGTTCAAAGTTCAAAGTAAATTTATTATAAGAGCACATATATGTCACCATATACAATCCTGAGATTTGTTTTAATATCATAAGACCATAAGATGTAGGAACAGCATTAGGCCATTTAGCCCATCGAGTCTGTTCTACCATTTCATCATGGCTGATCCATTTTCCCTCTATTCCTCAATTTTTTGTCTTCTCCCCATGTCCCTTCATGCCCTGACCAATCAAGAATCTATCAATATCTGCTTTACATATACACAATGACTTGATCTCCACAGCCACCTGTGGCAATGAATTCCACAAAAAACACTAACATTACATGCAAAAGATAAGCCCAAATCTAAAAAATGTCTACGCCCTTTAGTTTTAGAAATGACAGCTATGGGGGAGATTTTCCACATACCTACCCAGTCTAGGTCCCTCATAATTTTGTATATTTCCAAAATACCTCTCAAAACCTCCTCCACCCCAAGGAAAACATCCCAGCATATCCAATCTCTCCCTGCAACTGAAATAATGCATTCTAGGCAAAATCCTGCTGAACCTTCAGTGTAATCACATCCATCCTATAGTGAGGCCGATAGTGTGGTGATGAAGGCATGTGGATTACTTGCCTTTTTAGCCAGAGCATAGCATACAAGGCCATAAGACAATTGCACACAATACTCCAGCTGTGCCTTAACCTACATTTTATAAACTCATGGCATAGTTTTCCTGCCCTCAGAAGGATATCCCTTTAGAACAGAGATGAGGAGGAATTTCTTTAGCCAGAGGGTAGTGAATCTGTAGAATTCATTGTCATCCATTGAAATGTTCCCACAACCAATTATCTCACTTCAAGGTCCCTTTATCTAGTTATTTCGTGCTCCTATTATTTATATTTTCATTTGCACAGCTTGTTGTCTTCTGCATTCTGACTGATCTTTCATTGATTCTGTTGCAGTTACTATTCTATAGATTTGCTGAGTCTGCCTGCAGGAAAATGAATCTCAGGGTTGCATGTGGTGACGTATATATATATAATCCGATAATAAAATTTACTTTGAATTTTAAACTTTCAACACAGACATCTGTGAGTCCAAGTCATTGGGTATATTTAAAGCAGAGGTTGATAGGTTCTTCACTAGTAAGAACACCAAAGGTTAGAGTGAGAAGGGAGAAAATGGGGTTGAGAGAGATAATAAATCAAATATGATGGAACGGCAGAGCCCTCAATGGGCCAGATAGCCTAATTCTGCTCCTATGTCTTATGGTCATATTGTTTTACGGGCTTGTATGCTATGCTCTAGCTAAAAAGTCAAGTTCCGTATGCCTTCGTGACCACATCAATTACCTATCACCTTGTTAAGTGGAACAATGATTGCCTGGATTTTGAGAATGGCCTATAAACACCTGGCCTTCTTGCATTCCTGGTTTCACTCCAAACATTTTTCGCCTGCTTTCTATTTTAACTATGTTAATTGTCCTAAAATCAATCTCGCCCATTCTGTGTATGAATGGAAATGCTCATGTGCTTCAGATTTACCTAAAAATCCAAAATAATCAACCTGGCACTGGCTGCCATTTTGGACTCTTCCTCTGCACCAATGATAAAGCTTATCTTTCCATCTACAGCATCATTTGCAATTGGAAACCCTTCCATTCTATTCCCCAGAGCTTACACCTGCACCTTGGACTTCACATGACTCATGCAGTCACTCAAAACCTTCCACTACATTGCTATTTTTGATGATTGTGATTCCTTGTCACAACTTACATAAGAAAATGTGTGCTCAGAATATTTCCTTCAAAAATACTCACAAGACATTTTACACTTTACACCGGAAGAACCATCTACCTTACCTGTGGAAAAATAGGTTAGATGTTCAGAAACATTATGGCTTTATTAAATGTATTGTTCTTTGCAAGTGAATTAATTCACACTGATCAAATTCATAACTGATTTTGTTTATATATATTAATGGCTGGTTTATGGTTATATATTACAATTGTTTAAATGAAGAGAGAATGATTCTGGGAGTAGAGTGAATCCCATTGTCTGCATTAGATGTATATTTGTGAGTTTTTGACCTCTGGGAAAAGCTATTGCACAACATACTGACTGATCCATAAGAATACTGACAGCTGTGGTACGGCCTCTCCTCAAACTGCCTCTAGAACTTCCTACACTCTGCCCTGTAGCTGAAGGTTTGGCATGATCAAATCTAAAGAAATCTTAAAGCCATGATTATTCTTCATAATAACTCCAGCCATTCCTCAATCAATGAAAGGGTGCATTTCTAGAAAAGCAAAATTTTGTTTCTCTAGACTTCCCTTATTAATTTAAAAGCTAAAATTCATGATACTTTCCAGATCTTAAGAATCAAAGGGTACACCTTCACTCAACTTCACTTCACCATTGATATGTTCTCACAACCTATGGACTTACTTTCAAGGACTCTTCATCTCATGTTCTCAATACTTATTGTTTATTTATTTATCATTATTATTATCTTTTTCTTCTTGCGCAGTTTGTTCCTTTTCCACGCAGGTGAGTGCCCAGGTTGGTGTGGTCTATTACGTTCTGTAACTTCAAATGATCAAACTAATTCAAAGAAAGACACGTGGGTCTGAAAATGTGGGTTTAAATTGATCTTTTACTTTAAACAAGGCATGCAAATGAATCTCAGGATTGTATATGATGATATATATGTACTTCGACATTAAATTTACTTTGAACATTGAATTCATTCATGAAAGCATCTGAAATAATATGTTTCTGATTAGTAATTACACTTTAAATCATGTCAATATAAATAAAAATTTATTATTTCAGGACAAGCGGTTAAAGAACCAGCAGAAATGGAAAACACTTTGGTTTTTGGTATTGCTATTGACTAATACTATTTATTAGTAATTGCGCAATACAGTGATATAATTTCAGATATATTAAACAGGTTAGCAAAGATTATATGTATATAAGTGTGGAAATATATGAAAACCAAGCTTCTTCAAGCCTAGGGGTAAATAGGTACAGTCTTACGGTGATGAGTAAAGTTCAGTTCAGTTCGTGATATTGAGTGGAGTAGTGATGGAGAGAGAGAGAGGTGTTGTTGTTGTTGTTCGAGTAAGCTGATGCCGTCGATTCTTCCCATTGTCCTCCGAAATCCTTTAGAAGTCATCGAATGTGACCACAACAAGAGGACTGTTTTATGTAGTGGAATTATCAACCCAGGCGAAGGTTAGACACACAAACGACTCCCCACCGGTCACACCTTTTTCACACTGCGAGAGCCACTGATGGATTCTCCTGATCGATCCTCCAAAAACCCACCTTTCTGTGGGCACCTGGACAGGACAGTGGTAACTTCACCACACCCTTGTGCGTCTGCGTATCCCTTCCTGTGAAACAATCAATTACGCTGGTTTAAGTACTGTTGTGCTGAACACCAGCTGTCCATCAAGTAACTCCTCCCTTCTTTCTCTGTAGGAACTTAGAAGCTGCCAGTGTCCTTGCAGAAATTCCAAACAAACTGTGAGCAGTCTTCGCCTCTCTCTCTTAATAACAAAGTATTTGTGTTGAACAACTCTCTCTCTCTCTCTCTCTCTCTCTCTCTCTTTTCAAAAGCACAGTTCATAGGGATAATTCAGGATCCCGTCACAGTGCTCACTAAGTGATAATGGTGGCTTTGATGTTGATGGAGTAATGGGAAGGAAAAAGAGACATGATAGTAGGTCTATGCATGATGTAGTTCTTAGAACTACTATTCCTGAGTGACACACACAACGTGCTACAGGAACTCAGCAGGCCAAGCAGCATCAATGGAAAAAAGTAAACAGTCAAAGCTTTGGGCTTCATTAGGACTGAAGAAAAAAAAAGGTACCAAGTCAGAGTAAGAAGGTACGGGGAGAGGAGAAAGAAGTACAAGATAGTAGGTGATAGGTGAAACCGGGAGAGGGGGAAGAGTAAAGCAAAGGGCTAAGAACTGTGTGTTGCTTGGATCTCCAGCATCTGCAGATTTTCTCTTGCTTGTTTCTGAGTGAACAAAGTTTAAAAAAGACATTATTAGAAGTATGAACAGCTCTCTTCATTTGATAAATTCTTTCATAGTACAGCACAATATTTTCCCCTTGCATAGCTGCATAATACTTTGCTCCATACTGGGATCACAGTTTCCGAAGATGAACATCTTCAAAAGCCTCTCCATAGTTAGCTGTTTTCCAGCAAATGCAATATTCGTAACTTCCGTTGACCTCTGATGCTCAAGGCCTAACAGATCTACATTTATAAACTTTCCAGTAACTTTTCCATGTCATTACAGTCTAGTTCCTCAAACTTAAATTCAACTGCTTGCTTATAATGTCCTCCAAGAATTTTTTCCAGATTTGTTAAGCCACGGAGATTATTATTTCGACCATTTGTTCCGGTTAAGATGGTGCCAAGCTGTGGTCTCTGTCGAGGTTGTGGCTCACTTAGTTGCTTTTTAGGCTTGTAGGGATGTTTTTTTGGGACAGAGAGGGAAACTCGGATTCAGGTTAGGTTTTAGAGGCAAGGATTTGGGAGAAATGAAAAGGCAGGCTGCAGTCTATGCCTCCGCTCCACGTTAGAAGCACAGCACAGCGATAAGGATGTGGTTGAATGTTGGGCCAACAGACCATTTGAGGATGGTAGTTAGTGTAAACCCACCCCCCCAGATTAGTGAGTCATTGATGGGCATCAGCACCAGAATTCCATGCGGACAGGAGGAACAAGGGCTGGTGATCCTATAGTTATGTGAATCAGTGAGAGCGGCTTTCCAAGCCGAGTGTCTAGGATCCCATCACTGGCGAGCCTGGATCTCAAGGGTTAGTGTTCACACCCTCATCCAGGGAGCTTATTTATCATTATCAGCAAAACCTGGACCAATACCAAAGATCAAAGGTTGAATGGAATCCAGATTGAAACTTGAGTGAAAGGCTGATTGAAATCCAGGCCTGATAGCTGGATCCCTGAGCCTGTGAATCTCTGCAGGTCCCAATGTCTGTGAGCCAGCGAGTCTACTGGAATCTGGAGACCAAAGACAGACTGTCCTGGAGTTAGAAGAAAGTGTGGGTGGGTGGGAAGGAGGAAAGGGGCTTGTCGCTTGGTATGTTCTGTTTTCTTATGCTCTCTGTTGTTCTGCCGAGCATTGTAGATATGCTATGTAGGCACTGGAATGTGGGGCAACACTTGCAGGCTGCCCCCAGCACGTCCTGGGGTGTGTTTGCTGTTCATGTAACTGCTGCATTTCACTGTAGGTTTCAAGGTACATGTGACAAATAAATCTGATTCTGAATCCATATGTCATTCATTGGGGCATGGGTTATGCTTGGATACACTACAGAGGTCTTTTAAGAGACTCTTAGATAGGTACATGGAGCTTAGAAAAATAGAGGGCTATGCGGTAGGGTAATTCTAGGAAGCTTCTAGAGTAGGTTTCATGGTCGGCACAACATTGTGGGCCAAAGGGCCTGTAATGTGCTGTAGATATCTGTGTTTCTATGTTCTATCTTACCCCCAGTTGCCCTGATGTAGCTTATGTAACCTCAATAGAGCACCACTTCTAAATTTCCTCCAAAGTGGAAACATGCCTTTCTTGTAGCAATGATTTCAACTAATTTGAGAATGTTCCTAACAATAATGCTAAGTTAACTATGTGACACAGCTCTTGCAGTTATAGTGACCCTGCCAACCTTACACTGACATGTTCATGTAACACTTTATATCATGGTGCCTAATTAATAGGTCACATATTACAAACTGAGATAGGAGAGAGCTATCTATTCATAGAATTGTTCTCTGTTCATTTGAACAGTTGTAATATATATCTGTAAATCAGCTATAAGGACCTCATTTATGAATTGGGTGAACAGGAATTAGTTCACTTGCAAAGATCATTATTTGTGATATAACAATAATGCTTCTGAACTTCGCATCTATGTGTTTCCACAGAGAGGTACATAAGGTATGGGGGGTAAGGTATTGATGTGGATGGAGAATTGATTGGCAGACAGGAAGCAAAGAGTGGGAATAAACGGGACCTTTTCAGAATGGCAGGCAGTGGCTCGTGGGGTACCGCAAGGCTCAGTGCTGGGATCCCAGTTGTTTACAGTATATATTAATGACTTGGATGAGGGAATTAAATGCAACATCTCCAAGTTTGCGGATGATGCGAAGCTGGGCGGCAGTGTTAGCTGTGAGGAGGATGCTAAGAGGATGCAGGATGACTTGGATAGGTTAGGTCAGTGGGCAAATTCATGGCAGATGCAATTTAATGTGGATAAATGTGAGATTATCCACTTTGGTGGCAAAAACAGGAAAACAGATTATTATTTGAATGGTGGCCGATTAGGAAAAGGGGAGGTGCAACGAGACCTAGGTGTCATTATACACCTGTCATTGAAAGTGGGCATGCAGGTACAGCAGGCGGTGAAAAAGGCGAATGATATGCTGGCATTCATAGCAAGAGGATTCGAGTACAAGAGCGGGGAGGTACTACTGCAGTTGTACAAGGCCTTGGTGGGACCACACCTGGAGTATTGTGTGCAGTTTTGATCCACTAATCTGAGGAAAGACATCCTTGCCATAGAGGGAGTACAAAGAAGGTTCACCAGATTGATTCCTGGGATGGCAGGACTTTCATATGATGAAAGACTGGATTGACAAGGCTTAAACTCTCTGGAATTTAGAAGATTGAGGGGGGATCTTATTGAAACATATAAAAGCCTAGAAGGATTGGACAGGCTAGATGCAGGAAGATTGTTCCTGATGTTGGGGAAGTCCAGAATGAGGGGTCACATTTTGAGGATAAAGGGGAAGACTTTTAGGACCGAGATTAGGGAAAACTTCTTCACACAGAGAGTGGTGAATCTGTGGAATTCTCTGCCACAGGAAACAGTTGAGGCCAGTTCATTGGCTATATTAAGAGGGAGTTAGATATGGCCCTTGTGGCTAAAGGGATCAGGGGTATGGAGGGAAGGCTGGTACAGGGTTCTGAGTTGGATGATCAGCCATGATCATACTGAATGATGGTGCAGGCTCGAAGGGCCGAATGGCCTACTCCTTCACCTATTTTCTATGTTTCTATAACCCTTCTTGTGAGCTTTAAAAAACTAAGTATTCTGACCAGTTTTTTTTGTATGTTAAGCTGAATTTCCTTGCCACCTGATACCAAGCAATAAGAAACTATTGTACACTCGGTGTCCACGTTATTATGTACACATGTACACCTGCACAGCTGCCCTTTAATGCAAATATCTAATCAGCCAATCATGTGGGAGCGACTGAATGCATAAAAGCATGCAGACATGGTCAAGAGGTTCAATTGTTCAGACCAGAATGGGAAAGAAAAGATATCGATGTGAATGATTGCTGGTGCCGAATGGGATGGTTTGAGTACCTCAGAAATTTCTGATCTCTTGGGATTTTTGTGCACAACAGTCTCTAGAGTTTACAGAGAATGGTGCAACAAAAAAACCAAAAAATATCCAGTGAGCAGCAGTTTTGTGGGTGAAACGCCTTTTTAATCAGAAAGGTCAGAGGAGAATGGCCCGACTGGTTCAAGCTGATAGGGAGGCTAACACTAGTATGCAGAAGAGCATTTCTAAATGGAAAAAATGCAGCACTTTGAAGTGCTGGATAGGAAGGCCCCCATACCCTCCACCGAGGCGTAGACGTTCTGTCTGTCTGCAACTGATGTGTGGAAGACCCGAGCTAGGATCAACCTAAGAAAAGCTGTTGGGCCTGTTAACATACCTAGTCGTGTTCTGAGGAACTGTGTAGCCCAGTTAACTGAGGTTCTAACCAATGTCTTCAACATCTCTCTGGAACAATCCACTGTATCCTCAGGCTTTAAGGCATCCACCATTATCCCGGTGCCCAAAAGACAGTAATCCACCTTAGTGGCTACTGTACAGTGGCACTGACCTCAACAACTATGAAGTTCTTTGAGCATCTTCTTATGGATTGCATTAATTCATATCTTGCTGCTACAGTGGACCCTTTCCAGTTTGCTTATCGCTCAAATCGGTCCACAGATGATGTTATAGCCTCTGCTCTCCAGTCCTTCCTGTCCCATCTGGAAAATAGTGCCTCATATGCCTGAATGATATGTATTGACTTCAACTTGGTATCTAATAAGATCATCTGACAGAAGCTGGTGTGTAAACTGTTCTCACTGGGCCTCAGCATCTCTCTCTGTATCTGGATCCTGAACTACTTGACAAAAAGGCCACAGTCAGTGTGTGTTTGCAGAACTATCTCTAGTTCCACCATGCTGAGCACTGGCACTCCCCAGGGCTGCGTGCTCAGCTCACTGATGTTCATACGGCTGACGCATGACTGCACAATGATATCCTGTTCAAGCTGAATAACTAAGTTTGCTGAACGCATACAACAGGAATTCTGCAGATGCGGGAAATTCAAGCAACACACATAAAAGTTGCTGGTGAACGCAGCAGGCCAGGCAGCATCTCTAGGAAGAGGTGCAGTCGACGTTTCAGGCCGAGACCCTTCGTCAGGACGTCTCGGCCTGAAACGTCGACTGCACCTCTTCCTAGAGATGCTGCCTGGCCTGCTGCGTTCACCAGCAACTTTTATGTGTGTTGCTGAACGCATGATCGACAGCAGTGATGAGGCACAGTACAGAGAGGAGGTAGAATGGCTGGTGAGCACAATAACTTGAGTCTTGGCATGGACAAGACTAAAGAGATGACTGTGAACATTAGAAAGGCCAGGCTGACCACTCCTCACAGCACATAAGCAGCTTGGAGAGAAGCAGGAGCACCAAGTTCCTGGGAATACACATAATGGACAATCTCCCCTGATCCCTCAAAGCCAGCGCTTTTCTCAAGAAAGCACAGCAGCATCTCCATTTACTGAGCAGACTGAGGCAAGAGGAGCTACCATCTACCCCACCCTCATTGCAACCAATTTATATAGGAGAACCATCCAAGGTGTTTTGGACAGCCGCATCACCATTAGGTATGGAAATTGCAGGACATCTGATGCAAGTTCCTACAAAGGAATGCAAGGACTACTGAGAGGATCATCGAGGTCTTTCTTCCACCCTTTAGAGATGTCATCAGGAGCACAGCCTATGCAGAGCCCTTAGCATTGTCAATAATCCCTCCCTACAAACTATGAATCCCTATCATTTGGCAGTCGGTACCATAGCATCAGGACAAGAACTGTTAGGATACGAAACAGCTTCTTCCTCTAGGCTGTAAGACTACTGAACTCCCTGCCACCACCCAGTTCTCATCACATAAGAGGTGCCAGTAATGTTATACTGTTTTCTTTTTAAATTGTATATGCTGCTTATTATTTGTTAATTTATTTGTGGTAATATTACTTTATGTGTTGTATGTGTTGTGCAACCTGGTCTGGTTGTTTCATTTGGTGGTATATATGTGTATGGTTGAATGATAATAAAATGAACTTGAACTTGGTGGGCTACAGCAGCAGAAGTCCAGGGATTTACACTCAGTAATGATTGTACCAGGTGAAGAGTGTATCTAATAAAGTGCCCACTGAGTGTACTTTTCAATGGTTTGGAAATATGTCAAAATTTTTGCAGAGAAGTTGTTTCATTGTTACTGTTCTCCATGATGGTGGTGGGGTGTGGGGGTGGAATTGATAGTACAGGTCTCAAAGGAACTTTTATAATAGCAATTTATGTCAAAGCAAAAGAAACTCAAAATACGAACATAGAAATGAACAGGCACCAAAATGTTAGACAACTATCAAGCAGATCAAGGATATTGAGTGCTTCCAAGTGTCCATACCAGTTTCTTCCATTTAAATTATGTTCCCCCGCGGGCTAAGCAGATAGATTGTGTTACGAGCTGGGAAATTGCGGTAACTCTGGCTAGTTGTCAGATTTGAGAAATTACTGGTCAACCTCGGTCAGCAATCTCAGACTTCCAAGTCCGATCCTAAACTTGTTGGCACATATGTTGAGAAATGTCATCAGACTGGGGGAGTCCAGCGGCACTTTTCATCAAATGCATTATATGTTGGTACGATAACATCTCAGAGAAAGATTTTCAGGCAGGGCTATTTAAGTATAATAAGCTTCACGGATCAATAACAAGCTGCCAGCCTCATATGGTATTGTCTAGAAGTCCTGACACATAATAGGGGAATAGGCAAGGAGATGGTAGATGGAATAAAGTGTGGGGGGTGTATGGTCGTGCACTTTGATAGAAGGAATAGAGCTGTAAGTTATTTTCCAAACGGGCAGAAAATTCAAAAAGTCAGAGGTGCAGAGGGACTTGGGAGTCTTCATGCAGGATTCCCTAAAAGTTAATTTGCAGGTTGAGGCTGTGGTAAGGAACGCAAAGCAGTGACCGGGGTTCATTTCCTGCAGCTGTCTGTAAGGAGTTTGTATGTTCTCCCCGTGACCGTCTGTGTTTCCTCCAGGTGTTCTCATTTCCTCGCACAGTCCAAAGATGCACCATTTGGTAGGTTAATTGGTCATTGCAAATTGTTCTGTGATTAGACTAGGGTTAAATCAGGGGTTTTTAGATGATGCAACTCAAAGGGTAGGAAGCGCTCATTCCTCACTCTATTGCAATAAACAAACAAACAAATAAATATGTAAACAAAAATGCTAGAATTCATTTTAAGAGGACTAGAATATAAAAGTAAGGATGTAATTCTAGGGCTTCGTAAGGCATAAGTCAGACCACACTTGGAGTATTGTGAACAGTTTTGGGCTCCTTATCTAAAAAGGATGTGCTGGCTTTGGAGAGGGTACAAAGGAGGTTCATGAGAATAATACCAGAAATGAAAGGGTTAATGTATGAGGAGTGTTTGATGCCTCTGGGCATGTACTCGCTGGAACTCAGAAGGATGAGAGTGAGAGACGATCTCATTGAAACCTATTGAATATTGAAAGGCCTCAATAGAGCCGATGTGGAGAGGCTGTTTCCTTGGTGGGGTCATCTCGGACCACAGGGCACTCTCTGCCTCAGAATAGAAGGACATTCCTTTGGAACAGATCATGACGAATTTCTTTAGCCAGAGGGTAGTGAATCTGTGGAATTCACTGTCACAGACAGCAGTGGAGACAAATTCATTGGGTATGTAAGGCTCGCTTTGTCCAGTGGCATGATCTCGGGGTGGCTCCCCCTCCCTGACCAAACCTTCGCATTTTTGTTTGGGTGGATGCTGCGTATTGTGTCCCCTGTGTAACATCAGTGCCCCGAAATAACATTCAGTCCACAATGTGCGGTTAAATGATTAAGATTGTATATTTAAGTATGAGGAGCGCAAAGCCCAGAATCAAATATCGCTGTGACGATTGTACGTTCTAGTATCAATTGTTTGGTGACAATAAAGTATAAAGTATAAAGGTTAGTAGAGAAACAAAAGAAAAGGAAAACAAATAAAAGGTGCCAATAATCTCATAAACATGTCCAGTGCACAAACGTTGGAGCTCACGGATTCCCTTTCGCTGATCCTCCTCAATCATCATTGACCCCTGGGCTCCCACCCCGAGCCCAGGCCCAGCGGGTCCAGCAACCGTCTCCTCAAGCCACGTCTTCCCTCTTCATCCTCCTCGCGCCTTCTCCCCAAAGCCCGCGCAACTAACAGCTTTCACACAGACAGAAAGAATAACATCCATCCAAATTGGTTAACAAATGAATACGTCCCATTATCACTAATCATAATCCAAACATACTGTTATAGAGAACCACTGTCTCAGCAGTTAACAGTACAGAGGAGCCATTTTATTCACCTTAGCAGTAACATAAAAGAAGAAACCCTTACAGGTGCATTTAAAGCTGAGGCTGATATGTCCTTAAAATTATTTATTTATTGAGATACAGGGCAGAATAGCCCATTCCGGCCCTTTGATCTGCACCACCCAAACAATCCCCCGATTTAATCCTAACAATTTACAATGCTCAATCAACCTACTAACCAGTATCTGTTTGGACTATAGGGGAAATTGGAGAACCTGGAAGAAAGCTACGCAGTTATGGGGAGGATGTACAAACTCCTGACAGACAGCGACGGGAATTGAACTCGGGGTGCTCATACAGTGTAGTGTAGTGCTCACCGGTGCGCTATCATGCCGTCAAAGGTTACAGAGAAAAGGAAGGAGAATAGAGTTGAGGAGGATAATAAATCAGGTGTGATAGAATGACAGGTAGGCCTGATGGGCCAAATGGCCTAATTCTGCTCCAAGTCTTATGGTCTTAATATGTTCAAGGTTTTGTTTTGCAAAAATTTTGACAAATTGAAATTGAATAACCTCTGTCGGTGGTTTCCTGGT
The DNA here is from genome assembly GCF_030028105.1 of Mobula birostris. Classification (NCBI taxonomy): domain Eukaryota; kingdom Metazoa; phylum Chordata; class Chondrichthyes; order Myliobatiformes; family Myliobatidae; genus Mobula; species Mobula birostris. The sequence continues at coordinate 20,229,113 of NC_092370.1, read as the reverse complement.
ATCATTGTAGAATATTTTATACATTTTATATTATTCCTGGCATGAAGTATTATGAATCTAGCCAAAAAAATCAAATCTGAACCAACATTTCAGAAAGCCTCCCATCCTTTTTAATGGATATGTTTAATCTAAGAAGATTACTTTAGTGGTTATACATGCCATCTGGGAAAACCAAATTGCAATATTTAATTTATAGCACTCTTAACATCATTTTATGAAGTTACGTAATTAAAAGCTGTGCTTAATGGCTAAACCCTTAAATAAATTATTGTTGTTTTACAATGGCCGTTAAAGTAACTTAATTATATAGTAATATTTTCCCTTTGGTTTAGTTAATTCTGGACACAATTCTCTAAACGCCTTTAGAGAAGCTTGTTTTTAATTTTCCTTCTACAGCTTTTGCTAGCTCACACATAGCTTCAGCCACTACTGATTGTCAAACAATTCATTTTTAATCTGCTGGATTGAATTTATTCAGCAAGTAAACGATAATTAAGAATCTCTAGACAACCCAAATTTGGCTAACTTCTTTGCAAGTAATGAAAATATGGCCCATAAGATATGGTATCTAATATGAAAGCACACGCCAAAATGGCACACCATTTCAATTATCTTCTGAGACTGTGCAGGAGTGATTAACGTGAATGCAGCAACCAGATATGATTTCAGGAATTGTACATGATGTGGGAATTTGTATGGGAAATATTTTACCATCATTGTTTGCTCTAAGCTGTGGCCACACAGTCACTTAAATGCTTCCATGTTCACACCCTTTCATGCCTCACAGCTTGAGTCTTTTATGTAATGTTAATAGAACTTTGAAATAATAAACATGAGAAATTTTGAAATGTATGTTAATATAATTGTGAAATACCTTGTAATAATGAATTTATGTGTTAATGAATTTTCTAAGTAAGAAAAATACCACAAACTTTACTCTGAAACATTTAAAAGCTTCAATGTATTTACATTGTCAGTGTTACAATACTGGTACAAATTGTAGCAGAATGGACATCGGTAACTCATTGATAATAAACTGCTGGCCCGCTGAACACCGATGCCCTCAAGTCAAAACATTTTACTTTTGCCATTGTGCCTGCCAATTGTTTTGACTGCCTGAAGTCACTTACTTGTATTGAGAGCTGTGGTGTCTTTTTGCATGAGCATATTACAAAGCAAAACACTGTGAAATTTTCAGATTGTGTAAAAATTTCCTGCTTGGTCTATGTAAAAAAAAAATTAGGGGGGACGCTGTTTGCCATGGCAAATGCTTTTAAAGTGGTTCTCAAGTAGAACCAAACTGAAATTCAAGGTTCTAATACATCATCTCTCTGCTCTCTCCCGTAAGACAGAAGGTACAACAGCATTGGAAGCATGTACCACCAGGCTCAAGAGTAGCTTCTGTCCCACGGTATTTATGTATATTACACTGTTCTATGCATATGAACTAATTCCTGTATATATATAGTTTATTTTTACAACGTTCTCTATGTTTATTGCATTTTTTATGCTGTGTTGCATCTGGAATAACAGTCATTTCATCCTCCTTTACACTTGTGTACTGAAGAATGACAGTAACAATCTTGAATAATATCATTGAGAGTCCCTGAGACAATAAAGGTAATTTTTTCTATCCTCAGCCTACCTCAGTGTAGCTTTGCACCTTATTATCTGCTTAAACAGTACTTTCTCTGTATTGTTTTTCCAATTTAGACCATAAGACATAGCAGCAGAATTAGGACATCTGGCCCATCGAGTCCGCTTCGCCATTCATTCATGGCTGATCCTTTTTTCTATACCTCCTCCTCAACCCCAGTTCCCGGCCTTCTCCCCATAACCTTTGATGCCGTGCCCAATCAAAAACCTTATCAATCTCTGCCTTAAATACACCCAACAACCTGGCCTCCACAGCTACATGTGGCAACAAATTCCACAAATTCACCCCCCTTTGGCTAAAGATGTTTCTCCACATCTCTGTTTTGAAAGGGCGCCCCTCTATTCTGAGGCTGTGCCCGCTTGTCCTAGACTCTCTCACCATGGTAAACATCCTCTCCACATCCACTCTGGCTAGGCCTTTCAACATTCAAAAGGTTTCAATGAGATGCCCCCCTCATCCTTCTAAATTCCAGTGAGTACACACCCAGAACCATCAAACGTTCCTCGTATGATAATCCTTTCATTCCTGGAATCATCCTTATGAACCTCCTCTGGACCCTCTCCAATGCCACCACAACCTCTGTCAGCAGAGTGGATGCTCAGTTTGGAAGATTAGTACATAGCAGCTGCTCTGCAAAACATGAACAAAGACTCACCTGCAGAGTGTTGCCCATCAAAATTAGGCGTATTAGCACTGTCATATGTTATGAAATGTATTAATTTGTGGTAGCAGTATAGTGCAAGACATAAAAAATATCTGTTAAGTTACAATTTACAAAAACCTAGAACAACAGAGGAATAATGAGGTAGAGCTCATGGACCATTCAGAAATATAATGATGGAGGGGAAGAAGCTATTCTTAAAAGATTGAGTGTGGGTCTTCAGGCTCCTGTTACTCCACCTCAATAGTAGTGATGAGAAAAGGGCATCTCCTACATGATGAGAGCCCTGAATGATGATGCTGCCTTCTTGAGGTACAGTCTTTTTGCAGATGTCCTCACTGGTGCTAAATTTCATCATTGTCTTCTGTTGCGAATAACCGAAAACTGTGCCAGTGAGGGGAACCCCTGATCCTTTGCATTAAAATGTATTTGGTGAAGATCTAGTGCCTTATGTTTGAGTTTCATAAACAACACATTGAACATGAGTTGCCATACAGAAAAGGGAGAAAGATAGAGAGAATATTGATATTATTCTACTCTCCCCCCACCTGATGTGTTGCTGGTACAAGAATTGTCAAACAACGTAAGATATAGAAGCAGAATTAGGCCTTTTCTCCGCTATTTCATCATGGTTGATTTATTTTCCCTCTCAAACCCAATCTCCTACTTTCTGCCCATATCCCTTCATGCCATAGAACCATAGAACCATAGAAACTACAGCACAGAAACAGGCCTTTTGGCTCTTCTTAGCTGTGCCGAACCATTTTCTGCCTAGTCCCACTGACCTGCACATGGACCATATCCCTCCATACACCTCCCATCCATGTATCTGTCCAATTTCTTCTTAAATGTTAAAAAAGAACCTGCATTTACCACCTCGTCTGGCAGCTCATTCCATACTCCCACCACTCTCTGTGTGCAGAAGCCCCCCCTAATGTTCCCTTTAAACTTTTCCCTCCTCACCCTTAACCCATGTCCTCTGGTTTTTTTCTCCCCTTGCCTCAGTGGAAAAAGCCTGCTTGCATTCACTCTATCTATACCCATCATAATTTTATATACCGCTATCAAATCTCCCCTCATTCTTCTACGCTCCAGGGAATAAAGTCCCAACCTATTCAACCTTTGTCTGTAACTGAGTTTCTCAAGTCCCAGCAACATCCTTGTAAACCCTCTCTGCACTCTTTCAACCTTATTTATATCCTTCCTGTAATTTGGCGACCAAAACTGAACACAATACTCCAGATTCGGCCCCACCAATGCCTTATACAACCTCATCATAACATTCCAGCTTTTATACTCAATACTTTGATTAATAAAGGCCAATGTACCAAAAGCTCTCTTTACGACCCTATCTACCTGTGACGCCACCTTTAGGGAATTTTGTATCTGTATTCCCAGATCCCTCTGTTCCACTGCACTCCTCAGTGCCTTACCATTAACCCTACTTGGTTCTACCTTGGTTTGTCCTTCCAACGTGCAATACCTCACACTTGTCTGTATCAAACTCCATCTACCATTTTTCAGCCCATTTTTCCAGCTGGTCCAAATCCCTCTGCAGGCTCTGAAAACTTTCCTCACTGTCTACTACACCTCCAATCTTTGTATCATCAGCAAATTTGCTGATCCAATTTACCACATTATCATCCAGATCATTGATATAGATGACAAATAACAATGGACCCAGCACTGATCTCTATGGCACACCACTAATCACAGGCCTCCACTCGGAGAAACAATTCTCTACTACCACTCTTTGGCTTCTTCCATTGAGCCAATGTCTAATCCGATTTACCACTTCTCCATGTATACCTAGCGAATGAATTTTCCTAACTAACCTCCCATGCGGGACCTTGTCAAAGGCCTTACTGAAGTCCATGTAGACAATATCCACTGCCTTCCCTTCATCCACTTTCCTGGTAACCTCCTCGAAAAACTCCAACAGATAGGTCAAACATGATCTACCACGCACAAAGCCATGTTGACTCTCCCTAATAGGTCCCTGTCTATCCAAATGCTTGTAGATTCTGTCTCTTAGTACTCCCTCCAATAACTTACCTACTACCGACATTAAACTTACTGGCCTATAATTTCCCGGAACAACGGAACAACATGTGCCACTCTCCAATCCTCCGGCACCTCACCTGTAGACAGCGACATTTTAATTATTTCTGCCAGAGCCCCTGCAATTTCAACACTAGTCTCCTTCAAGGTCCGAGGGAACACCCTGTCAGGTCCCGGGGATTTATCCACTTTAATTTTCCTCAAGACAGCAAGGACCTCCTCCTTTTCGATCTGTATAGTTTCCATGATCTCACTACTTGTTTCCCATAATTCCATAGACTTTATGCCAGTTTCCTTAGTAAATACAGATGCAAAAAACCTATTTAAGATCTCCCCCATTTCCTTTGGTTCCGCACATAGCCGACCACTCTGATCTTCAAGAGGACCAATTTTATCCCTTACAATCCTTTTGCTCTTAATATACCTGTAAAAGCTCTTTGGATTACCCTTCACTTTGACTGCCAAGGCAACCTCATGTCTTCTTTTAGCCCTCCTGATTTCTTTCTTAAGTATTTTCTTGCACTTCTTATACTCCTCAAGCACCTTATTTACTCCCTGCTTCCTATACATGTCATACAACTCCCTCTTCTTCTTTATCAGAGTTGCAATATCCCTTGAGAACCAAGGTTCCTTATTCCTATTCACTTTGCCTTTAATCCTGACAGGAACATACAAATTCTGCACTCTCAAAATTTCTCCTTTGAAGGTTTCCCACCTACCGATCACATCCTTGCCAGAGAACAACCTATCCCTATCCACGCTTTTTAGATCCTTTCTCATTTCTTCAAATTTGGCCTTCTTCCAGTTAAGAACCTCAACCTTAGGACCAGATCTATCCTTGTCCATGATCAAGTTGAAACTAATGGTATTATGATCACTGGAACCAAAGTGCTCCCCTGCACAGACTTCTGTCACTTGTCCTAACTCGTTTCCTAACAGGAGATCCAATACTGCATCCCCTCTAGTTGATCCCTCTATATATTGATTTAGAAAACTTTCCTGAACACATTTTACAAACTCTAAACCATCTAGACCCCTAACAGTATGGGAGTCCCAATCAATATATGGAAAATTAAAATCCCCTACCACCACAACTTTATGTTTCCTGCAGTTGTCTGCTATCTCTCTGCAGATTTGCTCTTCCAATTCTCTTTGACTATTGGGTGGTCTGTAATACAATTCCACTAATGTGGCCATACCTTTCCTATTTCTCAGCTCCACCCATAAGGACTCAGTAGACAAGCCTTCTAATCTGTCCTGCCTGAGTACTGCTGTAATATTTTCCCTAACAAGCAATGCTACTCCCCCACCTTTCATTCCTCTGCCTCGATCACATCTGAAACATCGGAACCCTGGAATATTAAGCTGCCAGTCCTGCCCCTCCTGTAGCCAAGTTTCACTAATTGCTACAACGTCATAGTTCCACGTGTCAATCCACGCCCTCAACTCATCCGTCTTCCCCGCAACACTCCTAGCATTGAAATATATACACCGCAGAAGATTTTTACTACCACTCACAACCTTTCTATTAGCAGATTTGCTTGAACTTTTAACATCATTTATTTTCACCCCAGCCACACTGTCAGCTCTGGCACTCTGGTTCCCATCCCCCTGCAAATCTAGTTTAAAGCCTCCCCAATAGTACTAACAAACCTCCCTGAAAGGATATTGGTCCCCCTGTAGTTCAAGTGTAACTCGTCTCTCTTGTACAGGTCCCACCTGCCCCAGAAGGGGTCCCAATTATCCTGAAATCTGAAACCCTGCCCCCTACACCAGCTCCTCAGCCACTTGTTCATCCTCCAGAGCAACCTATTCCTACCCTCACTGGCATGTAGCACAGGTAGCAATCCTGAGATTACCACTCTCGAGGTCCTGCCCTGACAAAACAAGAATCTATCAACCCCTGCCTTAAATATACCCAATGACTTAGCTTCCACAGGCGCCTGTGGCAACAAATTCCACAAATTCATCACTCTCTGGCTGAAGAAATTCCTCCTCATCTCCATTCTAAAAGGACGCTCCTCTATTCTGAAGCTGTGTCCTCTGGTCTTAGACGCCACCGTTTCCTCTCTACATCCACTCTATCGAGGCTATTCAACATTTGAAAGGTTTCAATGAAATCACTCCTCAATCTACTGAATCCCAGTGAGTTGAAGCTCAGAACCATCAAACACTTCTCATATGGCAAGCCTTTCAATCCTGGGATCATTTTCGTGAACTTCCTTTGAATACTCACCAATGTCAGCACATCCTTTCTTGGATAAGGAGTACAAAACTGCTCACAATACTCCAAGCGAGGCTTCACCAGTGCTTTATAAAGCCTCAACATTACATCTTTGGTTTTATATTCGAGTCCTCTTGAAATTAATGCTAACATCACTTTTCCCGTACTCACCACCGATTCAACCTGCAAAGTAACATTTAGGAATTTCCAAGTGCCTTTGCACCACAGATTTTTGAACTTTCTCTCCACTTAGAAAATAATCTGCACTTTTATTTCTTTGACCAAAGTGTATGCATGACCATACACTTCTTGACATGATATCCCATCTGCCATGTCTTTCCCTATTCTGCTTATCTATCTAAATTTTTCTGTAGCCTCTCAACTTCCTCAAAACTACCTGCCCCTCCACTTATTTTCATATAATCAAACTTGGCAACGTAGTCATCAATTCTGTTATCCAAATCATTGACATATAAGTTAAAAAATAAATGGTCCCAACATGAACCCCTGTAGAACACCACTAGTCACCAGCAGCCAACCAGAAAAGCCATCCTTTATTCCCACTCTTTGCCTCCTGCCAATCAACCACTGCTTGCCCGTGCTAGAATCTTAGGCTCTTAGCTTGTTTAGCAGACTCATGAGTGGCACCTTGTCAAAGGACTTCTGAAAATCCAAGTGCACAACGTCCATAAATTTTCCTCTGTCTATCCTCCTTGTTATTACTCCAAAGAATTCCAACAAATTTCTCAGGCAAGATTTTCTCTTGAGGAAACCATGCTGACTCAGGCCTTTTTATCATGTGCCTCCAAGTACCCCGAAACCACATCCTTAACAATTGACTCCAACATCTTCCTGACCACTGCGGTCAGACTAATTGATCTATAATTTCCTTTCTTCTGCCTCTCTCCCTTCTTCAAGAGTTGAGAGACATTTGTTATTTTTCATTCCTGTGGAACCATAATGGAAACAATTGATTCTAGAAAGATCATTACTTTTCCAGTCTTTTTATTAATTTTCAAAATGATAAACATAACAATAACATTAATAAACAGAGAATGGGATTACATTCCTGATAGCTAACATTTGCAAATATAAAATTGCTGATAGTACAAGTATGTTAGATCTCCCCAACTCTAAATATAATTGAACATGGTAAAGGATAAATGGGAAAAAAAACTAAAAAAAAATCCAGACTAGAAAAGAAAAAAAAACACACTGTAGCGACCCACTTTCTAGCACACACGAACCGGCTCACGAAGCAGCGCGCGCCGGCAAAGAGGCCAGCGCCAGGCCATCTTCACCAGCAGGGGGAAAATCCCGTGTGCGGAAAAGGTCTGCAAACATGCGTTCCCCACAGCAGTCCTGCCCAGGGAAGGCTTTAAAGGAGGCCGCGAAGTTTGAATAAATCTTTTTTATCGCAACTCCAACTCACCGACTACGTGTTGTTATTCTAGCGCTGTGTGTAGCACACCGCTACAACACTAAATTAAGCTAAGCAAAACTAGACTAAATTAAGCAAAACTAAAACAAAGTCGGGCTAACATATTACATCAGATACGCTCATTAATGTCGTTAACTCCACTCCTCTATCCGTATATTTTTAGTTAAAAAAAAAGGACTCGAGAAAGGTCAAACTACGTCATAAGAAAATGTTGAATAAATGGCCTCCAAGTTTCTTCAAATTTAACCAAAGGATCAGAGGTGCTACTTCTGATTTTCTCTAAATTTTAACAAGATATAGTTTGAGAAAACCATTGAATGTAGTAGGAGGATTGACCTCTTTCCAATTCAATAAAATAGATCTTCTAGCCATTAATGTAAGGAATGCAAACATCCGGCAGGCTGAAGGGGATAGGTAACTATCTTCCATCATTGGTAACCCAAAAATTGCAGTAATAGGCTGAGGTTGTAAATCAATACACAAAACTGTAGAAATAACATCAAAAATATGACTCCCACCTTTCCCTTACGGAAAAAACACGCAAAATCTGGCTGGCAGGCTGAGAAGATTTTAGTCCAGCGTTGGAAACCTCACCATGATATTTCAAGTACTCACTGGCTTCAGAGCTTTTTGGACATTTCTTACCTGGAACTTTCATCAGCAAGAGTAAATGATGCATGACCAAACACAATCATAATGTGGACAAATTTGATATCTAAATTCAACGATCTTTTGTTAAAATAGGAATGTTATGTCTGTGTATGTACTACTATTCAGTTGATTGGTGGAGGGGAGAGGGATGGGGGAGAGAGGGGTGGAGGGGGGATGGTGATGAAGGTTGGGGGATGCCCGGGTTATACAGTCAAATTGTAATTGACAATTGGTTGTATTGAATGTAATTTGTTGGTGTTGCAATAAAAAATTAATAATAAAAAAAAATGGTTTTCCAATATTTATCCAAAAAAAGGGCAAGACCAGAACATATGAGTCAAGGAAGCAACTTCAGAATGACATCTATCACAAATAGGGCTTATATGAGAATAGAAACGAGCTAATTTATCTTTAGACATATGAGCCCTACGTACCACCTTAAATTGTATCAATGTCTGTTTAGCACATAAAGAGGACAGGTTAACTAATTGAAAATTTTTTCCCATTTTTCTGTAGGTAAATGAAGTTGAAGTTCCCTTTCCCAGATCATTATTAAAGCCTCCACAATTTCTTTCAGAACCATGGGGTGATACCATCTGGTCTGCTGTCATCCCTGACAGTGTCCTTTTCCAATTAATTTTGGCCATCTCCTCCGCTTCTGTAATTCTCTTTTTCTCAAAGTTTCCCTTGGATTGGGAGTATTATAGTGGATCATGCTAATAATTTTATTATCATTATCACTGCACATTTTGGACTTAATTTTGATTCAGATCATCCCCAATCATGGCAGGATTCCTTTTCTTTGTAAGCCAAAGTGTGGCTGCAGCAAGCAATCCACCCCGATGACCTCCCAAATGTTTGTCCACATGAATGGGCTGTGCATATGTTAGGTGTTCATAAACTGGGAGGGACATGTATCTGTGATTGACAAAAAAAAGACTGATGAATAGCAAATGGAATAAAATTGAGAGTTTTCTGCTTTTGTTCATGCCTTCTCTGGGTATGAAAATATTGGAACATGTTGGAAAACTGAGCATGTTGGGCCACTGCACAGAGTCAGGAAAAGCTTCAGATGGATGTTGCAAATTCAGTCAACTCAATCATGGGCACTAGCCTTTCCACCATGGAAGACATCTTCAAAAGATGATGTTTCAAGGAGTGACATCCATCATTAAAGACATCCACCACCCAAGACCTGCCCTAGTCTTAATGCTGCTATCAGAGAGGAAGTTAGGAACTCAAAGACACATACTCAACATTTCAGGAAGAGCTCCTGCCCCTCTGCCGTTAGATTTTGGAACAGACAATAAACTCATGCACACTATCTCCCTATTTTTGCTCATTTTGCTGCATGATTTATTTAATTATTATATATATATATATATATATATTTCTTATTAAAGTTTATACGTATTTTAAGTATCGCATTGTGAGATGAGGGCTTCCATCGGTCAGAGTTGATCATGAATATTGCATCCTAGCTGTTTAGATACGCAGGCCTGGGCAGTGTGATATGGGGACCAAGCTGTTGCCCATGTAGCAAGCACACCCCCCACCCCAAGCATCTGATGAACCCAAAGGATTGGCAGAGACCGATACAGTTTGGTACCAGCAGTGTTGCAGGAGTTACCAGTCATCATTGAACTCAATATAACACTCCGAGAGGGACTCCAGCTCTGGATTTTTCGTTCAGGGTTACTCCCGAAGCCTTCCCCGTGAGTGGGTGTAGCTACAAGGCAGTGGAGGTTTGAGATCAGAGTTTACCTTGTCCTAGCTGAACTGCCAACTTCAGCTGACGAACCCCATTGGCCCAACCTGTACTGTACTGCTGTTGCAAAACAACAACTTTCACAACATAAGTCAGTGATAGTGAAAATGATTCTGATTCATTCTTAGCACATGATTCCACTATTATTAATAGAGTTATTGACATGGGTAGCACAAGTGACAAGGTTCTGCATAGAGAGTTTAGGGAGTTATGTGCTAAGCCAGGGGTCCCCAACCATTTTTGCACTGCGGACCGGTTTAATATTGACAATACTCTTGCGGACCAGCCGACCGGGGGGGGTGGGGGAGTGGCGGGGTGGGTAGGGTTGCCAACGGACAAGAGTAGCAGTCAAATATGTTGTGTTTATCCAGAGAAAGACTACAATGACCATGAAGCCTTGCGCCGGCACCAGTGCGCATGCGTGTATGTGCTGATTTTTTCTCTCCATAAATCGTCTTTGGTGATTCTGTTCGGTGGGTGGGTTGGGGGGGAGTGTTAATCACAACCGGAATATAGGTGATAAGTGGCTAATACACTCAATTTTGTTTCTAAAAGGGTTTATCTAACAAATTTAATATTAAACACACTGCACATATTTTCCTTGCATGAATATAGTGATAAGTCAATTATCAGGGGAGGACGGGGAGCTTGAAGTAAATGTTGAACGAACTTCCAGTAGAACTGGTAGAGGCAGGTTCAATATTATCATTTAAAGAAAAATTGGATAGGTATATGGACAGGAAAATGGATGGTTATGGGCTGAGTGCAGGTCGGTGGGACTAGGTGAGAGTACTGTTCGGCACGGACTAGAAGGGCAGGGATGGCCTGTTTCCGTGCTGTAATTGTTATATGGTTATATAAGTCAATAGCATCATAACATTTTAAGTAATGTTTGGATATTAAACACACAGCACATATTTTCCCCGTATGAACATATAAAATCATTGCAACACACCAATATTGCTGAATCAGTGGGAGTCCTGGGTTTGTTTCCCTGCAACAAGACGGTCCTATTGAGGGGTGATGGGAGACAGCGATACTCGAAGGGGGTTCCTTATGTCCAGTCTATTCCACAATTTAGTTTTCGTTGCATTCATTGCAGAGATATGTTGGAAATGGAAGCAACGTTTTCAGTACTTTCGTGGCTATCTCAGGATATTTAGCCTTGACTTTGATCCAGAACTCCGGCAGAGATGTTATGTCAAACATACTTTTCAGCCCACTGTCATTTGCAAGCTCGAGGAGTTGATCTCCTTCCCGTGCTGACATGGATGATGCGTGGGTAATGACTTCGCGTGCGTTCAAGTTCCAACAGTGGGCGTGAGAGGGAATGAGGAAAGGTGCAACTGACTCCTATCGCCAAATCATATCGTTTCCTCGGAGCCAGGTAGCACATGCTTTGTGGTTGGGGACCGCTGTGCTAAGCTAAAGGGCAGGACTTCCAGGGTTGCCACCTGTGTCATAAGCAAGTGAGGCCAGAACGAGGAAAATTATACAGTTTAATATGTGGCCAAGGAGTTGGTGTAGGAGGAAGGGCATAAGATTTTTGGATCATTGGGCTCTTTCTGAGGGGAAGTGGGACCAGTAACAAAGGGACAGTTTGCACCTGAACTGGAGAGGGACAAATATCCTAGCAGGAAGGTTTTTTAATGTTGCACAGTGGGGTTTAAACTAAAGTTGCAGGAGGATAGGAACCAGAGTGCCAGAACAGTTAGTGGAGAGTTTGTGGAGGCAGATGCTGGTAAGACCTCTGACAAAGTTAGGAATCTAAAGGCTGAGCATAGTGTAACTAGTGTCCTGAGTTGCATATATTTTAACAGAAGAAGTATTGTAGGAAAGGTGGATAACAGTGCTGAAGATGAGGTAGCTGGTTTACAAACAGAAGGAATGTGTAGTGAGGGAAGGCTGCTGATAGGGCAAAATTGCAGTCAATAGGAAGAGTTGCAACGTAAATTTTGGACAAGATTGTAAATGGTGAATATAGGACAGCAGGTGCTATATATGAATGTGCAGAGAATACAGAGTAAGGTAGGTGAACTTGTAGCACAGTTGTAGAGAAGCAGGTATGATGTTGTAGACATCATTGAATTGTGGCTGAAAGAAGATTATAACGGGGAGCTTGACATCCAAGGGTACACAAGGCAGAAGGGGTGGCATTGTTCTGTTGGTAGAAAATGAAATCAAGTCACTAGAATGAGGTGACATGGGGAGCAAAGGTGTTGAATCATTGTGGATAGGGCTAAGGAACTGCAAGAGTAAAAAGACCCTGATAGGAGTTATATACAGACCCCCAAACAGTGGTAAGGATGTGGCCTACAAATTACAATGGCAGATAGAAAATACTTGCCAAAAAGGCAAGGTTACAATAGTCATGGGGGACTTCAATATGCAGGTAGATTGGGAAAATCAGGTTGGTGCTGGATTACAGGAAGGGGAATTTATAGAGTACCTATGAGAAGGCTTTTTAGAGTAGTTTGTGGCTTGAGCCTACTAGATAATCAGCTATTTTGGATTGGGTGTTTTGTAATAAAGCAGAATTGATTAGGGAGCTTAGTTGAATCATTGATTAAGGAGCTGGTGGTAGACCTGAGGAAAAGACTAAGGAGCTGGTGGTAGACCTGAGGAGAGCTAAGGTACTGGTGACCCCTGTTTCCATCCAGGGGGTCAGTGTGGACATGGTGGAGGATTACAAATACCTGGGGATACGAATTGACAATAAACTGGACTGGTCAAAGAACACTGAGGCTGTCTACAAGAAGAGTCAGAGCCGTCTCTATTTCCTGAGGAGACTGAGGTCCTTTAACATCTGTCGGACGATGCTGAGGATGTTCTATGAGTCTGTGGTGGCCAGTGCGATCATGTTTGCTGTTGTGTGCTGGGGCAGCAGGCTGAGGGTAGCAGACACCAACAGAATCAACAAGCTCATTCGTAAGGCCAGTGATATTGTGGGGATGGAACTGGACTCTCTGACGGTGGTGTCTGAAAAGAGGATGCTGTCTAAGTTGCATGCCATCTTGGTCAATGTCTCCCATCCACTACATAATGTACTGGCTGGGCACAGGAGTACATTCAGCCAGAGACTCATTCCACCGAGATGCAACACAGAGCGTCATAGGAAGTCATTCCTGCCTGTGGCCATCAAACTTTACAACTCCTCCCTTGGAGTGTCAGACACCCTGAGCCAATAGGCTGGTCCTGGACTTATTTCATAATTTTCTGGCATGATTTACATATTACTATTTAACTATTTTTGGTTCTATTACTATTTACTATTTATGGTGCAACTGTAACAAAAACCAATTTCCCCTGGGATCAATAATGTATGACTATGACTATGACTAAAAGAATCCTTGGGGCAAGTGATCATAATATGATCAAATTCACATTGAAATTTGAGAAGGAGCAGGAGTCAGATGTATCAGTATTACAGTGGAATAAAGGAAAGTACAGAGACATGAGAGAGGAATTGGCCAGTATTGATTGGAAAAGAACACTGGCAGGGATGACAGCAGAGCTGCAATGGCGGGCCTTTCTGGAGGCAATTCAGAAGACACAGGATATGTACATCTCAAAGTGGAAGAAGTATTGAAAGGAAAGATGACACAACCGTGTCTAACAAGAGAAGTCAAAACTAACATAAAAGTTAAGGAGGGCATATAATAGCGCAAATATTAGTGGGAAGTTAGAAGATTGGGAAGGTTTTAAAAACCAACAGAAGACAAATAAAAAAGTCATTAAGAAGGTGGAGATGGAACACTAAAGTAAGCTAACCAATAATATTAAAGAGGATACTAAAGTTTCTTCAGATACATAAAGAGTAAAAAGGAGGCAAAGGTGGAATTAGACTGCTGGAAAATGATGCTGGAGAGGTTGTAATGGTGGACAAGGAAATGGCAGACGAACAGAAGAAGTACTTTGCACCAATCTTCACTGTGGAAGATACCAGCAATATGGTGGAAGTTCCAGATGTCAGGGGTCACGAAGCGTGTGAAGTTTCCATTACTAGAGAGAAGGTTCCTGGAAAAATGAAATGTCTGAAGGTAGATAAGTCACCTGGACTGCTGTTTATAGACTTCGGTTCACCATTCAACACCGTCATACCCGAAAATCTGGTGGGGAATCTGTCCTCGCTGAGTCTCAACTTCTCCCTCTACAAATGGATACTGGACTTCTTAACAGCAAGGCTCAGTCAGTCCATGTGGGCAATAATGTTTCTAGCCCATTACACTGAGCACTTGTGCTCCCCAAGGCTGTGTTCAGCTCACTGCTGATGCATGACTGTGTTGCATGATCCAGCTCTAACCAGGTCATCAAGGATGCGGATGACACAAAAGTGGTTGGCCTCATCAAGAACGACGATGAGACAGAATATAGAGAGGAAGTGAAGCAGCTGGTGGATTGGTGTGAGAAGAATAACCTAAGCCTGAATGTGGAGAAGAAAAAGGAAATCACTGTGGACTTCAGGAAGGTGCAGATGAACCATGCTGCTCTTCGAATACATGGCCGCTCCATAGAGAAAGTTAAGTGCACCAATGTCACACCACCGAAGACCTCATCTAGTCTCTTAGTATCTGCCCCCTGAACAAGAAGCCTTAGCAATGCCTCCACTTCCTAAGATTGAGGCAAACAAGGCTCTGCCCTTCCCCCCACCATCTTAACTGCATTTTACTGGAGCACCATTGAGGGTGTCCTGACAAGTTGCATCTCCGTCTGGTGTGGGAGCAGTTGAGCTTTGGAACAGAAGTTGCTACAAAGGACTGTGAGAACACCTGAGAGGATCACAAGGGTCTCCCTACTGTGCATCAGGGACATTTATCAGGAGCACTACATACACAGGGCCCTTAGTATTATTAAGGATCCCACCCATCCACCCAGCATCCTCTTTGGCTTTCTACCATCAGGCAAGAGACTACAATGCATAAAAACAAGAACGGCCAGGATGAGACACAATTTCATCCCCCAGGTCATTAGGCTTCTAAACTCCCTGCCGCATCATATTCGAAGAGTCACTTGTTACTCTGTTCCAGTACAATATTTAACATTAATGCACTTCAGTTTGTTATCTATATGTGACTCATATGTAGATTTTGTCCTTACCTTCATATGTTATTGTGTGTAATTTGTGTTATATGTACAACTGTACTACAGTGTTTTACACCCTGGTTCAGAGAAACAATGTCTCATTTCTATATACTATACATTAAAAGGACATATACATTATATACATGTATATAGTTAAATGGCAATAAACTTGACTTGACTTGGATCAGATGGTGTACACCCCAGGACCCTGAAAGAGGTGATTCAAGAGATTGTGGAGGCATTAGTAAAGATCTTTCAAGAATCACTAGATTCATTAGATTGCCTGGGCAGGGCGAAAAGCTTTATCAGGGATGCATCTCACGCTAACCATGGACTTTTTACTCTCCTCCCATCCGGTAGGCACTACAGGAGCCTCCACCCCCGCACCAGCAGGCACAGGAAGAGCTTCTTCCCTGAGGCTGTGACGCTGCTGAACCTCTCATCACAGTGCTAAGCAGTACTGCATCCGTATTGTACTGTCTCAGTACTTTTATATTTGTGTGCTGTAGCACTTTTTTTATTCACAGTTATTTTGTAAATAACACTATTCTTTGCATTTCTGGTCAGATGCTAAATGAATTTCATTGGCTTTGTATCTGTACTCGGCACAATGACAATAAAGTTGAATCTAATCTAATCTAATTCTGGAAGACTGGAAAATAGCAAATGTCACTCCACTTCTTCAAAAAGGGAGAGAGGCAGAAAAGAGGAAACTATAAATGAGTAAGTCTGACCTCAGTGGCTGCGAAGCTGTTGGGGTTGATTATAAAGATATGATAGTCGATTGTGATGGATGTGGTTTCGGGGTACTTGGATACATATGATAAAATAGGCCATATATAGCATGGTTTACTCAAGGGAAAATGCTGCCTGACTAATCTGTTGGAATTCTTTGAAGAATTAACAAGCAGAATAGACAAAGGAGAATTGGTGATATTATGTTCTTGGACTTTTAAAAGGCCTTTGACATGGTGCCACAAATGAGCCTGCTTAACAAGATACCAGCCCATGGTATACAGAAAAAATTCGAATATGGATAAAGCAAAGGCTGATTGACAGGTTGCAAAGAGTGGGAATAAATTCCTGGTTGGCTGCCGGTAACTAAGAATCTGTGTTGGGACTGATGCTTTTAACATTATATGTCAATGATTTGGATGACAGAATTGATGGCTTTGTTGCAAAGTTTGCAGATAAGTGGAGGGGCAGGTAGTTTTGATGAAGTAGAGAGGCTACAGAATGACAGACAAATGAGGAGAATGGGTAAAGATGTGAAGGGTATTGGGAAGTGAATGCACTTTGGTAGAAAAAATGAAAAGATTGATTATTTTCTAAACGGACAGAAAATACAAAAAACTAGAGGTGCAAAGGCACAGGAGTCCTTGTAACACTCACCAAATGCTAGAAGAACTCAGAAGGCCAGGCAGCATCTGTGGAAAAGAGTAAACAGTTGACGTTTCAGGCCGAGACCCTTCATCGTATTGACTGTTTACTCTTTTCCATAGATGCTGCCTGGCCTGCTCAGTTCCTCTAGCACTTGCTGTGTGTTGCTTGGATTTCCAGCATCTATTGATTTTCTCTTGTTTGTGATTGGGAATCCTTGTGCAGGATTCTCTAAAGGTTAATTTTCAGGTTGAGTCTGTGGTTAGCAAGGCAAACGCGATGTTAACATTCATTTCAAGAAGACTGGAATATAAAAGCAAGGATGTAATGTTGAAACTTTATAAAGCACTGGCGAGGCCTCAATTGGAATATTGTGAGCTATTTTGGAAAGGTTGTACTGGAGAGAGTTCAAAGTAGCAAATAACTTCAGCAACCAGTTCTTTAGACCTGAACATGGATTGTAGATTAAATTTAAAATGCACGCTGGACCATAGTTAACCGAAAAACCAGACAATGCTGATTAACATTCATTTTGGGTGTCTGGAGTGGGGGTGTGAAGAAGAAATTGTGAAAATTATATGTAATTCAAAGGAAGCATTGTAGATACATTGTAAATATAGAATTGTCCTAAGATGATGCCCACCCCACCACCATGTTATGGTAATTTGGATTAAAATTTCCCCTTACTTAATTTACACGTTACAAGTCAAAATCTTGAGACAAAGAATGAAATTCACTCTGATAGGATTTTGAACATAGAATAGAACATAGAACAGTATAACACAGTATTGGTGCTTCATGTCCTCCTGTATTAACTATTTCAGCCCGGGAGGGGTTTAAGTCTCTGTCTGTTCACTATCTTTGCCCCTTATCAAGTCAGCTTTCATCTTCTTTCTCTCCAAAGAGAAAAGCCAAAGCTTGCTTTACCTTGCCTCATAAGGCATGCTTTCTAATCCAAGCAGTATCTTGATAAATATCCTCTGCACCTTCCGTAAAGTTTCCACATTCTTCCTATAATGAGGGGACCAGAACCTAACACGATGTTACGTTTGGTCTAACCAGAGTTTTATAGAGCTGCGACATTACCTCTCAACTCGTGAACTCAATCCCCTGACTAATGAAGACCAAGCATGCCTAATGAGGCCAGGTTAAGCAAGCTATGGCTTTTTCTCTTTGGCGAGAAAGAAGATGAGAGCTGACTTGATAGATAAGAGGCAAAGATAGAGTGGACAGACAGAGACTTTACGCCTTCTTAACCACCTTATCACCTTGCACTCTAACTTTGAGGGATTTTTTGATGCGAACTCCATGGCCCCTCTGTTCCTTCACACTATTAAGAACCCTGCCATTAACCATGTATTCTGTCTCCTTGTTCGACTTTCCCAAGTGAATCAGTTCACACTTTTCTGGATTGAACTTCATCCTCTCACATCGCAGCACAGCTCTGTATCCTATCAATGTCCTTTGATAACTGTACACACAACACCAACCTTCGTGTTATATACAAACCTACTTATGTCAAAAAATAAATTTATCAGATCAATTTATAAGTTAATTGGATTATTTTTTTCAACTGCCATTTCTTGACACGTACAATGACACAGCATCGCATTACAAAAAGTCACAATAAAGACTCTTTTCTAGGAATGCAACACCCTCTCCTCCACCCCACCCACCCTGTGGTAACGCAGGGAACACTTATACCTAAAAATGTTTTTCCTCATGTATAGCCATATATTTTTTGTTTTCTTAGTGTTCACTTTAAACCCAGTTTTGTCCTTGACTTGTTGACTTTGACAAAAACAAATCTTTCAACTTATTCAGTTCGAGCATTTCATGATTTTCTACATCTTCTCTACTGGGAGGGTTGCGTTATCATTCATTGAAGATGTTTTGAAGGGGCAACTTGTTGATTAACATAATCAGAGCATGCATTGGCTCATGGCAACTTAACTTGACTTGCAATTAAGGGGTAGTGTTGAAATTACTTACAATTAATTACAATCACGTTTTCTTTATCGTTGTGGGAAGGGATAGAAGCAAGGATAGTGTAGAGCAGTGCATATAAATTGTTCCTTGATGTATGCACAACAAAATTGCATAGTCCTGAAATAGAATTAAAATATGAGTTTTAAATGCTGAGTAGGTCAGGCAGCATCTTGAAGAATCAATATTTCAGGTTGATTAACTTTCACTAACTCTGGGAATAGAGAAAAGCAAGTTATATAATGCAGAGAAATGGGAAGGGAGTTAGAAACAGCAGAGTTGTGTGAGGGTCTTACAGACCTTCGTTCCAACTAACAAAAAAAAAACAAAAGCCTGTCTGGAAAACTGATTTGTTTCACAAATAGAACATTGTGCCAGTAAAGAATATCAATCAGCAGAATTTACATTTTCATTTATTTTGGTTTAAGCATATCACAGGTGGCATTCAAAATGCTTGTATAGATGAATAACCAGTCCAATATTTTAGAGGAATCCCTCAGTCAGACTGTGACAGTGCTGACAAAACTGGGGGAAGTGTAGATGGAGGGAGTCAAAAGATTGCATTAAAAAAGATGATAATTTTGCTGAAATTCTGGGAGCATTTTTTTTATATCACAAGTGATGGAAATCTGTGGAATCCTCAAAGAAAGATGAGTGACAACAGTAAAAATTATCCACTCGTGTTAGTTCTCCTGTGGTTTATGATGGCAAAGCATATCGTTCAAGGCCACTCCCTCTGTATGATGCAAGAACAATGGGAGACTGAAAACTTCCTGGAGTTCCCTCTCAATTATCTAAGATAATATTGACGAATAGGTCAGAGAAAGAGATTTTCTTGATTATATTTGAGTATTCTCCAGTTGAACTGACAGCAAATGAATGAAAGCAATTCCATATAAATTCATCAAAAATTGTGGCTAACAATAAATTTATGAAGAAATATGTGTGTAATATGCTTTTTATTGAAGACTTAAAGGAAATATTTTAAGGCATTTAGAATTCAAACCTGTTCAGAAGGTCAACAGAGAGGAATAATTTTCTCTTCTATAAGAACCCAGAAGAAGGGGTAAGGTTCTAAGTTTAAAGTTAAAGTTTCAATATGCATTGATGATATCCAGAAAACTACTTTACGGAAAAGGTTCAGAAATCTAATTCCGGACTCATGATAGTTGCGGCTGAACCTTGCTGGGTTTGTGCTAGACAATGTTTGAGGTGGCTCGGTGGAGTTAAGATACTGATGCACAATGTTGTAATTAAACTGTTGCGGATAAGTGACCTTCTCCCATTCTTTTCTAATCCCCAATCCCATTGAAGATCCCAATCTCAGGTGGTGGAGAATGCCACAAGGATAATTCGGAGAAGTGCGAGGGAATATGAGCAGACAAAGTGAATGTGCTGGGTCATGATAGATGGCATAAAATGCAGAAAAAAATTCATGAGGAAAAAAATGCACAGGCTGAATATTTTTTAATGTCAGAGATTAAAATGTATCAGTATTCAGAGGGATCAGGTGGGGTGGGGGGGGGTTATGTACTCCAATCACAGAAAGCTAATATGTAGGTTCTCCAGCTTATTCGGAAAACTGACTGTGTATTGGCCTTTATTGCAAGAGGGTTTCAGTATCAGAGAAGAGGGGTTTTGCTCTAACCCCACTGAGTACAACTAGAATAAGATTTACATACCAGCTGTGTGGTGAAAAAAGACACAACAGCGCCTTTTTGCACCTCAGATGGTTGAGGAAGTTTGGTATGGGCCCCTAAATCCTAAGAACTTTCTACAGGGGCACAACTGAGAGCATCTTGACTGGCTGCATCACTGCCTGGTATGGGAACTGTACTTCCCTCAATCGCAGGACTCTGCAGAGAGTGGTGCGGACAGCCCAGTGCATCTGTACGTGTGAACTTCCCACTATTCAGGACACTTACAGAGACAGGTATGTAAAAAGGGCCTGAAGGATCACTGGGGACCCGAGTCACTTCAACCACAAACTATTCCAGCTGCTACCATGCCGGAAACAGTACCGCAGCATAAAAGTCAGGACCAGCTGGTTCGGAGACAGCTTCTTCCACCAGGCCATCAGACTGATTAATTTATGCTGCTACAATTGTATTTCTATGTTATTTCGACTGTCCTGTTGTACATACTGTTCATTTATTATATATCACTGTAAATTGCATAATGTACATTTAGACGGAGATGTAACGTAAATATTTTTACTCATCATATATATGAAGGATGTAAGAAATAAAGTCAGTTCTATACAGATGCTAAGTACAGCTCCAATGTTACATTTAAGTTTGCTGCCAAACTACTACTGTTGGACAAATCAAAAGTGGTGACAAACTGGTGTATAGAAGGAAGATTAGCCATATGGTCAAGTGATACCACAACAACAACCTCTCACTCGATGTCAGCAAAATCAGAGCTCATTATTTATTAAAGGAGAAAGAAACCAGAGGTCCATGAGCCAGAACTCATTAGGGGATCAGAAGTGGAGGAGGTTAGTAGCTTTAAACTCCTTGGTGTTATCATATCGGAGGATCTGTCCCGGGACCGTCACAAAGATGGCATAGTAGTGCTGGAGCAGTACAGTAGCATAGCCGTTAGTGCGATTCTTTACAGTGCCAAGAATGATCGAAAGGGGTTCAATTCTGGCTGCTGTCTGTTAGAAGTTTGTACACGTGGGTTTCCTTTGACATTGCAAGAGATGTACAGGTTAGGCACAGGAATGTTGGCACAGGAAACTTGGCAATACTTGCAGGATGCCCCCAACACATTCTTGAACTGTGGTGTTGATGCAGCCAAAGAATTTCACTGTATGTTTCAATACACATGTGGCAATTAAAGCTGATCTTTAGAAGGCACAACAGTGCCTCTTTTTTTTTAGAAGTTTGTATAGATTCAGCATGTCACCAAAAGCTTTGATGAACTTTTATAGCTGCACAGTGGAGAGTATCCTAACTGGATGCATCACAGCCTGGTTGCAAAACACCAAAGCCAAGGAATGGAACAAGATTTGTAGAAACAGACCATTCCATCACAGGGAAAACACTCCCATTACTGAGCGCATTTACAAGGAGCGCTGTCACAAGAAAGCAGCATCCATCATCAAGAACCCTCTTCATCCAAGTCATGCTTTCTTCTCACTACTACTATTGGGCAGGCAATACAGAAGCCTTAGGTCCCACATCAACAGGTTCATGAACAGTTATTACCCTACAACCATCAGGCTCCATAACTGGTGTAGCTAATTTACTCACCAGAACGCTGCACTGATTCTACAACCTTTTGACTCTCTTTGAAGCACTCTTTGTGGCTCACGTTCTCCATAATTTTTTTCTAATTTGCACTGTTTGTCTTCGTCTGCATATTGATTGTTTGTCAATCTTTGTTCACGTATAGATTTTTGAAAATTACATTGTATTTCTTTATTTTCCTATAAATGCCTACAAGAAAATGAATCACAAAGGAGTACATTGTAACTTATACATACTTTGATAGTAGGTACGATTTGAATTTACTTTGAATTTAATCTCTATGGTGAAGGACAGAGGGAATGCAACACTAGCTCACCACATTGAACAAAAGAGAATGGGATGATAAGATATACAGAAGGAGCAGAATTAGGCCTTTTGGCCCATTGGGTTTTCTCTGCCATTTCATCATGGCTTATCCATTTCCCTCTCAGCCTCAACCTCCTACCTTGCTCTCCATATCCCATTAAGGTAATTAGGCCTATACTGTCATGAATTTAGAAGAATCTCATGGAAGCGTATAGAATCCTTCAAGGGGTTGACAGGGTGGATGCAGAATTGATGTTTCCTAGGATTAATGTGTATAGAACACATTACATTATTACCCCTCAACCATCAGGTTCTTGTACCAAAGGGGACAATTTCACTCAACTTACTTTCCCCATCATCGAAATGTTCCCACAATTTATGGACTCACTTTCAAATCAAGTTCTTTGATATTTATTGTTCATTTTTTTATTATTATTATTTCTTCCTTTTTGTTATGTGCACAGTCTTTTGCACATTAGTTGAATATCTAAGTCGGTGCAGTCTTTCATTGATTCTATAATAGTTATCATTCTATTATCAATTTATTGAGTATGCCTACAAGAAAATGAATCTCAGGTTTGTATATGGTGATGTACATGTATTTTCATAATAAGATTACTTTGAACTTTGAACCAATTATCTAGTCTCAAAATATGGCAGCGTAGCGGTTGACACAATGTTTTACAGTACCAGCGACCCGGATTCAATTCCCGCTTCTGCCAGTGGGGATTTGGTGCATCTCCCAGTCACCATGTATGTTTCCTTCAGATGCTCCGGTTTCCTCCCACAGTCCAAAGGTGTACCGGTTGGTAAGTTAATTGGTCATTGTAAATTGGCCCCTGATTAGGATAGGATTAAATTATGGGATTGCTGCGATTACTCTGTGTTGTATCTCAATTAAAAAAAATTAAAATATGAGGCTGGATGTCATATCCGGGACTGTTGTAAGAAAGATTTGCTACACCCAGATGGTGGTGAATCTTTAGAATTTATTGCTCGAAAGGGCTGTTGTAGCTCAGTCATGGAGTGCATTTAGGATAGTGTTCAAGTTTCGGCACGGACTAGAAGGGCCGAATGGCCTGTTTTCTGTGCTGTAGTGTTCTATGGTTCTAATAGATTTATAGATATTAAAGGAATCATGTGATTTGGAAGTAAAAGATCAGCCCTAATCTTGTTGAATGATGAAACAATCCCTCAATGCACAATAACCTACTCTTTTTTCTTTATAGAAAGGAATATGCACAGAAATGTTTTATTTTGAGAATCACTGCAGTAGAATCGACTTGCAGTTTTTTGATCTATGGCACGGGACTCTTGATGTGTGCTTCAGTGTAGGTTTCACATTGATTGTAGATTTATCTGAATAGCCAACCATCAGTTCCTCTCGGACACAGGGAAACGATGACGGTGATTCTGCAGTGGCAGCTTTAGTTATTGTTTCTCTGCTCTGGAGTGACAGTATTAATTTGCTGCTTAATGATTCTTGAGGTTTACTAAAGCTGAAGAATAATTATTCTGTTTGGACCTGATCAGTCTTGTTTTAATTATGTAGAAACAAGTACTGATAGGAAACATGGAGAGGTCACTGCTGATATTGGCATTATTATGTAAGCCAACTTGTCTTATACAGTCTAAGTTTGTTTTAAGTTGCTTTCCCAATAGTTGATGCAATGTGAGATTGTACTTGTTATGTGTGACCTTAATTAATGATGATTTTGGATGAAACTTTGTGTATCTCAGTAACGATAAATTGATTTGTTGGTGGTGCTAATTTTATTTTATGGATTCTGCACTAAGTAGTAAAATCTTGAGAGATGTTTGCTTTATTCTGTGAACACCATTGTGAGGATGATCATGAACTACTGCTGAAGTCTTAAACATAATGTCATGAAGATTGACATGGTGGTGTCAAGAAAATAACCTCTCCCTCAATGTCGCAAAAACAAAGGTGCTGGTTGTGGACCACAGGAGATATCGGGACAGGCTCACCCCTATTGACATCAATGGATCTGGGATTGAGAGGGTGAACAGCTTCAAGTTCCTTGGTATTCACATCACTGAGGACCTCACGGTCTGTACATACTGGTTCTGTGGTGAAAAAAGGACAACAGTGCCTCTGTCACCTCAGACCATTGAAGAAGTTCAGCATGGGTCCCCATATCCTAAGAATTTTCTACAGGGGCACAATTGTAAGCATCCTGACTGGCTGTCTCACTGTCTGGTATGGGAACTGTACTTACCTCAATTGCAGGACTCTGCAGAGAGTGGTGCAGACAGCCCAGCACATCTATGAGTGTGAACTTCCCACTGTTCATGACATTTACAGAGACAGGTGCATAAAAAGGACCTGAAGGATCATTGGGGACCCGAGTCAACCCAACCACAAACTGTTCCAGCTGCTACCATCTGGGAAAAGGTACCATAGCATAAAAGCCAAGACCAGCAGGCTCCAGGACAGCTTCTTCCACCAGGCCATCAGACTGATTAATTCACACTAACACAATTATATTTCTAAGCTATATAGACTGTTCTGTTGTATATCTTACTGCACATACTATTTATTACAAATTACTATAATTTGTACATTGCTTGTTCAGATGGGGACGTAATGCAAAGATTTGTACTCCTCATATTTGTGAAGGATGTAAGATATAAAGTCAATTTAATTCAATTCAATTCAAAATCAGTTAACATTACAAGACTTCCAGGAACCTATTGGTTTAATCTCAATGGTTAGTATTACTCATTGCTAACTTTTTCCTCACTTGATATTGATCATTTGTCTCACAGCAGCAATTTTATTTATTTATTTATCTATCTACCCTATCGGTTGTCCATTTATTTGTGCATTTATTTATCTATTTATTTGTTTACCTATCTATTTATTGAGTGATTTATTTATCTATCCATTTCTACTTATTTATTTATGTATGTATGTATTTATTGTTTTGTTTATTTGTTTGTTTATTGATTGATTGAGATAAAGCACTGAATAGGCTCTTTCGCCACTTCGAGCTATACAGCCCAGCATTCTCCCGATTTAATCTGAGCCTAACCACGGGACAGTTTACAATGACCAAATAACTTACCAACTGGCATGGCATTAGATTGTGGGAGGAAACCAGAGCTCCAGGAGGAAACCCACGTGGTCATGGGGAGAACGTACAAACATCTTACAGGCAGTAGCAGGAATTGAACCCGGGTCACCTGTACCATAAAGGGTTGTGCTAACCACTATGCTACCATGCTATCCCACGATACATCCTGTATTTAATTTTACACAAAACACTAGTCAATTATCTCAAATAATAATCACAAAAGACTGATAAAGCCTAGGACAGAATTTTATATATTTTACTGCCTGTTACGCCACTGACGTTTTGGGCAGCAATGAAAGTCCTCCATCTCTAGTGGTGGTCATGGTTTCCTTCATTGTGCCAGTAGATTCCTCTAGGTTTTCACTACTGTCAGTCATGCAAGTCTCGGTTGGAGACTCAGGAATTACATCAAACTCAAATGTAGAAGAATTCTTCATTGCTCTTTCCATAGCAATTCTATTTTACCAGTCAGGGTTGTTAGCCATGAGCTGAACCCCAGATCTGGAGGACCGGGGGACCACTCTCAGTCTGTCCTCTACCCTTTGTCCTATCTGGCATGGGTGACCCTATCAAGGGCCAAAGCATAAAGCCCTGACTCCAGCCAACATAGTTCTCTGTGTCATTGAGGCATGTAAGCCTCCAAATCACAACAAAATCAGAATCAGGTTTACCATCACCGGCATGTGCTGTGAAATTTGTTGTGGTCCTCTTGGTAGCTAACACAGAAACATTCATGAAAAATGTATGTAACTCCTGATTTGAGCTGCCTAATATAAACAGCATACATGTAGTAGTCTGGGTAACACTGAAAGTAGGCTTTTAAAGATACGAAGATGGTAGTCTTCTTTTGAATTAATAGCCCGATAGCACAAATGTATCACATCTAAAGGTTGTTGAAGTGTGCAAAAAATGTGGATTTTCTGCTTTTTTCCATTAAGGCCCATTTCTTACATGATTACATATGCATATGATTGTGCTACACAACACGAGAGCAGAAAATCCTGATGAGTTCATTGTCATATGCACTAGTAAATGTATGCAGATACACAGAGAAGCTTATCTGCAGCAACATACCACAGACATAATGCACGAGATAAGCAGCATTGACAAGAGAAAATAGGTTAAATTATGCACAATTTTTAAAAAACAATTGGAACAAAAATAAAGTCAATTTAGTGCAAAGTGCTCAAGGTGGTCATAGTGTTTTTATAACAAAGTGACTAAGGTTGTGGCGACTAGTTTAAGAAAAAAATGGTTGAAAGGAAGTAGCTGTTCTTGAAGCTGGTGATATAGGAATTCAGGTCTTTGTACCTCCTGCCCATTGGAAGCTGTGAGAAGATGACATGGCTCAAATGGTAGGGATCTCTGCTGATAGATGTTGCCTTCTTCAGATACTACCGATGGTCAGGTGGAAAGTGCCTGTGACATATTATGTTGAGTCCCTTACTCTCTGCAGCGTCTTGCTTTTCTGAACGTTCAAATGGCTGTACCAGATCATGATGCGAACAGTCAGCATGTTTTCTATGGTACATCTATTGAAGATTGTGAGAGCATTCGGTGACATGCTAAACCTCCTTAACCTTCTAAGAAAGTAAAGACACTGAAGTGTCTTTCTTGAGATTGCATCTACTGTATGTACACCCTGTATCAGAACTTCTATATCTGTTAATGCATCAATAATCACATTGAAGTGAAATATCCATGCATTTCTTCTCACTGAATGAATTATTATGATGTGTTGTGACAAAAGTGCTGGTTTATTATAATATGATTTTGATCTAATCAATATGTTAAAAGATGTTCTATAAAGCAATTAGCAATGATGGCCTGACAGACTGATCAACTGCAGTTTGTCCCATTAAAATCATCTCTAATTGCTCTACTACTTTTCTTGAAAACAGAAAATATATGTCTTCAGTAGCTCTTTGCATCATTCAGTCACAGTTCAAAAAACAATTCCATTCAGGTAAGCCACGGCACAGATAGTTGTCTAGAAAAATCATTCACATTCATTCTACTATTGGGGATTCCCAGTGACTTTGAACAGAAGAGTATATTCTCCGCTTTAACTCTATTGACACCACTCACAATCCCAGTGCAAAGCCTTTCATAGTCATGATCAACCAACTTCCTGTTACAGGACAAATACCTCCTGGCACATGACAGATTATCACAGGAATTACCTGCTAAACCTACTGTGAAATTAGTAACGGCAGCAATGTTTTTTTAAAACAATACACTGTAAATTGTACATATCATCAATTAATGGCATTCAAGTATAATATTCATGCATTCCTTCTCACATATGATTTGTCAGGAGAATGCCTGTAGTTGAGTAACTAGTGCAAGGAGCAGTGGTTCAGATTTATGGATCCTTGGGGTCTCTTCTGGGAAAGGTATGACCTGTACAAAAGGGATGGGTTACACCTGAGCCTGAGGGGGTCCAATATCGTTTCAGGCAGGTTGGCTAGAGTTGTTCGGGTGGATTGAAATTAATTTGGCAGGGGGATGGAACTGGAGCTGTAGTGCTGAAAGTGAGGTAGTTGGTTTACATACAGAGGCAATGTGTAGTGAGACTCCTAGCAAGGAGTGGGTGATGATAAGGCAAAATTGCAGTCAACAAAATGAGTTGCAACATAAGAGATGAACAAAATCAAAAAGGGTGAATACAAGACTGAAGGTGTTATATTTAAATACACACAGTATATGGGAGCTGAACTTGTAATACAGTTACAGATGGGCATGTATGATGTTGTAGGCATCAGCGAATCATGACTGAAAGAAGATTATAGTTGGGAGCTTAATGTCCAAGGATACGCATTGTATCAAATGGAAAGGCAGGAAGGCTGAGGGAGCGGCATTGCTCTGTTGGTAAAAATTGAAATCAAATCATTAGAAAGCAGTAACACAGGGTTGAAAGGTGTTGAATCATTGTGGAGAAAGCTAAGGGACTGCAAGGGTAAAATGCACTGAAGGGAGTTGTATATAGACCCTCAAACAGTAGTAAGGATGTGGCCTACAAATTACAAAGGAAGATAGAAAACACATGCCAAAAGCACATGACAAGGACATGTTACGATCGACATCAGGGATTTCAGTATGCAGGTACATTGGGAAAATTAAGCTGGTGCTGGATTCCAAGAGGGGGAATTTCTAGAATAGTTACAAGATGGGTTTTCAGAGCAGCTTGTGATTGAGCCCAATGGGGGAATCAGCTATTCTGGATTGGGTATTGGGCAATGAATTGGAATTAAGGTAAGATGTTAAGGTAAAAGAACCCTTAGGGGTTAGTGATCAGAATAATATGATCAAATTCACTCTGAAATTTGAAAAAGAGAAGCTAAAGTTAAATACATCAGTATTATAGTGGAGTAAGGGGAATTTCAGAGGCATGAGAGAGGAGTTAGCCTTGATAGAATGGATTTAGATAAGATGTTTCCTATGGTGGAGGAGTCTAGGACCAGAGGACCCAGCCTCAGCACAGAGAGATGTTCATTTAGATCGGTGGTGGGGAGGAGTTTCTTTGGCCGGAGGGTGGTGGATCTGGGGAGATCATTGTCGCGGACAGCTGTGGAGGCCAAGTTGTTGGGTGTATTTGGAGCAGAGGCTGGTGGGTTCTTGATTGGTCAGGCTGTCGGGGAGAAAGCAGGAGAATGGGGTGGAGAGGGATAGTGGATCGGTCATGATGGAATGGCGGAGCAGACTCGATGGGCCCAAAGACCTAATTCTTCTTCTCCAGAATGAGGGGTCACAGTTTGAGGATAAGGGGGAAGCCTTTTAGGACTGAGGTTAGGAAAAAACTTCTTCACACAGAGAGTGGTGAATCTGTGGAATTCTGTGCCACAGGAAACATAGAAACATAGAAAATAGGTGCAGGAGTAGGCCATTCAGCCCTTCGAGCCTGCACCACCATTTATTATGATCATAGCTGATCATCCAACTCAGAACCCCGCCCCAGCCTTCCCTCCATACCCCCTGAGCCCCGTAGCCACAAGGGCCATATCTAACTCCCTCTTAAATATAGCCAATGTACTGGCCTCAACTGCTTTCTGTGGCAGAGAATTCCACAGATTCACCACTCTCTGAGTGAAGAAGTTTTTCCTAATCTCGGTCCTAAAAAGCTTCCCCTTTATCCTCAAACTGTGACCCCTCGTTCTGGACTTCCCCAACATCGGGAACAATCTTCCTGCATCTAGCCTGTCCAATCCCTTTAGGATTTTATACGTTTCAATCAGATCCCCCCTCAATCTTCTAAATTCCAACAAGTACAAGCCCAGTTCATCCAGTCTTTCTTCCTATGAAAGTCCTGCCATCCCAGGAATCAATCTGGTGAACCTTCTTTGTATTCCCTCTATGGCCGTTGAGGCCAGTTCATTGGCTATATTTAAGAGAGAGTTAGATATGGCCCTTGTGGCTAAA
Organism: Mobula birostris; assembly: GCF_030028105.1. NCBI lineage: Eukaryota > Metazoa > Chordata > Chondrichthyes > Myliobatiformes > Myliobatidae > Mobula > Mobula birostris. The sequence continues at coordinate 20,199,122 of NC_092370.1, read as the reverse complement.
GGGATCAGGGGGTATGGAGGGAAGGCTGGGGCGGGGTTCTGAGTTGGATGATCAGCCATGATCATAATAAATGGCGGTGCAGGCTCAAAGGGCCGAATGGCCTACTCCTGCACCTATTTTCTATGTTTCTATGTTTCTATGTCGTATTATCTTAAGATCACTGGTTCAGGATGAGTGGGAAGGGGCAAAAATTTTACACAAAATTATGACATCATTGCTTGATCTTATTTATCTTTCTCAAATCCAGCCCTACGGCTGGATGTTTTATGTTCTACATGGGTCGCAACTCTTGCACAAGACAGAGGATCCAAACTTTGAGAATCCCTACTATTTTCTCAATAATCTTTAGAGATTTAATTCACTCAACAGAGTCTGGATTTTAACCCGTCTTTTATGAGCAAAGGAAGTTTAAGGTGATAGTTTAATTAAAATAGAACATAGAATTTTGCAGAAAAGTACAGGTCCTTTTAACCTCCTACAAGATCAATCTACCTCTTCCTTCAAACATAGCCCTGTATTTTTCTATCATCCATGTGCCTGTCCAAGAGTCTCTTCAAGGTCTCTAATATAGACCTGCTAGACAGGTACAGTATTACGGAGGAATTTAAGGTGGGGAGTTAGATGGGAGGTAGGATTTAAGGGTCAACACAACATTGTGGGCCGAGGGGCCTGTACTGTGCTGTATTTTTCTATGTTCTAATCAAGCTTGAATGCAGGAACTACAGCAGAGCAGTAATATGTGGAATTTCTGGAAGCAATCTGGAAGGCACACGATATCTACATCCCAAAGAGGAAGAAGTATTCTAAAGGAAAAATGATGCAGCCATAGCTAACAAGAAAAGTCAAAGCCAACATAAAAGCCAAAGAGAGGGCATATACAGTAATAGAGCAAAAATTAGTGAAAAGTTAGGATTGGGATCCTTTCAAATACAAACAGAAAGCAACTAAAAAAGTCATTAAGAAGGTAAAGATGAGATACAAAGGTAAGCTAACCAATAGTATTAAAGAGGGTATCAACAGTTTCTTCACATGCATGAAGTGTAAAAGAGAGGCAAGAGTGGATATTGGCCTGCTGGAAGATGATGCTGGAGAGGTAGTAATGGGAGACAAGGTGAGATAAACTGAGTAATGGTGGACAAACTGAGTAAGTATTTTGCATCAGTCTTCACTGTGGGAGATACTAGCAGTATGGTGGAATCTCCAGCTGTCAGGGGGCATGCAGTGTTTGAAGTTACCATAACTAGAGAGAAGGTTCTTGAGAAACTGAAAGGTCTGAAGGTGGATAATTCACCTGGACCTCATTGTATACACACCAGAGCTCTGAAAGAGGTGGCTGAAAAGATTGTGGAGATATTAGTAATGATGGTTTAGGAATCACTACATTCTGGAATGGTTCTAGAAGACTTGAAAATTGTAAATGTCATTCCACTCTTCAAGAAGGGAAAGAGGCAGAAGAAAGAAAATTATAGGCCAGTTGGTCTGATTCAAATGCTACTTTCCAGGGACATTGGCTGTAGGTCCTGTATCTGGTCTTTAACACCTTTTTATTGGCTCTGCTCCAGGCCAGCATCAATTTATTGCCTTCTTCCCAGCAAGTGACAATTGGTAATTTATGGCTTTTTGTTCTCAGTCAGCAACCAGCTTGAATCACGCAGTGTAGGTACAGACCTCAACAGTAACAAAATTGCATGTTGCATCCAACCAAAGAACACCTCACATATAACTTCTTATTTGGAAATTATTCCTAGTTCATCAGATTACCTGAGGCATCGTGGTGTCTACTTTAAAACACTGATCAAGCCAAGTGACACAGAGTCTCTTCATAAAATGACTGCCTCCTTTTCCTCACTTATGGCAAGAACAAAGGCAATTTGTGTGTCTGCTTCTATAACCCTTAATTCATTTGAATTCACTAATTTGTAGACTGCAGTTCTTTCTGACCAACAGGAGGGATAGAAATGATTAGCATTTAGAAAACAATAGGAAGAGCCAGCATGACTTTGTGCAGAAGAAGTCATATCTTACTAGCAACACACACCAAAGTTGCTGGTGAACGCAACAGGCCAGGCAGCATCTCTAGGAAGAGGTGCAGTCGACGTTTCGGGCCAAGACCCTTTGTCAGGACTAACTGAAGGAAGAGTTAGTAAGAGATTTGAAAGTGGGAGGGGGAGGGGGAGATCCAAAATGATAGGAGAAGACAGGAGGGGGAGGGATGGAGCCAAGAGCTGGACAGGTGATTGGCAAAAGGGATATGAGAGGATCATGGGACAGGAGGCCCAGGGAGAAGGAAAAGGGGAGGAGGGGAAAAACAGAGGATGGACAAGGGGTATAATGAGAGGGAGAAAAAGGAGAGAGAGAGAAAGAATGTGTCTATATAAATAAATAACGGATGGGGTACGAGGGGGAGGTGGGGCATTAGCAGAAGTTTGAGAAGTCAATGTTCATGCCATCAGGTTGGAGGCTACCCAGACGGAATATAAGGTGTTGTTCCTCCAACCTAAGTGTGGCTTCATCTTGACTGCAGAGGAGGCCGTGGATAGACATATCAGAATGGGAATGGGATGTGGAATTAAAATGTGTGGCCGCTGGGAGATCCTGTTTTCTCTGCCGGACAGAGCATAGGTGTTCAGCAAAGCGGTCTCCTGGTCTGCGTCGGGTCTCGCCAATATATAGAAGGCCACATCGGGAGCACCGGACGCAGTATATCACCCCAGCCGACTCACAGGTGAAGTGTCGCCTCACTTGGAAGGACTGTCTGGGGCCCTGAATGGTGTCCCATGATCCTCTCATATCCCTTTTGCCAATCAACTATCCAGCTCTTGGCTCCATCCCTCCCCCTCCTGTCTTCTCCTATCATTTTGGATCTCCCCCTCACCCTCCCACTTTCAAATCTCTTACTAGCTCTTCCTTCAGTTAATCCTGACGAAGGGTCTCGGCCCGAAACGTCGACTGTACCTCTTCCTAGAGACGCTGCCTGGCCTGCTGCGTTCACCAGCAACTTTGATGTGTGTTGCTTGAATTTCCAGCATCTGCAGAATTCCTCGTGTTTGTCTCATATCTTACTAATTTGACTGAGTTTTTAGATAAGGTGACATAGGTAACAGGGAGTTAGATAGATTTTTACATAGTAGGAGAATTGAGGGTTATGGGGAAAAGGCAGGTAGATGGAGCTGAGGTTACAGACAGATCAGCCATGATCTTATTGAATGGCGAGGCAGGCTCGATGGGCCAGATAGCCTACTCATGCTCCCATTTCTTACCTTCTTATGTTCTTATGTTCTAGGTGATTGATAAAGGTGAAGCTGTGGATGTTGTATACATGAACTTCAGTCAAGCGTTTGAAAGGTCCTCCATGTGATCAATGGTGAATTAGTTAACAAATAAACTCTTCTCGGGCTTACAGTTGGGTACAGGTATATATGACGTTTCAATGACAAACTCTCCCATCTTCATTAGAGATGATGCCCAGGCATATCTAGTCCGGTGGTATTTATACCCCTCAAGTCTGTCCCTCCTGATTGGTTAGTCCTCATCCAATCAGGTTTCCATTCTCCCACCTTGCTTACAATTGAATTCCAGTTCTTACTTAGAATGAGACCTTCATCTATGTTAAAATTCTTTCCCTCTAGTTTTATTTCAATGACTTCCTTTACCAGGCAGTCCCAAAAACCATTGGCATGGCACAGCAGTTTTGTCCCTTCGAAGCCAATCCTATGGCCATTGTGAATGCAATGTTCTGCTACTGCTGATTTCTCTGGCTAATCCAAATGGATACACCTCCTGTGCTCCTTGATGTGGGTTTCCACAGTGCGTCCTGTCTGGCCGATATACGCTACTCCACATTCACAGGGAATCCTGTAAGCACCAGCTGACCTGAGTCCCAGTCCATTTGTGACCTGCTTAAGCTATGATTTGAGCTTTCTTGTGGGTTTGTGGATGGTATTAATCCAGTATTTCTTCAGAATCCTGCCGATCTTTCCAGAAATGATGGAAATATATGAGCAACAGGTAGTAGCGATGGGTTCCTCCCCATTGTTAGGTTTCCTGGTTTTTCCATCAGCCCTTTTAAGGGCCTGATTGACTTCCTTCACCTTGTAGCCATTATTTAGGAGCACCATGTGTAATTGTCTTATTTCTTCGGGGAAGCTCTCCAGGTCCGAAATAGTTTTCGCATAGTTAATAAAAGTAGAAAGAACCGCACTACATTGGGAGGCGTGATGGTGGCTGTTATTGTTGAGGTATAAGTGCTTGTGAGTGGGTTTCTGAGAGAAGCCATGTCTGAGGCTATGGTCCAGTTTCTGTCATATTAGAATGTTCAGGAATGGGAGGCAACTATTCTTCTCCATCTCCATCATAAATTAAATGTTTAGATTTATACTATTCAGATGGTCATGGAACTGTTGGAGTGCCTGGATTCGGCCGACAGGCTGGACAATATCTTTTTCCAAGGGTTGAAATGTCTAATACCAGAGGACATTCATTTAAGGTGAGAGAGGGTAATTTCAAAGGAGGGTGTGAGCAGTTTTTTTTTATATAAAAATAGTGGGTGCCTGGAATGTTCTTCCTGGGGTGGTGGTAGAGGCAGAAGTGTTAGAGACTTTTAAGAGACGTTTAGATAGACACGAGTATGAGGAAAATGGAAGGATATGGACATCATATAGTTAGAGGAGTTTAGTTTAGTAAGCAGCTTGATTACTAATTTAATTGTTTCAGCACTATATTGTGGGCTTAAGGGCCTATTTCTGTGCTGTACTTTTCTATATTCTGTTTTATGTTCTATCCACTTTCATTTGATTAACATTTGCACACATACTTTGTGTTCCAAAGCGTCTGTACTGTGCTGCCGTGCTCTATGTTCTATAAAGAAAGGCCATTGACCCTTGCTGTGCAACATTGTTTTCTGACAACAAGGATTCACAACAAGATACACTTTCTATTTGTTGGTGTGTGTAGACATCAATGAACCAGAATACCAGTACATACTTTGGCAATTGGAGGAAAAGAATACTTGAAGTGAATAATAAGTCAGCCTGGGCTATTAAAGTATGCATGTTTTAAATGTCCACCATATTTCCACTCAGTTGTTACTTCAACTATACTTTGAGGAAGAGATTGCCTTCATCATCTTTTTAAATAGTTCTCAGGGATCCTGGAAACTTGGTTCATTATATCTTTTCAAGAAGGAGTTGAGAACATCTTTTTTGCATTTTCTCCATCTCATGGTTTTCTCTTTCTGAAGTGGACCAAAGTTGAGTATGCCTAAATAACATAAAAATTGCTGGTGAACACAGCAGGCCAGGCAGCATCTATAGGAAGAGGTACAGTCGACGTTTCGGGCCGAGACCCTTCGTCAGGAATAATTGAAAGAAGAGTTAGTAAGAGATTTGAAAGTGGGAGGGTGAGGGGGAGATCCAAAATGATAGGAGAAGACAGGAGGGGGAGGGATGGAGCCAAGAGCTGGACAGGTGATTGGCAAAAGGGATATGAGAGGATCGTGGGACGGGAGGCCTAAGGAGAAAGAAAGGGGGAGGGGGGAAGCCCAGAGGATGGGCAAGGGGTATAGTGAGAGGGACAGAGGGAGAAAAAGGAGAGAGAGAAAAAAAATTAATAATAATAATAAATAAATAAATAACGGATGGGGTATGAAGGGGAGGTGGGGCATTAACGGAAGCTAGAGAAGTCAATGTTCATGCCATCAGGTTGGAGGCTACCCATACGGAATATAAGGTTTTGTTCCTCCAACCTGAGTGTGGCTTCATCTTGACTGCAGAGGAGGCCGTGGATAGACATATCAGAATGGGAATGGGATGTGGAATTAAAATGTGTGGCCACTGGGAGATCCTGCTTTCTCTGGTGGACAGAGCGTAGGTGTTCAGCGAAACGGTCTCCTAGCCTGCGTCGGGTCTCGCCAATATATAGAAGGCCACATCGGGAGCACCGGACGCAGTATATCTCCCCAGCCGACTCACAAGTGAAGAGTCGCCTCACCTGGAAGGACTGTCTGGGGCCTTGAATGGTGGTGAGGGAGGAAGTGTAAGGACATGTGTAGCACTTGTTCCGCTTACACGGATAAGTGCCAGGAGGGAGATCAGTGGGAAGGGATGGGGGGGGACGAATGAATAACGGAGTCGCGTAGGGAGCGATCCCTGCGGAAAGCAGAGAGAGGGGAGGAGGGAAAGATGTGCTTAGTGATGGGATCCCGTTGGAGGTGGCGGAAGTTACGGAGAATAATATGTTGGACCCGGAGGCTGGTGGGGTGGTAAGTGAGGACAAGGGGAACCCTATTCCTAGTGGGATGGCGGGAGGACGGAGTGAGAGCAGGTATGCATGAAATGGAAGAGTTGCGTTTGAGAGCAGATTATGCCTTGTGAGCCTGATAGGAGGCACATGAACAATGTGACCCAGTCATTGGAACTGACTGAGTGTAACTAGAATCTCCATGTTGGTGATAATAGTTCATTTATCCTACCAGTAAAATGGCAACTCGTTCGGTTGCAGCAGCTTCTATGGGGCTAACCAGAAGTGTTATTGTTCTTTTAATCACATGTTTTCTGATCACAAGAACTTGCTGGATATTATGAAATTAAATTGCTGCAAGTCTTCTTCATCAGTGAGTTGCTCGTTGGTGGAGAAACTGAAGGAGCTGGACGGAACAGATCGTGCTGCTGTCCTGCATTAGGGAGGCACTTCAGGAGTTGACGTGAAAAGGCCGTGTGACGTCTAACAGCAAGTCTCTTCTCTTGTGTCTGCAAGATCCCCTGTTGAACATTGTTAGTGTGGAATGCTGCAAGTCTGATCCACTGATACGTTGGTGAATGGCAGGAAAGTTGCATCGCCTTGTTTGTAGTGAGGACGAGGCCTTAAGCTCAAAATACTCTGCAGATGCTGGGCTCAAAGAAACACGCACAACACGCTGGAAGAACCCAGCAGGTCGGGCAGCAGCCGTGGAAACGAACAGTCAATGTTTCGGGCCGAAGGGTCTCGGCCGAAACGTTGACTATTTGTTTCCACAGATGCTGCCCAACCTGCGGAAGGCCTTAAGCTGCAGTGTCTGTCACCTGTTAACAGTTGCCCAGGAGAGAGGCGTTAGAGGTAGTGCGCTCCGCCAGAGTACTGGGTACAGTTTGGCGCACCATCCAAGCTGGAGTTGGTGCTGCCCCCAGTGTTCACTCTACAGAAGACAAGCCATATTGTGTTCAACTGCAGACCGCTGCAACATTCATGGACTCGGTCTTGAACTATATTTTTTTGTGCAACTATATTTTACTGATATTTTATATGTGCTTGCCATCTTATTTGTGCTATGTGTGCCTGGTGGTGTGTGTGTGACGGTTGGTACTGTGATTTGCACCTTGGCGTCTGAGTAATGCTGTTTCATCTGATCGCATTCATGAGTATTCATGTAAAGTTGAAGGACAAAGAAGTTTGAACTTGAACTGCCATTCACTTGGACTATTTGTAGAAATAATATTAGTGGTATCTTTCCAGTGTTTTTAAGTGTCTGTTCTAGGTAGACTTTGCATCCCCAAAACTTCCTGCTGGAGTGGAGTTAACTTAGGAGATAGATGAGAAACTGCTCAATCTACATTGGCTCAACTTTACTACCAATGTCACTCTGACTTAAGTCATTGAGGTATTGTACAATGAGATTCTGTGGCATGCATTCAGAGGATAAATTCCATGTCACTGAAGCTTTCGAGAGAATGGTCCTTATACTTTATAATAACTTTTGTCATCTAGTATAACTTTATCATCTTGTGACTTGATAGAGAAGTACAAGATGATAAGCGACATAGATCGAGTGAATAGCGAGAGACCTTTTTCAAGGGCAGAAACGGCTAATAGCAGGAGACATAATTTTAAGGGGATTGGAGAAAAATATAGGGGGGATGTTAGATTTAAGTTCTTTACACAGAGAGTAGTGGGTGCGTGGAACGACCTGTTAGGAGTGGCGGTAGAGGCTGATATATGAGGGTGATTTAAGAAGCTGTTAGATGGATACATGGATGACAGAAAAACAGAGGGCTATGTAGGAGTGAAGAATTAGATTGATCTCAGAGGGTGTTAAAAAATTGGCACAGCACTGTGGGCTGGAGATCCTGTACTGGACTGTAGTGTTCTATATTCTATGCCAGTAGCCCTTGCTGCATAACATAGCTTTCTAACAACAAAGATCCACAAGAAGAACCAGGGCCACTTTCTATGTGTTGGGGATGGTAGACATCAGTGATCAAGTACATCTCCAGCACAGACGCTGGCCATTTGAGAAAAGAAAACCTCAAAGCCAACACATCAGGCAGGGATCTCTGCCTTCCTGTGTTCTTCAGAAATGTGGAATGGTTTAGATGGACTGTACTGCTGTAGTGGCAGCTCAGACATGTCTAGAATAAACCTACTGAGACGTTCTAACACATTCAGTCTGTGGAAGCTTGAAACTTGAAACTTGAAATATCTTTATTGTCATTGCATAGTACAATTTGTCATGCACCAACACAGCGAAAATGAGTTTGCAACTCTCATAATCATAGCTATAAAACAACAAATAAAATAAATAAACAATAAATAAAATCAAGTAACCAGCCAGTACAAGCAATGTCCAGCAGTATAAAAGCACAACTCAGATGCATGACAACTTCGAAAGTGGCAGCAGTAAACCTTCATATTATATTTAAGGATCACGCATTGAACTGGAAGTGAGTTACTTAGAGCTTTGAGTGACTCCGTAGAGTTTATTCTGTCATCTTTTTTATGATTAAAGAGGATAGAAACTCATTATCAGTGCAGTGGCATGAAATGCTGTGTATCCCTGGGGTAATTATGACATTGCCATCTTTCAAAGTTCGTGAGAGCTATAAAGTAATTAAAATTGGCCTTGTTCACTGCGACAACATGAATTTTTATATACTTTTTTTTAATTCCAAAACACTTCTGATCTCCAGTGAGTCACTGAATTGCACTAAAAATATCAACACATATTCATGATTTTATTGCAGATGGTATCTTTCCACATGAAGAGTTCAGGCGAGCAACAAGCTCCCAATCCAAAACCAAAGAGATTTTAAGCACTTGGTCTCATTTAGTTCTATAGGTCTCAAACATTGAGGCAGATAGCACAAACTGATCACAGAACAGGAAGAGGAATAAGACCAGTGCTGGGCATCTTGGGAGCGATGCCTGGCAAAGTTCAAAGTTCATAGTTCAAAGTAAATTTATTATCAAAGTATATCCTGTATATGTCACGTCATGAATTTATGAAAAACAAAGACTGACAAATAATCAATGTGCAAAAGAAGACAAGTTGTGTAATTTATAGAAAGTATATAAATAATACTGAGAACATGAATTGTAGGGTCTTTGAAAGTGAGTCCTGATGAAGGGTCTTGGCCCGAAACGTGCACTGTACTCGTTTCCATCGAGTCTGCTCGAGGTCCTCATGAGCTTCAGGACTGAGTCCATCACAGTGATGGCAGACGACACTTGTGGCCATCCCCCTCAACAACACTTTGGATACTGTTGTGGGAGGGGTGGGGGGGGGATTGTCGAGTCTCGATGAAGGGTCTTGGCCCGAAACGTCGACTGTACTCGTTTCCATAGAGGCTGCCTGGCTTGCTGAGTTCCTCCAGCAATTTGTGTGTGTTGCTGTAAGGTTCTGTTCAGCATTGAGATGAACGAAGTTATCCATGCTGGTTCAGAGACTGATGGTTGTAGGGAAATAACTATTCCTGAACCTGATGATTTGAGACCTAAAGCTCCGGTACCTCGGAAAATTTGGAGAATGGGGTTGAGAGGGAAAGTAAATCAACCATGATCGAATGGCAGAGCAGACTTGTTGGGATGAATGGCTTAATTCTAATCATATGTTTTATGGTCTTAGGTCTACACCCTAAGTCAGGACTGAAACCTGATCTGTGGCACTGTGAGGCTGTGTCATAGAAAATAGTTAAAACTCTAAACAGTGAAAGTCAGAATCAGAAACAGTCAGGTCTATTGTCGCTGATTTAAATTGTCTATTGTTGTAGCAGTACAGTGCAGGCATAGCAAATTATTATAGGTTCAAAGTACATTTATTATCAAAGTGCATATAGTATATATCTCCATAAACCACGCTGAGATTTATTTTCTTGAAAGCATATTCAATAAATCTATAGAACGACAGCCATAACAGAATTAATGAAAGACCACACCAACCTGGACATTCAAACAGAGCGCAGCAGACAACAAACTGTACAAATATAAAAATAAATAATTAATAATAATAAATAAACAATAAATATCAAGAACATGAGATGAAGAGTCCTTGAAAGTGAGTCCATTGGTTGTGGAAAAATTTCAAAGATTGGGCAAATGAAGTTGAGTGAAGATATCCCCTTTGGTTCAAGAGCCTGATGTATGATGGATAGTAGCTATTCTTGAACCTGATACCGTGAGTCTTGAGGCTCCTGTACCTTATTCCTGATGGCAGCAGCAAGAAAAGAGCATGTCCTGGGTGGTGAAGGGTCTTTAATGATGGATATTTCTGTCTTGTGACAGTGTTTCATGTAGATGTGCCCAATGGTTGGGAGGGCTTTACCAGAGAAGGAGTGGGCCTTATCCACCCTAAGTTTGAATAAAAATGGATGAACAAATCATACAAAAGAAGAATAGCGAGTAGTGGTCATGGGTTGATGGACCATTCAGAAATCTGAAGGCAGATGGGAAGAAGCTGTTCCTAAAATGTTGAGTGTGTGGGCTCAGGTTCCTCCTTGATGGTAGTAATGAGAAATAGGATGGCAGTAACATGAAATGGAAGTCTTCACAAACCAAAAATTCCAAAAGACAACTTGCCACAAGAAGTTGGAGTCCTAAATTAATTGAAAATAGTCAGCAAGTTCTGCATCATTTTGTAAAATCTCTTTACCACACTACATGTCAGGGAATGAGATGTAAATATTGTGTTTTAATGAGTTCAGAATCAGAATCAGAATCAGGTCTATTATCACCGGCATGTGTCATGAAATTTGTTAACTTAGCAGCAGCAGCTCATTGCAATACATAATACAGAAGAAAAAAATAATAAATAAATCAGTAAATCAATTAAAGTACATGTATATTGAATAGATTAAAAATCATGCAAACAACAGAAATAACATATATTAAAAACATGAGGTAGTGTTGAAGGGTTCAATGTCCATTTAGGAATCGGATGGCAGAGGGGATGAAGCTGTTCCTGAATCACGGAGTGTGTGCCTTTGGGCTTCTGTACCTTCCCCCTGATGGTAACTGTGAGGAAAGGGCATGCCCTGAGTGTTGGAGGTCCTTAAAAACGGAATCTGCCTTTCTGAGACACCGCTCCTTGAAGATGTCCTGGGTCCTTTGCAGGCTAGTACCCACGATGGAGAAGGAAGTCTGAGAATCAGAGCGGGAGTGTGGCAGAAGCCATTTTGATTTTTTCTTTTTCTCATCAGAGGTAAGAGAGGCAGGACTGCGCAGGCGTGTGACGTCAGGCAGTGAAGCGCAGAGGATTTAAAAGGAAGACAGCTATATACGGCGGGCAGCGTCGTATTGCGGGCACCAGAGTGAGCCGGGAGTAGAGTGAAGGCTTAAGGGATTTGTCTCAACGGGCTTAGGCGGAAACGGGCGAGGCAAAGTCGTTTTAGTTTTCAATTTTTCTTGTCATTTGAGGTAAGGGGGAAGTATGAGTGTGAGGGCAGCTTGCTGTTCTCAGTGTCGGACGTGGGAGGTCCTGGAGTCTCCTAGCCTCCCGGACGTCCACATCTGCGTCAGATGCGCTGAGCTGCAGCACCTAAGTGACCGTATTAGGGAACTGGAGCTTCAGCTCGATGAACTTCCTCTGGTCAGGGAGAGTGAGGAGTTGATAGAGAGGAGTTACAGGCAGGTGGTCATACCGGGGCCACGGGAGACAGACAAGTGGGTCACGGTTAGGAGGGGGATGAGGAAGAATCACGTAATAGAGAGTACCTCAGTGGCTGTACCCCTTGACAATAAGTACTCCTGTTTGAGTACTGTTGTGGGGGACAGCCTACCTGGAGGAAGCAACAGTGGCCATGCCTCTGGCCCAGAGTCCGGCCCTGTAGCTCAGAAGGGTAGGGAAAAGAGGAGGAGGAGAGCAGTAGTAATAGGGGACTCGATAGTTAGGGGGTCAGATAGACGATTCTGTGGATGCAGTCAGGAGAGCTGGATGGTAGTTTGCCTCCCTGGTGCCAGGGTCTGGGATGTTTCTAATCATGTCCAAGATATCCTGAAGTGGGAGGGTGAGGAGCCAGAGGTCATGATACATATAGGTACCAATGACATAGATAGGAAAAGGGAAGAGGTCCTGAAAGGAGAATATAGGGAGTTAGGAAGGGTGTTGAGAAGAAGGACCGCAAAAGGTAGGAATCTTGGGATTACTGCCTGTGCCACGTGACAGTGAGAGTAGAAATGGAATGAGGTGGAGGATAAATGCGTTGATGAGGAATTGGAGCAGGGGGCAAGGATTCAAGTTTCTGGATCATTGGGACCTCTTTTGGGGCAGGTGTGACCTGTACAAAAGGACAGGTTGCACTTGAATCCTAGGGGGACCAATATCCTGGTCGGGAGACTTGCGAAGGCTACTGGGGAGACCTTAAGCTAGAATGGTTGGGGAGTGGGAATCAAATTGAAGAGACTAGGAGAGAGGAGGTTAGTTCACAGATAGAGAAAGCTAGTAGACAGTGTGTGAGGGAGGATAGGCAGGGGACAGAGAAGGGGAGCGCTCAGATCAAAGCTGTATGGGAGAAGGAAGAAAATGATAACAAAGTTGTTTGCACCATTAGGGATAAACAGAGAGTAAAAGGTGGGGAGTTTCTTAAGTGCATCTATTTTAATGCTAGGAGCATTGTAAGAAAGGTGGATGAGCTTAGAGCATGGATTGATACCTGGAAATATGATGTTATAGCTATTAGTGAAACATGGTTGCAGGAAGGTTGTCATTGGCAACTAAATATTCCTGGATTTCGTTGCTTCAGGTGTGATAGAATCGGAGGGGCAAGAGGGGGAGGTATTGCATTGCTTGTCAGAGAAAATATTACAGCGGTGCTTTGGCAGGATAGATTAGAGGACTTGTCTAGGGAGGCTATTTGAGAGGAATTGAGGAATGGGAAAGGTGTAGTGACGCTTATAATGGGGACGAAAATTGGAGGAGCAAATTTGTAAGGAGATAGCAGATATTTGTACTAAGCACAAGGTTGTAATTGTGGGAGATTTTAATTTTCCATACATAGACTTGGAAACCCATTCTTTAAAAGGGCTGAATGGTTTGAAGTTTGTAAAATGTGTGCAAGATGGTTTTTTGCAGCAATACATAGAGGTACCAACTAGAGAAGGGGCAGTGTTGGATCTCCTGTTAGGGAATGAGATAGGTTAGGTGACGGAGGTACGTGTTGGGGAGCACTTCGGATCCAGTGATCACAATGTCATTAGTTTCAATATAATTATGGAGAAGGATAGGACTGGACCCAGGGTTGAGATTTTTGATTGGAGAAAGGCTAACTTTGAGGAGATGCGAAAGGATTTAGGAGGAGTGGATTGGGACAATTTGTTTTATGGGAAGGATGTAATAGAGAAAAAGAGGTAATTTAAATGTGACATTTTGAGGGTAAAGAATCTTTATGTTCCTGTTAGGTTGAGAGGAAAGGTTAAAGGTTTGAGAGAGCTATGGTTTTCAAGGGATATTGGAAACTTGGTCCGGAAAAAGAGAGAGATCTACAATAAATATAGGCAGCTTGGAGTAAATGAGGTGCTCGAGGAATATAAAGAATGTAAAAAGAATCTTAAGAAGGAAATTAGAAAAGCTAGAAGAAGATATGAGGTTGCTTTGGCAAGTAAGATGAAAATAAATTCAAAGAGATTCTATAGTTATATTAATAGCAAAAGGATAGTGAGGGATAAAATTGGTCCCGTAGAGAATCAGAGTGGATGGCTATATGCAGAGCTAAAAGAGATGGGGGAGATTTTGAACAATTTCTTTTCTTCGGTATTCACTAAGGAGAAAGATACTGAATTGTGTAAAGTAAGGGAAACAAGTAAGGTAGTTATGGAAACTATGATGATTAAAGAAGAGGAAGTACTGGCGCTTTTAAGGAATATAAAAGCGGATAAGTCTTCAGGTCCTGACAGGATATTCCCTAGGACCTTGAGGGAAGTTAGTGTGGAAATAGCAGGGGCTCTGACAGAAATATTTCAAATGTCATTAGAAACGGGGTGGTGCTGGAGGATTGGCATATTACTCATGTTGTTCCATTGTTTAAAAAGGGATCTAAGAGTAAACCTAGCAATTATCGGCCTGTGAATTTGACATCAGTGGTGGGTAAATTGATGGAAAGTATTCTTAGAGATGGTATATATAATTAACTTGATAGACAGGGTCTGATTAGGAACAGTCAACATGGATTTGTGTGTGGAAGGTCATGTTTGACAAATCTTACTGAATTTTTTGAAGAGGTTACTAGGAAAGTTGACGAGGGTAAAGCGGTGGATGTTGTCTATATGGACTTCAGTAAGGCCTTTGACAAGGTTCCACACGGAAGGTTAGTTAGGAAGGTTCAATCATTAGGGATTAATATTGAAGTAGTAAAATGGATTCAGCAGTGGTTGGACAGGAGACACCAGAGAGTAGTGGTGGATAACTGTTTGTCAGATTGGAGGCCGGTGTCTAGTGGTGTGCCTCAGGGATCTGTACTAGGTCCAATGTTGTTTGTCATATATATTAATGATCTGGATGATGGGGTGGTAAATTGGATTAGTAAGTATGCAGATGATACTAAGATAGGTGGAGCTGTGGATAATGAAGTAGGTTTTCAAAGCTTGCAGAGAGGTTTAGGCCAGTTAGAAGAGTGGACTGAAAGATGGCAGATGGAGTTGAATGCTGATAAATGTGAGGTGCTACATTTTGGTAGGACTAATCAAAATAGGGCATACATGGTAAATGGTAGGGCATTGAAGAATGCAGTAGAACAGAGTGATCTAGGAATAATGGTGGAATCTCATGTGGATAGGGTGGTGAAGAAAGCTTTTGGCATGCAGGCCTTTATAAGTCAGAGCATTGAGTATAGGAGTTGGGATGCAATGTTGGAATTGTATAAGGCATTGGTGAGGCCAAATTTGGAGTATTGTGTACAATTCTGGTCACCGAATTATAGGAAAGATGTCAGTAAAATTGAGAGCGTACGGAGGGGATTTACTAAAATGTTACCTGGGTTTCATCTCCTAAGTTACAGAGAAAGGTTGAACAAGTTGGGTCTTTATTCTTTGGAACATAGAAGGTAGAGGGGGGACTTGACAGAGGTATTTAAAATTATGAGGGAGATAGATAGAGTTGACGTGGATAGTCTTTTTCTATTGAGAGTAGGGGAGATTCAAACAAGAGGACATGAGTTGAGAGTTAAAGGGCAAAAGTTTAGGGGTAACATGAGGGTGAAATTCTTTACACAGAGAGTGGTACTGAGTGGAATGAGCTTCCAGCAGAAGTGGTTGAGGCATGTTCGATGTTGTTATTTAAAGTTAAATTGGATAGGTATATGGACAGGAAAGGAATGGAGGGTTATGGGATGAGTGCAGGTCGGTGGGACTAGGTGAGAATAAGAGTTCGGCACAGACTAGGAGGGCTGAGATGGCCTGTTTCTGTGCTGTAATTGTTATATGGTTATATGTTATATGGTTATATGGAACTGACAAAATTTAAAACCTTCTGCAGCTTCTTTCAGTCCTGTGCAGTAGCCCCCTTCCCCCCACCCACTGTACCAGACAGTGATGCAGCCTGTCAGTATGCTCTCCGTGGTATATCTATAGAAGTTTTTGAGTGTGTTTGTTGACATGCCAAATCTCCTCAAACTCCTAATGAAGTATAGTTGCTGTCTTGCCTTCTTTGTGACTGCATTAATATGTTGGGACCAGGTTAGATCCTCAGAGATCTTTACACACAGGAACTTAAAGCTGCTCACTCTCTCCGCTTCTGATCCCTCTATGAGGATTGGTATGTGTTCCTGTGTCTTACCCTTCCCGAAGACCACAACCAGCTCTATCATCTTACTGACAGTGAGTGCCAGTTTGTTGCTGCGACACCACTCCACTAATTGGCATATCTCACTCCTGTACCCCCTCTTGTCACCATCTGAGATTCTACCAACAATGGTAGTATCATCAGCAAATTAATCAGTGGTATTTGAGCTATGCCTAGCCACACAGTCATGAGTACAGAGAGACTACAGCAGTGGGCTAAGCACACATACCTGAGGTGCACCAGTGTTGATCATCAGCGAGGAGGACATTTTATCACTAATCCGCACAGATTATGGTCTTCCGGTTAGGAAGTCAAGGATCCAATTGCAGAGGGAGGTACAGAGGCCAAAGTTCTATAACTTCTCAATCAGGATTGTGGGAATGATGGTATTAAATGCTGAGCTAAAGTCGATGAACAGCATCCTGACATAGGTGTTTTTTGTCCAGGTGGTCTGAAGCCGTAAGAAGTGTCATTGTGTTTGCACCTGCCATTGACCTATTGTGGTGATAGGTAATTTTCAATGGGTTTATTGATTTCCCAGATACTGGGCAAGTTCGATAGACTGAGTACATGTATGCCATTTTTTTTGTATTGCAATGAAACCTAGAATTTTACTGCGGACAAATTTAATGATCCAGGAGTCCCAGAGGGAGCTGTGTTTAACGAGATTGCGGGCCAGAGATTGAGCTACAGAGTTGTGGTGTTAATTCTCCATCTCATGCTCCTTGGATTGTGGCAGGAGGCTGCAGGCACAGGATAACTACATTTCAGACTCTTTTAATGGGTTTAGTCTGTTCCTCAATGAATCACAGCCTCTGCTTTTCATTCTCCTGAAGCATATCAGAATTGAGTGGTAGAGCGAATCTGATGTGTTTTGCAATATGTCAGAATCTCCTCACACTGGAGGCAGGCTGGTGTTCCTCAAGGATGATGAATATCATCTCTGCAAGTTCTGATGTAGTGATTTTTGTGATTAAATTGTAATATTTTGTCGTTCCTACAGTGATTCTTTAATAGAATCAGGGAAAACAAATTAACAAAAGAGTTCGGGGCAGTTTAGAGAACTGACCCGTGCCTAACCTGCTGGTTCGGAAATCTGAGGTCCAATCAGAGACCAAGATGGCGGAGAGTGGGGATGGGGTGAGGGGAATTTGATTGGAATTGAAATTGGAATTGGTTTATTATTGCTACCTTCACCAAGATAAAGTGTAAAGCATATTGTTCATGCAGACCAGATTGTTAGGGATATGGAGAGAAGGTAGGAGATTAGGGCTGAGAGGTAAATGGGTTAACCATGATAAAATATCTGAGCAGACTCGATGGGTTAAATGGCCTAATTTCTGCTCCTATATCTTATGGTCTTATAGTCTTATTACATGGTGCATTGAGCCAGAATAAGCTAAAGCAACAGCAATGCAGAATTAAGTGTAACAGGGTCAGAGGGAGTGGAGTGCAGGTAAACAGTAAGGCACAGGAACATAACAAGGTAGACTGTGAAGTTAAGATTCCAGTTTACCATATTAGGGAATGACTTAATAGTCTTAAAAATGCCCAATCCTTGGCTCAGGCTTGGGGCCTGAGCTGAGGTACATGGATATCAGCGACTAAAGAACAAGGTTTTGGGGAGGGAGTGAATTCCATAAAAGGTTTCAGTTAGTGACAAACCTTGCAGTAGACTGAGGTTTGGAACACATTATTCGGAAATCAAGGTCGGAAAGTTGAAGGATTTGGACAATGCAGGCAATTGGGCTAGATGAGACTGAAGGAGAATTTTGAAGTCAGGATCAGGGCCTGGGTGGATGGTGGGGGGTGGGGGGTGGTTGCATGAAATTAAGGAGTTTGGGGAGAGATGCTTGTAGCTCAAACAGTCAGTGAGGTTGAAATTTGGAGATAAGTTATGGGTCTTATGTTACTAACCACAAGGCATCATCTATCAGCAAACAACCTATTTGCATATCAGGGACCTTTAGGCTGAAATAGCATAAATAATTAAAATCTAATTGCCACGATTGTAGCTAAAAATGGATGATCCTGGAAAAATATGGACTAATCTTCCTGAGAATGTTCCAAGAGGAACTTTTCACAGTAGTTATCATCAGCCTGGGTGTCTCCAATGTAGAATATAAACAAGCTTGAAAGAGCGCAGGAAAAATGTATACATTTATCGCTGGGGCTTGAGGACCTGAGTTATAGGGAAAGTTTGAATAGGATAGTACTTTTTTTTCCCCTAGAACACATGAGAATGAGGGGAGATCTTACTGAGCTATTCAAAATTACGGATTATGCATGCAGGCTTTTCCTCTTCAGGTTGTGTGAGACTAGAGTCAGAGGTCATAGGTTCAGGGTGAAAGGGGTATCTGAGGGAAACCGTCACTCTGAGGGTAGTGTGAGGGTGGAACAGGGCTGCTGGCGGAAATGGTAGGTGTGGGTCCAATTGGTAAATGGATGAGAGAGATGGTCCAGGTGCAGGTAGGTGGGACTCAGCAGGAAACCAGGCTGGCATGGACTAGATGGGCAGATTGGCCTGATTCAGTGCTCTCTATTTGAACCCAGGAAAAGTCTATTTTCATTTGCATATTGCTGATATAAACAGTACTTCACAATTTAAATTTGAATGCAAAAAAATTATAAATAGATGTGTACTTTAATGCTTTGGTGTTTATCGTGCTTAACAATTAGGTTAAGTGTGCAGTTGTTGGTGTTTCTCTTTGGGAATGCTTGCATTTATATAGGCCTCCATTCGCTTGCCTTGGTCCTCATTGCCTACCCCTTCAATTGACCTTTGAATTCTATTGGCTCACATTTCTTTGGCTCTTAGCGGTTCATAGATGGTGTCTATATGAGGATTCTTCTTCTTTTCAGGCAGTCCCTTGGTATCATTTATGGCTGATTCCTCTGTGATGTTTCAGATGGCTAATGAGGCGAATGGGGAACTATATACTCACCCACAGATGGGATCGCTCATGGCTGGCAGGGCTAGTAAATGGTAGTCTGTGAAGTGCCTAACTCCTTTTACCCCTTACTCATGGCCTCTGTGTGTTCCCAATTCTTGGCCTTGAGCTTTTCAACCTTCTTTCAGTGGGCAATGGGCCAAAGATTCCCGAGTGTCAGTGGAGATGATGCGTTTCTTTAGGAAGGCTTTGAACATAATCTTGAAAGTTTTTTTTCCACTGTCCAACTAGTATTCCCTTCTCATGTTAGAGATCAGAATAGACTACCCATTTTTGGTGCAGCACACGATCTGCTGGTGGATCGATCAATGTCAATGGGAGAATGGAAATTGTTGACACAAGAGATTCTGCAGATGCTGGAGATCTTGAGCAACATACACAAAAGTGCTGGAAGAGCTCAGCAGGTCAAGCAGCATCCATGAGGAGAATAGACAACCCTTGAGTGTGTTGACTGTGAATGCAAGCAACACATTTCACTGTATTCATGACAAATAAACTTAAATCTTGAAGACAGTCAATGCTTTAGGCCAAGTTGAGGTGTCTTGATGAAAGGACTCAGCCCAAAACATTAACTGCTTGTTCCATTCCATGGATGCTGCCTGACCTTCTGAGTTTCTCCAGCATTTTGTGCGTGTTGTTGGAAATAAATTGTTGCCTTATTATATTACATGAGGTTTCAATTTCTACATCCTTATTTGTGATGGGTATATTACCTGCATCTGCATCCAACGGGCAGATAATCCATTCAAACCTTTCCACATCTCCAGTATCCTTCCACATTCCAAGAGATGTATGGGTTAGGGTTGGTAAGTTGTGAGCACGCTATGTTGGCACTGGAAGCACAGTGACACTGTAGGGCTGCCCACAGTGCATCCTCGAATGGTCATTGACACAAACTACAATTTTCACTGCATGTTTCTATGTATATGTGACAAATAAAGCTAATCTATCATCCTTTATTATGCCAGCTTATTGGTCTCACTATAGTCTTATTTCTCTATTTTTTTAAAGGCTGTATCTAACACTTTTAAAAAAAGTTGCTTATGGTTCTTGTTTCAACAAGCACGGTGTCATAGGTCCCATAGAGTGACCAAACACAAGAACTTGTTATCCAGATCTCTTACAGAACATCATTTGCAGCTTTATTATTTTAACATTGTATATCAATGATTTATAGGCTGTGGGCATCGCCAGCTAAGCCAGCACTTATCCCCCATTCCTAGTTGCCCTTGAGAAGGTGGTGATGAGCTGCCTTCTTGCAGGGGAGATTTTGCATCGTGGTAATTACCATTGGATCAGTAATCCAGAGACCCAGTTATACATGGGGAACATGAGTTCGAATCCCACTGTGGCACAGAAAATATCTGATGACCATGAAGCCATGTTGATTGGTGTAAAAACCCATTTGGTTTACTAATGTCCTTCACTTCTGGTCTACATGTGCCTCCACATCCACAGCAATCAGGCTGACTCTTAACTGTTCTCTGAAATGGCCCAGCAAGCCATTATTCAGTTGTATCCAACTGCTAGAAAGAAGAACTCAGTGATAAACAAAAAAAACAGTCAAGTTTTTCCAATAGTAATTAAGTAGAGAATCAATAACATATTGTTCAGAAACTCAAGTGATTCTGCAGAGGCTGGAAACCGAGAGTAACACAGGCAAAACACTGGAATGAAAAAACTCAGATGGTCATGTAACATCAATGGAAGGGAATAAATAGATGACTTTTTGGCTGAGACTCTTCATCAGGATATTGACTGTTTATTCCCGTCAATAGACACTGCCTAACTTGCTGAGTTCCTTTCGGATGTGGCACGTTGTCCAGTTAATGAAGCGAGTGGTCAGTTCAATTTGGAAGCTGGGATGAGAAATGGCAAAGTTAAACCCAATCACTGCAGATGGAAACATCAGGGAAAAGGAAGAAGCATTAACACCTGGAATCTCTGTGAGGTAGGACTACGCTGCAGGAAAAAATAATTTTGGTTTGCAGGAGAATAGATCATTGAAAGCGAAGATACATTGTGCAGCAACTACAAGGAGAGAAACAAATAGGACAGTTGCACGCAGAGTCACAGGAACAGAGGCTGAAGCCATAGAGAATTGGGAAATAAATGAAAAAAATTGAGAATAATCAATAGGTCAGGCAACATCTGTGGAGAGAGAAACAGATGATGGTTCTGGTTGCTAGCCTTTGTTAGAATTCATCAGCTTCCATACAAATCTGAAGACTTCTTACCTGAATTATTAAATTAAGTATTGAGTCCGAGAATTTTTATACAGTACTTAGGCACATATAAATAGCTTGGATGCATGAGACATATGTGAGTGATGATAAGTCTGATCCACTCTTGCGGAATGAGAGTGGGAAGGAGCATGGAGAGGGAATCGTGGTTGGGAAAATGGGAAGGGAGAGGGGAGGGAATAGGAAGCAAGAGAGAGACATTCTCTATGTAATGACCAATAAACCAATTGTTTGAAATCAAATGAACTTGCCTGGTGTCTCAGGGCTGGGTGTGTCTGTGTCCACGCCAGCCCCCACTTCTGGCACTCCTTCCCTGCCACATGCCCACACCCCTCCCATGGTGCTCCACCCTCGCCATTCCCAATATCCTACATTCCCCCCAGATTTACAAGCTCTCTCTCTATTCCACATTGACAAGTATAATATGTCAAGTCCAAAGATGAAATACTGCTGCATTTTTGGAAGAGTGTTAGACCATAAGACATAGGAGCAGAATTAGGACATTTGGTCCATCAAGTCTACCCGACAATTCCATCATGGCTGGTTTATTATCCCTCTTAACCGCATTCTCTTGCCTTCTCCCTATAACCTCACTGATCAAGATCATATCAACCTCTATTTTAAATATCCTCAATGATTTGCCTTCCACAGCCATCTGTGACAATAAATTCCTAAGATTCATCGCCCTCTGGCTCAAGAACTTCCTCCTCATCTCTGTTGTAAAGAGGCATCCGTCTATTCTCAGGCTGTGCCCTCTGGTCCTAGATTCACCCAATATAGGAAACATGCAGTCTATTTAAGCCTATGAAAATATTTAATGGGTTTCAGTGAGATACCTCCTCATTTTTCTAAACTCCAATAAGTACAGGCCCAGAGCCATCAAACGCTCCTCATACATTAACACTTACATTCCTAGGATCATGCTGATGAACCTCCTCAAGACACTGTCCAATGCTAGCACATCCTTTCTTAGGTAAGGGGCCTGAAACTACTGACAATACTCCAAGTGTGGTCTGACCAACACTTTATAAAGCATCAGCATTACATGCTTGTTTCTATATTCTTGCCCTCTCAGAATGAATACAGTAATAACATTGCATTTTCCTTACTAACAACCAACTCAATCAGTTAAACTTTAGGGAATCCTGTACAAGGACTCTCAAATCCCTTTGCATCTTTGATTTTGTTTTTTCTCTCCCCTTTTTAGAAAACAGTCTGTGCTTTTATTCTTTCTACCAAAGTGCATGACCATACAATTCCCTACTCTATATTTCACCTGCCACTTCTTTGTCCATGCTCCTAATTTGTCGAAGTCCTTCTGCAGACACCCCACTTCCTCATCACTAATTGCCCCTCCACCTCTCTTTGTATTGTCTGCAAACTTGGCCACAAAGCTATCAATTCCACAATCCAAATTTACTGACGTAAACATGAAAATAAGTGGTCCTAACACTGACTCCTGTAGAACACTACTAGTCACCGGCACTCAACCAGAAAAGGCCCCCTTTATTCTCACTCTGTGCCTCCTGCCAAACAGCCAATTCTCTATCCATGCTTGTATCTTACCATGAGCTCTTATCATTTAGCAGCATCATGTACGGCAATTTGTCAAATGCCCTCTGAAAGTCGCAGTAAATTGGTCACTTACATGCAAGGAAAGATATCAATAAGATTGAAAGAGCATAGAGAACATTTACCAGGATGTTTCTGGGACTTGATGACCTGAGTTACAGGGAAAGGTTGTATTGGTGAGGACTTTATTCCCTGGAGCATAGGAGAATGAGGGGAGATTTGATGGAAGTATACAAAATCTTAAGGGTAGAGCTAGGGTAATTGCAAGTAGGCTTTTTCCACTGAGGTTGGACAAGACTAGAACTAGAGGTGATAGGTTAAGGGTGAAAGGTGAATATTTAAGAGGAACCTGTGAGGAACTTCTTCATTCTGAGGGTGGAGTGTGCGCAGCATGAGATGCCAGCAGAAGTAGTGGGTGCAAGTTCAATCTCAGTATTTAAAAGACATCTGGGTAAGTACATAAATGGGAGGAGTATGGAAGGCTGCAGTGAGTGTATGGTGATGGCACTAGGCAGAATAACAGTTTGTCATGACTAGACAGGCCAAATAGTCTGGTTCTGTGTTCCAGTATGCTATGAATCTATGACATAGGTAGCATCTGTAGAGAGAGGAACAGGTGATGTTTCAGTGTGCTGAACTTTATCTGAATTCTCAGCTCCCATACAAAACTGATGACTTGTTATCTGAATTGTTGAATTGGGTGTTGAGTCCTAGAATTATTATATGTCAAGTCAGAAGATGAAATACTGCTGCATTTTTGGTTCCTGTTCTGGTGTTACTGTCTTTAGACTCCACTTTTGGAGTCTAAAGACAGTAACACCAGAACAGGAACCACCCCCCTCCCCTTTTTCTTTCTCTCCAGGCTTCCCATCCCATGATCCTTTCCCTTCTCCAGCTTCCCCCCCCCATCTGTCTTCTCCTATCATTTCAGATCTCCCCCTCCCCATCCCACTTTCAAATCTCTTACTATCTCTTCTTTCAGTTAGTCCTGACGAAGGGTCCCGGCCCGAAACGTCGACTGTACCTTTTCCTATAGATGCTGCCTGACCTGCTGTGTTCACCAGCACTTTTTGTATGTGTTGTATGAGAATTAAAGTGTCAGGAAGCTGGAATGATGGATCAAAGGTGCTCATTAAAGCAGAAACGTAATCTGCAGTTGATTTGCCCTGTGTTGGAGACACTTCACTGAAAGCAACAAATGCGAAAGGTTAAACTGGAAAAGATATATGTGAACATCTTGTGATAAGCACAGTTGGGGTTTGGCCCCATTTGAAGTATAAGACCAATCGATCACATGATATAGGAGCAGAATTAGGCCATTTGGCCCATCAAGTCTGCTCTGACATTTCATCAATGGTGATCCAATTTTCCTCTCAGCCTCAATCTCCTGTCTTCTCCATGTATCCCAACATGCCCTGACCAATCAAAAAAGTATCAACCTCGGCCTAAAATACACATAAAGAACTTGGCCTCCACAGCTATGTGTGGCAAAGAATTCCCCAGATGTGTGAGGCCCTGACGACTGAAATGGCATAATACTACCTAAGTTAAAAACTGAAGGATTTCCAGTATCTGCAGGATTTTCTCATGTTTGTTAAAAACTAAAGGTCATTTATCTCCCCATCTTATCTGAGATCAGGGAAATGAACTTCAAAGGTGGAATACGTAAGATGAGTTTGTTGGAATAAGTAAGAGGAGTTTGTTGGAATAAGTAAGAGGAGTTTGTTGGAATAAGTAAAAGACCAATAGGATACTTTACTGAGATCAGAATCAGAATGAAAATCAGGTTTATTATCACTGACACAAGAGAGTCTGCAGATGCTGGAAATGCAAAGCAACACACAGAAAATGCTAGAGAACTCAGCAGGTCAAGCAACATCTATTGAAATAGAGAAACAGTCGATGTTTCAGGCTGAGACCCTTCATCAGGAATCAAGGATAGATGCCTGACCTGCTTGATCTGCTGAGTTCCTCCAGCATTTTATGTGTGTTATTATCACTGACATATGTTATGAAGCTTTTTTGTCTTGTGGCAGCAGTACAGAGCAATACATAAAGACTAACTCTATTTTACAATAAGAAGTATATAAGAAGTAAATAAGTAGAGCAAAGAGAGAGAAAATTAGTGTTTATGGACCATTTAGAAATCTGATGGCAGAAACTCTTCCTAAAATGTTAACTATCGGTCTTCAGGCTCCAGTACTTCCATCCTAATTGTAGTAATGAGAAGAGGGCATGTCTGGATAGTGGAAGTCCTTAATGATGGATGCCATCTTCTAGAGGCACTGGTCCCTGAATATGTCCTCAACAGTGGGAGGCTAGTGGAGCTGGTTGAGCTTACAACCCTCTGAAGCCTCTTTCAATCCTATATGTTCAATCGTCCACGTCAGGTGGTGATGCAGCCAGCCAGACTGCTCAATACATTTGTAAAAATTTGCTGCAGACTTTGCTAACATACCAAATCTCTTCAAACTCCCAATGAAGCATACCCTTAAAATAGCAAGTAGAGCACTGAGCAATGATTTAATGCAGCCTATTGAACTGCATCCAGGGTTCATGGGATTTTATTCTGATGAGGGAAGGTGACTGGATAGATCAGGTATAATTATTTCAACAGAGAGGATGGCAAATATTTGTGCTAAAGTGCTCAAAAAGTCATCAAGGTTGATAGCATCAGTAATCTTAATGGGGAATTGGGCAAGCTATTAGCAAAAAAATCAGTTCAAGGATATATGCAGTGAACCAAATATATTCTGTTTTTGAACTCAGAACAGAAAAAAAATCGGCCTAACAGTTATTAGTCTTTTACATCAGTGTAATAGCAATCTAAGTCTGAGCAATAAGGAGGTTAGAGGGTGTTGGCTTGTTTAATCAAAACAGAAGGTTTTGGGAAGATATTAATCAAGTATTCAAGACATTAAGAATATGTGTAAATTGAAACCGATTGATCTCTACAAGAGATTCACAATACAGAATCTGGAGTCAGGGCTCAAGCCATTGGAAGGCGGGAGTTCAGAAGACAGAAAGGAAGGATGGAAAGATGTGTATTCGGATCACAGGGATACCACAGCCAATGATGTGGCTTTCAACAGTTGTCCTTGTACGTACGGTAGAGACTGCAAGAGGAAGAATGCTAAAAAAAGACAATCTTTTAGCTGCCCACCTAAAAGTTTGGAGAAAGATGGTTTGAAAACAAAAAGGTAGATGGGATATGAGTGACTGAAGAGAGTTGGTAAAGTGAGTAGTCGTCTCCACCACAGGCTTGGCAGCAGTCCTCAGGAACCCCCCTGGTCAGCTCTTAGAAAGAGCTGCCCATGACATCATTACATGGTGACCAGGATGAACATTGTGGAAATAATGGCTAAAGACACAAATGGGGACAATAGCCCATCCGTTACCTGCTTGGTCCTTGGGGTAAGTCAATGTCAGTTCTGGTCCTTAGGATAATCACAATGCCTTGGCTCATTTGATGCTGTTCTTCAGACCACAAACCACAATTAGCCTGGGACAAGGAACTAGATTGGCTCCACGACCAACAATTCAGCAAGACCTTGGACCAGAGATCCAGGGATGAGGGACCTAAGAACTCGAAGCATAGGAATCAGGATTGAACCTGGCCTGATCAATTGGGCTCACACAGATCTAAGTACATTTCCAGCTCTTGATAAAGTTATCTCACATTGGTGGACTTAGTGTTGTCACTACAGAATGTGATGAATCCATGGAATTCATTGCTATAGACAACTAAGGAGGCCAAGTCACCGGGTACATTTAAATTTGAAGCTTGAAAGGTTCTTGACCAGTTTGTTTGTTCATTATGTGCCATGTCATACAAAAGTGATTTGCCATGCCTTCTGGGCAGTGTCTTTAGTCGTAGTCATAGTCATAGTCATACTTTATTGATCCTGAGGGAAACTGGGTTTCGTTACAGTTGCACCAACCAAGAATAGAGTATAAATATAGCAAAATAAAAACATAAATAATTAAATAATTATATGTAAATTATGCCAGGAAATAAGTCCAGGGCCAGCCTATTGGCTCAGGGTGTCTGACCCTCCAAGGAAGGAGTTGTAAAATTTGATGGCCACAGGCAGGAATGACTTCCTATGACGCTCTGTGCTGCATCTCGGTGGAATGAGTCTCTGGCTGAATGTACTCCTGTACCCACCCAGTACATTATGTA
This sequence comes from Mobula birostris, assembly GCF_030028105.1. Lineage (NCBI taxonomy): Eukaryota > Metazoa > Chordata > Chondrichthyes > Myliobatiformes > Myliobatidae > Mobula > Mobula birostris. The sequence continues at coordinate 20,172,155 of NC_092370.1, read as the reverse complement.
GTGGATGGGAAACATTGTCCAAGATAGCATGCAACGTACACAGCATCCTCTTTTCAGACACCGCCGTCAGAGAGTCCAGTTCCATCCCCACAACATCACTGGCCTTACGAATGAGTTTGTTGATTCTGTTGGTGTCTGCTACCCTCAGCCTGCTGCCCCAGCACACAACAGCAAATATGATAGCACTGGCCGCCACAGACTCGTAGAACATCCTCAGCATCGTCCGACAGATGTTAAAGGACCTCAGTCTCCTCAAGAAATAGAGACGGCTCTGACCCTTCTTGTAGACAGCCTCGGTGTTCTTTGACCAGTCCAGTTTATTGTCAATTTGTACCCCCAGGTATTTGTAATCCTCCACCATGTCCACACTGACCCCCTGGATGGAAACAGGGGTCATCGGTGCCTTAGCCCTCCTCAGATCCACCACCAGCTCCTTAGTCTTTTTCATATTAAACTGCAGATAATTCTGCTCACACCATGTGACAAAATTTCCTACCGTAGCCCTGTACTCAGCCTCATCTCCCCTGCTGATGCACCCCAACTATGGCAAAGTCATCAGAAAACTTCTGAAGATGACAAGACTCCGTGCAGTAGTTGAAGTCCGAGGTGACCTCATCTTTACAAAATGGGTGACCCCAGCCATTATCAATACTCATCAGAGATTGACTGCCTGGTGCATAACCAGGACTTGTGATATGCACTAGCTGCTCATATGATCATCCGCCACCTGCTCCCATGGTTTCATGTGGCACTGATCATGAGGAGGTTAAGCAGGTGCTACATTTTGCCGGCTAGTAGCATCACTCTAGACTTCAAGTAAGATGGTCCTGAGTTCAAACCCAGCTGGACCCCAACCTGGGCAGCAGCAGTATCAGTGCGGAAGAAAGACCTGGCAATCTACTTCGATATCTTGCCATGAACACCCTATGGACCCTATGGTGCATGAGATTATTAAGAGTTGGACTCGACTAAAAGACTGAACAACAGCAAACACTTTGCCCAATTGTGACCTGAAGGGAAGGAGTGCCTTACTCCTCCTGTGGTAGAGTTGTATCTCCACCCATTGGTAAGAATAAGCATGATTAGTGTTAATCATTAGTGTTAAAGATTACAGGGAGCAGGCAGGAGAATAAGTTTGAGAGGGAAAATAAATCAGCAAATCAATTTTCTAATGGCGGAGCAAATTCATTGGGCCGGAAGGTCTAATTCTGCTCCCATGTCTTATGGTCTTAAAATAGGTGCATCACTTATGGGGACAGGTCTGGTAAAGTAGAAAGGAGCCCTGAAGATGTGGCAAGATTAAGGGGCAATGCATGAAGTAGCAAAGAGGCAGTGAGTTAGCATGAGAAGAGGCAATAGAGTAGCAGATAGAAGGTATTAGAGAGGCGGCAAGTGTAAAGGCAAGGATGCAGTTTATGGAGCAGGAAGAGAAATAGCATTTACAGTACTGTGCAAAAGTCTTAGGCACATATACAGTATATAACTAGGGTGCCTAAGACTTTTACACAGTGCTGTGTATTGCACTGTACTGCTGCCGGAAAAGCAAAACAAACTTCATGGCATATGTGAGTGATGATAAACCTGACTCTAATATGATTCTCTGTTGTGGACTGAGAGTGGGAAGGGGATAGGAAGAGGGGAATCATGGTTGGAAAAAGGGGAAGGGACAGGGGAGGGACCAGGAAGCATCAGAGAGACATTGTGTGATGATCAATAAACAAATTGTGTGGAATCAATTAACCTTTCCTGGTGTCTCAGGGCTGGGTGTGTCTGCACCTGCACCACCCCTCTCCCCTGGCACTCCTTCTCTGCCACCCATCCCAACCCCTCCCACAGTGCTCCATCCTCACTATTTCCAACATCCTTCACTCCCACCAGATTCACAAATTCAGTCTTTGCTCCTCGATTCATGAATTTATACATTTTCCATTCTTTTGTCTGTGTTCTCACTTTCTGATGGCTTCCATTCACTCATTGACTAGGCACCTGTTACAGCTGACTCATGTAGCCAGCCAGGCTCCCACCTCCTTGATCCACCCTTAAAATGACCTTTTCTTCACTCCTTCCCAGTTCAAGTCATAGAGCACTACGGCACTTAAACAAGCCTTTCAGCTCCTCCAGTTTGCACCATTCTATTACTCTGCCTAGTCTCATCGACCTGCACCCAGACCATAGCTCTCCACAGTCCTCCCATCCACCTACCTATCTAAATATTTTCATAAATGTTGAAACCGAACCCACATCCACCACAAACAAGAGAAAAATCTGCAGATGCTGGGAATCTGAGCAACGCACATGGAATGCTGGAGGAACTCAGCAGGCCAGGCAGAACCTTTGGAAAACAGTACAGTCATTGTTTTGGGCCGAGACCCTTCATCAGTCCTTAAAATGCATGCAGTATGGCAGGAACTGGCGGGAAGAGAGAGTGGGATCTGGTGGCGAAGGTTTTTAACCTATTCTGGAACACCATCCTAATGTACATCTACATGTGAGATGGAATGGGGTGCCCCTTGAGTTGATCTGCCTTGAGGAGATCTATAGTGGGGTGGGGAGTGGTTTATGGGGCTGTACATGAGTTCAAAGAAAACTACCTTCCCTACTTTGTGTGGTTTTCAGTGATCCCTTTTGTATCTAAGTAGGTAGGAGTCCCCAGTCTAGATTAAATTAACAATTCCCAATTGTTAACTATTCCCAATACTCTAATTTGATAGATCCAATAGGCCTAGTAATTAGGCTTACTTTCGACTATTTGGGGAGTAGGTGTTGTTTTCAGGCCTAATTCTTAGGCTTCATTTAGACCATTTATGGAGTAAGCTTGAAATGTTTCAATCCATTTCCTCTTTTTCTTTGAAGGTTTGACTAGTTGATGTAACTTTCCAAGACTAGGATCTCCAAAGACTGGATCCCATGCTGCTGAAAACGTCTGTGACAGGTCTGTTCTAGTCTTCCTTTGCAATGTTACTAGGTGCCCTGTGGATACTTCTGATCTGCCCTCCTATTTAAGTAATGCACATTCTAGGACTGTAGATTTGTAGAATATACTCTAACCAATTACACACTTCTGTGTATTATTCTTGTACGTTGTTCTTCATGGTCTCACCTTCTCTCACTTATGATTTCTGTCAATAATTATGTTTTTAAGTAGCCTTCATGCTGTTTCTAATAAGTTATTACTGATCTTTTATATCCGTGCTACTTCCCTACACTCATCCCACATCCTTTGATTATTTTAATATAGAAAATTCTACCTCAGAAAATAATCTCATAGAATTCTGGATTTTGTACCCCAAGGGATAGGATGCAAGAATAAAAACTAAGTTATAGTTGTGCAAATCCTGCTTTTCCCTCACACTGAGCATTGTAAACATTTATATGCATAAACACAAGAGATTCTGCAGATGCTGGAAATCCAGAGCAACACACAGAGGAACTCAGCAGGTCAGGTAGCATCGATGAAAATGAATAAACAGTCAATGCCTTGGGATGAGTCCCTTCTTCAAGACTGGAAAGGAAGGGAGAAAACACCAGGATAAAAACGCTGGGGGGCAGGGAAAAGAGGAGTAACTAGAGGAGACAGGTGGAGCCAAGTGGGTAGGAAAAGTAAAGAGCCTAGGAAGAATGAATCTGATAATACAGGAAAGTGGGCCATGGCAGAAAGGGAAGGAGGAGGGGTACCGGGGGAGGTGAGAGCCAGGTGAAGAGAAGAGGTAAGAGGCCAGGGTGGAGAAGAGAAGAAGATGGAAGGAGGATGAGTATTGGTATTTGGATTGCTTGGCTTAAATTAACAGCTGAAAATACACATTGGGGAAATAACACATTTCCGTTTTCCGAGTAAAAGGAGCGATTTGATTTTTTCCCTTCAAAATACAGGTGACCCCCCCGCTTTACGAAAGTTCGCTTTACGCCACTTCGCTTTTACAAAAGACCTACATTATTACCTGTTTTCGCTAACTGAAAGAAATCAAAGAGGATTTTCGCTTTTAGGAAAAAAGGCTCCCGCTTTAAACTTGTGTTTACCCTGAGAAAGACTACCATTACCGTGAAACCTTGCGCAGGCAGGTATGTGCACATGCGTGTATGAACTGATGTTTTCTACAAATCGGTTTTGGCTAAATCTTCCCAATTCTGATAAGTGAAACTACACTGTATATACATTATTCCTACTTTATATGGGCTGTGTATTTATCATATCATTCCTGCTTTTACTATATGTTAGTGTTATTTTAGGTTTTATGTGCTATTTGGTATGACTTGGTAGGTTTTTTTTGGTCTGGGAATGGTCAAAATTTTTTCCCATATAAATTAATGGTAATTGCTTCTTCGCTTTACAATAAGTTTCATAGGAACACTCTACTTTTGGATAGTGGAGGAAACCTGTAATAAGCATACTGAAAGTTAGATTTCTGTTTATTGTGGCATCTTGGATGAGAAGTCAAAGTTTTGAAGCACTTTTACACTTCTGTAAATGGCACTGAGGCTGAATAAGTCATTCTAAACTATAAAATTTACAATGGTTTTATTTTCATTAATCAAAGACACTAAAGAGTATGTTTACATAACAGGTAGGTATATAAGAACTTAAGAAATAGGAGCAGGAGTAGGCCTATATACAGTATATGAAGTTAGCTCCAGTTTGCCCCGAATTTAGAGAATACTTTTTTTTTACTTCAGCCCCGACGTTTAGGAAATATTGTTAAATCTTTACAGAAGATTTCAGTTTTAAGTACTTAGAGGTTTTTTGTTTCTTCCCCAGATGTTTTCTGCAACCCCTACTACGCTGTAATTACATAACATGAAAAATTACGTTTGACTTAGAACTCAGCATAATTCCATTGAACAGTAGAAATAGCTTGAGGGGCTTTTAGGCCCTTTCCGATTCCAATATTCCTAGTAAAAGGACAAACACCTGCATCTACGTTTATTCATGAGCTATACAGTACATGGGAGTGTTGGGCTTAGTATTAATTACATTTCCTGCATGGGATTGCTGCAGGCACGGGAAAGATAATTTGAAGGGATTCCAATGCACTTTTCTGAGAGGAAGTTAAAAACATTGATACATATATTTTTCTCCCTGATGTACTTAGGAACTTCTGTTAAACTAACTCTGTGAACTGAAACATTGATAATATTTTCTCAAACAAAAGCAGGAATTATACTGCTGAGATCTATCTCTGAACCTGTGAGAGAACAGGTGAAGGCTGCTGGATAAATTACTGACAGCAATAAGTATTTGTCTCTCGTGCAGAAGGAGTTGTGGTGAGAAAATCAAAAGAGGCCAACAAAGTATTAAATACATGTACTGTAGGGAATTATTTCAAGTCAGTAGATCCTATTGATGAGCTCAGTGCCAAAGCTGCCTTTCAACTTATCATAAAACAATTTTTTAAAAATCTTCCTGTAAAACAAATATTCCCCATAAAACAAAAAACAGTGGAATTACAACATGTTATTCACTGAAGATATACTTCATCTTAGCTTAAAGTGAGGGATTGACTCTCCTTCATCAACAGTGAAATATTGTCCACTGACACACTCCAATTTTCAGACAAGCTACACTCTCTTTAAGACGTCAATATCTCTTTAAAATGAATTTTTCCCCTGTCCATGGGCAATTAGTGAGATAGAAAAGTCCACTGGAAAGTTTCAATCAAGCCAATGCAAACTGCCTATCACAACTTCCCCTCTAAACAGGCCAGTAAGCAATTCAATTGCTCATAAGTGCTGGCATAGCCAGCAAAGTCTACATATACACATAGACTATATATATGTATACCATCAAACAAGACAACATTTCTCTGAATCAGGGTGTAAATCACAGTAGTGCACATAACGCACAATAACTTAGGAACGTAAGAGTTAAATCTACAAATGAATTATGCATGGATAAATAAAGTGCATAAATTAAATATTGTAGGGTACAGTATAAATTATCTGCTGACACTTCAAATGCGATGTGGCAGGGAACCCAGAAGCCAAATGGTCTGAGCTGTTTCCCATCCTGACTGTTATTGTCTTTAGGCATCAGAGTCTCCTGCCTAATGGTAGATAGTCAAAGAGGATGCTGAATGGATGGGTGGGATTCTTGATAACACTAAACACCCTGCATACTCAGCACTCCTGATAAATGTCTATGATGGATGGTAGGGAAACCCCTATGATCCTCTTGGCCGTTCTCACAGTCCTTTGAAGGGACTTCCAATCCGATGCTCTGATCCATGAATATAGAGGACATAGGGACTTTTAAAGGGAATTAGAAGGCTGTAGTGAAATCATCACAGAAAAGGTAAGAAGAATCCAAAATCATTCTATAAGTATATTATGTTTAAGTGTGAAGCCAGGAAAAAGGGTAACCTATATGTGTAACTAGAGAATATGGGAGAGGTTCTAAATGAATAGTTTTTATTTGAATTCATTAAATAGGAGATAGAGGATCGTGAGTTCAGGGAGGGATATATTGATAATCTGTGCCATTGCAGGTATTAAGTAAATGGAGTTGTTGGACGTCTTGGAACAAGTAAGGGTAGATACGGTACTGTGCAAGTCTTTGGCACATATGCAGTGTATACATAGAGTGCCCAAGACTTCTGCACCACAGTATCGTAGTAATTTTATATATTGCACTATACTGTTGCCGCAAAAAAAAAACAAATTTCGCAACATGTGGGAGATGATAAGTCTGATTCTGATATAGAACATAGAACATAGAAAAGTACAGCACAGTACAGGCCCTTTGGCTCACAATGTTGTACCGACCCTCAAACCCTGCATCCCATATGACCCCCCACCTTAAATTCCTCCATATACCTATCTAGTAGTCTCTTAAACTTCACTAGTGTATCTGCCTCCACCACTGACTCAGGCAGTGCATTCCACGCAACAACCACTCTCTGAGTAAAAGACCTTCCTTTATATCCCCCTTGAACTTCCCACACCTTACCGTAAAGCCATGTCCTCTTGTATTGAGCAGTGGTGCCCTGGGGAAGAGGCGCTGGCTATCCACTCTATCTGTTCCTCTTATTATCTTGTACGCCTCTATCATGTCTCCTCTCATCCTCCTTCTCTCCAAAGAGTAAAGCCCTAGCTCCCTTAATCCCTGATCATAATGCATACTTTCTAAACCAGACAGCATCCTGGTAAATCTCCTCTGTACCCTTTCCAATGCTTCCACATCCTTCCTATAGTAAGGCGACCAGAACTGGACACAGTACTCCAAGTGTGGCCTAACCAGAGTTTTATAGAGCTGCATCATTACATCGCGACTCTTAAACTCTATCCCTTGACTTATGAAAGCTAACACTCCATAAGCTTTCTTAACTACCCTATCCACCTGTGAGGCAACTTTCAGGGATCTGTGGGCATATACCCCCATAGCCCTCTGCTCCTCCACACTACCAAGTATCCTGCCATTTACTTTGTACTCTGCCTTGCATTTTGTCCCTCCAAAGTGTATCACCTCACACTTCTCCGGGTTGAACTCCATCTGCCACTTCTCAGCCCACTTCTGCATCCTATCAATATCTCTCTGCAATCTTCCACAATCCTCTACACTATCTACAACATCACCAACCTTTGTGTCGTCTGTAAACTTGCCAACCCACCCTTCTACCCCCACATCCAGGTCGTTAATAAAAATCATGAAAAGTAGAGGTCCCAGAACAGATCCTTGTGGGACACCACTAGTCACAATCCCCCAATCTGAATGTACTCCCTCCACCATGACCCTCTGCCTTCTGCAGGCAAGCCAATTCTGAATCCACCTGGCCAAACTTCCCTGGATCCCATGCCTTCTGACTTTCTGAATAAGCCTACCGTGTGGAACCTTGTCAAATGCCTTACTAGAATCCATGTAGATCACATCCACTGCACTACCCTCATCTATATGCCTGGTCACCTCCTCAAATAACTTTATCAGGCTTGTTAAACACGATCTGCCCTTCACAAAGCCATGTTGACTGTCCCTGATCAGACCATGATTCTCTTAATGCCCATAGATACTATTTCTAAGAATCTTTTCCAACAGCTTTCCCACCACAGATGTAAGGCTCACTGGTCTATAATTACCCGGACAATCCCTACCACCTTTTTGGAACAAGGGGACAACATTCGCCTCCCTCCAATCCTCCGGTACCATTCCCATGGACAACGAGGACATAAAGATCCTAGCCAGAGGCTCAGTAATCTCTTCCCTCGCCTCGTGGAGCAGCCTGGGCAATATTCCATCAGGTCCCGGGAACTTATCCATCCTAATGTATTTTAACAACTCCAACACCTCCTCTCCCTCTGTTGGGCCTCTTTTCTGGACTGAGAATGAGAAGGGGGCAGGGAGAGCAGAATCATGGTTGGAATAAGGGGAAGGGTGGGGGAGGGAGCAGAAAGCACCAGAGAGACATTCTGTAATGGTCAGTAATCCAATTGTTTGGAATCAAATGACCGCACCTGACGTCTCTAGGCAGGGTGTCTCTGCACCCGTGGCACTCGTTCACTGCTACCTGTCCCACACCCCTTCCACTGCACTTCACCCTTGCCATGTCCAACATCCTTTACTCCGCCAAATTTACAAACTGCTCTCTATTTCACATTGTCAGATACAGTACTGTGCAAAAGTCTTAGGCACCCTAGTTATGCTTAAGACTTTTGACAGAACTGTAAATATCCAGGGTCTGATGAGATCTCTCTGAGAATGCTATGAGAAACAAGGGAGGTAATAAATGGGCCCTGCTGGAGATTTTGCATTTTTTGTTAGCCACAGATGATTTATCAGAAGACTGCAAGGTAGCTCAGGTCACTCGTCTGAGTGCTACTGGTATCATGTCACCCAGTACTACCTGTCGCATGGTCGGGTGGTCAGCGACTAAACTGGCTCCCCCACCAGGCTTGCCTGGTGAGGAGGGTGGCTAGACACCCCGCAGGACGAAAAACAAGACCTGTCAAAGGGCGGATGAACACTCTCGTAGGGTCAATGGCCATCTAGCAAACACGTGCCATAAAGCGCGGAAAGGGCATCCCTTGCATCAAAGCTTGTTCTGGCCACTCACTGCAACAGAACTTCGCCCAGCCGTCTTGGACCCCACCATGCCACTGGATCTGGGAGGGGATGTCAAGAGGGTGGGTCTGGACCTGCGCAACCCCCTACTCACCTAAAATCCACTCACGCACACGCTGTTCCTTTTGAGAGGAACCATCGTCATCCTATGGAATGGATAGCCAGAGAGAGGGAGCAAGGTAGCTCGTGTTCGTGGGATAGCTAATGTTTTTTTTTAATTTATTTAAGAAGTGCCCAGAGAAAAAGACAGGAAACAACAGGTCAATGAGCCTTATGTCATTGAAGAGTAAATTACTGGAAAAAAATTCCAAGGGACATGATTTATGTTAATTTGAAAAGACAGGATGGTAGATGTTGTCTTAGAGGACTTTAGTAAAGTACTTGACAAGGTCGCACATGGTAGACTGGCCTAGAGGGAAATGAAACATAGGATCCAAAGCAAGTTGCCTAATTAGATCCAAAATAAGCCTGGAGATAGAGGAAGAGATTATTTATTTATTGAGATACAACACAGGAAAGGTTCACCCAGCCCTTTGAGTCAACAGCTCAGGAAATCCCGATTTAACTCTAGCCTAATCACAGGACAACTTACAATGGCCAATTAACCAACCAACTGGTACAACTTTGGACTATGGGAGGAAACTGGAGCTCCCAGAGGAAACCCACATGATCACGGGGAGAATGTACAGGCAGTGGCGGGAATTGAACCTGGTTCACTTGTATTAAAAGTATTGTGCGAACCACTGTGCTATCGTGCCACCCCAAGTGGTGGAGGATGTTTTGCTGATTGGAAACTAATGTTATTGTGGATAGTGAGGAAGGTCATCCAAGACTAGAGCAGGACATAGATCTGATGGAAAGTTGGACAGAGAGGTGGTAGACGGAATTAAATAACAACACCTTTGAGGTGTTATATATTAAGAAGTCAGCTAGGGTGGGATGCATACACCAAATAGTAGGACACAAAGGAATGTTGATGAAAAGAAAAAGTTAGATATCCAAGTCCATAGTTCCCAGAAAGTGGCAACATAGGTGAGGTGGTGAAGAAGGTATACGTATAGCTTGCTTGCCTTTGAAGGTCTGAAGGTTTATAAGAGTTGGGACATTCTTTTGCAACCTCATAGAACACTGGTTAAAGCTACATTTGGCAGATTGTGTGCATTTCTGGTCAGCACACTAGAGGAAGGGTATGAATGTGCAGGTGCCTAACAACACACTTCCCAACATACAGTATAGAGTTCGGGAATGAGAATTGAGCAGGTGGGCAAATATGAACTTGTAGAATAAGTTAGATAGTTGTCAATTCAAATCATGGTCCTGAAGGTCAATCCTGAAAATTAGGACTGATGTACTGTGTTGTTAATAAATGTTGAAAGTTAAATGATGCATGTTAAAATGAACTCTGTCATAAAAGACAATAATGCAATGTATGGAAAAATAAATCAATACTTTTGATATGATAACTGATTGCAAAATATCCCACTGAATTTCAATAAACTTAATATTTTACTGTGTAAGCATAGCGGCCATTCTGTATCACCAACTCGAAGGGTTATGAGATATGTAAATTGCTTTTATGAGCCATGCTGAACAAAGTGCTTTGGCTTTAACATCAGAAGAACTCCCAATGAATACCATATCCCATAGATCAATATTGAAGACTCCACAGTGCTATTCAAAAAATAAAAGATCGATTGTCCTGACTGATGCATATTCCGTAGCTTCATTACAACAAATGATATCGTATCTGTTAAATAGGGGCCGTGGACAATTCTGATTTGATGGAGAATGGACGTGAAAGCACAGAGGAACATCTGGAGAAATTTCTGAAACGCTCGTTCGCTGCTGTCATTACTGCGTGGTCGGGAGGTAGGCCTCAAAATCCCTGACCTTGCCTGCTTTTGGCGACCGAGAAGGAGGTTGAATCGTTCAGACAGAGATGGCGCTCAGTACTCGGTGTCGGAGAGCTGATCAGAGCTCGAAGTTTTCGGAATGCTCAGATTGTGGTCAGCATGGCAGGGAGAGTTTTTCTTCCTTCTCCCGTCTGCATGAGATGTGGGACATTTGAGAGACTTTGAACTTTACTGTGCTCATGGACTTCTTCATCAAGTTATGGTATTGTTGCACTGTTGTAACTATGTGTTATAATTATGAGGTTTTGTCAGTTTTTTCAGTCTTGGTCTGTCCTGCTTGTTGTGATATCACACCGGAGGAAATATTGAATCATTTCTCAATGCATGCATTACTAAATGACAATAAAAGGGGACTACATGTCTTCATAATCTAAACTATCTGCCCTTATCACATTACTTGTTGTGGGATTTGTTGCCAAAGTATGAGTTGAATAAGAGCAATGATCAAAATTAAATTGGGGATTCGAAGGACTGAGTTATGAAGAAAGGTTGGGCAGGCTAGGACTATATATTGGAGCACAGGAGAATGTTTGGCAACCCTCTGTCTTGAAGGACAATGGGTGATGACCATCATCATCACAAGCCTGGGGGGAAGGTATGGAGATCCTGAGATGCCCAGTTGTCAAGATGCCCCTCTAGGCCTCACCAGTATAGTCCAAAGGAAAGCTCATGATGCAATACGCTTGGCTGCAGGAGCTGCCGGAAGGATGTTCAATGACGTACAGTTGCCATAGGGTCTCCACTCCGGATTTGCTATCTGGGTTTACTCCCGCAGCCTTCATCTCTCCCGAGGCTGCCCACAAGGCAGTGGGGCTATCTACCCATAGCGAGGGATCTGATTCACGAGCACCAATGCGTGTCCACACACTGGTGGGCCTGCGTGCTACGTGAGCAGGGGCCAGACTTCATCCCCATCGTCTGCACTTCTGCTTGAGTCCAAAAAGGGTTCAGTTTCCATGTGTTGCCAGCAAGGAGACACTATATGAGACTTGCTGTTGAAGAGGCTATGTACTGGCAGGGAGAGACTTACACATTCAGCTTTCCTTTTCGCAAGACTGCTAGCCAGTGGTGGAAGCTGAAAGTGAGAGTGACAAGCACAACCCACTACACTACCACACTGGACTCATCACTGCAACCATTTTGATACCATAGGAGAATAATAGGTGATATTATAGAGGTGTATAAAAATAATGAGAAACATAGATAGGATGAATGTGCACAGTCGTTTTCCAACAGCTTGGGAGTTAAGAACTAGAAGACATAGGATTAGTGTGAAAGTGCAAAGATTTAATAGAAACCTATTTGAACCAGAGAGTATGTGGAACACATTGCCAGTGGAAGTTGTTAAGGCAGTTAGACGCACAGCATTAAAAGACTCCTGAACTCATGGATAGAAGAGTTTCAGAGGGAAATGGACCATACACAAGCAAATGGGAGCAGCTTAGGTTGGAATCCTGGCCAGCACAGACCGAAAGGCTTGTTCCTTTTCTGTATGTCTCTATCACATTAAGCTGCAAAGTATTTAGGAAATTTTTAAGAAGGAAACCAGAGCTCCACGGGCCAGTCCTCATTGGAGAATCAGAGATGGAGAGGGTCAGCAACTTTAAATTTCTCGATGTTATTATTTTAGAGGACCTATATTGGGCCCAGCACGTAAGTGCATTTCTTGTATCTGGACTGCACCTTAACCATATTTCATTGACTATAGTTGTCAAAGCATGCATATACGGCACAAGTGTAGGGAGAGAGATACTGAAGCAGGGCAACAGTTCACTGACATTAATGACAACTGTTGCAGAATTTAAAGGAAAAGGAAAATAAGAAATGCTAGGCCAACAGGGCCATTAACTGAAACTCTCAAACTAAAAGTTAATGCCAACACTGCAGCTAGAAGCAATAACTAAATATTAAGTGAATACTGCTCCTTCGTAGCATCAATCAAAATGGCAGTCCTCGTTTCCCAGGTAAGCAGGGAGCGTAAAGTCTGCTGTGCATTTGCTCACTTCAACAAGACTAGAATGAAATGGTGGGAGTTAAATAGCACCATAATGAAACACTAATTAGCTGGAATGTGCGTATTCACATGCACGATTGCCAAACCTGCTCTGCAGCCTGCCTGTGCGGGTGTGCAAATCCCACAGCAAAGTCCGTGGTTGTGACAAAGGTGCCCTTTTTAATGCAGTGTTAAAATTTCTTGAGCATTAACAATCTCACTTTTCTGGTGAATGATAAAGGAGTTCCCTCCCGAACCCTGAGTAATCTTTATTCTCCCCACCCCCAATAACATGAATAAAAGAGGGAACTATGGGCGTTATCATATTGCTCTTTGGGACATATCTAGGTATAAATTATGCACTGCAGTGGCAACTTTCAAAGCACCACGTTGGCTTATAAGACACATGAGGGCTATGAGGTTAATTTTATTGCAGGCTTCTAGAATGGGGAAGAAAATTAATGTGGACCAGCCTGATGTAACATAGTAGGTATATAGCATTGGGGATTGAAAACCTGGCTCAATAGTGCCACAACAACAACCTCTTACTCAACAAAACCAAGGAGCTGATTATTGACTATAGGAGTCCATAAGCCAGTCCTCATTTGGGAATCGGAAGAGGAAAGGGTCGCTAACATTAAAGTCTTTGGCACTATCATATCATTGGATCTGTCCTGGGACCAGCGCATGAATACCATTACAAAGAAGGCATGACAGTGCCTCTACGTTCTTCGAAGATTGCGCAGCTTTGGCGTGTCATCTAAAACTTTGACAAATTTCTATAGATAGAAAGTGGAGAGTCTCTTAACTGCATCACAGCCTGGTATGGAAACACCAAAGCCCATAAACAGAAAAGCCTACAAAAAGTGCTGGACAAAGCCCAGTCCATCACAGGCAAAGCACTCAACAGGAATTCTGCAGATGCTGGAAATTCAAGCAACACACATCAAAGTTGCTGGTGAACGCAGCAGGCCAGGCAGCATCTCTAGGAAGTCCTGACGAAGGGTCTCGGCCTGAAACGTCGACTGTACCTCTTCCTAGAGATGCTGCCTGGCCTGCTGCGTTCACCAGCAACTTTGATGTGTGTTACAGGCAAAGCACTGTTGAGTGCATCTACAAGGAAGGCTGCCACAAGAAAGCAGAATCCATCATCAAGGACCACCCAGGCCCTGCTCTCTTCTCTTATCCTCCTTAATTTATAATAAAAGGAAATCTGAACATTATTTCATTGCTTTATGGGAGATAATTATGTACAAATCATGCATAATGATGGTAACTTCCCTTCAAAACATCACATTGACTTGTGAGACATGTTAGGGCTTTCTAAAGTTATGAAAAGTGGAATTTTTGTTTTATTTTATTGCAGGCTTCTAGATTGGAGCAGAAAGCTAATGGTGCTCAGGGCCAGGCTGATGCAGCTCAGGAGTAAAAATTTCCCATAATCATGCTTAGGAGACTTAATTATTTTGCAACAAAGGGGAACAAAAATAATTTTGTCAGTCCTGAAGAAGGGCTTGGTGCAAAATGTCCACCATTTATTCCCCTCCACAGATTTTATTTATTTATTGAGATACAACACGGAATAGACCCTCCCAGTCCTTTGAGCACGCTGCCCAGCAATCCCTAAATTTTAATCACTGGACAATTTACAATGACCAATTAACCTACCAACCAGTCCTCTTTGGGCTGTGGGAGGAAACCGGAGCATCTGGAGGAAACCCACATGGTCCTGTTGAGAACATACAGGCAGTGGCAGGATTTGAACCTGGGCTAGCTGTACTGTAAAGCGTTGAGCTAACCGCTACGCTACCGTATGTCCACCTGCTGAGTTCCTCCAGCAGTTTGTGCTTTGTTACTCCGGATTTCCAGCAACTGTAGGATCCCTTGTGTTTAAAACTATTTCTCCTAAAGTATTTGGTCCTCCCAGCATCTCCTCTTCTATATGATGCTGTCAGAACATAATAAAGCTCATGTTCTTAAAAGGTTTGATATGAAATGAATCTTACTTCTAGAATATATTGTATAATTTATTTGAAAAGCGAATGGCAAGTCAATATATTGAGAAAGATCGGAAAATATTTCTATCATCAATGATCATATAAAATACCACATTATAGATAGAACAGTCTCGTTGGCATCAGTCCCAATCAATTATGGCTCACAGATAGATGTTGATATTGAAAGGCTGTCCTTAGAGACTGATTAACAAAGACTACAATGATCAAAAATTATAGCCTTTTACAAACACTATTCCAATTTTAAAGTGCAAGAAACAAATGCTTTTGCAGGCAACTGTGAAAAATATTCAGATATAACAATTAACATTATCTGGGGTTGAGCCATGTCAAACTGGCGTGAGAGAGAACTAAAATGCCTTTTGTCATGTATGTGACAAGTAAAATATTAAAATACTTTATATCGATCTGCTGTAGCATTATTGCAAAGGTGACATTATTAGTTAGATAGGCAGAACGTGTAAATTTCAAAAAAGAACTACTTAGAAAAACTATCAAAATGGGAACAGCATAATACAGTGAAAGCTTGTTTATCATTCCCTTCATTAACTGGCACTCTGAGGGAGGGCTTGTAGATGTATTGACCAATGTCAATACATCTACAAGGAGCACTGTCACAAGAAAGCAGCATCCATCATCAAAGATCCCCACCATATAAGCAATACTGCCTTCTCACTGCTGCAATCAGGATGGATGTACAGAAGCCTTAGGTTACAAACCACCATGTTCAGGAGCAGTTATTACCCTTCAACTAGGAGGCTCCTGAACCAGCGTAGATAACTTCACTCACCTTACTCTGAACTGATTCCACAACCCATGGACTAAAGGACTCTACAGATCGTGTTCTCAGTATGATCTATTAATCAAATTATCTCTCTATGTATTTATTTATCATGATTATTACACTATTTGCATAGATTATTTTCTATTGCACATTGATTATCAGTGTGTATAGTTTTTCACTGATTCTATTATATCTCTTTGTTCTACTATGAATGCCTCCAGGAAGATGAATCTCTAAGTAGTATATCAGGATATATATGTATTTTGATGATCGATTTAATTTGTACTTTGAGTATAGTGTGGAAGGAATAGCTAATCCAATATCAAGAGAGCTGTGCTGTGTCAACAGCTGGACAGTTTGCAGTGGACCCCCCCAGTCCAACAGCTGGACAGCTCGCAGTGGACCCCCCCCAGTCCAACAGCTGGACAGTTCTCAGTGGACCCTCAGTCCAACAGTTGGACAGTTCGCAGTGGGCCCTCAGTCCAACAGCTGGACAGGTCTTAGTGGACCCCCCAGTCCAACAGCTGGACAGTTCTCAGTGGTGCCCCCAGTCCAACAGCTGGACAGTCCTCAGTGGACCCTCAGTCCAACAGCTGGACAGTTCTCAGTGGAACCCCAGTCCAACAGCTGGACAATTCTCAGTGGACCCTCAGTCCAACAGCTGGATAGTTCTCAGTGGACCCTCAGTCCAACAGCTGGACAGTTCTCTGTGGATCCCTCAATCCAACAGCTGGACAGTTCTCAGTGGACCCACCAGTACAACAGCTGGACAGTTCTCAGTGGTGCCCCCAGTCCAACAGCTGGACAGTTCTCAGTGGACCCTCAGTCCAACAGCTGGCCAGTTCTCAGTGGACCCCCCAGTCCAACAGCTGGACAATTCTCAGTGGACCCTCAGTCCAACAGCTGGACAGTTCTCAGTGGACCCTCAGTCCAACAGCTGGACAGTTCTCTGTGGATCCCTCAATCCAACAGCTGGACAGTTCTCAGTGGACCCACCAGTACAACAGCTGGACAGTTCTCAGTGGTGCCCCCAGTCCAACAGCTGGACAGTTCTCAGTGGACCCTCAGTCCAACAGCTGGCCAGTTCTCAGTGGACCCCCCAGTCCAACAGCTGGACAATTCTCAGTGGACCCTCAGTCCAACAGCTGGACAGTTCTCAGTGGACCCTCAGTCCAACAGCTGGACAGTTCTCTGTGGACCCCCCAATCCAACAGCTGGACAGTTCTCAGTGGACCCACCAGTCCAACAGCTGGACAGTTCTCTGTGGACCCCCCAATCCAACAGCTGGACAGTTCTCAGTGGACCCACCAGTACAACAGCTGGACAGTTCTCAGTGGTGCCCCCAGTCCAACAGCTGGACAGTTCTCAGTGGACTCTCAGTCCAACAGCTGGCCAGTTCTCAGTGGACCCCCCAGTCCAACAGCTGGACAATTCTCAGTGGACCCTCAGTCCAACAGCTGGACAGTTCTCAGTGGACCCTCAGTCCAACAGCTGGACAGTTCTCTGTGGACCCCCCAATCCAACAGCTGGACAGTTCTCAGTGGACCCACCAGTCCAACAGCTGGACAGTTCTCTGTGGACCCCCCAATCCAACAGCTGGACAGTTCTCAGTGGACCCACCAGTACAACAGCTGGACAGTTCTCAGTGGTGCCCCCAGTCCAACAGCTGGACAGTTCTCAGTGGACTCTCAGTCCAACAGCTGGACAGTTTGCAGTGGACCACCCAGTCCAACAGCTGGACAGTTCGCAGTGGACCCTCAGTCCAACAGCTAGACAGTTCACAGTGTACCCTCAGGCCAACAGCTGGACAGTTCTCAGTGGACCACCCAGTCCAACTGCTGGACAGTTTGCAGTCGATACCTGGGTTGGTAGAGCTACAACAGGAAGGAAAGTTGGATAGAATGAACCCACGTACACTCAGCAACCATGTTAGTTAGTACACCTGCTTGTTTAAAAAGTGAACTTCACGGGCATTCGGTGTCATTCCAGTGGCCCAGTCAGAGAGGGGAGCAGCACACAGCGAGGAGGTTACTCGCAGGTGGGCAGCACTTGTTTAAAAGGAGGGCTTTGCGGATGTTCGGTGTCATTCCAGTGGCCCAATCAGCGGCGGGAGCAGTGCAGAGAGGAGTAACTAAGAGTACTGAAGGGCCAAGCAGAGTTGCCATTGTTGGGAGTGGGCCAATGGTGAGAGCAGGAGTCCCAGTCTTTGGCTGAAAGGAGGCTTCGGCTCAAAAGGGGGTACGTTTATGTACTTAGAGTAGTTTAAATGGTTATTATATGTTCTTCATGCCAGATACTGGAGTCCTGGGAGATCCAGAATCTCCAGAGGAACTACATCTGCTTCCAGCTACTGCTTCAAGAAAACTATGTTAGGGATATGGAGCAGTAGCTGGATGAACTTCAGCTTGTACGGGCAAGGGAGGAGTTACAGGGAAGTAACTACCCCTAAGTTGCAGGAGGCAGGTAGTTTGGTGACTGTCAGGAGAAGAAATGAGAAGGTAAATAGGCAGTTAGCACAGAGCACCCTGTGGCCATTCCCATCAAATATAAGAATACTGTTTTGGATAGTGTTGTGGGGATGACTTCCAGGGAAATGCCATGGAGACCAGGTCACTGGCACTGAGCATGGGTCCGTTGTGAAGAGGGGAAAGAGGGAGAAGAGGGGAGTGGTAGTGATAGGGGACTCAATAGTCGCAGAAACAGACTGGAGATTCTGTGAAAGTGAACAGGACACCCGGATGGTATGTTGCCTCCCAGGTGCCAGGGCCAGGGACGTCTCGGATCATATCCACAGCATTTTGGAGAGAGAAGGAGAGCAGCATATGTCTTGGTACATATTGGTACCAAAAGCATAGGAAGGAAAAGCAAAGAATTCCTGAAGAGAGAATTTAGAGAGCTAGGCAGAAAACTGAGAAGCAGGACCTCCACGACAGCAATTTTTGGATTGTTACCTGTGCCATGCACCAGTAACAGTGGAAACAGGATGATTTGGCAGATTAATCCCATCAAAACCCCCTGTCTGAATCCCTTCTCTGCCCCTTCCTCCTAAAGCCTTGCCCTGCAATATGTGTCTTGAGCCTTGCCCTGCAACCTGTATCTGGAACCGTCTCTTATGTCCATGGCTTCGCTAGGTAGGTCCAGCCATTAGCCACTACCTAGTGTTACGAACCCTCTCGTCATGTTCAGCATTCTGTGTATGAGTCCTGGCCCTATGTCCTGTTCCCAAGGAGGGGTCCCGACTCTGTGTCCCATGTTCCTGTCACTCAAGTCCAAGGCTCCTTGTTCCCGTGCTGAAGACCAAGGCTCTGCATTCCTGTTCTCCCTTGACCAAGGCTCTGCGTTCCTGTCTCCCTCGACCAAGTCAAGGCTTTGTGTTCTCGTCCTGTGCAGGAGTTCCACATCCTGTCCTTGCCAAGATCCTTGTCCCGAGTCCTAGCCTAGACCCGAGTTCCAGTTCCGAGTCTAAGACCCAGGTTCTGGGTCCTTGTCCAGGTTCTGGTTCCAGAGTTACATGTCACTAGTCCAGGCTCCTTGTTCCTAGTTCCTTGTCCGGGTTCTGTGTTTCTTGACCATGTCCTTGCCCAGGCCCTGCATCCTAGTCTCATCCAGGGCCTGTGTCAATGTCCAGCTTCCTTTCTTCCCCACTTCCCTTGCTTGCTTAACTCTAGTCCTAGTCCTGTTCCTAGTACCTCAGTGTCTGTGTCTTGCACTTGGGTCCGCTCCCAGCGCCCCCCGTTATGACAAATGCATGGCTGAGAAACTGGTGCAGGGGGTAGGGCTTCAGGCTCTTGGATCATTGGTGTCACTTCAGGAGGAGAAATGACCTGTACAAAAGGAACGGATTGCACCTGAACTCAAGGGGGATCAATATCCTCATGGGGAGCTTTGTTAGAGCTGTTGGGGAGGGTTTAAACTAATTTGACAGAGGCATGCGAAATGGAATGAAGGGACTCAGGATAGGATGGATAGTAAAAAAGTAAAAATAGCATGCAATCAGATGGTCAAGAAGGGCAGGCAGATGATAGAACAAAATTTCAACCAGCAGGCTGACTCTCACTGCATTAAGAATGCAGAATCAAAAAAGTTAGCAAATACAGAACTCAAACTACAGAACTCAACGTGTTATATCTCAATGTATGGAGTACAAGAAATAAGGTGGATGATATTATTGCACTTTTCAGAACTGCACACTAGGGTTCTGAAAGAGGTAGCAGTAGAGATTGTGGTGGCATTAGAAATGATCTTTGAAGAATCATTGGACTTTGGCATGGTTCTGGAGGACTGGGAAATTGCAAATGTCACTCCACTCTTTAAAAAAGGAGGGAGCAGAAGGAAGGATATTATAGACCAGTTTACTGACCTCTGTAGTTGGGAAGATATTGGAGTCAATTGCTAATGATGAGGTTATGAAGTACTTGGTGACCCAGGACAAGATAGAACTAAGTCAGCATAGTTTCCTTAAGGGAAAATCTTGCCTGACAAACATGCTGGAATTCTTTGAAGAGATTACAAGTAGGATAGATAAACAGGATGCAGTGGATGATGCATATTTGGATTTTCAGAAGGTATTACAGGAAAAGTTATGAGCATGCTTAGAGCATTGGCTGATTGGTAGAAGGCAGTGAGCGGGAATAAAAGGACGCTTTTCTGTTTGACTGCCAGTGAATTGTGGTGTTCCGCTGGGATCAGTGTTGGGACTGCTTCTTTTTATGCTGTGTATAAATGATTGAGATGATGGAACAGATGGCTTTGTTGCAAGTTTGCAGAGGATACGAAGATTGGTGTAGGGACAAGTAATGTTGAGGGAACAGGAAGGCTGCAGAAGGACAGAAGAAGATTAGGGGAATGAGCAAGAAAGCGATAAATAAAATTTAATATTGGAAAATGCATGGTCATGCATTTTGGTAGAAGAAATAAATATGCAGACAATTTTCTAAATGTGGAGAATACCCAAAGATTTGAGAAGCAAAGCTACTTGGGATTCATTGTGCAGAATACCCTCAAGGTGTCATAGTCCGGTCCGTGAAGTCCGTATTCTGGTTCACAGTCCGGTGCATCAACCCTTGCTCCAGGTTTTCCTATCTACCCTGTTTCTATTCTTGTTGAGCTAATTGATGCAGCTGATGCTCCTTGGGGCTGGCTGCATAAATATCTTCAGAGACGCAGGCATGGCTGCTGGATTGCTCTTGTCCTTACTCCTTGTATCCCTTCTCTGGCCTACTGTTTCCTCACCTGAAGCCCTGCCTTGTCTAGCTAGTAACTCTTGCCTCGCCTGAAGTTCTTGTCTTGCCTTGCTTTGCCAGTAGTCTTGCATTGTCTTGCTGTCTGGTCCTAGAGCCACCCTGTACCTAGCTCCCTTCCTGTTCCTTGCCTCCACCCATGTAAGCCAGGCCATCTTGCTGTTATCTGGGGTTGGTTCTGTCCCTTCCTGTCCCAAGTCTCTAGCCTCTAGCTTCTTGCCAAGTCTCTAGCCTCTAGCCTCAACCTTCAAGCCTATAGATTCCTGCCTCATCCTGCCTGCCAAGCCTCGTCCTTACCTAGTTCTGGGGTCCGAGCCAGAGGCAAGACCCAGGTACTGGGTCCTTGTCCAGTCTCTGGCTCGGAGTCCAAGCCTGGGCTCCTAGCTCTCTTGTCCAGTCCTGTTCCAGGTTCCTGGTTTTCCTGTCCATGTCCTTGCCATCGCCCTGTATCCTAATCCTGTCCCTAGTACTTCAGTGTCTGTCTCTTGTACTTGGGTCCGTTCCCAGCCATGCCTTATGACACAAGGTTATCTTGCAGGTTGAGTCAGTGAGGAAGGCAAATGCAATGTTAGCATTCATTTCAAGAGGTCTTGAATACAAGAGCAGGGAAGTGATGCTGAGGCTTTATAAGGTACTGGCTGAGGCTTCACCTTGCCTCAAGTATTGTGAACAATTTTGGGCTCATTATCTAAGAAAGGACGTGCTGACGTTGGAGAGGGCTCAGAGGAGGTTTATAAGGATGATTCTTGGAATAAAATGGGTATCATATGAGGAATGTTTGATGGCTCTGGACCTGTACTCACTGGAATTTTGAAGGATGGGGGGGGTATCTCATTGAAACTTTTCAAAAGTTGAAAGGCTGAGACAGAGTAGATGTGGAAAGGATGTTTTCCATGGTGTGGGAGTCTAGGACAAGAGAGCATGTCCTCAGGATAGAGGGACATCCATTTAAAACAGAAATGCGGAGGAATTTCTTTAGCCAGAGGGTGGTGAATTTGTTACCATATGCGACTGTGGAGGCCAGATCGTTGGGTGTTAGACCCTTGGCATCAAATGTTATGGGGAGAAAGTCAGGGAGTGGGTCTGAGGAGGGGAAAGAAAAAGGATCAGCCATGGTTGAATGGCAGAGCAGACTTGAGGGGCCAAATGGCCTGATTCTGCTCCTATGTCTTATGGTCTTAATGCAAATATCTAATCAGCCTATCATGTGGCAACAATTCAATACCAGAAACATGGAGACATGGTGAAGAGGTTCAGCTGTTGTTCAGACCAAACATCAGACAGGGAAGAAATGTAACCTAAATGACTTTGAAAGTGGAGTGATTGTTTGTGCCAGATGAGGTGGTTTGAGTAGCTCACAAACTGCTGATCGCCTGAGATTTTGGTGCATGACAGTCTCTAAAACTTACAGAGGATGGTGCAAAAAACAAAAAAAGAAATCCAGTGAGTGGGTGAAAATTTGTTGATGAGAGACATCAGAGGAGAAAAGTGACTGGAATTCAAATGACCACACATTATAACATTGGGTGTTGAAGAGCATTTTTAAATACACAACATGTCGACCCGTGCAGTGGATGGGATTCAGCAGCAGAAGACCACACCAAGGTCTTCTCCTGTACATAACAAAGTGGCCACTAAGTGTATATGATGAACAGGAACCTGTCAAATCCAGTGTGTGGCAAATAACAGAACTTTGCTGTATTTAACTCGCATTTTCAAGCTGCTGTTCAAATAGAGAATTCGATTAAACAATGCTGATGGTTTTTTCAGAAAGCAAAGCTGTTGAAGGACAGTTATGCCAGTCTCTAAGCACCTTCAGCTGTTTCGATAATCTTGCTTTCATCATAATTTCAGAAGTGGGGCTGTTAGATGGTAATCGTGGAAGCCCCAGCAATTGAAGTAGCTAATATTGAACGCAGCAAAATCCTGACAGCATTCAGAAATGAGAGGATTAGTGACAAGAACGTGGATGATATGTGATGGAATGCAGTTGAATGATGTGTCGGCAGACCAGTAAGGACATTTGCTGATGGCATCAGCAGATTCTGGGATCGGATTTCCACATGGGCAGGAGGAACGAGGGCTGATGAACCCTCAGGTGAGTGATTGTTGAGAACGGAGGTTGAGGCTGGATCATCGGCAAGTCTGAGGTTCGAGCCCTGGACTCAAAATCCTCATCCAGGGTCCTCATTAATCGTGGTCAACACCAAAGATCGAAGCCCGAGGCCTGGGTCTGCAAGTCTCTGCGAATCTTCTGAGTAAATCGTAGCCCAATGTCAGCAAACTCACGAGCCTACTGGAGGCTGGAGGCCAGAAACCATCTGCCCTGGGATTGGAAGTAGATTTTTGGAACAGGATTAGCTTTGCTGCTGTTGTTTTACTGCTTGTTGTGTTCTGTTTCGTTGTGCTCAATGTTGCTCTGCTGAGCAATGTGGGCATGCTACGTTGGGGCTGCAATACTTGGAGATAGTTGCCGGTTGCCCCCAGCACATCCTTTGGTGTGTTGGTTGTTAGCACAAATGACGCATTTCACACTATGCTTCAATGTGCATGTAATAAATCAATGTGCATGGGAATCTATTGAATGTCATCCCTCAAAAATACCAGGCAATGACCACCTTCAACGAAAGACAGCTGCGAGCAGTAATAGAGCTTTGACCAGTGGCCAACCCGGATTTCAGAATTTCCGAGAGGAGGGGACGACTGTCAGATCCACTGCCTGATGATAGAAAGCAGGAGCGGTCACGACAGCATAATAGAGCTTTGTACAGTGGTCACTCAGCAGTTGGGATTGATTAGTAAAAGTAAATTAAAGGAAGGCGGGGCAAGTGCAGCAGCCGTCAACATAGACAGAGTGGTTATCTTAAGGCTTTGTGGGCACATGGCCAAGTGGTTAAGGCATTCGACTAGCGATCTGAAGGTTGTGAGTTTGAGCCCCAGCCGAGGCAATGTGTTGTGTTTTTAAGCAAGGCACTTAATCACACAGTGCACTGCGACGACACTGTGTGCCAAGCTGTATGGGTCCTAATGCCCTTCCCTTGGACAACATCAGTGTCGTGGAGAGGGGAGACTTGCAGAATGGGCAACTGCCGGTCTTCCATACAACCTTGTCCAGGCCTGCGCCCTGGAGAGTGAAGACTTTCCAGGAGCAGATCCATGGTCTCACAAGACTAATGGATGCCTTAGCTCTATAAGGCTTCCACGAAGAGAGGCTTCACTCAGAGAAAGCAAAGGAAGAAAAGCTTTTCCTTCTCTTCCTTATATCTGCTCAGCTAAGTCAGTGGAGATGTCATGCAGGATAGTGCAATGTTCCTCTTGCAGGATGTGGGAAGGCAAGGAGAGCCCCTGTGTCCATGAACACTAAAACTGTGAGAGATGCATCCAGCTGCAGCTTCTAATAAACTGCGTTAAAGGGTTGGAGCTGGAGCTGGGTTCAGCTCCAGATCATTCGGGAGGCAGAAGGGGTGATAGATCAGACATGTAGAGAGGAAGCTACATCCAAGCTGCAGGACACAGGAAACTGGGTGACAGTCAGGAAGGGGAAAGGGGTTAAGGGGCCAGTGGTCATCATCCTCAACAACAAGTATATCATTTTGGATACTGTCAGGGAGGGGAATGACCTAACAGAAGAAAGGACTCTGGCACAGAGTCTTCCTTTGGACTCAGAAGGGAAGTGGGGGGGGGGGGGGGGGAGAAGAGGAATGTCCTGGTGATGGGGGATTTCGCAGTTAGGGAAATGGACAGAACGTTCTGTGGGCAGGAATGAGATTCCCAGATGGTATGTTACCTCCCGAGTGCAAGGGTCTGGGATATCTGCGATCGAGTTCTCAGCATTCTTAGGTGAGAGGATAAACAGTCAGAAGTCGTGGTCCATGTAGGTATGGGTAAGATGAGGGGCAAGGTTCTGCATAGGGAGCTCAGTGAGTTAGGTGCTAAGTTAAAGGGTTGTGACCTCAGGATTGCTACCTGTGCTACCTGCTAGAGCTGGGAAGGTTATACAGTTTAATACGTGGCTAAGGAGTTCATGTAGGAAAGAGGGCAAAAGATTTTTGAATCATTGGGTGCTTTTCCAGGGAAGGTGGGACCTGTACAGAAGGGATGGTTTGGAGTGGGATTATTATCCAAGTGGGAATGTCTGTTAATGCTGCACAGTGAGGTTTAAATTAGAGTTGCAGAGGGATGAGAATCAGAGTGCCAGAACAGTTAGTGGAGAGGTTGTGGAGGCAGATGTTAGTAAGGCCTCAGGCAAAGTCAGGTATCAAAAGGTTGAGCATGGTGTGCTAAAATTGAAAGGGGTGAATACAGGACTGAAGGTTTTGTATCTGAATGCATGCAGTATATGAAATAAGGGAGGTGAATTTGTAGCACAGTTGTGGATTAGCAAGTATGATGTTGTAGGCATCACTGAATCACGACTGAAAGATTATAGCTAGGAACTAAATGTCCAAAGATACACATTGTATCGAAAGGATAGGCAGGAAGACAAAGGAAGTGGCATTGCTCTGTTGGTAAAGAAAAATGAAATCAACTTTTTAGAAAGAGGTGACATAGGGATGGAAGCTGTTGAATCATTGTCGATAGAGCTAAGGAACTGCAAGGGTATAAGGACCCCAATGGGAGCTGCGTACAGATGCTCAAACAGTAGTAAGGATGTGGCCTACAAATTACAATGGGAGATAGAAAATGCTTGCCAAAAGGGCAATGTTACAATAGTCATAGAAGACATCAATATGCAGATAAATTTGGAAAATCAGGTTGGTACTGGATTACAGGAGGGAATTTATAGAGTACCTACAAGAAGGTTCCTTAGACGAGCCCGTGGTTGAGCCCATTAGAGGATCATGGCAGGACTTTCATATGATGAAAGACTGGATTGGCTAGGCTTGTACTTGTTGGAATTTAGAAGATTGAGGGGGGATCTGATTGAAACGTATAAAATCCTAAACGGATTGGACAGGCTAGATGTAGGAAGATTGTTCCCGATGTTGGGGAAGTCCAGAAGGAGGGGTCACAGTTTGAGGATAAAGGGGAAGCCTTTTAGGACCGAGATTAGCAAAAACTTCTTCACACAGAGAGTGGTGAATCTGTGAATTTCTCTGCCACAGGAAACAGTTGAGGCCAGTTCATTGGCTATATTTAAGAGGGAGTTAGATATGGCCCTTGTGGCTAAAGGGATCAGGGGGTATGGAGAGAAGGCAGGTGCAGGGTTCTGAGTTGGATGATCAGCCATGATCATACTCAATGGCGGTGCAGGCTCGAAGGGCCGAATGGCCTACTCCTGCACCTATTTTCTATTTTCTATGTTTCTGTTTCTATCAGTTATTCTGGATTGGGTGTTGTGCAATGAACCAGAATTGATTAGAGAGCTTAAGGTAAAAGAACCTTAAGGATAAGTGATCATAATATGTTCGAATTTACCCTGAATTTTGAGGTGGAGAAGATAAAGTCAGATGTATCAGTATTCCAATAGAGTAAAGGGAATTATAGAGGCATGAGAAAGGAGTGGGCCAAAATTGATTGAAAAAGAACACTGGCAGGAATGGCAGCAGAGATTGCTGGAATTTCTGGAAGCAATTCGGGAGGCACAGGATATATACATCCAAAGAAGAAGTATACAAAAGAAAAGATGACACAACCGCAGCTAACAAGAGAAGTCAAGACCAACATAAAAGCGAAAGAGAGGCCATATAATACAGCAAAAATTAGTAGGAAGTTAGAGGATTGGGAAGCTTTTAAAAATGAACAGAAGGCAACTAACAAAGTCATTAAGGTAAAGATGGAATACAAAAGTAAGCTAGCCAATAATATTAAAGAGGGTACCAAAAGTTTCTTCAAATGCATTAAAGTGTAAAAGAGGCGAAAGTGGATATTGGACTACTGGAAAATGATGCTAGAGAGATAGTAATGGGGGCCAATGACATGTCAGATGAACTGAATAAATATTTTGCATTAGTCTTCACTGTGGAAGACATTAGCAGTATGGTGGAAGTTCCAGATGTCAGGGGGCATGAAGTGTATGAAGTTACCATAACTAGACAGATGGTTCTTGGGAAACTGAAAGGTCTGAAGTTGAAAAATCACCTGGACCAGATGGTGTACACTGCAGAGTTCTGAAATAAGTAGCTGAAGAGATTATGGAGACATTCGTAATGATCTTTCATGAATTACAAGATTCTGAAATGGTTCTGGAAAACTGGAAAATTGCAAATGTCACTCCATTCTTGAAGAAGGGAGAGAGGTAGAAGAAAGGAAACTATAGGCCAGTTAGTTTGACCTCAATGGTTGGGAAGATGTTGGAGTCGATTATTAAGGATGTGGTTTCAGGGTACTTGGAGGCACATGATAAAATAAGGCAAGGGAAAATCTTGCCTAAGAAATCTGCTAGAATTCTTTGAAACAGTAACAAATGGGATAGACATAGAAGAATGTCTTGATGTTGTGTACTTGGATTTTCAGAAGGCTTTTGACAAGGTGCAGCACATGAGGCTGCTTAACAAGCTATTAACCATGGTATTAAAGGAAGGATCATGGACAAGCTGTGGCAGATTGGCAGGAGGCAACGAATGGGATGAATGGAGCCTTTTCTGGTTGACCGCCCATGTCTTGTGGTGTCCCACAGGTATCTGTGTTGGGACCAATTCTTTTTAGGTTATATGCCAATGATTTAGATGATGGAATTGATGGCTTTGTTGCAAAGTTTGCAGACGATATGAAGAAGCTGGAGCAGTAGGTAGTTTTGAGAAAGTAGACTACAGAAGAACAGACAGATTAGGAGAATGGGCAAAGAGATAGCAGATGGAATACACTGCTGGGAAGTGCATGGTCTGGTTATGCACTTTCATAGAAGAAATGAAAGGGTTGACTACTTTCTAAATGGAGAGAAAATACAAAAATCTGAGGTGCAGAGGAGTCCCTGTGCAGGATTCCCTAAAGGTTAATTTGCGGATTGAGTCTGTGGTGAAGAAGACAAATGCAATGTTAGTATTAATTTCAAGAAGACTAGAATATAAAAGCAAGGATGTAATGTTAGGAATTTATAAAGCACTAGTGAGGCCGCATTTGGAGTATTGTGAGTAGGTTTGGGACCCTTACCTTAGAAAGCATGTGCTGAAACTGGAGAGTGTTCGAAGGAGGTTCATGAAGAGGATTCTAGGATTGAATGGTTTTCCATATGAAGAGAGTTTAATGACTCTGGGCCTGTATTCACTAGAATACAAAAGAATGAGGGGTGAGCTAATTGAAACCTATCGAATGGTGCCTTGATAGAGTGGATGGGGAGAAGGTGTTTCCTATGGTGGGATAGTCTCAGACCAGAGGACACAGACTCAGAATAAAGGAGTGTCCTTTAGAATGGCAAAATGGAGGAATTTATTTAGCCAGAGAGTGGTGAATCTTTAGAATTCTTTGCCACAGGCAGCCGTGGAGACCAAGTGTTTATGTATATTTAAGGCAGAGGTTCATAGATTCTTGACTGATCAGGGCATGAAGGGGTATGGGGAGAAGTCAGGAGATTGGGGCTGAGAGCAAAATTGGATAAGCCATGATGAAATGGTGAAGCAGACTGGATGGTCCAAATGGCCTAATTCTGCTTCTATATCTTACAGTCTTAATGCTGCTCAGTGACTGTAGTCTTTATCAACAAAATATACATTGCAAAATTAATGTGTAATGTAGGTGCAAGATGAGGCAAGTTGAGTTTTTTTATATTTGTTATTCTAACACATATTGCTTTTTATGATTATATCTTTCACTTCCACAAAACAACATACAGGTGTCCTCCGCTTTTCGAAAGTTTCCTTTACAAATCCTCACTGTTACGAAAGACCTACATTAGTTCCCTGTTTTCGCTAACAGAAGGTGTTTTCGCTGTTACGAAAAAAGGCAGCGCGCGAAAAAAACCAGCGCGCGCCCCGAGCAGCCGCTCTCCCCCGGATTCAGAACTGCATTCTAACTGGCATTGCTTAAACACGTGCCTCTGAGCATCCATTTTCAAGATGAGTTCTAAGGTATCGGAAAAGCCTAAAAGAGCTCGTAAGGGTGTTACACTTAGTGTAAAACTAGACATAATTAAGCGTTTGGATCATTGTGAACGAAGTAAGGACAAAGTGAGTTTGGCTTGTGGAAGTTGACGAAGATGATGTTAAAGAGGTTTTGGCATCCCATGACCAAGAACTGATAGAGAAAGAGCTGATGCAATTGGAAGAGGAAAGGATAACAATCAAAACCAAATGCAGTAGCGAATGGACTGAAGGTGACTGCGTGAGATTTTCGCTGCAATGATAAAGTACGACTTTAATTTTGAAAGAGTACGTCGGTTTAGGGCATACTTGCAAGATGGTTTGAGTGCTTACAAAGAACTGTATGATAGGAAAATGCGCGAGGCTCAGCAGTCAAGCATACTGTCGTTTTTCAAGTCTCCCACATCAGCCACAGCAGATGACGAACCTGAACCTTCAACATCGAGGCGGGCAGTCATGGGAGAAGATGAGCTGCCTGCCCTAAAGGAAACAGACAACGATGAGATGACATCCCAGTGTCCCACCACCCCAACCTCCAGGCCGCGGACAGATACCGATTTGTGGAGAATGCAGTGGTAGCCAGGAGACACACAGCACATCTTTAAGAAAAAAAGCCAAAATAAACATGCTAATTAATTAGGTGCCAGCCAGCACGTAAATGTCAGCCCAGATCATAGGCGACGCAATCGGTAATCGCCTCTGGTCTGGGTCGACAATTACGTGCCGGGTGGCACCTAATTAATTAGCATGTTTATTTCGACTTTTTTCTTGAAGATGTATTGGATACCTCCCGGCTACTGCTGTACCCCTGCATGCTTCACGGATCGGTATCGGTTCGCTGCTCAGAGGGTGGGGGCCACTGCACCACCCCAGTCTCCGACAACTCAGCCTAATACACCATCATCCGTGTGCTCTGCGCTGTCTTCCCGATTCCCGTAAGTGATACTACACTGTACATACATTATTTCTAGTTTATATAGGCTGTGTATTTTTACGTGTTTTTTGGTATGAATTGGCAGCTTCATAGCTTAAAAGTTGCTGGAGAGAGTGTTTTTGCCAACAGCGCTTGCGTGAGATTTTCTGCCAAGAGCGCTTGCGCCGTGTTTTTGTCGACGGCGCTTGCGTGAGATTTTCGCTACGGTGGACAGTGCAGGCAATGATTGTGGAAAAGTATTTCTACTTTATAAAGGCTGTGTATTTATCATATCATTCCTGCTTTTACTATATGTTAAACTGTTATTTTAGGTTTTGTGTTATTTGGCAAGATTTGGTAGGTTATTTTTGGATCTGCGAACGCTCACAAAATTTTCCCATATAAATAAATGGCAATTGTTTCTTCGCTTTACGACATTCCGGCTTACGAACTGTTTCATAGGAACGCTCTACCTTTGGGTGGCAGGGGAAACCTGTATTTCAATGATAATAAACCTGATTCTGATGCGGTTTCTGAGTTAAATATTTCAAAGTAAATTTATTATCGAAGTGCATATATGTTACCATATCAGACCATAAGATATTATGTAGTACATTTATTGTCAAAGTATGTATGTAGTTTATAACCCTGAGATCAGTCTTCTCCACAGACAGCCAAGAAACAAAGGAAACCATGGAACCTGTTCAAAGAAAAACATCAGGCCTCTCCCTCACGCAAGAAGTAAATGTGAAAATGGCAACAAGAACATCAATATGCCCCCCCAGACAAAAATCAAACCATGCGATGGCAACAAGAAACAATCAAAAAACCATAAGACAGTAAGATATAGGAGCAGTATTAGGCTATTTGGCCCATCGAGTCTGCTCTATCATTTCGTCACGGCTGATCCATTTTACTCTCGGCCTCAATCTCCTGTCTAATCCCATTGAGATGCCTTTTTTTGCAGGCATTTACAGAAAAAAGGAAATACAATCGAATTTCGCAAAAGTAAGATGTACATAAACATTTGCTTCCTGCTCTGAATCAATTTATCTTTGACATGGCAACATTGCCGAGTTGCAGTTTATTCTTCATCAGTCAGGATGAGTTTCTACAGATGGTAGAGGAGTTCAAGCCATAAGTGTGTACGCTGTTTGTTTGCTGTTGAAGAGGAAATAACATTATTGGCAAGAAACCCTATTCTCACATTGCAACTTCTAATATGGGATTGAAACAGCACCAAATGTGACTTGGCAAATACCATATCACTAAAAACAAGTCTTTGTCCAGAAGTGATGAAGTAAATGATAATAATTTATGGAACGTAACTTTCCTCTTTCTGATCCATTGATAATATTGCTTTTCATATCATAGCCATTATGCATCTGATCTCTTGGTGTCACAAGGAAGGCTTGACGGTATCAAACAGAACCATATCTCCATATCTCAATCTTTAACAAAAGGATTTGGCAAATTTTTAGGTAATTTGGTAACATTCCATCTTCCTCGGAACATACTGGTGCAATTCTACACTGTCACCATAGAGAACATCCGCACATCAGCCACTACTGTCTGGCTTGGTGTAGCATCTTCTCACAATATATGAAAACTACAACAAATACCAGGTCAGCAGTGGTCATTGGCTACAGTCTACCATCACCGCAGAACTTGTAGGGGTCCAGGACAATGAAGCAGGCAGGAAAAAATCATTGTGGACACAACCCACCCAGCAAACTGCCTTTTCCAGTATCTTCCTTCTGGAAGGTACAATTATTAAAACAAAAACTGCACAACACCTTACTGTGGTAAACCATATACATGTTGTAACTCGGTTACCTGTCTGGACACGCCCCTCTGCTGACTGCCCCTGTGGCTCCTCCCACAGAATCCTGAATAAAGGTGCTTTGCCTTGCCCCTCCCCCTCAGTCCGGGGGGCAGACATTCAGCATGGAGGTTGTATTGTACAGCGAATAAGAGCCTTTCAGTATTTACCCAACTTCAGCCTTCTGCAGTCATTGAAGGTGCTTCACTTACCCTAGGCAGTTAATTTAATCTTTTCAGAATGGCAGGCGGTGACTAGTGGGGTACCGCAAGGCTCAGTGCTGGGAACCCAGTTGTTTACAATATATATTAATGACTTGGATGAGGGAATTAAATGCAGCATCTCCAAGTTTGTGGATGACACGAAGCTGGGCGGCAGTGTTAGCTGTGAGGAGGATGCTAAGAGGATGCAGGGTGACTTGGATAGGTTGGGTGAGTGGGCAAATTCATGGCAGATGCAATTTAATGTGGATAAATGTGAAGTTATCCACTTTGGTGGCAAAAATAGGAAAACAGATTATTATCTGAATGGTGGCCGATTAGGAAAAGGGGAGGTGCAACGAGACCTGGGTGTCATTATACACCAGTCATTGAAAGTGGGCATGCAGGTACAGCAGGCGGTGAAAAAGGCGAATGGTATGCTGGCATTTATAGCGAGAGGATTTGAGTACAGGAGCAGGGAGGTATTACTGCAATTGTACAAGGCCTTGGTGAGACCACACCTGGAGTATTGTGTGCACTTTTGGTCCCCTAATCTGAGGAAAGACATCCTTGCCATAGAAGGAGTACAGAGAAGGTTCACCAGATTGATTCCTGGGATGGCAGGACTTTTATATGAAGAAAGAATGGATGAACTGGGCTTGTACTCGTTGAAATTTAGAAGATTGATGGGGGGATCTGATTGAAACGTATAAGATCCTAAAGGGATTGGACAGGCTAGATGCAGGAAGATTGTTCCCGATGTTGGGGAAGTCCAGAACGAGGGGTCACAGTTTGAGGATAGAGGGGAAGCCTTTTAGGACCGAGATTAGGAAAAACTTCTTCACACAGAGAGTGGTGAATCTGTGGAATTCTCTGCCACAGGAAACAGTTGAGGCCAGTTCATTGGCTATATTTAAGAGGGAGTTAGATATGGCCCTTGTGGCTACGGGGGTCAGGGGGTATGGAGGGAAGGCTGGGGCGGTGTTCTGAGTTGGATGATCAGCCATGATCATAATAAATGGCGGTGCAGGCTCGAAGGGCCGAATGGCCTACTCCTGCACCTATTTTCTATGTTTCTATGTTAACCATTCTAGTTACCAGCTGCACCCCCTCTGTCTATTTCCTCAGTCACTGCACTGCACTGTAAACACTTCAAACCACTTTTTAGAAACCTGTGGCTTGAGGCCTCATCCTCACTACTGCCCATGCCATAGAGCTCCCCTGCTGTCTGTCACGCCAATAAACAAGGGAAATAGACCTGTGGCATCTTATGTTATCTGTATCCAACAGATCCTTATGATTACAGGAGAAATGTCCAAGACAATCACCCACCATTACACAGCACGCCACCTTCACACATCAACTCCAATGCCTTTGATGCCTTATTGTAGCATCCAGCAACAAGTCCATCTCCTCCAGTTCCTCCGCCAATGAGCAGCTCGCCGATGGGTTAGACCTGCAGAACCCAAAGTTTAAGAAGTCCAGTTTTGTCCTGCAATCATAAAAAAAATGTTTAAAAAAAAGTCTGGTTTTGTTTTTGTGTATATCTTTGCGTATAATTGTTGAATGTTGTTATTTTGTTGCATGTCGCAACAAAAATCCACAGCATATTTCTAACATATGTAAACCTACAGTAAAGGATGAATAAGGTTGATCTTTGATCCTCGGTCGGAAACATTTACCAGAATTCAACTTCAAATTCAATTGAGATATTATTGTTTTCTGCCGATCTTCAGTTATGTTGGAGGAGCAATGCACATCTAAGGATGTTCTAACTGAGTACTTAACCATAGAACCACAGAACACTACAACACATAAAACAGGCCATTTGGCCCTTCTACTCTGTGCCAAAACATTATTCCGCTAGTCCCATTGACCTGCATCCAGTCCATAATCCTCCAGACCTTTCCCATCCATGTACCTATCCAATTTGTTCTTAAAACTTAAGAGTGAGCCTGCATTTACCACATCAGATGGCAGCTCGTTCCACACTCCCACTACTCTCTGAGTGAAGAAGTTCCGCCTAATGTTCCCCCTAAACCTTTCCCCTTTCATCCTAAAGCCATGTCCTCTCATATTTATCTCTCCTAATCTAAGTGGAAAGAGCCTATTCACATTTACTCTGTCTATACCCCTCATAATTTTGTAAACCTCTATCAAATCTCCCCTCATTCTTCTACGCTCCAAGGAATAAAGTCCTAACCTGTTCAATCTTTCCCTGTAACTCAACTCCTGAAGACCCAGCAACATCCTAGTAAATCTTCTCGGCACTCTTTCAATCTTACTGATATCCTTCATATAGTTAGGTGACCAGAACTGTACACAATACTCCAAATTTGGCCTCACCAATGTCTTATACAACTTCCCCATAACATCCCAACTTCTATATTCAATACTTTGATTTATGAGTGCCAGGATGCCAAAAGCCTTCTTTACAACCCTGTCTACCTGTGACACCACTTTCAGGGAATTATGTATCTGAACTCCCAGATCTCTTTGTTCCTCTGCACTCCTCAAAGAAAGGTGTCAGATACCATGCAGATCTATTCCACTGGCCTTAAGCAACACTTCAAAAGGTGTTTATTTTGTGAAGCCACCTGAATTTTTACAACTGCCTCCTGCATTTTCAATTCAAGGAAAATAATTCAGACCCATGTGGTATTTTTCCCACATTCTTCGAATGATCAAAAGTCCTTCACAATCAATGAAGTGCTTCTGATGTGGAGAAGGGAAATATTGCAGTTTAGCCTACACATAAACAACACCTCACATAAAAGCATGAGATAAAATGAATGAATATTTTGTTGTCCTGCTAAAGGCTGACAGAAGAAGGTTGGCAGACATTCATTTCCAAACAATATCACCAATCCCTTATGTCCACGAGAGGCCAAGCAACAATTTTGTTTAATTTCTTACCTCACAGAAAACAGGGTTAAATTGAACATCATCCTGAAAAGAGGGTGCGGAGGTCGCAGTGCTTGATTAACCAGATTCTGTGCGCTGACTGTAATGTAGGCACCATGCCAAAACTTGCTGCTGCATGCTCACCATAAAATTCTCTCAGAGTGGCTGTTTCATTGGGTGCATGTAGCAACAGAAAGCCAACTGTTGTCACTTAAAGAAAGCTGAGAACTCAGTGATTCAAAGTTCAAAAGTTCAAGTTTCAAAGTAAATTTATTATCAAAGTCCATGCATATTTCACCATATACAGTCCTAAAATTCATTTTCTTGTGTGTGTTTACAGGAATTACAAAGAAATGCAATAGATTCATTGAAAAACTGCACACAAAGAAGACTGACAACCAATGTGCAAAATATAACTTGTGCAAATACAATAAAGGTAAATACAATACAATAACAGTAATGATAATAATAATAATAGTCTATAATAACGAGCTTGAAAATTTACAAAGAAAAATAAGAAATGAAATGACAAATTTTAGAAAACACTGTACACTCAAAAGTACTTAGATTAATGCTACAAAGGACAGGAAGAGGAAAAGGAGTAACAAACATAAAAAAAATTACACACAGTCAGATAAAACTTCTAAGCATATATTTCATCAACAAAAAAAAGATTCAGTACTCCATGCAAGCATATGCATTTCACGCCAAACTTAAATGAAAGCACAACACAGGAAAATGAAGGTATTATCACTGCAGAAGAAAAGTTAAAGATTAAACCAATGAAAGAATATGGAATATATATGAAATATATCCCCACAATCTGAGCAAACTGTATGTTAACAAGGAAGTATTGAACACCTGGCTCAGATTTGGAGACCTCTTCCCAGAAACAGAAGTGGTCCTTTTTATAATACAGGACCAGCTGGTTAACACAAAAAGGTCAAAAATACATGATAAAGATCAACAAACTCAAGACAATTAATGCAGAAAATCCCAAAAGAAACCAGAAGCAATTCAACCCACTACATTACTCTTTGTGATGTTTATAAATGACCTGGATGAGGAAGTGAAGGGATGGGTTAGTAAATTTGTTGATGACACAAAGGTTGGGGATGTTGTGGATAGTGTGGAGGGCTGTCAGAGGTTACAGCAGGACATTGATAGGATGCAAAACTGGGCTGAGAAGTGGCAGATGGAGTTCAACCCAGCTAAGTGTGAGGTGGTTCATTTTGGTAGGTCAAATATGATGGCAGAATATAGTATTAATGGTAAGATTCTTGACAGTGTGGAGGATCAGAGGGATCTTGGAGTCCGAGTCCATAGGACACTCAAAGATGCTGCGCATGTTGTGGGGTTAAGAAGGCCTGTGGTGCATTGGCCTTTATCAATCATGGGATTGAGTATAAGAGCCGAGATGTAATGTTACAGCCACATAGGACCCTAGTCAGACCCCACTTGGAGTACTGTGCTCAGTTCTGATCGCCTCACTACAGGAAGGATGTGGAAACCATAGAAAGGGTGCAGAGAGATTTACGAGGATGTTCCCTGGATTGGGGAACATGACTTATGAGAATAGGTTCAGTGATCTCGGCCTTTTCTCCTTGGAGCAACAGAGGATGAGGGGTGACCTGATAGAGGTGTACAAGATGATGAGGGGCATTGATCGTGTGGATAATCAGAGGCTTTTCCGCAGGGCTGAAATGGCTAGCACAAGAGGGCACAGTTTTAATGTGCTTGGAAGTAGGTACAGAGTAGATGTCAGGGGTAAGTTTTTTAGTGCATGGAATGGACTGCCAGCGACGGAGGTGGAGGCAGATACAATAGGGTCTTTTAAGAGACTCCTGGATAGGTACATGGAGCTTAGAAAAATAGAGGGCTATGAGTAACCCTAGGTAATTTCTCAGGTAAGAACATGTTCGGCACAGCTTTGTGGGCCGAACAGCCTGTATTGTGCTGTAGGTTTTCTATGTTTCTATGTTTCTATGATCCTGCAACAGTTTAACTCAAACTGATTACTTACACAAGCAAAGTCAAGTAGCAAATGTCATTCACCAAAATATTGCTTTAAAATATAAACTCATAAAAGACGCAATACGTAACGTCTGATGAAGTCTGATGAAGGTTGAAGGTTGATGGTTAAGGGGTTAAGGGGTGTGGGCAGTTGTGAGCAATTCTGTCAGTGAATCTGATCTGGGAAGGAGTTATAAACAGATGACCAGAGGAAGCTTGGTAATGAGATTTCTAGATACTTCGTTCATTTAATAGTTCATAGGACGTGGTCATCACTGACACTACCAGCATAAATCGTTCATCTTCAGTTGTCCTTGACTCAGGAGACAGTTAAGAGTCAATAGTACTGTTGTGTCCGAAGGTAACACTTGCATCAGAGCGGGCAAGGTTCCGTATTTGTGAACCATTCAATGACTTACATACACTTTATTATTATTTCAATTAATTCTTTCTCAGCTCAAGCTGGTAAAACCTGAGGTATGGGCAGAGCCAAGCACACTCATTTGTCAATGGCTAGGAACTTTCAGACTATTCTAGTGATGTTTAGTATTCTGGCTTTCTGAAGAAATACAGAGCTATTGTTGTGTAGCTCTAATTGTTTAATGCTATTGTGTAGTGCCTTTAGGATGACACCAGTTGTAGATATTACTCTTGGGACAATGGAAAACTTATTCATGTTCCAAGGTCTTTCAATTTCCTCTCTTCGTTCAGTGTATTTTTTATCACATTGATTTCTATAATGTTTGGAATGGTTATATCTATTAAATAAGTTGTTCTTGTTTGTTTATATGGTATTATTATAACTGGGCAGTTATTATGGATTGTCCTATCTGTAATAACTGATCAGTCATAATATAATTTGTAGTATTCTGACTCTAAAACCAATCAAGCTTATACTTATGGTAAGGTGTGATTTCATTTATGAGTTTGTAGTTAAAGCAAGATTTTAAAGAATGATGTTTGCAACTTGATTGAACCTGTGTAAGTAATCAGATTGTGTTAAACTGCTACAGGATCCTGTCATGTGTTGGATTGTTTCTGTTTTTTTTTTCTTCAGCCTTTTCTACATTTATCATCATAAACTTGTTGGTCTATTATTATTTTTTTTTTGTGATGACACGACCATGGTGAGTGTCATCAGCAAGAAGGATGAATCAGCATATAGAGAGGAGGTGCAGCTGCTAACGGACTGGTGCAGAGCCAACAGCCTGTCTCTGAATGTGAACAAAACAAAAGAGATGGTTGTTGACTTCAGGAGGACACGGAGTGATCACTCTCCGCTGAACATCAACGACTCCTCCGCAGAGATTGTAAAGAGCACCAAATTTCTTGGTGTTCATCTGGCAGAGAATCTCACCTTGTCCCTCAACACCAGCTCCATAGCAAAGAAAGCCCAGAAGCATCTCTAATTTCTGCGAAGGTTGAGAAAAGTCCATCTCCCACCCCCCCGATCCTCACCACGTTCTACAGAGGTTGTATTGAGAGCATCCTGAGCAGCTGCATCACCGCCTGGTTCAGAAATTGCACCATCTCGGATCTCAAAACCCTGCAGCGGATAGTGAGGTCAGCTGAGAAGATCATCGGGGTCTCTCCTCCCGCCATCACAGACAGTTACGCCACACACTGCATCTGTAAAGCAAACAGCATTATGAAGGACTCCATGCACCCCTCATACAAACTCTTCTCCCTCCTGCCAACTGGCAAAAGGCACCAAAACATTCCGGCTCTCACAACCAGACTATGTAACAGTTTCTTCCCCCAAGCCATCAGACTCCTCAATACCCAGAGCCTGGACTGACACCAACCTACTGCCCTCTACTGTGCCTATTGTCTTGTTCATTATTTATTGTAATGCCTGCACTGTTTTGTGCACTTTATGCAGTCCTGGGTAGGTCTGTTTCATGTAGTACCATGGTCCTGAAAAACAATGTCTCATTTTTACTGTGTACTGTACCAGCAGTTATGGTTGAAATGACAATAAAAAGTGACTTGGCTTGACCTAACTTGACTTAACCACCTGATCCTGCATTGCCACAAGGAAACCTTGTTTCTGGGAAGAGCCAGGTGTTCAACACTTCCTTGACAACATCTAGTCTGCTCAAGTTGTGGGGCTGTCTTCCATGGAGGGTCATGCTCTTCCATTGGTTAACTTATTCTTCAATAATGATAATGTCTTCATTGTTCTGTGTGGCGCTCTCATTTAAGTTTAGTGGTGTATACTTCTTATCGGAATTGTATATGCTTGCGTCGAGTGTTGATGAAAGTATATCCTTAGAAGTTTTATCTTACTGTTGTGCAGAGTTTTTAATGTCTTTTATTCTTTTTCCCTATTCTGTCCTAGGTAGTGTTAATTTAAGTACATTCACATATGCATAATGCAGGCTCGAAGGGCCAAATGGCCTACTCCTGCACCTATTTTCTATGTTTCTATGTTTCTATGTTTTCTGAAAGTCGTTATTTCAGTTCTTATTTTTCTTTGTAAGTTTTCCAGATCAGTTGTGGACCAAAATATTTTGCCAAAAGAATACATTAATAACATAGATATAGCGAAAGTGTTCATTGTTTTTGTTATATTTTTACTGTTGAGCTTTGTACGGCAGATTTTCTTAAGCCTTGAAATAAATTCATCATAAGTTTTTCCTTTATTGCGCTATGATCTATTTTCTTTCCTTCTAGATATCCCTGATACTTAATGTTTCATATTTATCTATCAGTTGTAATGTATCCCGCTGCTCTGGTTTGTGTTCTATTAGCTCTATTACGGCTTTCTTTATGTTTAATAATGTTCTGCACTTGTCCAGTCCAAAGTTCTTGTTTATATCTTTTGAAAATAGTTCTACTATTTGAATTAATTGCTTTAGCTTAACTGATGAAGGAGTGTATAATTTCAAATCATCCTATGTATAAGAGCTGTGTTCAGGCATAGTTCATTTCATTGTTGCTGATTTGATTCCCAATTTTCGTCCAATTCAGTAAATTAGAGAGCGCTTTTATAGTGAGACAGAACCATAGTGGACTTAGAGAGTCACCTTGGAAAATGCCTCAGTTGATTTTGATAACATTTGTTGGTCTTCTTTGGTTGTTAATAGATAGGGTGATTACAGTACATCAATGCTGTTGCAGGTATTTCACAAGTATTGGGCCTAGTTTATATATACTGTATTAAGAACTTCTATTAACAATGAGTGTGGGACGGAGTCAAATGCCTTTTGGTAGTCAATATAGCAATTTGGAAGATTTTTACTTTTCTGCCAGGCTTGGTTTGGAATTATGAAATCTATTGTCAATTGTTCTTTATATCCTTTCATATTCTGACAGCGTCCTTTCTGCTCTTCTGTAAGTATATTGTGGTTATCTAAGTCAGTGATGACCAGCTGCGAGATACATGATGTTACAATTTTATATATAGTTTGTAATCAAGTTATAGGATAATATTTTGATGGATCTTCTGTGATTCGCCTTTAGGTAAAAGGTATGTTTTACATTCTGTCAAAAATTCAGGCACTTTTTCAGGATTTTTAAGAAACCCGTTGATATGCATTAATAGGTATGGATGAAGGCGAGTTAATTTATTATACCAATAATTATGAATATTATCTCTTCCAGTACTTTTCTAGCTGTAGATTTTTTTTACACCCTCTTTCAGCATATCCATTGTAACTTCAGGTATTTGCATTTTATCAATCGTGTGTGGGCGCTCTTTGTCCTCCTTAATCCAACTTGCTTCTTGATTGTGCGTCACCTTGTTTGACCAGATATTAGACCAGTTCATTATCTCTGTGTTTGTTGGTAATTCTGTGCTGAGATTGGTGATACTTTGGTGCGTCAAATTTAGCTTCAATGACCTATATAAATCTTTTTCTTGGATGCTGACCAGATAATTCGGTTTTCTTCATCTGTTGCATTTCAAGTATCAACTTCATCTTGATTTGTATGCACCAAGCTTTTGTTTTAGTGTATCTATAGACTCTACCACGCTTTTTGTTCAGCTAATCACATCTTTATTTCCTTAGCTTTTCTTTTAACTTTCTTGCTCAAGTTATCATTTTTATACTCCAGTAAGCAGGCTATTTCTTCTCTTAAGTTTTCAATTTTGTTTTTTAATCTCTTCTACCACTTCGACGTTCTCATTTCATTACTCAATTTTGAGTTTCTATTAATGGGCGCCTCCATTTTGGAACCATTTTACTGCACTGCTGTTAATACTGCACAGTATGTTATTGTGTGTAGTATTTCAACTGTTTCAAGTTTTCCTAAATGTAGTGGTAATATAATATTGTTGAGAGTAAACAATTTTTGCAAATTTTGATGATGTATTTTGTTTTGGTATGTCGGGTCTTTTTGCTGGGTCAATGCCCATATGTTTTGATAGTGTGGTGTTAAATATTAGGATAATTTTGTCCGTGAGATCAGTTTCATCATCAGCATTTTGCAGAGGCTCTGGATCTGTGTTGTTGCTGTTACCATCCATTGTGAAGCATTTGGAATAATTGTATTTTCATCAATGCTTCACTGAGTTGCATCTTCATTATTTTCTTGCTTAGAATTGCTGTGGTCTTTAGGTTGATTTCTTTCCCGTTCTTGAGCATTTTTATGTTTTATTTGATTTAGCATGTCTACAGGGATTCAGTTATTTTGTACTTTCACTCTATATTGAGCTGCTATTCATTGTGCATGTACTTGCATGAAGGGATATTGAGCTATAAACTGTTGATGAAATTTGTCCCTGTATGCCGTTATATCCGTCTAAAGTTTGGTTACTCAATAACATATATATATTATAAATGTGTTTACTTCAAATGACCAGTTCATGTGTATCTTTCTTCTCTTAATTGCTTGAGAGGTTTCACTGGTAAGTATTATTATTGTCCTTATTATTATTACTATTACTACTACTCCTAATACGTAACTGTATCATTTACTTCCTGTCCCTAATAAAGTGATCACTGAATGCGTGTGCATAATCTTCTGCTACTCTAGCTCATCCACTTAATGTTTGATGTGTTTAAAGATGCTCTTCTGCACACCACCCTTGTAATGCTTGGTTATTTGTGTTACTATTGCGTTCCCGACAACTTGAACCACTCTTGCCCTTCTCCATTGACCTAGAAACATAGAAACATAGAAAATCTACAGCACAATACAGCCCCTTTGACCCTCAAAGCTGTGCCAAACACGTCCCGACCTTAGAAATTACTAGGCTTACTCATAACCCTCTATTTTTCTAAGCTCCATGTACCTATCCAAAAGTCTCTTAAAAGACCCCATCGTATCCGCCTCCACCACCGTTGTCGGCAGCCCATTCCTCGCACTTACCACTCTCTGTGTAAAAAACTTACCCCTGATATCTCCACTGTACCTACCCCCCAGCACCTTAAACCTGTATCCTCTTGTGGCAACCATTCCAGCCTTGGGAAAAAGCCTCTGACTATCTGCGCGATCATTGCCTCTCATCATCTCATACACCTCTATCAGGTCACCTCTCATTCTCCGTCACTCCAAGGAGAAAAGGCCGAGTTCACTCAACCTGTTTTCATAAGGCATGCTCCCCAATCCACAACATCCTTGTAAATCTCCTCTGCACCCTTTCTATGGCTTCCACATCCTTCCTGTAGTGAAGAGACCAGAACTGAGCACAGTACTCCAAGTGGGATCTGACCAGGGTCCTATATAACTGCAACATTACCTCTTGGTTCCTAAATTCAGTTCCACGATTCATGAAGGCCA
Organism: Mobula birostris; assembly: GCF_030028105.1. Lineage (NCBI taxonomy): Eukaryota > Metazoa > Chordata > Chondrichthyes > Myliobatiformes > Myliobatidae > Mobula > Mobula birostris. Next base: position 20,129,567 of record NC_092370.1, on the reverse strand, counting down.
GGTTCATTTCCCAATACCAAATCAAGTACAGCTTCTCTTCTTGTAGGCTTATCTACATATTATGTCAAGAAACCTTCCTGAACACACCTACGAAACTCCACCCCATCTAAACCCCTTGCTCTAGGGGGATGCCAATCAATATTTGGGAAATTAAAATCTCCCATCACGACAACTCTGTTATTATTACACCTTTCCAGGATCTGTTTCCCTATCTGCTCCTCGATATCCCTGTTACTCTTGGGCAGCCTATAAAAAACACCCAGGAAAGTTATTGACCCCTTCCTGTTCCTAACCTCCACCTACAGAGACTCCGTAGACAATCCCTCCATGACATCTACCTTTTCTGCAGCCGTGACACTATATCTGACCAACAATGCCATGTCCCCACCTCTTTTGCCTCCCTCCCTGTCCTTTCTGAAACAACTAAAACCCGGCACTTGAAGTAGCCATTCCTGTCCCTGAGCCATCCAAGTCTCTGTAACAGCCACCACATCATAGCTCCATGTACTAATCCTCACTCTAAACTCATCTGTTTTGTTCACAATACTCCTTGCGTTAAAATAGACATATCTTAAACCATCCATCTGAGCGCTTCCCTTCTCTATCACCTGCCTATCCTCCCTCACACACTGTTTCCAAGTTTACTCTATTTGTGAGCCAATCGCCTCTTCCCCAGTCTCTTCAGTTCGGTTCCCACCCCCCAACAATTCTAGTTTAAACTCTCCCCAGTAGCCTTAGCAAAACTCCCCGCCAGGATATTAGTCCCCCTGGGATTCAAGTGCAACCCGCACTTTTTGTACAGGTCAACTTGCCCCAAAATTGGTCTCAATGATCCAGAAATCTGAATCCCTACCCCCTACTCCAATTCCTCAGCCACCCATTTATCCTCCACCTCATTCTATTCCTACTCTCACTGTCGCGTAGCACAGGCAGCAATCCTGAGATTACTACCTTTGTGGTCCTGCTTCTCAACTTCCTTCCTAACTCCCTGTAGTCTGTTTTCAGAACCTCTTCCCTTTTCCTACCTGTACATACCAATATGTACCAAAACCCCTGGATGTTCTATCTCCCACTGCAGGATATCTTGGATGCAGTCTGAAACATCCCAGACCCTGGCACCTGGGAGGCAAACTACCATCCGAGCTTCTTTCCTGCGTCCACAGAAACGCCTGTCTGATCCCTTAACTATAGAGTCTGCTATCACAACTGCCTTCCTCTTCCTTTCCCTACCCTTCTGAGCCACAGGGCTGGACTCTGTGCCAGAGGCACAGCCACTGTTGCTTCCCCCAGGTAGGCTGTTCCCCCCTCCCCCCCAGCAGTACTCAAACAGGAGTGCTTATTGTCAAGGGGTACAGCCACAGGAGTACTCTCTAGTACCTGACTCTTCCCCTTCCCTCTCCTGACTGTTACCCACTTGTCCGTCTCCCATGGCTCCGGTGTGACCACCTGCTTATAACTCCTTTCTATCACCTCCTCGCTGTCCCTGCAGCTTGACACATCGGGTGCTGATATGGCCGTCCGGGAGGCTGGGAGACTCCAGGTCTTTCTACCTCTCACACCGAGAACAGAACACCGGCCTCACAGACATACTACTTCCTTTCTGCAATTAACACAGGTAGACCTACCTCACCTTGTTACCACCTAAGCCCTTTGAAACAAAGCCCTCTCACTCCACTGCCCGCACCGAACACTGCCCACTGGATATGGTGGTCTTCTTTTTAAACTTTTCCCGCTCTACTGGCAGACGTCACGCACCTGCACAATCTTGCCTCTCTTTCCCCCTGAGTAGTAAAACAGCCTTTGCTCCAGAAATCCTCAGTTGTTCACCTGCAGCCTTATAACCATATAACCGTATAACAATTACAGCGCCGAAACAGGCCATCTCGGTCCTTCTGGTCCGTGCCGACCTCTTACTCACACCTAGTCCCACCGACCTGCACTCAGCCCTTAACCCTCCATTCCTTTCCTGTCCATATAGCTGTCCAATTTAACTTTAAACAACAACATTGAACCTGCCTCAACCACTTCTGCAGGAAGCTCGTTCCACACAGCTACCACTCTCTGAGTAAAGAAGTTCCCCCTCATGTTACCCCTAAACTTTTGCCCTTTAACTCTCAACTCATGTCCTCTTGTTTGAATCTCCCCTACTCTCAGTGGAAAAAGCCTATCCAAGTCAACTCTATCTATCCCCGTCATAATTTTAAGTACCTCTATCGTCCCACTCTCAACCCTCTACGTTCCAAAGAATAAAGACCCAACTTTTTCAACCTATCTCTGTAACTTTGGTGATGAAACACAGGCAACATTCTAGTAAATCTTCTCTGCACTCTCTCAATTTTGTTGATATCTTTCCTATAATTCGGTGACCAAAACTGTACACAATACTCCAAATTTGGCCTCACCAATGCCTTATACAATTTCAACATTACATCCCAACGCCTATACTCAATGCTCTGATTAATAAAGGCCAGCATACCAAAAGCTTTCTTCATCACCCTATCCACATGAGATTCCACCTTCAGGGAACTATGCACCATTATTCCTAGATCCCTCTGTTCTAAAGCATTCTTCAATGCCCTACCATTTACCATGTATGTCCTATTTTGATTGGTCCTACCAAAATGTAGCACCTCACATTTATCAGCATTAAACTCCATCTGCCATCTTTCAGCCCACTCTTTTAACTGGCCTAAATCTCTCTGCAAGCTTTGAAAACCTACTTCATTATCCACAACTCCACCTATCTTAGTATCAAATGTATACTTACTCATACAATTTACCACCCTATCATCCAGATCATTAATGTATATGACAAATAACATTGGGCCCAGTACAGATCCCTGAGGCGCACCACTAGATACCGGCCTCCAACCTGACAAACAGTAACCCACCACTACTCTCTGGCATCGTCCATCCAGCCACTACTGAATCCATTTTACTACTTCAATATTTATTCTAAAGAATGAACCTTCCTAACTAACCTTCTGTGTGGAACTTTGTCAAAGGCCTTACTGAAGTCCATATAGACAGCATCCATCACTTTACCCTTGTCAACATTCCTAGTAACCTCTTCAAAAATTTCAATAAGATTTGTCAAACATGACCTTCCCCGCACAAATGCATGTTGACTGTTCCTAATCAGACCCCGCCTATCCAGATAATTATATATACCATCTCTAAGAATACTTTCCATCAACTTACCCACCACTGACGTCAAACTCACAGGCCGATAATTCCTAGGTTTACTCTTAGACCCCTTTTTAAACAATGGAACAACATGAGCAGTATGCCAATCCTCTGGCACCATCCCCGTTTCTAATGACATTTGAAATATTTCTGTCAGAGCCCCTGCTATTCCAAATTAACTTCCCTCAAGGTCCTAGGGAATATCCTGTCAGGACCTGGAGACTTATTCACTTTTATATTCCTTCAAAGCTCCAGTAATTCCTCTTCTTTAATCATCATAATTTCCATAAATTCCCTACCTGTTTCCCTTTTTTTACATAATTAAATATCCTTCTGCTTAGTGAGTATCGAAGAGAAGAAATTGTTCAGAATCTCTTTTGGCTCCACACATAGCTGTCCACTCTGATTCTCTAAGGGACCAATTTTATCCCTCACTATCCTTTTTGTCATTAACAAAATGCCTTCTTGTCATTAACAAAGTGTTTTCAATCACAGGAGATCAAAAGTTGCTAAAATATTCAAAACACTCTTTCTGGCACCAGCTACCATTCCAAGGTCAAAGTCAATTAGACCAAATTTCTTCTTCATTCTAATGTTTGGCCTGAAAAACAAAGGAACTTCTTGACCACATCTGCATGCTTTTATCCACTGAGTTGCTGTCATATGATTGGCTGATTAGATATTTGCATTATTGCGCAAGTGTGCAGGTAACCTTAGCAAAGAAGCAACTGAGTGTAAGTCAGAGCAAGAGAAGTTCCTTGTGTGTGAACCAATCAAGTTTTCACAGAAATCTAGGAGTTACATGTTTATAGTAACTTAAGATATTTTTAAAATCAAGATTTATCTAATTTCTTGAATTTAAATTCCCTAACAACCATGGTGAGAATCAAATTCTTGCATCTGGATTAATGGTCGGATCTCTAGCTGCTTGTCCACAAATTTCACCATAACGTCGCAGGGGGGATGAGTCAGACGAGAGGTAAAGGTAAAGAAATATCAATGGAACTTGTAGCAATGATGACAAGGCAGTGTCTTTGCAAGATGGGTAATCAATATTCTACAGAGATTGTCTGCCTGGCAACAGTGGTTGCATAACCAGGACTTGTGGTGTGCACCAGCTGCTCATACGACCATCCACCACCTGCTTCCATGGCCCTGATCAGGGGCTAAGCAGGTGGTACACCTTGCCCAAGGGTGACCTGCAAGCTAGCGGAGGGAAGGAGCCCTTTGCACCTTCTTTAGTAGAGACATATCCCCATCCTGCCACCCAAAATCTTTATACCCCTCATAAATATGCATACCTCTAGCAAATCTCAATGTTTTGGTTACAGAACTGAACTTTTATGCAATAGTGTGTGGCACTGTTGGGATAAATCTAATGTGTCACCGTCTCTTTATTTTACGAAATTACTAGTCAGAGAAAATTATCAATGAGAGAAATATGAACGTTCTTTCAATCTCTACATCTAAGTGACAAGAGGAAATTTTATTCAAGCTATAAAAATAAGAAATAAGCATTCTAAGATATAGTCATTGTGGAACCTCCTTCCAAGATTATCTTCTGAATTCTGTCCAATTTCGATTCTCATTTCTGAAATCAAAGTAAGTTATTGGTAGACCTTCCTCAGGAGCAGAACAGCAGAGATGATTCATTGGTGAGCGATAACTTTAGTGAGAGACTGCAGAATAACAAGCCACAAAGGGCCACTTTGGAAGAAAGAACAGAAACTAAACATAACAGGCAACATGGTAAACAAGGCAGGAAGCATGAAAGCTAGGAGCAACTGGTTGAGGACGGCAGGTTCAATAAGTGAACAAGGGCTGTGGATGAGAACCAAGGTTAAATAGGCTCCAGGTGATGAGTCTGGGGCAAACAGCATATGAATCCTATTAGCTGGGAAGAGACTGAGAAGTGGCGTTAAGTGGCATTAATAAAATTGTCTTCAATTTTATTATGTACAAATTTAAGGCATCCGTTAGTCTTGAGAGACCATGGATCTGCGCCAGGGCTTCACTCTCCAGGACGCGGTCCTGGGCAAGGTTGGCAATTGCCCATGCTGCAAGTCTCCCCTCTCCATGATACCGATGTTGTCCAAGGGAAGGGCAAGGGCCGATACAGCTTGGCACCAGTATCGTCGCAGAGCACTGTGTGGTTAAGTGCCTTGCTCAAGGGAAAACACGCTGCCTCGGCTTGGGCTCGAACTCACGACCTTCAGGTCACTAGTCAAATGCCTTAAGCACTTGGCCACGTGCCCACATGTGCATAATTATACACCAATTGTGTTTTTATGTGCAATGTTCTGATTGAAAATGGACAGAGGTGAACAAAACGTTTGGATTTGAGAACTTTTTTTCCTTAAAGTGGTATAGTTTGGGAGGGGGGAACAGAAAAGTAACAAAATGATTAATAAAAACTTATCATCACTATTTGGAAAACTAGATCAGCAAGGAAATATCATGAGACCTCTAGGTTAAAGATATTTAAATAAAAAAGTGTGTACAGCAATCAAAAGAGATGAGACCAAATTGCCTGACAAGAAAATCCAAGCAATGATATCTCCATTACTTTGACAGAAAGCAAGCTAAAAGTACTGACAAATAAGGAAGGCAGCTAATGAGCTGTGACATTTGAAGTTTGAGTTTACATATCATTATCTTTTTTAAAAGTTCATCTATGTATGTAAATACAGCCTAACTACAGCAAGACTGATTCTTATGTGTGCCAAGGTTTCATTCCTCACTGTAAAAGTCATAATTAGAATTTGATTTAATATCACCGGTATATATTGTGAAATTTGTTGGCTTTGCAGCAGCAATACACTGCAATTCATAACAATAGAAAATAGAGTGTGAATGACAGTAAATAGATATATTACAAGCAAGAGAAAATCTGCAGATGCTGGAAATCTAAGCAACGCGCACAAAATGCTGAAGGATCTCAGCAGGCCAGGCAGCATTTATGGAAAAGAGCCCAGTCGAAGATTTGGGCCAAGACCTTTCACCAAGATTGGAGAAGAAAAGATGAGCAGTCGGGGTAAGAAGGTGGAGGGAAGGAAGTTAAAAACACATGGTGATATGTGAAACCAGAAGGGGAAATGGGTGAAGTAAAGAGCTGGGAAGTTGATTGGTGAAAGAGATTCAGGGCTGGAGATGAGGGAATCTGAGAGAAGAGGACAGAAGACCATGGAAGAAAGAAAAGGGAGAGGAGAACCAGAGGGAGGTGATGGGCAGGTAAGGAGATAAGATGAGAGGGGGAAATGGGAGTGGGGAATGGTGAAAGGGGTGGGGGGGGGGCATTACCTGAAATTGATGTTCATGCCATCAAGTTGGAGGTTACCCAGACAGAATATAAGGTGTTGCTCCTCCAACCTGAGTGTGGCCTCGTCGCAACAGTAGAGGAGACCATGGACTGACATGTCAGAATTGGAATGGGAATAGGAATTAAAATGGATGGACACTGGGAGATCCCACTTCTTCTGGCGGATGGAGCGTAGGTGCTTGGCGAAGCGTTCTTCCAATCCGCGTTGAGTCCTACTGATGTACAAGAGGCCATGCAGGGAGCCGAGGATACAGTAGATGACCCCAACAGACTCACAGGTGAAGTGTCACCTCACCTGGAAGGACTTTTTGGGGCCCTGAATGGTAATGAGGGAGGAGATGTAGGAGCAGATGTAGCACTTGTTCTGGTTGCAAGGATAAGTGCCAGGAGAGAGATCAGTGGGGTGGGATGAATGGACAAGGGAATCATGCAGGGAGTGATCCCTGCGCAAAGCAGAAAGTTGGGGGGGGGTGATGAGGGAAAGATGTGCTTGGTGGTGCAATCCCATTGGAGATGGTGGACCTTATGGAGAATGATGAGCTGGACATGAGGGTTGGTGGGATGGTAGGTGAGGTCAAGGGGAACAATACCCCTGGTGGGGTGGTGCAAGGTTAGGATGAGGGCAGATGTGCACAAAATAGAGGGGATGCGGTTGAGGGCAATGTTGATGGTGGAGAAAGAGAAGATCCTTGCTTTGAAGAAGGAGGACATCTTAGTTCTGGAATTTCTGGAATGAAAAGCCTCATCCTCAGAGCAGATATGGCAGAGACAGAGGAATTAAGAGGGTGGAAGGGATGGCTTTTTAACAAGTAACAGGTGGGAAGAGGTATAGTCCAGGTAGCTGTGAGAGCCAGGTCTGTTTGTAATAGACATCAATGGATAAACTGTCTCCAGAGAGAGAGAGGCAGAGAGATTGAGAAAGGGGGAGGGAGGTGTCAGAAATGGACCAAGTAAATTTGAGGGTATGGTGAAAGTTGGAGGCAAAGTTGATGAAGTTGATGAGCTCAACATTGAAGCAGGAAGCACCAGCAATGCAATTGTTGATGTAGCATAGGAAAATTTGGGGAGTGATACCAGTGTAGGTATAAAACATAGACTCTTCCACATAGCCGACAAAAAGGCAGGCATAGCTGGGACCCATATGAGCGCCCATGGCTACACCTTTTGTTGAAGAAAATAGGAGGAGCCGAAGGAGAAATTATGAGGACAAGTTTTGCTGGACGGAGGAGAGTGATGGTGCAGGGGAACTGGTTGGGTCTGGGTCCAGAAGGAAACAGGGTGTTTTGAGGCCTTCCTGTTGGGGATGGGATGCATAGGGACTGGACATCCATAATGAAAATAACATGATCGGGGCTGAGGAACTTGGAATCATTCAAAAGGTCAAGAGCATGGGAAGTGTCACTGATGTGGATAGAAGGGAATGGACTGAACCGGTGGGGAGGGGGGAGGTGGGAGGGGGATAAAACTGAATTAAGGTATGCAGATGTAAGTTCAGTGAGGCAGGAACAAGCAGAAACAAAGGGTCTACTTGGACAGGCAGATTAGTGGATATTGGGTAGGAGGTAGAAACAGATTGAGGGAACTATGAAGTTAGTGGCAGTGGATGGGAGATCCCAGGAGTTAATATGTTTGGTGATGGTGTGGGAGACAATAGCCTGGTGTTCCTTATTAGGATCCTGTTGGAGGGCTAAGTAAGAGGAGGTGTCAGGCCTCAGCAAGGTACAGGTCAGTCTGCCAGACTACTACTCCACCCTTATCTGCCGGCTTAATGGTGAGGCGGATTGGTGTGAAGAGAGTGGAGAGCAGTGTGTTCGGAAGGGGTAAGGCTGGAATTAGAGAGAGGAATGGTGAAATTGAGATAGTTGATATCCTGTCATCAGCTGGCAATGAGAAGATCCAGAGCAGGCCGAAGACCAGAGCGAGGTGCCCTGGAAGGTGAAGAGGGTCGGGAAAGAAATAGGTATAGAAACAGAGACAGTGGAAGAAGAGCTTAGCATCATGGTGAATGTGGAGCTCACTGAGGTGTGGGTGAAGAGGGACAGAGATGAGGCCCTTACTGACGACAGAAAGCTCAGAAGGGATGGTGAAGACCCAGCACGGATGAGAGCTGGGATCAGAGTGGGGAGGGGTTGGTAGTGTCAGAGGAGGGTGTTCAGGGAAGGTGGTGTGAGAGGAAGATGGAGTCTCCAAGGGCCCAAGAGCTGGAGGTAGGACCTGAGAGACCCCATCACCTCCTTCTGGTGCTCCTCTCCCTTTTCTTTCTTCCATGGCCTTCTGTCTTCTACTATCAGATTCCCCCTTATCCATTCCCTGTAACTCTTTAACCAAACAACTTTGAAGCTCTTTACTTCACCTGTTCCCCCCCACTTCGGTTTCACCTATTAGCTTGTGCTTTTTCCTCCCCTTCCCCCAGCTTCTTACCCTGACTCCTCATCCTTTTATTCTCCAGTCCTGATGAAGGGTCTCTGCTCAAAACATCAACTGTACTCTTTTCCAAGTGTGTTTATATATATAATAGTTAACTGCTGGTCTTCCATCCAACCTTGCCCAGGCCTGCGCCCTGGAGAGTGAAGACTTTCCAGGCACAGATCCATGGTCTCGCAAGACTAACGGATGTCTTTCTCATATAATAGTTAAGTTAAATAAATAGTGAAAAAATAGAATTAAAAAAGTATGAGCACAAAATATTCTGCAGATGCTGGGGTCAAAGCAACACTCACAACAAGCTGGAGGAACTCAGGAGGTCGGGCAGCATCGGTGGAAATGATCAGTCAACGTTTCGGGCCGGAACCCTTCATCAGGACTGAAGAGGGAAGGGGCAGAGGCCCTATAAAGAAGGTGGGGGGAGGATGGGAAGGAGAAGGCTGGAAGGTTCCAGGTGAAAAACCAGTAAGGGGAAGTATAAGGTAGTGATCATGGCTTCAGTGTCCTTTCAGAAATTGAATGCCAGAGCGGAAGAAGCTGTTGCTGAATCACTCAGTGTGTGCCTTCATGCTTCGGTAGCTCCTACCTGATGGTAGCAAAGAGAACAAGGCATGACCTGTGGGATGGGGGTCCTTACTGATGGACGCCGTCTTTTGAGGTATAGCTCCTTGGAGATGTCCTGGATGCCACGGATTCTAGAGTCCATGATGGAGCTGACTGAGTTCACAACTCTCTATAGCTTATTTCCATCCTGTGAAGTAGACCCTCCCATACCAGACAGCGATACAGCCTGTCAAAATGCTCTCTACTGTACATCTGTAGAAATTTGCAAGTGTTTTTGCTGACATACCAAACCTCCTCAAACTCCGAATGAGATATATGTAGCTACTGTGATGCTTTCTTTGTAGCTGCATTGATATGTTGGGTCCAGGCTAGATCCTCAGAGGTATTGACACGTAGGAACTTGAAATTGCTCAGCCTTTCCACTTCTGATCCCTTATGAGGACTGGTGTGTGTGCTTTAATCTTACCCTTTCTGAAGTGCACAGTCCATTTCTTCACATCCTGTAGTCTGGCACCACACATAACAAGAAACATTTATGATGGCCAGTGGAGGCAGACATGCACCGGAACATTAACTACCTAGTATGATACATTTTGAGCCCCTTATCTCAGAAAGGATGTGCTGATACTGGAGCGGGTTCAAAGGAGTTTCACAAAAATGATCCCAGGATTGAACAGCTTTTCATAGGAAGAGTGTTTGGTAGCTCTGGGCCTATATTCATTGCAATTCCGACCTGATTCTGGACTTCAGAAAGGGTAAGATGAAAGAACACACACCAGTTCTTGCAGAGTATTTTTCCTGTGGTGAGAGAATCCAGGACCAACGGACACAGCCTCAGAATAAGGGGGTGTCTTTTACAACAGAGATGAGAAAGAATTCCTTCAGCCAGAGAGTGGTGAGTCTGTGAAATTCATTACCACGGTTGCCTGTGGAGGTTAGGTCTTTACATATACTTAAGGCAGAGGTTAATAGATTCTTGATTAATCAGGGCATGAAGGGATACAAGGAGAAGGCATAAGTTTGGGGCTGAGAGGAAAAATGGATCAGCCGTGATAAAATAGCAAAGCAGATTTGATGGGCCAAATAGACTATAAATTATGGGCTTATAACCTTAAACCTACATTACAATCAAACTGGGAGATCAGCTCCAGTTTTATATTTACCAAAGAAAAAGAAAACAGAAGAGTTGCCACCATGCAAAGACCAGGGATGGGAGCAACAGATTGAAGCTACTAAAGAGAAATATGTGTTTGCGAAATACCTGGTGACAGAGATGTGTAATTCTACATTCAATGGTCATGGCCAAGCCACACTGACGAAGCATATCTAGTTGAAAATGGTGGCAGATAATTAAGCAATGAATGGGAGCGTGCAGGCAGCTCACTAACCGTCACAGCTTTCGCTGATGACAAAGCCCAGTATTGAGTTCAAGCTAAAAGGTTCCCTAAAATCTTTAGCCCAAAGTTGACTGTACTCCCAGGATTCTTGTCATATGTTGAACAGTCAATCAGTTTTGTTCATTCAGTATAAAGTTACAAAGCTATGAAGCTGATGGATTTAAGACTTGAAAAAGCTAACCAAAAAACACTGATCATTTACATACCAATTTGATAATCTTGTTTAAAGATCTTTTGTGTTACTTTCCCATAGGGCTCTTGACTCATGAACATCTACTTTCCTTGCACTAAAAGGAAATAATCTACAGCCATTAGAACTAAACTCAAGGTCAAGAAAGATAATTTAGAAGGTTGATCTCATTACAGATATTTTAAGTTTGAATGAAAAAAAAGATTTGATGCTGTAACTTCATGATTTTTTGATGGCTTGATGACCTTCACAAATCTAAGTATTGAGTCCACAAGTTAAGATGATATGTTGAACTTGCAGAGTGTTCGATTGGCCCAAGCTCAACTGGGTTCTGTGGAGGTTCTATGTAAGTTTTTAAGAAGTTTTTTTTCTCTTTCTTTGTCTATTAATACCGAGATAGTGCACTGAGAATGGGCCCAGAGTTAATTTGCATGTTCTTTGTGTGACATGTGGGAAACGAAGCCTACACTGCGGCTGAAAAAGAAAATCTAAACATTAAGCGAATACCGCTTGTCTTCAGAATCAGTTGACTCGAAAGTCCAATTTCTCAGGGAAAACCAAAAGCAAACAGGCAACGAAGCATTCCTGTGCTCTGTCCAAGTCTTGACAAGCACTACGACGGCAAGTATGGAGTTAAATACTATCACGATTAAATAATTATTAGCTGACACATGAAAATTCACAAGCGCAATTGCCATATCTACTGCACTGCTGAATCCGTGGTTGTGACAATAGTGCTCTATAGCTGTTGCAATGATGGTATTAGTGGCTCCTTTTAGGAAAAAAATCACTCTTGCGACCACTTAAATTGATTGAGTACTTACAGAGCCTAATATGACAGAAGAGGATTGCTAAAGAACGTAAGTAACAATATTAATATACTCCCAAATAATAATAGATTTTCTGTTGAGCTTTTAGCCAGAATTTAACACCCAACTTAGTTGAACCTAAAACAGCAGATGTTGAATCTCCTTCAGGAACCATGGCAGTCCTTGTACTGATGGTATTTCCACAGTAGAGAGACAACTATTTGGACCCAGTGACACTGAAGGAACATTAATATATGAACACCCAAGTCTTCATGACTTGAAGAGAAACCACTTTTTTTTTTGTGGCAGCTTGGAACAGTAATTTTTGAGAGACTATAATCATGCATTGGCTGAGTGGACAAGGCTGGAGGTTTTATTCTTGAAAACACATCAGTGAACTAGTGCAATCTTTGCAACAATCCAATATGCAAATATGATCATTTCAACTTATACAAATCTGCTTATTTCCATAAGTTGTATTTATTTGCTTTATTTAATTATATGATTTAATAGTATTACCTGTCCCATGAGTATCTCGTGAATATGATGTAATTGTCTTATACTACTGGAATGATGTAATGGTTTTGTGCCATTGGAATGATGTAATTGTCTTGCGGTAGTGGGGTGATGTGATGTCATGTGATGGCATGTTCCAACTGGCATATAAGGGGAAACCGCAGTTGTTGCATAGTTCATTTTGTTGGGAGTCCACCATTGGTAGTTACGCCATTGGAGAAGAAGAAAGAGTGAGAGTGAAGAATCCCCAACTCCGAACAAACCCCAAAAGGATTGAGGTTAACCAGTGACATTCAGCGCATTACAGGTGTGACTGACATTTGGAACCGTCCGTACGTGGCATACGCGTTTTGTTAACCCTGACACAGTTTGGGCTGTGTGATGATCACTTTGTTGAAAGGTCAGTTACTTTGAGAAATCGTATTCTGCGTCATAACTTCGGATAAGGCATTTCGGCTGGGAGCTGCGTCAGCAGTGACATCTTTACTTCGGGGACTGTTCCAAAGCTGGTTTGAGAAGTCTCTCCTCTCGAATACTTCAGGAATCATTTGATCTTATTAAGTTACCTCGAAGACAGAAATGGGTGAATTTATTGTGGGGAACAAGGAAATGGCAGACGAGTTGAACAGGTACTTTGGATCTGTCTTCACTAGGGAAGACACAAACAATCTCCCAGATATAATAGTGACCAAAGGACCTAGGGTAATAGATGAACTGAAGGAAATTTATATTAGGCAGGAAACGGTGTTGGATAGACTGCTGGGTCTGAAGGCTAATAAGTCCACAAGACCTGATCGTCTGCATCCCAGGGTACTTAAGGAGGTGGCTTTAGAAATCGTGGATGCATTGGTAATCATTTTCCAATGTTCTATAGATTCAGGATCAGTTTCTGTGGATTGGAGGGTGGCTAATTTTGTCCCTCTCTTCAAGAAAGGAGGAAGAGAGAAAACAGGGAAGTATAGACCGGTTAACCTGATGTCGGTGGTGGGAAAGATGTTGGAGTCAATTATAAAAGATGAAATGACGACACATCTGGATAGCAGTAACAGGATCGGTCTGAGTCAGCATGGATTTACGAAGGGGAAATCGTGCTCAACTAATCTTCTGGAATTTTTTGAGGATGTAACTGTGAAAATGGACAAGGGAAAGCCAGTGGATGTAGTGTACCTGGACTTTCAGAAAGCCTTTGATAAAGTCCCACATAGGAGATTAGTGGGCAAAATTAGGGCACATGGTATTGGGGGCAGAGTACTGACATGGATTGAAAATTGGCTGGCTGACAGAAAACAAAGAGTAGCGATTAACGGGTCCCTTTCGGAATGGCAGGCGGTGACGAGTGGGGTACCGTAGGGTTCAGTGCTGGGACCGCAGCTGTTTACAATATATATTAATGATTTAGATGAGGGAATTAAAAGTAACATTAGCAAATTTGCCGATGACACAAAGCTGGGTGGCAGTGTGAAATGTGAGGAGGATGTTATGAGAATGCAGGGTGATTTGGACAGGCTGGGTGAGTGGGCAGATGCATGGCAGATGCAGTTTAATGTGGATAAATGTGAGGGTTATCCACTTTGGTGGTAAGAACAGGAAGGCAAATTATTAGCTAAATGGAGTCAAGTTAGGAAAAGGGGAAGCACAACGTGATCTAGGTGTTCTTGTCACTGAAAGCAAGCATGCAAGTACAGCAGGCAGTGAAGAAAGCTAATGGCATGCTGGCCTTCATAACAAGGGGAATTGAGTATAAGAGCAAAGAGGTCCTTCTGCAGCTGCACAGGGCCCTGGTGAGGCCACACCTGGAGTACTGTGTGCAGTTTTGGTCTCCAGATTTGAGGAAGGACATTCTTGCTATTGAAGGAGTGCAGCGTAGATTCACAGAGTTAATTCCCGGGATGGCGGGGCTGTCCTATGTCGAAAGATTGGAGCAACTGGACTTGTATACTCTGGAATTTAAATTCAAATTCAAATTCAAAAAACTTTATTGTCATTTATCGTACATCAGCTCTGCAGGGCAGAATGAGACAGCGTTTCCCAGGAGCAGTGCAATCATAACATAACAAACGCAACACTAAATAATAAACATAACAATATGTATGGGGCCTTTCTTTTTTGTATGTTAAATTTAAAATGGCTTCTTTGTTATGTTATACTTGGGAATGCTTCTTTGTTATGTTAAATGCTGAGCAAGTCTCTAGCTAGACATTTGCTTGGGTTAATACAGATATCAGAGCGCTATTAGCCAATGGGTATTCATGTTATCATTTTTTTCGGATGATAATGCTGTCTCATATGACGGTGGACGGGGTTTTTGGCGGGGAGTCGGAGGAGCGACGGAGAGGATGGCAGACGTGCGGAAAGGCTCTGGTCGATCACTTCGGGCGGTCCCGAGCCGTGAGTCGACAGGATCCGGGTGGTCGTCAGGAATTGATTGAGCTCCAATGGTTGTGCACAAAGAACTTGGACTTTAGTAAGTCTGGCGCCTCTTTTTTTTCCATTACTTCCTTTTCTGTATCGAATTTATATGAATTTCATAGACTTAGTAATATCCATAAAGTGTACTTGGTAAAACGTACCGGGTGTGCTGGCTGATGATTGATGTTTGGGATTGATTCGGGCGGCAACTGACTCCGTGGGAAGCGTTGAGGTGGGTGCTGGGTGGGATTTCCCCTAGACATATACGAGCCAATATAACTGAGTGTTACAAATAAATAGTAAAGCACAACAGCCACATGTCAGTTAAAATCAAGTTATAAGTGTCCAGTGTAAGTTAAAAGTGTCCAAAGCAGAGTCAGGTAGAGCAGCTATTTAGCAGTCTGACTGCCTGTGGGAGGAAGCTGTTTAGTAGCCTTGTGGTTTTAGTTTTGATGCTCCTGTAACGTTTGCCTGATGGCAGAAGAACAAACAGTTCATGGAGAGGGTGTGAGGGGTCTTTAATGATGTACCGTGTCTTCTGGAGGCATCGACTCTGAAAGACGTCTTAGACAGAAGGTAGGGAGATCCCAATAACCTTCTCTGCTCCCCTAACCACCCTCTACAAGGCTTTTTTGTCGACAGCACTGCAACTGGAGTACCAGGTTGTGATGCTAAAGGTCAGCACATTCTCAACCATGCCTCTGTAGAAGGTAGTTAAGATGTTAGTGGGGAGTGATGCTTGTTTAAGCTTCCTCAGAAAGTGCAATCTCTGCTGAGCCCGTTTCACAATCCCAGTGGTGTTCCTGGACCAGGTGAGATTGTCCGAGATTTGAACCCCAAGGAACGATGTTTTCCACTCTCTCCACTGTGGAGCCGCTGATGCTGAGAGGTGTGTGCTCAGGCTGAGATCGTCTGAAATTGACGATCATCTCCTTGGTTTTGGTGACATTAAGCATCAAGTTGTTATCACTGCACCAGCTCTCTAGGTGTTTGACCTCCTCCCCGTACATTATTTCATCATTTTTGCTGATGTACCCCACCACTATGGTATCATCAGCAAATTTAATGATCAGGTTCTCCTTGAATCTGGCTGCACAGTCATGTGTTAGCAGTGTAAACAGCAATGGGCTAAGCACACAGCCTTAGAAGGCTGAGAAGGGATTTTATTGAAACATATCAGATTATTAAGGAATTGGACACGCTGGAGGCAGGAAGCATGTTCCCGCTGATGGGTGAGTTCAGAACCAGAGGCCACAGTTTAAGAATAAGGGGTAGGCCATTTAGAATGGAGTTGAGGAAAAACTTTTTCACCCAGAGAGTGGTGGATATATGGAATGCTCTGCCCCAGAAGGCTGTGGAGGCCAAATCTCTGGATGCTTTCAAGAAAGAGATGGATAGAGATCTTAAAGATAGCAGGATCAAAGGTTATGGGGATAAGGCAGGAACTGGATACTGATTGTGGATGATCAGCCATGATCACAGTGAATGGTGGTGCTGGCTCAAGGGGCCGAACGGCCTACTCCTGCACTTATTGTCTATTGTCTATTAAGGCTGTGGTAAAATAACATCTGTTAAGAATTATCTCTAAGTTCGACTGTTTGATAACTATAGAGCATACCACTGTTAACATCCGTTTGAGTTAATCGATTGTTTACTGTTCCATGTTTATTTGAGTAGAGGTTAATAAATGTCATTGTTTATTTTATAAAAGCTCAATTCAAATTCATCTCTGTTGCTGCTGGTTTATAACAATAGATCTGATAACTCTCTTTTGCGCTTCTTACTCTGTGATTTCTTTTGAAAAGGAGCACTGGCAATGACACCTGTAAAAAAATAATTTGAGATATTAATTTATCATTCATCATCTGAAAACTTCCAATTTCTATTTAGCTCTAGGTTAAATCTGTTAAAGTTATCAAAAATGTTCTTGGAAATATTCATTGATTGATAACCATGACAGATATATAAAGGAATCAAGAGGCAAATATTTATTTGCAAACCTTTTATTTTGTTTGAATCTGTTTGAAGATACAAACATATATACGTACAAATGTTCCTGAATCTGAAGCTGTTCCTGAATCATGGGTGTGTGCCTTTAGGTTTCTGTACCTCCTCCCTGATGGTAGCAATGAGAACACTGCATGACCTGGGCGATGGGGGTCCTTAATGATGGATGCTGCCATTTTGAGACATCGCACCTTGAAGATGCTTTGGATACTTCAAGATACCCATGATTGAGCTGACTTACAACACTCTGCAGCTTATTTTGATCCTGTGAAGTAGCCTCCCCCATACCAGATGGTTTAGGGAGAGCAGAATTAACATCTCCGACAAGTACATTAGGATAGTAAGGCTGCATCATAGTTTACACTGAAAATACTCCAAGCTATGATTTGTTTCTGCTTTATGGATTGTTTCTGTTTTTGTTTTTTTTTACTATTACTTAGACAGAAATATCATGTTGATTGTGATCTTAGTTCTGTCAGATATTTAGAACTGTAATGTTAGCTCAAATATGGTACGTTGCTTTGAGGACATATTAAACTGAGCAAAAGCAAGATAACCTAAGTGCCAGGAGTTTGATGTGAAGACAGGAAATTTAGGAAATACTGAAAATGGTTCATTGAAATGCTATACTTTGGACATCCATTCACTGATGCTGCCTGAGCATCTGAATATCTTGTTCTCTTTGTTTCCAGTTGAAATAGACTATTTTTCAGCTGCAGCCTTTATTTCCCCATTTAAAATTAATTCATGAGACTTAGGTCTCACTCCATCATGTTCAGGAAGCCCTCATTAGCCCTCAATCATCAGGCTTCTGAACAAGTGAGGACAACTTCATCCAACTCACTGAACTGAACACAACCTGTGGACTCACTTTCAAGGACTCTACAATTCATGTTCTCAGCAGTATTTGTTTATTTATTTATTTACTTACCTACTTATTATTATTTGTGTTTCTTTTTGTATTTGCGGTTGTTCTTCTTTTCATATTCGTTGCCTGTCAGCTTATGAAGTTTTTTTTTTATTGATTCTATTATATTTCTTTGTTCTATTATGAATTACTTACAGTCTGTTACACCTGCTGGCACTTAGGGCATCAATGAAGGTTTTCCATCTCTCTCTACCTTGGCCATCGTATCATCGCACGCAAATGTAGAGGGATTCTTCATAGCTGTTTCCGTAACTGTTTTGTTTGACCAGTCAGGGTTGTTAGTCCTAAATTGAACCCCCTGAACCTGGAGGACTGGTGGAGCACTCTCAGTCTGGCCTCTACCCTTTAACCTGCTTGGCATAGGTGATCCTACCAAGAGTCAAAGTATAATGCCCCATCTCCAGCTAGCATAGCTCTCTGGGTCATTGAGGCGAGCCTCCAACCATGTGGTCCTCTTGGAGTTTCTACTGTGACTGTCTAAAAGAAAATGAATCTCAGGGTACGGTGACACACATGTACATTGATAATAAATTTATTTTGAACATTGAAGTCATACTTTAGAAAACATTCCCTGTCCATTTCTCAAATTTCACTGTAGCAATTAGTTTTCTACCAAAACAGCGACCTTCAGAATAGAAAGAAAATCATTCTCTCTGGATTAGTACAAATACAACAACAGTTCCAGTTCAATGAACACATCACCGAAGTAAGCTCAGTCAAGCTGAAAGCAACTAAACAGAGCATTGCACAGCTGACATTTCACAGCTTGCCAGTGCATGTCCAGAAGTTTTATTTTCACCAAACTAATTTGTTCACATTATTTTCTTCTAACAAAAAAAGCATGAATAAAGATATGGTTTATTTGCTGGGCTTACTTAATTCAAACTTTAATCCTGTCACTGGGAGGAGAGAGCCAGGAGTTAATCTGGATGCCTACTCTAATTTTTAATTATCCTAATATTGGTTCTTTATGTCAATGATACAAAATTATTGAACTCAGTTGTTAAACCATCTCTAGTCAGAAATGCATCTACAGCTGCAGAAATAGATTCAGTGTTGAACTTTGTTAGGTACCTTCTCTAGCTAATAAAGTGGCCACGTAGTGTATGTTCATGGTCTCTTGTTGCTATATTTACAACAGGGTTCAATGTGTTGTGCATTCAGAGATGCCCTTCTGCACACTGCACACAATGTGTGATTACTTGAGTTACTGTCACCTTCCTGTCAGCTTGAAAATAATCCGGTCATTCTCCTCTGACCACTCTCATTAACAAGGCATTTTCGCCTACTGAAATGCTGCTAGCAGAATGTTTTTTTTTGTGGGAGGCGCGATTTCACACCATTCGCTGTAAACTCTAGACTGTTGTGTGTGAAAATCCAGGGAAGCCAGCAGTTTTTGAAATGCTCAAACCACCCCATCTGGCACTAACAATCATTCCATGGTCAACGTCACTTAGATCACATTTCTTCCTCATTCTGATGTCTGAACTGAACAATAGCTGAACCTCTTGACCATGTCTATATGCTTTTAGGTATTGAATTGCTGCCACATGATTGGCTGATTAATTTTTAACATTACCAAACAGGTTTACCGGTATCCCTAATAAAGAGGCAACTGAGTCTACATCCTTATGGTTCCCATTTAAACCAAAGACACTTGGAAACACATTATCTGAATACATTTGTGGAATATATTTATGTAAATGCAAAGCCCAGAAGAAAAAGACAGTGGGGAATTAAGCAACAGGAGATTACTTCAAATTGGCTTTTCTTCTTTTACATGCAGCCACCAGTTCAATGGATGAACTGAAGGGACAATTTCCTGGGAGCAGGCTGGAGTAATTCACCGACAGGCATTTAAGGATTTTATAGAATTAAGTGGTCGGTGGATTATGAAGAGATTTCCAGTTGTGACGAGAATACACATAAATTAAGATGTTTGCTGGCCTGGGCTAGCATCAGTGGCATCAGCAGTTGGTCTGTCACCTGTCCTCAGGGGAAGGAGAGATAAGGAACAATGAAGCAGCATCTGGAGATGTGTAATGAAGGGACGGGAGAGAGAGCTGTCTAGAGCGGCTCCCCCTTTGAACCCTGAACTGTTTGAAGTGATGGACAGGCGATACCCCAGCAGGGGGATAAAAAGGGACAGGTTCGCTAAGGCAACACACACGACACCCGAGGTAACGAGACCCTGGAAGCGGTGCGCCTCTCACAAGTCGGTGGGAAGCTCTTGGACGGCTGATCGGGCAATCAGCCTTAAACGCACAGGGTGGAAAGGTACGATCAGCGGTAACCTGGTGTGTGTCCACCCTCGCTTGGGTGCCGGGTTCACTGCAGAGGATCGACCGCATCTGGAGGAGGGGTCACAGTCAGTGACCTCAGGTGACATCACAAAGGACCCGCCCGAAAGCTGCTTGTGAGCAATGTCGCCGGTCTGTGAGTGGAAGCCGTTCTGAATGATCAGTCGTTCTCATTCTCTCTCTCCCTCCCCCCCACGTTGTCCATCGCCATGGCAACGATTACTGCGAACTGAACTAAATTGGACTGAACTTTGTGTCACTTTGAAATTGGTCATTTACCCCTAGACAACGATAGAGCTTGATTGATGCTATCTTAATTCTGTGCACATGTGTGTTTATCATTGCTGAACTGTTGCATTTATTATCCTTTCGATTACTGTGTTGCTTGTTTCTTTAATAAAACTTTCTTAGTTCTAGTAATCCAGACTCCAACTGAGTGATCCATTTCTGCTGGTTTGGCAACCCAGTTACGGGGTACGTAACACAGTTAAAACTCATCAACCACTGTGACAGGTCTACAGCAGATGCAATCTGACTGGCTCTCTTTTCTGCCTTTGAGTACCCAGACAACAGCAAACTTTACGTCAGGTTGCTGTCTGCCAATTGCAGCCCACCCTTCAATACCATTATCTCCTTAATATTGATCAACAATAACCTTGTACAATAACCTGCATTGTAACAATAACCTTGCACTCAACATTTACAAGGCCAATGAATTATTTATTTATTTGTTTGTTTATTAAGATACAGCACAAATAGGTCTTTCTGGCCCTTCTAGCCACAAAGCCCAATAATTCCCTGATTTAATCTTAGCCTAATTACGGGATAATTTACAATGACCAATTAACCTATCAACCAGTCTTTACGTTTTTAGATCATGGGAGTAAACTGGAGCACCCGAAGGAAACACATGCAGTCATTGGGAGAATGTACAAACTCCTTACAGTTAGCACTGGGAACTAGGCCCAAGTCACTGGCACCATAAAGCATTGTGCTAACCACAACACTATTGTGTCGCCCTGGTTGTGGACTCCAGGAAACTGAAGTCCAGAAAACATGCACCAGTCCTCATTGAGAGTTTTGCTGGAAAGCATAAGCAGCTTAAAGTTCCCAGGTGTCAACATCTTGAAGGGTCACACTGGGCTTGAATATCAATGTGATCATCAAGAAGGCACATCAGCAGCTCTGCTTCATCAGGAATTTGAGATTTGGTATCTCACCAAAGACTCCTGCAAATTTCTACAGAATTGAATTGAATTGACTTTATTTCTTACATCCTTCACATACTTGAGGAGTAAAAATCTTTATGTTACATCTCCATCTAAATGTGCCATGTGTAATCATAGTAATTTATAATAATTTGTAATAAATAGAACAGTCAATGTAATATACAGTACACTCAAGTCAGTGCGAGGTAATCAGTCTGATGCCCTGCTGGAAGAAGATGTCCTGAAGCCTGTTGGTCCTGGCTTTTATGTTGCAGTACCGCTTCCCAGATGGTAGCAGCTGGAATAGATTGTGGTTGGGATGGCTTGGGTCCCCAGTGATCCTACAGGCCCTTTTTACACACCCATCCTTGTAAGTGTCCTGAATTATGGGAAGTTCACAACTACAGATGCACTGGGCTGTCTGCACCACTCTCTGCAGAGTCCTGCGATTAAGGGAGGTACAGTTCCCATACCAGGCAGTGATGCAGGCAGTCAGGATGCTCACAATTGTGCCCCTGTAGAAAGTTCTTAGGATCTGGGGGCTCATACCAAACTTCCTTAACCGTCCGAGGTTTCAATGTCCATTTAGGAATCAGATGGCAGAAGGGAAGAAGTTGTCCCTGAATCACTGAGTGTGTGCCTTCAGGCTTCTGTACCTCCTATCTGATGGTAACAGTGAGAAAAGGGCATGCCCTGGGTGCTGGAGATCCATAATAATGGATGCTGCCTTTCTGAAACACTGCTCTCTGAAGATATCCTGGGTATTTTGTAGGCTAGTACCAAAGATGGAGCTGACAAGATTTACAACCTTCTGCAGCTTCTTTCGGTCCTGTGCAGTAGACCCTCCTATATCAGACATTTGATGCAGCCTGTCAGGATGCTCTCCACAGTGCATCTATAGAAGTTTTTGAGTGTATTTGGTGACATGCCAATTCTGTTCAAACTCCGAATGAAGTACAGCCGCTGTCTTGCCTTCTTTATAACTACATTGGTATGTTGGGACCTGGTTAGATCCTCAGAGATCTTGACACCCAGGAACTTGAAACTGCTCACTTTCTCCACTTCTGATCCCTCTATGAGGATTGGTATGTGTTCCATCATCTTACCCTTCCTTTCATCTTACTGACGCTGAGTGCCAGGTTGTTGCTGCGACACCACTCCACTAGTTGGCATATCTCACACCTGTATGCCCTCTCATCACCACCTGAGATTCTACCAACAATGGTTGTATCATCAGCAAATTTATAGATAGTATTTGAGCTATGCCTTGCCACACACTCATGTGTATATAGAGAGTAGAGCAAAGGGCTAAGCACACACCCCTGAGATGCGCCAGTGTTGATCGTCAGCAAGTAGGATATGTTATCACCATTTTGCACAGATGGTGGTCATCCGGTTAGAAAGACCTTTCTTTTGTTACCAAGTTCAACTTTATAAACACAAGATCTGGCACTTCTGGAGATCAAAAGTGTGTTTTGAGTAAGTTAAACTACCAAATAATTTTCTTGGTTTAGCTTATTGTTGTTCCATTCTGAATGTAAAGGGCAAGGAATAATCAGTCTGAAGTTAAAAGGACAGCCTTGCAAATAGCACTATCTATCGAGCAAAGTACTGGCCCACAGCACCTGGGCTAATTTTTCAGGAGATATGGTGAATGACAATGGTGTTATTTTAATTGGGCTTGCATCAAACCAGACAATGCTGACTAAGTTATTTAGTTCAAGGAAGCTTGCAGACAAGAATGATATTATCACTTAGCACATCAAATAGCTGATCTTTCAATAAGTTGGAAGGTTTGTGAACTCAAAAATTCAGCTTCATAGCATTAAATGTGGGTATCAGGAAATCTCTGTTCCCAGAAGCTTTTAGACCATCTGTGTGAATAGGTATCTGAAAAGAATATTACATGTGTGTGACATCAATCAAATGACACAGAAACAGTATAAATGTAGAGAACCATCAAGCTTATTAGGAATGGTCCAGGTATATCAAGAAGAATGACAGAAAGATCAGATGACCTACAATCCTTTTGTCTGCCTTTGATTTCTGCGACGAATGATTCACTTGTCTGCAACTCATTGGTATGTCCTTTTAGCTTATTGGAATTGCACCTGTTTTAGAAATAATTTGCAATTTGGAAATGTTTTATATGATAGAAAATTTCAATGAGGTTTAAAAGCGTCTTAAGAATTTTACCTGGATTAAGATGTTTTTCGCTAAAAATAAATGAACGGTACTTAAACTGCTTTGTAAGCTGTAACTATTTCCTCTTTCATAGGGAGTGGACCCACTGAGTAAATAGTGCATATTGGCAGCTACACTCACAGTGGAGGATAGACAAGAAAGTGAACTAGTCTTAGAAGATTACATGGTTACAGTATAACCTCCCTTTATTGAGGTCAACCATGGCAATTTACAATATATTGAAAAGGGTTTAAGATCTCCTTCTGAGTTTAGAACTTCCTGGTCAACTAACCCTATACCTTCACGCATGCACATCGAAACCTACAGTGAAATATATCATTTGCATCAAATCACATCAGCAAGAATTGTGCGGGGAACAGCTCTCAGGTACTGCCACAATTCCAGCAGCAACACAGCATGCCCACAACTTACTCATCCTAACCCATACATCTTTGGAATGTGGGGGAAACTGGCAGTACCCAGAAACCCACACAGTCACAGTGAGCATGTAGATATTGTGCTGGAACTTTTGTAAACCATCAAGTTGGATAAGTCGACAGGAGCAGATGAGATGTACACCAAGCTACTGTGGGAGGCGAGGAAGGAGACTGCTGAGCCTCTGGCAATGATCTTTGCATCATCAATGGAGACGGGAGAGGTTCCGGAGGATTAGAAGGTTGCGGATGTTGTTCCCTTATTCAAAAAAGGGTGTAGAGATAGCCCAGGAAATTATAGACCAGTGAGTCTTACCTCAGTGGTTGGTAAGTTGATGGAAAAAATCCTGACAGGCAGGATTTATGAACATTTGGAGAGGTATAATATAATTAGGAATAGTCAGCGTGGCTTTGTCAAGGGCAGGTCGTGCCTTACGAGCCTGATTGACTTTTTTGAGGATGTGACTAAACACATTGATGAAGGAAGAGCAGTAGATGTAGTGTATATAGATTTCAGCAAGGCATTTGATAAGGTACCCCATGGCAGGCTTATTGAGAAAGTAAGGAGGCATGGGATCCAAGGGGACATTGTTTTGTGGATCCAGAACTGGCTTGCCTGCAGAAGGCAAAGAGTGGTTGTAGATGGGTCATATTCTGCATGGAGGTCGATCACCAGTGCAGTGCTTCAGGGATCTGTTCTGGGACCATTACTCTTTGTGATTTTTATAAATGACCTGGATGAGGAAGTTGAGGGATGGGTTAGTAAATTTGCTGATGACAGAAAGGTTAGGGGTGTTGTGGATAGTGTGGAAGGCTGTCAGAGGTTACAGCGGGACATTGATAGGATGCAAAACAGGGCTGAGAAGTGGCAGATGGCGTTCAACCCAGTTAAGTGTGAAGTGGTTCTTTTTGGTAGGTCAAATATGATGGCAGAATATAGTATTAATGGTAAGACTCTTGGCAGTGTGGAAGATTAGAGGGAACTTGGAGTCTGAGTCCATAGGACGCTCAAAGCAGCTGCGCAGGTTGACTCTATGGTTAAGGAGGCTTATGGTGTATTGGCCTTCATCAATCTTGGAATTGAATTTAGGAGCCGAGATGTAATGTTGCAGCTATATAGGACCCTGGTCAGACCCCACTTGGAGTACTGTGCTCAGTTCTGGTCACCTCACTACAGCAAGGATGAGGAAGCCATAGAAAAGGTGCAGAGGAGATTTACAAGGTTGTTGCCTGGATTGGAGAGCACGCCTTATGGGAATAGGTTGAGTGAACTCGGCCTTTTCTCCTTTGAGTGACGGAGGATGAGAAGTGATCTGATAGGAATATAAGATGATGAGAGTTATTGATCGTGTGGATAGTCAAAGGCTTTTTCCCAGGGCTGAAATGGTTGCCACAAGAGGACACAGGTTTAAGGTGCTGGGGAGTAGGTACAGAGGAGATGTCAGGGGTAAGTTTTTTACTCAGAGAGTGATGAGTGTGTGGAATGGGCTGCTGGCAGCAGTGGTAGAGACAGATATGATAGGGTCTTTTAAGAGACTTTTGGATAGGTACATGAAGTTTAGAAAAATAGAGGGCTATGGGTAAGCCTAGTAATTTCTAAGGTAGGGACATGTTGGCACAACTTTGTTGGCCGAAGAGCCTGTATTGTGCTGTAGGTTTTCTATGTTTCTATGTTTCTTTAACACACAAACTCCTTACAGAGATTAACAGGAATTGAACACTGATCTTCAATTCTGCGAACCACAACAGTTTAATAACAAATCTGTCATTCATCCGTGGTATTGACAGTTTTTGCGTTCCAAACTTTAGCAAAAATTAAAGAAGCTGTACCTCAAGTGCAATCTGGTGAATATTGGTGAAGCTCCAATTTCAATCACATTTTACTTTTCTCTTTTTCCAGCTATAAATACCAATACAGTATAACTAAAAATAACATGGAATGCATGAATAACACTCCAAAATTTCTCCACGTTGCCAAAAGGTATTTTAATCTGCAAACTTTTTTTTGCATAGAATATGATTTTACATTATAATCAGTGCTGATCTTCCTTTATTAACCTTCTAGCAGAATTTATATAATTGCATCTGAGAATCTTTTGTAGCTCTATGTCAGATATTTGATTACTGGAGATTGCAAATTCCAGCTTCATGAATTCAGTACGTTCAGATAAACTTCTGTTCCCTTAGTGCCAAGTGCAATTACATTTAAGGATCTTTATTTTTTTGAGGAAGAACTTTTTTCTTTTGATGATTAACCATCGTGAATCATTACTTGACTTGTCCCAGTTCTTACAACCCTGAACTGAATCCTCGAAGCTAGAGGACCAGTGGACCACTCTTAGTCAGTCCTCTAACCTTTGACCTGATGGGCATGGGTGACCCTACCAAAAGCCAAACCATAAAACTCTGACTCCAGCCAGCATAGCTCTCCAAGTCCTTGAGGCACACAGGCCTCCAAACCACAACAAGCTTGCGGTGCTCTTGGAAGATTTCCCTAATTCCGTCTCTCTAAAATATCAATAAAAATTTTTAATCTCATGTCATTTATTCTCTTTTCCAACTATCCTGTAAAAATACAACAGAACTAAAAATTACAGAATGCACAGATTATTTTCCACAATTTCCCCACTTCTGCAAAAGGAATTTTAACCAGCAAACTTAAATAATTTTTGTCTAGAGAGTGAATAAACATTATAATCAATGTTGAGCTTTCTTTATTTCTAGATGAATTTATATAATTGCATCTGAGAAACTTGTAAGATTCTCTTTTGTGTTATTTTCAGGTGCATTTAATTTCTAATCAGAGAAACAAAAAGAATAAATGATTGAATTCAATACATGTTAATGTATAAAACATCTAAATAATTGAATGCTAAATGCTAAAATTGTATGTATTGTATATGTAATTTTGTAATTACAATATGGTTCATGTTATGTGCCAATTTAGTGTGTGTGTTTGTGTGTGTGTGTGTGTGTGTGTGTGTGCGTGTGTGTGCACGCGTGCGCACATGCGTGCGCCCTTAACTCCTGGTGCAGTCATCGGGGCGCCATCATGACAAGTTTTTTTTTTATGCTCATCGTACGGTGTGCCTTGGGCATCTGAAACCTGGCGGAGCCCATCCCTCTGCAGGATTTTTTTATGAGGTCGAGTTGTTAGCTCAACACTCAACCCGGACACGGATGGAAAGTATGCAAGGGAGCCGACCGGGTTTGAACTCGGGACCTCCCGCCCCAACATCCAGCGCTGATGTCACTACGCCACCAGCCGACAATTTAGTACATCTATAATAATTGAATGCTAGATACATGAAATGCCAATTGACATCTATAGCTTTGTAAATCTTGACATTCATTCTCTATCAAACTGAAGTTTCCAATTAAGTCTAGTAGAATACCTCATATATGTGATTGGATTTAAGAGCTTAATGGGTTATCACAGTACGTTCCAATTCTCTGCAGTTGAAACCAGATGGAATATGAAATGTTACCTGCCAAAACTTAATGTTCACTAATGCAATTTGTTCAAAATACATCACAAAACATGATTACATCTCATCAAAATTTCTTTCAAGTATTCAGAAACAAATGTTCTCAGAGTGATTAATTCATTCTCATACCTCAGATCCACCAGCATCCTTCCCTATTTGCCCAACAAGACAGGAAATAATCAATTGTTGTTTACAATTAGGCTGAATAATAGGAGAAAGCTTTGATAGGAGCACAAAAATCTGAGCATGTAGATGAAAGGAGCCAGATGGTATTGGTTCTTCAGGATAGTTAATGCCAGCACAGATACATGTAACTGCAGATGTTAGCCTTTGAGAGCAGATGGCTTATTACCACAGTACCATAGGAGTTCACTATTGTTTTATAATAAAGCACTTTAACATGCATAGCAACATATAATTTGATGACCATCAGAGAATTGAATGGTATTAGTATTACAGAAAGCTAATTTGATTACAGATGTGCTAACACAAATATTCTTCAGAGAAAGTGTTCCAAAGTCAAATCTTGCTAACAGAGTGCACATCACAATGATCACTGATATAAAATCATGGACTTTCTTTTGTACAATGAATTCTTTTGCATGTTGGTTATTTGTCAATCTTAGTCTATTTATGTATAGTTTTTCATAAATTATATTGTATTTCTTATTTTTCCTGTAAACTCCTCAAGAAAATGGTATGAGGTGTATCGATATTTCAGTGGAACAAAGGATATTCCCGTGGTATGAGAGAGGAACTGGCCCAAGTCGATTGGAAAAGTAAGCTAGATGGAGGGATGGTGGAGCAGAGTTGGATGAAATTCCTACAAGAAATAAGGGAAGTGCAGGAAAAATATATTCCAAGAAAAAAGAAAATCATGAATGGAAGAATGGCACAAATGTGGCTAACGAGAGAGGTTAAGGCTAAAATAAAAGCAAAAGAGACAGGGTACAAGGAAGCAAAAATTAGTGGGAAAACTGAGGACTGGTTGACTTTTAAAAACTTACAGAAGGAAACTAAGAAAGCCATTAGGAAAGAAAAGATGAATTATGAATGGAAGTTGGCAATTAATATAAAAAAGGATACTAAGAGTTTTTTTAAAAATATATGAAGAGTAAAAGAGTGACACGGGTAGATATAGGACCCATTAAAAATGATGCTGGAGAAATTATAATGGGTAACAAAGAGATGGCAGAGGAACTAAATGAGTATTTTGCTTCAGTCTTCATAGTGGAAGACGTAGCAATCATACCTGATAGCCAGAGGTCTCAGGGAAAAGAATTAGGTACAGTCAAGATTACTAGAAAGAAAGTGCTTGGGAAGCTAAATGGACTAAGAATAGGTAAGTCTCCCGGACCGGATGAGGTGCACCCACAGGTTCTGAAGGAGGTGGCTTTGGAGATTGTGGAGGCATTGGAAATGATCTTTCAGGAATCAATAGAATCTGGCATAGTTCTGGACGACTGGAAGATCACAAATGTAGTTCCTCCATTTAAGAAAGGAGGGAGGCCGCAAAAAGAAAATTACTGACCTATTAGTCTGACATCCGTAGTTGGAAAGTTATTGGAGTCGATTCTCAAGGACGAGGTTATGAAATACCTTGAGGTTCATGACAAGATAGGCCCAAGCCAGCATGGTTTCATGAAGGGAAGATCCTGCCTCACCAACCTATTGGAATTTTTTGAGGTAATCTCAAATGAGATTGATAAGGGAGAGGCTGTGGATGTTTTGTATTTGGATTTTCAAAAGGCCTTCAATAAGGTGCCGCATAAGAGGCTGCTTAATAAGATGAGAGCCCATTGAATTACAGGAAAGATATTAGAATGGGTGGAGCATTGGCTGATAGACAAAAAGCAAAGGGTGGGAATAAAGGGATCCTATTCCGATTGGTTGCTGGTTACTAGTGGTGTTCTGCAGGGGTTGGTGTAGGGGCTGCTTCTTTTTACAATGTATATCAATGACTTAGATTATGGATTAAATGGTTTTGTGGCTAAGTTTGTGGATGACACCAAGATAGGTGGAGGAGCAGGAAGTGTTGAAGAAACGGAAAGGTTGCAGAGAGACTTGGTCAGTTTAGGAGAGCGGGCAAAGAAATGGCAGATGAGATACAATGTTGAGAAATGTACCGGTTGTACATTTTTGAAGATGAAATAATTGGGCAGATTATATTTAGATGGGGAGAAAATTCAAAAATCAGAAGTGCAAAGGGACTTGGGGGTCCTCGTGTAGGATACCCTAAAGGTTAACCACCAGGTTAGATCGGCAGTAAGGAAAGCAAATGCTATGTTGGCATTCATTTCAAGAGGAATAGTGTATAAGAGTGAGGAGGTGTTGATGAGGCTCTATGGGGCACTGGTGAGACCTCATTTGGAATACTGTGTGCAGTTTTGGGTCCCCTATCTTAGAAGGGATGTACTGATGTTGGAAAGAGTTCAGAGAAGATTTACGAGGATGATTCCTGAAACACAGGGGCCAACATATGAGGAGCGCTTGTCGGCTCTTGGACTGTATTCATTAAAGTATAGAAGAATGAGAGGGCATCTCATAGAAACATTTCGAATGTTGAAAAGATTGGACAGAGTAGATGTGGAAAGGCTGTTTCCCTTGGTGCGTGAGTCCAGGACAAGAGGGTCTTAGAATTAGAGGGTACCCAGTTAAAACAGAGATGAGGAGAAGGTTTTTAGCCAGAGGATTGTGGACTTATGGAATTCATTTCAGCTGTGGAGGCCCAAACATTGAGGGTGTTTAAGGAGGAGATTGATAGATATCTAATTAGTTGGGGTATCAGGGGATATGGGGAAAAAGCAGGAAACTGGAACTAGATGGGAGCATAGTTTAGCTCATGGTGGAGTGGCGAAGCAGACTTGATGGGCCGAAAGGCCTATTTATGCTCCTTTGTCTTGCGAAAATGAACCTCAAGGTAGTATAGGTACTTTGATAATAAATTTAGTTTGAACAAGAAGTCAAAGGTTGTTATTTCCAATATCATGGCCCAGTCAGTGTTTCAGTTTTCTAGCAAACAGCAATCAGAATCAGGTTTAATATCACTGGCATGTCGTTGAATTTGTTGACTTTGCAGCAGCAGTACAATGCAATACATAATAATAGAGAAAAAATTGTGAATTACTGTAAGTGTGTGTATATAGACTCGTGAGACCATGGGTTTGCACTTGGAAGGTTTCCAGGGTGCAGCGCTGGGCAAGGTTGTATGGAAGACCGGCAGTTGTCCATGCTGTAAGTCGCCCCTCTCCACGCCACCGATCTTAACAAGGGAAGGGCATTAGGCCCCACACAGCTTGCCACCAGTGTCGTCGCAGAGCAATATGTGGTTAAGTGCCTTGCTCAAGGACACATGCGCTGCCTCAGCCAAGGCTCGAACTAGCGACCTTCAGATCACTAGACGAACGCCTTAACCACTTGGCCATACGCCAACATAATAAATATACATATATATTTTTTAAAAATAGTTAAGTTAATTAAATAGTACAAAAATAAAAATAATAAAAGTAGTGAGGTAGCGTTCATAGGTTCAATGTCGGTTTAGAAATCTGATGGCGGAGGGGGTGAAGCTCTTCCTGAATCACTGAGTGTGCACTTTTAGGCTTTTGTACCTCCTTCCTGGAAGCAGCAATGAGAACAAGGCATGACATGAGCGAAGGGGGTCCTTAATAAGGGACATCGCCTTTTTGAGGCATCACTCCTTCAAGGTGTCCTGGATACTAGAGAGGCTAGAGCTATCTGCAGCTTTTTTTGATCCTCTGCAGTAACACCCCCCGTCCCAATACCAGACAAAGATGCAGCCAGTTAGATTGCTGTCCATGGTACATCAGGAGAAACTTTCAAGTGTTTTTGGTTAGATACCAAATCTTCTCAAAGTCCTAAAAAAATATAGCCTCTGTCATGCCTTCTTTGTAGCTGCATCAATATATTGGGTCCAGGTTAGATCCTCAGAGATATAGACACCCAGGAATTTGAAAATGCTCGCTCTTTCCACTTGCCTCTCAAATCTCGAACAATCTCTATTCTTCTAACATCCAATTGCCAGTAAATAGCTATAAATAATTTATATTCTTTGAATTTAAATAACTAATCTTTTCTCATCTAAGTAATGGATTTAATCTCCATAGCTATATTTTTGCATTAAAATATTTATTATGTGGTTGGATAAAAAGTAATTAGTCTTTTATTTATTAACAATATGCCTTTCCATCAGCATGTGAATTGTATGGACATGTCCATGCTTGTACAATTACAATGACCATGAGTTTATTTTACCAGAATTTAACTCCAAGTGCAGATTCTAATCATCAGTCTAAGTCTATTGGAGTTCTTAAGAGCTCCCTGTGTAAAGTAGCTTCTCATCAAAGAAATGTGATAACATTGCAACAAAAGAATTACAAATGCTAGAAACTTGAAATGAAAACAGAAAATTGTAAAAATGCTCAGCAGATTAGTCAGTGACTGTGGAGAAAAAGGAACCATTAATATTTCAGTCTGATGACCTTGTGACGAAGGTGGGAAAAGTTAAAAAGAAGCATGTTTTACAATACTGTGCAAAAGTCTTATGCACCCTAGCTATATATTTCAGCTCCATCTTGGGTACTCGCCTCTGTAGTATCCTGGATATCTTCAAGGAGTGGTTTTTCAGAAAGACAGCATCCATTACTAAGGACCCTCAACACCCAGGACATGCCCTTTTCTTATTGTTACCATCAGGAAGGAGGTATCGAAGCCTGAAGGCACACACTCAGTGATTCAGGAACAACTTCTTCCCCTCTGCCATCTGATTCCTGAATGGACATTGAACCCATGAACACTACCTTCCTTTTTTAAATATTATTTGTTTTTGCACTATTTAAAAAGTAAGTAATTAATATAGAACATAGAATAGTACAGCACAGTACAGGCCCTTCAGCCCACAATGTGGTGCTGATCCTCAAACCCTGCCTCCCATATAAGCCCCCACCTTCAATTCCTCCATATACCTGTCTAGTAGGCTCTTAAACTTCACTAGTGTATCTGCCTCCACCACTGACTCAGGCAGTGCATTCCACGGACCAACCACTCTCTGAGTAAAAAACCTTCCTCTAATATCCCCCTTGAACTTCCCACCCTTTACCTTAAAGCCATGTCCTCTTGTATTGAACAGTGGTGCCCTGGGGAAGAGGCGCTGGCTATCCACTCTATCTATTCCTCTTATTATCTTATACACCTCTATCATGTCTCCTCTCATCCTCCTTCTCTCCAAAGAGTAAAGCCCTAGCTCCCTTAATCTCTGATCATAATGCATACTCTCTAAACCAGGCAGCATCCTGGTAAATCTCCTCTGTACCCTTTCCAATGCTTCCACATCCTTCCTATAGTGAGGCGACCAAAACTGGACACAGTACTCCAAGTGTGGCCTAACCAGAGTTTTACAGAGCTGCATCATTACATCGTGACTCTTAAACTCTATTCCTCGACTTATGAAAGCTAACACCCCATAAGCTTTCTTAACTACCCTATCTACCTGTGAGGCAACTTTCAGGGATCTGTGGACATGTACACCCAGACCCTCTGCTCCTCCACACTACCAAGTATCTTGCCATTTACTTTGTACTCTGCCTTGGAGTTTGTCCTTCCAAAGTGTGCATATGTATACTTACTATAATTGAGTTATTTTTTTTTCTATATTGTCATGTATTGCATTGTACTGCTGTCGCTAAGTTAACAAAATTAACAACATAATCCAATGATATTAAACCTGATTTTGATTCTAATATCCCTAAGACATTAGCAAAATACTATACATTGCTCTGCACATTTCACTGCCACTTAAAACATGTTTGCTATATAATATTTCCTATTGTACACTTGATGTAAGGTCATTAAAATAGGTCTGATGAAGGATCTCAGGTCCGAAACACTGGCTTCTTATCTTTCTCTAAACATGTGTAGCCCCCCGAGCCAGCCTCAGGGCCGCTCGGGTCGCTCAGCTCGCTGTCGTCTAGGGAGACAGCCCTCGGCCCCGCCAAACTGGATAATTGTGTGGATGCTGTGTGATGTACCCCACCCCGCCCAAATAATGGACAATACACCAGATACAATTAAATGATTTACAGTTTATAGATATTACTGGAACTATATAATTAATAGAGAATAAAATATAAAAGGAAAATCAAAGGTGCCACACTTACCAAAGTTCAATCTCTTTGTGCACAAACAGTTGGAGCGCAGGACCCTTCTTCTTCACCCTGCGACCCCTCCGACCACCTCGACCGACCACCTGGGACCAACAACAGTGGTCGACCAGACTCTCCACACGAGTCCATCTCCGTCTCCTCTCCTCGCCGAACGTCCCGCTCAGGGTCCGACCCAGTTAGCGGACTCACAGCACCTGGTCCATCCTCCGTTTCTCTCTCCCGCCTTCCCCCCCAAAACCCCACGCATACAATATCTTCAAATACACCAAAAACATAACAACTATCCCAATTGGTTTGTTACATATTCTTTTCACACTATAACCCAAAACAAGCTGCTAGCGCAAGAACTTTCTCAGCGTTTAACATAACAAAGAAGCCATTTTAATTAGCCTACGCAGTAACATAAAAGACGAAACCCCCTTACACATGCATCCTGACTTGCTAATTTCCTCCAGCATTTTGTGTGTGTTAAAATAGAACTTCCTTTCTCCATGGATGACAACTGACAGCTGACTATTTCCAGCACATGTTGTTTACAAGGATGAATTATCTTGGTATTAGAGTAGAGAATCATTGGGACTCTTTATGCAACACACACAAAATGCTGGAGGAACTCAGCAGGCCAGGCAGCTTCTATGGAAAAAAGTACAGTTGATGTTTTGGGCTGTAACCCTTCAGCAGGACTCTCTTGTTTGGGACTATTTACGTGTTTGAGTTCCAGTTTGCTAAGATCCAACATTAGAAGTGTCACCATATGAATTGTGGTGTAGAAGCTACTTATCAAATGCTTTCATAAACAGCTCTTCAGAAATTACCTGACCAAAGTAAACCACTCCATATTATACAGGGAAATTTGCCTCCAAAGCTAAAATATCACAAACAAGATAAAACAAAGAAACACGTTCACGATAGAGTATCTGTTATGTCTCCTTTGTGCTTTGGGCTATACTCACTCCCGTGGAAGGTTTTGGGAGTAAACCCCGAGGGAAAACACTGGAGGGGGAGTTCCTAAGGCAGTCCTAGTGCTTTACTGGTAACTCCTGCGACACCACTGGTGCCATATTGCATTGGTCTCTGCAGTTTCTTTGGATTCATCAGCTGCATGTAGAGGGCGAGCCTGCTGCATGGGCAACAGCTTTCTCTCCATATCATTCTACTCTGGCTTGTGTATCATGTACAAAACATCCATGGTCAACCTCAACCAACGGAAGGCCTCACTTGCGATGTTACAAAGTAATCTGTAGCCAGATAAATACTTTTTAGCAATGCAAAAAAGATAATGATAAAGATACTCAAAGCGTAGTCCCAAACAGCAAGAAGAAAATGACAAGATCATCTATTTTACAAATGTAGGTTGAGGGGTAATTCCCAGGTTCTTCTTCAAAAATGGTGCCATTCTGTTTTGAAACACAGAATAGTATAGCACAGGAATTGAACCTTTGGTCATGTCTGTGTTGAGTACAACACAAATTAAATGAAATTTCTACCTCTACATGTTCCATATTCCTCCATTCCCTGCATCTTCATGTGTCTGTCTAAAAGCTTCTTAAATGCCACTATAGTGCCTTTACCACCACTACCATTGGCAGCTTGTTCCAGCCGTCTACCACTCTGTGTTAAAGAAATACCCCACACATCTTTTTTTTAAACTCATTCACTTTCATTCAATGCATGTATTGTGATATTTGACATTTCTACATTGGGATAAAGATTCTTACTGCCTACTCTATTACTTATTGCCATTGCCCCACGTATGTTTAGGGCAACAATGAAGGTCCTCCATCTCTGGTGGTGTTCAGGGCTGCCTTCACTGAGCCAGTAGCTTCCTATCAGTTTTCTCTACAGTCAGTCAAGCAAGTCTCAGGTGGAGACTCCGGAATACAATCGCACTCAGATGTTGAACGATTATTCATTGTTGTTTCTGTAGCAGTTTTGTTTTCCCAGTCAGGTTTTTGAGCGCTGAGCTGAACTCCCAAACCCGGAGGACTGGTGGACTGCTCTTAGCCTGGCCTCTACCCTCTGACCTGTTTGGCATGGGTGACCCGACCAAGAGCCAAAGCATAAAGCCCTGACCCCAGCCAACATAGCTCTGCCGGTCATTGAAGCACGCAAGTATCCAAACCATGACAAGGTTGTGGTCCTCCTGAAGATGCTCTATCTATATTTGTAATAATACTATAAATTCCTATCAGGTCTCCCTTCAGCTGTCAGCCCTCCAGAGAAAACAAGCTTGTCCAAATTCTGCTCATATCTCATACCCTCTAATCCAAACATCATCCTGATAAACCTCTTCTATACCTACTTCCAAAGAATACATATAATTCCACTAATGAGACAAACAAAATTATGCACAAAATTATACTCATTATACTTTTCAGCAGCCTCATTAAAGTTTTAAACACGAGAAATTCTGCAGATGCTGGAAATCCAAAGTGACACATACAAGATACAAGAGCAGATCGGGCAGCAAATATGGAAGTAAATAAACAGCCATTGTTTTAGGATGAGACCCTTCTTCAGGACTGGCAATGAAGGGGGAAGTTGCCAGAATGAATAGAATAAAGTTTCATATAGCTGCAGTATGACTTCCTTACTCTTATACTCAATGTCCCTACCAATGAAGGCAAGAATGTCATATGTCTCCTTCACCACCCCATCGTCTTACACAGCCACTCTCAGGGAGATATGGATTTGAATTCCAAGATCTTTCTGTACATCAGTGCTGTTAAGGATCCTACCATTAACTGCTCACTCTCCCCTTACATTTCACCTCCTGAAGTGCAAAACCTTAAACGTGTCTGTATTAAACTCCTTCATACTGTATGCTCCCCCTCAAAGAGAAGATTCTCATTTTAAAGTTCGATTCATTGGTTTGGTGATTAAGGAAATCAACAGTGCAGTCACTATTGTTCAGTAGAAAAAGAATGTTTATTTTACAATAATCTGTCAGATTAACAATGACACCATTTTTTCACAGCTACCATTGGGCAGGAGTTAAAGAAGCCTGAAGTCCCATACACCAGCTTCAAGAACAACTCCTTCCCTTCAACCATTCAGTTTTTGCACCAACCAGCAAAACCCTAATCACCACCACAGTTTAGCAACAACATAACCACTCTGATTACTTGGCACATTTTTGGACATTTTTGTGCTAGTTACATTACTTTCTCATCAAAATTGTGTATAGTTTAAGTTAAACTTATGATTGCTGCTCATATGATGCAAGATGACTGTGATGCTACTGCAGGTACGTTTCTCAGTCTGAAAAAGATTCACTGCACAAATGTCAGGGGGATGAGAGATTTGTCCTATCAAGAGAGATTTCCCTTAAAATTAAATCAGATTGTGAGTGTTGATGACTTTTCCCACTGTATAGTCAGGGCGTTTTAGCAATATATATATCATTTGAGTCCTACAGTTGGTCAGTGTCGACCATGTGTCCCAGCTGTCTACATGATATGCAAGCCAAGGTGTAAGCTTGCAGGGCAGTATGATATGGAGAGCAAGTTGTTGCCCATTCAGCAGGCTCTATCCCTCCACACAGCTGATGAATCTAAAGTAATGGCAGATACTGATACAATTCAGACCAGCAGCATTACAGCAGTCAATGTTGAACTCAATGTAGGACTACTTTAGGGACTCAACCTTCAGACTTTTCCCTCGGGATTTACTCCTGAAGCCTTCTCCACAAGTGCGTATAGCTGCAAGGCATAGGAGGTGTGGTAAACCATGTATATATGTTGTAACTGGGTTAACTATCTGGACACACCCCTCTGCTGACTGCCTCTGTGGCTCCTCCCACACATTCCGGTATAAAGGTGTTTCGCCTTGCCCCTCCTCCTCAGTTCGGGGGCAGACACTCACCATGGAGGTCGTATTGTACAGCGAATAAAAGCTTTTTGGTATTTTACCTAACCTCAGTCTTTTGGAGTTATTGAAGGTGCTTCAATTTTATTCACTGTACATTTTAAAGCATGGAACACGCACTGAGACCAGACAAATTAGACCTCGATCAGCAAACACCTGAAGCTGGAAACGCTTTCGAACTTTGGCTTGCTTGCTTCGAAACATACCTAGAGGAGATTAAAGCGACCGACCCCACAGCGAAGCGCAGGGTTCTACTCTCCAGGGTCAGTCCATGGGTCTATTCGCTGATCAGAGACCAGCCGAGCTACGATGGCGCGATGAGCGCCCTCAAAAGACAATACCTGCGGCCGATAAACGCTATCTATGCGCGGCACCGGTTAGCGACTCGGCACCAGCGGCCTGGGGAATCGAGTGTCGAGTTTGTCCAGGCCCTACAGACACTCGTGCGGGTCTGCAATTGCCCGGAGCTGACGGCAGCGCAGCATGCAGAGCTCCTAGTGAGGGACGCCTTTGTCACGGGAACCAGGTCAGTGTACGTGCGCCAGCGGGCTATTGGAAAAAGCCGATCTTACCTTAAGTTCGACGATCGAGCTGGCCGACACGTTAGAGGCAGCTGGGCATAACTCCAAGGCTCTCCAGGCACACGATCCCTCGATGGCCTCGTGGGTGCCGCAGACCCCGCAACCCGCCGGCGAATCGACCTCGGCTGCCGCCAGTCGCAAGACCCCACAACCCGCTGGTGAATTGACCTCAGCTGCCACCAGTCGCAAGTCCCCGCAACCCGCCGGCAAATCGACCATGGCTGCTGCCAGTCGCAAGTCCCCGCAAGCTGCCGGCGGTTCGACCTCGGCTGCTGCCAGTTGCGAGTCCGCCAAGTGATACTTCTGCGGACTGGAGAAGCACCCCTGGAAACGCTGTGCGGCCCGACAAGCTACCTGCTCCAGCTGCGGAAAGAAGGGCCACTTCGCGAAGGTCTGTAAGTCAAATCTGCGAGCGGGATCGAGCAGCACCGCGTGCAAAACGTGGGGGTCGCCATCTTGCCTGCCGCCATCTTCCCTGCACGCCACCACCATGTGCAAGACATGGGGGCGGCCATCCTGGTCAGCGCCACCTCCCACCGCCTACGACCAACGGGTGCTCACGGGGCACCCCACCGCGCCGGACCAAGACAGCGACCCAACCCTGGCTTCCGTGACCCTCGACTAAAGTGCTCCCCACCAGCTCGCAAGGTCAGTGATGGACATCCTGGTGGAGGAGCACAGGACAAGCTGCCTGTTTGACACAGGCAGCACAGAGAGTTTTATCCACCCGGCCACAGTGCAGCATTGCCGACTCATGATACGGCCGGTAAGTCGGAGGGCCACCATGGCCTCCAGGTCGCATACAACAGACATCCGGGGGGGTTATGTAGCGACACTAGTGGTGCAGGGCACAGAATATCAAGACTTTACGTTACTGGTCTTGCCTCAACTGTGTGCCCCTGTGCTGTTGGGGTTGGACTTCCAGAGCCACCTGAAAAGCGTGACGATGAAGTATGATGGGCCCCTCCCACCAATTACTGTCATAAATCCCCTGTTTTGTAGAGATATGTCACGTACCCTGCTACTGACCACACACACACACCGACCCGCACATCCCACCCAACATCATGCCAACTGCCACACTACCGACACCACTTGCGGCCTCTCCACCCTCAGGATCCCTCCCCCACCGCTGTTCGCCAATCTGACCCCCGACTGTAAACCTGTGGCAACTAAAAGCAGGAGGTACAGCGCGGGGGACAGAGCTTTCATTAAGTCGGAGGTGCAGTGGCTGCTCAGGGAGGGGGTCATTGAGGCAAGCACAAGTCCTTGGAGGGTGCAGGTGGTCGTTGTTCGGAACGGGGAGAAAAATAGGATCGTCATGGACTATAGCCAGACCATCAATAGGTTCACGCAGCTCAACGCGTATCCTCTACCCCGCATCGCGGATATGGTCAATCAGATAGTGCAGTACAAGGTGTACTCGACCATAGACCTAAAATCCACTTACCATCAGCTCCCCATCCGCCGAGAGGACTGCCCTTACACCGCCTTCGAGGCGGACGGCAGACTTTATCAATTCCTGCGCGTCCCCTTTGGTGTCACGAATGGTGTATCTGTCTTCCAGAGGGTGATGGACCAGATGGTGGACTAGTGCCAACTGAAGGCCACGTTCCCATATCTGGATAACATCACCATCTGCGGTCACGACCGGCAGGATCACGACAACAACCTTCAAAATTTTCTGCAAGCGGCCAAAGCTTTCAATCTCACCTATAACAAGGACAAGTGTGTATTCGGGACCACCCGACTTGCTATCCTTGGGTGTGTCGTGGAGAATGGAGTCTTTGGCCCTGACCCCGACTGTATGCGCCCAATGTTGGAACTCCCTCTTCCCAATACCCTCAGAGCCCTCAAAAGGTGCCTGGGCTTCTTTTCATTTTACGCCCAATGGGTCTCTAACTACGCAGACAAGGTCCAGCCCCTGGTCAAGTCCACCACATTCCCCCTCTCTGCCGAG
The DNA here is from genome assembly GCF_030028105.1 of Mobula birostris. Taxonomy (NCBI): domain Eukaryota; kingdom Metazoa; phylum Chordata; class Chondrichthyes; order Myliobatiformes; family Myliobatidae; genus Mobula; species Mobula birostris. The sequence continues at coordinate 20,089,614 of NC_092370.1, read as the reverse complement.
GCCCGCGCAGCCTTCAGCTGCATTAAAGGGGACATTGCCAAAGCAGCAATGCATGCGGTGGATGAGTCCATCTCCTTCCAAGTGGAGAGTGACGCCTCTGACTTTGCACTGTCTGCTACCCTCAACCAGGCGGGAAGACCAGTGGCGTTCTTCTCCCCTACCCTTCAAGGCCCTGAACTTCAGCACACTGCAGTAGAGAAAGAGGCCCAGACCATAGTGGAAGCTATTAGGCACTGGAGGCACTATCTCACCGGCAAAAGGTTCACCTTGCTAACTGACCAGCGCTCAGTCGCATTCATGTTTAATAACCAACGGCAGGGCAAAATCAAAAACGATAAAATTCTGAGGTTTAGAATCAAACTCTCCACCTACAACTATGACATCGTGTACTGGCCTGGGAAGCTCAACGAGCCCTCTGATGCCCTATCCCGGGGAACGTGCGCCAGAGCGCAGATCAACCGGCTATAAGCCCTACATGTAGATCTTTGCCACCCGGAGGTCACCCAGCTTTTCCACTTCGTGAAAGCCTGGAACCTGCCTTACTCCCTTGAGGAAATCAGGACGATGACCAGGGACTGCCAAGTCTGCACAGAGTGCAAACCGCACTTCTACCGACCCGAAAAGGCACAACTCATCAAGGCGGTCGCTTTAATCTCCTCTAATTATGCTTCGAAGCAAGCCCGCCGGAGTTCGAAAGTGTTTCCAGCTTCAGGTGTTTGCGGATCGAGGTCTAACTTGTCGGGTCTCAGTGATTGTTCCATTCTTTAAAATGTACAGCGAATAAAATTGAAGCACCTTCAATAACTCCAAAAGACTGAGGTTAGGTAAAATACCAAAAGGCTTTTGGAGTTATTGAAGGTGCTTCAGGAGGTTTGAGATCAGAGTTTTCCTTCTCCAAGGCTGATGAGCCCCAGCTGCCTGTAGAAACAGTTCCAATGGGCTTAGTAGCTAAGACACATGTGAAGACCAGGAGCTCGACTTGGTTGTCAGAGACTATTTGAGATGGACGCCATTGGGACTATTTAATAAGTAGTGGGATCTTATCCCGCTACCAGCCCCGGCTATAACAACCATAAGGAATCTCAGCAACATATATTCCTTTTCTGTTGAATGCCAATTTACTCTTGCCAGGATAAACTTCAGCTCTGAAATGTAGAAAGATCAAGTAAAGCAAGGGAATTATCCCCAGTGACTTGACAGATATTTGTTCACTTATCTAACAGTAGGAGCTAAAGCAAATTTGCTAGTCATCAGTGTTTGTAAAAAAAAATGTACTGTATCCAAATTACCTGCTTTCTTTAGCCTACCAAAGTGATTGTACTTGCAAAAGAATCTCACTGGCTGTAAAGTGGTTAAGTTGTGAGAAGTGATACATAAATGTAAATCTTTTGTTAAGGACTCAGAGTTACCAGTAATGATGACAGTAAGTTTTCTTTCCTGAAGTTTGTATGTTAATAAAATCTTTATTTCCAGGTTTTCTACATGTTTGAGATTCACAGTTAATTCCCGAGAACTGCAGTAGTATGAATTTGTAACTCTGGATCAACAGTTACTTAGTGTTTAATATCACAATGCGACCATGTCACCTTGAACTGCAGGTGCATTCTTGTATTAAGCTGAAGCCAACATAGAATTGACAGCCTGACTTTGAACTTATCCCTATTGTGTGTTTGAAGACATTTCACTATTGTCAAAGAGCAGTGCTGTGGCACTGTGCGACCTCATCCTGGCCAGGTTCTCTGTAGCTGCAAACAGTTGAGTGCCAGTTTATGACTCTGACTAGGAGATCATTTCCAAATGGCTGACACTACTCTTGTTTGAAACAGCAATATAGCCAGCAGCACTAAGTTAATAAATAAATTTCTGGTGCATCGTGGAAAGTGAATAAATGATTAGATTAGAGCTGGTGATCCCAAGGGTAATTACATCCTCTTTCTGCAGTTTCGCTTCAAAGTAAATTTATTATCCAAGTAATGCATACGTCACCATATATTACCTCGAGATTCATTTTCTTGCAGGCATTCACAGTAGAACATATACAATACAATCAATTAAAACTGCATACAAACACTGACTAAGAGCCAATGTTCAAAAGATAGACAGACAGGTGGAGACTTTGAAAATGACTCCATGGGGTGTGGAATCAGTTCAGTGTTGAGGTGAGTGACGTTAACCACTCTGGTTCAGGAACCGGCTGGCTGAACAATAATAACTTTTCCTGAAAGAGTCGCGATGTAATGATGCAGCTCTATAAAACTCTGGTTAGGCCACACTTGGAGTACTGTGTCCAGTTCTGGTCACCTCACTACAGGAAGGATGTGGAAGCATTGGAAAGGGTACAGAGGAGATTTACCAGGATGCTGCCTGGTTTAGAAAGTATGCATTATGATCAGAGATTAAGGGAGCTAGGGCTTTACTCTTTGGAGAGAAGGAGGATGAGAGGAGACATGATAGAGGTGTACAAGGTAATAAGAGGAATAGATGGAGTGGATAGCCAGCACCTCTTCCTCAGGGCACCACTGCTCAATACAAGAGGACATGGCTTTAAGGTAAGGGGTGGGAAGTTCAAGGGGGATATTAGAAGAAGATTTTTTACTCAGAGTGCTTGGTGCGTGGAATGCACTGCCTGAGTCAGTGGTGGAGGCAGATACACTAGTGAAAGTTAAGAGACTACTAGACAGGTATATGGAGGAATTGAAGGTGGGAGCTTATATGGGAGGCAGGGTTTGAGGGTCGGCACAACATTGTGGGCCGAAGGACCTGTACTGTGCTGTACTATTCTATGTCCTATGTTCTATGTTCTATGTTCTATGAACCTGGTGCTCTGGGTTCTGGGGCTCTTGTACCTCCATGCCAATGGCAGCAGCAAGAAGTGAGCATGGCCTGGAGGGTGGGGTGCCTTGAAGACGGATGCTGCTTTCTTGAGGCAAAGCTACCTTGTAAATGTCCTTAATGGTGCAGAGGGTTTTGCCTGTGATCCAACAGTTTTTGTAGACATTTCCAATCTGGGCAATGGCGTTTCCATACCAAGCTGTGAGCAGGTGACATTGCTATTTGTTGGGATGTGTGTTCAGGTGGAAGATGGTGAACAGTACTAAGGTTAAGATGAGGAAGAATTGAAATTTATTTATTTAGAAATACAGCACAAAATAAGTCCTTCCAGCCATTCAAAACATGCCGCCCAGCAACTTCTGACAGCTCTAATTTAAACATTGGCCTAATCACAGGACAAGTTACAATGACCAATTAACCGACTACCCAGGATGTGTTTTGACTGTGGAAGCAAACCAAAGTAGCCAAAGAAAACACACATATTCCATGGGGAGGATGTACAAACACCTTAACGAGAAAGCTGGGATTAAACTCCGATGTCCCAAGCTGTAAATGTTGTGCTAACCTCTACGATACTGTGGCGACCCAGTTTCTGTACGTCCAGATAACAGCAGAGCTGCAAAAAAAGCTGGAACTTAGAGGAGCGGGTGTAGGCAGCTACGAAGTTGGAACATAAGAAGCCACGGCTGCAACTTTGACCATGGGCTGCTGAAATCACATTTGAAGCCCACACATTTCAGTCAGCCCACTCTAAATGGAATTACAGGCTTACATAGGCAATATTCCCACTACTTCATTTCAACAAGCAAATTATTATACACCCACGGCAGATTTATAAATTTTAAATCAAAGACATTATGGTATAACTCTTATTTGTGATTCTGACACTGTAATCACTGCAATGATTTGTTTTATAAATTGTTATTCAGGACTATTTTTATCAGTAAGAAAACTAAAATGTAACTACTTTTCGATTTAGCAACTTTCAGCCCTTTAAACCAGATGTTGCTTCGTGATAGTTGAAAGTTCAAAGTAAATTTATTATTGAAGTACTTATATCACCATATACAACCCTGAGATTTATTTTCTTGAGGGCATACTCAGTAATCAATGAAAGACCTCACCAACTCGGGCATTCAAGCAGAGCGCAGAACAGAACAGATACAAAAAGAAATAACAATAATAAATAAATAATATATATTATTTATTACCTATTTTCAATTATTTATTGTTATTTGCATTTTAGCTTTCTTGATCGAACAAGTATCCAGCTTGTACAGAAAAAAAACCTGTTACACTTAATTCAAAATCAAGAAACTCAGAAGTAGTAACAAAACAGTCATGGAAGAATAATTATATTAATAGTTAAGAATTAAGCTGTGGACTAGAAAGAACCACAATTTGGATAACTTCAAGTGTTTGTTGGAATACAGCTGGAATTTAATTAATTCAAACAATATGAAGTGCCCTTCAGAAATTTGTTTCAAATCTTCAACATGCATGTCATATTTAAGCTTGTTGGTGCCTCCTACTTGCACATGCACATAATGTTGGCATATTCTGTGTTAACCATGAGCTTGAATATCAAACTTCTGCTCCTATCTGTCTTATGGTCTAAAGCAAAATGTGGCAGATGCTGAAAATCTGAACTGAAAACAGAAGATACAGGGGAAAAGCTCAGCAGGTCAGATAGCATCTGTGGAGAGAGAAACAGTGCCAGTTAATTCAGATCTGGAATTCTTCAAAGAGGCTGAGTTTGCTTAGCATTTTCTGTTTTAATTAAAGACTTGGTTTGTTTTTGGTTAGGTAAAGGGACCCCAACCTTACTTATGCTACTGCTGCAGGATTTGTGATATCATAAGACCATAAAACATAGGAGCAGAATTAGGTCAATGGAGTCTGCTCCACCATTTCATTACTGCTGATCCACTTCCCTCTCAACCCCAGTCTCTTGCATTCTACTCATAATCTTCTACACCCTGACTAATCAAGTACCTATCAACCTCTGCCATAAATGCAGCCAATGACAGCTACAAATTCCACAGATTCATCACCCACTGGCTAAAAAATTCCTCATCTCTATTCTAAATAGACATCTGTCTTTTCTGAGGTTGTGCCCTCTGGATCTCAGCTGCCCCACTATAGAAAACATCCTCTCCATATCCACTCTATCTAGTCCTTTCCACACTTAATAGGTTTCAATGAGATCTCCCCTCATTCTTCGAAATTCCAGCAAGTACAGGCCCAGAGACATCAAACCCTTCTCATATGATAAGACTTTCATTCCTGGAATCATTTTCATGAATCTCCTTACATTGAACACTCTCCAATGTAATTAGACCTAATTCAATCCTGACCTGAATCTTCTCTGAATCGGGATTTGATTTCTTTCACTGTCTGATAGGGATTTTGTACACTTTCTGCATTATCATGTGGGTCTCCTCCAGGTGCTCCAGTTTCCTCCCACATTCTAAAGTCATACAATTAGAGTTAGGTTTAGTGAGTTTTGAGTGTGGAAGTGCAGTGACACTTGAGGTCATCTCCAGCATAGTCCCGGAACTCTATGGGTTATTGACACAAATGATGCGCTTCATTGCACGCTTTAATTAGTATGAATAAAGTTAACTCTTAATCTGTCCACACATGGGGTTTCTCCATGTAGTCCAGTTCTCCTCCATATCTCAAAGACAGTAGAACAGGAAATGGTTTAGAATATGGTGGCAATAGATGAGAATATGAGAAATTAAATATGAGATTAACATAAATGAGTGTTTGATAGCCAACACAAATTTAGGGCTTGTTTCTATGCTGCATTTCCCTGAATATGAAAAGTGACTGTTTGACGAGGTTGATAAGACAACACCTCTTCCATCAGGCACAGCAACATGAAGTGTGAGGGTAATACCGTACGGTGTCAGTATGCAAATTGAGCATCCCATCCAGCATCATTCTGCTTGCTCTTGTAACAACACAGAGGGAAATTTTCCACACCGGATCATTTACCGAAAACAAAACAAAATATGCTTCTGAAATGATATTGTTGCACCTGCCTCAACCACGACCTCTTGCAGATCACTCCATATACTCACCACACTTTGCACCCTGATGTCCCATACAAATTATCTTGCCTCACCCTAAATCTATGCCCTCTAGTTTTGGACTCCACTGTTCTGTGGGGAAAGAATTCACCAATAACCTCATCTATACCTCTCAGAATTTTAAACATTTCTATAAAGGTGCCTGTCATTCTCCTACATTCCAGCATGTCAAGACAAAGTTCAGCCATTTTCCCGCTATATCTCATAATGTGTAAGCAACATCCCTTGTAAACCTTTTCTGTATGCTTTCCAGTTTAGCTGTGTCTTTCCAATGACAGGATGACAAAACTCCACATGGTACTCCAAGCCCAGCCTCACCAACAACTTGCACAAGTGCAACATAGTGTCCCAACTCCTATACTCATTGCCTGGACTGATGAAGGTCAGCATGCTAAAAGCCTTTTACACCACCCTGTCTACCTGTGACATGGCTTTCAATGAACTGTACTCTTCTACTCCCAAGTTTTTTGTTCCACTACACTCCCTAGAACACCACCATTCACGGTACATATTCTACAATAGTTTTACTTTTAGAAGTGCACCTCACACATATTTGTATTGAAATCCATTTACCACTCCTGCACCCACTTTCTTAGCTGTTTTGGACACCCCCTAAGTAATCAATGATAGCCGACTTCACTATCAACAACACCTCCCAATTCTGAGTTATCCACAAACTTGCTGATAAAGTCTTGTGCATTTGTATCCAAATCACTTACATAACTGACTAATTTCAAGGTTCCTATCACTAAACCCCGTGGCACATCACTAATCACCAGCCTCCATTCTGAAAAACAACCTTCAGCCACCACCCTCTGCTTCCTACCACTGAGCCAACATTGAATCCACCAACTTGCTCTTCCTGGATTCCATCGGACTTAACCTTCCAGACCAGGCAACTACATAGGATCTTCTTAAAGGCCTTGCATGTGTCCAAGTAGGTAACATCTACTGCCCTACCCCCACCTCGTCTTTTAGTTACCTCTTTAAAAAAATATATAAATGTTTGATCAAGCATGATCCATCATCAGGGACCCGCCCACCCAGGACATGCCCTGATATCACTGCTGCCATCAGGAAGATGGAACAAGAACCTCAGGACTCACACCACCAGGTTCAGGAACAATTATTACCCTTCAATCATCAGGCTCTTGGACAAAAGGGAATTACTTCACTCAGACACGAGGAAATCTGCAGATGCTGGAAATTCAAGCAACACACATCAAAGTTGCTGGTGAACACAGCAGGCCAGGCAGCATCTCTAGGAAGAGGTACAGTCGACATTTCGGGCTGAGACCCTTCGTCAGGAAACCCTGACTGTACTTCTTCCTAGAGATGCTGCCTGGCCTGCTGCGTTCACCAGCAACTTTGATGTGTGTTACTTCACTCAACTTCACTTGCTCCATCATTGAAATGTTCCCACAACCAATAGACTCATTTTCAGGGACTCCTTATCTCAAGTTCTCAATATTTATTTCTTATTTATTTATTATTATTTTCTTTTTGTATTAGCACAGTTTATTGTCTTTGGCACACTGGTTGAAGCCTAAGATGGTGTGGTCTTTCATTAATTAATTCTGTTATGGATTTATAAAGTATGCCAACAAGAAAATTAAATTAATCCCAGAGTTTTACATGTTGATTGATATATATTATATATATATATATATATACACACATACACATATACATACACACTGTGATAATTAATTTATGTTGAACTTTGATTTTTCCATGCACAAAATCATACAGATTCCTCCTAATCAGACTTTGTCTATCTAAATGGTGGTAGGTCCCATCCCTCAGAATTCCCTCCCGTAACTTCCCCACTGCAGATGTAAAACAGACCAGCCTATAGTCCCCTGGCTTGTTCTTGCTGCCCTTCTGAAACAACTCAATGACATTATTCATTTTCAGGTCTTCAGGAGCCTCACCATTGGATAATGATGAAGAAGAGCACTGCATCAAATTGGAAAGGTCAAGCACGGGCTGAATCGAGATGGTGTATCTTGGGCCAGAGAAGGTTTTGATACAGCAGGGCCATGATCAGAGAGTGAGGAATGTCTGGTTAATTTAAGCGCTGGGCCAGATTGAAAAGATCGGGGTGTCAGGGCCGGAGACAACACACATTCTAAAGTCATGCAGTTCAGGTTAGATTTAGTGAGTTTTGAGCATGTTACGTTGGCCCTAGAAGCACAGTAATACTTGAGGTTGCCCCCAGCCAAGTCCTTAGACTGTGTGGATCATTGACACAAATGACGCTTTCACTCTAGGCTTTAATGTACAAATACAGTTAATCTTTAATCTGTGACCACATGGGTTTCCTCTGGATGGTCCAGTTTTCATCCACATCCCAAAGACATTGGAATTGGGATTGTTATAGAACCTGGTGGCATTAGTGGTCAGCCTGCTGCTCTGCAAGGTTTATTTGCAGACATCCCACCCTACAAAAACTCATTTCAGGGAGGTAGCACTATCAATTTGTGGGGGACTCCCGGGAGAGGTGAGATGTCTGCAATAGAGTAGCTCCTTAGCAGTTAACCAGCTAGTTTAAATAACGTTAGCTATGCTAATGAACGATTGACACCTGTTAAACTCACTTCAACATGTCTTTTACAGTCATCTGGGCAATAGAAAAGTCACTATTGCAAACAGTGCAGTGAGCAGCACTCATTATTTTTGACCCCTATTAGGCAGGGGTAAACTTTAGGGTAGTCTGGGGTGATGTACATTTTATATTTTCTTTTTCTGGAACTCTCTCTCACACTCACTTTCTCTCACAAAAAAATTGATTTCCGGGACATTTTATATAATTTGCGGGCATCAGAGAGCCGCTATTAATATGCGGGAGACTCATAGAAACATAGAAAATAGGTGCAGGAGTAGGCCATTCGACCCTTCGAGCCTGCACCGCCATTCAGTATGATCATGGCTGATCATCCAACTCAGAACCCCGCCCCAGCCTTCCCTCCATACCCCCTGATTCCTTTAGCCACAAGGGCCATAACTAACTCCCTCTTAAATATAGCCAATGAACTGGCCTCAACTGTTTCCTGTGGCAGAGAATTCCACAGATTCACCACTCTCTGTGTGAAGAAGTTTTTCCTAATCTCGGTCCTAAAAGGCTTCCCCTTTATCCTCAAACTGTGACCCATCGTTCTGGAATTCCCCAACATCGGGAACAATCTTCCTGCATCTAGCCTGTCCAATCCCTTTAGGGTTTTATATGTTTCAATAAGATCCCCCCTCAATCTTCTAAATTCCAATGAGTATAAGCCTACTTGATCCAGTCTTTCATCATATGAAAGTCCTGCCATCCCAGGAATCAATCTAGTGAACCTTCTTTGTACTCCCTCTATGGCAAGAATGTCTTTCCTCAGATTAGGGGACCAAAACTGAACACAATACTCCAGGTGTGGTCTCACAAAGGCCTTGTACAACTGCAGTAGTACCTCCCTGCTCCTGTACTCGAATCCTCTCGCTATAAATGCCAGCATACCATTCGCCTTTTTCACCGCCTGCTGTACCTGCATGCCCACTTTCAATGACTGGTGTATAATGACACCCAAGTCTTGTTGCACCTCCCCTTTTCCTAATCGGCCACCATTCAGATAATAATCTGTTTTCCTGTTTTTGCCACCAAAGTGGATAACGTCACATTTATCCACATTAAATTGCATCTGCCATGAATTTGCCCACTCACCTAACCTATCCAAGTCACCCTGCATCCTCTTAGCATCCTCCTCACAGCTGACACTGCCGCCCAGCTTTGTGTCATCCGCAAACTTGGAGATGCTGCATTTAATTCCCTCATCTAAGTCATTAATATATGTTGTAAACAACTGGGGTCCCAACACTGAGCCTTGCAGTACCCCACTAATCACTGCCTGCCATTCTGAAAAGGTCCCGTTTATTTGTAAGCGGGAGTAAGCGAGTCAAAGAACTATTGGAGCAGAGGAGTTCTGGAGCCCATCCACCTAAACCAAGAGTGAGGTAGGATCAATCTAAGCACTGCACCGATTTGGAAAGGTCGGGTAAGGACGGAATTTGGTGGTGGAGTCCAGGCCCAGATCATATCGACACAGCGGGCCCTAGGTCCTAGTGCTGGGGATGATCTGATGTTTGGACAATTTGAACACTAGGCCAAATGGACTGAAAAGACAGGGTGTCTGGACCGGAGGCAAGTGTCAGGCTCGTCACTGCTCCGCAACGTTTACTCTGCTCTTCTCGGCATTGAGGCTGAGGCTGTTTCCTGCTCCAGGCTTTAAGTCTATGGACTCACTTTCTTGCCAAATGTTGTTATTTGCTTTTATTATTTAGACCTTAAGACCATAAGATGTAGGAGTAGAAGTAGGCCATTCAGAACATTGAGTCTGGGTTTATCCAATTCTTCCAGTCATCCCCACTCCTCTGCCTTCTCCTCGTACCCTTTGATGCCCTGGCTAATCAAGAACCTATCTATCTCTGCCTTAAATGCACCCAATGACTTGGCTTCCACAGCCGTTCATGGCAACAAATTCCACAAATTTATCACCCACTGACTAAAGTAATTTCTCCACATCTCTGCTCTAAATGAAAGTCCTTCAATCCTGAAGTCGTGCCCTCTTGTCCTGGTCTCCCCTATCATGGGAAATAACTTCGCCATTTCTAATCTGCTCAGGCCTTTTAACATTTAAAATGTTTCTGAGATTCCCCCCCCCCCGCCCCCCCGCCACATTCTCCTGAACTCCAGGGAATATAGCCCAAGAGCTGCCAGACGTTCCTCATACAGTAAACCTCTCATTCCTGGAATCTTTCTGGTGAATCTTCTCTGAATCCTTTCAATGTCAGTATATCCTTTCTAAAATAAAGAGCCCAAAACTGCACACAATACTCCAAGTGTGGTCTCACAAGTGCCTTATAGAGCCTCAACATCACATCCCTGCTCTTATATTCTATACCTCTAGAAATGAATGCCAACATTGCATTCACCTTGTTCACCACCGACTCAACCTGAAGGTTAACCTTTAGGGTATCCTGCACAAGGACTCCCAAGTTCCTTTGCATCTCTGTATTTTGAATTCTTTCCCCATGTAAATAACAGCCTGCCGGCTTATTTCTTCCACCAAAGTGCATGACCATACACTTTCCAACATTGTATTTTATTTGCCACCTCTTTGCCCATTCCCCTAAACCATCTAAGTCTCTCTGCAGGCTGTTACCAGCTCCTCTACCTATCTTTCCATCATCAGCGAATTTAGCCACAAATCCATTAATCCCATAGTCCAAATCATTGACATACATCGTAAAAAGCAGCAGTCTCAACACCGACCCTTGTGGAACTCCACTGGTAACTGGCAGCCAGCCAGAATAGGATCCCTTTATTCCCACTCTCTGTTTTCTGCCAACCAGCCAATGCTCCATCCATGCTAGTAACTCTCCTGTAATTCCATGGGCTCTTATCTTGCTAAGCAACCTCACTTGCGGCACCTTGTTTGCATGATTTGTGTTCCCTGCACCCACTGTAGCGCATTGAGGTTGGCCTTCTGTTTAAGTTGGGTTATTTTGGGTTTCTTTGTTTTTGTCTGCCTAGAGGCAGATGAATCTCAAGGTTGTATAACTTATACATACTACGAACTCTCCCCAAGCAATTGAATATTGAATATCATTAGCTTTTTTTGGTGCATTTAAAAAGAAACTCCCCAGGAGTCACAAATTAGTTAAAATCTTGCCCTGATCCTAGCTCTCACCTGTTGTGCCATATTAATCTAGTCAATGCAATCAAGGGTATTTTCATTTGTTCAGGAAAGGCACAGAATGTGTGACAGATGATGGATGCATGAAGAAGGGATGAATTGGCCTGAGACTTCTCGTGTTTTTGAGATGAGAGACCATCACCAACCAGATAAGCAGAGTCAAAGCAGACACATTTTGCTACCCAGTGGGAGAACTAAAGGCCATCTGAGAAACCAGGTGAAGGTTCTGACTTCAAACCTTAGCTTTATCTTGCTGCCATCAGCAAGATATAAAAATATGTGCTTTCTTGGTTAAAAAATATATAATAGAACTATAACTATTTAAGAAGAGCTGACTCAGCTTCAGTGATAGTTTTGGGCAGAATACTTCAGGATGAGTTCAATACTCTATACAATTCATACAATCCTAGTCATTATTCATCTAAAAAGGTAACTCAGAAGATAAACTGCTGAGAGGTTAAACTACTGCTGCCGGTTAAATTGGTTGAAAGTTACCTGCAGACAAAGAGCAAGAGGGAGAGAACAAGTATGGCCATCTCCAGAGTCTCTCTCTCTCACACACACACACACACACACACACACACACACACACACACACACACAGTGCTGGAGGAAATTCAGGTTGAGTCTGTGGTAAAGAAGTCAAATGCAATATTGGCATTTATTTCAACAGGAATAGAATATGAAGGCAAGGAGATAATGCTGACGCTTTATAAGACACTAGTCAGGACGGACTTGGAGTATTCTCGACAGTTTTGGACCCTATATCCCAGAAAGGATGTATTATCATTGGAAAGAGTTCAAAGGAGGTTCAGAAGGATGATTCCAGGAATAAAAGGTTTAAACATATGAGGAGGGTTTGGCAGCCTTGGGCCTGTACTCACTGGAATTTAGAAGAGTGCATGGGGATCTCATTGAAACCTACCGTATGTTAAAAGGAACACACATCAAAGTTGCTGGTGAACGCAGCAGGCCAGGCAGCATCTCTATGAAGAGGTACAGTCGACGTTTCAGGCTGAGACCCTTCACCAGGACTAATGAAGTCCTGACGAAGTGTCTCGGCCTGAAACGTTGACTGTACCTCTTCCTAGAGATGCTGCCTGACCTGCTGCGTTCACCAGCATCTTTGATGTGTGTTGCCTGAATTTCCAGCATCTGTAGAATTCCTCTTGTTTGTGTATGTTAAAAGGACTAGATAGGGTGGATGTGGGGAGGATGTTTCCTGTGGTGGGGGTATCCAAAACTAGAGGGCACAATTTCAATATTGAGAGGTAAGGAGGAATTTTTTTAGCCAGAGAGTAGTAAATCTGTGGAATGCTCTGCCACAGACAGCAGTGGAGGCCAAGTCCATGGGTATATTTAAGACAGAAGTTGATTGTTTCCTAATTGGTCATGGCATCAAAGGATATAACAAGAAGGCAGGTGTATGGGGTTGAGTGGGATCCGGGATCAGCCATGATGGAATGGTGGAGCAGACTCGATGGGCTAAATGGCCTAATTCTGCTCCTGTGTCTGGTGGTCTAACTCAGCAGGTCAGGCAGCATCTATGGAGAAGAATAAACAGTCAACGATTCAGGCAGTGAAACTTCTTCAGGATTGGGAAGGGATGGGGGAAGATGCTCAAATAAAAAGGTGTAGGGGAGGGGAAAACGTACAAGCTGGAAAGTGATAGATGAAGACAGATGAAGGAGAAGGTAGGTGGGTGGGAGAGGGGTGATAAGTTGAGAAGCTGGGAAGTGATAGGCGGAAAAGGTAAAGAGCTGAAGGAGAAGGAATCTCATTGGAGAAGCAGACCATGGGAGAAAGCATAGAGGGAGGAATAGTATGGGGAAGTGATAGAAACATAGAAAACCTACAGCACAACACAGGTCCTTCGGCCCACAAAGCTGTGCCGAACATGTCCTTACTTTAGAAATTACTTAAGGTTACCCATAGCCCTCTATTTTTCAGAGCTCCATGTACCTCTTCAGGAATCTCTTAAAAGACCCTATCAAATCCACCTCCACCACCATCGCCGGCAGCCCATTCCACACACTCACCACTCTGCGTAAAAAGCTTACCCGTCATCTCTCTGTACCTACTTCCAATCACCATAAAATTGTGTCCTCTTGTGCTAGCCATTTCGGCCCTTGGAAAAAGAATCTGACTATCCAAATGATCAATGTCTCTCATCATCTTATACACCTCTATCAGGTCACCTCTCATCCTCCGTCGCTCCAGGAAAAAAAGGCTGAGTTCACTCAAACTATTCTCATAAGGCATGCTCCCCAATCTGGGCAACATCCATGTAAATCTCCTCTGCACCCTTTCTATGATTTCCACATCCTTCCTGTAGTGAGGCGACCAGAACTGAGCACAGTACTCCAAGTGGGGTCTGAGTGGGGTCTGACCAGGGTCCTATATAGCTGCAACATTACCTCTTGGCTTCGAAACTCAGTCCCACAACTGATGAAGGCCGATGCACCATATGCTTTCTTAACCACAGAGTCAAGAGTCATCCTGCGCAGCAACCTTGAGTGTCCTATGGACTTGGACCCCAAGATCCCTCCGATCCTCCACACTGTCAAGAGTCTTACCATTAATACAATATTCTGTCATCATATTTGACCTACCAAAATGAACCACCTCACAATTATCTGGGTTGAACTCTATCTGTCATGTCTCAGCCCTATCGATGTGCCACTGTAACCTCTGACAGCCCTCCACACTATCCACAACACCTCCAACCTTTGTGTCACCAGCAAATTTACTAACCCATCCACCCACTTCTTTGTCCAGGTCATTTATAAATATCATGAAGAGTAGGGGTCTCAGAACAGATCCCTGAGGCACACCACTGGTGATTGACATCCATGCAGAATATGACCTGTCTACAACCACTCTTTGCCTTCTGTGGGCAAGCCAGTTCTGGATCCACAAAGCAATGTCCCCTTGGATTCCATGCCTCCTTACTTTCTCAATAAGCCTTCCATGGGGCATCTTGTCAAATGCCTTGCTGAATTGCATGTACACTACATCTACTGCTCTACCTTCATCAATGTGTTTAGTCATATCCTCAAAAAATTCAGTCTGGCTCGTAAGGCACAACCTGCCTTTCACAAAACATTCCTAACCATATTATGCCTCTCCAAATATTCATAAATCCTGCCACTCATTGGAGTGTAGAAGAATGAGGAGAGATTTGATAGAGGTTTACAAAATTATTAAGGGTATAGACAGAGTAAATGTGAATAGGCTCTTTCCACTTTGATTAGGAGAGATAAATATGAGGGGACATGGCTTTAGAGTGAAAGGGAAAAGGTTTAGGGGGAACTTCTTCACTCAGAGAGTGGTGGGAGTGTGGAACGAGCTAGTAGTAGTAGTCATACTTTATTGATCCCGGGGGAAATTGGTTTTTGTTACAGTTGCACCATAAATAATAATACTAATAGAACCATAAATAGTTAAATAGTAATATGTAAATTATGCCAGTAAATTATGAAATAAGTCCAGGACCAGCCTATTGGCTCAGGGTGTCTGACCCTCCAAGGGAGGAGTTGTAAAGTTTGATGGCCACAGGCAGGAATGACTTCCTATGACGCTTTGTGCTGCATCTCGGTGGAATGAGTCTCTGGCTGAACGTACTCCTGTGCCCACCCATTACATTATGTAGTGGATGGGTGACATTGACCAAGATGGCATGCAACTTGGTCAAGCTGCCATCTGACATGGTAAATGTGGGCTCACTCTTAAGTTTTAAGAATAAATTAGATAGATACATTGATGGGAGAGGTCTGGAGGGTTATGGACTGGGTGCAGGTCAATGTGACGAGCGGAATAAAGTTTCGGCACAGACTATAAAAGCCGAATTGGCCTGTTTTCTGTGCTGTAGTGTTCTATGGCTCTCAGGATCTTCTCTGTCAACTAACGAACAATTGAAGTAAGACTCACTGGTCGATAAATTCCTGGGCTATCTCTACTCCCTTTCTTGAAAAATGGAACAACATACGCAACCCTCCAATCCTCCAGAACTTCTCCCATCCTCATTGATGATGCAAAGATCATTGCCAGAGGCTCAGCAATTTGCTCCCTCACTTCCCACAGTAGCCTAGGATACATCTTGTCTGGTCCTGGTGACTAATCCAACTTGATGCTTTCCAAAACTCCAGCAAATCCTCTTTCTTAATATCTACATGCTCAAGTTTTTCAGTCCGCTGTAAGCCATCCCTACAATCACCAAGATCCTTTTCTGTCGTGAATACGGAAGCAAAGTACTCATTAAGTATCTTTGCTATCTCCTCTGGTTCCATGCACACATTTCCACTGTCACAGTTGATTGGTCCTATTCTCTCACGTCTTATCCTTTTGCTCTTCACATATTTGTAGAATGCCTTGGGGTTTTCCTTGATCCTGTCCATCAAGGCCATCTCATGGCCCCTTCTGGCTCTCCTAATTTCATTCTTAAACTCCTTCCTGCTAGCCTTATAATCTTCTAGATCTCTATTATTACCTAGTTTTTTGAACCTTTCACTATCTCTTGTTTTCTTCTTGACTAGATCTACAACAGCCTTTGTACACCACGGTTCCTGTACCCTACCATCCTTTCCCTGTCTCGTTGAAATATACCTATGCAGAATTCCATGTAAATATCCCCTGAACATTTGCCACATTTCTTCCGTACGTTTCCCTGAGAGCACCTGTTCCCAATTTATGCTTCCAAGTTCCTGCCTGATAGCCTCATATTTCCCCTTACTCCAATTAAACACTTTCCTAACTTGTCTGTTCCTATCTCTCTCCAATGCGATGGTAACGGAGATAGAATTATGATCACTGTCCCCAAAATGCTCTCCCACTGAGAGATCTGACACGTGATCAGGTTCATTTCCCAATACAAGATCAAGTACAGCCTTTCCTCTTGTAGGCTTATCTACATATTGTGTCAAGAAACCTTGAACATACCTAACAAACTCTACCCCATCTAAACCCCTCGTTCTAGAGACATGCTAATCGATATTTGGGAAAGTAAAATCTCCCACCACGGTAACCCTGTTATTATTAAACCTTTCCAGAATCTGCCTCCCTATCTGCTTCTCGAAGTCCCTGTTACTATTGGGTGGTCCTCAAAAAACACCCAGCAGAGTTATTGATTCTTCCTGTTCCTAACTTCCACCCATAGAAACTCTGTAGACAATCCCTCCATGTCTTCCTTCTTTTCTGCAGCTGTGACACCATCTCTGATCAGCAGTGCTATGCCCCCACCTCTTTTGCCTCCCTCTCTGCCCTTTATGAAACACCTAAAGCCTGGCACGTTAAGTAACCATTCCTGCCTCTGAACCATCCAGGTCTCTGTAATGGCTACAACATCATAGCTCCAAGTACTATTCCATGCTCTAAGCTCATCTACTTTGTTCATAATACTCCTTGCATTAAAAGAGACAAATCTCAAACCATCAGACTGAGTGCGTCCCTTCCTTACCATCTGCCTATCCTCCCTCTTGCACTGTCTCCAAGCTTTCTCTATTTCTGAGCCAACTGCCTCTTCCTCTGTCTCTTCAGTTTGGTTCCCACTTCCCAGCAATCCTAGTTTAAAGTCTCCCCAGTAGCCTTAGCAAACCTCCCCACTAGGATATTGGTCCCCCTGGGATTCCAGTGATCGGCAAGTGAGGAGAAGAGAAGAGGTATGAAGGAAGCCAGAGTGGGGAATGGAATAAGAGGGAAGCAGATATTGACAGCTCATGCAGTGACTGATGGAGATTTAGCCTTCCCTTCAGAAAAGTAACTAAAATAGGCTATGCCGTGTTCTTTGCAGATCTGACATTTGAAGAGGCCTATATTATTCAATTCCAGATGGTGACTTATCCATTGAACATCTGGCTACTACACTAGGAAGCCATAGGGCTGAGAATGCCACTTGATTTTATGGTTCCAAGGTTTATAATCTGTCTTCAGTTTACTATATAAACCTTTTGATAAAAAGTATAGAGAAGGCCGTTGCTTGCTCCATTGGCAATGTTCTCAAAAAGCTGAAAGACCAAAAGGTAGATAAGTCACCCCGACCAGAGGAACTGCACCTAGGGTTCTGAAAGAGGTAGTGTTAGAAATTCTGGTGGCATTTAAAATGATCTTTCAAAAATCATTGGACTCTGGCATGGTGCCAGAGGGATGGAAAACTGCAAATGTTTCTCCACTCTAAGAAAGGAGGAAGGTAGCAGAAAGGAAATTATAAACCAGTTAGCCTGACCTCAGTGGTTGGAAAGATGTTGGAGTCAATTGTTAAGGATGAAGTGATGGAGTACTTGGTGACACAGGACAAGATAGGAAAATGTCAGCATGGCTTCCTTCAGAGAAAATCCTGGCTGACGAACCTGTTGGAATTCTTTGAGGAGATTACAAGTAGGATAGATAAAGGGGATGCAGTGGATACTTTATATTTGGACTTTCAGAAGGCCTTTGATAAGGTGCCACACATGAGGCTGCTTACCAAGTTAAGAGCCCATGGTATTACAGGATAGTTACTAACATGGTTAGAGCATTGGTAGGAGGCAGTGAGTGGGAATAAAAAGATTCTTTTCTGGTTGGCTGCCAGTGACTAGTGGTGTTCCACAGGGGTCGGTGTTGGGACCACTTCTTTTTATGCTGTATATAATTGATTTAGATGATGGAATAGATGGCTTTGTTGCCAAGTGTACAGATGATGCGAAGCTTGATGGAGGGGCAGGTAGTGTTGAGGAAATAGATAGGATGCAGAATGACAGACAGATTAGGAGAATGGGCAAGAAAGTGGCAAATGAAATACTTTGTACTATGTTGGAAAACACATGGCCATGCAATTTGGTAGTAGAAATAAATGTGTGAACTATTTTCTAAATGGGAAGAAAACCCAGGAATCTGAAATGTAGAGGGACCTAGGAGTCCTTGTGCAGAACACCCTGAAAGTTAACTTGCAGTTTGAGGCAGTGGTGAGGAAGGAAAATGTCATGTTAGCATTCATTTTAAGAGGTCAAGAATAGAAGAGCAAGGATGTGATGCTGAGGCTTTATAAGGCATTGGTGAGGCCTCACCTTGAGTATTGTGAACAGTTTTGGGCCCCTCATCTTAGAAAAAGTATGTTGGCATTGGAGACCATCCAGCGGAGGTTCAAAAGGATGAAAGGTTTACCATACAAGGAACGTTTGACGGCTCTGGGTCTGTACTCGCTGGAATTCAGAAGGATGGGGGGGATCTCATTGAAACTTTTTGAATGTTGAAAGGCCTGGACAGAGTAGATTTGGAAAGGATGTTTTCCATGGTTGGAGAGTCTAGGTCAGGAGGGCACAGTGTCAGGATAGAGGGGCGCCCTTTCAAAACAGATGTGGAGAAATTTCTTTAGCCAAAGGGCGGTAGATTTCTGGAATTTGTTGCCACATGCAGCTGTGGAGGCCAGGAGATTGGGTGTATTCAAGGCAGAGATTGATAGGGTCTTGACGTGGCATCAAAGGTTATGGGGAGAAGGCCAGGAACTGGGGTTGAGGAGGAGATAGAAAAGAAGGAAAAGAAGGATTAGCATGATTGAATGGCAGAGCAGATTCGATGGGATAGATGGCCTAGTTCTTCTCCTTTGTCTTATGGTCTTGTGGTCTCTATAGGAAAACAATGAAATACAATAGAATTTCTGAAAAACTATACCTTCAAAGGCTGACAATGAATGTGCAAAAGACAAATCATGCAAACAATCTGCTCCTCGGCCCTTCGTATAACAGCAGAAGTACTGTCTTAATCCAACCATGCAGAAAGCTAAAGACACTAAATCATTAATTCAACAGATGTGCTAGTAGCATGAGCCAAGAAATTAGCATGTTGTATTATTGCTGTGGTTGTCATGACAGCATTATTTATAAGAAAACTTTGTTCACGAATTGATGCATGACCATTAAGAGTTGCAGAAGTTAGCTATCACCAGTTGAGTGCATTAGTAAAAGCTCTTGAAAGGCCTGAGTCTCTTGAAAATAACTACTGTAACTTAACTTGTTCTGATTAATTTGGATTATTTGTTTAAACTCATGAGTAAGTGGAGGGGAGGGAGTAAAGGTGAAGGGTCTTGTATTCTGGCAATGTCTCGGACCCCTCGATCACCAATGGCTTTTGATGGTAGACAATAATCTCTACAGGCAACTTGGGCAAAAAAAATCATTACAATGCTCTATTCAGCCAGCACCAGCATCCATAAAGTGGAGTGAACTTCTTGATCAGATTCTCCGCGGAGAGAATTGCCATTCAGAATTCAATGAACAGTTCTATAAAATGCCAATTCCATTATGGGAAGTAGCCATCCCACTAAGAAAGCATAAGGGCCTATCATCTGATTTAGCTGGTATTCTGGGAAATTGACAATATTTTTTTTTCTTCTATTTTCCATTGGCTAATGCAATAACTTCTATCTCATAGAATGTGTTTCTGTTCAGAACATTTCAGCTAAGTGTGCATTACCAGCTTTCATTCAGATGTTTAGCATGCTTCAGCACACGACCTCCACAAACATACGAATATATAAATCAACTATTAATTAGTTTAATGCTGATCTGATTAGAACTTCAACTCTCTCTTCCCATGTCCCTTCAGTAGCCAGAGCCAACGTTAGAAAAAAAACTAATTGTACAAAGTAATAAAATTCAAGGCTTTTAACGCCAAAAAGTGAAATGATCCTTTCTATTTATGCTTTATTTCATATTCATTTATTTCTTCTGTCTAATTTTTCATCAACATATTTGTTTCTCAACAAATTAATGTGGCATTGACTAAAATAATTATAGGATTTAATCTTCAGACATCTGGCTTCAGACAGAGGAAACCCAGCTTTCCTCTTATGTACTGGAATGTGGTTTCCAGTGCACAAGATAAAAACTGGGTTTAAATCATAGAACAATACAGCACTGTTCAGGCCCCTTGGCCCACAATGTTGTGTCAACCCTTTAACCTTATTCAAGATCAATCTAAGCCTATCCTCCTGCATAGTCTCCATTTTTCTTTCATCCACATGCCTATCTAAGAGCTTCTTAAATGTCCCTAATGTATCTGCCTCTACCACCACCCCTGGCAGCAAATTCCATACACGTACAAGACTCTGTGTAATAAACATACCTCTAACACCACTCATTAACTAACACACACACACACACACACACACACACACACACACACACACACACACACACACACACACACACGCAACTTTCCTCCAAACTTCTTAAGGTTATTCCCCTTGTATTAGCCATTTCTCCCTCTGTAAATGGTGCTGGCTGTCTGCTCTTTCGAAGTCTCTTCTGATCTTGTATACCTCATAACCATTTTCACATGCAGATTGCAACATTATCTCTTCTTCATTGATATACAAACTCAAGGATGAAGTGAAATTACCACTAAAATTCAAACTTTAGACTAAACTCTGCAATTCTTTTATTATAAGCCAGAGTCTCAACATACATAAGCAGGTTATATGCGTTAGTATGATTTACAAGTGAGACATATTAAGTTCAGTGTTCACCATGAGATCAGAGGAAGAAAAGAAATCTCAGTCCTATAAAACATGTATGAAGAGCATAGAGAGAAAGGGTGGATATTGCTCAGATTCACTGAAAGATAATTACTGGAAAATTGAATCCTCATCCTACAAGGAGAATTACTTAAGCAGGAGATGAGGAGAATGAAAAGGATAATGGTGTTAATGAATGGAAAAAACTGTTCCAACAGTTCTAAGTATGAAGGATATTTGTTGTGGGTTAAAATTAGGTTAAATATCTCTTCTACACTGATTATGGCACCTGACATTAAACAAGTAAAGTGTACCCTAGAAAGTGAACTAGACCATAAGACCATAAGATATAGGAGCAGAATTAGGCCATTTGGCCCATCAAGTCTTCTCCACCAATTCATCATGGCTGATCCATTTTTCCTCTCAGCCCCAATCTCCTGACTTCATGCCCTAACTAATCAAGAATTTATCAACCCCTGCCTTAAAAATACCCAATGATTTAGCATCCACAGCCAGGGTATGTCAATGAATTCCACAGATCCGCCACTCTCTGGCTGAAGAAATTCTTCCTCATCTCTATTCTAAAAAGACATACCTCTATTCTGTGGCTGGTCTTAGACTCACCCACCTTAGGAAAACAACTGTCGAGGCCTTTCAACATTCATTAGGTTTCGATGGGATCTCCCCTCATTCTTATGAATTCCAGTGAGTACAGGCTCAAAGCCATCTTACACTCTTCATATAACAAGCCGTTCAATCCTGGGATCATTTCTGTAAGCCTCATTTGAACCCTCTCCAGTGTCAACACATCCTTTCTAAGATAAGGGATCCAGACTTCTCATTATACTCCAAGTGAGACCTCCCCAGTGCTCAACATTACATCCTTGTTTTTATGTAGCCCTATTTTGCAGGAGTAAAACAAACACTTAATAATTCCAAAATGATAAATACATTTTCACATTCAATTCCTACTGGAGTTCACTGCCTTTCGTATTCATCATAAAATAGAGTCTTTATGGTATCTCACTCACTGAAGTCTTTTCAGTCAGGCTTTAACACCACTGGCAGTCTGCCAACACCCTCCATCGTGATTAGCTGAGTTTGAAGATCAACCAATGAAGTTATACATTCCACACTAATTAGTGCTTAACTAGCAGATGACAAAATAAAGATTGCATGTTAGGGCTAATGTGTATTGGAAGTATTGATTCTCAGGAGTGAATTTACAGGCATTCTCAAAACTTAGCACCTGCCCAATTAATAGTAAAATACTTTTCCCTAAGGCAGCCACTAACACTAAAACACTGGGTAGTTTAAGTAACCCTGATGTTTTATGGCATGATTGTTCTCTTCATATTTGTACCACAAATCTAATCAGTATAGTTATTGAAGGACGCTGAAGAACCACCAGGAACCAATTTCCCCCAGGATCCATAAAGTATGACTATGACTATGACTATGTTAAGGAACAGTTATTACTTTACATCCATCAGCCTCCTGAATCAGGAGACTAACTTCATCTAAACCTACTCTCAACTGATTCTGAGATACAGGCTCTCTTTCAAGGACTCATTCCAACTCTAGTCTCAGTATTTTTTTAAGTTCAATGTTCAAAGTAAATTTATTATCAAAGTGTATATTTTTTCACCAAATACTACCCTGAGATTTATTTTCTTGTTGGCATTCACAGTAGAACAAAAAAATACAATGGAATCAATGAAAAACTACACTCTAAGGCTGACAAGCAAACAAAGTGCAAAAGAAAACAAACTGTAAATACAGAAAAAAACAATAATAATAAATACAGTATGTAAATAAATAACTCTGAGGACATGAGTTGTAAAGTTCTTGAAAGTGAGACCATAGGTTGTGGAACCAGTTTAGTGTGGTGAGTGATGTTTCCACACTGGTTCAGCAAAACTGATCATTGTTCCTAAACCTTGTGGTGTGGAACCTAAGACTCCTGTACCTCCTACCCAACAGTAGCAGTGAGAAGACAGCAATGCCCAGATGTTGAGGGGCCTCGATAATGGACGTTGCTTTCTTATGCAGTTCTTCTTCTAGTGTGCTCAATGGTTGGGACATCTATTTATTTGCACAGGTTGTCTTCTTCTGCACAATCGTTGTTTATCAAATCTTTGCCTTTGTATAGATTTTCATGAAAATCTATTGTATTTCATGTTCTTCCTGCAAAAAAAATCTTCATGTATTATATGGCAACAGATACATTGTCTGATAATAAATTTACTTTAAACTTAGAGAATCATCATTCCAACTATAATGCAAATTATTCCTTGCAAACATTGATACTACTCTAGGAGAAACCATAGAGTTCCTGTTATGCCATTGGCACTTGGGCAACAATGAAGGTCCTCAAACTCTGGCGGTATTCAGAGCTTCTTTCATCATGTCAGCAGCTTCCTCTCAGTTTTCACTACTGTCAGTCATGTAACTCCCGGGTGGAGACCCAGGAATACTGCCACACTCAAATGTAGAAGGCTTCTTCATTGTTGTTTCATAGTAGTTTTGGTTTAACAGTCAAGATTGTTAGCACTGAGCTGAACTCCTGAACCTGGAGGAACAATGGACCACACTTAGTCTGGCCTTTATCCTTTGACCTGTTTGGCATGGGTGATCCTGCCAACAGCCAAAGCATTAAACCTTGGCTCCAGCCAGCATAGCTCTCTGGATCATTGAGACACACAAGCTTGCAAGCCACAATGAGTTTGTGATCCTCTTGAAGGATCTATAATGAAACTAAATTCCTAATGCTATTCTGTATTCCCTTTACAGCTTCTTCAATCAATTTAATACATCAAACATAAATTCTAGAAAACAAAACTCACATAATAAGACAACATCTGAATATACCTACTGAATTTTCCTGGCTTCTGCATGTTTGTCAATTTTTTTTATTCCTTCTCAACATAGAACATAGAATAGTACAGCACAGTACTATTGTGCCACAATGTTGTGCCGACCCTCAAACCCTGCCTCCCATATAAACCTCCACCTTAAATTCCTCCATATACTTGTCCAGTAGTCTCTTAAGTTTCATTAGTGTATCTGCCTCCACCACTGACTCAGGCAGTGCATTCCACACACCAACAACTCTCTGAGTAAAAAACCTTCCTTTAATATCCCCCTTGAACTTCCCACCCCTTACCTTAAAGCCATGTCCTCTTGTATTGAGCAGTGGTATCCTGGGGAAGAGGCGCTGGCTATCCACTCTATCTATTCCTCTTATTATCTTGTACACCTCTATCATGTCTCCTCTCATCCTCCTTCTCTCCAAAGAGTAAAGCCCTAGCTCCCTTAATCTATGATCATAATACATACTCTCTAAACCAGGCAGCATCCTGGTAAATCTCCTCTGTACCCTTTCCAATGCTTCCACATCCTTCCTATAGTGAGGTGACCAGAACTGGACACAGTACTCCAAGTGTGGCCTAACCAGAGTTTTATAGAGCTGCATCATTACCTCGTGACTCTTAAACTTTATCCCTGGACTTATGAAAGCTAACACCCTACCTTAACTACCTGAGAGGCAACTTTCAGGGATCTGTGGACATGTACCCCGAGATCCCTCTGCTCCTCCACACTACCAAGTATCCTGCCATTTACTTTGTACTCTGCCTTGGAGTTTCACCTTCCAAAGCGTACCACCTCACACTTCTCCGGGTTGAACTCCATCTGCCACTTCTCAGCCCAATTCGGCATCCTATCAATGTCCCTCTGCAATCTTCCACAATCCTCCACACAATCTACACCACCACCAACCTTTGTGTCGTCTGCAAACTTGCCAACCCACCCTTCTACCCCCAAATCCAGGTCGTTAATAAAAATCATGAAAAGTAGAGGTCCCAGAACCGATCCTTGTGGGACATCACTAGTCACAACCCTCCAATCCGAATGTACTCCCTCCACCATCACCCTCTGCCTTCTGCAGGCAAGCCAATTCTGAATCAACCTGGCCAAACTTCCCTGGATTAAATGTCTTCTGACTTTCTGAATAAGCCTACCATGTGGAACTTTGTCAAATGCCTTACTAAAATCCATGTAGATCACACCCACTGCACTACCCCCATCTATATGCCTGGTCACCTCCTCAAAAAACTCTATCAGGCTTGTTGGACATAATCGGTCCTTCACAAGGCTATCCTGACTGTCCCTGATCAGACCATGATTCTCCAAATGCCCATAGATCCTATCTCTAAGAATCTTTTCCAACAGCTTTCCCACTACAGACGTAAGGCTCACTGGTCTATAATTACCCAGACTATCCCAGCTACCTTTTTTGAACAAGGGGGCAACATTTGCCTCCCTCCAATCCTATGGTACCATTTCCATAGATGAGGACATAAAGATCCTAGCCAGAGGCTCAGCAATCTCTTCCCTCGCCTCGTGGAGCACCCTTGGGAATATTCCATCAGACCCCGAGGATTTATCCACCCTCATGTATTTTAACAAATCCAAAACCTCCTCTCCCTTAATATCAACATGCTCCAGAAGATCAACCTCACTCATATTGTCCTCACCATCATCAAGTTCCCTCTCATTGGTGAATATTGAAGAAAAATATTCATTGAGGACCTCGCTCACTTCTGCAGCCTCCAGGCACATCCTCCCAACTTTATCTCTAATTGGTCCTACCTTCACTCCTGTCATCCTTTTGTTTTTCACATAATTGAAGAATGCCTTGAGGTTTTCCTTTACCCGACTCGCCAAGGCCTTCTCATGCCCCCTTCTTGCTCTTCTCAGCCCCTTCTTAAAATCCTTTCTTGCTACCCAATATTTCTCAATAGACCCATCTGATCCTTGCTTCCTAAACCGCATGTATGCTGCCTTCTTCCACCCGACTAGATTTTCCACCTCACTTGTCACCCATGGTTCCTTCACCCTACCATTCTTTATCTTCCTCACCGGGACAAATTTATCCCTAACATCCTGCAAGAGATCCCTAAATATCGACCACATGTCCATAGTATATTTCCCTGCAAAAACATCATCCCAATTCACACCAACAAGTTCTAGCCTTATAGCCTCATAATTTGCCCTTCCCCAATTAAAAATTTTCCTGTCCTCTCTGATTCTTTCCTTTTCCATGATAATGGTAATGCTAAAGGCCAGGGAGCGGTGGTCACTGTCCCACAGATGCTCACCCACTGAGAGATCTGTGACCTGACCCGGTTCATTACCTAGTACTAGATCTAGTATGGCGTTCCTCCTAGTCAGCCTGTCAACATACTAAACCATAGAACCATAGAAACTACAGCACAGAAACAGGACTTTTGGCCCTTCTTGGCTGTGCCGAACCATTTTCTGCCTAGTCCCACTGACCTGCACACAGACCATATCCCTCCATACACCTCCCATCCATGTATCTGTCCAATTTATTCTGAAGTGTTAAAAAAGAACCCACATTTACCACCTCGTCTGGCAGCTCATTCCATACTCCCACCACTCTCTCTGTGAAGAAGCCTCCCCTAATGTTCCCTTTAAACTTTTCCCCCCTCACCCTTAACCCATGTCCTCTGTTTTTTTTCTCCCCTTGCCTCAGTGGAAAAAGCCTGCTTGCATTCACTCTATCTATACCCATCATAATTTTATATACCTCTGTCAAATCTCCCCTCATTCCTCTATGCTCCAGGGAATAAAGTCCTAACCTATTCAACATTTCTCTGTAACTGAGTTTCTCAAGTCCCGGCAACATCCTTGTAAACCTTCTCTGCACTCTTTCAACCTTATTTATATCCTTCCTGTAATTTGGTGACCAAAACTGAACACAATACTCCAGATTCGGCCTCACCAATGCCTTATACAACCTCATCACAACATTCCAGCTCTTATACTCAATACTTTGATTAATAAAGGCCAATGTACCAAAAGCTCTCTTTACGACCCTATCTACCTGTGACGCCACTTTTAGGGAATTTTGTATCTGTCTTCCCAGATCCCTCTGTTCCACTGCACTCCTCAGTGCCTTACCATTAACCCTGTATGTTCTACCTTGGTTTGTCCTTCCAACGTGCAATACCTCATACTTGTCTGTATTAAACTCCATCTGCCATTTTCAGCTCATTTCTCCAGCTGGTCCAAGTCCCCCTGCAGGCTCTGAAAACCTTCCTCACTGTCGACTACACCTCCAATCTTTGTATCATCAGCAAATTTGCTGATCCAATTAACCACATTATCATCCAGATCATTGATATAGATGACAAACAACAATGGACCCAGCACTGATCCCTGTGGCACACCACTAGTCACAGGCCTCCACTCGGAGAAGCAATTCTCTACTACCACTCTTTGGCTTCTTTCATTGAACCAATGTCTAATCCAATTTACCACCTCTCCACGTATACCTAGCGACTGAATTTTCCTAACTAACCTCCCATGCGGGACCTTGTCAAAGGCCTTACTGAAGTCCATGTAGACAATATCCACTGCCTTCCCTTCATCCACTTTCCTGGTAACCTCCTCGAAAAACTCCAATAGATTGGTCAAACATGACCTACCACGCACAAAGCCATGTTGACTCTCCCTAATAAGTCCCTGTCTATCCAAATGCTTGTAGATTCTGTCTCTTAGTACTCCCTCCTCCCTACTACCCACGTTAAACTTACTGGCCTACAATTTCCCAGATTACTTTTCGATCCTTTTTTAAACAATGGAACAACATGAACCACTCTCCAATCCTCCGGCACCTCAGCTGTAGACAGCGACATTTTAAATATTTCTGCCAGGGCCCCTGCAATTTCAACACTAGACTCCTTCAAAGTCCGAGTGAAACACCCTGTCAGGTCCCAGGGATTTATCCACTTTAATTTTCCTCAAGACAGCAAGGACCTCCTCCTTTTCGATCTGTACAGTTTCCATGATCTCACTACTTGTTTCCCCTAATTCCATAGACTCAAAAGAGGATCGAGCTATATTACCCACCCTTTCCGTAGCTGTAATAGTATCCCTGACCAGTAATGCCACCCCTCCTCCCCTTTCCCCCCCACTCTATCTCTTTTAAAGCACTGAAATCCAGGAATATTGAGAATCCATTCCTGCCCTGGTGCCAGCCAAGTCTCTGTAATGGCCACTACATCATAATTCTATGTATGTATCCAAGCTCTCAGTTCATCACCTTTGTTCCTGATGCTTCTTGCATTGAAGTACACACACTTCACAGACACACAGGATGGAACTTCTGTTAAGACTGATTAAACACACGTTTTCCCCTGTGGATTGGTCATCATTAGACATCTCTTTAGTGTGCCAAAGATTTCAAGTTCAGAAGAACAAGCTTGAAATGAGAGACACTTAATTTTTTGGTTCATTTTAAATGTGTTCATGTTTTCCATCTTGCCTGATGCCAGCCTGAAAATACTTACGTTATCATTAAAACATATATTTGTATATTGTACCTCATCACACATTAATTAAGCATATGGTTATATTGACACCACAAGGATTTGTTAGCACAGTAATCTTGATGACTAAATCAAATAATAACACATGACTTCAAATCTCATCATGGTTGTTAGGAAATTAAATTTCCGTTAATTAATTAAAATAATTATTTAGAACAAAAAACTATGAGAGACAACCTGCCAACCAAGTCTGGCAATTATTTGAATCTTGAACCATAGGAACATGCTTGACTTATGAACACTATATGAAATAACCAAGCAAGCTAGTGGCACCTAAAATCTTGGAAAGAGTTAACAAAATGTCCCTCATTGAAATAAGACAATTCTGTATGTTCCTTGGGATGTACGCTTAGTGGCCACTTTATTAGATACACGTGCTTATTAGTCAAGTCACCGTTTATTGTCATTTCGACCATAGCTGCTGGTACAATACACAGTAAAAACGAGACAATGTTTTTCAGGACCATGGTGCTACATGAACAATACAAAAACTACACTGAATTATGTAATACAACACAAAAACTACACTAGACTACAGACCTACCCAGGACTGCATAAAGTGCACAAAACAGTGCAGGCATTACAATAAATAATAAACAAGACTATAGGGCACAGTAGAGGGCAGTAGGTTGTTGTCAGTCCAGGCTCTGGGCATTGAGGAGTCTGATGACTTGGGGGAAGAAAGTGTTGCATAGTTTGGTTGTGAGAGCCTGAATGCTTCGGTGCCTTTTGCCAGATGGCAGGAGGGAGAAGAGCTTGTATGAGGGGTGCATTGGGTCCTTCATAATGTTGTTTGCTTTACGGATGCAGCGTGTGGTGTAAATGTCTGTGATGGCGGGAAGAGAGACCCTGATGATCTTCTCAGCTGAACTCACTATACGCTACAGGGTCTTGCGATCCAAGATGGTGTAATTTCCGAACCAAACAGTGATGCAGCTGCTCAGGATGCTCTCAATACAACCTTTGGAATGTGGTGAGGATGGGGGGTGGGAGATGGACTTTTCTCAGCCTTTGCAGAAAGTAGAGACACTGCTGGGCTTTCTTTGCTATGGATCTGGTGTTGAGGGACCAGGTGAGATTCTCCGCCAGGTGAACATCAAGAAATTTGGTGCTCTTAACGATCTCTACGGAGGAGTCATCGATGTTCAGCGGAGAGTGGCTGCTCCATGTCCACCTGAAGTCAACAACCATCTCTTTTGTTTTGTCCACATTCAGAGACAGGTTGTTGGCTCTGCACCAGTCCGTTAGCAGCTGGTCCTCCTCTCTGTATGCTGACTCATCGGTCTTGCTGATGAGACCCACCACGGTCGTGTCATTGGCAAACTTGATGATGTGATTCGAGCTGTGTGTTGCAGCACAGTCGTGGGTCAGCAGAGTGAACAGCAGTGGAATGAGCACAGGGGACCCCCCGTGCCCAGTGTGATGGTGTTTGGAGATGTTGCTTCTGATCTGGACTGACTGGGGTCTCCCATGTCAGGAAGTCTAGGATCCAGTTGCGGAGGGAGGTGTTCAGGTCCAGTAGGCTCAGCTTTCCAATCAGTTTCTGAGGAATGATTGTGTTGAATGCTGAACTGAAGTCTATGAACAGGATTCCAACATACGTGTCTTTTTTGTCCAGGAGGGTTAGGGCCAGGTAGAGGGTGATGGCAATGGTGCCATCGGTTGAACAGTTGGGACGGTACATGAACTGCAGGGGGTCCAGAGAAGGGGGCATCAGGGTCTTAATGTGCCTCATGACAAGCCTCTTGAAACACCTCATGATGATGGATGTGAGTGCGACGGGACGGTAGTTGTTGAGGCAGGACACTGAAGACTTCTTTGGCACGGGGACGATGGTGGTAGCCTTGAAGCACATAGGAACGACGGCGCTGCTCAGGGAGATGTTGAAGATGTCAGTGAGAATCTCTGCTAGCTGGTCTACACATCCTCTAAACACTCTGCCAGGAATATTGTCTGGTCCAGCAGCCTTCCGTGGGTTGACCCTGCACAAGGTTCTCCTCACATCGGCCACGGTAAGATACCACAGCACCTGGTCGTTTGGAGGAGGGGTGGTCTTCCTCACCGCCATGTCGTTTTCCGCCTCAAATATCGATTCAACCAATCATTTGGCAGCAACTCAATGTATAAAAACATGCAGACATGGTCAAGAGGTTCCATTCTTGTTCAGACCAAACATCAGAATGGGGGAAAGAAATATGATCTAAGTGATTATAACTATTTTTGTCGCCAAGTGGGCAGGTTTGAGTATCTCAGAAACTACTAATCTCCTGGGATTTTCATGCACACATCTCTGGAGTTAACAGAGAATGGTGTGAAAAACAAAAAACAGTACAGTGGCTGACATTTCTATGAGTGAAAATGCCTTGTTGATGAAAATGGTCAGAGGAGAATTGCCAGACATGTTCAAGCTGATAGGAAGGTGATGATAACTCAAATAACCATACGTTATCACAGTGGCATGCAGAAGAGCAGCTCTGTATGCACAACACATCAAAATTTGAAGTGGATGGGCTACTGCAGCAGAAGACCACAAACATACACTCAATGACCACTTTATTATGTGCAGGGTGTACCAAGTAAAGTGGCCACTGAGTGTATGCATAAGAAAACAGTTTCATTTACTGAAACCAATGAAGTAGTCTGATGATTTTCCCAGTCGGCACAAATCCCTGTCAGATCTCCATGCTTGCTGACTTTGCTTCATTATGAGAGATCAATTTATTTAAAGATTTCCAAGTTACTGCTAGCACATTGTGCATCATGCTTTGGTGTTTCTCCAAATACACTCTGTGGATTTGATGGATGCTCAGTGAAATGCTGAAGATGTTGCTGTAAACGGGATCATTTTAGCCAGTTTTCACCAAAAATAAGCCCCACTGAAATTCAGATGAAATCCAGGATTTCAATGGACATAACAAACCCACAATATCACAAAAGAAGTAAAGCTCGCTGTGCATTTTATGTCACTGACATAGAACCATTGAGTCATCGGGAGATACAGCACAGAAGCATTGTCACGGCCTTTTGACCTACCAACTGTGTGCTGGCAATGTCAGAACCCAAGTGCAGAGGTAAGTCAGACTCTCATGTAGATGCCGAGTTGCTTATTCATAAGATTTCTGACAGAACGTTGGTGGTTTGGCCAAGCGACACCACGAGCTGTAACATTCTCAAAACTAGGACCCCGAGATTAGTGCTAATCAGGCGTCCGCTTACATAATACAAGTAACACAGAATCCCTGACAGACTATCAAAATAAACTCAACACGTTTAAGCAGAAAGCACCAGGAGACTGCGTTACATGGAGTGAGTCACTCGAGAGAAAATACAGGGAAATCTGAGCGATTAATGACACTCGTTAAACAACATTTAACCATACCAGGTGCTCTGAAAACCTCAGAACCCAACGCCCTCCAGCTAACTGCACAGGCCCAAAGAGTTCATTACATCAAGTCTCCGTCAGCCTTGAACTGTCTGTTTGCACTGGTTCTGCATAATCCCATGTTTATTCACATTCTTGTCGATACCCTGCTCTCTTCCACAGATTCTACCTCACACCTGCATGGGGTGGCCATCCTGTGTGTCTTTTCTGCGTGAATGGAATCCAGTGCACCCATGAGATCTCTGCTAGAACTGTGCAAAATCCATGCAGACAGGGTTTAAGATAAAAATTGAATCCGATGCACCAAGTGCACCTCCTCTTCAAGATAAAATATTTAAAAATCATTTAAATATTTAAATATAACATTTCTTTAAAACTGCATGAAGTTAATGCTAATTAAATCTATAAATATGCAGAGAAGTTAAGAAACAAATAAAACTTAGCACAAGAAGAAAAGACGAGTAGTGACAGAAGAAATGAATCTAGACCCTCAATTGAATCAGTGAAGTCATGCTCGTTGACATTCGATGACTTACTCAGCATTTTTTAAAGGTGTAAACAACTAGCAAAGCACACCAAGCCAATACTGCCGGTTTTCCCTTTTGGTAAAAATATCTCTTCTCAGATGATCTTTTCTCAAATGTGCTGCCACTCCACTAGTCTACTGATGATGTAGCTTTTGAAGGTTGTAGTCGCAAGAGTTCCAGAGAAGGAACGCTGGCAGAGTGGGGGGAATCTCTCTGCCTTTGAAACAATTGCTGATACTCATGCTGCTGTCCCCTGTTTCCAGTAGAAAATAACAATAGGTGACTTTCATGGCGACAGTTTGGCTGTGTGTTAAAATCTTCTGGACCTCCATGCCTGCAGATGGTACTGTGGAGGTATGAAAAGCACTGCAAGGTCAATTGTCAGTGCCCTTGGCATCACCTTTCAAGCAGAGATTTATCACTGTGTCCAGGAGCATTCTATAATTTATTGGGGTGGCATGGTAGCATAGTGCATAATGCTTTACAGTACCAGTGACTTGGGTTCAATTCCCAATGCTGCATGTAAAGAGTTTAGTGAGTTCTCCCTGTGACTACGTAGGTGTCCTCCAAGTGCTTCGGTTTCCTCCCACAGTCCAAAGATGTTTTGGCTGGAAGGTTAATTGGTCATTTTCTTTATTACTTATTCATTTATAGAATGTGGGCGTCACCAGCTACCAGCATTTATTGCCCATCCCTAGTTGCCCTCGCGAAGGTGGTGATGAGCTGCCTTCTCGAATGGCTGCGGTCCCTGAGGTGTAGGTACACCCACAGTGCTGTTAGGGAGGGAATTTCATGATTTTGACCCAGCAACAATGAAGGAACGGTGATATGTTTCCAAGTCAGAATAGTGAGCGACTTGTAAGTTGTCCTGTGATTCGGTTGCGGTTAAATTGAGAGATTGCTGGACAGTCTGGCTTGAAGTGCCTATTCCATGCTGCTTCTCAATAAATAGATAAATAAATAAATAATTCAGCTGAGGAATTGGATACATTTGTCAATTCAACTTTTGCCCTTGCGGTCAGTATTACAGTTTCTTAATTTTACTGCATGTTTATCATTTTTATTTACTCTGATTTAACGCAGTTCAAAATAAGTGTCACACGCAAAATACCAGAGGAACTCAACAGGCCAGGCAGCATCTATGGAAAAGAGTAAACAGTCCATGTTTTGAGCCGAGACTCTTTATCAGGACTCAGCCTGTAAAGTTCCTCCAGCATTTTGTGTGTTGCCTTGGATTTCCAGCAGCTGCAGATTTTAAAATAAATGTCATATTCTTTGGTTAATATTTTTAAACTGAATATTTCAACTAATTATAGCTACTTTAAATGTTTCTGATTATCAGAGATATTTATGAAGAATGAAAGTGACTGTAGACAGAATCAGTGTCAAGTTTATTTTTACTGACTTGCGTATTTTGTGAAATTTGGTGTTTCATGGCAGCAGTACAGAACAAGATATCAAAATTATTCTAAGTTGGACTTCCGGGTCATCAAGGGAAAGGCGGCGTAAGGAAAAGGTCTCTCGACAAAAAAGAAGGTAAACTGCCCCAAAATCGAATTTAGACAAATACTTAATATTGCATAACTATATTAATAAAAGGGGCAAGGATGATGTCTAAGAACAAGATTAAAAAGTCCGCTCCGAAGGCTGATAAGCATAAAGAGACGCAGCAAGGCGACGGGCCTAGCTGCCCCACGGCAAGCCTGGACGGAGATAATGAGGGGAAATCGGTGACTCTGTCTTTGATTCTCGGAGAGATTCGCGAGTTCCGACAAGATAACTGCAAACAGCTGGAAGATATTAAAGGAGAAATAGTAAAAACTAACTTGCGGATAGATGAAGCCGAAGCGAGGATTGTTGGAATTGAAGAGAAGCTACAAAACACAGAGGAGGTGATAGCAGAAATGCTGAAGCTACAAGACCAGCTCCAATGGAAACTAATAGATCAAGAAGGCCGCTCGAGAAGGGAAAATGTGAGGATCTACGGAGTTCCCGAAGGAACTGAAGGTAAACCCGGATTGATGATTCCCTTCGTGGAGAAGCTACTTAGAGAGAACCTTGATATACCGGCCGCAAAAGACCTACAGATAGAAAGAGCTCACCGCGTGTTGGCACCACAGCCTCCGGCAGGCGCCCAGCCCAGATCGATTCTGGTCAGATTTCTCAGTTACAGAACGAAGGAAGAGGTGTTTAAAAGGGCATGGCAAAAGAAAGGCTTCATGTGGAACAACTGTAAAATCAGTTTAGACCACGGCTACGCACCGGGGATTCTTGCCAGACGGAAGGAATATACGGAAACACGGAGAGTCCTGAAGGAAAACAACATCAGATTCCAGACCCTGTATCCAGCTCGGCTGAGAGTCTTTTACGACGAAGGGACAAAAACTTACGCTACGGTGGAGGAGGCAACGTCGGACCTGGCGGACCGGGGACTACCTATTAAAGTTATCACCCAACCGGAGTCGCTACTGGAGAGGATTCAGCAGAATTCGTGGCAGTTAGTGGGGCGAGGATGCTCCACACGAACCAGAGTGTCAAACTACAAGGAAATGCTGCAAATATTCAGACGCAAATATACAGAGAACACAGATTAATTAAGAGAAATGACTGAAAAGAGTAAATTGGACTTAAAGGTAAAATGAAAACTGGTAACTGAAAATAATCTAGGCGGAATAACTTGAATGATAGCAATATGGTCGAGACATAAATAGGAGAAAATTCTCTATGATTATTCAAACTGCTGAGGGCCCTCTAACACAGGGTGAAGTTAGAGGTTATCCCTCTGAACTGAGGCGGGTCGGTGCTCAGGCCTCACTGTGGGAAGTCGGGAAAAATTTTCAAATGTTACACATTCAAAAATGTCTAGGGTGTGGTTATATGTCTTGGTTTACTGTTGAGAATGGATTGCTTATTGTTTGGTTAGAAAAGGAGAGTTTTTTTTTCTACTAGAGAAAAATGCAAACTGAATTGGTAAAAATAATTTCCTATAATGTTAATGGGGTTTTGAATCCAATTAAAAGAAATAAGATTATGTCTAAATTGAAAAAAGAGAGGGCACAAATAGCTTTCCTCCAGGAAACACATACGAGCCAATCTGAACATGGAAAATTAAAAAGAATGGGCTTTAAGCATGTATTTTATTCATCATATAAATTGAGTCACAAAAGAGGGGTAGCTACTATAATATCAAGTACTCTTAATTATGAACATATTTCGGAGACTAAAGACAAAGCAGGACAGTTCGTAAAATTCACAGGAAGAATAGAAGGTACAGAAATAACATTGCTGAATGTTTATGCTCCTCCAGGTTGTGAATGGTCATTTTATAGACACATTTTTGACCTAATGATCAGTTCTCAAGGGGTAGTAATTTGTGGAGGGGATTTTAATATTAGATTAAATCCTGTATTAGATTCTTCAAGAATAGTTACTCAGAATAAACCTCTGACTCGGAAAGTGAATTCATTGATGGAGGAGTTGGGAATTATAGATGTCTGGAGGGAATTACACCCTACTAGTAAAGATTATACATATTACTCTTTCCCTCATTCAGCCTATTCAAGGATAGACTATTTCTTTATCTTTAATACAGATAGACTCAGGATAAAAAACTGTAATATTGCAACAATTGATCTGTCGGATCATAGCCCAGTCTCTATGTCTCTAATCCTGGAAAGGAAAATGAGGAAAACACTATGGAGGCTAAACTCACATATACTCAATAACCCGAAAGTAATGGAGAGATTAAGGGGAGAAATCAAAGAATATCTAGACCTTAATGACACGGGAGAAACATCACCAGTGATCTTATGGGATACATTGAAAGCTGTACTGAGAGGGAAAATTATTTCCATTACCACTCACATGAAAAAAATCAATGCACAAAAATTAGCAGACCTTCAAGGAAAATTAAAACAACTTCAAGTTGTAGATAGCAACAAAAGTAATTCAAATCAAAAACAGGAAATTAGGAAATTGCAAAGTGAAATTGACGATATTTATACGTTGGAAACTCAAAGAAATTTTCTTTACCTGAGACAAAAGAATTATGAAGTAGGAGGTAAATCAGATAGATTATTAGCATATAAATTATGAAAACAACAAGCAGACAATACAATTCATAAAATAAAGAATCCAAAGACAAAGCTTGTGGAGAGTACAATAGGGAAAATTCAAGAGAGTTTTGAAACATATTATCGAGAGCTGTACTCCCAACCCCGGGCCCCCAGTGAGCCCTATATAGACGGTGTATTGAATTTTTTAGATCTACCTATACTTACAGATTTACAAAATGAAAGTTTATTAGAACCAGTAACTGTCAAAGAACTGAACGTGGCCATCTCTAGGTTAAAGGCTGGAAAGTCCCCGGGTTCTGATGGGTTTACCTCAGAGTGGTACAAGTCCCTGAAGACACAGTTAGCCCCATTACTACTTAACACCTTTAATTGGATCTTGCAGAGAGGAGAAACTCCACCTTCCTGGAGAGAAGCGATTATTTCAGTTATTCCTAAAGAGGGTAAAGATAAACTAGAATGTGGCAATTATCGGCCAATTAGTGTTCTTAATTTAGATTACAAACTATTTACATCTATATTAGCGCCCAGATTGGAAAAGTTTTTACCTGGCCTAATCCACTTAGACCAGACTGGATTTATTCAACAAAGACAAACACAGGACAACATAAGGAGAACTCTGCACATATTAGAGCAGGTTAATAAGAACGAGACAGAGACAATGGTAGTAGGATTGGACGCTGGGAAAGCTTTTGATTCGGTTAGTTGGGCATTCCAATACAGAGTGTTAGGAAGATTCGGCTTTCAAGAAGAGTTTATTAAAGTAATTCAGACTCTATATGACAGCCCTACAGCCCGAATTAAGATAAATGGGGACCTCTCTGACTCCTTCATCTTAGAGAGAGGCACTAGACAGGGATGCCCAATTTCTCCTCTCCTTTTTGTGCTATATATTGAACCGCTTGCCCAACTAATAAGACAGAGCGAAATCGTAAAAGGTATCAAGGTGGCAAGGATTGAACAGAAAGTGGAGTTATTCGCAGATGATGTTTTGGTCTATCTGAGTGAACCAGAAAAATCATTTATAGGATTGTTTACACTGTTGGATAACTTTGGGAAAATATCAGGTTATAAAATAAATGTAAAGAAAACGCAGGTTATGTCCCTAAATTATACACCATTCAGAAAATTGCAGGATACATACGATCTTAAGTGGGAAGCTAAATCATTAAAATATTTAGGAATAACCCTGCCGAAGGATCTTTCAACACTGTCACAGGTAAATTATGGGCCATTAATCTCAGAGATAAAAGGAGATATGCATAGATGGAATCTTATCCCCTTTTTAAGTTTAAATTCAAGGATAAATACTATAAAAATGAATATTCTTCCTCAGTTATTGTATCTTTCCCGTGCTTCACCGGTGGAAGTGGATGATAATCAATTCAGGGAATGGGACAAATGGATTTCCCGCTTCATTTGGCAAGGAAAGAAACCTAGAATTCGATATAGTACCTTACAGTTAGGGAAGGAAGGAGGAGGTATGGTTCTTCCTTGCCTGAGAAATTATTTTTATGCCTCACAGATAACCCCTCTGTTATATTGGTGTAATAGGGAATATAAGGCTAGATGGAAGGAAATAGAATTTGGATTAGTTGACAGTTTTCCTCTACAGGCCTCAATAGCTGACAAAGGATTGATGGCCCAGTTGGAAAAATTTAAAAACAGTTGGATAAATCTTACATTAAAAGTATGGCAGAAGGTGGTTAATTCATGTGGAATTAATAACATGTTAAAACTCTTTAGATGGTGTGCATATGATACCGAATTCCTTCCCAACAGAGGAGATAAAGGATTTGAGCTATGGATAAAGAAAGGTCTTACAACCTACCTCTCATTTATAGATAAAAGAGTATTACAAAGTTTCCAAATCCTGCAGGACAAACATGGCCTAGAACATAATGACTTTTTTAGGTACCTTCAAGTACGAAACTATGTTAACCAGAGTTGTAGATATACAGACCTATCAACAGTAGAATTAGAATTTTTCAAGATTCTGAATTTGGTTTGCAGTTCGATACCTAGTAAATCAGTTTCTCGATTATATAATGCACTCTCCCATGCTAAAAATGTAAATACACTGTATATTAAAGAGAAGTGGGAGAAAGAATGGGGCTGGTACTTTCAGAGGAGGCTTGGGGGAAAACCTGCAGCTTTCAATGGTCCTCGACTAATTCTTTGACTTGGAGAGAACATTGTTGGAAAAACATTATAAGATACTTCAAGACTCCATATCAGGAAAAATATAAAGATACAAATGTGATGTGTTGGAGAAGGTGCGGCTCCAAGGAGGCAAATCATTTTCATATTTTCTGGGATTGCCCTAAATTAAGTCTATATTGGGAAGGTATTCATAGAACATTAGTTAAGGTCCTTAGGTCCCAGGTACCTCTGAACTTTGAGACGCTCTATTTGGGGCATATACTGTTTCTTGAACAGAAGGAAGATATAAAGTTGCTGCAGGCCCTCTTAGCGGCAAGTAAGAAATCAATCACTAGAAAATGGCTAAATCCAATACCACCTACATTAGAAGATTGGCACGAAATTATCTTGGAAATATTTAAAATGGAAAAGTTGACTTACTCCCTGAGAATTCAAAAAGAAAAATTTTATCAAATTTGGAATAAATGGATTGAATATATAACCCCAATGCGAGCAGACTTTAGATGACTCTCCTAATGATTTATACTGCTCTTCTCATCAACACAGTAATATTGCTAACGTAAGCACCCCTAGTCTAAATGTCTTTTTTTTTTGTTTTCTTTTGGAAAATAGAGAATTAACACAAGTAAAGGGAAAGATTTGGGAAAGGGATAAAAAAAATGAAAAAATTAAGTAAATAAGTACATAGGGATTGGATAATTATTTCTGCAGGCAGGAGCAAGCATGAACAAATTAGGATATAAACACCTACAATGGTTGTTACATAGGCTTATATACAACATTTTGGACCAGTGGAAATGGTCCAGAAGGGTTATATGGAAACAATTATTACCATTTTTCTTAACAACTAATACCGCTACTT
Source organism: Mobula birostris (assembly GCF_030028105.1). NCBI lineage: Eukaryota > Metazoa > Chordata > Chondrichthyes > Myliobatiformes > Myliobatidae > Mobula > Mobula birostris. The sequence continues at coordinate 20,050,037 of NC_092370.1, read as the reverse complement.
AGCCTAATAGGTTAGATTTACCACAGTACATAATTATCTATTTAAGTGTTTATTTTCCTTTTATACCATCTCAATGTGTACTTAAGAATGTATAAATAATTGTAGTTTTATACATATAAAAAAATGGAAAAGGTTATATGTGTGAAAAAAGTACATGATATTTGTGAATTCCTTATCCAAATAAAAATAAAATTAAAAAAAACAAAATTATTATAAGTTACAAAGATAAATAAATAGTGCAAAACACAAAAAGCAAGGTAGTGTTTTTGGGTTCATGGACTGTTTGAACATGTGTTGGTGAAGAAGCTGTTCTTCAGAATGTGGAGTGGAAGTCTTCAAGTACCTCCTTCCCATTGGTAGTAAGAGGAAGAGGGAATGTTCTGAATGGTGAGGGTCCTTAATGATGGATGCCACTTTCTTGAGACACCGCCACTTGAAGACATCTTTGATTGTGGGTGGATGGTGTCAACATCCCTCTGCTGCCTCTTGCAATGGAGGCTCTACACCAGACAGTCATGCATCTAATCAGAATGCTCTCCACCATACATAATGAATTTCATGACATAAGCCAGTGATATTAAACCTAATTCTGATCTGATTCTGACACTTCTGTAGAAATTTGCTCTTGTCTTTGGTAAAATACCAAATCTTCTCAGATTCATAATGAATTAGAGCCACCGGAGTGTCTTCTTCATAACTACATTAATATGCTGGGCCCAGGAATAGAACTCACATTGCTGGGCATGTTGATGCCTAGCAAACACAGAACATAGAACATAGGATGTAGTGTACCTGGACTTTCAGAAAGCCTTTGATAAAGTCCCACATAGGAGATTAGTGGGCAAAATTAGGGCACATGGTATTGGGGGCAGAGTACTGAAATGGATTGAAAATTGGCTGGCTGACAGAAAACAAAGAGTAGCGATTAACGGGTCCCTATCGAAATGGTAGGTGGTGATCAGTGGGGTACCGCAGTGTTCAGTGGTGAGACCACAGCTGTTTACAATATATATTAATGATTTAGATGAGGGAATTAAAAGTAACATTACCAAATTTTCCAATGACACAAAGCTGGGTGGCAGTGTGAAATGTGAGGAGGATGTTATGAGAATGCAGGGTGACTTGGACAGGCTGGGTGAATGGGCAGATGCATGGCAGATGCAGTTTAATGTGAATAAATGTGAGGTTATCCATTTTGGTGGTAAGAACGGGAAGGCAGATTATTATCTAAATGGACTCAAGTAAGGAAAAGGGGAAGCACAACGAGATCTACGTGTTCTTGTACATCAGTCACTGAAAGCAAGCATGCAAGTACAGCAGGCAGTGAAGAAAGCTAATGGCATGCTGGCCTTCATAACAAGGGGAACTGAGTATAAGAGCAAGTCCTTCTGCAGCTGTACAGGGCCCTGGTGAGACCATGCCTGGAGCACTGTGTGCAGTTTTGGTCTCCAAATTTGAGAAGGACATTCTTGCTATTGAGGGAGTGCAGCGTAGGTTCACAAGCTTAATTCCCAGGATGGTGGGACTGTCGTATGTCGAAAGATTGGAGCGACTGGGCTTGTATACTCTGGAATTTAGAAGGCTGAGAGGGGATCCTATTGAAACATATAAGATTATTAAGGGATTAGACACGCTGGAGGCAGGAAGCATGTTCCCGCTGATGGGTGAGTCCAGAACCAGAGGCCACAGTTTAAGAATAAGGGGTAGGCCATTTAGAACGGAGTTGAGGAAAAACTTTTTCACCCAGAGAGTGGTGGATATATGGAATGCTGTGCCCCAGAAGGCTGCGGAGGCCAAGCCTCTGGGTGCTTTCAAGAAAGAGATGGATAGAGCTCTTAAAGATAGCGGAATCAAAGGTTATGGGGATAAGGCAGGAACTGGATTCTGATTGTGGATGATCAGCCATGATCACAGTGAATGGTGGTGCTGGCTCGTAGGGCCGAATGGCCTACTCCTGTACCTATTGTCTATTGTCTATTGAAATTTACATCACATTACAGGCCCTTCAACCCACATTGCCATTTCCTGGTAAACCACTTTGACAAGTGGGCTAGGATCTTTATGTCCTCGTTGTCCACGGGAATGGTACCAGAGGATTGGAGGGAGGCGAATGTTGTCCCCTTGTTCAAAAAAGGTAGCTGGGATAGTCCAGGTAATTATAGACCAGTGAGCCTTATGTCTGTGGTGGGAAAGCTGTTGGAAAAGATTCTTAGAGATAGGATCTATGGGCATCTAGAGAATCATTGTCTGATCAGGGACAGTCAACATGGCTTTCTGAAGGGCAGATCGTGTCTAACAAGCCTGATAGAGTTCCTTGAGGAGATAACCAGGCATATAGATGAGGGTAGTGTAGTGGATGTGATCTATATGGATTTGAATAAGGCATTTGACAAGGTTCCACACGGTAGGCTTATTCAGAAAGTCAGAAGGCATGAGATCCAGGGAAGTTTGGCCAGATGGATTCAGAATTGGCTTGCCTGCAGAAGGCAGGGGGTGGTGGTGGAGGGGGTACATTCAGATTGGAGGATTGTGACTAGTGGTGTCCCACAAGGATCTGTTCTGGGACCTCTACTTTTCGTGATTTTTATTAACGACCTGGATGTGGGAGTAGAAGGCTGGGTTGGCAAGTTTGCAGACAACACAAAGGTTGGTGGTGTTGTAGATAGTGTAGAGGATTGTCAAAGATTGCAGAGAGACATTGATAGGATGCAGAAGTGGGCTGAGAGGTGGCAGATGGAGTTCAACCCGGAGAAGTGTGAGGTGGTACACTTTGGAAAGACTAACTCCAAAGCAGAGTACAAAGTCAATGGCAGGATACTTGGTAGTGTGGAGGAGCAGAGGGATCTGGGGGTACATATCCACAGATCCCTGAAAGTTGTCTCACAGGTGGATAGGGTAGTTAAGAAAGCTTAGGGGTGTTAGCTTTCATAAGTTGAGGGATAGAGTTTAAGAGTCGCAATGTAATGATGCAGCTCTATAAAACTCTGGTTAGGCCACACTTGGAGTACTGTGTCCAGTTCTGGTCACCTCACTATAGGAAGGATGTGGAAGCATTGGAAAGGGTACAGAGGAGATTTACCAGGATGCTGCCTGGTTTAGAGAGTATGCATTAAGGGAGGTAGGGCTTTACTCTTTGGAGAGAAGGAGGATGAGAGGAGACATGATAGAGGTGTACAAGATAATAAGAGGAATAGATAGAGTGGATAGCCAGCACTTCTTCCCCAGGGCATCACTGCTCAATACAAGAGGACATGGCTTTAAGGTAAGGGGTGGGAAGTTCAAGGGGGATATTAGAGGAAGGTTCTTTACTCAGAGAGTGGTTGGTGCGTGGAATGCACTGCCTGAGTCAGTGGTGGAGGCAGATACACTAGTGACGTTTAAGAGACTACTAGACAGGTATCTGGAGGAATTTAAGGTGGGGGCTTATATGGGAGGCAGGGTTTGAAGGTCAGCACAACATTGTGGGCCGAAGGGCCTGTAATGTGCTGTACTATTCTATGTTCTATGTAAACCCCAAAGATATAGGGATATGTCTGTCCTAGCGTGCAATGTCAGTTTTGGTTGACTGGGTGGATGAGACCTATAGCGAAATCCAACAGGCAGGAAGGTGGCACTGCAATGCTTCGTGGAGAGTGAAATGCATGACAAGGCATAGAAGATGCCATGGTCATCCACTGCACCCAAGGAAAATCTCAGTCTGTGACAATTGTTTGTACCTCTGGACTTGGACTTCCAAGGTCGAGAGAGTGGAACCGTCTCAGTGCAACGGTTTTTCCACCTTAAAAATTCTCCCACACAGGCTTTCTGTCATCATTGGACATGGTGGACAACCACCACATTATTTATTGCTGTATGTGTGTCAGTGGCCGCAATTTAATCTCTGAATAAGCAAATCCAATCCATAAAACTGAGTACTCAAAGATGTTACTTATGTTACATTTGCTGGAATTGCTGCCTTTCACATAGAGCAAGAAACCAAGGCTCTGTTTGACTTTGCAGACGAACATAGAAGAGATCAGGAAATTTATCCTTCATTCAGTGTATTACCCCATATGAGCAGGTAGTATGTTGTATATTCTCCTACACAGTAATTTGAATGAATTATTGTATGTAAAGATGGTGGGCACATTGTGGTGTAAGAGTACAGAGAAAAGTTACAATGATGTTGCCAGGTCTGGAGGACCTGAGTTATATGGAAAGATTGAATAGGTTAGTACTTGAAACATGAAGGACTGAGAGGAGATTTGATACAGGTATACAAAATTATGAGTGGTATAGATAGGGTAAATGAAAGCAGGCTTTTTCCAGTGAGGTTGGGTAGGACTACAATCAGAGGACGTGGGTTAAGGGTGAAAGGGAGAAGGTTTAAGGGGACCATCTTCACTCAGAGGGTCATGGGGGTGTGGAGCGAGCTGCCAGCAAAAGTGGGCACTGTGAGCTCAGTTTAAACATTTAGGAGAAGTTTAGACAGGTACATGGACGGTAGGAGTAGGCAGGGCTACGGTCCCATTGCAGGTGGATGGGAGTACGCGGATTAAATCATTCATCAGGGACCGGATGAGCCAAAGGGGCTACTTCGGTGCTGTATATTTTCCATGACTTCTCCAATTTCTTCTTCTCCATTGTCAGATTTCTGAACACTACATGAATCTATCATTATTCATATTTACCAACCTCATTATTAATTTTGGCACCATTTATTATTTTATAATTTATAGTAATTTTATATAATTTCACTGTACCTCTACCTGGGGTAGCATTGTAGCCTAGTGGTTGGCATACTGGTGCTTCACTGTACCAGCGACCGGGATTCAATATTAATGAGATATAGATATGACTTAACCTTGACTATACATAATGAATTAGTCTCCACAGAAGCATGGAAGCACAGAAGCTGGAGTTCGAAGCATGGCAACACTTGTGCGCTTCTCCCAACACATATTTAGACTGTGTTGTGCTGTGTGGCTAGGTATAGCTCAAATGCCATCTAGAAATTTGCTGATGATACAACCATTGCTGGTAGAATCGCAGATGGAGATGTAAGGGCCTACAGAGCGAGATAAACCAGCTAGCTGAGCGTTGTCACAGCAACCACCTTGCACTCAATGTTGTAAAACAAAAGAGCTGATTGAAGACTTCAGGAAGGGTAAGACGAGGGAACAGCAAACAGTCCTCGTAGAGAGATCAGAAATGGAGAGAGTGAGCAATTTCAAGTTCCTGGGTGTCAAGATCTCTGAGGTCCCAACATATCGATGCAGCTGTAAAGAAAGTAAAACAATGGCTATATTTCATTCAGAGTTTGAAGTGATTTGATTTATCAATTAAAACACTTGAAAACTTCTAATGATTGAACGGTGGATCATATGCGATGGGCCAAATGGCCTAATTCTGCTCCTATGTCTTATGTACTATGGAGAGCATTCTGATGGGTATAAGTGGGAGGGCTACTACCAGGGACCAAAAGAGGGTACAGAAAGATGTTAAATTAGTCAACACCATCTTGGATACTAGCCTCCATGACATCGAAGACATCTTCAAGGATTGGTGCCTCAGAAAGGTGGTGTCTAATATTAAGATATTGAGGATTCCCATCAGCCAGGACATGTTCTCTTCTTTATTGATACCATCAGGAAGGAGGTACAGAAGCCTGAAGGCACACACTCAGCTATTCAGAAACAGCTTCTTCCCCTCTGCCATATGATTCCATGAACATTACTTCACTGTTTATATGTATATATACATAATTTCTGTTTTTCACTACTTAGTGTAATTGATCTATTTTTTTCTTCTTTCTATATTAAGCCATAAGATATAGGAGCAAACTTTGGCCATTAGTTTCATCGAGTGTGCTCCACTATTCAATCATGGCTATTCCTTTTCTACCCCTCCAACCCCATTCTGGCATTTTCACTGTAACCTTTGTCCAATCAAGAGCTGATGAATCTTTGCCTTAAATACACCCAATGACCTGACCTCCACAACTGCCTCTGGTTACAAATTCTACAAATTCACCACCCTCTGGCTAAAGAAATTTCTCTGCATCTCTGTTTTAAATGTACACCCCTCTAGCCTGAGGCTGTGTCCTCTTGCCCTACACTTCGCCACCATGGGAAACGTCCTTTCTACATCTACTCTGTCTAGGCCTTTCACTGAGATCCCCCTCATTATTTTTCAAGATTCCAGCAAGTACAGACCCAAGCCATCAGACTTTCCTCGTATGATAACCCTTTCATTCCCAGAATCATCCTTGTGAACCGTCTCTGGACTCTCTCCAATGCCAGCACAACTTTTCTTAGATGAGGAGCCCAAAACTGTTCACAGTACTCAATCTGAGGCCTCACTGGTGTCTTATAAAGCCTCAGCATCACATCCCTGCTCTGGTATTCAAGACCTCTTGAAATGAATGCTATCATTGCATTTGCCTTCCTCACCATTGACTCTACCTGCGAGTTAACCTTTAAGATGTTCTGCACAAGGACACCCAAGTCCCTATGCATGTCAGATTTTTGGATTTTCTCCATGTTTAGAAAATAGTCTGCACATTTATTTCTACTACCAAAGTGCATAACCATGCATTTTCCAATGTTGTATTTCATTTGCCACTTTCTTGCCCATTCTCCTAACCTGTCTAAGTTCTTCTGCAGCCTACCTGTTTCCTCAACACTACCAATCTTTGTATTATCTGCAATCTTGGCAACAAAGCCTTCTATTCCATCATCTAAATCATTGATATACAGCATTAAAAGAAGCGGACCCAATACCGACACCTGCGGAACACAACTAGTTACTGGCAGCCAACCAGACAAGGATCCTTTTATTCCCACTCGCTGCCTCCGACCAGTCAGCCAAAGCTCTAACCACGTCAGTAACTTTCCTGTAATACTATGGGCTCTTAACTTGGTAAGCATTCTCATGTGTAGCACCTTGTCAAAGGCCTTCTGAAAGTCCAAGTATATAACATCTATTACAGCCCCTTTATCTATCCTACTTGTAATCTCCTCAAAGAATCTCAACAAATATCATGTATTACTGCTGCTAAATTAACAAATTTCACAACACACGCCAGTGATAATACGCCTGATTTTGATGCAAATGATGCATTTCCTTGTAAGTGTCGATCTTTCAATGTACAGTTGACAGATAAAGATAAACTTTATCTACAGCTCTCCAGGTTGTAACAAATTTGCCTCATTTCAGGTATTTTATCATGAGGTGCTGCCATCTAATCTTGAATTCTCCCACTCCTCACTGCCCCTACCCTATCAAACTTGCTCAGAAGTATTTGTCCACTCAATTAAAACTCAATTCTGCAGATTTTATATCCAAAGTTCCAACAGTTTATAGTGTGAGAATGATCCAACAAAACTATTATTTACAATGCTGAATTAAGAGACAATTTCAAAACACTAAGGAAATGAAAAGTAAACTTTTTAAAATTTATTTAGAGATACAGCATAGTAACAGACCCTTCTGGCCCAACAAGTCTAAGACTTCACTCAATGCAACTCAGAAGTTATTCCTCAATCTATAGGCTCTCTTTCAAGAACACTAAAAACTCATGTTCTTAGCATTTTTTGTTAACTTGTACATTTTGTCTTTATCATTGGTTGTTTGTGAGTTTTTATTTTTGATTTTTTTTTGTAAATTCTATTGGAATTCTATTTTTCCCTGTACATTCCTGCAAGAAAATAACTCTCAAGGTAGTATATGGTGACTTATTTGCACCCTGATAAGATATTTACGTTGACTTTGCTTTTTCCTTCCAATGTGGGAAGAAACCAGAGTACCCAGAGGTAAAAGTCCCTGGAATACTTTGGAATGCTGAGAGCGACCCTGCTTAGAATAGTGAGTACTTTCCTGCTAATCAGATTTTCCAAAGTAACATACACAAAATCCCAGAAGAATTCAACAACTCAGGCAGCATCTGTAGAGGAAAATAAAATTTGAGCATTGGGAAATCATCTGAAGATGCACTTAATTGGATGTTTAGAGCAATTCGAAAAGGAAGGGGGAAAGCAGCAAGATGAGGAGCTATGAGAGTAATGCATGTGGGAGTGGAGGGAAAACATCTGCAAGAGCACCTCCTTGAGATTTGCACCCTCCCAACTGATATGATAAGCCCAGAACTCCAAGCCTGCACTTCTCTTGTTCAGTATATAAGGAAGATGTACTTCTGCCGTAAGAAAGCAAGAAGGATGCCACAGTCTACAAGAAAATAAACATCAAACTGCAATAGTAAGCACAGCATTGCTTGTTGCTACCCTGAGGTCTTTGCCTCAGGCATCTTCCATTCTGCCATGAGGAATATTTGTATCATTAGTTAGTCTACATTTCATGCCTCACTCAAACAAACCCCTGCTGTTGTGTTTGGTAAAGTAAGTACCTGAATCACCCTCCCTACTGTCAAACTGAAGTGACAAAATATAACTTATGAATCTGCACAGCTTGCAGGAACGTACATCATAGGTTGCACCTACAGCAGCTTGAAGTCTCCACCATGGAACATCCTGATGAAGGGTCTTGGAGGGAAACTCCAAATCTTTATTCCTTTCCATAGATTTTGCCTGACCTGCTGAGTTCCTCCAGCATTTTGTGTTTGTTACTCTGAAGGTTCCACTATTTAACCAGATCTTTCAGGAATCTCAAAAGCTTCATCTGCAGCTCTTGTCTGATTGGTTTCAACTCATCATGTGAATCTGTGTCCATATTCCTTACAATGTTTCTAGCTTCTGCTAGTCACTTATGGGTTTGATCAAGGCACGATTATGCAAGCACGTGAACATTAGCAAGTTAGACTGGCGGGAAGGATATAAAAGAAAAAAGTTTTTTCCTTAACTGCTTGATCGAGGCACGACTGCGCAAGCGCGTGGACGTCAGTGAGTTAGACCGGCAGGAAGGATTTAAAAGAAGACGTCTTTATAGAACGGGTGTCAGAGGAGCAGGCGATGGAGTAGAGGGAGACAGAGTAGGAGGGCTTTGTTAGACCGGGCTTCGGCGATGATGGTTTGAGGCGAGGTAAGCTCCTGGTGAGGAATAGAAAGTATGTCTGTGAGGCCAGTGTTCTGTACTGGGTGTCAGATGTGAGAAGTGCGGGAGACTCCCAACCTCCTGGACAGCCACATCTGCACCAGATGCGTCGAGCTGCAGATCCTTAGGGACCTGGTTAGGGAACTGGATATGCAGCTCCATGACTTCAACTGGTCAGGGAAAGTGAGGAGGTGATAGAGAGGAGCTATAGGCATGTAGTCACACCGGTGCCTCGGGACACAGATAAGTCAAAAGAGGGAAGGACAAAAGTCAAATACTAGAGAGTATCCCAGCGGCTGTCCCCCTTAACAATAAGTACTCCTGTTTGAGTACTGTTGTGGGGGATGGCCTACCTGGGGGAAGCAACAGTGGTCGGCTACCGGCACAGAGTCTGGCCCTGTGGCTCAGAAGGGTAGGGAAAGGAAGAGGATGGCAGGAGTGATAGGGGACTCTATAGTTATGGGGGCCAGACAGGCAATTCTGTGGATGCAGGAAAGATGGTAGTTTGCCTCCCAGGTGTCAGGGTCCAAGATGTTTCTGATCACGTCCGTGATGTCCTGAAGTGGGAAGGTGAACAGCCAGAGGTTGTGGTGCATATTGGTACCAATGACATAGGTAGGGAAAGGGAGGAGGTCCTGAAAACAGACTACAGGGAGTTAGGAAGGAAGTTGTGAAGCAGGACCTCAAAGGTAGTAATCTTGGGATTACTGACTGTGCCATGTGACAGTGAGTATAGGAATAGAGTGAGGTGGAGGATAAATGCATGGCTGAGGGATTGGAGCAGAGGGCAGGGATTCAGATTTCTGGATTATTGGGACCTCTTTTGGGGCAGTCGTGACCTGTATAAAAAGAATACAAGGGGGTTCAATATCCTGGCAGGGAGGTTTCTAAGGCTAATAGGGAGAGTTTAAGCTTGAATTGCTGGGGGGTGGGAACCGAACGGAAGAGACAGAGAAGGGGGCAGTTGGCTCACAAATAGAGAAAGCTTGTAGGCAATATGAGAGGTAGGATAGGCAGGTGATAGAGAAGGGATGTGCTCAGACTGATGGTTTGAGATGTGTCTATTTTAATGCGAGGAGAATCATGAACAAAGCACATGAGCTTAGAGCATGGATTAGTACTTGGTGATTTGATGTTGTAGCATTACAGAGACTTGGATGGCTCAAGAGCAGGAATGGGTACTTAGAGTGCTAGGCTTTAGATGTTTCAGAAATGACAAGGAGGGAGGCAAAGGAGTTGGGGGCATGGCACTGTTGACTAGAGATAGTGTCATGGCTGCAGAAAAGGAGGAAGTCATGGAAGGATTGTGGGTGGACCTTAGGAACAGGAAGGACCTCCCAACAGTAACAGGGACATCAAGGAGCAGATAGGGAGACAGATTATGGAAAGGTGTGATAATAAAAGGGTCATCATGGTGGGAGATTTTAATTTCTCAAATATTGATTGGCATCTTCCTAGAACAAGGGGTTTAGATGGGTTAGAGTTTGTAAGATGTGTTCAGGAAGGTTCCCTGACACAATATGTAGATAAGCCAAAAGAGCAGAGGCTATACTTGATTTGGTAATGGGAAATGAACCTGGCCACGTGTCAGGTCTCTCAGTGGGAGAGCGTTTTGAAGATAGTGATCATAATTCTATCTCCTTTACCATAGCATTGGAGAGGGATAGGAACAGTCAAGTTAGGAAAGTGCTTAACTGGAGTAAGTGGAAATATGAAGCTATCAGGCAGGAACTTGGAAGTATAAATTGGAAACAGATGTTCTCAGGAAAATATACGGCACAAATGTGGCAAATGTTCAGGTGATATTTGCGAGACATTCTGCATAGGTACGTTCCAATGAGACAGGGAAAGGTAGGGTATAGGAAATGTGGTATACAAAGGATGTTGAAAATTTAGTCAAGAAGCAAAGAAAAACTTACGAAAGGTTCAAAAAACTAGGTAATGATAGAGTTCTAGAAAATTATAAGACCAGCAGGAAGGAGCTTAAGAATGAAATTAGGAAAGACAGAAGGGGCCATGAGAAGGCCTTGGCGAACAGGATTAAGGAAAACCCCAAGGCATTCTACAAGTATGTGAAGAGCAAGAGGATAAGACGTGAGAGAATAGGACCAGTCAAGTGTGACAGTGGAAAAGTGTGTATGGAACCAGAGGAGATAGCAGAGGTACTTAATGAATACTTTGCTTCAGTATTCACTAAGGAAAAGGACCTTGGCGATTGTAGGGATGACTTACAACGGACTGAAAAGCTTGAGCATGTAGATATTAAGAAAGAAGATATGCTGGAGCTTTTGGAAAGCATCAAGTTGGATAAGTCACCGGGACCGGACGAGATGTACCCCAGGCTACTGTGGGAGCCGAGGGAGGAGATTGCTGATCTTCTGGCAATGATCCTTGTATCATCAATGGGGACGGGAGAGGTTCTGGAGGATTGGAGGATTTCAAATGTTGTTCCCTTATTCAAGAAAGGAAGTAGAGATAGTCCAGGAAATTCAACCCAAATAGGTGTGAGGTGATTCATTTTGGTAGGTCAAATATCATGGCAGAATATAGTGTTAATTGTAAGACTCTTGGCAATGTGGAGGATCAGAGGGATCTTGGGATCTGAGTCCATAGGACACTCAAAGCTGCTGCACAGGTTGACTGTGTGGTTAAGATGTCATATGGTGCATTGGCCTTCATCAACCATGGGATTGAGTTTAAGAACCGAGAGGTAATGTTACAGCTTAAGAGGACCCTGATCAAACCCCACTTGGAGTACTGTGCTCAGCTCTGGTCACCTCACTACAGGAAGGATAGAGAAACTATAGAAAGGGTGCAGAGAAGATTTACAAGAATGTTGTCTGGATTGGGGAGCATGCCTTATGAAATCAGGTTGAGTGAACTTGGTCTTTTCTCCTTGGAGCGAAGGAGGATGAGAGGCGACCTGATAGAGGTTTATAAGTTGATGAGAGGCATTGATGGTGTGGATAGTCAAGAGCCTTTTCCCAGGGCTGAAATGGCTGACGTGAGAGGGCACAGTTTTAAGGTGGTTGGAAGTAGGTACAGAGGATATGTCATGGGCACTTTTTTTATGCAGAGAGTGGTGAGTGTGTGGAATGGGCTGCCGGCGATGGTGGTGGAGGTGGATACAATAGGGTTTTTTAAGAGACTGCTGGATAGGTACATTGAGCTTAGAAAAATAGAGGGCTATGGGTAACCCTGGGTAATTTCTAAAATAAGTACATGTTCGGCACAGCATCATGTACGGCCTGTATTGTGTTGCAGGTTTTCTATGTTTCTGTGACTTCATTTTTAATCATACAGTAAGTGTGAGAACCAGAACAACAGGGAGAAAGAATTTGGTCATGATGTCTCTCTGGGGTGGTTCTTCACTTCCTCATACCCAGTCACTAATCCTTTCTTGATGGACAAAACACACCATCATGGAATACACTTTTGAACACAGGAGCTCCTCCTATTGATTTCCTCTTGTTTTCTTCCCTTACTAACTTTCCCAATCATATAATTAGGTAATACTCACAACACGCTGGAGGAACTCAGCAGGTTGGGCAGCATCCGTGGAAAAGATGGGTCGACGTTTCAGGCCAGAACCCTTCATCAGGACTGAAGAGGGAAGGGGCAGAGGCCCTATAAAGAAGGTGGGAGCAGGGTGGGAAGGAGAAGGCTGGTAGGTTCCAGGTGAAAAACCAGTAAGGGGAAAGATCAAGGGGTGGGGGAGGGGAAGCAGGGAGGTGATAGGCAGCTGGGGGAGGGGGCAGAGTGACATAGGGATAGAGGAAGGGAGGGGGAGGGAATTACCAGAAGTTGGAGAATTCTATGTTCATACCAAGGGGCTGGAGACTACCTACACGGTATATGAGGTGTTGCTCCTCCAGCCTGAGTTTAGCCTCATCATGGCAGTAGATGAGGCCATGTATGGACATTTCTGATTGGGAGTGGGAAGCAGAGTTGAAGTGGGTCATATTCTGCCTGGCATAACTTTCAGCTTTGTGAGATGAAAAATTGATACATTTTACAGTTAATGGCTAAAATGCTAAGTCCATAAGACATAGGAGCAGAGTTAGGCTCGTTGAGTCTGCTCCCCTATTCCATCATGGCTGATTTATTATTCCCCTCTTCCCCATTCTCCTGCCTTCTCCTCGCATTATGTTCAATACCGTTTCACAAAGCCATTTATGTTTTTGTATACCTCTCTGAGAGGTGTTGCCTGAAAGTAAAAGGAGCGATTAAATTTAGATTCAAAATGGATTTTAAAAAATTTATCCATAGCTACTACAGAATTATGTCTGCATCTTGTGAGATTTCCAGACATGGGTCTGAATGGTCAATGTATAGTGGGATTTAAAATTGCGTCATTTTCTGTGCTTGAATTAATAAACTTTTACTTTGTGTTGCATTTATTTCCCAAAAGGACAGAATAATTCTTGCCTATAAATTTTTTATTGATTTGAGCTTGAAGTTCAGATGCAATGTTTGAATTACAGATTACTCATCTGTTATTGAAATGATTGGGTTTAATGGAAAGAATCATTAAGTGGATTCTAAAAATCACAACAACATTTTCATATCCTGGAAATAAGATGAAAATCTCCACCTTTGTCTCCCCAGGTAAGGTGAGAATTATGATCGAAGGCACATTGATGGGGCAGGATACACCAGTCATTTAAGGCTTGTTAAAATGTCTAATATTGCAAAATTCATTGGTCATAGAGTGAGAGGAAAGTACAGCCTAGAAACAGGTCCTTTGGCCCATCCAGTCTGTGCTGAGCCATTTAAACTGCTTACACCACATTGACCTGCTCCGGGACCACAACCCTCCATATGCCTACCATCCATGTACCCATCCAAACTTCTGTTAAACTGGTACATTCTGTGGCACCCTGAAAGGTTATTAAGAGGTTCGTTCCACTGTTGTGAACTGCATATTAAAAGTTAAACACACCTTGGTTTATCCTTGATCTTCAATGGCAATACCATAACTGATTACATTCCCCATCAACACCAATGGCAAGAAATCCATCCTCTCCAGTCATATACTGTAAATACCATGTCTACTGGCACTTGTCAGAAACTGTGGTGTGGTAATGGGAGTCCTTGATGATAGCTGTTGCTTTTCTGAGACATCGCCTCTTAATGGTTTGGAGAACGGTACACGTGGCTGCAGGTATTCACCCTCAATAACTAAAATTGATTAGGTGCAAGGAGAACCCATACTAATTCCAATTACATTTATTGATGTTATGATGTTGTGACCATTAAGTAGACTTGGATGGATCAGGGGCACGAATAGTTACTTCGAATGCCAGGCTTTAGCTGTTTCAGAAAGGACAGGGAGGGAGGCAAAAGAGGTGGGGACGTGGCACTGCTGATCAGAGATAGTGTCACGGCTGCAGAAAAGGAGGAAGTCATGGAGGTATTGTCTACGGAGTCTCTATAGGTAGAAGTTAGGAACAGCAAGGAGTCAATAACTCTACTGGGTGTTTTTTATAGCCTTCCCAATAGTAACAGGGACATCAAGGAGCAGATCAGGAGACAGATTCTGGAAAGGTGTAATAATTACTGGGTTGTCATGGTGGGAGATTTTTGTTTCCCAAATATTGATTGGCATTTCCCTAAAGCAAGGGGTTTACAAGATCTCAAGACAAAGGAGCAGAAGTAGGCCATTCGGCCCATTGAGTCTGCTCCGCAGTTCCCCCATGAGCTAAACTATTCACCCATCTAGTTCCAATTTCCGGCTTTTTCCCCATATCCCTTGATACCTTGGGTTCAGATGGGGTGGAGTTTGTTAGGTGTGTTCAGGAAGGTGTCTTGACATAACATGTAGATAAGCCTACAAGAAGGGGCTGGACTGAATCTGGCATTGGGAAATTAACCTGGTCTGATGTCAGATCTCTTAGTGGAAGAGCGTTTTGAAGATAGTGATCACAATTCTATCTCTTTTACCAGAGCATTGGAGAGGGATAGGAACAGACAAGTTAGGTAGGCATTTAATTGGAATAAGGGGAAATATGAGGCTATTGGGCAGAAAAGAAATTAGGAGAGCCAGAAGGGACGATGAGAATGTGTTGGTGGATAGGATTAAGGAAAACCCCAAGGCATTCTACAAGTATGTGAACAGCAAGATGATAAGACATGAGAGAATAGGACCAATCCAATGTGACAGTGGAAAAGTGTGTATGGAACCGGAGGAGATAGCTGAGGTACTAAATGAATACTTTGCTTCAGTATTTACTATGGAAAAGGATCTTGGCGATTGTAGGGATGACTTACAGCGACTGAACAGCTTGAGCATACAGACATTAAGAAAGAGGCTGTGCTGGAGATTTTGGAAAGCATCAAATCGGATAAGTCTCCGCGACCGGATGAGGTGTACCCCAGGCTACTGTGGGAGGCGAGGGAAGAAATTGCTGAGCCACTGGCAATGATCTTTGCATCATAAATGGGAACAGGAGAGGTTCCGGAGGATTGGAGGGTTGCGGACATTGTTTTCTTATTCAAGAAAAGGAGTAGTGATAGCCCAGGAAATTATAGACCAGTGAGTCTTACTTCAGCGGTTGGTAAGTTGATGGAGAAGATCCTGAAAAGCAGGATGTATGAACATTTGGAGAGGAATAATATGATTAGGAATAGTCAGCATGGCTTTATCGAAGGCAGGTCGTACTTACCAGCCTGATTGAATTTTTTGAGGATGTGACTAAACACATCGATGGAGGTAGAGCAATGGATGTAGTGTATATGGATTTCAGCAAGGCATTTGATAAGGTACCCTTATCAATTGAGAAAGTAAGGAGGCATGGGATCCAAGGAGACCTTGCTTTGTGGATCTAGAATTGGCTTGCCCACAGAAGGCAAAGAGTGGTTGTAGACGGGTCATATTCTGCATGGAAGTCGGCGGCCAATGGTGTGCCTCAGGGATCTGTTCTGGGACCCCTTCTCTTCATGATTTTTATAAATGACCTAGATGAGGAAGTGAATGGATGGATTAGTAAATTTGCTGATGACACAAAGGTTGGGGGTGTTGTGGCTAGCGTGGAGGGCTGTCAGAGGTTACAGTGGGACATTAATAGGATGCAAAACTGGGCTGAGTGGTAGCAGATGGAGTTCAACCCAGATAAGTGTGAGGTGGTTCATTTTGGTAGGTCAAATATGATGGCAGAATATAGTATTAATGGTAAGACTCTTGACAGTGTGGAGGATCAGAGGGATTTTGGAGTCTGAGGCCATAGGATACTCAAAGCTACTGCGCAGTTTGACCCTCTGGGTAGTAAGGCATACGGTGCACTGGCTTTCATCAATTATGGGATTGAGTTTAGGAGCCAAAAGGTAATGTTACAGCTATATAGGACCCTGGTCAGACCACACTTGGAGTACTGTGCTCAGTTCTGGTTGCCCCTCTATAAGGATGTGGAAACCATAGAAAGGCTGCAGAGGGGACTTACAAGGACATTGCCTGTATTGGGGAGCATGCCTTATGAGAATAGGTTGAATGAACTTGGCCTTTTCTACCTGGAGCAATGGAGGATGAGAGGTGACTTGATAGAGGTGTATAATATGATGAGAAGCATTGATCGCGTGAATAGTTAGAGGCTTTCTTCCAGGGCCGAAATGGCTAGCATGAGAGGGCACTGTTTTGAGGTGCTTGGAAGTAGCTACAGTGGAGATGTCATAGGCAAGTTTCTTATGCAGAGAGTGGTGAGTGCATGGAATGGGCTGCCAGTGACGGTGGTGGAGGCAGATACGATAGGGTCTTTTAAGAAACTCCTGGATAGGTACATGGAGCTTAGAAAATTTGGGGGCTATGGGTAACTCTAGGTATTTTCTAAGGTAAGGGCATGTTCGGCACAGCTTTGTGGGCAGAAGGACCTGTATTGTGCTGTAGGTTTTCTATGTTTCTATGTTTCTTTTATTTCAGTTAAAACATGCAAGTCATACAAAATGAAATTTCTACGCTCCGCGCACTCCTGCTTGGATTCTCCAACAATTCCTGAACAGTTAATGAACAGAAAGGTGATACCCTGTAAAAGGAGTTTACTCTGCTCAGACTTTCCTCTTCAACCCAACACAATCTCCACGTTTCCACTGTGGTGGGGGGAGGGTGTCATCCACTTCCACAATGTTTGGTCTCCAGAGCTTTCGTAATTTTTTATCTGATCAAACTTCTGTTTTTCAATTTTGCTGCCTCTGGCTCACTTGATTAAGGTCATTAGATGTGGACCAGATTACAAAATCACTAACAAAATGGTGGCCACAAGAATAATCCCACAAAATGGTTGCCTCCATGCCTTTGCTCACATGGCAAGAACAAAGACTCTTGGCTTGTTTAATTTCACTGTCCTTGACTCATTCGAGTTAGCTGCTTTGAAGTTATTAATTCCTTTCTGGCCAACACTGTGATGGAACTTAATTGACCACTATCCTTAACTGATTATACAATTTACAAAACTCACTTTCGAGGACTCTTTACAACTCCTGTTCTCAGTATTATTTGTTTTATCGGATAGTTTGTCTTCTTTTGCATCTTGGTTGTTTGTCAGTCTTTATATGTCTTTTCATAAATTCTATTGTATTTCTTCATTTTCATGTAAATACTTGCAAGGTAGTATATGGAAACATAAAGATACTTTGATAATGAATTTACTTTGAGCTTTGAGACTGATATCACAAGGTACAGTTGCTTTTGGGTCTTGCATGGGTGTGTCACTAATCTCCTTCTCAAGGCATGCATAAAAGACAAAACTCTTCAGGGAAATGCACACACAATGCTGGAGGAACTCAGCAGGCCAGACAGCATCGCTGAAAAAAGTACAGTCGATGTTTCAGGCCAAAACGCTGATTGTACTTTTATCCATATTTCCTGCCTGGCCTGCTGAGTTCCTCTAGCATTTTGCATGTGTCGCTCAGATTTCCAGCATCTGCAGGTTTTCTTTTGTTTGTGAAACTCCGCAGGGCGTAATGATCTTTGCTGCTTAATGCTTTTTGTTTTCCCCTTATAGAAGCTAATGGCGTGAAAACTCTCCCATAGCTGTTGAGCATCCTCTTGTTTCCCCAGCTGCTTCTATAATTGTCTCTTTGCTCTCATGCAGCCTTCCAGAGGCCATTCACGAACACTTCAGATCTCACCCTCAGCAAACAACAAATCTCCTGGTTTGAGAAGATCCTATATGCTTGTACGGACACACAGTCGTTCTTAGTGAATTTTGTGATATCTGTAGCACATTTATTCAATTCCATTAATGAATCCTTGAATATAGTACAGGCAACCAATACAAAACAAGCCTCCCTGGACCTCAATCAGAGTCCGCTCCACTGGTGCCACACTGCTTATTTTCTCCCTGTATGCAGCGACTGGAAACACAGTCAGATGGTCAGATTTACAGAGCTGCGGACACAGAATGGCTCAGTGGGAATTGTTGATGGTGCTGCATCAATGATCAGTGTGATGAGTCCTTTGGTGTTGCAGGTGACATGCTGGTAGTAGTTCACCAGAGGATTCTATAAGTTAACTTGATTGAAGTTCTCCGCAATGATGGGTGAGGCTTCAGAGTGTGCTTCTCCATGCCTGTTAAACAAAGCGCTCAATTCCTCAAGTGCCAGCTTGAGTTTTGCTTGGGTTGGGTGTGTACAGCAACCAGGGTAATTGTAGAGAACTCCCTTGGCAGATAGTATGGATGATATTTGGCTACCAGATTCTCCAGTTCAAGTGAGTAGGACAGAGACCAAATCAAAACTCTGGTTAGGCCACACTTGGAGTACTGTGTCCAGTTCTGGTCAAGTCACTATAGGAAGGATGTGGAAGCATTGGAAAGGGTACAGAACAGATTTACCAGGATGCTGCCTGGTTTAGAAAGTATGCATTATGATCAGAGATTAAGGGAGCCAGGGCTTTACTCTTTGGAGAGAAGGAGGATGCAATACAAGAGGACATGGCTTTAAGGTAAGGGGTGGGAAGTTCAAAGGGGATATTAGAGGAAGGTTTTTTACTCAGAGAGTGGTTGGTGCGTGGAATGCACTGCCTGAGTCAGTGGTGGAGGCAGATACACTAGTGAAGTTTAAGAGACTACTAGACAGGTATATGGAGGAATTTAAGGTGGGGGCTTATATGGGAGGCAGGGTTTGAGGGTCGGCACAATATTGTGGGCCAAAGGGCCTGTACTGTGCTGTACTATTCTATGTTCTATCACATATGAGCATCACATCAAGATAATCAAACAACAAACACCACTGTCTACCTTCAACTAATACCCCCACCCAGTCCATGTAGTGGTTGGTGAAACCTTCAGCTTTGAGTGCTGTGTCCAGAGAGCTGGGGGGGTGAGCCATATCTCTGTGAACCAGAGTACACAGCAGTCCCTCATATCTCTGGGACATCTCATAATTGCACAGCAGTTAGCATATTGCTTTTCAGTTTCAACAATCATTGATCGGTCAAATCCCACGGCTGATTGTAAGGATTTTTCATGTTCTCTCCATGCCCTGCTGGGTTTCCTACCCCATTCCAAAGTTGCACGATTAGGGTTAGAGAGTTCTGGACATGCTCTGTTGATGCTGAAGCATGGCAACAATTCCAGGCAGCCCGGCACAATCCCAGATGATTTAATTTGACACAAACAATGTGTTTCACTGAATGCTTCATTATGTCAATGTGGTCGGGTACTCAGTCCCACCTTCAACATTTACTGTTTTAATTGAACTCTTCCTGCACAATAAACATTTCTCACCCCATAACCCATGTGATCATGCCACCAATGACTCCTTTTAAAGATTTGGACTCTCCTTAGTACACCCAAACAAAAATAGGCATTATGCATCAATATCAAATAGGATAACTAACTTTCCTTTCAGATCTTGGCAATTGTAGGGATGACTAACAGTGGATTGAAAAACTTGAGCATGTAGGTATTAAGAAAGAGGATATGCTGGAACTTTTGAAAAGAATCAAGTTGGATAAGTCGCCGGTACTGGATGAGATGTACCCCAGGCTACTGTGGGAAACGAGGGAGGAGATTGCTGAGACTCTGGTGATGATCTTTGCATCATCAATGGGGACAGGAGAGGTTCTGGAGGATTGGAGGGCTGTGGATGTTGTTCCCTTATTCAAGAAAGGGAGTAGGGATAGCCCAGGAAATTATAGACCAGTGAGTCTTAATTCAGTGGTTGGTAAGTTGATGGAAAAATTCCTGAGAGTCAGGATTTATGAACATTTGAAGAGGCATAATATGATTAGGAATAGTCAGCATGGCTTTGTCAAAGGAAGGTTGTGCCTTATGAGTCTGATTGAATTTTTTTGAGGATGTGACTAAACACATTGATGAAGGCAGAGCAGTGGATGAAATGTACATGGATTTCAGCAAGGCATTTGACAAGGTATCCCATGTAAGGCTTATTGCTAAAGTAAGGAGACATGGGATCCAAAGGGACATTGCTTTGTGGATCCGGAACTGGCTTGCCCACAGAAGGCAAAGAGTGGTTGTAGACGGGTCATATTCTACTTGGAGGACGGTGACCAGTGGTGTGCCTCAGGGATCTGTTCGGGGACCCCTACTCTTCGTGATTTTTATAAATGACCTAGATGAGGAAGTGGAGGGTTAGGTTAGTAAATTTGTGATGATACAAAGGTTGGGGGTGTTGTGGATAGTGTAGAGGGCTGTCAGAGGTTATAGCGGGACATTGACAGGATGCAAAACTAGACTGAGAAGTTGCAGATGGAGTTCAACCCAGATAAGTGTGAGGTGGTTCATTTTGGTAGGTCAAGTATGATGGCAGAATATAGTATTTATGGTAAGACTCTTGGCAATGTGGAGGATCAGAGGGATCTTGGGGTCTGAGTCCATTGGAGACTCAAAGCTACTGCATAGGTTGACTCTGTGGTTAAGAAAGCATACAATGGATTAGCTTTCTTCAATCATGGGATTGAGTTTAGGAGCCGAGAGTTAATGTTGCAGCTATATAGGGCCCTGGTCAGACCTCACTTGGAATACTGTGCTCAGTTCTGGTCACCTCACTACAGGATGGATGTGGAAACCAAAAGGGTGCAGAGGGGATTTACCAGGATGTTGCCTGGATTGGGGAGCATGCCTTATGAGAATAGGTTGAGTGAATTTGGCCTTTTATCCTTGGAGCAACAGAGGATGAGAGGTGACTTAATAAAGGTATATAAGACAATGAGTGGCATTGATCGTGTGGATAGTCAGAGGTTTTTTCCCCCAGGGCTGAAATGACTAGCACGAGAGGGCACAGGTTTAAGGTGCTCGGAAGTAGGTACAGAGGAGATGTCAGGGGTAAGTGTTTTATGCAGAGAGTGGTGAGTGTATCGAGTGGCTGCCGGCGACAGTGGTGGAGGCGGATACAATAGGGTGTTTTAAGAGACTCCTGGATAGGCACGAGGAGCTCAGAAAAATAGGGGGCTATGGGTAACCCTAGATAGTTTCTAAGGTAAGTACAGCACAGCTTTGTAGGCCAAAGGGCCTGTATTGTACTGTAGGTTTTCTATGTTTCTGTATAGGATTGTTGACAATTCCACACAGACACATTCTGTAATTTACAGAATCACAGGGCTTGATGCAAAGTGTATCATTATATTTTTCAGACACACTCATCAACTGTAGTCCCATATAATTTGTGTTTCTTTAAAAATTACAATGTTAGTATATAGTTCCTCGTGTCAATACATTATTTTTGTGCTTGTCTGCCATCATTGCAGTAAATGGAGTCACTTGAAAATCTTGCCTTAATGCTTTGGTTATTTTCATCACTTGATACCTTGTAAGATAACAATCTTGAAGATTAAGTTACATTATATTCTTCATAGGATAATCACCAAGAATTTCTGAAAAGTCCTTTGCAAAATCAGTCACATCATTTGGAATGATATTCAAATTGAACTAATTGTTGGCAAAAGTCAAAGAAAGCTTTGAGAAAATTGGGCACCATAAAGTGATTAATGGTGAATGATCAAATCTACAGAGGGTGTGAATGGAAAGGAATAAGGTAGAACTAGTACAAATAGATACCTGATGGTCAGTGCATTTCTGGTGTCACAACAGGGTGCTGGGAATGGACCCAAATGCAAGACACAGACACTGAAGTACAAGAAACAGGACTTGACTAGAGTAGGGACGCGACAGGGTTCAGGCAAGGAGCAGGGACAAGAATGCAGAGTTGGGTAGGGAAAGCAGGACCAGGACCAGGACTAGAAACTATGGATTAGGAGACAAGGCTTGGACTCCGAGCCCGAGACTGGACAAGGACCCAGAACCTGGGTCTTGCCTCAGGCTTGGAACCGGAACCAGGCAAGGACATGACATGGCTTCAGGACAGGACGTGGCTGGGGTCTAGAGGCCTGAGTTTGGAGACAGGCTGGGGTCTTGGGTCTTGAGCTTGGCTTGGGATCTTGGTCTTGAAGGCTCAAGGCTTGGGGTGTTGGTCTTGAAGGCTTGGCTAGGGATCCTCAAGGCTTGGGTTCTTGGAGCTTGGCTGCAGGATACTCGTCTTGAAATGCAGAGGCTGATAACTCAGAGGCTGGAGCTGAGAGACAGACTGGGAACTAAACATCAGCATAGAGCCAGGACTTATCCTTTGACAAACCAGGACTCATCTTTAACAATACTAATGTGAGACAGGACAGAACATAGACATAGAGCCAGCACTTATCCTATGACAAGCCATGACTCAACTTCATCTCCACACCAAGGTGGGACAGGTCCACCTGTTGGGTCACAGCAGGACAGCCAGACTTACCCAACAGAGGCAAAGACAAGACATGACCCCCTGCAGGGCAACAGCAAGACAGCCTAACTTACCCCAGAGGCAAGGACAAGAGACAAACACCAAAGAACAACAGACAATTCCATCTCTGCTCCAGGGTAGCTCCAAGTCTCAGTTCAGCCAGCAACCTCTGCTGGCTACAGAAACAGCCAGATCCCTTCCTAGCTCAGAGTAGCTGGCAGCTACTCAGCTGGCCCAGGAAACAGCCAAAGCCATACCACAAAGACAGCTCCAACTACTGACAGCAAGGCTCCACAAGGGGCTGGTTTCCCAACACAGCCCAAAGATGGCAATTGGCTGCTCTAGCCTTCCACCAGCAGGTTACTCCAGCAGGGACTGACAAGACAAACCAGCAGCCCACACTCAATCCCAAGGCTACTTATATTGCAAGCCCAAAGAGGGGAATCAGGTGCCAATGATTAACTCAAACAAGGGAGAGCTGGAAGACCCGGAGTCCTGAGTACACGGACCGGACCATGACACCTGGTACATCAACAGTAATTTCTTTGTCTTAATGTTATCACAGCCTACATTGAAAATAGTGTCATTTCATTTGAGAAAAATCGGCTATTGCCAATGCATCCATCATACAGCAAACTTTCAGTGGTGTTATTTCGTATGGCATTCGCACATCTATTGACACAAGTCTGTCCTTTCAGGAGCTGTGATTGGATTGATCTTCACCTGCTATCTCATCTACAGCCATTTCAATATGAGTGGTCCTGAGCTGGCATCGCCTGATGGAGTTCTTGAAGCATGCAAGCTTCCACATGCCGTCAACACGGAGAAAAAATTTCAATAACACTTAGAGATGCATTGCAGGCTGGAGATGTACATGCCATTGTAAACACTCTGCAGATCTATTGTCTGAATGACTGGTCAGGTAGCATCTATGGAGGGAAACAAACTTAACATTTTGAGCCTTGGCCCAATAAACTCACACAATACTTCAACAAGATGCAACCAAAGCAACAGCTCCTTTTTACGATGTATATCGATGATTTGGATTATGGATTAAATGGTTTTGTGGCTAAATTTCCGGATGACACCAAGATAGGTGGAAGAGTAGGAAGTGATGAAGAAACGGAAAGGTTGCAGAGAGACTTGGTCAGTTTAGGAGAGTGGGCAAAGAATGGCAGATGAGATACAATGTTGAGAAATGTACGGTTGTACATTGTTGAAGATGAAATAATCGGCAGATTATTATTTAGATGGGGAGAAAATTCAAAAATCGGAAGTGCAAAGGGATTTGGGGGTCCTCGTGCAGGATACCCTAAAGGTTAACCACCAAGTTGGATTGGCGGTAAGGAAAGGGAATGCTATGTTGGCATTCATTTCAAGAGGAATAGTGTATAAGAGCAAGGAGGTGCTGATGAGGCTCTATGGGGCATTAGTGAGACCTCATTTGGAATACTGTGTGCAGTTTTGGGCCCCCTATCTTAGAAAGGATGTACTGATGTTGGAGAGAGTTCAGAGAAGATTTACGAGGTTGATTCCTGGAATGCAGGGGCTAACATATGAGGAGCGTCTGTCGGCTCTTGGACTGTATTCATTAGAGTACAGAAGAATGAGAGGGGATCTCATAGAAACATTTCGAATGTTGAAAGGGCTGGACAGAGTAGATGTGGAAAGGTTCTTTCCCTTGATGGATGAGTCCAGGACAAGAGGCCATAGTCTTAGAATTAGAGGGTACCCAGTTAAAACAGAGATGAGGAGAAATTTTTTTAGCCAGAGGGTCGTGGATTTGTGGAATTCGTTGCCACGTACAGCTGTGGAGGCCCGATCATTGAGGATGTTTAAGGAGGAGATTGACAGGTATCTAATTAGTCAGGGTATCAAGGGATATGGGGAAAAAGCCGGAAATTGGAACTAAATGGGTGAATAGTTTAGCTCATGGGGGAGCTGCGGAGCAGACTCAATGGGCCAAATAGCCTACTTCTGCTCCTTTGTCTTGTGAATAATGCCTCAGTGCCTGCATATTGTTTATTTCTGCACTTAACCTGCAGATCACCCTGCTTCACTGGAAGCCCATTAACTCTTGAAAATTACTAGTGACTGTGTAGTGTATCTGCACTGCTCTCAAATGTACCACAAAGGCTGAGCAGATTGTATATTTCAATTTAATTGTCAGCTTCACCTTCATGAGACACAAGAGACCTCAGAGGTTGGAATGCAAAGCAACAAACAATCCAGGGGAGGAAATCAACAGGTTGATTTCCTCATGTTTGCGAGGCTAATGAGCTGACTATTTTTGTGCTTGAGTGCTCTGTGGCAAGAACTACAATGAGACACCGAAAAAGGGACCCCATGCTTTGAGAGGTCCAACCTGGTTGTATTTGGAAGGTGCATCTTCAGCAAAAAAACTATAGGTCTGAAATTTGCTCACTGGTGCTTGTTCAAGGACAATGAGCACACATTCTAAAAAATGTACAGGTGAGAAATGAGAAAAACACACAAAATGCTGGAAGAATCCAGCAGGCCAGGCAGCAACTATGGAAAAAAGCACAGTCAACGTTGAGACACGAGTTTGAGAGTAAGACAACAGCAGAGTTCTTGACTAGATGCTAGATGAGAACCTAACGAGATTAGATGGGAATACCAAAGAGACAGAAATCCTAAACACAATCACATACTGAACATAAAGGTTCTCAACGTCTACCTTCCCAATGTCAAAAGATTGCCATCAGTTGGTAACAATGTTACAATCTTTCAATTTGTTTTAAGAACAGCCTTGAATCATTCTCTCTGTCCATCTAATGATCTCTTGCTGTTAAAAGAATGTCTAGCTTTAAAGATTAAAAATCAGCTTTTTTAAAAAAAATTTCATGTACCATACATCAAAACATCAAAACATACAGCAAAATGTGGCATCTGTGACATGACCAAGGCAGTCAGAAGATCTGTTCTGGAGTGGAAGCAAGTCAATTGTGGTCCTGGGAGACTGTCCATGAAGAGAAGCTGGAAGTTTGTTTATGGATCTTCCAAATTTGAAATTCTTTGACCAGATAGCTACAGTTCTTATAATTAGAGACTATTCGGGTATTTCTGTTGTTAGGCATGTGTTTAGCATTATTTCTCAGGTACTAATTTTTAGAATGTGGGTTAATTCTCCTTGTGGCCAGTTCAGAAGAGCTGACTGAATGTTGGGGATATTGACCTGGGAAAGTACACTAATGTTGGATCCTGCCATGGTCTGCAAGCTGTAAGAGTCATTGCTCTTCTATATATTTCTGGTATACAGTCTATATTGTGTTGCTAACTCAATCTTCAGTGATGCCCACCAGAGAGGAGGAAGTGAGAGAGAGAGAGAGAGAGAGAGAGAGAGAGAGAGAGAGAGAGAGAGATAAACAGAGACTACGAATAGAGAATGGAGAGCAACAGACTGTCTTGTTCGGCTTAAGCCTTGATCGTTGGAGCTCTTTTGAAGGTGTATTTATTTTAGAAACATAGAAAAACTACAGCACAATACAGGCCCTTCAGCCCACAAGGTTGTGCCGAACATGTCCCTATCTTAAAATTACTAGAGTTACCTGTAGCCCTCTATTTTTCTAAACTCCATGTACTCATCCAAAAGTCTCTTAAAAGTCTCTGTTGTATCCACCTCCACCACGGTTGCTGGCAGCCCATTCCACGCAATCACCACTCCCTGCGTAAAAGATCTTACCCCTGACATCTCCTCTGTACCTACTCCCAAGCACCTTAAACCTATGCCCTCTTGTGGCAGCCATATCAGCCCTGGGAAAAAGCCTCTGACTATCCTCAAGATCAATGCCTCTCATCATCTTATACACATCTATCAGGTCACCTCTCATCCTCCGTCAATCTGTGGAGAAAAGGCCGAGTTTACTTAACCTGTTTTCATAAGGCATGTACCCCAATCCAGGCCACATCCTTGTAAATCACCCCTGCACCCTTTCTATGGCTTCCACATCCTTCCTGTAGTGAGGCGACCAGAACTGGGCACAGTACTCCAAGTGGGGTCTGACCAGGGTCCTATATAGCTGCAACGTTGCCTCGAGGCTCCTAATTTCAGGCCAATACACTGTATGACTTCTTAACCACAGAGTCAACCTGCGCAGCTGCTTTGAGTGTCCTATGGACTCAAACCCCAAGATCCCTCTGATCCTCCACACTGCCAAGAGTCTTACCATTAATACTATATTCTGCTATCATATTTGACCTACCAAAATGAACCACTTCACACTTATCTGGGTTGAACTCCATCTGCTACTTCTCAGCCCAGTCTTGCATCCAATCAATGTCCCGCTGTAACCTCTGACAGCCCTCCACACTATCCACAACACCCCCAACCTTTGTGTCATCAGCAAACTTACTAACCCATCCCTCCACTTCCTCATCCAGGTCATTTATAGAAATCACGAAGAGTAAGGGTCCCAGAACAGATCCCTGAGGCACACCACTGGTCACTGGCCTCCATGCAGAATATGACCTATCTACAACTACTCTTCGCCTTCTGTGGGCAAGCCAGTTCTGGATCCATAAAACAATGTCCCCTTGGTTCCCATACCTCCTTATTTTCTCAATAAGCCTAGCATGAGCTACCTTATCAAATGCCTTGCTGAAATCCATATACACTACATCTACTGCTCTTCCTTCATCAATGTGTTTAGTCACATCCTCAAAAAATTCATTCAGGCTCGTAAGGCACAACCTGCCTTTGACAAAGCCATGCTGACTATTCCTAATCGTATTATACCTCTCCAAATGTTCATAAATCCTGCCTCTTGGGATCTACTCCATCAACTTACCAACCATTGAAGTAAGACTCACTGGTCTATAACTTCCTGGGCTATCTCTACTCTCTTTCTTGAATAAGGATACAACATCTGCAACCCTCCAATCCTCCGGAACCTCTCCCGTCTCCATTGATGATGCAAAGATCATCGCCAGAGGCTCAGCAATCTCTTCCCTCACCTCCCACAGTACCCTGGGGTACATCTCATCCATTCCCGACAACTTTTCCAACTTTCTGCTTTCCAAAAACTCCAGCACATCCTCTTTTTTAATATCTACTTGTTCAAGCTTTTCAGTCCACTGCAAGTCATCACTACAATCACCAAGATCCTATTCATTAAGTACCCCTGCTATTTCCTCTGGTTCCATACACAGTTTCCCACTGTCACACTTGATAGGTCCTATTCTTTCATGTCTTATCCTCTTACTCTTCTCATACGTGTAGAATGCCTTGGGGTTTTCCTTAATCCTGCTCGCCAAGGTCTTCTCATGGCCCCATCTGATTCTCCTATTTTCCTTCTTAAGCTCTTTCCTTTTAGCCTTACAATCTTCTAGATCTCTAACATTACCTAACTCCCTAAACCTTTCATAAGCTCTTCTTTTCTTCTTGACTCGATTTACTACAGCTTTTGTACACCACGGTTCCTGTACCCTACCATAACTTCCCTGTCACATTGGAAAGTACCTATTGCAGAACTCCACACAAATATCCCCTGAACATTTCCCACATTTCTCATTCCCTGAGAACATTTGTTCCCAATTTAAGCTTCCAAGTCCCTGCCTGATAGCCTCATAATTCCCCTTCCTCCAATTAAACACTTTTCAGATTGTCTGTTCCTATCTCTCTCCAATGCTATTGTAAAGGAGATTGAATTATGATCACTATCTCCAAAATGCTCTCCCACTGAGAGATTTGACACCTGACCAGGTTGATTTCCCAATACCAAATCAAGTACAACCTCTCCCCTTGTAGGCTTATCTACATATTGTGTCAAGAAACCTTCCTGAACACACCTAACAAACTCCACCCCATCTAAACCCCTTGCTCTAGGGAGATGCCAATCGATATTTGGGAAACTAAAATCTCTCACCATGACAACTCTGTTATTATTAACCTTTCCAGGTCTGTTTCCCTATCTGCTCCTCGATATCCCTGATATCTTGATTTTCAACAGAATCTGTACCCAGTAATTCCAATAATACAATTATCCATGAGGGATTTGAATAGCTAACAAATTATAACAGCTCTGGGCCACTTTACCTGGGTCCCTGGTAGGATTAGTAGCTATTCACATTTTTTTGAGGATCTTTCATCTGATCAGTTTATGACAATCATTGTTATAGGCCTTTGACTAAAAATATCAAAATTCCAATTTGAAATCACATTCTCATTAATTGCCAATTACCCTTTAATATAAGCTGGTTAGCCATCAGCCTAGGGTGATATTGATTTGAAACTCAACTTGCCTTTGCAATAATTGTATCTGCCGATTATGTATTAACCGAAAGGAATTTCAGACCTTAACTTCTCCCTCGCTCTCACTGGTGCTTCTAAAGTTCCTCCCCCCCAAAGAAACTGAAGAACCTAAATGGAGATTTTGCACTTAATATGAATTTGCATGGTACTAGAGCAACAACTGTAGTTTGCAGGTACCTTGAATACTATTCTGTGACTCGCACATCTGGTGAATTTAGCAGGCACATTTAAAAGTACAGCGGCAGATAATTTTGCCTCTGTAGCAGCTTCTTTTGTTTGAGCTCATTTTGCAGATAGCTCACCATTATTGAATAATTTATCAAACAAAGATCAGAAGAATTATAAAGGAGGAAATTAGGCCACACAGGCTGATGGAAGCTGACAAAGATTGCTTTTTTGGAGTTTAGATTCCCAAATCACTTTGTTCAATGTTTAAAAATTTTAACAACAAGCATTCTGAAATTCTGACCACCCTGAGGTCTCCTATAGATACCATTTATGTTGCGTGCACCACAGCAATTAATTGAAGAATGTGGCAGATTCTGTATGATCTCCGCGATCTGCAGTGTGTGTCTGTGCAAGGCGGAGCTCTTCTAGGCAAATTTGTTCTGTCAGCAATCTCAGTAAGCAAACCCTACAGTGCACCCCCCTTCCCCCCCCCACCCCGCAAAACCACTGCACGTGCTGCTCTGGCATTTGAAAGCTTCACAACACTTGCTCTTTATTATCTATAGACTGTGATTCACCAATGGTGATCTTGAGCATGGATGATATATAACAGAAATATCGACCTGGCCTCCCGCTTATAAGTTTCTGCCTGTACTCATTTCCATTGACGGAAGCAAAAATCAGGAGAGATGTTCTATAGGTAGTCTAGCAGATCCTATTCATTGCTCAGATGACATCCAATGAGTCATAATCAGTGAACAGTGAAGAACAAGTTCTCCTGGCTGCTCTAGGCATAGTACACGGGCAGGGCAGGGGCTGTGTACAATGTAGAGAGTTTGCCAATTCCCCATCAATTGTTTTCTCCTACCAACTTCACTTCCAGTGATGATGCTTTAGAATTGTAATGGCCTTGGAGAGGGTTCAGAGAGAATTCACGAGAATAAACCTAGAAATGAAAGGGTTAATGTATGAGGAGTGTTTGATGGTTCTGGGCCTGTACTCTCCAGAGTTTAGAAGAATGAGGCCGGATCTCTTTGACATCCATCAGACATTGAAAGTCCTAGATAGAGTGAATGTGGAGAGAATGCTTCCTATCATGGGGGAGTCTAGGACCAGAGAGCACAGCGTCAGAATAGAGGGATGTCCATTTACAGCGTAGATGAGGAGGAATTTCTTAAGCCAGAGGGTAGTGAATTTCTGGAATGCATTTCCACAGATGACAGTGGAGGCCAAGTCATTGGGTGTATTTAAAGTGATGATTGATAGGTTCTTACTGTTGAATGTAATGGGGATAAGGCAGGAGAATGGCATTGAGAGGGATAATAAATTGGGCAAGATGGAATGGCAGAGCGGACTCAGTGGATCAATTAGCATAATTCTTCTCCTAGGTTTAAATTTCAAAGTTCACCATATACAACCCTGAGATTCATATTCTTACAGGCATACTCCATAAATCCAAAGAATGATAACCATTGCAAAATCAGCAACCTGGGTATTGAACCAGTGTGCAAAAGACAACAAACTGTGCAAGTATAAAAAGAGCAATAACAATAAATAATCAAGCAATAAATATCTAGAATGTGAGATGAAGAGTCCTTGAAAGTGAATCCATTGGTTATGGGAACATTTCAATGATGGGGCAAGTGAAGTTATCCCCTTTTGTTCAAAAGTTTGATGGTTGAGAGTTAATAATAAGACCATAAGACATAGGGATAGAATTAGGCCATTTGGCCCATCAAGTCTGCTCCACCATTCAATCACGGCTGATCCTTTTTTCCCCTCCTCTGCTCCACTCCCTGGATTGTTTCAGATCCTGTTGGTGAGAGTCCTGGGGCTCCTGTACCTTCTTTCTGATGGCAGCAATGAGAAGAGAGCATGTCCTGTGTCTTATGATCTTATGGCCTTTTGATCTTGCGGTTTATGCCTTTTTCCTCATCGATTGTTTTGTTTTACCTACTTCATTACCAGTGTATGATGTTTTAAAATGAGTCCTATAATTCCACACACCCCATCCCCATATATTACCCCACTGCTCTACAGATTATTATTTCTATTGTGGTGAATTAGTTCTTTGAGCACCAGCATGTTGCTCCCTGACCTGATGACCAAGCAGAGCTGGAGGGACCAGCAGATCATTGTGCGGTTAATGTATTGTGCTGAGTCAGGGCTCTGTACGCACACCAGGATGAAGGGACAATGCAGCTTTACTTCAGAATTTCCTGTGGCTCCTTTTATTGGTCATTTCTGCCAAATGCCAACCAGAACAAGGGGTCATAGGTTAAGAGTGAAAGGAGAAATACTTAAAGGGAATCTGACTGAAAGCTTCTTCACTCAGAGGGTGGTATGAGTGTGGAAAGGGTGGCTGGCAGAAGTGGGTTCAATTTGGATGGGTACATGGATGGGAGGGGGTGGAGGGATATGGTTTGGGTGCGGGTTATTTGATACTAGGCAGAAAATCAAGTTGGCATGAACCAGGTGAGAAAAGACCTGTTACAATGCTGTAATATTCTGTGAATCTGTGACTCTATGAACACAAAGAATATTAAGAAAGGTCGTGGATAGTCTGGACTGGCAAAGCACAAGCTGAGGAGAACTTTCTAAGGTAATTTCCAAGGACATTTGTCACTTAGCATGGTGAAACCAAGGTCACAGGCACCAGATCCTAATAGTTTTAATCTGGCTCCATTATAAGTGGGTCCTTGACTTCATCATCCTCATCATTGATTCCAGTTTTCCATAATTACCATGTGAAATAAAGATTATAGAGTCAAAGATTACATACTATGGAAGCAGGCCTTTTGGTCCATGCTTTTCCTATTTCCCTACATTTGGCCCTTTTCCCTCTAAACCAGGATGCCCAACCTTCTTTTCTGTCATGGACCAATACCATTAAGAAAGGGGTCCGTGGACTCCAGGTTAGGAACCTCTCCTCTAAACCTTTCCTATCCGTGTACTTATCCAAATGTGTTTTAAATGTATAATTGTACCTGCTTCTACCACTTTCTCCGGTGCCTGCACCCGCAGCTCTTTTTCCTCTTTCCTTAAACGTAGGCCTTCTGGTTTTAGGCTCCACTATCCCTGGAGAAAAGGGCTATGACTTTCTGCCCTCTCAATGTGCCTCATGATTGTACAATCTCCAGCTTCAAGGAGAACAATACCAGCCAATCCAATCTCTGGTTATAGTTCATAAACTCCTCCTCTGATGTCACAGCCCTTGACAGGATCAGCAGCAGAAATCCTTATTGGGAACATTAACATAACTTTCTGGATTTCCAGAAGAAGTATATTGTCAGTATCTGAAATGGCTGACCTGAGACACTCACCTCATTCATATCTGTGCAAGTGTGCAAGCTTAACAAAGCGCAAGTTGATGAAGGTTGTTAAGAAGGCATATGGTGTGTCAGTCTTCATTAGTCAGAGGATTTAGGTGAGGAACCATGAGGTAACATTGCGGCCCTATAAAACTCCAGCTAGGCCAGCCTTGGAACATTGTGTTCAGTTCTGGCTGTGTCATTATAGGAAGGGTTTAGAAGCTTTAGCAGAGAAGATTTACAAGTATGCTGGCTGAACTAGAGAGCACATTTTATGAAGATAGGCTGAGCAAGCTAGGGCTTTTCACTTTGGAGTGAAGGAGGATGAGTGGTAACTTGGGAGAGGTGTACAAGAATAAGAGGCATAGATTGAGTGGATAGCCAGAGATCTTTTCCCCAAGGTTGGAATGGCTAACACAAGGGGGAATAATTTTAAGATGATTGGAGGAAAGTATAGAGAGAATGTCGGAGTTAAGTTTTTTACACAGAGAGTGATGAGTAGTTGGAATGCCCTGCCAGGAATAGTAGTAGAGGCATTTCGGAAGCTCTTAGATAGGCATATGGATGACAGAAAAAAATAGAGAGCTATGTAGGAGGAAAGGGTTAGATTGATCTTAGAGTAGATAAGAGACCTACTCCATGATCAGTCGCATGGCCTCTATTGTACTATGTTCAAACTGTTGATATGCTTTCTCCTGCTGGGCTGGGGCAAATGGAGATGCAAGTATTAGTAAAGCAGGCATTTTGCAAGAAAAATCACAGTAATTCCAGATGGTAACATCCAATGTTGACTAACATATTAAGTCTGTGATTGGATTGACATATTCAACGATGACGCTGGCATTTCAAAAGTAAAATTACTTTATGAAGTCTTTGTGACTTCTCTCTCAGGCTGAAGTGCTTGGAAAATTACATGTGGGTATATTAGCAAGGAATGAAAATCATTCAGCTTAATTTGCTGTTAATCACAGTGAAATGCACTCACCCAGGAATTCCACTCATTAAAGGAAAATCGAAAATACTGGAGATGCGCAAGAGGTCAGCCAGTAGTGTCTGTTGTTTTTTTTCCATATCCTATAATGATCCTATATTTCTTGAGGTGAAGGAACATCCTAATTTAAATGTAGACTGTGGGAACCTCATATGTTGTATCTTTTAAATATTGTAAAGGCACCTGCCTTAACCACTTTCAATGGCAGCTCATTCCTCATACTAACCATCCACTGGATGAAAAAGTTGCTCCTTGGGTTCCTCTGTCCTCTCACCTTAAAGCTGTGCCCTCAAGGACTTGATTTCCCAAGTTATGGAAAAAGACCGTGAATTAACTCTATTTATGCCCTTTATGTTTTTATACACATCTATAACTTCACTCCTCACTCTATATCCTCTCTTGAAAAAGGTCTCAAGCTGGTCAACCTCTCTCCATAACTCAGTCCCTCAGGCCTCCACTACAGCTTTGTACATCTCCACTGTACTCTTTCCAGCTGAATAGCATCTTTCCTATAGAAGGGAAGTCAAAACTGGATACAGTTTTTCAGGTACAGCACCTTGTACGACTGCACCTATGTATTATGGAATGAAATTTAAATCAAGCCAATTTTTGTCAAAAGTCAAAGAAAGCCTTGAGAAATTTGGCTGTCCCTAGTTCATCGGTGTGTTACAGAAGCCTGTGGAGGGGCAATAGAAGGGAAGATGAAAAGAATGGAAATGGAATTAGCATGGATTGGTCAGTGCAATTTGGAAGGTCAAAGGGCCTATTTCACTGCTGTATTATACTATAACCGACGTAGAGTTCATGGGTTTAGAAATCTGATGATAGAGGGGAGATGCTATGTCTGAATCATTGAGTATAGGTCTTCAGGCTCCCGTACCTCCTTGCCGATGGAAGTAATACAGAGAAGGCACGTGGAGATGGTGAGGGTCTTTAGTGACGGAAGCCATCTTCTTGAAGTACTGCCTCTTGACGATGTTCTCGGTGGTGGAGATGGTTGTGCTTGTGATGGAGCTGGTGGAGCCTATAGCCCTCTGCAGCCTCTTTCAAGGCTATGCACTTGTGCCTTCACACCAGGCTGTGATGCAGCCAGTCAGAATGCTCTCATCATACATACGTAAAATTCGTAAGTCTTTGGCCGCATACCAAATCTCCTCAAATTCCTAATGATGTAGAGATGCTGGTGTGCCTTCTTCGTGATTGCTTTGATATATTGGAAGAGGATAGATCCTCTTAGAACAGGAGTTCCCAACCTTTTTATGTCATGGACACCTACCATTAACTGAGGGGTCCATGGACCTTTATTTGGAAACCCCTACCTTAGATGTTGGCATCCAAGAACTTGAAGCTGCTCACAATTTCCATTACTGACCCCTGATTGAGGACTGGTGTGTGTTTTATTGACTTCCCCTTCCTGAAGTCCACAATCAATCCCTTGGTCTTGCTGACATTAAGTGCAAAATCTTACATTTTGGAGAAGCATAGAACATCTCATGTCAATGTCAGTTTGCAAACCAAATCTCTTGAGCAGCCTAGAATGATCGAAGGAGCAGAAAGATGCAAGCTACTTTCTTCGTCTCGACAGAGAGAATGGATGGGTTCACAGCCACACACATCAAAGTTGCTGGTGAACACAGCAGGCCAGGTAGCATCTCTAGGAAGAGGTACAGTCGACGTTTCAGGCCGAGACCCTTCGTCAGGACTTCCTAGAGATGCTGCCTGGCCTGCTGCGTTCACCAGCAACTTTGACGTGTGTGGCTTGAACTTCCAGCATCTGCAGATTTCCTCGTGTTTGCGTTTTTAGATGGGTTCACAGGCTGTGTTCAAACTGTTAGCTATTGAAATATCTTTTTTTTAGTATCTCATTGATAATACCATGGTATAGAGAGATTGAAAAGATTTTGTACTCATAACTTCAGTTCAGAAACTGAACTGCTTCAGAACTGAAATTATGAGCACAAATTCTAATATTTGTATGTGGGAATAATCTTCAGATGACAGCAGTGTCCCTTTAAATTGCGACTACAGTAAAATGAAGGTGTAACATTTTGTGAGCCCCTAACTCACTTGAAACTGCTTCATGGCAGTCATTGTTTGAAGCTTAGAGCTCCCAAATGTTTGTCAATCTGAGCTGAAGCATGTGATGCACAATGATGGATTTCATTAGGGATGCATTCAACACGGGGAAAAGATTAGGCTCGCTAATGTTGATCATAAACAGAATATCTGTGCCCATTTGGCACAGCTTCATCAATAAATGATCATTACTGTAGTGTTTAAAATTGGTTTTGAATTGCGTTGTGCAATGGCTTTGAATCTTAAACAAACTGTGGCATTCTCTACCTTCTTTGTTTCTATTAATTTGTACCTTACACAGAGTACCATTGACATAGTGTTCAATACCTGTCAGATTGTTGCAAGGAAAGTTTAATACTGCTTCTACCAGAAGAAATGAGAAGAAAATGCAGATTTACCTTGGGAAAAAACAACACAGGAGCTTATTGATCTATACCTTCAATGTCTTAATAGAAAATACTGCAGTTGCGTGTAATCATATTTCAACTTGAAATTGTACAGTCAAGCAAGGCCATTTACAGAAATAAAGTATAATAATACCAGAATTATCTAAATTTCATAGCTTCGGAAATACACAGAGCAGGTGCTTAGAATAACAATTTTTTCCCTGTCTTCTCTGGAAATAGCTGCTTTCAATGCAATGTTTTGTTTGTTGGTCCTTTTTATTTACAACTTCAAAATTTATCAGTTTACATTTTGACCTGCCCAATTTTCCAATATTCTTTCTTTCTCAGATCATTTTTAAGAAAATCTTCACATCCACTGATTATGAGTTTTATAAGACAGGATCCTTAAAGAAGCATCAATCACATGACTAGATTGATCAGTTCCCTCTGACCCTGCCAGTCTCTGTAGATTATTGGCATGGCAATTCAGTAGCTTCAGTCTATGTAAGAGGACCATCAATGCCCACCTATCTCCTGCAGCTGCTGGCTGCAGGTCCTGCCATCAGTAAAGGCCAACTGAAGTGACCACCCTTATCCACAACTCTATTTGTTTTCTTCTTATTTTCTACATAAGAGAATGGTCAATCTCAGCCACTGAATTTTGAACATGGATGGGGGACATTATGTGTGGTTGTGAATGGGATATAAGAATGTTAATTCTAATCAAGTAATCAACGGATAGCACTAAAATACGGATAATCATGCCCATTTCTAGAACATTGCAAGTTCATCGAAGTCATCCAATTCACAGTCTAAAAGACCATAAATCATAGGAGTAGAATTAGGCCATTCAACCCATTAAGTCTGCTCCATTTATTATCCATCTGATTTATTATCTATCTCAACTCCATTCTCCTGCATTCTCCCCATAACCTTTGATGCCCTGATTAATCAAGAACCTTTCAAACTGGGAGGTGGGGTGGAAATATGTCTCTACCAAAGAAAGTGTAAGGCACTCCTTTCCTCTGCTAGCTTGCAGGTCACCCTTGATATGTAGCAACTGCTTAACCCCAAATCCACCCCCACTGACCAGATCAGTGTCAGATGAAGCTATGCAAGCAGGTGGTGGATCTCGTATGAACGGCTGGTACATATCACAAGTCCTAATTATGCGACTATTGATGCCAGGCAAACACTCTTTGAAGATTATTGACAATGGCTGAGGTCACACATCTTGTCAATACACTGCCCAGAAGAAGGTAAAGGCAAACCACTTCTGTAAAAATGTTTTCCAAGAACAATCATGGTCATCAAAAGTCCATGATCACCTATGTCTTATGACATGGCACATAATGAAGGAATGATCAACTGCCACCAGAAAAATACCCAATGAAATGGACTGCACAGCTGGCAATCAATTCCAGATCACCACCCTCTGGCTAAAGAAATTTTTCCTTATTTCTGTAGTAAGTGGACATCCCTCAATTCTCAGGTTGTGCCCTCTGAATCTAGACTCCCCCACTGTAGGAAATATCCTCTCCACATCCACTCTGTCTCGGAGTTTCAATATTTGAAAGGTTTCAATGAGATCCCCTCTTCCTGCCTCATTCTTCTACACACCAATGAGTACAGGTCCAGACTCATCAAATACTCCTCATATAGCAACCTTTCATTCCTAGGATCATTCTCGTGAACCTCCTCTGGACCCTCTCCGTGCTAGCACATCTTTTCATTGGTGACGATCTTTCAAGAATCAATAGATTCTGGCATAATTCCCGAGGGTGGGGGAATTATAAATGTCACTCCACTCTTCAAGAAGAGAGAGGGGCAGGAGGAAATTATAGGCCAGTTATTCTGACCTCAGTGGTTGGGAAGATGTTGGAGTCAATTGACAAGGATATGGTTTCAGGGAACTTGGAGGCACATGACAGAATAGGCCAAAGTCAGTATGGTTTCCTTAAGGTAAAATCTTGCCTGACAAATCTGTTAGAATTGTTTGAAGAAATAACAAACAGGATAGACAATGGAGAATCAGTGAATGTTGTGTACTTGGAATTTCAGAAGGTGCCACACATGAGGCTGCTTAACAAGTTAACAGACTTGATATTACAGGTAAGATACTAGGATGGATAGAGCATTGGCTGATTGGCAGGAGGCAAAGAGTGTGAATAAAGAGAGCCTTTTCTGGTTAGCTGCTGATGACTAGTGGTGTTCCACAGAAGTGTTGGGACCACTTCTTTTTACATTGTATTTCAATTATTTGGATGAGAAAATTGATGGCTTTGTGGCCAGGTTTGCTACAAAAATAGGTTGTGAGACATGTAGTGTTGAGGAAGTAGAGAGGCTACATAAGGACTTTAACAGATTAGGAGAATGAGCAAAGAAGTGGCAGATGGACCACAGTGTCGAGAAGTTTGGGGTCATTTTCTTTGGTAGAAAAAATAAAAAGTATTGACTAATATCCAATTGGAGAGAAAATTCAAAAATGTGAGGGGTAAAGGGACTTGGGACCTCCACAAAGTAACTGGGTATATTTAAAGCAGATTGTGATAAATTTTTTATAAGTCAGAGCATGAAGGAATATGGAGAGAAAGCAGGAGGTTGGGGCTGAGAGGGATAATGGACGAGCCACGATGAAATGGCTGAGCAGACTCGATGAGCCAAATGACCAAATACTGCTTCAATATCTTATGGTCTTGTGATCTTATAAGGTTCTCAAAACTGCTCGCAATACACAGTGTGGTTTGACTAATGCCTTAAGAAGCCTCAGTATTACATCGTTGCTTTTGTATTCTTGTATTCTTTAAATGAATGCTGAGATTGCATTTGTCTTCTTTACCACCAACTCGACTGGCAAGTTAGCCTTTTGGGAATTCCTGCACAAGTCCATTTGCACCTCTGTGAAAGGGGTTTCTTCTTTAATCTTACTGTGTAGGTTAATCAAAATGGCTTCTTTGTTATGTTAAATGCTGAGAAAGTTCTCTCACTGCAGCTTGTTTGGGTTATATTATTGATAAGAGAGCAAGTGAACCAATGAGTGTCTGTGTTATTATTTTTTGTGGTGATACTCTGTCTCAAATGGCTGGGAAACGGTGTTTTTGGCGGGCTTTTGGAGGAGAGACCGGGAGTAAGATGGACGTGCTGGAAGTGCTCTGGTCCCGAGCTGTGAGTCAAGGGGATTGGAGTGGATCGCAGGGTGACGAGAGAAGACCCCGGGCATTTGAGCTCCAACTGTGTGCACGAAGAAATTGAACTTTGTTAAGTCTGGCGCCTTTTTCTTTTCCTTTTATATTGTACCTCTATTAATCTCATAGTCCTAGTAAGATTTATAAAGTGTAATCTGTAAAATGCATGTTGTGTGCTGTCTGATGATTGAAGTTTGAGGTCGAATCAGGTGGCATTGCACAGCAACCGACACAACCGGGAGACACGATTGGGCGGCGGACAGGGTTTCCCCTAAATAAATACGAACCGATATAGCTGAGCGCTACATCTGAATTTAGAATTTTCTCCCCATTTAGAAAATAGTCCAATAGTCCACACCTTTATTCCTACTGCCAAAGAGCAGGACAATGCAGCTCTCTCCACTATATTCCATTTGACACTGCTTGCCCATTCCCCCAATCAGTCCAAGTTCTCCTGCAGATACCCTGCTTCCCTAATACTACCTGCCCCTCCACCTATCTTCATATCATCCATAAACTTAGCCACAAAGCTATGGTATTCTTCATCCAAATCATTGACACATAACATAGGAAGGAGTGGTCCCTACACCGACCCCTGTGGAGCACCAATAGTCACCAGCAGCCAAACAGAAAAGGACCCTTTTGTTCCTTCTCTTTGCCTCCTGCCTGTCAGCCAATCTTCTATTCATGTTGTTATCTGTCCTGTAACACCATGGGGTCCTTTCTTGCTAGATAGGCTCATGTGCGGTATCTTGTCCAAGGTTTCTTGAAAATTCAAATAAACAACATCCATTGACTCTCCTTTGTCTATCCTGCCCGTTATTTACTTTGGCTGGCAAGATTTTCCCTTAAGGAAACCATATTGACTTTGGCCTATTTTGTCAAGTGCTTCTAGATACCCCAAAATCTCATCTTCAATAATAATAAACTCCAACATATTTCAAACCACTGAATTCAGGCTAACAGGCTTATAATATCCTTTCTTCTGTCTCCTTCCCCGATTGAAGAGATTTTTTTTTTTAGCCTGATGAAGGATCTCAGCCTTTCCATCTTTAATATCTCTATTTTTCCCTTTCAAGGTTTTTTTGAAGATCCTGACCAGGAGTTACACCCTGACTTCGGTTCTTTGTGGGAATGGGACCCTGTCTCGGGGTTTCAGGACTGGCCGTTGTTCAACACGGCAAGGGTGCGGTCTGAGAGTCTGGCTCGGATTTGGAAGCCTAAGATCTCGGGGCTCTGGAGACAGGCGGGTCGAGGATTGGTGTCACAGCAGGAGACCCGTGTGTCGTCAGGGGAGTTGGAAAATCTACTGCCGTGTGCCCGAAGATCCAGGATCTTTGAGATCGTTGGGAGCTGAGCTCGAGAAAGGCAATGTAATGGACTTTTAACATTGTAAACCACCAAGTTGTTTGTTATGTCTCCCTGCTCGCTGGGAAAAATGGAGACACCTCTTTCTCCCTTATTATGGAGAGAGAGAGCCTGTGGTATGTTGAATGCCGGGTGAAATGCAAAGTCTTTGGGGTAACCGCAAGACCGTGTCTTTGCTATTGCTTTGATCATGCTTGAGTGCTTGGTGGTGGGTGTCGATGCTTTTTTTTTGCTGGTGGGGGGAGGGGGTATCTTGGCTTGCTGTTGCTTACGTGTGGGGAGGGAGGGGAACTGGGGGTGGTACTTTGGGAACTTACATTTAACTGTCCTTCATTCTTTGGGGCACTCTGTTTTCGTGGATGTTTGCAAAGAAAAAACGTATCAGGATGTATATTGTATACATTTCTCTGACATTAAATTGAACCTTTGAACCATGGAAATATCAACTGTTTTCTCCTTTGCATAGATACTGCCTGGCCTGCTGAGGTCCTCCAGCATTTTGTGTGTGTTGTTAAAAATATTCTTGTAGCTTGAGTTTCATACACCTGCTTGCAGTTTGTATTATCACCTGCACTCGATGGTCACTCTGTTAGGTAGATCCTGTATCTAATAAAATGGCTACTGAGTGTTTCTCCTACTTTCTGCTCTCCAACAGGATAGCTCCCTATATGACACCCTTGTCCATTCATCCCTCTGCACTGATCTCCCTCCTGGCACTTATCCTTACAAGCAGAACAAGTGCAACACCTGTCCCTACACCATCTCCATTAACTACCACTCAGGGTCCCAGAAAGTCTTTCCAGGGGAGGCGACAGTTCATGTCAGTCTGTTGGGATCATATACTGTATCCGGTTGCTTCCAGTGTGGCCTCCAGTGAGACCTGACGTAGACTGGGGGAACCGCTTCACCGAGCACCTACGCTCTGTCTGCCGCAAAAAGCGGGATCTTCCACTGGCCTACCCATTTTAATTCTACTTCCCATTCCCATTTCTCTCTCTCCTTATCTCCTTACCTGCCCATCACCTCCGGTGCTCCACCCCCTTTTATTTCTTCCATGGCCTTATGTCCTCTCCAGTCAGATTCCCCCATCTCCAGCACTTTATCTCTTTCACCAATTGACTTCCTAGCTCTTTACTTTTCTGCTCCCCCTCTACCGGTTTCACCTTTGACCTATCACCATGTATTTCTTCCTTCCCTCCCCCTGCCTTCTTACTTTGACCTCATCTGTTATTCTCCAGCCTTGATGAAGGGTCTCAGCCCGAGTTGTGACACCAATCCTCAATAGAACATCGACTGTTCTATAGATGCTGCCTTGCCTGCTGAGTTCCTCTAACATTTTATGTGAGTGTTGCTTGGATTTCCAGTATCTTCAAATTTTCTCTTGTTTGTCACTGAGTGTATCTTTGTGGTCTTCTGCTGCTGTAGTCCATCCACACATGGTTGTTTGAGTTACTGTCACCTTCCTGTCAGCTTGCGCTAATCTGAACATTTTCCTCTCACCTCTTTCATTAGCAAGGCATTTTCATCCCCAGAACTGACACTCATTAGATGTTTTTTTGTTTCTCGCGCCATTCTCCGTAAACTCTAGAGACTGCTGTGTATGAAAATCCCAGGAAACCACCAGTTTCTACGATATTCAAACCACCCTGTCTGGCACAAACAATCATTCAAAGTCACTTAGATCACATACCTTCCTCATTCTGATGTTTGGTCTGAACAGCAATTGAACCCCTCGATCATTTCTGCATGCTTTTATGCATCGAGTTGCTGCCACATCAAGTTGAAGTTTATTGTCATCTGACCATACATACATACAACCAAGTGAAACAGTGCATCCACAAATCATATATCACACACATGCATAAAACAAAATACTACCACAAATAAGTTAATAAAATATAGTTCAGAGTGCACAGGTAAACAGTAAACCGTTAAAACCTCGCTGCCCAGGTGCATAGACCTCAGTGCTTGCAGGGATACTCATTAATTTCACAGCCCAGGGGATGTAGTTGTTACTCATTCTGGCTGAACTAGTCCTGATACTCCTGTACCTCTTTCCTGGTGGTAGTGGGTCAAAGAGATTGTGGGACAGGGCTATAGGGATCCTCAACAATGCTTTGCTCCCTTCGTAACACGCTTGGCCGATTATAAACATGCATTAACGAGCTGGTGTA
Organism: Mobula birostris; assembly: GCF_030028105.1. Lineage (NCBI taxonomy): Eukaryota > Metazoa > Chordata > Chondrichthyes > Myliobatiformes > Myliobatidae > Mobula > Mobula birostris. The sequence continues at coordinate 20,007,355 of NC_092370.1, read as the reverse complement.
TACACAGTGTACCGGATATAGCGGCCATTGAATGTATGCTACATTTTGACTAACTTCTGCAGCCTCACTCTTAGTCACCCTTTAAGGAGATGATCACCAGTGCATTTCCACCACAATGTATCGATTTCTGTAGCCAGTTTGGCTGTGGCTTCTGAGCTCTCAGTCAGCAGCTATTTCAGTGCAAACAACCTACACTTAATTCCTTTTAATGGCTTATAGGCTTTCAGCTTTTCAGATCTAGTTGCTGATAATTATTGCTGTGCCTAGTTACTTACTTCACTTAAATGTTTTAGTTCCATTTCTGTTCATGATCTATTATAAAAGAGAAATGTATTTTATTATTAAAATGGTTTCTTATCTGGTTATTTATGTGACTTCAAATACATTATACTGTATATTAGGTTTTGATTATCATTGTTAAGGTTCAGAAATTCATTATCATTGTCCTACACTAGTTTTTTTAAAAGACACAGAATAATGAAAAATGCAAAATTATGAATGATGTTTCAAACTTTAAATTAAAAAGGTGAATTGGACTCTGCAGTTCACTTTTTAATGTGTTTCTAGTTTCTGGTCTCACCTTTTCTGGTTGCTATTTTGGATGATTTTGAAATCAGGGTGGCCTGCAGGTAATGGGCACTGAGCTGAACTAAATATGACTGGACTTTTTCAAGTTTGTATTTTACATTCTGAGCTTTTCACTCTTGCTATTGTTGTCATTTGCACAATTTGTTTTTTCTTGTGTGTTGGGGTGGGGGGGGGGCGGAGCTGTTGATGTTTATTCTTTGAATGGGTTCCATGGTTTATTTTGTGGCTTTCTGTGGGGAAGACAAATCTCAGGGTTGTATACTGCATACATACTTTGATAATAAATCTACTCTAAATTTTTGAATCTTTAACCACAATCCATCATTGCCCCTCTCAATAGCTGCAATAACTGCAAATGATACTTACTTCGTCAGCACCTCTTGGCAAATGATTGCTACTCTCTTTGGAAGTCCTTGTCACTGGTACTCAGCATGGTTATTCTGGCTGGCATTCCTTGTGGTAGTCACCATGCAAAGAAGACACAGGTGCGGATACGAGGGCAGTCAGCCACATTATAAAATACACAATCATCAAGCCAAATTTTGATCTTGTTCAGAAAGATAATATGGATGTTTCTTAGAGGTGATTTTATTTGAGAAAAGTTAAAGCAGCTCATGGATCTACGGAAATAAAGTCTTTTCATTAACTTCTGGATAAGTACATGAGAAGGGAAGGGTATGAAAGGCCATTCTCCAGGTGCAGCTCGGTGGGATTAGGGAGAATAATAGTTTGGCATGGACTAGATGGACCACATAGTGGAAGGCCACCAGATGCATCTGTGTAGAGGAATGGGCAGTTGTTGTGGCCTGATGAGTTCCTGCAAGATATTTATTTATGTGTAAGAAATTTCTAAGACTGTATGTAAACTGAAAAACAAATAATCCCAATGAGGTTACAAAATTTAGCAGATAGGAACAGCCTTCTCTTCCATATCTGGAAGGGGGATCATGACAGGAAAACTTAGACATGTCCCAGAGGTGATATTGTCAAACAAGGATTAAAGCAAGCACAGAACAGTCCTCCTGCTGTCTGCCGCAAGGCAAGTCATCACAATGGTCCTTCTCAACCATCTCACTCCAGTACCTGAATCACAGCTCTCTAAATTGCAATTTGATCATGACCTTCACCATGAGAAATCTTCAAGAGATATCATGGAGACCAACCTGAAACATTAACACAGCCCCTTTCTGTGCAGATGTTGTTGATACACTGAATGCACATAACATTTTCTGTTTGTTAATCTGAATGGAATCTGGGTGCTATCAGAAAGCAACTCAGTATAATTTCCTGATTTCATTTTTTAATCAATTTGGAGCAAATAAAATGGCAATAATAAATTTTGATTGGTTAATTTTCTGTTGGATTCTTGAGTAATACACATGAAGAGCTGAAAGAACTCGGTTGGTCAGAAGGCATCTATAGAGAGGACTAAATTGTTAATGTTTTGGTCTAAGAGCCTTCAACAGGTCTCCATATCTCAAGTTTGAGACTTTATCTTTAATGTTCGACATATGGGAAATGTATTTACAAGCTGTGGCAACACAACAATAAAGTCAATGAGTAATACAATACAGAAACAGGCAATCCCGTCCACTACGTTTATCCCCATATCTTTACTCATCCTATTCCCCAACCCTTGTAATATCTTAGAAATTCAAGTGTTCAGCTAGATTCAAAGTGCAAAAAGTAAATTTATTATCAAAGTACATATATGTCACCATATACAACCCTCAGATTCATTTCCTTGAGGATTTAAATTTTGTGAGGTTTTTTGCCTCCAACATCCTTACTGGTAGTGCAACAGATTCCAAAAAAATATTCTGGTTGAAGAAAAAAACGTTCATCATATTCTTACTAAATGTCCTGCATTTCACCTTGAACTTATGCCCTCTGATTTTAAATATTTCTGCTATGAGAAAAACAAAATCTTATAATCTATTATATCAATGTCCTTTGTAATTATGTGTATTTCATCCAGGTCTTCACTCAGCCTCCTTTGCTTCATGCACAGTAAATCCAGCCTATCCAGCCTCTCCACATAACTGAAATGTATCATCTGTGTTAATAACCTGGTGAATCTCCTTAGCACACTGTCCAGTTCAATCTCACCCATCTAGGAGTGCTGTGACTAGTCTGTCAACTGTACTTCAGTTCTGGCTTAATCAATGCTTCATTAAGTTGCACCATAATCTCTCTACACTCTGTCAAACTTCCAACACCTAATAAAGGCATGTATCCTCTTTACCTACTTAACCATCTATACTCCCTATGCTTCCACTTTCAAAAACTTGTCCTAGCCCTTTTATTCTTCTGAAAATATTTCATCTGATAATTATCAAAACTTAATGGCCATTGCTTTGTTCACCTTACCAATTGCTCAATACTGTCTTGAAGCCTAAGACTACACGCTTGCCCTGGGATGGTAGGAAGGTAGGAAGGTAGGAAGGGAGTTTGTTTAGCTGTTGTTCTTTTGACACTTGTTGTGTTCTGTTCTGCTCAGCATCATGGGCACACTACGTTGGTGCCAGAATATGTTGCCACACTTGAGGGCTGCCCCCAACACATACTTGGGTGTGTTGGTTATTGACGCAAATGATGCATTTCACTGTATGTTTTGATGTATGTATGATAAATAAATCAGAATCTATTACAGATATGGTTAGAGCATTGACTGATTGGTAGGAGTCAGCAAGTGGGGATAAAAGGACCCTCCCTTCCTCTATCCCTATTTCACTCTACCCTCTCCCCCAGCTCCCTCATGGTTCCGCCTCCTTCTTCTACTACCCATTGTTTTCAGGGCTCAATGCTTCCCCTCCCCCACCCCTTTGTCTTTCAAATTACTGGTCTTTCAACCGACGCTACAAGCGTTCTTCAAATCCATTCCACATCTGTCATTCTTTGAAGGGTTCCGGCCCGAAACGTCGTCTCATCGTTTCTGACTGATGCTGCCCGACCTGCTGAGTTCATCCAGCGTACTGAAAGTGTTGCTTTGATCTTTTACAGCATCTGCAGATTATTTTGTGTTTATAAAAGGATCCTTTTCTGGTTGGCTGCCAGTGATTAGTGGTGTTCTGCAGGGGTCGGTGTGAGGACCACTTCTTTTTATGCTGTATATCAGTGATTAAGATGATGGAATAGAAGGCTTTGTTGCCAAGTTCACAGATGATACAAAGATTGGTGGGAGGCAGGTAGTGTTGAGGAAACAGATTGGCTGCAAAAGGACGTGGACAGATTCGGAGAATGAGCAAGAAGGCGGCAAATGAAATACAATGTTGTAAAATGCATAGCATGCACATTGGTAATAGAAATAAATGTGCAGATTATTTTCTAAATGGGGAGAAAATCCAAAAATGTAATAGGCAAAGGGACATGGGAATTCTTTTTGCAGAATACCCTAAAGGTTAACTTGCAGGTAAAGTTGGTGGTGAGGAAGGCAAATGCAATGTTAGTATCTATTTCAAGTGGTCTAGAACACAAGAGCAAGGACAAAATGTTGAGGCTTTAGAAGGCACTGGAGATGCCTCACCGTGAGTATTGTAAACAGTTTTGGGCTCCTCATCTAAGAAAAGATGTGCTGGCAACGGAGAGGGTTCAGAGGAGGTGCACAAGGATGATTCTGGGAATGAAAGATTTATCATATGAGGAACATTTGATAGCTTTGGATATATACTTGTTGAAATTTAGAAGGATGAGGGGGGCGATCTCATTGAAACCTTTCGAATGTTGAAAGGCCTAGACTGAGTAGCTGTGGAAAGGATATTTCCCATGGTGGGGGAGTCTAGGACAAGAGGGCATGGTCTTAAAATAGAGGATTCTCCATTTAAAACAGAGATGCGGAGAAATTTCTTTAGCCAAAGGGTAGTGAATTTGTGGAATTTGTTACCACAGTGCTGTGGAAGCCAGGTCAATAGGTATATTTAAGGAAGAGATTGATATATTCTTGATTGGACATGGCATCAAAGGTTACAGGGAGAAAGCTAGGGAGAGGGGCGGAGGAGTGGAAAAAGGAACAACCATGATTGAATGTTGGAACAGACTCCATGGGCCAAATGGCCTAATTCTCTTACGTCTTATAGAAACATAGAAACATAGAAAATAGGTGCAGGAGTAGGCCATTCGGCCCTTCGAGCCTGCACTGCCATTTATTATGATCATGGCTGATCATCCAACTCAGAACCCCGCCCCAGCCTTCCCTCCATACCCCCTGACCCCCGTAGCCACAAGGGCCATATCTAACTCCCTCTTAAATATAGCCAATGAACTGGCCTCAACTGCTTCCTGTGGCAGAGAATTCCACAGATTCACCACTCTCTGTGTGAAGAAGTTTTTCCTAATCTCGGTCCTAAAAGGCTTCCCCTCTATCCTCAAACTGTGGCCCCTCGTTCTGAACTTCCCAACATCGGGAACAATCTTCCTGCATCTAGCCTGTCCAATCCCTTTAGGATCTTATACGTTTCAATCAGATCCCCCCTCAATCTTCTAAATTCCAACGAGTACAAGCCCAGTTCATCCAGTCTTTCTTCATATGAAAGTCCTGCCATCCCAGGAATCAATCTGGTGAACCTTCTTTGTACTCCCTCTATGGCAAGGATGTCTTTCCTCAGATTAGGGGACCAAAACTGCACACAATACTCCAGGTGTGGTCTCACCAAGGCCTTGTACAACTGCAGTAGTACCTCCCTGCTCCTGTACTCGAATCCTCTCGCTATAAATGCCAGCATACCATTCGCCTTTTTCACCGCCTGCTGTACCTGCATGCCCACTTTCAATGACTGGTGTATAATGACACCCAGGTCTCGTTGCACCTCCCCTTTTCCTAATCGGCCACCATTCAGATAATAATCCGTTTTCCTATTTTTGCCACCAAAGTGGATAACTTCACATTTATCCACATTAAATTGCATCTGCCATGAATTTGCCCACTCACCCAACCTATCCAAGTCACCCTGCATCCTCTTAGCATCCTCCTCACAGCTAACACTGCCCCCCAGCTTCGTGTCATCTGCAAACTTGGAGATGCTGCATTTAATTCCCTCATCCAAGTCATTAATATATATTGTAAACAACTGGGGTCCCAGCACTGAGCCTTGTGGTAACCCACTAGTCACCGCCTGCCATTCTGAAAAGGTCCCGTTTATTCCCACTCTTTGCTTCCTGTCTGCTAACCAATCAATACCTTACCCCCAATACTGTGTGCTTTAAGTTTGCACACTAATCTCCTGTGTGGGACCTTGTCAAAAGCCTTCTGAAAATCCAAATATACCACATCCACAGGTTCTCCCCTATCCACTCTACTAGTTACATCCTCAAAAAATTCTATGAGATTCGTCAGACATGATTTTCCTTTCACAAATCCATGCTGACTTTGTCCGATCATTTCACCGCTTTCCAAATGTGCTGTTATCACATCCTTGATAACTGACTCCAGCAGTTTCCCCACCACCGACATTAGGCTAACCGGTCTATAATTCCCCGGTTTCTCTCTCCCTCCTTTTTTAAAAAGTGGAGTTACATTAGCCACCCTCCAATCCTCAGGAACTAGTCCAGAATCTAACGAGTTTTGAAAAATTATCACTAATACATCCACTATTTCTTGGGCTACTTCCTTAAGCACTCTGGGATGCAGACCATCTGGCCCTCGGGATTTATCTGCCTTCAATCCCTTCAATTTACCTAACACCACTTCCCTACTAACATGTATTTCGCTCAGTTCCTCCATCTCACTGGACCCTCTGTCCCCTACTATTTCTGGAAGATTATTCATGTCCTCCTTAGTGAAGACAGAACCAAAGTAATTATTCAATTGGTCTGCCATGTCCTTGCTCCCCATAATCAATTCACCTGTTTCTGTCTGCAGGGGACCTACATTTGTCTTTACCAGTCTTTTCCTTTTTACATATCTATAAAAGCTTTTACAGTCCGTTTTTATGTTCCCTGCCAGTTTTCTCTCATAATCTTTTATCCCCTTCCTAATTAAGCCCTTTGTCCTCCTCTGCTGAACTCTGAATTTCTCCCAGTCCTCAGGTGAGCCATTTTCTATGCTTCTTCTTTGGAATTGATACTATCCCTAATTTCTCTTGTCAGCCACGGGTGCACTACCTTCCTTGATTTATTCTTTTTACCAAACTGGGATGAACAATTGTTGTAGTTCATCCATGCGATCTTTAAATGCTTGCCATTGCATATCCACCGTCAATCCTTTAAGTGTCATTTATGGTCTTATTAAATACAACACCAATCTTTATGTCATCTGCAAACTTATCAATTATACCTCTGACATTCAGATCTAGATCATCAATAGCAAACAGCTGGTAGAGCCACGGTTTCACAATTCAGTGACCCAGGTTTAATGCTGACATTGGGTGACATCTGTATCTGGAGTTTGTCCATTCTCCTTTTCAAGTTGAAGTTCAAGTTTAATTATCATGCAACCTTACATCAGTACCCATGAACTCAGCTGAACAAAACAGTGTACCTCTGGGGCCAAGGTGTAAACACAGTACAACAGTCATACACAGCACAAAACACATATAAGATAGCAGTCCAAAGAAAATTCAAAAAGCAGCCCAATATATTCACAAGTGACTTGGAATTCAGAGATCCTCCAACAACAACAACAATAATCATATAGTGATTAAGAATCATGAGCCCTAAAATCTTTGTGACTTGCCGCGTAGTATTTTGTGTGATTTATTTATACTTTATATTTTAAGATAATAAACTAGAATTAAGTTGCTTTGTTGTATATGCATGCATATTACCACATCTTCTGGACACTGATTAGTTTGGGACTGATTAATCCAGCCCAATACAGAGACACTCAGAGAACGACAAACTATTTGGTTTTTGTTCTCAAGCCATTAACTTGGTCTGATTTCTTTCACTCAAACAACATGTGTCCATTAACTCAGTGTTCAGCATACCCTCATAAATTAATTAGGTATTTTAATGGTCACTGCCTATTCATTATTCCCTCAATATCCTGACACAGAAAGGGAAAAGTTGTTACTTGACCTGACAGCCATTTACTTATTGTCTTGCAAAATCAAAAATACCACAGGTTCAATGCAATATTATTCTATGACTCTATAAACTGCAAGGGCTCTGTTTCAATATCTTAGTAAATCACTAATCACAATAAAATATCTTTCACCATCAGCTTCTGCCTACTAATTAAATACTGAAATCTGACATGCCTTCGTTATTATAATAGATGACTGAGATTAAGTGTGAATCACACAAACAATCTAGTTTACAATGTCACGAAATAAATAGAAGCACTAATATTGAGTTTTAAGACCTTCAGATTTGTATCACTTGTTGTCATTAGTCTACTTGGGAAGGAAAGACAAAAACAATTTTTTTTGTGCTCTCTGTGTTTTTCTTACCAAACAATGAGTTCCTTTGTCTTTTAGACAATAGACAATAGGTGCAGGAGTAGGCCATTCGGCCTTTCGAGCCAGCACCGCCATTCACTGTGATCATGGCTGATCATCCACTATCATTATCCAGTTCCTGCCTTATCCCCATAATCTTTGATTCCACTATCTTTAAGAGCTCTATCCATCTCTTTTTTGAAAGCATCCGGAGACTTGGCCTCCACAGCCTTCTGTGGCCGAGCATTCCAAATATCCACCACTCTCTGGGTGAAAAAGTTTTTCCTCAACTCCGTTCTAAATGGCCTACCCCTTATTCTTAAACTGTGGCCTCTGGTTCTGGACTCACCCATCAGCGGGAACATGCTTCCTGCCTGCAGCGTGTCCAATCCCTTAATAATCTTATACGTTTCAATACGATCCCCTCTCAGCCTTCTAAATTCCAGAGTATACAAGCCCAGTCACTCCAATCTTTTGACATATGACAATCCCGCCATCCCGGGAATTAACCTTGTGAACCTACGCTGCATTCCCTCAATAGCAAGAATGATATATTCTAAGTCGACTGGAAAATCCATTTATTTGGATTTATTCAATGATCAGTTGTAGGACTGCTAATCAATGCCTCCACCTCTCTCACCTGCTATAATTTTCAACCAAATGTCCTGATGGACACTTTTAATTTGATCTCTCCAGTCTTTCTAGGTGTGGCTTCTGCAAGTTTCTGTAATGAGATAATAATCCATCTTGGTCTAGAATTTGTACTGTATACAGAACTCTACATTAAAATCAAATTATACATTGATTTTAAAAACTCTTTTATTCCCTCTCAGTACTGGGAAGTGGTCATGATGTTGTATGATTCATTTTGTTCACATGGAACATCAACTGTAAACTTAAGAACATAAGAAATGGGAGCGGGAGTAGGCCATCTGGCCCACCGAGCCTACTCCACTATTCAATAGGATCATGGTTGACCTGACCATGGACATATCTCCTCCTACCTGCATTTTCCCCATAACCCTTACTTCCCCTACTATGCAAAAATTTATCCAACCTTGCCACTCAATTGAATTTCTAAGCCCTAATGTTCCATTCCATATAGAGGAGATTTTAAAGCTATACTCAGCCCTTTCTTCTCCGACTTGGCAGTTCCTCAAGTTTGAAGATAGCTCATGTTGTTGTGCATTCTGAGCTACTCCTGGAAGATAAAGATAGCAGCTTTGAAATGAAATACACAATGATAATTACCTCAAAAAAAAATCTATTTGACTCAGTCTCCGTAATGCATCCGTATGCAACAGCCACTAGGAGTGATCACCACCCCGTTCTAATTGTAAAAATGAGAGTTCTTCTCCATAACAACATTATCCATTCTGTTGCGTAAAATGACCATTTGGTTAACGGGTGGGGGGGCAGCTTAGAACAAATAGAGCTGGCTCAAACTTAGCACACATAAGCAGCAGTAAAAAGGTATGCACTGCACCACACTCTGTAACCTTGTTGCCTACTGTGCATGTCACCCAATTCTAACCATCATGCCTGGTTCAATAGGATAGACTATCTCGTTTGATGCAAGCCCAATTAAATTAACTCCATTGTCTTACACTGTATCTCTTGAGCAGCCAGCCCTGTGCAGTGGACCAGCAGTCTGTGCTCTATTTTCAGTGCTGTTTGCTTGCAAAGTTTTCCTTGCAATTTCAGACTGATTATTGCTTGCAATTTACATTTAAAACTGAAGACTAAGGCACTACACCGGATAATTTTGAAAACAAAGCTTTTCCTCTTTCTTTTGACCCTCCGTCCACACTGAAACGGCGTTTTCATCCCCCAAGAACAGAGCTTTTCTAAAACACTCTCCAGAGTGTGTAAATTTGAAAACGATTGTTGCACGTTGTAGTGTAGACGGGGTGAATGGAGAGATTTAAGAACTCTGTCTTGACAACACCACAACAACAATGCATTTTCTGCTTCTGCTTGGTACTGCGCAAGCACTGCCGGGCGGCTGTTATAACGCACAGTCGATGTGAATGGCGTGAGAGTTAAATTGTAAAGTGAGTTTTTTTGACTAGATACACTAAATTGATTTGATTGAGTCTATCCTTAAAAATACTAATGTCAGAAATACTGCGCAGGTCTGGCGGCAGAAGATTCCACTCTCTTGTCGATCTTGGGTAGAGGACAGCTTCATGCGTGTGTTGTTTACTTTATTGTCTATGTTAATAGCTTGTTTGGAGTTAAACATCTCCGGATTCTCCACTGATTTGCTTTCCAGTCGTTTCTAACTCGCAGAAACAGCTCGACTTCATTGTCTGTCTAAACGAAGAAGTCCGGTCTGCTTCTCCAGCGGAGGTTTTCTTTGTATTCCTCAAGGACATTGTTGAAAACTTTCTTTCACTGTTGTTGTTGGTACTCTAGTTTTTGACCAATGGAAATACCACAACACCGCCGCGGAAACATAAATATTATACTGTTTCCTCTTCGCTTGTTTTCTGTAGATGTGTCTGCACATGCCCAGTAGGAGTAGATTCCCCCAAATATCCGTTTTAATGTAGACAGAGTTATTTTGAAAAACACCTAGTGTGGACGCCTGTCATTTTTACTCGAAATCGGTGTTTTCAAAATTATCCCGTCTACTGTGGACGTAGCCTAACTCCAGTTTATGATATGAAGCTAAAATAAAGAATATTGTTTGGAAGTTTAACATATTCAAAAACAACTCTGATCTCTAGAAGTGTCAGCTGCTGTTGGAAAGCCGAGCTTGGCAAAAGAATCTTCCTCCAGGCCCTGGATGGTAAATATGCATCACAATTACTTTCTTGTCTTAAAAATCTGTGGCAAGATCCAGCTCCTGATACCCATTGTTTCAATGGTGGGTTCCCTCTTCTCTACCAATGAGGAAATACTTTCAGATAACAAAGTAGTTTAATCACAGTTAGACAAATAGTTCTTAACACACTTATAACACCCAAAGAGGGATTCTGATTTATCCCAACCATTGATAAATCAACTCTGCCTGTGACCATGTTTGATGCACTAAGTGATATAAACCCATTGTTTAACATTTGGCTAAAGCAGACAAGAGATATGATGGTCAACTCACTTTTATAACCGTAGCTCTGGAACCGCCAGCTCCATTGTGTGCCAGCATCCTGTGCTCTGTAAACAATGTTGTTTACAAAGCTGTATTTCAAAGATTCAATTTAATGTCAGAAAAATGTGTACAATATACATCCTGAAATGCTTTTTCTTTTTTTTTGTAATTTATTTTTTATTGAAGTTCATCATCAAACAAACATTTCTATTAAGATGTATTTCAGATACTGTACATATATATCATATAATCATATTTGTCCCAAATCTCCACATAATATTTATCTGAGGTATACACTTATAGAAAGGAGAGGGGTGTAAGAACAATCAAAAGAAGAAAACTATGTACAAAGTAGGGAGTGATCGTTTTTTACAACATATCCATTGACTTGTGAGAATAAAATCAGACCTATGAGGTGTTATGTAGTTCATTTTTCCCAGTATGAAACAAATTGTTCCAACTTATGATTAACAGATACCGTTATCTTCTCCATTTTGTAAATGTCCATTGTAATTTCCATCCATACATTTAAAATATTTAATGAATATACTGCTGGTGGCTGGTAAAAAGAACCTTACCAGGAAATGGTTATCACAGGAGAAATGTTTTTTCTTCACAAAACCAGAGAAGTGCCCCAAAGAATGAGCGACAGTTAAACATGAGAACCCCAAAGTAACCCCCCTCCCACGCTTAAGCGGCAGCAAGACAATGATACTGCCCTCCCCCCGGCAATCAAAAGTGCACCCGTTACCGACCACAAGCATGAGCTAAGTGATAGCAAAGACGCGGACCTTGCAGTTACTCCAAAGACTATCGCACTTCATCTGGCATTCGGCAACCAACGGGTTCTCTCTCTCCGTAATTGAAGTCGCTTCGTTGCTACTGAGACTAAATCCATGAAGAACTGGAGTACCTTCTCTGCATGGGTTGCAGCATTTCAAGGCAACTCATCACCAACTTCCCAAGTGCAGTTAGGTCTGCAGAATAAATACAGACCTGAATTAGTAATAATTCACACATACATGAGTTAGTAAGAAAGATACCATCAGAATGAAGTTGACAAGCTTTTTGCTTTTCCAACTTCTGGTTACCTGGATAGTCTTTTCCATTGGGAATGCACATTGTAAAAGTGGATTTCTTTGCTTACTACCAGCATTTTTTTAAATAACAAAAAAATATGCTTGCCCAAATGTTCGAAACACACTTCTACTTGGCAACATCCAGCCATGGCAATTTGTGAAAATTATCCCTTTGTGGTTAACATTGAATGTCATTTTCTTTATACATCTGTTGCTAAGTGCCTGATTTCATAAAGATGAATGTTGACTCTTACTGCTGCGATAGATAACGAAGTCTCTAAGTAGTGATATGAAAGAATTTGGGACTAGAAAAATTAAATAATAATCCTTTTTTCCATTTGTACCATTTTGATAAAAATCATTTGGCTGGTTTTACTATGACTTTAGGTGACTACCCTATCAGTATTCCCTTAAATATAGAACATTGCGGACAAAAATTAAGATATTTTTTCTCAAATTTGTAGGTTCATTGTTGCATCATTAACATGCAAAAATCTTAATTAACTTGCTCTTTTTACACCATAAGACCATAAGACATAGGAGCAGATTTAGGCAATTGGCCCATCAAGCCTGCTCCACCATTACATCATGGTTGATTTTCTTATCTGGCTTAACTCTATACTCTTGCCTTCTTCTAGTAACCTTTAAAGTCCTTAATAATCAAAAACCTTACAAATTTTTTCTTTAAATATAATCAATGACTTGGCCTCCACAGTTGTCTCTGGCAATGAACTGCAGATTCACCACCCTTTGGCAAAAGAAATTCCACCTCACTGCTGTTCTAAAGGAATGTCCTTGCATTCTGAGGCTGTTCCCTCTGGTCCTAGACTTGTTCTCCATCGAAAACATCTTTTCCACACCCATTCTGTCCAGGCCTTTCAAAATTCAATAGGTTTCAATGAGATCCCCCCTCATTTTTCCTGCAGTTTCAAAGTTATTATCATAATTTATTGGCAAGAGAAAGAGAATTACAGTACGTTAAAATAGACCGTGGCATAGGTACATGAGAACATAACAAATATTCTAAAAGGAAAAGGATTTCTTTCCTTTATGACTATTTTACTTAGAAATATATTTTGCATACATTCCCCCAGGGAATGTCCTAACAAATCAACTCCTGAGAGGATAAAGCTACTCAAAATGAATTCCTGATTTCTACTTGTACTATATTGAAATTCTCCAAGAGGACGACAATCTTGTTGTGGTTTGGAGGCTTATGTACCTCAATAACGTGGAGAACTATATTGGGCGGAGTCAGGGCTTTATGCTTTGGCTTTTGGTAGGATTTTCCATGCCAAACAAGTTGATAGTTTCCTGACTGGTCAGGGCACCAAAGGATATGGCGAGAAGGCAGGTGTATGGGATTGAGTGGGATCCGGGATCAGCCATAATGGAATGATGGAGCAGACTCAACGGGCTGAATGGTCTAACTCTTCTCTTATGCATTATAGTCTTATAGTCTAAATGGTCTAAGAGAGGTCCTCTAATTCTCCAGGCTCGGGGGTTCAGCTCAGTGCTAACAACCCTGACTGGTTAATTGAAATTGTTATGGAAGCAGCAATGAAGGATCATTCTACATCTGAGTGTGATGGCATTCCTGAGTCTCCACCTGGGACTTGCATGACTGACAGTGGTGAAAACGAAGAGGAAGCTAATGACATGATGAAAGAAGCCCTGAGCACCACCAGAGTTAGAGGATTTTCATTGCTGCCCTAAATGCCAGTGTCATAACAGGCAGTAAGTAAGTTTACTGAAATGTCCAGATTTCCATTTAACATTTCAAAATAGGTTTTAAACGGTGGGCTACTGAAGATATTTCGATGAATCTGACAGGAAAGGAATTATGATCTTCCATTCTGTCTTTGATCATCTTGATCTCTGTAGAAAGCAGGAACCTATCAAAGGGCTCAGCCTTATCAACTTCTGCTTTATATCTAGTTATGGACTTTGATACAAAGGCAATTTCATAGATAAAATGAAAAAAAAAAGATAAAATAAAATAATTGGTATAAAATTATTTTCTATAGCTTGCAATCTTAGGCTTAAAGGAGGCTGTTTCGTGACAAAGTAGAGTTTCAGCAGATGACATTATTAAAAACAGAGGATGCACAGGTATTATGTACTGAAGGTATAGAGAGTAGACTGTAATGTGTGAATGCAACACTGCTTTGATGTCTCTGCTATCAAACTGGAGTTCAATGCTCCCACTGATGCCCTCTGTTAGCCTTGCACAGTTCAACATACGTTCATCAGCGGGAAAGGAACTTAATGCATTTCCCCGACCACCAATGATACTTAAAAGGGATTATTGATGCAGTTTATATTAATTGATTTCCGATAGCTGTTGATATGAAAGTGCAAGTGTCTGGTATTTTCTCAAGTCTATTAAAGATCCTGAAATCTAAATGAACTGTTATGGAAAGTTTTGAAGGATAAGTTAGTATCAGAGTCGGAATCCGGTTTAATATCACCGGCATATGTTGAGAAATCTGATGTTATGCAGCAGCAGTACAGTGCAATACATACTAATAAAAACTGTAAATTACAGCAACAAGTATATATATTTTTTAACCTTAAATTAAATAAGTAGTGCAAAAAGATAAAAAAGTAGTGAGGTAGTGTTCATGGGTTCATTGTCCATTCAGAAATCTGATGGCAGAGGGAAAGAAATTATACCTGAATCATTGAGTGCGTGTTTTCAGACTTCTCCATGGATTGTCACCTTGTCGTGGTGGAGAAGCTTGTGTGGTCCTGTGATCCCGAGAGCGCTGCCGTCTGGAGCTATGCTCCTGGTAGGGCCACCCATGGTGGTAAGGTCGAGGATGAGGTCCCTGACAAAGAACAATCCAACCAAGACCTCAACGGTGGAACAGGCGGACGAAGTTACTTCGAACTCAACGGCTGTGAAGGCGGATGAAGGCAGCAACAAACTCATCAGTTCCAATCGTGGTTTCCATGCCATTGGAATCTGTTGGTTGATTTGTGAAGTATCGTGTGCTTCTTGGAGTGCAGCATCAAGTACACATTAAACAAATTCACTCTGTGGGCCACTTCTTCAGAAAGAAGACCATCATTCTCGACCTGAAGGGATAGCCACGACAATGATGACAGTTTTCAGACTCCTGTACCTCCTCCCTGATGGTAGCAATAAGAAGCGGGTATATCCTGGGTGAAGAAGTTCCTTAATGATAGATGCAGCCTTTTTGAAGCATCGCTCCTTGAAGATGTCTTGGATGCTTAAATACATGAGAGGCTTTTAAGAGATGTTTGGATAGGCACATAGATTTCAGGAGAATGGAGGGATATGGACATGATGTAGGTAGGAGGGATTAGTGTTTGGGTGTTTTTGATTTGTTCTTTACCTGGTTCAGCATCACATTGTGGGCCAAATGGACTGTTTCTATGTTCTATGCTGGGTCGGCTAGTGCCCATGATGGAGCTGGCTGAGTTTACAACTTCCCGCAGCTTATTTCAATCCTGAGCAATGCCCCCTCCAATACCAGCTGGTGATGCAGCCAGTTAGAATGCCCTCCATAGTAGGTCTGTAGAAATTTGTGAGTGTTCCCATCTTTAGGACTCTGCACACATTGGCTGTTGTCCGACATGACTGGATTAGCTGATATTCTGCAGAAACACCCCAACCTTGCATTCTACGGATATATCATAATGCTGTTTAGCTAGGATACAAAAATAATGGAAAGAAAGAAAGAAAAAGAAAGAAAGAAAGAAAGAAAGGAAGAAAGAAAGAAAGAAAGAAAGGAAAGAAAGATTGGCTTTATTTATCACGTGTATTGAACCATCGAAACATAGCATGAAGTACATTGTTTGTGTTGTGGATGCACTGGAGGCAGCTTGCAAGTGTCGCCATGCTTCAGGGGCCAACATAGCATGGCCCCATCCCACAATTTATTAACCCTAACTGTATGTTGTATGTCTTTGGAATGTGGGGGGAAACCTGGCTTTGTGCTCCTCCGCTGCATTTCCACCTCAACGGCTGGAGGCTACTGGTCCTCAGTGGAGGTAATTATAGAGATTTGACCTTGAGCTGCTCTGATTGCACCACATTGGTGATATCTAGAGCAGACTATGCATGCCAGCTGTAAAGCAGCAGTTAGTGCACAGGAGAAGCAGCAAGGCTAGAATTCCCTGAGAGAAGACAGCAGATTTCAGGCCACTGCCGCTGCCATGACTGGGTAGACTTAACTGGTCAGTGCTGAAATCTTGCTAGAACTGAGATGTTGCAACATTTCTGGGTCCAAAATGGAGTTGCCCAGAAATCATTTGCATGTTGTATAGGATAAGACCCAAACTTTTCAGTAAGTCCTGTGCAAAATCCTTCATTCTCCATGATGATTCATTTAAGTTTTTCTTACTGGATTCCCAAGAATTTCACTGTTTCCTGCGGGCTGCATCATCAGAGAGTTGATCGAAATCTTGTGCAGTGGAAACCGTGTCCAACCACACCCTCTGTGAAGATGGGTCTCAGCTGCTCCTATTGACTATCCAGGCTGCAGGTTGCTCGGCTTCCCCATCTCGAACTGTACTCATCACAGTGCAAGCTATCCTATCAATTATCTGATAACTGAGCTGGTGTCTTCACTTCAATTTCCAGGAGTGTTCATTCTTCTCAGCTGTCTCACTCTTCCAACTCTTGCTCCACCGTATTACCTTGCCGTTGTAATCCTTGATGATCTGAAATCAAAAGGGTACAAGGGTGAAGCTGTGAGTGTAAGTATTTGAGATAGGCTTCTACGTCATCAAGAACCCACTGTGGAATGTGGGAGATGTGGCATGAGAGAAGGGGGATCAGGTTATGAGAATTTTGTCACCTCCTATTATTTCACCAACAGAGCTCAAAGCATAGTATCTGAATAAATATCAGGTCTATTACCACCTACATATGTCATGAAACTTGTTGCTTTGCCACAGCAGTACAGTACAATACATTAAAAAATCTATATATAAAATTACTGTATATACTGGCTTTCTGTGACCATGATTGTTCATGGCAAAATTTTCTGCGGAAGTGCTGCCTTCTGGGCAGTGTCTTTACAAGATGGGTGACCCCAGCCATTACCAATACTCTTCAGAGGTTGTCTAACGGGCGTCAGTGGTTGCATAACCAGGACTTGTGATATGCATCAGCTGCTGATACGACCGTCCATCACCTGCTCCCATGGCATCACATGACCCTGATTGGGGTGGCTAAGCTGGTGCTGCACTTTGCCAAAGGTGATCTGCAGGCTAGCGGAGAGAAGGAGCACTTTACCCTTCCTTTGGCGCAGTTGTATCTCCACCCAGCCACTGTTAAGTTAAATTAAAGTAAATTAGTAGTGCAAAGAGAGAACAAAAATAGTGAAGTAGTGTTCATGAGTTCATTGTCCATTCAGAAATCTGATGACAGAGGGAAAGAAGTGGTTCCTAAAATGTTGAGTGTGTGTCTTCAGCCTCCTGTGCCTTCTCCACAATGGTAGTAATAAGAAGAGGGCATTTCCTGGGTGGTGGGGTTTTTTAATGATGGGTGTCAACTGCTTGAGGCATCATCTTTTGAAAATGTTTTCAATAGTTGGGGGGCTAGTGCCCATGATGGTGATGGCTGTCTCTACATCCTTCTGCAGCTTTTTCCAGTCTTGTGCCATGGCCCCTCATTCTAGACGGTGGTGCAACCAGTTAGAATGCTCTCCACAGTGCGTCTGTAGAAATTTGCTACAATCTTTGGTGACGTACCAGAGCTCCTCAAACTCCTGATGAAATATAGCCATGTTCTTGCAAGGATATTCCTGTTCTTTTGCTCTAAGGTGGACTGATGGTCGTGGACTGATGAAACTTCATGAAGTTTCACGCTGCTCTAGTACATCCGTTAGGTGGTGCTGCCGTTGTGGAGATGGGCAAGAGTTTGGATGGTGGGGAGGGTGTCATGGGCAGTGACTGTATAGCTGAAAATACTTTATGCTTAACATCACAGATAATAGTTTAACGAAGCATAAGCTTGTCAAGTTCGCTTAGATGCAGCAAGTTGCTTCTAAGGAAAAAAGAAAGGATTGGTCATTGAGCAAGCAATATTTAAAACTGAATGATTCATCAATTAGATATCATCTAGTTGCGTGTTTCACATAAAAACAGTCCAGCATAATTTTTGGCGCATGAACGTCTTACATCATAATGATTATCTGATTCAAATGTCTTGGCTAATTGAGCATCCTAATTATATCTAAATCAGCATGCCATATACTAATTGATAACCCACTCTCTTTGCATTTTAATAAAGAGCCTTTGTTTTATCTAACTGTGTTCAAGCATCTATTTGAGCTCATCAGGTTTTGCTCCTGATGAAGATTAAAAGGATATATGTAATTCAATTCAATGTGAAAATGCGTTCAGTATGTTATTTTCTTGCTACACAGACATGGCAATTGAATGAAAAGCACATTAGGCTCACTCAGCGTGTCTTCCTTATCAATGTATAGTTTGCTTCGCGAGCTCTTATGTTTAAAAAAAGGTGAAGTCAGTCAGATATCCATCCAGTGAACCATCATTTAAAACAAATAAATTACCAGTGAGGGACAAAGTAATTACCAGTGAGAGGAAGATACAGCTGCATGGATAATTCGCCCCATTGTTATTTTTTTCCAGAGCTGTGATAAATCTTTCTCAGCCTTAAGGGTTATGCTTCATAGTCCACAAAGTTCACAGTGTAGAGCACTTGTAAAAATTGATCCATTTTGACACCCATGGAAATATATTGACTCACCAAGTATCCACATCATCTTGTGAGAAGCTCAAATATTACCTCATGCTTAGATTTCTGTGCTTTGCAATGTTCAGGTTTAATTACATTTGTGGATAAAATCCTGGGCTGTTCACATTTTCAGAGACCAAATTATTTTTCTTCATCTTGCAGTTTTGCTCCTGTGATTTTTTTTTAATTTATTGATTCCTTGCTATCGTGCAGTTTTGTTCAAATTCATATTCAGATTTATTTAATACATGTACATTGAAATATACAATGAAATGAGTGTTTGCATGAACAACCAGCAAACCCAAGGATGTGCTGCAAGCATTGCCACCCATTCTGATGCCAAAGTAGCATGCCCACAATGCTCCACCGAACAACACAAGCAGTAACAATAACAGAACAAAACATGACAACAACAGCAAAAATAAACCCCCTTTCCATCCTTCCCATCCACCCACCAGCCCATTCACACAGCCAGACCGACCTCCAACCCTGGACAGGCTGCCTCCAGGCCAACAGTCCTTGTTCCCAGATCCTCAGATTTGCAGACATTGGGCCTTGAACTTTGGGCCACCCCAGCATGCAATCATGGGTTTAAACTTCGGGCTTCAACTTCAGATTCACATGAACCTCTGAACCAGGTGCTTCTGGCCCTGCTGATTCCTTCAGACTCTCATGGCTCCTTTGGGCTTTTATCTCATTATTTTATCTCATTATTCATTCTGCCCTGGACTTCAACCTTCAGCTTTGTCCTCTGAACTTCACTGGCTTTGACCTTTGGGTGGGCCTCTACTTCTAAACTCGTATGGACATTGACTTCCGGACTCACACTGAACTCGGACTCCAGTGACCTGGGGATAATAGGTCCTAGAAACTCCTGCCCATACCTGAGTCTTGCTGCCCTGGGACCAGTCTCTGTCCTTGCGATTGTTGTTCTCCATCTTGAGGATCACTGATCTCCTCAGTATCTATGACTTGACTTCCAGGATCGCTGACATTCAAACGTGGAGCATTTTGACCTAGACTCAAACTTCCGCCCAGACTTTTCATTTGAACTTCCCCTTATCGCTGTGCCTGAATCCTAACCTAGCCACTAACTCCCCTTCTGTCCCCAAAACCATTGCAACAAACCTAAAAGAACAACAAAATCAACAGAGACCTGAGCCCATCACCAACTTGACCAGAATCATTTACAGTTGCCATTTAATTTCTTTCCCATGAGGCCAATATTCCACCATTTGGATTATTAGTGAGTCCCCAGAGTCTATTCTGCTGTAAATGGCAGATCACCCTCACCACTGAGCCTAAACTTACCCATAATGCATTGAGATACATTATCCAGCACTGGTTGTCAGCTTGGGATCTAAATGGGGAACTGGATCTCAAATTAGAAATCTTCAATCAACTAAAATTTAAAATGTTACCGTCCTCGAGAAGAGATAATGAGCACAATGAGTTGGGGATCACGGTTGTTATTTTAAGATCCAAAGATTTTTCATTCTGAGTCAATAAAAAACCTCCCACAGTTGTTTGCTCAGAGTATAAGAAACTTTGTTACAGATAGGAGTTATCTTGTCCTCTTGATAGCCAGTGATTTATCATTCTCTATTTTTATGTAGTCTTGGTGATAAGGACGGTATGTTCTCAATTTGACTACAATCAGCATACAATTTTAATATAACAACTCTGGAGAGTATAACCTACCACTTCATCATCCCACAAAGTGACCTGTTGGCTCCTTTAGCCAATGAACTGTCAAAATCCTACAGTAGGTTATATATCATAAACTAACAATATTCAAATTCAGATTTATTTATTACATGTACATTGAAACATACGGTGAAATGTGTCATAGAGTCATTGGAAATTACAGCACAGAAACAGGCCCTTTGGCCCATCTAGTCCAGGCCAGATCATTTAAACTGCTTACTCCCATTAACCTGCACCCAAACTATAGCCCTCTATACCCTGACCATCCATTCTATTCAAACGTCTCTTAAATGTTGAAATTTAGCTCATGTGCAGCACTTGTACTGGCAGCTTGTTCCACACTCTCACGACCGTCTGAGTGAAGAAGTTTCCCTTCACGTTCCCCTTAAACCTTAGAAACCATGGAAAAACTACGGCACAGAAACAGGCCTTTTGGCCTTTCTTGGCTGTGCCGAACTATTTTCTGCCTGGTCCCACAGACCTGCACATGGAACATATCCCTCCATACACCTCCCATCCATGTATCTGTCCAATTAAGAAAGAGGGGTGCCCAAACCTTTCATCTTTAACCCTTAACACATGACCTCTACTGTACTCCCATCCAACCTCAGTGGAAAAAATCTGCTTGCATTTATCCTATTGATACCCCTCAAAACTTTGTATACCCCTATCAAATCTCACCTCAATATTCTACATTCCAAGGAATAAAGTCCTAATGTATTCAACCTTACCTTATTGCTCAGGTCCTTCAAACCCGCCAACATCCTTATAAGTTTTCTTTGTACTGTTTCAACCTTATTAACATCTTTCCTGTAGGCGGGTGACCAAAATTACACACAATGTTCCAAATTAGGCCTCACCTTTAATAGGTTTCAATATGTGCAGTTAATGTCGGAGAAATGCAAACAATATACATGCTGAAATTTTTTTTCTTCGCAGACATCCATGAAAACAGAGGGGTGCCCAAAGAATGAATGACAGCTAAAATGTTAGAAACCCAAAGCACCCCCCAACTCCCCCTCCCACTTACAAGCAGCAGAAAGGCAACAACCCCTACCCCCCACCCACTCTCACTAGCAAAAAAGCATCAGCACCCTTCAACGAGCACTCAAGCGTGCAGCAAAGCATCGATAAAGACACACACTTGCAGTACACCAAAAATTACTCATTCGCCCAATAATTCGACATACCTGTACAATGCAATACATGATAATATAGAAAGGAAAAGAGATAAATAAATAAATAAATTATAGTAAGTGTATATTCACATACTGAATAGATTTTAAATAGTGCAAAACAGAAATAATATATATTAAAAAAGTGGTTTCAATGTCCATTTAGGAATCATATGGAAGAGGGGAAGAAATTGTTCCTGAATCACAGACTGTGTGCCTTCAGGCTTCTGTACCATGTTCCTGATAGTAACAAAGAGAAGAGGGCATGCCCCGAATGATGGAGGTTCTTAATAATGGATGTTGCCTTCCTGAGACACTGTTCCTTGAAGATGTCTTGGATACTATGGAGCTGGTACCCAAGTTGGAGCTGACTATGTTACGACTTTCTGTAGCTTCTTTCGGTCTTGTGCAGTAGCCCCCTCCCTCTCTTACCAGACAATGAAGCAGCCTGTCAGAATGCTCTCCACAGACAAACACAATCTCTTCAAACTCCTGATGAAATACAGCAGCTGTCTTGCCTTTTTTATAGCAGCATCGATATGTTGGGACCAGGTTAGATCCTCAGAGATCTTGACATCTAGGAACATGAAATTGCTCACTCCGTCCACTTCTGATCCCTCTATAAGGATTGGTTCATGTTTCCTCGTCTTACCCTTCCTAAAGTCCACAGTCTGCTCTTTGATCTTACTGACATTGAGTGGAAGGTTAATGCTGTGACACCACTCAACTGGCTGCTTTATCTCTCTCCTGTACAACCTCTCATCTTCATCTGAGATTCTACCAACAGTGGTTGCATCACCAGCAAATTTATTGATGGTATTTGAGTTATACCTCGCTGCACAGTTGTGGGTATAGAGAAAGTAGAGCAGTGGGCTAAGCA
Organism: Mobula birostris; assembly: GCF_030028105.1. NCBI lineage: Eukaryota > Metazoa > Chordata > Chondrichthyes > Myliobatiformes > Myliobatidae > Mobula > Mobula birostris. Next base: position 19,984,717 of record NC_092370.1, on the reverse strand, counting down.
CACACCTCTGAGGGGCACCAGTGTTGATCATCAGCAAGGAGGAGATATTATCACCAAGCCGCACAGATTGTGCTCTCCTGGTTAGGAAGTTGAGGATCAAATTGCAGAGGCTCTCTTCATGCGCATTATCCCTGCCTAATCAAGAATCTATCAACCCCTGCCTTAAATATAAATAAAGAGTTGGTCTCCACAGCTGCCTGTGGCAAAGAATTCTATTGATTCTCCATTCTGTAGCTAAAAATATTCCTCCTTATCTCCACTCTAAAAGGACATCCCTCTCTTCTGAGGCTGTGTCCTCCGATCTAAGGCTTTCTCACCACAGGAAACATTCTCTGCACATCCACTCTAACAAGGCCTTTTATCATTGGATAGGGCTCAATGACGTTATCCCTTATTCTTCTGCATTCCAGTGAATACAGGCCCAGAGCCATCAAAAGCTCTTCATATGACAAGCCATTCAATCCTAGAATTGTTTTCGTGAACCTCCTTTGAACCCTCTTCAGTTTCAGCACATCCTTTCTAAGATAAGGGACCCAAAACTGCTCACAATATTCCAAGAGAGGCCTCACCAGTGCTTTATGAAGTTTCAACATTACATCCTTGCTTTTCTATTCTAGTCCTCTTGAAATGAATGCTAACACATTGCATTTGCCTCCCTCGCCACAGACTCAACATACAAATTAACCTTTAGCAAATCCTGTACAAGGACTACCCCCCCACCGCCCGCATCTCAGTTTTTTGTATATTCTCTCCACTTAGAAAAGAGTCAGTCCTTTCATTTACTCTGCCAAAGTGCATGACTATACACTTCCTGACACTGTATTCCATCTGCCATTTCTTTGATCATTCCCCAAATCTGTTTAAGTCCTTTCATAGCCTCACTATTTCTTCAGAACTACCTGGCCTTCAGCTACCTTCATACCACCTGCAAACCTAGCAGCAAAGCCATCAACTCCATTATCCAAGTCATTGACATTTCGTGTAAAAAAAAATTGGCCCCAAAACAGACCCCCATGGAACACCACTACAGCCGTGCAGCCGGTCAAAAAAGGCTCTCTTTATTACCACACTTCACCTCCTGCCAATCAGCCACTGTTTTATCCATTCTTGATTCTTTTCTGTAATACCATGGGCTCAAAGCTGTTAAGCAGCTTCATCAGCTTCACTCCATGTGATATCAAGAAACGGCTGAAAGCACTGGATACTGCAAAGGCTATGGGCCCAGACAAAATTCCAGCAATAATCCTGAAGGCTTACGCTGTACAGTTTGTTGCACCACTAGCCAACTTGTTCCAGTACAGCTACAACACGGGCATTTACCTGGCAATATGGAAAATTGCCCAGGTATATCCTGTACACAAGAAACAGGACAAGTCCAACCCAGCCTATTATCAGCCTACTCTCAATCATCAGCAAAATAACAGAAGGGGTTATCAACAGTGCTATCATGCAGCACCTACTCAGCTTACAGCTGCCCAGTTTGGGTTCTGTCAAAGCCACTCAGCTCCTGATCTCATCACCTACTTGGTCCAAACATGGATGAAAGAGCTAAATACCAGAGATGTGGTGAGAGTGATAGCCCTCAACATCAAGGCAGCATGTGACCGAGTATGACATCAAAGTACCCTAGCTAAAATGGAGACAATGGGAATTAGGGAAAAAACCCTTTGTGGGTTTTAATCATACCTGGCACAAAGGAAGATGGTTGTAGTGGTTGGAGGCCAATCATCTCATCTTCAGGACACCACTGCAAGAGTTCGTCAGGGAAGTGTCCAAGTACCAACCATCTTCAGCTGTTTCATCAATGACCTTCCTTCCGTCATAAGGTCAGAAATGGGGATTTTTGCAGGTGACTGCACAATGTTCTGCACCATTCATGACTCCTCAAATAGTGAAGCAGTTCACACCCAGATGCAGCAGGACCTGGACAATATCCAGACTTGGGCTGACAAGTGGCAAGTAACATTCGAGCCATGCAAATGCCAGACAATGACCATCTCCAACAAGAGAGGCCCTAACTATTGTCCCTTGACCTTCAGTGTTATCACCATCACTGAATCCTCTACTGTCAACATCCTGGGAGTTACCATAGACAGGAAACTGAACTGGTCTCGCCATATAAACACTGTGGCTACCAGAGCAGGTCGAAGGCTAGGAATCCGGCGGCATGTAACTCACCTCCTGACTCCCTGAAGCCTGTCCACCATCTACATGGCTCAGGTTGGGAGTGTACTGGAATACTCACCACTCACCTGGATGAGTGCAGCTCCATCAACATTCATGAAGTTTGACACCATCCAGTACGAGGCAGCCCACTTGATTGGTACCCCTTCCACAAGCATCCAATCCCTCCACCATCAATGAACAGCTGCAGCAGTGTGTACCATCTACAAGATACACTGCAACAACACACCAAAGTTCCTAAGGCAGCACCTTCCAGACCCACAACCACCACCATCTAGAAGGATGAGAAAAGCAGATACCTGGGAACACCATCGCTTGGAAATCCTCCTCCAAGTCACTCACCACCCTGACTTGGAAACATATCACTGTTCCTTAATTGTCGGTGAGTCAAAATCATGGATTCCCTCCCTACTATGGGTGTTCCTACACCTCAGGGACTGCAGCGGTTCAAGAAGGCAGCTCATCACCACCTCCTCAAGGGCAACTAGGGATGGGCAATAAATGCTGGCTTAGCTGGAGACACCCACATCCCGTAAGTGAATAAATAAATAAAAATAAATGGCACCTTGATAAAGGTCTTCTGAAAATCCAAGCACACAACATGAACCAATTCTCCATTGTCTGACTAGTAGCTATTACTTCAAAGAATTCTAGCAGATAGGTCGGACAAGATCTTCCCTTGAGGAAACTACATTGACTACGGCCTATTTAAGCATATACTCCGAAATACCCTGAAACCTCACCATAATAATTGACTCCAACTTCTCCCGAACTATTGAGGTCAGATTAACTGGCCTATAGTTTTGTTTCTTCTGCCTTTCTCTCTTCTTGAAGAGTGGAGTGACATTTACAATTTTCCAGTCTTCCGGAACTATTCCAGAATATAGTAATTCTTGTGTCTGAGTCGACTAAGCAAGTGGTGCTGCTGGAGCTGACAGTCCCATGGGAAGATAACTTAGAAGACGCCTTTGAAAGAAGCTCTCCAAGTACGCAGGACTGGTCAGCAACTATCAGCAGGCTGGATGGAGAGTGAGGTGTCTCCCAGTGGAGGTTGGTTGTAGGGGATTCGTAGCCCATTCTTTAGTTAGAGCCTTCAGCATTTTGGGCATCGAGGGAGAGAGGAAGAGGAGAGCCATCCGCAGTACCACAGATGCGGCAGAGAGGGCCTCAAGATGGCTGTGACTCAAGAGAGGGAAGCCAAGGAGTCATAAGTAGCTAGCCATCTGGACGCAAGTTGGAGTCTGATCAGCCCCAGCTGGGTCACCTGGAGGAGCTTGTATGATGTTGAAAGACCCGAAGCACCCAATGCTTCCAGGAACATCACTGAAGATGTGTCCAAAAGCATTAATAGATGTATGTACACAGCAGAAGGATCATTACTAATGCCTCCACAACCTTTTCATCTATCTCTTTCAGAACATTAGGGTGATTACCATCTGTCCCAGAGACTTATTTACCTTCAGACCTTTCAGTTTCCCAAGAGCCTTCTCTCTAGTAACGATAACTTCACATACTTCATGCCCCTTGACACCTGGAACTTTCACATACTGCTAGTGTCTTCCACAGTGAAGACTGATGCAAAATACTTATTCGGCTTGTCTGCCATTTCCTTATCCCCCATGACTCTCTCTCCAGCATTGTTTTCCATTATCCGATATCCATTCTTGCCTCTCTTTCACACTTTATGTATCTGAAGAAACTTTTGGTATCCTCTTTAATATTACTGGACAGTTTAATTTTGTATTCCATCTTTATTTTCTCAATCACTTTTTAGTTGCCTTCTGTTGGTTTTTAAAAGTTTCCCAATCCTCTAACTTCCCAGTAATTTTTGCTCTATTATATACCATCACTTCAGCTTTTTTGTTAGCCATGGCTGTGTCATCTTGCCTTTAGAATACTTCTTCCTCTTTGGGATGTTTATTTCCTGTGCCTTCCAAATTGCTTCCAGAAATTCCAGACATTGCTACTCTACCATCATCCCTGCCAGTGTTCTTTTCCCATCAATTCTGGCCAACTCCTCTCTCATGCCTCTGTAATTCCTTTTACAAATATTGATACATCTGACTTTAGCTTCTCCTTCCCAAGTTTCAGGATGATAACAAACTGTGCAAATACAAAAGATAAATAAACAATAAATATTGGGAACATGAGATCATTGAAAGTGAGTCCATAGATTGTAGGAACAGTTCAGTGATGAGGTATGTGATATTGCCTCAATTATCCCTGTGGTTCAAGAGCCCAATGGTTGAGGGGTAGTAACTGCTGCTAAAGCTGGTCATGTGGAACCTGAGTCTCCTGTATCTTCTTCCTGATGGTAGCAGTGAAAAGAGAGCATGTCCTGGGTGGTGGGGGGGGGAGGGGGTCCCTGATGATGGATTCTGCTTTGCTGTGACAGCACTGCGTGTAGATGTGCTCGATGTAGAGGAGGGCTTTACCCATGATAGACTGGGTCATAGCCAATATTATTTGTTGGACTTTCTATTCAAGGGCATTGGTGTTTCCATAACAGGCTGTGATGCAACCAGTCAATATACTCTCCATCACACATCTATAGAGGTTTTTTTCAAATAATTAGATATCATGCCGAATATTCACAAACTTCTAAGGAAATAGAGTTGGTGTCATGCTTTCTTCATAATTGCAGTTAAGTGCTGGGCCTCTGAAATGATAACACCAAGGAATTTTAAATTACCGACTCTCTCCACCTTTTATCTCCCATTGAGGACTGCCTCATGGAGCTCCAGTTTCCACCTCCTGGTCAATAATCAATTCCTTGGTCTTGTTTGCTTTGAGTGAGAGGATGGCACCAATCAGCCAAGTTCTTAACATCCCTCCTATATGCTGATACAGCCAATGGCAGTGATGTTTTCGACAAACCTTGATCTGGACCTCCAGTTGACTTTTGTGCTTCAGTCTGGACCCCTGATTGACTTTCAAGCTTTGATTTTCGGTATCGAGCTAGACTCACATGATGATGAATGGGTCCCTCAATGAGGGCACAAACTCCAGGGCTCAAACACCAGCATTGCTAGGCCTTGCAGAATTCCAGTCTTGCAGATGACAGGAACATGAATATGTTTTTATACCAACACACAGGAAATGCTGGAGGAACTGAGCAAGTCAGACAGCATCTAGAAAGGTATAAACAGTCGATGTTTCAGGTCAAGTCCCTTCATCAGCTATGGAAAGAAAAGGGGAAGAAGCCAGAATAAGAAAATGGGGGTAGGGGAATAAGCACAAGCTGGCTGGATAAGTGAAACCAGATGGGGGGCGGGGTGTAGGGGAGAGGAAATAAAGTAAGTAGCTGGGAGGTGATAGGTGGAAGAGGTAAAGGGCTGAAGAAGAAGGAATCTAACAGGAAAGGACAGTGGACCATAAGAGAAAGGAAAAGAGTGAGTTGATAGGTGCATGAGGTGGAAAGAAGGAGTGAGAGGGGATCCAGAATGGGGAATGGTAAATGAGAAAAGTGGAGGGGGGAGGGGAGAAATAACTGGAAGTTAGAGAAATTGACGTTCATGCCATTAGTTTGGAGGCTACCCAAATGGAATATAAGGTGTCGCTTCTCCATTCGAAGTGTGGCCTCATTGTGGCAGCAGAGAAGGCCAGGACTGACATGTTGGAATGGAAATGGGAAGTGGAATTGAATTTTTTTTTATATGATTGGCTCAATTCAACACAATTACAATAGTGTGACATGGGAGATACATCTCTAGAGCGTGTGAGGCTAGGTCACATGGTTTCTCGTTACAAATATACCATGCCTTCATTTTTATTTTGATTTCTTTCCCCTTTCGTTCCAGCCCCACTCTCCTCAAGTTAGAAAACAGGCAACCCCCTTCAAGCATACCAGATCCAATGCAGTGCTGGAAAACTAACTGGTACCCTGAAGTTTAATACCATAGTGGGGTAATCACTTGTCTGGTTGAACATGAGTCACCTTTGCACAAGTATGTTAAATCATAACCGACGGCTGTGAAATACAAGATGTATTCAGTTCTGTCAATTGCCTTGTGTGTCATTATTGTTATATTTTATTTTATAGAGAGATATAGCATGGCTCAACAAGCCCACGCCACCCACTATATCCATGTGACAATTAACCTATTATACTGTACAACTTTGGAAAGTGGGGTGAAACCAGCACACCCAGAGGAAACCCACATGGTCACGGGGAGAACGTACAAACTTCTTACAGACAGCGGTAGAATTGAACCCTGGCCACTGGCTTTCTATTAGTGTCACAGTAATCACGTTACCGTATCATACTTTTATATTACCTGCAGTCATAAAGGAGTCGTTTCAAGGAACTCTACCTTTTTCAGAAATGTACTTTTAATTATCTGTCTCCCTTAGGACATTTAAAAACACTGGCATGCAAAGTTCTATAGAAAGTGTAAATTATATGTGTGATCTGGAGAGAAGCACAAACTTGAATGTCTTCTTATCTAAATTACAAACTCGGATTTGTAGCAATACAGTGACTCCAAAAGTAGTTTAATGCTAATAATTATTTAATACTGTTAATTACATCTGTACCTCATTTCCTTTAATTATAGAAATTGTGCCTGTTGTACACACCAGCCTGAACCACATCGAAGCTTTCATTACGATCCATATATTATGTCAAATAAATTAGCTTTGTTCATTCACTCATGCTGTGCTTGTGTCAATTCCTTGATGTCTTCAAGATAAGATGCAAGCTAATTGGTAACTCTTGTTAGAAGTGACACATATTTCAAAGGCAGTGAGCTGTGATCTCTACTAATTGAGTTGTTTTAAAGTAGGGGTGACCCTCAGCTAAAATTATAATTCAGCATGTCCATTTTCCTTGCACATATTTGATTGCACTTTTCAAAAGACAAACCTAATTATACTTCAATTTTGCTGCAGATCATGAATATATTTCCTATTTGAAATTCTCTGAGATGAACCATTATCTCGATTTCCATGTTATAGGCAGTAAATTCCAAAAGGTAATTTATGCTATTTGCATTGAATTCATACTTTATACATACTTAAATATTGTTTTTCAGTTGGTCTGTTGTTGAAAGGAAAAGGCAGCAACAAATTGTAAATCAAAATCTCACAGGATATTCATGAATTGACTCTATCCATGAAATGCAGGCACACTTTTCTTAAAGACAACACACAAAATAAATCAATTAAAAAATCCTCCGTGACACAGCCATAATGAGATGATCGGCTACCTTCCTTGTTGGTCAAGCTTGGTAGCCACAGTGCTGCGGGTCACTTTTCTGAAGACATTATCTTCCTTTTATTAAGATCTTGTTGATGTTGTTTCTGCTGCATCAAATCATTGAAAAGCATTACCTTGAATTTCAGAATCAAGAATCAATTGTGACTTACAGCCAACGAGACGGCTATATTTACCCCAAGCAACACACACAAAAAGCTGAAGGAACTCAGCAGGCCAGGCACCATCTATGGAAAAAAGTACACTTGACATTTTAAAGCGAGACCCTTCGTCAGGACCTCGTTAAGTCCTTATGAAGTGTCTCGACCCAAAGTGTCGACTATTTGCTTTTTTCAGTAGATGCTGCCTGGTCTGCTGAGTTCCTTCAGCATTTTGTGTGTGCTGCTTGGATTTCCAGCATCCGCAGATTTTCCCTTTGCTGTTTTTACTACTATTACCCCTTCCCTTCTCCTCACCTGTCTATCACCTCCCTCTGGTGCATCTGCTCCTTCCCATTCTCCCATAGTCCACTCATCTCTTCTATCAGATACTTCCACATTAGCCTTTACCTCTTCCTTCTATCATTTCCCCAGTATTCTCATCATCCCCATTCACCCACCTTACCCCTCGCTTTGCTTCACCTATCACCTGCCAGCTTGTACTCCTTCCCCACCCCCCCCCACACCTTCTTATTCTGGCTTCTTTCCCTTTCTCTTTCAGTCCTGATAACCCAAAATGTCAACTGTTCATTCCCTTCCACAGAACTCATGCCTGAGGTTCTGAGTTGTTGCAAAACATTGCTCCAGAGTGTATGTTGCTTTGGATTTCCAGCATCTGCAGAATTGCTTATGTTTATGATTAGCTGTGTTGACTGGTTTGATACAATGTTTTCAATAACTTTTCCATACGTAAGTTTATAGATCTTTTAGTGACAGAAACTACCCCTTACTTTTTGTTTCTTCTATGATATGCTAAGAGGTATTGGCATTTCTTGCATCAGAATCAGGTTTAATATCACCGGCATATGGCAAATGTTGTGAAATATGTTGTATTGTGGCCACAGTATGGCGCAATATGTAAGAGAAACTATAAATTTCAATAAGAAATATAAAATATATACAATTAGATAAGTTGTACAAAAAGAGAGCAAATAAAGGAAAACACATGATTCATGTACATAGCTTCCTTGTCCTTTCAAAAATTAGATGGTGGAAGGGAAATAGCTGTTTCTTAAAGGTTGAGTGTGTATCTTCGGGCTTCTGTACCTCTTCCTTGATGGTATCAATGGGAAGAGGGAATGTCCTGTGTGATTGAGGTCCCTAATGATGGACGGCATCACCTTTTGAAGATATCCTCGATGCTGGGAGCAGCTAGTGTCCACAATGGAGCTGGCTGAGTTTGCAACTTCCTGCAGTTTACGTTGATCCTGTGCAGTGGCCCCTCAATACCAAGTGGCAATGTAACCAGTTACAATGTTCTCCATTGTATGTCTGTAGAAATTTGTGAGAAAAGGTAGTTTCAACTGGGAGATGACAAATATGAGCACTGTTAAACTAAAGAGTTTGGTGTTCACAAACAAGAGAAGATCTGCAGATGCTGGACATCCAAGCAAAGTGATTAGTTGTTGTTCACTTCACAATTCGAGCTATGTGCACCATAACTTATTTCTTCCACAGAAATGTGAACATTAACAGATATTCCTCAGCATGCAACGCTTCCTGAGATTCTCACTCAAGCACATGATAATGGCTTCCAAATCTTTCCAAGTACACATAGTGCACCTCCATGGTTTTAGAGTAGGTTGGCACAAAAATCATAGACCAAAGGGCCTATACTGTACTGTAACATTCTATGTCATTGTAACAGTGATGAAAATCCAAACTGTGTCCACAGTATGTCTGCACTTGCTAGCACAAAGAAACTTTTTTATAACAATATATGGAAGTGTCACAAGGTTATACTTCTTGCAGAAGTGGCTTCAGTGGCAAGAACCCTCGAGAAAGGTGGCTCTTATTCTACAAAGGGAGCTTTCAGACTGTTTGTTTTCTCATGGTGGTTAATTCCTAAAGGGGACCGACTGCAGGCAGCGCTGCTCATGCAGATGATACCTGTGGACCAAAGTGTACAACTAAGGACAGAAGACTCACGATCTCTAAAGTTTGGATCTTGAGCCTCAACCAGAGAGGGATTAGTATCGCTGAACACCTACGCTCTGTCTGCCAGAGAAAGCAGGATCTCCCAGTGGCCACACATTTTAATTCCACATCCCATTCCCATTCTGATATGTCTACCCACGGCCTCCTCTACTGTCAAGATGAAACCACACTCAGGTTGGAGGAACAACACCTTATATTCCATCTGGGTAGCCTCCAACCTGATGACATGAACATGGACTTCTCTAACTTCCATTAATGCCCCTCCTCCCATTCTCACCCCATCCCTTATTTATTTGTTTGCTTGTTTGCTTGTTTGTTTATTTATTTAGTTATTCCTTTTTTCCCTCTCTCTCTCTTTTCTCTCTCTGTCCCTCTCACAATTACTCCTTGCCTGCTCTTCGTCTTCCTCTGGTGCTCCCCTACCCCTTTCTTTCTCCCTAGGCTTCCCGTCCCATGATCCTCTCCCTTCTCCAGCCATGTATCCTTTTTGCCAATCAACTTTCCAGCTCCTAGCTCTATCCCTCCCCATCCTGTCTTCTCCTATCATTTCGGATCTCCCCCTCCCCCTCCCACTTTCAAATTTCTTACTATCTCTTCTTTCAGTTAGTCCTGATGAAGGGTCTCGGCCCGAAACATCGACTGTACCTCTTCCTAGAGATGCTGCCTGGCCTGCTGCATTCCACCAGCATTTTGTGTGTGTTGCTTGAATTTCCAGCATCTGCAGATTTCCTCATGTTTGAGGGATTAGATAGATTAGTTTTACTTGTCACATGCATACTGAAACATTGATAAATACGATGAAATAGCCAGAGGGTGGTGAATCTGTGGAATTCATTGTCACAGATGGCTGTGGAAACCAAGCCATTGGGTATAATTAAAGCAGAGATTCATAGGGTCTTTGTTTATCATGACATCAAAGATCACAGGGAGAAGGAAGGAAAATGGGATTGGCAGGATATAGCTTAGCCATGATGAAATGGTGGAGCAGACTCGATGGGCCAAATGGCATGATTCTGCTCCTGTTTTATGGCCTTATGGTCTCATAGACCAACATGGTTCGAGGATTGAGCTGGTTGGAGAAGCCTGCAAGTGTTGCCACACTTCGTGCACCAATATAGGATGCCCCCAACTCACCAAGCTTAACCCTAACTGTGCATCTTTGAAACGTGGGAGGAAACGGGAGCACCCAGAGGAAACCTACATAGGTATGAGAAGAATGTACAAAACTTCTTATCAACAGCGGTGGGAATCGAAAGACAATCAGTGATCGCTGGTGTTGTAATGTGTTGTGCTCACTGTTACTCTACTGGGCTACCCTACCAGTCAGAATAGGCTGCTGATGCCTCCCTCGCTTCCATATGTGGCTTGCCTAAGGGAACATGTCAGTCTCAGATCACCTACCTTGCCAGCAGTTGCTCCTAGAGCAGGTGCTGGGAAGACTGTGGAATGAAAATAGAGAAAGAGAAGATAATGCCTGGCAATGGTTGGCTGAAGTAGACTGGCTCAATATTTATCCTGTTCCTATGGTGCTATGAAACAAGGTCTTTCACTTTCAATGAATATATCTCAGTTGATATCATGGACTCCAACAGCCTTGAACATTGTGAGTAGGATTAATTATTACTCTATGATAGCCATATGGTCCTTGACCATAAGTTTTGTCAGAAATACTTAGTGCTGAAAGTTATGTCCCTCTTGTCAACTTTCAAGAACAAGAATTTTCAAATGAAACAAGTTTCCTTTTCCACTGATTGGTGGTTGTCCAGTTTGTCTGACGATGGTAGGAAACCTCTGTGAGAGAGTTTTTAAAGAGGAAAATCCATTGAACTTGGGCAGTTCCACTCTCTCAACTTCAGAAGTCCGGGTGCAGTGGTCTGGACAAGTGTCACAAACTGGAATTTTCCATGGTTGCAATGGATGACCATGACTGCTTCAATGCCTTGTCATACCCTTCACTCCCCACGGAGAATCGCAATATTGCCTTCCTAACCACTGGATCTCACTGTAAATCTTACAGAGCTAACTTTGCATGCTAGGCCAGGCATGTCTCCATCTCTCCAAAGTATGAGGCCGCTGTCTACCATCACCTGGTTTAACCTGCCTGTTGAAACGTTCTACTGTGATGTAGCCATTAGTAATGCAAACAGCTACTTGGAACCACAGGTGAGAGCTGAGTGTCTGGTGGGGACTAGTGTGAGAGAGCTGCCCCAGAATGGACATGACAGGCCCCTTCACCAGATGTGCTACCCCTCCCTGGATACCCCATAGTCATAGTCTTAGTCATACTTTATTGATCCTGGGGAAAATTGGTTTTCATTACAGTTGCACCATAAATAATAAATAGTAATAGAACCATAAATAGTTAAATAGTAATATGTGAATTATGTCAGTAAATTATGAAGTAAGTCCAGGACCAGCCTATCGGCTCAGGGTGTTTGATCCTCCAAGGGAGGAGTTGTAAAGTTTGATGGCCACAGGCAGGAATGACTTCCTATGACACTTTGTGCTGCATCTCGGTGGAATGAGTCTCTGGCTGAATGTACTCCTGTGTCCACCCAGTACATTATGTAGTGGATGGGAGACATTGACCAAGATGGCATGCAACTTGGACAGCATCCTCTTTTCAGACACCACCGTGAAAGAGTCCAGTTCCATCACTACAACATCACTGGCCTTACGAATGAGTTTGTTGATTCTGTTGGTGTCTGCTATCCTCAGCCTGTTGCCCCAGCACACAACAGCAAACATGATAGCACTGGCCACCACAGACTCATAGAACATCCTCAGCATCGTCCGGCAGATGTTAAAGGACCTCAGTCTCCTCAGGAAATAGAGACGGCTCTGACCCTTCTTGTAGACAGCCTCAGTGCTCTTAGACCAGTCCAGTTTATTGTCAAGTCGTATCCCCAGGTATTTGTAATCCTCCACCATGTCCACACTGACCCCCTGGATGGAAACAGGGGTCACCGGTGCCTTAGCTCTCCTCAGGTCTACCACCAGCTCCTTAGTCTTTTTCACTTTAAGCTGCAGATAATTCTGCTCACACCATGTGACAAAGTTTCCTACCGTAGACCTGTACTCAACCTCATCTCCCTTGCTGATGCATCCAAATATGGCAGAGTCATCCGAAAACTTCTGAAGATGACAAGACTCTGTGCAGTAGTTGAAGTCCAAGGTGTAAATGGTGAAGAGAAAGGGAGACAAGGCCCTGTGGAGCCCCAGTATACAATCCATAAAATAATCTTACTGATTACTTTCCAGAATGCGATGCACCAAACTATTTACTATCGCAGTGAAGCTATCAGCAACAAGTTGGTAGTAAACACAAAACCAAAGCTTTCAGTAAGAAACAAAGTGTGCCATAATCACGAGCACGAGAAAGTCTGCAGATGCTGGAAATCCAAAGCAATGTACACAAAACTCTGGAGAAACTTAGCAGGTCAGGCAGTATCTATGGAGAAGAATAAACAGTTGACGTTTCAGGCCGAGACCTTTCTTTGGGGCTGAGATGTATGAGGGGTAAGATCCAGAATAAGGATGCGGGGGGAGGGGAAGGTGGACTAGCTGGAAGGTGATAGGTGAAGCCTGGTGGGTGGGGAAGGTCAAACTCTTAAGAAAAATAAAACCTTTTGAGAGGAGAGTAGACCACAGAAGAAAGGGAAGGAAGAGGGGACCTGGGGAAGTAACAGCCAGGTGTGAAGAAGTAAAAGGTCAGAGTGGGGAATGAGTTAGGGGTGGTGAAATTGTTTACCAGAGGGAGAAATCTATATGCATACCATCATCTTGGAGGGTGCCCAGACGGAATATAAGGTGTTGCTCCTCCACCCTGAGGGTGGCCTCCTCTTGGAACAAGAGGAGGCCATAGATTGATATGTTGGAATGGGAGTGGGAATCAGAATTAAAACCAGGTGACCAGGAAGTTCTGTTTGTGCACAGGTGGTCGACATATCTTCCTTCTTGAATGTTGAACAAAGGAAAGGCAGGTGTTTGACTTTTTAATGCTGGTGAGATGATAAATTAATTAAGACTTATTATTATGTATACTGACTGCCCTGCACATTCAGATGGAATAACATGAATTATATTTTATAATAATAACATAAATTACATTTGATTGAAAGAGCTGCCCATTCCTCGCTTGTTTGATTAAATTGATGATTTGTGTTTAGACATTTCCACTGAACAAAATGTCTTACAGCTAGTGGACAGAAATGTTCTTTCCCCCTGGCTGTATCAAGGCATGATTACTTATGAAGAAAATAGAGCAATGTCAGAATGCTATCTTCAATGTCAATCTCTTATCAGTACCTCATGAAGAATACAGCTTTAGTCCCTTCTTCCAGATAAAAATTAATATTTTCTTTAATATTCACAATCAAAGATATGGTTAACCTGTGACAGAGAATTAACCCTTAACCTCCAACTCTACTTGAACGTTATTGTGATGGATACTCACTTACAGAGCCTGAGAAGCTTATTGCCAACCTCAGCTTTCTATTATAACAGCATAATTTTTCCAAAGGGTCAGCATTATTTCTGACAAAGTTAAACTTCTGAAAAATGTTCTCTGTTCAACTTCTTGTTGTATATAAGAACAAGACTCCTGTTCTTAATGGAAATTGCAAGCAGTAATCAATTTGAAGTTAAAAGGACACCAGGGCTGTCTGCTGGGAGATGTGGTTTGCAAAGTGAAGTGACCATGAGTCTTCTTATCTGCACTAAACAAATGAAAGACAATGGGACTATGTTAAATGGCTTACATTAAGCCAGGGAACTACAGCCAAGAAATTTGCACCATTTTCTTTCAAAGCTTTAAGACCATCATCATCATTACGTGCTGCATTTGTATGACATGGGCAAGCATGGTCTTCCATTTGTTTTTAACCTGAGAAGTTCTAATAGTCTTTTCAAAACCTTTACCTATCTTTCCCTTGATATAACTCACTGAATATTATGCGCTCTTGACTATGACTTTCCAGTCATCAATTTTTCCCATCACCACAAAATGTTCAAGCTTCTCTTTCCTCAGCACATATTTCAGAAATTCCAGCTGCTGTTTCCTGATTAATGTTGCTTCCCTAGTGCCAGGATCAGGGATGTCTCAGATAGTGTCCATGGCATTCTCAAGGGGAGGAGTGAGCAGTCAGAAGTCTTGGTACACATTGGCTCCAATGACATAAGTATACAAGCTGAGAAGGTCGTAAAGAGAGATTATAAGGAGTAGAAAGCTGACAAACAGGACTTCCAGGGTAGTAATCTCTGGATTGTTGCCTGTGCCACGTGCCAGTGAAGGTAAGGATAGGATGATTTGGCAGTGAATGTGTGGCTGAGGAGCTGGCGCAGGAGGCAGGGGTTCAGATTTCTGGATCATAGGGATCTCTTCTGGGGAAGGTATGGCCCATACAAAAAAGGATGGGTTACACCTGAACCCGAGGGGATCCAATATGCTTACGGACAGGTTGGCTAGAGTTGTTTGGGTGGGTTTGGCAGGGGGATGGGAACTGGAATGATAGTGCTGAAGGTGAGGTATTGGTTTACAAACAGAGGCAATGTGTAGTGAGACTCCTAGCAAAGAGAGGCTGATGACAGGGCAAAATTGCAGTCAACAGGACGAGTTACAATGGAAAAGGTGGACAAAATCGAAAAAGGTGAATACAGGAATAAAGGTGTTATATTTGAATGCTGGCAGTAAACAGAATAAGGTCGATGAATTGAAGCATAGTTACAGATTGGCATGTATGATGTTGTAGGCATCACTGAATCATAGCTGAAAGAAGATTATAGCTAAAAGCTTGATGCCCAAGGATACACATTGTATTGATGGGACAGGTAGGAAGGCAAAGGGGTGACATGGGTCTGTTGGTAAAAATGAAATTAAATCAGGTCAATATGTGTTAAATCACATATTGAGATAAGAGCTAAGGAACTGCAAAGGTAAAAAGATCCTGATGGGAGTTATATACATTCCCGCAACAGTAGTAAAGATGTGTCTACAAGTTACAACAGGAGATAAAATCGGCATGCCAAAAGGGCAACGTTACAATTGTCATGGGTATTTCATTATGCAGGCAGGTTGGGAAAATCAAGTTGGTGCAGGATTCCAAGAGGGAGAATTTGTAGAATACCTATGAGATGGCTTTTTAGAGCAGCTCATGGTTGAGCCCGCCAGGGGATCAGCTATTCTGGATTGGATGTCGTGCAATTGATTAGAGAGCTTAAATTAAAAGAACGCTTAGGGAAAACGTGATCAAAATATGATTGAATTCACCCTGAAATTTGAGAAGGAACAGCTAAATTCAGATGTATTAGTATTAAAGTGGAGTAAAGGAAATTACACAGGCATGAGAGAGGAGTTGTCCAGAATTGATTGGAAAAAAAAACACTGGCAGGGATGATGGCAGAGCAGTAATTTCTGGAAGCAATTCGGAAGGCACAGGATAAATACAGTCCAAAGAAGAAGAATTATTCTAAAGGCAAGCTAACACAAGCATAGCTAACAAGTGAAATCAAAGTCTGCAAAAAAGCCAATTTTTTTTTTACTTTTTGTGTGCCATACTCTGCCAGAGCCTCGGCAACCACCATTTCAAGTGGTTGTCTTGGAGGAAAGATTCTGTGAGGGTCCCCCACGTCCTTCTCACAGCACAGTTTTTTTTGAGAGGCCAAGTTGCAAGATCGACACTCAACCCGGCACGGATGGAAAGCGTGCCCGGGAGCGGCCCGACTGGATTTGAACTTGGGAACCTTCACTCTGGAGTCTGGCACTGATGTCTCTGCGCCACCAGCCAGCTAAAAACCAAATAGAGGGTATATAATAGAGCAAAAATTATTGGGAAATTAGGGGATTGAGAAGCTTTTAAATATCAACAGAAGGCAATCAAAAAGTTATTAAGAAGGTAGAGATGGAATATGAAAGTGAGCTAGCTAATAACATTAAAAAAGATACCATACGTTTCTTCAGCTACATAAAGTGTAAAGGAGAAGTGAGAACAGATATTGATCTGTTGGAAAATAATGCTGGAGAAGTAGTAATGGAGAACAAGGAAATGGCAGATAAACTGAATAAGTATTTTGCATCAGTCTTCTCGGAAGATACTAGCAGCATGGTTGAAGTTCCAGCTCTCAGGGGTCATGAAGTGTGTGAAGTTACTTCTTTGGAAACGGAAAGGTCTGAAGGTAGATAAGTTAGCTAGGCAAGATGGTGCTCTGAAGGAGGCGACTGATAGATTGTGGAGGAAATAGTAATGATCTTTCAAGAATCACCCAATTCTGCAATGGTTTTGCAGATCTGGAAAATTGCAACTGTCACTCCAATCTTCAAGAAGGGAAAGAGGCTGCAGAAAGGAAATTATAGGCTAATTCGTCTGACCTCAGTGGTCGGAAAGATTTTGGAGTCAATTATTAAGGATGAAGTTTCAGGGTACTTGGAGACACTTGATAAAATAGCTGTAGTCAGCATAGCTTCCTCAAGGGAAAATCTTGTCTGACAAATCTGTTGGAATTCTTTGAAGAAATAACAAGCAGGAGAGACAAAGGAGAATCAGTTGATGTTGTGTACTTGGTTTTTCAGAAGGCCTTTGACAAGGTGCCACACATGAGAATGCTTAACAAGCTATGAGCCCAGGGTATTACAGGAAAGATTCTAGCATGGATAAAGCAGGGCAGCAGGCAAAGTGTAAGATTTTTCTGGTTGGCTGTCAGTGACTAGTGGTGTTCCACAGGGTTCTGCGTTGGGACTGTTTCTCTTTACATTACATGTCAATAATTTGGATGATAGAATTGATAGCTTAGATTCAAAGTTTGCAGATGATATGACGATATGTGGAGGTTTGTGGAAATAGGGAGGCTACAGAAGGTCTCAGACAGATTAGGAGAATGAGCAAAGAAGATGTAGATGGAATACAGTGTCAGGAAGTGTATGATCATGCACTTTGGTAGAAGAAATGAAATAGTTGACTATTTTCTAAATGGAGAAAAAATACAAAAATCCGAGCTGCAAGGGGATTTGGGAGACCTTGGGCAGGATTCCCTAATGGTTAATTTGCAGGTTGAGTCTGTGGTGAGGAAGGCAAATGCGATACTAGTATTTATTTCAAGAGGACTCGAACATAAAAAGCAAGGATAGAATGTTGCAACATTATAACGAACTGGCAAGGCCTCACGTGGAATATTGTGAGCAGGTTTGGGCCTCTTATCTTAGAAAGGATGTGCTGAATCTGGAGAGGGTTCATGGGAGATTCACGAAAATGATCCAAGGTTGAATAGTTTTTCATATGAAGAGTGTTTGATGTCTCTGTGCCTGTATTCACTGAAATTTAGAAGAACGAGGGGTGACCTAATTGAAACCTATCGAATGGGGAAAGACCTTGATAGAGTGGATGTGGAAATGTTGTTTCCTAAGATGATGAGAGATTTAGTAGAAAACATAGTAAGTATTAGGAAGCTTTAGCGATTGTTAGGAATGACAAGGAGAATGACAGGGGTGACAGAAAGAGCAACTAGAAATCATTCCCCAGTCTTCAATTTCCACGATGGATTACTTGTACATCTGCACTCATTGGTATGTTCTTTTTGTTTATACAAATTGTTCCTGTGTTTTAAAATCTTTTATAAGTCCTTTGTAATTCAGAAGTCTTCTATAAATTCGGAATCTTCTGTGAGCGTTAAAAGTGTGTTAAGAACTATTTGTCTAAATATAAATGTATCATTAAAAATAAAATAAACCTTTTTTAAACTACTTTGTTATCTGGAAGTATCTCCTTGCTTGTAAGAGGGAACCCATTACTAAAATAGTGGGTTTTGGCAGCTACACCTCTCCACAGAGACTAGACTGGGAAGCAAGATGGACCTTGAAAAGTATGTAATGCAGGTACAGTATAATTGCTCTGTATTAAGGGTAGCTGTGGATACAGTACCTATATTGGATAGGGGTTAAAATCTTCTTTTGAGTTTGGAACCTCACAGGTAGGGAACCCAATATTATTTTTCTCCCTGCACTGCACTTTCTCTGTAGCTGTTGCAATTCTTCTGCATTCTGTCATTGTTTTGCCTTGCAGCACCTCAATGCACTGAACAGTAGGCAAGACAGCTTTTCCATAAACTTTATTCATTGTATACAATTATAAAGAATAAAGAATGAGATAAAAAATAATGTTATTGATTGAAGTGCAGATATGGAATAAAAATGCATGAATGCATAAACACCATCAAGTATTTCCAATGCATTAGAAGTGTTTACAGTGCAGTGCAGCGACGGGATTAATAGGTAGACGCTGGTGGAGGAACTAACTAGAATAGTTGATGAGATTAACTGCCTGGGGAAAGAAATTTTTAAGATGGCGTGAAACGTTGCTGATACAAGAAAAATCTAACAGGAAGACATTTCCTCTGCCCTCTGCAATAGTTGATATTCATTTGGAGCAGATACTTGGAATTGGACTTGGAATTAGTAAGCAAGTTAGGAGCTGAATGCCTTCAAAACCGCAGAGGTGCATATCGATCTCACGAGAAATGTGTCTCCGCTCCACCCAATCATCATCAACAACTCCGCAGTTAACGCTGCTTCGGCACTCAGCTTCCTGAGCATCATTATTTCACAGGATCTCGTGTGGGAGAATCACATCTCCTTCATTAACAAAATGACTTGGCAACACACATTTTCGAGGTGTGTGATAAGATCCACGCAACACTGTTGCTTGTGCTGCAAAAATTGTTCCCATGACACGCACACAGAGGCAACTATTACTAGCTCAGTAATAACACAGCATTAGACCTATCTAAAATTCATCAGTCTTCCAGAGGAAAGTGTTGACTGCGATGGAGCTCTGCAAACTAGTATACTCTCCATAAAGTCCATTGGACCATTTGAGAGGAATAATAATTCAGCCATGATTGAATAGCACAGTAGACTCAATGAACCATATGACGCTATTCTGTTCTTATGCCTTATGGTGTTTTATGACCACAAGACCATAAGATATAGGAGGAGAAGAAGGCCATTTGGCCTAACAAGTCTGTTCCACCATTTTCATCATGGCTGATCCATTTTCCTTCTCAATTCCAATCTCTTGCCTTTTCCCCATATCTCTTCATGCCTTGACTAATCAATAATCTATCAACCTCCCCCTCGTACCCCATCCATTATTTATTTTTATACACACATTCTTTCTCTCACTCTCCTTCTTCTCCCTCTGTCCCTCTAACTATACCCCTTGCCCATCCTCTGGGTTTCTCCCCCCCACCCCCCGTCTTTCTCCCCGGGCCTCCGGTCCTATGATCCTCTCATATCCCCTTTGCCAATCACCTGTCCAGCTCTTGGCTCCATCCCTCCCCCTCCTGTCTTCTCCTATCATTTTGGATCTCCCCCTCCCCCTCCCACTTTCAAATCTCTTACTAACTCTTCCTTCAGTTGGTCCTGACGAAGGGTCTCGGCCTGAAACGTCGACTATACCTCTTCCCAGAGATGCTGCCTGGCCTGCTGCGTTCACCAGCAACTTTGATGTGTGTCGCTTGAATTTCCAGCATCTGCAGAACTCCTGTTGTTTGCGTATCTATCAACCTCTGCCTGAAATGTACGCAATGACTTGACCTCCACAGACACCTGTGGTAATGAATTCCAGATTCACCGCTCTCTGGCTAAAGAAATTCCTCCTCATCTTTGTTCTAAAAGGATGTCCTTGTATGCTGAGGCCATATCCTCTGATCTTTAACTTCCCCGCTATCGAAACTTCCTCTCCATGTCCACTGTAAACTGGCCTTTCAACATTCAGTAGGCTTCAATAAGATCCCACCCCATTCTTCTAAACTCCAGTGAAAATAGGCCCAGAATCATCAAACAGTCCTCATATGTTAACCCTTTAAGGGTAGGAATAAATTGTGAGCAATAGGCTAAAACTGGACAAAGCTGAATGGAGAGGAGCCATAGTTCAAGCTCTCATCTATTGTGGATAGAAAGGTTGTGGCTTGCATTAAGAAATCAAGAACAATTTGCTCATGCGTAGTGCAGTACAATGCAACTGTCTGAAGGCAAGCCCCAACCTAGGGTACCTGAACCTTTTGCACAGTACTGTATTTGTCAACAGGGAGTGGAGAATGAGTTTGTAAATCAGGCAGGAGCAAAGGATGTTGGGAACGGTGAGGGTGGAGCACCGCGGGAGGGGCGTGGGACAGGTTGCAGAGCAGGAGTAGCAGGGGTGGGGTATGGCGTGGATGCAGACGCACCCAGCCTTGAGACACCAGGCAAGGTCATTTGATTCCTACAATCAGTTCACTGATCATTACAGTACGTCTCTCTGGTGTGTCCGCTCCTTCCTCTCTCACTTCCACTTTTCCCAACTTTGGTTCCCCTCTCCCAGCCTCCTACCCACTCTCAACCACAATGGAGAGCCATATCAGAATCAGGTTTATCATTGCTCACATGTCATGATATATGTATTTGTGGCAATGGTACAATGCAATACATAAAATTATTACAGTACAGTACATATATCCCAGCTATGTATGTGTGCCTAAGACTTTTGCACTGTACTAGATATGAAGGATAAGTAATGTGCTGATATTAAGCAAATGGTCTCTTATGAAAATATTGATTGAAAGTTCTGCTTTGTATGCATTTAAAATTCTAATATATAAAGCATTTTTAAAAATTAAAATGGAAACCCATAGCTGGACGCTGAAATCACACGAACAAGGTCACAACAGCAATTCTGTGCCATTCCTGCAAAAGGTTGGGTGGATGCAATTTAAAGTTGCATTGCAATCCCAGCATGCACTTTAACTCCAGTGCCACCTCCCCACCTCACCTGACTTCTCTTGCTCAAAAACCTGTGGAGGTCAAGAGGTCCCTTGCTGGGAGAGTGAAAACCCCAGACATCCAATGATTGGTGTCCAGCCTGCTACCGGCATGCACACTGGTTCCATGATCAGGAAAGGGGGCCATTAGCCATAATTGTATGGAAGCACTGAGAATACAACTTCAGGAATTGCTGATCTATTTACTTCTACCGCTTTTTGCAAAGCACAATAGTTTGTAATCATGCCTGTGTTACTGCTACCTACATTTCAAAGAAACCAGGGAATTCTTTATTGAACAGCTATAACCTGCAGACAGCAACATACATATTTAAGTTAGTTAAAGTTATACAAAACAGAATTATACAGTAATTGAAACAAAGAACTTGCAAAATAAACGTGGGCAATGGAATTTTAAAACTTTTCAAAGCATCTTCCTACATATAGATTACATTTGTGAACAGAAGTAATTTCTATGCAGAAGCGTAATCAAAATGAAAACATCTTCTTCCCAAGGCCGTTGAATAAGAAAATTTACAAAGATGTTGCTGGGTCTTATCTGGAACAAGGATGTGGGTAAATACAAGGAAGTCTGCAAATGCTGAAAGTCCAGAGCAAAACACACAAAATGCAGGGGGAACTCAGCAGGTCAGACAGCATCTGTGGAAATGAATAGATAGTTGAAGTTTCGGTCTGAGACCCTTCTTCAAGATTCAGAAGGAAGGGGGAAGATGCAAGAATAAAAAAGTGAAGGGAGGGGAAAGAGGCTAGCTTGCCAAGTGACAGGTGAAGCCAGGTGGGTGGGTCAGGGGCTGGAGGAGAAAGAATCTCATAGGAGAGGAGAGCAGACCATTGGAGAAAAATAAGGAGAAGACAGACCCAGTGGGAAGTCATAGGCAGTTGACAAGAGATAAAAGGTCAGAGTGGAGAATAAAGGAATGGGAGGAGGGGGTGGTGGAAATTGTTTATTGAAAGAATAAATCAATATTCATGCCATCAGATTCAATGGTACCCAAATGGAATATAAGATGTTGCTCCTCCACCCTAAGAGTGGCCTCGTCTTGGAATAAGAGGAGGCCATGGACCGACTTCTCAGAACAGAAAAGAGAATAGGAATGAAAACCAGGAAGTCCCATTTGTGGCAGACAGTTCAGAGGTGCTCGAAGAAGCGGTCCCCCAATTTACGATGGGTCTCACCAATGTAGAACAGGGCATAGATTCACGGTAAAAAGTGACAGATTTAGTAACAAACTGATACGGCAACATTTTCATCCAGTGGGTAGTCAGTATACACAGTGAGTGCCAGAGGAAGTGGTTGAGACACTTACATTGGGTATAGTTAAAGTTGAGGCTGATAGATTTTTAAGGTCATAGAGTCATAGAGCACAACACAGAAACAGGCCCTTAGCCCCATCAATTCCATGCCGAAACCATTTAATCTGCCTACTCCCATCAACCTGCACCGAGACCATAACCCTCCTATCCATATCCCTACTATCCATATACCTATCCAAACTTCTCTTAAACATTGAAATCAAGCTCACATGCACCAACCACTTGTGCTGGCGGCTCATTCCACACTCTCATGACCCTCTGAGTGAAGAAATTTCCTCTCATGCTCTCCTTAAACTTCTCAGCTTTCACTCTTAACCTATGACCTCTGGTTGTAGTCCCACCCAACTCAGTGGAAAAAGTCTGCTTGGATTTACCCTATCTATACCTCTCATAATTTTGTATACCTCTATCAAATCTCCTCTCAATCTTCTATGTTTTAAAAAATACAATTCTAATCTATTAAATCTTTCTTTATAACCAAGGTCCTTCAGACCCAGCAAGATCTTTGTAAATTTTCTCTGTATTCTTCCAACTTTATACCTTTCCTGTAGGTAGGTGACCAAAACTGTATAGAATTCTCCAAATTAGGCCTCACCAATGTGTTATACAACTTCAATATAGCATCCCATTTCCTGTATTCAGTACATTGATTTATGAAAGCTCATGTGCCAAAAGATTTCTTTACAACCCTGTCTATCTGTGACACCACTTTCATCGAATTATGGACCTGTCCCAGATCTCTTTGTTCTACCACACTCCTCAGTGCCCTACTGTTCACTGTGTAAGACCTACCCCTAGTTGGTCCTACTGAAGTGCAAAACCTTGCACTTGTCTGTATTAAATTCCACCTGCCATTTTTCAGCCCATTTTTCCAGCTAATGCAGATCCCTCTGCAAGCCATGATAGCCTTCCTCACTGTTCGCTACACCCCCAGTATTGCTGTCATCTGTAAATTTGTTGATATAGTTAACCATATTTTCATCCAGATCATTGATATGGATGACAAACAGCAAAGGACCAACACCATTCCCTGCGGCACACCACCAGTCACAGTCCTCCGGTCAGAGGGCAACCCTCTACTACCACCCTCTAGCTTCTCCCACAAAGCCAATGTCTTTACATCTCCTGTTTTCTCTTAACCATGGCCTCAATACCTCTTGAAAACCAAAAGTTCCTGGCACTTGTTATCGTTACCTTTTATTCTGACAGACATATATAAGCTTTGCACTCTCAAAAAAAAAAAATTTTGATGGCCTCCCACTTATCAAGAAGAGCTTTGCCTGAAAAGGTGATGGAGAAATATCTTGATTATTAAGGGTGCCAAAGGATGCTGGGAGAGTGGGGTTCAGGTGGATAATAAGTCAGTCTTAATTGTATGGCAGACTTGATGTGCCAAATAGTCTAATTCTTCTCCATGTCTTATGGTCATATGGTACATTGACAACAATTTAAAAAAACTTGGACAGGTACATGCAGAGGAAAGGTTTAAAGGGATATAGACCAAACATGACTAAATGGGACTATCCTAGATATCTTAGGTGTCTTAGCTGGCATGGTCTAGGATCGTCAAAGTTCCTGTTTCCTTGCTGTATGGATCTAGGACTCTATACCTAGGAAAGAACGCTGGACATTAAAGAAAGTATAAGATTTACATTTTATAAACAAGAAAGCCTACAGATGCTGGAAATCCAAAGCAACAAACACAAATTGCTAGAGCCACGGTGGCATAGTAGTTAGCACCATGCTTTCCAAACCAGGTGACACAGGTTCAATTTCTGCCACTGCTTGTAAAGAATTTGTACATTCTCCCCATAACTGTGTGGGTTCCTCCAGGTGCTCCGGTTTCCTCCCACAGTCCAAAGGCATATAGATTGGTAGGTTAATTGGTGATTCCCATGATTAGGCTAGGATTAAGTGGGAGGATTTCTGGGTGGCATGACTTGAAAGGTTGGAAGGGCCTATATTGCACTGTACCTCAATTTAAAAAACTCAGCAGTCAGGCAGCATCTAAGGAAATAAGTAAACAGATGGTGTTTCAGGCTGAAACCCTTCTTCAGGACCAGAAGGGTTTTGGCTTGGTTCTCATTCTCATTTCTCATTTCAGTCTTATTTTACTCAGTGCTTAGTGCAACTAACATTTTTCCCAATAACTAAGATTAATTAAAAAGATAGACGTCAAGCCGTGCCTGTTCAAGTTAAATCAAGTAAACAGCTGTTCGTCATACAAAATGAAATCGCTGTGGGTTCCAGAAATCAGAAAAGAAAATAGAAAGAGCTGGAAATACTGAATTGGTCAGACGGCATCCGTGGAGAGAGAGAAACAGAGTTGATGAGTTAGATCACACTTACAGCTGCCCAGCAAATGTATAGAGAATACACATCATTCAATTTGAAACTCCACATCCTTGCTTCAACCATCTGTTGTATCCCTGGACACATTATTCAATCTAGAACATTCCTAAAGTAACGAGCAGACAGACTAATTACATTTGTATTTGATCCATCAGTTTATGGATGTCACATCTGACTTTTAACACAGTAAATAAAGATAAGTGATCTGTTTGCTTTTATTTATATTTTAATCAATATCAATATACTAATCAGATAAATTAATCTAATTTCTAAGTGAACTGATTGTTTCTATTTTTTAAAATTGACATTTAATTAATTATTTAAATGTGCAACTATTTCTAAACCAGAGACGCTTGAAGACATTGACAATACTTCATCAGGACAAGACATCAGAAGCCACTGTTGGTTGTTAGTGGGGAGGAACTCTGTCTGTGGGGCAGTCTAGGACCAGAGGACAGAGCCTCAGAGTAGAAAGACATCATTTTAGAACAGAGATAATGAGAAATCTCCTAAGCCAGAGGGTGTTGAATCTGTGGAATTTATTGCCACGAACAGTTGTAATAGGCCAAGTCATTAGGTATATTTAAAGCAGAGGCTGATAGGTTCTTGATTAGTAAAGGTGTCAAAGGTTACAGAGAGAAAGCAGAAGAATGGGGTTAAGGGAGACAATAAAACAGACATGATGGAAATGGCAGAGCAGACTCGATGAGCTAAATGGCCTGATTCTGCTTTTATGTTTTATGGTCTTGTGGTCCTTGATTGCCAATTGCAGTAGATTTTGAATGGCAGAGATGCTGGGGGTTGTGACCATTGGGTTGGGGGTGTGGGCCAAGGGAAAGTGCTTGGTGGTCACCAGGAGCCACACAGCTACAGAAAGTGGAGTGAGCGCCCAGCACAGTATCAGAGTTGTGGTACAAGCACTGATCAATAAGATGTGGCCCACAGCTTCAGCTTAAAGACCTTCCATCAGAGCTTGGCAAAGTTGGAGATAAAGACATTAAGGATGCAGCCAAACCAGAGAACAGGAGGTTCATGACAGGGTGGAGGCCAGAAGTGCTGAAATGACAAGAACAATGGGAAAGAGGATAATAAAGGGCACAATAAAGACATATAAGGGTGACATAGAAGATATATAAGAGAGAAATTCATTAATGGTAAATAAAGTTCAAAGTTCACTTTATTATCAAAGTACGTATACTTTATACAACTTTGACATTTTTCTCCTTACCACAGCCACAAAACAAAGAACCCCAATAGAACCCATTAAAGGCAAAAGATGTCTGTCAAACACCAGGATGCAGAGGGTGGGAGAATGAGGGTGTAACCTCATTGAAACCTATTGAATGTTGAAAAGCCTTGATAGATTGAATGTGGAGAGGATGTTTCCTATCCTGTGGGAATCTAACAAGAGGACAGATCCTCAGAAAAGAGAGGTGTCCTTTCAGAATGGAGGTGAAGAGGATTTTCTTCAGCCAGAAACTGTTGAATCTGTGGAATTCATTGCCTTAGGCATCTGTGGAAGCCAAGTCATTGGGTATATTTAAGGCAGAGGTTGATAGATTCTTGATTATTTAAGGCATGAAGGGATACAGGGAGAAGGCAGGAGATTGGAGCTGAGGGGGGAAATGGATCAGCCATGATGAAATACTGGAGCAGACTGGCTGGGCTAAGTGACCTAATTCTACTCTTATATCTTATGGTCTTCTGGCCCTACCTGGCTTCACTTATCACCTTCTAGCTAGCCTCTTTCTCCGTTTCCCCACATTTTTATTCTTTTTCAGTCCTGAAGGAGGACCTCAGCCTGAAATGTGGACTGTTTATTCATTGCCGGACCTGCTGAGTTCCTCCAGCATTTTGTACATTTCAAATCATAAACCAGAGAACATCTGCAGATACTGGCAATCCAAGCAACATACACAAAATGCTGGACGAACTCAGCAGGCCAGGCAGCTTCTATGCATGTTGCCTGGCCTGCTGCGTTCACCAGCAACTTTTATGTGCCTAGCTTCTATGGAAAAGAGTTTTGGGTCGAGACCTTTTGGCAGGACTCTTGAGATTTTGTGTATCTGCCACTTTGGATTTCTAACATCTGCAGATTTTCTCATATTTACAATGTTCTAAAAGGCCTATGACCCCTAAAATTAGACCCATTGCATGATTTATTTGATTATGCTTGTTAAGCATACAGGTACGGTGTGTCAAACAGCAAACACAGATACTTCACAGCAATAATTCTGCAACCTTTAATGTTGTGCCAATGGATATCAACATTCTTTGTATTCATTTATTGCCTGTCCTTGATCACCTTTGAGAAGATTGCAGTAAGCTGACTTTTTGAACTGTTACTGTCAACCCAAACATGTATCCAAAAGTGATGAAGGACTGGTGATCCATTACCAATCAGATGGAGGTACAACATGGAGAGAAACCAACAGGCGGTGCAGGCTCCCATGGGTCTGCTGATCTTCTCTTGTTTATTTGAAGGTGCTGGTCGCTCATTTGGACCAAGATGTCGGAGTAGCCCAAGTGAGTAGCTCTGACACAACAAGTCATGCGGATGAAGAAAATCTGGGCAACAAAAACATGGAATGCTGGAGAAACTCAGCAGATCAGATGTCATCTACGGACTGAAATAAACAGTAGGCATTTCAGGCTGAGACCATTCATCCGGACTTTATCAGAGGAAGGGTCTTAGTCTGTAAGGTCAACTGTTTATTTCCCTCTATTGATGCTGCCTGACTTGCTGAGTTCCTCCAGCATTTGTTCCTGTTGTATTATTCAGGTGGGTAACTGTAGTATATACTGTAGAAGGAATTATGAATCTCACATATAACCAGGTTTGAAATCGTCAGTAAACACAAAATGTCAGAAGAATTGTATGGACGAATTAGTATTTTTGGAGATAAAGGAGTGGTCAACATTTCAGATTAGGATCCTGCAATGAAACTTATCCTCCATTGGGAATGTTAAATTATTACATACAAGTGTAGGTAAAATTTACATATACATACAGAATATATTTGATTACGGGAACATTTATGCACACATGCACATAAGATTGACCTGATACATGGTCTCATTCTGGAATTTCGACCATGCTTTTTCTTCCATGAATGCTGCCTGACCTACTGAGAAAACCATAAGACCATCAGATACTAGAGCAGAATTGTGCCTCTCAGTCCATTGTGTCTGTTCATCATTCCATTATGACTAATTTATTATCCCTATCAACCCTATTCTCCTGCCTTCTCCCCTTACTAATCAAGATCCTATAAAGCTCCACTTTAAATAGATCCAATGACGCCCTCCTGTATCCGTCTGTGGCAATGAATTCCACAGATTCACCATTCTCCAGCTAAAGAAATTGTTCCTCATCTCTACTCTGTAAGGACATCCTTCTAATCTGAGTCCCTGCCCTCTGGTCTTCAACTCCTCCACTACAGGGAAAATTCCCTCCATATCTACTCTGGGCCTCTCAATACTCAATAGGTTTCTGTAAGATGCCCCCTCTACTAGATCGTTTCTTGCTCCGAGTTCTAGCATCGGTAGTCCCTTGTGCAATTCACAAAGCACTGGAGGAACTCAGTGGGCCAGACAGCATCTATAGAGGGAGATGTACAGTTGACATTTTGGAGCAAGACCCTTCACTAGGACCCTCCATTCATTTTTGTCCCCCTTGAAATTGTAACATATATGTTACCACATACAACAGAGAAGAAAGTAATTCTTTGTTTGCCATAATAGGTATATGCATAGGAGGTGTATGGGCGTCAATGGTCCAGGTGTAAATCGGTGGGACAAGAAGGAATAACAGTTCAGCACAAACTAGGTAGACTGAAGGACCTGTTTCTGTGTTGTAGTGCTCTCTCTGTGTTGTAGTGCTGTATGACTCTCATCTTGTACAATTCTACCAGATTGCCTCTCAGCATCCCCTGCTCTCAGGGAAACAGACCCAGCCTATCGAGTGACTTTATGACTCTATGATAACACTGAATTCTTTCAAGACAATATAACTGTCAAACACCATTGTTAATATCATAAAATTATTTTCTGAGGACAACAACTCAATGAGGTATAGCTGCAAAATGCCCTGGAGATGCACTCAGTCAAGTGATGATACCTTTTCTGAATAGTGGAAGAATCTCCAAGTGCAGATCAAGTATATATCATGAATGCCTGCATCTTGAGTATGCCTGTGTGCACCTATCTAGATTTGTGCTGTTAGTATGTCTGATGCCAACTTCAGCTAGCTGCAGAGAGACAAGCACAAAGACTGATGCCCTAGTGCTGTTCTGGGGGAGTACTCCATTGTTAACCAGCTGCGTTTCAATAGACTATTACACTGAATCCCTTTTTGCTCAAAGGACCCATGAACTTACTTAACTAAACAGCAGAGGAATTGTCCCTGGCACTCTGTCTGTAACAATTCACTATCAAAACCTTCTTTTTATAAAAAAACAAAATATTCGAACATCAGCGAATTACATTTTGAGGAGCTGGTTTGGGGCAAATTAAATTTCCACTCGGTCCACCGTGAAAACCTCCTTTCTCCCCCCCAATGTCCAGCACGAACGTGGACCTGTTGTTCCTGATCACCTTAAACGGCCCCTCATAGGGCTGCTGTAGTGGTGCCCGGTGTCCGCCTCGTCGTACAAAAAGAAACTTACAGTTCTGCAGGTCTTTGGGTACGCAGGTCGGGCTCTGTCCGTGCTGTGAAGTGGGGATGGGGGCCAGGTTACCGAGCCTCTCCCGTAGTCTATCCAGGACTGCCGTGGGTTCTTCCTCTTGCCCCCTTGAGGCTGGTATGAAATCTCCTGGGACTACCAGGGGTGCGCCGTACAGCAACTTGGCCGACGAGGTGTGCAGATCTTCTTTGGGCGCCGTGCGGATTCCGAGCAGGGCCGAGGGAAGTTCATCCACCCAGTTAGGCCCCTCCAGGCGGGCCATGAGAGCCGATTTCAGGTGACGGTGGAAGCGCTCCACTAGTCCGTTCGACTGTGGGTGGTAGGCAGTTGTGTGGTGTAGCTGTGATCCTAAAAGGCTGGCCATAGCCGACCACAGGCTGGAGGTGAACTGGGCGCCCCAGTCGGAGGTAATGTGGGCCGGTACCCCAAAGCGGGCTACCCAGGTTGCGATCAGTGCTCGGGCACAGGATTCGGAGGTGGTGTCGGTGAGTGGGACTGCCTCTGGCCATCTGGTGAACCGGTCTATCATAGTTAGGAGGTACCACACTCCTCGTGACACTGGCAGGGGCCCCACGATATCCACATGAATGTGGTCGAACCTCTGGCGGGTGGGTTCGAACCGCTGCGGCGGAGCCTTGGTGTGCCGCTGCACCTTGGCCGTTTGGCACTGCATGCACGTTTTGGCCCATTCACTGACCTGTTTACGCAGTCCATAAGACCATAAGACAAAGGAGCAGAAGTAGGCCATTCGGCCCATCGCGTCTGCTCCGCCATTTTTATCATGAGCTGATCCATTTTCTCCTATTTAGTCCCACTCCCCTGCCTTCTCACCATAACCTTTGATGCCCTGGCTACTCAGATACCTATCAATCTCTGCCTTAAATACACCCAATGACTTGGCCTCCACTGCTGCTCGTGGCAACAAATTCCATAGATTCACCACCCTCTGACTAAAAAAATTTCTTCGCATTTCTGTTCTGAAAGGGCGCCCTTCAATCCTTAAGTCATGCCCTCTCGTACTAGACTCCCCCATCATGGGAAACAACTTTGCCACATCCACTCTGTCCATGCCTTTTAACATTCGAAATGTTTCTACAAGGTCTCCCCTCATTCTTCTAAACTCCAAGGAATACAGTCCAAGAGTGGACAAACGTTCCTCATATGTTAACCCTCTCATTCCTGAAATCATTCTAGTGAATCTTCTCTGTACCCTCTCCAACGTCAGCACATCCTTTTTTAAATAAGGAGACCAAAACTGCCCACAGTACTCCAAGTGAGGTCTCACCAGCGCCTTATAGAGCCTCAACCTCACATCCCTGCTCCTATACTCTATTCCTCTAGAAATGAATGCCAACATTGCATTCGCCTTCTTCACTACTGACTCAACCTGGAGGTTAACTTTAAGGGTATCCTGTACGAGGACTCCCAAGTCCCGTTGCATCTCAGAACTTTGAATTCTTTCCCCATTTAAATAATAGTCTGCCCGTTTATTTTTTCTGTCAAAGTGCATAACCATACACTTTCCAACATTGTACTTCATTTGCCACTTCTCTGCCCATTCTTCCAATCTATCCAAGTCTCTCTGCAGACTCTCCGTTTCCTCAGCACTACCGGCCCCTCCACCTATCTTTGTAAAGTCAGCAAACTTAGCCACAAAGCCATCTATTCCATAATCTAAATCGTTGATGTACAATGTAAAAAGAAGCGGCCCCAACACTGATCCCTGCGGAACCCCACTGGTAACCGGCAGCCAACCAGAATAGGATCCCTTTATTCCCACTCTCTGTTTCCTGCCAATTAGCCAACGCTCTATCCACGTATGTAACTTTCCTGTAATTCCATAGGCTCTTATCTTGTTAAGTAGCCTCATGTGTGGCACCTTGTCAAAGGCCTTCTGAAAATCCAAATATACAACATCCACTACATCTCCCTTGTCTAGCCTACTGGTAATTTCCTCAAAAAGTTGTAATAGGTTTGTCAGGCAGGATTTTCCTTTAAGGAATCCATGCTGAGTTCTGCCTATCTTGTCATATGCCTCCAGGTACTCTGTGACCTCATCCTTGACAATCGACTCCAACAACTTCCCAACTACAGATGTCAAGCTAACAGGTCTATAATTTCCTTTTTGCTTCCTTGCCCCCTTCTTAAATAGCAGAGTGACATTTGCAATCTTCCAGTCCTCCGGAACCATGCCAGAATCTATTGACTTTTGAAAGATCATCGCTAATGCCTCCGCAATCTCCCCAGCTACTTCCTTCAGAACATGAGGGTGCATTCCATCTGGTCCAGGAGATTTATCTACCTTTAGCCTATTCAGCTTCCTGAGTACTTTCTCTGTCGTAATCGTGACTGTGCACACTTCTCTTCCCTGCCACCCTTGAGTGTTCGGTATACTGCTGTCTTCCTCAGTGAAGACTGATACAAAATACTTGTTCAGTTCCTCTGCCATCTCCTCATCTCCCATTACAATTTCTCCAGCATCATTTTCTATCGGTCCTATATCTACTCTCACCTGTCTTTTACTCTTTATATACTCGAAAAAGCTTTTAGTATCCTCTTCAATATTATTTGCTAGCTTCCTTTCATAGTTCATATTTTCTCTCTTAATGACCTTCTTGGTTTCCTTTTGTAAGGTTTTAAAAATTTCCCAATCCTCTCTCTTCCCACTAATTTTTGCTTCCTTGTATGCCCTCTCTTTTGCTTTAACTTTGGCTTTGACTTCTCTTGTCAACCACGGTTGCATCCTTTTTCCACTCGAAAATTTCTTCTTTTTTGGAATATACCTGTCTTGCACATTCCTCATTTCTCGCATAAACTCCAGCCACTGCTGCTCTGCTGTCTTTCCCGCCAGTGTCTCTTTCCAGTCAACTTTGGCCAGTTCCTCTCTCATGCCACTGTAATTTCCTTTACTCCACTGAAATACCGACACATCAGATTTCGGCTTCTCTTTTTCTAATTTCACAGTAAACTCAATCATGTTATGATCACTGCCTCCTAAGAGTTCCTTCACCACAATCTCTCCAATCACCTCTGGTTCATGTTCCTGTAGTCCATGCCACACGAACCTGTTGGCGACCAGCCGGACGGTTGTCCTGATGGAGGGGTGCGCTAAGTTGTGAATGGATTCAAAAACCCGCTGGCACCAGTCTGCTGGGACGACGGGGCGAGGTTGGCCGGTAGCTACGTCACATAGTAGGGTCCTCTCACCTGGGCCTACGGGGAGGTCTTGGAGCTGCAAACCGGAGACTGCAGTCCTGTAACTGGGGATCTCAGCGTCTGCCTGCTGTGCCTCTGCCAGCGCTGCATAGTCCACCCCCTGGGACAGGGCCTGTATGGTAGGCCTGGATAGTGCGTCCGCCACGACGTTGTCCTTTCCAGAGACATGCCGGATGTCCGTCACGTACTCGGAGATGTAGGACAGATGTCGCTGCTGGCGGGATGACCAGGGGTTGGACACCTTCGTGAACGCAAAGGTAAACGGTTTGTGGTCTGTGAACGCAGTGAAGGGCCTACCTTCTAAGAAGTACCTGAAATGCCGGATTGCCAGGTATAGTGCCAATAGCTCCCGGTCGAAAGCACTGTATTTGAGGTCAGGTGGTCGTAGGTGTTTGCTGAAGGATGCCAGGGGTTGCCAGCGACCCTCGATGAGTTGTTCCAGCACTCCACCGACTGCTGTGTTGGATGCGTCCACCGTGAGGGCAGTAGGAACGTCCGTTCTGGGGTGCACTAGCATCGCGGCGTTTGCCAAGGCTTCTTTGGTTTTAACAAAAGCAGTTGCGGCCTCCTCGTCCCAGGTAATGTCCTTGCCCTTACCCAACATTGAAGTGGACAGGGGGCGCATGGTTCGGGCTGCTGAGGGGAGGAAACGGTGGTAGAAATTCACCATACCCACGAATTCCTGCAGGGCTTTGATTGTGTTGGGTCAGGGGAAGTTGCGGACCATGTCTACCTTGGCGGGCAGCGGGATTGCCCCGTCTTTAGTAATCCTGTGGCCCAGGAAGTCGATGGTGTCGAGTTCGAACTGGCATTTGGCTGGATTGATTGTAAGGCCGAATTCGCTCAGGCGGGAGTAGAGCTGGCGGAGGTGGGACAGATGCTCCTGCCGACTACTGCTTGCTATGAGGATGTCATCCAAATAGATGAATGCAAAGTCCAGGTCGCGTCCCACCGTGTCCATTAGCCGCTGGAAAGTCTGTGCGGCATTCTTTAGACCAAACGGCATTCGGAGGAATTCGAAAAGTCCAAACGGGGTGATAAGTGCTGTTTTGGGGATGTCGTCCGGGTGTACAGGGATTTGATGGTATCCCCAGACGAGGTCTACCTTGGAAAAGATCCTTGCGCCGTGTAGGTTTGCTGCAAAGTCTTGAATGTGCAGCACAGGGTAGCGGTCTGGCGTTGTAGCCTCGTTCAGTCTGCGGTAGTCACCGCATGGTCTCCAGCCCCCCGTTGCCTTGGGCACCATGTGAAGAGGGGAGGCCCATGGGCTGTTGGACCGTCGTATGATCCCCAATTCCTCCATCTTCTTGAACTCCTCCTTTGTCAGTCGGAGCTTGTCCGGGGGAAGCCTTCGAGCATGGGCGTGGAGGGGTGGTCCCTGAGTCGGGATGTGGTGCTGTACTCCGTGTCTGGGCATGGCTGCCATGAATTGCGGTGTCAGTACTGATGGGAAATCCGCCAGGACCCTGATGAATTCGTCGTCGGACAGCGTGATGGAGTCCAGATGTGGGGCTGGCAACTGTGGTTCACCCAGGGAGAACGTTTGAAAAATCTTGGCATGGACTAATCGCTTCCCTTGCAGGTCGACCAGCAGGCTGTGGGCTCGTAGAAAATCCGCCCCCAGGAGTGGTTGGGCCACGGCGGCCAGTGTGAAGTCCCACGTGAACCGGCTGGAGCTGAACTGCAGCCGCACCGTGCGGGTGCCGTAGGTTCGTATTGTGCTGCCATTTGTGGCCCTCAGGGTGGGTCCCGGTTCTCTGTTGTGGGTGTCATAACTCGTTGGAGGTAAGACGCTGATCTCCGCTCTGGTGTCGACCAAAAAGCGGCGTCCAGACTGCTTGTCCCAGACGTACAGGAGGCTGTCCTGATGGCCAGCCGCCATAGCCATCGGCGGCGGCTGGCCCTGGCGTTTCCCGGGAATTTGCAGGGTGGTCTGCAGCGGCGGGCCTCTGTGCCCCACTGCTGGTGGTAGAAACGCCATTGTTCGTTGGGCTCCTCACTCCCGTCGCCGGGTTTTGTAGGCTCTGCTGCCGGGCCTGGTCTGGTCTGTCTTTGAGCACACGGCTTGGTGATCTGTGCGACGGGCGCCCCTCTCTCTTTCCTGGCATTCCACAGCACACCTGCTCGGGCCGCCATCTCCCGGGGGTTGCTGAAATCTGCATCGGACAGCAGCAGGCATATGTCCTCGGGCAGTTGCTCTAGGAACGCCTGCTCAAACATGAGGCAGGGTTTGTGTCCTTCAGCCAGGGCCAGCATCTCGTTCATTAATGCTGACAGCGGCCTGTCTCCCAAACCATCCAGGTGCATTAAGCGGCGTGCTCGTTCGCGCCGTGAGAGTCCGAAAGTCCTTATGAGCAGGGCTTTGAATGCTATGTATTTGCTGTTCTCCAGGAGCGACTGTATAAACTCCTCAACTTGTGCAGCAGTCTCCTGGTCGAAAGAGCTCAGCACGTAGTAGTAACGAGTGGACTCCAAGGTTATCTGCCGAATGTGGAATTGTGCTTCTGCTTGTTCGAACCATAAATGGGGTCACAGCGTCCAGAAGCTTGGCAGTTTTAACGAAACTGCATTAACAGATGCGGCGTTGGTCATCTCTGGTCCAAATATCGTTTGGGCCGTCGGGGTCACCAATTGTAGCGGTGTGCGTGAACAGATGCGGAGTCGGTGAGTTAGTGCTGCGATGAAAAAGATTTATTCAAACTTTGCGGCCTGCTTTAAAGCCTTCCCGTTCCCGCCCTCCCTGGGGCGGGACTGCTGTGGGGAATGCATATTCCCAGACCCTTTCCGCGCGCGGGATTTTCCCCCTGCTGGTGAAGATGGCCTGGCGCCCTTTTTGGGGCCGGCCCTCTGCCTGCACGCGCTGTTGTGAGCCGGTTCGTGTGTGCCCGAAAGTGGGTCGCCACAGTATCTTCAGCAAGTTTATAGATGGTATTTGAGCAATGCCTAGCCACACAGTCATGTGAATATACAGAGTAGAGCAGTGGGCTAAGCAGTATTGATCGTCAGCAAGTAGGAGGTGTTATCACCAATCTGCACAGATTGTGGTCTTCTGGTTAGGAAGTCGAGGATCCAATTGCAGAGGGAGGTACAGAGGCCCAGGTTCTGCAACTTCTCAATCAGGATTGTGGGAACGATGGTATTAAATGCTGAGCATTAGTCAATGAACAGCATCCTGACATAGGTGCTTGTGTTGTCCAGGTGGTCTAAAGCCATGTGAAGAGCTATTTAGATCACATCTCAACCCCATTCTGACATTTGGTTTGAACAACAACTGAACCTTTTGCCACATGATTGAATCATTAGAGATTTGCTTTAACGATCAAGGGTACCTAATAAAGTGGCCCCTGTGTGCATATTCCATGTTATATTTAGCCTTCCAGTCACCTTATGTGACTTATCACGCCTATGCCTGCCTTGCCATTAGACTTCTCTTCCTTTGATATTTGACTGAACCTCACTCCAACTGTGAACCTATTCTGTGACCCAATCCCCCGTGAAATTGATTTAATATCTTGCCAACAGCACAAGTAAATCTGTCAGCAAGGATATTGGACCTTTTCCAGTGCAGGTGCAACCCATCCTGCACGTGTAGTTTATTACGGCCCTAGAAGTATTCTTCAATGACCCAAGAGTGTTTTCAAAGGTGGCAGACATTTAGTGGGCCAAATGAGCTCCTTCTTTGTCAGAAGAATTTACAAGGAAAGAAAAAATATGAGATTGAGATACAAACATAGATCCCAGTCTTGTTGAAGTACAGGGACAGCTTGGCCTGATGTGTGGTTAGATCAGAGTCACAAGTCAGCCGTATTGCAGTTGGATATTGCCTGAGCCTGCAGTCTTCATACATCAGTCTGATAATGATGTTCCTGCTCCTAATGTCCCAAATCAGAGCAGGAAAGAAACTGTTTGACAAACCATTGTGACTCTGCTACTCAAGGAACCTTGACATTGATTTCTCGCCAACACACTTCTAATTTAAGCCTGTCTAACCGGTTCACTTTTGTGATAGATCGACCTTATAATTTTTATAAGTAATGCTTTTGCTTAACCTTTTCTCATTCTGATAGAACTTGATAAGCCAGTGACAAAATCAAACTTTAAATAAACCTTGCTTTCAGACAGCTCCAGTTTAAAATATGATTTCAGGATATTTCAGAATCTGGTCTTCTTGCACCTGAGGTAAGTGAAACAAATCAATCCTTCAGTATGGCTTGAGGTCCCTTCCTTCCACCGCAAGCATTATGCCTTATTCAGAACATCCATAATCCAATGAGAATAAATGCCACTATACACCTACTCATCACTGTTGGCCAGAAATATCTACAGTCTACACATCAATGAATTCAAATGAATGAAGGACTGCAGAAGTAGACAAATGAATTGTCTTTGTTCTTGCCATGTGTTTGAAGGAATAAAGGCTGACATTTTGTGAAGCTGCTCTGTAGCCTCCATCTTGTGAATTGGTAGAGAACTGATTCTTGCTCTGAGATAATATAATCAAAGCAATTAAATGTGGACACGAGGAGTTTCTTTTATTGACCTGCTAAACCTGAGATCATTCTCAGATAAGCTGTATATTGTGTACAATGGAAGGTTGCGGAAATAATATCATTATTTTGGTCCAGAGTCTGAGTGAGCTGGTTTGACTGGTTTGAACCAGAGTTGAAGAGAACTAAAGAAACAGGAATTAGTACTTTCCCAGCATATATAATGAATAAACTCTTCTCGGGCTTCCAGGTTGGTACAAGTATCAAATTTAACCAACGATACAAAGACAAATTCTGCCATCTTCATCAGGGATGATGTCTAGGCATATCTAATTAGGTGTTATTTATACCCCATTCATCAGTTCCTAACAACGAGGAGGAAAATATCACTGCCACCTGTCTTCCCTATATTTCCATGGTTTCTGGAAGGATCACCAGGATCCTGAAGAAATACTAGATTAATACCACCTACAAACCCATAAAGAAGCACAAATCACAGCTTATGTGGATCAAACATGACCTGGAACTTAGGTAAGTTAGCATTTACCGGATTCCCTGTCAATGCAGAGCAGCATATATTGGCCAGACAGGATGCACAGTGGAAACCCGCATCAAGAAACACAGGAGGTGTATCCATTTGGGTTACCTGGAGAAGTTGGTGGTAACAGAACATTGCATTCGCAATGGCCATAGGATTGACTACGACGACACAAAATTACTGTGCCACACCAATAGCTTTTGGGACCAGCTGGTGAAGGAAGCCATTGAAATAAAACTGGGGGAAAAATATTTTGGTAAAGATGAAGGTCTCACTGTAAGTAAGAACTGGAATTCAATTGTAAACAAGGTGGGAGAGCAGAAACCTGTTTGGATTAGGAATAACCAGTCAGGAGGAATAGATGACGGTGGTAAATACCACCGGACTAGGTATGCCCAGGCTTCATTCCTGATGAAGATGGGAGAGTTTTTCATTGAAACATTGTTTAAAATTGACACCTGTATCCAGCTGGAAGCCCGAAAAGAGTTTATTCGTAGAACAAAAGAAGTCACCTACGGCATGAAATTGTGTAGCTCTTGGACTACCTCCAATGGGAATCCCTTATAGGCTCACCAATGACACCGAAATGCAACATTTGAACTGGTAAGCAAACAACATAAAAGCAGAGGCTTTGAATGCAAAACAGCGACAACTCTCCAGCCACAACCATATTGGATGTGGAGTAGCCCATGGACACGCGAAGATTAGATCAGGACCACTGGGAATACATGGCCAGGATACACTCCTTTTCCAGGCATTACCCTTTCTGTTCTTTGACTGTTCATGGAGGGTCAGGAAAACTTAGCAGGTGTGCACACAGGTATTTGGTTGTGTAAATTCACATGCTCTTCCAATGAGACAATAAAGGCACTTGTCAGTAATTTCAGATTCCCTCTGTGCCTCTCTGATCATTATTACTAAGGGTTATATCCTTGTAACAGCACCAATGAGATCTGGTCAGAATTTTGCACGGAACGATACAGTTGACCTGCTGAAAGATAGAGGAGCACTTAAAGGTTTAGAAGCCATCATGTAATTTGTGCCTCATCCAAGTGTCTGCAAGCGATTTCACATCAAGCTGATGGATTTTTTTTTCCCATGGCTTGCTGCTGGATCTTAGAAAGTTGCTGCCGGATCTTAGAAAGTTGCATTTTCCTCTAATGAGCAGAGATAATGCATGAGATGCATTTAAACCACTGGAGGTTTATATGAAGGATTGCCAATGGCAACAAGTAATGTTCACCAGGCTGACAAGATATACACTGAGGTATGCTTTCTTAGATTATTTACCTTGTAAATGGGACATTAGGGTATTCCTATGATATACCTTCCTGTAGCATCAGCTGATACATCTGGTTCCAATTCATCTGGGTATTGCATACAGATATAAGCCTGGCGGTAGTGGCAGGCTCTGGGGCAGTTCACTCGAGACAAACAAACAAGGACAACTTCCTTGTGCCCCACTTTATCTTACCTGCAAACTTAACTTTTTAGCAATCAGATAATATGAAGCGCCAGTAGTGTGATACATGTTTCGTAAATTGACAGTATTCTTGCGGACCGGCTGACTGGGGGGCGGGGGGGGGTAGGGTTGCCAACGGACAAGAGTAGCAGTCAAATACGTTGTGCTTACCCTGAGAAAGACTGTCATGACCACGAAGCCTTGCGCTGGCACCTGTGTGCACATGAGTGACATGCGCATGCATGTACATGCCGATTTTTTTCTACAAATCATCTTTGACGATTCTGTTCGGGGAGGTTGTTAATCACGACCGAAATATAGGTGATAAGTGGCTAATACAGTCAATTTTGTTTCTAAAAGGCTTTATCTAACGAATTTAATAGTAAACACACAGCGCATATTTTCCTGGCATGAATATAGTGATAAGTCAATTATCAGGGGAGGACGGGGAGCTTGAAGTAAGTGTTGGATGAACTTCCAGCAGAAGTGGTAGAGGCAAGTTCGATATTATCAGTTAAAGTTAAATTGGATAGCTGTATGGACAGGAAAGGAATGGTGGATTATGGGCTGAGTGCAGGTCGGTGGGACTAGGTGAGAGTAGCGTTTGGCACGGACTAGAAGGGCAGAGGTGGCCTGTTTCCGTGCTGTAATTGTTATATGGTTACATAAGTCACTTATAAGTCAATAGCATCATAACATTTTAAGTAACGTTTGGATATTAAACATGGATATATTTATTTAACACCCTTGAGTAATTTAATTTTAGTTCGATATTGATATCTTGGATTAAACTGATATATCTCACCCCTTTGGCTTCGGTATTTACTAATAATCAAAGATCCCCTCTTTTTCATCTATTCCGTGGTACTAGGCAGGGTTGTCCTCTTAGTCCACTACTATTTGATATTGCTTTGGAACCGCTAGCTATTGTTATTCGCGACTCCCCTAATATATTTAGTATTATCCATGGAAATGAGACTCATAAGCATGCAGATGATGTCCTATCATATATTTCTAACCCAGGAAAATCTATTCCGACAGTATTAACTTTGCTTGCTCAGTTTGGTAGTTTTTCTGATTATAAACTGAACCTAGGTAAGATTGAACTTTTTCCATTAAATATATAGGTTTCCATTTATAGAAATTCTCCATTTTGAGTGACTACTGACTATTTTACTTATATAGGAGTTAAAATTCCTAAGAGACATAAGGATCTATCCAATTTCAACCTTTTACCGTTAATTGATCAGGTTAAACAACTGATTACTAAGTGGTCCCCATTGTCTCTATCATTGATTGACCGAATCAGTGCTATTAAAATGATTATTTTACCTAAATGTTTATATTTATTTCAAACGATACCAATTTTTATTCCTAAATCCTTTTTTGATACTATTGATTCTAAAATTTCCTCTTATACATGGCAAAACAAAAATCCCAGATTAAGTAAAAAATACTTACAGAAATCCAAGAAAGATGGTGGTTTGGCATTGCCTAACCTAAGATTTTATTATTGGGCAATTAATACTCGATATTTAATATTTTGGACACAAGATTGGAATACAACTCCAAGCCCACATTGGTTAAACCCTGAAGGCCACTCTGTACTGGGGTTTTCTTTAGCTTCCATTTTAGGAACTTCACTTCCTTTTGTACTATCTAAATTGAATAAACAAATGTTTAACCCTATAGTTAAACATACATTGCGAATATGGTTTCAATTTCGTAAATTTTTTGGCCTGAATGAATTTATGTTATCAAGTCCTATTATATCTAATTTCTTTTTCAACCCTCGGTTATGGACCAAGTCTTTTTGATATGGAAAACGAAAGGTATAATATGTTTTCGTGACTTATATCTGGATAACTGTTTTATGTCTTTTCAGCAGTTATCTAAGAAATTTGATTTGCCTAGATCCCATTTTTTTAGATACTTACAAATAAGAAAATTTTTAAATACTTCGTTGCCTACCTTTCCGACTTCATATCCTACTGATATTATTGATAAAATTTTAGGTTTAAATCCATTTCAGAAGGGACTAATAGCAATTATTTATGATATAATTATGAAATTACAGCCAGTTATATCTAATAAAATTAAAAATGAATGGTAAAGAGAACTTCAACTTTGTCTACCTATAGAGAAATGGAATAAAACTTTTCAATTAGTTAGTATTTCTTCTATATGTGCTAAACGTACATTAATACAATTTAAGGTAGTGCATAGAGCCCATATGTCCAAAGATAAATTAGCCTGTTTTTATTCCCATATAAACCCTATTTGTGACAGATGTCACTCTGAGGTAGCTTCTTTAACTCATATGTTTTGGTCCTGTCCTCTTTTGGAAAAATATTGGAAAGATATTTTTGATATTATTTCAACAGTTCTACGTTTTGATTTACAACCCCATCCTATTACGGCAACTTTTGGATTGCCAATGGTAGGACATAGATCTTTGTCTTCTTCAGCCTGTCGGATAATAGCATTTGTTACTTTAATGGCCAGAAGATCTAATTTATTGAACTGGAAGGAAACCAAACCTCCTACTACATTCCAATGGTTTTCTCAAACTATATTAAGTTTAAGTTTAGAAATAATTAGAAGTGATATTTTCGATCCTTCGGTTAAATTTGAAGAAACTTGGAAACCTTTTATGCAACATTTTCATATGATGTAATTTGACCTTTCCAAATCTTTTTTATTAACTTAAATTATATGAATAGAGGAGCGGAGTTGACAACATTGTTGAACGTGTCTGATTCAAGATATTGGTCTAGCCCTGTTTTGTTCTTTTTTTGGGTTTAGTATTCAGTTTTTTCTTCTTTTTCTTTTGGGGGTTTTTCTTTGTTTATATATATATTTTTTTCTTTTTATTTCTTTTTTTCTCTTTATGACTAATTTCATTATGAGTTTGGAAGTTTATCATACCTATGTTACTTAAAATCTTTTTTGTATATGTTTATTAAGATTGTTCCAATCTCTTTGTATCAATATTGTTACTGTGTTTATAATTTTGAAAATTAATAAAAAGACTTAAAAAGAAAGAAAGGATATTAAACACACAGCACATATTTTCCCCGTATGAACATATAAAATCATTGCAACACACCAATATCGCTGAATCAGTGGGAGCCCTGGGCTTGTTTCTCTGCAACAAGATGGTCCTATCGAGGGGTGATGGGAGCCAGCGACACTCGAAGGGGGTTCCTTATGTCCAGTCTATTCCGCAATTTAGTTTTCGTTGCATTCATTGCAGAGGTACGTTGGAAATGGAAGCAACGTTTTCAGTGCTTTCATGGCTATCTCAGGATATTTAGCCTTGACTTTGATCCAGAATGCCGGCAGAGATGTTATGTCAAACATACGTTTCAGCTTGCCGTCTTTTGCAAGCTCGCAGAGTTGATCTCCTTCCCGCGCTGACATGGATGACGCGCGGGTAATGACCTCACGTGTGTTCAAGCTCAACGGAATAAGGAAAGGTGCAGCTGATTCATATCGCCAAATCGTATCATTTCCTCGTGGCCCGGTAGCCATCAGAGGAGAATGGCCAGGTTGGTTCAAGCTGACAGGAAGATGATAGTGATTCAAGTAGCCACACGCAACACAGAGAAGCTGCTCAGGAGAACTTTGCAGTTCTCCAGGAACAAATCGATGCTGTACATGGACGGCAAGCTGCTTCCCACGGACTGAGAGATTAGGCTCATCAGCAGACTGCGGTCCTGCGTGAGCAGAGAGATGACGCTGAGAAGGAATGTGCAGGCAGACACTCTTGATTCAGCCAGATCATCACAGAGTCTGGAGACTGAGTGGATGTTGTCTGATTTTTGAGCTGACAGTTTCAGCACCATTTTCCCAGAGCTTTGACAGATTATCTGTTATCCCATGTCAGAAAATTGCTGTGCCTTTCAATAATCAATAATTCGCCTCCTGCCATGGTCTCTCATCCCTCATGCACTCTATATTTATCTGTGTCCCACAGTCAGCTATCCTAGGCTGTTATTTCAGTTGGCTGGAGCCCTGCCATTAAGGGCTTCTTGAGAGTCACTACATACAACTGTGTGACCACAAGGAGAAGGGGAGCATCAGTTTAGAGCAGGGGATTCCAACTGGGGGTCCACAGACCCTTTGCTTAATGCTATTGGTCCATGGCATAAAAAAGTTGGGAATCCCTGGTTTAGAGGTTGGCTTGAAGTCAGTATTGATTGTTGTTCAGGATCATTTCACTGCAGTGCATCACAGGCATGAAATAAGTGAAACAAATGCTTTCCTCCCCCACCAAAGCTGCCATGAATGTGACCTCTTACAGAATCAATTGACATCACAAGATTCTTCTCTTCCTTGGTCTCATCTTCCTGCACTTATAATGGAAGCCTCTCAGAGAGTAATTCTGTGAGAGGCTGGGGAACATACAAGAGCTTTCATGGCGGAAGGAAACATCAGCTCAGGCCTTCCTCTTCCCTCCAAGCCTTCTTTCATACATAGGATTAAGAGATATCTTGTAGTAACGAGTAGGATGGTATCAATCAGAAGTGATTGATCGAGCAGAAAAGTGTGGCACTACAATGACCACATCAGCTAAGTAAAACAAAGTTCCCAAAGCTGATTAACACCTCTGCCCATTAACCCACCCCTCCACTGCCTAACACCACTACAAACACATCACCTAGCATCACTTTATGTACATATTATCAGTCCACATATACAACAGTTACTTGTACATTGTGTCTTTATAGGATTGATTTTATATTTATTATGTAATTTTTGTTTTTCCTTACAGTTCTTTTTATATTTTATTTTATGCTGCATAGGACCTGGAGTA
This sequence comes from Mobula birostris, assembly GCF_030028105.1. NCBI lineage: Eukaryota > Metazoa > Chordata > Chondrichthyes > Myliobatiformes > Myliobatidae > Mobula > Mobula birostris. Next base: position 19,940,502 of record NC_092370.1, on the reverse strand, counting down.
ACAATCATTCCATTCTCCTTTATATTCATGTATAACAATAAGTGATCTTGAACCTTGAGTTCATTTGCCTTGTCTATCTTGAACAGGTTAGTTGGTTCAATGGATCAAATTAGCCGAATGACTCCAGGTGAGTCTTCGAAGCGGTTTCTTACAGTTGAGTTAGTGCGGGATTTATCGGTTTAAAATATCAGTCCAATGTACCAAAAAGATTAAAGGTTGGGTTTGCTTGTCACATGTAGATCAAAACATTGGAATATACAGTGAAATCCGTTGTTTGTGTCAACGGCCAACACAAACTGAGGATGTACTGGGGGCAGCCGACAAGTGTCACCATGCTTCCAGCATCAACGTAGCATGCCTGCAACTTACGAACTCTAATCCATACGCCTTTGGAATGTGGGAGGAATCTGAAGCACCCGGAGAAAACCCACATGGTCATGGGGAGAATATACAAACTCCTTATAGACAACGGCAGAGAGTAAACCCTGATCTTGCAGCTGGTGCTCTAGAGCATTATGCTACCATGCCACATATGCAGTATGTGGCGTATGTACTTTGATATTAATTTAATTTGAACTCTGAACTTTGAACTTCATGGTGATACTATTATTGATCAGCAAGCCAAAATACTTGCCATGATTTGCACCTAGAGAATAGATCTCCTCCAAGGATATGTTGTACAGTGACACAAGTTTTGCCAGCTCACAGGACCAGTGACCCAGCAGTGGTCCTGGCCTTATGTGTTGGCTGTACGGAGTTTGCACATTTATCTTCTAACTGGTGGGTTTCTCTTGGTGCCTCCAACAGGCCAAAGATGTGCTGGTTGGTAGGTTAAATATTTATTTATTTAGACTGTCACGTACCCCGTGACGGGTTAAAGAACCAGCAGAAATGGAAAACACTTTGGAGTCCAGTATTGCTATTAACTAATGGTATTTATTAGTAACTACACAATACAGTAATATAAATGCAGATAAATCAAACAGATTAACAATGATTATATATAAGTAAGTATATCAGTAAGTGTGGAAATATATGAAAACCAAGCTTCTTCAAGTCTAGGGGTAAATAGATATTCTTACGATGATGAGTAAAGTTCAGTTCAGTTCGTGGTACAGGTGTCCCCCGCTTTTCGAACGTTCACTTTACGGAAACTCACTGTTACGAAAGACCTACGTTAGTACCCTGCTTTCGCTTTCAGAAGGTGTTTTTACTGTTACGAAAAAAAATTCAGCGCGCGATAAAAGGCAGAGCGCGCCCCGAGCACTTGCTCTCCCCCGGATTGGAAACTCCTTTGCTTTAACATGTGCCTGTGAGCAGCCATTTGCAAGATGAGTTCTATGGTATCAGAAAAGCCTGAAAGAGCTCGTAAGGGTGTTACACTTACGGTAAAACTAGACATAATTAAGCATTTTGATCGTGGTGAACGAAGTAAGGACAACGTGAGTTTGGCTTGTCGAAGCTGACGAACATGATGTTGAAGAGGTTTTGGCATCCCATGACCAAGAACTGACTGATGAAGAGCTGATGCAATTGGAAGAAAAAAGGATAACAATCGAAACCGAATGAGTAATGATAAAGTACGACTTTAATTTTGAAAGGGTATGTCGGTTTAGGAGATATTTGCAGGATGGTTTGAGTCCTTATTAAAGAACTGTGTGATAGAAAAATGCACGAGGCTCAGCAGTCAAGTAAGCCTTCCACATCAGCCACAGCAGACGATGAACCTCGACCTTCGACATCGAGGCGGGCAGTCATAGGAGGAGATGAGCTGCCTGCCCTGATCGACAATGTGATGACACCCCAGTGTCCCACCACCCCAACCACCAGGCCACGGACAGATACCGATTCGTGGAAAATGCAACGGTAGCCGGGACACACACAGCACATCTTTAAGAAAAAAGCCAAAATAAACATGCTAATTAATTAGGTGCCGCCTAGCACGTAATTGTCGGCCCAGATCAGTGCCGATGCAATCACCGACTGTGACCACAACAAAGGGGACCTTTCTTCTGTGGTGGAGCTATCAACCCAGGCAAGGGTTGGAAACTCAAATAACTCCCCACCGGCCACACCCTCTTCACACTGCAAGAGCCACAGATCGATCCGCCTGATTGATCCTCCAAAACCCACTTTTTCTGTGGGCACAACAAAGCTCATTCAGTGTCCAAAATCATGTCTCTCAGGGGTCTATCATCTGACCTTCTATTTATCTCCCCGTGCTGAGTACCAACTGTCTTTCAAATAACAGCTCCTCCCTTCTCTTTCTGTAAGAACATACAAGCAAGCAATGTCCTTGGGAAAGTATAAACAAACTGTAAGCAGTCTTCATCCCTCTCTCTCCTTCTTTCTGTCTCTCTTTTTAACAAGGTGTCTGTTGTTGAGCACCTCTCTCGCTCTCTTTTTAAAAGCACAGTTCATAGGGGTAATTCAGGACCCCGTCACAAGATGTATAGCACTGAACAGGACCTTCCAGCCCAACAAACCGCAATGCCCAACAACCCGCCTAACCTCAGGACAATATACAATGGCTAATTAACCAGTTTATCTTTGGACTGTGGAAGAAAACCGGAGCATCAGGAAAAAACCAGCACACACAAACAGAGGAAAAACAGACAAATTTTCTACCAGAGCACGCTGGGACTGAACTCTGAACTTACAGGCCCCAAGCTGTAATACCCTGTGCTAATCACTACACTACCGCGGCACCCCTGTGAGAGCTGCTGTATACTGCCCTGGAATAGTTGTGTAGTAAGACATCGAGCTACAGCCATAGAGAATTGCAGCACAGAAACAGGGGATTCAGCCTATCTGGACCATGTTGACCTGATCTTCTGCCGAGTTCCATCTACCTGGACCCAGACCATAGTCCTCCAAACCCCTCCCATCTATCTAAAGTTGATGGGCTGTGAGAGGGAAAATGGAATTGGTATAAATGGGTGCTTAATGGTCGATCAGTGCAGATAAAGCAGAGCAAAAAGCCTGTTTATTTTCTGGATGACTCTAACATACATGAAAATGAACCTTATACATTGCCAGAGAAGTGATTTCACACGGATAACATTTCCCAAGATTTTTGTAGCAAGTTGAATGTATGATAATAGTGCTGGTGAAACTTTGAGAAATTCTTGGCATCATCTGAGCTCTTTTGATTGGTTGTTAGTGCATTAGTGATGCCTCAGGACTCACACCACCACACTCAACAACAGTTCTTCCTCCTCAACCATCAGCCCCTTGAATAAAAGGAGATAACTACACTTACCTGTCCCTCATTGAGATGTTTCCCCAAAATTAATGATCTCACTTTAAGGACTCTTTATCTCATGTTCTCATTATTTAATGCTATTTATTTGTATTTGCATTTTCACAGTTTGTTGTTTTCTGCGCTCTGGTTGATCTTTTATTGATCCTGTTATAGTTACTGTTCTATAGATTTGCTGAGTATGCCCACATGAAAATGAATCTCAGGGCTTTAATGGTGACTTATATGTGTTAGAGTGAGTTTTGGGGTAGATGATTCATTTACACTTAAATAACTCTGACCACCAGTCTCCTGTTTGACAAAGTGCTGTGGATTGAGTTCACAACAATGCATTTCCTAAAAGCTGTGAATATCAGAATACTAGCCAGATGCTACGGATGGAAGTGTGAAGTTTACAGGTAGTTTCGAAGACAGTATTATCTATAGTTTATAAATATTAAATGCCCTCTATGTTAGCACGTAAAATACCAAATAAATGTATTGTAGATTTGACTTGTACTCCTAAAGGCTGTGAGTACCAACCCAGACATGTTGGCGTCGGGAGGAGAGGATGAAGTCAGAAGGTGTGATGTTTTGTATGTAGCTTCAAAAGAAAGCATTGTCTACAACTTTGTAAATAGGAATTGCCCTTTGTGTTTAGCATATAAATATCGAGCCCACATTGGGCTAGCAGACCTTTCCACCGAAAGCATCTCCACCCGTATGATGCCTGCTGTACCTTGTTGTGTCGAATAAAGAAGCTACCAGTGACTCTGTCTCTCTAGTGATGTCATCCATGCCACAACAACATGTACTTTGATAATAACATTTACTTTGACTTTGGTTGTAACTCTGTGAGGAAACTTATTGTTCTACGGGGAGTCAGTAATTATGAATAGGTTTCATGAGATTGCCTCTCCTTTGGTGAATCCATTATTCCCACTGGAAACTGCCTCTCCCCTTTGCTCAGCAGGAGTGAGTTCCTGATGTTGAATGAACACTCTTCATGAAGACTTGTCACTCGTCTGGCCACCTGCTGATTTTCAGCTTGTGCTTCGTGGACCTCAGTCTGCAAATCTCCTGACTGCTCTTCACTAGAGTGAAGCCTCCTCAGCAGAAGAATGTTTTCTGCAGTGTACCACTAGGATCACATCTCTACTGTGGCACTCACAAAAAGCTGAAGGAGCTCAGCAGACCAGGCAGCATGTATGGAAAAAAGTACAGTTGACGTTTTGGGCCGAAACCCCTTGGCAGTGGAGCGGTTAGCAGCACCAGCGATCACCAATCGAGGTTCGATTCCTGTAGCTGCCTATAAGAAGTTTGTACCTTCTCCCCATAACCACGTGGGTTTCCTTCAGGTGTTCTGGCTTCCTCCCACATTCCAAAGAAGCAAAGTTATCATTAGGGTTAGTAAGTTTTGAGCATGCCAATATGACTGTGATCAAAGTCTCTAAAGAGACACCAAAACTGATGAGATAGAAGTCTTTATTGATGACATCAAGCAGGCATCATTCTGGAGACCCTCTTAGTACAGGCTCACAATCCCAAAGATGACTCACATTTTTGTATCTTTAAGATCAAAAGTAACAGTAGCTGAATACAATTTCAATAGTTCAAATGATATTGTTTACTTTTATATTTTGGGTTGGCAATACTTTCTTTGAATTGCATATCTACAGTGACAGATGCTCTGAATGTTCAAACACTTTTTTCACAAAGTAATTCACACAAATAGTCTAAAAGCTTCTGGGACATTAATGTTGTCAAGGCTGTCTCTGAGAACACAACTATCAAAGTACACAAAAACTATTGATTGCCTACATCTGTGACCATGCTTTGTATGCTAATTGACAACATCCATCTGGTCAGTCAGTTTGAACTCAGTCCCAATGGTGCAAATAACTTAGCCATGTTGCCTGGTTTGATGCAAGCCCACAACCAAATTGTCGTAACGCTTGGCTATTGCATATGCAATCTCTTAGTCTGTGGAGCAGCCTGTACTTCTAACGTCAATTTACCGCTTGCAATTTACAAAACAGCTGGAGGTTAATTGCAAACTTCTTGAACTTACTTACATTTACAATAAGAACTGAAGCCTGATTTTGTTTTAATTAATATCTGCTATTTCATGTAACTCCAGAATATCCCCTAACACATGCAATGTTGGTGTCAGAAGCATGATAATACTTGCAGGCTGCCCAAGCACAATCCTCGATGATTTAATCTGAGGCAAATATGCATTTCACTGTATGTTTTGATGAATATATGACAAACAAAGCTAATCTTTGATCTCTTTAGTCTTTAATTAATGTAGAAATACAGCAGGGAACATCATGCAGCCCTCTGCTACATGTTTAATGCACAGATGGCATATTATGCAGAGAAAGAAGATTGAATTGGCACCATGAAAAGAAAAGTTGCTGGGACATACAGTAGAACATGTAAAATAGAACGTAGAACATTACAGCACAGTACGGACCTTTGGCCCACAATATTGTGCTGACCTACAGCGTACAAATCTACTGCACAATCAATCTAACCCCTCCCTCTTACACAGCCCATTTTCCTCCATTTTCTTGCATGGATTACCCTATTGCATCAGCCTCTACCATCACCTCTGATTATGTTTCAGGCAACTACCACTCTCTATGTGGAAAAAATACACCATCTACAGAGAGAGAAGCAGTTATCCTTTCAAAACAATGACCTTTCATCAGAATTTGGAAAAGTTAGAAAGTTAAGTAATATTTATGATGAAGAGGGGGAGAAAGGAAATATTGCCAATAATTATGCAATTTCTACTCCTTCTCATATAATTCAGAGCTATAAGTTCTAGAAAACAAGTCGGTGAACAGGCTCAGGAGAATAATTCACTGTCCTCTTCAGTTAGTTGGATTTAAAAGGTAAATCTGCTGACTTAGGAACATGTCGCAAGACAGTTATGAAATCAGCTGCCAACCATTGAACTCCCTGTGTAGGCTCACAGCAGCAGGGAGCATTTGTTATAGCATTTAACTGCTGAGCAACTGATTCAATGGGTACCTCAGTGATCATACCCCTGGTAACACTTCGTTACTGGAAGCCTCGTGCTTGACATTGTAGACAACTGAAGGAGGGTTGGGAATCAAAGTGCAGGAAGTAGTGAAATGCAGAACTAGAAAAGCTATAAGATATAGGCTAATTGGACCATCAAGTCTGCTCCACCATTTCACAGTGCCTGATTTATTATCACTCTCAACCCCACTCTCCTGCCTTCTCCCTGTAGACTTTAACACCCTAACTAATCAAGATCCTATCAACTTCAAACTTAAATATACCCAGTGACTTGCATCCACAGCTGTCTATAACAATGAATTCCACAGATCCACCACCCTCTGGCTAAAGGGGACGGAAGGACAAAATGAGTCTGATGCGGTATCATGTTTAAGCAGACAGAAATCTGTTGAATCTAGAATATAGTAAGTTAATAGTGGGTTGGAAAATCCTTTCAACTCCCTTGTGGTACTCTTCTTGACAAGGTTGTACTGGATGGTATTTCAGAGCATACACACTGGATCTTATACTATTACGTTAATTACAGAGAATGCTTGTTCTAGCGAGCATTCAAAGTTCAAAGTAAATTGATTATCAAAGTGTTTATTGTCACTGTCTCCTACCATGAGATTTATTTTCTTGCAGGCATTCACAGTAGGAAAAAAAATACAATAGAATCAATGAAAAACAACTTGTAAAGACTGACAAACAACAAATGTGAAAAGATGAACTGTGCAAATACAAACAATGTAATAATTACAAATAAGTACATAAATAATACTAACAACATGAGTTGTAGAGTTTTTGAAAGTGCGTCTATAGGTTGTAGACTCAATTCAGTGTTGAAGTGAGTGAAGTTATCCAAGCATTTCTTTGCACTCAAGTTGTTAAGCAGATATTTGGAAAAAATATTTTAACTTGGTACTCCTGAGAACTAAATTTTAGATTAATTATTCAGCTTAAATAAACTAACATGTTAAACAAACATCATGTGGATGCAAAACAAATTAATTGTATAATGACATTAGAAGAGGTCAAACAGCATTTCTCCATCAACACATGAAATCTTGTGTCGCTAAGATGTTTAAAGATTTTCAAGAATCGGTGGTTGCATTCTCTACTCATTCCAAGCCACCAAGGCTGACACTATCGTACCATAAGGCATAAGAGAAGAATTAAGCCATTTGGCCCATTGATTCTGCTCCGCCATTCCATCATAGCTGATTTAATATCTCTCCCAACCCTTTTCACCTGTCTTCTTCCCGTAACCTTTGACACCCTGACTAATCAAGAATCTACCAACCTGCACTTTAAATTGAATTGGCCTCCTCTGACCCATATGGCAATGAGTTCCACAGATTTACTACCCTCTGGCTAAAGAAATTCCTCCTCATTTCTGTTCTACAAGGATGTCCTTCTGAGTCTGTCCCTCTAGTCCTAGATTCAACCACTCATCCACTACAGGAAACCTCCTCCCCACATCCATTGTCTAGGCAATATTTGATATGTTTCAAAAAGATACCACCCCCCTATTCTTCTAAAGCCCAGTAAGTACAGGCTCAGAGCCATCAAACACTCCTCATACCAATGTATTAACCCTTTCACTCCCGGGATCATTCTTGTGAACCTGCTCTGGATCCTCTCCAATACCAGTGTGCCCCTTCTTAAAAATGGGTGCCCAGAACGGCTCACAATACTCCAAGTATGATCTGGCTAGTGCCTTATAAAGCCTCAACTGACAAAGACCTATGACGTCTTTGATTGTTAGATTGTCTAATGTACTTTCATGGTAAGCTCCTATTGCCACTTTTTCACAAAAACGTGAAGCACCCCCAACGCTTTGGTCAATGTTCGTGCAATTAAAAAAATGCTATCGCAGCCAATTATAACTCATGCATTAATGATGCTTTCTGGAACCCTTTTGCATCTAAATTAGCTGACACACTTGCCCAAGCTCCTTTCAAACATAATTCAGTATGTGCAGCATGCTCTAAGATGACTTGAGGGTTTGAAATATATTACATAAATGCTGGTTCCATAGAGACAGTATGGAAATCTTGAACAATATCCAAATATTAGCTTGAATTCCCGGAAATTTAGGTTTTATTATCACAAATGCATGAGGCACAAGGTGAAAAGCTTTACAAAATTCACTGGAGAGGCTTTGATAGTTTTCAGTCTTATGCAAGGCATAAGTTGCTGTAAGTGGTCGTTATCAGCAGTAGCTCTCGCTATTCCTGATTACTCTTGTCAGATTTCAGTGCAATTTTTATTCTTGCTAAAGAATCTTACATTAGAACAAGGCCATGACCATTATGAAGGTACCTCTAGGAGGATACAACTATTGTGGAACATTAACAATGCTTTTTTCTACTAAAAGAAGGATGTGAATGCAATAGAGCGAGTGCAGAGGAGATTTCCAAGGATGTTGCCTGGATTTACAAGGAAGTCTCCCAGATAAACATATCTGCACCAGTGCACTGAGCTGCAACTCTTGAGAGAATGTATTATTGAATTGGAGCTGCAGCTCAGTGACCTTCGACCCATATGGGCGAATGAGGAGGTGATAAACAGGAGCTACAGAGAGGTACTGTAGTCGCCCCTATGTTGCAGGAGACAGGTGACGGCCATGAGAAGGAGAGGAAACTCACAGCTAGTGCAGAGTACACCTGCAGCCATTCACCTCAATAATAAGTATACAACTTTAGATACCATTGAGGGAGACAATCTACCAGTGGTGCTCCCGATGTGGCCTTCTATATATTGGCGAGACCCGATGCAGACTGGGAGATCATTTTGCTGAACACCTACACTCTGTCCGCCAGAGAAAACAGGATCTCCCAGTGGGCACACATTTTAATTCCACATCCCATTCCCATTCTGACATGTGTATCTACGGCTTCCTCTACTATAAAGATGAAGCCACATTCAGGTTGGAGGAACAACACCTTATATTCCGTCTGGGTAGCCTCCAACCTGATGGCATGAACATTGACTTCTCTAACTTCCACTAATGCCCCACCTCCCCCTTGTACCCTATCCATTATTTATATACACACATTCTTTCTTTCACTCTCCTTTTTCTCCCTCTGTCCCTCTGACTATACCCCTTGTCCATCCTCTGGGGTCCCCCCCCCCCTTCCCCTTTCCTTCTCCCTGGGCCTCCTGTCCCATGATCCTCTCATATCCCTTTTGCCAATCACCTGTCCAGCTCTTGGCTCCATCCCTCCCTCTCCTGTCTTCTCCTATCATTTTGGATCTCCCCCTCCCCCTCCCACTTTCAAATCTCTTACTAGCTCTTTCTTCAGTTAGACCTGACGAAGGGTCTCGGCCTGAAACGTCGACTGTACCTCTTCCTAGAGATGCTGCCTGGCCTGCTGCGTTCACCAGCAACTTTGATGTGTGTAGTTTAAGTTGAATGTATCAGTATAATGGTGGAATAAAGGAAATTACAGAGGCATGAGAGAGGAGCTTGGAAAAGATTGGAAAAGAACACTGGCATAGATTAAAGCAGAGCAGCAATGGCTGGAATTCTGGAAGCAATTCAGAAGGCACAAGGTAAATACATCCCAAAGAAGAAGAAGTATTCTAAAGGCAAGATGACACAACCATGGCTAATAAGGGAAGTCAAAGCCAACATAAAAGCCAAAGAGAGAGCATATAATAGAGCAAAAATTAGTGGGAAGTTAGAAGATTGGGTTTTGAAATACCAACAAAAGGCAAATAAAAAGTCATTAGGAAAGTAAGGATGGAATATGAAAGTAAGCTAGCCAATAATATTAAGAAGGTACCAGAAGTTTCTTCAGAAACATAAAGTGCAAGTGTGAGATGAGAGTAGATATCGGACCGCAGGAAAGTGATGCTGGAGAGGTAATAACGGGGACAAGCAAATTGCAGATGAACTGAGTAAGTATTTTGCACTGGTCTTAACTGTGGAAGACACGAGCAGTATGGTGGAAGTTCCAGCTGTCAGGGAGCATGAGGTGTGTGAAGTTGTCATAACTAGAGAGAAGGTTTGAGAAACTAAAAGGTCTGAAGTTAGATAAATCACCTGGACCAGAAGATGTATACCGCAGGGTTCTGAAAGAGGTGGCTGAAGAGATTGTGGAGGCATTAGTAATGATCTTTCAAGAACTACCTGATTCTTGAATGGTTCCAGAAGACTGGAAAATTGCAAATGTCACTCCACTCTTGAAGAAGAAAAAGAGGCAGAAGAAAGAAAATTATTGCTCAGTTTTACCTCCTCCCCAAGATCCACAAACCTGACTGTCCCAGTAGACCCATAGTTTCTGCCTGCTCTTGCCCTACCCAACTTGTATCTGCCTACCTGGACTCCATTTTGTCACCCATAGTTCAGTCCCTCCCCACCTACAGCCAGGACACATCCCATGCCCTCCACCTCTTCAATAACTTCCTGTTCTCCGGTCCCGACTGCTTCATTCTCACTATGGATGTCCAATCCTTATACACCTTTGTTCCCCATCAAGAAGGCCTCAAAGACCTCCGCTACTTTCTGGACAATAGATCTCACCAGTTCCCCACCACCACCACCCTCCTCCGGTTGGCGGAACTGGTACTGACACTTAATAACTTCTCTTTTGGCTCTTCCCACTTTCTTCGGACCAAGGGTGTAGCTATGAGCACTCACATGGGCCCCAGCTATGCCTGCCTCTTCGTTGGTTATGTGGGACAATCTATGCTCCAAACCTATACTGGTACTCCTCCCCAACTTTTCCTTCACTAGATTGACCACTACATTGGTGCTGCTTCCTGCGCCCATGCTGAGGTCGTCAATTTCATCGACTTTACTTCTAACTTCCACCCAGCCCTCAAATTCACTTAGTCCATCTCGGACACTTCTCTCCCCTTTCTCGATCTCTCGGTCTCCATCTCTGGAGACAGACTGACCACTGACATCTTCTACAAGCCCACTGACTCTCATAACTACCTCGACTATACCTCTTCCCACCCTGCCACATGCAAAAATGCCATTTCCTATTCCCAGTTCCTCTGTCTCCTCCGCATCTGCTCCGAGGATGAGGCTTTCCATTCCAGGACATCTCAAATGTCCTCTTTCTTTAAGGATTGTGGTTTCCCTTCTGCCATCATCAATAATGCCCTCACCTGCATCTCCTCCATTTCCTGCACTTCAGCCCTCACCCCATCCTCCTGCCACCACAAAAGGGACAGAGTTCCCCTTGTCCACACCTACCACCCCACCAGACTCCGGATCCAGTACATTATCCTCTACAACTTCCGCCACCTTCAACAGCACCGAGCCACTAAGCACATCTTTCCCTGTCCACCCCTCTCCTTTTTCCACAGGGATTGTTCCCTCCGCAACTCTCTGGTCCACATGTCCCTCCCCACGGATCTCCCACCTGGCACTTATCCCCTGCACCTGTCCCTACACCTCCTCTCTCACCGCTATTCAGGGCCCCAAACAGTCCTTCCAGGTGAGGCAACACTTCACTTGTGAGTCTGTTGGGGTCATCTATTGCATCCGGTGCTCCCGGTGCAGCCTCCTCTACACCGGTGAGACCCGACGCAGCTTGGGGGACCACTTCGTCAAACACCTCCGCTCTGTCCGCCTTAACAGACAGGATCTCCCAGTTGCCACCCACTTCAACTCTGCTTCGCATTCCCATTCAGATATGTCCATACATGGCCTCCTCTACTGCCATGATGAGGCTAAACTTAGGATGGAGGAGCAACAGATCATATACCGTCTGGGTAGTCTCCAGCCCCTGGGCATGACCACTGAGTTCTTCAATTTCCAGTAAATCCCTCCCCCTCCCTTCCCCCATCCCAGTTTCACTCTTCCCCCTCCTCCAGCTGCCTATCACCTCCCTGTTGGTTCTGCCTCCTTCTACTACCCATTGTACTTTCCCCCATTCCTTCTTCACCTTTCCTGCCTATCCCCTCCCTATTTGCCCTCCCCCACCTCTTTATCTTTCCCCTTACTGGTTTTTCACCTGGAACCTACCTGCTTTCTCCTTCCCACCCTCCCCCCACCTTCTTTATAGGGCCCCTGCCCCCTCCCTCTTGAGTCCTGACGAAGTGTCTCAGCCCGAAACGTTGCCTGTTTGTTTCCACGGATGCTGCCCGACCTGCTGAGTTCCTCCAGCGTGTTGTGCGTGTTGCTTTGACCCCAGCATCTGCAGAGTATTTTGTGTTTAAGAAAATTATAGGCCAGTTAGTGTGACCTCAGTGATTGGGAAGGTGTTGGGGTCAATTGTTTAGGATGTGGTTTCGGGGTTCTTGGAGACACATAATAAAATAGGCTGTAGTCAGCATGGCCTCATCAAGGGAACATCTTGCCTGACAGATCTGCTGGAATTTTTGGAGAAATAGCAAGCGGGCTAGACAAAGGAAATTCAGTTGATGTTCTGTATTTGGATGTTCAGAAGACCTTTGACTAGCTGCTACACATGAGGCTGCTTAACAAGCTATGAGCTCATAGCATCACAGGAAAAATTCTGGCATGGATAAAGCAGGGCTGATTCACAGGAGGAAAAGGGTGGGAATAAAGGGAGCCTTTTCTGGTTGGCTGCCAGTGACTAGTGGTGTTCCACAGGGGTCTGTGCTGGGACCGATTCTTCTTACATTATATGCCAATAATTTGGATGATGAAATTGATGGCTTTGTTACAAAGTCTGCAGAGTTAGCTGGAGGGGCAGGTAGTTTTGAGGAAAGAGAGAGGCTACAGAAAGACTTAGACAGATTAGGAGAATGGGCAAAAAAGTGGCAGATGGAACATAGTGTTGGGAAGTCATGCACTTTGGTAGAAACATAGAAACATAGAAAATAGGTGCAGGAGTAGGCCATTCGGCCCTTCGAGCCTGCACCGCCATTCAGTATGATCATGGCTGATCATCCAACTCAGAACCCTGCACCAGCCTTCCCTCCATACCCCCTGATCCCCGTAGCCACAAGGGCCATATCTAACTCCCTCTTAAATATAGCCAATGAACTGGCCTCAACTGTTTCCTGTGGCAGAGAATTCCACAGATTCACCACTCTCTGTGTGAAGAAGTTTTTCCTAATCTTGGTCCTAAAAGGCTTCCCCTTTATCCTCAAACTGTGACCCCTCGTTCTGGACTTCCCCAACATCGGGAACAATCTTCCTGCATTTAGCCTGTCCAATCCCTTTAGGATTTTATACGTTTCAATCAGATCCCCCCTCAATCTTCTAAATTCCAATGAGTATAAGCCTAGTTCATCCAGTCTTTCATCATATGAAAGTCCTGCCATCCCAGGAATCAATCTGGTGAACCTTCTTTGTACTCCCTCTATGGCAAGGATGTCTTTGAAATGAAAAGGTTGACAATTTTCTAAATGGAGAGAAAATACAAAAATCTGAGGTGCAAAGGGATTTGGGAGTTCTTGTGCAGGATTCCCTTAAGGTTAATTTGTAGTTTGAATCTCTAGTGAGGAAGGCAAATGCAATACAGGTGTCCCCCACTTTTCGAACGTTCGCTTTACGAAACCTCTCTGTTACGAAAGACCTACATTAGTTACCTGTTTTCGCTAACAGAAGGTGTTTTCACTGTTACGAAAAAAGGCAGCGCATGCTCCGAGCAGCCAAGCTCCTCCCCCGGATCTGCATTCTAGCCGGCATTTCTTAAACACGTGCCTGTGAGCAGCTGTTAGCAAAATGAGCTCTAAGGTATCGGAAAAGCCTAAAAGAGCTCGTAAGGATGTTACACAGCGTAAAACTAGACATAATTAAGCATTTCGATAGTGGTGAACGAAGTAAGGACAAAGTGAGTTTGGCTTGTGGAAGTTGACGAAGATGATGTTGAAGAGGTTTTGGCATCCCATGACCAAGAGCTGATAGATGAAGAGCTGAGCAATTGGAAGAAGAAAGGATAACAATTGAAACCAAATGCAGTAGCAATTGGACTGAAAGTGAAGTCGTCCAAGAACTGAACGTGAAGTAACTGCGTGAGATTTTTGCTGCAATGATTGCAGAAAAGTACGATTTTAATTTTGAAAGGTTACGTAGGTTTAGGGCATATTTGCAAGATGGTTTGAGAGCTTACAGAAACTGTATGATAGAAAAATGCACGAGGCTAACAGTCAAGCATACTGTCGTTTTTCAAGCCTTCCACATCAGCCACGGCAGATGACGAACCTTGACTTTCGACATCGAAGCAGGCAGACATAGAAGAAGATGACCTACCTGCCCTGATGGAAACAGATGATGATAAGATGACACCCCAGTGTCCCACCACCCCAACTCCCAGGCCGCGGACCGATACATTGCCACGGAGAATGCAGCGGTAGCCGCAATGCACCCAGCTGAAAAAAAAACAAGCTAATTAATTAGGCGCAGCCCAGCACGTAAATGTTGGCCCAGATCAGAGATGATTTGGACTGGGTCGACAATTTGTGCCGGGCGGCACCTAATTAATTAGTTTGTTTATTTCGGCTTTTTTCTTAAAGATGTGCTGGGTGATTCCCGGCCACCACTATACACCTGCATGCTTCGCGGATCGGTACCAGTCGGCGGCCGGGAGGTTGTGGACCACTGCACCACCCCAGCCTCCGATGACTCAGCCTAACACACCATCATCAGTGTGCTCGGAGCTGTCTTCCTGATTCCAGTAAGTGATACTACACTGTACATACATTATTTCTACTTTATATAGGCTGTGTATTTATCATATCATTCCTGCTTTTACTATAAGTTACTGTATTTTAGGTTTTATGTGTTATTTGACATGATTTGGTAGCTTATTTTTTGGGTCTGCGTACGCTCACAAATTTTTCCCATATAAATAAATGGTAATTGCTCCTTCACTTTACGGCATTCCGGCTTACGAACCATTTCATAGGAACACTCTACCTTCGGATGGCGGGGGAAACCTGTATTAGCATTCATTTCAAGAGGATTCAAATATAAAAGCAAGAATGTAATGTTAAGACTTTGCGAGCAGTTTTAGGTCCCTTATCTTGGAAAGGATGTGCTAACATTGGAGAGAGATCAAAGGACGCTTACGAAAATGATTCCAGGGTTAAACGGCTCATCATATGAAGACCATTTGATAGCTCTGGGCCTGCATTTACTAGAATTCAGAAAAATGAGGGGTGACCTAATTGAAACCTATTGAATGGTGAAAGGCCTTGATAGGGTACATGTGAAGAGGTTGTTTCCTATGGTGGGAGAGTCTAACACCAGATGACACAGCTTCAGAATTGAGTGGCGTTATTTTAGAAATGAAATAAGGAGGAACTTCTTTAGCCAGAGAGGAGTGAATCTGTGAAATTCATTGCCACAGACAGCTGTGTATATTTAAGGCAGAGGTTGATAGATTCTTGATTAGTCAGGGCATGAAGGGATATAGGGTTAAGACAGGAGACTGGCACTGAGAGGGAAAATGGATCTGCCATTATGAAATGGTGGAGCAGACTTAATGGGCTAAATGGCCTAATTCTGCTTCCATATCTTATGGTCTTATGGTCTAAATCCCTCTCTTGCTTAGATCAGATTTTAGCTGAATATTTGACACAGATTTTGCCAAGACTACAGCACTGAACATTTCTCAAATTTGCTGCTAGCTTTTAAAACCTTTGCAATCTACTACAATCCTCAACACTCTGGGCAGGCTCTGGTGATTTTTTTTTTAATTTTGTCCATAATCGCCGCCTGATTTGGTGAGTATCTCCAGAATTTTTCTGTTTTTTTATCTCAGATTCCCAGAATCTTCAGTTTTTTTTAATGTGTTTCAGTTGCATCACTTGGGGCACCATTGCCAAGCAAGAGCTCACTGTTGGGGTTCCATGTTCAACTGATCTTATGGGATCAGTCTTCTGAATGCCGAGATAAGTTAAGGGGAGTGGGAAATCTATGAAGTCACTTCCAAGCACTCTGCAATTCATGTTTTCAGTTGTACTTACCTATATATCTTTATATTATTTATTTATTTATCATTCTTTTTTTTTTGTTGTTGTTCATTTTGCAGACCTCTCCCGGAAGTTCCGGGAGTCTCCCACATATTAATAGTGGCTCCCTGATGCCCCCAAATTATATACAATATACAATGCCCCGGAAATCAATCTTCTCGAGAGCAAGAGCGAGCGAGTGAGAGAGAGTGTGAGAGAGACCATGAGAGCAACAGAGAGAGAGAGAGAGTGGGAGAGACCACGAGAGCGCGCGCGAGAGCGAGCGGGAGCGACCATGAGAGTGAGAGAGAGAGCGACCATGAGAGAGAGAGGGAGACAGCGCCATGGCAGAGTTTTCCAAAAAAAGAAAATATAAAAGCCCAGACATCACCCCAGACTACACTAAAGTGTATCTCTGCCTAATAGGGGTCAAAAGTAATGACAGTGTTGCTCGCTGCACTGTTTGCAACAGTGTCTTTTCTATTGCCATGGTGGGTTAAGCCTGTAAAAGACATGTTGAGGTGAGTTTAACAGGTGTCATTCGTTCATTAGCATAGCTAACGTTATTTAAACTAGCTGGCTAACTGCTAAGGAGCTACTCTATTGCAGACATCCCACCTCTCCCGGAAGTTCCGGGAGTCTCTTGCAAATTGATGGTGCTACCTCCCTGAAATGAGTTTTTGCAGGGTGGGATGTCTGATTTTGTCTTCCTTTGCACATTGGTCATGTGTTAGTCTTTGTGCATAGTTTCCTTTTTTGATTCTGTTGTCTTTCTCTGTCCTATTGTGAATGTCTGCAAGAAAATGAATCTCTAGTTAGTATACGGCGACACATACATTGAACTTTGAATCCAGGCAGTGAGTAGGGATGGCAGGCCAACTCAGGAAAATATGGGCTCCTGGTTATGGTTGAATAACCAGAGAAGTTGTTTGGGGTTATTTTTTGCATAATTGCGCTGTGTCACAGATGAATGGAGCCCACGAATATAGCCTCATTTTCCTCATAGTCCTTTATAATAGCCCATCTGGTCTAAATAAAACCTGCATTATCATTAGGTTTTACAACAGCTCGGCTGTTTCAAATGACGATCAATCTTTTTTTTAAAGCGCTCTGTTTTTGCTTCACAGTTCCCCTTCTGCTTTGCAACTACTCTAACAGAGCCGTCCAGGACATGAACAAGCCATACTAGTTTTCTATATGATGTCATGTGCTGAAGCAAGGAAAAAAATATCATCCATAGGACCTGTTGTCAGACATTCTACAAAGTACCTTTATTATCAAAATATGCGCAATATATACATCCCTGAGATTTGTCTCCTTCCAGGATGTCACAAAACAAAAAACCTCAATAGAACCAATTTTAAAAAACACTGTCAAACACCCAGTGTGCAGAAAAAAAAAACAAATCTTGCAAACAATAGAAGTAAGCAACTGACATTAAGAACTGAAGTACACGAAGCCATGAAGTCAGTCACCATCGCAGCTGGTCCAGGAGCCCATTAGTTGCAGGCCACAGCCTCAGTTCAGTGCAAACACAAGTAAACCTTGCAGAGCAATGAGCTGAACTGGCCTGTCCATCCCTCACCTTCGACCCCGACACCCTGACCTTTTCAATCTGGCCCAGCGCTGAAATTGTCCAAACGTCGGTGGTTCCTCACTCTTGAACCCAGGCCCTTCCACTTCAATTCAGCCCGGCACGTAAAACAATCAAACCTTGGGTCTTTCCTCGCACTCAGTCTTGGTTTCCAGGCCCTGCTGCCTCGAATCAGCCTCGCTTCACCTCAAGTCTGTCACAGCGAATTGCCTCCAAGTCCTCTCCAGCAATGGCCAAACATAGGCCCATTCCTAACTTTTGGGCATGGGCATCGCCACCTCAATCTCACCCATACGCACCATGCCACAACCTACTGCATCTTCAAAACCAGTTTACCCGATACTTTATACTTTATTGTCACCAAACAATTGATACTGGAGCCTACAATCATCACAGCGATATTTGATTCTGCTCTTCATGCTCCCCGGAGTACAAATCGATAGTAAATATTAAAAATTTAAATTATAAATCATAAATAGAAAATAGAAAAAGGAAAGTAAGGTAGTGCAAAAAATCCGAGAGGCAGATCCGGATATTTGGAGGGTACGGCCCAGATCCCGGTCAGGATCCGTTCAGCAGTCTTATCACAGTTGGAAAGAAGGTGTTCCCAAATCTGGCCTTACCCTTCAAAAATGCTAGGTCATGCAGGCGGTTCAAAAGCTCAACTCCGAAAGGGAGACATCCCACCTCTCTCAGAAGTTCAAGGAGCCTCCCACATATTAATGGCGGCTCCCTGACGCCCAGAAATTATATGCAATATCCCAGAAATCGATTTTTATGAGAGGGAGAGTGAACATCCTGATTGGTCTCTCTTTGTACTAAGTAGACCTATCAGTTTTCTCCTCAAAAGTAATGACAGTGCTGCTCGCTGCACTGTTTGCAACAGTGACTTTTCTATTGCCCATGGTGGGTTAAGACTGTAAAAGACGTGTTGAGGTGAGTTTAACAGGTGTCATTCGTTCATTGGCATAGCTAATGTTATTTAAACTAGCTGGCTAGTTGCTAAGGAGCTACTCTATTGATGTCCTACGTGATGATGCCAAACTCCCTGTAGACTTGCTTAATTGTAATACAGTAAAAAAACAACTCCATGATAATATAATATAAGTACATATTTTAATGTCACATTTTCTGCATATATCCAACTTGGTTGACAGATTAGACAAAATTACTAAACAAGGTGTTACATACACCCTTGGAAGTCGGACAGTCGGGGGGGGGGGATATGGGGTTGCAGGAAGTGGGGGTGCTACCTCCCTGAAATGAGTTTTTGCAGGGTGGGATGTCTGGAAAGGGAAGTTACAGACTCTTCCGATTACCAGAAAAATGCTAGTAATAAAGTAGTTAGCAGTTTTATTTGTTTTGTTTGACACCAGCAAGTACTTGCTGTGCTTCACCAGCACTATCTTAAACTGGAAAGACAGAACTCTCTTGCTGAACTTGCAGAATCTACCTATTGTGGTTGCATCACAGTCATTATTCTCATTATAGTCCACGCTGGGCTGGTTGATCAGGAGAATGATGTTGTTGGTCATACTAACAGTCAGAGGTTGCTGGCATCCTGCCCAACTAAAGTGAAGCTGCACAAAAGCTTCTGAGTTTATAATGAGCTAATGGCTTGATCTTCCCAAGCTCTGTCAGAACAGAGTCGGAGAACAGCTACTGAGAAGATTCCTGAGACACTCTGAATTCCAGAATTTGGAGTTAATTTGCATTTGGAAGAGAAGCAGTAAGTTCAATTGCTTAATAGATTTGCATTCTATATCTGACACTTCTACTCAGCCAGGTCTGAGATTTTAGCTGTCTGGGGTTTTAAGAAGCCCCTCGAAACCTGTATGATTCATACTGGTGAGATAAGGAGTTGAGATTAGACATCAATAACTAAGACATACAGAAGCCTGAAGATACCCACTCAACATTTTAAGAATAGCTTCTTCCCCTCTGCCATCAGATTTCTGAATGAAATTGCATGAAATAATAGCATGAAATTGCTATTTTTTTTCAGTATTTTCTTAATGTAACTGAGAATAATTTTGTGTCTTACACTGTACTGCTGCCACAAAACAACACATTTTAATGGCATATGTCAGTGATAGTAAAAAAAAACTTTTAAAATTTATAATCCATCAATTTTTTTGTTCTGTTTGTGTCCTTTTCTAATGGGCTATGTATTCTCAGGAATCTCATCTGTGGTGTACATTGAGAGCTTGGAAGTGTATTAAGGGGTGGGAGGAGGTTGGATTTCTGTTTCCTTTTCCAAAGTTTACTTTATAAAATAAATGTCATTTTGAAACGCTTTTCTTTTGCTTAGCATTTTGTTTTCTTCCCTGAAGCTATTAAGACTTCAGTTCCTTCTTCTTGCTAATTGAAGTGCAGAATGCTTCTGAGAAAGTAGAGATACTGCTGAGAATAGGTACCCGATCACACAAAGCAGAAACAATGCCAAGTTCTGGATTTACATATTTTATACCAGCAGGCACAACCACTTATAAGACAAATATATCCCAAGACTCTTCACAAATCATTATCCAACGAAGAACTGCAGCTAGTATAGATAAGGAAATTTTCAGGAATATGGCCCAAGCTACTATCAAAGAGGTGTGATGTAAGGACATCTTTAAGGAGGAAGAGAACCATAATTATGTAAAAATCCAGAAGTATAATTCCAGAATTTAAGACTTTGTTGCAGAGAGCCCAACTTTGCAAATATCAGTAAAGAACAACAAAGTATCGATCATTATGTTATGCCAACCTTTTAACCTGCTCTAAGACCAATCTGAGCCTTCCCTATCTCTTCAGATTCCTTTTATCCATGTGCCTACCTCTGACATCTCCCCTACACTTAGCTCAAAATTATGTGCTCTGCCCTTGGAAAAAGGTGATGGCTATCCACCTAATCAATGCCTCTTATTATCTTATACACCTCTATCAAGTCACCTCTCATCCTTAATCGCTCTGAAGAGAAAAGCCCTTGCTCACTGAATATTTTCTCATAAAAAATATTCTCTAATCAGAAGGTTTACTAGGATGTTGCCAGGTCTTCAGGAGTTGAGTTACAGGGAAAGATTGAACAGGTTAGGACTTTATTCCTTGGAGCGTAGAAGAATGAGGGGAGATTTGATAGAGGTTTACAAAATTATGAGGGGTATAAACAGAGTAAGTGCGAGTAGGCTCTTTCCACTTAGATTAGGAGAGATAAATACAAGAGGACATGGCTCTAGGGTGAAAGGGGAAAGGTTTAGGGGGAACTTCTTCAGTCAAAGAGTGGTGGGAGTGTGAAACGAGCTGCCATCTGACGTGGTAAATGTGGGCTCACTCTTAAGTTTGATAGTTTGTATAGATACATGGATGGGGAGAGGTCTGGAGGGTTATGGACTGGGTGCAGGTCAATGGCACTATCGGAATAAAGTTTTGGCACAGTCTAGAAGGGCTAAATGGCCTGCTTTCTGTGCTGTAGTGTTCTATGGTTCTATGGTTCTTTCATCCTGGCAAATCTCCACTGCATCCTCTCTAAAACTTTCATATCCTTCCTAAATGGCTTCTTAACAATCCCATCAGCTTATGTGGCAACTTGAGGGGTCTGTTCTCAAAGACCACCAAGATCTCTCTTCCAACACAGCATTTAAATTCCTGCCTTTAGCCCTGTACACATAGGTATTTTAGAGGGTCTTGATATCCAAAGGAATTACAATGGTAGGGGAAAGATGAAGTCCTAAGATGACAGTCTTAAAAGCAATCTGTTGCTTAAGCGGGAGGAATGCAAGTCAGCAGGGAAAGTCTGAAGGGTGAAGGCGAACAGAAAGTGAGCCCAATATTGGTCAACAGGCTGAGGGTAATGGGTAATGATTGAACAAAGACTTGGGGCCTGGTTCAAGTTATAAGATGGTTAGCAGTTCAGCATGGCAGGTTAACAGATTTGAAAATTCAGATTCAAATTCATTTAATTACCACATGTACTTCAAAACACAGTGAAATGCATCATTTGCATTAACAACAAACACAACCTAAGAATATGCTAGGAGCAGCCCACAATTCTGCCATATATTCCAGCACCAACATAGCACGTCTGCAATGTTGAGCAGAATTACGCAAGATCACCACAGCACAACAACAGCAGCAAAACAACAACGCATGAAAAGTTATTTAGAGAGTTGCAAAAATCAAAGGGGCCAATTAAGACTGAACCGGAAGTAGACGCTGAGAGTGGGAAATTAAGCCAAATAATACATTTTGGGGGTCAAATATAAGACCAAGGTGTGAGCACGTTAGTTCAGAGGTCTGATTCCCTTAATAATGTGTTTATTGTCATTTTTCAGGATGTGGATATTGCAGACAAGCTCAGCATTAATTGACCATCATTAACTGCCTGTGATAAAGTGGAGGTAAGCTGTCTCCTTGAACTGCTGCAGCTCTTTTGGTTCTTAGTGAATAGGTTTCATGACGAAACTGGTGATGACACCTTCCAACACTGCTGGTTATTAAGAGTGAATTTTGACTCCAGTCAACACTGGTACCACTAGAATTCTACAGTGATCGTCTACACCAGCAATACAATCCTAATTAAATTTCTAAATCTGCAATGAAATGTCCATATTTTCCCTCAATGACAATTGACTGCCCCAGATTTACTTACTGCCCATTGCACTGCAGGCAATTAGGGCAACAAAGAAGCTCTTCCATCTTCATTGCTGTTTCTATAACAATTTTCTTTGACCAGTCGGGGTTGTTAGCGCTGAGTTGAACATCTAAACCTGGAAGACCGCTGGACTACTCTTACCCTAGCCTCTACCCTTTGCCCTGTTTAGCATGGGTGACACTACCAAGATTCAAAGCTCAAGGCCCTGACTCCTGTCAACATAGTTCTTTGGGTCATTAAGGCATGCAAGCCTCCAAACCTAATGACAAGGTTGATGGTGTCTTGGAGAAGTTTCATCACAAAACTGGCAATGACTTCTTCCAACACTCTGCTGATTATTGAGACTGAATTTTGAAATTAGACAACACTGGTACCACCAGAATTCCACAATGGTATTTCACACCGGCATTAGAATCCCAATTAAATTTCTAGATGTGCAATTATATCTTCATATTTTCCCACATTGGCGATTGACTGCTCCAGAAATATTACATTATTACTGGGATAGTCAGGTGTCCTGCACTTGTTTCAAGGCATATCTGACCTTGATGAATGATCCTTGAGTGTTTAAAGATATCTCGAGAGTTGTGCTTGAGAGTGCAAATGTGAAATCCATAAACCAAAGAAGAACAGAAATAAAATTGTGCACATACTTTTCAAGGACATAAAAGAACAGAAAAAACAAGATTCTCATATAAAGACTCTTCTATCTGGATAGCATTGGTTTTATTTTATTACTGAACAATAAATATGATTGCTGTATGATTTATCCTTTTTTTCTTGGCACTCAAAGCATTAATTCATGTGCAAGATGGCATAACACTAAAATATTTCTGTGCCTTGAGTATTGCATTTTAAATAAATTTCTGCTGTTTGACTTAACGTTGTAATGTAAAGCCCTCAGATGTAATAATATCTACCTTGTGTCACCTAAATGACAATACTTGAGTATATATGAACTGAAAATCCATCTTGTCCATTTTCAAAATGTTTCTCCTGTGGAAAGAAGATGGAAGAGCTTAGGACTTCAAAAATTTCCAGAGCCTAATGGATTATATCTTATAATAATTACCCATAATGCATAATAGAGAGGCAAGAGATTCAGGCAAGAGGAGGCTTTCACCTCCTCTTAATGTGCATGACATTTTCAATGTAACTTCATATTCTGGGTGAAGATGGTGGAAGACAGGAAAGTATCTGAACATAACATAGGACAATCAAAGCTGTTACACAGGTTGACTCAATGGGTAAGAAGGCATGCAGTGCATTGGCCTTCATCAACCGTGGGACTGAGTTTAAGAGTCGAGAGGTAATGTTGCAGCTATATAGGACCCTGGTCAGACCCCACTTGGAGTACTGTGCTCAATTCTGGTCACCTCACTACGTGGAAACCATAGAAATGGTGCAGAGGAGATTCACAAAGATGTTGCCTGGATTGGGGAGCATGCCTTACGAGAATAGGTTGAGTGAACTTGGCCTTTTTTTCTTTGGAGCAATGGAGGATGAGAGGTGACCTGATAGAGGTGTACAAGATAATGAGAGGCATTGATCATGTGGATAGTCAGGGGCTTTTTCCCAGGGCTGAAATGGCTAGCGCGAGAGGGCACAGTTTTAAGGTGCTTGGAAGCAGGTACAGAGGAGATGTCAGATGTGGTGGCCAGTGCTATCATGTTTGCTGTTGTGTGCTGGGGCAGCAGGCTGAGTGTAGCAGACACCAACAGAATCAACAAACTCATTCGTAAGGCCAGTGATGTTGTGGGGATGGAACTGGACTCTCTCACGGTGGTGTCTGAAAAGAGAATGCTGTCTAAGTTGCATGCCATCTTGGTCAATGTCTCCCATCCACTACATAATGTACTGGGTGGGCACAGGAGTACATTCAGCCAGAGACTCATTCCACCGAGATGCAACACAGCATCATAGGAAGTCATTCCTGCCTGTGGCCATCAAACTTTACAACTCCTCCGTTGGAGGGTCAGACACCCTGAGCCGATAGGCTGGTCCTGGACTTATTTCATAATTTACTGGCATAATTTACATATTACTATTTAACTATTTATTACTATTTTTCTCTTACGATTCTATTACTATTTATTATTTCCATGACTATTACTATTTACTAATAGTAGTATTACTATTACTATTTCTATTACTATTCATTATTTATGGTGCAACTGTAACGAAAACCAATTTCCCCCGGGATCAATAAAGTATGACTATGACTATGTAAGCTTTTTTACGCAGAGAGTGGCGAGTTAGTGGAATGGGCTGCCCATGGCGGTGGTGGAGGCGGAAGTGATAGGGTCTTTTAATAGGCTCCTGGATAGGTACATGTAGCTCAGAAAAATAGAGAGCTATGGGTAAGCCTTGGTAGTTCTAAGGGAAGGACATTTTCGGCACAGCTTTGTGGGCCAAAGGGCCTGTATTGTGCTGTAGGTTTTCTATGTTTCTATAACACTGACCACACTACGCTCTCAAATCCCATCCTTCTTTGAGTCCAGTTGGATGTCCTGCCTCTTAGACTGACCAAGCCCAACCATGGGGATGCCATGGCCAAGAAAGCTCACAAGAATCTTTATTTCCTCTTTTGGCATACCACTTTGACCTCATCAATTTTAATCGATGCACCACAGAAAGAATCCTATCTCTATGCATCATGGATAGTTTGGCATCTGCTCTGCCTGTGACTGCAAGAAACTGCAGAGAGTTGTGAGCATAGCTCAGCACATCATGGAAACCAGTCTCCCCTCCAGGCACTCTGCCATGGTAATGTCTGTTCATTATGTGCTGTTTTGTATGACATAAGCAGGTGAACAAGATCTTTCCATGACCAAGATTGTTGGTCAATTTTTCTGCAGAATTAGTTTGCCATTGCCTTCTTCTGGGTCGTGTGTTTACAAGACAGGTCACCCCAGCCATCATCAATACATTTCAGAGATTGTCTGCCTGGAGTCAGTGGTCGCATAACCAGGACTTGCGATGTGCACCAGCTGCTCATACGACCATCCCCCACCTGCTCGCACGGCTTCACGAGACCTTGATGGGGAGGTAAGCAGATACTACACCTTGCCCCCTTTGGCAAGAATACATCTCTACTCTGTCACCTTGCTATGGTAAAGTAGCCAACATTACCAAAGACTCCACTCAGCCTGGACATTCCCACTTCTCCCCCCACCCCACCCCCATCAGGCAAAAGCCTGAAAGCACGGACCACCAGGCTCAAGTCAGCTTCTTCCTTGGTGTAGAAAACTATCCAATATTTCCTTGATACAATAAGATGGACTCTTGACCTCACATTCTACCTGCACTGCACCTTCTTTGTAACTATAATACTTTATTCTGCTCTCTTATTGTTTTACCTTGTACCATCCCGGTGAGCTGTTGTATCTATAGGAATGGAATGCAAGACAAGTTTTCCACTGTATCTCAAAATCAAATCAGGTTTATTATCACTGATATATGTTGTGAAAATCATCTTGTGGCTACAGTACAGTGCAAGGTGTGAAAATTATCATGTTACAAAAATAAGTGAATACCAATTAATCAGAATGTTTGATATAGAATTGTTAAATGTGACTGTGTTCAACAAACTTGGCTAACTCTTTACAAGGGTACTGCAACATGGAATATCAATGGGCAGTGAATGTGACGCAGACTCTGATTATTTTAGCTAGACTTTTGACAAGTTTCCCATGGGGCAAGCTAGTCAAAAAAAAGTATAAGGCTGTGGAATCTAAGAGAGACCGGTATATTGATTCACAAAATAGTACCATAGGGCTCAAGGTCCGTTGCTATTTATTGTGCCTATTCATGATTTTGTAGAGAGTGTGAAAAGGAGGTTTAGAAACATAGAAACATAGAAAATAGGTGCAGGAGTAGGCCATTCGGCCCTTCGAGCCTGCACCGCCACTCAGTATGATCATGGCTGATCATCCAACTCAGAACCCTGCACCAGCATTCCCTCCATACCCCCTGATCCCTTTAGCCACAGGGGCCATATCTAACTCCCTCTTAAATATAGCCAATGAACTGGCCTCAACATTTACAGATGATGTCAGAATTGGCTGTGTGATTGTGAGTGAGGAAGGGGACTTGTGACTGCAGCAGGATATACAGTAGATGGCCTGGTGAGCTCAGCCAGAAAGTGGCAAAAGGAGCTCAATCCAGGTGTATATTTGAAAGGGCAACCAGACAGCAGAGTTCTCAATAAATAGGAAGATATAGAAGGAGCGGCTTACACCTCTTTTGGTAGGGACGCAGCCTCATCCCGCCATCCAGGCCTTTCAGCCCACAGAGACTGTTTCAGTCGTGGAGCACCCATCTTTACACCGATTGTCCCATTTATTTCTCCACATATTCCCATTAACTTCCTTCACATTCTACCACTCATTATCACACAGGAGTAACTTCCAGACAATCCACCTACCAACCCATACATTTTTAAGATGGTGGAGGAAACTGGAGCAGCTGGAAGACACCCACAGAGTGAGAGGAAGAATGTGAACAGACAGCACCAGGAATTAAGACTGAAACTAATGAATGTTTAAAGCCTTTGATAGAGTGGATGTGAAGAGCATGTTTCCTGTGATGGGTGAGTCTAAGGCCAGAGGATCCAACTTCAGGATAGATTGATATCCATTTAGAACAGAGATGAGGAGGAATTTATTTAGCCGGTGAGTGGTGAATCTGTGGAATACATTGCCACAGGCAGCTGTGGAGACCAAGTCATTGGGTATATTTAAGGCAGAGGTCGATAGATTCATGATTAGTCAGGGACTGTAGGGATACAGGGAGGAGGAAAGCAATTGGGGTTGAGAGGGAAAATGCATCAGCCATGATGAAACAGTGGAGCAGATCCAATGGATCAAATGGCCTAATTCCGCTGTTATATCGTATGGTCTTATGGCCTCATTTACTGACTGGGGAGGTCTTCATAAAAATGCACATTCTGAGTGATAAACTCTTTTTCACTTTTTATTAACATGTTACAAGTCTTAAGTAGATTAAGGAATATTTTTATAGAATTGAAAAATAATGGTTACCTTGCATAACAGAGTACATCTGTGCAAGTTATTTATTCAGAAAATGGAAATTTTTCCAATATTATTCAAATGGTACTCAACAGATGGGCATGTAGCCAAGTGGTTAAGGCATTGGGCTAGCGACCTGAAGGTCGTGAGTTCGAACCCCAGCGGAGGCAACGTGTTGTGTCCTTGAGCAGGCACTTAATCACACATTGCTCTGCGACGACGCTGGTGCCAAGCTGTATGGGTCCTAATGCCCTTTCCTTGGACAACATTGGTGTCGTGGAGAGGGGAGACTTGCAGCATGGGCAACTGCTGGTCTTCCATACAACCTTGCCCAGGCCTGCGCCCTGGAAAGTGAAGACTTTCCAGGTGCAGATCCATGGTCTCGCAAGACTAACAGATGTCTTTACTTTTACTCAACAGAGGATATTGTATCCAAGAAATTGCCTTTACCGGTTATGTATCTAACAAAGGTTTAAAGGAACACGCATCTGGATTCTGGTTCTCTATAAAGAGCTATAAAAACAGCAAACTACAAGTATTGGTCAGCCCAACTTAGATTGTGAAGAGTCAAAGCTATTAAAGATTTACTTTAAATATGGATCATTCAGAGCCATCCAAATCCAGTATTCTTGCTTTGTGGATATTAAAGTATCCTGAATTGATACCTACTAAATTAACAGATCATTAATAGATCAACAAGTATGAGAGTTTAAGTGTTTTCCCTAATTCAATAGATCAAGAGTAGTGGTGGGAAGCCCAGGGTTACAAGGTGCTTATCTTGCACTAAACCATTTTATAAACAATTTACTTATTAAAATGAAAAACAAATATTCCTAATGTGCAGACAACCCTATTTATGTCACACTTGTTGTAACATTGCAAGAGAAACTGGAGCAGACCACACACATGGTAACTGCTGAAATGACATTGAATCTTGGCACAGCTGTCAATGGGGTCTGTTAGTTTACAGTGATGGGTTGATGTTGTCGGATGCACTCTATCTGTTTCATCTTTGCTTTGTACTCAGCATGAAATATTTTTGGTCAGGATTCTAATTGTCAAACCTCCTGGGATTTTCGTGAAAGGGACCAGCAGTTGAATCCTCCGGGGTATGTAACATATTGCAAGTCAGTTTGCAGAAGGCATACAGAAACCCCAGAAAATAATGAAGTTATTATATTTGACAACTGATTGTTCACTGCAAGGTCACTAGCAAGAAGCCTGCTGCACAGTAATGTTCATGAGCAACACACTGTATTTTCTGTCTTCTCACATAAGTTATTAAGCTATTAAAATGTTGCTTCTGTAATTTGATTAATGTCGGATTGTGTTCTGTTACATTAAATTTTTAATATATCAGATGAAAGCCTGAACAATTCCAAGTGACACTTTAACTCTTGGTGAGCTCGCAGCATGTAAGGCTACGTCCACACTAGACCAGATAATTTTGAAAACACAGGTTTCACATAAAAACAACAGGTATCCACACTAGGCGTTTTTGAAAATATCTCTGTCTACATTAAAATGGATATTTGGACGAATCTCCTCCTTATGGGCATGCGCAGGACACAGAAAACAAGCGAAGAGGAAACGGTATACTTGGTGCGTGTTTGTCCAATTACAGACTAGAAAAACTTAAAAGGAAATTGCCAAACGAAAGACTTGGTGCACATTTGTCCAGAAACATTTTCTACAGCCATAGTCTCTTCACTGATGAAAGGGACGACAGCTACAACTAAATGCAATAAGGCTTGTTACTGGGCAAAAGTGAAATTTGTTAAATGTATAAAACATGTCTGCTTCAGTGTTATCTTGTATTTCCATACAATGTTACATATCTATTGACAGATATTGTTGTAGTGTTGGAGGTTACGTTCAAGAAAACAATGAAATGCCGCACTGCCGCCACAATTTGTTCTGGCACATCATAAGAGTGGTTTTAAAAATAGCCAGTTACCCCGTACACACTACGCCGGTGTTATGTACCCCTAGGGGTCATATTTTTTATGGACTATACCTTTAAAAAGAGAGAGAGAGTTGTGGAACACAAACACCTTGTTATTATGAGAGAGAGAGAGGCAAAGACTGCTTTGAGATGGTGTTATGGTTTCTCTGCAGCATGTTTACACTTTTGCAAGGACACTGCCAGCTTCTGTGTTCTTACAGAGAGAGAAGGGAGGAGCTACTTGATGGACAGCTGGTGTTCAGCATGGTGAGATAAATACAAGGTCAGCTGATGGACACAAAGACACATGATTTTGGATACTGGATGAGCTTTGTTGTGCCCACAGAAAGGTGGGTTTTTGGAGGATCGATCAGGAGAATCGATCAGTGGCTCTCGCAGTGTAGAAAAGGTGTGACCGGTGGGAAGTTACCAATGTGTCCAACCCTTGCCTGGGGTTAATAACATTACCACAGAAGACGGTCTCCTTTTTTGTGGTCACGTTTGGTGACTTCAAAGGAAGAGAAGAGACGAGTGATAGGTTTGAATCAGAAGAAACCTAGTGATAAAGAGGTCACTGTTTGGACTCTCTCTCTCTAAGTAGCCCATAAGGGTGGGTTTGAGTTCCATTCGAATACAAAGGTGTGACTGTCACGTAGTTAATCCACAAGAGTGGGTTCTCTGGTGAGGGGAGTACCTTTGTGAATACCACTTATGCGTTACCCTTGTCTGGGTGTGGTAGTTCACTGAAGAAAGGCACCCCTGTGGCAAATCACTGTTGGAGTTATTTCGTATGTCGTGGAACTGGATAAGTGGCTATCACTTTGTGAGTTTGAGGTTGGTTCCATTGAAGAAGGTCCCTGTAATGTTAAGCTACTGTTGGTGATAATCCATACGTGAATTCTGTTGGAGTATCCTTTGGCCACCACTTTGGAATGTCCCGTAGCTGAATTCGGGTGTGGCACAACCTGTGTTGAAAGGATATTCGTTGAAGATCACTGTCAGTGATATTTCGTGTGTGGAGTGGAACAACTTCGGAGCTAAAACCTACTACTATGGTCATTTTGTATTGCCGTCGTGGAATCTGTGGAATATCGACGTAATTGCCTTTTCTCAACATTTACCGTGGATTACAAATCTCTCTCTCTCTCCATCACTACTCGACTCAATACCACGAACTGAACTGAACTTTACCCATCACGGTAAGACTGTATCTATTTACTCCTAGGCTTGAAGAAGCTTGGTTTCTATGTTTCCACACTTATATACATATATTCTTTGCTAACCTGTTTGATATATCTGAATTTATATTACTGTATTGCATAGTTGCTAATAAATAGTATTATACTTCATACTTTATTGCCGCCAAACAATTGATACTAGAACGTACAATCATCATAGCGATATTTGATTCTGCGCTTCCCGCTCCCTGGAAGTCAGTAGCAATTAGTCAATAGCAATACCAGGCTCCAAAGTGTTTTCTATTTCTGCAGGTTCTTTAACCTGTCACGGGGTACGTGACACTGGATATTAGGTGTTTTCAGATTTATTCACTCTGGAGAGCGCTTCTGAAAAATTCCGTTTCTGGGGGAGGGAAAACGCCATTTCAATGTGGACGGAGGGTCAAAATGGAGAGAAAAAGCTTCGGTTACGGATTTATCCAGTCTAGTGTGGACATAGCCTAAGATGTCTGTACAAGTTAAACACTGAAGGTATGTTAAATGTTTGCTTATAGCCTCTGGATTCTTTCTTAGCCTCAAGGCACCAGTGGCATGAAAACAAAAGACCAGTCCTACAGAAGGGTCTCGGCCCGAAACGTTGACTGTTCTCTTTTCCATAGAAGCTGCCTGGTCTGCTGAGTTCCTCCAGCATTTTGTGCGTGTTACCAAAGAATGTCTCTGCATGTCTCGCTATGCTTGTGGATTGTACTGCTAATTATTGAGGCACCTTTTGCTTGGTTCTTGGGACTTCACCTAGACCAAAACATCACAATCGATCAGTGCCTAGGACAGACCCAGAATGGTTTCACGAGTCGGAACTCGGAGTTCCCCTGAAACAGTGACAATCAAGTCCCCCAACAACAGCAACAATCAAGTGGAGACTAAGAATCATGAACCCTGAAGTCCTTGTGGAAATCTTTGTAACTTACTATGTAGTATTTAGTGTGCTTTGTTTGTGCTTTCTGCTTTATGATAATAGATTAGGCCTAAGTTACTCTGTTATGCTTGTACACTTATTACCACATCTCCTGGACACTCAAAATGGTTTGGGTCTTGTGGGTCCGATCATCCCAGCCCATTACACTAATTCTATGTTGTCTTATAAA
This sequence comes from Mobula birostris, assembly GCF_030028105.1. Taxonomy (NCBI): domain Eukaryota; kingdom Metazoa; phylum Chordata; class Chondrichthyes; order Myliobatiformes; family Myliobatidae; genus Mobula; species Mobula birostris. The sequence goes on along the minus strand of NC_092370.1, from coordinate 19,908,812 downwards.
GAATTGAATTGAATTGAATTTATTTCTTACATCCTTCACATACACGAGGAGTAAAAATCTTTACGTTATGTCGCCGTCTAAATGTGCAAGGTGTAATCATAGTAATTTATAATAAATAGAACAGTCAACTCAAATCAGCGTGAGTTAATCAGTCTGATGGCCAGGTGGAAGAAGCTGTCCTGGAGCCTGTTCATAGGTAGCTGGCTTTTATGCTGCGGTACAGTTTCCCAGATGGTAGCAGCTGGAATAGATTGTGGTTGGGGAGACTCGGATTCCCAATGTTCCCATGGGCCCTCTTTACACAGCTGTCCTTGTAATTGTCCCGAATCATGGGAAATGCACAATTATAGATGCGCTGGGTTGTCCGCACCACTCTGCAGAATCCTGTGATTAAGGGAGGAACAGGTCCCAAGCCAGGCAGTGATGCAGCCAGTCAGGATATACTTTCAGTTAACATCATTATTTTTATCTCTTACTTAACTTTGTTAGATCACTTGGACCTCAATGACATCATTAACCTTTCTGGATTTAGTGTGAAATCATGATATCTAATTCATACTAACTTATTGACTAAAAATAACATATTATGTGGAATTTTACCCTTTTAGAACATATTGGGGTACTATCTCTGAACTACAAGATACGCTGAAAAGTAAAGTAATTGCTACTGTCCCCATTTCTTTTTCCTGTCCTCATTCTCCATGATTAGAAACTTATTGTAAGTGTACACCATATTGAAGCAGACTTATGACCTCATTACCACTGAACAGAGCTGTGACAGCTTGGTATTGTGCTTCAAGCAGGAGCAAAAATTGAATTGTTCCACCTTTATGTCTAAAATAAATCAGTTGGGACTAACAAATCACCAAGCAATATCCTTGGGAGAGCCATCTTAAGCAGATAAGGCTGAGGACTTGCAACTCTACTGGACAGACCAATCTCAAGCAATCTAGTAAAGGCTGTCCTTCATGGCTTTTCCTTTCCACTGTTGCAAAGGAATGTTTAAAAAAAAGCACTGACACAAGATATACAGTGTTTCTCACAGCTAGTAGAATCCTAACAATAGCCGAGCAAAGGGCCTCCTGACCTCACAGACTACAGGCTGAGGCCTACTGGCTCATCAAAAAGGAAGCCTGCTCTAGCCCTCCAGTCTCTGTTTGGTTAGTGGAGATATCAGTTCTTTGCCCACACCACTGGCAATCTCCTTTCATCTGTCTACGTGCTGCACAGTGACAATCGGTTTGAATTTGCGCAGAATTATATGGCATTTACAACACTAAAACCTCATTCAGTTCAATCGATTTTGGGCCAGAGCTTGCACTGCATGGGAGCCATTTTATTTAATCAAGGCTATCATGATATCCTGCCAGTCTTTCTATCTTATGTGCTAGCCTAGTCTCCAATTAAGGTTCATGTCAGCTGCTCCCAGTGGTTGCAAACTCCACATATTAACTACTTCTTACTAGGAACAGTGAACCTATTAATAACTGTCTTATATTTATGATCACAAGTCGAAACATCTTAACTGCAATTAGTTCCACTAAATGATTCAGAATCAGATTTATTATCACTGATATATGTCGTGAAATCTGTTGTTTTGTGGCAGCAAGACATAATAAATGCTATAAATTATAAAAATAACTAAATGAGCAAATAGAGCAAAAACGGAATAGTGAGTTAGTGCTCACGAGTTCATGGACCATTCCGAAATCTGATGTTGGGAGGGGCGAAGCTGTTCCTAAAACTTTACACATGGGTCTTCAGGGTTCTGTGCCTCCTTCTGATGGTAGCTAAATGATGCCTTCATCATTTTAAAGATTGCTGCCTTCCCTGAAGAATAGAGTGTTCCTCTCAAGTAGAAGCCCACATGCCACTAATAAATTACCTCATGATAAACTTAACAAATGCACACTTGGTAAGATTAGTATCATTCTCCGTCCCACACCTCATTGACACTCTTCAGCTAGGTGTGCAATTTTACTGCTATAATAAGTCTTGATTTTGGGAGGGGTCTTACAAAGCAACATTTGTAACATGGGTTGGGCTAAGTACACTGCTCTCAAAAGAAATGACCTGCTAGTTGCCCAATATCAAGGCACAAATGAGGATGTGGAAGCTTTAGAGAGAATACAGAGGAGATTGAGCTGGATTCTTATAAAGAACATGTCTTATGAGAAAAGTTTAAGCAGGCTTGGGCTTTTCTCTTTACAGTGAAGGAGAATGAGAGGTGACATGATAGAGATGTGTAAGATGAGGCCTAAATCAAGTGGATAGACAGTGCCTTTTTCCCAGGGTGGAAATAACTAGTACCAGAGAACACAATCTTGTATAATTTTAAGGTGATTGGAGGAACATATAGAGTGGATATTGGAGTAAGTATGTGTGTGTATAAAAGCAAGGATCTAACAATGAAGCACTGATGAGGCCTCACTTGGAGTATTCTGTGCAGTTTTGGGCCCTTATCTCAGAAAGGATGAGCTAAAACTGAGAGGGTTCAAAGGAGGTTCATAAATTTGATTCCAGGATTGAATGGCTTGTCATATGAAGAGCATTTGATGGCTCTGGGCTTGTATTCACTGGAATTCAGAAGAATTAGAGATGACCAAATTGAAACCTATCGAATAGTGAAACAGCCTTGTTAGAGTGGATGAGGAGAGGATGTTTCCTATGGTGGGAAAGTCTAGGACCAGAGGACACAGCCTCAGAATAGAAGGGAATCCTTTTAGAGCAGAGATAAGGAGGAATTTCTTTAGCGAGAGAGTGGAATTCTTTGCCACAGGCAGCTGTGGACACCTAGCCTTTAAGGCAAAGGTTGACAGAGTCTTGATTGGTCAGGGTATGAAGGGATACCGTGAGAAAGCAGGAGATTGGGGCTGAGAGGAAAATTGGATCAGCCATGATGAAATAGCAGAGCAGACTCGATGAGCCAAATGGCCAAATTTTGCTCCTATATCTTATAGTCTTATGGTCTTAATTGGGCAGGTTGGGCTGGTCAGACTTGGACAGCAGCAGACTAGGAGTAGTTGAAAATCTAAAACATAGCACAACAAGTTGACAATATCAACAAAGTCCCTGAAATATACCGAGAAACAGAAATAATCTCTGTCATTCTGTACATCTGTCAATCATTGTGGAATTTTGACATATATTTAAATGAATTTATTTATTGATATACAGTGTAGAATAGACCCTTCCGGCCCTTCAAGTCAGGCTGCCCAGCAATCCCTCAGTTTAATCCTAGCTTAATCACGGAACGATTTACAATAATCATTTTGTTACAAACTTGTATGCCTTTGGACTGTGGCACGGAGCACCCAGAGAAAACCCACGTGGTCACAGCGAGAACATGCAAACTCCTTACAGGCAGTAGCGGGAATTGAACCCAGGTTACTAGTGCTGCAAAGTGTTGTGCAAACCACTACACTAACATGCTGCTCTAAAGTCCTTCCAATGCATTTTGTTAAACTAAGGACAGTTACTGGTAAAATGAAGAACCGTTTGTTTTATAAATGATGACCAAAAATAAATAAAAGCTATCTTGTAATTCAATATCTTACTAAAGTGATAGACACTAGAAAGCAAGCATACCTTGTACTCGTTGAGAGAGTTGCAATGGCCAAAAGACACATTTTAAGACATTTAAGTAATGACAAAGCATCTTCAAGCACCACAGTGTTATGAAGCAATCCTGGATCCTGAAAATATGACATTGATTTCAATAGCCACAGTTTTCCAGAAGAAAATCACAGTGAACTTGATCCTTACATAACAAAATATTTGGAAATAAAATTCCATCATCAGTAATGTCTTGGATTATAATCAGAGGTAATCCTACAGTCGGTTCAAAATATTTGAATTCAGAAAAATCCTATTCCAACTCGTGACTAATTTTCATGTATATCACAGTACTATTACTTGCTCAAACTGTCCTCACTGTCTTAAGAGGACAGGCTGCGTGAGTTTGGGCTTTTTTCTTTGGAGTGTCACGTATCCCGTGACGGGAATAAAGAACCAGCAGAGATGAAAAACACTTTGGAGTCCAGTATTGCTATAAACTAAAAATATTTATTAGTAACTACGCAATACAGTAATATAAATGTAGATAAATCAAACATGTTCACAGTGGTTTTATATATATATATATATATATATATATATATATATATATATATATATATATATATATAAGTAACTAAATCAGTAAGTGTGGAAATATATGTATGAAAAACCAAGCTTCTTTAAGTCTAGGGGTAAAAAGATAGTCTTACGATGATGAGTAAAGTTCAGTTCAGTTCAGTTCAGTTCATCGTAATGAGTTGAGTAGTGATGGAGAGAGAGAGAGGGAGAGATTTGAGTCTTCAAGTGAGCTGACACCGTCGATCTTCTCGTCCTTCGAAATCCTTTAAAAGTCACTGACTATGACTTAAACAAAGGGGACTGGTTTTCTGTGGTGGAGCTATCCCCCAGGCGAGGGTGAACACACGGACAACTCCCCCCAGTCAACCCCTTTCCTTTTCACTGCAAGAGTGACTGATCGATCCGCCTGATCGATCCTCCAAAACCCACTTTTCCTGCGGGCACAACAATGCTCATTTAGTGTCCAGAACATCTGTCTGAGGTCTGTCATCTGACCTCCTATTTTTCTTCCCATGCAGAGGATCAACTGTCATTCAAATAACTCCTCCTTCTTCTCTCTGTGTAAGAAATGCACAAGCAGCGGACTGCCCTTAAGAAGTATCAACAACCTGTCGAAAATCATAACATCGAGTGTCCATTAAATAACGCTGCCTTCGGTCACCATAGCAACTTACGAGCTGCTCGGTGCCATCTCCAACTCAGCAGAAATCCAAAACTTAACCAGTTCTTTCTTGTTCCTTAAAGTGACAGTCCAACAGTTAGTCTTCGTCTCTCTCTCTCTCTTCAAAACAAGATATCGATGTTAAATAACTCTCTCTTTTCAAAAGCACAGTTAATAGGGGTAAACGAGCACAGTTCGTAGGGGTAATTCAGGATCCCGTCACAGGAGTGAAGGAGGATGAGAGGTGACTTGATAGAAGAGTACAAGATAATAAGAGGCATAGATTTTGTAGAAGCCATGTATCTGATCTCAATCTGCTTGTCATATGTTTATTATGGTAATCAATCACGAGTGGGGGCGCGACAGAAGCAAAAGGAATAAATAGATAGATACTTAATTGATCCCAAAGGAAATTACAGTGTCACAGTAGCATTACTAATGCACAGATATACAAATATTAGAAGAGAAGTAAGAAGAATAAAAAAAAATAAGTTACCTCAAACAGTCTGACAGGAGGGGTCATCACTTCCTCGGCTATAGGTTGACTTAATATAGAGCCTAATGACTGAGGGTCAAAATTACCTGATATAGCACTCTTTGGAACAGCGCAGTTGTCCTAGTCTATGACTAAAAGTGCTCCTCTGTTCAGCCAAGGTGGCAAGCAGATGGTGAGGAACATTGTCCAGAATGGCCAAAATTTTCTGTAGGGTCCTTTGTTCTACCACAGCCTCCAGTGTGCCCAGTTTGACTCAGAGCCAGCCTTTCTAATCAGTTTATTGAGCCTGTTGGCATCACCCGTGTTGATGCCATTGCCCCAGCACACCACCTCATAGAAGCTTGTACTGGTGACAACAGGCTGGCAGAACATGTGAAGGAGAGGCCTGCACGCTCCAAAGGACCTCAGTCTCCTCAGGAAGTAGCGGCTACTCTGGCCCTTCTTGTACACAGCCTCTTTGTAAGTCCTCACCACATCCACATCCTCACCATCAATAATAACTGACTTAGTTTTTCAAAAGTTCGTCACCTTTGTCTTACTGATGGTGAGCTGCAGATGATTCAGTTTGCACCATTTAACAAAGTCTTCCATCGGATCCCTGCACTCAACCTCTCATCCTTCCTTTTTCACCCAACTATTGCTGAGTCTTCATGCGTCATTCTATGCTGTTTGTGCTTGGGACTGGCGGGTGTCGTATCTTTTGCTGAGCGCTCAATAACACCCAATTACACTTAGTTTACACTTGGATACGCTAATAAAGGATCGAATACATACCCTCAAACCTTTGGAGCAATCGTTACAGGAGTGAGGGTGTGTCATGCAAGTATAACAAATCTGTAGGGACACCAGCAGCGGCAGTTGTTATGGTTTTGGTTTTTGTTTGGTCTGGCCGCTATGGATCGAATGGATAGCCAAGGACATTTTTCCCACAGGATGGAGATGGTTAATATAAGGGGAATAGTTTTTAAAGTGTTTGAAAGAAAGTATAGCAGGGAAGTCAGATGTAAGTTTTATTTGCACAGAGTGGTGGTTGTGTGTAAAGACTTGGGTGAAGGCTGAGGCAAATGAATTAGGGGCATTTAAGAAACTCCTAGATAAGCACCTGTTGATAGAAAAGTGGAGGGATATGCTGGAAGGAAGGGATAGATTCCTCTGGAAGTAGGTTAAAATGCCAGCACAACAATGTGGACCAAAAGACCTATAACTGTGCTGTAATGTTCTATGTTCAATTAACTGGATGGGTTTTCAGGACTCCTATTGAAGACAATAATCCTCATCATCTGAACAACTGATTATTGGTCTTGAGTTAACTTCTACCTCTCAAAGACAGATGTTAAAGTACTCAGTTAGAGCCTCAGCCTTGCCTTCTGATTCCATTATGAGAATGCATCTGTCACACTGCATCTTTGGAAGCATATGCAGGATCACACAGTAACTCAGAAGGATTAAACTAGGGATTTTATTATCAAAAATGACAAACCCAGAACAGTAAAACTTACAAAGTCTCAGGTAACTCAGTCTGAACTTCACCAGGCAAGAATCAGGAGGACAAATCCAATGAGGGGTTAGCACTGTCCTTTAACTGGACTCCAGGGCATGAAGGGACCTGTGCCTAGCTGATAAAACCCCAGGCTAATTACAAGCTAACCCCACCCATCTTCTCCTCCTGGTCTTGAAAGAGTGTGTGGGCTAGTCATCTGATCCACACAAAGAGTGAAATAGGTATCTTTGTTCATGTTTCAATTGTGCAGATATAATGGCTTTTTCTGAGGCTCGATTGGATGTGACCAAATAATTGTTTTGTTTGTTAGTATAAGCCAGTGGTTGTGTTGATGTTAAAGTTGTGTCATCAAATTTGTTGATGTTTGCTTTTAATTAGAGCACAGTAGAATAACTGATTAAAAGCAATGTACAAAAGAACCTTGTAATCAGCACAGTGTGGTAAACCATGTATATATGTTGTAACTCGGTTACCTGTCTGGACACACCCCTCTGCTGACTGCCCCTGTGGCTCCTCCCACAGAGTCCTGTATAAAGGTGTTCGCCTTGCCCCTCCCCCTCAGTCCGGGGGCAGACACTCACTGTGGAGGTCGTATTGTACAGCGAATAAAAGCCTTTCAGTATTTTACCAAACTTCAGTCTTTTGGAGTAATTGAAGGTGCTTCAATTTCATTCGCTGTACGTTTTAAAACATGGAACAGTCCCTGAGACCAGAAAAATTAGACCTCAATCTGCAAACATCTGAAGCTGGAAGCGCTTTTGAACTCTGGCTGGCCTGCTTCGAAGCATATCTAGAGGAGATTAAAGCGACCGACCCCTTAGCGAAGCGCAGAGTTCTACTCTCCAGGGTCAGTCCACGGGTCTATTCGCTGATCAGAGACCAGCCGAACTACGACAGCGCAATGAACGCACTCAAAAGACAATACCTGCGGCCGATAAACAGCGTCTATGCTCGGCACCGTTTAGCGACACGGCAACAACGCCTCGGGGAATCGAGTGCTGAGTTTGTCCAGGCCCTACGGACGCTCGTGCGAGCCTGCAATTGCCAGGAGCTGACGGCGGTGCAGCATGCAGAACTCCTAGTGAGAGACGCCTTCGTCACGGGGACCAGGTCAGCGGCTGCTGGAAAAAGCCGATCTTACCTTAAGTTCGGCGACGGAGCTGGCTGATACGTTGGAGGCCGCTCTGCATAACTCCGAGGCTCTCCAGGCACGCGATCCCCCGATGGCCTTGTGGGTGCCGCAGACCCCGCAACCTGCCGGCGAATCGACCTCGGCTGCCGCCAGTCGTGAGTCCGCGAAGTGCTACTTCTGCGGACTGGAGAAGCACCCCCGGAAACGCTGCCCGGCCCGACAAGCTACCTGCTCCAGCTGCGGAAAGAAGGGCCACTTCGCTAAGGTCTGTAAGTCAAAACCGCGAGCGGGATTGAGCAGCGCCGCATGCGAGATGTGGGGGTCGCCATCTTGCCTGCCGCCATCTTCCCTGCACGCCACCACCACGTGCGAGACATGGGGGCGGCCATCTTGGTCGGCACCACCTCCCACCGCCTACGACCAATGGGTGCTCACGGGGCACCCCACCACGCCGGACCAAGACAGCGACCCCACCCTGGCTTCCGTGACCCTCGACCAAAGCGCTCCCCACCAGCTCGCAAGGTCGATGATGGACATCCTGGTGGGGGGGCACAGGACAAGCTGCCTGTTTGACACAGGCAGCACGGAGAGTTTTATCCACCCGGCCACGGTGCAGCATTGTGGACTCATGATACGGCCGGTAAGTCGGAGGGTCACCATGGCCTCCGGGTCGCATACAACAGACATCCGGGGGGGTTATGTAGCGACGCTAGTGGTGCAGGGCACAGAATATCGGGACTTTACGTTACTGGTCTTGCCTCAACTGTGTGCCCCTGTGCTGTTGGGGTTGGACTTCCAGAGCCACCTGAAAAGCGTGACAATGAAGTATGATGGGCCCCTCCCACCAATTACTGTCATAAATCCCCTGTTTTGTAGAGATATGTCACGTACCCCGCTACTGACCACACACACACACACCGACCCACACATCCCACCCAACATCATTCCAACTGCCACACTACCAACACCACTTGCGGCCTCTCCACCCTCAGGATCCCTCCCCCACCGCTGTTCGCCAACCTGACCCCCGACTGTAAACCTGTTGCAACTAAAAGCAGGAGGTACAGCGCGGGGGACAGAGCTTTCATTAAGTCGGAGGTGCAGCGGCTGCTCAGGGAGGGGGTCATTGAGGCAAGCACAAGTCCTTGGAGGGCGCAGGTGGTGATTGTTCGGAACGGGGAGAAGAATAGGATGGTTGTGGACTATAGCCAGACCATCAATAGGTTCATGCAGCTCGACATGTACCCTCTACCCCGCATCGCGGATAGGGTCAATCAGATAGCACAGTACAAGGTGTACTCGACCATAGACCTAAAATCCGCTTACCATCAGCTCCCCATCCGCCGGGAGGACCGCCCTTACACTGCCTTCGAGGCGGACGGCAGGCTTTATCAATTCCTGCGCGTCCCCTTTGGTGTCACGAATGGTGTATCTGTCTTCCAGAGGGCAATGGACCGGATGGTGGACCAGTGCCAACTGAAGGCCACGTTCCCATATCTGGATAACATCACCATCTGCAGTCACGACCAGCAGGATCACGACAACAACCTCTAAAAATTTCTCCAAGCGGCCAAATCTTTCAACCTCACCTATAACAAGGGCAAGTGTGTATTTGGGACCACCCGACTTGCTATCCTTGGGTGTGTCGTGGAGAATGGAGTCATTGGCCCTGACCCCGACCGTATGTGCCCCTTGTTGGAACTCCCTCTTCCCAATACCCTCAGAGCCCTCAAAAGGTACCTGGGCTTCTTTTCATATTACGCCCAATGCGTCTCTAACTATGCAGACAAGGTCCACCCCCGGTCAAGTCCACCACATTCCCCCTTTCTGCCGAGGCCCACGCGGCCTTCAACCGCATAAAAGGGGACATTGCCAAAGCAGCAATGCATGCGGTGGATGAGGCCATTCCCTTCCAAGTAGAGAGTGATGCCTCCGACTTTGCGCTGGCTGCTACCCTCAACCAGGCAGGAAGACCAGTGGCGTTCTTCTCCCGTACCCTTCAAGGCCCTGAAATTCGGCACTCTGCGGTAGAGAAAGAGGCCCAGGCCATAGTGGAAGCTATAAGGCACTGGAGGCACTATCTTGCCGGCAAAAGGTTCACCCTGCTAACTGACCAGCGCTCAGTCGCATTCATGTTTAATAATCATCAGCGGAGCAAAATCAAAAATGATAAAATTCTGAGGTGGAGAACCGAACTCTCCACCTACAACTATGACATCATGTACCGGCCTGGGAAGCTCAACTCCGATGCCCTATCCCGGGGAACATGCGCCAGTTCACAGATCGACCAGCTATACACCCTACATGTAGACCTTTGCCACCCAGGAGTCACCCGGCTTTTCCACTTCGTGAAAGCCCAGAACCTGCCTTACTCCGTTGAGGAGATCAGGATGATGACCAGGGACTGCCAAGTCTGCGCAGAGTGCAAACCGCACTTCTACCGACCCGAAAAGGCACCACTCATCAAGGCCACCTGCCCCTTTGAGCGACTGAGTGTTGACTTTAAGGGCCCCCTTCCCTCCATCGACCGCAATGTGTACTTTCTTAACGTAATTGACGAGTACTCGAGGTTCCCCTTCACCATCCCCTGCCCCGACACCACTACCACGTCAGTTATAAAAGCCTTGCACAAGCTCTTCACTCTGTTCGGATACCCATGCTATATCCACAGTGACAGAGGGTCCTCGTTTATGAGTGACGAGCTGCGCCAATATCTACTGGCTAGGGGAATTGCAACCAGTAGGACCACGAGCTATAATCCCCGGGGGAATGGACAGGTAGAGAAGGAGAATGTCACAGTGTGGAAAGCCACACTCTTAGCCCTCAGGTCAAAGGGACTGCCGGTCTCCCGCTGGCAGGAGGTCCTTCCCGAGGCACTCCACTCCATCCGCTCCCTGTTATGCACAGCCACCAATGCCACCCCTCATGAGCGGCTCTTTTCTTTTCCCAGAAAATCGACCACTGGAACCACCCTACCATCTTGGCTGACGTCCCCGGGGCCAGTGCTGCTCCGGAAACATGCGAGGAGCAATAAATACTCCCCGATAGTCGAGAGGGTTCACTTACTTCATGCGAACCCCCAGTATGCCTACGTGGTTTTATCTGATGGGCGGGAGGACACGGTCTCCATCCGCGACCTGGCACCCACAGGAGCTCCGGGCCCCTACCCTGAACACTCCGTGGTGACTATTGACCCCGTACCCAGCAATGTATGTACCAACGAGACACCGTGCACACCAAACCCTATACAGACACCACACGACACTCCCATACCGGGCGCGACGCACATGCACGAGGGATTACCGACGCCTAACGTGCTGGCACCTGACGTCAGGCCGGAGCCAGCACAACCGCCATCGCCGGTGCAATCACCGCCGGTGCTACGTAGGTCACAGCGACGGACTCGACCGCCTGATAGACTTAACCTGTAAATATACTTCTTGTAAATATTGTCAGTCACTTCACCCCGCGGGACTCCTTTTTAAAAAAAGGAGGGGTGAATGTGGTAAACCATGTATATATGTTGTAACTCAGTTACCTGTCTGGACACACCCATCTGCTGACTGCCCCTGTGGCTCCTCCCACAGAGTCCTGTATAAAAGTGTTCGCCTTGCCCCTCCCCCTCAGTCCGGGGGCAGACACTCACTGTGGAGGTCGTATTGTACAGCGAATAAAAGCCTTTCAGTATTTTACCAAACCTCAGTCTTTTGGAGTAATTGAAGGTGCTTCACACAGTAAACAGTTTTTAGCTCTGGTGGATTAATTTAATTTTGAAGAACTGAAAAGAACTTGCTTTGACAACAAGTCTGATGCCCAAAAACACTGAAATTATCATAACCTATCACTGAAACGATGCAAGGCAAGACTTTGTATGGTGGAGTCACAGCCAGTAAAAGGATTTGGAGAACAACCAATGATTTGTTGACCGTGACAGGTATTGTCTGCATTATATACTTGAGGTAGTTTGCAGATGTTGGAAATCCAAAACAGCACAAACAAAATGCTGGAGGAACTCTGCAGGTCAGGTAGCATCTACGGAAATGAGTCAGCAGTCAATGTTTCGAGAAGCTGCCAGAGGGAAAAGGTGGGTGGGGTGGGGAACGAGGATAGCCAGAAGGTGATAGGTGAAACCAGGTGGGTTGTAAAGATAAAGGGCTGGAGAGGAAGGAATTTGATAGGAGGGGAGAATGGACCATAAGAGAAAGGGAAGGAGGAGGGGACCTGGGGGTGGGGTGATAGGCAGGTGAGATGAAGTAAGAAGCCAGTGTGGGGAATAGAAGGGGGGGGGGGGGGCAGAAAAAAATTCCAGAAGGTGTAATCGGCTTTCATGCCGTCAGGTTGGAGGCTGCCCAGATGGAATATTGGGAGACCGCTTCACCGAGCACCGCCAGAAAAGGCGGGAACTCCCAGTGGCCTCCCATTTCAATTCTACTTCCCATCCCCATTCTGACATGTCAGTCCATGGCCTCCTCTAATGCCACGATAAGGCCACACTAAGGTTGGCAGAGTAACGTTTTACATTCAGTTTTGTTAGCCTCCAGATGGCATGAACATCAATTTCTCAAACTTCCAATCATTGCCCTCCCCCCCTTCTCCTTCACCATTCCCCATTCTCATTTCCCTCTCACCTTATCTCCTAACCTGCCTATCACCTCCCTCTGGTGCTCCACTCCTTCCATGGCTGTCTGTCCTCCCCCATTAAATTTCCCCTTCTCCAGACCTTTATCTCTTTCACCAATCGACTTCCCAGCTCTACCTCACCCCTCCCACTCTCCCATTTCACCTACTACCTTGTATCTTCCTCTCCTCTTCCCACCTCTTACTCGGCCTTCTAAACTATTTTTTCCAGTCCTGGTGAAGGGTCTTGACCCAAGATGTCAACTGTTTACTCTTCTCCATAGATGCTACCTGGCTACTGAGTTCCTTCAGCATTTTGTGTGTATTACAGACAGAAGTGGCCAAGTAGTTAAGGTACTCGACTAGCAATCTGAAGGTCATGAGTTCGAGCCCCAGCCAAGGCAGCATGTTGTGTCCTTGAGAAAGGCACTTAACCACACAGTGCTCTGCAACGACACTGGTGCCAAGCTGTACAAGCCCTTGCCCTTCCCTTGGACAACATTGGTGTCGTGGAGAAGGGAGACTAGCAACATGGGCAACTGCCGGTCTTCCATACAACCCTGCCCAGGCCTGCGCCCTGGAGAGTGAAGACTTTCCAGGTGCAGATTCATGGTCTCAAAAGACTAGTGTCTGCCTTACAGGCAGAGTATGAGACAGAGTAACATCTGCATTGCATGAGGACCACGTAAAGCCACCTAGAATCAAAGAAAGACCGGCAAGCACCCCACAGCCCTGGGCCACAGTCATACCATCAGTGGCAGCTTCTCTGTTGACAACATCTGAATATCTGAAGATCTATCCTGGTACCAGCATACTGACACATTTACGAAGAAGGCACGCCAGCAGCTATACTTCAGTAGGTATTTAAGGATATTTTATATGGCTCCAAAGATGTCCTCAGTGGTGGAAGGTTAATGTCCATGATAGAGCTGGCTGAGTAATAGGTTCATTTTATCTATCTATCTATCTATTTATTGATTGATTGAGTGATACATACGGAGTAGGCCCTTACGGCCCTTTGAGCGACACACCCCAGCAACCCCCGGCAAACCCAATTACTACTAATTTAATCATGAAGCAATTTACAATGACCAGTTAACCTACCCATACATCTTTGGAGTATGGGAGGAACGCAGAGGACCCGGGGAAAACCCAGGCACTCCTTGGGGAGGTCATACAGAGACTCCTTGCAGAACAGTACAAGAATTTTAGTCGGAACTCCAGAAATCCCTGAGCTGTAATAATGTCACAGTAACCTCTACGCTACCATGGTGCCATGGAAGTGTCACGGTTAGCGAAATGCTGTTACAAATGGACTTAGTATTGATCTGCCGATGCATTGCACCAAGGCGTGATATGGAGCTCCTCCACAGTTAGTGCACCATTTCAAACTCTGTATCTAATTGAGATTTTTCTTTTCCCAGTAAGAATCCCCTCCAGAATTGAAGACATTTTGCTGTAATCAGTTCTTCATGTTCGATGGGGTTCTGAGTTGGATGATCAGCCATGATCATAATAAATGGAGGTGCAGGCTTGAAGGGTGGAATGGCCTACTCCTGCACCTATTTTCTATGTTTCTATGATATATTGTGCCACATCTTAATCCAGCCTGTTATTGACGAGCTTCATACCTCAATGCTCAGCCCCCTTTCTCTGAGCAATCCTAATATCTTGAGCTAATATGGTATTATCGTAATTTGTTCTTTGGCATCAGTTAATTAAGGAAACTTGCAATAAAGGGCAAGTTTTATCAAGTTACTTCTATGAGGATGCTGCATGACAATAAAATTGTTTAGAACCCAATTTAAAAAAGAAAGACCAAAACCATTGCACAGAGAAAGAGAAGCATAAAACACAATCCTGCTGCTAATAGAAGCAAGTGACAGCATTCCGAATCCGATTTTGTCCTTAGACACGCTCCCTGGAGCAGCCGGCGTAGGCCTAAGCTTCGTTCTCAGTAGCACAGCAGCTGGAGCAGCTCACCACCGAGAGATGAACGAACATCACGGGACAGCGAGCGAAATCAGCCTGACACTCGTCCTTTCCAGTCTATCTAGACCGGCATTTAAATTGTCCAGGCAATTTAAATTTAGTAAACCTTCTTAGATGCAGAACATCACCACTATCAGGACATGGGTAAAAGAGCCTGACGTCCTACACTCAGTGTTCAAGGAACTGTTCCTTCCCCACTGCAAACAGATTTCTGAACAGTTCGTGATCCAATGGACACCACCTCTTTGTCCCATGTCCATGCTATTTATTTATATACTTTGTACTGTAACTTATAGTAATTTGTTATGCCTGCATTGTACTGCTACTGCAAAACAACAAATTCTGCACCTAATGTCAGTGACAATAAGCCTGACCTGATTCTGTGCACACCCCCTTACTAGTAAGAATTAGCCTTCAGCTAAACTACATGCATGGTAGAACAAAGTTACAAGTCCGAATTCCATGATACAGTCTATTAGGGTAGTGGCAACTGATCAAGGTAGCACTTATCCTAGCGGCTAACAAACACAACTTCTTGCTTGAAAAGAAATAAGAGAACAAGGCTATATAACCAGATAAACATAACTTAACTGGTCACTTGAATGCCCTGAGAACACAAGTAACAGATTCACATGCACAACATTACAATGCACAGTAGTTACACAGAATTTTAATCTCTCAAGTTCTATTCATTTTTTTTTAACATTGTGGTTGATGTAGTATTTCCAAACTTGAACTTTAATGTGTTGTTATTCAAACAGAAAGAGGAAAAATTATTTGGCTTTAGGGGAAGATTAATGGAAGTGAAATACTGCACATGCTTGTTCCTTCAAAAGTTCAAAGTAAATTTATTATCAAATTACATATATGTTAGTATATACTATATTGTGATTTGTTTTCCTACAGGCATTTACAGGAAAATAAGGAAATACAACAGAATTTATTATGATTCACAAGCCAGATGAAAAATTAACTGAATTTGGCACACTCATAGGTTCACATCAACCCTTGGATAACTTTTGAACTAAAGTGGGAAGTTTCACTTGCCCCATCATTAAAATGTTCCTACGTTTCCTGAGAAGGGTTTCGGCCTGAAACATGGTCTTTACTCTTTTCCGTAGATGCTGCCTGACCTGCTGAGTTTCTCCAGCATTTTGTGTGTGTTGCTTGAATTTCAGGCACCGGCAGACTTTCATTTGTTCATGATTGGCCCACAACCAATGTTCCCAATTTCAAGGACTCTTCATCTCATGTTCTCAATATTTACAGCTTATTTATTCATTATTATGATTTCTTCCTTTCTGTATTTGCACAGTTTATTGTCTTCTACTCTCTGGCTGAATGCCCAAGTTAGGCGTTCTTTCATTAATTCTGTCATATAGATTTATTGAATATGCCCACAAGAAAATGAATCTCAGGGTTGTATATGATGACATATATGTACTTTGATCATAAATTTACTTTGAACTTTTGTAGGAGCAAGCATGAGCAGTATTCTCTTCCATTGATCTTCCCCCAAAGCCAAATAATCCTTCCTCTTTCAAAGTTCAAAGTAAATTTAGGATCAAAGTACGTGTATGTCACCATATACAACCATGAGATTCATTTTCTTATGGGCATTCACAGTAAGTGCCAAGAAACAAAACAGAATCAATGAAAGATCACACACGACAAAGACAACCAAATATCCAGTGTGCAAAAGACAGCAAACTGTCCAAATACACAAAGATAAAACAACAAAATAATACCAATTAAAAAACAATCAATATCGGGAACATAAGTTGGAGAGTCATTGAAAGTGAGTCTATAGGTCACAACCCCAGATGGCCTATGCCTGTGCACTGATTTTCGCTTGTATAGCTAATGTATCTAGATGTTGTGCTTTTCCATTGTCTTCTTTCCTCAGACTCTTGTTGCACCTATCCCCTTCATCTTCTGTTTCTCTTTCTGGTATGCAGCTGTGGTGTTCATTTCAGATCGGACACCATACGCCTTGCCCAAACCACACTGCACTGAGAAAGTATCATTAAACGCAAAGTCTATGTAAATCTATTATCAAAGTACTTCTCTTGCAGGCATTTACAGGAAACTAACAAAAGACAAAAAATTATGAAAAACTATACATAAAAAGACTGACAACAATCAATATGCAACAGAAAACAAATTGTGCAAAATAAAAAAAACAAATAAATAATACTGAGATCATGAGTTCTAGAGTCCTTGAAAGTGTATCTGTAGGTTATGGAATCAGTCAGAGTTGAGGTGAGTGATGTTATCTACATTGGTACAGGAGCCTGATGGTCAATAGCTGTTCCTAAATCTGGTGGTACCTGAGGCTCCTGCACCTCCTGCCCTATGGTAGAAGTGAGAAGAGAACATAGCCTGGATGGTGGCAGTCCTTGATGATGGATGCTGCTTTCTTATGCCTGCACCTCTTGCAAATGTGCTTAACGGTGGAGAGGACTTTGCCTGTGATGGACTAGGCTGTATCCACCTCTTACTGTAGACTTCTCAGATCCTGCCACTGGTGCTGATGGAACCAGTCAGAATACTCTCCACTGTGCATCTATAGAAGTGTGTCAAAGTTTTAGATGACAGGCCGAATCTGTGCAAATTTTAACATTAACGCTGTGTGTACCTCTGTATGTAGAAGGGATTTGGCTTTGACTTTGGACTTCATTCATTCTTTTATCTTCATTCATTGATACACTTTTTTTCAGCAAGTCATTCTAACTCCAAGTTTATTTGGTTCAATATATTCAAGAATTGCACAGGCATGAACATCAGGCTCTTCTTCAGAGCATCTTTAAGCTTGACTGTTTGCCACAATGATCCAATACAGATTTTTCTATGCAGTTTATCTGTTCCAGTTCTCGATTCTCTTCATGAACAATTCTACTCTGCTTGAACTATAGCAGCTTGACAGGAACTGTGGTCCACCAACTTCCTGCAGCAACTGCCTCCTCTCAGAGAGCTTGGATCAGACTGCACTTGGGGTATCGTGAGCAGTTTTGGATCCCTTATCTAAAAAAGAATGTGCTGGCATTGGAGAGGATCACAAAAATGATGGGAATGAAAGACTTGACTCACAGTATGAGGAGTATTTGATGGCTCTCTTGAAGGGTGAGGGGGATCTCATTGAAACTTATCAAATATTGGAAAGCCTAGATAGAATGGATGTGGGGAGGATGTTTCCTGTAGTGGGGGAGTCCAGGACCAAAGGGTACAAACTCTGAATACAAGAACATCCCTTTAGAACAGAGAAGAGGAGGAATAATTTTTGCCATAAGATGGTGAATCTATGGCAAATTTGGCCATGGAGAACAAGTCTTTGGGTATATTAAAGCAGAGTTTGATAGTTTCTTGATTCATAAAAATGTCAAAGGTTACATGGAGAAGGCAGGAGAATAGGGTTAAGAGGGAAAATAAATCAGCCATGATGGAATGGCAGAGAGACACAATGGACTGAATGGCATATTTCTGCATCTATGTCTTATGGTATATGTCATGGTTTCATTTAAAGTTACTTTTAAAGAGCGTTCAGCATATTTAAATTACTAAAGAAGTTCTATTTAGGATTTTAGTAAGTCTGTTGACTTCATGAGTCTGATGCATCAGAAAGTATAACATATTTAACACTCCATCCAACTCACACTTTCTCAAACCCATCTGTATACAAGGGTTTACATCCTGCCAAGATATCAGCCACAGCTCAGTAAGGAAGAATTTGACACAACTGCCAAGGAGATATTCACTATAGAAATTGGTAACAATGCTGTTTAAAAATCTGTTCTGCAGAGTGTGACAAGCAGCGTTTCATTGATAAAAGCTTGTTTGATTGACAGCTGTTAAATGTTAGCTTATCGCTCTGATGTAAATAGTTTTCAGTTTTTTTCATGTAATGTAAGAAGTTTGGCATTTGGTAAGACAGCTTAATGAAACAACAGGGAAAAGTTATACCAAGGAGCAAAACACAATTCCAGTTGATACTACTGCAAATCCTATAAGACAATAAGACCATAAGACTTATTCTGTGACATTCTGCATGTCACAGTTCCCTTGGAGACGTTGGACTACCTAATGAAAGAGAGATTTTAAAAGAAGTAAGCAGGATATTCGGCAAATTCTGCATGCCACTTTCTCTTAGAGACATTGGATTGTGCATAATTAGGCACTTGGAAAGGGCTAATAAAAAGAAATTAGGTTTAAGTAGAGCTACCATTGTGGGAGCGGTCCAGTGTTAGAGTGGGGAGTTCAGGCTTTAGATCATAAAGGTGGAGACACTTGGAAAGTGGGAAAAGTGAATTGTAAAATGGAAATGTTTACGTTCTGGAAATGGACTTGCTTCAACCATAACTTATAGATAAAACTTGACAATAACAATACCTGCATCAGGGTGTTGTTTACTGATTACAGCTTAGTGTTCCACACCATCAATACTAATCAACACGCTTCAAAATCTAAGCCCCTGTTCTTCCCACTGCAGCTGGATCAACACATCCTTATTGGGAGACCACAGTTAGTACAGATCAGAAACGACGTCTCCTCCTCACTGACAATCAACACTGGAGCACCTCAAGGATGTGTGCTTAACCCATTCCTCTACTCTCTCTGCACCCATGCCTATTTAACACTCCATGCTCAATTGCCATCTATAAATTTTCCAATGATCAATCCATTGTTGGTGATGAGGAGGTATACAGGCATAAGATAGTTCAGCTGGTTGAGTGGTGTTAAAACAATTTTGTACCAGGTTTCCAGTAAGATGGCAACACAAGAACAGTGGCCACTTTAGATCTAATCAAAAGTGTATTTGTTCATCTTGTTTATCTTTTTCACAATTGCAAGCACTGCTGGATACTAAGAACATCATGTATTTAGGGACTATCCACCAGTGAGTTGCTCAATAGTGAACGGGCTGGACTTCCTGCGTACCAAAAGATGCGCAGTGTAAATGATTTTCTACGATATTGTTATTGTGATCATTAGAACCTGCTGGACATTGGTAACGTAGAATACTGAAGTGTGGTTTACTGGTTCATTGTGGCTCATGGGAAGTTCACAACTACCTCTCTCTGTAGAATCCGTTGATTGAGGGAGGTACAGTTCTCATACCTGACTGTAATGCAGCCAGTCAGGATGCTCTCAATTGCGCCCCTGTACTTCTTATTGTAACTTATAGATTTTTTAATTTATTATGTACTGCACTGTACTGCTGCTGCAAAACAACAAATTTCATGATATATGCCAGTGATACTAAATCTGATTCTATTTTCTAACTCTCCTCCAAAAGGACCACAACCTTGTTGTGATTTGGAGACTTGCATGCCTCAGTGACCCAGAAAGCTATGTTGGCTGGAGCCATGGCCTTGTGCTTCAATGTTTGGTATGGTCAACCATGCCAAACAAGCCAATGGATAGAGGCCAGACTAAGAGTGGTCCACCGGTCCTCCGGGTTCAGGAATTCAGCTCAGGGCTAACAACCCCCACTGATAAAACAAAATGGTTATGCAAAGAGCAATAAAGAATTTCTCTACATCTGAATATGATGGTATTCTGTGTCTTCACCCGGAACTTGCATGACTAGCAGTAGTGAAAATCGAGAGGAAGCTACTGACATGACGAAGGAAACCCTGAACACCACCAGAGATGGAGGACCTTCATTGCCGCCCTAAATGCCAGCTGCGTAACGGTCAGTAAATAAGTAAGTGATTCTGATTCTAAAATGTTACAAAACTTTAAAGAGTCGTATACAGTACTGATGCACTGGGCTGTCTGCACCACTCTCTGCAGAGTCCTGTGATTGAGGGAGGTACAGTTCCCATACCAGGCAGTGATGCAGCCAGTCAGGATGCTCACAATTGTGCCCCTGTAGAAAGTTCTTAGGATTGGTGGGGGGGGGACCATACCAAACTCCTTCAACTATCTGAGGTGCAAGAGGCGCTGTTGTGCGATCCTGGGTAACGTTTATGCAGAGGAACTTAAAGCTGTTCACCTTCTCAACCCCAGATCCATTGATGTCTATTGGGGTTAGCCTGTCTCCATTCCTCCTGCAGTCTACAACCAGCTCCTTTGTTTTTGTGACATTGAGGGAGATGTTGTTTTCTTGACACCACTGTGTCAGGGTGATGATTTTCTCTCTGTAGGCTGCCTTATTATTATCTGAGATTAGGCCAATTAGTGTAGTGTCATCAGTAAATTTAATTCGTAGATTGGAGCTGTGGGTGGCGACACTATCATGGGTATACAGAGAGTAAAGGAGAGGGCTTAGTACACAGCCCTGAGAGGCACCTGTGTCGAGGGTCAGAGGGGCAGAGGTCAAGGAGCCGATTCTTACCAGCTGCCGGTAATCTGACAGGAAGTCCAGGATCCAGCTTCACAAGGCCGAGATCTCTGAGCTTCTTGACGAGCCTGGAGGGAACTATGATGTTGAATGCTGAACTGTAGTCCAAGAACAGCGTTCTCACATAAGCATTCCTCTTTTCCAGATGTGTAATGATGGTGTGTAGAGCTGTGGCTGTCTGTCTGTCGGTTGTGTCGGTAGGCGAATTGTAGGTGGTCTAGTTTGGGTGGTAGCATGCTGCAGATGTAGTCCTTGACCAGCCTCTCAAAGCATTTTCTTATCATTGAGGTGAGTGCGACAGGACGCCAGTCGTTCAGACATGTCACTTTGGCCTTTTATTTCTGGGATGTGGTGGGATGTTGAACTACCTAGAAGAAACCCATGTCTAAACTCCACATGAACTGTACCAGTGGTATGATCCCGGTTGTACACACAAAATGCTACAGGACCTCAGCAGGCCAGGCAGCATCTATGGCAAAGAGTAAACAGTTGACGTTTCAGGCCGAGACCCTTCATCAGGACTGGACAAAAAAGATGAGAAGTCAGAATAAGAAGGTGGAGGAGGGGAGGAAGAAATACAAAGTAGTTGGTGATAGGTGGGGGGGGTGAAGTAAAGAGCAGGGAAGTTGATTGGTGAAAGAGATAAAGACATGGAGAAGGGGGAATCTGATAGGAGAGGACAGGAGGCCATGGAAGAAAGGGAAGGGGAGGAGCACCAGAGGGAGGTGATGGGCAGGTAAGGAGATAAGTTGAGTGAGGGAAATAGGAATGAGGAAGAGTAAATGGCAGGTGGGGAAATTACCAGATGTTCAAGAAATCGATGTTCATGCCATCAGGTTGGAGGCTACCCAGACAGAATATAAGACGTTGCTCCTTCAACCTGAGCGTGGCTTCACTGAGGCAGAAGAGGCGGCCATGGACAGTTATGTTGGATTGATCCAGGTTACTAGATCTCAGCCACTGTGCTGGCCATCTATTCAGGTTGTGTTTTCTGGGTGCATGTATTTCAAACAAACATCTATTACTAATACATAAACAGCTACACACAAAATCAGCTTTTGATTCATCAGCAGAAATCATCTTACGTTTTGTTATGCTGTAGTGGTTCTCTAATCACAGAACAGATTACGTATTTTCAATAATTTCAGTTATCATTATATTCTGATTATATAAACATCATTCTTCAAATTGCCCCAGAAGAAAACAAGATTTACCTCCCTGAATATATAATGTCTTCTATACTTACGAGAGACAGTATGTCTTCTGCATTACCATATAGTCATCAGCTATGTAATCACGACTAATGATCTGCTAAAATACAGTACTGGTAGAAATCAGTGATGTTCATTTAAATGCATTATTTTTGTTATATTATACACAAGCTTATTGCTTGTCAGAGCCTAGCATAATTATCCCACAGCAATTTACAGAATGTAACAATTAATATGTCTAGGAGCTTGCATTGTAGCTACATAAGATGCATCAATCTGAATTAATTAATGGAATAAATAGAGTGTAACAGATCTTTGGGATATTGTGATGTTACGTTGAATTTGTATAAGACAGTTGTGAGGCCAAATTTGGAATATTGTGTGCAGTTCTGGTCACCCAAATACAAGAAAGGTATCAATAAGATTGAAAGAGAAAATTTACAAGAATGTTGCTGGGACTTGAGGATCAGAGTTGTAGGGAAAGGTTCAATAGATTAGGATTTTATTCTCTAGAGCATTGGAGAATGGGAAAGCGATTTGACAGAGGCATTGATCGGGTAAATGTAATCAGACTTTTTTCCAATCACAAACAAGAGAAAACTGCAGATGCTGGAAATCCAAGCAACACGCACAAAACTCATCTTTGGAAAAGTGTACAGTTGACGTTTTGGGACAAGACCCTTCATCTGGTCCAGAGGTTGGGTGAGACTAGAACTAGAGGTCATAGATTAGCGGTGAAAGGTAAAATGCTTGAGAGGAACATGAGGGGCTCTTCTTCGCTCAGAATGTGGTGGAAATGTGGAATGAGCTGCCAGTTGAAGTGGTGGGATGGGTGTTGTTCGAATCCACTGTTTTTTAATACTTTTTATAAGATATTAGTTGAATTAATGTAAAACTAAAATCATAGTTTAATCATAATTCGTACTTTTTTAACAAACTCATGTATTTTTCACAGTATGTGATGGTTCAACCCCACTTACTGGCAGAAAGCAGTACAACAGTTACACAACGGTTTATCACCTTTCTCATTGCTCATTGGCCAAGTGTCAGCACATTACCCAGGTGATGTAATTGTGCAAACTGGTGATTGGCTTATTTTTATCTAAGGAATTTTCTCTTTATCTTGATTATAAAGGTGATGGATTTTTCAGAAGCATTATCTCCTACTTCAACTCTTCGTCTTCATCTTTTCTTTTTATTTTCACCTTCTTTATCTTTGCTTTTCATTGAAACTCTGCTTTGCTTAGTATTTACATATATGTTTAAATTTCAAAATAAATGATCATTAAGAATTAAAATTC
This sequence comes from Mobula birostris, assembly GCF_030028105.1. Taxonomy (NCBI): domain Eukaryota; kingdom Metazoa; phylum Chordata; class Chondrichthyes; order Myliobatiformes; family Myliobatidae; genus Mobula; species Mobula birostris. The sequence goes on along the minus strand of NC_092370.1, from coordinate 19,885,421 downwards.
CTCACCATTCTTGACCCCCAGAGGAACTCCAAGGATCTGAAAAATAACAGCGATCCAACAGGGTCGATTTCAACATTTAAGAGAATAGGAACATGAATGAGAATGGTATCGTGGGCTGTGATACAGGTGCAGGTGAATGCGACAAAGCAGAATAATAGTTTGACACAGACTAGATGGGCCAATAGTCCTGTTTCTGTGCTGTAGTGTTCCATTCATTGACTTCGATGACGTTGAGAATGCCTTCTGTTTCATCAACCTTTGAAATTATGAGGGAAATCTATTTCAGGGTCCGTAATGTAAATCCGATAGGTCGGAGTTGAAAATTGAATAGAAAGCTAACTTCCAATTCCTAGTTGTTAAAAGCAACAAGTTGCTGAAGTAGACATTATGAAGTAAATTATATGAAATAAACATATTATTGGAGTATTTTGTGTTCAGTTCTGGTCATTATAGAAAGGATATGGAAGGGTTTAGAGAGGGTACAGAGGAGATTTACCAGGATGCTGCCTGAACTAGAGAGTATGTCTTATTTGGAAAGGTTGAGCAAGCTGGGGGTTTACTCTTTGGAGCCAAGACCATAAGACATAGAAGCACCAATAGACGACTCAGCCCATCGAGTCTGCTCCGTCATTCCACTATGACTGAAGTATTATCCCTCTCAACATCATTCTGCCTTCTCCCTGTAACCTTTGACACCCTGACTAATCAAGAACCTATCAACCTTCGCTTTAAATATACTCAGTGGCTTGGCCTCCACAGCCATCTGTGGCAATGGAGGGCTATGTGAGTGGGAAGGGTTAGATTGTCTTGAGTAGGTTAAAAGGTTGCATAACATCATGGACTGAGAGGTCTGTACTGTGCTTTCATGACCCATGTTGTAAGCCCAGCCAAGAGGAATCACAGGCCCATTTTGAACTTCCAAATTTGAGGTGGTATAAGGCAGGTGACAATCTCTGTTCGATTCAGCCTGAAGCTTTCACCCAATCCCCCACACTCTCCTGCAGCTGTATATAATTTTAGTAGCTCTGTGGTGCCTACCCATCTAGATGCTAGGAAGCCACATGATGAAAACCATAAATGAAAAATTCCCACCTGAAGTATATTCTAATGGAAGTTCAAATGGTTTCAAATAGTTAAAAACAACAATTGTATGAACAAGTATATTATTGCCCATAAACAAAAGGCACTCTGCATGCAAATGCTGAAAATTTTGAGCAACATGCACAAAATGCTGGAGGAACTCAGCAATTCAGACAGCGTCTATGAAGCAGAATAAACAGTTGCTACTTCAGGATGAGACTCTTCATCAGGACTGGAAAGGAAGGGGTAGAAGCTACAATAAGAAGATGGGAGGGTGGGGAGGGAATATAAGCAGGCAAGTGATAGGGAAAACCAAGTGAGGGAGAAGATAGATGGGTGGGGGAGTGGGGAATGAAATAAGGAGCTGGGAGATGACAAGTGAAACTGCTTACACACTATTTAGTGTTAATACCAGACATGAACTTTGAGGTAATGCTAAGTCCTGGACTTCAGTACGTGAATGCCTTAGTGTGGCCTCCCTTTCCCCTGCCCTACTTTTTTTTATTTGTCAGCCATTTCAAATGTGGTGTTCCTCTCTTCTCCATCTTCACCACACAGATTAACCAATCAGCAACTGCTACTTGGCATTGAGGCTCGGAGGAACCATGCCCTGGAGTTGGAGGATTGACTGTGCAGTTGAGGAAGGAAAAGGGCTTGCTTTGCTGTTGCTGTTTTGTTGCTGTTGGTCTGTTGTTGCTGTTGTTGCTTGGGTTCTTCTGCTGAATATCTTGGGCATGCTAAATGTGTGGCAACGTCAGAAGGGAGGAACAGAAGCCTGAAGGCACACACTCAGTGATTCAGAAGCAGCTTCTTCCCCTCTCCCATCCAATTTCTAAATAGACATTGAACCCATGAATGATACCTCACTACTTTTTTATTTCTGTTTTTGTTTTGCATTATTAATTTTAACTTAACTGTTTAATAGACATACTGTATATATACATCATGTAACTCAGTTCTTTTCTCTATATTTATTTATCATGTACTTTATTGAACTGCTGCCATAAAGTGAAAAAGTTTTGCAGTGTATGCCTATGATATTAAATCTCATTCGGATTCTGATTCAGATACTTACAGGCTGCCGACAACACGTGCGTAGGTTGTGTTGGTTGTTAACGCAAACAATACATTTCACAGTATGTTTTAATGTACATGTGGTAAGTAATTGAATCTGAATCTGAACCTGAATTGGTTAGTGATGTGTTTTGTTTGTGAACAGTGCTTATGTATTGATCTCTGTATAATCAATACTGTCCTGAGACTATTTTAATGGAAAAGTAAATTCTTAAAAAAGGAATAACTCCTCATGCCTCTCTTGGCCATGATAACTCCTCTTATTGTACAACTGAGGTTTCTCTGTAGGATTTTTTTATATAGCAGCAGCCTAGATTGTGCATTTGCACTTGCAAAATAAAATAGAAAAGGCTGGTGCCTCCATCCATATGATTCATAGAGGTCCTGAACTCTTATGTCTGGGTCCAGGTGGAGTAGGTTAACTGAGAGTGATAATCCAGAATAATATCCTGTTTTGCTGAACAATCAGATGGCAATAACACAAGGAAAAGGAAGGGGAATTCATCTTCAGTGGCATTGCAAATTGTGTGGGCATGTGGCCAAGTGGTTAAGGCATTGGACTAGCAACCTGAAGGTTGTGGGTTCGAGCCCCAGCCAAGGCAACGTGTTGTGTCCTTGAGCAAGGCACTTAATCACACATTGCTCTGCGACGACACTGGTGCCGAGCTGAATGGGTCCTAATGCCCTTCCCTTGGACAACATTGGTGTCATGGAGAGGGGAGACATGCAGCATGGGTAACTGCCTGTCTTTCATACATCCTTGCCCAGGCCTGCGCCCTGGAGAGTGAAGACTTTCCTGGCACAGGTCCATATCCAGATCTCGCAAGACTAATGGATGGCATTGCAAAGCCACTGAGAATGAATCAAAGCCTATTTAACAATGCAATTGATTTTCATTTTTCATGAGTTTTGTACATGGGAAATGGAAATGATTTAATACTGAATGCTATATGTTATAGTCAAAGGACATTTTCTCCCCAAATGTGACACTAACATAAATTGTTTGTAATGCTAAAATTGAAAGAAGTATGTGGTTTATAAACTGAAAATGGCCCTCAAAAATACAGGTAGGAGTGGCACGGACTGCAATGTAGCTTAAAGGTTGGAGTAACGCTACTACAGCGCTAACGACCCGGATTCAATTCCACCACTCTCTGTAAGGAGACTGTATGTTCTCCCTGTGATCATATGGGTTTCCTCTGGGTGTTCCGGTTTCCTCCTACGTTCCTAAAAACGTACCGATTAGATTAATTCGTCATTGTAAATTGTCCCGTGACTGGGTTGGGGTTAAATAGGTGGGTTGCTGGGCGGTGCACCTTGTTGGGCTTGGGGTGGGGGTGCCCTGCACTGTATGTCTAAATAAAATCAACATTTTAAATTGAATCTTTATGAATGACTCTGTTATTTTTAAATAATGTAAGTATTTAGTATAAATATTGATTTTATTTAATTTAATGATTGATTTGATTTAAATTCTGTCAGAAATCTCAAAGCAACTGGTCATGGTAGAACTGACAGTTCGTTGGGAAGACCAGGAGGAGGTGTTTCAACATAATAAAGCCAAGTACCAGGAACTGGTAGAGCAGTGCCAGAATCAGGGTGGAGGACACGGTGTGAACCTGTAGAGGTGTAGTGTAGAGGTTCTGATGGCTGCTTGCTCCGTACAGCCTAACTCTCTCCTTGGTATTATTGGGGCCGTAAAGAAAGGAGCCACCAGGGCTGTCACAGAGGATGCCGAATGAATCTCCAGATGTCTATGGATCTAAAGGTGTGACCCGTGGACCAGTGCTGCTGGGACACAAGCCAGGGCAACAACCCTGGTTGGGTCACCTGGGCAAGAGTGTCTGATGTTGAAGAACTCGTAACATCCGATGATACCAGGTTACATCACTGATGATGTGTCCCAGCACATCCTAGAAAGCATCTAAGCATCACTCACTTCATACAACAAAATATAAGTTAGATTTCAATTGCATTTCTGTTCTGAACTGCTCCTTCCTATTGGAATGAATGAGCTCATTGCGTTAGCACAAGGTTAATCAGCTGCAGAGGTGAGCAAATTTCCCTCCCTATGTGCTGGGAAAACTGCAGAGCTTCATAGTCCCCCATTTGACTCCAGTAACAGCCAAACAGGAGTTAACCCAAGACCAATGATCAGCTGGTCAGAAGATCAGGACTATTGCCTTCAGTACGAGTTCTGAAGACACATCCAGATAATATAGATCATAGACCATTACAACACAGTACTGGCTCTTTGGCCCACAATGTTTTGCTGACTTTTTAACCTACTTTAAGATCAATTTAACTCTTCCCCTCAATATACCCCTCCACTTTTCTATCAACCATATGCTTACCTAAGAGTTTCTTCAATGCCCCTAATATATCCGCCTCAGCCATCAGCCAAGTAGTTATACACACCCACCACGTCCATCACTTTTGTAAGATAGGCAATGCAATTACGACATATCTTTTACTTATTTTCAGCTCATCATCTATAAAACAACAGATTCTTCATTTTAGGTGCCCCATTTTACCAGTAACTGTCCTTATTTTAATAAAATGTATTTGAAGGACTGTATGTTAAAGTATGTGTCAAAATTCCATGATGATTGTCAGATGTACAAAATGGCAGAGAACATATCTGTTTGTGGGTATACTTTAGGGATATTGTTGACATTGTCAACTTTTTCCTCTTGTCCTCACCTACCGTCCCATGAGCCTCCACATCCAACATGATATCCTTTGCAATTTCTACCATCTCCAAAGGGATCCTAGCACTAAACATATCTTCACTCCTCTCCTTCTCCACTTTCCACAGGGATTACTCCCTCCATGATTCCCATGTCCATTTGTTCCTCCCCATTAATCTCCCTCCAAGCACTTATCCAAAAGCCGCTTAAGTGATATACCTGCCCATTCGCCTCCATTCAGGGCCCTAAACCGTCCTTCCAGGTGCAGCAACCTTTTACCTGCGAAACTACTGGAGTCATCTATTGTGACGGGTGCTCCTGATGCAGCCTCCTCTTCATTGGTGAGACCCATTGTAAATTGGGGGACCACTTCATTGAGCACCCCTCTCTATCTGCCAAAAGCAGAACTTCCTGGTGGCCATGCAATTTTCCTCCCCCTCCCCTCTTCATCTATTCCCCACATTGGCCTTTTACCTCTTCTCTCCTGTTTATCACTTCTCCCTGGGTCCGCTCCTCCTTCCCTTTCTCCTATGGCCCTCTCTCCTCTCCTATCAGATGAACGTTCCCTCTCAGGTGTGCACGTGCACACATCTTTTGCTAATAGCACACAAAGGAATTTAAACTGGTCACAGAAGATTGTCATCCTCTACCTTGTTGGCCAGTTAAGTATATTTCATGATTGTACACAATCACATTTCCTTTTCTGGTTTCTGATGCGGACATTGTTGACAACGTGAAGCTTGCAGTGATCTGCCTGCAGATTTTTGAACTGGCTTATTTATACTGTTTTTATTAAAGAAAGTATTGATTCACTCTGTCGAATTGCAAAGAAGCAAATGGCATGAAGTGCAAAAGAACTGCTAGTTCCTTTAAAACAGAATGGCTTAAAAAAAAAACTCTGAGCCAATAGGCTGGTCCTGGAATTATTTCCATCTGGCATAATTTACATATTATTATTTAATAATTTATGATTTTATATTGCTATATTTATACTCTATTCTTGGTTGATGCAACTGTAACATAACCCAGTTTCCCTCGGGATCAATAAAGTATGTCTATCTATCAATCTATCTATCTATCTATTATGATCCTTAGAATAGCTTTAGGTTTACTTCCACTTAAAAATTCAATGTGCACATATTGTTGTCACTGGGCAAAAAAAATTGCAGAGCACAAGATTTTTGTGCATGCTTGTCATTACAAATTAAAGGGAATGTTGTATTAGATTCCTTCTCCTCCAGCCCTTTACCTTTCCCACCCACCTGGGTTCACCTTCCAGCTAGCCACCTTCTCCCTCCCCTACCTTTTTATTCTGCCGTCTTCCTCCTTCCTTTCTAGTTCGAACGAAGGGTCTCAGTATCTTCAGTCTTTCTCATATTTATGATTTTTCTACAATTTTTTAGATTTTCAGCTAATCCTAGTCTGCTGCATTTTTTTTTTGTTCACTCTTGTTGAATCCATTGATTCTTTAGATAAATCATCACCATGCCTAGCAGATTATGGAAACCAAAGGCAATACATCTAGGGTACACTCTTTGAGATTGAAGGAAGTTTAGAGACCAACAACTAGAAGTGTTCCACTCAGGGTGAACTGACCAGTCTGACTCCTGGTCAATTGAGTTTTAAGTTTTATGAAATTTCCTACACACTATGATCTGCATTGTCCAGAGCCAGTTTTTCATTAAATCATCTGACTTATCAAGGAAATTTACTTCAGAATCAGAAGCAGAAGTTTTATCATCAGGATCCTGCAGATCCCGATGAAAGGTTTCAACCTGAAACTTCAGCTCTTTATTCCTCTTAGTAGATGCTGCCTGAACTGCTGAGTTTCCCTAGCATTTTCTGTGTCTTAATCAGGTTTATTATCACTGGAATAGGCTGTGAAATTTACTCATTGTGCCAACAGTACAGTGTAATACATAAATATATATTTACAATGAGAAAGATATAATAAAAAAGATAAATAATAGTGCAAAAAGAGAGCAAAAATACTAAGGTGATATTCGTGGATTCATGGACCATTCCAGAGGGAAGTACGCTGTTCCTAAAACATTGAGTGTGTGTGTATTCAGGCTCCTGTACCTCCACCCTGATGATAAGGGGTCATGAGAAGGGGCCATGTCCTCAATGGTGGGGGTCCGTCATGATAGATGCCACCTTTTGAGGCTTATCAAATGGAAATAGAAAATGCAAATGGGTGACAGTTTGCCTTAAACTTTATATGACAGAGCAAAGTCAAAAGTCCTTCCCCTCACCTTGCGACTTCATCGCATTTCCAAATAATGTTTGTAAAAATATCTCTGGCAGTCTTTGAACAGTAACATATATTTATCAGGGAAGGATTTAAGTTGAGTAATTGAGACTGTTGTTCTGTATTTAGATGCGTGGGGGTTGCTGAAGTGGTTTGTACGTTCATTTAGAGAAGACATCAATTAAGAAAGAAATGCATTCCCCTAATATCAGACAAATATTATTAAAGTTATTAATACATCTAAATGTGCACAGGGCACAGAAATGTTTTGATCTTGATACAAGTTATTTCTGCAAGTTTTCAATGAAGTGGAAAACTCAGAACTTTCTGCAGTCACATTTGAATCTAAGAAGTTTTGATGCAAACTCCTTTTCCAGATTTAGGTTGTGATTTGGCAAAGATATAACTTCTGAGATACCAAAATCAGAAAAGTGACCCACACATTAAAACCATTATGTTTATTGTAGAGATACTTGAGATGAAATGGTGGTATCAAAGCAAAGGCAGATGTTTTACCATTTCATCTGAAGAGTTTATTAAAATCACAATACAGGATTTCCCAGTCTTTTTTGATGCCATAGACCCCGACCATGAACTAAGAGTTTCGTGGGCCCCAGGTTGGGAACCCCTAGCCTACAGAAACAAAATGCTGAGACAAATCAAACTTCCAAAGCTGAACTCATGCACAGGTGATGCCCTGAAATTGAGTTATATATCTAGATGAGAGTCTAGCCAATGAAGATTGCCAGTAGCATCTAAATCCCAAATAATAAATGCAAAGAGAAAACTTACAAACAAAATTTTGCAATTTGGGTACTTTAGAAAATTTACATATAACCATATAACAATTACAGCACGGAAACAGGCCATCTCAGCCCTTTTAGTCCGTGCTGAACTCTTACTCTCACCTAGTCCCATCTACCTGCAATATAACCATATAAGAATACAGTTGAACCATGTTTTTTCTGAAGGATACAATTCAGAGATACTGAAGCAGAAAACCGCATTCTTTACAAAGGTTGAATCCTGCCAACACTGCCAATTGAGGGAGAAAACCGAAAAGCCCCACGAAGTCAGTATTTAAAATAATGGGCAATTTCTTAACAAACAGGTGCACCAGTAGACCAGTCAAGGCTGATCTACCCGAGCATGTGCTTCTACATTCTCAGTTGACAAGATTACCTATAAAACTACATTTTGCTAACAGAATGGTGCCTATAGGAAGTAACAGAATGGGTTCTGATTACAAAATAGAATGAATACCCACAGTTCTAACAGTAAATCTAATTTTGTATTATAACAATCAGTACATGCTATAATTAATGAAGCTCCTGAAATGTGTGTGTCATCATTGCTGCATTCTATGTCCCTTTACCTTTTCCATCTATCACCCCCAGCTTCACACACCATGACCCCTTCCCTACCCACCTGGCTTCACCGATCACCTTCCAGTTTGTACTCTTTCCTCTCCCCTCCACCTTCTTGGTCTGGTTTCTTTCTCCTTCCTTTCCAGTCTCCTGAAGTGAGGGGTCTTGGCCTGAAATGTCAATCGTTTATTCCTTTCCATGAATGCTGCTTAACCTGCTAAGTTCCTGCAACATTTTGTATGTGTTGCTCTGGATTTCCAGGATCTGCAGAATCTCTTGTGCTCATGTATTCCCTGGTCCCTCTGTTTTATGGCATACCTCGGAGTTCTACCATTCACTGTGCAAGTCCTATTCTGTCAACACCTCACATTTGATTGTATTAAATTCCATGTGCCATTTTACAGCCCATTTTCCCAACTGGTCAAGATCACACACCGAGATCACTGCTACACCCCAATCTTGGTGCATTCCAACAAACTTTCTGATCCAGTTTATCACATTATCATCAAAATCAGTAATATAGATGATAAACAAAAATGGACCAAAAATGATCCCTGCAGTTGTCTTTCTAATGTTTCTCCTGTTTTGCAGGTCTAGTTGTACTGTTTGTTACATATGTGACTATATGATATAGCACGAATTAGACCATTTGGCCTGTCAAGTCTGCTCTGCCATTTCATCATAGGTGATCCATTTCCCTCTCATCCCTGGATCCCTTCATGCCCTGACTAATCAGGAATCTATCATTCTCTGCTTTAGATATGCCCAATGACTCGGTCTCCACAGCCACCTGTGGCAACGAATTCCACAGGTTCACCACTCTCTGAGAAAATAAATTCCTCCTCACCTCTGTTCTAAATGGATGTCCCTCTATTCTGAGGCTTGTCCTTTGCTCTTAGATTCCCCCACCATAGGAAGCATGCTCTCCACATCCAGTCTATTGAGACCTTTCAACATTTGATACGTTTCAATGAGGTTAAGAACAGAAGAAATAGGAGCAGGAGTAGGCCACCTGGCCTGTCCAGTATGCTCCACCATTCAATAAGATATGGTTGATCTGGCCATGGACTCATCTCCACCTACCACCCTCTTTCCCATAACCCTTAATTCCCCTACTATGCAAAAAGCTATCCAACCTTGCCTTAATTATATTTACCCAGTAGCCTCCTCTGCTTCACTGGGCAGAGAATTCCACATATTCACTACTCTCTTGGAAAAGCAGTTTCTCCTCATCTCCGTCCTAAATGTACTCCCTCGAATCTTGAGGCTATGTCTCCTAGTTCAAGTCTCACCTACCAGTGGAAACAACTTTCCTACTTCTAACTTATCTGTCCCTTTCAAAACTTTGTATGTTTCTATAAGATCCCCCCTCATTCTTCTGAACTCCAGACAGTATAGTCCCAGGCGACTCAATCTCTCCTCATAGATTAACCCCTCCATCCCTGGAATCAACCTGGTGAACCTCCTCTGCACCTCCACCAAAGCAAGTACATCCTTCCTCAAGTAAGGAGACCAGAACTGCAGGCATTACTTCAGGTGCGGCCTCACCAGTACCCTGTACGGTTGTAGCATAACCTCCCTGCTCTTAAATTCAATCCCTCTAGTAATGAAGGCCAACTTTCTATTTGCCTTCTTGATAGCCTGCTGCACATGCAAACCAACCTTTTGTGATTCATGCACAAACACTCCCAAGTCCCTCTACACAGCAGCATGCTGTAATTTTTCACCATTTAAATAATTTGCTCTTTAATTTTTCCTTATAAAGTGGATGACCATGAATTTACCAGCATTGTATTCCATCTGCCAGACCCTTGCCCACTCACTTAACCTATCTATATCTCTCTGCAGACTCTCCATACCTTCTGCACAATTTGCTTTTCCACTTAATTTAGTATCATCAGCAAACTTAGATACTCTACACTGGGTCCCCTCTTCCAGATCGTTAATGTATATCGTGAACAGTTGGGGGCCCACTCACAACTGATTGCCAACCAGAGTAACACCCATCATTGTTTCCAGCTATAACTGCTTAGTTCTTGATGAATGCCACTCCAGTTGAAGCTCTCTGACCACTATTCAAAATGCATTCCTCAGAGGAGCTCCCACTTTGCACCTATTAACAGTGATTGAGAACCTTCTGAGATAATTTTTAAAACAAAGCTTTTTCTCTTCGTTTTGCCCTCCCATCCACACTGAGCCGGCGTTTTCAGCCCCCGAAAATGGAGATTTTCGAAAACACTCTCCAGAGTGAATAAATCTGAAAACGCTTAATATCTGGTATAGTGTGTACGGGGTAACCGGAGAGCTTTTAAAACGCTGTCATGACAACACAACAACAATGCTTTTTTCTGCTTCTGCTTGGTACTGCGCAAGCTGTAATAACGCGCAGTCGCTGTGAGAGTTAAATTGTAAAGTGAGTTTTTTTGACTATTTAAAAATGCTGTCAAGACGTACCGGAACAGATGTTCGTTGTTTTCTTGAACGCCACCACCTAACAATTCAGAACAGACGGACGAGACTGAAGCCAGTTGACCCATAGCTTACTGAATAAATAAGTATACTCACTTCGCCCTGTTTTCTATCCTTGCTTGTATGAAGGTGGTTTACCTATTTATGCAAGTTCTTCTCTGTCAATAGATGTGTAACAGCCTAATGTAACATTGTATGGAAATACAAGATAACGCTGATGCAGACGTTTTATACATTTAACAAGGTGCTTTATTAATGTAACAGAGGTAGTCAGTTTTTCAATGTTCGTCGTCAGCTGGGTCATACTATCCGTGAACTCCCTGTCGGTTGCCTCCATACGCTCCAGTATTTGTTTTTTTTTTAAGTTTTAAGTCCTCCTGTGCGAAAGCCAAGAGCAATTCCTTTAAAGTTTTTCTACTCTGTAACTGGACAAACGCGCACGAAGTATATCGTTCCCTCCTCGCTTATTTTCTGTGTGTGTGTGTCTTGCGCATGCCCAGTAGGAGGAGATTCGCCCAAATATCCGCCTAATGTGGGCGGAGATATTTTGAAAAATCCTTAGTGTGGACGCCTGTCGTTTTTACTCGAAACCGGTGTTTTCAAAATTATCCGGTGTAGTCTGGACTTATGGGTAACGGATAATCACCTTCAAAGCCAATGCCCATCACAAAATAATGAACACTTTGGCATATGGCAGGTAGTGACACGAATTGATCAGCCAAAGGTTCATGCCAATGAAGTCACAGCTATAGGAAATCCCTGTTAAAATTTATGAATTTAAGCCAATGAACCAGTAGACCAGTCCAAGATACATAAGGTGAAGCATCCAATGAAGTCAGCACCAGAGCAGCAATGTAGCACAGCAGTTCTTGCAGTCTTTACAGTGCCAGAAAATGCTAATTGGTGTTTGTTTCTCATTGGCGTCTGTGAGGAATTTTACATTCTCTCTTGTCTACATGGGTTTCTTCTGGGTGCTCTGGCTGCCTCGAACATCAAAGACATTCAGTTATGATTAGTGAGTTGTGGGCAAGCTTTGTTGGCATCAGATGTGTGGTAACACTTGCAGACTGCCCCCGAGCATAATCCTTGTACTGTGTTGTTTGTTGACAAAATGATACTTTTCACCGTATGTTTCAATGTACATTTGACAAATAAAGCTAAATTATATCTTTAGAAGAAATTCATTTCAAAAGTAAATGTATTATCAAAGTACATATATGTCACCATATATTACCCTGATTCATTTTCTTGCAGGCATTCACAGTAGAACAAGGGAATACAACAGAATCAATGAAAAACTACGCTGACTATCAATGTGCAAAAGGAGGCAAACTATTCAAGTACAAAAAGAAAACAAAGAAAAATAAAATAAATAAGTAAATAAACATTGCTGATAACATGAATTGTAGAGTCCTTGAAAGTGAGTCCGTAGGTTGTGGAGTCAGTTCAGTGGTGTGGTAAGTGAAGCCATACTGGGCCAGGAGCCTGATGGTTCAAGGGTTTTGCTCTGTTCACAGCAAGCAGATATCATCAAAAGTTCAAAGGTAGAATTTAATGTCAGAGAAATGTATACAATATACGTCCCGAAATGCTTTCTCTTCCCAACCATCCACGAAACCAGAGGAGTGCCCCAAAGAGTGAATGACAGTTAAATGTTAGAACGCCAAAGTCCTCCCCCATCTCCCCCCCTTCCTGTGTTTAAGTGGCAGCAACATAAACATATTAAAGATGGAAATAGAGCTGTTTCCGAAGATGTAGGCAAAGGAGTCGCTATTTAGCGCCATCACCACTCCACTCTGCCTTCTTTGGTGCTACACTGCATTAATCAAGCAATCAGTCTGGCTAACTTCATCTCAGTTGTCCATATACCTAGAGTTTAAGGATCCATGTTATAAAGGCTTTCTGGGGGTGTGGGTGGTGGTGGGTGCAAGATTTGGAATGGGTGCAGGTACATTGAGATGTTTCCTTCCACCTGCTCATACTCATCAATGTTCCATCGGAGTCTCTCCCTCAAAAACTGCCATTGCAAGTACAGGAAGGAGCAAAATTCATAGACGTCTCTTGAGACAGTGCTTGACTCCACACTGAAGGTCAAGCACATTCATCACAAGAATTACACGACAGTTCTGGCATCTGTCGCAGTTATTTCACACTTCTGTTAGTGCAGCAGTCCTCTCCATTCAGAAGGCATCTCTCATGAGCCAGCAACAATTTAGGTTAACTTCAAATCAGTTGCCTTGCGATGAATGACACTGGTATCCTCAGTAAGTGAGATGTTACAAGGTGCGAAATAATGCCAGCAATTGTCAAACCAACAGGATTTCTCAATGCACTGACAGATGTTGACTGTCCTAAAGAACAATACATTTCATTGCTCCCTGTACAGTGTAAGTCATCAGCAGAAATGCTAAATCAAGTTTTCTACAAGCAAAGAATGCAACCTCACTGTAAGTTCAGTAATAGTCCTTTTTTAAAAGTAAAAACAAACTACAGTCCTCTGGATTACAACATCTGGATATTGGAAGTTTGCCCTTATAAAAGTCAGAATCTCTACAAGCAAAATTTTAGATGCAGAATAAGAACTTGCTGTCACAAATGCATGTGCTAATTTGTATTTTTATTTTCCTCTGAACTTCAAACCTTGCAGCATAAACAATAATAATATATTGAGCAACACACACAAAGTACTAGATGAACTCAGCAGGTCAGGAACATCTATGGAAGTGAATGAACAGTCAATGTTTCAGGCTGAGACCCTCCATTGGAACTGCAAAGGAATGGGGAGGAGGACAAGATAGATGGTGATAGGTTGAGCCAGGTGGGTGGGGGAAGAGAGAATGAGGTAAGAAACTGGGAAGTGATAAATGAAACTGACAAAGGGCTGGAGAAGAAGGAAGCTGATAAGAGAGGAGAATGGAACATGGGAGAAAGGGGAGGCACCAGGGAAAGGTGATAGGCAGATAAGAAGAGTTTCTTCCCCCTTCTCCACCCCTTTATCTTTTTCTCTAATCAACTTCTCAGCTCTTTACTTCATCTCCTCCCCATCTCCTGGTTTCAACTATCATGTTGTACTTCTTCCTCACCTCCCCCCACCTTCTTACACTGATTTCCTTTTGCTTTCCAGTCCTGAAGAAGGGTCTCAGCTCTGAAACATCAGCTGTTTACTCTCTCCCATAGATGCTGCATCTAGAATTCTGTGTGTATGCTTTGGATTTCTAGCTTTGGCAGATTTTGTCGTGTTTGATGTATAAAAATGCCTCAGACTTTTGCACAACACTGTACCGGTTCAATATTGGGACAAGGGAAATGTGATGTGACAGTAAGGCAAAAGGAGATGTTTGAGCAAATGTTTTTGTATTGGTTTATCGTCACATAGGAAGATACAGTAAGAGGCCTGCCTTGCATGCTGTTTATACAGACTACCTCCTTGCCCAGTGCATTGAGGCAATGCAAGATAAAATAAAAGCAATGCACAATAAAGTGTGAAATTTACCAGTAGAATGCAGTGCAGTGAAGTGATCAAGTGCAAGAACGTAACAAAGTAGGTAGTGATGCATTTTACTATACAAAAGTCTGATGACAGTCCTTGAGCCTGGTGGGACATGCTTTCATATCTTCTGCCCAATGCGAGAGGGCAGAAGACAGAATTGCTGGGGTGGGTGAGATCTATGATTATCTTGGATGTTATAGGAATAATAGAATTACGTAGCTAGTGAGTATTAATCAAAAGAAACCCAGTGTTCAAAAAAAACTACTGACGATTTAACTTCCACTGATACTTTAAGGCCATTCAAACAACAAATCATTGAGTGTGGGACATTCAGATTCTGTGCCACGGGGAAGACAATAAATTTAATGGTCATGTTAATTGGCCCTCATTAAAATGCTCATGATGAGACCAGTAAAGGCATTAACTGACAGTCTTCTGTATTAACATATTGTTAAAGACAGATTTATTTTATTTTATTTAGATATACAGTGTGGCCCAGTGAGCCATGCTGCCAAGCAACCCACCTATTTAACCCTAGCCTAATTACAGAACCATTTACAATGACCAATTAACCTATTTTGGTACATCTTTGCACTGTGAGATGAATTCAGAGCACCTGGAGATTATGGGGAACACATGCAAACTCCTCACATACAGTGCCTAAACTGAACTCTGAGCTCCGACGCCCTGAGCTGTAATTGGGTTGCGCTAACCACTACGGCCCATCTCTGCCACTTTGTATATTCAATTCAGGACACGTCCATTTTCTCACTTAATTCTGTCCGGCTGAAGGCTCTCGGCCTGAAACGTCGACTGTTTACTCATTTCCACAGATGCTGCCTGACTTGCTGAGTTCCTCCAGCATTTTGCATGTGTTGCTTGGATTTCCAGCATCTGCAGATTTTCTCTTGCTTTTGTACATCTTTTCACTATTTGTACATCTAGAGAGCCATCCCTCAACACTGCAATTAAGGCAGTATATTTTCAGTGACAGGAGTTTTATGCTCAGAACTTTCAGACTAGTATTTGAATATTCAAAAGGATTCTAATCATTTGTGATGTGTTCCCAATATTAATATATATTCTTCAAAATTCTACTCATCTGAACTCAAGTTCTTTCTATCCACTGAAACTATAGTTAATTGCTTAATGTTGACTTTGTGTTAAACATGACTGTGCGGTTCTCATTAAATTTTGACTCCCTGTAACTATCTGTGTAGTGGAACTCATCTGCCACTGAGGCACTAATACATGTACGTTTCATGTCATCTGTCTGCCACCAGACTGGATAATATTAGCCTATTCTTGGCCAATATCTGTAGTTCTATTTCCATAAAGTTATGTCCATCCTGAACTCTGCTGTACCTGTCTTGACATTGGAAAGGTTCTGCGCATCCAGCACATCGGTTCTTGCTGACTTAATTACACACAGAGTTAAAAATAAAATTGTTTCTGTACTATACAGCTCTATGATTCAATGACTCAGCAGTCCTTAAATCTTGCTACAGCCTTGTCCATCTCTACATATATATATAATCGTACAAAACCTTCATTATTTGCCAATTTCGACCTTTTGAACAGCCCTGAATTGGAAATTCTTTAATAGAGTTAATATTGATGTACATGCGATCGACTGCTGAACGCTTCAATCTGGAGTCCAATCCCCAAATCTTCCTACTTCTATTATTTGTAAACAAACACAAAAAAAATCTTTTTATTTCAAAGCAATTTTATCAACTGGGCTAATATCTTTTTTATATTCTTTGCTGCCCATTTTTAGAAACAATAATTAGAGAGACAAAATTGCTGGCCTTTAATAGTCCGTGAGCCAGGACCCCAAATTTGGGCCACTGGTACCATCTGGGGGGAATAATTTGTATTATGATTTTTGGCAAGGTATACAACCCCAGTGCTAGAAAATATGTGATAGCATTGCAGCAGTGGTAGCTTTCTTGCCTGCAAGGAGAACCTGGTGTGGTGTGGCAAGGCAAACAGATCCAGAGAATCAGACAATCCCAAGCTGGACTGGTTATAATATCAGCACCAGGGATCAACAGCCAATCTCACAAGATATTGTTGGGTATCTGCCAACCATCAATTCACCAGCCACAGAGTTGACCACAGTATTTGAAATTCTGAACCAATCAGAGCTAATCAGGAAGGAACTTCATCTAGTAACAATTGTGGTAGTCGTGGATCAAGCACTCTATGAAAAAGCCACTGAAATTGCCTGGAAGCACAAAGAGCACTTCGCCAACATTCTGCTCTGGATGGGGGCATTCCATACCATATGTAATGCCTTAGCCATCCTAGGAAAGCGATTTAGGGATGCTGGTCTAAAGGACGTATGCATAGAGGCTGGAATTGTCGCAGAGGGGTCCATCAATGAAGTCCTTATTGGTAAAACTCCAATTGTGCTGTCAGGGTCCACAGGTACATCTATGAAGCACTGATGAGACTCGCACGGGCAGAGTTCACATTGTGGGTTGAGGACAACGTTCCAGAGAGGAGTGGGATGATCAAATCATTCTTAGACCATGTGAACGACATGGCCAGTGACTTGAACAAACAGAAGTTGAACAATCTGTTGCAAAGTCCACTCTTAGCTGAGCTGATAACCCTATGGACAGACTGCCTGGAAAACCTCCGTCACAACAATGGAGAGCTATCCGCATTCTGGATATCATACATTGACATGGTAGAGAACGTGGTACTTGGGCTTCTGCGCGCCTCTTGTGAGGGAGACTGGGAGTTGCACCTCAATGCTATAAGATCCATGATCCCATGGTGCTTTGCATATGATAAGATGAATTATGTCCCCTTACTTTGCTCAGATGATGAACCTCCCAGAGAAGAATACTTCTGTGTATGAGGCCTTCAAGGCAGGCCAATTCTCAGTGCAGCTGTCAAGTAACAACCCCTTTGGGCAGATCCCTGTGGACCAGGCTATTGAAGCCACAGTAAACAAAGATGCACTGACTCCTGGAGGCACATCACGGTTCAGCATGAATACTGGAGCTATCAAGCATTACTACATAACAGCTGAGCACCGCAGTGCATTCCTGGGACAGTTAAGGGAGATGGTGCAAGGCAACAAATCAGAGCTTTGTCATGTGGAGCTACAGCGGCCAAGAATCCAGAAAGATGAGGAAGCAGTTTCAGCAGTGGTTAGCCTCATACATGAATGGGTCAACCCATTTGCAGAGAAGCAGGACCTCATCAGCATCTCAATGGCAAAGGCAGCCCCCAAGGACATTACCTCCGACCTGATGAAGGCATATGAGATTGGTGAGCAATGCAAGGCAACCTTCAAGGATGAGAGACTAGAGGAAGACCAACCAGCAAAGAAATTCCATGACCCAATGAAAACCAGCAAGCTGAAAACATTCATTGATATGTGTAAGAAGAGAGAAGTGAAATCAAATGGGAGGGCGATCATTTTGAAAGCAGACAGATCTTTTTTTTGGACGCATCATAGTGAAGACACAAGGGTGCAGTCTATGTGCGAAGGATATCCTTTCTCATCCCCTTGGAACATTGCCCTGGGCCCTGTCCACACCAGAAGGATTGCTGAGAAAGACAAATAACCTTAGCCACAACCTTGCAGAAAAATGTAGCAGTAGAAGAGCAACTCCCAGGAAACTCTGTTACAGTGGTTGATGGAATGAACTTGGTCCAAAGGGTGAAAGGTGATCAAGTTATTTTCAGAGATGTCGCCACAACAGTTCTGGTATGGCTCTGAGGGAAGGCAGTCAGAGTAGCAGAATAGATGTTGTGTTCGACACATACAAAGAGAACTCTGTCAAGAATAGTGAAAGACCTCTATGGGGTGAAGAGACTGGTCATGAGTTGCAAGGTATCACAGGCACACAGATGGTGAGGCAGTAGAGGAGCTTCTTCCTGATCAAAGTCAGTAACAAAAATAGTCTCATTAGCTTCATAGTCAATGAATGAAGGAAGGCAGAGTACAGAGCAAAGCTACAGGAGAAGATTCTGTATGCAACTGTGAATGACAAATGTTACAGAATCACATCTCAAGACACTGAGGAGGTGTCAGCTCTTCATTATCAACAAGAAGAGGCAGATGGCCGCCTACATCTCCATGCTGCCCATGCCACAAGAGAGGGATACCAATCTGTAGTGATCTGCTCAGAAGACACAGATGTCTTTATCACGCCTTTAGCATTTTGTGACAAGATGGAGGCCCCATTGTTCCAGAAGTGTGGCACTAGAACCTGTACAAGGCTTGTAGACATCAGGAAGGTTGCTGCCACTGTTGGCACAGGGGTTTGTAGGGCTCTAATCGGGTTGCACGCATGTACAGGATGTGGCACTGTAAGCGCTTTTGCAGGCAAAGGGAAGACAAGTGCCGTAAAACTTCTGACCAAAAACACAGAAACTCAGGACACATTCCTAGAGTTGGGTCAGGAATGGGATCTCTCCCCAGCACTGATGGACAAACTGGAGGCATTTACATGTCTCCTGTATGCCCCAAAAGCATCGACCACCAAGGACAATGAGCTCAGGTATCACCTTTTCTGTGCCAAAAAAGGTGAAATCGAAAGTCATCAACTCCCACCATGCAAGGACTGCTTAACAAAACATGCACAGAGAGCCAACTACCAGGCTGGTATATGTAGAAGACGTTTGGAGAAGGACCAAAACTTGCCAAGACCTGTTGGCAGAAGATGGAAGATGGAGAGGGAAGAGGAAGCTGAACAGTTGATGGTGCACTGGATGGAAGGCCAGCCGGCACCCGATGCCATCCTGGATCTACTGGCCTGTAACTATCCAAAAAAATGTTCACTCCCAAGATGTATGTGTGTTGCAAATGGCCTCAGGTATACTGACTGGCAGACTGTGAGGACCAGGCATCCACCTCAGAGAGTGTGGAAAGTTCAGATGAAGATGTGGAAGACATGAAAGACTTCGAAAATTATTATGATTATTAATAGTTATGAAAGTATGGAAAACAGTCTTTGGTTAAATATATTCATTTTACAACCAAATGAGGCCTAGGTTATGGCTGTGTGGAACCCCACATTTGAATTATTGTACTGTAATTCTATATGCTATGACAAAAGCTTAAGATTGTTTTGATTTGATACAAGATGGAAAATAACATGACATTGATAAAACTCCAGAAATCTCTCCAAATGAGGTTTTTTACCTTTTGGGGGGTGGAGTAACATTTTCTGCTGTACTGATGTTAATATGGAATATATACAATAAGTGATCGCTTATTTGAAGTAATAAAGCTACCACTAGTGCAATGCTATCCCATATTTTTTAACTCTAGAGATGTATACCTTGCCAAAAACCACTATGAGCATTATTCCCCTCAGATGGTACCGACCAACCCTACTGCTGTTGTTCAATTCATGGCTGATTATTTTTAAATATACTTCTGTAAAATTTCTTGACATTAAAGGCATTAGTGCTAAAGATTGCATATTTATGTCTTCAAATCATAAACATGAGAAAGTCCACAGATGCTGGAAATCCAAAGCAACACACACAAAATGCTGAAGGAACTCAGCAGGTCAGGCAGCATATATGGAAATGAATAAACAGTCGACGTTTCAGGTCGAGACTGAAGAAGGATTTCAGCCCATTGTCGACCGTTTATTTCCACAGATGCTGCCTGTTCTGCTGAGTTCCTCCAGCATTTTGCATGTGGTGCTTCATGTTTTCAAATGTTTGCAAGGAAATTACCATGAAAAAAATTGAAATGATAATTAAGGACAAGAGATTCTGCAAAGGCTGGAAATCTGGAGCAACAAATCCAAAATGCCGGAGGAACTCAGCAGATCTGGTGGCATCTATGGAGGAGAATTAACGGTCGACACTTTTGGCCGAGACGCTTCATCAGAGCCAATTTTTAGAAGCAATAATAGAGAAAAAAGGTTGCTGGCTCTTAGTGCTGTTTCTGTATTCAATAAATTCAAGGCTGATTCTTTTTAATTATACTCTTGTGATGTTGCATGGGATTAAAGACATCAGTACTAAAGATTGTATATTTATGTTTTTGATTGTTTGCATTCCAAGCGAATTAACATAGAGTTTGAAAGATCTATTGGAAAATACTAAAAGCTGTCCTGATAATGTCTCTTGGCCTGAAGCATAGACTATTAATTCCCCTCCATAGATGCTGCCTGACCTGCTGGGTTTGAATTATCATTCAGCACTGTTCCACTGGACAGGTGGGGATGAAGTTGTTGCCTGCAGCTAAGAAATTTCTTTCTCTCTTAGATGTGCCAAATATGTAAGATTATGAGTCTAGTCTGATGTTTACTTCATCTGTGATATACAAATAGTCATGAAATAGTGAGAGAGATAAACTAGTGCTGCAGTTACTTCTATGTAATAAAACTGATAATCTAGCACCTTTGGGACTTTTGTGGTTCCAGACCAGTAGATTTTATGGTCTATTAATACCCCAGACAGCTGCACGACCCACATGGGGCTGATGGGAAGAGACAACATGAACAGCAATATGCAATGATTACACTTATAAGCAGGTGGTGTGAGACTGCTACTCAATCACACTACTTTAATGTAGTCTGCAGCGTTTAAAGGGAGGGCACACTGTGATTACTGGAGGTGTTGAGTTTATTCCGAATAACACTGCATTTCAAACAGCAATGAATGAGGACGGGCTTTACTACGTCCTCCTGTGGCTTCATAGATGTGTATGATATGCTAAGAGACATAAATCGAGTGGGTAGCCAGAGAATTGTTACCAGAGTTAAAATGGCGAATACTAGGGGGCATAAATTTAAGGTATTGGAGGAAAGTATAGAGACGATATCAGAGGTATATCCTTTTACACAGAGAATGGTGGGCGCATGGAGCATGCTTTCAGAGGTTGTGGCAGACGCAGACATATTAAGGATTTTTAAGAGACTGTTAGAAAGGCACATTGAAGGAAGAAAAATGGACGGCTAGGTAGGAGGGAGTGGTTAGAATAGGTCGTTTGTTCATTATGTGCTGTATCATATGACGTAGGCAATCATGGTCATTCCATGACCATGATTATTTCTGGCAATTTTTCTACATGTAACGCCCTGGTTAAGATTCTTACTGCTATGCTCCAGGTATTTCATTTTAGCAGTTCTGTATGTACAGGGTCTTTCTTTTTTGTATGTTAAATTTAAAGTGGCTTCTTTGTTATGTTATACTTGGGAATGCTTCTTTGTTATGTTAAACGCTGAGAAGGTCCTTCCTGCTAGCAGTTTGTTGAATCACGTTACTGATCAGAGAATGTTATGAACCAATTGGGATAGTTGTTATGATTTTGGTGTATTTGAAGATACTGTATGCGCGGGGTTTTGGGGGAGAAGACGGGAGAGAGAGACAGAGGATGGACAAGGTGCTGTGATGTCCGCTATCGGGGTTGGACCCCGAGGATGGCGTTCGGCGAGAAGACGGAGACGGACTCATGTGGAGCGTCTGGTCGACCACTGTTGTCGCTCCCAGGCGGCTGGTCAAGGTGGTCCGAGGGGTCGCAGGGTGAAGAAAAAGGTTCTTGAGCTCCAACTGTTTTGTGCACGAAGAAATTGAGCTTTGATGAGTGTGGCGCCTTTTATTTTCCTTTTATATTTTATTCTCTATTAATTATATAGTTCCAGTAATATCTATAAACTGTAAATCATTTAATTGTATCTGGTGTATTGCCTGTTATTTGGGCGGAGTGGGTTACATCACACAGCATCCACACAAACTAATTACCCAGTTTGGCGGGGCCGAGGGTTGTTTTCCTAGACGACAGCGAGCCGAGCGACCCTGAGGGTGGCTGGGGGGCTACATGTAAAAACAGTGTGTTGGGCTTTTAGCATGTTTGGGGCCTCAGCTAAAGATAAAGAGCTGAGGAACCAAGGAATGCTGTATCAGCCAATCCGGATGGTGGAGTTGCAGAAAGATTCTAAAGAAAGCTGGAAAGAGGGAGATTTATGTCGGACACTGGTGGGGTCTGTGGTCCTTTTGGCGGAATCTGCGGAACCGGTAGGAGGGAAGATGGCTGAGGATGCCGTGGGAAGGAGAGTCCTCATTGCACATGGTGACATACAAGATAGCCAAGGGAAGGAGTGCCTTGCATCTTCTTTGCTAGAGGCATATATCCAACCCATCACCTTTGGAGTAAGGTCAAGGAGATTAGAGTTGGTTAAAAATTTGGCACAACATCATAGGTTGCAGAGCCTGTACTGTACTGTAGTGTTCTTTGTTCTATGTTCTGTGTTATGTTACTACCATCAGGGAGGAAGTTCAAGAGCCTAAAGACCCACACTCAACATTTTAGGAACAGTTTCCTCCCCTCCACCGTCAGATTGCTGAAACATCCATGAACCCATGATCACTACCTCACGATTCTTTTTCTACTTATTTATTTTTAATTTTTTAATTAAAACTTATATAATTTTTATGACTTGCACTGTACTGCTGTCATAAACCAACAAATTTCACGATGTATCTCAGCAGAAGTGAACCTGATTCTTATTCTGAAGACAAAGCCCAAACATTGCCTGTACACACTGGGGGAGGAAGTCCACCAGACATAGAACAAGGCAGCAGTAGGAACATGTATCACAGAAACACAAAATCCCCAGGGCCAGATGGTCTGCATCCTAGAGTGCTTAAGGAAGTAGCCCAAGAAATAGTGGATGCATTAGTGATAATTTTTCAAAACTCGTTAGATTCTGGACTAGTTCCTGAGGATTGGAGGGTGGCTAATGTAACTCCACTTTTTAAAAAAGGAGGGAGAGAGAAACCGGGGAATTATAGACCGGTTAGCCTAACGTCGGTGGTGGGGAAACTGCTGGAGTCAGTTATCAAGGATGTGATAACAGCACATTTGGAAAGCGGTGAAATGATCGGACAAAGTCAGCATGGATTTGTGAAAGGAAAATCATGTCTGACGAATCTCATAGAATTTTTTGAGGATGTAACTAGTAGAGTGGATAGGGGAGAACCAGTGGATGTGGTATATTTGGATTTTCAAAAGGCTTTTGACAAGGTCCCACACAGGAGATTAGTGTGCAAACTTAAAGCACACGGTATTGGGGGTAAGGTATTGGTGTGGGTGGAGAATTGGTTAGCAGACAGGAAGCAAAGAGTGGGAATAAACGGGACCTTTTCAGAATGGCAGGCGGTGACTAGTGGGGTACCGCAAGGCTCAGTGCTGGGAACCCAGTTGTTTACAATATATATTAATGACTTGGATGAGGGAATTAAATGCAGCATCTCCAAGTTTGTGGATGACACAAAGCTGGGTGGCAGTGTTAGCTGTGAGGAGGATGCTAAGAGGATGCAGGGTGACTTGGATAGGTTGGGAGAGTGGGCAAATTCATGGCAGATGCAATTTAATGTGGATAAATGTGAAGTTGTCCACTTTGGTGGCAAAAATAGGAAAACAGATTATTATCTGAATGGTGGCCGATTAGGAAAAGGGGAGGTGCAACGAGACCTGGGTGTCATTATACACCAGTCGTTGAAAGTGGGCATGCAGGTACAGCAGGTGGTGAAAAAGGCGAATGGTATGCTGGCATTTATAGCGAGAGGATTCAAGTACAGGAGCAGGGAGGTACTACTGCAGTTGTACAAGGCCTTGGTGAGACCACACCTGGAGTATTGTGTGCAGTTTTGGTCCCCTAATCTGAGGAAAGACATCCTTGCCATAGAGAGAGTACAAAGAAGGTTCACCAGATTGATTCCTGGGATGGCAGGACTTTCATATGAAGAAAGACTGGATGAACTGGGCTTGTACTCATTGGAATTTAGAAGATTGAGGGGGGATCTGATTGAAACGTATAAGATCCTAAAGGGATTGGACAGGCTAGATGCAGGAAGATTGTTCCCGATGTTGGGGAAGTCCAGAACGAGGGGCCACAGTTTGAGGATAGAGGGGAAGCCTTTTAGGACCGAGATTAGGAAAAACTTCTTCACACAGAGAGTGGTGAATCTGTGGAATTCTCTGCCACAGGAAACAGTTGAGGCCAGTTCATTGGCTATATTTAAGAGGGAGTTAGATATGGCCCTAGTGGCTACGGGGTTCAGGGGGTATGGAGGGAAGGCTGGGGCGGGGTTCTGAGTTGGATGATCAGCCATGATCATAATAAATGGCGGTGCAGGCTCAAAGGGCCGAATGGCCTACTCCTGCACCTATTTTCTATGTTTCTATGTTTCTAAACCACAACACTTGTCGGCGTACCACTCTCTCTTGCAAAGCAGAGTGCTGTACAGCTAGATATAGGCATTCTTAATCAGTGGAGGATAAGTGCAACTGTAAATCCTTGAGAATTATGAGAAGAACTATGTTCACTAGAGACAACCATCTACCACCACTCTCTGGCTTCTTCCACAAAGCCAATGCCTAATCCAATTTACTACCACATCTTGAATGCTGATTGACTGAGCCTTCTTGACCAACCTCCCATGTGGGACCTTCCTTGCTGAAGTCCATGTAGGCAACATCCACTGCCTTGCCCTCATCAACTTTCCTGGTAACTTCCTCAAAAAACTGCACAAGATTGATTAGACACAACTTACCACCCACAAAGCCATGTTGACTATCTAGCCAAATAATAATATATCCAGTCCTTTAGAATATCTTCCAATAACCTTTCCACTGCTGATGTCAGGCTCACCGGCCTATAATTTCATGACTTATTCTCAGAGCCTTTCTTAAACAATGGAACAATGTTAACTATCCTCCAGTCCTCCGGCACCTCACCTGTAGCTAACGACATTTTAAATTTCTCTGCTAGGGCCCTTGCAATTTCTGCACTAGCTTCCCACAGGATCCCAAGGGTACTCCTTGTCAGGCCCTTGGTTTTATTGACCATAATTAAGAAAACTTTCCTGAGCACACTTGACAAACTCTTTCCCATCTACTCCTTTTTACCGTACGGGAGTCCCATTCAACAAGTCAAGAGTTAAAATCACGTACTATCACAACTTTATGTTTCTTGCAATAATTTGTGACCTCTCTACAAATTTGCTCCTCTAAATCCCAGGGACTGTTGAGTGGTCTATGATATAATCCCATTAATGTGATTATACCTTTCTTATTCTTCAGTTCCACCATAAAGCCTCAATAGCTGAGCTCTCCAGTCTGTCTTGTCTGAGCACTGCCGTGACATTTTCCCTGACGAGTAATCCTTCCCGCTCTGTCACATCTAAAACAACAGAACCCCTGAACAATGATCTGCCTGCCCTGCAATCAAATCTCATTAATGGCTACAATGTCATAATTCCTCATGCTGATCCATGCCCTAGGCTCATCCGCCTTTCCCACAATACTCATAGACTTATTTATCTTTAGACCTTTCTACTTCCAAACACCTTTTCCTTAGTGATAGTGACTACATTCACTTCTCCCCACCACCAACACTTTCTAATTTCTGGCAAAATGCTAGTGTCTTCCAGGATGAAGACTAATGCAAAATACTATGAAGTTTGCCCCCATTGCCACCTCTCAGTGTCATTTTCCAGTGATCCACTCTCGTCTCTCTTTTGATCGTTATATATCTGAAAAAAACATTTGGCATCCTGATATATATTATTAGCTAGCTTATTTTCATATTTCATCTTTTCTCTCCTCATTGTTTTTAGTTGCCTTTTGTTGGTTTTTAAAAGCTTCCCAATCCTCTAATGTCGCACTATTTTTTGAGATAAAACATTTCCTTCTAGAGATGCTGTCTGACCTACTGTGTTTCTCTAGTATTTTGTGTGTGTTGTTCACTGTACAATATGTTGATACATTGGACCTCATCTAAGAAGTGATCCAGTGTGGCCATTCTCAAGGTTAATAAATATTGCTCATGTTTGGTGACATTCCCACAAATAATTTTGTAAATTTCTTTTTGGGAGTGATGAAGGTGGAGCTCATAATGCTGTTTTGCATTATGAGCACTGTGCTGCAGGCTGTAATGTCTAAATCGGGGGTTCCCAGCCTTTTGTTATGCCATGGACCATGGAGCAAGGGTTAATGGTACTGCCCCAGGTTAGAAACCCCTGGTCTAAATGGTACAGTAATACGACTAGTTAGAACCTGACCTAACAAATTTAGTGCAGATACAACCATCATACAAAAAGAATCCTAACTCCAGTAATGCATCCCAATTGCAGTCAGTCAGACACAAAGAAAATAAAACAAAATAAACAAGCACTTTATTCTTCAAGAGAACTTAATCTACATCGAATTTTAATGGTTGCCACATTATATTGAAATCCTTGAAATATAAAGGTATTAACATATAGTAGCTAATAATAGGAGGGAAACGATTTATAATAATTTCCTGCACAACTCTCATTAAATGACTGAAGCAAGTAAAGCATGAACTTTCTGAGATGAAATGCTGTATTCCATATATTTAGTAATCTGCTGACTAACAATGTTCAAAGGAATTTATGAATACATGAATCAAGGCTACCATTTTAAATAGCTATGGGCCACAAGCCTTCTGAGATTGGTTCCTTGGGATTATGTAAAATTCAACCTTTAGCAGATGGAAAGGCAATAAAGAGATGTTAAACTGTCCCCCCTTTTCCTCTTGCTCACAGGCAAAGCACCTTCATTTTTGTGCTGCCTTAAAGCTCAGAGATGAGCTTTGGTATATAAACAACTTTGAGATGGCCAATTTATCAGCAGAACTGACAATAAAGGAACAAAAAGACCTCACTCTGGAGCAGTCCAACTGAGCAGCAGAAGAACACGCCAGATCAATTGTAGGAAAAGGATTTCAATGGAATCAGCTGCAAACCACTCCTCTGTGAAGGTGATGGTTGCCAAGTAAGTCATATAATCAAATCTGTTGAAGGCAAACATCAAATATGTTGATATGCAAACACATCTGGCAAAAATGTAAACACATGAGACTCTGGAGATGCTGGAAATCCACAACAACACACACAAAATCTTGAAGGAACTCAGCAGGTCAGGCAGCTTCTTCCCCCTTCCTTTCCGATCCTGGTGAAGGGTCTCGGGTGGAAATATCAACTGTTTAATCATTTCCATAGAAGCTGCCTGGATTGCTGAGTTGCTCCAGTGTTTTGTGTGTGTGTTGCTCTGGTAAAAGTATTTTCCATTGATAGGAACTACCATAGAGGTTACTGTGAAGGTCCAAATAAATGTTTAATAATTAACATTAGCCGAATGCAGATTGACTGACTGCCCTGTTATTTACCAAGTACTTACTACAGATGCAATAAAAATGAAATAATGAACATTTGAAAAATTAAACTCAGCATCAAAATGGAATAAAGAATGCAAATCTTTGATCCTTTTGGTGGCGTCCTGGCGGAGACGAGATACAATGGGTATAGTTGGTGGCAACGTTAGTGCAGAGAGCAGAACAATGGAGGTAGTAAGTAGCAATACACGGTTTACCATGCCATCTGGTCTGCCATCTATCGATTAATGAGAAAAGTTAGAAAGGACAAACAAAAGGGCATGTAAACATTGAGAAATGCAGGTCAGAGTTGTTGCCTAAACTAGATATTGAAAGAAAAATGTCAGAAGCCAATCTCAGCGATGTCTGTAAAAAAAGGTAACAATGGAATCAGTAGACCTATCTCCCTCTCTCCTCGCTACTGCCATTGGATGTGAGGTGCAGGAGCCTTGGGTTCCACACCGCCAGGGCAGAGAGCAGTTATTGCTTGGCAGGCAACAGTACTGAACTGCCTCCACAACCTGTAGACTCACTTTGAGGGACTCTGCAGCTCAGGTTCTGTGTATTTTTTGTTTTTTTTAACAATTTGCAAAATTTGTACTCTTTTGCGCATTAGATGTTTGTCAGTTTTGATTGTGTCTGGTTTTTCATCGATTCTATTGTGTTTCTTTGGTTTTCTGGGTGCCTGCAAGAAGACAAATCTCAAGGTTGTATATGACATACATTCCTTGATAATTAATTTGAACCTTGAACTTTGAACACTTGGATACACTTATAGTATAACTGACCAGTCCAGATACAATCAGAAAACATGAATTATCTAAACTTGTTCAATTCACTATTAAATCTGGAAGGTTACAATCTGCCTAGATGAAGAATAAGATACAATTCTTCAAGATTACACTGGATGCCATTGGATTAGTGCATTGGGCCACAGAGAGGCATGTCAGAGAGTGAGTGGGGTGGAAAATGAAACTGACAGGCTCAGACTCACCTCCGTAACCTGTGAAGTTACTCCGTAAGGCACTCACCCAATCTGTGTTGGAATTAGGTTAAGCAGATCATTGCATCATCTGAAAGAATTTATGGCATCCCCATACAATATGGAAGTATGAGTTAAAAGCAAGTCATTCCATCTCCTGTGGTGCCTGAGGAAAGATCGGAGAGTAGGAAATAATTGATGGAGATCTAAAAGAGGACTAGTTAATATCAAAGGGAATAGACCTTTCAGAAGTTTGAATGAAAGAAAGATAAGGCCTATTTTTGAGTATTGAGTGCAGTTTTGGTCACCTAACTGCAGGAAGGATATCAAAATGGTTGAAAGAGTATAGAAAAAATTTACGAGGAGGTGGCCAGATCTGAGTTATAAGGAAAGGTTGAATGGGTTAGGATGTTATTCCCTGAAGCACAGAAGAATGAAGGGAAATCTGATAGAGGTACACAAAATTATGGGATACCTTGTCAAAAGCCTTCTGAAAGTCCAAGTAAATGATATTAAGCACTCTATTATCATAAATTTTAGTTGCCTCTTCATAGAAATCCAGCATATTAGTAAAACATGATTTCCCTTTTCTGAACCCATGCTGGCTTTCTGCTAACATGCCTGTTCTTATATTCTGGATCCAATGTTGTTTGTCATATATATTAATGATCTGGATGATGGGGTGGTAAATTGGATTAATAAATATGTAGATGATACTAAAATAGGTGACGTTGTGGATAATGAAGTAGACTTTCAAGGCTTGCAGAGAGATTTAGGCCAGTTAGAAGAGTGGGCTGAAAGATGGCAGATGGAGTTTAATGCTGATAAGTGTGAGGTGCTACATTTTGATAGGACTAATCAAAATAGGACATACATGGTAAATGGTAGGGTATTGAAGAATGCTGAAGAACAGAGGGATCTAGGAATAATGGTGCATAGTTCCCTGAAGGTGGAATCTCATGTGGATAGGGTGGTGAAGAGAGCTTTTGGTATGCTGGCCTTTATAAATCAGAGCATTGAGTATAGGAGTTGGGATGTAATGTTGAAATTGTATAAGGCATTGGTAAGCCCAAATTTGGAGTATTGTGTACAGTTCAGGTCACCAAATTATAGGAAAGATGTCAATAAAATTGAGAGAGTACAGAGGAGGTTTACTAAAATGTTGCCTGGGTTTCACCTCCTAAGTTACAGAAAAAGGTTGAACAAGTTAGGTCTTTATTCTTTGGAGCGTAGAAGGTTGAGAGGGGACTTGATAGAGGTGTTTAAAATTATGAAGGGATTGATAGAGTTGACGTGGATAAGCTTTTTCCATTGAGGGTGGGGGAGATTCAAACAAGAGGACATGAGTTGAGAGTTAAAAGGCAAAAGTTTAGGGGTAACATGAGGGGGAACTTCTTTACTCGGAGAGTGGTGGCTGTGTGGAACGAGCTTCCAGCAGAAGTGGTTGATGCTGTCGTTTAAAGTTAAATTGGATAGATATATGCACAGGAAGGGAATGGAGGGTTATGGGCTGAGTGCAGGTCAGTGGGACTAGGTGAGAGTAGGAGTTCAGCACGGACTAGAAGGGCCGAGATGGCCTGTTTCCGTGCTGTAATTGTTATATGGTTATATGGTTTGTTATATAGTTATCAGCTGCTGTTCCATCTCATTCTTTATTATTGTTTGCATTACCTTACTTACAATACACGTTAAGCTTACTGGTCGATTGTTACCTGGGTCAACGTGGTCACCCTTATTATGTACCGGGACAACATTAACCCATTTGCAGTCAACAATCTTAACTGACTTTTGAAAAATAAATGTTGGGGGTTTGTATATACAATCACAGACCTCCTTAAGTACCCTTGGATATATGAGAGGCATAGATAGAATAGACAAAGAGTATCTGTTTCCCAAGGTTGAAATGACTAATACCTGTGGGCATGCATTGGGGGTAGAGTCAAAGGGGATGTGAGGGGTAAGTTTTTTACTCGGAGAGTTGTGGATGCCTGGAATGCGCTGTCTGGTATGGTGGTAGAAACAAGTAATACATTAGAGGCTTTTAAGAGATTTGGATACGCACATGGAGCATGGTGTAGGTAGGAGGGATTAGTGTTTGGCTGTTTATGATTTGCTTTTTATCTGGTTCAGCACAACATTGTAGGCTGAATGGCCTGTTCCTGTGTTATACCGTTCTGTGTTCTAATAAATTTACTTTGAACTTTGAACATTGGGAACATGAGGGGGAATGTGTTCACTCAGAGGGTATTGTGGGCGTGGAACAAGCTGAGAATGGAAGTGGTAGATTCAAGTTTGATTTCAACATTTAAGAGAAGTTTGGAGAGGTACATGGATGTGAGGAGAATGGAGAGCTATGATCTGCGTGCAGATAGATGGATTTAGGTAGAATAATATGTGGTATGGACTGGATGGGGCAAGGGGACTGCACTGTGGTGCTCTACGATTCAATCTGTCTGCTCATGAAATCCTATTGGAAATAAAGTGATGAAGGCTGATTCAGTGAATGCATGGCTAATGAGGTAGAAGGTGAGGAACTAGGAACTATGTACTTGGTTTTAACGGGAGGATTTGAGCAGAGTACAGAGGTATGGGAATTAGATAAAACATAGCCAAGAACTCTTCCAATTATGACTGATCGGACGTTAAGGTGAAGGAGAAAGAAGGCAGCTTTGAGACAACTGTGTAGAAACCCCTTCATCAGAGCAGGTACAAAAAAGATGGTGTAAATAAGAGAACTGATTAGAGTCTTCCAGATGGCAAGGTGAGCAAAGATTTAGTCAGGATTACTTTGGCAGATTTATGAATTCATTACTGATTAATTCATTCTTCAAACTTCTCAATGAAAGAATGTTACTTATCCATGTGAAAGATGTTTTAAAAATTACTGTCTGCTTTTTAATATATTTCTATTGAATAGATTTTTTATTTTATATAATTTGAGTTGCATTCAAATCATTCTACATTTTTAATTAATGAATCCCAATGAAAAAGATACATTTTAGTTAGCTGGAGACACAAGAGAGATTGCAGATGCTGGAAATTTGCAGTAACACACACAAAATGCTGGATGAATTCAGCATGTCAGGGCAAATCTATCGATTGTTATGTGCCATGTCATATGACGTAGGTAATCATGGTCTTTCCATGACCATGACTGTTCTTGGCAAATTTTTCTCCAGAAGTGTTTTGCCATTGCCTTCTTCTGGGTAGTTTCTTGACAGGATGGGTGACCCCAGTTATTACCAATACTCTTCAGAGATTGGCGTCAGTGGTCACATAACCAAGACATATGATATGCACCAGCTGCTCATATGACCATCCAACACCTGCACCCATGGCTTCTTGGTGGGGAGGCTAAGCAGGTTCTACAACTTGTCCAAGCATGACCTGCAGGCTAGCGGAGGGAAGAAGCATCTTAAAACCTCCTTTGGTAGAGATGTCTATCCACCCTACCACTCAGTACATCTATCGAGAGAAATAAACTATCAACATTATAGGCTTGAACCCTCCATCAGGACTGCAGTAGTGGAGATTACGGGTGGCGGGGGAGGGTTCCAGTGAGAGAGGTCTCACAGAACTCCCATGGAAGAGAGGAGGAAAGCTCCTTCAGGGTAGGCGTCATGATCATGTAGCAGCTAGCATAACACTTTACACTGTCAGTGATCACCAGAGTCCAAGACCTGTATTGTCTGTAAGAAGTTCGAACGTTATCTCCGTGACCATGTGGTTTTCCTCCTCTTGCCCCAGTTCCCTCCTATGTTCCAAATATGGAACATGAGAATATAAGATATAGGAGCAGAATTAAGCCATTTGGCCCATCGAGTCTGCTCTGCCATTTCATCTTGGCTGATCCAATTTTCCATTCAGCGCCAATTCCTGCCTTCACCACCCCTCGTATTCCTTCATACCTGCGTACTCAAGAATCTATCAACCTCTGCCTTAGATATACCTAATGACTTGGGTTGTATATTGTTAGTAAGTTGTGGGCATGCTATGATGGCTTCGGAAGGATGATGACACTTGCGGTCAGCTCTCAGCGCATTCTAGCAAAAGACGCATTTTGCTGTACATTTCAATGTTTTGAAGTGCATGTGAAAAATAAAACTAATCTATACCTTAAAGAGATGTATTTTTCCTTACACTGTAAACAATTCAGTAGTACAGCTGGATTGTGATAGGAATAATTTCTGGATGTCCAGACCAATTATTATTAACAGGTTGGATTGTCTCCGAGTTATACTTAGTGTCATTGTACATCAGCAAGAGAGTCTGTATATGCAATGAGAACTGATACAGAGATACCGCCCTTCACAGCTAGATGAAGCTATTATTCAACAGATCCTGAGAATACATTTGCTGTCCAAACCTTCAAGTCATAATGAGAGCTTAAGTTTCTTTCTGCAGTGTAAATATCAGATTTATTTCATGTATTTGCCTCTTGTGTTTCAAGATGTACATTTATATCCATTGAATTGGTATATTTGCTGAGAATACCTGAATATAAAATCTACCAGACGATTGTAGGTATCATATTCGTAAGGCAAAAATGTTGAGATTAAATGACTCTGCCAACAGAGTGAGTAAGCAGAATGGCCCTTCTGGCACCACACTGTATTAAAATAGATTGCTTCTGCTTCACTGTTTGTATTTCTAAAAGCTGATAGATTTAGTTGTCTTGATGATGAGATCATGAAGGATGAAGAAATGTTATTTGGATTCTCCAGTAAATGTTTTGATTTTTACTTGTCTCTGAACATAACAAAGACTAGCTGAGAAAAGAAATATGAATTCTAGCTTCATTTCTGAAACTCAGGCCTGGCCTGTTTCTGCAGGAGGTGCTGGCCAATTGGAGCCATGATAATGATTTCACATGGGCCCTTCCAGGCAATGTTTTTTTAATGATTTGGAAATGCACTCAGTAGACACTTCATTGGGTACACTTGTACATCCAAGGTGGTCCAAATTAGCAGCACATTCGGATGCAGCGACCACCTTGTCTCTGGGTGTAACAGTTTATCCACATCCTATACGTCTTTGTTAACTTATCTTCATAAGTTATCATGTGTTATCTATGTTATGTGTACTGCTGTGGTTTACATCCTGATCTGAAGAAACATTATCTTGTTTCTATGTACATTATATGGCCATATACATTGTATGCATGTCAATAAAATTGACTTCACTTGATTTCACGTCCCATTCCCATTCTGATGTCTATCCACGGCCTCCTCTACTGTCAAGGTGAAGCCACACTCAGGTTGGAGGAACAACACCTTATATTCCATCTGGGTAGCCTCCAACCTGATGGCATGAACATTGACTTCTCTACTGCCCCACCTCCCCCCCGTACCCCATCTGTTATTTACTTATGTATTTATATTTATTATTTATTATGAGAGAGAGAGATATATATATTCTTTCTCATTCTCTCCTTTTTCTCCCTCTGTCCCTCTCACTATACCCTTTGCCCATCCTCTGGGCTTCCCCCCTCCCCTTTTCTTTCTCCCTAGGCCTCCCGTCCCATGATCCTCTCATATCCCTTTTGCCAATCACCTGTCCAGCTCTTGGCTCCATCCCTCCCCCTTCTGTCTTCTCCTATCATTTTGGATCTCCCCCTCCCCCTCCCTCTTTCAAATCTTTTCTAGCTCTTCTTTCAGTTAGTCCTGACGAAGGGTCTCGGCTCGAAACGTCGACTGTACCTCTTCCTAGAGATGCTGCCTGGCCTGCTGCGTTCTCCAGCAACTTTTATGCGTGTTGCTTGACTTCACTTGACCTGGCTTGTTAATGCAAATATCTAATCAGCCAATCATGTGGCAGCATCTCAATACATAAAAGCATGCAGATGTGGTCAAGAGGTTCAATTGTTGTTCAGAACAAACATCAGAATGGTGAAGAAATGTGATCTAAGTAACTTTAACTGTGGAATGATTATTAGTGCTATATGGGTGGCTTGAGTATCTCAGAAACTACTTATCTCCTGAGATTTTCACACATAACAGTCTCTAGAGTTTACACAGAATGGTGCAAAAAAAAACAAAAAAAAGTCCTGTGAGCTAAGTTTCTGTGGGCAAAAATGCCTTGTTATTGGGAGCAGTCAGAGGAATGGCCAGATTGGTTTGAGCTGACAGAAAGGTAACAGTTACGTAAGTAACCTCCCATAACAATAGCGGTTTGCAAAAGAGCATCTCTAAGTGCACTGAACCTTGAAGTGGAAGGGCTATAGCAATAGAACGCCAAGCCGGGTTCAACTCTTGTACCTAATAAAGTGGCCTCTGAGTGTGTTGTTAGGCACTCAAGCACAGGAGTAGTTAGAAGAGTCTGGGTATGTGGCCTGCTCCTGAAATCCCAGCAGCCAAAAACATGGGGCAGCACCGTAGTGTAGTGATTAGCACAAAGTTTTATATTACCAGCAACCCCAGTTCAAGTCCTGCTACTGACTGAAAGGAGTTTGTACATTCTCCTTGTGATTGTATTGGTTTCCTCCATGTACTGGTTGTCAGGTTAATTGGTCATATTAAATTGTCCCGATATTAATCAGGGGTTGCTGGCCAGTGCAGCATGATGGCCTTTTTATTGGATACTTAATTGATTCCAAAGGAAATTACAGTGTCGTAGTAGCATTACAAGTGTCCAGATATACAAATATTAGAAGAGAAGTAAGAAAGAATAAAAATAAGTTACCTTAAAAATGAAATGTACAAGATTTAAAAGTCAAAGAGTATAAGGTCACTTCTCTGGCTATAGAGCTGATGGCTGAGGGTAAGAATGACCTCATATAGCGCTCTTTGGAGCAGTGCAGATATCTTAGTCTATTGCTAAAAATGCTTCTTTGTTCAACCAAGATGACACACAGGGGGTGAGAAACATTGTCCAGAATTGCCAGGATTTTCTGTAGGGTCCTTTGTTCTCCCACAGCCTGTGTCCAGTTTGACTCCTATAACAGAGACAGCCTTCCTAATCAGTTTGTTGAGCCTACTGGCATCACTTATGTTGATGTCATTGCCCCAGAAACCAGCGTATAGAAGACCGTACTGGTGACAACAGGCAGGTAGAACATGTGAAGGAGAGGCCTGCATACTCCAAAGAATTTCAATCTCCTCAGGAAGTAGAGGCAACTCTGGCCCTTCTACACAGCCTCAAGTCTGTCCTCCAGGTGCACCCCCAGGTACTTGTAGGTCCTCATCATCAGTAGTAACAGAGAGCAGTTCAGGCTTAGCCTTCTTACAGTCCTCGTCTGCTCTGTATCACAACAAACAAACAAATAAATAAGAATCTACAGAGACACAGTAAGGTCTGGTCATCAACCTGAGCAGTGTGGTTATCCTCTTAAAATACTTCAGTTCTGTTAAGATATTTTACCTCTGGAAGATCTTCAGCAGCCATGAACTTAGACGGAAGTTAACGTATTTGCATTGAATAGATTTTGAATTTTATAAAAGCAACACTCATAAAATGCTGGGAGAACTCTGCAGGCCAGGCAGCACCTATGGAAAAGCGTACAGTCGATTTTTTGGGCTGAGACCCTTCGTCAGGACTGGTGAAGGGTCTCAGCCCAAAATATCAATGGCTTACTCTTTTCCGTAGATGCGGCTTGTCTACTGAGTTCCTCCAACATTTTGTGGGTGTTGCTTGGATTTCCAGCATCTGCAGTTTTTCTCGTCTTTAATTTTATATGATTTGAGAAACGTTCAAATCATTCTACTTTTTTACTTACGGAATCCCAATGGCAAAGATTATTTTCATGAGCTGGAGACACAAGAGAGACTTCAGAAGCTGGAGGTCTGCAGTAACACACAAAATGCAGGTGGAACTCAGCAGGTTAGGCAGCTTCTATGGAGAGAAGTGAACAGTTGATGTTTCAGGTGAGACCCTTCATCAGGACTGGAGCAGCAGAGATCAAAGTCAACATTAACAGGGAGCAAGGGCAAGCAATTAGGAAGGCAATCATTATATTGGTACTTGTTGCATAAATACAACAGTAGAGACTCCTTGCTCTAGTTACATAGAGGCCACATTTGGAAATACCTCTGGTCCCCCGACTTAAGGAAAGATGGACCCGTAACAAAGGAAGTGCAGAGAAGTTTCATCAACACATACAAAATGCTGAGGGAACTCGGCAAGTCAGGCAGCACCTACAGAGGGAAATGAACAGTCGACCTTTCAGGCCAAGGCTCTTCATCAGGATTTGAGGGAAGATTTGATAGAGGTATACAAAATTAACAGGGTTATAGATAGGGTAAATGTAAATAGGCTTTTACTACTGAGGTTGGGTGGAACTACAACTAGAAGCCATGGGTTAAGGGTGAAAGGTGAAAAGTTTAAGGAGAACATGAGGGGACACTTCTTCACTCGGAGGGTCGTGATAGTGTGGAACAAGCTGCCAGCGCAAGTGGTGCATGCAAGCTCGATTTCAATGTTTTAGGTAAGTTTGGATAGGTACATGGATGGTAGGGGTATGGAAGGCTCTGGCTTCAGGTCAATGGGAGCAGGCAGTTTAAATGGTTCGGGATTGACTAGTTGGGCTGAAGGGCCTTTGTGGTGTAATTTTCTATGACTCTATGACTTTATGAAAGGAAGAGAGGAGAAACCATTCTATGAGGCTAAGCACATATTTAAGTTTGCTGACAACACCACTGTCCCTGGCCGAATCACAGGTG
Organism: Mobula birostris; assembly: GCF_030028105.1. Taxonomy (NCBI): domain Eukaryota; kingdom Metazoa; phylum Chordata; class Chondrichthyes; order Myliobatiformes; family Myliobatidae; genus Mobula; species Mobula birostris. The sequence continues at coordinate 19,848,192 of NC_092370.1, read as the reverse complement.
GTGACAAATCACCAGGTAGCAGGGTTGACTGAAAACCTGGCTGAGTGGTGCCACAACAACAACCTCTCACTCAATAGCAGCAAGACCAAGGAGCTGATTATTAACCCCAGGAGGAGGAATCCAGAGGTCAAAAAGCCAATCATCATTGGGGGATCAGAGATGGTGAGGGTGAGCAACTTTAAATTCATTGGCGTTATCATTTCACTTCAGAGGAACTGTCTTGGGTCCAGCATGTAAGTGTCATTGCAAAGAAAGCACAGCAGCGCCTCTACTTTCTTAGGAGTTTGCAAAGATTCGGCATAATATCTAAAACTTTGACAAACTTCTATAGCTCTGTGGTGGAGAGTATACTGACTTGTTGCATCACAGCCTGGTTTAGAAATGCCAATGCCATTGAACAGAAAGTCCTACAAAAAATAGTGCATACAGCCCAGTCCATCACGGCTAAAGCCCTTCCCACCATTGAGCACATCTACAAGGAGTGTTATTGCAAGAAAGCAGTATCTGTGTTTCATAGTTTCATGTCAATGACCTTTCATCCAAACTTAGAAACATAGAAACTTCTGAAACAATCTGAAATGTTTCTTTCTCAATAGATGCTGGCTGACCTCAGGACAGAATGCAACGCTTGACTAATTGTTATAATTTCAGATTTAGTATTTTTAGTTGGTGGAATATCATTGACTGTTTTCTTCTCTGTAATATTGCTTAATGTCAAATTTGTGAACAATATATTTGTGTTCATAAACAAGTTCTAATCCAGTTGTCATTTTTAACAAATCTTTACCTGTGTACCTGTTTAATATTTCCTGCTCAATTATAAAATATCACACATCCATCTACATTAACATCCATCTGTCATCCGTTGCTTCAGTGATCCAAATCCACTTGAATGCAATAAATGTGCCTTCGGCACAACATCTGGCTGCATGGTTCAGTTTCAGCGACAAATTTTTACATATTACAATGGTGTTTTCCTGTGTGCATAACGTACAGGAAACTCTGCAGATTTCAACCAGTCATTAAATTCAGGTAAAGCTTTACTCCTTTTATCATCACCCTCCGCTTTCCATTGCCTGCATTGCTTTCAATGCAGTCTGCTAATCTGTTCTAACTTTGTGACCTACCAAAGTTTCTACTTGATTTAATTTCAGGTGATGATCAGAATAAGGTGAATGGACATTGTAGGCGGAGGGGATAAGATCTTTCAGATCCTCTCGATTCTATTTCATAGAGTCATAGAACTATAGAGCAGTATAACACAGAAAAATGACCTTCAGCCCATCTAGACCCTGCCAAACTATTATTCTGCCTTGTCCCACATTCTTGCATCTGGACCATGGCTACCCAAACTCCTTCCATCTATGTACTGTACCTATCCAAATTTATCTTAAATGTTGAAACTAAACCTGTATCCACCACTTCCACTGGCAGCTTGTTCCACACTCTCATGACCCTCTGATTGAAGAAGTTGCCTCTATGTTCCTCTTAAACATTTCGCTCTTCAGCCTTAACCCATGACCTCTACATCTAATCTCAAACAACCACAGTGGGAAAATCCTTCTTGCATTTACCCTATCTACATATAGCCCTCATAATTTTGTATACCTCTACCAAATTTCCTCTCATTCTCCTGTGCTTCAAGGAATAAAATCCTACATGTTCTTCAAACAGGAGGGGAGGAGAAGATGGCGGTGCAACGCAGCGCGTGCAGCCGCTCCGAAATGATATTGTGTTTGTTAAGTAGAGCCCGTGTACAATCCTGATTTGATGGAGACAGACGTGAGAAGCATGGAGGAACATCTGCAGAAAACTTTGAAATGCCTGCTTCGTTGCTGCTGCTACTGTGCGATCAAGAATCTCCAGAGGGGAAGGTCCCAAATCCTCGGCTTTGCCTATTGCCAGGGCCGGGGTTGGAGCACTCGGCAGAGATGGTGCTCGGTGCTCGGCGTCGGAGGGCTGGTTGGAGGCTCGAAGTTTTCGGACGGACTCAAGAGTCGGCTGTGGTTGGGTGCTTCCAGGATGCTGCATCGGCAAGTTTGCGGCGCTGGAGGTTCATGGCAGAGAGTTTTTTTTCTTCCTTCTACCGTCTGCGTGATATGATGGGGCTTTCGAGAGACTTTGAGACTTTTTTTACCGTGCCCGTGGTCTGCTCTTTATCAAAGTACAGTATTGTTTTGCACTGTTGTAACTATATGTTGTAATTATGTGGTTTTTGTCAGTTTTTCAGTCTTCATTTGTCTTGTGTTTCTGTGATATCATTCTGGAGAAACATTGTATCATTTCTTAATGCATGCATTACTAAATGACAATTAAGAGGACTGTGGGTCCTCATAATCTAATCTAAAAAAATTGAACTCTGGTGAGCTGAAGTTGAAAATATGCAACCTTCAAAAATTCAGCAAATTCGATCGCTATCCAGAATAAATTTATACCCATCCCTCGTTGCATGTTCCTTCACAGATCCTGCTTGAGACATGATCTACAGTTCACCGCTAGGATGCATAAAATGTGACACTTGTTTCTAATCACTGCTGAAATAAACAGTAATGAATAAAACACAGCCGGTAAAGATGGATTGGTGTAATTCAATTGAAGACAGCCAACAGAGATATAGATAAAGATACAGATTACATAGAGAAGAAATGCTTTAGGTCAACGCTCTTCTTTGCGATACATTGTAAATCTTACTTCTGTCCAACATATTATTTGTTTAATACCAATGACATCCTACCAGATGAAATTGAAGTGTCACATCATTTCAGTATGAATCCTAACATTTATCGTTTCTACACCCAGTCAAACTGGTTCTTGAAACATTTTTACAGGTTCTATTCTAACAGCTGTACCTATTGCTCATGCGTATCATACATAGCCATATAACAATTACAGCACGGAAACAGGCCATCTTGGCCCTCCTAGTCCGCACTGGTTCCTGTGACTTAATTCTGTGACTTCAATTTATGTAATTTCTTCTATCAAAAAATATACTCCCAACTTTTAGTCCATCTAGCAACACAACCAAAATCTGTGCATGGTTCCATTATCACTCTTTATAACAGCATCCCACACCCAACTTTCTTCAAGGTATCTTACTGAATTTGAAGGGGTTATAAGAATTGAGGTGTATTTAATAATACAGCACGTTCTCAATTCTAATCTCCATTGAACTTAAGCTTCTCTTTCCAAAGAAGCTCTTTAAAAGTTTGCTTCTTTACACAGTAAGATCGTTGAACTTTCCCCATTCCCATTGCTGGTCCTCTGACACTACCCATGACTCAAAATTCTCCTCATCAATTTGCTAGCCTTGAGGCATTTTATAGGCATTACGGTACAGTACGGACCTTTTGGATCATGCTGTTATGCTGACCATTTATCCTGCTCTAAGATCATTCTAACTGTTCCATCCCATATTTTTATCATTCATATTCTATCAAAGAGTCTCTTAAATTTCTTCAATATATAGCTTAATTTTTTTTTCTTGTATTAGCCATTTTCAATTGGGAAAATATCTCTGGCTGTTCACTCAGTCACCTCTTATCTTCCTTCATTCCAAAGGGGAAAGCCCTAGTTTACTCAACCATAAGAATATAAGGACATAAGAAATAGGAGCAGGAGTCGGCCTTCTGGCCCATCGAGTCTGCTCCGTCATTCAATAAGATCATGGCTGATCTGGTCATGGACTCATCGCCACCTACCTCCCTTTTCCCCATAACCCTAAATTTCCCTACTATGCAAAAATCTATCCAATCTTGCCTTAAATATATTTACTGAGGTAGTCTCCACTACTTCATTGGGCAGAGAATTCCACAGATTCACCACTCTCTGGGAAAAACAATTCCTCCTCATCTCCATCCTAAATCTACTCCCCCGAATCTTGAGAATATGTCCCCTAGTTCTAGCCTCAGCCACTAGTGGAAACAACTTTCCTACCTCTGTCTTATCTATCCCTTTCATAATTTTATATGTTTCTATAAGATCTCCTCTCATTCTTCTGAACTCCAGCGAGTACAGTCCCAGGCAACTCAATCTCTCCTCATAGTCTAACCCCCTCATCTTTGGAATGAATCTGATGAGCCTCCTCTGCACCATCTCCAAATTCAGTATATCCTTCCTCAAGTAAGACGACAAGAACTGCATACAGTACTCCAGATGTGGCTTCAATAGTACCCTGTACAGCTGCAGTATAACCTTCCTGCTCTTAAATTCAATCCCTCTAGTAATGAAGGCCAACATTCTATTTGCATTCTTGATAGCCTGCTGCACCTGCAAACCAACCTTTTGTGATTCATGCACAAGCACTCCCAAGTCTCTCTGCACAGCAGCATACTGCATTTTTTGACAATTTAAATAATAATCTGCTCTTTGTGAAGGACCAGTTAAGGAGGCATCCTAGTAAAACTCTTTAACATCTCTGTAGCTTCCACTTCCTTCCTATAATGAGGTGATAAGAACTGAAAACAATATTCCAAGTGTGGCCTAAACCAGAGTTTTATAGAGCTGCAGCATTACCTCATGGCTCTTGACATGGAATAATTCGACAAAATTTGCTTCATAAAGTTTTGCTTGTTAGAGATTTTTGAAACGACACTCTGTTTGCTCCCATTATTCTTCGGCGGTTTAAAAAAAATTTTCAGACTTTCTTTTTAATATGATTGGCACCATATTTATATGTTTTGACATAATGTTTATATTTTAATACATTAAAGATCTGTTAACATGCAAGAACACGTTAAGGCACAGAAATCTCCATCCTCTGTTAATTTAAATCAGTACATACAACATGATGCCTCCTACATTGGAAGATGCAGTGAAGTGACTTATGGAGAAATAAGCAAACAACAGGCAGATGCTGGAAATTCAAGCAACACACATCAGAGTTGCTGGTGAACGCAGCAGGCCAGGCAGCATCTCTAGGAAGAGTTTCAGAGTCGACGTTTCAGGCCGAGACCCTTCGTCAGGACACAGGAAAAACATGGTTAAGCTGCAAAAGGGTCTCGGCCTGAAACGTCGACTGTACCTCTTCCTAGAGATGCTGCCTGGCCTGCTGCGTTCACCAGCAACTTTGATGTGTGTTGTGTGGAGAAATAAGCATAATTTTACAAGTGAAAAGAGTTCATAATACAGATTCACATTACATCTCAGTGTATGCTCCTTGCATTAAAGATCACGTCCATTTTTGCTATATCTGCTGCATTGGAGTCTTCTGCATTAAACAGTCATAGTGTATTACAGCATGAATGTAATACTTTATCCTTTTAATAGCTTTTGATAATTTTTAAACCAAAAAGTCCATGCTGACCATAATTCACACCCAGCTAGTCCCAAGTTCCTGCATTAGGCCTATAACCCGCTTACTATTCTGGAGATATGCAATATAGCAACTATTAATTTCAACAACAACCAGTTTTCATACCTGAAAATGGATTGGAAATTGAATTTAAAATGCAGCTCAGAAGAATAGTCTTCCTGAGCTGAATTTTAGGCTACGTCCAGACTACACCAGATAATTTTGAAAATGCCGGTTTCGAGTGAAAACGACAGGCGACCAGACGAAGGATTTTTCAAAATATCTCCGTCCACATGAGGCGGATATTTGGGTGAATCTCCTCCTACTGGGCATGTGCAGGACACACACACACAGAAAATAAGCGAAGAGGGAACGATATACTTCGTGCGCGTTTGTCCAGTTACAGAGTAGAAAAACTTTAAAGGAATTGCTCTTGGCTTTCGCACAGGAGGACTTAAAACTTAAAAAAAAAACAAATACTGGAGCGTATGGAGGCAACCGACAGGGAGTTCACGGACAGTATGACCCAGCTGACAACGAAAAACTAACTCTGTTACATTAATAAAGCACCTTGTTAAATGTATAAAACGTCTGCATCAGCGTTATCTTGTATTTCCATACAATGTAACATTAGGCTGTTACACATCTATTGTCAGAGAAGTACTTGCATAAATAGGTAAACCACCTTCATACAAGCAAGGATAGAAAACAGGGCGAAGTGAGTATACTTATTTATTCAGTAAGCTATGGGTCAACTGGCTTCAGTCTCGTCCGTCTGTTCTGAATTGTTAGGTGGTGGCGTTCAAGAAAACAACGAACATCTGATCCGGCACGTCTTGACAGCATTTTTAAATAGTCAAAAAAACTCACTTTACAATTTAACTCTCACGCCGTTCACACCAACTGCGCGTTATAACAGCTTGCGCAGTACCAAGTAGAAGCAGAAAAAAGCATTGTTGTTGTGTTGTCATGACAGCGTTTTAAAAGCTCTCCGGTTACCCCGTACACACTATACCAGATATTAAGCGTTTTCAGATTTATTCACTCTGGAGAGTGTTTTCGAAAATCTCCGTTTTCGGGGGCTGAAAACGCCGGCTCAGTGTGGACGGGAGGGCAAAACGAAGAGAAAAAGATTCGTTTTCAAAATTATCCGGCGTAGTGTGGACGTACCCTAAGAGTAAGTTGCAGATGAAGGAACTTGCAATTGGCCTGAGAGGTCTACATATGCATGAATACAAGCAACACCCCATTGCATGAATATGCCTCAGACACCATAGTAATTAACACTCATTTTGGGTATATCTAAATCTGTGCCTTGTAGTCTGGACTCAACTACCCTGGGGCAAAGACTGCTACTTTATCTGTGCCCGTTGTAATTGCAAATACTTATAAAAGGTCACCTTTCATTCTGCAACATTCCAAACGTTGAAGATCTAGCCTGCCCAATCTAACCCTAAAGATTGGTCCCTCAAGTCATGGCTGTATATTTGGAAAATTTGTCTGCAACTTTTGCAGTTTAACCCTGTCTTCCCTATAACAGGTTGACCAGATCTGTGCACAGTACTCCCAATGTGGCCTTGACAACTCCTTATCCAACTCCAACGCAATGTCCAAACTCAATGACCCGTGTGGAAGCCCAGTATGCTAAACACCATTTTCACCACAATGCCTACCCGAAATCAATGAACCACGCACTTGTACTCCTGGGCTCCTTTGTTTCTTTACAAGCCCTAGTGCCCGACCATTCATGTTTGTCGTTGAGCCTGCTAGTGGATCAACTATACTGGATCGGGTATTACGTAATGAACCAGAGGTGATGAGGGAGCTTGAGATAAAAGAGCACATAGGAGCTACAGATCACAATACGATCTGAAATTTAATAGAGAGAAAATAAAGTTCAAAATAGCAGTATTTCAGGGGAGTGGTATGAGAGGGGAGTTGGCCAAAGTAAATTGGAAGGAGCAGCTGGCATAGATGACAGCAGACCAGCAATGACATAAACTTCTGGAAAAAAATGAGGAAGGTGCAGGATAGACGCATTCCAAAAACTCAAATGGCAAAATAGTACAACGGTGGACAAGGAAAGTCAAAACTAGTATGAAAGTAAAAGAGAAGGCACACAACAAAGCTAAAATTAGCGGGAAGATAAAGGATTGGGAAGCTTTTAAAAGCCTGCAGAGAGTAATTAAAAGAATCATTAGAAGGGAAAAAATGAAATATGAAAGCAAGCCAGCAAATAATATCAAAGTGGATAATAAAAGCTTTTTCAAATATGTAAAAAACAGAAGAGAGATGAGAGTGGATATCGGACCACTAGAAAATGAGGCAGGAGAAATAATAACGAGGGACAAGGAGATGGCAGATGAACTAAATGAGTATTTTGCATCAGTCTTCACTGTGGAAGACACAAGCAGTGTGCCAGATGTTGCAGGGTATGAGGGAAGAGAAGTGAGTGCAGTTACTATTACAGGGGAGAAGGTGCTCAAAAAGCTGGAAGACCTAAGGGTACAGAAGTCACCTGGACCAGGTTAACTGCACCCTAGGGCTCTGAAAGAGGTAGCATCAGAGATTGTGGAAGCATTACTAATGATTTTTCAAAAAGCATTGAAGTCCGGCATGGTGCCAGAGGACTGGAAAATCACAAAAGTCACTCCACTCTTCAAGGAAGGACGAAGGAAGGTAGCAGAAAGGAAATTATAGATCAGCTAGTCTGTCCTCGGTGGTTGGGAAGATGTTGGAGTCAATTGTTAAGGATGAGGTTTTGGAGTACTTAATGACACAGGACAAGTTAGGAGAAAGTCAGTGGGGTTTCCTTAAGCAAAAATCTTTCCTGACAAACTTGATGTAATTTTTTGAGGAAATTACAAGTAGGATAGATAAAGGGGATGCAGTGGATATTAGACCATAAGATAATAAGATAATGGGTCATAGGAGCAGAATTAGGTCATTTGGCCTATTGAGTCTGCTCTGCCATTCAATCATGGCTGATTCTTTATTTTTCTCCTCCTCAACCCCACGTTCCTGGCCTCCTCCCTGTAATCTTTGATGCCATGTCCAATCAAGAACCTATCAAACTCTGCCTTAAATATGCCCAACGATTGTCCTCCACAGCTGCATGTGGCAGCAAATTCCACAAATTCAGCACCCTTTGGCTAAAGGAATTTCTCCACATCTATGTTTTGAAAGGGCGCCCCTCTATCCTGAGTCTTGTCTTAGACTCTCCCACCATGGGAAACATCCTTTCCACGTTACTCTGTCTAGGCCTTTTAATAGATAGATAGATAGATAGATAGATAGATATACTTTACTTATCCCAAGGGAAATTGGGTAATATTCAAAAGGTTTCAATGAGATCCCCCCTCATCTTTCTGAATTCCAGTGAGTACAGACCCAGAGCCATCAAATGCTCCTCATATGATAACTCTTACATTCCTGGAATCATCCTTGTCAACGTCCTCTGAACCCTCTCCAATGCCAGCACATCTTTTCTAAGATGAAGGGCCCAAAACTGTTCACAATACTCAAGGTGAGGCCTCACCAGTGCCTTATAAAGTCTCAGCATCACATTCTTGCTCTTGTATTCTGGACCTCTTGAAATGAATGCTAACGTAGCATTTGCCTTCCTCACTACCAACTGGACCTGCAAACTAACCTTTAGGGTGTTCTGCACAAGGACTCACAAGTCCCTTTGCATCTCAGATTTTTGGATTTTCTCCCTGTCTAGAAAATAGTCCACACATTTATTGCTACTACCAAAGTGCATGACCATGCATTTTCCAGCATTGTATTTCATTTGCCAATTTCTTGCCCATTCTCCGAATCTAAGTCCTCTGCATCCTACCTGTTTCCTCAACATTACCTGCCCCTCCACCAATCTTTGTATCATCTGCAAACTTGACAACGAAGCCATCTGTTCCATCATCTAATTCATTTATATACAGCATTAAAAGAAGCGGTCCCAACACCGATTCCACCCGCCCCCCCCCGCCCCCCCCCCCCCACTGAACACCACTAGTCACTGACAGCCAACCAGAAAAGGATCCATTTATTCTCAATCTCTGCCTCCTCCAAATTTGGTCCAGGTGATTAAAGCACTTTTAGTTATTTTAGCTTTTTGAAAACCTTCTTTCTTTCCATAGTAATGGCACCTACTTCTCTTCCTTTAAACACTGCAATATCAGGCATACCGTCAGTGTCTTCCACAGTGAAGACTGATGCAAAATACTCATTTAGTTCATCAGCCATCTCTTTGTCCCCCGTTATTACTTCTTCTGCCTCATTTTCTAGAGATTCTATGTCCACTCTCATTTCTCTTTTATTTTTAACATACTTGAAAAAAACTTTTACTATCCACTTTGATATTATTTGCTAACTTGCTTTCATATTTCATCTTTTCCCTTCTAATGACTTTTTTAGTTGCTCTCTGTAGTTTTTAAAAAAACTTCCCAATTCTCTATCTTCCCACTGACTTTTGCTTTGCTCTATGCCCTTTTTTTTGCTTTTACAATAGCTTTGACTTCCCTTGTCAGCCACTGTTGTACTATTTTACCGTTTGTGTATTTCTTCATTTTTGGAATACATCTATCCCGCACCTTCCTCATTTTCCCCAGAAATGTGCACCATTGTTGCTCTGCTGACATCCATGCCAGCAGCTCCTTCTAATTTACTTTGGCCAGTTCCTCTCTCGTACCACCGTAATTTCCCTTACCCCACTGAAATACTGCTACATCAGATTTTACTTTCTCCCTATCAAATTTCAAGTTGAACTCAATCATATTGTGATCACTGATTCCTGAGGGTTCTTTTACCTTAAGCTCCCTTTTTATGCTATATATTAATAATTTAGATAAAGGAATAGATGGGTTTGTTGTCAAGTTTGCAGATAATGCTAAAGATTGGTGGAGCGGCAGGTAGTGTGGCAGAAGGACTTAGACAGATTAAGAGAATGGGCAAGAAAGTGGCAAATGAAATACAATGTTGGAAAATGCATCATGCACTTTGATAGTTGAAATAACTGTGCAGGCTATTTCTTAAATGGGAGAAAATCCAAAACTCTGAGATACAAAGGGACTTGGGAGACCTTGTCCAAAACACACTAAAGGTTAACTTGAATGTTGTGTTGGTGGTGACTTGGTGGGTGAGTCCGGGACAACAGGGCACAGCCTCAAGATAGAGGGGCATCCATTTAAAACAGAGATGCAGAGAAACTTCTTCAGCCAGAGGGTGATGAATTTGTGGAATTGGTTTCCACATGCAGCTGTGGAGGCCAGGTCATTGGGTGTACTTAAGATAGAGATTAATAGGTTCTTGATTGGACATGGCATCAAAGGTTATGGAGAGAAGACTGGGGAATGGGGCTGAGGAGGGGAAAAAAAGATCAGCCATGATTGAATGGTAGAGCAGATTCAATGGGCTAAATGGCCTAATTCTGCTCCTATGTCTTATAGTCTTATGGTCTTATGAATTCGATGCTGGTCTGATGTTTTGCCAGTGGCAAAATCTGAAAGCAAAGCATAGAAACATGACAAGACTATAAGAGATAGGGGCAGATTTAAGCCATTCTGCCCATTGAGGATATTACCGAGGTACTGCGATTATGGATTTGGTCTGTGGACTATGGAATTGTTCAGTCTTATCCTTTTCATATTGTTTGTTTTTGCCAGTGCATTTTTGTTGATGTTTTGTAGTGCAGATGAGGGAGTTTGGGGGTCATTGTTCCTGCTGTGTTTTGTTTTTTTTTTGTGTGGAGGAGTGGGATTTGGGAGGCAATGGTCTTGTTGCAATTTGTGTGGAGAAGGGGTTTCGGGAGGTTGATGATCATATTGCCATTCTTTTTATTACGTGGGGAGGGGGTGGATCTGCTTTTTTTTTGAACTAACTTCCATGGTTTTCTTTGTTTTGTGGCTATCCAGAGAAGACGGACCTCAGAGTTGCATATGGCATAAATACTTTGATAATAAATGAACTGACTTCATCATACTTTGATAGTCAACGAACCTCTGATTTCTGAATTTGGTCCCCATTTAAAAAATAGTCCATGCCTTTATTCCTTCTACCAAAGTGCATGACCATACACTTCCCTGCACTGTATTCCATCTACCATGTCTTTGCTGATTCTCTTAATTCTGCTGAACACATGAACGTGGTAAGCTATGAGAAATCTGCTGCATGGTCTACAACCTAAAATGTCACCAGTTTTCACTCTCCATAGATGCTGCCTGGCCTGTCGAGTGTTTCCAGCTGAAGTCAAAAAAGTGTGAGAGAGTGCTAGAAATTTAGGATTCTCATCCATAAAGAGCATGTGTTTTTAAATTAACCAAAGATACCAAGGGATTAAGGGAGGAGATCGGTTTATGAAATAAGGTCAAAAACAGCCAGGAATTTAAGGAACAAACCCACACATTTAAACAACCTACTGAAAATATATTAAAAATGTATAGCAGTTGAAAACCTGATTTAAAGTAGAAAATGCTGGAAACATTCCTGGCAAGTCAGGCAGCATCTGACCGTCTTAAATGTGTAAGTCTAATCCATGAATTTGTGGCTTCTTACCCCTTGATTAATAAAATAATACGCTCTTTATGGATGAGACTCCTAAATTTCTAGCATTCTCTCACTCTTTCCCAACTTCGGTCCGCACTGGCAGGTTTTAATATTTAGAGAGGACTCTTACTCCCTGGACACCACAAACATCAGCATGAATTCCAAAGACTAACACATTTATCCTGCTCAGTGGTAATGTGGACACTGATATCCCCTGAAAGATCTTTCTAGCTTTTAACAGGCAATCACAACAGCAAAATTTTGCGCATAGGAAAGCATTATATTGTTGTCACCTGATGTTCAAACAAAAGACTTGAAGTGTATGAGAGAAAACACAGCAGGTAGAAAATACAAGAGCCTCAGGACTCGCGCCACCAGGTTCAAGAGCAGATACTACCCCTTAACCATCTCTTGGACAAAAGAGGATAACTACACTCATCTATTGAGATGTTCCCATAACTAATGATCTCATATTAAGGACTCTTTATCATGATATTTCATGCTCTTGTTATTTATTGCAATTTATTTATTTTGCATTTGCAGTTTGCTGTCTTCTATGCTATGCTTGCTCTTTTATTGATCCTTTTATAGTACTGTTCTACAAATTTGCTGAGTACTTCTGCAGGAAAAAGAATCTCAAGTTTGTAAATGGTGACAGGTATGTAATATCTGTTAATAAATTTTACTTTGAACCTTGAACTTTGAACATAAGTTTTTATACAGAGCAAGTTTTTCTTATTTGTCAAATACTTTGTATAATACAGTTGTGTGGTTATTATTTAAGTAATATTATAAATATATTGCTTGATTAAGCATTTTTATTCATTTCAATAAATCATTACTGGGTATATGTACGAAAAACATGAATTGCATACATCATCACACTACCACGTGACACGTGCGCACCTCGCTTAAAGTAAACTCGAAGTTGGACTTACATTACGGACTCCCGTGCCTTCCTTTGAATTAGTTTAATGTTTTGAAGTTACAAAACCTAAGAAAAACATAGGCTGACCTCTACCTTGCCGAGGCACAGCGACAACTCGCGGATACCTCCTCTTATTTACCCCTCGATCGTGACCCCACTAAGGAGCACCAGGCCATTGTCTCCCACACCATCACCGACTTTATCCGCTCAGGGGATCTCCCATCCACTGCTACCAACCTTATAGTTCCCACACCCCGCACTTCCCGTTTCTACCTCCTACCCAAGATCCACAAACCTGCCTGTCCTGGCCGACCTATTGTCTCAGCTTGCTCCTGCCCCACGGAACTCGTTTCTGCATACCTCGACACGGTTTTATCACCCCTTGTTCAATCCCTTCCGACCTATGTTCGTGACACTTCTCACGCTCTTAAACTTTTCGATGATTTTAAGTTCCCTGGCTCCCACCGCTTTATTTTCACCATGGAAGTCCAGTCCTTATATACTTCCATCCCCCATCAGGAAGGTCTCAAAGCTCTACGCTTCTTTTTGGATTCCAGACCTAATCAGTTCCCCTCTACCACCACTCTGCTCCGTCTAGTGGAATTAGTCCTTACTCTTAATAATTTCTTCTTTGGCTCCTCCCACTTCCTCCAAACTAAAGCTGTAGCTATGGGCACCTGTATGGGTCCCAGCTATGCCTGCCTTTTTGTTGGGTTTGTGGAACAATCTATGTTCCGTGCCTATTCTGGTATCTGTCCCCCACTTTTCCTTCGCTACATCGACGACTGCATTGGCGCTGCTTCCTGCACGCATGCAGAACTCGTTGACTTTATTAACTTTGCCTCCAACTTTCACCCTGCCCTCAAGTTTACCTGGTCCATTTCCGACACCTCCCTCCCCTTTCTAGATCTTTCTGTCTCTGTCTCTGGAGACAGCTTATCCACTGATGTCTACATGTCTACTATAAGCCTACTGTCTCTCACAGCTATCTGGACTATTCCTCTTCTCACCCTGTCTCTTGCAAAAACGCCATCCGCTTCTCGCAATTCCTCCGTCTCCGCCGCATCTGCTCTCAGGATGAGGCTTTTCATTCTAGGACGAGGGAGATGTTTTCCTTTTTTAAAGAAAGGGGCTTCCCTTCCTCCACTATCAACTCTGCTCTTAAACGCATCTCCCCCATTTCACGGACATCTGCTCTCACTCCATCCTCTCGCCACCCCACTAGGAATAGGGTTCCCCTGGTCCTCACCTACCACCCCACCAGCCTCCGGGTCCAACATATTATTCTCCGTAACTTCCGCCACCTCCAATGGGATCCCACCACTAAGCACATCTTTCCCTCCCTCCCTCTCTCTGCATTCCGCAGGGATCGCTCCCTACGCAACTCCCTTGTCCATTCGTCCCCCCCATCCCTCCCCACTGATCTCCCTCCTGGCACTTATCCGTGTAAGTGGAACAAGTGCTACACATGCCCTTACACTTCCTCCCTTACCACCATTCAGGGCCCCAAGCAATCCTTCCAGGTGAGGCAACACTTCACCTGTGAGTCGACTGGGGTGATATACTGCGTCCGGTGCTCCCGATGTGATCTTTTATATATTGGCGAGACCCGACGCAGACTGGGAGACTGCTTTGCTGAACATCTACGCTCTGTCCGCCAGAGAAAGCAGGATCTCCCAGTGGCCACACATTTTAATTCCACATCCCATTCCCATTCTGACATGTCTATCCACGGCCTCCTCTACTGTAAAGATGAAGCCACACTCAGGTTGGAGGAACAACACCTTATATTCCGTCTGGGTAGCCTCCAACCTGATGGCAGAACATCAACTTCTTTAACTTCCGCTAAGGCCCCACCTTCCCCTCGTACCCCATCTGTTACTTATTTTTATGCACACATTCTTTCTCTCACTCTCCTTTTTCTCCCTCTGTCCCTCTGAATATAACCCTTGCCCATCCTCTGGGTCCCCCCCCCCTGCCTTTCTTCCCGGACCTCCTGTCCCATGATCCTCTCATATCCCTTTTGCCTATCACCTGTCCAGCTCTTGGCTCTATCCCTCCCCCTCCTGTCTTCTCCTATCATTTTGGATCTCCCCCTCCCCCTCCAACTTTCAAATCTCTTACTCACTCTTCCTTCAGTTAGTCCTGACGAAGGGTCTCGGCCTGAAACGTCGACTGCACCTCTTCCTAGAGATGCTGCCTGGCCTGCTGCATTCACCAGCAACTTTGATGTGTGTTGCTTGAATTTCCAGCATCTGCAGAATTCCTGTTGTTAAATACATTATCATGTATTTCTTGTTTTTGTTGCAATTGGTTGCTATGATGCTGAAGATGACTTAAGAATAAGGCATTCTTGAAACATAAACTGTGGCAATATATTTATTCACACGATCCCAATATGAAGTTTGAAACACTGTTTTTGTGACTTGGAAGAAAAGCATTGTTTTTTTTATTATGTAAGAGCAGAATTTACATACAAAACATTTATAATTTTAAATTTGAGATGAAATTATTTTCAAGACATTTCTTGATAAGAAAACATTAGACAAAGAAAGGGAAACAAGTGTTAGAGTTTAAAGCAAGCAGTTCAGTCAAAGGGTAAATTTAGGGTTACACAAATGTTTAATCTGCTTGGTTAACTTTATTTGTTTTTGGTAATTTTATTTATGGTATTGTAGAGTGATTTCTCTTTTTCCTGAATGTTAGCTTGTAGTTCCATTTGTGGCACTAATGTTCTAGAATCTTGTTTAGGGTTTTCTTCTAATGTAAGATTAATAACCTCACTCTAACAGTAAATGGAGGGTTTGAGGTAAGCACCACGACTCGGCTCACTTCTGCCCTCTATTGTTCTAATATCACCTACAAGAAAGCTATCAGGACTGCGCACTCCAGCTGGTTTGCTCTACCCTAGACCTGCGATACCCAGGTTATTTTCTTGGTTGTCTTGAATGCAACCAAACAGAAATTGACCATCTTTCTACAGACTGCAAGTTAACTTTTCAATATTTGTTATTTATTAAGTTGTATTTATTCATTTTTATTATTATGCTTCTTTTATGAAAAGATTTAAAATTAAGCACTCACTGATAAAGATTAGCCTAATTTGCTTATATCATGTATATGAAAACATTGAAGTATGCAGTGAAATGCATCATTTGCATCCATGACAAACACAACCCAAGGATTGTGTAAAGAGAGCAAGAGTGGATATTGGACCACTGGAAAACAATGCTGGACAGGTAGTAATGAAATGGAGGATGAACCTAGTAAGTATTTTGCATCAGTCTTCACTGTGGAAGATATTAGCAGTGTAGTGGAAGTTCTAGGTGTCAGGTGTCATGAAATGTGTGAAGTTATCATTACTAGAGAGAAGATTCTTGAGAAACTGAAAAGTCACCTGGTAGTTAAGTCACCTGGACCAGATGGTGTACACACCAGGGTTCCAAGAGAGAAGAGAGATGGCTGAAGAGATATTTTATATCAGGGGTCCCTGACCTTTTTTCCACCGCGGACCGGTTTAATATTAACAATATTCTTGCGGACTGGCCGACCGGGGGGGCAGGGCGGGACGGGATGGGTGTTAATCACGACTGGAAAAATAGGTGATAAGTCACTCATAAGTGGCTAATACACTCAATTTCAGTTCTAAAGGGGTTTATCTAACAAATTTAATAGTAAACACACAGCGCATATTTTCCTCGTATGAATGTAGTGATAAGTCAATTATAACAGTGGTTCCCAACCTCCGGGCCGTGGACTGATACATTGCCGTGAAGAATGCAGCGGTACAGTGGTAGTCCGAACGCACCCAGCACCTCTTTAAGAAAAATTACTGAAATAAACACGCTAATTGATTTAGTGCCGCTGGGCACATAAGTGTTGGCCCAGATCAGAGGCGATGCAATCGGATCTGGGCCAACATTTACGTGCCGGGCGGCACCTAATTAATTAGCTTGTTTATTTCGGGTTTTTTCTTAAAGATGTGCTGGGTGCGTCCCGGCCACCGCTGTACTGCTGCATTCTTCGCAGCCCGGAGGTTGGGGACCACTGAATTATTAGTCAATAGCATCATAACATTATAAGTAACATTTGGATATTAAACACACAGTGCATATTTTCCCTGTATGAACATATAAAATCATTGCAACACACAAATATCGCTGAATCAGTGGGAGCCCTGGGCTTGTTTCCCTGCAACAAGACAGTCCCTTTGAGGGGTGATGGACAGCAATACTCGAAGGGGGTTCCTTATGTCAGTCTATTTCGCAATTTAGATTTCGTTGCATTCAACGTAGAAAACACCGCTTCGTAGCGATATGATGTTGCAAATGGAAGCAACGTTTTCAGTGCTTTCGTGGCTAACTCAGGATATTCAGCCTCGACTTTGATCCAGAATGCCGGCAGAGATGTTATGTCGAACATACTTTTCGGACCACCGTCATTTGCAAGCTCGAGGAGTTCATTTTTTCCCGCGCTGACATGGAAGATTCACCGGGGACATTCACAAGTGGGTCATGGACCCATTCCTTTGCACGTCTTGGGTCACTGATGACCTCGCGTGTGTTAAAGTTCAACAGTGGGCGTGACAGGGAATGAGAAAAGTTGCAGCTGACTCATATCGTTTCCTCGCGGCCAGGTAGCACATGCTTTGCAGCCCGGTACTGGTCCACGGCCCGGTGGCTGGGGACCGCTGTTTTATATCAATGATTTGGATGATGGAATTGTTGGCATTGTTGCAAAGTTTTCAGACGGTATGAAGATGGATGGAGGGGTAGATAGTTTTGAGGAGATAGAGGGTACAGAAGGACTTAGATTAGGAGAATGGGCAAAAAAGTGGCAGATAGAATATAGTATACAGTTATGCATTTTGGTTGAATAAATGAAAAAGTTGAGTATTTTCTAAATGGAGAGAAAATACAAAGCACTGAGCCACAAAGGGACTTGGAAGTCCTTATGCAGGATTCCCTAAAGGTTAATTTGCAGGTTGAGTCTGTGGTGAGGAAGGGCAATTCATTTCAAAAGCACTAAAATATAAAAGTAAGGATGTCATGTTGAGACTTTATAAAGCACTGGTGAGGCTTCACCAGGGAGCAAGTTTGAGCTCCTTATCTTAGACAGGACATTCTGAAATTGGAGGGGATTGAAAGGAGGTTTACG
The DNA here is from genome assembly GCF_030028105.1 of Mobula birostris. Taxonomy (NCBI): domain Eukaryota; kingdom Metazoa; phylum Chordata; class Chondrichthyes; order Myliobatiformes; family Myliobatidae; genus Mobula; species Mobula birostris. Next base: position 19,830,274 of record NC_092370.1, on the reverse strand, counting down.
AAAATGATTCCAGGATTAAATGGCTTGTCATATGAAGAGTGTTTGATGCCTCTGAGCCTGTATTTACTAGCATTCAGTAGAATGAAAGGTGACCTCATTGAACCCTATCGAATGATGAAAGGCCTTGATAGAGCGGATGTGGAGAGGTTGTTTCCTATGGTGAGAGAGTCTAAGATCAGAGGACCCAGCTTCAGAATAGAGGAGTATCATTTAAGAATGGAGATGAGGAAGAATTCCTTTAATCAGAGAGTGGTGAATCTGTGGAATTCTTTGCCACAGGCAGCTGTCGAGGCCAAGTATTTATGCTTATTTAAGGCAGAGCTTGATAGATTATTGATTGGTCAGGGCATGAAGGGATATGGGGAGAAGGCAGGAGATTGGGGTTGCGAGGAAAATTGGATCAGCCAGAATGAAATGGCACAGCAGACTTGATGGACAAATGGCCTTATTCTCCTCCTATATCTTTTGGTCTCATGATATGCTGGGGACAGCCAACAAGTATCGCCATGCTTTTTGTGCCAATTTAGCTTGTCCAGTACTTGCTAACCATAAACCGTACATCTTTGGAATGTTGGAGAAACCCATGCAGTTTTAGGGAGAAGATACAATTTCCTTGCAAACAGTAAGGATTTGAACCTGAGTTGCTGGAACTGTGAAGTGTTACAGTAACCACTGTGCTACTGTATGCCCCATGGTAAGAATATGCACTTAAAAAATTGCCTTGCATATGCTCATTATATCCTGTACTCCAGATAATCAAAAAATGATCTGTGCTTTTAAACACTTTTAGTAGTATCTGCATTTTATATTAATTTCAGGAAAATGTTCTTATCTCCATCCTGTCTGGGGAGCTTCCAACCTGATTGCATAATCATTGATTTCTCAAACTTCCAGTAATTGTCCTCCCCTCCTCTTCTTCACCATTCCCCACTCCTGCTTCCCTTTCACATCTTCTCTTCTTACCTGCCCATCACCTCCCTCTAGTGCTGCACCCCCTTCCCTTTCTTCCATGGTCTTCTGTCATCTCCTAACAGATGTCCTCTTTTCCAGCCCTTTATCTCTTTCACCAATCAACTTTCCAGCTCTTTACTTCACCTTTCCCCCCTCGCAGTTTCACCTATCACAGGCCACCTCCTACGTCTTCCTCCCTCCCCACACCTTCTTAATCTGGTTTCTTCCTTTCCTTTCCAGTCCCGATGAAGGGTCTCAGGCTGAAATGTTGACTGTTTACTCATTCCCATCGATGCTGCCTGGCCTGCTGAGGTCCCCCAGCATTTTGTGGGTGTTGCTCGGATTTCCAGCATCTGCAGATTTTCTCATGTCAGTAAAAATTCTGTTTTTCACTTTATTTTATTAGGTACAAAGAAATCTCATAAAGTCCTCTAGATGGATCCATACACCACATATTTTCCACTGTTAACATTTCCATTAACGAAAGAAGGTTTGTGCGATATCCTGAAGGGAATTAATGAACCTAGCTTTGAACTGTCGAGCATGCGGCCACCTATTACCCCTCAGAAGCTGGTTTCAGAAAAGCACAGTTAATACACCCCAGTTTTATCACCAGCTGTGTTTTATCCTGAACTGAGTGACAAATAAATTTCACGCAAGTGTAAACTGTTGGTTCAATCCTGACAGTCTAGATTAACCATCGTGGCTGAATATTTTATTACGTGACTTTACAATACATGGAGCAATAGTTGCATTGCATCTGCTAAAAGATCAATCTGTTACAGATTAATTACTTAAGATGTTTTGGCAAACTGATATTTCAGATACCCCAGAATTACAAAAAGCAAGGATATAATGTTGAGATTTTATAAAGCACTCACTTGGAGTATTGTGAGCAGTTTTGGGCCCCTTATCATAGACAGGACATTCTGAATCAGGAAACAACAGGAATTCTGCAGATGCTGGAAATTCAAGCAACACACATCAAAGTTGTTGGTGAACGCAGCAGGCCAGGCAGCATCTCTAGGAAGAGGTACAGTTTACGTTTCAGGCCGAGACCCTTCGTCAGGACTAACTGAAGGATGAGTTAGTAAGGGATTTGAAAGCGGAAACTAACTCTTCCTTCAGTTAGTCCTGACGAAGGGTCTCGGCCTGAAACGTCGAACTAACTCTTCCTAGAGATGCTGCCTGGCCTGCTGCGTTCACCAGCAACTTTGATGTGTATTCTGAATCAGGAGATGATTCAAAGGAGGTTCATGAAAATGATTCCAGGATTGAATGGTTTGTTATATGAAGAGTATCTGATGGCTCTGGGCCTGTATTCACTAGAATTCAGAAGAATGGTGGGTGACTTCATTGAAACCTATAAAATGGTAAAGGGCCTTGATAGAGTGGATTTGGAGAGGATGTTTCCTATTGTGGGAGAGTCTAAGACATAGCTTCAAAATAGAGGGGCGTCCATTTAGAATGGAGCTGAGGAGGAATCTCTTTAGCCAGAGGGTGGTGAATCTGTAGAATTCTTTGCCACAGGCAGCTGTGGAGGCCAAGTCTTTGTGTATATTTAAGGCAAAGGTTGGTAGATTCTTGATTAGTCAGGGCATGAAGGGAAAAGGCCAGAGATTAGGGCTGAGAGGAAAATTAGATCAGCCATGATGAAATGACAGAGCAGACTTGATGGGCCAAATGGCCTAAATTTGGTCCTATATCTTATGGTCTTATAAAGGTGGCATCACTCATGACGGACCATACCTTGGCCCAATTCTGCTCCAATATCTTTTGGTTTTATGGTCTTAGTATTGACTGACTTTCCAGTTACATCATGATTACTTCTCTCTATTCTAAACAACACTGCATTAAGGTGAGAGCAATTCTGCAATAAGGTAAAAAAAAAACAAGTCATAGTCAGTCAACAGCACCTGGGGTTCAATTCCCACCACTGTCTGTAAGGAGTCTGTACATTTTGCCCATGACCACGTTGGCTTCCTCCACTTTCCTTCCACTTTCCAAAGACACTCATGTTAGGATTAGTAAGCTTTGTGCATGCTATGGTGGTGCTGGAAACTTGGCGACCTTGCAGTCTACCCCAGCACAAATTCACTGTGTTTGTAGTTGACCCAAAAGATGTATTTAGTTATATGTTTCAATGAGATGTGACAAATAAAGCAAATCTCTTACATCTTTTTTTAAGCAGTGATGCATATTTCAAGCAAATGTCAATCAATCAGTTTGACATACATATGTATGAATACCTAATGAGAGTAATTCAAAAGAGGTATATTTAGAAGTACTGTACACAGCCTGCTGAACACCGCCATACCACTGCCATCTTGCACTCTCTAATGAGGTCTTTCGCCCACATAAAACATCATACAGTAAAGTTGATACTTAAACCAATCATAGATTTTGCTACATAACCCATTTGTTCCTCCATCCCAAATCCCAAAAATCTGTGTTTTTTAGACTGGTATCAAATCGATCACATTGTGGAGTACTGGGTAAAGTTGATAATGCGGTGAACAAAATCTGTAAGAACTCCTGCCTTCTTCTATCATTTCGGATGTCCCCCTCACCCTCCCACTTTCATATCTCTTACAGCTTTCTTTCAGTTAGTCCTGACGATAGGTCTCGGCCCGAGACATCGACTCTACCTCTTCCTAGAGATGCTGCCTGGCCTGCTGCGTTCACCAGCAACTTTTATGTGTGTTGCTTGAAATTCCAGCATCTGCAGATTTCCTCATGTTTGCGGCTATAATTCACAATGTGAGGTAGAACTAGCTTTAATGCATTGTAGTTTCAAACAGTACAAAAATGCTACTTGAAGAAAAATTTTGATTGGAAAATCACTTTTACTCACAAAAACCACTAAGAACACTGTGATTGATCAGGACTTTAAAACTCACCTGCAACCCAAGCTCCTGGCTAAATTTCCTCAGGCCCTAAGGTACACACACTGGGCCATACAATCCAATTACAACTCCCCATTTTAACAGCATTTATCTTGACTAACACATAAACATTAATAACCATAATTTGGTATCTGATCCAAGAGAATGAATTCCTGAACTATATTATGTATTTCAAGGAACACAACAGTCTCCAGCGGACGAAGGAAAACAAATATATTCAGCTGCTCCTCAAGTGCCATGTCATCATCCCGATAATGAACTACTGCCCTAAGATATCCATTTCTGATGGCACCAGAGCTATTAACGTTGCCTCACCTACAGCTGTACAATAGATCGTTAACCCTGACATTGTACTATGATTGCTTCCCCAGTTATACAAATGTATATTACTAGAGCAGAATATGTTTTGCATTTGAAGTTATGCAAGGATAAGGGATTAGCTTTATTCACTATATGCTGTACAGTACGTTTACATGCATTACAAATTTGCTGTGGTGTGTTGATCAGGGTGCAACATGCAATAAAAAAACAACATTCAACAACTAAAAAGAATTATATAAAGTTAAAGGTTAAAGTACAGATATGGAAGAAAATGAACATAGATGCACAATACAAATAGCAGCATATATTTATAATGTAAACAGTATTACAAAAAACGGTTTAAAGTATACACAATACAGCAAATACAGTGCAGTGATGGGGGTAATAGATGGGGGGGGGATTCTAACTGGAGTAGTTGATTAGATGAGACGAGAAACTTTCCTGAGGAAAATAACTTTGAAGATGACAAGCACCACACATCAAAGTTGCTGGTGAACGCAGCAGGCCAGGCAGCATCTCTAGGAAGAGGTACAGTCGATGTTTCAGGCCGAGACCCTTCGTCAGGACTAACTGAAGGAAGGGTTAGTAAGAGGTTTGAAAGTGGGAACTAACTCTTCATTCAGTTAGTCCTGACGAAGGGTCTCGGCCTGAAACGTCGACTGTACCTCTTCCTAGAGATGCTGCCTGGCCTGCTGTGTTCACCAGCAACTTTGATGTGTGTTGTTTGAATTTCCAGCATCTGCAGAATTCCTGTTGTTTGAAGATGACGTTTTTTTTTGGCTTTAATATCTCTCTATTTCAAAGGGAAATAGAAAAGGCATGTAGTAAGGGCAATGTTACATTAGTCATAGGAGATTTCAATACGCAGGTAGATTGGGAAAACCAGATTGATGCTGCATCCCAAGAGAGGGAATTTGTAGAATACCTACAAAATGGCTTTTTAGAGCAGCTTGTGGTTGAGCTCACTAGGGGAAAGGCAATTCTGGATTGGGTGTTATGTAATGAACTAGACTTGATTCTGAAAGATTCTTTGTTCTGCATTATTTGAGTTATGCCTTTCCCTTTGGTTAACTCTTGTCTACAAATTTAACGGAATTTTCAGTTATCTGCATAGTACAAAGCCGCTGCTCCATTCTGGGTGACATCTTCTTAGAACTTAGTTCTTTTGTCTCTCCCTTCACTTAATAAACCTCTATCAGCACCTTGTAAGGCATGAAAATGCCCGACGCGGGCCTCTCATGGTCTGAGGCGACATTCCCCTCTTCCCCTCCCCCCCTCACCATTTGCTTCAGTATTCCTTTGTTCAAAGTTCAAAATTCAAAGTAAATTTATTATCAAAGTACCTATGTCACCGTATATGTGCAACCCTGAGATTTTTTTCTTTAAGATATGCTCAATAAGTCTATAACAGAATAATTTCCAGAATGGAATCAGTAAAAGAAAACACCAGCTCGTGCATTCAACCGGTGTGTAAAAGACCACAGACTGTGCAAATACAAAAAGAAAGAAATACTAATAATAAATAAATCAACAATAAATATCGAGAACATGAGATGAAGATTCCTTCAACGTGAGTCCAGAGGTTGTGGGAACATTTCAATGATGGGGCAAGTGAAGTTGAGTGAAGTTATCCCTTCTGGTTCAATAGTTTGATGGTTGATGGGTAATATCTGTTCCTGAACCTGGTGATGTGGGTTCTGAGGCTCCTGTACCTTCTCCTTGATGGCAGCAGCGAGAAGAGAGCATGTCGAGTGTGGTGGATGCTGCTTTCCTGCAACACTCCATGTAGGTGTGCTCAATGGTGGAGAGGATTCTACCCATGATAGACCATATCCACTACTCTTTGTAGGATCTTCCATTCAAGGACATTGGCGATTCCATACCAGGTAGTGATGCAGTCCATCAATATACCCTTCACCGCACATCTACAGAAGTTTGCAAAAGTTTTAGATGTCATGTTGAATCTTCGCAAACTCCAAAGGAAGTAGAGGTTCTGCTGTGCTTTCTTTGTAGTTGCACCTATGTGCTGGGCCCGGGACAGATCCCCTGAAATGATAACACCAAGGATTTTAAAGTTGTTGACCCTCTCCACCTCTCATCCTCAGTCAACACTTCATAAAGCAATTGTGAAGCAACAAGTTTTATGACTCTTTCCTGACTTCTGAAAGAACCTTAGATTCAAACATCAGAAACCAACAACACATGCAAGTCCTGTAATGATGGTAGTCTTCAGCCGATGACCTTTTCTGCTGTAGTTTTCGTATATTGTGAGAGGTTGTTGCACCAAGCCAGGCTGATGTAAAGATGCTCTCTATGATGGCACTGGGCTTTATTACTGCAACACTAGGAGTCATTTTATTTTATTTTTATTTTATTTATTTAAAGCAGAACAGGCCCATCTGGCCCAAAGACCCACACTGCCTAGCAAACCACCCATTTACTGTAACCCTTGCCTAATCACAGGACAATTTACAACGACCTACTAATCAGTACATCTTTGCAATGCGGGAAGAAGCCTGGATAAAACCCATACACTGACGGGAAGGATGTACAAAGATTTTTTTTTTAATTGTTGTGACACAGCGTGGAACAGGCCCCTCCATCGCTTTGAGCCACCCTGCCCAGCTATTCCCGATTTAACCTTTGCCGAATCACATGACATCCAAGACTCCTTACACACAACAGCAAGACGATTTTCAGACAGTGTCAGAGTTGAACTCCACACTCGGATGTGAGGGGTAAATTTTTACTCAGAGAGTGGTGGATACCTGGAATCTGCTACCTGATATGGTGGTAGAAGCAGATATATAAGAGTGTCAGTCTCTCCCTCTCTCTCAAAATGAAATTGCCCATGGAACCAAAGATGCACATTAAACCCAGGTAACTGACAGTCATAATGAAGTTTATTTTCTAACAGCTCCAAATACCTGAGTGGTACAGGAATACATGTTTTACTCACTGGCAAAATTAACTGTATTGATTGATGCATCCTTCAATGCTCAGGTGCAATCAACTATGCCCAGGTCTCTGATAAACTTGGAATTGCATACATTTTTATAACATGCTCAGATGCTTTTACTGCCTTGCTGGAGAAATGAATGAATATGTCAGTCCTGAGGAGCACTGCATCAGTCATCTCATGAACATTGACAGAGACCAAGGAACCTTGACTAATGTACCTCTAGGGTCTGGAAGGGCTCAATGGTCAAAGTAGTTAATGAATACTGCAACTTAAAGAACTACAATCAAAGCAGTTGGAGTCAAAGAGGATGCGGCTTCATATGTAGTCAGCAATTCACAAATATAGTAATTACTTCTCTATTGAGCCTAAATGTCCTTATATGCAGCTTCACAATCACAGCTAGTGAGTTCATTTGAGCACTGAGTAGACATTCCTCAGGGAGCAACCTCCTCTTTATTGATCCTTTCTTATGCTCCTGCTTCATTCATACAAAGTGCATCTCTTTAGGCAATGCCATCATTGCTGGGCAAGATACAAATATAATTCTGTGAATCTCCTTTAATCAAGGCATTGAAATGTCTATTGTGCAAGTTGTAGAACTGTTTTGTTTCATCTTGATAATTAATATAAATTCCATTTTAAAATACTGAACATTATTTAATTTGAGCAGTGTTTTATTTCCTTCACTGTTAATTGACTCATGTGGTGTTTTAAGTTCACTATCAAAAGATTTTACTACTTAATTAAAGCTGAATTTGGAATAAGTGCAGAGAGACACTTAAATACCTGGAAGTACATTGAACTGATGGATGCTTCTTAACAATATGTAAGTGTTACATTTACTAAGACTAAAACATGCATTCAAAATGGTTGCTTTAAAATATGCATTCAAATTGCTTGTCCCACATCCAGAGAACCCTCAAAGTTACAGTACAAGTTGAAGGGGGTGATAAGGTCCAAGTTGTGTTGACCCTTCATTAGCCAGGACACCGAGTTTGAGAGCTGTGAGATAATGCTCTTTCATACTCTGGTTACTCCACAGTTGGAATATTGAATTCAGTTCTAGTCACTACATGATAGGAAGATTACAGAAAAACAGGGTGCAGAGGAAATTTATCAGAATGATGCCTGTGCTGGTGACCATGTCTTAGGAGGATGTGAATTGGAGTGAATTATAATGTGAAGTGACTTGTTAGAGACGTATAAGATGATAAGAGACAGACTCTCAGTTGCCACTTTATTAAGAACACCTGTACAACTGCTCAATAATGCAAATATCTAATCAGCCAGTCACGTTGCAGCAATTGAATGCATAAACACATGAAGACATGGTCAAGGGGTTCAGTTTTTGTTCAGACCAAACATCAAAATGGGGAAGAATAGAGTGACCTACATGACTTTGATTGTGGGATGATTGTTGGTGCCAGACCGGGTGGGTTTGAGTATCTCAGAAACTGCTAATCTCCTGGGGTGTTCACAAACAACAGTCTCCAGAGTGTAAGAAGAAACGTGCAAGAAAAAATTGAGTGAGCGGCAGTTCTGTGCTTGAAAACATGTTGTTAATGAGAGAGGTCAGAGGACAATGGCCAGACTGGTTCAAACTGACAGGAAGACGACAGTAACTCAAATGACCACGTGTTAGAAACCATGGTCTGCAGAAGAACATCCTTGAATTCACTACATCTCGAGCCTTGAGGTGGATGGACCACAGTAGCAGAAGATCACAAGCATACAGTCAGTGGTCACTTTATAGATACAGCAGATAATAAAATGGCCACTGAGTGTCGATCGAGTGGATAGCCAAAGACTTTTTCCCAGGGAGAAAATGGCTTAGATATGGGGACATAATTTAAGGTGATTGGAGGAAACTATAGGGAGGGTTAGCAGTGGGAAGATTTCACACAGAGATTGGTGGATGAGAGAAACATGCTGCCAGGGGTTATGATAGAGGCAGATACACGAAGGAATCTCTTAGAAAGGCACATGGACGATAGAAAAATGGAAAGCTATATAGGAGGGAAGGGTTAGATTGATCTTAGATTAAAAGGTTGGCACAGTATTATGTGATGAAGAGCTTGTGCTATGCTGTGATATTCTATGTTCATTACTGTTAAGTAACAACCATATCATGTATTCTCCAAGAGGACCACAACCTTGTCATGGTTTGCAGACTTGCATGCCGCAATGACCCGGAGAGCTATGTTGGCTGGAGTCAGAGCTTTATATTTTGGCTATTGGTAGGGTCACTCATGCCAAACAGATCAAAAGGTATAAATCTGACTGAGAGAGGTCCACTAGGTTTGGGGGTTTAAGTTCAGGGCTAACAACTCTGCCTGGTAAAACAAAATTGTTACTGAAACAGCAATGATGAATCCTGCATCTGAGTATAATGATATTCCTGGGTCTTCGCCCATGCTTGCTTGACTGACGGTAGGAAGAACAAAGAAGAAACCATTGACTTGATGAAGAAAGCCCTCAGCACCATCAGAGATGGAGGACCTTTGTTACTGCCATAAATCCCAGCAGTGTAATGGGCAGCAAATATGAAAAATTATTCTGTAATTATTTTTTGGTATATTTTTGGCTTGGGAAATACAAACCAAAAACAAGCACTCCCTATCAAAGATAAAACACCATAATGTAGGTAAAATGTCTCAAAACATTTCAGCACAATCACACGATACATAAGCTTCAAATGCCACATGGGGCGGGGGGGGGGAGCTTAGTACTGATGAATACAAAGTTAGCCAATAGATTTTCTTCAAAGAATAACTTCTTAAAGAAGTATAGGGAAGCAATCAGGTTTAGAGGGAAATATTGAATTGAATTGATTTTATTTCTTACATCCTTCACATACACGAGGAGTAAAAATCTTTACGTGACATCTCCGTCTAAATGTGCAATGTGCAATCATAGTAATTTATAATAATTTATAATAAATAGAACAGTAAATGTAATATAGAGTACACTCAAGTCAGCGCGAGTTAATCAGTCTGATGGCCTGGTGGAAGAAGCTGTCCCAGAGCCTGTTGGTCCTGGCTTTTATGTTGCGGTACCGCTTCCTGGATGGTAGCAGCTGGAATAGATTGTGGCTGGGATGGCTTGGGTCCCCAGTGAACCTACAGGCCATTTTTACACACCTGTCCTTATCCTGAATCATGGGAAGTTCACAACTACAGATGCGCTGGGCTGTCTGCACCACTCTCTGCAGAGTCCTGTGATTAAGGGAAGTATTATCTAGAGATTTAGGATTTGGTTGCTCGTGCTGGAGTGAATAGTTCTGAGATGAGACAGAATTTAAAGAGTACAGTAATCCCTATGGATGGAGGCAGATGGGGAAAGGTTGAATAGGTTAGCACTTCATTCCCTAGAGCACAGAGAAGTGAAGGGAGATTTGACCGAAGTATACAAAATTATGAGGAGTAGGTAAAGGCAAGCAGGCTTTTTCCACCGAGGTTGTGTGAGACTAAAAATAGAGATCTTAGGTTAAGGATGAAACGTGAAATTTTAAGGGGAACATGATGGAAATTCCTTCATTCAGAGGATGCTGAGAGTGTGAAATGAGTTGCCACACAAAGTGATGGACGTGAGTTCATTTTCACCACTCAAAAGGAATTTGGATAGGTACATGGACGGGAGCAGTTTGGAGGGCTATGATCTGGGTACAGGTTTCTGGAATTAAGTAATAGTTCAGCATGGACAAAATGGGCTGAAGGGCCTGTTTCTGTGCCATAGTGTTCGATGACATAGGACATCTGTGGAGAAATTTGGCAACAAGGAAGGAAATTTTTAAAATTCTATGTTGCATAACAAGGACCCACTGTTCATCGAAGAAGCTGATTGATTGCAGGTGGATGGTTTGGTGTAGGTTTGGTGTAAATTAGGTGTTAGGTATGAGAATTTTGGATGACCTCAATTTAATGGAGAAGGTAATGAAGGAGGTCATCCCAGCATACCTTAAAATAGTCAACTCCAGAAGTAAAAAGGTATGATGAGCAGAAAATGTACTGTGATTAAGGCAATGGAAATATACTGTCCTAATAATTACCTACGTCTGAGATCCAAACGTCACCTCAAGGTTAAAGATGAAAATAGGTTTGCAAACTTGCTGGTTTCATTTCAGTGACAGAGGAGGAATTGAGTCAGTGGCAAGGGAATAGGGTTTCAAGTTCAAGTTAGATAGATAGATAGATAGATAGATATACTTCATTAATCCCGAGGAAAATTTGGTTTCATTACAGCCGCACCAAACAAGAATAGAGCGTAAATATAGCAATACAAAAAATCCCAACAATCAAACACCAAAATGCAAACTATGCCAGATGGAAAATAAGTCCAGGACCAGTCTATTGGCTCAGGGTGTCTGACCCTCCACGGGAGGAGCTGCACGTTCGATGGCCACAGGCAGGAACAACCTCCCGTGCCGCCAAGTGTTGTATCACGGTGGAATGTGGCCGAAGTCCAACAGTAAAAAGTTCAATATCCAGTCTGCAAACACGTTCCTCGATCGTAATATACCCCGGATTGCACCATCCGTTGTTAGCCAGAACAGTAAGCACCCAATTCCTTTATGCTTACCGCTCTCAGTGCACTTCTGGTCAGCCCGAACGGTATTACCCACCGAACTCCTCTTCTCCAAAAGTCTCTGTTGTCTCAACCCGGTCCTCTTTCCTTGGCTTTCCTCTGTGTGTTTTCCTCCGGATTTCAGCAGGGGTGTCCGCCGCTTTGTTCGCTAAGCCGGCCGGTCTTTGCTGGTCTGTGGAATACGCAATGCGACCTTGCTTCTGTCCCGCGTGTCGGGATGAAACCATTTCCAGCGCTGAAGAAAACCCAAATAAAACTCTCTCTACCAGCATGTTAGAGAGGGTGCAACTTCGACGTGTTACCGTGAGAAAAAAAAACAAAAAATAATGTAAATTAAAAAGTAAGAAGAAGAAAGTAAGAATAGATCGGAACGGCTGTACCAGGCTGCATGCACGACTGGCGCATGCGCACTGTGGCGATTGAAGTTCAATTATCATTCAAGCAAACATGATTACAGCTGAACAAAACATCGTTCCATATAGAACAATGGTTTATAAACTATCATTTGAAAAGTTTTGAATCTGCCTTACACATGCTTAAATTAATTCAGTCATTTATTAATGTGCATTAATTAAGTTATTCGCAATGAACACTATACCCATTGAATCAATTTTAATTAATTAGAATGTGTACACCTACAAAAAGTAAGCGATGATATTAGTCAAGAAAATAATGGTTCCAGTTGTCATATCATACTTTAAACAAATATAAAGAAAGCAAAGGTCAGCACTTTGTTTATATTATAGGGCACAAATAATCCATTCAACTGAAGAGCCACAATGAAGGGTGGCAGACTTGAATCACTAGTAGTTTCTATTCAGAGATGCCGCCTGACCTGCTCAGTGTTCCTGGCAATTTCTGTTTTAATCACAGCACAAAACTGCTGCTTAATTGTGGCCCAGCTTTCCATCACAATCATTTATTCCATGTCAGATCCAAGAACAGAGCATGGCATTCATTCGAAAGGTCAGTATTCATTTTGAGAGGACCAGAATATAAAAGCAAGTATGTAATGCTGAGGTTTTTTAAGGCATTGGTCAGACTGCATTTGGAGTATTGTTGACATACCAGGCTAAGAAAAGATGTGCTGGCATTTAAGGGGGTCCATAGAAGGTTCCCGAGAATAAACCACGGAATGAAGGGGTTAATGTATAAAGAGCATTTGATGGCTCTGGGATTGTACTCGCTGAAGCTTAGAAGGATGAAGGAGGGCAGATTGCATTGAAACCTACCGAACGTTAAAAGGCCTAGATAGATCCTTCATCCGAACTGCAAAGAATAGGAGGTATTATCACATTTTTACAGGCTGTAGGTGGGCGGCGGGGGGGGGGGGGGTGGAGAATAGTTTTGGTCCTTTCACTGAAGAAAAAGAATATAGTAACACTGAAGGCAAACTGAAGAAAATTCTTTCCCGAAGAAGAGTGTTGTCCAATCAAGAGAGGCTGGAAAAATCACAATTTTTTTTTTCGATCTTTAAGATAATGTCTTTTTTGAGACATTGTAAGTGTTGTTACTTCAATGTACTCGTGTTATTTCTTTTGTAAAATATAACAATAAAAAGATTTGAAAAGAAAGAGAGGCTGGATAGTTTAGATTTGCATAATTTGGAGTTTAGTAATATAGCCTCTTTCAGACAATTAAAGTCCAAAGAAGACTTAGAAGGATAAATATTGAGAAATTCTTGCTAGTGTGAAGAGTCAGGAACAAGCGGACATTGCTGTAAAATAAGAGGTTGATCATTTAAAGCTAAGCTGTATAGAAATGTCTTCTCTCAGAATAGCAATCTCTGGAATTCTTTACGCCTAGAGGATGGTGGAGGCCAGATCATATAAAATGGGTAAACTCTACCCACTCTATTAGGTAACTTCTGCATCTAATAAAGTGGCAACTGTGCATTTGTTCATGGTCTTTTGCTGCTGTAGCTCATCCACTTAAGTTTCAACGTGCTGTGCATTCAGAGATTTCTTCTGTACAATACTGTTGTAACGCATGGTTATTTGAGTTACTGTCACCTCAGCCTGAACCAGTTTGGCCATTGTCCTCTGACCTCTCTCATTAACAAGGCAGTTTTACCCTCAGAATCGCTGCTCACTGGATTTTTTTTATGTTTCTCGCACCATTCTCTGTAAACTCCAGAGACTGTTGTGTGTGAAAATCCCAGATTAGCAGTTTCTGAGACATTCAAACCACACCACTTGGCACCAGTTGTAATGTTAAGGCATATTATGGAGTTATGGTGTATAGCAAATATTAATTTCAACAGCAACCAGTTTTCAGACCTGAACGTGGACTATAAATTGAACTTAAAATGGAGCCCAGAACAATAGTCTTCCTGGAGCTGCAGACCGGGGTTGATTGCAAACCAGGAAACATCCATTCACCTGAGGTGTCTATATATGCATGAATATGACTTAGAAACCACCCATTAACACTCATTTTTGGGTGCGTTGGTGGGAAGATCCAGGTATTTGAAAAATTACATGTAACTCAAAAGTGGTATTGTAACTATAGAAATTATCCTGTTACCTTTGTTCTTTAACATATAAAATATAATGTAATATTGGGTCAGAAGGCCCCTTCTTCCAAAAGTGTCTCGAGTATGATGCAGGCTTGTTTTGCTGAATGAAGATTTCCATATCTCACCATTTCAGTATCTCCCGGTGACCTTGTTCACAGTCAGAACAAATCGTTCCACGATCAAAGTCAATTAGATCACATCTCTTTCCCATTCTGATGTCTGATCAGAACAACAAGGTCTGCAGTTTTTATGCATTGAATTGTTACTGCATGATTGGCTAATTTGTTATTTGCATGAACATGCAGGTATAATAAAGTGGTCACTGAGTTTATGTGGGTATACTTAAGGAGGGGATGGACAAATACTTGAATGATCAAAGAATGGAGAATTATGGGGAATGGGTATCGAGTAGCTGAGTTCAGCATAGATCAACCATGACTATTGTCACGATATGCGCTGGCAATATTCAAACCCAAATGCAGAGGACAAACAGACTTTGATGTAGAGATGACGATGAGAGTTTATTTACAATAATGTCAAAAGAACATCGGCGGCTGAGCTGAGTATACTGCGAGAGGTAACATTCTCAAAACTAGGACACTGCAATTAGCGCCAATCAAGCATCTGCATAAATAATACAAGAAACATGGAATCCATGAGCGTATCAAAATAAACATAACAAAATAAAAAAGACAGAAGGAACTCTAAATGATTAAACAACTGCTGTTAAACAACAATTAATCAATTCAGCTACTAGAAAAACCTCAGAGCCCAGTGATCTCTGGCACCCCACGCAAGCCTGAAAAAGTGATTATAACTACACTGAATGGTGGGACAGGCTTGTGGGCCCTTATGGCCCACTCCTGCTCATATTTTCATTTGTAAAAATATTTATTTTCTGACTCTCCCTTGTAATGGGTTTGTCACTACAATAACATTAAGAAATTGGTGCATAAGAATGAGAAGGGAATCTCCTGGACATATTGCAGAATTTATCAGAAATATCAGTGAAGTATACTCTTTCTGGATAGATGGAAGCCAAAGAGCTGACAAAGTAGAAAAGATGGGCCTTTAACTGAAATGCCTGTCGCTCTACTTCTGGCAACAGATGCCATTTCAATAAAAGATTATACACTGCCATTCAAAGGATCATTATAGTCTGACTGGCAAATAAATTGTCTGCTTGTGTTAATCAAAAAGGTTTTTCGCCATTCTGAAGGGTAACATTTCACTTAACAATGTCTGTTACCAGCAGCCAAATGAACAAACATAAGCAAGTCATTGCTGGCCATTACAATGAAGCCACACTCAGCTCTCAATGGTTCTGGTGGACTGTGATCAACTGACTATAGTGAAATGCAGAATTTGAAATAAATACAGGAAAGGTTGAAATAAAACTCAGCTAGTCAGGCAGAGAGTAACAACATTAACATAACAAGTCAATTATTTTGCATCAGAATGGGGGAAAGTTTGAGATCAGAATAATTGTAACTTGTAGACTAATAGGAAAGAGTGGGAAAGAACAAAACATTAGTCAACGAAGACAAGCAGAGACTGGCTAACAAAAATGAAATGGATGACAGAATTGATAAAGGCTTGTGAATTTTTTTGTAAGATGTCACTTACAATTCACAAGCCTTACTCTGCTGTTCCTTTTATCTCAGTTTTCTATTATTTCCTTAACTATCCAAAGGGTTTCTACACAAATCCAAAGGGTTTTTACAGTTATGTTAATAGCAAAAGGATAGTGAGGGATAAAATTTGTCCCTTAGAGAATCAGAGTGGACGGCTATGTGCGGAGCCAAAAGAGATGGGGGAGATTTTGAACAATTTCTTTTCTTCAGTAGAGGATATTGAATTGCATAACGTAAAGGAAACAAGAAGGGTAGTTATGGAAAGTATGATGATCAAAAGAAGAGGAAGTACTGGTGTTTTTAAGGAATATAAAAGTGGATAAGTCTCTGGGTCCAGACAAGATAATCCCTAGGACTTTGAGGGAAATAGCAGGGACACTGACAGAAATGTTTCAAATTTCATTAGAAACGGGGATGGCGCCAGAGGATTGACGTATTGCTCTTGTGGTTCCATTGTTTAAAAAGGATTCTAAGAGTAAACCTAGCAATTATCGGCCTGTGAGTTTGACGTCAGTGGTGGGTAAATTGATGGAAAGTATTCTTAGAGATGATGTATATAATTATCTGGATAGACAGGGTCTGATTAGGAACAGTCAACATGGATTTGTGCGTGGAAGGTCATGTTTGACAAAACTTATTGAATTTTTTGATGAGGTTACTAAGAAAGTTGATGACGGTAAAGCAGTGGATGTTGTCTATATGGACTTCAGTAAGGCCTTTGACAAGGTTCCACACGGAAGGTTAGTTGGGAAGGTTCAATCATTAGGCATTAATATCGAAGTAGTAAAATGGATTCAGCAGTGGCTAGATGGGAGAAGCCAGAGAGTAGTGGTGGATAACTGTATGTCAGATTGGAGGAGGGTGTGTAGCGGTGTGCCTCAGGGATCTGTACTGGATCCAATGTTGTTTGTCATATATATTAATCATCTGGATGATGGGGTGATAAATTGGATTACTAAATATGCAGATGATACTAAGATAGGTGGCGTTGTGGATAATGAAGTAGGTTTTCAAAGTTTGCAGAGAGATTTAGGCCAGTTAGAAGAGTGGGCTGAAAGATGGCAGATGGAGTTTAAAGCTGAAAAATGTGAGGTGCTACATTTTGGTAGGACTAATCAAAATAGGACATACATGGTAAATGGTAGGGCATTGAGGAATGCTGTAGAACAGAGGGATCTAGGAATAATGTTGCATAGTTCCCTGAAGGTGCAATCTCACGTGGATAGGGTGGTGAAGAAAGCTTTTGGTATGCTGGCCTTTATAAACCAGAGCATTGAGTATAGGAGTTGGGATGTAATGTTGAAATTGTATAAGGCATTGGTAAGCCCAAATTTGGAGTATTGTGTACAGTTCTGGTCACCGAATTATAGGAAAGATGTCAATAAAATTGAGAGAGTTCAGAGGAGGTTGACTAAAACGTTGCCTGGGTTTCATCTCTTAAGTTACAGAGAAAGGTTGAACAAGTTAGGTCTTTATTCTTTGGAGCGTTGAAGGTTGAGGGGGACTTGATAGAGGTGTTTAAAATTATGAGGGGGTTTGATAGAGTTGACATGGATAGGCTTTTTCCATTGAGAATGGGAGAGATTCAAACAAGAGGACATGAGTTGAGAGTTAGAGGGCAAAAGTTTAGGGGTAACATGAGGGGGAACTTCTTTACTCAGAGAGTGGTAGCTGTGTGGAACGAGCTTCCAGCAGAAGTGGCTGAGGCAGATTCGATGTTGTCATTTAAAGTTAAATTGGATAGATATATGGACAGGAAAGGAATGGAGGATTATGGGCTGAGTGCAGGTTGGTGGGACTAGGTGAGAGTAAGAGTTCGGCACGGACTAGAAGGGCCAAGATGGCCTGTTTCCCTGCTGTAATTGTTATATGGTTATATGTTATATGGTTAGTATTTTCTCACTTTTCATTTTTCATTTTTTTCTCAGTAGTTGGAGAGAGATGAAATGCAAAATCACCAACAGAAGAGAGGAACTAAAAGAAAGTGAGATACAAGGTTAGGATGGCTGATTCACTGAAATTGTTCAATTCAACAATGAGTTTGAAAAGAGGTGACATAACTACATCAGAAGATCAGGTGCTGCTCCTCAAATGTTATTGTGAACTTGGTTGGCAGTAGTGGAACTTACTGCCTGTTAGGCCTTTGGCATTCGGAGCAGGAATGAAGGTCCTCCATCTCGGGCAGTGTTTTGGGCTTCTTTCATTGCGTCAGTAGCTTCCTCTCAGTATTCAGTACTGTCAGTCACGTAAGTCCTGGGTGGAGACTGAGGAATACCATTGCACTCAGATATAGAAGGATTCGTCATTGCTGTTTCTGTAACAATTTTGTTTTAATAGTCAGGGTTGTTAGCTTGAGCCGAACCCCCAAACCTCTCCCATAAAAAGCCTGAAAATATGTATCACCAGGCTCAAGGACAGCTTCTGTCCCACCATTATAAGGCTAATTAAAAGTTCGTTGCTACAATAAATTGGATTCTTGACCTCACAATCTATCTCGGTAAAATCTCGTTATGATCTTGCACCTTACTGTTTACGTGCATTACAGCTCTTACACTTTATTCTGCATTGCTATTGTCTTAGCTTGTTCTACCTCAATGCACTGTGTAATGATCTGATCTGTATGAGCAGAATGCAAGACAAGCTTTTCATTGTATCTTGGTATATCTGATAATGATAAACCAATTCCAATTCCAAATCCAATTTGCTTTCCCAAATATAGAGGAGACCACACTGGGAGCAACAAATGCAATACACAAAGAGGAAGGATTAAATTGTTTCTTTCATTGGCAGAAATTTCATTCAGAAAGTCAGGAGGCATAGGATCCAGAAAAATTTGGCTGCGTGGATAAAGAATTGGTTTGTCAAAGAAGGCACAGAATAGTAGTAGGTGGAGAGTATTCTGCCAAGAAATCGGTGACCAGTGATGTTCCACAGGGATCTGTTCTGGAACACCTTCCCTTGTGATTTGTATAAATTATTTGGATAAGCAAGTGGAAAGGTGGGTTAGTATGTTTGCAGATGACACGAAGGTCGGTGGAGTTGTGGGTAGTGTGGAGGGTGTTGTAGGATGATAATGATCATTGACAGGATGCAGAACTGGGCTGAGAAGTGGCAGATGGAGTTCAACCCTGAAAAGTGTGAAGCGATTAATATTGGAATGTCAAATATGAAGGCAGAATATATAGTTAATGGCAGTGTGAAGCAACAGAAGGATCTTGGGGTCCATAGGTTTCCTCAAAGTTCCCACGCGGGTTCAAAGGTTCAAAGGTTTAAAGGTCCGATTTAATGTCAGAGGAATATGTATAATATACGTTAGTACATCCTGAAATGCTTTTTCTTTGTAAAACATGCACGAAAACAGAGGAATGCCACAAAGAATGAACAACAGATAAATGTAAGAACTGCAAAGTCCTCCCCCAGCTCCCCTCCCTCCCGTGCATAAGCGGCAGTGAGCAGCAATTCCCCCCCCCCACCCACCGGCAAAAAAAAGCAAGCTTCATCACCACCAACGAGCACTCAGTGTAAGCAAAGCAATAGCAAGGACACAGACTTGCAGTTACCCCAAAGACTTCACTTTACACCCAGTATTTGACACACTGCAGATTCTCTCTCTCCCTAATAAGGGAGGAAAAGGTGTCTCCGTTTTTCACCAGCCAGCGGGGAAACATAACAAACAGCTCGCTGGTTTATGATGTTAAAACTCCGTTACATCGCTCTTTCCGAGCTCTGTGCCCAGAGGTTGATAGGGTTGTTAACAAGATGTATATTACTTGAGGGACTGAGTTCAAGAGCCACAAGATAATATTACAGCTCTATAAAACCCTGCTGAGACCACACTTGGAATATTGTGTTCATTTCTGGGTGCCTTATTATAGGAAGGATGTGGAAGCTTTAGAGAGGATGCAGTTAAGATTTGCCAGGTTTGTGACTGGATTAGAAAGAATGTCTTATGAAGATAGGCTCAGCAAGCTGCGGCTTTTCTCTTTGGAGTGAAGGAGGATGAAAGGTGACTTATTGGAGGTGTAGAAAATAATAAAAGGCATATACAGAGTGGACAGCCAGAGACTTTTTCCCAGAACAGAGATGGCCAATACAAGGGTGTATAATTTTAAGGTGATTCAAGAAAAGTATATGTGGATTGTTTTTGTACAGCGTTTTTTTAAAAGGTAGGAACACCCTACAGTGGTGGTGGTAGAGACAGAAGTATTAGGGGCATTTAAGAAATTCTTAGACAGGCAAATAATAGATAATAGGAAAATGGAGGGTTATGTGGGAATGAAGAGCTAGATTGATCTTAGAGTAGGTTAAAAGATCTGCACAACTTTATGGACTGAAGGACCTGTACTGTGCTGTAATGTTCTATGTTCTAAAAGTGTTTGAGGAGTTGGATTGAAGAAGGAGGAGGTGAGAAGGAGAGTGATACATCTCCTACCATTACATGCAATTGTGCCACATGGGAAGGAGTGGGTGGAGAAGAAAAAATAGATGTAAGCGCTACGAGATGGAGAATGTTGCCCAGGTTTTCTGCATTTTGGATGTGCACTTGGACTGTGGACTTTCTTTCAGTCTTATGGATTTTTGTGTGCTGCGTTTTTCGCCCGATCTTCCTCAAATTTTTTTGCGCAGAAGAGAGGGTTATAGGGGTTAATGATCATGCTGCTCTTCTTTTCTTTCTTGTTTTCGTGGCCATCTGAAGATGAAGAATTTCAGAGTTGTATACTTTGATAATTAATGAACATTTGAACCTTTGAGGTGTAATGAAGGAAGCAGTCCCTTCAGAATGCAGGAAGGGGAGGGAAGGAAAAGATGCATCTGGTGGTAGCATCTGATTAAAGGTGTATGGAATGACAGAAAATGAGTATTGAGGATAGACGCTGGTTGGTGAAAGGTGAGAACAAGTGGACCTGTATCCGAAGGGTCTTAGCCTGAAATGTTGACTGTACTTTTTCCATAGATGCTGACGGGTCTGATGAGTTCCTCCAGCAGTCTATGAATGTTGCTTGGACCAGTATCCTTCCTCTGACAGGGAGAAGAGGAGCAGAGGGAAGAAATTTTTATTGGTTCAGTTAAGGATCATATACACTTCAGTGTATTAATCCATTTAGCCATATCCTTATAAGATTTCCCTTTGTCAATACATTTTGAATTTGCTATTGAAAGTTACTACTTCATCCATTTGAGAACCTCCGTCATCAGGGTTGACCATCGATATTGTGTCCCAGTGGTCTACGTGATATACAAGCCAGGGAAGTACACACAGATATCCTGCAGTTGCTGGAAATCTAGAATGCTGAAAGAACTCAGCAAGTCAGTCATCACCTGTGGAGGGAAATAAACAGCCAACATTTCGGGTCAAGACCCTTCACCAGGACTGGAAAGAATGGGGGATAAAGACAGAATAAAAAGATGGGGGGAAGTAGTACAAGCTGGGAGGTTATAGGTGAGACCAGGTGAGGGGAAGGCGAGTGGGTGGAAGAAGAGAGATGATAGGATGAAGATGTAAAGGGTTGAAGAATCTCATAGATGAGGAGAGTGGTCTATGGGAGAAAGGAAAGGACGAGAGGAAACAGAGGGAGGTGATGAGCAGGTGAGGAGAAGGGAAGGACAAGTGAGAAGACAGAATAGGGAAGGGAAGGTAAGACGAGAGAAAGAGAAGGGTGTTTAAATTACGGGATGTTATAGAAATCAATGTTCATGCCACAAGTTGGACACCACCCGATGAGGCGTTGCTCCACCAACAGAATGGCCCCATTGCAGCAGTAGAGGAGCCTCTGGATTGACATGTCAGAATGAGAATAGGTGTAGAATTAAAATGGGTGGCCACCAGGAAATCACGTTTTTTGTGGCGGATGGAGTGAAGGTGCTCAATAAAACATTCCATCCATTTCCTGATCCCTTTACATACCACACTCAAATCAAAACCACTACTCATCTATGTGGACAAATTTCTATAGATCCACAGTGACAAGTATCTCAATTAGTTGCATCATGGCCTGGTGTGGAACCACACATGCCCAGGAACAGATAAGGATGCAGAAAATGGTGGATACAGCCCAGTCAAACACAGCAAAAGCACTCACCATCACTGAGTACACTTACAAAGAGCAGTGCCACAGAAAGCAGCATCCATCATTAAAGAAACCCACCATCCAGGCCTGCTCTCTTCTCACTTCTACCATAAATCAGGACGTGTAGGAGCCTTAGAACCCCCCACCCCCCACCACTGGGTTCAGGAACGGCTATTTCCTACAACCATCGGGCAACTGAACCAGCATTGATAAAGTCAATCACTACACCCTGGACTGATTCTACAATCTACAGACTCTGCTTCAATGACTCTTTACAACTCACTCATAGCATTTTTCTTTATTTGCTTAGTTAGTCTCTTTTGAATATTGATTGTTTGGCACTTTTTCAATGTCTATGTATTCTTTTTTTATAAATTCTACTGTTTTTTTCTGAAAATAAATTTTAAGGTGGTACAGTACTGTGCAAAAGTCTTAGGCACATATGCATAGCTAGGGTACCTAAGAAATTTGCACAGTACTGGTAGTGATTTTATGTATTGTACTGTACTGCTTCCACAAAAAACACACACATTTCATGACATACGTGAGTTCAATAGATTCAATAGGTTCAATAGGTGCATTTAATGTCAGAGAAATGTATACAATATACATCCTGAAATTCTTTTTCTGTGCAAACATCCATGAAAACAGAGGAGTGCTGCGAAGAATGAATGATATTTAAACATTGGAACCAGAAAGTCACCCCCAGCTCCCTCTACCATGCACAAGCAGTAACAAGGCAACGACACCTCCCCACCCCCACCTCCACCAGCAAAAAAGTATCAGCACCCTTCATTGAGTATGTGTAGCATGTATCAATAAAGGTACATAGTTGTAGTACTCAAAAGACTACTCGTTCACCCGGTAATTTGACATTCCACAGGCTTTCTCTCTCTTCCTAATAAGGGAAAAGAGGTGTCCCCATTTAACAGAGAGAGGGGAGATATAACAAACAACAACTGATTTACAATGTTAAAAGTCTGTTGCGTTGCTTTTTCTCGAGCTCTGCACCCAGAGAGTTAGCAGCTCTCTGGACACACAACCCACAGCAGCTAACCTGCTGCTCCCGATGTTCTGTGTTTTCCGACGATGCTTCAGTCAGGGGCACCGGCCTAGAATCAGCAGGTCTCCAGACCCATGAAACTCCAGTGCCATGAGGGCACATTAGTCATCCAGGCCGTGTCCTGAGGATGATAAACCTGATTCTAATATGGGTCTCTATTGTGGACTGAGAATGGGAAGGGGGCAGGGAGAGAGGAATCATGATTAGGAAAGGGGGAAGGGAGAAGGGAGGGAGCAGGAAGCACCTGAGAGACATTATCTAATGATCAATAAACCAATCGTTTGGAATCAAGTGACCTTGCTTGGTGTCTCAGGGATGGGTGTGTCTGCAACACACCCTTCCCTCCTCCCTGACACTCTTTCTCTGCCACCAGTCCTTTACCCCTCCCACGGTGCTCCATCCTTGCCATTCCCAACATTCTTTGCTCTGACCAAATTTCCAAACTCACTCTCCTATCCATGTTGACAAATACAGTACTGTACAAAATTTTTAACCTAGCTATATATATGTGCGTAAAACATTTGCACAGTCTAGTTAAAGTCTGTCCCAAGCCTTGTGGCCCATCAGGCCGGTGCGTATGCTGGTTTCTGTGGCGTGAAGTGACTGAGAGTACGAGACACCCCCACCCCCCGATAGGACGCCAGTCTATCGTGAGGTTAATCCCCAGCATTTGCCGGTACCCATTTTCAGCTGAGTGGACTGGAGCAGTGTGTGGTTAAGTGCCTTGCTCAAAGACACAACAGGCTGCCTTGGCCGAGATCGTGAGCCCAACACCCTAACCACTTGGCCACGCGCCACACACGTTTGCACAGTACTGCGTATGGTAACATGTACTGTACATACTTTGATAATAAAGTTCCTTTGAACCTTGATATACAGTATGAACTATCCTCTGAATCTTACTTCTGTCATCCTGAGTCATTGACTATCTGGTTCTACTTCTCTTTGATTAAATAAAAGTGATCATATTTAATATTTTATGTAATGAAAGCAACTTACTTCAAGTCATCCAAAAGTTAACACCACTTATTGATACATGTTCACACAAGTGAGCTCCAATAATATTATTAAATTGGGAAGTCCAACAAACATAAATAAGTTTGTTGTTACAAACAGCAGAAATTGTTTCTCTTTTATCCACTCCTTGTAATTACTGTTTTTTTTATCCATCTTGCGTGCTTATGACACCATTCATTACATACTTCTCTGAAGGTATATCATTATCATATCAAGTAATTTTTGAGCATTTTCTGATTTATATACAGACATTAGAAAAATCAGAACTATTTGTTACCCAGTGATAAATTGTACTGCCATTTCTTAAATAAAGTATTGTTTGAGGCAGAGATACAGCAGGAGTGAAAGCAGTGGTTAGCAATTGATGTTTTCAGAGGCCATAACTGCTGCTGAAATCTTTGCTTCAGTGTTGTTTTCCAGATCAGTAACTCTCAATTGAAACTCATTCCTGTGTAGTATTGGAAACCTCCCAGGATGCATTGTTAACATTCAAAAATGTAAATGCCTTGACGTAATCACCTCACAAAACCTGTGCGGGTATACATCAGTGTCATTTGAAGACAACAGCTTAGTTCAATACTTCAAAGGTGATGAATTTCTTTCCTGTTTCTGTCATTTATAGTGCTTAAACGGGTGACATTTGTCTGTTTTGACAGAAATGTCAGATGGTGAGAATCTCCACCATATAAATAGAAATAGCCCTTTAGAATTCTCACACTTTTGCCGGAAGCACCACCCACTGAATTAGCATACATCTAAATCAAGGCCAGTGGTTTTGCAGAGCTAAATTTCTTGGTCTTGCATTCCAATATTTCCCTGGGTAGTTTAGAACATAGAACACAGAACAGGCCCTTTGGAGTGTTTGGACCATTTAATCTACTTCAAGATCCATCCCACATCGCCTTCCATTCCTCTATCATCCATGCTTCTTTCTAAGAGTATCCTAAATGTCCCAAATATTTCTAATTCTACCACCAACCATGGCAGCAGTTTCCATACACCCACCACCCTCTGTGTAGAAAAAAAACTACACAGGTTTTATACAGAGGTTAAAAAATTCAGACTCTGTAATATCCCCCATACTTTCCTTCAATCACTTTCAAATTATCTTCTCTTGTAGTGGCCATTTCTGGGCTAAGGAAAAATGTGCTGTCTGATCACCCTATCTCTGCCTCTTATATCTGTATCTCTAGCAAGTCGACTGTAATCTTTCCTTGCTCCATAAAAATTGAGATTTCTACAGAATCAGCTACAAAAGGCTAGAGATGAGTGGCTGATAGCATGCAGTGAGCTTAAAAGCCTGTAACTTGGAACTAATTTTAATACATTTTAGTTTGCGATATTAAGTATTTTACATGCCTTCAGTGAGTAAAGCTGGGAAGAGGGATTGGTAAGATTAAGTCGGCAGAAGTTCTCTGCTCTGGAGAGGAGAAAACCTGATGAAGTACCTTTAACATAAGGTTGAATTGGTTGGAGGAGGATGATCGAATCCACAAGAAACATAAAATCTAACAGCACAGAAAGGGAATTCAGGAGAGCTCCTTTGCACAGTGATAAGAACTTGGAATTCAGTGTCAAATAGAAAGATTAAAGAAAAAAAAATCTTCATACATTTTAATTGAGCTTGTGTAAAGAAAAGGAGCATAATATAAAAGGGCAGAGTGAAAGGGGATAAAAAGAGCAAGAGAAAGTGTACAGATTAAAGCCCAATTACTTGACCAGTGGGGCCAAATTGCCCATCTCTGTGCTGTAAATAAAGGAGTGAAAAGCATTTACGAAGAGACTCTCCAGCAACTACTTCATTTGTGCATCTTTTGTGGTCTGTTTAATGTAATCTATCCTTGACACCTAAACTCCATCTTCATCTCTCTGTTTCTCAAAGGATTTCTCCAAATTACAAGTTTATTGTTTAATAGTATGTCATCCCTCTTTACTTTTACATGGTTTGCAGTTACTGACACATTGTAGAATGTCAGCCTTTCATAAGTGTACCTTTATCTGTTAAATTCTAACCCTCATCAATAACAAATGCTATGATTATACCATACATTCAGTGGCCACTTTATTAGGTACATACCTTCTGTTCCTAATAAAGTGGCCACTGAGTGTAGGTTCATGCTCTTATGCTGCTCTAGCCCAGCCACTGCAAGGTTCGGAATGTTGTGCATTCAGTGATGCTCTTCTGTGCATCACTATTGTAATGCGAGCATATTTGAGTTACTGTTGCCTTCCTGTCAACTTAACTTCGCCATGGAGGGTTGGGCATGGGGCTAGCAAACCCATCCCATAAAAACCCATGCTACAGAAATACCAGCAGAAACTGCAACCTCATCCCCGGGAGAGGAAAGATACACCAAGAAGATGGGCTATGCCCGGGGACAATTTGAAAGAAAGGACAGAGAACTCTGTCGAGCTGATATTGGTGGCTTATGCCCTAGTAGGGGTGATGGGCTTAAATAGGTAAGTCCTGTCATCGTGAACCAGCCTGACCATTCTTCTCTGACCTCTCTCATTGACAAGGCATTTTCACCCGCAGAATTGTCACTCACTGGATTTTTTTTGCACCATTTTTTTCACATTGTTAATCTATTCAACATACGTATACTGTAATCGATTTACTTATTTATTTATTACTTTTTTATTTTATTTATTTTTTCTCTTCTATATTATGTATTGCATTGAACTGCTGCTGCTAAGTTAACAAATTTCACATCACATGCCGGTGATAATAAACCTGATTCTGATTCTGATTCATTCTATGTAAACTCTGGAGACTATTGTACGTGAAAATCCCGGGCAATCAGCAGTTTCTGAGATACTCAAACCACACCATGTAGCATCAACAATCAGTCAATGGTTGAAGTCACTAAGATCACATTTCCTACCCATTCTGATGTTTTCTCTGAACAACAACTGAACCTCTTGACCATGTCTGCATGTTTTATAGAACATAGAATAGTACAGCACATTACAGGCCCTTCAGCCCACAATGTTGTGTCGACCCTCAAACCCTGTCTCCCATATAACCCCCCACCTTAAATTCCTCCATATACCTGTCTAGTAGTCTCTTAAACTTCACGGGTGTATCTGCCTCCACCACTGACTCGGGCCGTGCATTCCACGCACCAACCACTCTCTGAGTAAAAAACCTTCCTCTTATATCCCCCTTGAACTTCCCACCCCTTACCTTAAAGCCATGTCCTCTTGTATTGAGCAGTGGTGCCCTGGGGAAGAGGCGCTGACTATCCACTCTATCTATTCCTCTTATTATCTTGTACACCCCTATCATGTCTCCTCTCATCCTCCTTCTCTCCAAAGAGTAAAGCCCTAGCTCCCTTAACCTCTGATCATAATGCATACTCTCTGAACCAGGCAGCATCCTGGTAAATCTCCTCTGTACCCTTTCCAATGCTTCCACATCCTTCCTATAGTGAGGCGATCAGAACTGGACACAGTACTCCAAGTGTGGCCTGACAAGAGTTTTATAGAGCTGCATCATTAATGCACTGAGTTGCTGATTGACTGACTAGATCTTTGCATAAAGGAGCAGGTGTACAGATGAACCTAATTAAGTCCTATTGTAAAGTTAAGAAGTGTTCACTTTGCACTTCTTTTTCAGCAACACTGTTCTTGCACACACCTTTATTGCACATATCAAGCCTTTCCTTGCAGGTTGGTTCCTCATGCTCCATGAAAAGTTCTTGATAGGACAGAGGGCTTTATGTATCTCCAAGCCTGAAATGGCTCACTGAAGAGATGGTTGGGGATAAGTGGGAGTAAAGCTAAGGGTGGCATGGTAGTGTAGCAGTTAGCAGAATCGCTTGGAAGTCAATTCCCGCTGCTGTCTATAAGGAGCTTGGATGTTTTTCCTGTGACTGCATGGGTTTCCACTGGGTGTTGGGGTTTCCTTCTACATTCCAAACACGTACAGTCAGAGTTCGTGAGCTATGGGCATGCTCTGTTGGTGCCAGAAGCATGGAGAGCTCTGTGATCTACCCTAGGACAATCCTCAGACCGATCTTTGAAGCAAAAATGGCGCATTTCACTGGATATTTTGATGTTTCAATTTACTTAAAGCTAATCTTTCTTTCTTTCATACACCGTGTTGCTGCCATAGGAGATGGCAGCTGAACGCCAACCACTTCTGCGTTTTGGACATGTTGCTTCACTATTTTCAGGATAACTGATTAGACAGCAGTGAACATTTCTAAATGCTCTGAGACATAACGGCCCCCATGGATTGAAAGCTGATTTGCAAGCTGTAATCGCTTCTCTGCCATTTTGCAATCAGAAGGAGTTGATAGGATAATGACAGATTGCTAACTGGTGATGTGTCACTGATACCATTGAAGCTGCTACTCAATCTATTAGTGGTTAAGTATTTATGTGAGTGCTAAACCAAACAATTTTCAAACAGTACTTGGCATGCAATGATTACTTTTTAACACTTCTATTGTTGGATTCACCTGATTGCAGAATATCGATTCATTGTCTCTTATATTGTAAATAATCATTTGGTTTTTCTCTAGTTACCTTATTCATTGTATTTTTATATTAAGCATTTTGACAATGCAGACTTGTTCGAATATAAACCAACTGCAAGAACTAGATGTGTAATCTGATTGCAGTGGACTACATTTGACCCAAAATTTTCTATTTTTGTGCAACTCGAGTGCCTTTTACTTTATGCTATTTCTCCAGAGTACCATATTTAGCATGTGACACCGGCAATCACACAACCCTCCTGTAAACTCGAACCTCGGTGTTACAAACTGCTGAAATAATGGTTTTGATCAAGAAGAAATATGGGATGAGCGTCAGTATTACCGTGTGACAGTGAGCAAGAAAATGTATTATGTGCCGCAGCCTCAGAATAGAGAGATATCTATTTAGAGCAGAGCTGAGGAGGAATTTCTTTAGCCAGAGAATGGTCCTTCTGTGAAATTCATTGCCTCAGGTGTCCCTGGAGGCCAAGTCATTTGGTATATTTGGGACAGAGGTTGGTAGATTCTTGAATAGTCAGGGCATGAAAAGATACAGGGGTAAGGCAGGAGATTGGGGCGGAATGGGAAAATGGATCAGGCATGATGAAATGGTCAAGCTCTTGAGGAGCCAAAAGGCCTAATTCTGCTCCTATATCTTAAGGTCTAATGGTGTAAATGTACCCATGTCACTGCATTTCTGTGTTTCGACATTACAAAGGGTTGCATGTTAGTGTAGCGTGTAGTGTAACATTTTTACAATGCCAGGGATGTGAGTTCAATTCCCGGTGCTGTATGTATGGAGTTTGTATGTTCTCACCGTGGCAGCGTGAGTTTCCTCTGGATGTTCCAGTCTGCTCCCATATTCCAAAGAAAGACACAAGCACAAGAGATTCTGCAGATACTGAAAACCCAAAGCAATTGACACGAAATGCTGGAAGAACTCAGCATCTCAGGTACACCTATGGAAAGGAGTAAACAAGCAATGTTTTGGGCCAAGACCTTTCATTAGGACTGGAAAGGAAGGGGGAAGAAGCCAGAATATGAAAGTGGGGAGGAAGTGAAGGAGGACAAGCTAGAAAGTGATAGGTGAAACCAGGTAGGTGGAAGTGGGGGTAGGGGGATAAAGTGGGAAGCAGGGAGAGGACAGGTGGAAAATGTAAGGGGCTGAAGAAGAAGGAATCTGCTGGGAGAGAAGAGTAGACTATGGAAGGAGGAGGGTCACCAGGGGGAGGTGATAGGCAAATAAGGAGAAGTGATGAGGAGAGCTAGAGTGAGGAATGGAAGTAAAGGGAAGGGAGGGGGAGAAAAATTACCAGAAGCTAGAGAAATCAATGTTCATGCCATCAGTTTGGAGGCTGCCAAAAAATGACAGATAGATTAGTGGGACAATTGGGTGGCATGAACACGTTGGACCAGAAGGGCCTGTCAGTGTGTTATATGTCTAAATAATAAAAATAAAAGAAATTCCTTTCTATAAAACAGGTTGCATTCACAATTACATGTTTCTGTTAGGAGCACTACCAAACTCTGAACTGTTAATTTTTGCAGCATTCATGGTTTGAGAAAGAGCTAAAAAATTGAAGTGTGGATGACTTTAGAGAATAGATGAGAGAAGAAATTGGGGGAGAGCATGCAAGGGTCAAAGTTCTTTTACATAAACCAACTTTCCGTTTATGGACTCTAAACCAACTTCAAACTCCCAATGAACCAAAGAAAGTGTGTGCTTAATGTTGTTTTGGAGGATTGGTTTGTGTATTTGAATTGACCGTCTCCGAAGTATAGCCATCATACAAGTCTGTCCTGTTTGTGAAACTGCTATAATTCAGAGAACTGTTTTTTTTTAATACATCCACAATAGGTAGCTCAGGGATTTGATTCATTCCTTCTTCTCAAATCTTGATCTAATAGTCGAAAACCCCAAGCCTGGATCATATACTTCGGTTCACTCAGCAAAGATGATTTAGCAACTTAAGGCATTGTACTACCTGGGATGGGGGACGTCTAGATTTTGTGGAGAACCTTTTGGGAGTTGATCTGCCTAACAGATGTGTTAACTCATCAATTATATCCTGAGGAATATAATGATGACAGGAAAGAGCTCAAACAGAGGATAAGGAAGACTGATAAGGGGCAATAAATGCACTTGGCAAGTAGGATTAAAAAGATTCTTATACAACCCTCTCACTGAGGCTCATATACAAGATCTGCCCTCATTAGCTAACTCAGCTAATAACCACGAGACTCAATAGTGAGAAGTCCACCTTGCATAATCAACACATGTCTAAGGTCCATCTTATTTGGGTTCCACCAATCAGGAAAGTTGGGATGTTCTGATTGAGGGACATAGATTATAGCAAATGCTGTATAAATACTGCCCCATACACCGTTATCATTCACCAGGAAATGACAGATCATACATTGGCATAAAATACAAGGAAATATATTTACCGATTTTCCAAACAGTTAGCAGAAAAGGCAACAGGGTCTCTGCTTCAAGCGGCATTATGTGAGCATCCTCCCTTGTGTTCTGCTCTGCAGCTCTGGCCAAAAGCCCCAAACCGGACTACTGTACAAGTGCAACGTGTCCTGTTAGTGAACTTCAAACTGCTAAACTAAAGAAAAACCTCACAGCATAGCAGTAGAAATCTTAACCGGGGTATTACATTTACGTTAACACCAAGAGGATAACTAGGGAACGTGTAGGAGGAGGGGACTACTCAAGGACATATGAGGGATTTGATGCTTGAAGGATGTGGAAGAGGTAGTGTTAAATTACTTTGTACTGGTGGTCACCAAATAGAAAGAATTGGAAGACAGAGAGATTAGTATGGGGCTTGCTGACGTACTGGGGCATTTAGAGGTCAACAGGAGGTGGCATTGGTTCTTCTGGAGAGCAGCAAGCCGGATGTCCTCAGGGCCTGATGGAAAATATCTCAGGTTTTTGAAAGAGGCAAGAGATGAGATTGCTGGAGCTCTGGAGATCTTTGTGTCCTCTAGCCACAGATGAGGGTAGACAATAGAGTTCCTTTGCTCAACAAGAAAAATAGGGATGATCCAAGAAACTACAGGCTGGCTAACCTCTCATCAATGGGAGGGAAGCTTCTGAAGAGGATTCTTAGGGATAGGGTTTAAGCACATTTGGGAAAGCTAGGTCTGATTAGGTACAGTCAGCTTGGATTTATGCAAGGTAGGTCATGCCATACAAACTTAATTTAGCGTTTTTGCTGAGGTGACAAAGGTGACTGATGAGGGAAAGGCAGTAGATGATGTAAACATGGATTTTAGTAAGGCTTTTAAATGGTAGGCTGATCCCAAACATTAAAGTTCATAGGTCTATGGTGACTTGGTAGTTTGCTTTCAGAGTTGGCTTGTCCATTGAATACAGAGAATAGTGGTGGAAGAGATGGCACTCTGGGACATCAAATGTAAGGGGAAAGTATACAATTGAGGGTATTGATGTACAGAGGAACATTGGAATCACTTCAATGGCTGCATAGATATATATGGTGGTAAGGTGTGCAGAATGTTTGTCTTCGTTTGTTAAGGCATTGAATATAAGAGTAAGGAAGTCATTTTGCAGCCACTTCACTTGATTTTACCAAATGGACAGCCAGGATTTCCAAAGGTGTTGGAAATTCTAATAGAAGGGGTCATAATTTTAAGGTGATTGGAGGCAAGTATAGAGTGGATTTCAGAGCTACATTATTTTACACAGAGGGTGGATGCGCTACTGAGAGAGAATAAATCTTAAATACAAGTGCAAACCCAGGTACCCCAAACACACAACAACCCACACCAGTTGATAATGCACTCAAATCAAATAAAAATCCTTAAAATGTTTTATAGACCCTCTGAGGGCCAAACCAGTAATCTGAGAGATAAAATGTTTATTCTTAATAAGAAGAATGAATTCCAACACTTTCTTAATCTCTGGAAATCATGAGCCATGGGTACAACTGTGGGTAGTTGAGTTAAGACAAGGAAAGCCAAGGCAGTTGCTTACTACAGACAAGATAGGTTGGGCAATGGGGCAATGTGTACTCAAGCCAAACAAGTGAGGACTCTGTAATGAGATTTTTCAAGAAAGGTCTTGCTAAAACATAAGCAACTCACATAAAAGTTGCTGGTGAACGCAGCAGGCCAGGCAGCATCTCTAGGAAGAGGTACAGTCGACGTTTCTGGCCGAGACCCTTCGTCAGGACTAAATGAAACATAACAACCCTTTACACAATAGGGGGTTGGTAGAGGTAGATAAGATAAGGATAACAGAAGGATAAGAAACATTCCCAACAACTAAGGCTCTGTTGTCTTTACGAATTTCTAAATATCATCGGCTGTCAGTTTGAAGTTTCAATTGACTTTAATGCCTGTGTTGTGAATGGTGACTGATCTTTCAAATGAGGAATTCAAACACGTGCTGTGTAATCTACAATGATCAATATCCAAATCTGATAAGCCAATTCTATATAAAAATAGCAGTTTTGTGTTCAGCTTCATAACAATGTGGGTGACAAGGCCCATGCTGTTCGCCTTGTACTGAAGCAAAATAAAAGGCATTTTAGAGTGATAAGAGTTTGTGAGTTCTGAGCCCATTTATTTTAGTTATTTTATTTTATTATTAGTGATGGCAATTACTAGGACATTTCACTAAAATGGAGAAAATCCCTTGTGGGACGCTAATCCAGCAATGCAGGTGGATGCTTTCCTGGTATCATGGATTCTTGATTAGCTGACTGGCAGACCACAGTACGTGTGCTTGCAACACTGTGTGTACGACAGAGTGATCAGCAGCACTGGGGCTCCACAGGGGACTGTCTTGTCTCCTTTTCTCTTCACCATTTACACCTCGGACTTTAACTACTGCACAGAGTCTTGTCATCTTCAGAAGTTTTCGGATGACTCTGCCATAGTTGGATGCATCAGCAAGGGAGATGAGGCTGAGTACAGGTCTACGGTAGGAAACTGTGTCACATGGTGTGAGCAGAGTTATCTGCAGCTTAATGTGAAAAAGACTAAGGAGCTGGTGGTAGACCTGAGGAGAGCTAAGGTACCGGTGACCCCTGTTTTTATCCAGGGGATTAGTGTGGACATGGTGGAGGATTACAAATACCTGGGATACGAATTGACAATAAACTGGACTGGTCAAAGAACTCTGAGGCTGTCTACAAGAAGGGTCAGAGCCATCTCTATTTCCTGAGGACACTGAGGTCCTTTAACATCTGCCGGACGATGCTGAGGATGTTCTACGAGTCTGTGGTGGCCAGTGCTATCATGTTTGCTGTTATGTGCTGGGGCAGCAGGCTGAGGGTAGCAGACACCAGCAGAATCAACAAACTCATTCGTAAGGCCAGTGATGTTGTGGGGATGGAACTGGGCTCTCTCACGGTGGTGTCTGAAAAGAGGATGCTGTCTAAGTTGCATGCCATCTTGGTCAATGTCTCCCACCCACTACATAATGTACTGGGTGGGCACAGGAGTACATTCAGCCAGAGACTCATTCCACCGAGATGTAGCACAGAGCATCATAGGAAGTCATTCCTGCCTGTGGCCACCAAACTTTACAACTCCTCCCTTGGAGGGTCAGACACCCTGAGCCAATAGGCTGGTCCTGGACTTATTTCATAATTTACTGGCATAATTTACATATTACTATTTAACTATTTATGGTTCTATTACTATTTATTATTTATGGTACAACTGTAATGAAAACCAGTTTCCCCTGGGATCAATAAAGTATGACTGTGACTATGACTATGACTAAAATTAAGATGCATGGGATTTGCAGTGAATTGGCTGTTTAGATTCAGAACTGGTTTACACATGGAAGACTGAGGACAGTATTTAAAGGGACTTATTTGAGCTGGAGGTCTGTAATTAGTGGGGTTCCGCAAGGATCTGTGCTGGACCTCTGCTATGATGTATATAAATGATGTATATAGATGGCCTGGATGAAAATGTAGATGGGTGGGTTAGTAAATTTGCAGATTATACCAAGATTGACAGTTGTGTATAGTGTAGAAGACTGGCAAAAAAAATACGGCATGATATAGATCAGTTGCAGATATGGGTTGAGAAATGGCAGACAGAGTTTAACCCAGATAAATGTGAGGTGCTGTACTCCAGCAGGGCAAATGCAAGGAGACAGTACACTGTAAAGGGCAACAGTGTTGCTGAGCAAAGAGGTCTTGGGATCCATGTTCATAGGTCCTTGAAAGTGGCTAGTGAGGCTAGTAGGGAAATAAGGTAGTTAAAGACTGATGGAATGCTAGTTTTTATTAGTCAAGGCATCAAGTTCAAAAGTCAGAAGATTACGTTGCAACTTTATAAACCTCTGGTTAGGCCACATCTGGAGTATGCTGCCTGGATTAGAGGGCATGTGCTATCATGAGACATTGGATAAATGTAGGTTGTTTTCTTTGGAGTGCTGGAGGCTGAGGGATGATCTGATTGAGGGCCTGATCTGCTGCGCTCACTAGCATTTTTTATGTGCGTTGCTTGAATTTCCAGCATCTGCAGACTACCTCGTGTTTGTGCCCATTTTGATAGATGTTGTCGTAATTAAATTGCAATTTAGGTTAAAGGTAAAAACACGTACTGTTACTTGCGTGAGATGAGAAAGTTAGGTTAAATTGCGAGTGCAGTACAATATTGCCAAAAGCAACTACAATGTCAAGGGATTAAAGCTGTTACCGTGAATGGGAACAATACTTGTGTCAGACTTCCCTGCTGCTCCACTATCAGATTAGATTAGTTGTACTTTATTGATCCCGGGGGAAACTGGTTTTCATTACAGTTGCACCATAAATAATAAGTAGTAATAAAACAATAAATAGTTAAATAGTAATATGTAAATTATGCCAGTAAATTATGAAATAAGTCCAGGACCAGCCTATTGGCTCAGAGTGTCTGACCCTCCAAGGGAGGAGTTGTAAAGTCTGATGGCCACAGGCAGGAATGACTTCCTATGACGCTCTGTGTTGCATCTCGGTGGAATGAGTCTCTGGCTGAATGTACTCCTGTGTCCACCCAGTACATTATGTAGTGGATGGGAGACATTGTCCAAGATGGCATGCAACTTAGACAGCGTTCTCTTTTCAGACACCACCGTGAGAGAGTCTAGTTCCATCCCTACAACATCACTGGCCTTACGAATGAGTTTGTTGATTCTGTTGGTGTCTGCTACCCTCAGCCTGCTGCCCCAGCACACAACAGCAAACATGATAGCACTGGCCACCACAGACTCGTAGAACATCCTCAGCATCGTCCGGCAGATGTTAAAGGATCTCATTGTCCTCAGGAAATAGAGAAGGCTCTGACCCTTCTTGTAGACAGCCTCAGTGTTCTTTGACCAGTCCAGTTTATTGTCAATTCATATCCCCAGGTATTTGTAATCCTCCACCATGTCCACACTAACCCCCTGGATGAAAACAGGGGTCACCGGTACCTTAGCTCTCCTCAGGTCTACCACCAGCTCCTTAGTCTGTTTCACATTAAGCTGCAGATAATTCTGCTCACACCATGTGACAAAGTTTCCTACCGTAGCCCTGTACTCAACCTCATCTCCCTTGCTGATGCATCCAACTATGGCAGAATCATCCGAAAACTTCTGAAGATGACAAGACTCTGTGCAGTAGTTGAAGTCCGAGGTGTAAATGGTGAAGAGAAAGGGAGACAAGACAGTCCCCTGTGGAGCCCCAGTGCTGCACTATGGTCTCCGGGCAGTACTGGACATTGTTATAAAGCTATTGCGATAACTATCCGAAACAATTTGAATATTATTTCAACTTGTAGCTTTGTTTTATATTTAGCAAACTTGACAGTGACCAAATTTTGGCTAGTCCTTACCCAGATTAACTTCTACATAAAATTTAACTGTAAACTTCATTTTTAACATGACCTGTTTTATACACATGTGCCCCATGTGACTCACCTGAGACTGTCAGTTTTTGTTTTGAAAAGCGTAGTTGTTTCGATAGTATTATTCTAAATGTATGGGTTTTACAGTTCTTTGATCCAACGAGTGAGGAAATGGGATGGTGGACACGGTAGGTAAACATGGAGTTGCCACGAGGGGAATGTTTTTGCTTGCGGACAGCCTGGCACCTGGGCTCGAATATGCTCTCAGGCTGAGGCAACTTTGATAAGTTTCGCCTCCTCTACTACCAACAGTTTAATTTAAGCTGCACAGTTTAATTTAAACAATCTGTTAAAGATCTTGTACAATTTTAATTCTGCCCGTTGAAAAATGCCTCCTGATGTAAGCCTGCACGTAACTTCTTTAGTTGTTTTCCTCCCGATCTGATACTGGGAAAAGAAACTTAGTAGAACCAGTCCTGATGAAGGGTCACGGCTCGATTTTCTCTTGTTTGTTTTTGTTTATTTCAGTGTATATGTGGTGTGCGCACGTCATGTAACAAATGAGGCGGGGCAGCTACCTTCCCCACAGCCCTACTCAAGCAGCTGAACCTTTTTGCTGAACAAAATCCTACATCCTTTCAGCCGGTGAATGGAATCTCAGTATGCCTCAGGAGTAGCACATAACAATGGATAATTATGGAAAAGACATGGATTTCTCACCTCTTCGGAACTTTGATAAAACGCTGTGAACTAACTATGAACTTTTCCTGCTTTTCAATTTACTTACTGCAATTGCTTTTATAACCTGTGCGGCTCATACTAATGGGAAGGATGAAATGACTGGAGGGAACAAGCGAGATGACTCCTTTGCAAAGGCAGGGACAGCGGATCGTTATGGCCACGTAGCACTCGAACATGATCAGGCTGCCAATACTTCCTGAGTTCTTTGATGAAATACAATTACAGCATGTTGTGTCGCAGGCTGAAAGGACTTTATGAACTAAATAACACTATGTGCAAAACTATAAAGGACGATGGATATAATCAAAAATAAGAGATTCTCGACCATAGCAGGAAAGGTAACTGCACTGTATGATTTGCCAGAGACCCATTTCTGAAGGACACTGTTGTATCTGCGGCTGCTGGGTCCGTCCCCTGGAATTCATTTCTGCATCTCCAAATGGACTTTAGGCAGCTACCTAGATGTTTGAGCTGTGATTGTGCACTTGTTATTTTGTTTGTTATTTCCTTGGGTAGAAACTGATCCAATTCGGAGAATTGATAATTATTGTTATGAGAATTTATTCCTAGGTTTGGGATTCCCAAGAATATCTCAAGTGAGAACGGTCCTCACTTTACTGATAGTCATAGTCATAGTCATACTTTATTGATCCCGGGGGAAATTGGTTTTCGTTACAGTTGCTATATGAGTGGATATAAAGTTATATGAGTTAGACCAGAAGACCATAAGATATAAGAATAGAATTAGGCCATTTGACGCATCGAGTCTATTCTGCCATTTTATCATGGCTGATCTATCTTTCCTCTCAGCCCCAAACTCCTGCCTTCTTCCAATATCCACTCATGCCCTGACTAATCAAGAATCGAAGATGAGAGGGTTAAACTATGAGGGGAGATGGAGCCACCTGGGACTGTACCTGCTGGAATTCAGGAGATCTTATAGAAACATATAAAATTATGAAAGGGATAGATAAGATAGAGGCAGGAAAGTTGTTCCACTGGTAGGTGAGACTAGAACTAGGGGACATAGCTTCAAGATTCGGGGGAGTAAATTCAGGATGGAGATGAAGAGGAACTGCTTTTCTCAGGAGGAATCTATGGAATTCTCAGTCCAATGAAGCAGTGGAGGCTACCTCAATAAATATACTTAAGACAAGGTTGGACAGATTTTTGCATAGTAGGGGAATTAAGGGTTATGGGGAAAAGGCAGGTAGGTGGAAATGAGTCCATGGTCAGATCAACCATGATCTTATTGAATAGCGGAGCAAGCTCAATGGGCCAGATGACCTACTCCTGCTCCTATTTCTTATGTTCTTATGAACCTATCAACTTCTGCCTTAAATATACCCAATGACTTACGATGTACGGCCACTTGTGGCAACAAATTCCACAGATTCAGCACTCTCAGGTTAAAGAAATCCCCCCTCTCCTCCATTCCAGAACTCTATTCTGAGGCTGTATTCTCATCTTAGACTCCCCCACCATAAAAAAAACATCCTCTCTACATCCACTCTATCGAGGCCTTTCAGCATTCCGCAGTTTTCAGTGAGGTTACCCCTCATTCTTCTCATTGCTATTGATGAATGCCTTGTAGTGTAAGCATCATTTCTCCTGCCCTTACTTGTTCTGGAGAGACTTGTTCTGGAGCTGCTCCGGCCTATGGTCAGGCCACACTTAGATCCCCTCCAGTTCGCCTACCAGCCCCGAATAGGAGTTGAGGATACTGTCGTCTACCTGCAGAACCGTGTCTACGCCCACCTGGACAAGCCAGCGAGCACTGTGAGGGTCATGTTTTTTGACTTCTCCAGTGCGTTCAACACCATCCGCCCTGCTCTGCTGGGGAAGAAGCTG
Source organism: Mobula birostris (assembly GCF_030028105.1). NCBI lineage: Eukaryota > Metazoa > Chordata > Chondrichthyes > Myliobatiformes > Myliobatidae > Mobula > Mobula birostris. Next base: position 19,791,317 of record NC_092370.1, on the reverse strand, counting down.
ACAGCGATACAGGTGGATGCTTCCCTGGTATCATGGATTCTTGATTAGCTGACTGGCAGACCACAGTACGTGTGCTTGCAACACTGTGTGTCCGACAGAGTGATCAGCAGCACTGGGGCTCCACAAGGGACTGTCTTGTCTCCCTTTCTCTTCACCATTTACACCTCGGACTTCAACTACTGCACAGAGTCTTGTCATCTTCAGAAGTTTTCGGATGACTCTGCCATAGTTGGATGCATCAGCAAGGGAGATGAGGCTGAGTACAGGGCTACGGTAGGAAACTTTGTCACATGGTGTGAGCAGAATTATCTGCAGCTTAATGTGAAAAAGACTAAGGAGCTGGTGTAGAGCTGAGGAGAGCTAAGGTACCGGTGACCCCTGTTTCCATCCAGGGGGTCAGTGTGGACATGGTGGAGGATTACAAATACCTGGGGATACGAATTGACAATAAACTGGACTGGTCAAAGAACACTGAGGCTGTCTATAAGGAGGGTCAGAGCCGTCTCTATTTCCTGAGGAGACTGATGTCCTTTACCACCTGCCGGAAGATGTTGAGGATGTTCTACGAGTCTGTGGTGGCCAGTGCTATCATGTTTGCTGTTGCATGCTGGGGCAGCAGGCTAAGGGTAGCAGACACCAGCAGAATCAACAAACTCATTCGTAAGGCCAGTGATGTTGTAGGGATGGAACTGGACTCTCTGACGGCGGTGTCTGAAAAGGGGATGTTGTCCAAGTTGCATGCCATCTTGGACAATGTCTCCCATCCACTACATAATGTACTGGCTGGGCACAGGAGTACATTCATTCCACCGAGATGCAACACAGAGAGTCTTAGGAAGTAATTCCTGCCTGTGGCCATCAAACTTTACAACTCCTCCCTTGGAGGGTCAGACACCCTGAGCCAATAGGCTGGTCCTGGACTTATTTCATAATTTACTGGCATAATTTACATATTACTATTTAACTATTTATGGTTCTATTACTATGCATTATTTATGGTGCAACTGTAACGAAAACCAATTTCCCCCCGGATCAATAAAGTATGACTATGACTATGACTTACCATCCTCAATTTTATGGGACAACTGAAAGACAGAACAGGGCTCTGAAAAGCAGGTTAGCTAAATTGTGCAACAAATCCCCCTAGATCAGGAGGTTCCCAAATTGGTGTCTGTGGACCTCTTGCTTAATGGTATTAGTCCATGGCACAAAAAAGGTTGGGAAACTCTGTGTCACTACCTCCAGCTGAACTTTGTCTTTTTGTGTGTTTTCCCCCTAGCCATCAGTCTGTGGTTTTGTATTTCTACGTGCTCTTGTTTGTTTTCATGTCCTATGTGCCGCTGCCCCAGCTCCTGTTCTACTCTGGCACCTGTATTACTGAGTACTCCGCCTCTCACCTGTTTCTCATTGTTACCTGCTTTGCTGCCACTTCTGTCTCATTGTGCTCCACCTATCATCTGCCTCTCTGTTTATTGCTCAGTGTATTTTAGTCCTGTGTTTTCACCTGTTTGTTGTCAGGTTGTGCTAGTGAATTTTCCTGAGCCTTTCCAGTATTTGTATCTGTACTCTGCCTGTTCCCTGATTCTGGTTTCTGGATTTCTCTGGATGCTTTGATCTCTGCCTGTTTGCACCTTGGGATTTGTTACTCAATTAATATCACTGTGTGCACAGTACTTGGTCTGCGATTGGATACCTGCTCCAGTGCCCTGACACTCTGCTCCAGTTTCTCATCTCTTTGGAACTTCACTAAGCATGGTGACTTAACTAAAAACCACCTTCTGCTTTTCAATTACTTACTGCAATTAGTAATTGCTGTTATAAACTATGAAGCTCATACTAATGGATAAGATGAAAAATCTCCCAGTTAGTAGGTCTGACACTTGATAGTCAGCAAGGTCTTCTGGGCTTCCTATTAATGAGAAACTTTAAGAGCTTTTTATAGTGCTAAACAACACTGCAACATGCTTGCTTTTGCTTGTAATATAGATATCCATTATTAGGTTGTATTCTGGAGTTAAGGTATATAGCAAATATTAATCTAGCAGCAGCCAGTCTTTAGATTTGAAGCAACACACATCAGATACTTTTGCTTGTAATATAGATATCCATTATTAGGTTGTATTCTGGAGTTAAGGTATATAACAAATATTAATCTAGCGGCAGCCAGTCTTTAGATTTGAAGCAACACACATTAAAGTTGCTGGTGAACGCATCAGGCCAGGCAGCATCTCTAGGAAGAGGTATAGTCGACGTTTCAGGCCGAGACCCTTCGCCAGGACTAACTGAAGGAAGAGTTAGTAAGAGATTTGAAAGTGGGAAGGGGAGGGGGAGATCCAAAATGATAGGAGAAGACAGGAGGGGGAGGGAGGGAGCCAAGAGCTGGTCAGGTGATTGGCAAAAGGGATATGAGAGGATCATGGGACAGAAGGTCTAGGGAGAAAGAAAAGGGGGAGGGGGAGGAAAACACAGAGGTTGGGCAAGGGGTATAGTGAGAGGGACAGAGGAAGAAAAAGGAGAGAGAGAGAGAGAGAGAAAGAATGTGTATATAAATAAATAACAGATAGGGTACGAGGGGGAGGTGGGGCATTATCGGAAGTTAGAGAAGTCAGTGTTCATGCAATCCGGTTGGAGGCTAACCAGATGGAATATAAGGTGTTGTTCCTCCAACCTGAGTGTGGCTTCATCTTTACAGTAGAGGAGGCCATGGATAGACATGTCAGAATGGGAATGAGATGTGGAATTAAAATGTGTGCCCACTGGGAGATCCTGCTTTCTCTGGCGGACAGAGCGTAGGTGTTCAGCAAAGCGATCTCCCAGTCTGCGTCGGGTCTCGCCAATATATAGAAGGCCACATCGGGAGCACCGGACGCAGTATATCACCCCAGTCGACTCACAGGTGAAGTGTTGCCTCACCTGGAAGGACGTCTGGGGCCCTGAATGGTGGTAAGGGAGGAAGTGAAAGGGCATATGTAACACTTGTTCTGCTTACAAGGATAAGTGCCAGGAGGGAGATCAGTGGGGGGGGGGAGGGATGGGGGGGACGAATGGACAAGGGATTTGCGTAGGGAGTGATCCCTGCGGAAAGCGGGGTGGGGGGGAGGGAAAGATGTGCTTAGTGGTTGGATCCCGTTGGAGGTGGCAGAAGTTACGGAGAATAATATGTTGGAACCGGAGGCTGGTGGGGTGGTAGGCGAGGACCAGGGGAACCCTATTCCTAGTGGGGTGACGGGAGGATGGAGTGAGAGCAGATGTGCGTAAAATGGGGGAGATGCGTTTGAGAGCAGAGTTGATGATGGAGGAAGGGAAGCCCCTTCCATTAAAAAAGGAGGACATCTCCCTCGTCCTGGAATGAAAAGCCTCCTCCTGAGAGCAGATGCGGCAGAGACGGAGGAATTGGGAGAAGGGGATGGCATTTTTGCAAGAGACAGGGTGAGAACAGGAATAGTCCAGACAGCTGTGAGAGTCAGTAGGCTTATAGTAGACATCAGTAGATAAGCTGTCTCCAGAGACAGAGACAGAAAGATCTAGAAAGGGGAGGGAGGTGTCGGAAATGGACCGGGTAAACTTGAGGGCAGGGTGAAAGTTGGAGGCAAAGTTAATGAAGTCAACGAGCTCAGCATGTGTGCAGGAAGCAGCGCCAATGCAGTCGTCGATGTAGCGAAGGAAAAGTGGGGGACAGATAGCAGAATAGGTTTGGAACATAGATTGTTCCACAAAGCCAACAAAAAGACAGGCATAGCTGGAACCCATGTGGGTGCCCATAGCTACACCTTTAGTTTGGAGGAAGTGGGAGGAGCCAAAGGAGAAATTATTAAGAGTAAGGACTAATTCCACTAGACGGAGCAGAGTGGTGGTAGAGGGGAACTGATTAAGTCTGGAATCCAAAAAGAAGCGGAAAGCTTTGAGACCTTCCTGATGGGGGATAGAAGTATATAGGGGCTGGACATCCATGGTGAAAATAAAGCAGGGGGGGCCAGGGAACTTAAAATCAGCAAAAAATTTAAGAGCGTGAGAAGTGTCACGAACATTGGTAGGAAGGGATTGAACAAGGGGGGATAAAACAGTGTCGAGGTATGCAGAAAGAGTTCGGTGGGGCAGGAGCAAGCTGAGACAATGGGTCTACCTGGACAGGCAGGTTTGTGGATCTTGAGATAGAAACGGGAAGTGCGAGGTGTGGAAACTATAAGGTTGGTAGCAGTGGATGGGAGATCCCCTGAGCGGATAAAGTCGGTGATGGTGTGGGAGACAATGGCCTGGTGCTCCTTAGTGGGGTCACCATCAAGGAGTAAATAAGAAGAGGTATCCGCGAGTTGTCGTTGTGCCTCGGCAAGGTAGAGGTCAGTACACCAGACTACAACAATAACCCCCTTATCGGCGGGTTCAATAATAAGGTTAGGATTAGTGCGGAGGGAGTGGAGAGCAGAGCGTTCGGAAGGAGTGAGGTTGGAATGGGAACAAGATGCGGTGAAGTCGAGACGGTTGATATCTCATCAGCAGTTAGCAATAAAGAGATCCAGAGCAGGCAGAAGACCAGAGCGGGGTGTCCATGAAGAGGAGGAGGGTTGAAGACGGGAGAAGGGGTCATCGGTGGGGGTGGAAGAGTCCTTGCCGAAGAAGTAGGCTCGGAGATGGAGATGGCGGAAGAAGAGTTCCGCGTCATGGCGAACACAGAATTCACTGAGGTGTGGGCGAAGGGGGACAAAGGTGAGGCCCTTACTGAGGACAGAGCATTCTGCCTCAGACAGTTGAAGGTCAGACGGGATGGTAAAGACCTGGCACGGATGAGAGCTGGGATCAGAGGGGGGAGGGGGGAGGCTGGGGGTGTCAGTGGAGAGGGGAGGGTTGGGGTGAGAGGAAGATGGAGCCTCTGAGGGCCCAGGAGCTGACGGTGGGATCTGAGGGAAACGGGGTTGCAGAGTGGTGGTGGGGGAAGGGGAGACGGGAGTCACAATGGCAGCACATAAAGACCCGGCCTGGAGTTAGATTTGAATGTGGATTGCAGATTGAATGTAAATTGTAGCTGTGAACTTTGGTTCTGCAGACTGGGATTGATCACCAGAGATGTCTGCATACGCATGAATGCAGATAGAGAGACAATGGGGGTTAGCATTCATTTTGGGTGGCTGGAGTGTTGGGAGTCGTTGAAAATTATGTTAGAACATTAGAAAATTTTTGACAAGAACAAGCCATTTGGCCCAAGAAAGCTTGCCAAATTCCTATTCAAAAAGTGTGTTAAAGTAACTAATGAGATTAGATTTGAAAGTATTTAAGATAATACTCTCAACAACATAACTAGGTAGTTTGTTCCTGGTGTCCACAATTCACTGTATAAAGGAATGCTTCCTGATGTTAGGCTGAAATCTCCCTTTAACCAATCTCCACGTATGGCCCCGTGTCCTTGATGACAGATTAATTTTGAAGTAGCAGCTGGCATCCACCTTACCCTTAATGATTTTGAACACTTCTATCATGTCTCTTCTCATACTGCATCTATTTATGTTGAAAAGATTTAATTATTTTAATCTTTCTTCATAGTCTTACACTGCAGACCTGGAATGAGTCTGGTTGCCCTTCTCTGAACCATCTCCACTGCCTTCTCATTGCTCACGAAATACGGAGACCAAAATTGTACACAGTACTCAAGGTGTGGCCTCACAAGCACATTATACAGCTTAAAGAGTACGTCTCTAAACTTGAACTACACTGGGTGCATTATATAGCTCAAAATTCTTATTAGCCTTCCTAATCACTTTTGTGAATTGTCTAGATGTTGATAGTGATGAGTTTACCAAGACGCCCAGATCCTTCTCATAGAGTGCATTTTCTAACTCAAGAGACCCCAATTGTATACTTGTATCTAATATTTCTACCTCCAATATGCAATACTTTGTGTTTACTTATATTAAATTTCATCTGCCATTTATCTGCCCACATCTGGATTTTGTTTAGATCTAACTGTATGTTACAAAATACACGTGGACTAAGATGTTAACTGTCCTGTGCTATCACCAGTGGGATCATCAGTTGATCTGCCACCTGTCTTCAGGAGTTTCGGCCCGCTTATGATCAAGACTCCCTCGAGGTGGTGGGCCAGCAGTGCTAAAGCACCACCTCCCACTGGTGAGCTTAAAAACTTGGCATCTGCCTCCATCAGAGTTGTTGGTCACTTCCATCCAACAGATAGTCTGCTCTTCAGGTGTCTATGCAACTACTGAAGGGTTTGCAAGGTATGTATACACTGTCTGACTATCTGCCCCTCGGGACATACTTGGTCCACACCCATGCTGATCCTTTCTCTGCTGCCTCAGCTACAGCCCTGCTGGTTGACTTGATCTCTCTTCTAGTGAAGCCAAGGTCACGCAGCCACTTCTGGATTCTTGCTGTCTGAATGTTAGCAGCCTGCCCCCCTAATTTTGTGTCATCTACAAACTTTACTAGTTTATTTGTTATGTGCTAACCCAAATCATTAAATTAAGAACAGCAGTGGTCCCAAAACTGATTCCTCCGTAACCCAGGGGTGCAGTGCTGCCGGAGCTCAGTGGAGCACTGCTCCAGCACCTCTGTGGGGGAAAAAAAAGTCAAAATGAACAAGCGGGGAATTTAGCAGCAGCTGCATATTACATAGAGGGAATTTTACGGAAGCGGGGGTTGGGGAGAGGGGGTGGTGGCTGTTGGGGAAAATACCACTAATAATATTAGGATACTTGATCGTTTTTGGTGAAATCCTGGAGCTGTGACTTTTTTATTTAGGTATTTGTGAAATTCCTCCTCGCTCGACCCATTGTCCCAGCATACCCTGCTGTAGCCTTCTGCCATGTCACAGATCCTCAATCTCTCTCCAGCACTCATTGTTTGAGCATCGTTCACCGAGAAAATAAAAATCTTAGTTTTTTTCAAAAAGTGGCATGTCACTTGCCGAAGTGGGCCGTAAGTTCGGTAAGAACGAATCGAGCATTCGCACAATAAAGCTGAAAAAAGCTGAAATTCGTGGAAGTGTTAGTGCTACCCCTACAATGGCAAAAATTGTCTCTCTGGCTCGTGATAAAGTGCTTGCAAAGACTGAGAAAGCATTAAGTGTGTGGCTAGAGGATATGTCACAGAAGCATATCCCTGTTGATGGAAAAATTATGTGTGAAAAACCACTTAGCCTTCATGAGCACTATGGTGAGGGGGTTGAGGAGAGCGAGTGGAAGGAGTGTGAGGCTAGTAAGGGATGGCTGGCTAGCTATGTAAAGCGCTACAGCCTCAAGAACTTAAGGATCACGGGAGAATCAGCATGGCAGATGTACCAAGTATCCTATTATGGAGCCGATCGAAGCACACGCTTGAAGTCTCTCAGAAAAAAGATTGTTGATCACAGACTATCAAAAGCTCACACTGCTGGTCTAAGTGTTGAAAATATAGCTAGTGAAGATGCTCTTGAAAAATTATGTGACACCATGAATGCTTCGCATCCAAAGGCAACTTGTTCAATTTTTCGTTCTGCATATTATTTAGCTCAGAATGACAGACCATACTCTGATCACCTTGGCTTATTGGAACTTCAAAAAAAAATGGTATTGACATTGGAATTGGACTGCATTCCCACACTAGTACTACAAAGATAATTAATCACATAGCCATTAATATGAAAAAGAAAATTTGCCAGCATATCAAGCAAATAAATAGCACATTTTCTGTTCTCATTGATGAATCAACAAGCCTGAGCATTAAGACCACCCTAACAGTTTATTTGAAATGTGAAAGTGAAAAGGATGGTGATCTCCATTTTATGTTTTTAGATCTAATTGAACTGCCTGACCAGAAAGCTGCAACTATTGCTAAGCATCTATTGAACTGTCTCAGTAACCATGGGTTTGACGACTCTTACTTGAAACAGAACCTTGTAGCATTTGCTAGCGACGGGGCGAGCATAATGCTTGGTGTCAAATATGGTGTTGCTACAATTCTCAAGGAACATTACCCTAATGTGATAATTTGGCACTGTCTTAATCACAGATTAGAACTTGCAGTAGGTGATTCAGTAGCTAGCTCATTTCGAACTGTTTCATCAGTGTGGCAAAATTATGAAGCACTGTGTTTTCATTTTGAAAAAGCAATGAAGGATGAAACAAGATCTGGGAGTGTCAGAAAAACCTATGAAGGTCTGTTGAAAAGACTCTCTTCAGAACAGTTTCTATTGGACTTAGCTCTAATGTATGACACGTTGCATGAACTTGGTTTACTGTCAGAGTGTTTACAGAAACGCACTACTACGATTGTTTATGCAGACAAACTGATCCAACGGAGCATAAGATCACTGCATGGAGTGAAAGAGCAACCTGGTACAAAAACTCTAGAAGCTCAAGAGGCAGTTGAAAAGGGGAAGTTTGGAGAAATTACCTCAACAAGCAACAACAAAATTGTCTCTATTAATTATCTACAGTTTCTTACTAGCCCTATAAACAATTTGCAGCACCGCATGTTCACGGCAACATCCTTGAAAGGTCTTCAAACTTCTAAACCTCAAGGTATGTATAAATCCCTGCTAAATGAAATGTGTGTCCTTGATAAAGATAACTGGCCTGCTGAAATACCACCTAATTATGGAGAAGCTGCAATATCATCTCTCTGTAAGAGGTTTAAACTTTCTTCTTCCTCTGTAATAAATGCCTTCAGAGATTATATGGAGGATCGTGGACGCTGCGTCCCCAAGATTTACGCCCATTATTAAGCTGTTCACAAGTACTGCTATTAGTACTGCTGAGTGTGAGAGAGGATTAAGTCACATGAACTTGATAATAACAACAACACCCTCGAGAATTCTCATAAAGCATGTATCAACACTTATGTTTGTTAAACTACACGGACCTCCTCTAGTTCGGTGGAATCCTGAACCGTATGTCACATCATGGCTGCGATACTACAGATCAGCAGATGACACCAGGACAAGAGTTGCTTCAGACCACCGAACACATATTACACCTGACCCTTTGTGGAAATTATTGTGAAATTTCTCATTGGTGGCATTTGGTAAGTAGATAATTACTTTTAAAATGGTAAAGTACATGATTACTGTCATTTTTCTTTACTTGATATTATATTTTATGATAATTAATGAGTGCAACTTTGTCATATTATTATATTAAGTATTATGTATTTTACCACTATCAAATCTCCCCTTAATCTTCTGTGTTCTAGGGAATAATGTCATAACCTATTCGATCTTTTCCTATAATTCAGGTCCTCCAGATCTGGCAACATCCTTGTAAATTTTCTCTCAATATTATTCAAGATTCCCCTATACGTAGGTGTTTGAAACGCAAAATAATACGCAAAATTAGGCCTCACCAATGTCTTATAAAATTTCAACGTAACATTCCAACTCCTGTAATTAATGGATTGATTTATGAAGGCTAATGTGCCAAAGTCTATTTTTACAACCTATTTACCCGTGACACCACTTTCAAAGAATACCAGACCTCTATTCCCAGATCCTTTTTTCTACTGAAATTCTCAGTTCCCTTCTGCTCACACTGTAAGACTACCCTGGCAGGTCCTCCAGAAATGCAACACCTCACTCTTGTCTGCATCAAATTCTACCTGCCATTTACTTTAGCCCATTTTTCAAGCTGGTCCAGATCTCGTTGCAAGCCTTAATTTCCTTCCTCATTGTCCACTGCACTCCCAAACTTGGTGTCCTCTTTTTTTCATAACTAGGACTTCAAAAACTCTCAAAAAAACAAGTAATATAAACCTGTTATACTTGCCTTTTATTCTGACAGGAACATACAAACTCTGTACTCTCAAAATTTCACTTTTGAAAGCCTTCCACTTACCAAGTACACCCTTCCTAGAAAACAACCTATCCCAAATGACACTTGCCAGATCTTTTCTGAGACCATCAAAATTGTCCTTTCTCCAGTTTTGAATTTCAACCCAAAGATCAGACCTATCCTTTGCCATAATTACCTTGAAACTAAAGGCATTAAGATTACGAGATGCAAAGTGTTCCCCTTCACAAACTTGGGTCACTTTTCCTGTCTCATTCCCTAATAGGACATGCAGTATCACACTCTCTCTACATGTTGATTTAGGAAACTTCCCTGAACACATTTAACAAACCCTTTCCTATCCAGTGTTTTTCCAGTATAGGAGTCCCAGTCAATAGGTGGACAGCTAAAATCACCTACTGTCACAACCTTATGTTTCTTGCAACAGTCTGGAATCGATCTACAAATTTGCTCCTCTAAATCCTGCAATTTGTTGACTGGACTATAAATAATCCCATTCATGTGACCATACCTTTCCTGTTCCTCAGTTCTACCCACAAATCCTCACTAGACCAGCTCTTTAGTCTGTTCTGACTGAACCATGCCGTGACAGTAATGCTACCCCTCCCCTTTAATCCCTCCTGTTCTGTCATGTCTAAAACACTGGAAAACTGGAATATTGAGCTGCTAGTCCTGCCCTTCCTGCAACCAAGTCTCACTAATGGTTACAATGTCATATTTCCACATGCTGGTTCATACCCTAAGCTCATCCGCCTTTTCTACAATACTCCTTGCACTGAAATATACTCAGCTCAGAACAGTTTGATTCCTGACCTTGTATGTAGGCTTAACAACATCTGTCTTCACAATCACTCCACTACCTGCTCTGGTGCTCCGATTCCCACCCCCCTGCAAATCTTGTTTAAACCCTACCATGCAGAACTAGTAAAACTTCCAACTAGGATATTAGTTTCCTTCCAATTCAGATGTACCCTGCCCCTTCTGTACAGGTTCCACCTTCCCTGGAAGAGACCCCAATGATCATACAATCTGAAGCCTTCCCACATGCATCAACTCCTTAGCCACTTGTTGGCCATCAAGAATTTAAAATATGGAAGAAACCATTGAACTAGAATCGGTCAAGAGCAGTGGAAACAGACAAACCAATTGTCTTTGTTCTTGTCATGTGCTTGAAGAAATGGAGGCTGCCATTTTGTGAAGTTGCTCTGTAACCAACTTGTGAACTGTTTGAGAACTGATTCTTGCTCTGGGATAGAGCAATTGAACATGGACACAAGGAGTTTCTGCTATTGACCTGCTAAACCTGAGATCATTCTCAGATAAACTGTGTATTGTGTGCAGTGGCAGATTTGCAGAAGTAAATCACAAACATGAGAAAATCTACAGATATTGGAAATCTTGAGCAACACACACAAAATTCTGGAGGAACTCAGCAGATCTGGCAACATCTTTGGAAAAGAGTAAGCAGTCGTCAATTTGGGCCAGGACACCTCTTCAAGTCCTGAAGAAGGTTTTCAGTCTGAAATGTCTAATTTACACTTTTCTATAGATGCTGCCTGATCTGCTCAGTTCCTCCAGCAATTTGTGTGTGTTGCTTTGCAGGGGTAAGCTCATTATCTTGGCCCAGTATTTGAGTGACCTGATTTGCCTGGTTTGAACAAAAGAAGTTGTGCAGTCCAATGGGAAGGTGTTATAAATTAGATGACCCTTAGCCAATAACTCTGAAATGTAACATATGAACTGGTAAGGAGTGAATATGAAAGCAGGGGCTTCGAATGCAAAGTAACAACAATTCCGGAGATTAACCATCACAAGGAAGAACACCCTTGCCAGGGGTTGGGAGAGGAAGCATTGATTATCTGGCCAATGGGAAATCCTCTGTTTCCATGTTATATATGGGAGAAATTGTCCGAGTGAGTATTGGCAGAAAGGGAACAGTAGAATTCATGTCCTAAGTTGCTGATCTGGGTCAACAGAGTTAAATTGTTGTTTGTGCAAAGGCAATAAAGTGCAAGTTTCAATTAAGTGCTGCGTAGTGAATTTCCTAATCTAGTTCCATTGATGAATGGTCAATACATGCGTTACAGTGTATGATCTTCCTATTTATCGCCTCACTAGCACCTGACATGGGTAGCAATCCTGAGATCACAACCCTGGAGGTCCTGTACTTCAGATTAGCACTTAACTCCCTGAACTCACTCTGCAGGACCTCAGCACCCATCCGACCTATGTCATTGGTCCTGACATTGACCACAGCATCTGGGAACTCACCCTCCCACTTAAGAATGCTGTAGACTTAATACAAGATGTCTGAGATCCTGGCATCCAGGAGGCAGCAAACCATTCTCATTCTCATCCACAGAACTTTCTTTCTGTTCCCCTAATCAACAAATCCCCTGTCACTACAGCTTGTCCCTTCTGAGCCTCTGAGCCAGACTCAGTGCCAGAGACCTGGCTGCTGTGGCTTTTCTCTGCTATATAACCATATAACAATTATAGCACAGAAACAAGCCATCTCGGCCCTTCTAGTCCGTGCCGAACGCTTACTCTTACCTAGTCCCACTGATCTGCACTCAGCCCATAACCCTCCATTCCTTTCCTGTCCATATACCTATCCAATTTTTCTTTAAATGACAATATCAAACCTGCCTCTACCACTTCTACTGGAAGCTCGTTCCACCACTGCCACCGATCTCTGAGTAAAGAAGTTCCCCCTCGTGTTACCCCTAAATTTTTGCCCCCTAACTCTCAATTCGTGTCCTCTTCTTTGAATTTCCCCTACTCTTAATGGAAAAAGCCTATCCATGTCAACTCTATCTATCCCCCTCACAATTTTAAATACCTCTATCAAGTCCCCCCATCAACCTTCCACACTCCAAAGAATAAAGACCTAACTTGTTCAACCTTTCTCTGTATCTCAGGCGCTGAAACCCAGGTAACATTCAAGTAAATCTTCTCCATACTCTTTATTTTGTTGACATCTTTCCTATAATTCGTTGACCAGAACTGTACACAATACTCCAAATTTGTCCTTACCAATGCCTTGTACAATTCTAACATACATTCCAACTCCTATACTCAATGCTCTGATTTATAAAGGCCAGCATAACAAAAGCTTTCTTCACCACACTACCTACATGAGATTCCACCTTCAGGGAACTATGCACCATTATTTCTAGATCCCTCTGTTCTACTGCATTCCTCAATGCCCTACCATTTACCATGTATGTCCTATTTTGATTAGTCCTACCAAAATGTAGCACCTCACACTTATCAGCATTAAACTCCATCTGCCATCTTTCAGCCCACTCTTCTAACTGGCCTAAGTCTCTCTGCAAGCTTTAAAAACCTGCTAGGTCATTCCTCCCAACAGTATCCAAAGCAGTATACTTCTTGTTGAGGGGAAAGGCCACAGAGGTACTCTGCACTGGCTCCGCTCCTGATCTGTGTCCTGCAGGTTGGGTGCAAATGTATGTCCTGTTTATCAATACCTCAGCCTCCCAAATGATCTGGAGTTCATCCAGTTCCAGCTTCAACTCCTTAACATGGGTGCACTTCTTGTAGGTGTAGCCATCAGGGACACTGGAGGTCTTCCTGCCTTCCCATATCCTGCAAGGGATGCATTCCACTATCCTGTCTGGCATACCCACTGCCCTAAATGTACAACAAGAAAGAAAGAATAAATATCAAAAAAAGCCAAATCCTACGCCTCACCTCACCAAAGCCTTGATGAACCAAAGCCTCATTTCCCTACTCCCACACTGGTCCACTCACACAATGGCCACTGCACTTAAAATCAACTTCTTTTTATTGACCCTTGCCAAGTACCTAATTATGCACAATCTGATGTCTCCTCGGCGACTGAGATGCTCCAAATGTGCCGACTGCCCCCACTTGACTCATTTAAACTCTCTCTCCCTCTGCAGAACCCGATATCTCCTTGGGACTGTGGTGCACAAAAGTTCTTTCCTGCTGATTAGTGATGTTCTGCACCCCACCATTCTCCTTGTATCATGGGCACAAAGTCTATAATACCTACACACAGTCATGGTATTGATGGATTGTGTATGGAAGTTAATGACACTTAAGTTACAGAGGTCAGGGCAGACTTTCCTCATTGGTTAGCATCAGGCATAGCCAACTCCATTTGAATATAGTGGCAGCTTTCAATAGTGGAAGAGTCTAGGACTCTGCTGAAGTCCACTGGGGAAGACACAGACTTCTTTAGGTTTTGCAGCTCCTAGACTAGGAAATCTGCCTCTGGGTTTGTATTAAGTTAGCTTTCCTGTGTGATTACTGGCCTCACTTCATTTAATGGGAAGAATAGAAATCCATATAAGGGTTTTATGACATTTTTATTTGACATGTGATTTAAATGCAATTAATTCTTTTAACTAAGTCGGACTGTCTTAGAGTGATATGCCTTTGACCCAACAAGTCCATACTGGATGCATTCTCTCTGCTAGCCCCAGTGTCCACATTTGGCCCATAACCTGCCAAGCTTCCCTCCACCATGTACCTGTCCAAATGCCCCTTAAATATTGCAATTGCATCTGCCTTAACTACTTCCTCTAGCAACTCACTCCAGGTACTCACTACCTGCTGTGTCATGAAGTCACCTCTCGGGTCACATCTTATCTGGTATCCGTGCTCTTTTGTTTTCAACTCCCTATCACTGGGGAAAATGATGATACCCATCCACCTTATCCATATCCCTCACAGTTTTATATATTTCTGTGATGTCACTCCTCAATCTCCTGCGCTCCAGAGAATAAAGATCCAGCACAGTCAACCTCTCCCTATAACTTACGTCCTTTAGTCCAGTCAGCATCCTTGTAAGTCTCTTCTGTAACTTCTCCAGCTTGACAATGTCTTTCGTATGGGAGGGTGACCAAAATTGGACACAATATTCCAAGTGCAGTCTCAGAAATAACTAAAACAATAAAATGCTGGAGAGGTATTTCCTCCTCTATTTCTTATTGTGGATTCAGCCTCAATCCTTTTCAGCCCTGATGAATGTTATTGGCCCAAAGCATCCACTGTTTATTATCCTCCATAGATGCTGCCTAACTTGCTGAGTACCTTCAGCATTTTGTGTGTGATGCTCAAGATCTCTTTGCAATTCACTGTAACCTGCTTCACTATAAATAAAAACCATTAATTCAGTATAATCAGCAGACTTCTAACCCTAAATCATTTATATAAATCGTGATAATGAAGGTCTCATCAGTGACTTATGGGGCACCCCACTAGATACTGGCATCCAGTCATTGGATTGACCTTCAACCATCACGTACTGCTTCATAACAACAAGCCAATTCTGAGTCTATATTGCTAGTTCCCCCTCAATCCCGAGCCACCTAACCTTCCAGACCAGTCTTCCATGTGGGACCTTATCACAGGCCTTACTAAACTACATATAGAAATCATCTGCTACCCTACTTATACCCTTTGTTACCTCTTGGAAAACTGGAAAGTTTCATTGGACATCACCTCCCACACAATACTCCCAATCAAGCCTTGACTATTGAAATGAAGGAAGATCTTATCCTTCAGAATTCCCTGCAAGTAACATCCCTACAATTGAAGGCAGGTTCACGCTAACCTTCTTGAAAAATGGAATAACTTTAGCCAGCCTCCAGTCCATAAGACCGTAAGTGATAAAATAAGAATTAGGCCACTCAGCCAATCTGAATCCGAGTCTGCTCGAACAGTTCATCATGGCAGATCCATTTTCCCTCTCAACCCCATTCTCCTACCTTTACTTTATACTTTATTGTCGCCAAACAATTGGTACTAGAATGCACAATCATCACAGCAATATTTGATTCTGCGCTTCACACTCCCTGGATTAATCAAAGTATTGAGTATAAGAGCTGGAATAGAACCATAGAAACCATAGAAACTACAGCACAGAAACAGGCCTTTTGGCCCTTCTTGGCTGTGGCGAACCATTTTCTGCCTAGTCCCACTGACCTGCACACGGACCATATCCCTCCATACACCTCCCATCCATGTATCTGTCCAATTTATTCTTAAATGTTAAAAAAGAACCCACATTTATCACCTCGTCTGGCAGCTCATTCCATACTCCCACCACTCTCTGTGTGAAGAAGCCCCCGCTAATGTTCCCTTTAAACTTTTCCCCCCTCACCCTTAACCCATGTCCTCTGGTTTTTTTCTCCCCTTGCCTCAGTGGAAAAAGCCTGCTTGCATTCACTCTATCTATACCCATCATAATTTTATATACCTCTATCAAATCTCCCCTCATTCTTCTACACTCCAGGGAATAACGTCCTAACCTATTCAACCTTTCTCTGTAACTGAGTTTCTCAAGTCCTGGCAACATCCTTGTAAACCTTCTCTGCACTCTTTCAACCTTATTTATATCCTTCCTGTAATTTGGTGACCAAAACTGAACTCAATACTCCAGATTCGACCTCACCAATGCCTTATACAACCTCCTCATAACATTCCAGCTCTTATACTCAATACTTTGATTAATAAAGGCCAATGTACCAAAAGCTCTCTTTACGACCCTATCTACCTGTGACGTTACTTTTAGGGAATTTTGTATCTGTATTCCCAGATCCCTCTGTTCCACTGCACTCCTCAGTGCCTTACCATTAACCCTGTATGTTCACCTCGGTTTGTCCTTCCAACGTGCAATACCTCACACTTGTCTGTATCAAACTCCATCTGCCATTTTTCAGCCCATTTTCCCAGCTGGTCCAAGTCCCTCTGCAGGCTCTGAAAACCTTCCTCACTATCTACTACACCTCCAATCTTTGTATAATCAGCAAATTTGCTGATCCAATTTACCACATTATCATCCAGATCATTGATATAGATGACAAATAACAATGGACCCAGCACTGATCCCTGTGGCACACCACTAGTCACAGGCCTCCACTCAGAGAAGCAATTCTCTACCACCACTCTTCAGCTTCTTCCATTGAGCCAATGTCTAATTCAATTTACCACCTCTCCATGTATACCTAGTGACTGAATTTTCCTAACTAACCTCCCATGCGGGACCTTGTCAACGGCCTTACTGAAGTCCATGTAGACAATATGCTCTGCCTTCCCTTCATCCACTCTCCTGGTAACCTCCTCAAAAAACTCCAATAGATTGGTCAAACATGACCTACCACGCACAAAGCCATGTTGACTCTCCCTGATAAGTCCCTGTCTATCCAAATGCTTGTAGATTCTGTCTCTTAGTACTCCCTCCAATAACTTACCTACTACCGATGTTAAACTTACTAGCCTATAATTTCCTGGATTACTTTTCGATCCTTTTTTAAACAACGGAACAACATGAGCCACTCCCCAATCCTCCGGCACCTCACCTGTAGACAGCGACATTTTAAATATTTCTGCCAGGGCCCCTGCAATTTCAACACTAGTCTCCTTCAAGGTCCGAGGGAACACCCTGTCAGGTCCCGGGGATTTATCCACTTTAATTTTCCTCAAGACAGCAAGGACCTCCTCCTTTTTGATCTGTATAGTTTCCATGATCTCACTACTTGTTTCCCTTAATTCCATGGACTTCATGCCAGTTTCCCTAGTAAGTACAGACGCAAAAAACCTATTTAAGATCTCCCCAATTTCCTTTGGTTTCGCACATAGCCGACCACTCTGATCTTCAAGAGGACCAATTTTATCCCTTACAATCCTTTTGCTCTTGATATACCTGTAAAAGCTCTTAGGATTATCCTTCTCTTTGACTGCCAAGGCAACCTTATGTCTTCTTTTAGCCCTCCTGATTTCTTTCTTAAGTATTTTCTTGCACTTCTTATACTCCTCAAGCATCTTATTTACTCCCTGCTTCCTATACATGTCATACAACTCCCTCTTCTTCTTTATCAGAGTTGCAATATCCCTTAAGAACCAAGGTTCCTTATTCCTATTCACTTTGCCTTTAATCCTGACAGGAATATACAAATTCTGCACTCTCAAAATTTCACCTTTGAAGGCTTCTCACCTACTGATCACATCCTTGCCAGAGAACAACCTGTCCCAATCCACGCTTTTTAGATCCTTTCTCATTTCTTCAAATTTGGCCTTCTTCCAGTTAAGAACCTCAACCCTAGGACCAGATCTATCCTTGTCCATGATCAAGTTGAAACTAGTGGTGTTATGATCACTGGAACCAAACTGCTCCCCTACACAGACTTCTGTCACTTGTCCTAACTTGTTTCCCAACAGGAGATCCAATATTGCATTCCCTCTAGTTGGTCCCTCTATATATTGATTTAGAAAACTTTCCTGAACACATTTTACAAACTCTGAACCATCTAGACCCCTAACAGTATGGGAGTCCCAATATATATATGGAAAATTAAAATCCCCTACCACCACAACCACCACCACAATGTTATGATGAGGTTGTATAAGGCATTGGTGAGGCCGAATCTAGAGTATTGTGTTCAGTTTCGGTCACCAAATTACAGGAAGGATATAAATAAGGTTGAAAGAGTGCAGAGAAGGTTTACAAGGATGTTGCCGGGACTTGAGAAACTCAGTTACAGAGAAAGGTTGAATAGGTTAGGACTTTATTCCCTGGAGCGTAGAAGAATGAGGGGAGATTTGATAGAGGTATATAAAATTATGATGGGTATAGATAGAGTGAATGCAAGCAGGCTTCTTCTGCTGAGGCAAGGGGAGAAAAAAATCAGAGGACATGGGTTAAGGGTGAGGGGAGAAAAGTTTAAAGGGAACATTAGCGGGGGCTTCTTCACACAGAGAGTGGTGGGAGTATGGAATGAGCTGCCAGACGAGGTGGTAAATGCGAGTTCTTTTTTAACATTTAAAAAGAAATTGGACAGATACATGGATGGGAGGTGTATGGAGGGATATGGTCTGTGTGCATGTCAGTGAGACTAGGCAGAAAATGGTTCGGCACAGCCAAGAAGGGCCAAAAGGCCTGTTTCTGTACTGTAGTTTTTCTATGGTTTCTATTACAAATATTAACTATTAAAAATATTTAAAATAGTTAAGATTAGTAAATATTAAAAATTTAAATTATAAATCATAAATAGAAAATAGAAAAATGGGAACTAAGGTAGTGCAAAAAAACTGAGAGGCAGGTCCGGATATTTGGAGGGTACGGCCCAGATCTGGGTCAGGATCCGTTCAGCAGTCTTATCACAGTTGGAAAAAAGCTGTTCCCAAATCTGGCCATACAAGTCTTCAATCTCCTGAACTTTCTCCCGGAGGGAAGAGGGACGAAAAGTGGCTGGGTAGGTCAGGTCCTTGATTATCCTGGCAGCACTGCTCCAACAGCGTGCGGTGTAAAGTGAGTCCACAGACGGAAGATTGGTTTGATTAGTTTGTGTGATGTGCTGCTCCATGTTCACGATCTTCTGCAGCTTCTTTCAGTCTTGGACAGGACAACTTCCATACCAGGTTGTGATGCACCCTAGCAGAATGCTTTCTACGGTGCATCCATAAAAATTAGTGAGGATTTTAGGGGACAGGCCAAATTTCTTTAGTTTTCTCAGGAAGCAAAGGCGCTGGTGGACCTTCTTGGCAGTGAACTCTGCTTGGTTGGCCCAAGTCAGGTCATTTGTGATATTGACCCCAAGGAACTTAAAGCTTTTGACCTATTCCACTTGCGCACCACCGATGTAAATTAGGTCGTGCGGTCTGCTACTCCTTCTGAAGTCAACAACCAATTTCTTCATCTTGCTGACGTTGAGGGATAGGTTATTGTCTTCGCACCATGCCACCTGGTTCTTAATTTCCCCTCTGTACTCAAACTCATCATTACCCAAAATACGGCCTTCTCTCCATAACCTTTCATGCCCTGACTAATGAAGAACATATCAACCTTTGCCATAAATACATTCAATGGCCTGGCCTCCACAGCATGCTGGGACAACAATTTCACCACCCCCTTGCTAAAGAAATTCCTTCGCATCTCTGTTCTAAATTGACATCCCTCTGTTCTTGGTGTGTGCCCTCTGGTCCTCATAGGAAGTGTCCTCTCCACATACACTCTATCTAGACCTTTCAACGTTCGATAGGTTTCAATGAAATCCTACCTCACTTCAGCAAGTACCTGTACCAGAGCCATAAAAACTTCTCAAATGTTAATCCATTAATTCCTGTAATCATTCTCGTGAACCTCCTTTAAATCCTCTCTAATGTCAACAATTCTTTCTTATATAACACCCTGGTTAAGATTTCTACTGCTATGCTGTAGGCATTTCATTTTAGCAATTTTCTGCGAAAGCAGTGTGTCCTGCATAGAGTGTTTTGGTTTTGGCTAGAGATAAGACACCAGTTGTTCAACTTAGGAATGTTGTGTCAGGCAATTAGGATAGAGGGATTGGAACGAGGTTTAGAGAGAGTGGGGCAGAGAGCATTTTGTGATGTATAGTAGTCTGGTTTGGGGTGTTTTGGTGGGAGTTGCAGAGAGGGACAGAAGACATGATACCACAGAATGCCGTTGGAAGGACAGTTTCCTTTGCAAGAAGTGCTTTGTGCAGACGAATGACTCCAAAGAGGAATGACAATAAGAGAGAGAGAGAGAGATCGCTCAACATGGTCTTTGAGGGGAGTTCGAATATGCGGCGGGTGCCCATAGCTACACCTTTAGTTTGGAGGAAGTGGGAGGAGCCAAAGGAGAAATTATTAAGAGTAAGGACTAATTCCGCTGGACGGAGCAGAGTGGTGGTAGAGGGGAACTGATTAGGTCTGGAATCCAAAAAGAAGCGTAGAGCTTTGAGACCTTCCTGATGGGGGATGGAAGTATATAGGGACTGGACATCCATGGTGAAAATAAAGCGGTGGGGGCCAGGGAACTTAAAATCATCAAAAAGTTTAAGAGCGTAACTTAAAATCATCGAAAAGTTTAAGAGCGTAACTTAAAATCATCGAAAAGTTTAAGAACGTAACTTAAAATCATCCTATGCTTATCATCCTAATCCTAGCTATGCCTGCCTTGTTGTTGGCTTTGTGGAACAATCTATGTTCCGTGCCTATTCTGGTATCTGTCCCCCACTTTTCCTTTGCTACATCGACGACTGCATTGGCGCTGCTTCCTGCACGCATGCAGAGCTCGTTGACTTCATTAACTTTGCCTCCAACTTTCACCCTGCCCTCAAGTTTACCCGGTCCATTTCTGACATCTCCCTCCCCTTTCTAGATATTTCTGTCTCTGTCTCTGGAGACAGCTTATCCACTGATGTCTAATATAAGCCTACTGACTCTCACAGCTATCTGGACTATTCCTCTTCTCACCATATCTCTTGTAAAAACGCAATCCCCTTCTCGCAATTCCTTCGTCTCCGTCGCATCTGCTCTCAGGATGAGGCTTTTCATTCTAGGAAGAGGGACATGTCTTCCTTTTTTAAAGAAAGGGGCTTCCCTTCCTCCACTATCAACTCTGCTCTTAAACGCATCTCCCCCATTTCACGTACATCTGCTCTCACTCCATCCTCCCACCACCCCACTAGGAATAGGGTTCCCCTGGTCCTCACCTACCACCCCACCAGCCTCCGGGTCCAACATATTATTCTCCGTAACTTCCGCCACCTCCAACGGGATCCCACCACTAAGCACATCTTTCCCTCCCCCCCCCCCCTGCATTCTGCAGGGATCGCTCCCTACGCAACTCCCTTGTCCATTCGTCCCCCCCATCCCTCCCCACTGATCTCCCTCCTGGCACTTATCCGTGTAAGCGGAACAAGTGCTACACATGCCCTTACACTTCCTCCTTTACCACCATTCAGGGCCCCAGACAGTCCTTCCAGGTGAGGCAACACTTCACCTGTGAGTCGGCTGGGGTGATATACTGTGTCCGGTGCTCCCGATGTGACCTTTTATATATCGGTGAGACCCGACGCAGACTGGGAAACCGCTTTGCTGAACATCTACACTCCGTCCGCCAGAGAAAGCAGGATCTCCCAGTGGCCACACATTTTAATTCCACATCCCATTCCCATTCTGACATGTCTATCTACGGCCTCCCCTACTGTAAAGATGAAGCTACACTCAGGTTGGAGGAACAACACCTTATATTCTGTCTGGGTAGCCTCCAACCTGATGGCATGAACATCGACTTCTCTAACTTCCGCTAATACCCCACCTCCCCCTTGTACCCCATCTGTTACTTATTTTTATACACACATTCTTTCTCTCACTCTCCTTTTTCTTCCTCAGTCCCTCTGAATATACCTCTTGCCCATCCTCTGGGTCCTCCCCCCCCTTGTCTTTCTTCCCGGACCTCCTGTCCCATGATCCTCTCGTATCCCTTTTGCCTATCACCTGTCCAGCTCTTGGCTCCATCCCTCCCCTCCTGTCTTCTCCTATCATTTTGGATCTCCCCCTCCCCCTCCAACTTTCAAATCCCTTACTCACTCTTCCTTCAGTTAGTCCTGACGAAGGGTCTCGGCCTGAAACGTCGACTGCACCTCTTCCTAGAGATGCTGCCTGGCCTGCTGTGTTCACCAGCAACTTTTATGTGTATTGCTTGAATTTCCAGCATCTGCAGAATTCCTGTTGTTTGCATCTAACCCTAGACATATTGTTTACAGAGGTGGCCTTCTCACTGTTGAGACATGTGGCTGTTAGCTGAGTTCGCTATTGAGCCAAGTTTGCCTATGAGCCTGGTGAGAGGGTTACACTTAGAAAGGGGGCTCAAAACTGTTCATAACACTCCAAGTGAGGCCTCACCAGTGCCTTATAAAACCTCAGTACTACATCCTTGCTTTTACATTCTATTCCTCTTTAAATGAATGCCAACATTGCATGTGCCTTCCTCACCACCAACTCAACTATATGTTAACCTTTAGGGATGATGAGGTGGTAAATTGGATTAGTAAATATGCAGATGATACTAAGATAGGTGGCGTTGTGGATAATGAAGTAGGTTTTCAAAGCTTGCAGAGAGATTTGGGCCAGTTAGAAGAGTGGGCTGAAAGATGGCAGATGGAGTTTAATGCTGATAAGTGTGAGGTGCTACATTTTGGTAGGACTAATCAAAATAGGACATACATGGTAAATGATAGGGCATTGAAGAATGCAGTAGAACAGAGGGATCTAGGAATAATGGTGCATAGTTGCCTGAAGGTGGAATCTCATGTGGATAGGGTGGTGAAGAAAGCTTTTAGTATGCTGGCCTTTATAAATCAGAGTATTGAGTATAGGAGTTGGGATGTAATGCTAAAATTGTACAAGGCATTGGTGAGGCCAAATTTGGAGTATTGTATACAGTTCTGGTCACCAAATTATAGGAAAGATGTCAACAAATAGAGTACAGAAGAGATTTACTAGTATGTTACCTGGGTTTCAGCACTTAAGTTACAGAGAAAGGTTGAACAAGTTAGGTCTTTATTCTTTAGAGCGTAGAAGGTTGAGGGAGGACTTGATAGAGGTATTTAAAATTATGAGGGGGATAGATAGAGTTGACGTAGATAGGCTTTTTCCATTGAGAGTGGGGGAGATTCAAACAAAAGGACATGAGTTGAGAGTTAAGGGGCAAAAGTTTAGGGGTAACATGAGGGGGAAATTCTTTAGTCAGAGAGTGGTAGCAGTGTGGAATGAGATTCCAGCAGAAGTGGTAGAGGCAGGTTCGACTTTGTCATTAAAAAAAATTGGATAGGTATATGGACAGGAAAGGAATGGAGGGTTATGGGCTGAGTGCAGCTAGACTAGGTGAGAGTAAGTGTTCGGCACAGACTAGAAGGGCCAAGATGGCCTGTTTCCGTGCTGTAATTGTTTTATGGTTATATTACTGTATGAGGACTCCCAATTCCCTTTGCACCTCAGAGTTTTAAATTTCCTGGCTGGTTAGAAAGTAGTCTGTGTTTTTGTTCCTTCTACTAAACTGCATGTCCATACGTTTCCCCACACTGTATTACATCTGTCATCTCTTTCCCCATTCTCTTAATCTGTCTAAATTTTTCTGTAGTCTCTCCATTTCCTCAAAACTATCTTCTCCTCCACCTAGCTTTGTATCTTCCACAAACCTGGCCATAAGGACATCAATTCTATCATCCAAATCATTGACATATAACATAAGAAAAGCAGTCCCTGCAGAACACCACTAGTCATAAGCAGCCAGCCATAAAAGGCCTCCTTTATTCCCACTCTTTGTCTCCTACTAATCAGCCAATCCTCTATCTGTGCTAATATCTTTCCTGTAATACCATGGAACCTTATCTTGTTAAGTAGTCTCATGTGTGGCTCCTTGTCAAAAGCATTCTGAAAATCCAAGTACATAACATCCACTGATTCCCCACTTGTTATTTGCCCAAAGATTTCCAATGGATTTTTCAGGCAAAATTTTCCCTTAAGGAAATCATGCTGATTTTGGTCTATTTTATAATACTCCCCCAAGTACCCTGAGACCTCATCTTTAACAATCCACATCAACTTTTTCCCAACTAGTAACTTAGCCTATAATTTCCTTTCTTCTGCCTCTCTCCCTTCTTGAGGAGCGGAGTAACATTTGCAATTTTGCAGTCCTGCAGAGCCATGCAAGAATCTATTGATTCTTGAAATATCATTACTAATACTAATACTTCCACTATTTCTTTAGCTATATTATTCAGAACATTGGGGTGTAGTCCATCTGATATAGGTGACTTATCTACCTTCAAATTTTCAGCTTCCTAAGCACCTTCTCCTTAGTAATACAAATTGAACTCACTTCTGCCCTCTGACTCTCTTGAACTTCCAGCATACTGCTAGTGTCTTCCACAGTGAACACAGATGCAAAATATACATTTAGTTGTCCACCATTTCCTTGTCCTTCATTGCTCTATTACATGCATTAGCTTTTGCTTTTATGGTGTTCTTGACTTCCCCTATCAGCCACGGTTCCAGCATCCTGCCTTTCAAACATTTCTTCTCCTTTGGGATGTATCTATCCTGCACCTTCCGAATTTCTCCCAGAAACTCCAGCCATTGCTGTTCTGCCATCATCCCTGCTAATGTTTCCTTGCAATCAACTTTGGCCAGCTCCCCTCTCATGCCTCACTAATTCCCTTTACTCCAGTGTAATATTAATGTATCAGACTTCAGCTTCTTCCTCTCAAATTGCAGGGTGAATTTTATCATATGTTCATTCACTCCTAAGGGTTCATTTACCTTAAACTCCCTAATCAAATTCAGTTCATTATACAGCACCTAATCCAGACTTGCCTTTCCCCGAGTGGGCACAACCACAAGCTGCTGTAAAAACCCTTCTTATAGGCATTCTACAAATTACCTCTCGGTACCAACCTGATTTTCCCAAGTGGCCTGGATATTGAAATCTCTGATAACTACCATAACGTTGCCTTTTTGACATGCATTTTTTATCTCCCATTATAATTTGTAGACCATGTCCTGGCTACTACTTGAAGGCCTGTATATAACTCCTATCAGGGTATTTTTAACCTTGCAGTTTCTTAACTCTACCCACAAGGATTCTACATTTTCTGATCCTATATCACTTCTTTCTAAGGATTAGAATTAATTTTTAACCAACTGAGCCACTCTATCCCCTCTGCCTACCTGCCTGTCTTTTTGATACAAGGTGTATCCTTGGATGTTAAGCTCCCAACTGTGTTCTCCTTTCATTTACGACTCAGTGATGCCCACAGTGTCATGAACACCGATCTCTAAGTGCGTTGCAAGATCATTCACCTTATTCCCTGTACTGCAGTCTTCTGGAATGTCACCAGTAGCTAATGATGAAGCAAATATCTGTACAAAGCAGTCTGTTAATGTACTTCAGGAGAAAAGAAAAAAAAGCATCCCAGAGAAATTGCTGCCTTTATTCCGGGGAAATGCTTCCATGGAAACTTTTTGACTTGAAGGATGTTGGCTTAATTCTCTTCTGTTTTGTGTTTCATAGAACATAGACTCTGGGGCCTTCCATTGGCCGAGACTGGCCGTGGATGTTGCGTGACAACTGTCTGTGATGTGCAAGCCAATACACAAATAAGCTGCTGCCCATGCAGCAGGCTCCACCTCTCCAGGTAGTCGATGAATCCAAAGGAATGGTAGAGACCGATACAGGTTGACATCAGCAGCATCACAGGAGTTAACAGTCAACATTGAACTCAATATAGGACTGCCTTAGGGACTTTGGCTCCAGATTTTTCCTTGAGCTTACAGCCGAAGCCTTACCCAAGAGTGGGTATAGCCGGAAGGCAGCAGTTTGAGATCAGAGTTTTCCTTCTCCTAGCTGAGCTGCCAACCACAGTTGACGAACCCCATCTGCCCAAAGCGACTTGTATTAAGGTGCCAGCAACCCACCTTTGCTCCTTCTCCTGTCAAAGATACAGCATAGTATACGCCCTTCAGCTCACAATGTTGTGCTGACCATTTAAAGTACTCCAAGGTCAATTTAACCCATTGCTCCTACATAACCAGGCATTTTTCTTCCATCCATGTGCTTACTCGAGAGTCTCTTAGATGATGCTAATGTACCTGCCTCCACTGCGTTCCTTGTCAGTGCAATCCATGTACTCATTGCTCTAGTATAAGTTTTTATTTATTTTTTATTTATTTAGAGATATAGTGTGGAACAGGCCCTTCTAGCCCAATAACTCGCAATGCCCAGCAACCCACCTATTTAACCCTAGCTTAACCACAGAACAATTTACAATCAGCAATGAACCTATTAACCGATACGTCTTTGGAATGTGCGAGGAAACCGGAAGCCAAAGGACACATTCGCGGGAAGAAAGTGCAAATTCTTTACAGACCGTGTCGGACCTGAACACGAACTCCGAACCCCCAAGCTGCAATAGTGTCACACTAACCCCAACGCTACCATGGTGCCCTACCTCCGACACCCCCCACCCCATATTTTCCAGCAATCATCTTAAATGGCTGTGTATTAGCCATTTCTACCCGGAGAAAAAGACTCTGGATTTCCACTCAATCTGTGCCTCCTATCATCCTGTACACCTCTATCAAGTCATTTCTCAACCTTCTTTGCTCCAAAATGAAGAGCCGTACCCATCTTCACATGACCTATCCTCATAAAACCTATCCTCTTAAGCCTCCTAGCAGAAGAAAAGCATGATCCAACAGGCAACTGCAGGGTCACCAAAGGCTCTGTCCTGACAATAACTTTTTCCAAGGACACGGACTGCAGCAGGTGGGACACTAAGTAATATAATTACTAGCTAATTAGTTATAAAATTGCCCAGATGCCACTACATCGCTTCAAGGATATTTCAGAAATCAGATTTTTGCATCAATGAGATACATAACAGGAAATAAAAATAACAGGTTTAGAAAGCCAGGTAGTGATGGTACAGCAATCAAACTAATTGGACCTTAAATGTAATTAATCTGTCCTTTGCAGAATTGGAAATAATTGGAAGTTACAAGTTTGGAAATATGAATTGATAGCCCTGATGAAAGGTTATCGGTTTAAAATGCCAAATTGTCATTACACAGAGAGCAGTGAGCACCTGGAATGAGCTGACAGAGGAAGTGATAGAGGCGGGTATCTTTGCAACATTTAAAAGGCATAGGTACATGAAGGGGGCGACTTGTAAAGTTATGGGCCAAATGCAGACAACTGGGACTAGCAGGCAGGGTGCTGAGGTCAGCATAGATCACAGTTGGGCCGAAGGGTATGTTTCTGCATTGTGTTTTTCTATGATTTAATGACCCCATTTGTGCTGCTTCATTGGTTGAATATTTTCAATGTTTTTGTGTTTAAAATCAAAAGAGCAGAGTGAGTCCATTGGAGATTATACTGTGGCATTGAAAATCCTTTCAATACATCACGGCTTCAGGGAGTTACTTAATATAGATGAGCTGGTGTTAATTAATTGATGAGAAATTTCTCAGTGCACCTGAGATGACTTTTAAGAAAGCCTCTGTGGAGATGGCAGCATTAAATGCTTAAGTGTTTCATCTACCCCAGCTGGGCAATCCTGTGGTTTAGTATAACACTATTATAGCATCAACAACCCAGGTTCAATTCCTCCGCGGTCTGTACGTTCTCCTAGTGACCACGTATATTTCCTCCTGATGCCTTAGTATCCTCCCTCATTCCAAAGACATGGGGGTTAGTAGATTAATCATGGATGTAATTAGGTGGTGTGAACTTGTTGGGCTGGAGATGCCTGCTACTATGCTAGATCGCTAAATAAAATATAAAATATAAATCATCACAGAGATGTTCCACAAAATCTAAGATGTTAGCATGGGTCACCTCAATGCCTGTGTATGATTTGTTGAACATGGGGTGGCTGATGCGTGGACAGCCACATACCATTAAATAAACTGCATTCTCAACAATATAAGTAACACACATTTTTACACAAAGAAACACAATTAGATCAAAGAAAAAGACAAAGTCTATTTTACAAAAGGTGATTGAAGAGGCCATTCTGCTGCTAAACTCTAGTAATTTGTTTGGCCTCTTAAAGGAAAGTAGATGCTTTTGAACCTGATGTTGTGGGACTTCATGCTTCTGGTAGCTGTAAGAAGATGAGGGTGTGGATCTTTGATGATCAAGGGTTCTCAACAGGGTCCAAGGACCCCTTGCTTAATAGTGTTGGTCCCTGGCACAAAACAGGTTGAAGTCCCCTGTTGATGATGAATGTGTAGCTGTTGAGGCAGTGCCTCCTGTTGTTGCTACTGACAGTAGGGAGGGATATGCCTGTGATGTATTGAGTACAGCTCACTAGTCTCTGTACTTCTTGCATTCCTCTACATTTGAACTGCTGTACCAGACCATGAGGCAACCAATTAGAATACCTTAAATAGTACATTTGTGGAAGTTTGTTACAGTGTTTAGTGACAAGGTAAACCTCCCTAACCTTCTAAGAAGGCAAAGATGCTGGCCTAATTTCCTCAAGATTGCATCAATGTGCTGGGTCCAGGACAGTTAAGTTCAATTGTTATTTAACAACTAATTGAAACAACATTCCTGTAGGGTTAAGGTGCAAAACACAGAGATAAAGTCACACACGCATATATAGACAGAGAGACAGCGAATATTGACAGGTCATCTGACAGGATGCAAGTAAGAGACTTCGTGACACAGGTCCCCCTTCCAGCACTCATCATCATTATGTGCCATATCATATGACATAGGTGATCATGATTGTTCTTGGCAATTTTTTCTGCAGAGTGGTTTGCCATTGCCACCTTCTGGGCAGTGTCTTTACAAGTCAGGTGGTCCTAGCCATTATCAATACTCTTCAGAGATTGTCTGCCTGGTGTTAGTGGTTGCATAACCAGGACTTCTGATATGCACCAGCTGCTCATACGACCATCCACCACTGCTCCCATGGCTTCACATGACCCTGATCGGAGGGTGGGGGCTAAACTGGTGCTACACATTGCCCAATGGTGACCTGCAGGTAGTGGAGGGAAGGAGTACCTTTGGTGGAGTTGTATCTCCACGTCACCACCAATTTACAGCATTGCAAAGGCCCACGTGGCCGGGGAGTGACCAATGATGATTGATCATGGCAACTTGGTCAATATTCTTTTGCAACGGTCCAAAAGGTCACTGGGAGGAAAATTACATCATTTCAAGTGGTCCTGATGAGACAAGGATAATTCAGTCAATAGTGCCCTCTTTAATTTCCCAGAGGGACACAAAACAACCTTGAAATATTCACAATCATGTCGTCTTCTCAAAAAAAATAATCAATTTTCAATTGCATAACTCTGAAGAATCATGATAGTGCAATTGCATCTCTCAACCAATATTCTGTAAAGATTATAGAAACTCAAATAACACTGTAGAACATAGAACATAGAACAGTACAGCACAGTACAGGCCCTTCGGCCCATAATGTTGTGCCGACCCTCACACCCGGCCTCCCATATAAGCCCCCACCTTAAATTCCTCCATATACCTGTCTAGTAGTCTCTTAAACTTCACCAGTGTATCTGCCTCCACCACTGACTCACGCAGTGCATTCCACGCACCAACCACTCTCTGAGTAAAAAACCTTCCTCTAATATCCCACTTGAACTTCCCACCCCTTACCTTAAAGCCATGTCCTCTTGTATTGAGCAGTGGTGCCCTGGGGAAGAGGCGCTGGCTATCCACTCTATCTATTCCTCTTATTATCTTGTACACCTCTATCATGTCTCCTCTCATCCTCCTTCTCTCCAAAGAGTAAAGCCCTAGTTCCCTTAATCTCTGATCATAATGCATACATTCTAAACCAGGCAGCATCCTGGTAAATCTCCTCTGTACCCTTTCCAATGCTTCCACATCCTTCCTATAGTGAGATGACCAGAACTGGACACAGTATTCCAAGTGTGGCCTAACCAGAGTTTTATAGAGCTGCATCATAACATCGCGACTCTTAAACTCTATCCCTCGACTTATGAAAGCTAACACCCCATAAGCTTTCTTAACTACCCTATCCACCTGTGAGGCAATTCTCAGGGATCTGTGGACATGTACCCCAAGATCCCTCTGCTCCTCCACACTACCAAGTATCCTGCCATTTACTTTGTACTCTGCCTTAGAGTTTGTCCTTCCAAAGTGTACCACCTCACACTTCTCTGGGTTGAACTCCATCTGCCACTTCTCAGCCCACTCCTGCATCCTATCAATGTCTCTCTGCAATCTTTGACAATCCTCTAGGCTACCTACAACACCACCAACCTTTGTGTGGTCTGCAAACTTGCCAACCCACCCTTCTACCCCCACATCCAGGTCGTTAATAAAAATCATGAAAAGTAGAGGTCCCAGAACACATCCTTGTGGGACACCATTAGTCACAATCCTCCAATCTGAATGTACTCCCTCCACCACCACCCTCTGCTTTCTGCAGGCAAGCCAATTCTGAATCCACCTGGCCAAACTTCCCTGGATCCCATGCCTTCTAACTTTCTGAATAAGCCTACCGTGTGGAACCTTGTCAAATGCCTTACTACAATCCATATAGATCACATCCACAGCACTACCCTCATCTATATGCCTGGTCACCTCCTCAAAGCACTCTATCATGCTTGTTAGACACGATCTGCCCTTCAAAAAGCCATGCTGACTGTCCCTGATCAGACCATGATTCTCTAAATGCCTATAGATCCTATCTCTAAGAATCTTTTCCAACAGCTTTCCCACCACAGACGTAAGGCTCACTGGTCTATAATTACTCAGACTATCCCAGCTACCTTTTTTGAACAAGGGGACAACATTTGCCTCCCTCCAATCCTCCGGTACCATTCCCCTCGACAACGAGGACATAAAGATCCTAGCCAGAGGCTCAGCAATCTCTTCTCTTGCCTCGTGGAGCAGCCTGGGGAATATTCCATCAGGCACTGGGGACTTACACGTCCTAATGTATTTTAACAACTCCAACACCTCCTCTCCCTTAATATCAACATGCTCCAGAACATCAACCTCACTCATATTGTCCTCACCATCATCAAGTTCCCTCCCATTGGTGAATACCAAAGAGAAGTATTCATTGAGGGCCTCGCTCACTTCCACAGCCTCCAAGCACATCTTCCCACCTTTATCTCTAATCGGTCCTACCTTCACTCCTATCATCCTTTTTTTCTTCAGATAATTGAAGAATGCCTTGGGGTTTTCCTTTACCCTACTTGCCAAGGCCTTCTCATGCCCCCTTCTTGCTCTTCTCAGCCCCTTCTTAAGCTCCCTTCTTGCTTCCCTATATTCCTCAATAGACCCATCTGATCCTTGCTTCCTAAACCTCATGTATGCTGCCTTCTTCCACCTGACTAGATTTTCCACCTTACTTGTCACCCATGGTTCCTTCACCCTACCATTCTTTATCTTCCTCACCGGGACAAATTTATCTCTAACATCCTGCAAGAGATCTCTAAACATCGACCACATGTCCATAGTACATTTCCCTGCAAAAACATCATCCCAATTCACACCTGCAAGTTCTAGCCTTATAGCCTCATAATTTGCCTTTCCCCAATTAAAAATTTTCCTGTCCTCTCTGATTCTATCCTTTTCCATGATAACACTAAAGGCCAGGGAGCGGTGGTCACTGTCCCCCAGATGCTCACCCACTGAGAGATCTGTGACCTGACCCAGTTCATTACCTAGTACTAGATCTAGTATGGCATTCCCCCTGGTCGGCCTGTCCACATACTGTGACAGGAATCCATCCTGGACACACTTAATAAACTCTGCCGCATCTAAACCCTTGGAACTAATCAGGTGCCAATCAATAATAGGGAAGTTAAAGTCACCCATGATAACAACCCTGTTATTTTTGCACCTTTCCAAAATCTGCCTCCCAATCTGCTTCTCTGTATCTCTGCTGCTACCAAGGGGCCTATAGAATACCCCCAATAGAGTAACTGGTCCCTTCCTGTTCCTGACTTCCTCCCATATTGACTCAAAAGAGGATCCTGCTACATTACCCACCCTTTCTGTAGCTGTAATAGTATCCCTGACCAGTAATGCCACCCCTCCTCCCCTTTTTCTGCCCTCTCTATCCATTTTAAAGCACTGACATCCAGGAATATTGAGAATCCATTCCCGCCCTGGTGCCAGCCAAGTCTCTGTAATGGCCACTACATCGTAATTCCATGTATGTATGCAAGCTCTCAGTTCCTGATGCTTCTTGCATTGAGGTACACACATTTCAGCCGTTCTACCTTACTGTCTTTACACCATTTATTCTGCTTCTCTTTCCTTAAAGCCCCTCTGTATATTAGATCTGGCTTTACTCCATGCACTTCTTTCACTGCTCTATCGCTCTGGGTCCCATCCCCCTCGCAAATTATTTTAAACCCTCCCGAACCATGCTAGCAAACCTACCTGCAAGGATATTGCTCCCCCTGGAGTTCAGGTACAACCCATCCAATCTGTACAGGTCCCACCTTCCCCAGAAGAGATCCCAATGATCTAAAAATCTAAAACCCTGCTCCCTGCACCAACTCCTCAGCCACGCATTCAACTGCCATCTCCTCCAATTCTTACCATCACTGTCACGTAGCACTGGCAGCAATCCTGAGAACGCCACCCTTGAGGTCCTGTTCTTCAGCCTTCTGCCTAGTTCCCGAAACTCACACTTCAGGACCTCATCCCTCTTCCTGCCTATGTCGTTGGTCCCAACATGTATCACAACTTCTGGTTGCTTTCCCTCTCGTACTAGGATGTCGTGCACCCGGTCAGAGACATCCCGGACCCTGGCACCCGGGAGGCAACAAACCATGCGGGTGTCCTTCTCACGTCCACAAAATCTCCTGTCTGCTCCCCTGACTATAGGGTCTCCAATGACGACAGCTCTCCTCTTCTCCATCCCACCCTTCTGCACCACAGGGTCAGACTCAGTGCCAGAGGCCCTGCCACCGTGGCTCACACTTGGTCGGTTGTCCCCGCCAACAGTATCCAGGATGGTAAACTTATTATTCAGGGGAATGGCTACAGGAGTGTTCTGCACTACCTGTCTGCTCACCTTCGCTTCCCCCACCCCCGACTGTCACCCAACGACCTGCTTCCTACAGCCTAGTGTACCTAGTTTACACTTGAAATTTCTCAATCTTATTCCAATGCTTCATACAATTTCAAGAAAATTGCATTGGAGAAACAAAGCAACCTGGAGGAAACTATCAAACTGTTCATGTTTTTAAGTGCATTGAAGCTTGGCTTTGCTGCCCGTCCCAGTGTCAGACCTGCACTTGTGTAATGTGAAAACTGGTAGCTCATTTGAGCTCACAATTCTCAGCCTGAAGACCCATTACCAAACACAACCTTTCTACCTTGCAGTGGATCTTGGGAGATTAATCACCGCCACATTTCAACTGGAAATAACTCTCATGAATATAACCCTTGTCATCTCTTTGGCTTTATCTATTGCTGCATTTTATAGTGACACTCTAGGTAAAACAGCATTCTAATGCTGTCAGCCTAACGAGTACAAACACTTGAAAAACTGGCTGATTTGCTTCTTCTGTCCTCTACTGGTTGATTACCATCCTTCGACAAGTCCCAGGACAAAATGAATAACCTATCCCAGCACCATATGGATTATATTTATGCCTTGCTAAATGTTCTGTGGTTTTGATGGAGCTGGTTTGTGATCTAATTGGATATAGATTTAATTGAAAATTTTAAAAATATATATAATTTCATTAGAACTTATCACAGCTCCTACCATATTTCACATTAAACATAGTAGCAAAAGCAAGAAAAAGTCTGACCAGTCAAGAAAACAAATTCATTAGCTATTGTTTTTTCTTTTTTACCCCTGACAGTGCCTGTAAGAAAATTAATCTCAGCATATATGTACTTCGATAACAAATTTACTTTGAACTTTGAACTATCTCCCTGCCTGAAGAAAATTGGTAGTATCAATCAATTTTAACATGTAGTAGAAATATTCAAAAACGAGCACACAATGTGGTGAGAGGAACCTTCCCACTAAGTCAAGAGTTCTTGACCTTTTTTATGCCATGGACCCCTTCTCAGAATAATGCATTTAAATATATTGTATAAAATAAAATTCATAGGATTACAAAAGAAGCTAATTATATTGAAATACAGTTATTAAAACAAATTTGTGATATAGTAATATATAACAAGATTGAAATAAATTGCAGAAATTTGTAAATGCAGCCTTTTTTTACTGGGCATCGCTGGAAATTCAGCTTGTTAGACCCTCACTACAGCCACTGGACACTGTGGTGAGGAACCCACCTTTCTCAGGCCCCATATGTCTACAACGTATACAACTTCAGTCCCACCAAACACACAAGATTGGGATGTTTTGCCCACCCAAACCCCGGTTTGTGTGAATGCTGTGTGATTTACTGCCCCCAACTCCCCACTCCCACCGTAACTGCCGTCGGCAAGAAGTAACAGACTGCACACTGCAAACAATTATAAAGAAAGTATATTTAAGAATGTTAACTTAACTGAAGAGTTATTAAAGAAAAGAATGAAAAAAAAATCATAACTAAACAGTCAAATGTGCACATAAGTTGAAGCTCATCTTGCATTTGCCTTCAATTCATGTGCTGGACCCTCACACTGCATGAAAGCACACACTACCTTCTGAATGTTGCTCGAAATCCACCTCGAAATGGGCTCCCCCATGGGAGTATTGGGCATTCCTCCTTGAACCTATTCATCTGCACAAAGCACCTTGTGCAATAGGGTCGGCATCCTCAGACATCTTCTCTCCTGTCTTCCCCTAGCTCCTGCCAAAAAGACCTCGACCCACACCGGTGTCCCTCCCAAAAACCTCTCTGCCCAGTGTTCTCTAGAATCTTCTCCCAATTCCACCATCCCGATTGGCTGACACCACATTCCTAAGTTGAACATCAGCTCACACTCAAACAGGTTGAAAGTAGAACAGACTGCTCTTACAAAACTGCTAAAATTAAATACCTACAGCATGGCAGTAAAAATCTTAACCAGGGCATTTAATAAACTTAGCCAGCTCCATCACAGATACCAACCTCTAGATTTTCCAAGATATCTTCAAGGAACGGTGCCTTAGGAAGATAATGTCCATCATTAAGAATCCCCACCTGCTAGGACATGCCCTCTTCTCATTCTTACCATCGGGAAGGAGGTACAGAAGCTTGTGGACACACACTCAGCAATTCAGGAACAGTTCCTTCCCCTCTGCCATACGATTTCTAAATGGACATAGAATCCATGAACCCTACCTCAATACTTCTTTTATTTCTGTTTTTGCACTACTTATTTTAACTAACTATGTGATAGACATATATATTTACTGTAAATCAGCTTTACCTCCATGTTTATTTTTCATGTATTTCATTGTACTGCTGCTGTAAAGTTAACAAATTTCTCAACATATGCCAGTGATATTAAATCTGATTCTGGTTCTGATGTGCTTTTTTATTAAGACATTAAATAACAAGACTGCACATTTTAAAATACAGGCAAATTAAAATGAAATTTTATTTTTTAAAGACATATCAGCATGAAGACAGTTGTTGCTTAGCTTGAATAAATA
Source organism: Mobula birostris (assembly GCF_030028105.1). Lineage (NCBI taxonomy): Eukaryota > Metazoa > Chordata > Chondrichthyes > Myliobatiformes > Myliobatidae > Mobula > Mobula birostris. The sequence goes on along the minus strand of NC_092370.1, from coordinate 19,755,631 downwards.
TTAGACTATGTGGTGGTCTTTGACAAACCAACGCGCATGTCATTTTAGACATTCGTCACAGGGCTGCCCAATAGCTGACCAGCTACGGCATGCAAGTGTTTGCAACCAGGAAGACTGCGATCACATTCAATCTAGTGGCGGGTCTATTAAGTACTGTAATTTTGATGTAGTGACATAGTACACAATATTTTGTGATATTTGTAACAACTGTAATGTGACATAAAAATATCTGTGATTCCTATTAGTGACATAGTTACAGGTACTTCTAATACTACAGTGGTTTGTTGCCTACATTTGTAATTGAAGGAAATGCTAAACTTCAGTTAGAGGTTAGTGAGAAAAAGACATGATTTTTTTTTCCCATCCATGTTCACAGACCCCCATAGACTCCAGGTTAAGCGCCCCTGGTCTAAATCAAAGTATTTGAAATAACCATGCAGCTTTATTTGATATGATTGACAGCTGCATATTATGTAACTGCACGAGAAATTAATCAGTTTTGAATATGTAATGGTCATGGAAATTTATGGTAATGAGCTGCAGATTATTTCTGAATGAACTTGGGACTGATGACATCATAGACATTAATCCTGCAGTCTAAATGCCACTACATATTACAGCCACACTGCAGATCTACAAACTGAGAAAACATTTCGAAAGTGATAAACTGTTGATGCTCAACTTTTAAGAGGTGAAGTTATATTGTAGAATGAAGATGAGGGGGAATTTCTTTAGCCAAAGAGAGGTGAATCTGTGGAATTTGTTGCCACAAGCAGCTATGGCAGCCAAGTCACTGGGAGTATTTAAGGCACAGATTGATAGATTTTTGATACCAGATTTGGATATGGCCCAAGTGTGGAGTGAGAGGAACTGAAGCAGGTTGATAGTCCACAGACTTTAATACGAACGGTGTTAAAGGGAAAATAGAGCAATAAACGCTAGGTCAAACAGGGCCGTTAACTAAAACTCTCAAGAGGAAAATGAAGCCTACATTGTGGCTGAAAAGAATATCTAAACATTAAACGAATACCGCTAGTCTTCAGAGTCAGTTGACTTGAAATTCCAATATCTCAGGGAACGCCGATTGCAAAACAGCCACAAAGTGTTGCTATGCTTTGCCCCAGTCTCGACAAGCACTACGATGACAAGTATGGAGTTAAATACTATCACGACTAAATAATAATTAGCTGATGTGCAAATTCACAAGCGCAGTTGCCATTGCTAAATTGGTGGTTGTGACAATTCTAGATTGATCAGGGGCATGAAGGGATAAGGGAAGAAGGCAGGAGGTTGATGGAAAATGGACCAGCCATGATGAAATGGTGGAGCAAACTCAACGGGACAAATGGCCTAATTCTGCTCGTATATTTTATGGTCTTATGGTTGTATATGCAGCCCTCTCTGAAAAAAAAAACATGTTTTTACCAGTATTGAAGAAAATAAAATGTGTGCCACTTCACCAAAATATCATGAATAGTGAGTTATTATAAATGCCCAAGAATGCTTTGCAAAGAAGCAGTCTTAGCACAGATTCTCATCCATCCAGTGTCATTAACCTTACAGAATGAAATTGGATTATTGCACTGCAGTCACATTATAATAGCTGCACTATCAGTAGCATTCTTGACTAGCTGCTGCCAATGGATGCAGTCTCTAAACTTAATATCGAATTCAACAATTTCTGGTAACCCATTTCCTCCTTTCTATTATAAGGCTATCCATCTGTAAAATTATCGCTCTTCACAGCCACCAGCAGGGATTTCCTTTTAGTTTCAATTCTCTACAATAGCTCTATCTTACATTTCACAGCTTTTAAATATCCCTTTTTTTTGTCTTCTTTTTCTCCAACTATTCTCATGTCTCTATCAATCTGGTAAACGTCATGTTAATTCCGGCCTCACCTGTCCCCCCACTGCCCTCTCTGTAACTTTAAAAACGGAAGTGTCCTGCTGAAGGGTCTCGGCCCGAAACGTCGACTGTACTCTTTTTCATAGATGTTACCTGGCCTGCTGAGTTCCTCCAGCAGTTGTGTGTGACTTTAAAAATGAACTTGATTCTGTACTCCCCTAGCTCTGAAGTGTCTTCAACTTGAAATATTAACCCTGTTTCACCCTCCACAGCTGCACCTGACCTATTAAGTGTTTCCAGCATTCTCTATTTTTAATTTAGATTTTCAGCATGGTCAAAACTTTTCTTTTCAATTATGGTTACACTCATGGCTACTTTTCTTCCAGAAATGCCAACAATGAAGTAACTTAACTCCTTTCAATTCTGGAATTTTCTATTCAATTCTCCTTTTCCATTCCCCATTCTTACCCCTTCTCTTCTCCTCGCTTACGCTTCTGGTGCCCCTCCTCATTCACTTTCTGCCATCATCCACTATCCTCTCCTATCAGATTCCTCCTTCTTCAGCCCTTTACCTTTTCCACCTATGGACTCCCACCTTCTCACTTCACCACCACCACAACCCTCCTCACACTCAACCACCTTTTTCCCTCACCTGGGCTCACCTATCACCTGCCAGCTTGTACTCCTTCCCCTCCCCCTACCCTCTTATTCTGGCTTCTGACCCCATCTTTTCAAGTCCTGATGAAGGGTCTTGGCTTGAAATATCAACTGTTTATTCCCCTCCATAGAAGTTGCCTGACTTGCCGAGTTCCTGCAGTGTGCTGTGCCTGTTATTCTGGATAGCTAGCATCTGCAGACTTTGTGTTTATAACTTCTTTCTCTGAATGTTTTCTTCTCTGCTTTTCAACCTACCAATTCTTCTCTAGTCTTCAGTCAGGTGTTAACTAAACAGTCACATCTCATTCCTTAGTTCCAACTCTTAGATCATGGATGCTGACAGAAATTTCACTTCTTTCAATTTGGATTTATCTAGGATCACAAATATCTTTGATCTGTCTAAAAGTTTGTGGTGCACTGCACCCAAGATCTAAACGTAATGCCATTTATTAAAACATACATGTTCTTGACCTCTCTGCAGTGGTTTAGATTTTGTGGCCCACAGTTCCACTTGATTCTCATATCAAAGTGAAAAAATATATTTTCTTTCCAACAGATGTCAAAGTTTGATAACAAATATCAACTATCAATGGCTCTCCAATAATCCTCTGGGTCTTTCTCCCCTTTTGCTTTCCTACAGCCACCATCTCTGCCTTGCAAATCTACCTCCTACAGTGTTTTCACCGTCTTTCTTGATCTTCACTTCTCTGATCCTAAATCATAGCTCCTCAGCAGAAGCCTTAGGCTTAACACCCTAAACCTTAGACTTAATGAATTCCAAGCCAAGCATAACATTGAAAGATGAAAAAAAGGATTAGCTTTATTTGTCACATATACATCGAAACATCAAAACGTGCAGTGGAATGCACTGTTTGCATTAAGGTTTGTGTTGGGACAGCATGTAAGTGTCACGATGAATCCAGCACCAACATCGTCACAGGCCTACAGCTTACCAGCAATAACCTGTATGTCTTTGGAATGTGAGGGAAAATAGAACACTCAGAGGAAGCCCACCCAGTCTCAGGGAGAACATACTGTACAAACTCGTTACGGAGAGCGGTGGGAATTGAATCCGATCAGAGATTGCTGGCGCTGTAAACCTATGCCACCCTATGTCTATCTGCCTCCTCTGCCTCCATGCCTATTTCTTTGGCCTGAAGTCTTCACTTCAGATTGGACACATTCTAGAAACATAGAAAACCTACAGCACAATACAGGCTTTTTGGCTCACAATGCTGTGCCGAACATGTACTTACTTTAGAAATTACCTAAGGTTACCCATAGCCCTTTATTTTTCTAAGCTACGTGTACCTTCTACTGTTACAAGAATCTCTGATCCTGAAATACAACCTCTGGCCTTGATCCATTGCTAACTAATGGTACAACATTGACCCTTCTCACATTATTTCACTCCCCTCGCTCACTTTAACCAGCCCTCTGTTCAACTTGCTGCACGGACTAGGTAGAGACTGATCCCAATGTCACCATTAAACATACCAACAAAGCTGTGCTCTTGTAGTTCGGTGAATTGGCCTCAGTCCTACAGGGGTGTCTCCTGCTGGGCTACAAATCCACCACCAGGCACCAGGCCACTGTCCCCAGACACTCTAGGATGGAAATTCCTTGGGATAATTTCTCTCCAAAGCCTCCAGCTTTATAGTCTCGCAAAGCCAGCTTCTACCATGTCCTCAGAGTCCAGAATTGTCTGGGCAGACCCTTCATTTCAGCCCACTCTTAGCTCATTGAACTTACTTCTTAGTCATTAATTGCATCCCTTCCAGCCTGGTATCTTTGCACTTATGTCTGTGACACCTCTGATGCCCTTCAACACCTTGACAGCTTCTAATTTCTTGCCTCAACTGGCAAAATCTTCACCATGGACATTCAATCAATCTGTCAAGATAAAAGTGAAATATTTAATTGCATTGTGGATGAAAAGCCTCACCAATTAAGAGATTATTAATGGCTGCCTATCAAAATGCATTTCTAAATGTATCCTAAAGGATATTTAACATACATTAATTTAGCAGTAACTATAAACCTCAGACTTATTATACCAAAGAAAACAAGATTATTGATCGATAATTATTTTATTTATGGGCATCTGTCCAAGGGTGAACAAGAGCAGCAAAATGGGCTTTGAAAGTAAAGGGCAGCAGAAATTAATTAGATGGAGTATTATCCAGCTTCCCTTGTTATGTATGCTACATGGTTCAGTGATAATTGCTTTAACTTGCAAAAGCAATAAGCTGCATACGTTGAATAGTTGCCTGACATTGTCACATTATGCTCCTGAAAATGGAAGCTTGTGTCTCAATCTGATTAGAACATCCTGGAAAATTGCCTTCTGCAAATGGCATATTCATTACTAAAGGGGCTGGGGGCACGGTTCTTGCTTCTTTAATCAGGATCGAGAGCCTGCTTCACTCTTCAAATAACGGTAGATTAAAGCTCTTGTTCAACTCCAGGTATAATTATTCAGTGAAATGTAAAAACACACAAGCTGAGTGTAGAAGCAACTTTAATGAGACCTGAAATCAATTGACGACCTTTGGCTGAAATAATCTGAGTACAAAATTGAAGGACAATTGAAATTAGAGCCAGTTCAGCTTAAGTAAGAGAGTAAACGAGGACTTGCTTTTAAATTTAAAGCTTTCAATTCTGGGAAAACTCTAAATGCTTCTACATCATCTCCAGATTTGCAGTTAAATGTAAGTCTTGTTTAAGGTCTCATGGATGGGGTGTGGACATAGGAAGTTCAGAGAGTGGAGGCCAACAATTTCACAATGGAGCACAGAGTGTAATTTCTGATCCGAAGAGCCTTCCCATCCTTCCCAATGTTGTTTCAGATTTCATAGGGTTGTAAAGAGGGTTTTTGACTGCTATGAATCCTACCATTAATCATGTATTCTGCGTCTACTCTGTAAATTAATTTACTAAACTATTTCAATTTCTTTTCATTAAAAGCTGAGTGACTGCGACCGACCAGGAGCTGATGATAGTTAAGTTAACCTTTACACATTGTGTTCTAGATTTACAACGTAGCAGTGGGGCAGGAGACTGGTGAGTTGATGAAGACTGTACCTCTTCATTGATATGGGTTTATGAGTAATAACTTAATGGAGCAGCACAGTGGTATAGCAGTTAGCATAACACTTTACAGCTCAGTGATCAGAAGTTTGGGGCCCAATTCCCACTGCTGTCTGTAAGGAATTTGTATATTCTCTCCGTCCCAACGTGGGTTTCCTCTGGATACTTCTGTTTCTTCCCATGTTCCAAAGATGTAGGGGTTAGCAGGCCGGTGAGCTGTGGACATGCAGTGTTGGTGCCAGAAGCAAGGCAACTCTTGTGAACTGCTCCCAGAATATCCCCGGACTGTTGGTCATTGATGCAAAGCAGCACATCTCACTGTATGTTTGATGTTTCGATGTACATCTGACAAATAAAGCTAATTTTAATCTTTAGGTCATTATGTTGAAGTTTATAGCCCAACTTTAATGCAAATAAAGGCTCTTGATTAAAACAATCACAACTTTAACAGCTATTTCAGATCTTGATCAGCTGGCTAAGTGGGCCAAGGAAAGACAAATGGAGTTTTATTTGGATAGATAAGTGCAAGGTGATGAATTTCAGGAAGACAATTGAGGGTAGAACATTCGTAATGAATACTAGGGCCTGGGGAATGTCGTAGAACAGAGGGATCTATGAGTACAATTACATGGTTTTCTGAGAGGGGATCACAGGTAGACAGGATGGTAAAGAAGGCTTTTGGCATGCTGGCCTTCATTATTCAGTACATTGAGTATAGAAGATGAGATGTTATATTACAAGACATCGGTGATGCTACACTTGGAATATCATATTAGTTTTGGTCACCCTATTATAAGAAAGATGGATTAATCTGGAAAGAGTTCAGGGAAGATTAATGAGGATGTTGTGAGACTCAAGGGGCTGAATTATGGAGGGAGGTTGAGCAGGTTAGAATAAAGGGCTAAATTATGGGGAGAGTTTGAGCAAGTTAGAATGTTTTCATAGGAGTGTAGGAGAAAGAGGTGAGATCTTAAAGAAGTGTGTAAAATCATAAGGTGAATAAATAGGGTCCTAGGATCAGGGAATCAAGAACCAGAGGGCATGCATTGGTTTAAGGTGAGAGGAGAGATCTGATAGAACCGGAAGGACAATTTTTTCACTCAGTATATGGAAGGACCCGTTAGGGAAAGTGGTGGAGGCAGGTTCATTAGCAACATTGAAAAGGCACTTAAACAAGCACATGCATAGGAACGTTTGTGAAGGATATGGGCCAAACAAGCTTGTAATGGAATCTTTGTTAGCATGGACCAGTTGGGTCAAAGTTTCCTTTTCCAGAAGGCTACAGAAGGACCCAGACAGATTAGGAGAATGCCCAAAGAAATGCCAGATGGAATACTGCATCAGGAAGTATTATTATAGTAGTAGTAGTAGTAATAATAATAATAATAAGTACTTTATTGATCTTAAGTGGGAAGTTATTTCATTACAGCAGCAACATTTAAAAACACACTTAGCAATAATGAATAATAATAATATTAGCTAATAATAAAGTACAGAATGATAATATACATAGTAATAATTTACCAATTTGCAGTAATATGCAATACTGTGCAATAATAATGTACGAAATAATAAAACATTTATGTCCTGATGCTTCTAATAAAATTAAAGCTGATTGGGAAAGAGAACTTGAGATTAATATACCAACTGAAAAATGGGAAAAAATTCTTCAGTTGGTGAATTCATCCTCTGTATGTGCTAAGCATAGGTTGATACAGTTTAAAGTGGTGCACAGGGCTCATATGTCCAAAGATAAACTATCTCGTTATTACTCTTATATTAATCCAATATGTGACAGATGCCATTCCGAGATAGCTTCTTTAACCCACATGTTTTGGTCATGTCCCTTGTTGGAGAAATATTGGAAAGATATTTTTGATATTATTTCAACGGTCCTAAACATAGACTTACAACCTCATCCAATTACTGCTATCTTTGGACTACCAATGATAGACTTAAATAATTTAACCTCTTCATCACGAAGGATGATTGCATTTCTTACTTTAATGGCTAGAAGGTCCAATTTGTTGAATTGGAAAGAGATTAACCCTCCTACTGTATTTCATTGGTTTTCACAAACTATGGTGTGTTTGAATTTGGAGAAAATTAGAAGTGCGGTTTATGACCCTTCCATTAAGTTTGAAAAAACTTGGAGGCCATTCATTCAGCATTTTCATTTGCTGTAATTTGATCATTTCCAAACTTGTTTTATCTCTCTGTACTGTTGCTGGAGGGGAATGGAGTCGTCGACACTAAGGTTTTCTTCTTTTCCATTTTTAAGTTGTTAGTTTTGCCCACGTCTTTTAGCTTAGTTGATTAATTTTGTTTTTCTTTGGGGATGGGGTTTGTTTTTTTTTGGTTTTGTTTTTTTTCTTTTTCACGATTTTTTTCCAGTTTTTTTTTGATTTGTATTATCCGTTGTCAGTTCTACATGATTGGGAGCTTTGTTAACTTACACTATTTGATTTTACAATTACTTTTCCTAAGTGTAACAATATTTCTCCTACTATTTGTATTATTGCTATGTTTTGTTTCTATACTTCAAAATTAATAAAAAGATTGAAAAAGAAAGAAAGAATAATAAAACAGAGTATTGTACTATGAAGTGTGTTCCCCTGTCGCACAGAGATGAACTATTGTATATGCTTATTGCATTTGGTAGGAAAGATTTTCTGTAATGATCCTTGAGACAGTGGAGCTGAATGAGCCTGTTCAATAGGGTGTTCCACTGCTTATTCAGTAGGTCAAGGAGAAGATAAGCCTAATTGTCCATAATGGATAACAGTTTATTTAGTGACCTCCTCTCCACCACTAACTCAAAAGAGTCCAAGTTGTGCCCAAGGATGGATTCAGCCTTATGGTCTTGCACTTTGGTAGAAGAAATGAAAGGTTGGCTCTTTTGTAAACAGAGAGAAAATACAAAAGCACTTGGGAGTCCTTGTGCAGGATTCCCTAAAGGTTAATTTTCAGGCCTAGTCTGTGGTGAGGAAGGCAAATGCAATGTTAGTACTCATTTCAAAAGGACTAGAATGTAAAAGCAAGTATGTAATGTTGAGATTTTATAAGGCACTAGTGAGGCCTCATGTCGAGTATAGCGAGTAGTTTTAAGCCCCTCAGGGATGTGCTGAAACTGGAGCAAGTTCAAAGGAGGTTCACAAAAATGATTCCAGAACTGAATAGCTTGTCATATGAAGAGTGTTTGATGGCTCTGGGCCTGTATTCACTGGAATTCAGAAGAATGAGAGGTGATCTATTGAATGGTAAACGGCCTTGATAGAGTGGATATGAAGAGGATGTTTCCTATGGTGGGAGAGTCTAAGACCAAAGGACACAGCTTTAGAATAGACAGGTATCCTTTCAGAATGGAGATGAGGAGGAATTTCTTTAGGCAGAGAGTGGTGATTCTGCGGAATTCCTTGCAAAAGGTAGCTGTGGAGGCCCAGTATTTATGTACATTTGAGGCAGAGGTTGATAGATTCTTGATTGATCAGAGCTTTGAGGGATACAGGGAGAAGGCAGGAGATTGGGGCTGAGAGGAAAAGGGGATTCTGATATGTCCCCATTTTAATTCCACTTCCCATTCCCATTCCGATATGTCCATCCATGGTCTCCTCCATTGTCAGAATAATGCCACACTTAGGTTGAAGGAACAACACCCTATATTCTATTTGGGTAGCCTCCAGCCTGATGGCAAGAACATCAATTTCTCAAACTTTCAGTAATGCCTCCCCCTCCCCCCACTTCACCATTTCCCATCCTCTTGTTCCTCTCTCCTTGACTGCCCATCGCCTCTCTCTGATGCTACTCCCCCCCCTTTTTTCTTTCTTCCATGGCCTTCTGTCTCTTTCACCAATCAGCTATCTAGTTCTTTGCTTCACCCCTCCCCACTCCAAGTTTCTCTCTCCCCTCCCCCACCTTTCAATTCTACTCCTCAGCATTTTTCCTCCAGTCCTGCTGAAGGCTTTCAGCCCAAAATGTCGACTGTACTTTTTTCCATAGGTGCTGCCTGGTCTGCTGAGTTCCTCCAGCATTTTGTGTGTGTAAATTCATCAGTATTTTTTTATAAGAATTAATTTGCGATCAGTTAAGCAAATTTCTATCTATTGATTTTTCTCTTTATCAAACATCTTTATTAAGGTGGGGTATCCAGAACTAGAGGGCACAGCCTCAAAACTGAGGGGCAACATTTTAGAACAAAGGTAAGGAGGAATTTTTTAGCCAGGAAGTACTGAATGCCCTGCCACAGACTTCGGTGGAGGCCAAGTCGGTGCATATATTTAAGGCAGAAGTTGATCATTTCCTGATTGATCAGGGCATCAAAGGATATGGTGAGAAGGTGTATGGGGTTGAGTGGGATTGGGATCAGCAATGATGGAATAGCAGAGCAGACTCGATGGGCTGAAGGGCCTAATTCTGCTCCTATCTCTTATGGTCTTATCTCTGCTGTGCAGAAGTCTTAGGCACATACCTTTAGCTAAGGTGCCTAAGGTTCTTGCACAGTACTGGTCAATGTGGAGCGGAGAGCGAGTTTGTAAATCTGGCGGGAGCAAAGGTTGTTGGAAATGGCAAGGGTGGAGCGCTGCGGATATGGTATGGGACAGGTAACAGGGGTGACAGGTGCTGGGGCATGAGTAGCACGGGTGTAGACACACCCAGCCCTGAGACATCAGGCTAGGTCAGTTGATTCCAAACTATTGGTTTTTTGATCATTACAGAATGTCTCTCTGGTGCTTCCCGCTCCCTCCCCACTCCCTTCCCATTCTGCCCACAAGAGAGACCCATATCAGAATCAGGTTTATCATCACTCACATACGTCTGTTTTTTTTTGCAGGAGCAGTACAATGCAATACATAAAATTACCACAGAGCTGTGCAAAGGTCTTAGTCTCCCAAACTTTGTTCTTAAGATTTCTACACAGTACTGTAGATTAATTTTACTATAGCTTAACTATAGATTCTAATAGATTATCCAATTAGAAATTTAAATTATTATTCTGAATTTCAGTAATAAGTTTTCTGCTGAGCTTGTTTCATATTGTTTATTGGTTTTGAGCTGCCTCTCAGATATACATAAATAAAAGATAACTATTGGAATCAGCAGAGGATAGAAATTTTAAATAAGATCAACATTAGAGCAAAGAACATAGCAAAACTTTATTACAGATTCATTATACACTTTAAATGAATTTATCTCCCAGCAGATGTGCTTGAAACACAGTAGTAAAATGAATTTGTTACAACATTTTGATTATGCTGTATGTATATATAATACTGGCATACGTGTTACTCTAGTATCTGTAAATTCTTTTTTTCTGGGGATACAACGAATTCTACAACTGTAGATTTTCTTGATAATTGAAAACTTTGAGGTGGTTGTATCAACAGACAAGAGAAAGAACCAACTACGATAAAATATTAAAACAAAATTCTTAGAGGGAAATCAAAACAACACACTCAAAATGCTGGAGAAACTCAGGAGGTCATTACCACATCTATCAAAGGAAAGAAACAGTCAACATTTCAAGCCAAGACCCTTGAAGGGTTTGCCTGTTCATTTCCCAACATAGATGCTGCTTGATCCATTGAGTTCCAGAATTTTTTGCGTGTTACTCTAGATTGCCAGTATCTGCATTCTCCCTTGTGTCTCCATTAGAGGCAACCCCTTTTAGTTTATTATGTAGCATCCTGAGGAGAAAATTTTGACTGGAAGGTGTAAAATGGCAATAAAAGAATTGTTTAACGTCTAGAGGTTGGTCAGAGTATCTGAATTTAACATTTAATTTTAATGGGTTGTTAACCGAATCTGAACTTGCCAGGAGACACAAAATGGTTTTGATAACACACACAAAATACTGGAGGATCTCAGCAGGCTAGGCAGCAAATATGGAAAGGAATAAAGAGTCCACATTTCGTGTTATGAACCTTCATCAGGACTGAAAAGGAAGGGTGAAGAAGCCAAAATAAGAAGTACAAACTGGAAGGTGATAGGTGAATTCAGGTGAGGAGGGTAGGAGAGGGGAATGAACTGAGAAGCTGGGAGGTGATAGGTGGAAAAGGCAAAGGGCTGGAGGGGAAGGAATGTGTGTAAGAGAAGAGAGTGAATCATGGGAGAATGAGAAAGAGGCAAGACACCAGAGGGAGGTGAGAAGAAGAGAAGAAAAAAAAGGAGCCAGAATGGGGAATGGTAAAAGAGAGAAGTGGGAGGGAGAAATAATTTTGTTACTGATCTTAAACACAATCAAATAAAGCTCTTTCATCCTGTGGTAGATGTGGAGTTCACGTGGAGGGACCATGGAACCCAAGGGACAGCTCCAAGAATGTTATCTCTCTCTGTGATGCTGGAGGCCTACAGTTGAGCACCAAAGATGAAGGTGAAGAATTTTCAAGCATTTTCATATGAAAGTGCCAAGTGAATGATTCACCCCATCTTGCTCCTGAGGTCGCTGCCATGACAGAAGGCAGTCTTCACCTAAATTGATTCACTTTATGTGTTGTCAAGAAGTAGTTATTGGGGCCAGGCATCCCAGCTGAGCATACTGAAAGCCTGTGCTTCCAAACCAGTCATGTATTTCATTGAGTTATTACAGTTTTTTCTCCTATTCTGTTATTTAGAAAATATTCTCTGCAGTTTTTTTGTTCTCATGTGGAGAGCAGTTGCCATACAAGCCTTGATGTATCCAAAACAGGATGCTCTCAATGGTGCATCAATAATAATTGGTGAGGGGTATCGTAGGGGAAATAATAATGAGGGCTAATAACTAGTAAATAGTGATGTGAATTGTTCTAATGTGGTAACAGGGAAAAGCAGACAAAAGTAGAATGTGGCAGTGACAACACCAGGCTTCAGGAAATTTACTAATTGTGTTTGGGTGGTAGGGTGGAGACACGTCTCTACCAAAGGAGGTAAAAGCCACACCTTACCCCAGCTAGCCTGCAGGTCACCCTTGGGCAAGATGTAGCACATCCTCAGCCTCCAGATCAGGGTCACATGACTCCACGGGAGCAGGTGGTGGATGGTCGTGTGAGCAGCTGGTGCATAACACAGGTCCTGGTTGTACGACCTCTGACACCAGGCAGACAATCTCTGAAGATGGCTGGGATCACTGGTCTCATAAAGGCACTGCTCAGAAGAAGGCAATGGCAAACCAATTCTGTCGAAAAATTTGCCAAGAGCAATCAAGGTCATGAGACCATGATCACCCATGTCAAATGTCAAGTCACGTGATGATGATGACTAATTGTGTTATAGCATGCACTTATTGTTGTAATTGAAAATTGGATTTGCTGTTATACCTGTAGATGATCATTTTATTCTGCAATCAGGACCTAGTCTATTACTTAGTTAAATCATTATGTAACTACCATCCTGTATCAAAATGTTGTTTTACTGGTAATTTCATCATCCAAGAATATAAGAGTGGTTCCAAATTCATTATTAGATAGATTATCTTTGATTGGTCTCCTGGTGTGCACCAGTTTGTTAAAAGTTGCCCATTACAGTATTTTGAATAACAATTCAGATTTCTCCTACAAAGGTCAAAGGACACAGTAGAAAATTAGAACATTAGAAAGTTTTTGACAAGAACAGGCCATTTGGTTCAACAAAGCTTGCCAAATTCCTATTCACATCATCTGTTGAACTAACTATTGAGTTGAGATGTGAAAGTCTCTAAGGTGCTATTCTCAACTACACAAGGAGATAGTTTGTTCCATGTGTCCACAACTTGCTGGGTAAAGAAGTGCTTCCTAATGTTAATCTGCAAGGTCCCTTTAACCAGTCTCCACCTATGGCCCCATATCCTTGATGATGGATTAATTTTGAAATAGAGAAGTGTCTTCTGTTTGCTGAGAAAGTTTCAAAGATTTCAAAGGGACATTTAATGTCAGAGAAATGTATACAATATACATCCTGAAATGCTTTTTCTTCTCAACCATCCATGAAAACAGAGGAGTGTCCCAAAGAATGAATGACAGTTAAATGTTAGAGCCCCAAAGTCCCCCCCAGCTCCCTCCCTCCCACGCGTAAGTGGCAGCAAGCAATGATCTCCCCTCCCCCGGCTAGCAAAAGCAGGCATTGGCACTCCCCACTGAGCACTCAAGCAAGAGAAAAGCAACACACAGTCTTGCAGTACTCCAAAGACTACTTGTTTACCCGGTATTCGACGTACTACAGGTTTTCTCTCTCCCTAATAAGGGAGAAAGAGATGTCTCCATTTCACAGCGAGAGGGGAGACATAACAAACAACTCACTGGTTTACGATGTTAAAAATCCGTTGCATCACTTTTTCCAAGCTCTGTGCCCAAAGAGCTCAGGTCTCTGGGCACACAGTCAAAGATCTTCCAGCTCCCACGACACACCGGTCCGGGACACCGATCTTTGATCTGCCCATCTCCAGAGCAGCGAGATCCTGGGTCTCTACAGGTAAGCCAAACTCTTAGGCTGCGCACTTGACATGTCGGATAATGGCCAGTCATGACACCTCGCGAGCGGGTCCCATTCCCGCAAAGAACTGAAGTCAGCGTGTAACTCCAGATCGAGGTCTTCAAAAGAACCCTGGAAGAGCAAAATAGAGATATTAAAGATGGAAATAGAGTTGTTTCCGAAGATGCAAGCGAAGGAGTTGCCATTTAGCGCCATCTTGACTAAGCTCTGCCTTCTAATATCCGCCCTCTGCCCTCCAAATAGAGGCATTAGTGAGTTTCCTTGGCTGTAACATCAACATTGATTGGACCAGGACAGGATGTTGGTGCTGTCCACTCCTAGGAACTCAGAGCTCTCAACCCTCTCGACCTCAGTTCCGTTGATGTAAATAGGAACATGTGCACCAACTTGCTTCGTAAAGTCAGTGACCAGCGCTTTTGTTTTGCTGACATTGAGGGTAAGGTTGTTGTCATGACACCGGGTCACTAGGCTCTTTATCTCCTTCTTGTACTCTGACTCATTGTTATTTGAAATAAAAACCACTCTGCAAGTACATAGATGGAGTTAGAGCAGAGTCTGGTTGAATAGTTTTGAGTATACAGGGAGGAGTCTAGATGGCTAAAGATGTAGCCATGCAGGGCACCTGTGTTCAGGATAATCGTAGCAGAGTTGCTACCGCCTATCCTTAATGTTGCAGTCTATTGGTCAAGAAGCCAAGGATCCACTTGCAAAAGAAGGTGTTGAGTCCAAGGTCTAGGAGTTTAAAGGTGAATTTACTTAGAATTATCGTATTGAATGTGGAGCTGCAGTCAATGAAGAACAGTATAATGCAGATAGTTATCTGAAGTTGTTGAATTCAATGTTAAATCCTGTATCCTATCCTGACTCATGCTTTGAATTTAGATCTGGGGTCTTGATACCAATAAAAATGACCACTGGAGCCATCAATATCTGGGTTCACTTGAAAGTTTTAATTGGGTTGTTTTTCTGTGGTGCTTTTAGGAAGCAAAAGTAAATCAGAACAACCTTGCAGTGAATAAAATACCTGTTACCCATTTAAAGAACCTACAGTATATTATGCAATACTAACTATCTTGGAACCAGACTAAAGGGTATATAAGGTATAAAAATTGAGAACCATGATCATCTTGATGTCTTGGGTATGTGTAGGGCCAGAGGACACAGTATCAGAATACAAGGATATCCCTTCCGAACAGAGATGAGGAGGAATTTCTTCATCCAGAGGGTGATGAATCTGTGGAATTCATTGCCATGGATGGCTGTGGAAGCCAAGTCATTGGGTATATTTAAATCAAAGATTGATAAGCTCTTGATTACTGGTGACATCAAAGGTTACGGGGAGAAGGCAGGAGAATGCGGATGAGAGTTTGGCATGGTCTAGATGGGCCGAAGGGCCTGTTTCTGAGTTGTACTTTTTCTATGACTCTATGAGAGAGAAAATAAATCAGCCATGATGGAATGGTGAAGCTGCTCCTATGTCTTGTAGTTTTAAGGTCTTATTGGCACAGTGTATTGCTTTCTCAGCAGGTATTAAAATGACACTGCCTGCCTGTTTCTCAGCCTCTGTTCAGCTTGACATTGTGGTCGGCAAGACAGTGAGTAAACAACTTGCTATTGACACTCTTGTTGACATCCTCGATATTGTTTCACCGCTTCTGATCACCTGACACCTGATGCAATGCGACAAGGAGAAGTCCGAAAACAATTCACATTTTTATGAGCTTGTGTCTGTGCAGTTTGGGTATCTACTGCTTCTGATGCATGAGAAGCAATCTCAACTGAGATATTTGCCTCCTGTAGGTGGATTTAGCATACTGCTTGTGTTCAGCATGAAAATTAGAATTGTTTATTGCTTCTAATAAGAAATAATCCAAGATTTTACATGTGCAAAATAGCTGAGGGGTGGTAATATCTTATCTGTTAGCAGACCAACATAACAATGAAGTTGAAATATCAACCCCTAATGTTGTTGACCAAAGTACCTGAATTGCCACTTTATCCCATTGCTTTATTCCAGTCAAATAGCATAATCTTTAATCAATACAGTTCCTTGTAGTACTTAGACAAAAAAAATTGAACATCCAGGCCTCTATTTCTCTCTTCCCTGCTGTAATGTCAATGGAATGAGCAAAATCCTTGGGGAAATGTCGTATGTGTCTGAAGACATTCTCAGAAAGTTATAGAAGGAAATCAGACCAAAACCTATGGAAATTCAAGAGCTCTATGCTCAAGTCAGGTTGTGCAATAGACCAACGAAATGCATGTCCAAAGCTTTTGAATACGAGCTTCAAATAAGTGATGAATATAAATGTCAACCATGACATTTCACTACTCCCACTTTTAAGCTCACTCTTAAGAACATTTGGAATTATGGTGATCTTGCATGGTATTTGGTGATTAAGTTGGAGAAAGATCCATTGCAACAATTCATTAGCTGTCTCAAAATCATCATGCATTTCCCTTCAACAAAGGGATTGGATTATCTGGAATGAGGTAATTTTATATGCTTGGTAGATTTCGTGTTCCTGACAGCTCTCGGTGCTCATATGAATGTTTTCAATTTATACCTCAGGGAATCATGCACAGCAGCCATGGATAATGTAAGTAGTGGGTAAATCTGCTTTCAAGTTCAATGGCATTGGCTCTGAGCACTTCATAACTACCTGAGGCAGGGAAAAAAGTTATATAAATCCATGTTCTTTCCTTTCTTCACAAAAACGTGATTTACACTTGTCCTTGGTGGATTACTTTTTTAATTTTTCCTGCTTCAGGACAGAGTAAGATTACTACTTGATCTATATGATAAAATTACTGTACATACAACCTAGAAAACCGGGGGAAGTATCCAAATCTAAAGATTATTTGTGTCCAGTTGAAAAGATCAGCAAATCTTTAGTTAAAATCTCACTCAAAAAAAGCCGAATGTATTTTCCTCTTATTTAAGCCCATTATAATGGCGAATTTAAGCAGAGTCAACCAAGTTGCAAAAATCTTAAGGAATTCAAATGTGACTTTCATCCACACCCAGTTACGTTTATGCATTCTAAGATGATTGTCACAAGAGGGTCCGGAAAAGGTAAGAATTTCCATTTGGAAATTACAGCACAAAATTATTTGTAAGGTATCTTCAAAGCGTGCCCAATCAGTATGCGATCATTATCAATAGGTCTTTGTTGAGATTTTCACTTCTCTATTATTACCTTTCTGCTGGCAGCCTCTGGGAACCACATAAAAGGTGATGAAGAAAAAGAGAAAAAATTTTACCTTTCTGCCATAACTTACATTTGTCCATGTAACTTAAGAGTCAAGCCCAACCCTTTGATAAGGGACGAAAGAAAATTAAACAAAGGGATGTTGCAGCAGATATTGACACCTGATATTAATATGGTTTCCACAAGACATTTTGTAAAATATTATGCTGTAAGATGCAACCCTGGATCTCTTGCAAAAAACATACTGTTGAGAAAGGAAATTACAGTGAAAAATTATTTGCAAGAACTGTTGACTTCTGCATTGATACTCCTTTCTTCACTAATGTCATTGCAACAACATAGAAAATCTTTAAATTTTTAACGCAAACATGAGGAAATCTGCAGATGCTGGAATTTCAAGCAACACACATAAAAGTTGCTGGTGAACGCAACAGGCCAGGCAGCATCTCCAGGAAGAGGTAAAGTCGATGTTTCGGGCCGAGGCCCTTCATCAGAACCTACAGTCGACGTTTCGGGCCGAGACTAACAAAGGGTCTCGGCCCGAAACGTCAACTGTACCTCTTCCTAGCGATGCTGCCTGGCCTGCTGCATTCACCAGCAACTTTTATGTACGTTGCTTTAAATTTTTAACAATGGTTTGTCTCATAAGCCATTTCTTTTTGGGTGGCAGGGTGGAGAGACATGTCTCTACCAAAGAAGGTGTAAGGTTCTCCTTCCCTCTGCTAGCCCGCAGGTCACCCTTGGGCAAGTTGTAGCACATGCTTTGCCCCCCTCCCCCCCAAATCAGAGTCATGTGAAGCCAGGGGAGCAGATGGTGGATGGTCGTAGGAGCAGCTGGTACATATCACAAGTCCTGGTTATGCGACCACTGACAATCTCTGAAGAGTATTGAAAATAGCTGGAGTCACCCATCTTGTAAGGATACTGCCCAGAAGAAGGCAATGGCAACCCACTTCTGTAGAAATACTTGCCAAGAACAATCATGGTTGTGGAAAGACCATGATCACCCATGTCTTACAGTGGTGTCATCTGCCAACTTAAATATGGCATTATCGATGTTTAGCCTTACAGTCATAAGTGTAAAGTGAGTAGAGTAGATGGCTAAGCACACAACTGGTGCACTGTGCTGATGGAGATTTTGGAGGAAATGTTGTTCCCAATCCAAACTAACTGGGATCTGCAAGTGAGGAAATCGTGCATCCAATTGCACAGGGAATAATAAGCAGGTGTACAGGTGTACCCAATAAAGCGACCACTAGTTATATAGTTAATAGCGCAACCATTAATAATTAGCAAAGATCAGATTCAAACCACTTCCATCAAATTTTCATATTTCATTAATGAAGTCTTTTATTGCAGTGATCAGCATTAAAATCACACGATATACTTGAGATTTCAAGGACCACTCTATATTGGAACCGTGCTGCTGACTAAGACTGCAGCTACTTGAAATAATTGGCTCTTGAAACAAACTGAATTGTTTGGACGGTGGGTAGCTACTTGCTGCAAATGGCCCTGATGGGTGGCATACTTTATATGCCAGCAACCAGCGATCAGCTTGTTCAATTCCAGCCACTGAACGTGAGGAGTTTGTACGTACTCTATGTGATCGTATTTTCCTCCCAGTGCTCCAGTTTAGGGTATATAAGTTCTAGAGATGCTATGTTGGCACTCGCAGTGTGGCAGCACCTGTGGGCTGACCCTAGCACATCTTAGGATGTACATAGGTAGTTAGATACTTTATTGATCCCAAAGGAAATTACAGTGTCACAGTAACATTACAAGTGCACAGATATAAATATTAGAGAAGTAGAAAGAATAAAAAATACGGGAGGGAGGGAATGTCGACTCAGACGATGAGAGGCCTGCGTCGGGCATTTTCATGCCTTCTTGTAAGAAGGTTGGGGCGCCACTCCTCACACAGACACTAGAGCAATGTGTGGTTAAGTGTCTTGCTCAAGGACACAACATGCTGCCACAGCTGAGGCTCGAACTAGCGACCTTCAGATCACCAGACGGACGCCTTAACCACTTGGCCACGTGGCCAACACCAATAAGTTACCACAATAAAAAATAAGTTATCACAAACAGTCTATCGGGGGGGGGGAGGTCAGGGGGGTCATCACTTCCTCCACTATAGGTTGACTCATTATAGAGCCTAAGGATAATAATGACCTCATGTAGCACTCTTTAGAGCTGTGCAGTTGTCTTAGTCTATTACTAAAAGTGCTCCTTTGTTCAGTCAGGGTGAGAAGCATTGTCCAGAATTGCCAGGATTTTTGGTAGGGTCCTTTGTTCAACCACACCCTCCAGTGTGTCCATTTTAAATTCTATAACAGAGTCAGCCTTTCTAATCAGTTTATTGAGCCTCTTGGCATCACCTGTGTTGATGCCATTGCCCCAGTACACCACCGCATAGAAGATTGTACTGGCGACCACAGACTAGTAGAACATATGAAGGACAGGTCTGCACACTCCAAAGGACCTCAGTCTCCTCAGAAGTACAGGCAACTCTGGCTCTTCTTGTACACAGCCTCTGTGTTGGTACTCCACTCAAGTCTATTATCCAGGTGCACCCCCAGGTAGTTGTAGGTCCTTACCACATCCACGTCCTCACCATCAATAGTAACAGGGAACAGTGCAGGTTTAATCTTCCTAAAGTCCATCACCATCTCCTTTGTCTTACTAATGTTGAGCTGCAGATGATTCAGCTTGCACCGTTTGACAAAGTTCTCCACTAGGGCCCTGTATTCATCCTCCCATTCTCCGTTTATACACCCAAATATTAATGAGTCATATGTGACCTATAATGCTAATTTTTAATATTTAATGGCATTAATGAAGACAATGATTGGCTACTAAATACAGGTGTCAACAGATATACAGTAGGCTTTTTCAATACTGACCATGAGACATTCTGGAATGCTTGATGAAAGGTGCCAAGAAAATAATAGATGACATTGAGACATATGAGACAAAGGGTAGTTAAGAAGGGATGTTGTGTGTTGGCCTTCAGTTATCCAGGGATTAAGTTCAAGAGCTGCAAAGTAATCTTGCAGCCCTACAAAACTCTGCTTATCCCACACTTGGAGTATTGTGT
The DNA here is from genome assembly GCF_030028105.1 of Mobula birostris. Lineage (NCBI taxonomy): Eukaryota > Metazoa > Chordata > Chondrichthyes > Myliobatiformes > Myliobatidae > Mobula > Mobula birostris. The sequence continues at coordinate 19,735,282 of NC_092370.1, read as the reverse complement.
TCAGTTTTGGTCGCCTCATTATAGGAAGGATGTGGAAGCTTTAGAGAGAAGATTTGCCAGGATACTGCCTGGATTTGAAAGCATGTGTTATGAAGGAAGGCTCAACAAGCTAGAGTTTTTCTTTTTGGTGTGAAGGAGGATGAGAGGTGACTTGATAGGGATGTACAAGATGATAAGTGTCATAGGTACAGTGGATAGCCAGAAACTTTTTCCCAGGGCGGAAATGGCTAATACAAGGGTGCGTAATTTTAAATTGATTGTAGGAAGTAGTGTGCTGCCAGTGGTGGTGATAGAGGAAGTTGCATTAGGGGCATTTAAGAGACTTGTAGATAGGCAGGTGGATGAGAGAAAAATGGAAGGCTATATAGCAGAGATGAATTATATTGATTTTGGAGTCAGTTAAAAAGTTGGCATAACATTGTTGGCTGAAGGGCATGCACTGTTTTGTACTGTCCATTATTCTATGTCCTTATCTATGTTTACTGGAATCTAAGACACAATTATGAGATCAGAAACTAGAAGGACAACCGAAAGTTGTTCGGGGGAGGTCTGGAATTAGTTAGCTGAAAGAGAAAAGACATTGATTTTAAGCACTAAACATGAATGGACCAGATACTGGTGTTAAGATGCACTTAAGAATTGAGGTATTGAAACACGGAGAGTTGGAGTGCCTTTTAGTCTTAAAATTATGCATGAAATTATAGGACATTCCAGAAGAGGGTTCAGTCCACCAAGACTGATCTCAAAAGCATCAAATGTTACAGGAAACATGCAGGAGAATGGGGTTGACAGGAATAATAATCAAGGCATGATGAATTGGCAGAGCATAATTGATGGACTGAATAGCCTAATTCTGCTCTTATGTCTTATGATTGGATGGCGGGGCAGAGATATGTCTCCACCAAAGGAGGTGTAAGGTGCTCCTTCCCTCCAGTAGCTTGCAGGTCACTCTTAGGCAAGGTGTAGCAACTGTTTAGTCCCATCTGCACCCAACCCCCCCCCCCCACCCCCCGATCACGTACATGTGAGTCATGGGAGCAGTGGTGGATGGTCATATGAGCAGCTGCCATTTCCTAAGTCCTGGTTATGCGACCACTGATGCCAGGGGGACAGCATTTGAAGAGTATTGATAATGGCTAGTGTCACCTACTTGTAAAGACACTGCCCGGAAGAAGGCAATGGAAAACCAGTTCTGTAGAAATAATTGCCAGGAACAATTATGGTCATGAGGCCATGATCACCCGCATCATACGACACAGCACAAAATAATGATATTGTCCTGTAGTCTTATGGTTTTAAGATGGTCATGGTCACATCCAGGGGCTGTCAATCCTTCCCACTTATTACCATTGGACCTAAACACTATTAAATTTCACTGAGGCAGATTGAACAAAAGCTCATTATATCTCTAGCTCTCTGAAAGGTTCTTCAAGCCCATGTCCCCAGAAAGAGAATGTATTCTTCAAAAACTTCTCTCTGTTCTTTGCCTGTGATTCTGTGCTGCACTATGCAATTTTAAACATTGATATACACTCACCAGCCACTTTAAAGTACAGGAGTTACCTAATAAATTGGCCTTCTGCTTTGTGTAGTCTTCTGCCACTATAGCCCATCCACTACAAGTTTTGACACGTTGTGCATTCAGAGATGCTCTTCAGTAAACTATTGTTTTTAAATATGTGGTTATGTGAACTACCTGTCTGCCCGAACTAGTCTGGCTATTCTCCTCTGACCTCTCTCCTTAACAAGGCACTTTCATCCACAGAACTGCTCATTGGATTTTTAAATATTTTTTTCACAACATTCTCTGTAAACACCAGAGATTGTTGAGGAGAAAATCGCAGGAAATTAATACTTACTGAAATATTCAAACCACCCCATCTGGCACCAACAATCCACGGTCAAGGTCACTTAGATCATATTTCTTGCCCATTCTAATATTTGGTCCGAGCAACTGAACCTCTTTTATGCATTGAGTTGCTGCCACATGTTTGGCTGATTAGATATTTGCATTAACAAGCAGGTGTACTGGAGGTTCCTAATAAAGTGGCCACTGAGTGTGTTGTGATTAACTTAGTGCAACATGATAATTTGTGTCTATTTTTTAAAACTGGTGTTGCTGGAATAAAACTGTTATTTCAGACAAAGCAATTGTTTGAATAATAAGATATCTTGCAGCCAAAAAATATGCTGTTATTCATTCTAACTGGCCACTTTGCCCCAATATTGCTATAAATCCTATTCTTTTCCCTAGTTTTACACTGGTAATAGCTAGCTTCCCATTGAGACCAGTTGTATATTTCCATTCAATTTAAAAGAAGGTGTAGTCTACATTTTTTTTTGCTGAGAAAGATGGCATTGCAGAAGATTCAGATTTCTACTGGTAGTCCTCAATTTGTTGAAAATGAATGGTCAATCAAATAATGCAATTGAAATGTTAGCAAAAACAAAATAAAACAGTCACAAGCAGTATAATTGAAATCATTGCAGATTACATAGAATTGAATAGAACATACAGCTCAGAAGTAGGCTATACAGCCCAAGTAATTAATGTAGTATTTTGACATACTAATGTAGGGTTGAGCTTCTCTCCTCCTTCTTCAATATACTCTGCAAATCCTATCATTCTCCTGTATATGTTTAGCATTCATAGAGCCATAGACCAATATAACATAGAAACAGACCTTTCAGCCCACTTAGTCCATTCCAACCTGATATTCTGTCTAAGTCTCACTTACCTGTACTCAGATCATATCCCAACTAAACCCTCCCATCCATGTGCTTATCCAAACTCATCTTAACTGGTGCAATTGACCCTGCATCTGCCTCTTCTGCTGGCAGCTGACTCCACAGTCACACCACCCTCTGAGTGGAGAAGATCTCCCTCAGATTCCCCTTAAATATTTCACCTTTTACCCTCAACCTATAACCTCTATTTCTAGTCTTACCCGACATGAGGGGAAAAAGTCTGCATGTACTGTAGTCGTTTGTTAGTTCTGTGCCATGTCGAAACACGTGGGCGATCATGGTCTTTCCATGACCATGATTATTCTTGGCAAATTTTTCTCAAAAGTGGTGTGCCATTGCCTTCTTCTTGGCAGTGTCTTTACAAGAAGAATGACCCCAGCCATCATCAATACTCTTCAGAGATTGTCTGCCTGACATCAGTGGTGGCATAACCAGGACTTGTGGTAATGAACCAGCTGCTCATATGACCATCCACCACTTGATCCCATGGCTTCATGTGATCCTAATCGGTTGGGGGGGGGCGGCTAAACAGGTGCTACACCTTGCCCAAGGGTGACCTGCAGGCTAGTGGAGGGAAGGAGTGCCTTACACCTCTTTTAGTAGAGACATATCTCCATCCCATCACCCTAGTACTGTAGACATCATATCCATACCCCTCATCACTCTGTATACCTCTATTCCTGAAAAGCAACTACACTATTTGCCAAAACCAGGTGATGGATAGCTGATTTTCACCACGCATTGATTAACAAAGGTGCTTCAAAATTACCGATCTGATTTATTGTCCATAGGTTTCCAGTTCTGCTCTTGCTCATAAATGGGACCACAACACATTCGCCAAAGTGAATTTTAATTGAGTTGATTTACTGGGAGAGTTTGATCGTGGAGAAGGAGTAACATGGCACAAACTGTTGTTAACATAATAACACAGAACTTAGATCATTACAGCACAATACAGGCTCTTCAGCTCATGAGGTTGTGCCATACTTTTAATCAACTCTAGGATCAACCCAACCTTTCCCTTCTACATAGCCCTCCATTTTTCTATCATTTGTGTACCTATATCAGAATCTCTTAAATGTTCCGAATGTATCTACTTCTACCGCTAACCGTAGCAGGACGTTCCATGCACTCACCACTCTCTGTGTAAAAAAACTGCCTCTGACAACCCCCTGTACTTTAATCCAGTCACCTTATATAGGCATCTGTTAGTCTCGTGAGACCATGGATTCGCACCTTGGAAGGTTTCCAGGGTGCAGGCCTGGGCAAGGTTGTATGGAAGGCAGGCAGTAGCCCATGCTCCCAGTCTCCCCTCTCCACGACACCGATGTTGTCCAAGGGAAGGGCATTAGGACGCATACAGCTTGGCACCAGTGTCGTTGCAGAGCAATGTGTGGTTAAGTGCCTTGCTCAAGGACTCAACAAGCTGCCTCAGCCAAGGTTCGAACTAGCGACCTTCAGATCACTAGACAAACGCTTTAACCACTTGGCCACGCGCCAACACACCTTATAATTAATAATAATTAATTAAATTATTATTTCTTGGTTCACCTACCACCTTCCAGCTAGCCTATTTCCCCTCCCTCCACCCTTTTATTCTGGCATCTTCCCCCTTCCTTCTCAATCCTGAGTACAGGCCTCAGTCTAAAACATTGACTGTTTATTCATTTCCATAGATGCTGCCTGACCTGCTGAGTTCCTTCAGCATTTTGTGTGTGTTGATCTGGATTTTCAGCATCTGCAGACTTTTGCACGTTTGTTATTTCTCGATTTCCTGGCCAGATAACCTAAATGACCATGATGATAGTGTATTTAACCTTTGTTCACTATTTCACCATTTAAAAGGTACCTTTCAATTCTCTTGGGATGGTGCAAACTAAGAAAATACACCCTGGACATGCCTACGTTGTTGTGGGATTCAGTGACTCTTTGCTGTGGTGATGGCTTTGTAGTGGAGACTCTAGCTCCATCACGCTGAGCACTGTGCTCCCCAGTGCTGCATGTTCAGCCCTCTGCTGTTCACAGCGACTGCATTGCTAGATCCAGTTCCAACCAAATCACCAAGTTTACAAAATCAAATCAACAGCAGCTGGCCTCATCAACAATGACGGCGAGACGGTGTACAGAGAGAGGATGTATAGCTGCTGGGTGAGCAGTGTAAGCCTAACAACTTGAGTCTCAACCTGGACAAGACCAAAGAGATGATTGTGGACTTTAGGAAGGTCCACTGCTCGCTGCACACACAGTACTGGGCTCCTCCAAGAAGAGGGTTAGGAGCACCTAGTATCTGGGAATACACATAATGGAAGATCTCGCCTGGTCCCTCAACACCATCTCTTTGGTCAAGAAAGCACAACAGCGTTTCCACTTCCTGAGGAGATTGAGGTAAGTGAGGCTCCCCCCCCCCCTATATTAACCAATTTTCACAGGAGCTCCATCGAGAGTGTTTTGACTTGCTACATCATCCTCAGGTACAGGAATTGCAAGACAGCTGACCACAAGTCCCTACAAAGGATTGCAAGGACTGTTGGGAGGGTCATCGGGGTCTCCATTCCACCTATTAGAAATACTTATTTGGACTGCAGCCTACACAGGGCCCTTAGCATTGTTAAGGGTCTCTTCTGTTCATCCGACAATCTGTTGGACGCCTCCCCCACCCCAACCATCAGGATGGATATACCATAGCATTACAACAAGAATTGTTAGGATGGGAAACTACTTAACTACTTCTTCCAACAGGCCATACGGCTACTGAACTCCTTGCCACTACACAGGTCCCATTATTTGAAGTACCTGTAGTGTTATACTGTTTACTTTTTACCTTGTATAATATCTGAACTATATTATTTCTTAATTTATTTGTGTTAATATTACTTCATGTGTGTGAGTTATAGGTACACCAGTATGCACCCCGGTCCGGAGGAACGTTGATCCATTTGGCAGTACACGTGTGTAGAATTAAATGACAATAAACTGAACTTAAACTTGAGTCCACAAAAACATGCTCTTCCTCCTAAATGGAACAGTAAGTTACTTTGCGTCATTGTGGTGATGGGAGTAAGCAACAAAAATGTGCACTCCGTCTGGTGTCCACTTCACCACTCTTGGGTTCATGCATTTCAGAAGGTTAAGAAGATCCACAGAAGTTCCCAAAGGATCAAAAAGATGCACAGGATGACATAATCACCTACAACGTAGTGGCCAATTTATTAGGTATATCTGTACGCCCGATTGCTAATGAAAACATCTAATCTGTCAGTCGTGTGCAGCATCTCAAAGCATAAGAGTATGCAGACATGTTCAAGAACTTCAGTTGTTGTTCAGACCAAACATCAGAATGGGGAAAAAATGTGATCTAAGTCACTTTGACACTGGAATGATTGTTCGTGGAAGACAGGGTGGTTTGAATATCTCAGAAACTTCTGATCTCCTGGGATTTTCATGTACAATACAACATTGCTTCAGTATTTACCAGTGAAAAGGATCTTGGCAGTTATGGGGATGACTTACAGCAGACTGAATGCTTGAGTGTATAGACATTAAGAAAGAGAATGTGCTGCAGCTTTTGAAAGGTAGTAAGTTAGGTAAGTCACCAGGACTGGATGAAATATACCCCAGACTATGATGGGAAGCGAGGGAGGAGATTGGTGAGCCTCTGGTGATGATCTTTGCATCATCAATTGGGACGGGAGAAGTACCAGAGGATTGGAAGGTTGCAAATATTGTTCCTTTGTTCAAGAAAGGGAGTAGAGATAACCCAGGAAATTATAGACCAGTGAATCTGACTTCAGTGGTGGACAAGTTGTTGGAGAAGATCCTGAGAGGCAGGATTTATGAGCATTTGGAGAGACATAATCTGATTAAGGATAGTCAGCATGACTTTGCCAAGGACAGATCATCCTTTACAAACCTGATTGAATTCTTTGAGGATGTAAAAAAAATGCATTGATGAAGGTAGAGTATATAGATTTCAGTAAGGCATTTGATAAGGTTCCCCATGCAAAGCTTATTCAGAAATTAATGTGGCATGGTCTCCAAGGAGACTCCTCCTCTTTGTGATTTTTAAAAATAACCTGGATGAAGAAGTAAAAGAGTTGGTTAGTAAGTTTGCTGATGACACAAAAGGTAGGAGTGTTGTTGATAGTCTGAAGGGTTGTCAGAGGTTACAGTGGGACATCAATAGGGTGCAGAACTGGGCTGAGAAGTGGCAGACGGAGTTCAACCCAGATAAGTGAGAAGTTGTTCAATTCGGGAGGTCAAATTTGAAGATAGAGTTTAATATTAATGGTAAGACTCTTGGCAGTGTGGAGGATCAACAAGATCTTGGGGTCCGTGTCCATAGGACACTCAAAGGTGCTGCGCAGGTTGACAGTGTTGTTAAGTAAAACGTATGGTGTGTTGGCCTTTATCAACCATGGGATTGAGTTCAAGAACCGTGTGGTAATGTTACAACTAGTTAAGATCTTAGTTAGGCCCCACTTGGAGTACTGCCTTCAGTTCTGGTCACCTCATTACAGGAAGGATGTGGATACTATAGAGAAAGTGCAGAGGAGATCTACGAGGTTTTTGCCTGGATGGGAGAGCATAGGTTGAGTGATCTTGGCCTTTTCTCCTTATAGTGATGGAAGATGTGCGGTGACCTGATAGAGGTGTATAAGATGATGAAAGGCATTGATCATGTGGATAGTCAGAGGCTGGCTGAAATAGCTAATATTAAGGTGCTTGGAAACAGGTACTGAGGGGATGTCAGAGGTAAGTTTTTACACAGAGACTGGTGGGTGCACAGAACGCACTGCTGGTGATGGTGGTGAAGACGGATACAATAGGATCTTTTAAGAGACTCTTAGAGTCTTAGAGTACATGGAGGCTAGAAAAATAGAGGGCTATGCAGTAGGGAATTTCTAGCAACACACATCAAAGTTGCTGGTGAACGCAGCAGGCCAGGCAGCATCTGTAGGAAGAGGTGCAGTCGACGTTTCAGGCCGAGACCCTTCGTCAGGACTAACTGAAGGAAGAGTGAGTAAGGGATTTGAAAGTTGGAGGGGGAGGGGGAGATCCAAGGGGCCTGTAATGTGCTGTAAATTTCTATGTTTCTATGTATGTTTCTATGTCTCTAGAGTTTACAGAGGGTGGTGAAAAAACAAACAACAAAAACATCCAGTGAGCGGCAGTTCTGTGGGTGAAATAATAAAGGAAGTTCAGAAGAGAACGACCAAACTGGTTCAAGCTGACAGGAATGCGACAATATCACAAATAAACACGCGTTAAAGCAACAGCGTGCAGAACATCATCTCTGAACACACAACTCATCGAACCTTGAAGTGAATGGGATACAGCAGCAGACGACCACAAAGAGACATTCAATGGTCACTTTATTAGGTACAAGAGTTGCCTAATACAGTGGCCACTGAGTGTATATCCAGGAGATTTAATGTCCTTGAACTGTTGACATGAGCGCGCGCGCACACACACACACACACACACACACACACACACACGTGCACACATTCACACAGTCACCTTGCAGCGGGCATACTGCCCTTTATCTCTGAATTTCAGTACAGACCCTCTGTGCACAACCTTTGGTAGTCAATCTTGCTCACTGGCAGTTCCATTCTTCTCCCTTACAGCTGTCATAGTGACATGTCTGCCTATGATTACTCCAACTTTTGGCAACCGCTCCCCCACCCCCCGCTTATCCTGCTGGCTCCTCCCCCCTCCCCATTCTTTTCGCATTTCTTCCCCATTCTGATGTTTGGGTTGAACAACCTGGCAATTTCTTTTTCCTTCCTCCCTCTGGATCCCTATTATTCCATGGTCTATCAACCTTTTCTTTCAGATTCTTTCTTCTTCAGCTCTTTACCTTTTCCATTTACCGCCTCATAGCTTCTTACATCATTCACTTTCCTCCCAAATACCCCTCCACTTTCCAGCTTTCCCTTTTCACTTGGTTTCACCTATCACCTTCTCGTTTGTACTCCTTCCCATCCCCCAACTTCTTATTCTGGCTTCTTCTGCCGACCCCCCCCACCCCCCCCCCGTCTTTTCAATCTTGATAAAGGATCTCAGCCTGAATCGCAAGCTCTTTATTCCTCTTGGCAGATGCTGCCTGACCTGCAGAGTTCCTCCAGAACTCTGTGTGCGTTACCACAGTCTACACTGGATCAGGTACAGTGATCACATGTGAAAGGCAGGGATTATATTTAATCAAGGCGTCTATATGGAATTGAGAAGGAAGCAAGCATATCAGGCCAAGATTCCTCTTCCTAATTGTAACTCACCAATTGCTTTTGCAGTTATCTTACTCTTGTGGGCTATCTGACTCCTCTGGTTAATAGCCAGATAATTGCATCAGCATATGTGTGATAAATGGCCATTTCAGCAAATACTCCAGAGCCTTTGTGGCATATGTGTCATTATCATTAACAGAGAAAGGGAAGAATTAGATTAAGGAAAAGAATACAAGATAACCAGTGACGTCTTCAACAATGCGTAGCATGTTAGCATGTCAAAGTCGTACCACTCCGATGATATCTGGATGGATTAACAGCTCTTGCATACAAGAGCTTCTGCGTGCTAGAGAAACCTGTCAAGTTGTTTTCAATGTTGGTGCCATATAAATTTGCTGTGATCACTAATGATGTGAGTCAGGTATGTTTCCTCATCTCACATTTATGTGATGAGATTTTTGTGCTTTTGATATTCCTACAGATATGCTGCCACTTGCACTTAAATACAAAATAAATTCACTATATCAAGATGAAAATGATGTATAACAAAAGATTCAAGACTGATAGTATTTCATGTTGGAAAGATGCACATGCCTTCAAATTCAACTGTACATTACAGATTTGCAGACATCATGTTACTGCAGTGAAATGCGAAATGACATAAAATAATTCCCATCAACTCTTGTCAATTCTGATCATGCATTGTGGACTTTTGTTTATTTATTTTTTATTTACTTATTGACATACAGCGTGGAGTAGGCCCTTCCTGCTCTTTGAACCGCACCGCCCAGCAATCCCCCAATTTAATTCTAGCCTACGGGCGGGACAATTTACAATGACCAATTAACTTACCAACCGGTACGTCTTTGGACTGTGGGAGGAAACCAGAGCACCCGGAGGAAACCCATGTAGTCACAGCGAGAATGTACAGATTCCTTACAGAAAGTACCAGGAAATGAACCTGGGTCAGTGATACAGTAAAGCACTTTGCTAACCACTACGCTGCTTTGCGCATGTATTAAACAATTGCTGATCTTGTTGCCACATCGCCACAATAGGCCAGTGGCAGGTGAAATCTCAATGGCTCTCCACACGGCTTTAAACCACCTAGACAACAGAAACACCTACGTCAGGATGCTGTTCATCGACTATAGCTCAGCATTTAATACTATCTTTCCCACAATTCTGATTGAGAAGTTGCAGAACCTGGGCATCTGTACCTCAATACACTCAAAAACTTCTATAGCTGTGCCGTGGAGAGCATTCTGACAGGCTGCATCACTGTCTGGTATAGAGGGGCTACTGCACAGGACCAAAAGAAGCTGCAGAAGGTTGTAAGTCTAGTCAGCTTCCTTTTGGGCACTAGCCGACAAAGTACCCAGGACATCTTCAGGGAGAGGGGTCTCAGAAAAGCAGCGTCCATTATTAAGGTCCTCCAGCACCCAGGGCATGCCCTTTTCTCACTGTTACCATCAGGTAGGAGATATAGAAGCCTGAAGGCACACTCAGTCATTCAGAAACAGCTTCTTCCCCTCCGCCATCCGATTCCTAAATGGACATTGAAGCTTTGGACACTACCTCACTTTATTTAGCATACAGTATTTCCGTTTTTGCACATTTTAAAAAAATCTATTGAATATACGTAATTGGTGGCATCCATTAGTCTTGCGAGACCATGGATCTGCACCTGGAAAGTCTACTGGAGTGTCCTCTCCAGGGCGCGGGCCTGGGCAAGGTGGTATGCAAGACCAGCAGTTGCCCATGCTGCAAGTCTCCCCTCTGCACGACACCAATGTTGTCCAAGGGAAGGACATTAGGACCCATACAGCTTGACACCAGTATTGTCACAGGAGTTGCCAGAACGAGGTTGAAGGCAACGTTGGACTGCCTTAGGGACACCAGCTCTGGATTTGTCCTCAGGGTTTACTTCAGAAGCCTTTCCCATGAGTGGGTATGGCCGCAAGGCAGCAGAGGTTTGAAATCAGAGTTTCCGTCTCTTAGATGGACTGCCATCCCAGGCTGACGAGCTCCATCTACCTGAAGCACTGGTTTTAAGGCACCAGGACCCACCTTCACCCCTTCTCCTGTCAGTAGAAACAGTTCCGCCGGGCTTAGAGGCTAAGCCACACGAGAAGGCCAGGAGTTGGACTTGGTTGTCAGAGGCTATTTGAGGCGCAAGACGTGAGGAGCACTTTTAGGTAGTGGGAGCTTTTCCCCACTACCACCCCTCAGCTTGACAACCTTGGAAAATCTATTTGTGAACACAGCACAGCACATCACACAAACCAATGTTCTGTCCGTGGACTCACTTTATACCGCACGCTGTCAGGGCAGTGCTGCCAGGATAATCAAGGACACGACCCACCCAGCCAACAGACTTTTCATCCCTCTTCCCTCCGGGAGAAGGCTGAGGAGCTTGAAGACTCATACGGCCAGATCTGGGAACAGCTTCTTTCCAACTGTGATAAGACATGTCTGACGAATCTCATAGAATTTTTTGAGGATGTAACTAGTAGAGTGGATAGGGGAGAACTAGTGGATGTGGTATATTTGGATTTTCAAAAGGCTTTTGACAAGGTCCCACACAGGAGATTAGTGTGCAAACTTAAAGCACACGGTATTGGGGGTAAGGTATTGATGTGGATAGAGAATTGGTTAGCAGATAGGAAGCAGAGAGTGGGAATAAACGGGACCTTTTCAGAATGGCAGGCAGTGACTAGTGGGGTACCGCAAGGCTCAGTGCTGGGACCCCAGTTGTTTACAATATATATTAATGACTTGGATGAGGGAATTAAATGCAGCATCTCCAAGTTTGCGGATGACACGAAGCTGGGCGGCAGTGTTAGCTGTGAGGAGGATGCTAAGAGGATGCAGTGTGACATGGATAGGTTGGGTGAGTGGGCAAATTCATGGCAGATGCAATTTAATGTGGATAAATGTGAAGTTATCCACTTTGGTGGCAGAAATAGGAAAACAGATTATTATCTGAATGGTGGCCGATTAGGAAAGGGGGAGGTGCAATGAGACCTGGGTGTCATTATACACCAGTCGTTGAAAGTGGGCATGCAGGTACAGCAGGCGGTGAAAAAGGCAAATGGTATGCTGGCATTTATAGCGAGAGGATTCGAGTACAGGAGCAGGGAGGTACTACTGCAGTTGTACAAGGCCTTGGTGAGACCACACCTGGAGTATTGTGTGCAGTTTTGGTCCCCTAATCTGAGGAAAGACATCCTTGCCATAGAGGGAGTACAAAGAAGGTTCACCAGATTGATTCCTGGGATGGCAGGACTTTCATATGAAGAAAGACTGGATGAACTGGGCTTGTACTCGTTGGAATTTAGAAGATTGAGGGGGGGATCTGATTGAAACGTATAAAATCCTAAAGGGATTGTACAGGCTAGATGCAGGAAGATTGTTTCCGATGTTGGGGAAGTCCAGAACGAGGGGTCACAGTTTGAGGATAAAGGGGAAGCCTTTTAGGACCGAGATTAGGAAAAACTTCTTCACACAGAGAGTGGTGAATCTGTGGAATTCTCTGCCACAGGAAACAGTTGAGGCCAGTTCACTGGCTATATTTAAGAGGGAGTTAGATATGGCCTTTATGGCTACGGGGATCAGGGGGTATGGAGGGAAGGCTGGTGCAGTGTTCTGAGTTGGATGATCAGCCATGATCATAATAAATGGCGGTACAGGCTCAAAGGGCCAAATCGCCTACTCCTGCACCTATTTTCTATGTTTCTATGTTTCTAAGACTGCTGAACGGATCCTGACCCAGATCTGGGTCGTACCCTCCAAACATCCGGACCTGCCTCTCGGTTTTTTTGCACTACCTTACTTCCCATTTTTCTATTTTCTATTTATGATTTATAATTAAAATTTTTAATATTTACTAATTTTAACTATTTTTAATATTTTTTATATATTTAATATTTGTAATCCAGGGAGTGTGAAGCGCAGAATCAAATATCGCTGTGATGATTGTACGTTCTAGTACCAATTGTTTGGCAACAATAAAGTATAAAGTATATACATAATTGATTTACTTGTTTATTTAGTATAATGTTTTATTTTATTTATTATTATTTTTTCCCTCTCTCTGCCAGTTTATGTATTGCATTGAACTGCTACTGCTAAGTTAACAAATTTCACGTCACATGCCAGTGATAATAAACCTGATTCTGATTCTGATTCATGGATCTATCAAAAACTTTAAGTTTGAATTGTTTATTTATTTAGCAATATAGTGCAGACAAGTCCTTCTAGCACAGCAAAAGGAGCTACACAGCAATCCACCTATTTTACACTAGCCTAATCACAGGACAACTTACAATGACTAATTAGCCAACTAACTGGTACACCTTTGGACTGTTGGAGTTTATTGAAGCAGCAAGAGGAAACCCACATAGCCATAGGGAGAAAGTACAAACTCCTTGCAGTTAGCTTTGGAATTAAACTCCAAACTCCAACACCCCAAGCTGTAATAGCATTGCACTACCCACTACACTACTGGTGCTTAAATAAATGTTATCCCTTCATCACTATAGAAAGAAATGTTAGTCAAATTCCTGCAAGTACATGTTACTACATCTGTGCTTAACTACTGTAGGTATTCATTGTATAACAAACTGGAGTAAATAAATGGACAAGTTCAAAATAAAATTTATCATCCAAGTACATACAGTATGTGTCACCACATACAACCCTGAGATTCTTTTTCCTGCGGGCATACTCAGCAAATCTATAGAACAGTAACTGTAAGCAAGATCAATGAACAACAAATTGTGCAAATGTAAGCATACTGTAAATAAATAACAATAAATAACGGGAGCATGAAATGACAAGATAGAGTCCTTAAAATGAGACCATCGGTTGTGGGAACACCAGAATTAGATTGAGTGTAGTTATCCTCTTTTGTTCAAGAACCTGATGGCTGAGGGCTAGTAACTGTTCTTGAACCTGGTGGTGTGAGTCCTGGGGCACCAGTGCCTTCTACCTAATGGCAGCAGCGAGAAACGAGCATGGCCTGGGTGGTGAGGATCTTTGATGATGGATGCTGCTTTTCTATGATAACGTTTCATATAAATGAGCTCAATGGTTGAAAGGGCTTTACCAGCTGGTTATAGTTGCTCCGTAATTTCTTACTTTTAAACTTTTTAACTTAGTTATTTGTTGTATTTTTTTCTCACGGTAACACATTGAAGCTGCACCCTCTCTAACATGCTGGTGGAGAGAGTTTTATTTGTTTTTTTAGAGCTGGAATTAGCTACATTCGGACACGTCTCGTTAGCATGGCAGCAGGATGGCTGCATTGTGTATTCAAGGGACCAATTGATTACGCTCATGCCCGCTGGTTTAGTGAACAGAGCAGCGGACATCCCGGCTGAAATCTGGAGGAAAACACACAGAGGATGCAGAGGGGGATCAAAAAGGCGAGGGAAGAGGACCAGGTCGAGACAATAGAGGCTTATGGAGAAGAGAAGTTATAAGCCGTGTCTCCCCTCTCTCATCATGGGAAATGTGAGATTGCTGGGGAATAAAATCGACGAACTGACTGCGCTTGTCAGGAGTCAGAGAACATTTCGGGAGAGCAGTGTCATATGCTTCACTGAGACGTGGCTGCACGAGGACATACCCGATCAAAGTGTTTCCATAGAGGGCTTCCAGACCGTTCGAGCTGACCGGAATTGTACTGACAGCAGTAAGTGCAAAGGAGGGGGGCTGGCGGTTCTGGTAAATAACAGATGGTGCAATCCTGGGCATATTACAATCAAGGAACGTGTCTGTAGCACGGATATTGAACTTTTTGCTGTTGGACTCCGGCCATATTATTTGCCAAGGGAAATCTCACATGCAATTGTGGTTGTTGTGTGCAATTGTGGTTGTTGTGTACATCCCTCCCTCTGCCAACCCGGCGTCGGCGTGTAACACCATTTACACCGTCATAGCCAGATTACAAACCCAGCACCCGAGTGCCCTCATTACCATCTTGGGTGACTTCAACCAGGTTACCATGGCTAGAACACTGCCCAACTTCACGCAGTATGTGAGCTGTACAACCAGAGGGGAGAGGACTCTGGATTTGATGTACGCTAACGTTAAGGATGCATACAGCTCCTCTCCCCTCCCCCCATTGGGAAGGTCAGATCAGAACCTGGTGCATCTAAAACCCTGCTACGTGCCTCTGGTGAAGAGTAAACCTGCAACCTCGAGGACAGTGAAGAAATGATCAGAGGAGGCTTATGAGGCACTCCAGGGTTGTTTTGAGGCGACAGACTGGCAGGCACTCTGTGAGCCACATGGGGAGGATATTGATGGGCTCACAGTGCATCACTGATTACATTAACTTCTGTGTGGACTGCAATGTTCCGACAAGAACTGTCCTTTGTTATTCAAATAACAAGCCATGGGTGACAAAGGACATTAAGGACATCCTGAACGCTGAGAAGAGGGCGTTTAGAGATGGAAATAGGGAGGAGCTGAGGGGAATACAGAGGGACCTGAAAGCCAGGATCAGGGAGGCTAAAGACAGGTACAGGAGGAAGCTTGAGTGGAAACTCCAGCAGAACAACATGAGAGAGGTCTGGAGGGGGATGAGGACCATCACTGGGTTTCGGCAAACTAGCAACAGAGGAGCTGAAGGCAGTGTGGACAGGGCCAACGAACTTAACCTGTTCTTTAACAGATTTGACATTGTGACCCCTGCCCATCCCCCACATGAGCCATCTGTTGTTGGCCCCTAACCAACACATATTCCACTCTCCCCTCCTACCCCTCTTCACAGTCCCCAACCCTGCTCTCATGACTATACCCCTCCCCCACACGAAACCACCACGGTGGGCTTCACGGCTGAACAGGTGAGAAGACAGCTGAAACGTCTCAACCCAAGCAAGGCTGCAGGACCGGATGATGTCAGTACCAGGGTGCTCAAAGCCTGTGCCCCTCAGCTATGTTGAGTACTTTGCCATGTATTCAACATGAGCCCGAGGCTCCGGAGGGTTCCTGTGCTGTGGAAGACGTCCTACCTCGTCCCTGTGCCGAGGACGCCGCGCCCCAGCGCCCTCAATGACTACAGACCAGTGGCATAGACCTCTCACATCATGAAGACCCTGGAGAGACTTGTTCTGGAGCTGCTCCGGCCTATGGTCAGGCCACATTTAGATTCCCTCCAGTTCGCCTACCAGCCCCGACTAGGAGTTGAGGATGCCATCGTCTACCTGCTGAACCGTGTCTACGCCCACCTGGACAAGCCAGCGAGCACTGTGAGGGTCATGTTTTTTTACTTCTCCAGTGCGTTCAACACCATCCGCCCTGCTCTGCTGGGGGAGAAGCTGACAGCGATGCAGGTGGATGCTTCCCTGGTATCATGGATTCTTGATTAGCTGACTGGCAGACCACAGTACGTGTGCTTGCAACACTGTGTGTCTGACAGAGTGATCAGCAGCACTGGGGCTCCACAGGGGACTGTCTTGTCTCCCTTTCTCTTCACCATTTACACCTCGGACTTCAGCTACTGCACAGAGTCTTGTCATCTTCAGAAGTTTTCGGATGACTCTGCCATAGTTGGATGCATCAGCAAGGGAGATAAGGCTGAGTACAGGGCTACGGTAGGAAACTTTGTCACATGGTGTGAGCAGAATTATCTGCAGCTTAATGTGAAAAAGACTAAGGAGCTGGTGGTAGACCTGAGGAGAGCTAAGGTACCGGTGACCCCTGTTTCCATCCAGGGGGTCAGTGTGGACATGGTGCAGGATTACAATTACCTGGGGATACGAATTGACAATAAAGTGGACTGGTCTAAGAACACTGAGGCTGTCTACAAGAAGGGTCAGAGCCTTCTCTATTTCCTGTGGAAACTGAGGTCCTTTAACATCTGCCGGACTATGCTGAGGACATTCTACGAGTCTGTGGTGGTCAGTGCTATCATGTTTGCTGTTGTGTGCTGGGGCAGCAGGCTGAGGGTAGCAGACACCAACAGAATCAACAAACTAATTCGTAAGGCAAGTGATGTTGTAGGGATGGAACTGGACTCTCTCACAGAGGTGTCTGAAAAGAGGATGCTGTCTAAGTTGCATGCCATCTTGGTCAATGTCTCCCATCCACTACATAATGTACTGGGTGGGCACAGGAGTACATTCAGCCAGAGACTCATTCCTCTGAGATGTAGCACAGAGCGTCATAGGAAGTCATTCCTGCATGTGGCCATCAAACTTTACAACTCCTCCCTGGGAGGGTCAGACACCCTGAGCCGATAGGCTGGTCCTGGACTTATTTCATAATTTACTGGCATAATTTACATATTACTATTTAACTAATTATGGTTCTATTACTATTTTATTATTTATGGTGTGACTGTAATGAAAACCAATTTCCCCCAGGATCAATAAAGTATGACTATGACTATGACCATTGATGTGCTGGGCCAAATCCATTAATTTTTGTAGGATTTTCCACTCAGAGGCATTGGTGTTCCCATACCAGTCCATAATGCAGCCAGTCAACACACTTTCCACCACGCATTTATAGAAATTTGTCAAGGTTTTGGATGATATATCGAATCATATGAAACAGAGACAGAAATTGTCATGAATAGTTAATCTTGACTATACAAAGCAACTCAAACAGCGTAAGTGCCCATTTTGATGAGTGCAGGAACATGCTCTTTGTCAAGACAACATCAGAGGACCAACCTCAATTTAGGCAAAAACAAATCCTTGGCTGTCTACATTGCTTTAAGCGACACTCACAACACGCTGGAGGAACTCAGCAGGTCGGCCAGCATCCGTGGAAAAGATCAGTCGACGTTCCGGCCCGAAACGTCGACTGATCTTTTCCACGGATGCAGTCCGACCTGCTGAGTTCCTCCAGCGTGTTGTGAGTGCTGCTTTGACCCCAGCATCTGCAGATTATTTTGTGTTTACATTGCTTTAACGTGGTTAATAACTGCTAAAGTGACACAAACTGTGGTTCCATCACGATTGGGCAGCTTCTTTACAGCTCATCATAACTTGGGAAGAAAAGTAGTACAGAATAGGCAAGAGGAGATTCAGTTTTCAAAGAATGCCCTAGAGGAATCAGAAGGGTAGCAAAGCTGAGAGATGTCCTGTAACCAAAAAGAGCCAAGAGATCTTCAGGTACCGGCTTAGAGGTGAAAAGGAGAAGGAAACTCCTGAAAAATGTGTTCCTAAGAATGTGAATGCAGTACCTCAAGAAGTTCATTGATCCCACAACTCAGCAAATCCAGCTTCAAATAATCAGGTGAGGCAACATTTCACCTACAAATCTGTTGGGGTCTTCTGTTGTGTCTGGTGCTCCCAATGCAGTCTTGTCTACATTGGTGAGACACATTGTAAATTGGGGGACTGCTTTGTTGAGCATCTCAGCTCCATCCATCAAAAGTGGAACTTCCCGGTGGCCAAACATTTTTAATCTGCTGCCCATTCCCATTCCAACATGTCAGTCCATGGCCTCCTCTTGTGTCACAACGAAGCCACCCTCAGGGTGGAAGAGCAACACCTTATATTCCTTCTAGGTAGCCTCCAACTTGATGGCATGATTATCAAATTCTCCTTCTGATAAAATAATTTTCCTCCTCCTCTCTTCTTCTTCTCTCTCCCTCTCTGGACTCTTTCCTCTTCTCACCTGCTTCTCACTTCCCCCTGGTCTCCTCCTTCTTCCCTTCCTCCCATGGTCTACTCTCCTCTCCTATCAGATTCCTTCCTCTCCAGCCCTTTACCTTCCCCACCTACAGGGCTTCATCTATCACTTTCTAGCTATCCTCCTTCCCCTCCCCACACCTTTTTAATCTGGCTTCTTCCTCTTCCCTTTCCAGTCCTGAAGAAGGGTCTCGGTCTGAAATATTAACTGTTAATTCATTTCCATTGATGCTACCTTCCCTGCTCAGTTCCTCCAGCATTTTGTGTGTTCCTTTGGATTTCCAGCATCTGTAGAATTTCTCACATTTCAAGTCATGCATTCCACGTTTGAACCAGCTGGCTCAAGCACCCACCTTAGCAATTTAACTCGTACCATCAATTATCATAATATGCGCTGACGGAGCAGTTAAGTGTAACTGCATTATTGGGGTTAGGTGTCTGAATGAGAGTCCGTGTGTGGTCCACAAAGACAGAGATAGACCTCTCATACAGCATCCCTGATAGGACAAGGGCCTGTTAATATGCAAGGATAAGATAGAAAGAATGTGAGGGATGAAGAGAGGTGAGAGAGAGAGGGAGATGGGAGGAGAGAGAAAGGGAGAGAGAGGAGGAAAAGAGAGAAGGAGAGAGAGAGAGAGAGAGAGAGAGAGAGAGAGAGAGAGAGAGAGAGAGACCATGAATGAGAGAGAATGACTTGGTTCTTACACCTTTAGACTTGCTAATAGTCAATAAATATTGAGTCAATTAAAAGATCCAAGAGAGAAATTTAAGGAGCTTGCTTATTTACAAGTGCATTTTGTTTTAACATGTGGTTTGGTTAGTGTGAATGGACAACAGCTGCTAAGAAGTACTCAAACCTTTGTTTCTCTCCTGTCTTGTGACTCTTTGTGAATGTGTAATTCCATCAAAGCTCCATTCCACTTGTTGTGTCTGTGCACAGCTACATGTCAATTAAATGAAAACACGTGTGCGGGAGGTGGATTTAACTGGTGTATTCACACTGCAGGAGGGGAGAGAGAGAGAGAGAGAATGATGCGCATGTGTAGGCAGCAGCACCTGCGAGAAAACACATCAATATATAGTGCTAAGGGGGGTGGAAGGTCATGGGTCTAAATGGAATAGATCCATACATTACACTTCCTTTCCCCTTTAGGTTAATGTACTATTAAACTGCATATGTACAAAACATTCAATTTCACTTCCATAACCTACATTCCAAATAAGCATGCTTTCACAATAACATTCCATAACTAACTTCATAGTTTTAAAGATTCAGTCTTTTGGGTGGCTGTCTATTTCTTTCAGGATAGCGCCTCTGAATTCTGGAGTGGCATCGGGTTTGGCATGCGTCTTATCAATGATAATGTTCTCATAACACCTCTGGACCTGTGGAATGGCTTCAAGTTTGGTATGTGAAGACAACATTCTCAGTTTCCTGGGTCACGTTCCTGTCAGTGACGTCATCCCTGAGGAATAAGTCTGGTGACTGCAATGTGTCCATCTTGTTGGGTGCAGTTGACTCAGGTGTGTTCTTCGATTGAACATCTGTCCACATCTGTCTCCATATCTGATCTCCAACATCCACTGTGTACATCGGGACCCAGTTATTGTAGCTATCCTACTAGGTGTCCACTTGCCTTCTAGGTATTCCTGTCCAATCGTGAAGCTCCTTGCTGCTTTACTTGGCAACTGGTTGAACTGTTTATTTTATACTTCTCTCCAAAGACCTGGTTTCAGGAGGTCTATGAGAGGTCTCAGATTCCTGTACTTGAAGAGCATTGCAGGTGTTTGATTTGTCATCACATGAACAGAGTTCTAGTACACACAAAAAAAGTTGTCCACCTTGTGCTGTAGAGAAATATCATCCTTGTTCATTGCTTTAATGGATTTCTTGAAGGTTTGGATAAATCTTTCAGCTAACCCAAATGTTGCTGGGTGGTGAGGAGCTGACTTGAAATGTCTGATGCCATTTTTCTTCATGAACAGGCAGAATTCTCCTGACGTGTATTGTGGTCCATTGTCACTCTCAATTGGTTCGGGCAAACTATTTCTGGTGAAGATAGTCCTCAGAGTGAAGACAGTCTTTGCTGAGATAGTTGACGTCATTCGTATGACCTTCTGCCTCTTCGAATGACCATCTACAGGAATCAGAAACATGGAGTTCATGAATGCACCCAGCACATCTTTAAGAAAAAAGCCGAAATAAACAAGTTAATTAATTAGGTGCAGCCCGGCATGTAAATGTCAGCCCAGATCAGAGGTGATTGCCGATTGCGTTGCCTCTGATCTGGGCCGACATTTACGAGCCGGGCGGTACCTAATTAATTAGCTTGTTTATTTTGGCTTTTTTCTTAAAGATGTGCTGGGTGCATTCTGGCTACCACTGCACCCCTGCATGCTTCGCAGATCGGTATCGGTCCGTGGCCCGAAGGTTGGGGACCACTGTCTTAGAGCACTTGGTCCATTGTTCTTTTCCGAATTGCTGGAGCTGATGTGATGCCAAAGATGAACAGTCCCTTGTGAGTATTATCCCCAATTATTCTCACTCCCTTGCCTTTTTCCCCATAGCCTTTGATGCCCTGGCTAATCAAGAACCTATCTATCTCCGCTGTTACGTACCCCGTAACTGGGTTGCCAAACCAGCAGAAATGGATCACTCAGTTGGAGTCTGGATTACTAGAACTAAGAAAGTTTTATTAAAGAAACAAGCAACACAGTACTCTAATCAAAAAAGGATAATAAATGCAACAGTTCAGCAATGATAAATACACATGTACACAGAATTAAGATAACAAGATTAATCAAGCTCTATCATTGTCTAGGGGTAAATGACCAGTTTCAAAGTGACACAAAGTCCAGTTCAATTTAGTTCAGTTCGCAGTAATCGTTGCCATGGCGATGGACAGTGGGGGGGGGAGGAGAGAGAGCAAAACGAATGAATAATCAACACAGCTTCCACACACAGACCTTCGCAGTCAGCTGTCGGGCGAGCCCTTTGTGATGTCATCTGAGGTCACCGACCGTGACCCCTCCGTTTCCAGATACGACTGTTTCTCTGCGCTGAACCTGGCACCCAGGCAAGGGTGGACACACACCAGGTTCCCGCCGATCGTGCCTTTCCACCCTGTGCCTTTATGGCTTGATCCCGCGATCAGCCGTCCAAAAGCTTCCCACCGACTTGTGAGAGGCGCACCGCTTCCAGGGTCTCGTTACCTCAGGTGTTGTGTGTGTCTTGCCTTAGCGAACCTGTCCCTTTTTATCCCCCTGCTGGGGTATCGCCTGTCCATCACTTCAAACAGTTCAGGGTTCAAAGGGGGAGCCGATCTTGACAATACCCAGACTGATGTCTCCTTCATTAACATCTCCAAATGCTGTTTCATTGTGTTCCTTATCTCTCTCTCTCTGTCCTGAAAACAGGTGGCAGACCAACTGCTGATCACACAGGACAGCTAACATCTTATCTATGTGTATTCTTGTCACACCGCCTTAAATGCACCCAGTGACTTGGCCTTCACAGCCATTCGTGGCAACAAATTCCACAGATTTACCACCCACTGACTAAAGTAATTTCTCTGCATCTTAGTTCTAAATGGACGTCCTTCAATCCCGAAGTCATGTCCTCTTGTCCTAGACTCCCCTACCACGGGAAATAACTTTGCCATATCTAATCTGTTCAGACCCTTTAACACTCAGAATGTTTCAATGAGATTCCCCCTCATTCTCCTGAACTCCAGGGAATACAGCCCAAGAGCTGCAAGACGTTCCTCATATGGTAACCCTTTCATTCCTGGAATCATTGTCTCTGAACCCTCTTCAATGTCAATATATCCTTTCTAAAATAAGGAGCCCAAAACTGCACACAATACTCCAAGTGTTGTCTCACGATTGCCTTATGGAGCCTCAGCCTCACATTCCTGCTTTTATATTCTATACCTCCAGAAATGAATGCCAACATTGCACTCGCCTTCTAAACCGCTGACTCAACCTGGAGGTTAACCTTTAGGGTATCCTGCACAAGGAATTGTGAGGAACTTACTGCTTGACTCTTCAATCTCCATTTCCAGATAGGCTTGTGACAAGTCAATTTTTGAAAACCTCTCTCTGCCTGTCAAGGTGCAAAAATGTCTTCTATTTGTGGCAGCGTTCACTACACAGTACAGGGTTGATATTCACCTTGTAGTCACCACATATGCAAATTCCTTTCCTTGATCACTGGGATAATGGGAATGACCCAATTGCTCCACTCAACCTTGGAGGGAATTTCAGATGTTTCCAAGCTCTGCAGTTCAGCATCCACTTTAGGAAGCAATATGTTAGGCACTGGATGCGCTTCATGAAACCTTGGTGTTGCTGTTTCATCCAGTTCAATTCTGGCCTTCATGCCTTTCAATTTACCAATCCCCTTCTCAAACACCTTCTCTTTAGCTTTAAGCAACTGTGTCAATCTCTGGTTAGTGCTACCATTTCAGTTGCCATTGCCTGTTGATGTTACACTGAGAGCTTTGATTGAGTGCCACTCTAGTTGGATTTATTTCAATCATTCATGACAAAAAAGTACTGGACATCCTCTTGTCAATACATCAAGCCTTAACTGTTGTGTTTGGCCTCCATATGTCACACTTACTTTCATCTTGCCTTTGTGAGAAACTTCTTTGTCTGTGTAAGTCTTTAGCATCACTGAGGACTTCTTTAATGGTATCTTAGAAAATAAAAACAATCTGTTGTAGTCAGCTTCTGGAAATATAGACAAAGCTGGCCCTGTATCCAGCTCCATTTTCAGTTTTACACCGGAAACACCTATTATGATCCAGATGATTTTGTGATCTGCTTCAGTAATACTATGCAGGACAACTCACCTTTGTCAGACTCTATGTTGTCTAATTCTGATTTACATTTGGTAACTTCATGTATTTGCTTAGTTTTCTGTTTGAGACTTTTCACTTGGTTGTGCTTTTTGTCTGCCTCACACACTCTCTCTATGTAACTTTGTCTGTGACAATTTCTGCAGACTTTTTTCTTTGAACCAACAGTCATTTGCATCATGGGAGGATTTGCCACATATATTCTATTTTTGCCTTTTTGCACCATTCAGCAACATTTTGTGCATTTCACATGCTAACCTCCTTTTCTGTAGTTTTGCTGCTGTATATCGCAATGGTCAATGCCCATTCTGAGATTAGGTCTCTTTTGGATATTAACTTCTTTTCAGTGCTTTGACTATCCATGCCACATAAAAGCCTGTCCCTTTCTGCATGAGAAAGTCCATCTTTAAAGTCACAGTTTTTTTGGGAATGTTTGCACAGTTCTGCAATATAATCAGAAATGCTTTCATCTTTTGACTGGTTCCTTTTGTAAAACCTAAATCTCTCAGCCGAGTCCAGTGGCTGTTAGCAGAGCCGACTAACGAGCCAAGTGTCCATACGAGCACAGTGATGCGGCTTCTGTAGGTTTTCTTCTTTTTGTCTTGTAGTTTCATAAGACCATATGATATAGGAAAAGAATTAGGCCGTTTGGCCCATATAGTCTGCTCTGCTATTTTATCATGGTTGACCCAATTTCCACTCAGCCCCAACCTCCTGCCTTTTCCCTGAATCCCTTTGTGCCTTGACCAATTAAGAACTTATCAACCTCTACCTTAAATACATCAAGTTACCTGGCCTTCACAGCCACCTGTGGTAAAGAATTCTACAGATTCAACACACTCTGGTTAAAGAAAATCCTCCTCATCTCTGTTCTAAAAGGACACCCCTTTATTCTGAGGCTGTGTCCTCTGGTCCAAGACTCTCCCACCATAGGAAACATCCTCACCACATCCATTCTATCAAGACCTTTCATCATTCAACACACATCAAAGTTGCTGGTGAACGCAGCAGTCCAGGCAGCATCTCTAGGAAGAGGTACAGTCAATGTTTCAAGCCAAGACCCTTCATCAGGACTAACTGAAGAAAGAACTAGTAAGAGATTTAAAAGTGGGAGGGGGAGGGGAAAGATCCAAAATGATAGGAGAAGACAGGAGAGGGAGGGGTGGAGCCAAGAGCTGGACAGGTGATTGGCAAAAGGGATTTGAGAGGATCATGGGACAGGAGGCCCAGGGAGAAGGAAAAGGGGGATGGGGGGAAAAACCCAGAAGATGGGCAAGGGGTATAGTCAGAGGGACAGAGGGAGAAAAATGAGAGAGAGAGAGAGAGAGAGAGAGAGAGAGAGAGGGAGAAAGAATGTGTGTATATAAATAACAGATGGGGTACGAGGGGGAGGTGGGGCATTAGCGGAAGTTAGAGAAGTCAATGTTCATTGCATCAGGTTGGAGATTGGAGGCTATTCAGATGGAGTATAAGGTGTTGTTCCTCCAACCTGTAGTACAAAACAGTATGAGACCTTCATTGTGCCAGCTTTTTAACCCACTCCATGATCAATCTAACCCTTCCATCCTAAATTCAGAATCAGAATCAGAATCAGAATCAGGTTTAATATCACAGGCATATGTCATGTATCGTTTTTGTGGCAGCTTTACATTGCAGTATATAATAATAGGAAAAAGCATGAATTATTCCAAGTATATATATTAAATATTTAAATTAAATAAGTAGTGTACAAATAGAAATAACAAAGTTGTGAGGTAGTGTTCATTGGTCAATGTCCATTCAGAAATCTAATAGCAGAGGGGAAGAAGCTGTTCCTAAATTGTTGCGTGTGTGCTTCAGACTTCTGTTCCTACTTGCTGATGATAGTAATTACCCATAATCCTCCATTTTTCTTTCATCCATGTGGCCTATCTAAGAGCCAATTAATGTGTCAGCCTCTACAACTACCTCAGCAGTGTGATCCAGACATCTACCACTCTTTGTATAAAAAAACCTTCCCCTGACGTTTCCCCTAACAATTTCTCCTATCACCTTAAAGAGATATCCTCTGATATTGGTCATTGTCTATGTGGGAAAAGGTGCTGGCTGTCTACTCTGTCTATGGAGGTGAGTTTGCTGTCTGTGGGCTAGTACTTGCTGGAGTTCAGAAGAAAGAGGGAAAATCTCATTGAAACCCATTGAATATAGAAAGGCCTACATAGAGTGCATGTGATGTGGATGTTTCCTGTAATGGGGGACACTAGCACCAGAGGAAACATCCCCAGAATAGAGCAATATCCATTTTGAAAAGGGAAGAGGAGGAATTTCCTTAGCCGGGGGGGGGGGTGAATCTGAGGAATTAAATGATTGTGTGGAGGCCACTTGATTAGGTACCTCTTGTTGCAAATAAAGTGGACACTGAGTGTATGTTTGTGGTCTTTTGCTGCAAGGCTCGGCATGTTGTGCATTCAGAGACTCTTTTCTGCAGACCACTGTTGTACAGCATGGTTATTTGAGTTATTTCTGCCTTCCTGTTAGCTTGAACCAGTTTGGACATTCTTCTCTGGCCTCTCTCATTAACAAGGCATTTCTGCCCACAGAACAGCCACTCACTGGATGCCTTCTTGTTTTGTTTTTTGAACCATCTGTAAATTCTGGAGACTGTTGTGCATTAAAACCCAGCATGATTGCCTGATGTGATATTTGCCTTAATGAGTAGGTTTACAGGTCTACCTAATAAAGTGGCCAAAGAGTTCATATTTTACATTCTGTAGTGATTAATTGCAGATTTTGGTCTAACCATCAACTGTAAAAAAAACAAATGTATGGTAATATCAAAACAGCAGGATACTCCCAACTGCCAATTGTACATTGGTAACCAAGAGATTGAACAAAAGACCAGATTTAATTACCTTGGTAGCTTTATATCACAAGATGCTAGAAGTAAAGTAGAAATAAAAAGAAGAATTGCCATTGCCAAAACCAACTTCCAAAAAATGAAACCCATTTTATACCAACAGACACATTTCTATGACAACAAGGCTTAGGCTACTAAAACTTTACAACTGGATTCAGAAATGGCTTGCCCACAGAAGGCAAAGAGTAGTTGTAGACGGGTCATATTCTGCATGGAGGCGGGTGACCAGTGGTGTACCTCAGGGATCTGTTCGGGGACCCCTACTTTTCATGATTTTTATAAATGACCTGGATGAGGAAGTGGAGGGATGTGTTAGAAAGTTTGCTGACAACACAAAGGTTGGAGGTGTTGTGAATAGTGTGGAGGGCTGTCAGAGGGACAGTACTTGCTGGAGTTCAGAAGGATGCAATACTGGGCTGAGAAGTGGCAGTTGGAGTTCAACCCAGATAAATGTGAAGTGGTTCATTTTGGTAAGTCAAAAATGATGGCAGAATATAGTATTAATGGTAAGACTCTTGGCAGTGGAGGATCAGAGGGATCTTGGGGCTTCGAGTCCATAGGATGCTCAAAGCAGCTGCGCAGATTGACTCTGTTAAGAAGGCGTGCGGTGTATTGGCCTTCATCAATCGTGGAATTGAATTTAGGAGCCAAGAGATAATGTTGCAGCTATATAGGACCCTGATCAGACCCCACTTGGAGTACTGTGCTCAGTTCTGATCACCTCACTACAGGAAGGATGTGGAAACCATAGAAAGGGTGCAGAAGAGATTTACAAGGATGTTGCCTGGATTGGGGAGCATGGCTTATGAGAATAGGTTGAGTGAACTCAGCCTTTTCTCCTTGGAGTGATGGAGGGTGAGAGGCGACCTGATGGAGGTGTATAAGATGATGTGAGGCATTGATCGTGTGGATAGTCAGAGGCTTTTCCCAGGACTGAAATGGTTGCCACAAGAGGACACAGGTTTAAGGTGCTGGGGAGTAGCTACAGAGGAGATGTCAGGGGTAAGTTTTTTACTCAGAGAGTGCTGAGTGCATGGAATGGGCTGCCGGTGGAGGCGGATACGATAGGATCTTTTAAGAGACATTTAGATAGGTACATGGAGCTTAGTGAAATAGAGAGCTATAGGTAAGCCTAGTAATTTCTAAGGTAGGGACATGTTCGGCACAACTTTGTGGGCTGAAAGACCTGTATTGTGCTGTAGGTTTTCTATGTTCTATGTCTCTCATAATCTCTATCAAGTTGCCTCTCATCCTTTTCTTTAAAGAGAACATCCCTAGCTTTTACACATGATAAGTAAACTGCAAGATTTTCCAAATAGCTCAGTTTCTAACCCGGAAGGAGTCAGGTACACAAAACGTCATTGTCACCTTCACTGGCAATATGCGTACAGTATATCTTTATTGCAATTGTGCTGCTCTGATGTAGATCCTGTGCTGTAATATTCTATGGCTCTATGATCTGCTAGCCTTTTATAGAGCATATTTGGATGCAGGGTATTCTAAAGGACTTTCTGTACCATGTGTTATGACTTTTGGCATACTTCTATACCAGTTACTTCAGTTAGTTGAATGCAGAGTACCTCAGGTGGCACAATGGCGTAGTGGTTAGTACACTTTGTAGACCCCCATTGATTCCCACTACTGTCTGCAAGGAGATTGCGCATACTCGCTGTGACCATGTAGTTGTCCTACAGGTGCTCCGGCCTCCTCCCACATTCTAAAGATGTACGGTCAGGGTTGGTGAGCTGTGCGCATGCTATGTCAGTGACAGAAGTGTGATACTTGCAGGCAACTCCCAGCATAATCCTCACTGATCTTAGGTGTGTAGTCTGATCATCTTAGTTGCCTGTCTTGTAACCGCAAGGTCCTGTTGGACATTGTAAAGATGGATTGCTGCAAGTCTGATTCACTGCTTTATTGGTGGGTGGGAGGCTCAGGTGGTGGGAGAGCTGCATGGCCTCGATCATAATAAGGATCAGGCCTCAAGGCACGGAGTCGCCCTGGAGAGAGGTTTGGGAGTCAGTGTGCTCCACTGGAGGCAGTGTGGCGCGGCTTCCATGCTGGAGTTGGTACTCCTTCCCAAGTGTTCGTCTGGCAGAAGACAAGCCATTTTGTGTTTGACTGCAGACTCTTGCAACATTCATGGACTTATGGTCTTAGACTATATTTTTTTGTGTGATGGTATTTTACTGATACCTTATGTGTGCTTGCTACCTTAAATGTGCCTTGTGCTGTGTATGACTGTTGGTTCTGTGTTTTGCACCTCGGCCCTGGAGTAAGGCTTTTTTGTATGGCTGTATTCATGGGTATTTATGTGTGGTTGAATGACAATTAAATTTGCAATTGAACCTTTTTGACACAAATGTGTGTTTTGATGTATGACAAATAAAGCTAACCTTTGAAAAAAGTCTTCAGTGGATGATGCTTTATGTCTGCATTAGTGAGCAACAGGAAAGAACTTATGGAAGATGTAAGAGATTAATACTTCAAGAAATTGTTTTGTTTTAAATGATGGTTGATCTTTGTAAACCATTAATCACTCAATGAATTGGAAAGTTTCCTGATGAAATTCTGCAGCAAAGGGATATAGAAGAAATACACAGCTACCATTAACAACAATACTTAAAGGGCAAGTGTTATGTTTTGTACAGGAAGCCAGGAAATAACTCATGTATGCTTAGTTATACTGTAGCATAGTGTACACCTCTGATGCTGTGGCGTAATGACGTATGTCATTCACATACTTTTATATGTAACCCATAATGAATTATGTAAACAACCATAAGCAGCAAGCTTATTCAAACAATGTATTTATAATATTACTGAAATATTTAAAACACAGCAAGCAGTTGGACAGTTACACGGATAAGAAGCTTTTGGAAGATTATGAGCCAAATGTTGGCAAATGGGACAAGCCTGGATGGAGCATTTTGGTCAGCATAGACTGGTAGAACCAAAAGGCATTGCTTCTGTGCTATGTAAATCTGTGACTCTACAGAAAAGCAGACTTCATCCAGAGAATTTATACATAGGGCAAGTGATCATAATATGATAAATTCATCCTGAAATTTGAGAAGGAGAAGCTAAAGTCAGATGTAGCAGAATTACAGTGGAGCAAAGGGAATTACAGAGGCATGATAGAGGATTTGGCCAGAATTGATTAGAAAAAGGAATACTGGCAGGGATGATGGCAGAGCAGCAATGGCTGGAATTTCTGGAAGCAATTTGGAAGGCACAGGATATATACATCCCAAAGAGGAAGACGTATTCTAAAGGAAAGATGACAAAGCCGTGGCTAACAAGAGAAGCCAAATCCAACATAAAAGCTAAAGAAAGAGCATATAATAGAGCAAAAATTAGTGGGAAGTTAGAATATTGGGAAGCTTTTAAAAACCAACAGAAGACAAGTAAAAAAGTCATTAAGAAGTTAAAGATGGAATAAGAAATTAAGCTGGCCAATAATATTAAAGAGGATACCATAAATTTTTTCAGCTACATAAATTGTAAAAGAGAGTTGAGAATGCATGTTGGACTGCTGGAAAATGATACTAGAGAGGTAGAAATGGGGAACAAGTAATAGACGATGAACTAAGTAAGTATTTTGCATCAGTCTTCACTGTGAAAGACACTAGCAATGTGGTGGAAGTTCCAAGTGCCAGAGGTCATAAAGTGTGTGGAGTTACCATTACCAGGCAGAAGTTTCTTGGGAGACTGAAAGTTCTGAAGATAGATAAGTCACCTGGACTGGATGCTGCACACCCCAGAGTTTGGAAAAAGGTGGCTAGAAAAATTGTGAAGGCATTAGTAATGATCTTTTGAGAACCACTGGGTTGTGGAAAGGTTCTGAAAGACTGGAAAATTGCAAATCTCACTCCACTCTTCAAGGAGAGAGAAAGGCAGAAGAAAGGAAACTATATGCCAAATAGTCTGACCTCAGTGGTTGGGAAAATCTTAGAGTCAATTATTAAGAATGAAGTCTCAGGGTACTTGGAGGCACAAGACAAAATAGGCTGTAGTCAGCATAGTTTCCTCAAGGAAAATTTTCCTGACACATCTGTCAGAATACTTTGAAGAAATCTTTCTCACCACTCGGAAGTAATGAATCTCTCTGGGTTTCGAACATATCCACCAAAGGAACAATAGTCCTGCTGCACGCACCATCATTGTTTGGTCCTCATATCTCAGAAAGAACATGTTGTCATTGGAGAGAATCCAGAGGAGGTTCACAAGATTGATTCTGGGAACCAAGGGGTTACATATGAGGAGCTTTTGGCAGCTTTGGGCCTGTACCTTGGAGCTTTTAAAAACCAACTGGAGGTAAATAAAAAAGTCATTAAGAAAGTAAAGTTGAAATACAAAATTAAGCTGGTCAATAATAGGCTGCTTAATAAGCTTCAAGTCTGTGGTATCACAGGAAAGATTCTAGCATGGATAAAGCAGTGGCTGATTTTCAGGAGACAAAGACTGGGAATAAAGAGAACCTTTTCAAATTGGCTGCTGGTGATGGTGATGTTCCCAGGGGTTTGTGTTTGGACTGATTCTTTTTACATTGTACAGTATGTTATTGTACAGCTTGGATGATGAAATTAATGGCTTTGTTGCAAACTTTGCAGATGATGTGAAGATAGGTGGAGGGGCCATCTTTTTAGTACAGAAATGAGGAGGAATTTCTTTAGTTAGAGTATGGTGAATCTGTGGAATTCTTTGCCACAGGCAGCTGTGGAGGCCAAGTCTTTACATATATTTAAGGCAGAGTTTGATAGATTCTTGATTGGTCAGGGCATGAAGGGATACGGGGAGAAGGCAGGAGATTGGGGCTGAGAGAAAATTCGATACGCCATGATGAAATGGCGGAGAAGACTCGAAGGACCAAATGGCCTAATTCTGTTCCTATATCTTATGGTCTTATGGTCTTGTATCCACAGGTCAAGAATTTCTCACTGGTAGATAGAAATCAAAACAAGTAATAAATTAATTCATTTTAATAGTGGATATTGAATAATGGATTTGCTAGAAAACAGTATTTTGGTTTGATTCAATCTTTTAATGAGGCACTAACCGCATGTCAAAGGCATGTGAAACAAAAATCTCAAACAGTATTAAATTGTACAATGAATTAGAAAGTATTTAAATTTTCTGGTGAAATTAATGAATTGTGCATATTTCGTCTGCTGTCTACTTTCTTACTGCTCATTACATCACTGCCGTTTAGCTCAGCAATGAAGGTCCTTCACCTCTGAATGTGTAGAAGGATTCTTCATTGTCATTCCCTTAACAGTTGTTTTTTGACAGGTCAGGGTTGTTAGCCCCGGGCAGAAACCCTGAACCTGGAAGACTGGTGGGTCACTCTTAGGCTGGCTTCCACCCTTTGACCTGTTTGGCATGGGTGACCCGACGAAGAGCCACAGCACAAGACCCTGACTCCAGCCATCATAGCTGTCTGGGTCATTGAGGCATGCAAACCTCCAAAACACCTGAAGCAGTGATGTTCCTCTTGAAGGAGTCTGTTGTGTAGGAATGATTTAAAATATTTTTTTAAAATTCTGAGCAAAGAAGGACTGAAAAGGGAGGAACGTTTCCTCGTTGAAAAATTCATGTCTTTAAAGTTAAGTGATTTGATTTGGAACACATCATATTGTTCCACCCATTAAGAATACTATGTTAAAGCTATAAACTTCTGAGGGATAAAAATAAGTAAAGTAAGGAACTCAGGAACACACAAAATGCTGGAGGAACTCAGCAGGCCATGCAGCATCTATGGAAAAGAGTAAATAGTCGACGTTTCAGACCTAGGTCCTTCATCAGGACCGATGAAGGACCTTGGCCCCAAGCATTGACTGTTTACTTTTTGTAATAGATGCTGCCTGGCCTGCTGAGATCCTCCAGCATTTTGTATGCTTTGCATGAATTTCCAGCACCTGCAGATTTTCTCTTGCTTCTGTAAGGAACTGAAGAAACACTTCAGCTTTCAAGTGGTTATTAAGAGGGCATGTCATTGCATGGAATTGTTAAGTATTTAGGGAAGGCTGAATAAATCATTGGGGTAAAATGGAATAAGGTATGGAGTTAGTATAAGATCAAGTAAGGAAGTCAGGGTCTCTTCTAAAGCATAGACGATTGTTCATCCCAGTTTGGCAAAAGAATAAATCAAGGAAGGTAGTGCACCCGTGGCTGACAAGAGAAATTAGGGATAGTATCAATTCCAAAGAAGAAGCATACAAATTAGCTAGAGAAAGTGGCTCACCTGAGGACTGGGAGAAATTCAGAGTTCAGCAGAGGAGGACAAAGGGCTTAATTAGGAAGGGGGAAAAAGATTATGAGAGAAAACTGGCAGGGAATATAAAAACTGACTGTAAAAGCTTTTAGAGATATGTAAAAAGGAAAAGACTGGTAAAGACAAATGTAGGTCCCCTACAGACAGAAACAGGTGAATTGATTATGGGGAGCAAGGACATGGCAGACCAATTGAATAATTACTTTGGTTCTGTCTTCACTAAGGAGGACATAAATAATCTTCCAGAAATAGTAGGGGACAGAGGGTCCAGTGAGATGGAGAAACTGAGGGAAATACATGTTAGTAGGGAAGTGGTGCTAGGTAAATTGAAGGGATTAAAGGCAGATAAATCCCCAGGGCCAGATGGTCTGCATCCCAGAGTGCTTAAGGAAGTAGCCCAAGAAATAGTGGATGCATTAGTGATAATTTTTCAAAACTCATTAGATTCTGGACTAGTTCCTGAGGATTGGAGGGTGGCTAATGTAACCCCACTTTTTAAAAAAGGAGAGAGAGAGAAACCAGGGAATTATAGACCGGTTAGCCTAATGTCAGTGGTGGGGAAACTGCTGGAGTCAGTTATCAAAGATGTGATAACAGCACATTTGGAAAGCGGTGAAATCATCGGACAAAGTCAGCATGGATTTGTGAAAGGAAAATCATGTCTGACGAATCTCATAGAATTTTTTGAGGATGTAACTAGTAGAGTGGATAGGGGAGAACCAGTGGATGTGGTATATTTGGATTTTCAAAAGGCTTTTGACAAGGTCCCACGCAGGAGATTAGTGTGCAAACTTAAAGCACACAGTATTGGGGGTAAGGTATTGATGTGGATAGAGAATTGGTTAGCAAAGAGTGGGAATAAACGGGACCTTTTCAGAATGGCAGGCGGTGACTAGTGGGGTACCGCAAGGCTCAGTGCTGGGACCCCAGTTGTTTACAATATATATTAATGACTTGGATGAGGGAATTAAATGCAGCATCTCCAAGTTTGCGGATGACACGAAGCTGGGCGGCAGGGTTAGCTGTGAGGAGGATGCTAAGAAGATGCAGGGTGACTTGGATAGGTTGGGTGAGTGGGCAAATTCATGGCAGATGCAATTTAATGTGGATAAATGTGAAGTTATCCACTTTGGTGGCAAAAATAGGAAAACAGATTATTATCTGAATGGTGGCTGATTAGGAAAAGGGGAGGTGCAATGAGACCTGGGTGTCATTATACACCAGTCATTGAAAGTGGGCATGCAGGTACAGCAGGCGGTGAAAAAGGCAAATGGTATGCTGGCATTTATAGCGAGAGGATTCGAGTACAGGAGCAGGGAGGTACTACTGCAGTTGTACAAGGCCTTGGTGAGACCACACCTGGAGTATTGTGTGCAGTTTTGGTCCCCTAATCTGAGGAAAGACATCCTTGCCATAGAGGGAGTACAAAGAAGGTTCACCAGATTGATTCCTGGGATGGCAGGACTTTCATATGAAGAAAGACTGGATGAACTGGGCTTGTACTCGTTGGAATTTAGAAGATTGAGGGGGGATCTGATTGAAACGTATAAAATCCTAAAGGGATTGGACAGGCTAGATGCAGGAAGATTGTTCCCAATGTTGGGGAAGTCCAGAACGAGGGGTCACAGTTTGAGGATAAAGGGGAAGCCTTTTAGGACCGAGATTAGGAAAAACTTCTTCACACAGAGAGTGGTGAATCTGTGGAATTCTCTGCCACAGGAAACAGTTGAGGCCAGTTCATTGGCTATATTTAAGAGGGAGTTAGATATGGCCCTTGTGGCTACGGGGATCAGGGGGTATGGAGGGAAGGCTGGTGCAGGGTTCTGAGTTGGATGATCAGCCATGATCATAGTAAATGGCGGTGCAGGCTCGAAGGGCCGAATGGCCTACTCCTGCACCTATTTTCTATGTTTCTATAGATCAGTTGGAATAAATGGGCAGATACTATGTTGTAACTTCTTTGCAATTTCATGCTTTTTAGTACAGAAAAAAAGCACTCCTCTCTTCCCACACATAATTTATTTTCCCCAAATGATGGAAATTTCAGCACCTCAAATATCATATGATCATAAGACCATAAGATATAAGAGCAGGAGTAAGCCATTCGGTCCATCGAGTCTGCTCCGCCATTCAATCATGGGCTGATTCAATTATTCCAGTCATCCCCACTCCCCTGCCTTCTCCCCATACCCTTTGATGCCCTGGCTAATCAAGAACCTACCTATCTCTAACTTAAATACCCCCAATGACTTGGCCTCTGCAGCTGTTCATGGCAAAAAATTCCACAGATTTACCACCCCCTGTCTAAAGTTATTTCTCTGCATCTCTGTTCTAAATTGACGTCCTTCAATCCTGAAGTCGTGCCCTCTTGTCCTAGACTCCCCTACCATGAGAAATAATTTTGCCATATCTAATCTCTTCAGGCCTTTTAACATACGGAATGTTTCAATGAGATCCCGTCTCATTTTCCTAATACTGAGCCATTATGCAAATAAAAGCAGTACATGTTCCATTAAGCCATTAATCACAACGCAAGAGATTCTGCAGATGCTGGAAATCCACTGTAACATACAAAGTGCTGGAGGAACTCAGCAGGTCAGGCAGCATCTATGGAGAGAAATAAACAGTCAAAATTTTGTCCAAAACCCCAAAAGGTTGAGTGTTTATTCTTTCCATAGATGCTGCCTGACCTGCTGAGTTCTTCCAGTGCTTTGAATGTGTTACTCAAGACACTAACTGCCTGTTTTTAGATCCATGTGAGAGCTTAAAATAGATTGACATTGATTCAGTTTACAGATTGATGATTCAAGAACTGTTCTAGCCAATCTTACCGGTAAACCAATCAGTTAGATTAGAAAATTGTTTCCTTTTCTTACACTGAGAAAAAGCTAAACCCGAGAAGAGTTTATTCATCAAAACTTCATGCACTCAGGGACATATAAAGCAATCACTAAAGCTTTAATTTTGGGAACTCATCAGAAAGTCTCTTTGATGATACAGCAATTCCTCAGTACAGCACTAATCGCTGAAGAGAGACTTGAACTTATAAGCTTCTGACCCCAAAGCAAAAATGATACCAACTGAATCACAGCTAAGGCATTATATCACATGCAAAGTCTGATCTATTCAGAAAATTAAATCCAAGGCAAATTCAGCAAATGTATTGCAAGCTCTTTCTCACCACTAAGCAAAAATATTGCTTGAACACAAAGTAATTATTGTAATATTTCCATGAATCTTAACACTCCAGTTTGGTATTGTTTTGGGTTCTTTTCTAGCTTACAATAGAATATTTAGAGAAGGCTAGAAAATTGGTAGATATATAGGTATAAACGCAAGAAACTTTTTATATGCTGGAAATCTAGAATAACACACACAAAAATTGCTGGAGGAGCTCAGCAGGTCAGAGGGTAATACATGGTCAACATTATGGACCAAGAACCTTCATCAGTCCTGACCTGCTGAGTTCCTTCAGCATTTTTGTGTTACCCTCGATACCGTCTTGAAAATCAGTTGAAAACAATTAGCGTATGTTAACAAGCAACCTGCCTTTCATGATACTATAGTTATGCAGCGGCAGAATTCTGTGCCTACATTGAGTTTTTCCAAATTTACCGATGCATAGCAGGCATTGCTTGTGACTGGTGGTAGGATTTATGCTTTAATATTCGAATCATAATTAGTTGTAAGTCCGCTACATTTCTAATTATTTTGCAAAAGTACTGAAAGTACAAAATCATTAAACTTATTATGAGGTATTATATTATATTTAATGGCTTTATGTGAACAGTCTGAACCCTTTGGACATTTAGAAAATAACTTGCAATTGATTGGAAGAGAAATGATTATGAAAAAGACATTTATTCACGAAAAAGATTAATTTCAGTGGAGAATTTCATTGGAATGAATAGATAATAAAAAATTGCAATGATAGAATGTTTGATTCAACAACGTGATATATTTTCTAGGACATTGTTCAACTGCTCAGTTACTTTTTCCGCATGAAGTAATGCAGTGGTAGAAGTTTACCCTGGATGGTAACACAAAATGAACAAACGGACAGTCTGACACTAACTTTGCCTTACCAATATCTCAGTACCAGTTGAATTCATTGTTAAGTGTGATTAATAAATTCATATCTACAACTTAGCACCACTTAGTAAATTTGGTGCTAGCTTATTATTTTATTTATTTAGAGATACAGCACAGATACTCTTCTGGACCATTGAGCTGCAAAGCTGGCAACTCACCAATTTAACCCAAGCCTAATCACAGGATAATTTACAATCACCAATTAATCTTCTAGCCAGTAGGTCTTTGGACAGTGGGAGGAAACCGAAGCACCTGGAGGAAACTCATTCATTCAAAGGGAAGACCATAAGACTATAAGATATAGGGGCAGATGTAGGCCATTTGGCCCATCAAGTCTGTTCTGCCATTCAATCATGGGCTGATCCAATTCTTCCAGTCATCCCCACTCCCCTTCCTTCTCCCCATACCCTTTGATACCCTGGCTAATCAAAAACGTATCTATCTCTGCCTTAAATACATCCAATGACTTGGCCTCCACAGCCATTCTTGGCAACAAATTCCACAGATTTACCACCCTCTGACTAAAGTAATTTCTCCACATCTATGTTCTAAATGGAAATCTTTCAATCCTGAAGTCATGCCCTTTTGTCCTAGACTCCCCTACCATGGGAAATAACTCTGGCATATCTAATCTGTTCAGGCCTTCTAAAATTTGGAATGTTTCTATAAGATCCTCCTTCATTCTCCTGAACTCCAGGGAATACAGCCCAAGAGTTGCCAGGTATTCCTCAGACGGTAACCCTTTCATTCCTGGAATCATTCTCGTGAATCTTCTTTGAACTCTTTCCAATGTCCGTATAACCTTTCTAAAATAAAGAGCCCAAAACTGAACACAATACTCCAAGTGTGGTCTCACAAGTGCCTTATAGAGTCTCAACATCACATCCCGGCTCTTATATTCTATACCTCTAGAAATGAATGCCAACATTGCATTCGTCTTCTTCACCACCAACTCAACCTGCAGGTTAAACTTTA
Organism: Mobula birostris; assembly: GCF_030028105.1. Taxonomy (NCBI): domain Eukaryota; kingdom Metazoa; phylum Chordata; class Chondrichthyes; order Myliobatiformes; family Myliobatidae; genus Mobula; species Mobula birostris. The sequence goes on along the minus strand of NC_092370.1, from coordinate 19,697,552 downwards.
GGGTATCCTGCACAAGGACTCCCAAGTCCCTTTGCATCTCTGCTTTTTGAATTCTCTCCCCTTCTAAATAATGGTCTGCCCATCTATTTCTTCTATTAAAGTGTATGACCAAACACTTTCTAACATTGTATTTCATTTCCCACTTCTTTGCCCATTCCCCTAAACTACCTAAGTCTCTCTGCAGGCTCTGTTTCTTCAAAACTATCCACTCCTCCACCAATCTTTGTATCATTGGCAAATTTAGCCACAAATCCATTAATACCATAGTCTAAATCATTGACATACATCATAAAAAGCAGCGGTCCCAACACCTACCCCTGTGGAACTCCACTGGTAACTGGCAGCCAGCCAGAATAGGATCCCTTTATACCCACTCTCTGTTTTCTGCTGATCAGCCAATGCTCCACCCATGCTAGTAACTTGCCTATAATTCCATGGGCTCTTATCTTGTTAAGCAGCTTCATGTGTAGCACCTTGTCAAAGGCCTTCTGACAATCCAAGTACAGCACATCCACTGCATCTCCTTTGTCTACCCTGCTTGTAATTTCCTCAAAGAATTGCAGTAGGTTAGTCAGCCAGGATTTTCCTTTCAGGAAACCATGCTGGCTTTGGTCCATCTTGTCATGTGCCTCCAGGTATTCCGTAATCTCATCCCTAACAATCGATTCCAACAAATTCCCAACCACTGATGTCAGGCTAACATGTTTATAGTTTCCTTTCTGCAGCCTCCCACCCTTCATAAATAGCGGAGTAACATTTGCAATTTTCCAGTCATCTGGTGCAATGCCAGAATCTATCGATTCTTGAAAGATCATAGTTAAGGCCTCCACAATCTCTCCAGCTACATCCTTCAGAACCCGAGCATGCATTCTATCAGGTCCAGGAGATTTATATACCCTCAGACCATTCAGCTTCCTGAGCACCTTCTCAGTCATAATTTTCACTGCACATACTTCACTTCCCTAACACTCTTGAATGTCTGGTATATTGCAAGTGTGAGGACTGATGCAAAATACGCATTCAGTTCCTCTGCCATCTCGACGTCTCTCATTACAATATCTCCAGAGTCATTTTCTATTGGTCTTTTATCTACTAACACTCTTTTACCCTTTCAGTACTGAAAGTTATCTTCCCGTAAGCTTTCAGTATCTTCTTGGATATTAGTCGCCAGTTTCCTTTCATAATTCATCTTTTCCTTTCTAATGACCTTCTTAGCTTCCTTCAATGAGTTTTTAAAAGCTTCCCAATCCTCTACCTTCCCACTAGCTCTGGCTTCCTTGTATGCCCTCTCTTTTGCTTTTACTTTGACTCTGACTTCACTTGTCAGCCATGGTAGTATCCTCCTTCCACTCGAAAATTTCTTCTTATTTGGAATATATTTGTCTTGCACTTCCCTCATTTTTTGCAGAAATTCCAGCCATTGCTGCTCTGCTGTCCTTCCTGCTAGTGTCCCTTTCCAGTCAACCTTGGCCAGTTCCCCTCTCATGCCATTGTAATTTCCTTTATTTCTCTGAAATACCAGCACATTGGAATTTAGTTTCTGCTTCTCAAAATTCAAAGTGAACTTGATCATACTATGATCATTGTTCCCTCAGGGTTCCGTAACCTTCAGCCCTCTTATCACTTCTGGATCATTGCACAACACCCAATCCAGCACAGCTTATCCCCTAGTGGGCTCAACAACAAGCTGCTCTAAAAAGCCATCCCTAAGACATTCTACAAATTCTCTCTCTTGAGGTCCAGTACTGACCTGGTTTTCCCAATCCACTTTCATGTTAACATCCCCAATGATTATCATGACATTGCCCTTCTGACATGCCTTTTCTCTCTCCTGCAGTAATTTGTAATCCACATCCCAGCTGCTGTTTGGAGGCCTGTATACAACTGCCATTAGGGTCCTTTTACCCTTGCCATTTCTTAACTCAACCATAGAGGCTCTACACCTTCCAATCGTATGTCATCCCTTTCTAATGATTTAATATTATTTCTTATACACAGGGCCACACCACCCCTTCTGCCTGCTAACCTATCTTTCCAATACACCGTATATCCTTGGATGTTCAGCTCCCAATGGCAGCCATAATTTAGCCAAATTTCAGAGATGGCCACAATGTCATACTTGCCAATCTGTAGCTGAACTTCAAGATTGTCCATTTTATTTCTTATGCTGCGTGCATTCAAATATAACACTTTCAGTCCAGTATCTGTTGCTTTCTGTTTTAACTGCACCATGCCTCTGTTGCCCTGTAACTCATCCCACTGGCTATGATTATGCCTCATCATATGCCTGTCCTTCCTATCATTTCTGTTGAACACTATCTCTGATTTACAGTGGCATACAAAAGTTTGGGCACCCCTGGTCAAAATTTCTGTTACTGTGAATAGCTAAGCGAGTAAGAGATGAACTGATTTCCAAAAGGCATAAGGTTAAAGATGACACATTTCTTTAATATTTTAAGCAAGAAAACTTCCTAGTTTCCATCTTTTACAGTTTCAAAATAACAAAAAAAAGAAAAGGGCCCGAACCAAAAGTTTCGGCACTCTGCATGGCAGTACTTAGTAACACCCCCCTTGGCAAGTATCACAGCTTGTAAATGCTTTCTGTAGCCAGCTAAGAGTCTTTCAATTCTTATTTGGGGGATCTTCACCCATTCTCCCTTGCCAAAGGCTTCTAGTTCTGTGAGATTCTTGGGCCGTCTTGCATGCACTGCTCTTTTGAGGTCTATCCACAGATTCTTGATGATGTTTAGGTCAGGGGACTGTGAGGGCCATGGCAAAACCTTCAGCTTGCGCCTCTTGAGGTATCCACTGTGGATTTTGAGGTGTGTTTAGGTTCATTATCCTGTTGTAGAAGCCATCCTCTTTTCATCTTCAGCTTTTTTACAGACAGTGTGGTGTTTCCTTCCAGAATTTGCTGGGATTTAATTGAATTCATTCTTCCCTCTACCAGTAAATGTTCCCTGTGCCACTGGCTGCAACACAAGCCCAAAGCATGCTCGATCCACCCCTGTGCTTAACAGTTGGAGAGGGGTTCTTTTCATGAAATTCTGCACCCTGTTTTCTCCAAACATACCTTTGCTCATTGCGGCCAAAAAGTTCTATTTTAACTTCATCAGTCCACAGGACTTGTTTCCAAAATGCATCAGGCTTGCTTAGATGTTCCTTTAAACCTTTTGAATAGAACTTTTGAATAGAACAGTTCAACTCTTACTTGCTTAGCTATCCATAGTAACAGAAATTTTGACTAGGGGTGTCCAAACTTAGAGGTGCCCAAACTTTTGCATGCCACTGTATTTCTGTTTTCCCCTTCCTCAGCCCTACCACTCTGGTTCCCATCCCCCTGCCAAATTAGTATAAACCCTCCCTAACAGATCTATTTAATCTGTCTGCTAGGATATTGGACCCCTTTGAGTTCAGGTGTAACCCACCCTTTTTGTACAGGTCGTACCTGCCCCTGAAGAGGCCCCAAGGATCCAGGAATCTTAAACCTGCCCCCTACAGCAGTCTTTCAGCCATACGTTAATATGCCTAATCATGCTATTCTTATGCTCGTTAGCATGTGGCACAGGCAGCAATCCTGAGGCTACGTCCACATTACGCCGGATAATTTTGAAAACGCCGGTTTCGAGTAAAAACGACAGGCATCCACACTAAGCGTTTTTCAAAATATCTCTGTCCACATTAGACGGATATTTGGGCAAATCTCCTCCTACTGGGCACACGCAGGACACACAGAAAACAAGCAAAGAGGAAACGGTATACTTGGTGCGCGTTTGTCTAGTTACAGAGTAGAAAAACTTAAAAGGAATTGCTCTTGGCTCTTGCGCAGGAGGACTTAAAACTTAAAAAAAACAAATACTGCAGCTTATGGAGGCAACTGACAGGGAGTTCATGGACAGTATGACCCGGCTGACGAGGAACATTGAAAAACTGACTAACTCTGTTGCATTAATAAAGCACCTTGTTAAATGTATAAAACATGTCTGCGTCAGTGTTATCTTGTATTTCCCTACAATGTTACATTAGGCTTACACATCTATTGTCAGAGAAGTACTTGCATAAATAGGTAAATCACCTTGATTCTTGGTTCTTGGTTCTTGATCCTCCAAAATATTCCGCATGGAATTAAAACTGAAGGTGGCGGAGGGTGTTTTCTGTCCTTACCTTCATGCAAGCAAGGACAGAAAACAGGGCAAAGTGAGCATACTTATTTATTCAGTAAGCTATGGGTCAAAGTATTTGGTGAGTACATTTCTAACTCTTCTGGCTTCAGTCTCGTTGCCGTCTGTTCTGAAATAGTTAGGTTCTGCGAAGTGCAGAATTAAATATCACGGTGATGATTGTATGCTCTAGTATCAATTGTTTGGCGACAATGAAGTAGTAATCATAATAATAAGAAGGAGAAAACAATGAAATGCCAGGCTGCCGCCATCTGTTCCAGCACGTCATGACAGCGGTTTTAAAAAGCTCCGGTTACCCCGTACACACTGCAACGGATATTAGGTATTTTCAGATTTATTCACTCTGGAGACTGTTTCTGAAAACCTCTGTTTTCAGGGGATGAAAATGCCGTTTTAGTGTGGACAGAGGGTCAAAACGAAGAGAAAAAGCTTTGTTTTCAAAATTATCCGGTGAAGTGTGGACGTAGCCTGAGATTACTACCCTGGAGGTCCTGCTTTTCAGCTTCCTACTGAACTCCCTGAATTCTCTTTTCAGGACCTCCTCCCTTTTTCTACTTATGTCATTGGTCCAAATGTGTAGCAAGACTTCTGGCTGTTCATCCTCTCCCTTTAGAATACTCTGCACCTGAAGACGTACAGACTCCTTGCAGATGATGTTGGAATTGAAGTTCAAACTCTGGCATGCCTGAGCTGTAAAAAGCATCGTGCTAACTACTATGTTACTGCAGCATCCTAATTATTGTGACATGCACCGAGGAACAGTAAAAAACTTGTCTTTATTGCTGCTCCTACCAATGAATTCACTACAGCCATGCACTGAAGTAGTCGTATGATGTAGGCAATCATGGTCTTTTCACCTTATTAGGGAGAGAGAGTACCTGTGGGTTGCTGAATGCCGAATGAATTGCGGTAGTCTTTGGGGTAACTGCAAGATCTGTGTCTTTGCTATCGCTTAGCTCATGCTTGTGCTCGGTAGCGGGTGCGCTTTTGTTCTGTCGGTGGGGGGAGGGGGGATTGTTGCTTGCCACCGCTTACACTCGGGATGGGGGAGCTGGGGGGTGGACTTTAGGGTTCTCACGTATCACTGGCGTTGATTCTTTGGGGGCACTTCTCTGTTTTCATGGATATTTTGTGAAGAAAAAGCATTTCAGGATATATATTGTATACATTTCTCTGACATTAAATTGAACCTTTGAACCTTTGATTGTTCTTGGCAATTTTTTCTACAAAAGTGGTTGGACATTGCCTTCTTCTGATGGGTGACCCCAGCCATTGTCAGTACTCTGCAGAGATTGTCTGCCTGGCGTCAGTGGTTGTATAACCAGGACTTGTGATGTGCACCAGCTGCTCATATGGTCATCCACCACCTGCTCCCATGGCTTCACATGACCTTGATCGGTGGGGCTAAGCAGGTGCTACACCTTTCCCAAGGGTGACATAGTTGCTAGTGGAAGGAAGGAGTGCCTTACACCTCCTTTGGTAGAGATGTATCTCCACCTCACACCCGCTTATTGTGCAGGAGAACCATTAAATAGCCTTAAAAGAGTGGGATAAGAGCTGTCCTTGAGCTGTCCTTAAGATTTATAAGGAGTAATCTGTAAATCGTACATTGTGTGCTGTCTGATATTTGATGTGTGAGTTTGTACCAGGAGGCATTACACAACAACGACGCAAACGTGAGACACGGTTTGGCGGGCAGACGGGGGTTTCCCCTAGATAAACATGAGCCGATAGCCCTGAGCATTACACTCTAAACCAGGCATCATTAACTGTTTTTATGCCAATGAGCCTTCCCATTAACCGAGGGGTCCATGGACCCAGGCCTGGAACCCCTGCTCTGAACCCCTTTATGTAAAGTTATGGATTTCTCTCAGCAAGATGTTGCAGGGTCTAATTTACTCACTTGCCTTGCTATAAAAATAATTAAGGCACATATGTAATAATGTAAAACGAAGCTAGCAGAATTAGTATAGAACGTCTAAAAATGCAAACTATTCCTTGAACAATGATTAGCTCCATATTCAGCAGCCTCCATCATAAAGGACTCTCCACCATCCAGAACATGCTCTCTTTTCACTACTGCTGTCAGGAGGAAGGTACAGGAGGCTCAGGGCTCACACCACCAGGTTCAGGAACAGTTATTACCCCTCTGGCTCTTGAATCAAAGGGGATAACTCCACTCAGCTTCACTTGCCCTGTCATTGACATATTCCCACAACCAATAGACTGACTTTCAAGGACTCTTTATCTCATGTTCTTGATATTTATTGCTTATTATTTATTTATTATTACTTCTTTTTTGTATTGGCACAGTTGGTTGTCTGCTGCACTCTGAACGCCCTAGTAAGGTGTTTTCTCATTGATTCTATTTTGTTTATTATTCTATAGATATATTGAGCATTTCGGTAGGTCCAATTTGAAGACAGAACATAATATTAATCTTAAGACTCTTGGCAGTGTAAAGGATCAGTGAGATCTTGGGGTCCATGTCCATAGGACTCTCAAGGCTGTTGTGCAGGTTGACAGTGTTCTTAAGGAGGCGTATGGTGTGTTGGCTTTCATCAACCATGGGATTGAGTTCAAGAGCTGGGAGGTAATGTTACAGCTATATGAGACCTTAGTTAGACCCCACTTGGAGTACTGTGTTCAGTTCTGGTCACCTCACTGCGGGATGGATGTGGATACTATAGAGAGAATGCAGAGGAGATTTACAAAGAGGTTGTCTGGATTGGAGAGCATGCCTTATGAGATTAGGTTGGCCTTGGCCTTTTTTCCTTGGAGTGACGGAGGATGAGAGATGACCTGATAGCGGTATATAAGATGATGAGAGGCATTTATTGTGTGGATCACCAGAGGCTTTTTCCCAGGGCTGAAATGGCTAACACGACGGGGTGTTGTTTTAAGGTGCTTGGAATTAGGTACAAATGGGATGTCAGACGCAAGTTTCTCACAAAGAAAATGGTAGGTGCGTAGCCAGAGTCAGTGATAGAGGTAGATACAATAGGGTCTTTTAAGAGACTCTTAGATAGGTACATGTAGCTTAGAAAAATAGAGGGTTATATAGCAGGGAAATTCTAGGCAGTTTCTAGAGTAGGTTACGTGGTCGGCACAACATTGTGGGCCGAAGGGCCTGTAATGTGCTATAGATTTCTATGTTTCTATGACCATGCCCACAAGAAAATTAACCTCAGGGTTGTACATGGTGACATTATGTACATTGATAATATAATTTACTTTAAACTTTGAACTTCATTCATATGGCACTGTGAATATGTACAGGCCACTGACAGCCCTCCAGCAGTGGTTTTATAAATGAATCAGAAAACATGAAATATTATCATGGAAACCATAGAAACTACAGCACAGAAGCAGGCCTTTTGACCCTTCTTGGCTGTGCTGAACCATTTTCTGCCTAGTCCCACTGACCTGCACACGGACCATATCCCTCCATACACCTCCCATCCATGTATCTGCCCAATTTATTCTTAAGTGTTAAAAAAAAACCCGCATTTACCACCTCGTCTGGCAGCTCATTCCATACTCCCACCACTCTCTGTGTGAAGAAGCCCCCCCCTCTAATGTTCCCTTTAAACTTTTCACCCCTCACCCTTAACCCATGTCCTCTGTTTTTTTTTCTCCCCTTGCCTCAGTGGAAAAAGCCTGCTTTCATTCACTCTATCTATACCCATCATAATTTTATATACCACTATCAAATCTCCCCTCATTCTTCTACGCTCCAGGGAATGAAGTCCTAACCTATTCAACATTTCTCTGTAACTGAGTTTCTCAAGTCCTGGCAACATCCTTGTAAACCTTCTCTGCACTCTTTCAAATGTTATTTATATCCTTCCTGTAATTTGGTGACCAAAACTGAACACAATACTCCAGATTCGGCCTCACCATTGCCTTATACAACCTCATCATAACATTCCAGCTTTTATACTCAATACTTTGATTAATAAAGGCCAATGTACCAAAAGCTCTCTTTACGACCCTATCTACCTGTGACACCACTTTTAGGGAATTGTGTATCTGTATTCCCAGATCCCTCTGTTCTACTGTACTCCTCAGTGCCTTACCATTAACCCTGTATGTTCTACCTTGGTTTGTCCTTCCAACGTGCAATACCTCACACTTGCCTGTATTAAACTCCATCTGCCATTTTTCAGCCCATTTTCCCAGCTGGTCCAAGTCCCTCTGCAGGCTCTGAAAACCTTCCTCACTGTCGACTACACCTCCAATCCTTGTATCATCAGCAAATTTGCTGATCCAATTTACCACATTATCATCCAGATCATTGATATAGATGACAAGTAACAATGGACCCAGCACTGATCCCTATGGCACACCACTAGTCACAGGTCTCCACTCGGAGAAGCAATTCTCTACCACCACTCTTTGGCTTCTTCCATTGAGCCAATGTCTAATCCAATTTACCACCTCTCCATGTATACTTAGCGACTGAATTTTCCTAACTAACCTCCAATGCGGGACCTTGTCAAAGGCCTTACTGAAATCCATGTAGACAATATCCACTGCCTCCCCTTCATCCACTTTCCTGGTAACCTCCTCGAAAAACTCCAATAGATTGGTCAATCATGACCTACCACGCACAAAGCTATGTTGACTCTCCCTAATAAGCCCCTGTCTATCCAAATGCCTGTAGATTCTGTCTCTTAGTACTCCCTCCAATAACTTACCTACTACCGACATTAAACTTACCGGTCTATAATTTCCCGGATTACTTTTTGATCCTTTTTTAAACAACAGAACAACATGAGCCATTCTCCAATCCTCCGGCACCTCACCCGTGGACAGCGACATTTTAAATATTTCTGCCAGGGCCCCTGCAATTTCAACACTAGTCTCCTTCAAGGTCCGAGGGAACACCCTGTCAGGTCCCGGGGATTTACCTACTTTAATTTTCCTCAAGACAGCAAGCACCTCCTCCTTTTCAATCTGTACAGTTTCCATGATCTCACTACTTGTTTCCCTTAATTCCATAGACTTCATGCCAGTTTCCTTCATAAATACAGATGCAAAAAACCTATTTAAGATCTCCCCCATTTCCTTTGGTTCCACACATAGCCGACCACTCTGAACTTCAAGAGGACCAATTTTATCCCTTATAATCCTTTTGCTCTTAATATTCCTGTAAAAGCTCTTTGGATTATCCTTCACTTTGACTGCCAAGGCAACCTCATGTCTTCTTTTAGCCCTCCTGATTTCTTTCTTAAGTATTTTCTTGCACTTCTTATACTCCTCAAGCACCTGATTTACTCCCTGTTTCCTATACATGTCATACAACTCCCTCTTCTTTTTTATCAGAGTTGCAATATCCCTTGAGAACCAAGGTTCCTTATTCCTATTCACTTTGCCTTTAATCCTGACAGGAACATACAAATTCTGCACTCTCAAAATTTCTCCTTTGAAGGCTTCCCACCTATCAATCACATCTTTGCCAGAGAACAACCTGTCCCAATCCACGCTTTTTAGATCCTTTCTCATTTCTTCAAATTTGGCCTTCTTCCAGTTCAGAACCTCAACCCTAGGACCAGATCTATCCTTGTCCACGATCAAGTTGAAAGTAATGGTGTTATGATCACTGGAACCAAAGTGCTCCCCTACACAGACTTCCGTCACTTGTCCTAACTCGTTTCCTAACAGGAGATCCAATATTGCATCCCCTCAAGTTGGTCCCTCTATATATTGATTTAGAAAACTTTCCTGAACACATTTTACAAACTCTAAACCATCTAGAGCCCTAACAGTATGGGAGTCCCAATCAATATATGGAACATTAAAATCCCCTTCCACCACAACTTTATGTTTCCTGCAGTTGCCTGCTATCTGTCTGCAGATTTGCTCTTCCAATTCTTGTTGACTATTGGATGGTCTGTAGTACAATCCCACTAATGTGGCCATACCTTTCCTGTTTCTCAGCTCCACCCAGAAGGACTCAGTAGACAAGCCCTCTTATCTGTCCTGCCTGAGCACTGCTGTAATATTTTCTCTAACAAGCAATGCTACTCCCCCACCTTTCATTCCTCTGCCTCGATCACATCTGAAACATCGGAACCCTGGAATATTAAGCTGCCAGTCCTGCCCCTCCTGTAGCCAAGTTTCCTTAATTGCTATAACGTCATAATTCCACGTGTCAATCCATGCCCTCAACTCATCCGCCTTCCCCGCAATACTCCTAACATTGAAATATATACACCTCAGAAGATTTTAGCACCACTCACAACTTTTCTATTAGCGGATTTGCTTGAACTTTTAACATCATTTATTTTCACCCCAGCCACACTGTCAGCTCTGGCACTTTGGTTCCCATCCCCTTGCAAATCTAGTTTAAAGCCTCCCCAATAGCACTAGCTAACCTCCCTGAAAGGATATTGGTCCCCCTGCAGTTCAAATGTAACCCGTCTCTCTGTACAGGTTCCACCTGCCCCAGAAGAGGTCCCAATGATCCTGAAATCTGAAACCCTGCCCCCTACACCAGTTCCTCAGCCACTCATCATTTAATCATTCTACTGATGAGCCCCAGAATGGGGTTTTCATGCTCTCTGCCAAATGGGAATGAATCCTAAATTAGAGACAGAAACACTGGAACATTGTGCTGCTCATAAAATGGTTTTGCTTTCCTGATATATGCACTATCACCTATTATCTTCCTAAGATAACCCTGACTTTTTTATAGTGTATTATTATTATTATTCTGAACAGCTTTCATCCTTTGAAGAAATAATCATCACTGTAAGTCTCACCCTTCGGTATAATTGCATGACTTTATAATGTCATGTGATAAACATCAATTAATACAAATCGGAGTGTATATGGTAACACATATGTACTTTGATAGTAAATTTACTTTGAACTTTGAAAGAATAGTTTAATTCCTGTAGGAGCCATGTACCTGTTTTCTATCTGCTTTGTATTCTGTGTTAGACCATAAGATCTAGGAGCAGAATTACACCATTTAGCCCACAGAAATCTCAAAATTCGGATTTGGAGTAAGGTTAAAAGTGATGTGGATATCTGGATGAAAACCAGTCAATGAAATGGAACCAAGTTATTTCACTACCTATTTCCTGTAGAGAAATTAAGCTCTGTTTACATTCTTGCTGTAAGGGTATTATACTGAGGAAATTCTAGACTACACTCAAGCATTTGTACTTTTAGCCTCTAAGAATCCAGGGGAAAACAGGCCAGGTGAGACCCCATGTGCAATCATACAGAAACCTATAGGTGGACCCAGATCTTGCTGGAAGGGCAATGATTAACCAGTAATATCTTTTTTGAGCTATTATGCAGTTAGAACACTAATGCCTTTGAGCAGAAAATCCTATAAAAAAATAATGGATTCGGCCCAGTACATTGGGGGTAAAACCACATCTACATGAAACATTGTCGTAGAAAAGCAGCATCCGTCTTCAAAGATCCTCACCACTCAGGCCATGCTCTTTTCTTGTTTCTGCCATCAGGAAGAAAGTACAAGAGTCTCAGGGCTTGCACCACCAGGTTCAAAACCAGTTACTACCCCTCAACCATCAAACTCTTGAACAAAAGGGGATATCTACGCTCATTCAATTTCAACAATCAATGGTCTCATTTTAAGGGTTCTTTATCTTGCTACTTCATACTCACTATTTATTGCTATGTATTACATTTGCATTTGGACAGTTTGTTGTTCATTGATCCTGTTAAACAGTTACTGTTCTGAGTATGCCTTCAGGAAAAAGCATGTCAGGGTTGTATGTGGTGACATGTATATATTCTGATAATAAATTTTACTTTGAACTTTTGCTTACTTGGAGTTACATCATTTACAAGCATAACGAGCCTTCTTTTGCCTCCAGTGAAGCAGCTGTATGCTGAACAGTCAGATTGGTGTAGATTCCATGGATTGATCAGATAAGTTCACACCTCAAGCATGTTAACAGCTCCATGCCTGGGACTTGAGACTGACTGAGCATCAGCTATTATGGACAAGACATCATAATTCCACAAGAATCACAGCGATCAGTGTTATTTGCCAGATATATTTACACATTCTGCTCTAGTCTTATAGTATTAGGAATCTGCTGTGGTGTGTTGGCTTTACATGCAGCAATAAAAACATCTTTTAAAAATTACCCTATAGCAAGCAAAAATAAACATGTTGCTTTATTTTATTTCCAGATCAGGTCCCCAATTCATTTTATTTTCTCAGAATTGTTCACGTGATCTGAACAATTCCTTTGCCCACAAGGAACCTAGGAAAACACAACAGATGAATCACACAGCCGATTTATAAATTCAAGGCGATGAAAGAGAGAAAGAACAGGAAGAGTTTGAAATTCATTTTATATGCTGTACACTGCTGTCTTGTTATTCACTGCAGCAACAGTAGTGGCTACTAGCCGACCGTGCCTGATACGTCTGGTCTAATTGGCAGTACTAAAAACTTTGTGGATTTTCTGACAACATTCAGGCAGATTGATGCCATGGATTTGTTTTTCCTTTTCAATGTATTTTTAGTCAGTGGCTAACTGATTTTTCCTTACACTGTCTTTTAACATTATCAGCTTTGCTTTCACAAATTATCAAAATGTTTAAGAATGTATGTTTTTTTTTTATCAACAGAGGCAGATTACCTCACTAAATATAAATAAAGCAGTCATTTTTATTAGACGAGCAACATTTTCATTAGACGATGCCAGGCAGCATCCATAGGAAGAAGCACAGTCGACGCTTCAGGCCGAGACCCTTTGTCAGGACTAACTGAAAGAAGAGATTTATTATCATTTATTATCATTAGACGTCTAGCTTCCAAATCATCCATTTTCTGTATTGTTTTTGCCCATGTTCCTTTCAGAAAGGATTATAGTTCACAGGTAGTAATCAACCTGCAGTACTTCTTTCCTCTCTCTTTACCTAACTGCCGAGGATCTTACAATTTATTTTAATGTATCTTCTTAGCTAATCCCATGATCTACTTCATCCCTCTTTTTTAGCCATTGCTTACTGGTCTCTAAGTTCCTCCCAATCCTCTGGCCTCCCACTAATCGTCACAACACTCGGAGCTTTCAGCAACTTCCATCCTTACCAGGAGGATGTCAGAGGGAGTTTTTTTTTTACAGAGAGTGGTGAGTGCAGTGCTGGGGCGATGGGAGAGGCCGATACATTAGGGACATTTAAAAGCCTCTTAGATAGTCACATGGATGAAAGAAGAGTCGAGAGCTATGTGGGAGGAAAGGGTCAGATTGTTTATGGAGTAGGTCAAAGGGTCGACATAATACTGCTGGCTAAAGAGCCTTCACTGTGCTGTACTGCGTTATGCTCTGCAGTGGAAAAAGGGACCATGACACGACTTTAGCAAGCAGAATTAAAAAGTATTATAAGCACTTTCAAAAGTATGTTAGGAGCAAAATGATACCTACGGAAAAAATTGTCCTTTCAAAGCCCAAAGGGAGAGTCAATACATGGAGCCAGGGGATATGAACGTAAGAACAAAGGAAATAGGATCAGGAGTAGGCCTTCTGGCCTGTCGAGCCTGCTCCGCCATTCAATAAAATCACGGCTAATTGGACCATGGACTCATCTCCACCTATCTGCCTTTTCCCCATAACCCTTAATTCCTCTATTATGCAAAATTCTATCCAAACTTAAAAAGCTTTCAAGAGAACATTTTTCATCACGATCCTCCAACAGGAAGGATGTGGAGCTTGGAGAGTTACAAATGACGCACACTGACACTCTGGAGCATGTCTTTATCTTTAGTAGAAATGTTGCAGCTCATTATGGTGGATAAATTCTCAGCATCTGACAGGATCTGTCTCAGGATGCTAAGGGAATCAAGGGAGGAAATTGCTGTGGCTTTTACAGAGAATTTGATATCTTTGATAAGCACAAGCGAGGAGGAATGAGAAACTGTAAGGACAGCTAATGCTGCCGCCTTCTTGTAAGGAGGCAGTCAGGGTAAGCCTGAGTTACAGGCTAGTGTGCATTACAGCAGTGGTCAGGAAGTTGTTGGAAAAATATCCGAAGAACAGAACTTAAGTTCACTATCAGGACTGATAAAAGCTTGAAGTCAAACATGTTTTAGGTTGCTGATGAGTTGTGGAGAAAATAAAGGTGATGTTATGGAAATTCAAAATATGTTTATTGTCAAGGTATGTATGCAGTACACAAATCTAAGATTTGTCTTCCCACACATAGCCATAGAAACCATAGAAACTACAGCACAGAAACAGGCCTTTTGGCCCTTCTTGGCTGTGCCGAACCATTTTCTGCCTAGTCCCACTGACCTGCACACGGACCATATCCCTCCATACACCTCCCATCCATGAATCTGTCCAATTTATTCTTAAATGTTAAAAAAGAACCCGCATTTACCACCTCGTCTGGCAGCTCATTCCATACCCCCACCACTCTCTGTGTGAAGAAGCCCCCGCTAATGTTCCCTTTAAACTTTTCACCCCTCACCCTTAACCCATGTCCTGTAGTTTTTTTCTCCCCTTGCCTCAGAGGAAAAAGCCTGCATGCATTCACTCTATCTATACCCATCATAATTTTATATACCTCTATCAAATCTCCCCTCATTCTTCTACGCTCCAGGGAATAAGGTCCTAACCTATTCAACCTTTCTCTGTAACTGAGTTTCTCAAGTCCTGGCAACATCCTTGTAAACCCTCTCTGCACTCTTTCAACCTCATTTATATTCTTCCTGTAATTTGGTGACCAAAACTGAACACAATACTCCAGATTCGGCCTCACCAATGCCTTATACAACCTCATCATAACATTCCAGCTCTTATACTCAATACTTTGATTAATAAAGGCCAATGTATCAAAAGCTCTCTTTATGACCCTATCTACCTGTGATGCTACTTTTAGGGAATTTTGTATATGTATTCCCAGATCCCTCTGTTCTACTGCACTCCTCAGTGACTTACCGTTAACCCTGTATGTTCTACCTTGGTTTGTCCTTCCAACGTGCAATACCTCACACTTATCTGTATTAAACTCCATCTGCCATTTTCAGCCCATTTTTCCAGCTGGTCCAAGTCCCTCTGCAGGCTCTGAAAACCTTCCTCACTATCTACTACACCTCCAGTCTTTGTATCATCAGCAAATTTGCTGATCCAATTTGCCACGTTATCTTCCAGATCATTGATATAGATGACAAAAAACGATGGACCCAGCACTGATCCCTGTGGCACACCACTAGTCACAGGCCTCCACTCGGAGAAGCAATTCTCTACTACCACTCTTTGGCTTCTTCCATTGAGCCAATTTCTAATCCAATTTACCACCTCTCCATGTATACCTAGCGACTGAATTTTCCTAACTAACCTCCCATGCGGGACCTTGTCAAAGGCCTTACTGAAGTTCATGTAGACAATATCCACTGCCTTCCCTTCATCCACTTTCCTGGTAACCTCCTCGAAAAACTCCAATAGATTGGTCAATCATGACCTACCACGCACAAAGCCATGTTGACTCTCCCTGATAAGTCTCTGTCTATCCAAATGCTTGTAGATTCTGTCTCTTAGTACTCCCTCCAATAACTTACCTACTACCAATGTTAAATTTACTAGCCTATAATTTCCCAGATTACTTTTCAATCCTTTTTTAAACAACAGAACAACATGAGCCACTCTCCAATCCTTCGGCACCTCACCTGTAGACAGTGACATTTTAAATATTTCTGCCAGGGCCCCTGCAATTTCAACACTAGTCTCCTTCAAGGTCCAAGGGAACACTCTGTCAGGTCCCGGGGATTTATCCACTTTAATTTTCCTCAAGACAGCAAGCACTTCCTCCTTTTTGATCTGTACAGTTTCCATGATCTCACTACTTGTTTCCCTTAATTCCATAGACTTCATGCCAGTTTCCTTAGTAAATACAGATACAAAAAACCTATTTAAGATCTCCCCCATTTCCTTTGGTTCCACACATAGCCGACCACTCTGAACTTCAAGAGGACCAATTTTATCCCTTACAATCCTTTTGCTCTTAATATACCTGTAAAAGCTCTTTGGATTATCCTTCACTTTGACTGCCAAGGCAACCTCATATCTTCTTTCAGCCCTCCTGATTTCTTTCTTAAGTATTTTCTTGCACTTCTTATACTCCTCAAGAACCTGATTTACTCCCTGCTTCCTATACATGTCATATAACTCCCTCTTCTTCTTTATCAGAGTTGCAATATCCCTTGAGAACCAAGTTTCCTTATTCCTATTCACTTTGCCTTTAATTCTGACAGGAACATACAAATTCTGCACTCTCAAAATTTCTCCTTTGAATGCTTCCCACCTACCGATCACATCTTTGCCAGAGAACAACCTGTCCCAATCCACGCTTTTTAGATCCTTTCTCATTTCTTCAAATTTGGCCGCCTTCCAGTTAAGAACCTCAACCCTAGGACCAGATCTATCCTTGTACATGATCAAGTTGAAACTGATGGTGTTATGATCACTGGAACCAAAGTGCTCCCCTACACAGACTTCTGTCACTTGTCCTAACTCGTTTCCTAACAGGGGATCCAATATTGCATCCCTTCTAGTTGGTCCCTCTATATATTGATTTAGAAAACTTTCCTGAACACATTTTACAAACTCTAAACCATCTAGACCCCTAACAGTATGGGAGTCCCAATCAATATATGGAAAATTAAAATCCCCTACCACCACAACTTTGTTTCCTACAGTTGCTTGCTATCTCTCTGCAGATTTGCTCTTCCAATTCTCGTTGACTATTGGGTGGTCTGCAGTACAATCCCACTAATGTGGCCATACCTTTCCTGTTTCTCAGCTCCACCCATAAGGACTCAGTAGACAAGCCCTCTAATCTGTCCACTGTCCTGCCTGAGCACTGCTGTAATATTTTCCCTAACAAGCAATGCTACTCCCCCACCTTTCATTCCTCTGCCTCGATCACATCTGAAACATCGGAACCCTGGAATATTAAGCTGCCAGTCCTGCCCCTCCTGTAGCCAAGTTTCCCTAATTGCTATAACGTCATAATTCCACATGTCAATCCATGCCCTCAACTCATCCGCCTTCCCCGCAATACTCCTAGCATTGAAATATATACACCTCAGAAGATTTTTACCACCACTCACAACCTTTCCAAAGTGGATTTGCTTGAACTTATAACATCATTTATTTTCACCCCAGCCACACTGTCAGCCACGAAACAAAGTCATTGAGTGGAGATCAAGAAGCTCTGCCTGACACTGTTTGTGAACCTGCCAACTGTGGGAGGAAT
Organism: Mobula birostris; assembly: GCF_030028105.1. Taxonomy (NCBI): domain Eukaryota; kingdom Metazoa; phylum Chordata; class Chondrichthyes; order Myliobatiformes; family Myliobatidae; genus Mobula; species Mobula birostris. The sequence goes on along the minus strand of NC_092370.1, from coordinate 19,680,117 downwards.
CTGGAGCACCTGGAGGAAACCAATGTTGTCACAAGAAGTACACACAACTTCCTTATGAATGGTGCCAAATATGAACTCTGAACTCAGACGGCCCAATCTGTAATAGCGACCCACTAACTGCTAGGCTACAGTGATGCCCCAATGATTATCTCTGAGAACTGTAATGTTCCAAGTGGATGGTGAGATGCTGCCCTTCAAGACTACATTGTGATGAAACAGTACCGGGGAAAAGAATGATAAGTCAGTAAAGAAATGGTGTGGAAAATGAAAACAACAGAAGGCTGAAAGCTTTGGATTCCATGAGGCAGTGAGTGGAAAAGTCAACTGATCTCTGTTATTGATTTCTCCAATATTGATGAGCCAACAACATGAGCACCAAGTTCGAAGATCAAAGGTCATTGTTCAAAGTAAATTTATCATTAAAGTATGCATATGTCACCAAATATTACCTGGAGATTCCATTTTTGCAGGCATTTGGAGTAACGCAAAGAAATACATACAACAGAATCAATGAAAAGCTACAAGCAAAGACTGACAAACAGCCAATATGCAAAAGAAGACAAATTGTGTAAATAGAAAAGAAAAACAATAAATAAATAATGAGAACATGAGTTGTACAGTCATTGAAAGTGAGTCTCTAGGTTATGGAATCAGTTCAGTTTTGAGGTGAGTGAAGTTATCCACACTGGTTCAGGAGCTGGATGATTGAAGGGTAGTAAAGGCTTCATGAGCCTCCTGGTATTGGGCCTAAGACTCCTGTGCCTCCTTCCTAATGGCAGCAGCAAGGAGAGAGTGTGTTTTCTGTGCACAACTACATATCGAGTAAATAAAAGCATGCATGTGGGAGAATGCTTTAACTGGTGTATTCACGTAGCAGCGAGAGAGAACAATTCACGTGTAGACAACAGATCAATACATAGTGTTGTGGGGGTCATTACTCTAGAAGGAATAGATCCATATATTACACTTCCTCCCCCTTTAGATTAATACAACATAAAACTGTAAATGTACAAAACATTCAATTTCCCTTTCATAAACACATATTCCAAATAAATATGTTTTCACAATAACAGTCCATAACTAACTTCACAGTTCCAAAGGTTCAGTCTTTTAGGTGGTGCTCTGTTTCTTTCAGGTGCCTCTGAGCCTGTGGAGTGGCATCGGGTTTGGTTGGTGTCTTGTCCAAGACAATGTTCTCAGTTTCCCGAGTCACGTTGCTGTCAGTAACATGATCATCACTGAGAGGTAAGTGTGGTGACTGTAATGTATTCATCTTGTTGGATGCAATTGACTCAGGTGTGTTTTTCAATTGACATCCAGTATCTGGTCTACATGATGTCTCCTTGTCTGATCTCCAACATCCACTGTGTGCATTGGTGGTCCAGTTCTTGTAGCTATCCCACCAGGTGTCTACTTGTCTTCTTGGTAATCTTGTGCTAAGACTTCTTGTCCAATCTCAAAGTTTCTTGCTGCTTCACTTGGCAAATGGCCGGATTGTTTATTCTGTACTTCCCTCTGGGTGCCTGGATTCAGGAGGTCTATGTGAGATCTCAGATTACTGCTTTGCAGATATTTGATTTGTCATCACATGAACAGAGTTCTGATACACAAAAATGAAGTTATCCACATTCTGCTGTAGAGAAATGTTGTCCTTGTCCATCACGTTAATGCACTTCTTGAAGGCTTGGATAAACCTTTCAGCTAATCCATTCATTGCTGGTTGGTGAGGAATGACTTGAAACGTCTGATGCTATTTTTCTTCATGACCAGTCGGAATTCTTCTGACATGCATTGTGGTCCGTTGTCTCTCACAATTTGTTCGGGTAAGCTCTTTCTGGTGAATATAGTCCTCAGAGTGGAGACAGTCTTTGCTGATGTGGTTGACTTCATTGGCCATTTGGAATGAGCATCCACAGTAATCAGAAACATGAAGCTCATGAATGACCCAGCAAAGACAATATGTACTCTTTGACATGGTGAAGATGGCCACTCCCATGGGTTTAATGCTGCCTGTGGGGGAGCATTTTGAATTTTTTGGCATCCCAACAGCTTTTGGCCAAGTCTTTGATCTGCTTATCTATTCCCTTCTCAAAAACCTTCTCATTGGCATGAAGCAGCTGTGACAGTCACTGGTTAGTGCTACCATTTGGGCTGCAGTTGCCTGTTGATGCCACACTGAGAGCTTTGATTTTTCTCAACTATTCATGTCTAGTTGGATTTTTCTCAAATATTAAATCTGAAAAGTACTGGACCTCTACTTTTCAATACATAAAGCTCTAACTGCTGTGCTTGGGCTCTGTCCGTCACACTTCCTTTCAGTTTGCCTTTTGGGGACATTTTTTCACTTGTGTAGGTCTCTAGCATCACTAAGGTCTTCTCTAATGGTATCTTAGAAAACATTCTGTTGTAGTCAGCCTCTGGAATGATAGACAAAGCTGATCCTGTGTCCAGTTTCATTTTCAGTTTTACACAAGACACTCCTCTATTGTGATCCATATTATTTTGCGATCTGCTTCAGTAATGTTATGCAGTTCTATGCATGACAGCTCCCCTTTGTCAGACTCTATGTTGTCTGATCTGCTTTACATTCGGTAACTTTATGCATTTGCATAGTTTTTTTTTTGAGACTTTTCACTCAGTTGTTTTTTGCTTGCCTTGCACATTCTATGAAATCTTGCCTGTGACACTTTCTGTAGAGTTTTTCTTTGAACCAACAATCATTCGCATCATGGGAGGATTTGACACATCAATATCACCTTTGACTTTTTGCACCACTCAGGGACATTTTGTGCATTTCACATCTTAACCTCTTTTTCTGTAGTTTTGCTGCATCCTTTGCTGCAATCTCTAATGATATTGCAATGGTCAATTCCCATTCTAAAGCTAGGTCCCTTTTGAACAGTAGCCTCTTTTGAGTGCTTTGACTATGCATGCCGCATACAAGCCTGTCACTTAATGCATTAGAAAGTCCATCTCTAAAGTCACAGTATTGGGAAAGTTTGTGCAGTTCTGCAATGTATTCAGAAATGCTTTCATCCTTGCCTGGTTCCTTTTGTAAAATATAAATCTTTGAGCTATTACTAGTGGTTTAGGGCTCAAGTAATTTTGTAAAATTGTAACAATTTCATCGACCAGCTTGCTTGCTAGTTTTGCAGGGGTTACTAAGTTGCATAACAGACTGTACTTTCTTAGGCTCATTAAGGTAAGAAGCATTTCTTTTCCTCCTCCATGTTACCTGTGTTACAATACAGTTCCACCCTCTCAATATACGACTCCCAGCCTTCATTAGTACTATCAAATTGACCAAGTTTCACAACTGAAGCCATCTGATCAAATTTCGCAACTGAAGTTACTTTCAGTGCGTCTTTCACTATTACTATGTACTGTACTCACGCCTTTGTTAACATCCATGATGGCTTCATTGTGCAGTTTAACTCTTGCTGTTTTGTCCCGTTTCTGACAGTGCAATTTGTGATATCGTCTGACATTCAGGTTGGTACTAGTTGTCAATTTGTTGTGTCTGTGCAAAACTACGGATCGATTAAATGAAAGCACGCACGTGGGAGATGGCTTTAACTGGTGCATTCAGATTACAGCGAGAGAGAGAGAGAACAATGCACATGCCTAAAAACAGGTCAATACATAGTGCTACGGGGGGGGAGGGGTCAATCCTGTAAAAGAAATAGATCCATATATTACAGACAACATGGCCAATGTGTTGGGTTTCCTTGATGATTGATGCTGCTTTCTTGTTGTAGCTTTCCTTGTAGATGTGTGGGGATGGCTTTTTTAGTGGATTGTGATACACCAAAGGAATGACATGAGATTGTAAGTGCAGCTAAAGGTCAGCTGATCCTTTGAAAGAACAAACTCTGCCAAAGGAGGGAGGGTGTTGTGCCGCCTTTCTATCTTGATATGGATAGTCATGTAGACAGATTAGATTTCTATAGCGAAAATGAGCCAGAAAACAGACATCATAATGTATGCGGAAAGGAAATGGACAAGAGGAAAATGGAAAAAGAGAAACCTTATAATCGATGTATGAAGAATTAGGTTCTAAGTGACAAGGAAAATCTAAAACAGTGATTAATTGAGGATCCAAGTAGAAGCAGCCTATATGTAATTATGAGCTGTACAGATATGGAAAGAAGATCCAAAGAGGAAAAGATTATCATTAACTTTTATTCTTAACTTTTCATCAATTTGGCCAGTCCATGTAACCGAGCTCTCCTCTGCTTTTATATTTTTATTATTGTCTTTATTTAGGTTTGAGTCATTAATTTCAGACTAATGTTTCTCATTTTCAAATAGCATATGAACTTCTATCAAATTATGTTCGCACTTCCCAGAGGAACATTTACTATATGATCATTAATTAATCTTCTCTCTTCAGATATGGCCGAATTGAAAATGCTGGTTCCAAATTGGTTCTGCAAAATATTGAAGCTATATCTAAGAAACTATACAAAATTATGAGGGGTATAGATAGAGCAAGTGCAAGAAGGCTTTTTTTTCCCTCCGAGGTTGGGTGATACTCAAGAGGTCATGGGTTAAGAGTGAAAAGGGAAATGCATGAGGAATTTGATAAGAGAGGAGAGTGGACCATGGGAGAAAAGGAAAGGTGAGGGGCAAGAATTAATCTGCTAATCAAATTTGCTGAAGACACTACATTGATTGGCTTTATCTCAAACTATAATCAGGTAGCCTACAGGGAAGAAGTCATCACTCTGACACAGTGGCGTCAAGAAAACAACTTCTCCCTCAATGTCGCAGAAAGAAAGGAGCTGGTTGTGGATTACAGGAGGATTGGAGATGGGCTAATCCCTATTGACATCAATGGATCTGGGGTTGAGAGTGCAAATAGCTTTAAGTTCCTCGGCATTCGCATCACCGAGGACCTCATGTGGTCTGTACACACCAGCTGTATGGTGGAAAAGGTACAACAGTGCCTCTTTCGCCTCAGATGGTTGATGAAGTTTGGTATAGGTCCCCAAATCCTAAGAGCTTCTACAGGGGCTCAACTGAGAGCATCCTGACTGACTGCATCACTGCCTGGTATGGGAACTGTACTTCCCTTAATCGCAGGACTCTGTAGAGAGTGGTGTGGACAGCCCAGCACATCAGTAATTGTGAACTTTCCATGATTCAGGACACTTACAAGAACAAGTGTGTAAAAAGGGCTCATAGGATTATTGGGGACCCAAGCCATCCTAACCATAAACTATTCCAGCTGCTACCATCCGGGAAGTGGTACCGCAGCATAAAATCCAGGACCAACAGGCTCCAGGACAGCTTCTTCCACCAGGTCATCAGACTGACGAACTCACGCTGACTTGAGTGTGCTCTATATTACATTAACTGTTCTATTTATAATAAATTACTATGATTGCACATTGCACATTTAGTTGGAGATGTAACGTGAAGATTTTTACTCCTCATATATGTGAAGGATGTAAGAAATAAAGTCAATTCAATTCAATTCATGACAGGTCAATGAGGAGAAGAGAACTGGTCAGAGGGGACCCAGAATGAGGAATGGAAAAAGAGAAGGGGGAAAGGGGAGAAATTACCAGAAGTTCCCAGGAAGGACAGGCGGCCATGCTAGCAAGTCTGTGCGAGTACATGATTGAAGAGTCAGAAGACAGCAGAGATTACAAAGGGGGAGCAGTGAGAGATGATCTCACTGAACTCCTGTGGAAGAGAAAATTTCCACATGCACTGATAAGCCTCTCCTTTCTTTCTCATGCTGCACACCCCAGATATCTTCTTTTTCCTAACCTATACTTTTCTTTTACTGTGACTTCCTAAATTAACCTGGAATTGAATATTCCTTCCTACTTCTTGCTTTGAAGCCTTACCTACAGCCAAAGGTGTTCAATTCATCAGGATGTTCATCTTCACCTGACTGAAGTGAAGCCCATCCTAATCAGAATAATTCCCCCTTTCCCTGATGTGATGACAGTGCCCAACAAACTCAAACTCATTCTCCTACATTAGTCTTTGAACCACACTTTCAATTATCTGAATTTTTCACCCCATGATAATCTACAATTTTATTCAAGACCCGCATTTAGAATACTTACGAATGACTTGCAACCCATCCTATTTTGCAAGCGAGTTTTTGCAAAATACCCATAGAAAAACAATTCCAATCAAATGCTGATGGACATCTCAATTTTGAAGTCTACTTTTCCCAAACCCCATTTTCTTTTCCAACAGGATTATCTGGACGCCAATGCCCATGAGGTAGGCTACATGTATTTTGTTTCTTCGGTGAAGCAGTGGATGTGTGACACACATCAGCAGATCAGAGCAGACATCTGGCTGAAGCCCAAAGATTACTAGAAGTGTTTCACCCAATTTGAAAGGAAGTTAGTGGAACATCACATGATCCTGTCATCCAGGTTATCTACATATAGAGTTAAAGGAAATATCTACCAAGAGACCTTAGTCCATGGGAGAACGAGGAGACGATAGACAGGAGCCACAGAGTTGCAAGAGGCAGGAAACTGGGTGACTGTCAGGAGAAGGAGGGGAAATGCACAGCCAGTGCAGAGCGAACCTGTGGCTGTACCCCTCATTAATAAGTACATAACTTTAGATACTATTTAAGGGGGACAACCTACTGGGGTGAGCAACAGTGACTGGGTCTCCAGCACTGAGTCTGGTGCTGTGGTTCAGAAGAGCAGAGAGGTGAAAAGGATTGCAGTGTTGATAGGAGATTCTTTAGTCAGAAAGAATCGTGTTGGGCACGTGGCCAAGTGGTTAAGGCATTCCTCTAGTTATCTCAAGGTCGCTAGTTTGAGCCTCAGCTGTGGCAGCGTGTTTGTGCCCTTCAGCAAGGCACTGAATCACAAATTGCCCTAGTCTGTGTGAGGAGTGGCGCCCCACATAGACTTCCAATCTACGCCTTGTAAGGCATGAAAATGTCTGACGCAGGCCTCTCATGGTCTGAATTGATGCCCCCCCCCCCCCTTTAGTCGGAGGAACAGAGACAAGGTTCTGTGGGCATGATAGAGACACCCGGATAGTATGTTGCCTCCCTGGTACCAGGATCATAGCAGGATCATGGATGTCTCTATTTGTGTCCATGGTATTCTCAAGGGTGAAGGTGAGCAGCTAGAAGGCTTGGTACACATTGGCACCAATGACAAAGAGACTTTAGGGAGCAAGGTAGAAAGCTGAAAAACAGGATATCCAGGATACTAATCTCTGGATTGCTGCCCGTGTCACGTGCCAGTCAGGGTAAGAATAGAATGATTTGGCAGATGAATGCATGGCTGAGGAACTGGTGCAGGGATCAGGGGTTAAAGACAGACAAACTGAAAGTGATGAATACCAGACCAAAGGTGTTATACTTAAATGTATACAGTACACAGACTAAGTTCAATGAACCAGGAGCACAGTTAGAGATTGGCAAGTATGATGTTGTAGGCATCACTGAATCATGACTGAGAGATGATTATAGCTGGGAGCTTAATGTCCAAGGATATACATTGTATCAAAAGGATAGGGCAAAAGGCAGACAGCATGGTGTGGCTCTGTTGGTAAAATATGATTTTAAATTATTAGAAAGAGGTGACATATAGTTGGAAGGTGTTGAATCATTGTGAATAGAGCTAAAGAAATGCAAGGGTACAAAGACCCTGATGGGAGCTGTAAACAGACCCCCAAACAGTAGTAAGGATGTGGTCTACAAATTATGATGACAGATGGAAAATGCACGCCAAAAGAGCAATGTTACGATAGTCAAGGGAGATTTCAATACATAGGTAGATTGGGAAAATCAGGCTGGTGCGGGATTAGAGCAGCTCATGGCTGAGCCCACTCGGGGATCATCTATTCTGGACTGGGTGTTGTGCAATGAACTGGAATTGATTAGAGTACTTAAGGTAAATGAACCCTAAGGAGAAACGGTCATAATATGATTGAATTCACCCTGAAATTTGATGACAAGCTAAAGTCAGATGTATCAGTGTTACAGTGGGGTAAAGGGAATTACAAGGCATGAGAGAGAAGTTGGCCAGAACTGACTGGAGAAGAACACTGACAGGGATGAAGGCAGAGCAGCAATGGCTGGAATTTCTGGAAGCAACTCAGAAGGCACAGGATATATACATCTTAAAGAGGGAGAAGTATTCTAAAGGCAAGATGCCAGAAACATGACTAACTAGGGCAGGGGTCCCCAACCTGTTTTGCAACGCGAACTGATTTATTATTGACAATATTCTTGCAGACCAGCCGACCCCGGGGGTGCGGGGAGGGTGTGTGGTAGGGGTTGCCAACAGACAAGTGGAGCAGTCAAATACGTTGTGTTTACCCCGAGAAAGACTACCATGACCATGAAGCCTTGTGCGGGCACCAGTGCGCATGCATGACTTGTGCATGCGTGTACGTGTCGATTTTTTTTTCTACAAATCATTTTTGGCGATTCTGTTTGGGGGGGAGGGGTGTTAATCACGACCGGAATATAGTTGATAAGTGGATAATACACTCAATTTCGTTTCTAAAAGGGTTTATCGAACAAATTTAATATTAAACACACAGCGCATATTTTCCTCGCATGAATATAGTGATAAGTCAATTATCGGGGGAGGACAGGGGAGCTTGAAGTAAGTGTTGAACGAACTTCCAGTAGAAGTGGTGGAGGCGGGTTCGATATTATCATTTAAAGAAAAATTGGATAGGTATATGGACAGGAAAGGAATGGAGGGTTATGGACTGAGTGCAGGTCAGGAGACTAGGAGAGGTCTAGGAGAGAGTAGCGTTCGGCATGGACTAGAAGGGCAGAGATGGCCTGTTTCTGTGCTGTAATTGTTATATGGTTATATAAGTTACTTATAAGTCAACAGCATCATAACATTTAAGTAACGTTTGGATATTAAACACACAGCACATATTTTCCCCGTATGAACATATAAAATCATTGCAACACACCAATATCGCTGAATCAGTGGGAGCCCTGGGCTTGTTTTCCTGCAACAAGACGGTGCCATTGAGGGGTGATGGGAGACAGCGATACTCGAAGGGGGTTCCTTATGTCCAGTCTATTCCGCAATTTAGTTTTCGTTGCATTCATTGCAGAGATATGTTGGAAATGGAAGCAACGTTTTCAGTACTTTCGTGGCTATCTCAGGATACTTAGCCTTGACTTTGATCCAGAACGCCGGCAGAGATGTTATGTCAAACATACTTTTCAGCCCACCGTCATTTGCAAGCTCGAAGAGTTGATCTCCTTCCCGCGCTGACATGGATGATACACGTGACGCGCAGGTAATGACCTCGCGTGCGTAATGACCTCGCATGCGTTCAAGCTCCACTGTGGGTGTGACAGGGTATGAGGAAAGGTGCAGCTGACTCATATCGCTAAATCATATTGTTTCCTCGCGTCCAGTAGCACATGCTTTGCGGCCCGGTGGTTCGGAACCGCTGAACTAGGGAAGTCCAGACCAACGTAAAAGCCAAAGGGAGGGCATATAATACAGCAAAGATTAGTCAGAAGTTAGAGGATTGGGAAACTTTTAAAAGCCGACAGAAGACAAGTAAAAAAGTTATTAAGAAGATAACAATGGAATATGAAAGTAAGCTAGCGAATAATATTAAAGAGAATACCAAAAGTTTCTACAGATATATAAAGTGTAAAAGAGAGACGGGAATGGATATCAGACCACTGGAAACTGATGCTGGAGAGGTAGTAATGAGGGACCAGGAAATGGTGGATGAACTGAATAAGTATTTTGCATCAGTCTTCACTGTGGAAGACACTAGTAGCAAGGTGGAAGTTCCAGGTGTCAGGGGACATGAAGTGTGAGAAGTTACTATTACTAGGGAGAAGGTTCTTGGGGAAACTGAAAGGTCTGAAGGTAGATAAGTCACCTGGACCAGAGCTCTGAAAGAGGTGGCTGATTCATCATTCGGATGATGGAATTGATGGCTTTGATGCAAAGCTTGCATACAATATGAAGATAGATAGACGGGCAGGTAGTTTTGAGGAAATAGAGAGGCCACAGAAGGACTTAGACATAACCTCAGAATAGAGGGTGTTCTTTTAGAACATAGATGAGCAGAAATTTCTTTAGCGGAGGGTAGTGAAATCTATGGAATTCATTGCCATAGGCAGCTGTGGAGGCCAAGTCTTTACACATATTTAAGGCAGAAGTTGACAGATTCTTGTCTGGTCAGGGCATGAAGTTATATAGGGGGAAGCCAAGAGATTGGGACTGAGAGAGAAAATAGATCAGCCACAATGAAATGGTGGAGCAGATTCGATAGGCCAAATGGCCTACTTCTGATCCTATATCTTATAGTGTAAGTTCTTTGCTTTTGCCCATATCCAGGGACTTCCAGTATCCTCACACAGTCTTTGAGATATTTTCATTGTAACTTCTCAGGGTAGAACAGTTAGAATTTCTTTTCTAAATGAAGAATGAAGGTTGTAAACTTGCCAGAACAAAGGGAAAGGGAATAACAGATGCCGCCATGAAGACCATGACGTGGACATTCTTCAAGAGACACGAGATACTGCTGATGCTGTCATCTGGAGCAAACTGCTAGAGGAATTTGGCGGGTTAAACAGCAAAGAGGCAAAGTAAAATATTTAAACACGAGGAATTCTGCAGATGCTGGAAGTTCAAGCAACACACATCAAAGTTGCTGGTGAATGCAGCAGGCCAGGCAGCATCTTTAGGGACAGGTACAGTCGATGTTTCGGGCCGAGAATCTTCGTCAGGACTAACTGAAGGAAGAGTTAGTAAGGGATTTGAAAGTAGGAGGGGGAGGGGGAGATCCAAAATGATAGGAGAAGACAGGAGGGGGAGGGATGGAGCCAAGAGCTGGACAGGTGATTGGCAAAAGGGATATGAGAGGATCATGGGACAGGAGGTCCCGGAAGAAAGACGGTGGGGGGGGGGAATCCCAGAGGGTGGGCAAGGGGTATAGTGAGAGGGTCAGAGGGAGAAAAAGGAGAGAGAGAGAAAGAATGTGTGTATATAAATAAATAACAGATGGGGTACGAGGGGGAGGTGGGGCATTAGCGGAAGTTAGAGAAGTCGATGTTCATGCCATCAGGTTGGAGGCTACCCAGATGGAATATAAGGTGTTGTTCCTCCAACCTGAGTGTGGCTTCATCTTTACAGTAGAGGAGGCCGTGGATAAACATATCAGAATCGGAATGGGATGTGGAATTAAAATGTGTGCCCACTGGGAGATCCTGCTTTCTCTGGTGGACAGAGCATAGGTGTTCAGCAAAACGATCTCCCAGTCTGCGTCGGGTCTCGCCAATATATAGAAGGCCACATTGGGAGCACCGGACGCAGTATATCACCCCATCCGACTCAGAGGTGAAGTGTCGCCTCACCTGGAAGGATTGTTTGGGGCCCTGAATGGTGGTAAGGGAGTAAGTGTAAGGGCATGTGTAGCACTTGTTCTGCTTACAGGGATAAGTGCCAGGAGAGAGATCAGTGGGGAGGGATGAGGGGGGCGAATGGACAACGGAGTTGCGTAGGGAGCGATCCCGGCGGAAAGCAGTGAGAGGGGGAGAGGGAAAGATGTGCTTAGTGGTTGGATCCCGTTGGAGGCGGCGGAAGTTACGGAGAATAGTATGTTGGACCCGGAGGCTGGTGGGGTGGTAGGTGAGGACCAGGGGAACCCTATTCCTAGTGGGGTGATGGGAGGATGGAGTGAGAGCAGATGTGCGTGAAATGGGGGAGATGCGTTTGAGAGCAGAGTTGATGATGGAGGAAAGGAAGCCCCTTTCTTTAAAAAAGGAGGACATCTCCCTCGTCCTTGAATGAAAAGCCTGTGATGGCAGTGGAATTGTGGACTGTTCGCAGCACAGTGTCAGGTGTGTGGTTGTTAACTGAAATGATCCATTTCACTGTATGTTTTAACATGCGTGTGACAAATAAATTTGAATCTTGCATGAAAACTAACCAATTAATTTTTTCAATTTAACAACTGATCAGCATCAGCAATTTTCGCAAGTAATCTAATCAAGTCAAAGTATAAGGTCAATATGAGGAAATCTGCAGATGCTGGAATTTCAAGCAACACACATAAAAGTTGCTGGTGAATGCAGCAGGCCAGGCAGCATCTATAGGGGGAGGTACAGTTGACGTTTCGGTCCGAGATCCTTCGTCAGGACTAAGGGTCTGAGTCTGAAAGAAGAGCTAGTAAGAGGTTTGAAAGTGGGAGGGGGAGATCCGAAATGATAGAAGAAGACAGGAGGGGGAGGGATGGAGCCAAGAGCTGGACAGTTGATTGGCAAAAGGGATAGGAGAAGGTCATGAGACGGGAGGCCTAGGGAGAAAGAAAGGGGGAGGGGGGAAGCCCAGAGGATGGGCAAGGGGTATAGTGAGAGGGACAGAGGGAGAAAAAGGAGAGAGAGTAAAAGAATATATATATATATATATATAAAAATAATGGATGGGGTACGAGGGGGAGGTGGGGCATTAACAGAAGTTAGAGAAGTCAATGTTCATGCCATCAGGTTGGAGGCTACCCAGACGGAACATAAGGTGTTGTTCCTCCAACCTATGCCATCATGTTGAAGCCCCAGACAGTCCTTCCAGGTGAGGTGACACTTCACCTGTGAGTCAGCTGGGGTGATATACTGCGTCTGGTGCTCCAGATGCAGCCTTCTATATATTGACGAGACCCGATGCAGACTGGGAGACCATTTCGCTGAACACCTACACTTTGTCCGCCAGAGAAAGCAGGATCTCCCAGTGGGCACACATTTAAAATTCCACGTCCCATTCCCATTCTGATATGTCTATCCACGGCCTCCTCTACTGTAAAGATGAAGCCACACTCAGGTTGGAGGAACAACACCTTATATTCCGTCTGGGTAGCCTCCAACCTGATGGCATGAACATTGACTTCTCTAACTTCTGTTAATGCCCCACCTCCCCCTCATACCCCATCCGTTATTTATTTATATACACACATTCTTTTTCTCCTTCTCCTTTTTTTCCCTCTGTCCCTCTCACTGTACCCCTTGTCCATCCTCTGGGTGTTTTCCCCTCCTCCTCCTTTTCTTTCTCCCTGGGCCTCCTGTCCCATGATCCTCTCATATCCCTTTTGCCAATCTTGGCAAAAGTCCAGCTCTTGGCTCCATCCCTCCCCCTCCTGTCTTCTCCTATCATTTTGGATCTCCTCCTCCCCCTCCCACTTTCAAATCTCTTACTAGCTCTTCTTTCAGTTAGTCCTGATGAAGGGTCTCGGCCCGAAACGTCGACTGTACCTCTTCCTAGAGATGCTGCCTGGCCTGCTGAGTTCACCAGTAACTGTTATGGCTGTTGTATAAGGTCAATTGTTCACAATTTATTTCAAGGGTTTGTTTCAGTCTACATACATTGGTCAAAACAATTAAGAACATAAATATGCTTTAAAATATAAATAATTTCCTAAAAAAAGTAAAGTTACCATGAAAATTCAGCAGAAGGCCAAGGTCCCTGCATGCACTTTGTGGTTCATTCCTCTGAGTATTTTTCAGATCGCCACACTTGAATGAATTTCTCTACTTCACAGAACACTCGAACAATTCAAGTTCATGTAATCATGATTCTAATGCACTGAAATCAATAGCAAATTAACTTTTATTATTTATTAACTTCCTGGAAGATTTCTTTGCAGTTGTTTTTGTCTTGTTTATTCTTTCGCAACCTTCCAGGATTTTGAATAGTGACCTCTAAAACTAGTTGTCCCAAACATTGCAGATCAGCACTCCCAAAAGCGTATCTAAATTGAACACTCTACCAGTGCCTCAATTCCCCACAGCTATGAAGCCAACTTGATTCAACACATGCTCAGGCTCTGTGCAGATGTTGATACGTACTTAATTTGTAGGAGTGTCAAAGATTACAAGAAGATAGCAGGAGAATGGTGTCGAGAGCGATAATAAATCAGCCGTGATCAAATGGCAGAGCAAATTCGATGGGACAAATGGCAGGATATCTCATTGAAACCTATTGAATATTGCAAGACAAGGGACAGCAAGCATAGAATGGATGTTTCCTATAGTGAGGAAGTTTAGGACCAGAGAGCACAGCCTCAGAATACAAGGATCTCCCTTCAGAATAGTGATGAGGAGGAATTCCATTAGACAGAGTGGGGTGAATATGTGAAATTCATTGTCTCAGACAGCTGTGGAGCCCAAGTTATTGGATATTTTTAAAGTAGAGGCTTTTAGGTTTTCTGTTAGTAAGAATGTCAAATGTTATGGGGGGAAGGCAAGAGAATGAGGTTGAGAGGGAAAATAAATCAGCCATGATCGAATGGCTGAGTAGACCTGATGGGGCACAGGCCTAATTCTGCTCCTGTGTCATATCGTCTTGAGGCCTTATAGATAGAAAGCCTATGAAGGATTAGCTTCTTCTGAGGAGCAGCCACATTGTATGGGACGAATAAAGGCCCCTGAGAATTTTAAGGCAAAATTTAAACTGTCAAGATAAGAATGTTTAAAGCTAGTATTATATGCATGGTTATATTTCACTCACTGGTAACTTCCAATCATGATAAGTGAGTTCTGAATGTAATGTGCTAGTGAGGCAGAACTCTCTTACAAGGAGGGTAGGTACTAGATCCTGCCTCTAGTAGCCAGATATTCCATTCTCGCTGACATCCTCAGAGCTGCGTATTCACCAGCTGTGAGATATACGAAGGACAGAGAGCTGTTACCAGCTCCTTGAATTACTATTACATTGTCTTTTGATGTGGCACTTTCCAGATTCAGCAGAGTTTAATAATGTCACTTAATGATCATGTTCCTTCCACTTCCATACCCACCATTCAATCCATTACTTCTTTACTTATATATTACCATATGATTTTCCTTTGCATTGTCACCTCTTTTTTTCTTGCATTCAACTTGACGGGAGTAGATCTAGGAAAAGGGACAAGAGGTTTAGAAGGGATCTGAGTAAGAAATTTTTCAGGCAATGGTTAAAATCTGAGACACACTACCGACTCTCTCTTGTCAGTCTCCGTTGGTGGATCTCATTGCTTAATTCCAGGACCACTTCATGGCGCCTGAAAGATGAGACTCTGCATGCAGCTCTGAAGGGAATCAACAAATGTTCTGCTTAGGCCGGCTCGAACGGAAATTCACAGTCACAGTTGTTGTGTTCGTTATGGAGGGGTAGTGTAGAGCACACCAGGATACCAGCATGCAGGGTATTCAAATTAACTTCATTGGTAATTCTGCTTGTATAATTTGTTACCCACGTGGGAGTGGCTAACTGAGTGGTACAGGGGTAACACTATTAACTTCCACTACATCTCCCCTTCTTGTAAAAGGAAAAAAAACTGGGTATGTACTTCTCTTCCATCTAACTGCAATGAAATTATAGTCACTGAAATTGAGTGATTCAGTTCACTTTACCTATAGCATGTATTGTATGCTCCTTACATAAACATAAAAAAAGAATTGGCAACATTATAAAGAAGAGAAAATCTGCAGATGCTGGAAATCCAAGCAACATGCACAAAATACTGAAGGATCTCAGCTGGCTAGGCAGCGTCTATGGAAAAAAGTAAACAGTTGCTCTGTTGGTAAAAAATGGAATCAAATCATCAGAAAAAGGTGACATAGGGTTGGAAGGTGTTGAATCATTGTGGATAGAGCTAAGGAACTGTAAGGGTAAAAAGATCATGATGGAAACGGTATACAGTAGCCCAAACAGTAGTAAAGATGTGACCTACAAATTGCAATGGGAGATAGAAAATGCATGCCAAAAGGTCAATGTTACAATAGTCATGGGGGACTTCAATATGCAGGTAGATTGGGAAAATCAGGTTGGTGCTGGATTACAGGAGGGGGAATTTCGAGAGTACCTATGAGATGGCATTTTGGAATAGCATGTGGTTGACCCCACTGGAGTATCAGCTATTTTTGATTGGGTGTTGTGCAGTGAACCAGAATTGATTAGAGAACTTAAGGTAAAAGAACCCTGAGAGGCAAGAGATCATAATATAATCATATTCACCATGAAAATTCAAAACAAGAAGTTAAATCAGATGTATCAGTGTTACAGTGGAGTAAAGGGAATTATAGAGGATAGAGGAGTTGGCCAGAATTGATTGGAAAAGAACTCTGACAGGGATGAAGGTAGAGCAGCAATGGCTGGAATTTCTGGAAGCAATTTAGAAGGAATGGGATATATACACCCAAGGAAAAAGAAGAATTCTAAAGGAAGGATGACACAGCCATGGCTAACAAGAGAAGTCAAAGCCAACATAAAAGTGAAAGAATGGGCATATAATAGAGCAAACTTTCAAGTGCGAAGCTTTCAAAAACCAACTGAAGGCAACTAAAACATCATTAAGAAGGTAACAATGGAATATGAAATTATGCTGACCAATAATATTAAAGAGGATACCAAAAGATTCTTCAGATACATAAAGTGTAAAAGAGAGGTGAGAATGGATATTGGACCGCTGGAAAACGATGGAGAAAAAGGAAATAGAAGATGAACTAAATAAATAGTTTGCATCAGCCTTCACTGTGGAAGACACTAGTAGTATGGTGGAAGTTCCAGGCATCATGTGGCACGAAGTGAGTGAAGTTACCCTCACCAGACAGGAGGTTCTTAGGAAAATGAAAGGTCTGAAGGTAGATAGGTCACCAGGACCAGATGGTATACAGCACTAAGTTCTGAAAGAGGTGACTGAAGGGATTGTGGAGGCACTAGTAATGATCTGACAAGAATTACAAGATTCTGGAAGACTGGAAAATTGCAAATGTCACTCCTGTCTTCAAGAAAAGAGAGAGGGAGAAGAAAGGAAACTATATGCCAGATAGTCTGACCTCAGTGGTTGGGAAGATCTTGGAGTCAATTAATAAGGATGAAGTCTCAGGGTATTTGGAGGCACATGATAAAATAGGCTGTAGTCAGCATAGCTTCCTCAGAGAAAATTTTGCCTGACGTAACTGTTGGAATACTTTGAAGAAATCTTTCTCACCGCTCAGGAGTAATGAATCTATTTGGGTTTCGGACAAATCTACTAAAGGAACAATTGTCCGGCAGCATGCACCACGGTTGTTTGGTCCTCATATCTCAGAAAGGTGACCTAATAGAGGTGTATAAGATGATGAGAGGCATTGATCGTGTAGATAATCAGAGGTTTTTCCCCAGGACTGAAATGGTTAAGACAAGAGGGCACAGTTTTAAGGTACTTAGAAGTAGGTGCAGAGGAGATATCAGGGGTAAGGTTTTTATGCAAAGAGTGGTGAGTGCGTGTAATGGGCTGCCAGTGACAGTAGTGGAGGCAGATACGATAGGGTCCTTTAACAGACTCCTGCATAAGTACATGGAGTTTAGAAAAATAGAGGGCTATGGGTAACCTTAGGTAATTTCTAAAGTAAGGACGTGTTCGGCACAGCATTGTGGGCTGAAGGGCCTGTATTGTGCTGTAGGTTTTCTATGTTTCTATGATGGGTGGTCATTGGAGAGAGTCCAGAGGAGGTTCATAAGGCTGATTCTGGGAATCAAGGGGTTACATATGAGAAACGTTTGGCAGCTTTGTGCCTGTACTCACTGCAATTTAGAAGGATGCGGGGTGACCTCATTGAAACCTACCGAACGTTGAAAAGACTAGATAGGATGTTTCCTATGGTGGGGGATGCAGAATTAGAGGGCAACCTTTTAGAACAGAGGTAAGGAGGAATTTTTTTGCCAAAGAGTGGTGAATCTGTAGTATGCTCTGCCACAGACTGTGGTTGAGGCCAAATCCATGGGTATATTTAAGGCGGAAGTTGATAGTTTCCTGATCAGTCAGGGCATCAAAGGATATGTCGAGAAGGTAGGTGTACGGGGTTGAGTGGGATCTGGGATCAGCCATGATGGAATGATGGAGCAGACTCAATGGGTTGAATGGCCTGATTCTGCTCCTATGTCTTATGGTCTGAATAATAGGCAGGATAGACAAACAAGAATCAGTTGCTGTTTTGTACTTAGATTTCAGAAGGCTTTTGACTATGTGCCACACACGAAGCTGCTTAATAACCTACGAGCCCATGGTATTACAGGAAAAATTCTGGCAAGGAGAAAGCAGCAGCTGATTGGCAGGAGGCAAAGAGTAGGAATAAGGGGAACCTTTTCTGCTTGGCTGCCACAGAGTGGTGGTGCTCCACAGGGATCTGTGTTCTTTTTGTATTGTATGTCAATGGTTTGTATGATGGAATTGATGGCTTTGTTGCAAAGTTTGCAGGCAAGATGAAGAAAGGTGGACGGGCAGGTAGTTTTGATGAAGTAGAGAGGCTACAAAAGGACTTAGATTAGGAGAATGGGTAAAGAAATGGCAGATGGAATATAGTGTCGGGAAGTGTATGGTGATAAACTTTGGGAAAAGAAAAGAAAGCATTGACGATTTTATAAATGGAGAGAAAATACAAAAAACTGAGGTGCAAATGACTTGGGATTCCTTGTACAGAATGGAAAGTCTGGGAAATCTGTTGGACAGAGGAGGTTCAGTATAATTTTTGTGCAGTTTTCTGTGTGCTTCACTTTGCTTAACATATCTCCTAGCTGTGTGCTAAGACCAGGCGACCACACAGATTGCCTTGCTCTCAAGCAACATTTTTGATGCCTCGGTGGATTTGACTGATGATTTTGGCATGCATTGAAGCAGAAACGATAAATCTGAGCAATTTAGCAGCAAATCGTCAGGAGTGTTGAATGTATCTCTTTCAATGTGGTGAGGTCTGAGTTTGTGAGCTCCTTTTGGAACAGCTGACCATCCATACTCATAGTATTGCATGACCTTGATACGGATTTGGTCCTTCTACAATTCATTGAGAATTTTATTCAGTTTACTCTCTGGTGCAGGAAAGCTTTTACGTACCTGAGCTGAGTAGATGCTGTTATCTTCCATGAGGGTAGCATCAGTTTCCATCCACTCACTTTTGCATGGCATCTTTGACAGAGTGTGTGCTGTTGTGAAAGATCTGCCGCGGACATTCAATGTCATAACAGTATTGCATAAGCCTCATTCTGAATCTTTGCAGACGTGGAGGTAAGTCATCCAAGTGTTTTGAGCTGAGGAGGCTGACAAGTGGCTTGTGGTCTGTATCAATGAGGAATTTAGTGCCTATCAAGAAGCAGCCAAAGTGTTCACAAGCCCACACAAAAACCAGCATCTCCTTTTCAATTTGGGCATGACAGTGTTCAGTAGGAGTCAGTACTCTTGATGTATATGCCACCAATTTCCATAAACCACTGCAGTATTGCTTAAGCGCTCCCCCTAGGCCAAAGGAAGAGACTTCTATTGAGACTATAGTTGCTTTGTTCAGGTCAAGGAATGCCAGTGTTGGTGGACAGATATACTCTGCTTTAAGTGCTGAGAATGACTTCTCCTGTGCTGTGCTCTGAGAGAGGAGGTCATGTAGTGGTTTTGTTTTCATTGCCAAATTCGGAATGAATTTCCCAGCTAGTTTACTATGCCAAGGAAACTGTGAGTCTTTGATATATTTGTAGGTTGTTCCATGTTCTGAACTCATGCAGTTTCTCTGAATCTGTTTGTACTCCCTCTGAGGACAATTGGTGGCCTAAGAACTTCACTTCCAACTTTACAAATTCATATTTCTTTTTGTTCATGATGATTCCAGCCTATTTGATCTTCTCCAAGGCAGCTTCTACTCTTGTGTTATGTTCCTCACTTGAGCCTCCAATCATTGTCCATGTGGCAAAATACTCCTTCCAGTACCTCCAGAATTTGGTTCCTCTTCATCTGACAGAATTCAGGGCTGAGGAGATGCCAAAAGGGAGTGTCTTGAAGGCATAGTGTCCATATGACGTGGTGAAGGTTGTGAGCTTCTGTAACTCAGGAGCTAAATGGATCTGCCAGAACCCTGAGTTTGCACCTAGTTTGGTGAAGAACCTTGTTCCACCCAGCATACCCAATGTGCGCTCAACAGAGGAGAGGGCAGAATAAACTTCTCCCACCTCACTGTGTTATTCAGTTTTGTTAGATCAACACCGAGGTTCACTAACTCTAGTTATGATGTCAAGTGCTTCCATTCTCAAGTTGAGCTTTGACTTTATTCCTCAATGGGATTGGTATACACCTTGCAGTGATCAGCGAGTAGGACCACACTCCTGGCCTCAGTTGGATAATGAACTTTACTTCCAGTACCCCCAGGCCTGTGAACAATTCTGGGTACTTCTACAAACTGGATAGTACTTAGCAAATTGAACCTTGCAGGGAGGTTCATCTTCTCAATGGCATATCATCCCTGTAGTGTTGAGAAGAGATTTTGAACAGCATAGACATCCTCTTTTAGCTGCTACTCATTTTTACAGGTTGAAGTAGTAAACATTCCTTTTACACTGAGCATATGTTTCACTGGCCCCATGAGCACTTTCTTCATTGGATTTAGCATAATGCCTGTTTTCTTCACCAGTTTTGTGAATAGATTTTCCAGCATGACTGTGATATCTGCCCCAGTGTCCATTTTGAAAGTCACTGCCTCATTTTGCAACTGAACCGTAGTCTATTTGAATCTAGACCCCCAAGGAAAGCTCTCTCTTTGTCTGAGTCACGGTCTTCTTTGACCTCCTGAATGATTGTTTTTGAGCGACTTTGGCCAATTCTATTTTATTAGTGGCATTTCACCTCTTGTTGGACAGAGCTCTTGAACGTGGAATGGAGACTTGACACATTTCCTGCAGTTAACCTACCCTTGGTTTCACTTGTGTGATTTGTCTGAGCTGAGCTCTACTGTCACCTCTTTCTGTTGTTTTTCTCACAGCACCTTGTTTATACTCTTCTTTTTGTACATCTTCTAGCTTTACCTCAGCATCATTTTTGTGCCTGAGTTCTTCCTGTTGCTAAAGAATGTTTTCAAAGGTTCCAAGGTTCATTTTTATTGTCAAAGGATGCATGTACAATACAACCCTGACATTTGTCTTCTCTAGATACTTTATACTTTATACTTTATTGTCACCAAACAATTGATACTAGAACATACAATCATCATAACGATATTTGATTCTGCGCTTCCCGCTCCCTGGATTACAAACTGATAGTAAATATTAAAAATTTAAATTATAAATCATAAATAGAAAATAGAAAAATGGAAAGTAAGGTAGTGCAAAAATAACCGAGATGCAGGTCCGGATATTTGGAGGGTACGGCCCAGATCCAGGTCAGGATCCGTTCAGCAGTCTTATCACAGTTGGAATGAAGCTGTTCCTAAATCTGGCCGTACGAGTCTTCAAGCTCCTGAGCTTTCTCCTGGAGGGACGAGGGATGAAGAGTGTGTTGGCTGGGTGAGTCGTGTCCTTGATTATCCTGCCAGCACTGCTCCGACAGCGTGTGGTGTAAAGTGAGTCCAAGGACGGAAGATTGGTTTGTCATGACATACAGAAAACCATAGTAGTTGTTGAAAGAAAAGACATCAGCTCCCCCCTCCCTGGCATGAAAATGAAAAAGAAACAAAGCTTGTAAACCCCAAACCCCCCCCGCAGAAAGAAGCGACGAGAACATCAAATCCCCAACCACCTCACTCGCAGAAAAGAACCGTGACAAAATCATTAAAATCCCAAAGCCCCGCTCACACACAAAATACTAACAGATCACCCAGACAGAAAAGCAACCTCAAGAACAGACTCTAAATCATCAAACCCTCCCTTTCACAAAAACTTCCATATCAGCCACAAGAAAGAAAACACTGTCTGACCATAGTAATAGCTTTCTCCGGGTTAAGATTTGCCTGCAACTGAAATCTCTCTGAAAGTTTGGTGCCCGTAGCCTGACAACAATCCCATCGCTAATGAGCTCATCTCTTAGGTTTCCATATGCTCAGCTGTCTGACAGAGCATACAATGCTGTGATGAAGTAATTTACATTTTCATCTGGCTCCTGTTATCCTGACTTGAACTTTACCTTATATATCACATTTCTCTTTCCCTTGAAATATCCTTTGAAACTGTCCCGCACTGTTTTGTACACTTTTTATTCTGAGCATCTGTCAGTCCTTATTCACCCATGATGCCATCTGCTTTGTCACCATGCAGTATATCAGTGTGCTTACTTGATGTTCTTCTGAAGCCTGAGTGACATTGCTTGCAACACCAAATACCTTAAAGCATCTGAACCATCTCTCAAAGTCCACTCGTTCAGAGAAATCAAATGTCTTGGTGGGGGGTGGGGGGTGGTGGTTATTAGGTAAGAAGATGTAGATACTGCAGGTATTTGCTCAATTTTCCCATTTGATTATTTTTTACTTTGCTTATTTGGACCACAAAAGTCTTCTTTTCTCTCCCTGAGAGTTTGACTAACTTCTCTGCTGTGACTGTGTCTCTGTGCACTTCCTCAGGCTAGCGACCCACAGATTATTACAATGTATCCACTTTTGGGTGTAGCTTGAAGATGTTGTCTAGTGACCCTGGCCCTTTCCCAGCTCACATACTTAGCAAACTAGCATAAACAGTTAAGGTTGGTATGCCTCTGAACATTTTTCATAGATACAGTATATGCAAACAAGAACAGTCTTATTGTAAATTCTTTCTTGTTGGGGAGCTCACTTGCTGGCAGAACCAACTCATCGATGATCAACCACTTTTGACGCCATGTTGTGTTCATTATTGAGGGATAGTACAGAGCACGCGAGGATGTCAGCATGCAGGGTACGCAACAGAACTTTATTGATAACCCAGCTTGTGCAGTTTGTGAACTTCTCCCTTGTGGGAGCGGCATCGGAATAATACTATTCACTCCCACTACAACAGCCATGGGTACTTGTGATAAATCAGGTTCACAGGTTCGGTGACTGGGGACAGAAGACACTCACTATGCAGATTAACTATTTATTTAGGTAACGCCCTGGTTCATATTTATGTTGTATGTATTTCATTTTGGCAGATCTGTAAGAGCAGTCTGTTCTGTCTTTATGCTTGTTTGGATTACTGTTGAAAATAAGAGAGAGGAGAAATGTGTGCCATCCAATTAGGATGGTCGGATTAAGGGAATGTTTCTCAGGTGAGGGACACCAAGGTTGGGCTCAGAGCTTTTGCTCGAGAGGAGGTGGAGAGAGAAGACACTAGAGAGAACTGGTCGTAGCATACGACCCGTTTGTTGGAGGTGGATTGCGAGCGATGTTTGAAAGGGGGTGTGTGTTTTCACGTTGACCGAGGGCCCAGCGCGTGAGTGACAGAGAAGTTCAAGGTGAGCTCCAAATTGAGCACATTTGACTGCTAAATCAGAATGAGTCTTCTTCTATTTGTTATTCTTTACTAACCCTTTAGTTAAGATTCATAAATATAATTCCTTTAATTGTGTGCAGTGTACTCTTTGTTATTTTATGGCATTAATTTGTAACAGGGTAGCGAATTTCAGGGCATCCAAACAAATTGGGGGGGGGGGCACTCATGCCTCCATCTTACACATTTGGTGGGGCTGGAGATTGTCTCACGCAGCAGAAGAAACAAGAGTTGGGTATCATCCGGGATCAACTTCGCTGGATGTCGTGTGATTGCCCAGAGCATTGATCCAGTGGGTTGTGTGTTTAAGTCTGTGTCGAACTATTGTTTGTTAAAGTGATTACGATACGTGGTTATGGATGCTGCAGAGGTGGAGCGGAGGTTTGATGAAGTCTCTGTTCTAGTTCAGACTAGCTCGGACATAATGGCCTGGTACTACAGGGGCCCCGGGAGAGGGGAGCCGTGGGCTGCCCATACTTTCCGGGAGGAGGGGAATGAAGATGAGGGTGCTGAATCGCAATCCGAGTTTCCCGTAGCTGGGGGCGGAGATGTTAAAGACAAATTGCTCTCTTTTCTGCGGAGCGAGGGGAAGGAGTGGTCTGATGTGGAAGGTCTAATGAGTCCTCCAGTGAGGGCTGAGCATTCTGAGTTGGTAGTGGCCCTTATCTCCTGACGAATAAATGGCAAAATGCCCAGGTTCAAAGTCCCAGCCTGTTTTCAGGAACGAAGTCCACCACTAAAGGGGAAGAGGAGTACGAGACTCGGGCGGAGCAGACCTCTCAGTTGCTGGATGACTGGCAGTGCCCTGATGATGGAAAAAGATAGCAATTGGTTCAGAGTTTGAGGGGCTGTCTGTTGACGTAGTGAGATCCATAAATACACAGAACCCCTTTGCTACGGCCTACATGCAAATGCTAGAAAAGGTGTTGGGCATGACAGGGAGCCCATTGGAGCTTTTGATGGGGTTTCAGAACATTATTCAGGAGAAGGGGAAGAAGCTTTCTGCCTACATTTTTCGGCTAGAGAGGCAGCTAAGTTGCTTGCGGCATAGAGGGACCATTCAGACAGCTGAGGTGGATCAGCTAAGAATGGACGAAGTGGCGAAAGGTGCTCATCTGCCGGACCTGATCATCTGGGGTCTCTGAATGTCTCGTAAGATGTGCCCCCCCTCCCTAGTTTGTCGAGCTGATCAGAGAAGTAAGAGAGGAGGAGAATGCCATGGAGGCACAGAAGTCCTCCGTCCGCAGGGTGCAGTCCTCGGTAGTGGTCTCCTTGGCTGAGTTGACCACTGATAACCCACCCCGGGGAGTGGTGAAGGAGCTTGTGGCAGTTTAGGACTGAGGTGTCCCGGTTGTGATCAGCAGGTGTGCCCCCCCCCCCACCACCCCGGTACCCCAGAGCTGATAAGGAGGTGGTCCCCCTAAGGGGACAGACTACGCAGAGGGCTGCTAGTGGCCAGGGTCCCATGAGAAGGGGAGCGGCCGGTATTGTCTGTTATAACTGTGGTGAAGAGGGACACTTCAGGCGTGAGTGTGAATGATGGGAAACCCCTCGGAGAGTGAGCCCCGGGTACCTAAGCGGAGAGACCCAGTGAGGGAACGGCCTGGCATCTCGGGGGGAACACGTTCCCAGGAATTTATCAAGGAACACCCTAAAGCAAAAAACCCTATTTCTGAAGGCTTAGTGGGGCCAAACTCCAGTGTATCGCTATGGTTGAGAGGTTTTTATGCTAAAGCCATATTTGACACCGGCTCTCAAGTTACTCTGCTGTACCGTTCATTTTACATCCGGTATTTGACGCATTTACACCATTCAGTGTGCTAGAGATCTGGGGTCTTAGTACAGATGACTATCCGTGCGATGGTTCATTGAAGCTGGAGTTTTCGGAGGCAGTTTGGGAGTAGCTGATGTTCTTGATACATTAATGCTGGTTTGTCCAGACCCGGTAGAAAGGGACGAAGCTTCAATTCTTGTGGGGATGAATACTCCTATAGTGAGGAGGCTAGTGGGAACCTGCAAGGAGAAAGTTAGAGAGAGCTTTCTGAAAACATTGTCCATTCACTCGATGTTCCGATCTGCTGTTGAGGAAGTGCATGGCCGCACTGGACTGGATGCTGAGCATAAATGAGGGACTGTGTGGTTCACCCAGTCAAAACCAGTTGTGTTACCGCCTGGGGAAGTAACGAGAGTGATGGGAAACCTCAAATTTCCCAGAATGCCTGCAGCTGAGGCCCTCTTGGGGGATGGTCTGGAAGGCCACGAAGAGGAGTTAGGCTTACCTGCTGGGGTGCTGGTGAGGCCTGAAATGCAGAAGTCCTCGGTTGTACAGGTGAACAGGATGACAGTGAGTGTCAAGAACACTTCGGAGCAGGAGGTCACCCTCAGGCAGGGGATGCCAATGGTGCACCTCTTCCTGGTGACGGTAATGTCTAGTTTCATTACAAGCAGGGAGAAACTCTCTTCGAAAAGGGGAAAGTTGACTGCTGAGTCATTCAACTTTGGGGACTCCCCAGTACCTGGAGGTTGGAAGAAGAGGTTGATGGAGAAAATGTTGAAGCTGGAGGATGTCTTTACTACTGATGAGTTTGATGTGGGCTGTTCCAAGAGCACTCGCCACACCATCCGAGTGCCAGAGGACACCCCATTCAGAGAAAGATTGCGGTGACTGGCACCTGCAGAGGTGGAGGATATTCAGCAGCATTTGTGGAAGTTGAAGGAAGCTGGGATCATCACTGAGTCCTTGCGTGTCTCCAATAGTAGTGGCCAGGAAGAAGAATGGGAAGGTACAGATGTGTGTGGACTATCGGACTTTGAACAGGCGCACAGTTTCCAACCAGTATACAGTCCCGAGAATCGAGGATGCACTGGCCTGCCTGAATGATGCATAACGTTTCAGTGTGCTGGACTTGAGGAGTGATTATTACCAGATATCCATGAATGAGACTGATCTGAAGTATGATTCTGATACGAGAAGGGAGCTGAAAAAGGCATGAACTAGCAGAGGTCTTGGCAGCCAAGCAGAATCAAGGAAATAAGAGGAGGTATGATCAAAAAGTTAGGCTCTCCCTACTCATGCCTGAAGACCGAGTCCTCATAAAAAATTTGGGGCTACCCGGGAAGCGTAAGTTGGCTGACCGCTGGGCAGCTACGCCTGATGTAGTGGCAGAGAGACCTGAGTTGCTGGAAGGCATGGGTAATAGACAGGGGAAGACCTCACCATGTAGACCAGAAGTATCCCAAGGAATGCCTGAAACTACACATGTTGATGATGGTATATGAAGGTCTCAAAGAGTCAGGAGACCTCCAGATAAGCTGGCCTATGTAGCACCGGGGGAACAGATAGTTGCAACTATCCCCCTGGTGAGATATGTCACTACCATTTACAAATGGATTGGAGGTTCTGACATCATGAAATTCCTTTGAAAATGTTGTTATTAATGATGAGATGACAAATTATTTCAAAGTCATAGGACATGACTATTTTAGTGGGGGGGGGAGTGTAATGTCCTGGTTCATTTTTTTTTACTGTCATGCTGTATGTATTTCATTTTGGCAGATCTGTAAGAGCAGTCTGTTCTGTTTTCATGCTTGTTTGGGTTACTGTTGAAGATAAGAGAGAGGAGAAATATGTGTCATCCAATTAGGATGGTCGGATTAAGGGGAGGTTTCTCTGGTGAGGGATGCTAAGGTTGGACTTGGAGCTTTTGTTTGAGAAGAGATTAAATTCCTCATGTTTAAGAGAAACGACGGTGGGGAGCCCCAGTCGTAGCACACGATCCGGTGGGAGACCTGTTTGTTCAAGATGTTCAGAAGGTGGTGTGTGCTTTCACGTTGACCGAGGGCCCAGCGTGTGAGTGACAGAGAAGTTCAAGATGAGATCCAACTTGTGCTCATTTGACTGTTCAATTAGAATGGACCCTTTTCTTTTTGTTATTCTTTATTAACCCTTTTGTTAAGATTCCTAAACGTAATTTCTTTAACAGTATGCAATGTGTTGTCTGTTTGTTTGTGGCATTGATTTTTAATAGGGTAGCAAGTGACACAGCACCCATGCAAACCGGAGTTTGGGGTGGGATCGGGTGCGTCTCAATCTCACGAGTTCGGGGGGTCGGAGGTTGTCTTCCCTGGACTTATGCAGCCAAGGAAGCCAGGGTATTTCATTTACAGGACAAAATAGATGCTAAGCATTCGGTAAACCTGTAAAGCTAAACTCAGTTACAGATACTGATTTAAAATGAACACCCAAAATGGCAGGACAAAACAGACACTAAACACACACAGAGTGGCAAATACTTACCTAAGGTGTGCACCTGGGCCCTTGGCGCCGCCGCACACCCCCACTGTCTATCGTTACCATGGCACCTTCATCTACCTGGCCCACGATGACCTGAGAGGAAAAGGGACCATGTGGTTACAATATGCTAGATTTAAACCCCACCAGTGCTATGATAACAGCTGCAAAATGGGAGCTAGGTGCTACATAGGTCAATCCGCACCTCCCATGCTGTAGCAGCTTTTGACTAGGAAGTAAGTTAAGACACTTACTGCAACATTAATTCAGTAAGCATATTATTTTAAGATGTTTAGAAACCTACCAATCCTCAAAATCGGTGGACTCCTGACTGCATAGAAGCAGCATATCCTTTTTTTTCAATCAAATTCAATTAATCTGATTAAAAGCATAAATGCAAGGAAGATTCTCTTATTTCTGGTGAACACCAATTGGAGTTCAATTGTCTCTGCTGTCTGTAAGGAGTTTGTATCTTCTCCCTGTGACCACATGAGATTCCCCCAGGTGCTCCAGGTTCCTCCCATTTTCCAACGATGATGGTTAGTTTTAGAGTTAGTAAGCTATGGGCATGCAATTTTGGTACCAGAAGTGTGGCAACAGTTGCAGACTGCTTCAGTTCATCTTCGCTGATCTGATTTGGCATAAACAACGCATCTCACTTTATGTTTCGATGTACAAGTGACACATAAGGCTACTGTTTAAATCTTTAATCCTTTGTAATGCGTACTTAAAAATAAAACTAGGCAGATGCATAATATATTTGGACTACGAAAATCTGCAGATGCTGGAAATCCAAAATAAAATGAGAAGACATTGGAAGCTCACAGCAGGTCTAGCAGCAGTGGAGAGAGACATCAAGCTGATGTTTCAGGTAAAGGACCTTTTATCAGAAATTGAGAAGTGAAAAGTCAAGTTTGTTTTAAGATGCAGAGTGGGAGGTTGTTCGGAGAAGCCAGCCAATGTCTGCGATAGTGGGTAGACAAAAATTGTTTGCTAATTAGTTATAAAGCAAATTTTTTAAAAAAAAGAAAGGTGTGGACATATTTGTGGAGAGAAAAAAAATGGAAATTATACCTGAAGTTGTTAAATTCGAGAGTAAGAACTGACACAGGGTACTCTGCGGGTCCTGGAAATCCGTAACACACAAACAAATTGATGGAGGAATGCAACAGGATTATTAAAAGGAATAAAGAGCCAACATTGTGGTTGGAAGTAGGTACAGAGGAGATGTCAGCGGTAAGTTTTTTACGCAGATAGTGTTGAGTGTGTGGAATGGGCTGCCGGTGGCGGTGGTGGAGGCGGAAACGATAGGGTCTTTAAGAGGCTCCTGGATGGATACATGGAGCTTAGGAAAATAGGGAGCTATGGGTAGTTCTAAGGTAAGGACATGTTTGGCACAGCTTTGTGGGCCAAAGGGCCTGTATTGTGCTGTAGGTTTTCTATGTTTCTATGTTTTTATGTAACATTTTGGGCTGAGCTCCTTCATCAGGATCCAACAGCTACAACATGGCAAATTAGTTAAAAAACAGATTAATGAAGGGCTTTTGAGCTGATATTAGGCACTAATAGAGCAATGTAGGCAGCTGCATTCAGTGTGAGAGTGGAATGGAGACAGGAATTTCAGAGTCACCTTTGCAAAGAGAAGAAAGGTGTTCTGCAAAATGGTCACTTAATCTCAGGGTTAGGCTGTGAAGATCTGATTTTTCAGTGAATGTTCAAACTACTGAATTACAATTGTCCATCACCTAAGACACATTGATTCTGCATCATCTTTCATATTGACAGTACCTTCTACCAAAGCAAAAGTTGTATTCATTTTCCATGATACTGTCTGAATTGGGTCCATCATTATTCCTTGAAGAGCTCTTATAAAGTATCAGTAATATTGTCTTATAGTATCATTGCTATCTAACAAAATAAAAAGAACAATTTCTTTATTGGAAAAAGTTTTCACTCAGTCTGATGCCTCAATTGCAAGCAGTTTGTTTTGACATGCTGTAATTGAAATATCAAGGAAAGTTTTTAATAAAAACTTTTCTTTCTTCTAAAAATAATCTTATTGTGCAATATAAATTCCCTTAACTTAGGCCAATGAAATTACCTTTGAGATCATTGTTGCCCAATAAACATTTCTAGCATCCAACACAGAATATACAATTAGGTTAAATGATCAAAATATTAGATAAATGACAAGGTAACCTTCAATGGGAGAGATATACCTTTGATCAGAACTGTAATTCGATGCTCAGAGTCATAGTCAATCACCACTACAAGTACAGAAGAAGGCCCTTCAGCTCATTTAGTCCATGCCAAACTGTTATTCTGCCTAGTCCCATTGACCTGCAACAGGAAAATAACCCTCCATATTCCTCCCATCCATGTACCTATCCAAAATTCTCTTAAATATTGAAATTGAGCCCGCATTGACAACTTCCAGCACCCTCTGATTGAAGAAGCTCCCATTAGGATCCCCTTAAATATTTCACCTTTCACACTTAACATATGATCTCTAGTTCTAGTCTTACCAGATGTCAATGGAAAAAAGCCTGCTTGCTTATCTATACTCATAATTAGGTGTACCTCTATTAAATCTCCAGTCATTCTCCTACCCTCCAAGAAATAAAGTTCTAACCTATTTATTTATTATTTATTGAGATATAACGCAGAATAGACCCTTCCGGCTCTTTGAGTCATGCTGCATAGCAATCCCCAATTTAATCTCAGCCTAACCACATGACAATTAACAATGACCAATTAACTAATCAACTGGAATGTCTTTGGACTGTGGGAGGAAACCGGAAGATCTGTAGGGAATCCATACAGTTACAGAGAGAAAACACAATGTCCTTACAGGCAGTGGTGGGAAATGAACCCAGGTCGCCTGTACCATAGAGCGTTGTGCTAATTACTAAACTAACCTTGCTCCCCAAGCCTATTCAATAATTCTGGCAATTTCTTGTTTATTTTCTTCTTGTGGGTACATGATGGAACTGCACACAATGCTCCAAATTTGACCTCACCAACATATTATAAAACTTCAACATAACATCCAATTCCTGTACTCAATACTTTGATTTATGAAGGCCTATGTCCCAAAAGCTCTTCTTACAACCCTATCTACTTGTGATACCAATTTCGAGGAACTATGGATCTGCATTCTCAGATCCCTCTGTTCTACCACACTCCTCGGTGCCCTGCTGTTCACTGTGTAAGTCCTACCCTGATCAGTCCTCCCAAAATGCAATACCTCACACTTGCCTACATTAAATTTCAGTTGCCGTTCTTCATCCCGTTTTTCCAGCTTCACCAGATCCCTCTGCAAACTTTGATGGCTTTCTTTGCTGTCCAATGCACTATTAATCTTGGTGTCTTCTGAAAATTTGCGGCTCCAGTTTAACACATTATCATCCAGGTAATTGATATAGATGACAAACAGCATCACTCACTGAGGCACACCACTAGTCACAGGCCTCCAATCAGAGAGGCAACTATCTACTACCCCTCTCTGGCTTCTCCTGCAAAAATGTCAAATCTAATTTACTATCTCATTTGTAATGGCAAATGATAGATTATTCTTCACCAGCCTCCTATATGGGACTTTGTAAGTGGTCTCCTAAAGCCCACATAGACAATATCTACTGCGGTTATGGTTTACAACTCTAAAACATAAAATCTAATTGAAAGGAAAACAAGGGAGTTGGGAAAAACTTGTGTACTTCATTTCATTTTTACTTTGAGTGTGGCATTCACGTCAGACATGGGCCGTAACGATGTATGCTATTTTGTGCTTTTACATGTAACCTGTAACAAGGAAACTGGCAAGATTCTGATTCAGTTTTAGTGTATGTGTTCTGCTGACATTGCCCACAGTGCATTCTTTAGACTTTGTAAAAACCTTTCCATCATGCCATTTGTAGCTGAAGGGTATAGTGCAGATGTAATATATCTTAATCCATTCATTTTCTGGAATGACTGAAACTGCCCCACAACAAATGGTGGTCCAATGTCACTGACTAAGTATTCTGGATCTCCAGTCCTCGAGAAGAAGCTTCTCAATACATCAACACTGTGCAAGGCTGTACTGGAGACTATTGTGAATACTTCTGACCATTTTATAGCTGCATCTACTACTACTAAAAAATTTGTGCCAATGAATGGTATGGCAAATGCATACAAATCTCTTCCCGGGTAATGTAGGCCATTCCCACGGATCGAGAGGTGCTACTTTCGACATCTGCTGGACGTGTTGGCATCCCGAACAGTGTATAGCAAGCTGCTCAATCTGCTGATCTGTCCCAGGCCACCAGACATAGCTTCGAGCCCATGCTTTCTTCTTGACCACACCTAGAAGACCAGCAGGCAGCTCTTCCAAACTTTAGCTCTCAGCCTTGATGGTACAACAACTTTCAATTCCCATATAAGGCAACTTCTGTTGAGGGCAAGTTCATCCCAGTGTTGGTAAAAATGGTGGAACTGGAGATTCTGTTGCACATTTCAGTCATTTTGGGTTGCCATGTAGACCTGAGATAGTGTGGGGTCTTTTCTGATTTCCCTTTGGATCATCTCTGCCATAATAGTGAGACTTTTGATTTGCATTAGAGAGAATACATCAAGAGAAGTATCCTTCTTTGTAAATTTATCAGGTACTGTATTTCCTTTTCTAAGGGTAAATGGGGTAACACGTGACACGACTGCAACTATACAGGACAACGTGGATCATAATTTGTGAGTATAGTGTATGATATCACCATTTCCTTTGGAAAGCCATCTCACACTACTTTGTTCATTGCTATTTCTTCCTGATCTACAGAAATGAGTTCAAAGGCTGGAGCACCATAGCCAGGTTTGGCAGGAACCTGTTATAGTAATTCACAAATCTTACAAAGGACTGTAACTGTGAAACATCCTTTGGCCTTGGGGCACCACCACTGCTTGAATTTTCTCAGCACACTTGTGTAATTTTTGTGCATCAGTGGTGTGACCACAGTAAATGTTGCTCGGTTAAAGAATTCACACTTTTTAAGACATGCTCTGTGTCCAGAATCTTCTAATCTTTTTAACACTGTCTTGAGATTTTGGAGATGTCCCCATTATCCTTACCAGTAACAATTATGGCATCCAGATAACACTGAGTGCCTAGACATCCTTGAAGCAACTGGCCCATAGCTTTCCTCCAGAAAAGTTTGCAAAGATATTCTCTATCCTGGACAGAGGGTATTGACCTCCTTTCACTGCTGTGTTGATAGTGATCTTAAAATCACCACAGATCCTGACAGACCCATTCTTCTTGGCTCCTGGACCACTGGTGTTGCCCATGGGCTCCAGTCAACCTTGGATAGAATTCCTGCAGCCTTCATGCATTCTAGCTCACTGGTTACTTTACCACGAATGGTATAAGGAACTGGATGGGCTTGTAAAAGTTGGGTGTGGCATTTTCATTTAACGCTATTTTACCCTTGATATGTTTGGTGAGTTTTCCATTGCCATCCTTGAACACTACTGTGGCATCATCTGTGGCCACTACTGTGGCACCTTATTTAATTCAACACACCCAAAATGCTTGAGGAGATCAGCAGGTCAAGCAGCATCTATGGAAGTGAATAAAGAGTTGGCATTTCAGGCCAAGACCCTTCTTCCGGACTGCTCTCAGATGACTCTATTGCAGGGGGTGTGGTGCGGAAATGGTAGATGGATCTCCAATCAAGTTGTAGTTGTCTCAGCCATTTACGGCCCCGCAATGCAGTCCCTCCAGCTTTTACCAAATACAAGCCCGATATGGCTTGTTGGTTGTTGTCTCTCACTGTTATACATGTTATCTTTTCTCCAGTATATGTCCTTAATTAGATATCTGTAAGCTTCAGTTCAGTATCTTTGAAATGCTATTCAAACTCATTTTGTATCCGTTCCAGTATCCAATTCCATTTTCATTAATTTGCCATTCACTTCTGGCAGTAGCCATATTGTTCGTCTATTATTAGTTTTCACATTATAAACTTCAAGAACACCCAGTCCTGTGTCACTCTCAACATTATCACATCTGTCATAAACAGCACATAGATTAGTGCTCCTTTTGAAACTGCAGTTTGGCTTTTCATCTTTTTCTCTTCCTTGGGAAATCCATTAATTTTGTCTGCCTGACATGCTCTTTCTATGTGTCCTACTTTGTTACATTTTCTGCAAGTCACGCCTTTAAACTTGCTGATCTGTAAGAGCCACCACCACCACAATGATAACGGAATTTGTTTGGTGAGGCCAGTTTCTGTTTAGATGTTGCAATTTTATTCACACTAACTTTCATTCCTGACTGCAACTCACTTGTGTCTCTGGCTGCTGTTTCCATTGATACAACAATTTCAACTGCTCTTTTTAAATAGCTGTGCTTTAGTTAGGAGCCGATTTTGAGTGCTTTCCTATAAGATTCCACAAACTAAGCAATCTCTCATTAAGTCCATCTTTGAAGTGGCAATGCTCGGATAATCTCTCCAATTCAGCCGTATATGCTGAAATGGGGACACCCCTTCCTTCTGATTCTGCTTATCAAACCTAATGCATTCTGCAATCAACAGGCCAGGATAAACCTTGGGCTGTGGGAGCTGTGACACTGTGCTGCCTTAAACCTTAAATTTTGCCACTTGCTGCCAGTAAGATGTAAGAAAATCAAGTAATTTGACAGGATATGTTGTAAGGGCTCACTTTTAGCTAAATACTTATTGCCTTCCACGTCAATGAGCAGATACAATAAAAGGGGCTGCCACGGTAGGGTAGCAATTAGCACAATGCTATTACAACTCGGGGTGTCGGGTATGGAGTTCAATCCCAGCACTCTCTGAAAGGAGTTTGTACGTCCTTCTCATGGAATGTGTGGGTTTCCTTTGGGTGCTCCTGTTTCCTCCCACAGTCCAAAAACGTACCAGTTAGTAAGTTGTAAATTGTCCTGTGATTAATTTTGGGTTAAATTTGGGGTTGTTGGAAGGGCTTGAAAGGAATATCTCTAAATAAATAATATTAAAAGACATTCTTCATTTTTGGATGACTTGGGCAGCACAGTAACGTGGCAGCTTGCGTAACAGTTTACAATGCCCGCGATCGGGTTCCATACCTGCCTTTGTCTGTGAGGTGTTTGTATGACCGTATGGGCTTCCTCTGGTCCGCTCTCATACTCCAAAGGCATATGTTTATAATTAGTAAGTTAGGGTCATGTCATGTTGGTACCGGATGCGTGGTGACACTCCTGGGCTACCCCCAGCTCAATCCTTGCTGATTTGATTTGACACAAGTTACTCATTTCCATGTGCATGCGACAAATAAAGATAATTTTTATCTTTAATATTTGATGATTCACTATGACTTATTGACTCCATCATTTATGCCGGTTTACCTGATTTAATAGAATAAAGTATTTGAACAGGTTCTGTTTTGCTGTCTCAGAAGATGGCATTCAGCAATCACTCATGCTGGTGCTTGAAAAAAAAAGCTGCCGATGGGGTCGCAAGAAATTAAAAATATTGAGTATGTATAGCACTTTATATATTCTTAGAATGGCCCAAAGATAGTCACAGCCAACAAAACTTGCTCACTATTATTCCCTGTGTAGCAAAGTTTCACAAGTTAGACTCTCATCTCACTGTGGCCATCAGGTAGGAGGTCGGCCTTAGGTGCCACACCACCGTGTTCAGGAACACACTTCGACCATCAGGCTCCTGAACTAGCATGGAAAACTTGGCTCACCACAATACTGAACTGAATACAACCTATGGATTCACTTTCAAGGAATCTACAACTCATGTTCTTAGTATTTATTTGTTCTTTTTTTCGTATTTGAACAGTTTGTCTATTTTTCTGGCTGCTTGTCAGTTTGTTTATAATTTTTCATTGATCCTATTGTATTTCTTGTTCTGTGAATGCCTGTAGGAAAATGACTCT
The DNA here is from genome assembly GCF_030028105.1 of Mobula birostris. Lineage (NCBI taxonomy): Eukaryota > Metazoa > Chordata > Chondrichthyes > Myliobatiformes > Myliobatidae > Mobula > Mobula birostris. The sequence goes on along the minus strand of NC_092370.1, from coordinate 19,644,702 downwards.
CAGGGTAGTATATATACTTTGATATCACATTTGCTTAGTACTTTGAGATGTACAGTAATGTTCCACAAATAAAAAGCATGACAACTAATGGAACCTTTTATATTGATGGAGAGATAAATTGTGACCATGGTGTTGGCAGAATATCCCTTTTATTCACTGAATTCTTCCATATTATCTTACACAGCAGCTAAGCAGGCACATAGGCTCTTATTTTACCGCCCAATCTGAAATACTGGTATCCTTGGCAACACAGGATGCCAATCCAGAGTTCTGCACTAAAAACGTAGGTTATCATTGGTGGTGGGGAAAAAACAAACAGCTGAAAACTCTCAGCAGGTCAGGCAGCATCTGCGAAATAAGAGGCAGAGTTAACGTTTTGGCTCAAATGCTCTTCACCAATTACCATTGACCCACAAAGAACAGTCTTAAAATAAATCATGGAGTTGACATATACTTGCAGGAACAGCAAAATAGCCCACGTCAACAATATTTACAAAAGCATTGAGCCATTTATTTTTTACAATGTATTGAAAATTTACATCATAGATTCATACATTTTACAAACTCTTTTTCATAAAAATATATTTCTTTACAAAAGAAATTTTTATGCATCTAATCATAATAAACATGATACAGAAGAGTAAGGAGGTTGTACATGAAATTTCTTTCAGGTACAGTTTAATATTTATTCTAATTTTGTGGATGTACTTTGTTTATTGCAGTCATATGTGGGTACAAACTTGGGTGAGCAGGAATATATGATTCAATTTAAAGCAAAATAATTTCTGTTGATTTGACAATAGCTTAAGATGCACTGTGAAATTCGTATATTTCAATGTAATCAATCCTTGTGATTAAAGATAATTGGATCTTCAAGCCAAAAGGCTGGTCTTGAACCAGGAAGTAAACCACTCAAAGGGCATTTTAGGAGCACAATCTTGGCTGCAATTAATTTTTGGTAGGCACAATGCAAACATTACAGTTACAGCAATAGTAATATCTTCAGTTAGTGGATAATCCTTCCAGAAAAATTAAACAAATTATTTTATTTTGATTGTACTTTTTTAACTTTACATGCGAGTGCTTTTTTTTTATCACAGTGGTAATAAACTTTTGCACGTAATGAGTTGAGCTTCAGAGTGTGACCAACTGTTCAATAGCGATGAAAAGTGGAGACTTATCACTTCTGCAATGCTTTGTATGGCATGGCTCTACCCGTTAAGGCAAATGTTAAAGAAGGTGACCAATAGAAGTGTAAGGTGTCATGTGGAGTTTGGCTGCCATTATAACAGTAAAATAAACATCTGATACCAAGATGAACTCCCAGATATATCACGATCATCCATGCAAGAGATACATTTCTTGACTCTCGTTGATAAACAGACTCAGAATTCATTAACGTCTACTGTGCAGATGTACAACGTAAAAACAAATACATTTTCTTCATAAAGAATGGTCAAGGCAAACAACTGGCTCAGGTGATATCCCCTAGTACTGTAGACTATAATCTGATGTATAAAACTCCAATCAGATTTAATCAGGTGTGTTTGATCTAATTGCCATAAATTTGTAACCATAATACCATATCGATAATGCAAAACGCTTGACATCCACACCATAAATCACCTAATGTTGAAAGGGTCTGGATGAACTGTTGTAAGCACGTACATAAGACCATAACTTTATTAGATAATAAATAAGATGGTATGTTGCAATAAAAAACACAATAGAATAATTAAATAATAATGAAGCATGCAACACATCGTGCATATGCGTCTTTTGAAAATTATATAGTATAAATATTCTTCATTTTATTCTGTGGCGAGAATTCAATATTTTGTACGAAGAATACCAATTTAAATCAAAAAAAGGTGAAAAATTAAATAAATGAAAAGATTTTTCTTGGCAATCAAAAAAGACTGTTAGTGTTCCATAGAAATCTGTTTAGTGAGTATCACACTGGCCGCTTTATACTCAAGTATTCAAAATCAGTTTTGCAGTGATACCTTATAAATTTTTCTTTTTACACTTAACACTAGAAAGCAAAACCTGTAATAATGTTACTATACAGTACTTCATGGTCTTTGTTACATATTCAGTGTCCCAACCTTCATGCCAAATCCTAGCCCCTATTGTTTGTCACATTGAAAACAGTGGTTCAATGCTCCTCAAGTATCTGTAGTTTTCTTCTGAGAGAGTACTTAGGTTTTATTTTGAAAAAATTGTGGCTAAGCACTCTTAGAGTGCAGCTAAAGTTGCTGAAAAGCTCTCCAGTGACAGAACGAAGAGCATATCTGTTCCAACTGGGCGAGCCATGAAATTGTGTTCGTTTCCTTTTCTGGTTCTTCAGATAAATCTGGTACATTAAATTCCTGAAAAATGTGCTTTAAATAGCAGTGAACCAAATGTGCATTGTACATAAGTTGGTTTAGTCAAAATCTAGATGTCCCAAGGATGCAAAGCGCTAGATGTTTATCAGGCTATGTAATCAAACCAAGTTTCTGCCTTATACCATTGTACAGACGGTGTTGAGATTGGGATCGAATCGAACTGCCTTGCCTTCTGCTGATTTTGCACTTGTGTCATACATTGGATTTTCAAAAGCTGCTTGACCATTATTATTTTCATGTACAGAGCAGCCGGTGTACTGTGTCTTGGGAGCAGTCCTGAAGAAAAAGAAATAACAGCATTGAATCTAAGTTCTTGGCAAAATATCACGAGAATAGAATCAAACAGCACAAATAGAATATCAGTGAGATCCGATGTAGATTGGGAGACTGCATCACCTCCCCTACTGCCATGATGAGACCACACTCAGGTTGGAGGAGCAACACCTTATATTCTACCTGGGTAGCCTCCAACTTGATGGCATGAACATCAATTTCTTGAACTTCTGGTAACTGCACCCCCCCCCCCACCATTCTCATTCACATTTTCCTCTCTCGCATTTTCCTTACCTGCCCAACACCTCCCTCTGGTGCTCTTCCCCCTTCCCCTTCTTCCATGGTATTCTATCCTCTCCTCTCAGATTCCCTCTTGTCCAGTCCTTTATCTCTTTCACCTATCAACTTCCCAGCTCTTTACTTCAACACTCCTCTTTCCCATTTCACATCACCTACCATCTTGTACGTCTTCCTCCCCTCCCCTCACCTTCTTGATCTAACTTCTCTTTTTTTCCAGTCCTGATGAAATGTCTCAGCCCGGAACGTCGACTGTTTATTCTTTTCCATAGATGCTGCCTGGCCTGCAGAGTTCCTCCAGAATTTGTGTGTGTTACTTGGATTTCCAACATCTGCAGATTTCCTCATCTTAGCACAAATAGAAGTTTTGGCCATCATTCCTTAATCAGTTTCCTGAAATATCTACCATTTAATTCCGCTCTATTGTTGATGCTCAAGGTCGACAAAATTTAGTTTTTAAAAGAATATATCCAATTTCTTTTTCAAGTTTCTATTAAATCTTCATCTGGCACACTTTTTGGGAATTGATTCCAGTTCGTAACCATTCATTGCATAAAGTAATTTCTTATTTCCTTACTCTGATTTTAACCTTTTGTTACCAATCATAATATTGAAAGTGTTTCACAATTACTTTTTTGCAATATTTTTTGCAATGATCACTCAATGTAAAGCATAATTATAAATGAGCAGAGGAATTAATTTCCACATTGATTTTCTTGTTATTAGTTCTATAGGAATTAACACTTCTCTATATTCAATAAATATTATTTCCAAGGGATTGTCAGCTGTGTTTTTAAGAATCGTTTCTGAAATTTTGCTATATCTTTACCATGATCTAAGGGAACAACAACTGCTTATGACTTCAGTTGTAAATTATTATCAACAATAAATCTCATTTATCAAAATTACATAGTTCCTTTTTCTGGGGTGCAAGGCCAGTTCCACTGCATTAAGCTTTGGGTGTTCTCTTCAGTGGAATACTGGATTCTCTGGGCCTTTACACTAAATCTATGTGGGGTCTCCAGACTGTATATCAACCTTGAATAAATGCACGTTGAAGAAGTTCAAGCTTAAAATTGATTTTAATCATGACAAAATGTTGGATGAGACCTACCTTTGTTTATAAAGGTAAAACCCAAATCCTGCAAATATAAGAGCAAAAAAAGGCACAAGGATGGCGATGGCAACAGAGCTACTATTTGTACCATGTGGTTGATTGGGGAAATTCGAGCCTTGACTTGAGTTCAGACCTGTAGGCAAAGATATACATATCAGTCACAACAGAGCATCAGAGAAATTACGCAGTCAGAAATATTCATATTCTAACCTCCACATTCCTTCTCATTCCTGTGGGAAATTAGATTTTGGCTTCACTTATTCCCTGCCAAGTTGTACTCCTTCTCCTCCCTCCATCTTCTTACTTTGGCTTCTTCCCCTTCCTCTGCAGTCCTGATAAAGGGTCTCAGGTTAAAATGTGGTTGTTTATTCCTCTCTGTAGATGCTGACTGACCTGTTCAGTCCCTTCAGCATTTTGTGTGTGTTACTCTGGATTTCCAGCATTTGCAGAATCTCTTGTGTTTTATTAGGTCCAAGTTTTCTTAACTAGGTAAAATTTTCATTCCAGAAAATAAAAAAAAAAAGGTTTTAACAATGAACATCAGCTTTTATTGCTGGATTATCTTAATACCAATAATCAATCAGGAGTCATCTTTTCTTTAATCACTTTGATTGATGAGATAGTGTTCACTAATGTAGCTACTGTTTTTGATCTACACTTTTAGATTAGTTTCTTTTCATTTTGTAACATTTAAGATTATGTAGATTGCATGTATTATTGCAGAGATAATTGAAATGAATAATTTGTACTAAAGTAATTCTGCTGAGCTTTTTAAAATTACTATCACCATGGCTGAGTAATTTATTGAGTTTGCTCAAGGGTCAATGTAATTGTCAAAAGTAATAGTGTATTATCCTGTTTAAATGAACAGCAAGTCTTGCATTCAAACTTTTATCTTCATCAAATGATATTTTATGCCACTGGTTTAGATGAAAGCAGTTTTTTTACGGACATGACAAGCCTTTAACTTCAAATATCAATGTTTGCTAAATTACAATTTAAAAGAAAGTATAGTTTGCTCAAAATAACCCTATTTTAAGAAATTTTATGCCACAGTCTCCCTTAGTTCTTCAGCTTGTATCTTGTGCCAATTTTTTTTTTTTGGTCCTTAGAAATTAATGCTTTGTGACAGTTGGTAGAGATATGATGGCAAGTCATTGGGGATATTTACGGCAGAAGTTGATAGATTTTTGATTAGTCGGCGTGTGAAGAGAGACAGAGAGAAGGCTGGAGATTGGGGCTGAGAGGGAAAATGGATCAGTTATGATGAAACGACAAAGCACACTCATATCTTATGGTCTAAAATAATAATTTAGAATTATCATAGCTCACTAGTATATCATAATTTAGAATAAATCTATTTTGCAACTAGCAGAAATAAGTTAACAAAAACGTTTGCAAGTTATCATCATTTTAAAAGGTATGATGTTTTCCTTCTACATAAAAGATGTTTAAAACAACTCAAGATAGGAAACCAACTGAACTTGGACCATAAGACAGAGCAGAATTAGACTATTTGTCCCTTCAAGTAGGCCTCACCATTCCATCATGGGTGATTTATTATCCCTTTTACCTTCTCCCTGTAACCTTTAACACCCATACTAATCAAGAATCTATCAAACTCAACTTTAAAAATTCCCGATGACTTGGCCCGCACAGCTGTCTGTGGAAATGAGTTCCACAGATTCACCACTCTCTGGCTAAAGAAATTCCTCCTTATCTCTTATCTAAAGGGACATCCTTGTATTCTGAGGTGAGGCTGTGATCTCTCCCTTGTATTCTGAAGCTGAGACTTCTCGTCTTAGATTCCTCCACTACTGGAACCATCCTTTTCAAGTTCACTCTATCTAAGTTTTTCAGTATTCAATAGGTTTCAACGCTATCCCCTTCATTCTTCTAAACTCCTATGGGTACAGGCCCAAAGCCATTAAATCTCCTCATGCATACAACCTTTCATTGCCGGCATCAGCCTCTGCTGGATCCTCTATAATGCCAGCAGATCCTTTCTTTGATAAGGAATCCAAAGGTGCTCACAATACTTCAAAGGTGGTCTGACCAATGCCTTATAAAGCCCCAGCATTACATCCAGTAACTTCTGCAAATTACCCTGCAGAGAAGTGTTTCAATCAAGATAAATATGTGAAATCATATACCTTTGCAGGAGTGCCTGTTAATTCTCATATCAAAGGAAATTAAAGCCTCTCCACTCATTTTCTTTGTTGCAATGTATACTTAAATTTTCTACCTTTTAAGACCACTAGGTCAACTGCCTGCAGATATCCTCAGGCCAATTATAAGGTAACTCCTCAGGGTGTGGGTAGTTTTCAGTTTGCCGCAGGCAAGTTTTGCTTTGAGCACTCTGCAAACTTTGCTCAGTAGATCCAGCTACAGTACATCGAAACTCAGTGCCAACTTTCTTCTGTTCTTATGCTTTTAATCATTGGCAACAATGTTTGAGCTGCGACAAAGCCTTCAAAGGGTCCAGTGCTTTGATGAGTTCACTTGAGGTGGTATTGTTATGCTGTGCGTGGCATGAAGAATTGGAAGATGTGATTATCAGATGAGTGCAGCATTAGACCCTTGCTTGATTCTGATGACTTAGAACTGAAGTTGGTAACAACTTGACTGTACTACCCTCACACTTTGAGAGTAATGACTGACTGCGAACTTTTGCAAACTCAGTCGGGAAAAAATAGATGAAACAAGATCGCAATTTATTGTCTAAATGCTGATAGTGTTATTGATGTTTGTTTATTATTGTCACATGGAAATTGTGGTACATGGTGGTACCAATGACATAGAAGAGAGATATAGGAAATTAGGTAGAAAGCTGAAATAGGAAATAGAAAGAATAGGATAACTTGGCAAATAAATGGATGGATGAAGAATTGGTGCAGGGGACAGGGATTCAGATTTCTGGATCATTGAAATCTCTTCTGGGGAAGGTATGAAGTGTACAAAAAGGAGGGATTACACTTGAACCCAAGGGGGCTCAATATCCTTCTGGGGTGGCTTGGTAGAGCTATTAGGGAGGGTTTGAACTCATTTGGCAAGGGGATGGATAGGGCTGAAAATGGGGCAGTTGGTATACAAATAGATGCAGTGTGTATTGAGGCTGTGAAGAAGGACAAGCAGATGATAGGGCAACACTGCGGTCAGTGGGATGAGTTGAAGAGTAACAGGGAGCCAAAATCAAAAAGGGTGATGAATACAGGACTGAAGGTGTTATATTTGAATGCATGCAGATAATGGAATAAGGATTTTGTAAACAACAGGAATTCTGCAGATGCTGGAAATTCAAGCAACACACATCAAAGTTGCTGGTGAACGCAGCAGGCCAGGCAGCATCTCTAGGAAGAGGTACAGTCGACGTTTCGGGCTGAGACCCTTAGTCAGGACTAACTGAAGGACTAGCTCTTCCTAGAGATGCTGCCTGGCCTGCTGCGTTCACCAGCAACTTTGATGTGTGTTGCAAGGATTTTGTATGTAGTTAGAGGTTGGCAGGTATGATGTAGGTATCTGCGAGCAGTGACTAAAAGAAGATCATAGTTGGGAGCTTAACATCCAAGGATATACATTGTATCAAAAGGACAGACGGGTTGGCAGAGGGGGTGGGGTGGCGCAATTGGTTAAAAAAAATGAAATCAAATCCTTAGAAGGGGTTGACGTAGGACTGGATGATGTAGAATTCTTGTGGGTAGAGTTAAGAAACTGCAAGGGTAAAAAGACCCTGATGGGGTTATAAACAACCAGGACATGAGCTACAAATCATAACAGGAGATTAAAAAAAGCATGTAAAATGGGCAATGTTGTAATAAACATGACAGATTACAGTATACAGCCAGATTGAGAAAATCAGGTTGGTGTTGGTTCACAAGAGAAGGAACTTGTAGAATTCCTAGAAGATGTTTTTTAGAGCAGCTTGTGATTGACCCCACTAGGGGAATGGCAGATCTGAACTGGGTGTTATGTAATGACCCAGGCTCGATTGGGAAGCTTAAGGTAAATGAACCCTTAGGAGGCGGTGATCATAATAAGATAGAATTCAACCGGTAGTTTGTGAAGGAGAAGCTAAAGTTAGATGGATCAGTACTACAATGGAGTAAAGGCAGTTACAGAGGTATGAGAGGGGAGCTGTCCAAAAGTGATTGCAAGGGGACACTAGCAGGTATGACTGCAGAACAGCAACAGCTGCTGCTTTTGAGGGAAATTGGGAGGCACAGGAAAGATATATCCCAAAGAGGAAGAAGTATTCTAAAGGGAGAATGAGGCAATTGTGGCTGACAAAGAAAGTCAAAGACATCATAAAAACAAAACAGAGAGTATGTAATGGAGCAAACATTAGTGGGAAGTTAGAGGATTGGGAAGCTTTTAAAAACTAACTGAAGGCAAATAAAAATCCCATAAAGAGAGAAAAGATAAAACATGAAAGAAGTTAGCCAATAATATAGAATAGGATAAAGAAGTTTTATCTGTTATATAAGGAGTCAAAGAAAGGCAGAAGTGGATATTGTACCGCAGGAAAGTTACGCTGGAGTGGTAGCAATGGGGGACAAGGAAATGGTAGACAAACTTAAAAAGTATTTTGTATCTGTCTTCACTGTAAAAGACGGTAGCAGGATGCCAAAAATGTCAGAGTGTCAAGAGACAGAAGTTGAGTGTCATTGCTATTAGTAATGAGAAGATGCTTGGGAACCTGAAAATTCTGAAGATAGATAAGTCACCCAGACCAGATGGACTATACCCCAGAGTTCAGAAAGAAGTAGTTGAAGAAACTGTGGAGGCAATAATAATGATCTGTCAAGAGTCACTAGATTCTGGAATTGTTCCTGAGGACTATAAAATTGCAAATGTCACTCCACTCTTCAAGAAGGAGTAAGGCAGAAGGAAAGAAATTCTAGGGCAGTTAGCCTGATTTCAGTGGTTGGAAACATGTTGGAGTCTATTAAGGGTGAGGTTTCAGGATACTTGGAGAAACACTATAAAATAAGCCACACATGAAGTTGCTTAACTAAATAAGAGCCTATGCTATTATGGGAAAAAATGGACAGAAGATTGGCTGACTGGCAGGAAGCAAACAGAAGGAGCAAAGTAGACATATTCTGGTTGGCTGCCTATGACTACTGGTGTGCCTCATGAGTTGGAGTTGGGACAGCTTCCTTCACATTGCATGTCAGTGATTTGGATGAACACATTGATGGCTTTGTGGCTAAGTTTGAGGGCAATATGAAATAAGTGGAAGGGCAGTTGATGCTGAGGAAGCAGGGTGCCTGCAGAAAGACTTTGACAGATTGGGGGAATGGGCAAAGAAGTGGCAGATGGAGCATAATGTTCATGCGCTTTGGCAGAAGAATGAAGGCAAGGGTTATTTTCTAAATGGGGAGAAAATTCAAAAATCAGAGGCATAATTTTCAGGTTGAGTCAGTGGTAAAGAAGGCAAAGGCAATGTTGGCACTCATTTCAAGAGGACTAGAACACTAAAACAAGGATGTAATGCTGAGGCTTTATTAGGCGTTGGTTAACCGGACTTGGAATATTGTGAGCAGTTTTGGGTCTCTTATCTAAGAAGGAATGTGCTGGCATTGGAAAGGGTCCAGAGAAGTTTCATGAAAATGAGCCGAGGAATGCATGGGTTAATATATGAGGAGTTTTGGATGGCTCTAGGCCTGTACACACTGGAGCTTAGAGAAATGAGGGGGGAAACCTATTGAATACTGAAAGCCCTGGATACAGTGGATGTGGAGAGGATGTTTCCTACAGTGGGGGAGTCCAGGAACAGAGGGCACAGCCTCAAAATTGAGGGATGTCCATTTAGAACAGAGATGAGGAAACATCTCTGTACAACTCTTTGCCACTGACGGCTATGCAGGCCAATTCATTGGGTATACTTAAGGCGGAGGCTGATAGTTTCTTGACAAATCAGGGCACCAAATATTACAGGGAGATGGCAAGAGAATAGGGTCGGGAGGGATAATATATCAGCAATGATAGTATGATGGAGCAGACTAGAAGGCCATATGGACTAATTCTGCTCCTGGATCTTATAGTCAAATGTACCAAAATACACTGAAAAAGCTTGTCTTGCGTACTGTTAGTATTGATCAATTCGTCACACAATGCATTCAAGTAGAACAACGTAAGACAATAGCAAATAAATATTGTGTAATATCATTTCCAGTACACAAGTGTAGAGCAGAATGAAATAGTTGTTACTCCAGATCCAATGCAACATATAAAATACCCACCAGGATAAAGAATACAATAATAAAAAGAGAATACAATAAATATAAATGCATTAGATAACTTATATACATAGATTGGTTATCTGTACGGGTGTGTCTGTACATAAGAAAAAGATAAAGTAGTGGTGGAGGAGTGGGATAATGGGTGGAGGTGTAGATCAGCTTTGCTGCTCGGGGAAAGTAAATGTTTTCGAGTCTGGTGGCCCTGGCGTGAATGCTGTGTAGCCTTCTCCCTAATGGGAGTGGGAGCTATGAACACCTGATAAGGTGCAGGGCAAGTAAACGATAAAGTGCAAGATGATAGCAAGGTAGATTTTTTAAATTCTATGATAATAAAACAAACTGCAGGAAACATCATCTGGTCTGGTTGAGATCAGTTAATTGACCACTTTAGTTGAAGGGAAGTGAAGTCAAGTTTATAGTAATTTAACTATATACAAGTATATAAAATATATAAACAAATAATGTATTAAAAATGAGTCAGGCTGTAAAGCACAGTAATAGGCATAAAACACATCACACAATAACTTATGAAGGTAAGGATAAAATCTACAGGTGAATCTTGTATAAATAACAAACTAAAGTGCATAAATTAAATACTGTAAGGTATAGAACAGATTAACCAATGACACTTCAAAAGCAATGTGGCTGGGAGTTCAGAAGCCTAACAGCCTGTGGGAAGAAACTGTTTCCCATCCTGACCGTTCTTGTCATTCTGCACTGGAGACTCCTGCCTGATGGTAGAAAGTCAAAGAAGATGCTGGATGGATGGGTGGGATCCTTGATAATACTGAGGGCCCCGTGTAATACGGTCTGGTGCTCGGCTGCTCCCATACCAGATGGAGATGCAGCTTGTCAGGACTCTCTCAAAGTGAAACTGCAGTTGTGCCATTTTACATGAAGCTAATGTTCTACACCTATTGACTAGCATGCTTTGAAGGAGTGAGGAAATGAGGGAAAAACGTAAACCATTCAGAAGATGGCTTACGTTTATTTTGTATAAACATGTATTTTATATTTTAATATTTTTATATACAGATCTGTGCAAAAGTCTTAGGTATATGTATATATATATATATATATGTGTGTGTGTGTGTGTGTATGTATGCATGTATGTATAGCTAGCATGCCTAAGACTTGTGCACAGTATTGTAGTAATTTTATGTATTGCAAAATTCTGCTGCTGCAGAAAAACATATTTCCTGACATATGTGAATGATGCTTTATGTGATTCTGAAATGAGTCTCTACTGTGGACTGAGAGTGGGAGATAAAAATTTCTTAAAATTCTTAAAGATTTTACTTTATGATGTGAAAACTGTCCCAGTAATTTTTTTCACTCTTCCGCTGCTACAGATTTGACTTAACTTCTGGCCAGAGATGTGGATAAGTGGTACAATCAGCTGTATGTCTGAATCTAATGGATTATACCTCATCATCTGAGATTTGAATGTAAGAGATATGCGTGGAAACTGGATTGATTTCACCCTTTCTGGTGTTTTTATGTCTTGCAAGGACACAAACAAATACCAGCCCCCCAAAAAATGGGAGACTGGTTAAAAATCAAGGAATGTAACTTCTGAAAATTTTCTACGGAAGGAATTCATCTTTAACGACACACTTTCCTGACAGAAACTAACACAGAAATAGAGGAACAAATCATAGACACATGAGATTCTGCAGATCCTGGAAATGCTGAACAACACACACAAAATGCTGGAGGATCTCAGCAGGGCTGGCAGCATCTCTGAAAGAAAATGAACAATCGACGTTTCGAATTAAGACACTTCATTAGAACACTGAAACATCAACTGCTCATTTCCCTCCATAGATGTTGCCTGATCTCCTGATTTCCTGCTGAAGACTCAGTGTTTCAAGAACAGCTTCTTCCCCACTGCAACATACACAGGTCAGACACATCAATGGAAGGGAATAAACAGTCAGGACCTTTGAGACAAGTCCTTTCATGAGGACTGGAAAGGAAGGGAGCAGAAGCCAGAATAAGATGATGGGGAGGGGAGGGGGAGGAGTATAAACTGGAGGGTGGTAGGTGAAACGAGGCAAGGGGAAAGATGGAAGGATGGGGGAGGGGGGTGAAGTAACTAGCTAGAAGGAGATAGATGGAAGAGGTGAAAGGCTGAGGGAAGAAGAAATTCATAGGAGAGAGTAGAGGACCAAAGGAGAAGGGAAAAGTGGAGGACAACCAGAGGGAAGTGATAGACAGGTGATGAGGAACAAAGAGGTGAGATGTGACCCAAAATGAGGAATGGAAAAAGAGAAAGAGAGAGGGCAGAGGATTTCTGTTAATTCTTCCCCCCTCCCTCCTCTCTTTTTTCATTCCTCATTCTGGTTACCCTCTCACCCTCACTGTTCTTACATATCCATCACTTCCCTCTGGTTCCCCTCCTCCTTCTCTTTCTTCCACGGTCTACAAATCTCTGCCATCAGCCTGCTTCTTCAAGAGCCCTTCAGCTCTTCCACTTACTCTGCTGCCAGCCTCCTACTCCATCCCACTCCCCCAGCCACCTTCCCCCTCACTTAGTTCCACTTCCCCCTTCCCTACCCTCTTATTCTGGCTTCTGCCCGCTTCCTCTCAAGTCCTGATGAAGAGTCTCCTTCTGAAACATCAACTGTTTATTCCTCTTCACAGATACTGCCTGACCTACCAAGTTAACATAGAAACATAGAAAATAGGTGCAGGACTAGGCCATTCGGTCCTTCGAGCCTGCACTGCCATTTATTATGATCATGGCTGTTCATCCAACTCAGAACCCTGCACCAGCCTTCCCTTCATACCCCCTGATCCCCGTAGCCACAAGGGCCATATCTAACTCCCTCTTAAATATAGCCAATGAACTGGCCTCAACTGTTTCCTGTGGCGGACAATTCCACAGATTCACCACTCTCTGTGTGAAGAAGTTTTTCCTAATCTCAGTCCTAAAAGGCTTCCCCTTTATCCTCAAACTGTGACCCCTCGTTCTGGACTTCCCCAACAACGGGAACAATCTTCCTGCATCTAGCCTGTCCAATCCCTTTAGGATTTTATACGTTTCAATCAGATCCCCCCTCAATCTTCTAAATTCCAACGAGTACAAGCCTAGTTCATCCAGTCTTTCTTCATATGAAAGTCCTGCCATCCCAAGAATCAATCTGGTGAACCTTCTTTGTACTCCCTCTATGGCAAGGATGTCTTTCCTCAGATTAGGGGACCAAAACTGCACACAATACTCCAGGTGTGGTCTCACCAAGGCCTTGTACAACTGTAGTAGTACCTCCCTGCTCCTGTACTCGAATCCTCTCGCTATAAATGCCAGCATACCATTCGCTTTTTTCACCACCTGCTGTACCTGCATGCCCACTTTCAATGACTGGTGTATAATGACACCCAGGTCTAGTTGCACCTCCCCTTTTCCTAATCGGCCACCATTCAGATAATAATCTGTTTTCCTATTTTTGCCACCAAAGTGGATAACTTCACATTTATCCACATTAAGTTGCATCTGCCATGAATTTGCCCACTCACCCAACCTATCCAAGTCACCCTGCATCCTCTTAGCATCCTCCTCACAGCTAACACTGCCGCCCAGCTTTGTGTCATCCGCAAACTTGGAGATGCTGCATTTAATTCCCTCATCCAAGTCATTAATATATATTGTAAACAACTGGGGTCCCAGCACTGAGCCTTGCGGTACCCCACTAGTCACTGCCTGCCATTCTGAAAAGGTCCCGTTTATTCCCACTCTTTTCTTCCTGTCTGCTAACCAATTCTCTATCCACATCAATACCTTACCCCCAATACCGTGTGCTTTAAGTTTGCACACTAATCTCCTGTGTGGGACCTTGTCAAAAGCCTTTTGAAAATCCAAATATACCACATCCACTGGTTCTCCCCTATCCACTCTACTAGTTACACCCTCAAAAAATTCTATGAGATTCGTCAGACATGATTTTCCTTTCACAAATCCATGCTGACTTTGTCCGATGATTTCACCGCTTTCCAAATGTGCTGTTATCACATCTTTGATAACTGACTCTAGCAGTTTCCCCACCACCGACGTTCGGCTAACTGGTCTATAATTCCCCGGTTTCTCTCTCCCTCCTTTTTTAAAAAGTGGGGTTACATTAGCCACCCTCCAATCCTCAGGAACTAGTCCAGAATCTCACGAGTTTTGAAAAATTATCACTAATGCATCCACTATTTCTTGGGCTACTTCCTTAAGCACTCTGGGATGCAGACCATCTGGCCCTGGGGATTTATCTGCCTTTAATCCCTTCAATTTACCTAACACCACTTCCCTACTAACATGTATTTCGCTCAGTTTCTCCTTCTCACTGGACCCTCTGTCCCCTACTATTTCTGGAAGATTATTTATGTCCTCCTTAGTGAAGACAGAACCAAAGTAATTATTCAATTGGTCTGCCATGTCCTTGCTCCCCATAATCAATTCACCTGTTTCTGTCTGTAGGGGACCTACATTTGTCTTTACCAGTCTTTTCCTTTTTACATATCTATAAAAGCTTTTACAGTCAGTTTTTATGTTCCCTGCCAGTTTTCTCTCATAATCTTTTTTTCCCCTTCCTAATTAAGCCCTTTGTCCTCCTCTGCTGAACTCTGAATTTCTCCCAGTCCTCAGGTGAGCCACTTTTTTTGGCTAATTTGTATGCTTCTTCTTTGGAATTGATACTATCCCTAATTTCTCTTGTTAGCCACGGGTGCACTACCTTCCTTGATTTATTCTTTTGCCAAACTGGGATGAACAATTGTTGTAGTTCATCCATGCAATCCTTAAATGCTTGCCATTGCATATCCACCGTCAATCCTTTAAGTGTCATTTGCCAGTCTATCTTAGCTAATTCACGTCTCATACCTTCAAAGTTACCCCTCTTTAAATTCAGAACGTTTGTTTCTGAATTAACTATGTCACTCTCCCTCTTAATGAAGGATTCCACCATATTATGGTCACTCTTACCCAAGGGGCCTCTCACGACAAGATTGCTAATTAATCCTTCCTCATTGCTCAAAACCCAGTCCAGAATAGCCTGTTCTCTAGTTGGTTCCTCGACATGTTGGTTCAAAAAACCATCCCGCATACATTCCAAGAAATCCTCTTCCTCAGCACCTTTACCAATTTGGTTCACCCAATCTGCATGTAGATTGAAGTCATCCATTATAACTGCTGTTCCTTTATTGCACACATTTCTAATTTCCTGTTTAATACCATCTCCGACCTCACTAATACTGTTAGGTGGCCTGTACACAACTCCCACCAGCGTTTTCTGCCCCTTAGTGTTATGCAGCTCTACCCATATTGATTCCACATCTTCCCGGCTTATGTCCTTCCTTTTTATTGCGTTAATCTCATCTTTAACCAGCAACGCCACCCCACCTCCTTTTCTTTCATGTCTATCCCTCCTGAATATTGAATATCCCTGAACGTTGAGCTCCCATCCTTGGTCACCCTGGAGCCATGTCTCTGTGATCCCGACTATATCATAATCATTAATAACAATCTGCACTTTCAATTCATCCACCTTGTTACGAATGCTCCTTGCATTGACACACAAAGCCTTCAGGCGCTCTTTTACAACTCTCTTAGCTCTTATACAATTATGTTGAAAAGTGGCCCTTTTAGATGCTTGCCCTGGATTTGTCGGCCTGCCACTTTTACTTTTCTCCTTACTACTTTTTGCTTCTACCCTCACTTTACACCCCTCTGTCTCTCTGCACTGGTTCCCATCCCCCTGTTGTGAATTAACCTCCTCTCGCCTAGCCTCTTTAATTTGATTCCCACCCCCCAACCATTCTATTTTAAAGTCACCTCAGTAGCCCTCGCTAATCTCCCTGCCAGGATATTGGTCCCCCTAGGATTCAAGTGTAACCCGTCCTTTTTGTACAGGCCACGCCTGCGCCAAAAGAGGTCCCAATGATCCAAAAACTTGAATCCCTGCCTCCTGCTCATATCCCTCAGCCACGCATTTATCCTCCACCTCATCACATTCCTACTCTCACTGTCGCATGGCACAGGCAGTAATCCCGAGATTACTACCTTTGCAGTCCTTTTTCTCAACTCCCTTCCTAGATCCCTATATTCTCCTTTCAGGACCTCTTCCCTTTTCCTACCTGTGTCATTGGTACCTATATGTACCACGACCTCTGGCTCCTCACCCTCCCATTTCAGGATATCTTGAACACGATCAGAAATATCCCGGACCCTGGCACCAGGGAGGCAAACTACCATCCGGGTCTCTGGACTGCGTCCACAGAATCGCCTATCTGACCCCCTTGCTATCGAGTCCCCTATCATAACTGCCCTCCTCTTCCTTTCCCTACCCTTCTGAGCTACAGGGCCGGACTCTGTGCCGGAGGCACGGCCACTGTCACTTCCCCCGGGTAAGCTGTCCCCCCCAACAGTACTCAAACAGGAGTACCTATTGTTAAGGGGCACAGCCACCGGGGTACTCTCTATTACCTGAATCTTCCCCTTCCCCCTCCTAACTGTGACCAACTCGTCTGCCTCCGTTGGCCCCAGTGTGACCACCTGCCTGTAACTGCTCTCTATCAACTCCTCACTCTCCCTGACCAGACGAAGGTCATCGAGCTGCAGCTCCAGTTCCGTAACGCGGTCCCTTAGGAGCTGCATCTCGATGCACTTGGCGCAGATGTAGTTCTTCCTGAATTTTGAGTGTGTTGTGAAGAAGTGGAGGGTTTCCTAGCGAAGTTTGAGTATATTACTCCCTTCAGCCCTTTGGCACTTGGGGTCATAACCTCTAGGCCTGGAGAGCAAAGTGTGCATTTTGTAGTTAGCAAAATATTGCATCTACGACGAGATAATATATTCTCCCGTTATAGATGCAGCATGAAAATAATTGTTTGTTGAATGTTTGTTTAACTGGATCCCAATAACAGGAAAGGGGGTTCTCATCAATTCAGAGGGACGGTAGAACGTTGAAATCCTCGCCAGTAACACATACACAGCAGAATTTATTCAGTATTCATAGATAAAATGTGGCAACTTAACTGCCACCTAGAGAAAAAAAACATTTGTTCATTTCTGAATTTATGGCACAAGTAAATGGATTATTGAGAGGGTAACCTTGGAATGGTGCAACGTTATAAAACCAGCTGCCTAATGAAGTGATAAGATTTGAGAATAATCCGTCCCATGGTATGATCTTCTATTGTGGTAAATCATTGAACCGTGATCAGAATTGAATTGAATTGAGAATGAACACAAACTGCTGCAGAGGGTAGTTCTTTATTTTCTTCTTTCACTCACTGGCAGCAAAACATATCAACTCCGAAACTGTTGTCTGCAAATCATATTTAGACTCCTGGCTTCTCCCAAAACACCTGATTTATAATCAGCAGTAAGGGAGATTTGTGATCTTTATATTTTCCAAATCATAAAACATCAAACATAGACGACTACAGCACACGATGTTTTGTTAACTTTTTAATGTGCTCTAGAATCAATCTGACCCTGTCCTCCCTCAAAGCCCTTCATTTTTCTATCATCCATGTGCCTTTCTAAGAACTTCTTAAATACGCTTTATTTTTCTGCCTCTACCACCATTCCCAGCTAAATCATGTTGTCTTACCCAGCCGCTGGACTCCAAATTGTCCATAATCTTCACCTTGTATAAATCCTTGAAAGACATATGTGGCACCATCAGGTTCAGCAGATACCTAATTAGAAAATAAATGGAAACATTTATCACTAATTATGATTAAGAGTAGTGATGACGGACTTCTAAATTTTCAACTACAGTAGAGAAAAACTGAGGGAAATGTATCCAGATGAATTATCTCATCTTTTGCAGTAGTTCTTTTTTTGTTATTATTTAACGGCCACATGCTAAATGAGTTACAAAAATAGGTGTATGCCAGTGCTAATGGACCATAAAACTTCCTCCCACTTGAGGTGCAGAATTATAAGTTTTACATTCTCCAGACACTGTTATAAACCAATAGAAATAAATCAAAGCCTTTCTTGGCTCCTGCATTAATAATGTGAATTCATTCTGATGTATTGACACTGCAGATCGTAATGTGTGTACCATTTCAAAATTACAGAATGAAATAATCCAAGTGGGCTTAATATTCTTGGTTACTTCTTATGACCTGCTAAAACTGGTAGAGATATTTTATGGCTTAGTGTTGATTGTCCCTGAAAAATACTTGGACAGAGGAATTTTCTTTTAAGGATGCTGAGGTAATTCTATCATCCATGAGGACTACAACTATGTTGTGGTTTGGAGGCTTGTGTGCCTCAATGACCCAGAGGAATATGTTGGCTGGAGTCAGGGCTTTATGCTATGGCTTTCGGCAGGGTCACCATGCTAAATAGGTCAAAGGGTGGAGGCCAGACTGAAGTGTGGTCCACTGGTCCTCCAGGTTCAGGGGTTCAGCTCAGGGCTACCAACTTTGATTGATCAAACAAAACTGTTATGGAAATAACAAGAAAGAATCCACAAGACCGTAAGGCATAGGGGCAGAATTAGGCCATTCAGTCTATTGAGTCCACTCCGCCATTTAATCATGGCTGATCCCAATCAACCCCATACACCTGCCCTCTCACCATATCCCTTCATGCCCAACCAATGGGGAATCTATCAACTTCTGCTTTCAACATACCCATGGACTTGGCCTCCACTGCAGCCTGTGGCAGAGCATTCTACGCTCTCTGGGAAAAGCAGTTCCTCCTCATCTCCGTCCTAAACCTACTCCCCCGAAACTTGAGGCTATGTCCCCTTGTTCTAGTCTCACCTACCAGTGGAAGCAACTTGCCTGCCTCTATCTTATCTATCCCTTTCATAATTTGATATGTTTCTCTAAGATCTCCTCTCATTCTTCTGAGTTCCAGCGCGTACAGTCCCAGGTGACTCAATCTCTCCTCATAGTTTAAACCCCCTCACCCCTCATCTCTAGAATCAACCTGGTGACCCTCCTCTGCACTGCCTCCAAAACCAGTATATCCTTCCTCAAGTAAGGAGACCAGAAATGCACACAGTACTCCAGGTGTGTCCTCACCATTCCTCCCTTACTTCAGTTCTAAAAGGTTGCCCTTCTACATCTGAGGGTGACGACATTCCTGGGTCTCCACCTAGAACTTGTATGACTGACAGTGGTAAAAACTGAACTACTGACATGATGAAGGAAGCCCTAAACACCGCCAGAGATGGAAAACTTTCACCGCTGCCCTAAACGCTAGTGGCGTAATAGGCAGTAGTAGAGACAGAGGTAATTCTATAGACAGGGAGAGAAAAAATGGAGGCTTTGGTCAATTTCTTCCTTTCTTTATCACTTTGTCACTCTTATCCATTATTAATTAATTCATTGATTTTATTTATTTATTTCAAAGTATCGCATGGTAACAGGCCCTTCTGGCCCAATGAGCCCGCAAGTAATCCACTTCCAATTGACAAATCCTACAAATCTTTGGAATCTGGGAAGGGACCTGAGCACCACGTGGTCATGGGGAGAGTGTACAAACTCCTTACAGACAGTGGCAGAGCTGAACCCGGGTCACCGTGCTGAAATTTTACATGTTGACTGCTGTGCTATCATGGAAATTTGCATTTTAGCAAATTAAATAAATTGGAAAGCAAGCTTACAGGAAGCTTTGATTTCAGAGGGTGAGAGGGTAGCGGCTGGAGATATGTCCCTGCCGAAGGAGGTGTAAGGCGCTCTTTCTCAACGCTAGCCTATAGGTCACCCTAGGGCAAGGTGTAGCAACTTCTTAGCCCCCCGATCAGAGTCTCGTGAAGCCATGGCAGCAGGAGGTGGATGGTGGTATGAGCAGGTGGTGCATATCACAAGTCCTGGTTATGCAACCACTAACGCCAGGCAGGCAATTTCTAAAGAGCATGGATGGGATCACCTGTCTTATAAAGATACTGCCCAGGAGAAGGCAATGGCAAAACACTTCTCTAGAAAAATTTGCTGAGAACAATCATGGTCATGGAAAGACCATGATCGCCCATGTCATACAACAAGGCACATCATGATGTTGATTATGATAAATACAACAAGACAGAATCTTGACCTCTCAGTAAACATCGTTAAATGTTTACCTAACTGTCTATCCCTAACTTATTGTCTGTCTGCTCTGCAATTTCTCTGTAATTAATACTTTGCCTTCAATTGGTTATTATGTGCCACATCATGTGACACGGCACACAATGAACAAACATCTTAAACATTGTTGGCAAGTGGTAAGTATTTATGTAAAGGTGCAAGTTGTTTCTTCCACCATGTATGAATTTGAGTACAGTGGAACGGTTTAAAGTGAGTTAGGTATCTAAGAGTCTTATTCAAATCTCTGAAGATTTGATTTCTATGTACTTCAGAAGATACATCTTACTACTGATTAAATGTTAATTAAATTTAAAAAGTAATGTAAAATAAGCAGTTAATATGTTATTAATTGCTTTGAACAAACTCTAAAGCTATCTCAATAACAGAAAAAAAATACAATCATTTTCATTTCTTTCAATTCAATACAGTGCAAAATTGTGAATCCTATAACCGGGCAGGTGGGACATACTTACATAACCATCCATGGCCCATTTATCTGTGATCTTGATGACAGACGTTTGATCAGGTGTTACCACGTGGTACATCAGAAGCATAAGACGTGCTTCTTGACTTTTATAGACACCTGAAAGGGTGAACAGAGATG
Source organism: Mobula birostris (assembly GCF_030028105.1). NCBI lineage: Eukaryota > Metazoa > Chordata > Chondrichthyes > Myliobatiformes > Myliobatidae > Mobula > Mobula birostris. Next base: position 19,623,702 of record NC_092370.1, on the reverse strand, counting down.
AAGCATGACATAGGAAAAAATGGTTTATGAACTTTCATTAATAGGCTTTGACAAATGTCACTCAAAATGTTGGAGGGGCTCAGCAAGTCAGGCAGTATCTACAGGTTGGAAAACAGTCAACATTTTGGACTGAGATCTTAAATCAAGACTGAAGTGGAGGAAACCAGACTAAGGATTGTGGGGGGAGGGGAAGGAGTAGAAGCTGGCAGGGGTTAGGTGAGAACAGTTGAGGGGGAAGACAGGTGGGTGGGGGACAGGGATGAAGTAAGAAGCTGGGAGGGGGATAGACGGAAGAGGTAAAGGGCTAATGTAGAAAGAATCCAAAAGGAGAAGACAATGGACCATGGAAGAAAGCGAAGGAGGAAACCAAATAGTGGTGAGCAGGTGAGAAGAGGAGAAGAAAGCGAATGGGAAAAGAGAGAAGGAGTTAGGGGAAGAAATGGACAGAAGGTGGAGAAATCTATGTTTGTGTCATCAGATTAGAGGCTATCCAGATGGAATATGAGTTGCTGGTCCTCCAACCTGAATTTGGCTACATCACAGCAATTCCATTTATCATTCTGCTTACTCTATTTCTCTCTTGCCCATCACCTTCCTCCGGTGTCCCTCCTTCTTCCCTTTATTAGTCAGCCCAAAAAGTCAACTGTTTAATCCCCTCCATAGATGCAACCTGAACTGCTGAGCTCCTCCAAAAATTTGTGTGTGGTGCTCAAGATTTCCAGCATCTGCAGAATCGCTTGTGTTTAACAAATGTCACAGACCACAATGATTATTCATATTTTATTACACTTAAATTGCCCATGGTTTGAGTATAAAGCTTACCATGTCGTAGAAATATAGCATTGTATAGCATGGAGTCACATTCTTCCACTCACTGATACCACAACGACAACCAATAAAACATTTACACAAATCATATTTTACCCTCCCCATTTTCCCAACAGTTTTCCCAGATTCTACTGTTCACCTACACACCAGAGGGCAATATACAATAGCCATAAGACATGGGAGTAGAATTAGGCCATTTGGCCCTGGTCTGCTCCATCAATCCATTGTGTCCGATTTATTATCCCTCTTAACCTCATTCTCCTCATAAGCTTTGACACTCTTACTAATCAAGAAACTACCAACTCCAGTTTAAAAATACACAACAGCCTGGCCTCCATAGTTGTCTGAGGCAATGAATGCCACAGACTCAGTACACTGAGGCTAAAGAAATTCCTCCTCATCGCTGTTCTAAAGGGATATTCTTATACTCTGAGGCTGTGCCCTCTGGTCCTCAACTCCCCCACTCCAGGAAACATCCTCTCCCCATCCACTCTATTTAGGCCTTTCAATATTCCGTAGCTTTCAATGAGTTCCTGCCACATTCTTCTAAACTCCAACAGGTTTATGCCCAGAGCCATCAAACACTCCTTGTATGTTAACCCTTTCATTCCCGGGATAATTTTTGCGAATATCCTCTGGACCTTCTTACATGCGATCTCCACACAGGACTGAATCTGGCTCAAAAATAATGCATGAAGAACTCAGCCAGTCAAAGAGCATTTGTGGAAAGTGAAAACCATCAATAGTTACAAGTCAGTGACTCTAATTCAGAACTCGAAGGCGAGTGGAGGACATAGTTTTCAAAGAGAAGGAATGTGGTGTAAGACAAAAGTCCACATGGAGACGGATTTGGACAGACCAGGTGATAAACCAAACATTTCAAGGGAGTGGGATGAATGTGTTTAATTTCTTCAGGATAGAGAAGGCCACATTGTGAATGCTGGACTGGAAGAAACATAAGGTAATTATTGGTACATCTGGAATAATAGATTGAGTCTGTGGATGGTTGGAAAATAAAAGGTGAATGGATAGATGTTGTCATTCCTCTGGTTGCATGGGAAGGTGTCCTGGGACACAGAGCTATAAATGAGGAGAGCAGACCTAGGAAGGGGAAGAGAATGAAAATTTTGACTGATGGTGAGATCATCTTGGAGTTGGTGGAAACTGCAAATTGCAAGGCAGCGGTTCTAGTAAATGTACTATGCACTAGGTCATATTATTAGAACATTGCAGGACTATACAGCTCCTTTGGCCCATGCTGTTTTGCGACCCTTTAACCTAATCCAAGATCAATGGAGGCAGGGGGAGAAGATGGCAGCGCGACGCAGCACGTGCAGCTCTCCGGTGAAATTATATCGTATCTGTTAAGTAGGGGCCATGGACAATTCTGATTTGATGAAGACAGATGTGAGAAGCAGAGGAACATCTGGAGAAATTTCTGAAATGCCTGGTTCGCTGTTGTTGTTACTGTGCGATCGAGAATCTCCGAAGGGTAGGCCCCAAAATCCCCGGCTTTGCCTGCTGTTGGCGACCGAGGCTGAGGTTGAAGCGTTCGGGTAGAGATGATGCTCGGTACTAGGTGTCGGAGGGTTTTTGGACAACTCAGAGTCGGACTGTGGCTGGGCATGGCAAGGAGAGTTTTCTTCCTTCTCCCGTCTGCGTGAGATGTGGGATTTTCGAGAAACTTTGAACTTTTTTACTGTGCCATGGACTGTTCTTCATCAAGTTATGGTGTTGTTGTACGGTTGCAACTATATGTTATAATTATGTGGTCTTGTTAGTTTTTCAGTTTTGATCTGTCCTGTGTTTTTGTGATATCACACCGGAGGAATATTGTATCATTTCTTAATGCATGCATTACTAAATGACAATAAAAGAGGACTGCGTGTCCTCATAATCTAATCTAAGTTTCCTCTCTCACATAGTCCTTCACTTTCATTGCATCTACAGTATGCACCTATCGAAGAGTCTTTTAAATGTTCCTAATGTATCTGTCTTCACCACCCTGCCAGCAAGTTGCACCATCGCAGGAACCCACCCCTCTAACCTCGCAAGACATGCTTTGTAATCCAGGCATCATCCTGCTAAATCTCCTCTACGCATGCTCTAAAGCTTCCACATGTTTCCTATAATGAGGTGACCCAGAACTGAATACAATATTCTAAATGTGGCCTAACCAGTATTTTATAGAGCTGCAACATTACCTTGCGGCTCTTGGACTCAATCCCCCTATTGAAAACCAATGTGCCGTCTTGACCACTTTATCAATTAGCACAGCAACTTTGGATGTAAATCTCAAGATCTCTCCACAATGTTAAGAATCCTACAATTAACTCGGTGTTCTGCCTTCAAATTCTACCCTTCCAAAGTGAATCACTTCACTCTTTTCCGGATTGAACTTCATCTGATACTTCTCAGCTCATATCTGCATCATATCAACGTTCTGTTGTAACCCTCCACACTATCCACAACTCCACCAATCTTTGTGTCATCTGCAAACTTACTAACCCACCCTTCCACTTCCTCATCAAAGTCATTTATAAAAATCACAAAGAGCAGGTGTTGCAGAACAAATCCCTGTGGAACATCACTGGTCACCAACCTCCAGGCAGAATATGTCCCATCTACTACTAGATCCTGCCTTCTGTGGCAGGCCAGTTCTAAATCCACACAGCTAAATTTCGTAGATCCCATGCATCCCGACTTTCTGAACAAGCTTACCATAGATAGATAGATAGATAGATAGATAGATAGATAGATATACTTTATTAATCCCGAGGGAAATTTGGTTTTGTTACAGCCGCACTAACCAAGAATAGAGCATAAATATAGCAATACAAAAACCCCGAACAATCAAACACCAAAATGCAAACTATGCCAGATGGAAAATAAGTCCAGGACCAGTCTATTGGCTCAGGGGGAATATTGTCAGATATCTTACTAAAATACATATATACCATATACATCTACTGTATCCAGTGCTTCCGGTGTGGCCTCCTCTACATCGGTGAGACCTGATGTAGATTGGGGGCTGCGTTGTCGGGTACCTTTGCTCTCTCTCCAACAGTTAGGATCTTACAGTGGCCAACCATATAAATCCACTCCCCATTCCCATTCCAAAATGCTTGTCCGTGGCCTCCTCTACTGCTACGACAGGTTGTTGGAGCAATACCTTATGTTCCGCCTATGTAGTGGAAAACCTGATGGCATGAAATTCGATTTCTTGAACTTCTGATGATTTCTCCCCCCTCCCCATCTCTTTTTTTTCTATTTCCCATTCTGGCTCTTCTCCTCTCCCTCTCCCCTCTTTCCCTTTCTCTCCCAGTCCACTCTCCTCTTCTATCAGATTCCTTCTTCTTCAGCCCTTTACCTCTTCTACATATCACCTCTCAGCTCCCCACTTCATCTACCCACCTTCTCCCTCACCTGGTCTCACCTATCACCTACCAGCTTCTCACTTCATCCACCCACCTTCCACCTTACTTGGTATCACCTATCACCTGCCAGCTAGGACTCCCTCCCCTTATACCACCTTTTTATTCTGGTTTCTTCCCTTTCCAGTGCCTAAAACATTGACTGTTTATTCCTTCCCATAGATGCTGCCTGACCTGCAGAGTTCTTCCAGCATTTTGTGTGGGTTACCTCCATTAATCAGACTTTATCAGTATGTTTTGTCAATCTGTTTAAAGTTGCAGTTCAAGCTGGATAACAAGAACAACATCTTTATACCTTCATAAATTGTCCCATATATTTTACAAAGAAATAGTTACACAAAATTAGATGCCAGACAAAAAATAAGATAAGATCAACAAAAGGATGAGCTACCACAGTAAAACTCACTTAATCTGCATGCTTGGGACATCAGTGGAGCCGGACTAACAGATTTTCTGGAGTATCGAACATTATTTTAATAATTCAACACATTTCAATCCACTTTAAAACAAAAATGTAATAGTAATGGTTCAGTGAACCCTTTAAGCTTCAAGGCAGCTCAGCTAATAGAACCAGGCAAATTAAAAGGGAGCTTAGGAAGGGCTGTCCCAGAGAAGATAAGGGAGTGCGAGAACTCTGGCCTTGATGTATAGAAGGTGAGCAAAGGAATCAGGGCCACAGTGAGTGGGATGTGAGCACGGATAGGGCTCTGATGAGTGACAGGAGGGCAAGAACTGAATGCTAACAAGTTGGTAGAGAGAGTAGGAACTTGGGACTTGGCTACTGTGCATGGAGTACTGGATCTGGGGCCCTGGGAGTGGACATAAAGCACAGAAACTGCAGTTCCCGTGAGTGCTCAGGGAATGTGGGAACTGCAGCCTCGGTGAACAGGAGAGGAATGTGTGACCCTTGGACATGGGGAATAGACAGAAAACACTGGAACGGAGGCAAAAGAATGGAAACTACTGAAATCTGAACCATTGCGATTTCTGAACGGTCAGATAGTGTTCATTAGAGCTTTGCTGCACTGGCACAAACAAAGCACAGTTCAAAGACGTACCAGTTGGTAGGTTAATTGCTCATTGTAAATTATCCTGTGATTAGGTTCAGATTAACTTGGGGGATTGCATCGCACGAAGGGCCGGAAAGGCCTATTCTGTGCTGTATCTCAATAAAAAAAAATAAACAAGGCTGATAATTTTTTTTTGCATGATCACTGTTATTCATTACTTTATTTATTGATTGATTTGGAGATACAGCCTGATTACAGGCCCATCCTGCCTAATGAGCCTGCGCTACCCAATGCCACCCCTGAGATCAACTAATCTACTAAGCCGCAAACACGAGGAAACCTGCAGATGCTGGAAATTCAAGCACCGCACACAAAATGCTGGTGAACACAGCAGGCCAGGCAGCATCTATAGGAAGAGGTACAGTCGACGTTTTGGGCCGAGACCCTTCGTCAGGACTCAAACCTGGATTTTAAGACGAGTCTTAAAGGAAGAAGGGGAGGTGATTAAAACAGTGGGCTACCTTGGATCAAGCCAACTCAAATCTGAATTGATCTATAAAAGGGTGGATAAAAAAGGATTGAAGATTAGTTTTAATTGTCATACGTACATCAAAAAATACAGTGAAATGTGTCATTGGTGTCAGATCGTCAGTGAGGATTGTACTGGGGGCCACAGGCAAGTGTCTCCATGCTTCCGGCATAGCAAGCTGACAATTCTCCAGCTCTAACCGCGTGTCTTTTAGAATGTGGGCAGAAACCAGTGCACCCGGAGAAACACCACAGTCCCAGGGAAATCATATATTATACACCTTACAAGTAGCGGTGGGAATTGAACCCTGATCTTACAGCTGGCACTGTAAAGTACTGTGCTAACTGTTACAATACAGTGTGGCCCGAGAGGGTGATACATACCTGAGAGGAGGGTGACATATATAATATGCTTGAATGAGGAAATAGGATCAGGAGTAGGCCCTCAGGCCCACCCGTTCAATATAATTATGGCTGATCTGTCCCCAGTCTCATCTCTTTTACTATACTCATGTCATGAAAACTGCAGTTCTCTAATCTGTCAAAAATTTCCTCTTTATACTCCTCACTTATCTTAACAAAGCTACAGGGTAGCGAATTCCAAAGATTCTCTGTCCTTTTGAGAAGAAATTCCAGTCACCTCAAATCTAAATAACAGCCTCTTATCTCAAGGCCCCTTTTGCTCAAGCTCTGAGTGCTGGAAAACATCAATGCCGCCATTGAGGGCGTTTACAAAGGCAATGTCCCAAAAAGGAGGCATCGATCATAAGGGACCCCCAGCGCCCAGAACATGCCTTCCTCTCATTACTGCCATTGGGGGGGGGGGGGAGAGTGGGGGAGTACAGGAGCCTGAAGACACACACTCAACATTTTAGGAACAGCTTCTTATCCTCCACCATTAGATTTCTGAACGGACAATGAACTCATGAACACTGCCTCACTATTTTCGCTTTCTTTTTGCCTGATTTATTTATCATTTTATACATATTTCTTATTATAATTTAGAGTATAACAAAACAACAAAGTTCATGACAATGTCAGTGATAATGCACCTGATTTTGCTTTGCAATATTTATCCATTATTTATCTAATATGCTTACAAAAGATCACTCCTCATTCTTCTAAATTCCAAGCTTGAAAGATTTAATTTCTCAGCCAACATGTTAGACACTGAATCAATCTGGTGATTGTCGGACCAGAGGAACATGCGGAAGCAGGAAGAGTGACAACAGGAAGAAACTTAAGGAAGATTAATCAGAGGTTGTTGCTGCAAGAACTTGTCAGAAAAATTAAGGAAATTAATTTGTAATGAAAGAGAGCAAAATATAGAGTTGGGTGACCTTTCTAGTAACAACGTTTCACAATCATTGTTATCTCTGGAAGATTTCTGTCAAAGTCAAAGTAAACTGTATTATCAAAGTGTGTATATGTTACCATATACTACCTTGATTTTCATTTTCTTACAGGCATTTATTGAAAAATAAATATGGTAGAATTTATAAAAAATCTATACATCAGCAAAAGCTGACAAATAACCAATGTGCACAAAAAGGTAGATTGTGAAAATAATAGACAGTACTGTGCAAAAGTCTTAGACACATAGCTAAGGTACCCAAGACTTTTGCACACATGGAGTGGAGAACGAGTCTGTAAATCTGATGGGAGTAAAGGATGTTGGGAATGGTTGAGGTTGGTGTGCTTGGAGGAGTGGTGTGGAATAACCATGTAACCATATAACAATTATAGCACAGAAACAGGCCATCTCGGCCCTTCTAGTCCGTGCCGAACTCTTACTCTCACCTAGTCGCACCGACCTGCACTCAGCCCATAACCCTCCATTCCTTTCCTGTCCATATATCTATCCAATTTAACTTTAAATGACAGCATCGAACCTGCCTCAGCCACTTCTGCTGGAAGCTCGTTCCACACAGCTACCACTCTCTGAGTAAAGAAGTTCCCCCTCATAATGGAATAGGTAGCAGAGAAGGGGTGCTAGGGGTGGGGGTTGGCTCGGGTGCAGACACACCCAGTCCTGAGACACCAGGCTAGGTCATTTGATTCCAAACAATTGGTTTATTGATCATTACAAAATGTTTCTCTGATGCATCCAACTCCCTGCCTCCTTCCCATTCTCAGTCCACAATAGAGACCTGTATCAGAATCAGGTTTATCATCGCTCACATATGTCATGACTTTTTCTTTTGAGGCAGTAGTCCAGTTCGATACATTAAGTTACTAGGCATCACTAGTAAATGTGTCTAAGAATTTTGCACAATAGTGAAACTACTGAGAATCTAAGTTGTAGAGTCCTTGAATGTGAGTCTAGGTTGTAGAATCAGTTCAGAGTTGTGATGAGTGAACTTATACACGCGGTTCAGGAGGCTGGTGGTTGTTGGGTAATAACTGCTCCTGATCCTGGTTGTGTGGGACCTAAGGCATCTGCACCTCCTGCTTAACTGTTGTAGCAAGAAGTGAGCATGGCCTGGATAGTGGAGTCTTTGCTTCTTTCTTGTGGCAGCACCCCATGTAAATGTTCTTAATGGTAGGGTAGGATTTGCCTGTGACAGACTGGGCTGTATCCAATAATTTTTGTAGACTTTTCTGTAGTTATTTTATGTTGAATGGCCAGTGTTGATGATATGTAAACTGAATTAGCTGTTCTGTTTTTAATACCAGGAAGAATTGCCGAGTGAATGGTCAGATTGAGTTCTGCAAAAAGGGAGCTAAATGGGTGAAAGCGTGAAGTTAGTAGGGCAGTGACCGATTATGGTGAAACATTCACAGAGTTTATCCAGAGAATGAGAGAGGGCGGTATCTTGCAAAGCATTAAGGAATTGTGACCCCAAAGAGGACAAAGGCCGTTGTTGACACAATTAGCTGGGAATTCTCAATACTCGGAAGTCACAATATTGGAACTGAGTTGAAATGTAGGATAGAAATTGCATCAGGAATATGAGTAAAGCCTCAGAAAATAATGACACTGAACAAAATGGGACGAATTATCCAGGAACCAGTCAAACGTTTAATGGACCGAGCTTAGGAGGATGATGGCGCCTAATTGCGACTCCTTTGCTTGCAAGTTCAGAAACAGCTCTATTTCTATCTTTGATATCTCTTTTTTCCCTCTCAAGGTTCTTTTGAAGACCCTGACCTGGAGATACATGCTAACTTCGGGACCCGCTCTCAGGGCCTCACGACCAGCTGCTTTTCGATATGCCAAGGATGTGGCCTGGAAGACTAGCGCACCTCCAGGGTGCCGGATTTTCATGGCTCTGGAGGTGGGCAGATTCAAGGCCAGTGCCACCAACCGATATGTCGTGGGAGTACACTGGGGACAGAAAGCAACGAGCTGGCTGGGGCTGTGTGCCCAGAGACCCAAGTTCTTTGGGCACAGAGCTCAGAAAAACCGACTTAACACACTTTTAACACTATAAACCAGAGAGTTGTTTTGTTATGTCTCCCCTCTTGCTGTGAAATGGGGACACCTCTTTTTCCCTTATTAGGGAGAGAGAGAGCCTGTGGTGTGTTGAATACCAGGTGAACGAGTAGTCTTTGGAGTACTGCAAGTCTGTGTCTTTATTAATGCCTTGTTACACGTTTGAGTGTTCGGTGGGGGGTGCTGATGCTTTTTGCTGGTGGTGGCGGCCGTTGCTTTGCTACTGTTTATGCGTCGGGGGAGCTATGGAGATCTAACATTTAATTGTCATTCATTTTTTGGGGCACTCCTCTGTTTTCGTGGATGTTTGTGAAGAAAAAGAATATCAAGATGTATATTGTATACATTTCTTTGACAATATATGTACCTTTTGAAACCTATTGAAATGCTTTAAAGAGGAAGATATATTAGAGGCATTGAAGACACTCTTAGGCACATGTATCATGGAAAACAAATGGAAGGGTATGTAGAAGGGAAGGGTTAGATTGATCACAGAGAAAGTTAAAATATTGGCACAACACCATAGGCCGATGTGACTGTACTGTGCTGTAATGTTCTACACATGTTCTAAATATACAGATTTGGAAGATACACTGTCCATCTAAGAACACAGCAAACTGACAAATTAGTAAAACAGAAGGCAATGGGTAGCTGCTTAAATGAGAAATACAGGAGGCAGGAAGAATCCATAAGGACAAGTCAGTCAAGGTCAAAGTCATCTATTAAGCAAATAGTACTTGGCAACTGTAATGAAATGCCGGATGAAAGCTTGGGTGAAAATCTTTAATAATTCTGCATGTTTGAGCTCTTCAGAAAAATAAAAGCCGATAGAATCCAAGGGAGAATAACAACTTGGACTCAAAACTGATACAGTGGTGTGAAGCAAAGAGATAGTTTATGAATTCCTTCATGACAGGGAAGCTATTTCTAGTGGAGTTAGATTAGTCCATTGCTTTTTGCTGCACCTTTAAATGACTTGGTCAAATGCAAATAACACAATAAATAAGTCTGTAGGTAGAAGGATGGTAGGAAACAAGAACAGCTGATATCTCAGATATTTCAGATTCAGACTTATTATTCACATGTACATGGGATATATCGGAATCAGAAATATCTGAAGCCCATTGTCTGAAAACACGACACAGGCAGGAACCCTCATCTCAGTTAACAAGTACTTAGCTGTGTACTTAAAGAACTATAACTGCAGAGCTACAGAATCAGAAGGTGGAATTCAGCTACCAAACTTTTTAAATCAAAATTTAACAGAGAAAAGGATTGAGAGGGAAAATAAATTGCCATGATCAAACAGTGGAGCTGACTTGATGGGCGGAATGGCTTTTGGTCTTAATTGACTGCTAGGGACTCAGTCTCAGCAGAAAGCAGTTGATTGGGCAATCAAAAATTGAAAAGCTCTGACAAATAAAAGGAGGGGTAACTAAAGAGGAGCGGCCAGTGTTTGAGTGGCTCAGGGTAGGAGTGGAGCTTTGTGGCTTTGGCTCGAGACGCTTCGGCGAGCGGAGGCTGAGGACCAGCTTGCTCGCAGTGAGGTAAGGCTGGATAAGTTCCTTTAATTAACTTATTTAACTTAGGAGTAGTTAACGGAGGCAGTAGATAGGGCAGTCCAGTGCTACGATTGTAGGATGTGGGAATTCACAATTGTCTCTGATGACTACGCCTGCAAAAGGTGCATCCAGCTGCAGCTCCTGTTAAACCGAGTTAGGGAATTGGAGCCGGAGCTGGATGAACTTCCGATCATTCAGGAGGCAGAGGCCGTAATAGATCGGAGTTTCAGGGAGACAATCGCCCCTAAAAGTTAGGAGACAAGTAACTGGACAACTGTCAGGAGAGGGAAGGAGAATAGACAGAAAGAGCAGAGCACCCCTGTGGCCATTCCCATCAATAATAAGTACACCGTTTTGGATACTGCTGGTGGGGACGACCTACCAGGGACGAGTTGTAGTGGTTGCGTCTCTGGCACCGAGACTGGACCCTCAGCTCAGAAAGGAAGGAGGGAAAAGAGGAGAGCAGTAGTGAAAGGGGATTCGATAGTTAGGGGGACAGATAAGAAATTCTGTGGGAGAGATCGAGAATCCCCGATGGTCTGTTGCCTCCGGGTTCACGATATCTCGATCGAGTTCTCGGTATTCTCAGGAGAGAGGGTGAGCAGCCAGATGTCATGGTCCACATGGGAACCAATGACATTGATAGGAGTAGGGATGGAGTCCTGAAGAAGGAATATAGGGAGTTAGGAAAGAAGTTAAAAAGCAGGACCTCAAGGATGGTAATCTCAGGATTGCAGCCTATGCCACGAGACAGAGAGGGTTCCTACAGGAAGTTATGGCAGATGAATGTATGGCTGAAGAGTTGGTGCAGGGGGCAGGGGTTCAGATTTCTGGATCATTGGGATCTCTTCTGGGGAAGGTCTGACCTGTACAAAAAGGACGGGCTGCACCTGAACTGGAAAGGGACCAATATCCTGGCGGGCAGGTTTGCTAGAGCTGTTGGGGAGGGTTTAAACTAGTTTGTCAGGGGGGTGGGAATCAGAATGTGAGTGCAGAGATTGGGGTAGAAGGACAAGGGCATGATGCATGTGTTTTGAGTTGGTGAGGAAGGACAGGCAGGGGACAAAACATAAATGTACCCAGTTAGAGGGGTTGAAATGTGTCTATTTCAGTGCTATGAGTATAAGGAATAGAGGGGATGAACTTAGAGCATGGATCAGTACATGGAACTACAATGTTGTGGCCGTTACTGAAACATGGCTGAAGGAAGGGCAGGATTGGCTGATGGAGGTACTGGGGTTTAGGTGTTTTAAAAGGACTAGGATGGGAGGTAGAAAAGGGGGGGGGAGTAGCATTACTGGTCAGGGATAGTATCACGGCTATAAAAAGGGATGACACTGCAGGGGGAATGACCACTGAGTCGGTGTGGGTGGAAGTCAGAAATAGGAAGGGATCAATCACTGTGCTGAGAGTAGTCTATAGGCCCCCAAATAGCCCTCAGGACACCGAGGAGCAGATAAGCAGGCAGATTTTAGAATGGTGCAGGAAATACAGGGTTATAGTTATGGGTGATTTCAACTTCCCTCATATTGACTGGCACCTCCTGACTGCAAGGGGGATAGATGGGGCTGAATTTGTCAGGTATGTTCAAGAAGGATTCCTGACACAGTATGTGGACCGGCCGACGACAGGAGAGGCCATACCGGATCTAGTTCTGGGTAATGAACCTGGTCAGGTGGCAGACCTCTTGGTGGGGGAGCATTTTGGTGAGAGTGACCACAACTCCCCTAGGTTCAGCATAGCTATGGAAAAGGACAAAAACAGACAAAATGGGAAAGTGCTTAACTGGGGAAGGGCTAACTATGAAGGGATGAGGCAGGAACTAGCGAGAGTAAATTGGAAACAGATGTTCCAGGGTGAAAGCACGGAAGTAATGTGGAGGAAGTTTAGGAACCACTTGTGCTGGGTTCAGGATAGGTTTCTTCCACTGAGACAAGGAAAAAATGGTAGGAAAAGGGAACCCTGGCTGACAAAACACATGAGGCAACTCGTTAAGAGGGAGAAGGAAGCATATGTTAGATATAAGAAGCAGGAAGCAGGAGGGGCTCATGAGAAATATAGGGTAGCCTGGAAGGAGCTTAAGAAAAGACTTAGGAGAGCTCGAAGGGGGCAGGAGAAGGCCTTGGCATGTAGGATTAAGGGGAACCCCAAGGCATTCTATGTGGATGTGAAGAACAGAAGGATGATAAGAATGAAAGTGAGGCCGCTAAAGGATAAAGAAAGCAACATGTGCCTGGAGACGGAGGAGGTTGGGGAGGTCCTAAATGAATATTTTGCTTCAGTATTCACAAGTGAAAAGGACCTTGATCAGGGTGAGGTCGAAATAGAACAGACCTGTGTGCTGGACAATGTGGAGATTAAGGAAGAAGAAGTGTTGGATCTTCTTAAAAACATCAAGATTGATAAGTGCCCAGGGCCGGACGTGTTATACCCCAGGTTGCTGTGGGAAGTGAGAGAAGAGATCGCTGGAGCAGTAGCTATGTTCTTTGAATCCTCTTTGTCTGCAGGAGAGGTGTCAGAGGATTGGAGAATAGGAAATGTAATTCCCTTGTTTAAAAAAGTTAATAGGGAGAATCCTGGGAACTATAGACCGGTGAGTCTTACGTCGATGGTCTGCAAACTATTGGAAAGGGTTTGCAACTCTACAAATCTCTGGTGAGACCACACTTAGAGTATCATGTTCAGTCCTGGTCACCTCATTATAGGAAGGATGTGGAAGCTATGGAGAGGGTGCAGAGGTGATTGACCAGGATGTTGCCTGGATTGGAAAACAAGTCTTATGAGGCAAGGTTAGCAGAGCTGGGACTTTTCTCTTTGGAGCGTAGAAGGATGAGAGGGGACTTGATAGAGGTCTACAAGATTATGAGAGGCACAGATAGGGTGGATAGCCAGTACCTGTTTCCCAGGGCACAAATAGCAAACACCAGAGGGCATATGTACAAAGTTAAGGGAGGGAAGTTTAAGGGAGACATCAGGCGTAAGTTTTTTACACAGAGGGTTGTGGGTGCCTGGAATGACTTGCCATGGATGGTGGTGGAGGCTAAAAGATTAGGGGTATTTAAGAGCCTCTTGGACAGGCACATGGATGAAAGAAAAATAGAGGGTTATTGGGTAGTGTGGGTTTAGTGCGTTTTGTTTAAAGGAATATATGGGTCGGCACAACATCGAGGGCCAAAGGGCCTGTACTGTGCTGTAGTATTCCAGTGTCTAGTGTCTAGGACACAGCGAGCCTCCTAATGCATTTTTTAATGACTGAAGCACAAGACTGAGAAGCAAGGATTGATCCTTGGAGCAAACAATAAAGGGACACATTAATAATGCAATACTGCATAACTGGAAAATGAAATTCTGATCTACTCTGTAACCAAGGGTATTGTTTCTACGGTGCCTTGGTAAGTTTCATAACAGAACAAAGATATCTGTAAACATTAGTCAGATAATCTGATCCAGCAGGAATTATGAGCTGAGGAAAGGTTAGAATAAATGCCCCACAAGAAGTTCTAAGAAATTAATTTCCAGAAATAAATCTAATACCTAAAGGATCATAATGTTTGTGTTATTCTGAGTAAAAAGTATAAAGCAAAAATTACATGTCCCGAGGGCATTTTGTGGATTGGAAAACTCATCAGGTTGTACAGGCATTAATGTAACCAGCATCTCCTCCATTTTAACACGGATAGAGTTGACCGGAACACTTTGGATATTGTTCATGTAGCTAAATGAAGTAGAATGTTTCAGTGAGGGTACTTCTACTGAACTGCAGGCTGACTCCCACCCATTTCCCAATGATGTTCCTTCCTTGTCCTTCACCAAGTGCCTTGCTTCCTCCTCCCAGGTATGTGTTATACTCCAAGAAGAAACCTCCTGATGCACCAATACCTGGGAGAAAGTAATACCAGGGGGCATAATGCTAAAATAAGGGGCATAAATTTAAGGGGGGGGGGATATCAGAGGTAGTTTTTTTTTAACATGGAGAGTGGTGGGGTGGTGGTAGTGCCAGATAAATTAGGGCCATTTAAAAAATTCTTGGATAGGCCCATGGATGAAAGAAAACTGGAGGGAAATCTATACATTTATTTAGAGACACAGCATGGAGCAGCCCTTCCAGCAACCCACCTATTTAACCCTAGCCTAGTCACGGGACAATTTACAATGACCAATGGACCGACTAACCAGTACTTCCTTGGAATCTGAGAGGAAACCCATGCATTCACGAGGCGGACATACAAACTCCTTGCATATTACGTTAGAATTGAACTCCAAACTGTTAACCACTATGCTACCGTGTGGCCTGTGGCTGTGTAGGAGGGATGGGTTAGATTAACCTTGGAATAGGTTAAAGAGTCAGCACAACATCATGAGTTGAAGGGGCTATACATTGCTACACTGTTCTGTCTTCTAAGCACCACTTGTTGTAGAATTCAGCACTTTTTAAAATTAACAATATCCCTGTACCATTTAAATCAGTAACCAGTGGAGACCAGTCAATTGCTAACATCTAAGCAATTGATAATCTTTTCAAGTAGGATTTGGTAAAAATGTCCTTCATAACTTCTGAATGTATGTTTATCAATGGGATTTGGGAAACAGGGAGCAGACAGATTATTGATGTCTAATTTAACAGAGCTGGTTAGTCGGTTTCAATTTACCTTTACAAACTAAATGACATCATGTCTCTTCAGCTTGAACACCTATGGCCCACACAGACATCGAATACCCTCGTACCATTAACAATACAGTGGCAAGCAAACTCAATTCAGACAATTATTGTGCTTGTCCATATTGCTATCTGTATCTCACTTGGCATCCACAGTTTCAAAGTGCTGAATTCTGCAGCCCTGGATATTAATTAAGGTCATTGTTAAAATCAAGGAATGCTGATATCTGAACACAAGAGTTTCTGCAGATGCTGGAAATATCTTGTCTCTACTTCTTTCTCCTATTAGACTCCTCCTTCAGCCATTTACCTCCTTCACCTATTCCTTCCCAGCTTCTTACTTCAAACCCCTCCCCTACCAACCTATCTGTCCCCTCACCTGGTTTCACCTTTTATCTTCTAACTTGTACTCCTCCCACTCCCCCCATCCTTCTTTTACTGGCATCTGCCCCCATCCTTTCCAGTCCTGATGAAAGTCCTCAGACCAAAAACATCGGCTATTTATTCTCCTCCATAGATGCTGCCTGACCTGCAGAGTTCATCCATCTTTTTGTGTGTGTTGCTCAATGCTAATATCTGGCCGGATGCAGAGGACTATTGCAGTCTCTAAACATTACAGTACAATAAGAAGGATTTCTGAACAATTAGAATTATAATAAATGAATTAATTAATTATAATATGTGCCATGAAAACATCATGTTCCCCGCATTATATCTCATCTGGCAAATTCTTGCCCACTGCATATTTCTTTTCTTCATTATAGACCCATAAATCCTCCTCACAACTCGTCTGAAATCTCTTTTGGTTAACTTGGTTGCTATGCACTTGTTCACTTCAATGCATTTACTCTAGATTGTATATGGATGAGGTTCCAGCTCTGACCTTCTTGGGATTACACTTATACAGCTCGTCAAATGATCCATCATCCTCATTCTATTTTAATTATTGGTTAACCCATCCTCTAGCTTTACCAAAAATTCCTTGCAATATGATTGGTTCTTAACTTGTGCCATATTTTTCTCATATGGCATACAAATAGATGTCTTTAGAAATCCAAACATATTGCATTTTCTGATTCCATTTTGTCTTCCTTACTGGTAGTATGAGCAGAAAGATGAGCACGCACACTAAAAACAGAATACTGCAGTGCTACATTTATTCTATCCTGACTTATGGAAGTGAATGCTGGACCATTTCTCCTGCAATGGAAAAGAGACCAGAAGCAGCTGAATTATGGTTCCACAGGAGAATGTTAAGAACATCATGGACCACACACACACATCAAATGAAGAAGTTCTCAGAAGAGCCCAAGCAGTTCGATCACTCATACCAACAATAAGAGAAAGACAACTCAGATTCCTAGGACACATCATGTGGAAAGATGAACTAGAAAAACTCATACTCTCTGGAAAGGTTGAGGGGAATAAACCTAGAGGAAGACCTCGGCTTATGTACATCAAAAGCATAGCCAGGTGGTTACACATTGAGGAAAGTGTAGATCTATATGGAAAACCATGGTCACCAAAGTCTGCATCGGATATGGTACCTAGACAGACAGACTGGTAATATCTTCAATGAACTCTAATAAATTTAACAAATGTGATTTCCATTTCAGAAGTTTATGTTGAGGTGTTATCAGCCTTACTGCTTGGGGAAAGTAATTGTCTTTGAATCTGGTGGCCTCCTTCCTAATGCCAGTGAGACAGATAGTCCATGAGCTGGGCGGTAGAATCCTTCGTGATGTTATGTTCTCTTTTACAGCACCTTACCATTGTAGAACCTTACTGCCTGCTTGAGTGTAGTCTTAACTAATCAATAAAAGCAAAAAAAAACAAGCCACATCTGAAGATCAGCTTATTTGGATGCTCTCTACTGTGTATCTGTAGATTGACTGCCACAACCACGGATTTGGCAGCACAGTAGATACGGTAATTCTGCTCGAGAATATGCACGTGTCAGCTCATTATTATTTCGTTGTGATAGTATTTAACTTCATTCACTCCATCGTAGTGTTTGTCGAGACTTGGACACAACAAAGCTTTTCTGCCTGTCTGCATCCTGCCTTGCCTGAGAAATTGGACTGTCGAGTCAACTGACTCTGAAGACTAGCGGTAATCATTTTATTCTTAGTTGTTCTTCTCAGCCGCTTTGTTTTCCATTTGTGAGTTTTAGTTAACGGCCCTGTTTGGCCTAATGTTTATTGTATTCTTTTTCCTTTAATACTGTTTGCATTTTAGTCTGTGAACTATTGACCTGCTTCAGTGTCTGTCACTCCACACTTGGGCCATATCCGAACCTGGGGTGACACTGGCATGTGAATAGATGTGCAGAATCCAGCTCTCTTCAGCCTCCTCAGAAAGTATAGGTGAGCTTTGCTGATTGTGTAGGGTGTGTTCTAGGACCATGAGAGATTGTGTGAGATGTGCAAGATGTGTAGGATATAAGTTAAATAGTTGTCGAAATCAGTTTTAGTTTCTGTAAAAAAAAGAGATCAACTCTTCTGGTCACAAAAGAGAAAATCTGCAGAGGCTGGAAATCCGAGCTTTTCTGACGACATGAACTTCAGTTCTAATAAAAAAAACTGGATTATCCTTAAAAAAATCTTGGATCATTTCTATAAGTTAGTTGACATGACACAGGTGGAACAAATACAGCACTCTGCAAAAGCCTTAGGCACATGTAAAAAAATCTGTAAAGTGAAGATGCTTTCATAAATAATGAAATGAAAAGTTTCTAAATATCCAAGAATTTACTATAAAAGGCAGTAAATAGTAAAACAAAATTAAATCGAATGGATCTTTGGTGTGACCACCCTTTGCTATTAAAACTGCAACAATAATCTTAGGTACAGTTTAATAAGAAAATTGGATGGTAGGTTGTTCCAAGCATCTTGGAGAACTTGCCACAGTTCTGTTGCAGATTTTGGCTGCCTTGCTTAATTCTGTCTCTCCAGGTATTTCCAGACAGCCTCAATGATGTTGCAATCAGGGCTCCGTGAACAATCTGAAACCGTATAAAAAAATCTAGGGGTCCAAGAGTTTTGCACAGTACTGCGCAGTACTGTATTTGTTTTATTTGTTAACAAAACCTGTCAAGAAAGAATATGTGGAAGTGGAAGCATATCATACATTTTAATACAATTATCAATAAAACAAACAGTAGTGCTTGCATCAAAACAACAATGGAATGCAAACTAGAATAAATTATGCAAACACATTTTGATCATTTGCGAATGTCCTTTGTGTGACATTACTACTCAAAAATATCAGTCACATTTAAAAAGTATCTGCATGAACACTTGATGCAACATAACCCTCAACACCACAGGCCAAGATCCAGAAGTGAATCAACTGACTAGTTGTCTTTCGGTCAGCGTGAAACACGGCCAAAATTGATTCTTTCTATTCTATAAATTTTTAATTCTATAGGATACAGATGCATTAGGAAAGATTTGAAGAAATGTGAGAGACATTGAAACACTTTTTTTTAAAAAGGTGATATAAGTAGAAAGTGGTATTAAGCTAGGAGAAGGCTAGTTCAGAGTATATATACATGCAATGATTAATTGAGACAAGTGGTCCATTTCTCTGGAACACAACGAAACATCAGAGACCATTACGCAGAAAAAAAACTATAGAGTTATAAACACAAGAGATTCTGCAGGTGCTGGAAATCCCAAACAACACACAGAAAACGCTGGAGGAATTCAGCAGTTCAGGCAGCGTTTATGGAGGGGAATAAACAGTTGACGTCTCAGTTTGAGAACCTTCGTCAAGACCCATTCTGCTTCAGAAGGAACCTGTGTGGTCAGTCAGCTTTTCGTATTGGTGATAATTAAAACCTACAGGTTACTTCAGCATATTTAGGTAAGTGAGCAGCAGGGCTTTGCAGAATAGGAAGGTAAGGCTTGAGCCCATGGTCATCTGCATTAATTGGTTGCAGCTAGTGTGGACAGCAGGCTGCTACAAATGGCATCAACATGCACACAGCTGGAGCTGAAGACCAGAAATCCTACTAGATCATGTTCCGATACGGGCACAACTCTGCCGTCGAGGACATCTTCAAATGGTGGTACCTCAAGAAGATGACATCCATCAAGAAGGACCCTCACCATCTGGAACATACCCTTTTCTCATTACTACCATCAGGAGCCTGAAGACTCACACTCAATATTTTAGGAACAGCTTCTTCCCCTCCACTATCAAATTTCTGATCACCTCATGAACACTACCTCGCTATCCCCTTTTGCAAGATTTACTGGTTTATTACAACTTACAGCGATTTTATGTCTTGTAGCGTACTATTGCCACAGAACAACAGTTTTTATGGCATACATATGCCAGTGATAATACATTCGATTCTGATTCTGCCTCAGGAGGAAGTAGCTGAAAAGGTCATTACCAGTGTCAAAAAAAAGACAAAATGTCTTCCCTATTCACTGCCGCTTGGTAGGAAGATAATGGTGAGGTCTGTACCTGAAAGTTGTAGCTCCATGTTGCTGTTTATGAGGGTGGCATTGACTCTGCCCGAGGAAGTGTTATAACTCGTGACTGTCAATGTCATGGGCTGCTTCTTTCCTTTGTAATTATAAGATCCCTTCCAAATATAGTACGGAGCAAAGACATCATCTGGAACTGAAAATTACAAATATTTTGGTAATGTATCAGAAAATATAAAATGTTAAAATGCACGATGAAAGATATGGGAATGAAACCGGATGGGGCACATGGGGAAAAGAACAAGTAGAATCAACAATTACACAATATAAAATATTCACTTCACTGGACTTTGTTCAGAATATCAAACTAATTTGTGGTGTGCTGCTACCTATCCGCCTTCCCTACACATGTTGAACTCCCTCACCATTTTATACAATTCTTTGTGGTATGACTACTTGGCACAGACTAGATGGGCCAAAGAGCCTGATTTTGTGCTGTAGCGTTCTATCATATGTAGAATAAATATGTTTTTTCAAAGCTTTTTATACCAAATCTTGTGCATATTAGTGCAAAAGAAAAAAACACACAACTTTCCACTTTTGAAACAAAGTATTGTATATTATGGTATTGGGGCTAAAATCTTAGACTTTGTGTTTGTGTGTGTGTGCGTGCATATGTGTGTGTGTGTGTGTGTGTGTGTGTGTGTGTGCGTGCATGCGTGTATGCGTGTATGTGTGTGTGTGTGTGTGTGTGTGTTTGTGTGTATGTGTGTTTGTGTGTGCGTGCATGTGTGTGTGTGTGTGTGTGTGTGCCTGTGTGTGTGTGCGTGTGTGTGCGTGTGTGTGTGTGTGTGTGTGTGAAGTAACATTTCAATACAATGTCCTTTAATGAACCATGGATAATGTGGCTTCTGCAAATAATACTGGCAATTAGGCACTAAATTACACAGATCTGCAATGGTTTTTCACAGTTATTGAGGACAGGATTGAGAATGACCACATTAATTTCATTAGACTCTTCTAACTGGATAAAAGTAGTTCTTTATCATATTACTTAAGATTAGATGTTCAATTCAATAATTCATTTACTTTAACACAGTAATCTATGTACTTTCCACATCTAAAAATACTTTAATTCTAAATTCCATAAAAAATTGATTTCAATAAAGAAAATGTGAATTTGAGTTACAAGTATGAGGGCTGTTAATTAAGTTCTGTCTTCAGGAATCTCCCTAAATCAACAAATCATAGATATTACAGGGATGCACCCAAATGGTGGGTCTTCTTGTCAAGGAATCTACTTTGCCCTTTAATGAGCTCCTATCTTCTTTGTTAAGTATAGTCTTATGCCCTCAATATTCCTCGAGGATCGTATTTGCCTATACTTGTCGATAGGCTTTCTTTATTTTGAATGAAACACACTGTATAATTTAGGATAGTGTGCTGTGCCCTGTCTTTAAATTTCAGAAATTGCAGCGGTCAAGCACAATATGCTGTTGCTGTACACTAGGGTGCTTAAAAGGTCGAGCCGAGATGGATTTTAAATCAATTAACAATTAAATAATTTGATACCGAAACTAAATACAGAAGACCCGAGAAATCACCTGTTGTTGATGTCTCACGAGGCAGCTGAATATGTTAACTTTTATTGAAATCAACCTACCGCTTAGTTTGGGGCTTGGCGTTCCAATTGAAGGTCTGTTGCTTTTCTCCGATTTCTTTGAACCAGCTATGAAAATAACAAAAAAAGTATGAAGTGACAGAAACATTCATACATTTATCAACACATTCCATGGAAGATCACCAGTTTGTTCATTCATACTTTAGCAGGAGATCAAAGGGATCCGAGTGAAGCTGGGCAAGCGTCTACATCAGAAGTTATTTCGGATTTTCTCCTAAGTTAGAGAAGATAACTGTGAAAAACACACAGAAATGTAGATGTCCCACTCAAATAACATGATCTAGCCACTTCTGGTTTTCTCGTGAGAAGATGCCTTCATGTCACTCTTGAGAAAAGGTAGGGAAGTACAAGATGATGACTCTAGTGTAAAAGATCACCCTTGTGGCTGGTGAAGTCCTACACATTGTACTAGATTATACATCGATATAAGGGCAGGCAGAAAGTCAAAACTCTGTTGCCATATGAAGGAGGTGCATTCAATTAAAAAGTAAAAATAGATGCAATATATGGTACCTAGTAGCATCGCTATCTACAGTACTATGCAAAGGTCTCGGGCACATACATATAGCCAGTCTGCCTAAGACTTTTGCACAGTACTGAAGTAATTTTATGTATTGCACTGTACTGGTGCCGTAAAAAAGAATAAATTTCATGACATAGGTGAGTGACGATAAACTTGATTCTGATATGGGTCTCTATTGCGGAAGGAAGGAAAGTGGGAAGGGGGCAAGGCGAGAGGAGAAGCATGTTTGGGAAAAGGGGAAGGGAGAGGGGAGGGGTCAGAAAGCAGCAGAGAGACATTCTGTAAATGTCTGTAAATTCTGTAAAACAATAAACCAATTGTTTGGAATCAGATTATCTTGCCTGGTGTCTCAGCGCAGAAACGACTGCACCCGCACCATTTCCATCAGTCCCACCCCTGCATTCCACCTGTCCCATCTCTCCCACCACTGCCATTTCACCTGTCCCACACCTCTCCCACCCTTGCATTCCACCTGTCCTATTCCTCTCCCACCCTTGCATTCCACCTGTCCTATACCTCTCCCACCCCTGCATTCCACCTGTCCCACACCTCTTCCATCCCTGCATTCCAGCTGTCCCACACCTTTCCCACCCCTGCATTCCACCTGTCCTATACCTCTCCCACCCCTGCATTCCACCTGTCCCACACCTCTCCCACCCCTGCATTCCACCTGTCCCACACCTCTCCCACCCCTGCATTCCACCTGTCCTATACCTCTCTCACCCCTGCATTCCACCTGTCCTATACCTCTCTCACCCCTGCATTCCACCTGCCCACCTCTCCCACCCCTGCATTCCACCTGTCCCACACCTCTCCCACTCCTGCAATCCACCTGTCCCACACCTCTCCCACTCCTGCATTCCACCTGTCCCACACCTCTCCCACCCTTGCCATTCCCATGATCCTTCACTCCTGCCAGAGTTACAGACTTGCTCTCTGTTCCACGTTGAGAAATACAGTACTGTGCAAAAGTCTTCGGCAACACCCGAGCTATACTGTATACACGGGCCTAAGACTTTAGCACAGTACTCTACACTATCCCAAGTTATGCCAATCTTCAGTTTACCCCAGGTCAGACTCCTTAGTACTATATTTACTTAGCACTTGCTCCAACTCATTGCAGCTCCTCTTTAGGAGCTGATTGCGTAGTGTTAACTTCAGCTTACCACATGCAATATCAACCCACGCTGATGCATCCAGCCAATTAATAGTATTGCCATGATCATTGGAGTTATAATAGAGGGTAGGCACCAATGCTCATAGTGTTGCCTGTATCACAAACAAAGGACAGGGTCTAATGCAGGACAAGTCCTGCTGCTCCCATTTACTGAAGTTGACGGTCAATCCTATGATGCCGCTACTAATCAAGAAACTATCAAACTACATTTTAAACGTACCAAATAACTTGGCCTCCACTGCCGTCTGTGGCAATGAATTCCACAGATTCACCACACTCTGGTTATATAAATTCCTCCTCATCTCTGTTCTAAATGTTTATTGTGTTTTCTATCCTATGAACTGTCATTCTTGTTATTTCCTTGGTGCTGAGCAACTGCTTTTTGTACCAAGGATGCCCTTTCTTCAAATTTGCTTTAGTATTATATGTAAGAATATACTTAGCTTTTAAAGAGACTAAAATTTTCCGATGGGACTTAATATCCTATGATTTTTTTTCTCTAAAAGCATAAAAGAAGAAATGAAGTGGCAATTTGGAGCATAACACAAACACTAACACAATGTAACAGCAATTATCTCTTCTTGAATTGAATCTGTATGGAACATCGAAAGGTGTGTTACTCAATAAAAGCTTTAAACTTCCTGCGCTCAATTGGTCACAGAAAACAAGTCTTTTCAAAATCATTTGTACCTTGACAGATGGGTGCCTTTCCTGTCCAGGTCCCATCAGATCTGCAGGCCCTGTGTTCTGATCCTCCAGCTAAATAGAATCCAGGCTGACAGGTGTACAATAGGACGTAACCCAGTGATGGAAGATCCATCCCAACCACATTGGTATGAGCTGGAGTCTCTGGTTGTTTGCAGTTGTGTGCTGCAGAAAAGAAGACTGTCTTTGAGCAAGGAATGGAACAGCAAAATGTCTCAGTTATAATGCTTATAGATAGTGGTTCAAAACGCACTGGGTGTAGCTGGCTGACCGTTCCCTGGTAATTAAGCCACACATGGCTAGACCTGTTCGTGCATGACAATTGGACCTGGTGGAAGCCTGATTGATGACAGTGGAAAATGTCTGCCTGAAGAATGCATGTGGCTACATATTTTAGCTTATTCTCCCATTCCCATTTTGATAGGTTTGTACATGGTCTCCCCTACTATAAATGATGAACATACTTATATTCTGTCTGGGTAGTCTTAAACCATTTTCTCTAACTTCCATTAATTTCTCCCCCCTTCCTCCCTTCCTTTCTCCAGTCCCCACTCTGATTTCCCTCTTACCCTTTCTCTTCTCCGCATCTGCCCATCACCTCACTCTGGTTACACTCCCTCTTCCCGTTCTTCCATGCCCTCTTCTAGTAGATTTCTCCATCTTCAGCCCTTTACCTCTTCCACTTATCACCTCCCAACTTCTTTCTTCATCAAACCTCCCCTGCCCACCCACCTTTCCCCTCACCTGGTCTCACCAATCACCTACCATCTTGTATCATCTATTTCCCCCTCCCCCCCAACCCCCACCTTCTTATGCTGGCTTCTGCCCCCTTCCTTTCCAGACTTGATGCAGGGAATTGGCCTGGAAACATTGACTGGTTATTCCCCTCCATAGAAGTTCCTCCCTCCTTTCGTGTGTGTCACTCTTGATATTCAGCATCTGCAGAATCTCTTGTGACTTTGATTTTAAATTCTTCTTAGTTTAAATGCTTTCATTTATTTTCAGTGTTTCAATGTGCCTTTAATTACCCACTTTTAATGTCAACAATTTAATCAACTTAAGTTGTTAATGCCATTTTTATCAGTTTTTAAATGTCTCCTGCTGGCCCACTCGTTGCTGAGACCTCACTTCACCTTACCATCTTACTGTGAAGTTGGCCCTCCACAAGCAGAGCAGACAAGAGTATGGATTCTGTCCTCCTCCTATTAGATTCCCCCTTCTCCAACCCTGTATCTCTTTCGCCAATCAACTTCCTTGCTCTTTACTTCATCCCTCCCTCTATCACCTGTCACCTGCTGTTTCTCCTGCCTTTGAAATCTTGTCCTCATCTTTTTTTCCCCAGTCCTGCTGAAGGGCCTTGGCCTGAAATATCGACTATACTCTTTTCCATAGATGCTGCCTGGCCTGCTGAGTTCCTCCAGCATTTTGTTTGTGTTGTTCAGACAAGAGCAGACATGTGGCAGGGACAGGAGGCAATTTTGGCCTAGTTAGTACTGTTTCAGCAACTTACATCCATGCACTGGAGTGTACACTGTCTCCAAGTAAATTATTGAATACACACTCAGTGGCCACTTTATTAGGTACACCTGTACACCTGCCTGTCAGTACAAATACCTAAATGGCCGTTTATGTGGCAGTATCTCAATGCATAAAAGCATGGAGACATGGTCAAGAGGTTCAGTTAATAAGATAGGTCAGAAAAAAAGGCCTGACTGGTTCAAGCTGACAGGAGAGTGACAACAACTCATGTAACCATGCATTACAACAGCGGTGTGCAGAAGAGCATTTCTGAATGCACAAGACATTGAATCTTGAAGTGAAAGGGCTACAGCAGCAGAGGACCATGAAAATACACTCAGTTGAAACTTTATTAGGTATAAATAGATGGTGTGTTTGGCTAAAGGAATATAATTCCGGTAGAGGTGTCTTCTGCTGTAGACTAACATCCAACATTCAGCTGAAAATAAAAAGCAAATTTCTCTTCCCAGAAACAAATGTGAGAAATAAACAATATTTGGAAGAACATAAAATCTGAAAATACTCAGCAACATGTATGGAGAAACAGAAATTAGGTAGTCACTCCTTCCCAGGAGTGTAAGATACTAAAGGCAGTCAACATGAAGAAAGAAACTAAACATGACTTATGACGTTAAGGAACATTCCATTCAGGACTTTGTACTCAGGATCACTCTCTAATATCTGCAAGAACTCCAACATGACACAACTCACAATACCTTTCCTTTCTCAGCTATATTCAAAAGGGACAATTCACTCTACGGAACCCTACGTTAATCTTTGTCCAGTCATGGCCCCCTCTGGTTTTCTCCTCTGGCCTCTGAGTTCCAATCTTCCTGCTCCCTTCCCTAAGCACCACCCTATGAGGAACATTCCTATCCTTTCAAAGTACAACCTCCAGTCACTATCCAGGAGCCTCAATATTACCAAAAGATGAAGTGATGAATTAGCCTTCAACCTTGTTGCAGAGTAGTCACTGTACACAGTGTATTCTTCTCAATATGGAGGAGAAATATGATACAGCTTTGACAATCAGGTGTTTCCAGTCATCTTGTACACTGCATTTCTCTTCCACCAACCAGAAAATGGAGAATGCCATTCTATTGTTCAAGAAGTGTAGCAAGAAAAAGCCATGGAATCAGTGGTGGGCAGGTTACTAGAAAGAATTATAAGGGGCAGGATCTATCAACATTTGGATAGACAAAGTCTGATTGTCAAGGCTATATTTGTGGGAAGTCATGTTTGACAAATATTTAGACTTTCTTTGAAGAAGTAACCTAATAGGGTGGATGAGAGTAGTATAGTAGATGCTGCTGGCTTGAACATTTGTTAGATCATCCTGAGATTTTCATGCACAACAATCTCTAGAATTTACAGAAAATTGTGCACAAAAATCATCCGATAAGCAGCAGTTCTGCGGGCCCTGTTAATGAGATAGGCCAAAAAGGAATGGTCAGATTGGTTTGAGCTGACAGGGAGTCAACAGTAATTCAAGTAACTACAGTGGTGTGCAGAAAAGCATCTCTGACTGCACAACACATCGATCCTTACAGTGGATGAGCTGCAGCAACAGAAGACGACAAATGTATGTTCAGTGATCATTCCTGTACCGAATAAAGTGGCCATTGATGAGGCCACACTTGAAGTACTGAGTACAGTTTTGGTCAACTGTTATTGTATAGCAAACATTCTGTTAAACAGGAAGGAGTTCAGAAAAGATCTAAGGATTTTGTTAGGACAGGAGGGCCTGCGTTACAGGGAGAAGCTGACCAGGCGAGGTCTTTATTTCTTGGAATGCAGGAGAATGAACAGCAACCTTATAGAAGAGTTTATATTTATAGAAGTCTTTGATAAAATGGATGGTCAGTGTTTTCTGCAGAGCAGTGGAGTCTAGAACTAGGAGGCACAGATTTTGGAAAATTTAAAAAGAACCTGAGGGGCAACCTCTTCATGTAGAGGGTGGTGTGTATATGGAATGAGTAGCCAGAGGAGGTGGTTGAGGCAAATACCTCATTTAAGAAGCATGTATGTACTTGGAGGGGCAGTGTTAGGATGTACTCTGGAGATATGGTATATAGCAAATATTAATTTCAACCACAAACAGCCTTCAGTCCTGAACTTGGATTGTAGATTAAATTTTAAATGTAGCCCAGAACAATGGCATTCTTGGAACTGAAGACTGGAGTCGACTGCAAACAAAAGAACACTCCATTTGACCTCAGATGCCGGCATATGCATGAATGCAGCCCATAGAAAGTGGGGACTAACATACGTTTCGGGTGTCAGTATGAAGATCGAGGTGTTTGAAAATTACATGTAATTTAAAGGAAGCATTGTAGATACATTGTAACTATAGAATTATCCAGCTGTTACCTTTGCTCTTTAGTGTATAAAAATGCCACGTAATATTGAATCAGCAGGCCTCTTCTTCCAAGAGTGCCTCTGGTATTATTCCTGCTTTTTTGGTTGGAAAAAAAGATCTTTACATCCACCAGCTTCAGTGTCTCTCCAGTGACTTTGTTCACAGTCACAATAAACAGGCCTTGGAGGGTTTGGGCTGAACGCAGGAAACTGGGACTAACCAGTTAAGTGGAGGGACATCATGGTCGGCATAGACTCATTGGGTTGTATTGTTCTATGACTCCATAAAAATGGTGGGTTGAGGCCATAGAATAACAGCACTATGTAAAAAGCTAAACCTTGCTCAAACACCTTTCATTATCTACTGTGTAAAACAAATCTTGGATAAAAGAAAATGCACAAATCTGGTCTAACTTTTTAAAATGTGTAACTCTAAACTAGACCAATTTTCAGGGCCAAGAAGCCAGGTAATGAGGGAAGTTAGCACTGCTAGGTAAAGGCAAGTTTTGTTAGATCACTTCCCAAGGGCTAGTGTCAGAATAAGAAAACATTCCTGGTAATATATTCAGAATTGATTTCTGTATGTTTTATATTGAGTCTAAAATGGATTAACAATACATTATTCAGTTAAATTGAACACAGTATCATTTATAAATAATAAAACCATTTTTTAAATGAATGAAATTGACTTGCAGTGGACACAAAGAAATGTTGCCATAAGACATCACCTGAATTTTGCTTTGTTATCCATCTCTATTTTAAAGTTTTGCTTTAGTTTACGTACGTATGCATTCAGGTTGAATTCCACTCCAAGTGAGATCGGAAAGGCAAATTCGAGTGGTAGATCCTTGTAGTAAATGCCCTTTCTTGCAGTGAAATAGGATTACACTTCCCACCTGCAAAAAGAAAGCAAGGAATGTTGAAGAACTGAAATCAGTTATTGCAATGTCACTATTATAACCTGGGAGCAATATTAGAACAGGGTATTACAGATTGTGGTGAGAGATCCATTTGAAAAATTCAAAATCATGACTCCTCCTGAAAACTGACATTTAGGGAATGGATACAACACAATCAATTGAATAGAGTGTCCAGAATCATATGACATAGATGGCAGTTTTCATCTGGCATACACTCAGTAACCACTTTATGAGGTACACCTGTAAGTTAGTGCAGATATCTAACCAGCCAATCACGTAGCAGTAACTCAATGCGTAAAAGCATGCAGACATGGTCAAGAGGTTCAGTTGTTCAGACCAAAACATCAGAATGTGGAAGAAAAGTGACCTAAGTGTCTTTTTGACCGGAGAATAATTGTTGGTGCCATACAGTGTGGCTTGAGTATCTCAGGAACTGCTGATCTTCTGGGATTTTCACACACAATGCTCTTTAGAGTTCGGAGAGAATAGTGCAAGAAACAAAAAAAACACATCCAGTGAGCAGTTCTGATGACAAAAATGCCTTGTTAATGAGAGAGGTCAGAGGAGAACGGCCAGACTGGTTCAAATTGACAGGAAGGTGACAGTAACTCAATTAACTACATATTACAACAGTGGCGTGATCTCTAAATGCGCAACATATTGTACCTCAAAGTGGAGGACGACAGCAGCGGAAGGCTATGTACACACATTCAGTGCCTACTTTTTTAGGTACAAGAGGTGCATAATAAAGTGGCCACTGAATATGAGTCACTTTGAATCTTGGCACAAGATTCATTCAGTAATTTAAGGCTTTGTGTTATCCATTAGGTGTTCTGTACATTTTTCACTTTAAGAGCGAGAAGCCATAATTCACACTGACCTTACATGATGAGTAATGGAGAAGTGATAGAAACAGATTAAAGAAAAGGCCAAGAATATATCCTGAACTTGAAGGATTCTGGTAGTTACAACAGGTTTTGGCAGCATTGTGCTTTATTCTACAAAAATGTAAAAGTTGGAGCTTCATTTTAAAATGCATTTAAAATAATGGATTTAGGTTTCAGCAGAATGAGGAAAGGTTGGCTGTGAAGAATGAAAGGCTTTAAATGTAGATTGCAAAGGTGAGGTGAGGTTAGCTGTCAGATTCCTTTTCTTTATGTGGAGGACCAGCAAACACTTGCAACCTTAATAAAAAAAACTGTGTGTTCTTTTATTTTCTTGATATCCCTCCATTGAAAAGAGTTATTCTGAATACTAACAATTACATTGAGTTTTGTGTGTATTCAGACAGAGGAATGAATTTCCTAAAGGTCCCCTGCTTGGCTCAGCTCAGGGCCTGCTGCGAACTCTGTCAGTACTTCTGGATTGCTAGAATTATTATCATGAAGGCAATTGAATCATAATAGAATGTTGAACAACAAATTATCTCATAATCAGTATAGAAAACACTAGAACATAAACATCCATCGTCTTTTGATTAATTTATAAATTGTTTATATTATTATTGAAAGATCTATTCTGTTTCAGTCAGAAATATTTTAATCCTGTGACATAAGCACTAAGCACTATTCATTGAGATAAATGAGGTTACAGTGACCTCCCAGCTGTTTTGAATTGACTGATAGGAATGGAGAATATTAGACGGCATGATTCCTTGTTCGACTTTTCATTCTTACAATTATGAACACATCAGCAACAGAATTTTAAAATCACAGTTGGATCCTGATCATAATGATATGGAGTGTGTGGAAACATCTGTAACCTTGAAGTCTTTACAAATTTATAACTTTTGTAAAATGTAATGTGACAAAATGGAACCTATGTGATCCCAGAATGCTTTACTGTTTTGGATGGAGCTTACAAGAAGTGTATGTGTTATATAGCAGTGTGTTTATGGCAGGGTGTTTATGACAACAGAGAAAAACAGGACACAGCTGGGGGGGTAGGGGTGGAGGGAGGTGGTGGAGAAACCTCAAAAGACAAATGGATAGATGTAGATAAGGAAAGAATGCATTTATGGGATGGAAAAACCTGTAAGTCATGATGTTGATGAAGATAGGCAGAGGAATGGCATGGCTCTGCTGGTAAAGAATGGCATTAAATCAGTAGAAAGATGTGTCAGAGGATCAGAAGATGTTCAATCCTTGTGGGTTGAATTGAGGGTAACAGGGTAATCGAACCCTTCTGGCAATTATGTACAGGCGTCCCAACAGTAGCTAGGATGTGGACCACAGACTACAACAGGAAACAGAAAAGGCATGTCAGAAGGGCAATGTTATGATAGCCATGGGAGATTTTAACATGCACATCAACTGGGAAAATCAGGTTGGCAACGGAGCTCAAGAGAGAGAGTTTGTTGAATGCTTATGAGATGGCTTTTTAGAGCAGTTTGTCATTGAGCCTACTAGGGGATCAGCTACACCAGATTGGGAGTTATGTAATGAACTGAGGGTGCTTAAGGTAAAAGAACCCTTAGGAGACAGTGATCACAATATGATTGAGTTCAACTTGAAAGTTAAGAGGGAGAAAGTAAAGTCTGAGGTAGCAGTATTTCAGTGGAGTAAAGGAAATCACAGTGGTATCAGAAAGTAGTTGTCTAAAGTAACTTGGAAGGAGATGCTGGCAGGAATGACAGAAGAGCAGAAATGGCGCAAATTTCTGGGAAAAATGAGGAAGGTGCAGTACGGATATATTCCAAGAACAACGAAATATGGAAATGGCAAAATAGTGCAACAGTGGCTGACAAAAGAAGTCAAAGCTAATGTAAAAACAAAAGTGAGGGCTTGCAACAAAGCCAAAACTAGTGGGAAGACAGAGGATTGAGGAGCTCTTAAAAACCTACAGAGAGCAACTAAAAGAATCACTGGGTGGAAAAGATGAAATATGAAAGCAAGCTAGCAAACAACGTCAAAGTGGATAGAAAAAGCTTTCTTCAAGCATGTAAAACCTAAAAGAGACATAAAAGTGCATATAGGACTACGAGAAAATGAGGCAGGAGAAATAATAACGGAGGACAAGGAGAAGGCAGATGAACAAAATGAGCGTTTTGCATCAGTCTTCACTGTGGAAGACACTAGCAGTGTGCCAGATGTTGAAGGGTGCAAGGGAAGAGAAGTGGGTGCAGTTACTATTACAAGGGAGAAGGTGCTTCAGAAGCTGAAAGACCTAAAGTACATAAGTCACCAGGACCAGATGAACTGCACCCTAGGTTTCTGAAAGAGGTAGCAGTAGAAATTGTGGAGGCATTAATAATGATCTTTCAAAAATCATTGGACTCTGGCATGTTGCCCGAGGACTGGAAAATTGCAAATGTCACTCCACTCTTTAAGAAAGGAGGAAGGCAGCAGAAAGGAAATTATAGACCAGTTAGCCTGACCTCAGTAGTTGGAAAGATGTTGGAGTCAATTGTTAAGGATGAGGTGATGGAGTACTTGGTGACACCGGACAAGATAGTACAAAGTCAGCATGGTTTCCTTAAGGAAAATTGTTGCCTGATGAACCTGTTGGAATTTTTTGAGGAGATTACAAGTAGGATAGATAAAGGGGATGCAGTGGATGTTGTATATTTGGACTTTCAGAAGGCCCTTGACAAGGTGCCACATATGAGGCTGCTTACCAAATTAAAAACACATGGTAGTACAGGAAAGTTATAGGTACAGTTAGAGCATTGGTAGGAGGCAGCGAGTGGGAATAAAAGGATCCTTTTCTGTTTGGCTGCCAGTGACTAGTGGTTTTCCACAGGGGTCGGTGTTGGCATTGCTTCTTTTTATGCTGTATATAAATGACTTAGATGATGGAATAGATGGCTCGGTTGCCAAGTTTGAAGATGACTGTTTGGGGTCCAGAATAGTAGTGATGGAGGAGGTGCAGGGGCATGTGTAGCACTTGTTCCACTTACAAGGATAAGTGCCAGGATGGAGATCAGTGTGGGAAACATCAATACAGACCCCGTTAATTCTACTAGTGGAGAAAAAAAAGACATGAAAAAAAAATTACATTTCTAGAATGACAAGCACAGTGAATAATGAAATGATGATAGCAGAACCCTTAATTTAAGACTTTTGCAGATGGCAAATAGTGCTCCAGAATTTACAAAGAGGACTGCTGGATTGCTCAGATTTGATAATGTATCAACAACTGATGATGGGGTAGATATGCGACTCTGCCAGAGGTGGTGTAAGGCACTCCTTCCCTCCGCTAACCTGCAGGTTATCCTTAGGTAAGATGTAGTACCTGCTTAGCTCCCCCTTCCCCCCCACCCTGATCCGGGTCATGTGAAGCCATGGCAGCAGGTGGTAGAGGGTCACTTGAGCAGCTGGTGAATACCACCGGCCCTGGTAATGCAATCACTGATGCCAGATAGACTATCTTTAATAATACCTGGGAACACTGCCCAGAAGTAGGCAATGAAAAACCACTTCTGTAGAAAAATTTGCTGAGAACAATCATGGTCTTACCCATGTCGAATGACACAGCACATAATGATGATGAACAAAATGTTCTGCATTTGTGATCTAAGGTCTTGAAACATGATACAGCTTTCTGAAAATATTGCCATTTTAATGTGCAATTCTCTTCCACAAGTGACATGCCTATTTTCTAAATGCAAATATTCAACAATTCAAAATGAAAATGTAGGTCGACTTGTATTTTAAATGCCCTTCTATAAAGATCTTCCAAAGATCCAGCTTGACCGTCAAGAACTCTTGCAAGCTATAATTTTTGTAGTGTAAAATTGATAAGGGACACAGCTTCTTGCATTTTGTTGGCCTCACACTATGTCAAAACTTAATGATGGAAAGTGATCAATGATACCCATACCCTATCAGTCCCAGTAGTGAGAAGGCAAAAAAAGTGCCAAAGCATTCATACATGGGTAATTGCCTACTCTGCTTTAGTGCTGCAGTCATTATAGGTAAACAGCATCATGCTTATCATACAAAACAAATGCGACTAACATGATGCAAATTGAAATAAGACAACACTCAGATCGTATGAACGATCGATTGCCCCCGTTTGCAACTATGATTTATGTTCAATAAATGTGGATTTCTCATATTCTGGGAAAATAAATGGTGAAATGAAGTGGTTTACATTTACACAGAATGCTGTTTGATAGAAGTTCTTGATTTCTTTCAATTCTCTTCACAAAATATCCCTAAAAAAGTTGCTGATGCAGAGTGCAATTTCCAAATGATTGCTAGTCACAGGCATGCTGTACATTACCCTCCAGTGAAAAGTGCTCCAAATCACCCAGCACAAATTAGTCTTTATGCAATTGAGAAGATCGTTACCTACAGATTCTAAATCTGGCATTATAATCAAATTGCAGTGTAGTGTCATAAAATATCACTACCTTTAACGTGGTGGCAGACTGAGAGCTGATCAGTTGAGATATATCCTTCAGCTGCTAGCTCAGCAAAAGCAAGTATTTCGAGTTGGTTAATTGAATTAAGCTAATTATGTAGGCTATTGTCTCTTTAGGGACTAATGATAAGTATAAAATTATTTTAAGTCTTTTAATGGACACTAAAATATCGTGCTTGTTCTTTTAGCACTTTGCCTTTTCGCTAACCAATACACAAATTAAGTCTTTTTGACAGATTTCACCTTTATATTTTTCTATCAATTATATTCCAAGAAGAACAGGTCAGAATAGTCAGGGCAACAATGCAATACAATTTAATTTTTTTTTATATATAGGCATCCATTAGTCTCGTGAGACCATGGATTTGCGCCTTGGAAGGTTTCCGGGATGCAGGCCTGGGCAAGGTTGTACGGAAGACCGGCAGTTGCCCATGCTGCAAGTCTTCCCTCTCCACACCACCGATGTTGTCCAAGGGAAGGGTACTCGGGCCGATACAGCTTGGTACCAGTGTCGTCGCAGAGCAATGTGTGTTTAAGTGCCTTGCTCAAGAACACAACACACTGTCTCAGCTGAGGCTTGAACTAATGACCTTCAGATCACTAGACCAACGCCTTAACCACTTGGCCACACTCCAACAAATAATATAACATAACATAGAACTTTCAGCAGTACAGTACAGCACAGGCTCTCAGGCCCAGGATGTGCAGATCCTTTATCTTACTCCAAGATTATCTAATCCTTCAAAGTTCAAAGAAAATTTATTATCAATGTAAATACATATCATCATAAACAACCCCGAGATTCATTTTCTTGTGGACGTTCATAGTAAATACAAGAAACACAGCAGAATCAATGAAAGACCATACCCAACAGAATGGACAGACAACTAATGTGCATAAGACAACAAATTGTTCAAAAACAAAAAGAAAGAAAAAAATAAATAGTAATGATAATAATAAAATAATAAATAAGCAATAAATATTGAGAACATGAGATGATGAGTCGTTTATATGAGTCCATAGGTTGTGGGAACATTTCAGTGAAGGAGTGAGTGAAACTGAGTGAAGTCCATCCCCTCTCATTCAAGAGGCTAATGATTGAGGGGTAACGCCTATTCCTGAACCTGGTGGTGTGGGTCCTGAGGCTCCTGATACCTCCTTCCTGATAGCACAGCAAGAAGAGAGAATGGCACTCCTAGAAGCACGTACTGTGCACTTACTACTTTGTGTGTAAACAACAAACTACCTCTAATATTCCCCCCACCCTGGAGAAAAAAAAATCCAGCTATCCACTGGATCAATGCCTCCTATCATCTTGTACACCTGAAGTATATCATCTTATCACCTAAAGTATCAAACAACTTTACAATAATTTTAATTTCTCTAGCTGCACTGTTGCATTATAATTTTTATTTAAAAACAGAACAGATGACCTGAAAAAGATATTTTTGGTTAAACCAAGTACTCTGCTTTAGTTTCAAACATTGACAGTGATAATGTTGATCATTAATTTGATCATTATTAAGTTATCCTACAGTAATGAGAGAAGTTTGAAAAATAGGTGAAAATAAATTCAGAAAATGGAGGAGATATTGAGCAGATGAGGAAGCCTGAAAATTTAATCCTGCTTTTTTCCTTACTATAGAGGCTGCTAAACTTGCTCAATATCTCCAATACCTTCTGATTTTGTTTCAGATCGCCAGTATCTTCAGTTCTATTGGAATGCTTTATAATAAAAAAAATTTCCTTGTGTGAAATTTGAGCTGAGAACTGATTCCACTGAGGTTTTATACGGTAGTGGTCAGAGCGCACTTGGAGTATTGTAAGCTATTTTGGTCCACTTATCTAAAAAAAATTGTGCTGGCAGAAGAGGTTCATAAAAATTATTCCACAATGAAAAGGTTAATGTATGAGGAGTATTTGATGGCTCTTTGCCCGTGCTCACTGAAGTTCTGAACAATGAGGGAGATCTCATTGAAAACTATTGAATATTGAAAGGACTAGAAAGAGTGGATGTGGAGAGAATGTTTCCTATACGGGGGAGTCTTGGACCAGAATGCAAGGAATAATAAATCAGCCATGATGAAATAGTGGAGCAGACTCGATGGACCAAATAGCCTAATTTGGCTCCCACATTTTATGGCCTTATTGTCTTGTAGTTTGATTGCCAATCCTGCCTGATATCATCAGTGACTTATGACTTACCTACCCCCTTGGGCATTGTTAACACAGGGTGTATTAATTAAGGGATCAAGAGAAGGTAATTTAAATTAGATCAGAAACTTCACAGCAAAGAACTGAAATGTATATTTCCACTTGATGTCAACCCTTGTGAAGAGGGTGAGGCACAGATTTTGAAGATTAGCTCAAAAAAACCCTACTGCGAAATATTTTGAATTTAGAAAATGAGACAGTAAAATGTGAAAATAGTTGTGGGGACTGAATACTTTTTCAAGGCACTGTATCACACAGACCACAAATAAGATAATAAAATATAATTACTAATGCATGTAGTACACAGCACAGGTAAACAGTAAGCAGTAAACATGACAGTAAATAGTAAACAGCTGGCGATGAGACCTTGGTGGTGGAATGGTATTCATTAGTGTCACTGCCTGGGGGAAGAAGCTGTTACCCAGTCGAGCAGTCCTGGTCCTAATGCTCATGCACCTCCTTCCTGATGGTAGTGGCTCAAAGAGATCTGTATTTGTCAAAGTTCAATTAAGTCTTTATTGGCCACTTAAATTTCTGAACTCATTGCACACTCAACAAACCAAATATCTGTGATAAGTAATAATGATGTGGAGATGATTATCGTAGCAATGTTTAGCAACAAAAATGAGAATAAAGTCTTAAAAATGGAGATACCATCCTTTAATTGCATTTACCTTTGTAATAAATTTAATGGGAAATGGATTTTTATTTCAATATGTTACTCACCATATAACCAAATGTATTATTCTGTGTTCCATGTAGTGGTGTTCCCGGGTTTTCACATGTTGTATGTGATGGCTCTGAATGAAAAAGATTTATTTAATATTTGTATTGTCATCACATGCAACTCATACAGTACTTTATACTTTATTGTCACCAAACAATTGGTACTAGAACGTACAATCATCGCAGAAATATTTGATTCTGTGTTTCCCACTCCCTGGATTACAAGTATTAAACATTAAAAATATTAAAAATTTAAATTATAAATCATAAATAGAAAATAGAAAAATGGTAAGTAAGGTAGTGCAAAAAAACCGAGAGACAGGTCTGGATATTTGGAAGGTAAGGCCCAGATCCAGGTCAGGATCCGTTTTTTAAGTACAAATAAGGAAGTAAAGAGTCAATGCTTGTTGCAAGACAACAGTTTAAATATTTATACATGGAGTCATAAAGTCATATAACAGGGAAAGAGTCCCTTCAGCCCAACTCAACTATGCTAGCCATGTTGTTCGCCAAGCTGGTCCCATATCTCTCTAAACTCCTTCTATCAAGTACTTGTCCAAAGGTCTTCTAGATGTCATTTTTTAAATTTATTGAGCTACAGCGTGGAAAAGGACCTTCCCGCCCTACAAGCCTGCGCTGCACAGCAATGCCCCGATTTAATCCTAGCCTCAGCATGGGACAATTTGCAATGACCAATTAACTTACTAATAGGTACGTCTTTGGATTGTGAGAGGAAACCCACGTGGTCGTGGAGACAATGTACAGATTCCTTACAGTCAGTGGCAGGAATTAAACCCAGGTTGCTGGTACTGTAAAGCACTGTGCTGCCCCTTTATTGTCTGTACCTCAACCACGCTCTCTGCCAGCTCATTTCATATTTCTTGTGTATGAAGAAGTTGATTCTCAGTTCTCTTTTAAATCTTTCACTTCTCGCCTTAAGCTTATGCATAGTTTTTGATACCCTTCCCTGGGAAAAAGAACTCACTGAATCTATACTCCTCATATTTTATATTTCACTCCTCAATATCCTACATTCCACGGAAGGCAGTCCTAGCCTGCCCAACCTTTCCCTATAACTCAAGCTCTCAAGCCCTGGCAGCATCCTTGTAACTCTTCCACCCTAATGATGTCTTTCCTGGAATGGGGGTGTCCAAGACTGTGCATAATACACCAAGTGCAGACTTACCAATGTCCTGTGCAACTGCATCCTAATGTGCCAGCTCCTAAACTCGATGCCCTGACTGATGAATACTAGCATGCCAATTACTTTCTTCACCACCCTGTCTATCTCTATTACCAGCACACTCAAAGGCCTAGAGAAAACAGCATGTCCTGATTTTAATTTTCAAAAATTAACGTCAGCTGTAAATTTATTCGCCACTGCAAACCTACTCATTTTACTTTATCTTCTGCACTGTATCCCTCTTCCAATTTGGCGACTCATGAGAAGCACAACATCTCGGAGCTGGTCATGTCCCAGAGCTGAGAACTCAAGTATGACCTACCGTTGGTGCACAGTATAATGGGAAAAGATATCTGTTCCCTTTATGACTAATTTTGGTCTTAATGAGAACAGATATCTTTATCCATCTTTGCTCAATTACAAAGGCAGCCCACATCAGAGTTCGGGCCAAAAGCTGGCTGTAATTACATGTGATATGAGGTACAGGCATTTCATGGCTCCCTTCGTTTCATAGAGTACTACAGTACAGAATTCGTACTTCAGCCCATTTAATCCTTACTGATCTGGTCTTCTGCCAAGTCCCACCCATCTGCACCAGGACCATATCCCTCTAAACTTCTCACATCCATATACCGATTCAAACTTCTTCTAAATGCTGCCTTTGAACCCACACCTTCCACTTCTGCTGTCTGCCTGCTCCACACTGAAACCACCTTCAAAGTGAAGACATTTCCCCTCAGATTCCCCTCAAATATTTCATCTTTCACCCTAAACCTATGACCTCTAGTTCTAGTCTCACCTAACCTGGGGGAAAAGGCTTGAATGCTTTCGCACTATCTATGTTAGGCATCTGTTAGTCTTGCGAGACCATGGATCTGCACCTGGAAAGTCTTCACTCTCCAAGGCGCAGACCTGGGCAAGGTTGTATGGAAGACCAGCAGTTGCCCGTGCTGCAAGTCTCCCCTCTCCACGACACCAATGTTGTCCAAGGGAAGGGAATTAGGACCCATACAGCTTGGGTGTCGTCGCAGAGCAATGTGTGATTAAGTGCCTTGCTCAAGGACACAACACATGTTGCCTCGGCTATAACCCTCATCATTTTGCATATATCTAAAAGATCTCCCCTCATTCTCCTGCACTCCAAGGAATAAAAGTCCTAACCTATTCAACCTTTCTCTTTGACTCAGGTGCTCAAGTCCCAGCAATTCTTGTAAGTTTTCTCTGCACTCTTTCAAGCTCATTCTGGGCACCTGTAGGTTGGTAACCAGAACTGCTTCTTTGACAATAACATGCAAAGTACCGAAAGTAAGCTCAGAGTGGAGAATACAAAAAACACTTATGGTTCCAAAGGAATTTAAAGATATATGAATGGGACAGGTCAGCTCTATCCATCATTTATATATTTTTCAGAAAGACTGTAACAGGGCTGAAGGTCCCAGTCAATATATGGCAGTAATCCGTGCAGGGAATTCAATGCAACACCAAAATAACCTTTGTGATGGTCTGAACTTGTGCACAGATTGGGTACAGACTATCTTAGATCCAAATATGCTAGTGCTAAATCTGCTCCATGCTCAAAGAACATACCCAGTTTAACTTAACAGGGTCAATTTAATCAAGGTGTAGATCAACGTTACATCCCGATGTATTTTAACGACATAATTGACCGAAATGTTATTTAAAATTGAAATGCATCTTTTATAGAATTATAATGAATTAATCAAACTAATCAGAGCAGGTTCCATTAAGTTACATAGTCTGGTGAGTACGCTATCTTTTCAGTACCTATACAGCGAGGCTGTGATCCACTCCAAGTCCCGTCAGCCTGGCAAATCCTAGTGCTTGAACCCACTAAGATCAAAGGAGAGCTGCAGCTGAATGAAACCTCCGATTGGTAGATGAAGCTCTTCCCCTCTCTCCTCCCTCGCGCCGGCACCCCAGGGTCTCCACAAAATTTTGCTGTGAGGAGTACAAAAAAGAGTTGCTTAATTTTAAATCATAGCATTTGTTGGACTGAGTCGTGAAGTGGCATGGTGATAGGCGCTTCAGGTGCCAGCTTTGCTGCCCAGTGAGCTAGTCCCATCTGCCCCCTTCTCAAGGGTCAAGGATCAGGATTTACTTTATTCACCAAATACTCTTACATGTATTAGCAACTTGCTGTGGTGTTCTGGCATGACAAGCAACAAAAAACAATGACATTCGACAACTGTAAAGAATAAAAAAAATGTACAAAAATAAAGTTAGAGATTAAAGAATGGATATGGGCTAAAATGTGCATAAATAAATGAAAAACAGCTTGTACTTGTAATGTAAGCAGCATTATAAAAAGTGGTTTATAAAAGTGTTTTTTTTCGCAGTGTAGTGAAATGTTGGGGATAACAGAACGAGGGATGTGGGGAGGACTGACTAGAATGGTTGATCATATTAACTGTCTGGGGGAAGGAACTTTTGAGATGGTGTGAAGATTTTGTTTTAATAGCCCTATAGCACTTTCCAGAAGGCAGTTTGCAGGATGGGTAATGTCCATAGTGATTTTTCCTGCTGTCTTTATCCTGGACCATACAGAGTGCAGCCTTTTCTGTTGACCTGCATTTGACCTGTAAATCTTTCCTATCCATGTACTGATCTAAGTGGCTTTAAAGGTTGCCAAGGTGCCTGCCTCAACCATTATTTAGACTATAAATAATGCTGATGCTCTTTTTCTGGTGGGGAGGGGAGTTGTTGCCTTACTGCTGGTTGTGTGTGGGAGGGGGAGCTGGTGGGGTGCTTTGGGGTTCTAACGTTTTAACTGCCATTCATTCTTTGGGCCACGCCTCATTCATGGATGTCTGCGAAGAAAAAGAATTTCAGGATGTACTCCGTATATTGTATACATATCTCTGACATCAAATGCACCTATTGAAGACAATAAGACATACAGTAGGAGCAGAATTGGGCCATTCAGCCCATCAAATCTACTCTGCTGTTCCATCATAGCTGACTTATTATCCCTCTCAACCCCATTTACTGCCTTTTCTCCATAACCTTTGACACCCTTACTAATCAAGAAGGTATCAGCCACCACTTTAAATATACCATGACATGGTCTCTATAACTAACCGTGGCAATGACTTCCACATTCACCACCCTCTAACTAAAGAAACTCCTCCTTATCTCTGTTCTAAATAAATATCCTTCTATTCTGAGGTGGTGCCATCAGGTCCTAGACTTCCTCACTACAGGAAATATTCTCTCCAGGTGTGCTCTATCTAGGTCTTTCAATGTTTGACAGATTTCATTGAGGTCCTTCCCCCATTCTTCTAAATTGCACAAGTCCAGGCCCAGAGCCATCACATGCTCCTCATATGGAACATTAATCTTTTCATTCCTGGGATTTTTCTCATCATGATCTTCCTCTGGATTCTCTCCAATGCCAGCAAATTGTTTCTCAGATTAAATGCCAAAAACTGCTCACAATACTCCAAGTGCGGTCTGACCAATATTTTATAAAGCCTGGCAGCTCATTCCAAATATACCTAATCATTTGCGAGAAGAAACTTCCCCTGATATTCTTTTTTAAATTTCTTCCCTTTTATCTGAAGTGTTTGCCCTGGTTTTTAGTTTCTACTCTCTGGGAAAAAGACGATGTACTTTCACCGTATCTATGTTCCTCATGGTTTTACGGTATATACCTCTGTCAGTTCACCCCTGCATCTCCTACATTTTAGAGAATAAACTCCTAGTCTATCCAACCTCTCCTTGTAACAGCCCAAATCCATGCATCCCCCTGCTAAATCTTTCCTCCACTCTTTCTAGTTTAATACCACCTTTCCTGTAATATGGAGAACAAAGTTTGCACAATATTCATAGAACATAGAATAATACAGCACAGTACAGGCCCTTCAGCCCACAATGTTGTGCCGACCCTTAAACACTGTCTCCCATATAACCCCCCCAACACCTTAAATTCCTCCATATACCTGTCTAGCAGCCTCTTAAATTTCACTAGTGTATTTGCCTCCACCACTGACTCAGGCAGTGCATTCCACGCACCAAGTGCAGCATCTTTTGTAACAATATCATAGCTTCCTAACTTTTGCACTAATGCACTGACTGATGAAGGCCCATTTGCCAAATAATCTTCTTCACCACCCTGCCCACCTATGATGCCACTTTCAGTGAACTACACATTTGCTCTCCTGGATCACTCTGTTTCATAACACTTCCCAGGGCCCGATCATTCACTGAATAAATCCTACCCTGATTTGATCTCCCAGAATGTCCTACCTCACATTTATCTGGATTGAAAGTCATCTGCTGATCCTGGGCCTGCACAGTACCTTATTGATCTAGGTTCCTATGCAATTTTTCTTAACTTTCTCCACCATCTAAAATGCTAGATATTTAAGTATCACCCACATACTTACTAACCATGCCCCGTACATTCACAAAACAAACAAAAGAAAAACGTCCCAAAACTTACCCATGTGGTAATCCATTAGACCAAGGCTTCCAGCCTGAAAAACAACCTTCAATCATCGTCCACTGCATCCTTCCACTGAGCCAATTGTGAATCCAATCCACAATCTCCCTCGGCTCCCATACAAACTAACTTTGCAGACTCATCTGCTTTGAGGGACTTTGTCAAAAGCATTGCCTATGTCCTTGTAGACAGCACTATTGCCTTACGATTATCTCCTCGAAGAAATCAAACAGATTTGTAAGATATAACTTCCCAGGCAATGTAATTTTATACAGATAAACATATATGGATATAATTTTATCAGAGCCTACTGGTGAAATGGACATTATCCATTAAACTTCTGAGTTTGATCCAAACTCAAATAGAGTCAAGGTGCTAAAGCTACTGAAATTGATTTGGATTCATTGTGTGTACATGGTTTTCCATTCATCAATAGATTGATTAGAATCTGAATCAGTAACTCCTTTTAATAGAGTTACACTCAATCTGCTCATTCATCATTATCTAAATCCAGATTACTGGAAGCACTGGATAATCAAAGATTTACTCTGCTGCAACTTATTTATTTAATGATACAGCACAGAATAGGCCCTTCCAGCCCTTTGAGCCACGCTGCCCCGAGAAAGCCGATTATTCCTAACCTAATCACGGGACAATTCATAATGACCAATTAACCTACTTGACCTGGAGCATCCAGGGAAAACTAATGCATTCCTCACGGAGGATGTATAAACTCCTTACAGGTGGTGCCGGAGTTGGACTTCGAAACACCCTGAACTCTAATAGTGTTGTGTTAATCCTAGACTACTGTGGCACCCACTGATTGGTTTGGCACCTTCAGCTTCAACCCCAACAAAAATCTTCTGTCTTTTACAGTTTACATTGCAACAACACTTATAATTGCCATTCTGCTCCACCAGCTCTCCTGGGCTTGTAATAGCGGAAAATGTTCTTCCTGTTAAGCACTGGATTGGCAATCATGCATTAGTTCTGTGTGAGCCTCATGATTCGTGCATTGTATTTCTTGACATGCTGCTTCCACTCAAAAGCATTATGCCTGACTTTTATGTAAATTACATGTTGAAACAATGTTATTTATCTATTATTAAATAAGTCTACTTAGTATTTTCACCAGCACAGTTTTGGGACCAGTTAAAGAAAAGTCAATTATATATAAATATTACACACACACACACACACACACACACGCACGCACGCACGCACGCACGCGCACACAATGATGCATTCCAACACGAGCATTCACTCGGGTCTGAGTATCTCCACAAACCTGGGATATGGATTAAAGAAAACTGGTACTGTATGATTCTGTATAAGGCCATAAGAAATGGGAGCATAATTAGTTATTCAGCCCATCGATTATGCTACACCTTTTCATTATGGCTGATTTATTTTACCTCTTATTACAAATAATGCAAGCTGGTATCGTTAAAAATTAATGTTGTCAGTACAATGACAATATATTTTGCTGTGCCTAAATAGACTATTCACGTTGCTCATATATTGAAGGAAAATATCTTTATAAATTACCTTAGAAAATAGGTAATTTTTTTAGGTAAATTGGGGGAGGGGAGGGGGAAGGTTGATGCTTTGCTGCTGTTTGTGTGTAGGAGGGGATGGGGGCACTTTGGGGTCCTAATATTTTTTGCTCAATCATACTTTGGTGTTTTCTTCTGTTTCGTGGATGTCTGTGAAGAGTAAGAATTTCAGGTTGTATTCTGTATACATTCCCTGATATTAAATGGAACCTTTGAACCATTGAAAATGTTTGTACTCAGAATGGAATATCTTTATCTGAGCCCCATAACCGTATTTTGACTAAGCCCTTTAATAAAGTTTGATGTCATAAAATTAGAGGTCTCTGTTGGTCCGGGCCGACCACAGTTGCTGGGTCGTAGCTTTCTACGGTAGATACGCAAGGGCGGTACAATATGGAGCAAGCATAACCTCTCCATGCAGCTGATAAACCTGAAGGAGTTGCCAAGACCAGTGCAGTTTGGCATCAGAAGCGTTGCAGGAGTTGCCAGACAGCATTGAACTGAAAGTAGGAATGTCTTAGGAACTCCAGCTCCTGATTTTTTCCCTCAGGGTTTACTCCCAAAGCTTTCCCCATGAGTGGGTGTAGCTGCAACTGCAAGGAAGCGGAGGTTTGAGATAAGAGCTTTCCTTCTTTTAGACGAACTGCCAACCATGGCCGACAAGCCCCATCTGCCCAAAGCGACTGGTTTTAAGGCGCCA
Source organism: Mobula birostris (assembly GCF_030028105.1). Lineage (NCBI taxonomy): Eukaryota > Metazoa > Chordata > Chondrichthyes > Myliobatiformes > Myliobatidae > Mobula > Mobula birostris. The sequence continues at coordinate 19,578,718 of NC_092370.1, read as the reverse complement.
GTAATCTGCCTTTGTCCCTTCTCCTGTCACTCAAAATGGTTATGCGGGATTAGTAGCTAAGCCGTATCTAAAGGCCATGAGCTGGACTTAGTCGTCAGAGGCTCCTTACGTCGTACACCATTGGCAGCATTTGTTAGGTAGTTGGAGCTTATCTGTATTACCACCCCTAGCTATAACAACCTTAAGGATGCCATAAAAGATTTCACTGACTATTTCATTTTACATGGAGAAGGACACAAAGTTGATGTTTCAGGTAAATCACCCTTCATTAGAAATAGGAAAATGAGAAATTAAGTTTTAACAGGGGTGGGGATGAGAAAAGAGATAATGTCTGTGACAAGGTGGAAACCAGATGACATAATTTTTTTTAATGCTATCTAATTAATGATGACTGAAGTGAGTTAGAGAATCAAGCGTAGATATTTGAACTATGAAACGCAGAACACAGCAGTTGCTGGAAATTCTGTCTGTCATATCTGTTGACTTTCTTTTTCTCTGGCCTCCCTTTCACTTTAGCTGACAAGGCTCTTCCCTGTGTCACCTCTATTGCCCATACTTCTGGTCTCTTCTGCTAGGATACCATTCCCTCTGGCCTCATCTTACAGTCCAGCGGATTCCACACTTAACACATCACCCTCCATAATGTCTGCTACCTTCCAGGAGGTTCCACCAGTAATAAAGTCCCTTGCTTCCCCTTCAATCAGCATGACAACTGCACGATTCCTTCCGTGACTCCATGGTTTATTTTTTATCTTCACCAACCACTCCCCTTCCTTCTTTCTCAAGTGCTGCAAGAGATGCAAGACCTGTGACAGGTTGCAACCCCTAGTTGAATATGTGAAGGGGCCGTTCCTCAGGTTCTGGTTGCAGTTCAGCCCCACGTTCCTGATATATGAGCATCCAGTATGGAGGGAGGGGCAATGGGTTGCTCAGAGGATCGACTGGTGGGCTTGCTCCAGGGCCTGCCCAAGATGGCCACTCTCAGGTCCAGAGGGCAAGGAGCCAAGGGCTCTGCCCAGGCCGACCGCCTGCTCCTCTTCCAGGGAGAAGTTCATACCCAGGTGTCCCTGGAGAGGGAGCATGTGGTCACAATGGGTATAGTGGGTATTTCTGGGAATGGTGGGTCCCCCAGAAACTTGTCTGTTTTATAGACAGTAATAACCATATTTTAATTTGAATTTGTTCACTGTCTTGTAAATATTTGATCTTTGTATTTTGTGTGAATAAATTTTTGTAGTTTTGTGGAAAGAAAAGAGGCACCTCTTGTCCTTTTACCAATCAGTTCCCTCTATCCAAGGACTCTACCAATATTTCAAGAAATCACACAACTCATTTGCACTTTTTATGCAGTGTTTTACAATTGGTGCATCCATCTGCCTGACCTGTACTTCCAGCATTTTCTGCTTTTAGAACATAGAGCAGTACAACACAGTACAGGCAGGTACATGGACTTTTTAGATGAATTTAACCCTTCCCTCATCCATAGACCTCATTTTTTCTTACATTCATGTGCCCATCTAAGAGCATCTTAAATATCCTTAATGTATCTGCCTCTACCACCACCCCGGCAGCATGTTCCACACACATACCACTCTCTGCGTAAATAAAAAATACCTCTGACAAACCCCCCACCTTAAAACTTTGTCCTCTTGTATGATGTTTCCAATTTCCAGCATCAGCAGTGTTTTCCTTCAGTTACTTCACGTGATCTTTACCTCCTGATAAACTCATTGCCTACTTACGCAGACACTGTGGCACGTCTCCCGTCCACGTTCCATTGCCAACACAGTTGAGGATTGCAGGAAAAGACAACTCATATCCTGGAGAACAGCTGTAGGTAATGCTTGACCCCCAGTCAAAATTTGTTCCTTCCATTTTCCCATTTGAAATCTGTGGTGGAACTGAGCATGTCACAGCTGCAATGTCAGAATCAGAATCAGAATTAGAACCGGAATCAGATTTAACATCACTGGCATATAACATGAATATTTTTGTTATGTGGCAGCAGTACGTTGCAATACACAATAATAAAAATCTGTAAATTACTATATATACAATTACTATATATATATATAGGCATCCGTTAGTCTCGTGAGACCATGGATTTGCGCCTTGGAAGGTTTCCAGGGTGCAGGCCTGGGCAAGGTTGGATGGAAGTTGTCCATGCTGCAAGTCTTCCCTCTCCACGCCACCGATGTTATCCAAGGGAAGGGCACTGGGGCTGATACAGCTTGGCACCGGTGTCGTCGCAGAGCAATGTGTGGTTAAGTGCCTTGCTCAAGGACACAACACGTTGCCTCAGCTGAGGCTCGAACTAACGACCTTCAGATCACTAGACCGATGCCTTAACCACTTGGTCACGTGCCAACACACACACACACACACACACACACACACACACACACATATAATTAAATAAATAGTGCACAAAGAGAAAAATGATGAGTTCATGTTCACAGGTTCAATGTCCTTTCAGAAATCTGATGGCAGAGGGAAAGAAACTATTTCTGAATTGTTGAGTGTGTGCCTTCAGGCTCCTGTACCTCCTCCTTGATGGTATGAATGAGAAGAGGGCATGCCCTGTGTGACGGGGATCCATAATGATGGATGCCACCTTTTTGAGGCATCGCTCCTTGAAGATGTCCTGAATGCTGGGGAGGCTGGTGCCCATGATGGAGCTGACTAAATTTATTTAGTCTGTAGCTTATTTTGATCCTGTGCAGTGGCCTTTGCCCCAAACCAGACGGTGATGCAGCCAGTTAGAATGCTCTTCACGGTACGTTTCCTACGATGGGAGTGTCTAAGACTAGAAGACACAGCCTCAGAATAGCAGGGTGTCCTTTTAGAATGAAGATGAGGAGGAATTTCTTTAGACAGAGAGTGATGAATCTGTGGAATTCATTGTCACAGAAAGCTGTGGAGGCCAAGTCACTGGGTATATTTAAGGCAGAGGTTGATAGATTCTTGATTGGGGCTGCGAGAAATAATGGATCAGTTATGATGAAATGGTGGAGCAGACTCAATGGGTGAAATGACCCAAATCTGCTCCTAAATCTTATGGTCTTATCGGTAGAAATTTGTGAATGTCTTTGGTAACGTATAAAATCTCATACTCCGAATGAAATATAGACGCTGTTGTGCCTTCTTTGTAACTGTATCGATATACTGGGCCAGGATAGATCCTCAGAAATGTTGACACCCGGGAACTTGAAATTGCTCACCCTTTCCACTACTGATACCTCGATGAGGACTAGTATGTGTGCTCTCGTCTTCCCCCTTCTAAAAAGTCCACAATCAGTTTTTGGCCTTACTGACGTTAGTACAAGATTGTTGCTGCAACACCACTCAACCGGCTGATCTATCTATCTGTCATTGGATAGTATTAAGTACAAGTTTTTTCCTGATGCTGCTTACATTTAAAATCTACGTTGGTTCAGCTTGCCAGTGGAACAACTATATTCACAATAAATAATTTATTACCACTCAATTCTAATAATTTACAAACACTGTAGATTAAATAGCAGAATAGTTAATTGCCTGATGTTTATCCCTGGTTTAGAATGTCTTCATGCCTATGTTATATTCTGCTTCCAAATTTTTCATGACAGGGCTTAACATATTGACACTACTATGTTATATGTTTAGCACTTATATTCAACAATAAAATTAAAGTTCTAAGTTCAAAGTAAATTTATTGTATTTTTACATTAATTTATGGACATTGTCATCCAATTTTGCTTCAATGGATGCAATCTCTAACTAAATTATGTAATTGTTGAGAATGCTTCATTATCAGTCTACAGTACTACAACATTAGAAGTTCTACCTACAGTAGAAAATTACATATGTAGTCATGATTTCGTTTAGTTAATGGCAATATGCTTAAACAAAATCACTCCAAAAATAATTAATCTAATTTCCACCTTGATTAAATCAAATATTCACTGCAGTGGCAAAAAATAAACAAACTGCTGGAGGATCTCAGCAGGTCAGGTGCATCGTGGGAATGGTATGTTGGCGCCAGAATGTGTGGTGACACTTGTGAACGGCCTCCAACACATCCTTAGGTTGAGTTGGTAGTTACCACAAACGACGCGTTCTATGCCATTTCTACCAGTTGTTATGTGATGGCATCACCAGTCACATCTCTACCTCTCCGCACCTTTCTGTTTTTAACTACTCTCTTTACTACTTCCTACTTTGCCTGTCACCCTCTTCCTTACCCATCCCTCAACCTCCCCAGGCACTCTCCTCTTCATCCCAAGGAGGAGTCACGTCTGTTTTTACACATTCTCCCTCTCCATCAACCAGGAACTCAAACAGCCCTTCCTGCTGAGGCAGAAATTCACGTGCGCCTCCTCCATACTTGTCTACTGCATTCGGCTTCCTCTGCATAGGCAAGGCCAGGTGAGAACGAGGTGATCATTTTGCTACATGCCTGTGCTCTGTCCACAATAGCCATTGTGAACCCCTCAGAGCATGCCATTTCATCGTTCTCCCCATTCTCACACCAACTTGTCCATCATCAACCTTCCTGAATGCCAGAGAGGGCCAAACACAAACTAGAACATACCTCATCTGTGAAGTTAAAAACCCAATGGTATAAGCATGGATCTTTCCAATTTCAGGTAACCGCAACTTGTTTTCTTTTTGCTCCCTTCTGATCCACACCAGCATTCCCTTAATCACCAATTTTGTGAACTCACCCCACAGTTCCCTACAACCTAATTTTCCCTCTCCTCTCCCACCTGCTCACCCATGTATTTAACCTAATGGGTCTCCTCTGCTGTCCACAGTTGTTCCATCCACCTATCACCCTTCCCTTAGCTGGTTCTGGAATTTGCATTCCTTTGTTGCCTCTGTTTATCGCCTTGTAGACTCTGTCTCTGCCTTCATCTTCTCCTCCCTGCATCTGCACATCATCCCCCCCCCTCACCTGTTGCCTGCCATCTCTTATTTCATTCCTTCCTCTCTGCACTTTACATTGGCTACTTCCCCTCTGCACCCAGCAATGTAGGGTCTCCATCTAAAATTCTCCTGACCCATTGAGCTCCTCCAACATTTTTGTTTATTCGATCTTGATGCTCGTATCTGTAGATTGGGTGCGTCTCCAAGCAATTGGTGCATCCGACAAAATATTATTACCTTTACATAGAGGTGCTGAGCCACTCCATGTACTATTGCTGAGACAGGAACGGACCACGGAAGCCTGAGAGTCCATTGTGTAACCTGGTTGGCACATTTGTGTGACATTTTGTCCCACTGTAAAGTCATCCCCTAGTCTCATTCCGTTAGCTGGTACTCCAGGATCTCCACAGGTAATTACTGGGGAAGACCAGATTTGACACAAAAAATTTATCAGTCATGTGAAAGGGGAGATGAAACAATAATTCAAATACAAATCTTGTCGGCTTAGCAAAACATTTTGCCACAGTTAAGAGGCATGCACATGTGAAGAAAAGGACCACAGCAGCAAAAATAAGATGAAGGTGAATCACTTAGACTTATGCAAATTTATTCCTTATAATAAATATTTTAAAATAGGCAAGGTGAAATTGATCTTTGACATTCTGAAAGATTTGGCTGGCAAAACTTAAGTATAAATTTAATTTGATTTATTTTATTTATTTATGACAGAACAGGCCCTTCCGGGCCAATGAACTACACCGCCCAGCAATCTACCTATTTAACCCTAGCCTAATCACAGGACAAATTACAATGTCCAATTAACCTCCTTACTGGGGCATCTTTGGACTGTGGGAGGAAACCTTCATGGCCACGGGGAGAACAGACAAACTCCTTAGAGACAGCACTGGAATTGAAATCCAACTTCCGATGCCCCCAAGCTGTAATAGCATCACGCTAATCGCAACACTACCATGACTCCATTGTTCTAATAAAAATAGCAACGTGGAAGTAATATTTTAAAGTTCTATACGAAAAAGTGAATTTTCAGTCTGAGTTTCAGATTGATCCAACATTATTTTTACTGACATTGAAAGAATTTGCAGCTCCTCAGGCTCACCCGGTCCCCAACTGGTTTGATTATACTTCATCAATGTTTTGATGAATCAACTCAAGGAGAATGGAAAGGGTTCAACTCTAATATACTTTTATTAAACTTAACAGTTAAGCAGTTCAATTGATTACTGGGGTGGCGGGTGGGGGGGGAGTTAACATTTTTAAAACTGTGGACTTAAATCTTGATTTTAGAACATAGAAATCTGCAGCATGCTACGGGCCCTCGGCCCACAATGTGCCGACTATGTAACCTACTCTAGAAACTGCCTGGAATTTCCCTAGTGCACAACCTTCTATTTTTCTAAGCTCCATGTACCTATTAAACTGCAAACACGAGGAAATCTGCAGATGCTGGAATTTCAAGCAACACACATAAAAGTTGCTTTTGAACGCAGCGGGCCAGGAAGCATCTCTAGGAAGAGGTACAGCCGACGTTTCGGGCCGAGACACGACATCAGGAGTCCTGACGAAGGGTCTCGGCCCAAAACGTCGACTGTACCTCTTCCTAGAGATGCTGCCTGGCCTGCTGTGTTCACCAGCAACTTCTATGTGTGTTACTTATTAAACTGCTTCAGTTCCGATATCAAAAGCAACTTCGAAAGGATGCCCACATATCAAAAATTTCCCATACCCCAAAAACTCTGATTCGGTTATTGACTTACTTGTGCAATTAGGTATATTGTCTGACCAGGTACCATTAACTGTGCATTGCCTTGTTGCTGAACCAGAAAGTACGTATCCTTCTAGACAGGAGTACGCCACAGAGTTCGCGTATGATGTTCCATCAATCCAAAATACTTTGCCATTCGCTGGTGTCCCAGGGTTTCCACATTTGATAGCTGTAAACATTGATTTAAAGTGTATAAGAAAACATAGAAATTGGATTATAAATTCATACCTTCTTGGAGTCATCCGTTATAACTTATATAAAAAAATGACCCATAATGATGAAATATTTGAGTATGATGTTAGGACATAGAACATGACAGCCCAGTGTAGGCCCTTTGGCCCACAAAGTTGTGATGACCTTTTAACCTACTCTATGATAGATCTAACCCCTCCCTTCTACATAACACTCAATTTTTTCCGTAATCTATCTACCTTTCTAAGAGTTTCTTAACTGCTCCCAATATATTTACCTCTACCACCACCCATTGCAGGATGCTCCATGCATCCACCATTTTCTGTGTAAAGAACTTTCATCTGACAACCCCTCTAACACTTTTCTCCAATCATCTTAAAATTATGCTACACCCCCCCCCCCCAAACCTATGTTAGCCATTTCTGCCCAGGGAAAAAAGTCTCTGGCCATCCACTCTATCTATGCCACTTGTCATCTCGTAAAGCTCTATCAAGTCACCACTCATCCTCCTCCTCTCCAAAGAGAAAAGGCTTCGATCACTCTACCTGTCTTCAGAAGACATGCCCTCTGGTCTAGGCTGCAGGTTTTTAGTTTCTATTGTATCTGTCCTGTCCCAAATCTTCTTCACAGTAAGCTAAAAACACTCCCCCCCCACCCAAGGATAAATTAACCTGATCAATACTGATCATTAGTAAAAACAAAGCGTATATTTTTATTGGATATTTAATTGCTCACGGGTAAAGCTCTTCCCACCATTGAGCACATCTACATGGAGCGATGTCGCTGGAAAGCAGCATCCATCATTGAGGTCCCCCCACTATCCAGGAGATGCTCTCTTCTCACTGCTGCCATCAGGAAGAAGGTACAGGAGCCATAGGACTCACACCACCAGGCTCAGGGACAGTTATTATCCATGAACCATCAGGCTCTTGAACCAAAGGGGATAACATCACTCAAATTCACTTGCCCCATCATTGAATAAACTCACAACTTATGCACTCTTTTTCACGGACTCTTCATATCATATTCTCAATATTTATTGCTTATTTATTTATTTATTATTATTATTTCTTTTTTCTATCTTTCTGTATTTGAGGAGTTTGTTGTCTTTTGCACACTAATTGTCCACCCTGCTGCTGTGGTCTTTCATAGACTGTATTATGATTATTGTATATAGCTGGCCTGGCCAAACAAGGAGCTTGTGACAAGAAGGGAACACTTTAACATACAAACGAGTGCATGCAGAGTCAATCTTTCCAGCGGCATGTACACTTGGAGACATAGCAGTGTTCTCAAAGTTGTAACAGACGCGGTTGAGCAGAGAATACTGCAGCACAACTTATCTCATGCCACATGCTGCACAGAACATCGCATATCATTTGGAAAGAAGGCTCCAAGTCAAGGGTGTACAGCGCAGGCTAACGATCAAGCATACTTTCTTCAGCCAATGAAAGGCAGTTTCCTGGAGCAAATAGCTTTCACCACATTGTGCTCAGATATAATCATATGGTCTGACACCAGTAGAGAGGGGGTTATTGGTGAACTCACAGTCCCCTGGGAAGACAACATCTATGAAGCCCATGAGTGCGTTAACTAAGTATGCAGAATTAAGATCAGAGTGCAGAGACAGAGGGTGGAAGGTCTCATGCTATCCATTCGAAGTACGTTTGTAGGTTGCCGTGGCTTTATTGCATTCACTTTCCAGAAGTGGCTACGTGACCTTGGCTTCACTAGAAGAGAGATCAAGTCAACCAGCAGGGCTGTAGCTGAGGCAGCAGAGACAGGATCATCATGTGTGTGGACCAAGTACGTCCAGAGGGGCTGATAGTCGAACAGTATATCCATCTTTTGCAAACCCTTCAGTAATTGCATAGACACTTGAAGAGTAGGCTAACAACAACTCTGATACAGGCACCTCCCACTGGTGAACTTAAAAACCTGGGCTCTGCCTCTATCAGAGTTGTTGGTCGCATCTATCCAATAGATAGTCTATTCTTCAGGTGTCTATGCAACTATTGATGGGTTTGCAAAAGATGGATACACTGGGACTATCTGCCCCTCTGGACACACTCTGGACGAGGGAGTCTTGATCATAAGCGGGCCGAAACTCTTGAAGACAGGTGGCAGATCAACTGATGATCCCACTGGTGATAGCACAGGACAGTTAACATCTTAGCCCAAGTGTATTTGCAATTCATTGCCCACAAGAAAATGAATCTCAGGATTATACATATGTACTTTGATAATAAATTTACTTTGAGCTTGAGGTATTCTATACAACAAATGGCAAAGCAAGATGTAGATTGTCAATCGAAAAACAGTTGTAACAGTGCAGATGTTAGATTTTTGTTAGAATTACTTCATAACTTATGATGCTTACATTTTATATCACATGCCAGATAATATTTTGCTTTCAATTTAATCCTCCCAGCATTTAAATGTTTTTTTATTAACTACATTACTAATGGTTTAAACCTAATTTGGTCCTGCGATAAATCATTTCAAGTGGAACTTCAACTGTTGAACCCAATACGAGATGCTCAGCAAATAATTCAACGGGGTATTCGGGACACCATCTCAAAATGTGTAATTGATAGTGTGAATTGTGTGAGGATAGCCACAGGTTTCAAGGAGAGATGAACAGAGTGATGGATTTGGCAGATAATTGGTGTATGAAATCTAATGCTGAGAAACAGTAGAGTTAGACAATCAAAATCAGGTTTATTATCATCAGCATGTGACGTAAAATTTGTTAACTTAGCAGCAGGAGTTTAATGCAATACATAATCTAGCAGAGAGGAAAAAAATAATAAGAATAATAAACAAGTAAACCAATTACGTATATAGAACAGATTTAAAAAAACGTGCAAAAACAGAAATACTGTATATTAAAAAGAAGTGAGGTAGTGTCCAAAGAATCAATGTCCATTTAGGAATCAGATGACAGAGAGAAAGAAACTGTTCTTGAATCACTGAGTGTGTGCTTTCAGGCTTCTGTACCTCCTACCTGATGGTAACAGTGAGGAAAGGGCATGCCCTGGATGCAGGAGGTCCTCAATAATGGATGCAGCTTTTCTGAGACACCACTCCCTGAAGATATCCTGGGTACTTTGTAAGCTAGTACCCAAGATGGAGCTGACAGATTTACAACCTTCTGCAGGTTCTTTCGGTCCTGTGCAGTAGCCCCTCCACACCAGTGATGCAGCCTATCAGAATGCTCTCCATGGTACAACTATAGAAGTTTTTGAGTGTATTTTTTGACATGCCAAATCTCTTTAAACTCCTCATAAAGTATGGCCACTGTCTTGCCTTCTTTATAACTACATCGATGTGTTGGGACCAGGTTAGATTCTCAGAGATCTTGACACCCAGGAACTTGAAGCTGCTCACTCTCTCCACTTCTGATCCCTCTATGAGGATTGGTATGTGTTTCTTCGTCTTACCCTTCCTGAAGTCCACAATCAGCTTTTTCGTTTTACTGACGTTGAGTGCCAGGTTGTTGCTGTGACTCAACTCCACTAGTTGGCATATCTCAATCCTGGATGCCCTTTCGTCACCACCTGAGATTCTACCAACAATGGTTGTATCATCACCAAATTTATAGATGGTATTTGAGCTATGCCTAACCACACACAGTCACGTGTATATAAAGAGTACAGCAGTATGCTAAGCACACACCCCTGAGGTACGCCAGTGTTGATCGTCAGCAAGGAGGATATGTTGTCACCAATCTGCACAGATTGTGGTCTTCTGGTTAGGAAGTCAAGGATCCAATTGCAAAGGAAGGTGCAGGGGCCCAGGTTCTGCAACTTCTCAATCAGGGTAGTGGGAATGATGGAAAACAACACACACAAAATGCTGGAGGGACTCAGCAGGTCAGGCAACATCTCTGGAGGGAAATGAACAGACAATATTTCAGTGTCCTGATGAAGGGTCTTGACCCAAAAAATCACCTGCTTATTTCTTACCAAAGATATTGTCAGACCTGCTGAGATCCGTCAGCATATTGAGTGTGTTGCTCCAGATTTCCAGCATCTGCCAGAATCTCTTGTGTCAAGGGACAATATAACCTAGCAGACACCTGGGATATAAAATTAATTGATAATTACAATTTCAAACATTTTGACAAAGACATCCCAAACTGGAAGAATGCAACGTCATCATCTTTATGTGCTGTGTTGTATGACGTGGCCGATCAGGATCTTGACCATGAATGTTCTTGGCAAGTTTTTCTACAGAAGTGGTTTGCCATTGCCGTCTTCTGGGCAGTGTCTTTACAAGACGGATGACCACAGCCATTATCAACACTCTTCAGAGATTGACTGCCTGGTGTCATGGTCGCATAACCAGGACTTGTGATAAGCACCAGCTACTTATACGACCTGCTGCCATGGCTTCACATGATCCTGATTGGAGGGCTAAGCAGGTGCTACACATTGCCAAAGGGTGACCCGCAGGCTAGTGGAGGGAAGGAGTGCCTTACAGATCCTTTGGTAGAGGCATATCTCTAGAGAATATAACAGTTACTTTAAAAGTACATTACCATCCTTCAGGTCAATCTGTGAAGCAAGAGGAAGGGAAATGAAAGATATTGAAAGCTATCAATCGATCAAAAACAACTTCATAAAAGCAAAGCACTAACTTTTCAGAGTTTGATCAATGCAATGCTTCTGTACAGAGTGCTCATCTAGCTCTGGTGTTTGTTCATAACTTCTGCAGAAAACACTAATCACTGGAGAAATAAGTTCTTGGCTCCAGAGTCATTGAGTTCAGCATAATTCAGCAGTCAACTATATATAAGATGAAGAGGTCAAATGTTATCTCTGAAGGAAACCTGCAGGGTACATTACCGCCAATAACAAAATTTCAGACAAGCACATTTGTTGAGATAGGCACAAGGTGTAAGACAAATTTATAATAAATAATGCCTCTCAGATATGTAATGAAAAGCAAACACGTTGAAATACTTTGACAATCAAAGGAGTGCTTAAGGTGGAAGAGAGAGGCTGGCAAAAGCTGTGGGAATAAAGAACCTCAATAATTATTCAATTTGAAAAGCACAAGGCTGCATGTGTGGGTACGTACAATAGAGCAGATCGTAGTTATTTTTAGTTAGCGACTCAGTGAAGAAACAGCTGTCATTCCTTTGTTAGCTGCTCTCTGAATTCTGTTTCTTTGCTTTGAAATGTGAATGTCAGAGATGACACACAAGTGCCTGACCTTCCCCTTCAGTAGTGAGGTCAGCATGGAACAGGGAAACACTGACAAACTGAGCATAGTCGCTGTCCTTCTTTGCTTTTAGTTGTATTCCTTATTTCTCAAATTCTTTATTTAAAAAGCTGTTAGGTACATTTCAGTAACTTTTAAATGTCTCTGAACATGAGGCACATTAAAAGAATTCTAAACCCAACAGGGTACCCTGAAGCCTGAGCGCAGGCAGCAGATTAGATCCAGGCCGGTCTCTTCCAATGTGTATTTAGCATGCCCCTCGATTAAGAGTGAAGGTTCAATTCCTGCACTTTCCTCTGTTTCTAACATAAGGTGCAAAGTTCATAGTAAACGATAGTACATTATATGCTACCATGTACTGCTTGAGATTCATTTTCTTGAAGGCGCTTTGAGGTAAAAGAGAAATACAATAGGATTTACAAAAAGCTATATTTAAACAAAGACTGACAAGCAGCCAATGTGTAAAAGAAGGCAAATTATGCAAATAAGAACGTAGTACTGAGACCATGAGCTGTAAAAAATCCTTTTAAGTGAGTCTGTAGGTTGTAAAATCAATTCAGAAGAGTAGTGATTAAAGTTATCCATGTCGGTTCAGGAGTTTTTGTTACGCACAGAGAAATGGCAGATGAAATTTAACCCAGATAAATGTGAGGTGATGCATCTCAGCAGGGCAAATGCAAGGTGACAGTATACTTTTATGGGCAAGACCCTTAACACGTGTTGCTGAGCAAAGAGATTTTGGGGACCAAGTTCTTAGCTCCTTGAATGTGGCCACACAGGTCAATCACAAACAAGAGAAAATCTACAGATGCTGAAAATCCAAGCAACGCACAAAACGCTGGAGGAACTCAGCAGGCTGGGCAGCATCGATGGAAAAGAATACAGTCGACGTTTCGGGCCGACCGAAACCCTTCATCAGGACTGGAGAAAAAAAAGATGAGGAGTCAGAGTAGGAAGGTGGGGTTCGGGGAGGAAGAAACACAAGGTGATAGCTGTAAACAGGAGGGCCGAGGGGTAAAGTAGCTGGCAAGTTGTTAGGAGAAAGCGATACAGGGCTGGAGAAAGGGGAATCTGATAGGAGAGGACCGAAGCTCATGGAAGAGAGAAAAGGGGGAAGACCACCAGTGGGAAGTGATGGGCAGGTAAGGAGATAAGGTGAGAGAGGAAAAATGGGAATGATGGATGGTGAAGGAGAGGGTGGGAGCATTCCCACCTATCAACCTCCAAGCTCTTTACTACACCCTTCTTGCTCTTCCAGTTTCACCTTTCAACTGGAACCTTGTACTTGTTCCTCTCCTTTCACCACCTTCTAGCTCTGACTTCTCATCATTTTTTTCCAGTTTCGATGAAGGATCTTGGCTCGAAATGTTGACTCTTTACTCTTTTTCCATAGATGCTGCCTGGCCTGCTGAGTTCTTCAGTATTCTGAGTGTGTTGCTTGGATTCCAGCATCTGCAGATATCGGAATTAAAATGTTTGGCCTCCAGGAATTTCTGCTTTAGGCAGATTCAGCAGAGGTGCTCCATTCACCTGTTGTCTTAGACTACACCTCTTGAATAGTTAGCACAGGTGTTGTTGGGCCATCAGATCTGTGGCTCTATGGATAGTGCTTGTTTGCAAAGCTGTATTTTTTAACTTCAATCTGATTATTGCTTGCCACATAGATTAAGAGCCAAAGACTGGCTCCTGTTCACGACAAGCAGCTGAACAAGGAATACTTGGTGTAAGTTTAACTTACGTGGAAAACAGCATTTTGATCTTTAGAAGCTCACAGTTGCTGTGCTCAGAAAGCTGAGCCTGTAAAAAAGAAAAAGGCCTATAGCCCAGGACAGTAAATATACCTCACATTCTCAGAGCAGATTTTTAGGAGCAACTGCTTTCTAATGCTTCATCAATAACCTTTGATGCATTATGAGGTCAGAAGTAGGATTACTGATGAATGTACAGCATTCAATTCAGTCAAAAGTCCTCAACAAACGAACCCCTCATGTATGGATGGAGTACTGTCTCGGACACATGAAGTCATGGGTTGAGAAACAGAAAGCAAAATGTGCACTGCAACCAATGCAAAATGCTGGAGAAACTGAGCAGATTTGACAGTATCTTTGGAGAGGAGTGAACAGTTGATGTATCAGGTCGAGAGCCATTATCAGCTTTGATTCTTGCGCATAGGTGTAGCCTGACCTGCTAAGTTCCTCCAGCACTTTGTATGTGTTGTCCTGGAGAAGGGTGTCGGCCTGAAACATCGACTGTTTATTCCTCTTCATTGGTACTACCTGACTAGGTGAGCTCCTCCAGCATTTTGTGTTGTGTTTGCACTGCAAGTATGCCAGACAATGCTTTTGACATTCTGTGGCATTACCTTTGCTGAATTTTTGGAGGAACTATTAAATTGAAACTCATCCAGAGGCTACATGAGCAAGTCAGTGCTGAAATTCTACTTCAAAATTTATAGTCAGAGATTCATAGAAAAGCACAGCACAGAAACAGGCCCTTTTGTGCATCTAATGCCTGCCAAACCATTTAAACTGACTACTCCCATCGACCTGCACCGGAACCACAGTTCTCCATACCCCTCCCATCCATGTATCTATCCAAACTTCTCTTAAACATTGAAATGAAGCTCTTATTTGCCACTTGTCCTGGCTGTTCATTCCACACTCTCACAAATTCTGAGTGAAGAAATTTCCCCTCATGTTCCCCTTCAACTTTTCCCCTTTCACCTTTAACCTCTGATCTCTAGTTGTAGTCCTACCCAACTTCAGTGGGAAAAAAAGCCTTCTTAAACTTATTCTATCTATACCCCTCATAATTTTATATACCTCTATCAAATCTCCCCTCAACCTTCTACGTTTTGAGGAATAAAGTAATGACCTATTCAGTCTTTCCTTATAACTCAAGTCCTTCAGTCCTGGCAACATCCTTGTAAATGTTCTCTGTACTCTTTCAACATTATTTACATCTTTCCTGTAGTTAGGTGACCAAAAGTGCACAAATACTCCAAGTTAGGCCTCAGCAGCATCCTATACAACTTCAACATAACATTTCATCTCTTGCAGGTCTTGGCCAGAAACGTCGACTGTACTCTTTTGCTGCCTGGCCCGCTGAGTTCCTCCAGCATTTTGTGTGTGTCCCTTACTCAATACGTTGATTTATGAAGGCTCATGGGTTAAAAGCTTTCTTTACAACCCTATCTACCTGTGACACCACTTTCAAAGGATTATGGACCTGTAATCCAAGATCCCTTTGTTCTACCACACTCCTCAGTGCCCTACTGTTCATTGCGTAAGATGTACTCTGGTTGGTCCTACTGAAGTGCAACACCCTGCACTTGTCTACATTAAATTCTATCTGCCATTTTTCAGCCCATTTTTCTTGCTGGGCCAGATCCTGCTGTAAGGTTTGATAGCCTTCCTCGCTGTACACTACACCCCCTAATCATGATCAGCAAATCTAAATTTGCTGATCCAGTTAACCACATTGTCATTCAGATCATTGATATAGATGACAAGCAACAACGGACCCAGCAACAATCCCTGTGGCACTCCACTAGTAACAGGTCTCCAGTCAGAGAGGCAACCATCTACTGGCACTTTCTGGTTTCTCCCACAAAGCCGATGTCTAATCCAATTTACTACCTTGTCTTGAATACCAACCAACTGAACCAGCCTCCTATTTGTCAAATGCCTTACTAAAGTCCATGCAGACAACATCCACTGCCTTACCTTCACCCACTTTCCTGGTAATTTCTTCAAAAAATTCTATAAGATTGGTTAGCCATGACTTACCATACATAAAGCCATGCTGACTATCCTCAATCAGTCCATGTCTCTTCAAATACTTTTGTATCCGGTCCCATAGAATACCTTCCAATAACTTTCCCACAACTGATATCAGGCTCACCGGCCTATAATATCCTGGTTTATGTTTAGCCCTTTCTTAAACAGCAGAACAACATCAACTATCCTCCAATCCCCTGGTAAGTCTCCTATCACTAAGGATGATTTAAATCTCTCTGTTAGGGCTCTGCCAATTTCTGCACTTGCCTCCCATAGGGTCCGAGGGATTGAACCTTCTTGACCAACCTCCCATGCAGGACCTTGTCAAATGCCTAACTAAAGTCCATGTAGACAACATCCTCCGCCTTGCTTTCATCCATTTTCCTGGTAACTTCCTTGAAAAACTCTATACGATTGGTTAGATGCGACCTATCATGCACAAAGCCATGCTGATTATCCCAAATTAGTCCCTGTCTACCCAAATATTCATACGTATATCAAGTCCTTTAGAATACATGCCAATAACTTTCCCACTCCTGATGTCAGGCTCACTGGCCTATAATTTACTTCCAATGACTCATTAAGGGTAAATTTCAACAAGACAGAAAGTGAAGAACCTTCTGCTCAATGTATACCCTGTATGATTTCTAATTTTCACTGCCGCTTCATAATAAAAGTAGCTGGCAAAATAATTTCCTCTAGTTTTGTCAGTAGATCAGATTTAAGACCACAGCTCACTACTTGACAAAGTATCATCTCCGTTAATTCAAAATCAGTGAAAATGTTGCCATTTTTAAAATGAATGTAACCCAAGGATATAATAAAGCAAATACTGATGGCACCTTTCAGGATGTAATTGGTAACGAATTGCCTTGTGGGTTGCTGAAGTAACTCAGACAGCTAAGTTACTGGATGCTTTAAGGTTGCTATGGGAGCAATGGCTTACTGCACTGCTTGAAGCTCCACACAGTTTCTGCCTCATGTTCCATGAGACAAAGCATCCTGTCAATTCTGGTTTGTCCAAACTACGCAAAGTGTAATGGCTAAGTACAATGGACTGACTGAAATGAAAGTGCTTGCAATAAAACCTTTGGCATGGTTCAACTGGGAAAGCATTCAAAGCACAGTCAATGCTGTGCTTATCCACAGTTCAAATCTTAATTAAAGCTTTAAAACTTCAGTAGCTTTGTAATTTGGTGTTGTAATTATGTAGGTATTAGCTGGAGATCAGGTTAGGATTCTTGCCTAGAAACTTGAATTTTTAAGCATCATAGGCCACAGCAAAAAATTTTTAAAAACCCACATGGCTATGATACTAAGAGAATACAGTACTATGAGAAATGTCATTATAAACCAAGGTTCAATCATCTCTTTCCGAAGTGTTGAATAATATTGGGGCAGTATAGTAGCATAGCAGTTGACACAACACTAATACAGCACCAGCGGCCCAGGTTCAACTCCCATAAGGAGTTTGGATGTTCTCCCCACGACTGTGTGGGTTTCGTCCCACATTCCAAAGATTATGGGTTAGTAGGTTAATTGGTCACATGTGCATAATTGGGCGGCGCGAGCTTGTTAGGCTGGAAGGACCTGTTACGGTGCTGTATCTCTAAATATTGATCTCTCATCCAGCATTAAAGGATCAGATTGTCTGATCATTATCATGTTAGTCTGCGGAATCTTGCAGTGTACAAAAGAGACACCGAGCCTCTTACACTACAAGTCACTCTACGTCAAAAGTAAAGTATTTGGTAATGGCATGAAGTGTTTAAGATGTTCCAAACATTCTTTGATATATTATTGGAGACTTTCTTGTACTATTGTTAAGGCTCAATGGATTCCTCTTCATAAAGGTGCTTTGAAATGCTCTAAAAGCACTTGACACCTTTTGATGTCACCTGCAAATGGCAAACCATTTCCACAATAAATAATTTCTCAGTAAGCCATTGTTGAGCAGCAGAATCTGCCTTGTCCATTTCTTTCATATCCAAAACAGATTGTTTAAACAGGTGTACTTCAAGATGCTGGCTAGGATTTCAAAATGAATCTCAGGGCTGCATGTACAACACACACAAAATGCTGGAGGAACTCAGCAGGCAAGACAGCAAACACGCAAACACGAGGAAGTCTGCAGAAATCTGAGAAATCTGGAATTTCAAGCAACACACATAAAAGTTGCTGGTGAATGTAGCAGGCCAGGCAGCATCTCTAGGAAGAGGTTCGGTCGAATTTTCGAAGGGTCTCGGCCCGAAACGTCGACTGTACCTCTTCCTAGAGATGCTGCTTGGCCTGCTGCGTTCACCAGCAACTTTTACGTGTGTTTCTATGGAAAAAAGTACAGTTGATGTTTCAGGTCTCAGCCCAAAACATCGACTGTAATTCTTTTCCATTGATACTGTCTGGCCTGCGCTCGTCTAGCATTTTCTGTGTGTTGTTTGGATTTCCAGCATTTGCAGGTTTTCTCTTTTTTGTGCCAGGGTTGTATATGGTGACATATGGTATATGTACCTTGACAATAAATTTACTTTGGACTTTGAAGAAGGTGGGAGGATGGGAAGGAATACAACTGGCAAGGGATAGGTGAGAGCAGGTGAGAGGGAAGGGTGGTAACTGGGGACAGGGGAATGAAGTGAGAAGCTGGGAGGTGAGAGGTGTTTGAAGTAAAGGGCTGAAGAAGGAACCTGATAGGATAGGAGAGTGGATCATGGGAGAAAGGGAATAAGCAGGGGGCACCAGTGGGAGGTGTTAGTGGCAGCTGAGGGGAAGAGAAGGGGTAAGAGGTGAGCTAGAATGGGGAACTGAAAAAGAGAACAGGGAGAGGGGGGAAGATATTACCATAAGTTAGAGAAATTGATGCTGATACCAATGGCAAACACGAGGAAATCTGCAGATGCTGGAATTTCAAGCAACACACATAAAAATTGCTGGTGAACGCAGCAGGCCAAGCAGCATCTCTAGGAAGGGGTACAGTCGACGTTTCGGGCCGACACCCTTCGTCAGGACTAACTGAAAGAAGAAATAGTAAGAGATTTGAAAGTGGGAGGGGGAGGGGGAGATCCGAAATGATAGGAGAAGACAGGAGGGGGAGGGATGGAGCTAAGAGCTGGACAGGTGATTGGCAAAAGGGATATGAGAGGATCATGGGACGGGAGGCCTAGGAAGAAAGACAAGGGGGAAGGGGGAAGCCCAGAGGATGGGCAAGGAGTATAGTGAGAGGGACAGAGGGAGAAAAAGGGGAGAGAAGGCCACCCAGGTGGGATGTGAGGTGTTACTCCTCCAACCTGAGGGCGGCCTCATCGTGAGATACTGCGAAATTGTAATCCTTGCAGCTTTCCCATGTTCTTTTCAAAGGGATTGGCTTAGTTAACCGATGAAAGTCTCTGCATTTGAAATACAAATGACTTGTAATTTCTTATCATTCTGACGGGACAAACAGAATTTTATTCACTATCCATACCTCACGTCAACTGAATTCATAAAACATGATATAAAGTAGCAAAGTTTAAATAACCAAATTGCTAGCTCACTTAACCAAAACTAAAAGTGACTCATCCACTTTACCTTCAAATTTCACCCTGCCCTCAAAATTACATGGTCCATTTCCGACACATTCCTCCCCTTTCTCGATCTCACTGTCTCTGTCTTATTCATTCACCTTTGTCTCTTATAGACCAATGGACTCTCACAGCCAACTGCACTATACCACTTCCCACCCTGTTGTAAAAACACCATCCCCTTCTCTCAATTCCTCCGTCTCCGCCACTTCTGCTCTCAGGATAAATCTCTTCATTCTAGAATGAAGGAGGTGTCCTCCTTTTTCAAAGAAAGGGGCTTCCCCTCCTCCACTATCAATGCTGTCCTCAAATGCATCTCTTCCATTTCATGCACCTGCTCTTACCCCATCTTCCCGCCATCCTACCAGCGATAGGGTTCCTCTTGTCCTCACCTACCACCCCACCAGCGTCCACGTCCAGCACGTAATTCTCTGAAACTTCTGTCACCTCCAATGGGATCCCACCACCAAGCACATCTTCCACCCCGCCCCCCCAACACTTTCTGCTTTCCGTAGAGTTTGCTCCCTATTCGACTCCCTTGTCTATTTGTCCCTCCCCACTGATATCCCACAGCACTTATCCTTGCAAGTGAACAAGTGCTACACCTGCCCCTACACCTCCTCTCTCACTACCATTCAGGGCCCTAAGCAGTCCTTCCAGGTGAGGCAACACTTCACCTGTGTCCGCTGGGGTCATCTACTGTGTTCAGTGCTCCCGGTGTGGCCTCCTGTATATCAGTATGACCTGACGTAGATTAGGAGACCACTTCACCAAGCACCAACATTCCATCTGCCAGAAATGATCTCCCAGTGGCCACCCATTTTAATTCCACTTCCCATTCTCATTCCGATATGTCTATCTATGACCTCCTCCACTGTCATGACGAAGCTACACTGGGTTGGAGGAACAACACCTTGTATTTCGTTTGGGTAGCCTCCAGCCTGATGGCATTGTTACATGCTCAAGGATATCCGTGTGTTTTTTTTTTGTGAGAATGATATAACGGTCTGTTGGGGGGTTACCTGATGTAATTTTCCCACTGTTGTGAGGTCACATGATGCCATGTGCACCATGGCTATTTAAGGGTCGACCCAGGTGACGTAGTTAGGTTTTTAGTTTGTAGATTTCCAGGTAACGTGCTGTGTCTCCGTTTCTGTTGCGTGTTTGTTTTTGTGACGCAGTTTCATTTTTAAAACGGAGTATTGCATTCTATTGCAAGATACCATATTATTGGAACGGAAATTTTTGCTAAATGTGTTGACTTACTCAATTCCAACAGTAGAAGGGAGAGTGAAGAATTTATCAAAGTACAGGACCAAAGGATCGAGAAGAGTCGACATTGTTCGGCAGTTTAACAAAGGATCGACCTTATTGAGTCTTCGTTGGTGGAGTAGCAACCTGCATCGAGGATAACTCTCGCCAAAAAGAGCAAGGAGTTCATGCAAAGATTTGCTCTCTCTCTGAAAGAATTTAAGGTCAGTTGTTTTAAACTGTTTATTTTCGGCATCGTGAATCCTGTGGACAGAACCAGCAGGAAAGTCACGTCTGTGAAGAAATCCTTCTCCAGAGAAGTCTCTCCCAATTGAACGTATAAATCTGTTGGACTTTCGAATTTATCACTTTAAGAACTATATCTGACTGTATCGCTTTAAGAACTGTTTTCGCATTTAACGCTTTAAGAACCAGAGCCGAGTGACGAATTGGTGAATGGCTGCATATCTGTTAACTTCCGGTTAAAGTTTTCGTTTGTTTTTTTCCTTATCATTTATCCGTGTTTAATAAATGTCTGGTTGTTTTTATATAACCTGTCTCGGTTGATATTCATTGTTGCCGGTTACATAACAGCATGAACATCGATTTCTCGAGTATCCGGTAATGGCCTCATCTCTTTTTCTCCTCGCCTGTCCATCAGCACCCTCTGGTGCTCCTCCTCGCTTTTCTTTCTTCCACTGCCTTCTGTCTCTTTCACCAATTTACTTCCCAGCTCTTTACTTCATCCTTCCCCTTTCAGGTTTCACCTATCACCTTGTGTTTCTCTCTCCCCTGCCCCACCTTTTAAATCTACCCCTCAGTTCTTTGTTTCTCCACTCCTTCTGAAGGGTTTCGGCCCGAAACATCGACAGTACTCTTTTCCATAGATGCTGCCTGACCTGCTGAGTTCCTTCAGCATTTTGTGTGTGTTGCTCAGGAAATTGACTCTTCTGTCTTTATCAAATCTCTAACATTACTTCTTAAAAGTATAATTCAGTCCCAGTCCAACGCAAAGTTGCAATTTTCTCCCACCCAAACACTTTCCCAAATAGATAAAACTGTAAAATGACTTCTGTTGAAACAGATCAGGATTTTAGAACTCCACATTAGTGTTATACTTGGAGACAGTGGTTCAATTGAATGATGTTGGTTTGTAGGATATAACCAACAAGGCAGACACTCGTGTTTAAAAGAGTAGGAAATAATTGTGTCACATGGCTTTCAGCCAAAGTATTTCAATGTGGGAGTGCTAATGAGCCAAATAGAATTGGATTTAGGCCGAGTTAGGGCTTCAGCACTGAGAGCCCAATACCCCTCCCCACCACCGAGGCCCCTCTCCCAGTTCGTATTTGACAGGATCAAAATCAGGAGTTCATGCTTTCATTCTGGGGGAGCTAGTAACAAGCTCTTAAAATGTCACAGATTTTAAGAGACATTTCAATACTGGAAATCAAGAGCAACAAAACTATTATCTCTTAAAACTTTGCTGTATATAACTAAACAGGCATATTTTTTCTTTAAATGAAAACAATATGAATTTAAAAATGCAAAAGTTTAAGAAAAGCAAATTTCCTCTCTCCTTCTTCCCTAATCCCCAGATCAGAGGCACCATTTTGAGTGATCTGGCTAGTGTGGATCAGAGAAGGCTAATCCCCTATTGTACTGTAATGTTAGGAATCCTGACAATGGCCAGGCTCGACAGAGTCCAGCAACAGAGTGCAGTGACAGATGCCCTAGCACCTGTCATCCAACATGCTGCAGTCTTAAGGCAGGTCCACATAGATTCAGGTCTTAAGGAGGAACACCAAAGCTTCACTTCAGATCTCCTGGTCACAGCCAGCACAATTTGACCCAGATATCTTCTTCACATAAAATAATATCAAAGAGTAACCAAACAGCTCCTTCTTCTTTACAAATATTTTTCTTACATTTTCATTAATTTTCTTGCAATTCTCTGTGAAGCAAGTTAAGAACTGAACAACAGTATTTATAGATTGTTCTAACCAATAACTAGAAACTGTTTGTCCTGATTTCATTAACTCTACTGTATTTTTTTACTTTCCTGTTGTGAAGCAGAGCACTCAGTAAACAAATTAAAGACCATAAGATATAGGAGCAATAGCAGTAGGAGCCGAAGTAGGATATTTGGCCCATTGAATTAGGCCGTTTACATACACACACACACACACACACACACACACACACACACATACACACACACTTCAAAATTTTCCACAGTATTTTCTAATAAAAGGTACTAATGAGTTGGCTTTGTGGTGCCTTTCCAGCCATACACCAGAATAATTGCATTTCTTTAGTAAAGGGGAGGTGTAAATGTGTATATGTTGTTTGTATACTCTACTTAAAATAGTTAGTTCTCTTTACTTTGTAATATGATTGTAACTACATTGTGGGGTGCATCATATTCTAAGCAACACACACAAAATGCTGGAGGAACTCAGATCAGGCAACATCTATGGAAAAGAGTAAACGGTCGATGGTTTGGGCTGAGACCCTTCTTCAGGACTGGAAAAGGAGGGAAGAAGTCAGAGCAAGATGGTGGGGGGAGGGGAGGAAGAAGTACAAGGTGGCAAGTGATGGGTGAAACTGGGAGAGAGGGAGCGAGTGAAGTAAAAAGCTGGGAAGCTGATTGGTGAAAGAATCATATTCTCATTTCATGTATAGTCTTTGTGTATAGTTAACTTTGTGGGAATTAAAGGTGGTATGTCTTGGTGCCTAATAAACAGAGTTCATCGCCCTCAGTAGCAGACAGAGATCAGCATTGCCAGGAGCAATAGTCTTTATGGAGCTATTATTGTGCATTCCAGTAGATATGTATGGTTATGCACTTTGGCAGACAAAATAAACGGGCAGACTATTATTTAAATGGGGAAAGAATTCAAAGTTCTGAGATGCAACGGGACTTGGGAGTCCTCGTACAGGATACCCTTAAAATTAACCTCCAGGTTGAGTCAGTAGTGAAGAAGGCGAATGCAATGTTGGCATTCATTTCTCGAGGAATAGAGTATAGGAGCAGGGATGTGATGTTGAGGCTCTATAAGGCGCTGGTGAGACCTCACTTGGAGTACTGTGGGTAGTTTTGGTCTCCTTATTTAAGAAAGGATGTGCTGATGTTGGAGAGGGTACAGAGAAGATTCACTAGAATGATTCTGGGAATGAGAGGGTTAACATATGAGGAACGTTTGTCCGCTCTTGGACTGTATTCCTTGGAGTTTAGAAGAATGAGGGGAGACCTCATAGAAACATTTCGAATGTTAAAAGGCATGGACAGAGTGGATGTGGCAAAGTTGTTTCCCATGATGGGGGAGTCTAGTACGAGAGGGCATGACTTAAGGATTGAAGGGCGCCCATTCAGAACAGAAATGCGAAGAAATTTTTTTAGTCAGAGGTTGGTGAATCTATGGAATTTGTTGCCACGTGCAGCAGTGGAGGCCAAGTCATTGGGTGTATTTAAGGCAGAGATTGATAGGTATCTGAGTAGCCAGGGCATCAAAGGTTATGGTGAGAAGGCGGGGGAGTGGAACTAAATAGGAGAAAATGGATCAGCTCATGATAAAATGGCGGAGCAGACTCGATGGGCCGAATAGCCGACTTCTGCTCCTTTGTCTTATGGTCTTATGGTCTATATTTTTTTGAAAATACTGGAAATTTTCTTTTCACTATTTTTGCTAATTTTTGTAAGTTTGATTTTCGATGCAACTAATAAACACCCTTGCACTAAAGTGCTAAGCAACTGCAGTCATTTTTCTTTCAATCATAACCCACATATCTAATGCCTGTAAAGGCCTATAAAAAAGCAAATCTCAAGGTAGTCATTGGTGTCATATACACACTTCAAAAGTTCAAAGTTCAAAGTAAATTTATTATTAAAATACTGAACTGTCACCATTTACAGCCCTGACATTCATTGTCTTGTGGGCAATCACAGTAAATCCATAGCACACAAAACACAACAGAATCAATGAATGACCACACCAACTGTGACTTTGACTTTGTAATTTAATTCCATGTATTCACGCTGTTAACATAATCATTAATAACCTGAGCTAACAAAAACCTATGAGTGAGCCTTTTCAGTTCACTCAGCCTCTGTGTTTCAGGCATGTTCCAGTTGTTCACTACCCTTTGTGGCTCTGCTTACTTATTTGGTCTTTGCTATGGAACAGATCTTACATTAAGTCACAAGACTGGGATATTTTTGACTGTTGATCTCCAGGATGCAGTGCTGACTGTGACTCAAACAAAAGCTGGCCAGTTGCAAATTATCCTGAAGCAGAAGTGCTGAATAGACAAGGGAAGCAAGAATTGTTGACAAAGCCCGTCTCCTTCTTAATATTATTTCGATACCCACATTGAACCTGCCTTCTTATGATCAAAACATATTAATGATTATTGCAATATTGTCTGAAAGTTCATCAGAGAATGACAAACACCCCAAACTTTCCTCCAATCATCTTGAAATTATTCCTTCTTGTTTGATGTTGTGATGTTAGCCGAGCTTGGCAATTAGCTTGCACCTCTTGTATTAGCCGTTCCTGCTCGGAGAAAAAGCTCTCTGACTATCTACTCGATCTATACCTCTTATCATCTTGAATACCTTTATCAAGTTGCCTCTCATTTTTCTTTGCTCCAAAGAGAAAAGCCCAACCTATCTCAATGAGTAGATTATTTGGGAATCTAACGCCCTTTCTTACTTTATAACTGGTTTTATATTTCTCTTTTCAGAATGTGGAAAGGACTACAATTACTTGGAAGACTTTATTAAAGGGATCTGCCTTACCTTTGCACTCTGGCTGTTTCCCTGACCAGGTGCTATTGGAAAGGCAAGCTCGTTCAGCAGAGCCATGCAGAACATATCCCGAGAGACAAGAAACGCGCACAACACCCTTAACCCGGAATTCACTCTTCTCTCTTGAACCGTGTGCTGGAATGCCAGGGTCACCACATTTTCCCACTGTATCCCCTGCAAAATAACATAAAATCAAGATTAAGAAATTTTTATTAAAAAATTAAAATATTCAATAAAGGAAACTAACATGGTTATAAATTTAGTATCAGGGCAAGGAACATTAAGGTATCAACATTCTTTTTCATTAATTACCTTTGCATATACTGCTAACATCCAGTAACACAACAGTGTATCTCCGTTCTGGAATTGGTTGAAAACACATAGTAATTATTGCCTAAAATTTATCTTCCGTAGCTAGAGTCTCATGGTTATGTCAATTCTGACATTACATCTTCCTCAAATGGATTTTAACTCCCTTTCAATTATGCATCTTTTTTCACGCTGCATAAATATATCTTGTTTAAAAGCAATCTCTTCAAAATATGCAAATTATAAAAAAAGTCATGGGGAGTGTATAGAACTCCCTGCCAGGGTAGTAATAGAGGTAGATGTATTAGGGTCATTAAGAAACTATGCAGGAGGGAAGGGTTGATCTTAGAGTACGTTAAAGGTTGGGCACAATATTGTGGGCCAAAGGGCCTGTATGTTGTTGTTATGTTCTGTGAGAGAAACCTGACACCATTCAATAGACTTGTATCGGGGTTGTAGAATAATTTCATGATACCATGATCCTCGGAAAGATCAAGTATATTGCTCAGTTTGGGGATTAGATATAAAATGATGGCCGCAATTATTTCATTTGTGAGTTTGTAAAGTCTTATCTGAAAGGTCACGTTAGGGTGCTTGGTGTAAAATCTGCAAAGAATTTCATATCAAAGCATTGCAGGGTAAATGGCCCATTCAAGTTCAAAGGAAATTCCCAAAGTTTAAAGTAAATTTATTATCAAAGTACATACAGTATGTGTCACCATATACAACACTGCAATTTATTTTCTTGTAGGCATTCACAGTAGAACAAAGAAATACATTAGAATCAATGAAAAATTGCGCACTCAGGGTGGAGGAGCAATACTTTATATTCTGTCTGGGTAACCTCCAACTGATGGCATGAATATCAATTTCTCCTTTAGGTAAAAAAATAAATATTCCCTCTATTCCTGTTCCTCCTTCTATTTCTATTTCTCCTATGGTCCACTCTCCTCTTCTATCAGATTCCTTCTTCTCCAGCCCTTTACCTTTCCCACCCACTTGGCTTTACCTATCACCTTTCCCTACCACCCCCCATCTTATTCTGGCATCTTCCCCATTCCTTTCCAGTCTTGATGAAGGGTCTTGGCTCAAAGCCTTGATTGTTTATTCATTTTCATAGATGCTACCTGATATGCTGAGTTCTTCCAGCATTTTGTGTGTGTTGCGAGAAACTATGAAGACTTACAAACATCCAAATGTGCAAAGAAGCCAACTTGTGCAAATACAAAAAAGCTAATAATAACAATAACCTAATAAGTAAATAATTAATACTGGGAACATGACTTGTAGAGTCCTCGAAAGTGAGTCATTAAGATCTAAAATATCAGTAGGATCTTTATCTTTTTTAAGAATTAAAGAAATAGAGGCCTTATAATAGCATGCAAAAAGAAAAGCAACTTATTGAAACAGTTAACAATTATTTCCGTTGAAAATAAAGAATGAGAATGAATTAAACACTGATTGCATACATGATATAGTTAATTATTTCCATTCTCATTTTGAACTTTCAGAGGGTGACATTATTTGGAAGACATGAGGGATTCTGTAGATGCTGAAAATCCATAGCAATACACAAAAAACATACACTTGTCTCATCATTAAAATGTTCCCATAACTATGGACACACTTTCAAAGACTCTTCATCATCCGTTCTCGATATTTAATGCTTAGTTACTTATTATTATTGTTTCTTACTTTTCTACTTGCACAGTTTCTAACCTTCTGCCCTTTGGTTGAATGCCCTGGTTGGGCGGTCCTTCATTATAGTTATTATAGAAAACTATCTATATTATTCTGTTATATTATTATTATTCCATAGATTTATTGAGCATGCTCACAAGAAAATGAATCTCAGGGTTGTATATGGTGACATATATGTACCTTGATAATAAAATTTACTTTGATCTTTGAAAATACTGTGGGCCAAAGTTTCATTGAGGGAGGTCTCAAGATGGCGGCACGACACAGCTCGCAGCAGCAACTCCCTTGGTGATGTCTGTTATTTGTCAAGTAGGGTGCCGTGCACAATCCTGGTTTGATGGAGACGGACGTGAGAGTATGGAGGAACATCTGGTGAAACTTCTGAAATGCCTGCTTCACTGCTGCTGCTACTGTGTGGTCCAGAATCTCCAGAGGGGAAGGCCCTGAGTCCTCGGCTTTGCTTGTTGCTTGGTGGCTGGGGCGGGGTCGAAGCGCTCGGCAGAGGATGGCGCTCGGAGAGGCTGTTTCGGAGGGGCTGGTCGGAGGCTCGAAGTTTTCAGACAGACTCAAGAGTCCGTTGCGGTCGGGTGCTTCCAATGGTGCTGCATCGGCGAGTTTGCGGCGCTTGGAGGTTCATGGCAGGGAGAGTTTCTCCCTTCTGCTGCCTGCATGAGATGATGAGGCTATCGGAACTTTGAGACTTTTTTTTTTTACCATATCCATGGTCTGCTCTTTATCAAATTATGATATTGCTTTGCACTGTTGTAAATACATGTTATAATTATGTGGTTTTCTAAGATTGTCCGGTGTTTTCTTGTGTTATCATTCCGGAGGAACGTTGTATCATTTTTTAATGCATGCATTTCTAAATGACAATAAACGAGGACTGAGTGGCCTCATAATCTAATCTAATCTAATCGAATACTGGAGGAACTCAGCAGGTCAGGCAGTATCTATGGAGGGAAACGAACTGTCAGCATCTTGGGAAAAGGCTCTTCATCAGGACTGGAAAGAAAGTGGGGAGATAGTCTATTTAAACAGGTGGATGAAGAGGTGAAGCAAAAACTGGCAGGCAATACGTGGATCCAGAGAGAGGGGTGAGGGTAAGAGGCAACAGAGTGAGTGGGAATGATGTAAGAAGCTAGGAGGAGATAGGTGGAAGTGACAAAGGGCTGGAGAAACTAGGAGATGATAGGAGAGAACAGTACACCATGGAATAAAGTGGAGGAGGTGATGAGGAGAACCGAAATGAGGAATAAATGGCTAATGGGCAGATTTAGAGGGCACAGAGGAAAAGAGATGGGATGATGGGCTCAATGGGATAAGGAAAATAAAGGGGCAGATGGGTGTGGTTACTGGAAGTTAAAGAAGTCAATGTTCATGCCATCTGGTTTAAGACTATTCAGGCAGAATGCCTCAAAAGGGCAACATCTATCATCAAAGAAACCCACCATCTAAGCCATGACATCTCACAACTACCATCAGGTAGCACATACATGAGCTTGAAGTCCCACACCATCGGGTTCAAGAACGGCTACTTCCTTTCAAACAGACTGCTCCTGATGCAACCAACAAAAACCTAATCACTACAGTTTAGTAACACTGCGACCATTTTGACCACCTCATTCTAAAATCATATTTTTTTTGTGCTAGTTGTGTTTTTCCTGTAAATATTTGTGTATGATTAATTTCAATGTAAATATTTTGATTAACTTATGTTTTTTCTCGTGAATACTGCTAATATGATGTAATGTCCCCATGATACTGCTGCAAATAAATTTTTCATTTCACCTGTGTATGCAAGTTCAACCGACAATAAATTCAGCTTTGACTTGAATTTGTGTCTAGCCTCAGCTTGGTAGAAGCGGAGGCTTTGCACAGACGTATCAATATGAAAATGGGAAATGGAATTAAAATGGCTGGTCTTCAGAAGATCCTGGCTGGTATGGGATGAAGGTGCTTGGCATTGTGATCCCCTAACCTGCGTTGGGTCTCACTGATGTAGAGGAGGCTACACTGAGAGCACTGGATGCAATAAATCAATAAATGTAGTACTGTGCAAAAATTTTAGGCGCTAGGCCGTCTAAGACTTTTGTACAGTACTGTATTTATCAATGTGGAGCAGAGGACTAGTTGGTAAATCAGGCGGGAACAAAGGATGTTGGGACCGGTCAGGGTGGAGCAATATGGGAGGGATGTGAGACAGGTGGCAGAGGAGGAGCGCCAGGGGCGGAGATAGCATGAATGCAGATATACACAGCCCTGAGGCACCAGGTAAGGTCATTTGATTTCAAACAATTGGTTTATTGATTATTACAGAACGTCTCACTGGATCACCGAATGTTGAAAGGACTAGATAGGGTGGATGTGGAGAGGATGTTTCCTATGGTGGGGGTATCCAGAACTAGAGGGCACAGCCTCAAAATTGAGGGGCAACCCTTTAGAACAGAGGTAAGGCGGAAGTTTTTTAGCCAGAGAGTAGTAAATCTGTGGAATGCTCTGCCATAGACTACGGTGGAGGCCAAGTTTATGGGTATATTTAAGGCAAAAGTTGGTTTTCTAATTGGTCAGGGCATCAAAGGATATGGTGAGAAGTCAGGTGTATGGGGTTGAGTGGGATCTGGGATCAGCCATGATGGAATGACAGAGCAGACTCGATGAACTGAATGGCCAAATTCTGCTCATGTCTTATGGTCTCTTTCTGTTCCCTCTCCTCTCCCTTCCTAACCATCATTCTCCACTCTGCCCTCTTCTCACTCTCAGTCCACAATAGAGACCCATATCAGAATCAGGTTTATCATCACTCACAAATGTCATGAAATTAGTTTTAAAATTCTACAGTACTGTGCAAAAGTCTTCTGCACCAGAGCTATATATTGTGCCTAAGACTTTTGCACAGTACTGTAAAATTTACTTGGAAGAA
Source organism: Mobula birostris (assembly GCF_030028105.1). NCBI lineage: Eukaryota > Metazoa > Chordata > Chondrichthyes > Myliobatiformes > Myliobatidae > Mobula > Mobula birostris. Next base: position 19,548,279 of record NC_092370.1, on the reverse strand, counting down.
CAGAACTTTGTTTGAGATGTTCCTCAGCCAAGGCAAGGATACTAAGTATATTTATCAATCTCACTTATGCACATTGCTGATAGCACAACTGCTACCACTCTGATTCAAAACCACTTTTGTAATATTTCAGCGAAGTGTGCTAATGTAACATAGATGTAGTTTGAGGAAATCTGTTTAAGAGGAAGATACGCCACAATAAAACAACCTCCACAGAGAAAAAGTGGCAGTTGAGAAAGGTGAAACTGAGCAACCAGAAGACCCAACCACGAACCACAGCCACCTATTTTTCTTGTCCACACTGCGTCAGAATATGGTCTCTATAGTCACCCGAGGTCCCACGAATAGACAACCCCTGAGGAGAACATCACCCCCGACTCGAGTGATCGCTCTACTACCACTATGACGACGACTACTCCTACTACTACAACTAGTACTACTATTAATATACTATATAAATTCACGACTTACATGCATTGATTATGATTATATGATATATTGATAATATGATCTAAAATGTCCGTAACATGTTTTTAAATATTCAGGCCACATTAATCAGAAATCTGTTTGCATTAACAATTTCCCTTCAGTTAAATGACTTCCTTTGCATCTTTCTTAATATGTAAATTACAAATTTAGTGAAACTATATGTATGCCATGTTTTTTTCATTACAATTGTTTGCTGGAGTCGAACATTCTCTCGTGGAGTAAGTCTAACATAAAGTAAGTTAATGCCTGTAAGTAAACTCACAAAGGAGGCTGCCAAAATCACTGCTTCCTTTCAGGATGCTTGTGCAAACAAAGCAAGTCAACTGTCTCCAGGAATCTGAACCTGAAGCATTAAGCCGTTATCTCCTTGAAAAACGTCGTACTCTTGTAACTTCAAAGGAAATATATGTATTTAAAAGTTAGTAGTGACATTCAGATGTTATTTCTATTTGTTCAGAATAGGATACATGATAATTCTTATTTTTGCCTGTCAGTTTGATTTTGCTGTGAAATGCTGAAGTAAAGACAATGAAACCACTGTCACATGAAAGCAGACTCTATTCTTTCAGTAGCATCTCAGCAGAAGTGTCAGGTAAACAACTCACAATTAAGTTTTCAATGGATTGGATGAAGGTTCATAGTTCACAGTCAATTCATGATCAAAGTAGGTACATGACATCATACTCTACTCTGAGATCCATTTTCTTTCAGGCATTCACAGTAGAACAGACAAAAATTACACACAAAGACCGACAACCAATATGCAAAGGAAAACAAACTGCGCAAATACAAAATAAACTAATAATAAAAATATAAATAATACTGAGAACGAGTTGTAGAGTCCTTAAAAGTGTGTCCATAGGTTGTGGAATCAGTTCATTGTTGAGGTGAGTGAGGTTATCCATGCTGGTTTAGAAGCCTGATAGTTGAGGGGTAATAAATGGTCCTGAACCTGGTGGTGTAGGGCTAGAGGCTCCCGTACCTTCTTCAAGATGGCAACAGCAAGAAGACAGCATGGACTAGATGGTGGGAATCCTTAATGATGGATGTTGCTTTCTTCTAGCAGCTCTTCGTGTAGAAGGTGGCAATAGAGAATAGAATTTCACCTTTGGTCATAGAGTCATAGAATAATATAGCACAGCAAGAGGCACTTCAGTCTAACTACTGACCACCTGCTAGTCCTAGTTGCCCCCATTCAGTCCTCCAAACTCTTCCTTTCATTGTATCTATCACTGCTGTAGTGCTTTTATACTTTTATAAAAGCACTTTTACCAAGTACTTTTATATTTAAAATAAGGGCCAGCATTCCATTATTCTTCCCTATTATCTTCTGCAATTGTGTGCTATTTTCCTGCATTGCATACATCTTCATCATTCTGTGCCATGGTTGTTCTTGGCAAATTTTTCTACAGAAGTGGTTTGCCATTGCCTTCTTCTGAGCAGCGTCTTTACAGGATGGGTGACGTCAGCCATCATCAATACTCTTCAGAGTTTGTCTGCCTGGTCGCATACCAAGGACTTGTGAAATGTACCAGCTGCTCATACAACCATTCACCACCCACTCTCATGGCTTCACACGACCCTGATCAGGAGGCTAAGCAACTGCTACGCCTTGCCCAAGCAGAGAGAAGGAGGGCCTTGCACCTCCCTTGATAGAGATGTATCTCCACCCCGCCACCCAGTTACATATATAAGGGCCTTTAAGTCACTTTGTACTGTGGCTTTCTGAGGATTTCCTCTATTTTAATTTATACTCTGATCTTTTATTTTTACTTCCAAAAATGAAAAGTATCACATTTTCCCCATAAACTTGATTTGCCAACTCTCTGCTCAAACACACCATGAAGTGTCCATAAACTTTATCTTCCGCTCAACTTGCCTTCTCACCTATTTTAGTGTCATCTGCAAGTTTTGTTCCTGTGCAATCATTTTCTTCCTCCAACTGTGAGCAATGTAATCCCAATTCAACTTGGTGGTATCTCAATGGTCAAAGAATGTGAACATTTTACCCTACTCAGTGCTTGCTAACTGTAAGCTAATCCTTCTGAGCTAATCCATGCCAGTACATTACCTAAACACCATGGGCCCTTATTTTGAGCCATTTCTGAGCCACGCAGATTCCACAGCCAAGAAATTGGACCGAGGGCTCTACTGTCCCAGGAGCCTTCAGGAATTTCTCATGCCTTATTGACCCTTACCAAATTTTAGTGATGCACCAAAGACACCATCCTATCTAGATGCATAATGGCTTTGTTTGGCAACTGCACTATACACGACAGCAAGAAACAGAAGAATTGTGGACATAGGCCAGCACATCAGGGGAACAAGCCTCCCCTCTGTTGACTCTGTTTATACTTCTTGCTGCCTCAGTAGAGCAGCCAGCATCATCAAGGACTCCACCCGCCCCAGACATTCTCCTCCCTTCTCTTCCTTCTCCCGTTAGGCAGCAGATCCAAAGGCTTAAATGCACATGCCACTAGGCTCAAGAACAGCTTCAACCCCACTGTTATAGGACTATTAAATTGTTCCTAGTACAAAAAGATTTATTCTTGAGTTCTCAGCCTACCTCATTATGATAGAAACATCGAAAGCCTACAATACAGGCTCTTCGACCCACAAACCTGTGCCGAACTTGTCCTTACCTTAGAAATTCCCTAGGGTTACCCATAGCCCTCTATTTTTCTGAGCTCCATGTACCTATCCAGGAGTCTCTTAAAAGACCCTATCGTATTTGCCTCTATCACTGTCGCCGGCAGCCCATTCCACGCATTCACCACTCTCTGTGTAAAAAAACTTACCCCTGACATCTTCTCTGAGCCTTCTTCCAAGCATTATGCCCTCTCATGCTAGCCATTTCAGCCCTGGGAAAAAGCCTCTGACAATTCACATGATCAGTGCCTCTCATCATCTTATACACCTCTATCAGGTCACCTCTCATCCTCTGCCACTCCAAGGAAAAAAGGCTGAGTTCACTCAATCTATTCTCATAAGGCATGCTCCTCAATCCAGGCAACATCCTTGTAAATCTCCTCTGCACACTTTCTATGGTTTCCACATCCTTCCTAAAGCGAGGCGACCTCAACTGAGCACAGTACTCCAAGTGAGGTCTGATCAGGGTCCTATATTGCTGCAACATTACCTCTTGGATCCTAAACTCAATCCCACGATTGATGAAGGCCAATGCACCGTATGCTTTCTTAACCACAGTCAATCTGCGCAGCAGCTTTGAGTGTCCTATGGACTCGGATCCCAAGATCCCTCTGATCCTCCACATTGCCAAGAGTCTTACCATTAATACTATATTCTGTCATCATATTTGACCAACCAAAATGAACCACCTCACACTTATCTGGGCTGAACTCCGTCTGCCACTTCTCAGCCCAGTTTTGCATCCTATCAATGTCCCACTGTAACCTCTGACAACCCTCCACACTATCCACAACACCTCCAACCTTTGTGTCATCAGCAAACTTACTAACCCATCCCTCCACTTCCTCATCCGGGTCATTTATACAAATCATGAAGTGTAGGGTTCCCAGAACAGATCACTGAGGCACTCCACTGGTGACTGACCTCCATGCAGAATATGACCCATCTACAACCACTCTTTGCCTTCTGTGGGCAAGCCAGTTCTGGATCCACAAAGCAATGTCCCCTTGGATCCCATGCCTCCTTACTTTCTCAATAAGCCATGCATGAGGTACCTTGTCAAATGCCTTGCTGAAATCCATATACACTACATCTACTACTCTACCTTCATCAATGTGTTTAGTCACATCCTCAGAAAATTCAATCAGGCTTGTAAGGCACAACCTACCTTTAACAAAGCCATGCTGACTATTCCTAATCACATTATGCCTCTCCAAATGTTCATAAATCCTGCCTCTCAGGATCTTCTCCATCAAATAACCAACTTACCAACTTACGATCTTGCACTTTATTGTTCACCTGCATTGCACTCTGCCTGTGGCTGTTACACATTAGTCTGCATTGTTATTGTTTTACCTTGCTCTTCCTCACTGCACTGTGTAATGATTTGATCTCAATGAACAATAAGTGAGACAATCTTTTCACTGGATTTTGGTTTGTTACAATGATAAATCAATTCTGATTCCATCTTATCAATACCTACTGGAATGGCAAATAGAATGACTATTCTATTCTGATTGACACTTCCTCAAAAAACTCAATAAATTTGTCCTATATAGTATAAGGTGGGATGGTAGCTTGGTGGTTAGCACAATGCTTTACAGTACAGGTGTCCCGTGTTCAATTCCTGCCACCCTACTGTAAGAAGCTTGTACGTTCTACCCGTGACTGCATGTTTTCCTCTGGGTGCTCCAGCTTCCTCCCACAGTCCAAAGACATGTAGGTTAGTTGGTCATTGTAAATTGTCCCACGATTATGCTAGGATTAAATCAGGTTGGTGGGTAGTGTAGCTTGAAGGGCCAGAAGGTTCTACTCTGTACTGTATTTCAATTAAAAAAAATAAATGTGGTGTTATTCAACTGAGCTTCCAGAGGCCGAGTAGTCCGTTGAAACTAACTAGCAACATCACTGAAAAGCCTTTGCATTCCATAACAAAATGAGTCATCTATTTGTAACACTACAAAGATAGCAGTACACTGAACGGTAATATCCTCATTTTGTATAAGGTCATTTAAACACGCAACATAATAATTTTTCACAATACGCCTCTCATAAGTGCACTATAAATGTCACCACGATTGCAACTGCCAACATCACACAATGGGTAGGAGTATAAACTTGCAGAGCTTTGGACATCAAAGTCGGGTTTGATTATTTCCAGAAAAGGACTTTTTATGTCTCTCTTACAGGCATCAATTGCATGGGATGTTTTATTTGGTGTGATACATGGAGATCTGCTCTTGAAGTGCCTGTACATGAATTGGCACTGTGATCGCACTCCAGTGGAGTGCTCTGCAACATTAAACTCTGTTCAAACGACAAAAGTAATTGTGTTTATATAATGCACGATCAATTGCTACCAGATAAATGGCAATGGCTCAGCAATGTGGCCACTAGCATTGGCATTCAACATGATAGGTGAAGCAGAAATAAAATTACATTTAACTATATTGAGGCCTGAGGGCTTACACTGTCAAAGGCTCGCAGGGGATAAAGTACGGCAGACATGATCCAAATGTTTAAAGTGCTGAGGGAAATAAATAATGCTAATGAAATTAAGATATTCAACACAACACAAAAGGCCTAGAACATCCACCCAAAATTACATGAATGGGATCTCATTTTCACTATTGACGTCCACCTTGTTTCCTACTTTGCTGTGTTCTTTCCCATCTCCAGCTCCAACCCCGGGGTGGGGATATGTTTCTACCAAAGGAGGTGTGAGGCTCTCCTTACCCCTGTTAGCTTGCAAGTCACCCTTGGGCAAAGTGTAGCACCTGCTTTGTTCCCCCCACCACTCGATCAGGGTCATGTGACGCCATGGGAGCAGGTGGTGGATGGTTGTGTGAGCAGCTGGTGCATATCACAAGTCCTAGTTATGCGACCACTGATGCCAGGCAGACAGTCTCTGAAGAGTATTGATAATGGCTGGGGTCACCTGTTTTGTAAAGACACTGCCCAGAAGTAGGCAACATTTCTACACTTCTGTAGAAAAATTTGTTAAGAACAATCAAGGCCAATGATCACACACGTGTTACGGCACAGCACATACTGATGATGATGATGACTCCCTCTGTCCATCTGCCCAACCTATACTCCCTGCTTCTCATTTTCTTGTGACCTTCTTTATCCTTCTGACACTCTGATTTTAAACACAGTTTGGCTTGGGAGTCAAGAGGGAAGAACCTGGCTTTGAATGTCTGTCTACAACAGGAGGAAAATGATCTCAACTAGAAGGAAAGACACTGCTCGATAAAACATAGAACATGGAACTCTACAGCAGAGCACAGGCCTTTCGGCCCATGCCAACCTTTTAACTTACTCTAAGATCAATCTAACCCTCCTCCATACCCCTCTATTTCCTGTCATCCATCTGCTTATTTAAAAGTTTCTTAAATATCCCTAATGTATCTGCCTCTACCTCCGATTTCAGTAGTGTTTTCCATATACCCATCACACTCTGTGTCAAAAACATGCCTTTGATATTCTCCCCCATCTTTTCCCCCAACCACCTTAAAGTTATGCTTGTCTGCATTAGCCATTTCCACCCTGGGAAAAAGTCTATGGCTATGCACTCAGTCTATACCTCTTATCTTGAACACCTGCATGACGTCACTTTCATTCTCTTTTGCTCCAATGAGGAACGTCCCAGCTCACTGAACCCATCCTCACGAGACACTTGAAGAAATGTGAAGATGCCTCAGTGCGCTCCAGGACAGAGCAGGGACAGTGGTACACAGAGCAGGAAAGAGGAACTGAGGGAAAATGGGGTGAGGGGGTTTTAGTTAAGATCATGGTGGTTGGATGGAGGGATCGATAAAAGGAAGAGAGAGAATAAATGGGAAAGGAAGTGAGAAGGAGTCAAGAGGAAAGAAGAGGGAAAAGTTGAGGAGAGCATGAACAGAGGAGGAAATGAGAGGACATCAAACAACCGGAAACAGCAGAGGAGCTGGCCCTTATGGGGACGATGTGGTGCAGCATCCAAGTTGAAGTCAAGCTACCCTGCTGTCTTCACTCAGCAGAAGACAAGCCATATTGTGTTTGACTGCAAACTGCTGCAACATTCATTATCTCAGGATCTTAGACTGTATTTTTTTGTGTGACTGCACTTTGTTGATATCTTAAATGTGCTTGCTATCTTACTGTATGTGGGCTACATGTGCCTTGTGCTGTGTATGAGTGTTGGTATGGTGTTTCTCACCTTGGCCTATCCTGAATACACCAAAAGTAGATGACTTTCTTAAGCACTTTAATTAATGTGACTAGACTGAAGCAGAGAAGTCTAAGAACTGGGAACGCCATCTGTGTTTTAGTTGCTTTAAATATCTGAAGCTGAGTACCATGCAACGTTCATGAATACAGTGAAGATCATTTCAGGAAACCAGACGCAAATTGAGAAATTGTTAAGAAATGCTTGCATGTCTGTTTCTAATTGTGTTTCTTCTTGTAAGAACTGTGTATAATTTATGTCCACTGTACGTTTTTCTTGTGAAAGCGACTCATACAATGTTATGTACCAGTGATGCTGCTGGAGGTAAGCCTTTCATGGTCTGCTGAAGGCATTTGGGAGATTGAAACCTAAAGGTTGATCGGAAGTCCGTAAATCGAAGCCCAATGACAAAAGCCCTGGGTCTGGAAGTCTGCGAGTCCGCTGGGAATGTCAGCAGGGGCCTGTTGTCCATGAGCCTGCTGGAGGTCTGTCTCTTTGGTCTGTGAGTGGGCTTGTTTCACTGTGGTTTCTTTGCTGTTTGCTGTGTTGTTCTGCTGAGCATTGCGGGCATGCTATGTTGGTGCGTAATGTGTGGCGACACTTGTGGGCTCCCCCCCCTCAGCACATGCTTAGGTTGTGTTGGTTATAAATGCAAATGATGCATTTCACTGTATGTGTCACAACGCTTTTAAAAAGGGGCATTTTTTTGTCAGTTAGTAGGTGGACCGTTATTTCTCAGTGTCACCTCATGCGTATACTTTGTCCTTGGATTGTTTACCTGTTGCAATTAATTGTTCGTCTTTGCACCAGCTCTGGGTTTTCACTTTGTTTTGCAGGTGTCTCATTTGGGATCATGGGGATTGTTAAGCTCTCCGTGTACTTATCACTTTTATTTCATTTGGGATAATTTAATTAGCACGTTGTTTTCAATGTCCGGAATTCCTACATGCTCCAGGGTGTATTTCTGGGGGGCATACCAACATTCTGTTGGGTCATTGTGGTTCCTTGTTGGGTGCAACTCTGACCGAGTTCTTCTGTGCATTATCTGTGATTTCTGTTTAGTTTGCCAGAGCTCTTGTTAGTTTTTCAAGTTAATTTATGTAAAAATCTTTAGTTTTGTTTGAATTGCCGAAGACTCTGTGATTCCTGCACTTGAGTTTGCCAGTGATCCTCACAGTATGTTTTGATATACATGTGATAAATAAATGAATCTGAATCTGAGTTGGGACCTGAGGTTAAAAGTTCCTCACATGTGGGTCTAAGTTCTTCCTTTTATTTTTATATAAAACGGTCATTAAATTACTAATCCGTGATCAATCTAACCCTTCCTTCCTACACACTATAACTCTACTTTTTTCTTACATCCACATGCCTATCTAAGAGTCTTTTAAATGCCCCTATTACATCAGACTACCACAGACCTAATAAACAAAACTTTTGGTTTACAGAGCAGTTGTCCTCCCTACATGACTGTATTGAGTTGAATCATGGACCACCTACTGTTGGCACCTGAAAGTCCTGGAACAACACCATCAAAGACCCTTATGAAGGATTTTGAGGATCACCTGGAAGGACAGATGTGCTAGCACCTACTTAATGGAGGAGGCCACCATGAACAGCATCTCCATCACAATAAAGTAACAACAATTCCAATGGATAGGTTATGTCACCCAGATACCTAACATACGTCTCTCTAAACAGATCCTTACATTCCCAAGTGAATAAAGGTCAGTGAGCCCTGGGAGGCAAAGGAAAGTCTTCAAAGATACTATCAGCCTGAAGGAATTTAACATTACATCTAAAATCTAGGAAGACATTGCACTCAAAAGATGTACCTGGAGGAAATTTGTTCAAGATGGAGCTACGCTGCATGAGTACAACCTCCGCTGTGCCACAGAGAACAAGCGGCAGCTGTGAAGTGAGACTGAACCCAACCACTAACCACAGCCGCCATTCACTATTGCTCGCACTGTGCCAGAACATAGGGAGCTTGGATCAGCCACTGGAGGACTCATCAACAGACAGTCCTTTAGGAGAACGTCATACCACCATCAACTGCAGTGCATTGCAGGAACCCACCACTCTCTGTGTAAAAATCCTACCGCTGACATCTCTGAACGTTATCCCACTTACCATAAATGGATGGCTTCTGGGTGTGGAGAGGTTGTCTTATTATGTGGAAGAATATTAGAACTATTTAAAAATGATTGATTGGCCATACCGGGCAGAAATGAGGTGATTTTATTTTTCTCTCAGTCATGATGCAAATATTTCAAATTGCTTGTTGTTCTTTCATTTCCCTTAGTTACAAACTAATCTCACATATGAAACAAATTTCACAACATAAGCCAGTGATATTGATTCAGATTCTGATTCTGCTTTAGATTTCAAACTAAAACAATTGCGAAAATCACACCAGGAAAAAGGATCAATGCATTTAAAATTGATCTGATAAATATCCTCCAATTTCTTGATTAAAAAGCAATTTTGTTTGCCCAACAGGACATCACAGAATTTTCAGTATCTGATTGAACATGATTGCTGTTGCAAAGTTATCTGCAATTGGCAATTACAGTTCGGTGCTCAATGCGATCATCCCCTCAATATTTATCACCGAGCTTCTAAATCTGGGTCTCTGCTGGATCCATCATTTCCTCATTGGGAGTCTATTGTCAGTACCAATCGGTGATAACATCTCGCTGACAATCAATACAAGCACATGTCAAGGATACGTGCTCAGTCCACTGCTCTACAGCCCTTACACTCATGATTGTGTAGCTAAGCTCAAACAACAACTATTGCTGGAAAAATCTCAGATAGTGATGAGGTGGTGTTCAGAAGTGGTTGAGTGGTGTGACAATAAGCTCACATCAGTATCAGCAAGGCCAAGGAATTGATTGTGGACTACAGGAAGAGGAAGTTGGGAGAACATATACCAGTCCTCATGAGTGGTCAATGGTGAAAAGGGTGAGTAGCTTTAAGTCCTGATAAAGGGTCTCGGTCTGATATGTCGACTGTTTACTCTTTTCCATAGATGCTGCCTGGCCTGCTGAGTTCCTCCAGCATTGTGTATGTGTTGCTTGGATTTCCAGCATCTGCAGATTCTCTCTTATTTGTGAGCAGCTTTAAATTCTGGATGTCAACATCTCGGAGGGTCTATCCTGAGGCCAACACATTGATGCAGTCGTGAAGAAGGCATACCACTGACTCCACTTCATTATGAATTTGAAAAGACTTGGGATATTGCCAAAGACTGTTGCAAACTTCAACAACTGTATAGTAGGGAACATTCCGAATGGTTGCATCAGAGCCTGATATGGAGATTTCAATTCACAGGATCACAAGAGGCTGTAGAGGGTTGTAGACTCTGCCAGATCCATCGTGGGAACACCCCTCCCGACATCAAGGCCGTCTTTAAGAGGCAATGCTTCAAGAAGCCAGTATTCATAATTACCATCCCAGGCAATTCCCCCTTCTCATTACGACCATCAGGAAGGAGGAGGTACAGGAATCTGAAGACCCACACTCAACAGTACAGAAATAGTTTCTTCCCCTTCGCCATCACACATGTACGGTACCTCTTGATTCCTTTTTTGAACTACTCATTTAATTTGAAAATTTATAGCAGTTTTAAGTATTTGCTGCAAAAAAACATACTTATTTAATTATTGAGATACAGCATGGAATTGGGCCTCCCAACCCTTCAAGCTGTGCTGCCCAGCAATCCCCAATTTAATCCTAGCCTAATCACAGGACAATTTACAATGACCAAATAACCTACTAACCAGTAGGTCTTTGGACTGTGGGAGGAAACCAGAGCAGCTGGAGGAAACCCATGCGCTTACGTTGAGAATGTACTACTCCTTAAAGGGGGTGACGGGAATTGAACCCTGGGTCGCTGGTACTGTAAAGTGTTCTTCTAACCACTATGCTACCGTGCCACCTTCCCGAAGTCCACAACCAGTTCCTTGGCCTTGCCGACATAGAGTGTGGGGTCGTTGTTGTGACACCACTCAACCAGCTGATCTATCTCACTCCTATACGCCTCCTCGTCACCATCTAAGATTTTACCAACAACAGTGGTGTCACCTGTGAAATTACAGATGGTTTTTCAGCTGTGCTTAGCCACACGGTCATAGGTGTTAAGATTGTAGAGCAGTAGGCTACACACACATCCTTGACATGTACCTATGTTGATTGTCATCAAGGAGATGCCATCACTGATACATACTGACAGTGGACTCCCGATGAGGAATTCGAGAATCCAGTTTAGATGGAGGCACAGAAGACCAGATTTAGAAGCTTGATGATTCATTTACCACTTTAAACTTTACATTATATAAGACAATGATAATAATATTGATTCTGATTCTTATTCATTAGAAGTGGTAAATGAATCTCTAAAGCTACAATACCTGGAAATGTTCTCTGTTTAGAAGTGGACAATAAGGATGGCTTGAATTAAAGGCAGTGCTCAGTGCTCAGTTTATCAAGCAGTAGGTATTAATTTACCAACTAACGTTTGATTGCCAACTTTTGCATGTTGGTTGTTTGTCAGTCTTTGTGTGCTGTTTTTCATTGATTCTATTGTTTGTCTTTGTGCTGCTCTGAATACCTGCAGGAAGGAATAGAAGTGTAGACTATCTTCTAAATGGAGAGAAAATTCAAAAATTTGAGATACAAATGGACTTGGGAGTCCTCATGCAAGGTTCCCTAAAAGTTAACTTGCAGGTTGAGACTGTAGTGAGGAAGGCAAATGTAATGTTAGCATTCATTCCGAGAGGACTAGAATATAAAAACAAGGATATAATGCTGTGAACAACAGGAATTCTGCAGATGCTGGAAAGTCAAGCAACACACATCAAAGTTGCTGGTGAACGCAGCAGGCCAGGCAGCATCTGTAGGAAGAGGTGCAGTCGACGTTTCGGGCCGAGACGCTTCGTCCTTAGTCCTGACGAAGGGTCTCGGCCTGAAACGTCGACTGCACCTCTTCCTACAGATGCTGCCTGGCCTGCTGCGTTCACCAGCAACTTTGATGTGTGTTGATATAATGTTGTGGCTTTATAAGGCACTGGTGAGGCCTCACTTGTAGTATTATGAGCAGTTCTGGGCCCCTTATCTAGGAAAGGATGTGCTGACAATGGAGAGAGGGTTCAGAGGAGGTCACGAGAATGACTCTGGGGATGAAAAGGTTATCATATCAGGAGCATTTGACATCTTCGGGCCTGTACTCGCTGAAATTTAGAAGAATGAGGGGGTATCTCATTGAAACCTATCAAATATCGAAAGGCCAAGATAAGACTGGATGTTGCCTATGGTGGGAGAGTTTAACAGCAGAGTGCACAGCCTCAGAGTAGAGGGACATTAATTTAGAATGGAGATGAGGAGGAATTTCTTTAGCCAGAAGGTGGTGAATCTGTGGAATTTGTTGCCATGGGCGACTATGGAGGCCAGGCCACTGGGAGTATTTAGGGCGGAGGTTGTAAGCTTTGCTTAGGTTAGTCAGGCCGTGAAATGTTACAGGGAGAAGGCAGGGGAATGGGGTTGAGAGGGAAATGGATCAGCCACGATGAAATAACGGAGCAGACTGGATGGGCTGAATACCCTAATTCTGCCTCTATGCTTTATGGTCTTCTGGTATAAGAAAATGAATCTCAGGATAGTATATGGTGACATATGCATATTTTGAGAATAAATTTACTTTGAACTTTGATCTATTTCTCAAACTTCCTGTTGTTAATAAGGCAAGAAGAAATATATTTATTTGAATCCCTTGTTGAGACCTATTGGAACAATGTTAGGCATTTCCCTATTGTCTAACTACAGTAAAATAACTTTATATAGCTTTGCAACTTATTGTTTCCTGGCCATTATGATTAATCATTTATCTAACCCAAAAGCAAACACCCTTCTGGTCTCTCAGAAAGCTTGGTGGCCATCAAAAATATGACCAGCCCAATCTATTAAGCAAATTGAGGTTAAATTAAGTCAAGTTCAGTGCTGCAGCTTCTCTTAACAGGGATAATTTTCATACGTATATATCATTCATACCAGAACAGTGAGGCATGGAGCCACTCCATTGTCCATTCTTCTGGCAGGTACGTGTTGCAGAGCCAATAAGCATCCTCTTCCCAGCACAGGAGTAGTGAATAGTTGCCCCAAATGTAAACTTATCACCGGTCAAAATTGCATTTGGCGGAATACCAGGATGGCCGCAGTCAACCACTACGTGAAAGGTATCACAAGATGATTCATAAGGCAGAATTTGCAAAATTATAATTTCATCTTTATGCTCTTAGTCACATGAAGATTGTGTTGTTGGAATATGAAAGATTTCAGCTTTGATAAATTGCCGGCACTACAGCTTTACAAATGCTCCACACACATTAAATTCCTGTCTGTTCACGTGAAAAAGAACAATGCAACTTGCCTTGACATAGTCAATTAAATAAATTACACGTGGATGTACTATAAGCAAACATTGTCAAGGAGTAGATATTATCTTAATGAAACAAAGATAGAATGTGTCCATAAATAATATTTTTAAAATTTAGTTTTAATTCACTTAATTTTTTTCAGGAAAATACTTATTACAGTGCCTAGTGAATACAGAAAACCAAGCAACCAATAAGATAAATATATTCAACAAAGGTACTTACAGGTACATTGAGGTAAGGGCTTATCCCAATACCCATTGGACTGGCAAGTCAGCACAGAAGATCCAAACAAAAAGTACCCAGAGTTACAGTCATAATATACCATGGAGCCAAAGGTGAAATTTCCATATTCTATCTTGCTTTCCCGAATGGAATTTGCAGGAATTCCAGGATCAGAGCAGTTCACCACTAACCAATAAAAAAAAGAGCAGCAAATTAAATATGATTTTAAAGTTCTGAGTAATTTCACAATTTTTCCTTTAGAACATAACTAAGTTTCAACCATAAACTCAAGAAAGTCTGCAGATGCTGGGAATCTAAAGCAACGCATACGAAATGCTAGAGGAAATCAGCAGGTCGGGCAGCATCTATGGAAATGAATGGACAGTCAATGTTTTGGGCCGAGACCCTGAGCGCTGAAGAAAAGTCTCGGCCCGAAACATGGACAGCCTATTCATTTTCATACATGCTGCCCGACCTGCTCAGCTCCTTTGGCATTTTGTGTGTGTTGCTTTTAATTCTCAACCACCTTGCTAGTAAATGATATCTATATTTAGCATTTTTAAACTAGAGTTAGTGATTCAAATTGAAATGACTAAAGTAATGTAATATAGCATATGCATTTTTGTAGGGCCATGCTTCTTCAAATAAATCACTATTTGACCCTGATTTCCTCTCTTCATTTATCTGGAAAGTGATAATGAAGGAAATTCAGATAGTGTACGCTTGAAACATTATTCACATTTGTTGAAAGTAGTTCTTATTTCTCTGATTCTAACCCTACTAAAGTAAATGGAGCCAAGCTGGCATAGCTTCGATTCTTAGATTGGTTTCAAGGGAATGAAAATCTGAAAGACTAGTCACAAAGCACAGAACTTAAATAATCACCAACAAAATGAAATATCCTTTTATTCTTCACCAATGGCTATTTCTTTGAAATTTAAATATTCTTATTCCCTTTGAAGATGTAAGAAATAAAGCTTGATTTACCATAGCCAGTACTGTAATAAACTGTTATTCTACAAATTATGCATGTAATATATTCTGAAACTAAGTAACCAATAAGGTGCTAGATGTTCCTTATTAACCCAGTCTTCTGAATTCAAAATTGCTAAATTCAAAAGATTGGAGTTTTTAGCATTCCATTCTGACCATGCTGCATTATTCAAATCATGTCATTCACAAATTCAGTGTATTTTTAGAGTAAAAGCATCATTGAAATATTAACGTAGAATTTTTCCATGCAAATGTGTATGTGGAAAGTTGCTGATCAGTGCAAACAGTTGCTATTTCATCCAAGTTTATTTGAACATCAGTTTGAAGGGTATCTATATATTATTTCTCACTATTGGAAGCTTACATATACAAGTCACGAGTAACGGGAGCAAAGGCAATATGTATCTGCATTTTATTCCATTTTATTCCAAGTTGAAACAGTAAAGACTTTGCTTCCAATCCTTTGTATACACATATTAAGCTTCTTCAAGTGATCTCAGCAGGTGTTACTCTGTAGTCTCTCACTCTGCCTAATTATAATGTCACATAGAAATCAGACGTACTGAGGTAGAAATGATTTTTTAAATCTCTGGGATGAAGTATCGTTTTCAAAACTGGTGTTTCCAAATTTGACTCAGCAGCAGCACCTAACAAAAAATTGAATTAGAGCTTCCTGAAATTTACTATCCATAATTTACAGTGCGGGTTCCAAACCTTTTTTATGCAATGGACCAATACCATTAAGGAAGCGGTCCATGGAGCCCATGTTGGGAACCACTGATGTACTAGAGTGGGGTGGATTTGGATGGGGAGAGGGAAGGAAGTTGAGGGTGGCAAGAATCATAATGTTGCTTTATCATAATGCAGTGAAATCAGATGTGTATCTTACCTTTAATTCAAGCCCTCCAAAACAAGACAAACTGCAACATAAACACGTCATAAAAAGACAGACGACCAGCTGGCTTGTAGGTGGCAAAGAACAAGAATAAAGGTGGCCTTTTCTGGTTGGATGTCAGTGAATAGTTGGTGTTCCACAAGGGTCAGTGTTGGGACAATTTCTTTTCACGTTGTATGATTTGGATGATATCTTTGTGACCAAGTTTTCAGTCGATACAAAGATAGGTGGCATCCGTTAGTCTTGCGAGACCATGGACCGGCGCCTGGAAAGTCTTCACTCTCCAGGGCGCAGGCCTGGGCAAGGTTGTATGGAAGACCAGCAGTTGCCCATGCTGCAAGTCTCCCCTCTCCACGACACCAATGTTGTCCAAGGGAAGGGCATTAAGACCCATACAGCTTGGCACCAGTGTCGTCGCAGAGCCATCTGTGATTAAGTGCCTTGCTCAAGGACACAACATGTTGCCTCGGCTGGGACTTGAAATCACGACCTTCAGGTCTCTAGTCCAATGCCTTAACCACTTGGCCACGTGCCCACACAAAGATTGGTGGAGGGGCAGGTAATGCTGAGGAGGCAGGGAGTTTGCTCAAAGATTTGGACAGATTAGGAGAATGGGCGAAGAAGTGGCAAATGGAATACAATGTAAAGAAGAGTATGGTCATATACTTTGGTAAAAGGGATAAGAGAGACTGTCTTTTAAATATGGTGAAGATTCAGAAATCAGAGGTGCAAATGGACTTGTGAGTCTTCGTGCAGGATTCCCTAAAGGTTAACTTGCAGGTTGAGTCAGTAGTAAGGAAGACAAATGCATTCACTTCAAGAAGGCTAGTGTATAAAAGCAAGGATGTAATGCTGAGGCTTTATAAGGCATTATAAGTACTTGGACTATAGTGGACAATTTTAGCACAGAGGTGAGCAGGAATTTCTTTAACCAGAGGGAGGTAAATCTACGGAATACACAAGCTTTTTTTTTTACATATATAACCTTTTCCATTTTTTATGTGAGTAAATCTATATTAATTTGTACATTCACAAGTGCACATTGAGATAATATAGAAAATAATTAGGCACTCAAATAGATGTTTATGTACAATTGTAATTCCACTCTGTTAAACTAAATAATGATAATAGTTGTTATAAAAATATTAATAATAGTGGTTGAATACTAATTTCCATGTATCTCTTCTGGTCCATTTCTTTCAGGTCCAAAATTTCCCCAGATCTTTTCTTTACTTGTGTTAATTCCACATTTTTCCAAAAAAAGAGAACAGTTAACATTCGAGCCAAGGGTGCTTACGTTAACACTATTACTATGTTGGTGAGGCAAACAGTATAAACCATTCGGAGAGTCATCTAAAGTCTGCTCGCTCTAGGGTTATAAATTCAATCCATTTATTGAAATTAGATAAAATTTTTCCCTTTGAATTCTCAGAAGTAGGTAATCTTTTCCATTTTAAATATTTCCAAAGTGATTTCATGCCGATCTTCTAATGTAGGTGATGTTGGATTTAACCACTTTTTGGTGATTGATTTCTTACTTGCCACTAAAAAGGTCTGCAGCAGCTTTATATCTTTCTTCTGTTCCAAAAACAATACATGCCCCGAGTAGAAAGTCTCAAAGTTCAGAGCTACCTGAGTCCTATATACCTTAACTAATGTTCTGTGAATACCTTCCCAATACAAACTTAATTTAGGGCAATCCCAAAAAATATGGAAATGATTTGCCTCCTTGGAGCCACACCTTCTCCAACACGCCACGTTTGTGTCTCCATATTTTTCCTGGTATGGGGTCTTGAAGTATCATATAATATTTTTCCAACAATGTTCTCTCCGAATCAAAGAGTTAGTCGAAGACCACTGGAAGCTGCATATTTTAGAAACCGTAGAAACCATAGAAAAACTACAGCACAGAAACAGGCCTTTTGGCCCTTCTTGGCTGTGCCGAACCATTTTCTGCCTAGTCCCACTCGTCACACGGGCCATATCCCTCCATACACCTCCCATCCATGTATCTGTCCAGTTTATTCTTAAATGTTAAAAAAAACCCGCATTTACCACCTCGTCTGGCAGCTCATTCCACACTCTCACCACTCTCTGTGTGAGGAAGCCCTCCCAATGTTCCCTTTAAACTTTTCCCCCCTCACTCTTAACCCATGTCCTCTGGTTTATTTCTCCCCTTGCCTTAGTGGAAAAAGCCTGCTTGCATTCATTGTACCTATACCTATCATAATTTTATATACCTCTATAAAATCTCCCCTCATTCTTCTACGCTCCAGGGAATAAAGTCCTAACCTATTCAACCTTTCTCTGTAACTGAGTTTTTCAAGTCCTGTCAACATCCTTGTAAACCTTCTCTGCACTCTTTCAACCTTATTAATGTCCTTCCTGTAATTTGGTGACCAAAACTGAACACAATACTCCAGATTCGGCCTCACCAATGCCTTATACAAACTCATCATAACATTCCAGCTCTTATATTCAACACTTTGATTAATAAAGGCCAATGTACTAAAAGCTCTCTTTACGACCCTATCTACCTGTGATGCCACTTTTAGGGAATTTTGTATCTGTATTCCCAGATCCCT
Source organism: Mobula birostris (assembly GCF_030028105.1). Taxonomy (NCBI): domain Eukaryota; kingdom Metazoa; phylum Chordata; class Chondrichthyes; order Myliobatiformes; family Myliobatidae; genus Mobula; species Mobula birostris. Next base: position 19,529,802 of record NC_092370.1, on the reverse strand, counting down.
CTGTTCTACTGCACTCCTCAGTGCTTTACCATTTACCCTGTATGTTCTACCTTGGTTTGTCCTTCCAAAGTGCAATACCTCACACTTGTCTGTATTAAGCTCCATCTGCTATTTTTCAGCCCCTTTTTCCAGCTGGTCCAAATCCCTCTGCAAGCTTTGAAAACCTTCCTTACTGCCCACTACACCTCTAATCTTTGTATCATCAGCAAATTTACTGATCCAATTTACCACATTATCATCCAGATCATTGATATAGATGGCAAATAACAATGGATCCAACACTGATCCCTGTGGCACTCTGAGAAGCAGTCCTCCACTACCACTCTCTGGCTTCTTCCATTTTCCCCCAAGCCTCCTCTGAAAGTACCAACCCCGCTTCTTTCTCCCACTTCTCTTTAACATATAATGTGTCTTCATTTTTGGCATGAGAGAGGGCATTATATAATTGAGAAATTGATTTACTTGGTATTGAACTGTAAGCCGAATTCAGAATCTTGAAAAATTCTAATTCTATTGTTGATAAGTCTGTATATCTACATCTCTGGTGAACATGATGCCGTACTTGAAGGTACCTAAAAAAGTCATTGTGTTCTAGGCACAACCTGGTGGAGCATAAACATTCAACAATGTTATTTCAGTACCTTCTATTCTTCCTGTGGGCACATGGCCAAGTGGTTAAGGCATCGGTCTAGTGATCTGAAGGTCGCCAGTTCGAGCCTCGGCTGAGGCAGCGTGTTGTGTCCTTGAGCAAGGCACTTAATCACACAGTGCTCTGCGACGACACTAGTGCCAAGCTGTATTGGCCCTTGCCCTTCTCTTGGACAACATCAATGTCATGGAGAGGGGAGACGTGCAGCATGAGCAACTGCTGGTCTTCCATACAACCTTGCCCAGGCCTGCGCCCTGGAGAGTGAAGACTTTCCAGGCGCAGATCCATGGTCTCGCAAGACTAACGGATGACTTTAATATTATTATTATTCTTCCTGTAATTCTTACAAATTGTCCATCCTTTTCTTTAGCCTCTGAAATATGTTCATAATTAAGAGCACTTGATATTAAAGTAGCTACTCCCCTTTTGTGGCCCAATTTATATGATGAATAAAATACATGCTTAAAGCCCATTCTTTTTAATTTTTCATGTTCGGATTGGCACATGTGCATTTCCTGAAGGAAAGCTATTTGTGCCCTCTCTTTTTTCAATTTAGACATAATCTTATTTCTCATAATTGGATTCAAAACCCCATTTACATTATAGGAAATTATTTTTACCAGTTCAATTTGCAATTTCTCTAACAGAAAAAAAATCAACAGTAAGCAATCCCTTCTCAATAGTAAACCAGAACATAAAACCAAACCCGAGGCATTTTTGAACATAGAACATTTGAAAATTTTTCCCGACTTCCAACAGTGAGGCCTGAGCACCGACCCGCCTCAGTTCAGAGGGATAACCCTTATCTCCAGTCTGTGTTAGAGGGCCCTCCGCGGTGTGAACAGCCATAGAGGATTCTCTCCTTTTTATGTCTCGAACATATTGCTATCATTCAAGTTATTCCATCTAGATTATTTTCAATGATCAGTTTTCATTTTATAATAAGTACGATTTACTCTTTTCAGACATTTCTCAATTATTCTACACTCTCTGTACGTTTGCGTCTGAATACTTGCAGCCTTTCCTTATAGCTTGACACTCTGGTTTGAGTGGAGCATCCTCGCTGTACTGGCTGCCATGACCACTGCCGTATCTTCTCCAGTAACAACTCCGGTTGGGTGATAACCTTTAAGGGTAGTCCCCAAACCACCAGATCCAATGTTGCCTCTTCCACGGTAGCATAGGTTTTTGTCCCTTCATCGTAAAAGACCGTCAGCCAAGCTGGATACAGGGTCTGAAATCTGATGTTGTTTTCCTTCAGGACCCTCCGTGTTTCCGTGCATTCCTTCTGTCTGGCAAGGATCCCGGGTGCGTAATTATGGTCCAAACTGATTTTACAGTTGTTCCTCATAAAGCCTTTCTTTTGCCATGCCAGTTTAAGCACTTCTTCCTTGATTCTGTAACTGAGAAATCTGACGAGAATCAGTCTGGGCTGGGCATCTGCCGGGGGTTGTGGTGCCAATGCGCGGTGGGCCCTTTCTATCTGTAGGTCTTTTGCGTCTGGTACTTCACGGTTCCCTCTAAGCAGCTTCTCCATGAAGGGAATCACCAATCCGAGTTTACCTTCAGCTCCTTCGGGAACTCCGTAGATCCTCACATTTTCCCTTCATGAGCGGCCTTCTTGGTCTATTAGCTTCCACTGGAGCTGCTCTTGTAGCTTCATCATTTCTCCTATCACTTCCTCTGCGTTTTGCAGCCTCTCCTCAGTCCTTACAATCCTCACTTCGGCTTCATCTAACCTCAAATTAGTTTTTTCCTATTTCTCCTTTAATATCTTCCAGCTGTTTGTTGATATCTTGTCAGAAATCACAAACCTCTCCAAGAATCAGATTCACCGATTCTTCCACATTATCTGCGTCCTGGCTAGCCGTGGGGGAGCTAGGCCCCTCTTCTTGCTGAGTCTTTTTATATTTATCAGCCTTCTGAGCGGACTTTTAATTCTTGTACTTAGACTCCATCCTTGCCCCTTTTATTGATCTGGTTATACAATACTAAATATTTGTCTAATTTTGACTTTGGGCCAGTTTACGTTCTTTTTTGTCGAGAGACCTTTTCCTACGCTGCCATTCTCTTGGTGACCCGGAAGTCCTCCCAGTTGAGTATATTTAAAGCTGATGTTGATAGGTTCTTGATTAGTAAGGGTATTAAAGGTTAGAGAAAAAAGGCAGATGAATGGAGTTGAAAGGGATAATAAATCATCCATGATGGAATGGTGACTTGATCTGCCAAATGGCCTAAATTTGCTCCTAAGTCTTTTGGTGTTATAGTCTAATATAGTTTCAAATCAAGCTGACAAAACATCAGATACAATACAGGTCCTGAAGACGGGTCTCGATCTGAAATGTCGACTCTTTACTTATTTCTATAGATGCTGCCTGACCTGCTGAGTTGGTGTATGTTGCATCAGATACAGTTTGATATTTATGCTAAAGATAAAATCATATCTCTCAGTCCACCTCGTCAAAGCCCTTTGCTGTTCAGTTGTGTAACTGTACTGCACTTTCTCTGATATGATAACACTCTTTTCTTCATTTTGTTTTCCTTTTATATTACCTTAATATAGAGTAGACAATAGACTGAATGGCCTAGTTCTGTTCCTATATGCTATGGTCTTATGTATGGAATGATCTGTCTGGATGACATATAAATGAAAGCTTTCAATTGGATCCCAGTACATGTGACAAAAATGAATCAATTACTAATTAATGTCTTCAAAATGGATTCTTCCACATCAAAAAAACATGTGCACATAATGTGATCAGTTCAAATGTCACAAGTGAGTAAAATTGAATTGAGAGCTTTTCATATTCCAGTTGAACTTTACCAAAATTCAGTAAAATCCTGGTTGTACCACTATTAATATCAGTTTTCCAGGGCTTCTGACTTAATTCATTTCTGCTTCTGCCCATCAAACTGTACAACTCCTCCCTTGGAGGGTCAGACACCCTGAGCCAATAGGCTGGTCCTGGACTTATTTCCTGGCATAATTTATATATCCCTATTTAATTATTTATGGTTTCATTACTATTTAATTATTTATGGTGCAACTGTAACAAAAACCAATTTCCCCCGGGATCAATAAAGTATGACTATGACTATATTAGCATTTCTTGAGACAATGAAGCTGTATGCTACAAGGTAAACTAAAATTCTGAACATAATCTGAACTACTTTAATACCACAATCAAATCCAAATGAAGGTATACTGAATCCATTACAATACCATCTCGTATCAGTGTTTGGTTTCTTCACGCATACAAATTATTGCAGTGTATGATACAATCACTATCATTTTTGACTCTTACCTCTACAAGTGGGGATTGACTGGCTCCACTGCCTGTTTGTCTGACACTGGGCTTTGGCTGACCCATCCATCACGTAACCAGTGTTGCAAGAAAACGTTACAACATCATTCAGATTGAAACCATTTCCGGACGTTTTCCCATAAACTGGATTTCCAGGATGACCACAACTAATTGCTGGAAGAAACACATAAGCGACAATCTGAAATTCTTAAAATCCTAAAAATAACTCTGGAGGTACTTATAAACATGCACCAGAGAGATTAACAATAGTTCTCTTAAATTAACCAGTAGCATTGATCATTAACTAGCCACCAAAAACTTCGATCATCCACTGTAATAATGGAGTAAACTTCCTCTCTAAGCAAATAAAATAAGCATATTTATTTATAATATACAGCACAGAATAGGCCCTTCTGGCACAGCAATTCCCTAATTTAATCCTAGCCTATACATGGGACAATTTACAATAACCAACTAACCTACCCACTGATATTTCTTTGGACTGTGGGAGGAAACCAGAGCACTTGGAGGAAATCCACACAGGGAAAACATACAAACTCCTTACAGGCAGCAACGGGAATTGAAACCAGGTCGCTAGTACTGTAAAGCTTTGTGCTAACCAATATGCTGCTGTGGAATAGTGCACTGACTGGCTATGCGTGATTGTCGCTGGTTTGACTTGATGCAACATTTTGAGGTGTCTATGTTACACTTTACCCTGCAGCCTTCTTACAGTACCCAGCACCATAAAATAGTGGCTGCATCACAAAATTGAGATTATTGTCATATGCACAGGTGCAATGAATTACTTGCTACAACATCTGAGGCACATAACATCAGATAAGCAGTATTCTCAAGAGAAAAATATAAAATATATAAAGAATACATTGAACAATACAGCATAGGCACAGACCTAACCCCAACAGAAACATCAACTAATGGGAACACACACAGTGTTGAAGGAGCTCAGCAAGTCAGGCAGCTCCAGAATAGAATGATCTCTCTTTGGAATAGATATAAGGAGGAATTTCTTTGTAAATTGTATTTGGACACCTCTCTGTACCATAATCACTTTATTCTGCTCTTTGTTGTTGTTTTACCTTGCACTACCTCAATACACTGTTGCAATGAATTGATCTGTGTTCTTATCTGTGCAGGATACATGGTAGTGTGGAGGAGCAGAGGGATCTGGGGGTACACGTCCACAGATCCCTGAAAATTGCCTCACAGGTAGATAGGGTAGTTAAGAAAGCTTATGGGGTGTTAGCTTTCATAAATCGAGGGACTGAGTTTAAGAGTCGCGAGGTAATGACGCAGCTCTATAAAACTCTGGTTGGGCCACACTTGGAGTACTGTGTCCAGTTCTGGACACCTCACTATAGGAAGGATGTGGAAGCATTGGAAAGGGTACAGAGGAGATTTACCAGGATGCTGCCTGGTTTAGAGAGTATGGATTATGATCAGAGATTAAGGGAGCTAGGGCTTTACTCTTTGGAGAGAAGGAGGATGAGAGGAGACATGATACAGGTATACAAGATATTAAGAGGAATAGATAGAGTGGATAGCCAGCACCTCTTCCCCAGGGCACCACTGCTCAATACAAGAGGACATGGCTTTAAGGTAAGGGGTGGGACGTTCAAGGGGGATATTAGAGGAAGATTTTTTACTCAGAGAGTGGTTAGTGCGTGGAATGTACTGCCTGAGTCAGTGGTGGAGGCAGATACACTAGTGAAATTTAAGAGACTACTAGACAGGTATATGGAGGAATTTAAGGTGGGGGTTATATGGGAGGCAGGGTTTGAGGGTCAGCACAACATTGTGGGCTGAAGGGCCTATACTGTGCTGTACTATCCTATGTTCTATTATCGACTATTGGTAGAGAGGATGTGGAGAGGCTGTTTCCTATAGTGGGGGGAAGTCAAGGACCAGAGGCACAGCCTCAGAATAGAAAGATCTCCCTTCAGAGCAGAGATAAGAAGAAATTTCTTTAGTCAGAAGATGGTGAATCTATGGAATTCATAGCCACAGATGACTAAGTCACTGGGTGTATTTAAAACAAAGGTTGACAGGTTCCTAATTAGTAAGGGTATCAAGTATTTCAGGGAGAAGGCAGAAGAATGGGGTTGAGATGGAAAATAAGTCAGCCATGATTGAATGGTGGAGCAGACTTGATGGGCCAGATGGCCTAATTCTGCTCCGATGTCTTATGATAAATGATCCATTTCACTGTGTGTTTTAATGTGCATGTCACAAATAAAACTAATCTTCCTTTATTTTTCTTTCTTGTATTCTGTTTCTTTTCAAATGTTAATCATCACAAAATTGCCAAAAGCTTTGGAAAGGAGCACAGAAAAGTCATTTCCTATACAAATGACCAAAGAAAGATCAGCATTTGGAAGAGCTCACAGGTTGAAAGGATTGCAATTGGAATGGGATGAGCATTAGGGGAATACTGATCAATTGTGTAGGAATAACAAAAGCAAATTTATTTTTTAGCTTTCTTGACATTTCTTAGTCTTGACGATGTAAATACATGGAAGGATCCGGAACATACAAGAAGTAAAAGAATGATAACCGAATTAAAAATATACAGCTGAGCTGACATCAGGTGAGAATGGAATGATTGAATGAATAACTGGGTGGGATATGTAACAGCCAGTTGGTGCAGTGCAAGCATGTGTCACTCACATTTACCAAAAGCAACACGTGCAAAGTGCTGAAGGAGCTGAGAAGGTCAGGCAGTGGCAACGTAAGGGAATAAACAGTTGAATTTCAGGCCAAGACCCCTCATTCAGACTGGAAATGAAGGGGGCAGGTCAGATTAAGGTGCTGAGGGAGAGGGGTAGGAGTACAAGCAGGCAGGTGATAGGTGAGGGAGAAAGTGGGTGGACAACGCAACCCTCTAATTGGTTTTTACAAGTGCGCGGACCGACCTTGCCCTGAGCAAGATATTTTTTACACGGCCTGAAAACTATGCAGCACTTTAAAGCATATATCGTGAAATTTTTTTTTTTGTTTTTACAACTGCAGTATGTACATATGCACATATTTTATATGACAGTTTGGAAGAAGCTGTTCCTGAATCATTGAGTGTGTGCCTTCAGGCTTCTGTACCTCCTTCCTGATAGCAGCAATGAGAAGAGGGCATGCAAACAACAGGAATTCTGCAGATGCTGGAAATTCAAGCAACACACATAAAAGTTGCTGGTGAACGCAGCAGGCCAGGCAGCATTTCTAGGAAGAGGGCATGTCCTGGATGATGGGGATCCTGAATGATGGATGCTGCCTTTTTGAGGCATTGCTCCTTAAGATGTCCTGGATGCTATGGAGGCCGGTGCCCATGGTGGATCTGACTGAGTTCACAACTTTCTGCAGCTTCTTTTGATCCTGTGCAGTAGCCCACACCCCAGATACTAGACTGTGACGCAGCCAGTCAGAATGCTCTCCATGGTACATATGTAGAAATTTGTGAGTGTCCTTGATGACATACCAAATCTCCTGAAACTCCAAATGAAATATAGCTGTTGTCATGCCTTCTTTATAATACATCAATAACTAGGGACCAGGATAGATCCTCAAAGATGTTGACACCCAGGAACTTGAAATTGTACACTCTTTCCACTTCTTATCCCTCTATGAGGACGTTGAGTGCATGGTTGCTGTTGTGACACCACTCAACTTGCTGATATAGCTCATCACTGTATACCTTCGCGTTTATGGAATAATTATACAAAAGAAAATTACAGCTGCGCAGCAACAAAGAACATGTGCACATGAACATTTTAGTTATTGGGTGGTCGTGCACCCGCGCAACTTAGGGGGAACAGTGGAGGGGAGGGGGTATGGAGTAAGAAGCTATAAGGGGATAGGTGGAAGGGGTAAAGGGCTGAAGAAGAAGAAATCTGATAGGAGAGAAGTACGCAAAGACATTGTTTAAATCTGTTTTTAAAAATGTGAGTTTAGTTTTATTCTCATTAAACAAAAAGCACGAAGATGACACAGTGTTAAGAAATAAACCAAGCACTGCTGCTTACTCAACTCAAAGATACCCACAATGCCCATGGGAATTATGCAATGCCTTCGATCTGTAATGTAGTCCCTGTAAATTACTACCCTCTAGTGTGTATTAGCAGCTTGAACTATTCTTAAAATTAAAAAAACATCCGACCAATAGAATAAATACTCTTGTTTTCCACCGGATCCTGCATTATAAAATTAATAATATCCTTTTCCCAACATCAAGCATTACTTTCAACTTCAAACAACGCAGGTGAAACCTTCACATCAAGGAAAAATACCTCCTGCTGAAGCATACTAAAATCAATGTTATAAAGCAGCTGCAGATAAAAGGAAATAGTACTGTGAATATCAGGAATCTGGAATTAAAAGCAAGTTTTCTTGGAGGTTCTAAATCCAAACATTAGGCTGCTTTTTTAACATTATAAATTTCTAATAAAATATCTTGATGCCAATGGATACCTCAGTGAATTTCAGACAGTCAATGTTGGAGTTCAATTCATCTCCGTAACTCTTCTCAACTTATAACCTTTTGATTATAGTTTTGTTGTTCATTTCTAACTAACTATTTTTGCTCGTAACATTGGTAGGCATGCTTTACACTTTCATTTTCACTCGATCTCTGCTGATAAGTGCTTTTTCTTTTTAAAACCTCTTCAAGTGTAAACCAGCATCAAGAACCCCCAACACCCAAGACATGTTCTCTTCTTAGTGCTGCCATCAGGAAGGAGGTACAGGAGCCTTAAGTCCCACATTACCAGGTTCAGAAAGAGTTGTTACCCCTCAACCATCGGGCTTCTGAACCAGTGCGGATAACTTCACTAGTCACCAACACTGAACTGATTCCACATTTCACCACATTCCAATGTGGACTTTCAAGGACTCTCCAAACTCATGTTCTCAACATTTATTACTTACTTACAACAAAATCAATGAAAAAAGACTCACAAATTACCAATATACAAAATATGCCAAGCTGTACAAATACAAATAAATAAATAATGTTAAGAACTTGAGTTTTAGGGTCCTTGAAAGTAAATTCACAGGTTGTGGGATCAGTTCAGCATTGAGGTGAGTGAACAGCAGAACAGCATTTCCCTGCAAGCTTAATAAGCCTTAACAAGTTTACAAGTTTCGGACTTTGACGAAGAGGGAAAACGTTGCAGGGAAAGAAGGAAGAGCGGGCAGGAAGATGATGCGATTTGTTATCTGTGTGGATGGTTTAGGAGCCATGCAACTATTTTCTGTCTTTCTGTATTGTATTTTGATTTGAGCCTTTTTATTATGGCTTACGTTAATTTGCCATGTGGGTTTGAGCAAGATAGAAGTAAAGGAGTATAGTCACGTATTCGCCCTTTGTGTCGTTAGTTTAGTAAGAGAAAGACAGAACAAGGATGAATATTTTATGTTGACTGCTAACTTCACTTATTATACTCGTAAAACTAATTCTTCAAACGTCGTTAATATTGTTAATTTTATTATCACTATTGTTAATAGTTCATCTTTGCTGATTTCGTAATAGAGGATCGAACATACTTTTATCAACATGGAACTCAGTTATTTGGAAGCACATGGAACTCAGTTATTTGGAAGCACTTCACACCATCGCTCAGTCTCTGAGCAGTTTTGTTTTTTTTCTAAGTAGCCAGAACAGATGGGAATTTCATTATTTTACTTATTGCATACATCAAGAGCTTGGTTTTGTCTGTATTACGGCCAGACTTTAAAGAATGTAGGATCTCATCCTGTCATTCTGTGTGATCACATTTCTGGAGTTCCTTTGTGTCCTGTTCATTGGAAAGACCTACAGGAAATGGATATTAACTCAAAAACATTGACGGAAATGGCAGCAGGCTGGAAAGGTTTCATCAGATTTTCCTCAGATAACTGTCATCCTTTGTTTCCATGTCCAAGCCATAGCGAGCTTAAATGGGAGGCTGTGTTTGGCATGCAGGCATTCTGAACCATAAAAAAAATCACCTGGGAGCTGACGGATGGAAAAAAAAAGACTGGAAGAGGTAGAAGATTGTGGTCTAAAGCAAGACAATGTAAGAAGTGGATTGGACTCAGGATCTAAGGCTGAGGGAGATCTAAGGGAGAAATTAAAAAAGCATCTAGGAAAATAGTGGGTGAGAAAGAGGGTGATTTGAAATGCTGTAGGTGATCAGAAGCACAAAGCAGTTGAAAAGAATTAGAGAAGAATACATTAACACATACAGGACTGTGCAAAAGTCTTAGGCACATATATGTAGCTATGGTGCTTGTACGTCTGCCAGGAGCAAAGGATATTGGGAATGGTGAGAGTGGAGCACCATGGGAGGGGTGTGGGACAGGTGGCAGAAAAGGGGTGCTAGGTCCAAGTCACACAGGTGCAAATACACCCAACACTAAGATACCACGCAAGGTCATTTGATTCCAAACAGTTGCCTTATTGATCATTACTAAATGTGTCTTTTGTGCTTCCTGCTTCATCCCCTTTACCCAACCATGATTCTCCTCTCCCTGCCCCTTTCCTACTCTCAGTCCACAATAGAGACCCATATCTGAATCAGGTTTATCATCACTCACATATGTCATGACTTTTTTTGTGTCAGCAGTACATAATCATAATCTAAAAAAAATGACTACAATACTGTGCAAAAATCTTAGTTACCCTCTCTCTATATATATGTGCCTAAGACTTTTGCACAGTACTGTAAGCTTAGTGAATAAATACATTGCATCCACCAGTTTAATTGGCCAAATCTAGCAAGTTGCAACCAGTAAATGTCACATCCTTTTGTATATCAAGTTTTCTCAATCCCAGAAAGTTTAGTCAGCAACCTGCAGTTAAAATGGCAATCATATAAAAGGGATAAAGTCATATAAATGGAATACTGCAGCTGCCCAGCTCTTAGATTGCTAGCCCCTACACACCTCTCCTCTCCACCTAACTTCTGCTTTATATCTATTAAAAACTATATTTTCTTTTTATTTATTCACCAGATGAAGATATCATTGGCTAAATACCAACATTTTAATGTGTAATCTAAATTAGTCCTGAAAACAATGGTTTGAAAGCCATTTTGGGGGCAATTAAGATCAAACATCGTGTTGTGGGCTTTGTATCAGATTAATCTGAATAAATACAGAAGGCTTCCTTCCCTGAGTTGCATGAATGAACCCAAATGGATTTTATTTTACAATGATCCAGCAATTTTTATGTCCATTAAATAATTATGCTCTGCGGAAGGCTAGATAGGATTTAAGATCAGTTCAGTAGTTCAAGCTTCTGGAATCGAGTCCAATAACTTTGTTGTCATATCTTTTAAGCAAAAAAATGAACTGAGGTTTTGAAGATCACCCTCAACAGAAAACCAATCCTGTCTGAGTTAAAACACCTCCCCTGTTCCAAAAGATCCTTGACCTAAGATGTATGTTACAAATGTGGACAGAAAGGGCAGAGGATCAATTAAATAGCAATCGTTCATTGTCAAAATGGGACGCTAATAATAGTTACAATATTATTGCTCTAACGATTCTTTAACAGAATGTGGATATACATTAAACTTGGGACTTTCTCGGTACCAATTACGTAAATTCAAAACACAGGGAATTTTACTAGATTCATGATAGATAAGGGCATCAAACTTTATGGACAGAAGGCAAGAGAATGGGGAAAATAAATCAGTCATGATCAAATGGCAGAGCAGATTCGAGGATATCTTCAAAAGGCGGGTGTGTCAAGAGGGCAGCATTCATTATTATGGACCCTCACATCCAGAACATGCCCACTTCTCATTGCTATCCTCAGAGAGGAGGTAAGGAGCCTGAAGACCCCCGGTCGATGTTTTAGGATTAGTTTCATCCCCTCTGCCATCAGACTTCTGAATGGTTAATGAACCATGAACACTACCTCACTGTTTTGTTAAGTGCAACTTATAATACTTATATATTTAAAGTAACTTTTTTATATATTACACTGCACTGCTTCCACAACATGTCAGTGATAATAAACCAGATTCTGGCTGCATAGAAACACTCTCCCCCTTTACAAGCTTATCAGTAACATTGCAGATGTACTTCCCCTTTCCAACAGATCATCTTACTTGTAGATTAACTTTCAATTCTATTCAAATTGTTGCTTCACATTAGCCACAGTGAAGAGAAAAGAAAATCCTGTTGTAACATCACTATATACAGTTTTGTCTGTGGATTGTCACCTTGTTGCGGTGGAGAGGCTTCTGTGGTCCTGTGATCCTGAGAGCAAGGCCATCTGGAGCTATGCTCCTGGTAGGGCCACCCATGGCGGTAAGGTCGAGGATGAGGTCCCTGACAAAGAACAATCCAACCAAGACCTCAACGGTGGAACAGGCGGACAAAGTTACTTCGAACTCAACAGCTGTGAAGGCGGATGAAGGCTGCATCAAATCCATCAGCTCCGATCGTCGTGGTTTCCATGCCATTGGAATCAGTTGGTTGATTTGTGAAGTATCGTGTGCTTCTTGGAGTGCAACATCAAGTACACGTTAAACAAATACACACACAGGCGTCTTCACTCTTCAGAACGAAGACCATTATCCTCGACCTCAAGGGTCAGCCAAGACGACGACGACGACGACGACAGTATTGTGTTGAAATAAAGAGATATGACTAGTAATGTGACCTTAGCTCAGTTTTTTACAATCCACTGAATACACTGTCTTTCTTTAAGAATGCACTGACATCACCAGGGTTAAGTTATTGAGCTATAGTACAAAATGTCAGCCATCTATTATACAATATTCTGTTTCCCGGTCTAGGCTAGGTTCAACTGCATGGAGATAAGAACGAAGGAAACAGGAAGACGTATGTTCAGAGAGGTTTAAATTCCTAACAGAAATGACAACCTTTCCCTTCGCATCAAATGTGGCAAGCCTTATATGCTACCCCGTTTCATCCATGCATTATGGATAGTCATCTGGTTATAAAAGAATTCACGTGCTAATTGGTAAATTACACAGCTTGAGCACAGATTCCAATATGTTGGTGTGCAGGCAGTCTGTCTGTACTGATGACCAATTTCTGTAAAGAGGACATTGATGGCTCCTTCTGTGCATCACACACTCATGACTTTGGCAGCCCCCATATTTACAAGCTGTGGCAGTAAACAATATCAAAATAAACTTGAATTTGACTTTGCGTCCATCATGCACGCTCACAAAACTAGAATAAGATCTCAAACAAGCTTACTTACGCACACAAATCGGGAGCTGTCCAGACCAGTTGTGATCTTGCTGACATATTCGTACGGATGAACCGATCAAACGAAATCCAGGATTGCATTGGTAAACCACTGTATCTCTGTAACCATAATTCTCTCCAACTACTTGCCCATTGACTATTGGATCTGGAACTCCACAGTGGCCAGCTTAACAGTGAAAATAAAAGGTTATGTGGCACTTTCAATTTTAAAAAAAACACTTCCTTTAAAGTTCAGCAGAAATACAACTGACATTTAGGATTAAGCACTCTAATTCTGAGTGCACAAAGTATAATTGAAATTTTAAAACCAATCTAGTTGTTAAAGGGAAGAAAAACAAATGTATTACTGTACAGGGGTCATACCTAAACACTTGGTTTCAGTCCCACTCCAAAGTCCAGATGCCAGGCATTCTCTGACTATCGAACCAACTAATATGTAGCCTGTGTCACAGGTCAAGATGGCAGTAGCTCCAAAGGTAGTTTGAGTTCCAATCTTTTTACCATTCGGAGGATGTCCTAATTCTCCACACGATATAACTATAATAGGAAAAGAAGGAAATTCATTCTTGTATTACTATCTCTCAGTATGCGTTACAGACACACAATACACTAATTAGGTTGCATATACTGTGCTGTGCAAAAGCCTTAGGCATATATATAGCTAGGGTGCCTAAGACTTTTGCAGAGTATTGTATTTGTCAATGTGGAGTGGAGAACAAGTTTGTATATATGGCAAGAGCAAAGGATGTTGGGAAAGGCAAGGGTGGAGTTCCGCAGAAGCAGTGCGGGACAGGTGGAAGAGAAGGAGTGCCAGGAGCTGGGGGTGGTGTGGGTGCAGACACACCCAGCCCTGAGACACCAGGCAAGGTCATTTGATTCCAAACAAAAGAGTTTATTGATCATTACAGGAAGTCCCTCTGGTGCTTCCAGCTCCCCTCTCCCTTTCCCAACCATGATTCCTCTCTTTCTGGCCCCTTCCCACTCTCGGTCCATAACAAAGATCCATATCAGAATCAGGTTTATCATCACCTATGTGTCATGAAATTTGTTGTTTTTTTGCAGCAGTAATACATAAACTTATCACTGTGCAAGAGTCTTTGACACCCCAGCTATATATATGTGCCTAAGACTTTTGCACAGCACTTAACCATGATAAAGTGACTTAGCAGTGCGAACAAACAGGACTCATTCAGTTTTCCCAGCTCCATTGTGTTGTACCAGAAAGCAGCAGCACCAAGACTGTGCCTATGATTGCCCTCACGATTGTCCCATAGGATTTCTGAATCAGGGGCAGTTTCTTCAAACGAAAATAGAACTCAAGTTTGTGGCTGCTAAACTCTGTCTCCTTTCAGGCAACACCCAGTGGTTTGGGGACACACTAACTGTTTCAGTTGACAGGTATGCAGGAATGTATTTAATTATAAATATACACATTTTAACATGAAAACACAATAATGGTGGGAATAAAACTAGCAATTGCAATATTAGTAGGAATAGTTAAAATTTCCTTAATTTGAGTAAATGTTTGTATTCATTGCGTTTTCAGGGAGAGTTTTATTCACATTTATATTCGAACTTACATGGAGAGGCATATTTGGCCCACAACAGCAATACAGACACAGTTTGTTGGCTTCTACTGTCTAGTTGATCTTTCATTGATCTTGTTATAGTTACTATTCTATAGATTTGCTGAGTATGCCCACAGGACAATGAATTTCAGGGTTGTATATTGTAACATATATGCACTTTGATAATACAATTTACTTTGAACTTTCTCCACTCTGACTTTTTTCTCGTTCTTCCTGAACTAAACATATTATTGAGTGTTCTCACCAAGCTTTGTTTCACTTATTTTACCTTCACCATTTGAAAAAAATTATTCTTTTGTCAATGTGCTTGTTTATCTTCTGTGATTATTCTATTAATTTGCCTCAAAGTCCAGTGCACTAAGTATCATAATTCTGAGAATGTTCTGCACCTCTGTCACTTGCTGAGTAACATCACCCTATTTTCCAGTTCGAAGGTAATACATAACAGATTTCTGTGCTGAGAACGTTGAAAGTGAGTCAAATTAAGTTTTAAAATAATATTTACTCTGACAGCGTGGTCTTGCTCGTCCCCAGCTCCAAGTTCCATTAGCCAAGCATGTGATCGTGGTGGGGCCAAG
Organism: Mobula birostris; assembly: GCF_030028105.1. Classification (NCBI taxonomy): domain Eukaryota; kingdom Metazoa; phylum Chordata; class Chondrichthyes; order Myliobatiformes; family Myliobatidae; genus Mobula; species Mobula birostris. Next base: position 19,514,441 of record NC_092370.1, on the reverse strand, counting down.
TCGGTAGTAGCCAGGGTCACAGGTGAAGACAATCTTTGTTTTAAATTCATAATTTGATCCATTCACGATTCTCCAACTACCGTGCTCCAAAGTGAAAGAACTGATGGTGGGGCATGTTATCACTGATAACAAGACAGATAATAAACTGATTAATTATAAAGGCCAAAAATCAGATAGGGTAAAATACATTCATTATTGTGTTACAGAGCAATACAATTCCCGTTAACAATAATCAGAATTCAGGCACACCATAACTTAAAAAATGGGATGGATTTTGCTCTCAGCAATTTTGTACTCGTACTAACTACATTTCCGGAACTAATATAATGCCGCACTCTTGGCCAGAAGTTCGTAAGTTTCAAGATCAGACTGATCACTGTGAATAATCAGTAAGGAGCAGTGTAGAATTTGAGCCAGGAAAATTTAACTCAAAGTCAAATCAGCTTCAAAAAATAAACTAAGGGGTGGGAATAAAGATAACATAAGATACAAATGAAAATATAAAGAAAGGTTTATGTCTCACAAATCAACTTTAATTAGAATCTCAAGAAATAAGACTACATTAGACAGAGTTGATTTTATTTAAGTTAACAATTTTTGCCTAGTTTGCCAAGTAGTGTGAACCAATCAGGAAGTCAAAAGGTAAACATGCCACATACCACATGACTTCTTCACCTCCTATCTACCTGAATAGCCACTTTCAGGGAAATTTAGACTTGAACCCCACTGTCCCCTGTTCATCAATTATCCCTTGTCGCCTGCATTTACTGTGTACGTCCTGCACATATTTGACTTCACATTAAAGTGAAAAGTAATTTTTCAACCAAACTCTTAGGGGGTTTTGTAGAAATGTGAAAAGCTGTGATGCTGAATGTGGTGCCATGTGAACGAGCCTTTCAGTCAACCATCAGCTTGATCCAATCATTAAATTTCAGACTGGCAGAAGTCAAGCAAGGTTGCTGGCCTGAAATGTTATGAGCCCATGGAAGCTGCTCCACAAGGTTAAAGATTAGAGTTTGCCAGATTCAGAGCAGGCTGGCAAATCATCTTGACAACAGGAGCACATGAGGATCTGCAGATGCTGGAAATCGAGAGCAACACACAGAAAATGCTGGAGAATTCAATAGGTCAGGTAGCATCTATGGAAATGCATAAACAGTCAACGTTATGGGCTGAGATCCTTCATCAAGACCTGATCAAACTTGATGAATTGATGATAATCAGTACTGACGTTTTAGAGGTTCTGTCCTGTGTTCAGCACATAAGTGTCATTACAAAGAAAGCATCACAACCCCTCTACTTTCTGAGAAGTATGCAAAGGTTCGGAATGTCATCTTAAACCTTAACAAATTTCTATAGATGCATGGAGGAGTGTATACTGACTGATTGCATCACATCCTGGTATAGAAACATCAATGCTGTTGAACAGAAAAGTCAGAAAAATTTGGGTATACAGCCCAGTCCACCATGGGTAAAGCCTTTCTCAACAGTGAGGAGATCTACAAGGAATGCTGTTGTAGGAAAGTCGCATCCATCATCAAGGACCCCCACCATCCAGGACATGGTCTCTTCTCAAAGCTGCCATCAGGAAGGAAGTTACAGGAGCTTCAGGATCCACACCACTAGGTTCAGGAACAGTTATTATCCCTAAACCATCAGGCTCTTGAACTAGAGGGGATAACTTCACTCAGTTTCACTCTCCTCATCACTGATCTGTTCCCACATCCTATGGATTCAATTTCAAGAATGTTCATCTCATGTTCTTATTTGTTTGTTTATTTATTTATTATGATTTATTTGTTTTTTTCCTTTTGCATTTTTACAGTTTGTTGTCTTTTGCACATTGGCTGCTTGTCCGTCTTGGCGTGTGTAGTTCTTCATTGATTCTGTAGTGTTTCTTTGGATTTGCTGTGAATGCCCACAAGAAAATGAATCTCAGGGCAGTATATGGTGACATATATGCACTTTGATAATAGATTTTCTTTGAACTTCGATGAGCCGTCTCAGCCCAAAACGTTGACTCTTTATTGCTCTCCATAGATGCTGCCTGATCTCCTGAGTTCCTCCAGCATTTTCTGTCTGTTGGTAACAGGAGGTGGTTGTGGTTAAGGGCTGCTCTTCTGATTGGAAGTCGGTGACCACTGGTGCATGAAAAGAGTCCAAGCTGGGATCTTTGATGTATGTGATATAAACATACTTTGTTAATAATGTAGAATAATTAGACTCATAGAGTCATTTATATATGTTGGACGAAAACATGCTCCCGTCCCATACTATCAAAATTTGCTTTGCCTTTAGAACCTGAACCTGTAGATAAATTCTGTTCCTTTCCATAACTATTTCAAAACTAACAGACTATAGTCGATGCTCCTCCACTGTCATCTCAGCCACCTGCTCCAAGCTATTACTGTACCTAAAAGTAGGTCAAGCTGTGTCCCCTTCCTGGTAGGGCCCTCTATATGTTGGCCAAGGAATGTTTCCTGAACTTATCTACTGTATGTATGTTAGGAAAGTTAAAATGCCCTATTATACCAACACCATTATTCTCAAAACTTTTCACATTCTCCCTGCATGTTTGTTCTTCTAATTCCCATTGAATATTAGTGGGTCTATTGATAATCCCAGCCATGTCTTGATTACCTTCTTATTTCTCAGCTCCACCTCTTTAAAGCCTGATAGCAGTAGTAGATAAATTATTGGAAGATATTCTAAGGGACAGGGATATATAGGTATTTGGTAGATGGGACATGATTAAGGATACCCAACCACAAACTGTTCCAGCTGCTACCATCCAGGAAACAGTACCACAGCATAAAAGCCAGGACCAACAGGCTCCAGGACAGCTTCTTCCACCAGGCCATCAGACTGATTAACTCACGCTGACACAACTGTATTTCTATGTTATATTGATTATCCTGTTGGACATACTATTTATTATAAATTACTTTAAATTGCATTTAGACAGAGACGTAACATAAAGATTTTTTCTCCTTATGTATATGAAGGATAGAAGTAATAAAGTCAATTCAATTCAGTTCAATTCAATGGGTTTGTGCATGGTAGGTCCTGCCTAACCAATCTTATAGATTTTTACGAGGACGTAATCAGAGAAGTTGATGAAGGCAAGTTAATGGATATTGTCTACATGGTCTTTATCAAGGTCTTTGACAAGGTCCCTCATGGGAAGCTGGTCAAGAAGGGTCAGTTGTTATGACATTCAGGATGAGGAAGTAAATTGGATTCTGTGTTGGCTTCACAAGAGAAGCCAGGGAGTCATAGTAGGTGGTTGCCTTTCTGACTGGAGACTGTGACTAGTGGCGTGTCCCAAGGATCGGTGCTGGGATCATTGTTGTTTGGCATCAATGTCAATGATCTGGAAAATGTGGCATACTGTATAAAATTTGTGGAAAACACCAGGACTGTGGGCACAATGCAGAGCGAGGAAGGCTATCAAAGCGTGCATTGAAATCTGGACCTGTTGAAACATGGCAGATGGAATTTAATGCAGACAAGTGTAAGCTGTTGGACAAACCAGAGTCAGACTTAGAAGTGAACAGTAGGGCACGGAGGAGTGCGTTAGACGAGAGGGATCAGGGAATACAGATCCATAATTCCTTGAAAGTGACGTTGCTGGTAGATAGGGTGGCAAAGAAAGTTTTTGGCACTTTGGACTTCATAAATCAAAGTATTGAATAGAGGAGTTGGGATGTTATGTTGAAGTTTCATAAGATGCTGGTGAGTATTGTGTAGATAGATATACTTTATTGATCCTGAGGGAAATTGGGTAAATCATTCACCCTTCCCCACCCACACCTCCTAGGAATTTGCTGATCCCATGTGTGCAATTCTGGTCACCTACCTATGGGGAAGATATTAATATGATAGAAAGAGTGCAGGGAAAAATTTACAAGGATGTTGCTGGGACGTGAGGACCTGAGTTATAAGGAAAGGCTGAACAGGTTAGGACCTTATTCCCCAGAGCATAGAAGTGTGGATGCAGGTTCAATTTCTACACTTAAGAGCAGTTTGGATAAGATTATCAAGGGGTATGGAGGACTATAGTCCAGCATGGACTAGATGGGCATTATGGCCTGTTTCTGAGCTGTAGTGTTGTGGGGCTCTATGACTCCAGTAACATATGCCATCATCTGCAGTCCTGCTGCTTCCTCAGTCCTGAGTCACCACTGACTCTATGTTGGGGTGGAGGCAGCATCCACTTTCAAACCCATGCCTCCTGTACCCTCCATTCTCCCCTCCCCACCCACACCCCCAGGTATTTGCTGATCCCATGGCATCAGCGGAAGTTATAGCGTAAATGTGCAAATCACACAGCTGAGATCATAGGCCATAAGCTATAAGACATTGAGCCTGCACCGCCATTCCATCATGGCTGATATATTATCCTCTCAACTCCATTCTCTGGCCTACTCCCTGTAAATTTTGATGCCCTTGCTAATCAAGAAGCTATCAGCCTCAGCTTTCAATATACCCATTGACTTGTTCTCCATAGCTATCTGTGGCAATGAATTGCACAGATTTGCGACCTTCTGGCTAAAGAGGTTCCTCCTCATCTCTTTTCTAAACAAATGTCCTTGTATTTTGAGACTGTGTGCATAATTCTGCAGGTCATACTTCACAAAGGGAGGAAAGAATGATAATTATATTTTTTAAAGCAAGGATGCTTTTTTAATTAATAACATTTTTTTAGGTTAGGATCCAACAGAATCAGAATCAGGTTTAATATCACCGACAAATGTTGCGAAATTTGTTAATTTTGTAACCGCAGTACAATGCAATCCATAAGTATAGAAAAAACCCAAAATACAGTAAATATATATATATATTAAATAGTTCAGTTAAAATACGTAGTGCAAAAACAGAAATAAATAAAAAAGTTAAATTAAATAAGTAACGCATAAAGAGGTAATAAAAATGCAATGATATAGTGTTCATGGGTTCAACGTCCATTTAAAAAATTGGTTGGCAGATGGCAATAAGCTTTTCCTCAGTCACTGAGAGTGTGCCTTCAGGCTTCTGTTTCTCCTTCTTGATGGTAACAGTGAGAAAAGGGCATGTCCTGGGTGGTGGGGGTCCTTAATGATGGATGCTGCTTTCCTGAGGCACTGCTCCTCGAAGATGTCTTGGATACTACAAAGACTAGCAGTACCCATGATGAAGCTTACGAATTTTACAACTTTCTGCAATACACTCCAATCTTGTGCAGCAGTCCACCCCACCTCCCTCATACCAGACAGTGATGCAGCCAGTCAGAATGCTCTCCACAGTGCATCTGTAAAGGTTTACAGGTGTGTTAGGTGACAAACCAAATCTCCTCAAGCACCAAATGAAATAGCAGCCGTCGTATCTTCTTTGTAACTACATCAATATGTTGCGACCAGGTTAGGTCCTCAGAGATATTGACACCAGATGATGCATGAGTCAGCAACAGGGCCAAATGCATTACCCATTCAGAATATTGAAAATGGGTGCATTTGTTTCATGGCACTGATGTTCTCCTGCAATGTTTCTGTCTACTGCTCAAATGCTACATATGTTGAAATTATTTCCAGCATAGCAAAGCAAATGCTATTAATCTATATCAGAACGAGGAACTGGCCTGTTTAAGCCTGAGGACACTGTTACGCAGTTCCCTCATAAATCCAATGTTCCTTTCTGCTCTCTGTAACACCGAAACAACTGCACATCTACACTCTTAGATCCCTTGGGTTTAAGGTTTGTCAGCAATTCTCTCATGTGCTAATTCTCAACTGTTTGTGTGAATACATTCTTGGTGCTAATGAAGCCAGAGACTACAATATCACTGAGACCGTCCAGAAAGGATAAACTGCCAGAGTTATCAAAGGCAGTATGGGGCAGATTTCTATGGTGCTCCAGGGAGTGTTTAAATGAATTAAAAAAAATCCATGCAGCTTACAATGTCACCATCTCTGTGACAGAGTTGTTGACATTCCTGTAATTAAACTAACATTTTTGGAACTACCAACACGGAACTCTAAATATGTTTTCATGAGCACAAACATAAAACAAGAAATACTAGGCTAAAATCCTTCACAAATTAGAACATTTTGAGGATCTGTCCAGGACCCTCCACATAAGAGCAATTGCAAAGCAAGCATGGCAGCACCTCTGTTTTCTTAGGAGTCTGCGTAGATTCCGCATGACATCTAAAACTTCGATAAGTTTCTATAGATGTGTCGTGAAGAGTGTATTGACTGGCTGCATCATAGCTTGGTATGGGAAACGGCAATATCTTTGAACTGAAAATTCCACAGAAGGTAGTGGATTCAACCCAGTCCATCACCGGTCAAGGCCTCTCAATCATTGAAACATGAAACACTGTCGTAGAAAAGCAGCAGCCATCATCAGAAATCCCTACCACCAAGGTCATGCTCTCTTCTTGCTGCTGCAATCTGGTAGAAGTTACAAGAGCCTCAGGACTCACACCACTAGGTTCAAGAACAGTTACTACCCCTCAACCATCAGGATCTTGAATAAAAGGGGATAACTGCTCACTTGTAACCCTCTTTGAGATATTCCCACAAGCAACGATCTTACTTTGACAACTCTTTATCTCATTATCTCGTTTTCCCGTTACTTATTGATATTTAATATTATTTGCAGTTACACAGTTAGTCGTCTTCTGCACTCTGGTTGATCTTTCATTGATCCTGTTATAGTTACTGTTCTATAGATCTCCAAGATTGTATGTGATGACATATATGTACTTTGGTAATAAAATTTACTTTGAACATTTAAATAGCTACAGGAGATATTAGTATAAATTTTCTTTGTCATATCTGAACAGAACATTTTGTCTTAATTAATAGGGGTGTTAAATAAGAGGAGAAGGCAGGAGAATAGGGTTGAGAGGGATAATAAATCAGCCATGATCGAATGGCAGAACAGACTTGATGGGCCAAATGCCAAATTCTGTTCCTAGTATGTCTTATGGTCTTATGGACTAGAAAAACAGGATATCAAACACATAGAAATATCCTACCCTACAGCAGGACAAAAAAATCATACTTAAAACTGCACAATATTAAAAATATTACTAGGGCATTCACTGACGATTTTTCATTTCCATTAATGAGTAGCTTATCTTTTAAAAGCATAATTCACGGCACAAGGAGAGCAAGTTGTTTAAATTCCTTACCATTACACCTCGGTGGACGGTTCTGGTTGCTCCACATACCATCCTGTTGGCACATGGCAGAGGAATGCTCCTTCGATGAAAACCGGTAGCCATCATTGCAAAAGTAGCTGACACGTGTGCCTACTGAGTAATCGGTGGCAAAAACTCCTCCATTTGCTGATGCTTTGGGTGCACCACATGATATTGCTGGAACAAACCACTCACCTCATGAATAAGTTTATTTTTTTAATGAAACTATATTAGCAGAGCTAATTGATCAAATAAAAAGGTAGAATATGGCAGGTATAGTTAAAGTCCTTTGCAGAGCGAACTGTAGGAGACAACTTGTATATTTCTTTTCTTTTACTTTATTGAGATACAATAGACCCTTCTGGCTCTTCGAGCCTTCCACCCAGCAATCCCCCAATTTAATTCTAGCCTAATCATGGAGCAATTTACAATGACCAGTTAACCTACCAACCAGTGCATCTTCCAACTGTGGGAGGAAAGATGAACACCCATAGAAAACACACACGGTCACGGGGAAAGTGACAAACTCCTTACAGACAACAGTGGGAATTGACACTGGGTCGCCAATATTGTAAAGCACTGTGCTAACTACTATGCTGTCGTGCTGCCCCTTTCAAGAAAGAAATCGGCAGAGAGAAAGGAAGACAAGAAATATTCCAAGTATGATTCAGGAGAATTCCAAGACCTTCTATAATTCTATCAGGACCAAGATTGCAGCTGGCAAACAAGTGAAAGTAGGTTCCCTTAGGGTCGAGCAAGGCAATATAGACAAGATCCTGAATGAAAATTTCTTATCTGTATTCACCAAGAAGGAATCTCAACAAATGAATCTCAGGGTTGTATCTGGTGACATTTATGTAATTTGATAATAAGTTTTACTTTGAACTTTGAAGGATATGGAAAATAATGAGCTGAGGGAGGAGATCTATTATGAATGAGATCTATCACGAATTGCTATGGGAAACAAGGAAGGACATAGCTAGATGCCTAAGGGAGATTTTTGCAACTTTGTAAGTCACAGGTGAGGTGACAGAATACTAGAGGATGGCTAATGTTGTTCCTTTGTTTAAGAAGGGAAGCAGAGAAATGGATAACTGCAGATTAGTGAGCCTTTCATCAGTGGTGCTGAAACTATTCAAGAAAATATTGAGGAACAGGAATGATGTACATTTGGAGAGGCGGGGACTGGTCAATGGTGGTCAGCATGGCATTCTAATTGGTTGCCGTCACCATCGGGCAGGAGGTCAATGCATAGGATTGGAAAATGCCACAGAGAGTTGTAAACTCAGCCAGCTCCATCACAGGCACCTGATTCCCCAGCATCCAGGACACCTTCAAAAGGTGATTCCTCAAAAAGGCATAACCCTTCGTTATGGCTACCGCCACCACCCTTCACCCAAGACGCGCTCTCTTCTCATTACTACCGTTAAGGAGGAGGTAGATATATTTCTTAATGTAACTACACTTTATGTATTGCTCGGGACTGCTGCCACAAAACAAATTTCATAACGTATATCAGTGATAATAAACCTGATTCTGATTCTAAAGACTGATAAAGGCGGAAGGAGGCATAGTCTACTTTACAAGATTCTGCATGGTAGGTTGGTCTAAAAGTTTGAGGCACATGCAATCCAAGGTGAGTACACTTATTGAATCCAAAACCGGCTTGTCATAAAAGGCAGTGGGTAGTGATGGAAAGATGCTATCTCGATTCGAAGTAGGTGACCAGTGTGCTAGCCATGGTGGATTTAAAATATGGAAGAAAACATCAAACTCGAATGGACGAAGGTCATTGGAAGCAGATAGATCAATTGTCTTTGTTCTTGCCATGTGCTTGGAGATGGAGGCTGCCATCTTGTGGAACTGTTTTAAGTTCTCCATTTTGTGTGTGAGTTGCTTGGCTTGATCAATGTTTTAGAGAAGACCCAATGATGCTTCTCGTAGTGTGCTGTACTAGAGATCATTTCCAAATAAGAAGATATTTGTGAGATGTTCTTTGGTTGGATATAATATGAAGATTTTTCAAATCACAAAGAAGGGAAAACCTGAAGATACTGGAAATCTGAGCAACATACACAAAATGCTGGAGGAACCCAGCAGGCTAGGCAGCATCTATGGAAAAAAGTACAGTCAACATTTCAGGAGAAAATTCTGGAGAGAAAAGAGCTGAGGAATAGATTTAAATGGTGGGGGGGGGGAGGGTAGAGAGAACCACCAGGTGATAGGTGAAACCTGGAGAGGGAGGGATGAGGTAAAGATCTGGGAAGTTGATTGGTGAAAGAGACAGAAGGCCATGGAAGAAAGAAGGGGGAAGGAGCACCAGATAGAGTTGATGGTGGGCAAGGAGAAAAAGTGAGAATAGGAAAAGGGGATGGGAAATGGAGAAGTGGGGGGAGGGTTGGGGGACATTACCGAAAGTTTGAAAATTTATGTTCATGCCATCAGGTTGGAGGCTACCCAAACGGAATACAAGGCGCTGTTCCTCCAACCTAAGTGTGGCCTCATCATGAGAGTGGAGAAGGCCATGGATGGACATATTGGAATGGGAAGTGGAATTAAAATGGGTGGCTACTGGGAGATCCCACTTGTTCTGGTGGACAGAGCGTAGATGCTTGGCGAAGCGGCCTCTCAATCCAGCATAGGGTTCCTCTTGTCCTCAGCTACCACCCCATCAGCCTCCACATCCAACACACCACGTCCAACAGGATCCCACAATCAAACACATCCTTCCCTCCACTCCCCCCCGCCACTTTCTGCTTTAAGCAGGGATCGCTCCCTATGCGACTCCCTTCTCCATTCATCCTTGCCCACTGATCTCCCTCTTTGTACTTCTCCTTGCAAGTAGAACAAGTGCTATACCTGCCCCTACAGCTCCTCCCTCACTACCATCCAGAGTCCCAAACAGTTCTTCCAGGTGAGGCGACACTTCACCTGTGTGTCTGTTGGGGTCATTTACTGTGTTTGGTGCTCCCGGTGTGACCTCCTGTACATCGTTGAGACCCAATGTAGATAGGGAGACCACTTCGCAGAGCATCTACCCTCTGTCCGCCAGGACAAGTGGGACCTCCCAGAGGCAACACATTTTAATTCCGCTTCTCATTCCGATACGTCAATCCATGGCCTCCTCCACTGTTGTGATGAGGCCACACTTAAGTTGGAGGAACAACACCATATATTCTGTTTTGGTAGCCTCCAATCTGATGGCATGAATATCGATTATTCAAACCTCCAGTAACGCCCCCCAACCCCTTCCTTCTCCATTTCCCATCCCCTTTTCCCTCTCTCTTTATCTCTTTGCCCACCCACCGTCTCCTTCTGGGGCTCCTTCTCCCTTTTGTTTCTTCCATGGCCTTCTGTCTCTTCCACCAATCAACTTCCCAGCTCTTTACCTCATTCCTCCCCCTTCAGGTTTCATCTATCATCTGCTGGTTCCCGCTCCCCTCTCCCCACCCTTTAAATCTACTTCTCAGCTTTATTTCTCCAGTCCTACTGAAGGATTTCGGAACAAAGCGTCGACTATACTTTTTTCCATAGATGCTGCCTGGCCTGCTGAGTTCCATATGCAGGTTTTTGACTATTGGAGCCAGTATCTATTTTGCATGAATCAAACACATTGCTGATTGAGAACACAAAGCCATAAATCATCGAATGTCACTTGCTGGGAGAGAACTAATGGCTGCAGGTCTGGAGCAGAGCCAATAAAAAGGTGTTAAAGGTCAGACACATGACCCACATGACCCACAGCCAATGACACTGGACCACAACATTTGAGTTGATTAGAAATCAATATAAAAGTGGATACTTTGATTGTGCTATCAGCAATGACTCTGGAAAAATCACCATCACGAGGAAGAACACTCATGTCAGGGGCTGGGAGAAGAAAGAATCAATTGTCTGGCCAATGGAGATCCTCTATTTTGGTGTTTTAAATTGGAAAGTGGCTTAAGTGAGTATTGGTACAGAGGGAACTGTAGAATATATGTTCTATGTTATTGGCCTGAGGTCAACATAGCTACATTGTTGTTTGTGCAAAGACAATAATGTGCGAACTTCGATTAATTATGGATTGCGTATTGAATTTCCTGACCTAGTTCCGTTGACGAATGATCAACAAGTCGTATATTGCAGGGATGGATGCCGGAACCTTGGTTGCATCTACCACCAATTCGCAAGAAGAGTAGGTCGTAAATGTTTGGATGATAGGAATGTCGGAGATGTGGTACACAGCGAGGAAGGTTGTCCAAGGCTACAGCAGGATATAGATCAGATGGAAAGCTGGGCAGAGCATTGACATTGGGAACTTAATTCTGATAGTGTGAGGAGATGTACTTCAGGACGTCAAATAAGGGTAGGCCAAATGGCAGAGTGAAACACAATAATGATGAATAGGGGAACATTGGGGTTCAATTCCATATTTCCCTCTAAGTAGCTGTTCATACAGATAGGGTGGTGATGGTGCCATGTAAGTATGCTTGCCTTCCTTGCATTGCAAACTCTGATTGGTCCATACTAATTGGCAGACTGTGCAGTTCTGATCATTACATTACAGGAAACGTGGTTGCTCTGCAGACTGTACAGAGAAGATCCACCAGGATGTTGCCTGCACCGGAGGACTTGAGTTATCAGAAGAGACTGTGTAGGCTGTGTTTTTATCTTCCCTGGGGCAAAGAAGGCTGAGGGGTGCCTTTAAAAAAGTAAATGTAAAAAAGATAGAGACAGCCTGTAGATAGAATCTCTTTTTTCCATGTTTGGATATCAAAACCCACGGTGCATAGTTTAAGATGAGGGGGAGGAGCTTTAATGAGGAAGCCTTCAGGGGAAGTTTCTTGTTTATTTACACAGAAAATGTTTGATATTTGGAGCTCATTGCCAGTGAAGGTTGTGGAATCAGATATAATTACTGTATTTCAGAAACATTTAAGCGGACACCCTATATAGACATGGTGGGCCAGAGAGCTTGTTTTGGAGCTATACAACTCTAAATCTTGATTATCTAAAATGGAAATTATTAAGCATGTCTTGTACAGGGTGCAGATCAGAAGTGTTGTGATGTAGGGAGAAACAGCATCAGTTCACTGGGTTGATTTTTTTCTTTAATAATGATGGAGTACTTAAATAATGTATGATATATTAGGGGTGATTTGTCTTAAGTACATTCCCTTAGTTTAACAGTATAAATTCAGTTTAACAAAAGCTACATGAAGGGAATAGCTATCAATCAAGGCAGCAATTCCTAATGTTTTACTAAATGCAAAACAGACAACCACTAATTACATTTTCCTTTAAGTCACGTGGTGGTGATTAAATGTTTACCCTTCGGGGAGAACAACCTTGATCCCGATGTAACTGTGCTTTTCAGCAAGTAATGTAGACCTCTTGAAAGAAGCTTGACCTACTTATTTTCAAGTAGGCCATTTTCTTGATGCCTAAGTCTGACATAAGCAGAAACTCATTATAATATGCAAATTCAAGTATTGGTGTTGGCACCCTCATGCTATTCTGCCAAGCGATAGAATATGTTCAGCTTAGGATTTGGACCTCCAAGCAGTTAAAAAAATAGGAAATAATGGGAATCATAATAAAATCATTTATTTAGGCCTTTTATTTAAAATGAGAGCAGGATTTCAAATGGGCTCGTGGTATCCTGGACACGAACGTTTCTGAATTGATATTTGAAGGATGTCAAGAAGGACCACAAATAGGGGTCAACCGAAGCTAAATGAAGTCAAACCACAACTGAAGGCAGAGGTAAGCAAAGGCCAGAATTCATACTCTGGACTGCATGGTTAAATTGATGGTATAGAAGTAGGACTGGCAGCTGTGGATGCCAATTTGATTGGAATTTTGCTTTCCAGTTACATCTGCACAACGGCTCTGAATCTTGGGTTATCGAACAAACTGAATTGCACGTTCTCTACTCCTGAACCCAAAAATTAGAGCTTGGAATATGCACTGCATATTCAACTTGAATTCAGGACTGTGCAAAAGTCTTAGGCACACATATACAGCTAGGATGCCTGAGACTTTTGCAGACCACTGTATGTGTCAATGTGGAGTGGGGAGCCAGTTTGTAAATCTGGTGGAGCAAAGGATGTTGCGAATGGTGAAGGTGGAGCACCATGGGAAGGCTGCGTGACAGGTGCCAGAGAAGGATGGCTGGGGGCGGAGGATGGCGTGGGTACAGAGACACTCAGTCCTGAGACATCAAGCAAGGTCATTTGATTAAAAAATTGATTTATTGATCATTACAGAATGTCTCCCTGGTGCTTCCCACTCCCTAACCTCTCCTTTCCCCTTTTCCCAACCATGATTCCCCTTTCTCTGCCCTCTTCCCACTCTCAGTCCACAATTAGATCCACATCAAAATCAGGTTTATCATCACTCACATATTGTATTTCATGAAGTTTGTTTCTTTGCAGCAGCTGCAGTACATAAAATTACTGTAGTTCTCAGTGCACCCTAGCTGTATATATGTGCCTAAGACTTTTGTAGAGTATTGTATGTTGAGAAACCCTGAAAAGAGAATTATCTTTTCCTTCGCAAATGAATCATGATTTCCAGCATGTGCAGAATTTCTTGTATTTCTGATTTGAAGATCCATTCTTCTCTCTCATCCATACACATACACTGTCCTCTAAGGCTTATAACACTATTGTCAAGAATTTGTAGAAGGTGATGAGAGGCATTAATTGTGTGGATAGTCAGAGGCTTTTTTCCAGGGCTGAAATGGATAGTATGAGAGGGCACAGTTGTAAGGTGCTTGGAAGGAGGTACAGAGGAGATGTCAGGGGTAAGGTTTTTTTTATGTACAAAGAGTGATGAGTGCATGGAATGGGCTGCCGGCGACGGTGGTAGAGGCAAATACAATAGGGTCTTTTAAGAGACTCCTGGACATGGAACTTAGAAAAATAGAGGGCTATGGGTAACCCTAGGTAATTTCTAAGGTAAGGATATGTTCGGCACACCTTTGTGGGCCAAAGGGCCTGTACTGTACTGTAGGTATTCTATGTTTCTAATTTAATTTAAGGTTTTTAACTATACCTTAAGGAGTTTAGATTTTTTCTTGTTTTAAGTATCTTTAGAATACTTCTACTGTTTAGATCAGATTTGCCCTGAAAGTATACTGATCTTACTACTTACAAATTATAGGCAATTTTTCCTGAGGTTGTGATTACTGCTATTTGCAATAAGTAAGTGTCATAAATACCAGATTTACAAACAAAACTAAAGCTTTTATTCCATCTGGGTAGCCTCCAACCTGATGGCATTAACATTGACTTCTCTAACTTCTGCTAATGCCCCACCTCCTCCTCATATCCCATCCATTATTTAGTTATATACACACATTCTTTCTCTCTCCTTTTTCTCCCTCTGTCCCTCTGACTATACCCCTTGCCCATTCTCTGGGTTTTTTCCCCCCCTCCCCCTTTTCCTTCTCCCTGGGTCTCCTGTCCCATGATCCTCTCATATCCCTGTTGCCAATCACCTGTCCAGCTCTTGGCTCCATCCCTCCCCCTCCTGTCTTCTCCTATCATTTTGGATCTCCCCCTCCCCCTCCCGCTCCCACTTTCAAATCTCTTACTAGCTCTTCCTTCAGTTAGTCCTGACGAAGGGTCTTGGCCCGAAACGTCAACTGTACCTCTTCCTAGAGATGCTGCCTGGCCTGCTGCGTTCACCAGCAACTTTGATTTGTGTTGCCTAAAGCTTTTTAATGTGTCCCTTGCAATAGTTAAACTCCACTGGAGGCTGGAGGCAGACGTTGACCTGTACTAAGCCTTGGAGAACAGTGTATGTGCATAGATGAGAGAGAAGAATGGGGCTTCAAATCAGAAATACAAGAAATTCTGCAGATGCTGGAAATCCAAAGCAACACACACAAAATGCTGGAGGAAATTAGCAGGTCAGGCAGCATCTATAGAAATGAATAAACAGTTGACATTTCAGGCCAAGACCCATCTTCAGGACTGGAAAGGAAGGGGAAAGATGCCAGAATAAATAAAAGTGGGGGGAAGGGAAGGAGGAGAGCTGGAAGCAGATGGGAAGCCAGGTGGGTGGGAAAGGTCAAGAGTGGAGAAGAAAGAATCTGAGAGAAAAGGAGTGTGGGCCATGGGAGAAATGGAAGGAGGATGGGACCAAGGGGCAAGTGATAGGAAGGCGAGAAGAGGTAAAAAGTCAGAGAGGGGATGGAGAGGGATTTTGTTTTACTTGAAGAAATCAATATTCATGCCATCAGGGTGGAGGGTACCCAGGCAGAGTATAAGGTGTTGCTCCTCCACCCTGAAGGTGGCCTCATTGTGGCACAAGAGGAGGCCATGGACCAACATGCCAGAATTGGGCTTGTTTTGTTGTTTAAAAACGCAAACACGAGGAATTCTGCAGATGCTGGAAATTCAAGCAACACATATCAAAGTTGCTGGTGAACGCAGCAGGCCAGGCAGCATCTCTAGGAAGAGGTACAGTCGACGTTTCGGGCCTGACGAAGGGTCTCGGCCCGAAAAGTCGACTGTACCTCTTCCTAGAGATGCTACCTGGCCTGCTGCGTTCACCTGCAACTTTGATGTGTGTTGTTTGTTTTGTTGTTGTTGCTTTGTCGCTCAATATGTTCTGTTTTGAGTTCTGTGCTGTCTTGCCGAGCATCATGGCCATGTACGTCAGTGTTAGAATGTGTGGCAACTCTTGCGGGCTGACCCCAGCATACCGTTGGATGTGTTAATTGTTAATGCTGTATGTTTCAATGTACACGTCATCAATAAATCTGAATCTGAATTTGAATCTGCTGGTCCTCTGCCTTAACCAGAATCTGAAGGCGAGGGAGAAGAGATTGGGAGAAGGGCCTCACCTCCGTGAATATTTCAAGAGAAAATTTTTATATTCTGCCTGGTGGAGTATTTGTATTGTGACAAATATTCTCTGGTGGTCCCCTTGAGCTGTCACTATGGTAAAGGAGAAGCTACACTTCAAGAAGAAGCTTGTGCACTCTTAATGTCTACGTGCCAGTGCTTTTATGATGATCTCTCAAAACATTGCCTGATAAAGTCATGTGCAGCAGTTTTATCATAGAGTTACACTATTTGCAATAAAGTGATTGCTGACTAATAGAAAAGACATTTGGAGAATAGTAATAGTTGGATCAAAGATGCTGTCACCCTGATAGAACAATGGCCAATTCATGCTTCATGGAGATGTCAGATCTCCAGTAATAGAGATCAGTGTTGGAAAACATTGAATGACTTCATAGCCACATCGTTTGCCCACTTAATAATTTTTGGCCAGTGGAAATTAACACTGAATCCCAGTCGCCTCTTGAGTTAATGGACTTGGAGGACTTTTTACCTCCCTATGAAGACTTTGATGCCAGCATCTGATAACTGGACTCATTCCTTTTGTCCCTGCTCTGACATGCTCCAAAGCAAAGCCGAAATTGGAGAGGGTGAGTACCTCACCTTTAGAAATCGCAGGCAAAGTTTCAATTACACCAGTCTGATTTAGCTGAAGTTACCATGAAATTTGCACCTTTTGTGAAAGCATTAATGTGTAAAACAGCAACACCTGTAGTTGCTGAATACTCCATTTATAATGAGATATGTGCATGTATCAAATAGTGGAGCTTACTCACACGTAGCAATTTGAGAACAATTCAATTTTGTCCTTAACGCCTGCTCATCATCAGTTATTTTAATACTCATGAATTGCCTAAAATTTTATTTTTCCCCCTTATCAGTTATTATGACTGTTACCGGACAGAAGTGTTAAACACAATATTGAACAGTGCTATTAAAGCTGTACCATTTTCCAAGCTCTATCAAGAAACAGAGTCAGAGCATCATAGAGCACTACAGCACAGAAACAGGCCCTTTGGTCCATCTAGTCCATGCCACCTCCCTACTCCCATCGACCTGCACCTACACCTCCCATTCATATACCTATCCAAACTTCTCTTACATGTTGAAATCAAACGCGCACCCATCACTTCTGCTGGCAGCTCGTCCCACACTCACTATTCTCTGAGTGAAGAAGCCCCGCCTCATCAGGCTCTCCTTAAATATCTCACCTTTCACCCTGAACCTATGGCCTCTAGTTCTAGACTCACCTAACCTCAGTGGAAAAAGCCTGCTTGTATTTACACGAACTATACCCTCAGTATTCTTGAACTAGAACTCAAGCTGACCAGAATATACTTTGATCTGTTTTCAAAACTAGTAGTCCAGAGTTTTGTTTTAAATAATATCCCAGTGTTCGGTTTTAAATTGGAAGCTATGTTGGAGTTATATAAGATACGGGGTGAGGCCACAAGAGTATTGGGTACAGTGTTAGTCACCCTGTGATAGGAAAGATATACGGAGGTTGGTTACAAGTGGTGTTCCGCAGGGATCTGTTCTGGGACCTCTCCTCTGTGATTTTTATAAAAGACCTGGATGAGGAAGTAGAGGATGGGTTAGTAAGTTTGCTGATGATACAAAGGTTGGGGGCATTGTGGATAGTCTGGAGGGTTGTCAGAGGTTACAGCAGGACATCGATACGATGCAGAACTGGGCTGAGAAGTGGCAGATGGACTTCAACCCAGATAAGTGTGAAATGGTTCATTTTGGTAAGTCCAATTTGAAAACAGAATATAATATAAATGGTAAGACTCTTGGCAGTGTAGAGGATCTGAGAGATCTTGGGGTCCATGTCGATAGGATATTCAAAGCTGCTGTGCAGGTTGACAGTGTTGTTAAGAAGGCATATAGTGTGTTGGCATTCATCGACTGTGGGATTGAGTTCAAGAACCGTGAGGTAATGTTACAGCTGTATAAGACCTTGATCAGACCCCACTTGGAGAACTGTGTTCAGTTCTGGTCACCTCACTACAGGAAGGATGTGGATATTACAGAGAGAGTGCAGAGGGGGTTTACAAGGATGTTGCCTGGATTGGAGAGCATACCTTATGAGAAAACTTTGAGTGTACTTGGCCTTTTCTTCTTGGAGCGACGAAGGATGAGAGGTGACCTGATTGAGGTGCATAAGATGATGAGAGCCACTGATCGTGTGGATAGCCAGAGGCTTTTTCCCAGGGCTGAAATAGCTAACATGAGGGGGCATAGATTTAAGGTGCTTGGAAATAGGTTCCAAGAGGACATCTCGGGGTAAGTTTTTCACACAAAGAGTGGTGGGTGTTTGGAATGCACTGCCGGCGGTGGTGGTGTAATAGGATTCTTTTAAGAGCTTTTTAGATAGGTATGTGGATCTTAGAAAAATAGAGGGCTATGCGTTAGGGAAATTCTAGGCAGTCTCTAGAGTGGGCTACATGGTCAGCATAACATTGTGGGCCGAAGGGCCTGTAATGTGCTGTAAGTTTCTTGTTCTATGTACTATATGCTATCAGACTAGAAAAGATTTACCATGATGTTACAAGGCGAGACTAGCATTTTATTCCCTGGAACTTAGGAAATTGAGGGGTAACCTGACAGAGGTATATAAGATCATGAGTCGTGTAGACATGGTCTTTTTCCTTGGGAGAGGGCGCCAAAAGGAAGAAGACATTCATTTAACATCAGAGCTGAGACATTTAAAAGGGTTGTCCGGGGCAGCAGCTTCTCATGAAGGGTGGTGTGTAGTGGAAAGACTGGTTGAGGCGGGCACATTAAAGAGCTATCTCGATCAATACAGGAGAGGTCTAGAAAGATATGGGTCAAACACAGGCAGATGGGGCTAGCTCACTGGGTAACAGAGTCAGCATTAATGAAATGGACCAAAGGGCATGTTTCATGCTGTATGACCTGAAGCACTAAAGTCCCCTTCAAACAGCTGGAGATAATTGCAGATGGATATTAGCAGGAAAAGCATCTACATTTCAACAGTGTGGCATAAAGCGTGCTTTAGTTACATTGCATTAATTACACAGATAAGTAGAAACGCAAGCAGATTTTTTTGATCTTGCAGCTTTGGATACATAAAAGCTTTGCCAAGTAACTAATCTCTCCACCATTCTTCCCTCGATTTGAGAAGTACCTGAGCCAAAATACTCATGACTGGCTGCTAGCAACCACTAACTCCTCTGCACCAAACTTACTCTGTAATGCCATTGTCCCATGTCAATACTTTGCCTTAATAGAGGCTGTAAAACATCCTCATAAGATGTCATAAATCTGTGGAAATCACATGGCTTTTAAATTAAATTCAGGCCATTGGGAGACATTTTTACTGTTTATGGTCTTGCCTGAATAATATTTCCAGTAGAATTCCTCTTTCTCCCAAGTAAAGTATGGAGCACTTGACGCAAACAATGTACTTTTTACTTTGTGCACAACCTTGAAGTAAAGAAGGTTGAGAAGTGGTTTCAGGAAGATGTGCAAGATTATTACAGGCTTAGATACATTGAACAGAATAACACCACTCTCACTTTCAGACGACTTGAAGACAGTGTTTTCAGATGAAAAGCTATGGGCAAAATACCATAAGACCATAAGACACAGGAGCAGAATTAGGTTATTCAGCCCATTGAATCTGCTCTGCCATTCCGTTATATGCAGGAGGCTGTGAGGGAAAAAACTATTTTACACAGACAACAATTATGATCTGGAATTTGTAGTTTATTTGGGAATTTTAAAATGTAATCGGAAAAATGCTTGAAGGAAAATATTTGGGTCATGGGAATGAGACTGAAAAGATGGATCTGCAAGGAGTCAGCTGTAATTCAGTGGACCAAGTTGCCTTCTTCTGTTGTATAACCGTACTGTGATTCTCTATGATTTAGTAACTTTCACTGAAAGGGGTAATCTTTCCTTTAAAAAGTGGTCGAATATTACATCCTAGAATTTCACTTTCTGGATTTACAAACTTTGGCAACATTGCGAAAAGTCCATGCAGAATCTACTAAATGTTTACCAATATTAACAAAAGCTTAACACTCAGAGATATTGCTGTTTCAAGGACAAATAAAGAGAGGAGATTGATGACTTTCTACCGTGTGTTTCAAATTAAATCAAAATTAACCCATGCAGGAAATGATATTCAAAACAGCATACAATACTGTGCAAAAGTCTTAGGTACCCGAGCAATATAAATGTGCCCAAGCTACTGGCAATAGGGTAGCATGATATTTAGAACAGAGCTCTTTATTTAGTGGACCATAAACAAGGATGCAACATAATTAGCCCTAGATAGAGTGGACGTAAGGAGGATGTTTCCTCTAGTGGGTGAGTCTAGAACCAGAGGGCACAGCATCAGACTAGAGCAGGTGTTCCCAACTATTTTTTTATGGCATGGACCAATGCCAATAAGCAAGGGGTCTGTGGACTGCAAGTTTGCAAACCCTGGACTAGAGGGTCACCCTTTCAGAACAGAGATGAGGAGGAATTTCTTTAGCGTGAGGGTGGTGAATCTGTGGAATTTATTGCCACAGATGAATGTGGAGGCCAAGTAATTGGCTATATTCAAAGCAGAGGTTGATAGGTTCTTGATTAGTCAGGATGTCAAAGCTTATAGGGAGAAGACAGGAGAATAGTGTTGAGAGGGATAATAAATAGCCATGATGGAATGGTGGAGCTGACATGATGGGCTGAATGGCCTAATTCTGCTCCTAAAATTATTAAACCAATCAGCCTTACTTAACAAGGTGCACTTTCAATACACGACAAAAATAGGTTATCCTCCATTCACTTTTTCATGCTGCGGTAATTCTGAAGGCAGATGCAGCTTGGATCACTGTCTTTTCATGGTTTCCAATGCAACAGAATGGCTAGTTAGTGGTAGACAGATCTCAAACAAGACACAATGGTGCTCAACTGGTCTCCACCTCCTCAGAGCATCTTTTTCTCATTCGCTTTGTAATTTTCCTCAGGCGGCCCATTTGGAACCTGTTCAGATCTCTTCAATGGAGAGTATGGATTATATCTCTATCCCTAGAATATAGCCTAGATCAGGGGTTCCCAACCTGGAGTCCATACATAGACCCGTCGGTTAATGGTAGCGGTCCATGGCACAACAAAGGTTGGGGACCCCTGGTTTCGATTATCATTAGACACTAACTGAGATCTTAAAAGCCAGATCCTACTACAAAATACCCAGTAGATTATAAATTCTTTCAATTAATTTAAAACCCAGTTATTACTTTACATGAAATCAGACATTATATTGAAAGCATCAAACCAGAAAGAAAAGAACTAAACTGTGATATGAATTGCTATTAAATTATAATTTAAAACAGGCTTTACTTCAGAATAATTAACATGGTTGTTTTACAGGAATTAATGAAACGTTGCTGTTAGTGGTGAAACCTCACCAGTTAATTGCTTTCCACTGTGGTCAGTGATGAAGTGAAATGCTTACTAGTTCATTAGTTGCTCACGGGCTACAACTGGAACGATGGAGGACAGGCTGAGAAGTAATTTGACAGAAGCATTAAAACAAGAGTGGAACCAGAGATCTCAACTCGAAGAAAACCAAAAATGTTAGGTGTACCTGCCATATCTTAAAGGGATAACAGATAAAGATGATGTATTGGATATGTTTACCTTGACAAGCAGGGACAGGCATGTTCCAAGTGTAAAATCCGTATGGTGATTTCCTGCATATGGCAGTGCTGTTTCCGATAAGCCTATAACCTGGTTCACATGCCCACCGAACAATACTGTTGAGCTGCCCTCCTGTTTGGCTGAGTATGATTCCATGGGGGGGTGACTCTGGGGTACTGCAGTAAAAAGCTGGTAAAAGCAAAGAGCAAAATATGTTTTATTCCAATCCAGCTTGTACTTACGATTTGGAGGAATTATAAAACTGGACAGTATTTGATATCAGTGACTCACCAACATAACGGATGCGGAAGCCTTTTTTGTTGGTGCCGTGATCAGCAGACCAGCGGAGAAAAAGCTGATGGCCACTACTAGTGACGTTGAAAGGGGAAGAGTAATCCCCGCTGAAGGAATTCAGCAATGGGCTATGGCTGTTTGGACCTTAGTAGAAATAGACAATTAGCATGCCAACCTGAATCAACAATTAAAAGTAACAATACACACTAGTGAAGAATAACCGAGAGTACAAAGTGATGCACTCTTAAATACTGATGAAAGTAGGATGCAATTACAAAGCAGAATGATAAATCAAATGTTTAGTAATATGCTATGATCAATAGGTTCACACATCAAACATCTACTTTAGATCATGCAGCTTGTAACAAGTTTTGTATAATAAATAATTGAAGAGCTTCAATATAATTTACCACAAATTATTGAACTGAACATTCAAATTTTTTATATAACCTACATGTTGCAATGATATTGCATTAAAATTTTGATGAGACGTTTTGCCACAAATTAACTGAAGCAAATACATGTGAATAGACATCAATTTAATCAAATTTGCAAATTTTGTTTTTACAGGCCTATTATCAATATTTTAGTCAAAGACCCTTATTATGTGTTTTGCTGCTGCCTCAAAGTCAACAAATTTCATGGTAGGCACAAAATGCTGGTGGAATGCAACATGCCAGGCAGCATCTATAGGACAGTCAACGTTTTGGGGCAAGACTGTTCGTCAGGACTAGTGGATAAAAGAGGTAGGAAGAGATTTGAAAGTGGGAGGGGAAGGGTGAGACCCGAAATGATAAGAGAAGACAGGAGGGGGAGGGATGAAGTCAAGAGCTGGGAAGTTGAATGATAAAAGGGAAACAAGGCTGGAGAAGGGGGAGTATCATGAGATGGAAGGCCTTGGAAGAAAGAAAGGGGGAGGGGAGCACCAGAGGGAGATGGAGAACAGGCAAGGAGTTATTGTGAAAGGGAAAGAGAGAAACAAAAATAATAATAAATAATAAATTAGGGATGGGGTACGAAGGGGAGGAGGGGCATTAACGGCCATGATACTCCCCCTTCTCCAGCCTTGTATTTCTTTTGCCAATCAACTTGCCAGCTCTTGGTTTCATCCATCCCTCTCCTGACTCTCCTATCATTTCGGGTCTCCCCCTTCCCCTCCCACTTTCAAATCTCTTACTATCTCTTTTTTCCGTTAGTCCTGACAAAGGGTCTCGACCCAAAACATTGATTGTACCTCTTCCTATAGATGCTGACTGGCCTGCTGCGTTCCACCAGCATTTTGTGTGTGTTGCTTGAATTTCCAGCATCTGCAGATTTTCATGATATATGCCGACAGCATAATTATGCCTAATTTTTCTAGACTTTTCTAACTATTCAAATATGCCTCTTAATATCTTGAAAAATTTATTTAAGTTATTGTATAGTTTTCTAAATTTCAGAAATACTACTCTAATTTATCAATGTATGCATTCTACTAGACTTCCTAATCATTTTGCATACTTTCCGTGGACTACTGAGAGAATAAACAGTCCTTTTTTATGCTTTTCTATGTCACAGGAGGAAATTTGGCCATCAAGTCCATGCTAGTTCAAGGGCAACTTCATCCATTCCATTCACCCATTCATTTCTCTACAACATGTTCTGACGTAAAAATATAAGAACTAGAGAAGGAGCCGGCCATCTAGCCTGTCAAGCCTGTTTTGCCATTCAATAAGATCATGGCTGATCAGACCATGGTCTCAGCTCCACCTACCTGCCTTTTACCCATAATGGTGGAGCAGGCTCGGTAGGCTGAATGGCGTAAGTTTGCTCCTATGTCTTATGGTCTTAGTTCCCCTGCAATGCAATAATCTATCTAACTGTGCTGGCTTTGGCCTGTCTTGTCATATGCCTCCGGATACTCCATAATCTCATCCCTAACAATCGTTTCCAACAACTTCTCAATCACTAATGTCAAGCTAACAGGTCTATAGTTTCCTTTCTGCTGCCTCCCACCCTTCTTAAATAGAGGAGTAACATTTGCAATTTTCCAGTCACCTGGTACAATGCCAGAATCTATCGATTCTTGAAAGATCATTGTTACTGCCTCTGCAATCTCTCCAGCTACTTCCTTCAGAACCCAAGCATGCATTCCATCAGGTCCAAGAGATTTATCCACCCTCAGACCATTAAGCTTCCTGAGCACCTTCTCATTCGTAATTTTCACTGCACATGCTTCACTTCCCTGACACTCTTGAGAGTCCAGTACACTGCAGATGTCTTCCACTGTGAAGATTGATGCAAAATATGCATTTATTTCCTCTGCTACCTCTGCATCTCTCATTACAATATCTCCAGCATCATTTTCTATTGGTCCTATATCTACCCTCAACTCTCTTTTTCCTTTAATATACTTAAAAAAGCTTTTGGTATCTTCTTTGATATTAGTTGCCAGCTTCTTTTCATAATTCTTTTTTTTTTTCCTACTGACCTTCTTAATTTCCTTCTGCAAGTTTTTAAAAGCTTCCAAATCCTCTATCTTTCCACTAGCTTTGGCTTCCTTGTAGGCCCTCTCTTTTGCTTTAACTTTGGCTCTGACTTCACTTGCCCTTCTTCCTTTTGAAAATTTCTTCATGTTTCAAATATGTCTGTCTTGCACTTCCTTGGCTTGGCAGAACAACAAACAACAAAACAGCAGCAGTGTCTCGGCTTGAAACGCCAAATGCTTATTCCCATTCATAGATGCTGCCTGACCTGCTGAGCTCCTCCAGTACATTATGCATATTGCTCTAAATTTCCAGCATCTGCAATACTTTTTGTGTTTAAAACAGCAAAATAAGCCTCAGTTCTCCCTCCTGTCCAACCACCCACATACATAGGCAGTCCTCCAAACCCAAGAGAGGCTTTCTTCAGTTTCCAGCCTCCAGTGGACTCAAACTCTCAGACACTGGCCGTTTGACTTCCCCAGTGGACTCACAGAGTTTTGCAGACTCGAGGCTTCAGCCATCAGGACTCGACTTACAGACTTCTGATCGACCTTCCATCTTTGGTATCAATCCTGGGACTTGCCGATGACGACGGATAAGAATCCCAAACACTTGGCCTCGAATTTTCGACATACAAATGAGAGGGCCCTAAGCACTAGGCCTTGAACTCCAGTCCCGTTGACCCAT
Organism: Mobula birostris; assembly: GCF_030028105.1. Classification (NCBI taxonomy): domain Eukaryota; kingdom Metazoa; phylum Chordata; class Chondrichthyes; order Myliobatiformes; family Myliobatidae; genus Mobula; species Mobula birostris. The sequence goes on along the minus strand of NC_092370.1, from coordinate 19,489,314 downwards.
GGACTAAGGGGCTGCTAGCCTTCATTCCTCTTGTCAACATGGAACTCTGATCTGAGAACCCACCAACAACCTGCGGGCCCCTGAGGGGTGGGGGGGGGCAAGCATCATCTTTTCAATGTTTTTGCTGTGCCACAACCGTCTGCAGTTTTTGCTAAATTCTGCTGCATGCCATTCACAAGAACGATCCCCTTATCATGAGAAGGTAGGTTATGGTGGGAAGGCAGCTGTATGGGGGTGAGTGGGATCCGGGATCAGCCATGATGGAATGGTGGATTAGACTCGATGGGCTGGATGGCTTAATTCTGCTTCTATGGCTTATGATCTTATGACCATTAAAGGCTTGCAAGAACAAAAAAATTCTTGAGTGTATTAACTCTCACTTGTAGAAGCCAGCTTGTTATAGTTAGGTTGAAAAGAAAGGGAGAGACATACCGTGAATTTATGACAAAGTTAAGAATTTCATAGAAATTACTATTTATGAATTATCTAAATAATCTTGATGAGAAATTGATTTTGAGAAAATCCTGTTATTTTTTTCTCAATGGGGGTTGTCTCAAGAGACACTGCAAGTTCTATCAAGTGCATGACTTGTTCTCCTGTAATCTGAAAAAACAAGTTTCATGAACGCTCCTATTTAATGCTTGAAGTACTCCTCAAAAGGAAGTGTACGATGCAAGTTGCGTTGTCAACAAAGCCAAAAATATTCACTGATGCACAGTGTCAGTCTATTTGGTTATGTATTCAATAAGCAAAATGACCTTGTCTCCATGCATGTTTGTTGCAATTAGCATTTAAATTGCATTATATTTTTCTGCCTAAAGATACTCTACCTCTCTGTGTCAAAATGGCTTTGTTGCAAATAAGTTTTGCTCAACGCCATCTGAGATGTTTTTAAAATGTCTGAGTTTATTCTACTTCTTTGGATAAAAGAAAAAAGCCCCTTTAAATAATTCAGCATCCTGGAACGTTACAAATCATTCTTTGGATACATAATTAAAAAAGCAATAACTTGCAAATTATCAAAAGGTCTATTACAATTGAAGGTGAAGAAAGGTTGTTTGATCTTTCAGATCTTAATATGAATCGGAATTTGAGGACACCACTAGATTACAACAGCTCTCTTCGTTCTGTGACCTAATGGTCAAGATCTATTTCTGACGTGCAACTTCCAATAGTATTTTAGGTCTTTTGTCTTGTTCTTCAGTGAATGTACAAAAATATACTAGGGAGGGGATTGCTATCATGGGTCTCAGCCTGAAACATCGACTGTTTACTCTTTTCCATAGATGCTGCCTGGCCTGCTGAGCTCCTTCTGCATTGTGTGTGTGTTAGAGTAGGATTTTAGTACTTACTCTTGTGCTTGCATTGTAATTAACAGGTAACAGAACAGTGAATAAGTGGTATTCAGTTATTTGTCTCTTGTGTTTTTACTAGGTGAGCCGATAAGTGAAGATGGGCTCTTCTTGACTAATGGAGAACAAGACAGAAAACCTGAGAACAGGAGTGTTGTTGGAGTCAGATATAAGGAACTGCTCTATAGATATGAGACATGCTTCAGCACCCCCAACTCTCCAGACACCTTGCTTCAGTCTGAGGTCACAAAAAGGAAGGGTGATAAACTTCAAGATAAACTCGTCATGGTACTCAGATGTGACAGCCCTGTCTCATTCCTGGTTTCTGGGTTTGCAACATCTGGCAATTAAGTGCCAACTGCTCTGCTGACTAGGAAAGTTCTCTGGTGTCATCTTGATTGCAGCATACATCCCTCCTCAGAGGGAAATCAAAATAACACTTGGGGGATTGAGAGCGATGTTCAACAAACACAAAACAACATACCTGGTGCCTTCCTTGTCATCTCTGGGGACTTCAGCCAGGCAAATCTGAAATACTTCTGCCGAACTATTATCAACGTGTCAGCTTCAATACCAGTCAACCAAGCACACTAGAGCACCATCAAGAATGTCGACTGTTCCATCCCTCGCCCACACTTTGGGATATCTAACCACCTGGCTGTACTTTTTTCTTCCTGTGTACAGGCAGAGACTGAAAAGTGTGGCCCATGAAGACTTAGCCAATGGGGCAGTGAAACAAACACTGTGGTATAGACATGAAATGTGGCTCACCCACAACTTTCTGGACATGGCACTCCAGTCTATCAGTGCTTCAACTCCATGGACTGGGCCTTGTTCGAGGATTTGTTAGTGCACCTGAATGAATATGCCACAATCACTAGTGACTTCATAAAAAACTGAATGGAGAATAGTAGGATCTTCAAAAAAACTCCACGTCTTCCCCAACCAGAAGCCCTAGCTGAATTAGAAGATTCATAATCTACTGATCTGTGATATTCATGACAGATGACACAGTACAAGAGTCCTACAGTACAAGAGGTTCAGGTATTGACTCCAGATGGCCATCATGAACTTGAAGATACAATTGTAAGAACAGGTGGCACAGGGGCAAATTCCAGATGAGGCTGATGCCTTTTCTGTCTGCTTTGAAAGGAAGAACACAATAGGGTGATTATTTATGATAAATGCATGAAGGATTATCCTCTGCTGGCGGTACTATTTTCTTCCATTCAATTTCACTGACATCGATGAAACCAAAATGCAGGGAAAAAATGCAACAGACAACAAATATTATCATGTGCATTTACCCTTTGAACAGGACACTCAGGAGATCAAAAAGTTAAAAGGTTCTTAGACAGGCAAAACAAGCAGTAGGAGACAGAAGCGGGGAACAGGTAAGTCGATCAGGAAAATTGACCCCATCGCAGAGGAGTTAACTCAATACGAAGCACACTGTTGGAAAACAAAGCAAAACTTGGCGAATACATGGACAAATGAAAGACTTTCATGAATCGATGTTAACTCCTCACTGAGGCAGGAGCTAGTATTATAGATATACGAGGGGTGATTGATAAGTTTGTGGCCTAAGGTAGAAGGAGATGAGTTATACAGCTCTTGTTACATGCACATGCGGTTCAACTCTTTGAGTGATTATGCAGAAAGTTTGAAGTTAATAACTCATCAGGGGTGATTGATAAGTTTGTGGTCTAAGGTAGAAGGCGATGAGTTATTAACTTCAAACTTTCTGCATAATCACTCAAAGAGTTGAACTGCATGTGCATGTAATGAGAGCTGTATAACTCATCTCTTCTACCTCAGGCCACAAACATATTAATCACCACTGCTGTGGACACTTTCTGGAGGTCCAAGATCCGTATGCCCCATGACCGCTGGACTAAGTGTGTAAATGTTGGAGGGGACTATGTTGAAAAATAAACGTGCTAGGTTTTCTAAAATTGACTCCTTCTACCTTAGGCCCACGTAGATCAATGTTCAAAGTGCAAAGTGAATTTATTAAAAAAATGCACATAACATCACCATATTTTCTTGTGGGCACTCATAGTAAATACAAAGACACAACAGAATCAATGAAAAAATGTACACAGCAAAGACAGATAAATGACAACGTGCAAAATACTACAAACTGTACAAATACAAAAACAATTACAATAATAAATAAATATTGAGAACATGAGTGTAGAGTCCCTGAAAATGTGTCTATAGGTTGTGGAATCATTGTTGAGTTTTGGAATGTTAGTACAGTGCTGGGATGAATGAAGCTGAGTGAAGACAGCCCCTCTGGCAATAACCACAAAGTATCTCTCAGTATCAATTTGATCTCCGTGTATTTAATATTCTCTATATTTGGAACTTGGCTAGATCTGACAATTTCAAATTCATAGGGAAGGAACAATTTGTTTTGCTGAAATGTAGCTCACAATCTTTAATAATAGCAATAATTTTGATAAAGTACCTAGTTTGTTAATGTATCAAACTCGTATTGAAGTCCCATATGCATCTGCACAAAATCAAGCGCCTAGTGAATTAACTACTTACACAGGCTAAAAATAAAGCAGAGTAAGATTACCACCATGCACATTCAAGGGAAATCTTACTGAAATATGCTTTACTTTTAAATCACATGTGAACTCTGTTCTTCCAATGCATTTCAAATTACAAACAAAAACATTAATATTGAAACAGCTCATATGGTTTGTCATCATTCTCTTATAAATAAGCAAAAGTAATAGGTTTCTATTGATATCAAACCCAAGATTATTAGAATCCTATTCAATTTCAGCTCTGCCATGTCTACATGGGTAAAAGTTTCACATTATCCCAAAAGGTATAAGATACTAAATTTTCATTTATCCGTGCTTATTAAAGGCCGATTGTATAATGTAGCCTTAGCTTAAATCAGTACCGCTTTCAAACATGAGTCAGTATTTTCAATTTATTTGAATTATAGGGTCTTACAGAAATGGCCATACTGAAATTGGTGTAAGGAAAAATATATTACATGGAAAGAATTCACAAGTAAAACCACTGCAGAGTATAAGAACTACAAACATGATAGAAAATGCAGGTAAGAGTAGAGGAGAAAGTACAGAACAACACTGCTTAGAGAGTACAATCTTGGGGGATCGTCCTGTTAGACAGAAAGAATGACAATTGGTGAAGAGGAGTGGATTTGGCCATTTTAGCATATTGTCCTTGCAGCCACCATTTTGAGAACAGTTCAATGAACTAAGTCTTGCTCTGGGATAACTTAATCAGAGCAATTGAATGCGGACACAAGGAGTTTCAGCTAATGACCTGGTAAACACGAGACCATTCTCAGACAAGTAACTATTTATTATGTGAAGTAGCAGACTTGCAGAGGGGCAAACTGTAATCTCATTAGGTTCAGAGTCTGGGACACCTAGGTTGAACCAATCAAAGTTGAAAAGAACAAAAGGCACAAGGCTGAGGCTATAGGCCTCCCACTGGTTGTAGCCCTGGACTAGAGCCAATAAGATGACCCAGGTCAGTCAGGTGACCTCGAGCCAATGAGATGAAAATGTAACGCAAATATTTAAAAGTAAGGAGCTTTGAATGCAAAGCGGCAACAACTCTCCAGAGAACAACCAGTGTGGATCTAGAGTACCTTACAGGTGCATGAGGAACGCCAAGCTATCGTAGATTCCTTTCCCATGTATTCTCTGACTGTTCAGGGAAGGTCAGAAAACTTAGTAATTGTGTACATAGTTTGTGAAAATTCCCGTGCTCTTCCAGTGAGACAATAAAAGTATTTATTGGCAAATACAGATTCTCTCTGTGTCTAACTGATCATTATTACTAAGTGGTAAATCCTTGTAACAGTCCAGTCAGGTTATATAGATAGAACACAGAAACAAGATGGAAATGGTCACTTTGATGGCACTATATTATATAGACTCCTGGGTGGTCAACTGTAATTACAGCAGCAGATGAGAAGGGCGATTGCAGATAGCTGTAAGAATGGTGGGTTAGTGTTGATGGGATAGTTCATAATTTCTCAAATTGCAACTAGAATACCCATAGATCAAAGGATTGGGCGGGGTGGAATTTGTTAACTGTGTCCACAAAACCTTCCTTAATCAATATATGGAGGGAGAGAGATCTGGATCTTCTGTGAGGAAACAAGGTACAGCAATTGGCTGTAGGAAAGCACTTTGCAAACAGTGACCATATTTCTTTGAGTTCTAATATAATTTTGAAGATGATAGGACTGATTGACAGGTTAAAGGATTCAAAGTGGGACAGGATAAAGTTGTTTTAGGCATTAGGCAGAATCTTGTAGAGATTGTCTGGGCGAGACTCTTAGCAGGTAAAGGAATGTCTGGCAAGTGGGCGGCTTTTCAAAGATTCAAAGAACCTTTATTGTCAAAGTATGTATGCAGTAAACAACACTGAGATTTGTCTTCCCCACAGACAACCATGTAACCCATTCGAAGAAAAACATCAAACTCACCCTATGTGCAAAAACAAATCTTGCAAACAGCAACAAAAAAAACGAGCAAAAACACAAAATATAAAACGCAAAATTGAAAGAGTCACAGCATATTCAGTTCAGTGTTCGTTATCTGCAGGCCACCTCGATTCAAAATCACCCAAAATAGCAACAACAGAAAAATGAGTGACCAGAAACCAAGAACACATCATAAGTTGAACTACAGAGTCCAATCCACAAACCACATCGATTAAACTTTGTCCAAGTGCAGTGTCAAAATATCGGAGACAGCATGTTGCTGTCAGAGTTCAGGCTAAGGGAGACTTGTTTGTCAAGAGATGTTGAGGCTCTGGTCAGGAGCCATGATGGAGCAGGATTGATGGGCCTAAATATGGTACATGGAGCTTAGAAAAATAGAGGGCTATGGGTAAGCCTAGGTAGTTCTAAGGTAAGGACATGTTCGGCACAGTTTTGTGGGCACAGTACTGTGCTGTAGGTTTTCTATGTTCTAAATTTGCTCGTGTGTCTTATGGTCTTAGAAAGTAAAAAAAAATAAGAATTTTCAAAATCTCACTCTCATCCAGCATCAAAGTTGAAACAAGAAACCAGAAGCATCAGTGTGAGAGAGTTAACTACTCTTTATAAAGTGGAATATTTCTTCCTCACTAAAACAGTGCTAATATTTGCTTCTTGGCAAATGGACAAGTGAGAAAGGGAGTGTTGACTACAGCCCTGCCATTTCCAAACAGGTGTCCAAATTACAGTGAGATATGTGGAATATGTTAAAGAAAGTCTTGCACTTATACAGAAACTTTCATGAGCTCAGAATACTCTGAAACACTTCGCAATCGATGAAGTGATTTTTATACAAAGCCAAAGTGCCTTTGTAAGAAGTAAATGAATGTGAAGATTTTTTATCTACAATTCAGAACATTGATCCAAAGTACTTGCAAGCCACAGTGGCCACTAGCATGACTAAAAGCTTATGCCGCTGATCCCACTGGAAATTCTGGGATGGAAGCTGCTTTAAGTAATTTTATCATCAATAAATCTGTGTTCCATGACGGTTAGTAGCTTCTGGAACACCAGGAGGTCAAGGCAAAGATAATGCTTTCTCCTTCCTTTGTGAATAACTTGTGCGTCGCCATGTACTTCTATTTCAAGAAGTCTCTTTAGAAATGTATATAAAATTATTTGTAAGCCTTTAGGAATGCAAGTCACAGTCTTCAGGTGAATCTTCCGATGGTTCCTCCAACATGGCATCCAAAGAAATACAACTTATCCCAGTGGAAAATTGTTTTGCTCACTCCAGTTAACGTACATAATTAAGAAGTTCTTATCCACCACATCTTCAGTTCCACAGTACTACATTCATATGTTTGTTACAGTCAGAGGATTCTTCTCTCAACCGACTATTACGGGGCCTTCTCTGCAAGACTGGAACCCAATAGATCCAAGTTTTATTTGTTCTGGTGAATTCCTGCCTAGCAGGAACAGCAGATTAGCAGAGTTACTTACATACTGAATCTACTAGCACTCTTTTAGTATAATCAGTCAGATCAATATTCAAATTCAAGGAATGTTAAATGCATATTGATAAAGTAACTTATGGTCATGTTTCTCCTGCTGGTTCCCCAGAATGAGACTACATCTTTAAAACTAAAATCAAAATGGTATATTATTTGCTGATTGTGTTCATTAGGGAAGAGATTTACAGTTATATCTCAAACACAAGAAAATCTGCAGATGCTGGAAATGCGAATCAGCACACACAAACTGCCCTCACCCGCATCTCTTCCACTTCGCGCACGTCTGCCCTCACCCTATCCTCCCGCCGCCTCACCAGGGATAGGGACCCTCCTGTCCTCACCTACCACCCTAGCCTCTGCGTCCAGCACAAAGTTGTCTCTGTGTGAGGCATGCCAAATAATTTGCAAATTAACTTCTCTGAACATTTTACAAAGCTCAGAGCTGTGTCTGAAAGCAGTCATTTTCAGTTGAAGGTAAGGCTTTCTTGAACTCCAGCTATCCATGAGCAAAATGATTAATTATAATAGTCCCTTCCCCTCCATAGCTGCTGTCTAATCCACTGGGTTTCTCACATTACTTAATAATTTATGGTTCCTGATTAGACTTCTTGTCCTGACTCGAAGGAAAACAATATTTAATACATTTATGCATATACTTTTAAGAAAATTAATTAATTATTCCAGAGAGCATTTAATATTGATTAATTGGAATGCTTGTGATTCTTTACCACAAACAATATGAGATGACCCAATACAGTCTAAATGTCATCAAGCAGAAACATTAATCCTCCCTTCACAAAATCATCTGTGGAGCTTTTCCAATATGTTGCGTCTTAATTACCAAGGAAAAGTCACCTTGAGGGCATTTCACAATATAGATCATATTAATATTCAAACATATTTCTATTGACTGGGAGGTTGCAGGCAGAGAGATCTTCAAAGTCAGAAATACCTGAAGTTTAATGTTACAGGAAATCTTGATTCTGGTCTCTATTTCACTGCAGACACACATATTAAACTGATACCTGATAGGTGAATAATAGGTGAAAAACTAACAAGGAATTAAATCACGAGCAAGAATCTTCAAGATAATTTAACCTTACCATCAAAGACCTCCAGTTCATCAAATTCTTTCTCCGTCTGGAAAAACTCAAAGAACAAGGTGATGTTGTAACCCTTTTCCACAATAATGCTCCAAGCACATGTCTGGAAGTTCGGGTAGCTGTCTGGGTAGCCAGGGCTCAATATAACACCAGTTGAATCAGTTCTCACTTCATTGACTGGACATAACACTGAAAACAAGGCAGAATACAAAGCAATTACTTTTAAGATCATATGGACATCTTTACAGAATACTTACCATTGTGAATGAAACAGATGAAAACCTGAAATATATAATATATCTCAAGGATAAAAATTATTGGATCACCAGTGAACCGGCTAATAAGATGTGTAACAACAATTCTATTGATTGGCCATTTCATTTATGGAACCTGCTCTTATTAGAATCAGAATCAGGTTTAATATCACCAGTATATGTCTTGAAATTTGTTGTTTTTGCAGCAGCAGTACAATGCAATACATAATAATCAAAAAGGAAACTGTGAATTACAATAAGTGTGTGTGTGTGTATATATATATATATATATATAAAATAGTTACATTAAATAAATAGTGCAAAGATAAAAATAAAAAATTAGTGAGGTAGTTTTCATGGGTTCAATGTCCATTCAGAAATCGGATAGCAGAGGGGGAAGAAGCTGTTCCTGAATCCTCTCCACATCCACTCTATCGCGGCCTTTCAAATTTCGATAGGTTTCAATGAGGTTCCCACCTCATTCTTCTGAATTCCAGTGAGTACAGGCCCAGAGCCGTCAATTGGTCCTCATACGGTGTCCCTTTAACTTGTGGAGCATTCGCATGAACCTCTTCTGAACCCTCTCCAGTGTCAGCACGTCCCTTCTTAGATAAGGGGAACAACACTACTCACAATACTCCAAGTGAGGGCTTACCAATGCCTTATGAAGCCTCAGCATTACATCCTTGCTTTTATATTCTAGTCCTCTCAAAATGAATGTTAACATTGCATTTCCCTTCCTCACCTGGTGCCTTCCATTTGGTTTCCTCATACTCAACCTGCAAATTAAATTCTAGGGAATCCTGCACAAGGGCTCCCAAGACCCTTTGCAGCTCAGATTTTTGAATTATCTCTCCAGTTAGAAAATAGTCTACACTTTTATTTTTTCTTGCAAAGTGCATAACTATACATTTTACGACACTATTCCACCTGCCACTTTTTTGCCCATTCTCCTAATCTCTGTAATTCATTTTGCAGCCTTCCTGCCCCTCCACCTATCTCCGTATCACCCATGATATATCCTTTCAATTCAACTGAAAACAGTTAGAGATAAAAAGGTTTAACAATAATTTTTAAATTCTTTAAAAAATTCTTTAAAATGCATTAGTTATGCATTTCTCTAAATATAATGCTGCATTCTTCAGAACTTATTCTTGTGTTTTTGCTTCCGCGAACACATCGTGGAGAATGTGTACTGCTGTAATGTTTAAAAATCTGCCATTTTTAATTTCATAGCAGCAATAATGTATACTTGTGTCTAACATTGGTATGATTCCTGCATCTTTTCATGATCAAACCAGCAATCTTTTTCAAGTCATCGGTGGTTTGTACACAACACACATAAAAATTGCTGATGAACGCAGCAGGCCCAGGCAGCATCGCTAGGAAGAGGTACAGGTGACGTTTCAGGCCGAGACCTTTCATCCTGACGTCGACTGTACCTCTTCCCAGAGATGTTGCCTGGCCTGCTGCGTTCATCAGCAATTTTTATGTGTGTTGCTTGAAATTCCAGCATCTGCAGATTTCCTCGTGGTGGTTTGTACACAATGGTTTTCAGATTGCAGTGGTCTTCAGTGAGTGGGCTTTCTTGAGTAACCCATGACTATGGATTTATTGAGTACGTATAGAAACTCTTTCGGTAAGATGGCAGCACAATTACATTCAGCAGCCTCTTGGGGGCCAACCAAAGGTGCTTTTTCCTTTGTTAAGTGTGTTTTTATACATAGTAAGACTATCCTTGACTCCAATAACTAGGTGTACAGCAGGTCCACCACATCAGTGAGCTGCTCATTTTTAGGAGTAGCCAGCCGCTGGTTCAGAGGAGGCGAGGTGGGCTGTTGGGCCGCAGGAGAAGCTGGCTAGGTTCGGTAGAGCTGACCTGGGTGCAGATCGTGCTGCTGCTTGCTACTTGAGGGCAGTGGAGTGGGTGCTTTCAAGCTGCCACAAAGAAGGCATTAGTGAAACCGTGAGTGACTGCATTGGATGATTCTTTTATGAGCGCAAGACCCTGTTGCACATTGACTGCCACAGGCTTGCTTCCCTTGTTTGGTGGGAAGGCAGGCAGTGAGGTAGCAGTGTTGCCTTGGTTGTAGTGAGGACAAGACCTCAAGCCTCGGTTTTGCGTTGCAGCATGGCACCCGGGTTCGGTTCGAGGTGGCCTCTCCTGTTGGTGCCGCCCTTGAGTGTTGGAACAGTGGAATAACTGGCTGGACTGCTGGGGACCATCAATTTATGGGGCGTTGCTCAGGGTCTTGGACTCAAAATGTGCTTTCTTACGTGACTACGCTCTTTGTTCTCCTTTCCCATTATTTTGAATGCACATGCATGGTTTTGCACCTTGGTCACAGAGAAATGCTATCTCGCTCAGCTGTATCCATGTATGGTTTGAATGACAATCAAACTTGATTTAATTTAATTTCATCTCTGGCTTCCAGTTGGGGACAGGTGTCAATCTTAACCGACATTTTGATAACAATCTCTGCCACCTTCATCATGGATGATGTCTAGGTACTTCTAGTCTGGTCCTGTCATCCGTTCTTCCTGATTGGTTAAACTTCAACCAATCAGGTTTCTGCTGCCCCACCTTGTTTAAAATCATATTTCGATTCTTATTTTGAGCAAGACCTTCGTCTTTGTTAAAGTTTTTATTATCTAGTTTTATTTCAAAGGCTTCCTTCACCAAGCGGTCCCAAATGCTACAGGCACGCCACGGTAGTTTTGTGCCATCAAAGTCAATCCTATGGTCATTGTGTATGCAATGTTTTGCTACCGCAGATTTCTCCAGGTAACCCAAACGGTTGGACCTCCCATGCTCCAATATATGTAACCGGGTGACCGTTGGATCTTATTCAGTATCGTTAAAAGTGTACTTAGGCATCCATCCGGGTAGTGCTAGAATAGTTGTCTGTGCCTTTAAGGGAGAAGGTGATGTCATTACGCAAGCATGGGATAGTGGAGAGACCATTTTGCTTTCTGCTGAAGATGTGGTAGGGCGTTGGAATTGGGTTCCTCCCAGAGTGTGCTGGGCATGGTGAGGAAAGGTGAGCATTAATTGACGATATCCGTGTGAATTTGTTTATTCTTGTTGGCGAATTGAGAAAATCGGTAGTTTGACATGTTTTACATGTGGATGCTTTAGATTTTCTCGAGTAAATGACTCAACGCTGGATCGCGTGGCTTGGGCAAAGTTCCTCACCATCCAAGTAGGTCAGTCTTCCTGTAATTTAACTACCAGGCAATACCTTGTAAAAGTTCTGCTAAAGTGTACCTTTTGTCTAACTTTATTGTATCAGGACTGCTTGTGCATGTAGCCACGTAACGTGAATGTTTAGTCTCTGTTCCGAAGTTCAGCACAAGTGTACTAAAAAGTAGTAGATGTCTTAGATGAGATGTATTCACTTACATTTTTCACTGTTATGTATAAGATACAGGGTGGGTGGGATTCTAATGTTATTTGTATTGTGTTCCTTCAGGATTGCCACTACCGTATTAGTTCTGGTATTTTTATACTGCATACGCAACTCTGCCCAGTCACAAGGGTGCGGATCGAAAGTTAAACTGAGATTGTAATGGCAAGAACTGGTTGTAAGTTCGTTCATTTTGTTTTGCGGCCCTCTTCTGGCACATAAACATGTAAAACAGATAAAGGAATTAAAACCTGAAAAAGTATTTGTTGTCCTGAGTGTGTAATTTTCCCCAGGCTACAAAATATATGCTGCTCCGCATTCACAGGGAATCCTGTGAATGCCATCTGACCCATGTCCAGGTCACATTACTGAGTATGGCAGCAAGACAATGAATTTCACAGTTGTGTATGGTGACATAAATGTACCTTGGTGGTAAATTTGAACTTTGAAGAGTATGTTATAAAGTTAGCCTTCAATTAAGTTGTCAAATTCAGTGAGTTTTAAAGTTAATTCTTTGTAGACCTGAAGCTTTTAGCTGGAGGTTTCAGTTAAGTTCAATTGAAGAAAACATTTGCCATGTGTTTTTGCATGAGACTTAAACGCTTGGTTATTTAGCACACGTTCCCACTGGGGGATCCGGAGGGCTGCTGCTGAACCAACATTCCAAACAAGTCAATGACCAAGGCCAACAACAATGTCTCCATGGTGAAACTCTAAATTTGTTTAAATATCATTCTGAAACTTACAATCATAGTTCATTATTCACCTTAACAGGAATGTGCAGATTTGCGATAGCAGAAAAAGTAAGTGCAGGGACATGAGGTACTGACCTTCACAAGACGGAGGAGCAGCATCCATTTGTAAACGTTCTCCCAGTTTACAGGTAAGAATCTCATTGCCAATCAGCGTGAATCCTGGCAGACAATGGAATCTTATAAGGTCTCCTGTGGGGTAATTAGAAGAACAATTACATTTCAAATTGTAAACTCATAGCTTCCATTTCTGCATGAGAGAAATTTTTAATTTGATCTCAACTAATGTATTGGAAATGAAGTCTATATTGAATGCCCATGGCAATATCTATAAAAGAAGAGGCTTCCTAATAATGCTGCAGTACTCTCAGAGGTCACTTTGTTAGGTACCTCCCATATCTCATAAGGTGGCCACTGAGAGTAATACTCATGGTTTTCTCCTCTTGTAGCCCATCCACTTCCAGGATCAACATGTTGTATATTCAGAGGAGCTCCCCAGCACACCGCTGTTGAAACGCGTAGTTAGTTGAGTCACTGCTGCCTTCCTGTCAGCTTGAACCAGTCTGGCTATTCTTCTCTGACATCTCTCATTGATAAAAAGGCATTTTCACTCACAGAAATGCCACTCAATGGATGTGTTTTGTAGCATTCTCTGTAAAATGTAGGACTGTTGTGTGGGAAAGCCAGCAGTTTCTGATCAATGGTTTCCGCAGTTTCCATGATCAAAATCACTTCAATCACATTTCTTCCTCATTCTGATGTTTGGTCTGAATAACAACTGGTTGGACCATGTCTGTAGGCTTTTCTGCATTGAGCTGCTGTCTTATGATTGGTTGATTAGATATTTGCATTAACGAGCAGATGGACCTAATAAAGCAGCCAATGAGTGTACTGGACTCTCTTAAGAATTGCTTACAACTAGTTGACATAATAAACGTCTGAGGGTAGGTGAACTGTTTAGAGACCAAAGAACTATCAGATAGAAGAGGCAGAAGTCATGAGAGAGTGGAAGATGGGGAAGTGGAATTCAGCAAAATGGAAATGGAGTGCTGCATCATGGGATAGCTTGACAGTCCATAACACAGGATTGTAGTTCTGGGATTTCTTTGAGGAGTGAGAAATCCACAGCTGATTGTAAAGTCATAGAGCACTCCAGCACAGAAACAGGCCCTTCAGCCAAACTGTTATTCTACCTGGTCCCATTGACCTGCACCTGGACCATAGCCCTCCATAGCCATAAAGTGCTTATTCTATCTCAACATACAAACTGTATGGAGGCGGGAGTACGTCATAAATGACTGATTGGTCTGATGGTGTCCAGGAGGGAATGGATGATTGTTAAGCAGAAGTAATTAGTAATGTTGGCGCCTGCTGGTGATTGGTGGGGAGCAAACTATTTATAAGGGGGTAGACTTGTGACTGTTAGCAAATTACTTGGCAAATTAATGGAGAAATTACTTTAATCAGAGGGTAGTAAATCTGTGGGATTTGTTGCCACGAGCGGCTGTGGAGGCCAAGTCATTGGGTGCATTTAAGGCAGAGATAGGTTCTTGATTAGCCAGGGCATCAAGGGGTATGGGGAGAAGGCAGTGAAGTGGGAATGACGGGAAGAATTGGATCAGCCCACGATTGAATAGCGGAACAGACTCAATGGGCCAAATGACCTACTTCTGCTCCTATATCTTATGGTCATATGGCAGTCAATCTTGTTCACAAAGCAAAATTGACGGATGGAGAAAACACTCTCCCACTCTTTCTGGTCACAGGGAACATTTTAAAAACCACTGAATTCTTAGACTTAGACCATAAGACTATAAGACATAGGAGCAGAATTGGGTCATCTGGCCCATCGAGTCTGCTCCGCCATTCAAACATGGCTGATCCTTTTTTAACTATCTCCTCCTCAATCCCAGTTCTCGGCCTTCTCCCTGTTACCTTTGATGCCATGTCCAACCAAGAACCTATCAATCTCTGCCTTAAATACACCCAACAACCTGGCCTCCACAGCTGCATGTGGCAACAAATTCCACAAATTCACCACCCTTCGGCTCAAGAAATTTCTCTGCATCTGTTTTAAAAGGGTGCCCCTCTATCCTGAGGCTGTGCCCTCTTGCCCTAGATTCTTCCACCATGGGAAACATCCTTTCCACATCTACTCTGACTAGGCCTCTAAACATTCAAAAGGTTTCAATGAGATCCCCCCTCATCCTTCTGAATTACAGTGATTACAGACCCAGATCTATCAAACATTCCTCATTTGATAACCCTTTCACTCCTGGAATCATCCTTGTGAACCTCCTCTGGACCCTCTCCAATGCCAGCACATCTTTTCTAAGATGAGGGGCCCATAACTGTTCAAGTACTCAACGTGAGACCTCAGCAGTGCCTTATAAATCCTCAGCAATACATCCTTGCTCTTGTATTCTAGACCTCTTGAAATGAATGCTAACAAGGCACTTGCCTTCCTCACCACCGACTCAGCCTAAAACCCGTGCAGACAACATCCACAGCTCTACCTTCATTAATCGCCCATGTCACCTTAAAAAAACTCAATCAGGGCTGGCTGGTGGTGCAACGACATCGGCGCCGGACCCAGAAGCGGAGGTTTTTGGGTTCAAAATTATTCGGGTCCGCTCCCAAGTATGCTTTCCATCCTGCCGGGTTGAGTGTCGAGATCGCAACTCGACCTCGTAAAATAAAGGGAAAATACTGCGAAAATGTCTGTGTGAGGAACGGCATGCCACACAGTCGCTCCCTCTCTCTCTCTCTCTCTCTTGCTCCGCGCCTTGTAAAAGCCATGAAAAAGACATCACAGACACACACATGGACACGCAGACACACATGCACAGATGCACACGCACAGACTCGCACGCATGCAGGCACACGCCAAAAAAAAAACTCAATCAAGTTAGTAAGACACAACTTGCCCCACACAAAACCATGCTGGCTCCCTCTAATCAGGCCAGGGTTTTCTAAATGCCTTGGGATTCTATTTAATGCTACTTTCCAAAGACTTTTCATGGCCTCTCCTGGCTTTCCTAATTCCCTTGCTATTACCTTGCTCCTGCCTGCTTTTACTGGCCCTGATATATATGTTCCTCTTTATCCCTCCACTTTCTGAGCTGGTGCTCTGCTTCCCTGCCAGACTAGTTTAGATCCTGCCGAATAGCACTAGCAAATCTCCCGGCTAGGATACTGGTTAGGTGCAACCCGTCAGTCATGTACAGGTCACCCCACCCCAGAAAAGGTTCCAATGATCGAACAGTCTGAAACCCTGCCACCTGTACCAGCTCCTCAGCCACTCATTCATCTGTACTATCATTCTATTCCTGCCTTGACTAGCACGTGACACCAGGACTAATCCAGAGATGACTACCTTAGAAGTCCTGTTCTTCAGCCTCGTTCCTAACTCCCCATACTCACTGCGCAGAATCTCTTCCCCCTTTCTACAGATGCCATTGGTGCGAACGTACAACACAACCTCTGGCTGCTCACCCTCCCTCTTGAGAATATTCTGCATCCGCTCTGAGACATCCTGGATACTAACACCCGGGAGGCAACACACCGTCCTAGCATCTCTTTCATATATTCAAACTATGTTGCTTGACGATGCAAATGGCACATATCACTGGGTATTTCAGTGTACGTATGAAAAATAAAGCTGGATGTTAACATCCAGCCTCCTAGATCAAAATGATCATCAGCCTCACCTCCCACTTTCCAAACAACCACCAGATGGAAACATGGTGAAATAAGATGCTCTTCCAGATTTACTGCTTTCAAATTTTGATGTGACTCAAGTTGGTTTAAAATCATCTTATAGGTGTTTAATTTGGAAATATGAACTTATGCCAAAAATAAATCAACGGCAGTAATAGAATCTTATTTGAGAAACTGAGTAGGGCAGCAAAAGGAAAATACAAGGAATGCAATGTAAATTCTGGAATCATAAAGAAATATCTATATGTAGGTGTACAAGATGACAAGCGGCATAGACCGAGTAGATAGCCAACGGCCTTTTTCCCAGCATGGAAATGGCTAATACCAGGGGGCATAACTTTAGGGTGATTGGAGGGAAGTATAGGGGGGATGCCAGCGCTAAGTTATTTTTCACGCAGAGTGGAGGGTGCACCAAACACACTGCTAGCGGTGATGGCAGAAACAGATATATTAGGGGCATTTACGAAACTCTTAGCAAGGCACATGGATGACAGATAAATGAGGGACTATGGATGAGAGAAAGGGTACATAGATCTTAGAGAGTTTAAAACATCAATCAGCACAACATCATGGCTGAAGTTGTGCTGTACTGTTCTAATATTCCATGTTCTATATCCCGGTTTTTAAAGGGCTCAGGATCCCGTCATCAAATCTGGACTTCAAGGTGTTCGGGACCCCTTCAAGGACAAATTCTGAAATCAATGCCGAAGATCAAAGCCCCATTGCTTATCCAAAAATCCAGAAGTTGAGGGCTGATGGCTGAAGCCCTGGGTCTGCTGTCCATTGGGGAAGTCAGAGGCCTGATGTTGGTTGGCGAGTCCATGAGTTCATCGGAGGCTGGAGGTCGAGAGATGTGTTGCTCTGGGGTCGAAGGACTGTCATTGTGGGTGGATCGTAGAGAGGCAATGTGTAGAACTTTGCTGGTCTGACGAACATTATGGCCTTGAAATGCTGGTGTCGAATGCTTGTGGGCTGCCCCCAATGTATCCTCATGTTGGGTTGGTTTTTAACGCATTTCACTGCGTGTTTCAATGTATGTGTTGCAAATAAATAAATCTGAATCTGAAGGGAAATGATGACTAAAAGTGGTAAGCAGAAATGCTGGAAAAATAATGGGACTTTTCCAAAGGAGGTTACTTGCATCAGATTTCGGGGTGCCCCGGATGAATAATGAGCGAAAAAAAACAAACCAATATGAAAGAGCTGGCATGAGGGGAAGTCAATACTGAATATTGAATGGTCTAGATAGAAGAGACTTATGAGGGATGCTTTCAATAGTGGGGAGTCTGGGACCAAACAGCATAGCCTCAGAATAGAAGGACGTCCCTTTAGAGCAGAGGTTTCCAAACTGGGGTCAACTGACCCCTTGGTTAATGGTAAGACTCCAAGGCATAAAAAAGTGTAGAAAATCCTGCTTCAGAGCAACAATGATTTTGCCACAGGGTGGTGAATCTGTGAAACTGATTGCCAGAAATGGCTGTACTGTCATTGGGTACACTTAAAGCGGAGGGCGATTGTTTCTTGATTTTTAAGGGTGTTAATGGTTACGGGAAGAAGTCACGAGAATGGGGTTGAGAGGAATAATAAATCAGACATGATGGAATGGTGGAGCAGACTTGATGGGTCAATTATGTCTTTTGGTCTAAGTCATTCAGTCTGCTATACCTGACTATACATGAGAAATAAGCATGCTGTGGGACAGCAGCAAGGCAAGAATTAATGTGCTCCTCAGTGCCGCACATATTTCCTGGCATAAAAAATGGGAAGTGAATTCCCTCACTCTCAGCAAGGTATCATTGAAAACAACCACTGCCATGTTTGAAAGCGTGATTTCTTAATACTCAAAACACATGCAACAGATTCCTTCAGAGACCAGGTGACAGCCGAGGGACAGCAAGCAGATGCTGAGGTGCTCTTGTGTTGCTAGGGACTTTCTCAACGGGACCACCGAAGGCAAAGAGAGACCCAAGAGGCATCTGTTCACTCGCTTTACTCTACATTGTGTGCACACTGGGGTCAGCCGCATAATGAAAGCTTCATAGTTGCTTTCTGGATAACAGCTGTTGATCTATATAATTATGTTTATGGGATTAAACCACCTGAACAGTAGCTGACTATAAACCTTTGCTCTCGGTGTAGGCCATTGGTTTGAAAAGTGAAGCTAGATGTGCACCAAGTGTGAACCTGCCCACAAGGGGGCCACGTCCTGGGCCTTAAGTTTTATCTCTTTTCCTGCTGATATCTT
Organism: Mobula birostris; assembly: GCF_030028105.1. Classification (NCBI taxonomy): domain Eukaryota; kingdom Metazoa; phylum Chordata; class Chondrichthyes; order Myliobatiformes; family Myliobatidae; genus Mobula; species Mobula birostris. The sequence continues at coordinate 19,470,481 of NC_092370.1, read as the reverse complement.
TACGCATCAAATACGAATACTACACACAGGTTAGGTTACTTTAGGTTCCTGATGCCCTCCATTGCTCGGGTTTGACCATGGATGTTGGGTCCTAGCTGTCTATGTGATACAGAGGCCAGTATGCAACCCAGAGCAAGCTGTTACACATGTAGCAAACTGCCCCTCTCCACGCAGCTGATGAATCAAAAGGAACGGCAGAGGCCAATAAAGTTTGGCACCAGCAGTGTCTCAGGAGTTGCCATTCAGCGCTGAAGTCAATGTAGGATTGCCCCTGGGACTCCAGTTCTGGAGCTTTCCTCGGGGTTTACTCCCGAAGACTTCCCCATCAGTGGGTACAGCCACAAGGCAGTGGAGGTTTGAGATCAGAGTTTTCCCTCCCCTAGATGAGCTGATAAGCCCCATCTGCCCAAAGCGACTGGTTTTAAGGTGCCTGCAACCCGCCTTTGCCCCTTCTGCTGTGAATAGAAACTGTTCTGCCGGGCTTAGTACCTGAGCCACGCATGAGGGACAGGAGCTGGGCTTGGTTATACAGGCTATTTGAGATGCATGTCATTGATAGGTATTGGGAGCTTATCCCCACTATTACCCCCAGCTATAACATTAGGTTCCATCCTTTTGTAATGCAGATGCTAATGGGGCAACTGTTTCCTGAAGTGCCCTAAAATGACATGGTAGGCATTTACAATTCAAACTGTGAGAGTTGTTTTTTTTTAAGGAAATAAATGCTCCTCATCTAAGTTTTGTCCCAGTCATTCGTTCTGAAGAAATGGTAAGTTGGTAGAATTCCTTAGTACTATTGCATGCACTAAGGTACAGTGAAATACTTAACTTGCATACTGTATATAAGACCATAAGATATAGGAGCAGAATTAAGCCATTGAGTGCTCTGCCATTCCATAATGGCTGATTTATTATCGCTGTCAATCCCCCTCAATCCCATTCTTCTCCTTCTTCCCATAATCTTTGATACCTTTACTAATCAAGAACCCGTCAACCTCTGCTTTAAATATTCCCGATGACTTGGTCTCCACAGCTGTCCGTGGCAATGAAATCCACAGATTCAGCATCCTCTGGCTGAAGAAATTTTTCCTTCTCTCTGTTCTTTGTATCTGAGGCTGTGCCCTCTGACCCTAGACTCTCACACAACAGGAAACATTCTTTCCATGCTCTTGTAAACACAAAATAATCTGCAGATACTGGGGTCAAAGCAACACTCACAACACGCTGGAGGAACTCAGCAGGTCAGGCAGCATCCGTGGAAAAGACTGGTCAATGGATCGGTCGACCTTTTGGGCTGGAACCCTCACTATCTGGGCCTTTCCATATTCATTTCTTTGCAACAGTGTATTGAGATAGTACAAGGTAAAAAGAGTAACAGAGTGAAGAGGAAAGTGCTTATAGTACAGAGACAACGTGTCCAGAGACAATTTACAAGGTCATAATAAATGTGAGCTACATTGTTTGATTTATTTTCTGCGACTTGGGGATCACAGCAAAGGCCAGTATTGATTGCACTTCCCTACTTGTCCTTAAGGAAGTGGCGCTATGCCAACTTCAACTGCTAGTGAAGGTATTTCTCGGTGCTGTTGGAAAGGGAGTTTCAGATTCAGACTAATTTATCACATGTTTATTGAAATGTCATCATTATTATCATCAGGTGCCATGCCCTGTTTGAGCTTTGACTGCCATGCTTCGGGTCAAGTGGATCAATTCATTGGTATTCATTTCCAGTTCTCTGGCTGCTATCTCCATCATCATTTGTCTTTGCCTTCTTCTTGTTTATCGAAATGTACCATTTGCATTAACAGCCAGCACATCCAAGGATGCGCTGGGGGCAGTCTGCAAGTGTCGCAGCACATTCCAGTGCCAAAATAGTGACCCATAATGCTCAGCAGAACATCACAGAGAATAACAAAATGGTACCGAACTCTGGTTAGATCACACTCAGAATACTGTGTTCACTTCTGGTTGCCTCATTATAGGCAGGACAGAAGATCATAAGGCTGTAAGATATAGGAGCAGAATTAGGCCATTTGGCCGATCAAGTATACTCCACCATTTTATCATGGCTGATCCAATTTTCCTCTCAGACCCATCCTCCTGTCTTCTGCCCGTATCCCTTCATGCCCTGACCAATCAAGAATCTATCAACCACAAACATAAATATGCATAAAAACTTGGCCTCCACAGCTGCTTGTGCAAAGAATTCTACTCTCTAGCGAAAGAAATTTCCCCTCGTCTCCATTCTAAAATGATGCTCCTCTATTCTGAGGCTGTGTCCTGTGGTGTTAGACTCTCCCATCATAGAAAGCATCTTTTCCACATCCATTCTATCAAGGCCTTTCACCATTCAATAGGTTTCAATGAGGTCACCCCTCATTCTTCTGAATTCTAGTGAATACAGCCCAGAGCCATCAAACACTCAATATTAAAGGATATTGAAGCTTTAGAGGAGATCTATCATGATGTTGCCTGCTTAAGGCAGCATGTCTTATGGGGAGTGGCTGTGTGAGTCAGGGCCAGGGGTTTCAATTTTCCTTTTGCACGGACCTTTACCATTAAGCAAGGGGTCCATGGACCCCTGGTTGGGAATCTATGGCTCTGGACGAAGGAGGGTGAACGGTAATTTGATATAGGTGTTTGTGTAAGATGATAAGAGGCAAAGAAAGCCAGAGACTTTTTATCAAGGCAGAAATGGATAATAAAAGGGGACATAATTTTAGTGTGATTGGAGAAAGATATCGGGGCAACTCAGAGGCAGATTTTATACACAGAGTGCATGGAACGCACTGCCAGGGGTGGTGGTAGAGGCAGATACATTAGAGACATTTAAGAGATTCTTTGATGGCACATGGATGAAAGAAAAATGAAGGACCGTGTGGGAGGGAAGGGTTAGATTGATCTTCGAGTAGGCTAACAGGTCATTTCAATATCATGGGCCGAATGGCCTGCACTCTCCTGTGCTATTATATTCCTATGATCTACATTAGGGTAGCGGACAGAGTGAAAATGAAGTAGACTGCCTGGTGCTGGACAGTGCTGAGTTTTGTGAGATTTAGTGGATTTGCACTCATCCAGAGTAAACCAACACATTCCTGTGACGAAGAGGCTTGAACGTGTTAGCTGGTGAGCCACTGTCTGCAGGATACCTGGCCTCAAACCTGTTCTTGGCACGTTTCCATGTGGTGGATAGGTTTGTCAATAGTGACCAGCAGTACATTGATTGAGGGGTACTGAGCAATGGTTAGTTAAAAGGGTAGATGGCCATTTCTTCATATATTTGTGGGATGAAGCAACACACATACAAAATTCAGGAGGGACCTCAGGTCAAGCAACATCAATGGAGGGAATTAAACAGTTGTAGTTTCGGGCCGAAATTCTGATCCGGTTTTAAAGGCAAAGGATGGTCATAGCAAATATTGATGTGATTTAGAATTTTACTGTTTATTGCTCTTTTTTTGATACTTAGAAACTTTTCAATTCACTATTTTTGAAAGCATCTACAGAATTTTTAGCATGCACCAAAGGCTCTTGCACAGTAGTGTCCAGTGAAATGTGCTGTTTGCATCAATAACCAACACACCTATGGATGTGCAGGGGGCAACCGCATTAATGAATCAAATGGAATTTCACAACAATCTTAAACACAAAAGATACTGCAGATGGTAATCATAAGCAACACATATGAAATGGTGGAAAAACTGTAAACAGTCCTGATAAAGGGTCTCAATCCAAAACTTCAACTGCTTATTCCCTTCCGTAGATGCTGCCTGACTTGATGAGTTCCTCCGGCATTCTGTGTGTGTTGCTCAAGGTTTGCAGCATCTGCAGAACCTCCTGTGTCTGTGTTTGTGGGATGAATGCTTCTTATCACTTATCTGCCTAAATTTTGTCTCAGCCCTGCTGTATGTGAAGGGATAGTGTTGTGACTGGAATCGAACACTGTACAATCATTGGCGATCATCCCCATTCTGATCTGAGAGGATTGTTGACAAGGCAACTGAAGAACGTTGGGCTAAGGATACCCTGAGGAACTCCTGTATTGATGTTCTGGTGCTGAGCCCCAATAAATATGTGTCTTAATGCTGTAGGGTATGGTTGGAAAATTTATATTGTTTTGATTACAGAGAATTTCATGGAATTCATTGTTTAAATGTTATTACATTTAACAAGACTGGATATGGCGCAGTCCACCATGGGTAAAGCCCTCCCAACCACTGTACTCATCTACATGAAACACTGTCACAGGAAATCAGCATTCAGCATCGGTGACCCTCACAATCCAGGCCATGCTGTTTTCTCACTGCTGCCATCAGGGTGGTGGTACAGGAGCCCCAGGACCCACACCACCGGTTTCAGGAACAGTGATTACCCCTCAGCCATCAGGCTCTTGAACGAAAGGGGATAACTTCACTCAAATTCACTCGTCCCATCATTGAAATGTTCCCATAACCAATGTACTCACTTTTGAGGACTCTTCATCTCATGTTCTCAATATTCATTGCTTATTTATTTATTATTATTATTTCTTATTTTTGTATTTGCACAGTTTGTTGTCTTCTGCACTCTGGTTGAACGCCCTAGTTGGGCAGTCTTTCATTGATTCTGTTATGGTTATTATTCTATAGATTTATTGAGTATGCCCACAAGAAAACAAACCTCAGGGATCTATATGGTGACATATATGTACTTTGATAATAAAACTCACTTTGAACTTTGAGCGTTAGCATTGTTAAACAGCTCTGTCATTTATTTGCAATCACATTTCAGTGCAGTGAAATGGGAATTGTTCTCAACTACAACGGAGTACTAACCGTGAGGCAGGCCTTTGGACATAAGGCGGCATCCATCATTTCGGAAACCCCACCACCCAGGACACGCCCTCTTCTCACTGCTACCATCAGGGAGGAGGTATAGGTGCCTGAAGGCACACACGTAACATTTTAGTTACAGCTTCATGCCCTCTGCCATCTGAATTTGGAATGGGTAATGAACTGCAACTTCACTAATTTTGCTCTCTTTTTGTATTACTTAATTTAAATTTGTATATATTTATATTACTTATTATAATTCATAGTATTATTTTATGTCTTGCTTTGGATTGCTGCTGGAAAAGAACAAATTTCACGACAAATGTCAGTGATGTTAAACTTGATTCTGAATCTGAAGTTTATACTGCTGCATTTGCTGACGCATGTAATAAACCCCGTGACCACATGGGTTCCCTCTGAGTCCTCTGGATTTCCCCCACAGTCCAAAGACGTACCAGTTGCTGGGTTAATTGGCCATAATAAATTGTCCCGTGGCTCGGGTGAAATTAGGGGTTTCTGAGTGGCACTGCTCGAAGGGCTGGAAGAGCCTACCCTACACTGTACCTCAATAAAATTAATAAAAACATCGACTCTTGAAAGGCATTTTTTCTTATACCCTAAAATAACTATCCTTAAATGGTGAGAATATTCAAAGACTTTATAAATGTCAATTCTGCTGTTTGAATACTGAAACTGTTTGCAATTGATACAACATAATTAGAGTTTTATTACTAAAATATTTTGATATATCACTTAAATATATTTGAAGCGTGTATTCCCTAGTCACTGTTTATTTACCTGCAATTAAAAAGCCTCTGTATAACATACCGTACATAAGTAAGCTGCCTATTCAGTAGTGAAAGAACTTACTTCAATGATTATTTTCAGGACTACCTGCATTATAATGGGCTGCATAACCATTTCTCCATGTACATAACTCCTCTTGTTATCAACAGACGCAAATCACTTTGTCAAATATCCTTCCTTCTGTCACAGGTAGTTTGCTGGTCTAATGCATAAATTTATTTTTTCAGATTACCAGTAAGTTTGATATCTTCATTGGCAGGAAATTAGTTCAAAGAGAATGGATCTTCACAGCAGGAGAGGAATTTCTGATTGCTAGCTTCAAATAGGCACTTAGAAAGAGCAGACCTAAACCATCAGTAGAGCTAAGCCACTACCCCGGCCCAGCGACTAATGCCATTCAGACCTAGGATTTCTGTAAACACAGGGCCAGCGCTCATGCTTTTAAGACCATAAGATATAGAAGCAGAATTAGGCCATTTGGCCCATCGAGTCTGTTCTGCATCATGGCTGATCCATTTTTCCTCTCAGCCCCGATCTCCTGCTTTCTCTCTGTATCCAATCATGCCCCGACCAATCAAGAACCTATCAACCTCTCCCCTAAGTATAAAAGATTTGGCTTTCACAGCTGCCTGTGGTAATGAATTCCACAGATTAACAGTCACCTGAAGAGCAGACTATCTGTTGGATGGAAGTGACTGATAAAGGCAGATGCCAAGTTTTTAAACTCACTAGTGGGAGGTGGTGCTTTAGCACTGCTGGCCCACCACCTCGAGGGAGTCTTGATCATAATCGGGCCGAAACTCCTGAAGGTAGTTGGCAGATCAACTGATGATCCCATTGGTGATAGCACAGGCCAGTTAACATCTTAGTCCATGTGTATTTTTTAACTCTAATTGTAATGCAGCGGTATCAACCCAGGGCTTTGGAGTCTTGGAGTGGTGGTCTGCAGTGGATAGTTGAGTGGTGCAGGTAGACATGAACGGGCAGAGGAAGCTGATAATAGATATACCTGTCCTGATCAATAATGACCTGCAGCACATTTAGTTACAATCAATGTCTGTCCAATGTTGTTAATGTGTTTTTTGAGGCCGACTGACAAACTACCTGGGTCCTTGTGCTAGGAGGACAAATTAAACATTCAAGCACTGTCTAAACTGCAGAATCAAACCACAACGGTGCAGAAATGTAATCTTACTATTCCTTCTCTACTCATTTTATCTAGAATTTCACCAGAGTTTCTAGATCTATAAATGATTAGAGGCAATCTCTGCTACATAAGATATTACGATAGATCGAATACCCATTAATCAAGTGGTAGGCTTATTAATGGGTTGCCACCATAACGTGGTGGTTAGCACAACGCTTTCAACTCCCACCATTGTCTGAAAGGAATTTGGACATTCTCCCTGAGACCGTGTGGGGCTATCCCCCGCAGTCCAAAGACATATGGGTTGGTCGGTTAATTGGTCATTGTAAATTGACCCGTAATTAGCCTAGCGTTAAATAGGGGATTACTGGGCAGTGCGACTGAAAGGACACTGTATCTCAATGAGCAAACAAACAAATAGACAAATAAATAAACAAATAAATGAGCTAAATCAGGTTTATTATCTTTGACAAACCGGATGTCGTGAAATTTGTTGTTTTTTGGCCTGTCTGAAAATAGGGACCTTTTACCTTGATAGGAAATTGTACTTATTGTCAACAAATCTTCCTAACATTTGAGTCCTTTACAAATTTATTTGTATATACAGAACAATAACTTGAAAATTATTGAATGAAACCGTGCCCCTTTGATCACTTTGTGTGATCACGCCTTCTTAGCAAGAGAGTAATAAAAGGTCTGCTGAATTGAGATCTCAACAGTCTTTCGAATATTCTCATAACCACAATGAAGAGACCATTGGCAAACACTAATCTGCTCAAATGCACAGCTGCTAATTGATTATTTCTGTTCCACATCTTCAAGCTAAATGACAATAAAAGAGGACTGAGTGTTCTCATAATCTAAAAGGCTACATGGGTGATATCAGTTGTAGATTTATGTAGAAAGACTACAGGAAATATATTTATTTTGGTTCGCTATTCCATTAGAAGTAGGGCTTACAATATCTTCAAATTTGAAGATATGGAAATAAAATTTAAAGTAACATAAAGAACCTGTTCCTATACTATACTGTTCTATGTTCTATGAACTTGCAGCAGTGCACTCAGATGCAGTGGCTTCTACGAGGCCAACCAAAGGTGTTTCTGTCCTTTTTAAATGTATTTTTTAAACAATCGCATGACCCCAATGAACATTAAGAATTTAAAGTACTGCAGGTCTATCCCATCAGCAAGTTGCTCGATGGCAGAGAAACTGAAGGAACAGGACTTGGTGCGTCAGAGTGGTCAGTGCACAAAGGAGGTGTGCAGTCTAACAGCGAGTGGCCATCTTGGTCGCTTTTCTTGTGATCGCAAGAATGTTAATGCGGAATGCTGCAAGTCCAATTCACTGATTTACTGGAAAATGGTGGGTTTGGACAGAGGGGAAGCTGCATGGACTCAGTGATAGCGAGGTCTAGGCCACGAGCCACTGTGTCGCCCACTTACAAGCGCACAGGAGAGAGGTATCGGAGTCGGTGCACTCCACCGGAGTGCTGGAGGTGGTGTGGTGCAACATACATGCTGGGTTCAGTACTGCCCTCTAGTGTTCACTTGGCAGAAGACAAGTCATATTGTTTTCGATTGCAGACTGCTGCAACATTCATAGACTCAGGGACTTGGACTTATACGTGTTATGTGTGCCTTGTGCTGTGCATGACTGTTTGTACTGCGTTTTGCACCTTGGCCTTGGCCTTAGCTGTATGGTTGAATGACAATTAAACTTGAATTTGAAATGATTTTTTTTTCCATAAAGATAAAGTGTGAGGTGATGCACTTTGGAAATGTTAAACTAGACCTGAATATGAGGGAGTGTAACAGAGGGACTTGAAAGCACAAGCAAATAGTTCATTGAAAGTGTCAGCGCAGTTAGTCAGGTTGGTGAGAAAGACATTTGATATATTAGTCTTCACTGGTTTGAGAAGTGGGTATTGCGGTTGCCACCTAATGTTGCAGTTGTACTAGCCACTAGTCAGGCTGTACTGGAGTACAGCATGCAGGTTTCATGTCACTCTGTTGCAGCAACGCATGGTCAAACTAAAAAGAGTGCAGAACATATTCAAGAGAATATTGCCAGGACTAGAGAGCCTGTGTTATAAGGAGTGACTGGCCAGGCTAATTGTTAATTCCTTGGAATGAAGGGGAATACAACTATAAGATACAGGAGCAGAAGTAGGCCATTTGGCCCATCAAGTCTGCTACGCCATTTTATCATGGCTGATCCATTTTCCTTCTCAGCCCCAAACTCCTGTCTTCTCCTCTCCCTTCATGCCCTGACCGATCAAGAATCTATCAATCCTTGCCTTAAATATACCGAATGGCGTGCCCTCCACAGCAATAAATTCCACAGATTCACCCCGCTCTGGCTAAAGAAAATCCTCCTCATTTCCATTCTAAATGGACATCCCTCTATTCTAAGGCTGTGTCCTCTAGTCTTCGACTCCTCCACCAGAGGAAACATCTGCTCCATATCCACCCTATCGAGGCCTTTCAAGAGGAATAAGGGTGATCTTATGAGAGGCATAGATAAGGTGGGTGTGAAGATTTGCAGAGTCTAGAATTTGGAATGTGTGTTCAAGTTTAATTGTCATTCAACCACACGTGAATACAGCCAAACAAAGCAGCAGTACTCTGGGGCCATGATGCGAAATACAGTACCAATAGGCCCACACAATATAAGGCAGATGTAGAACATATGAGATATAAGTAAAGTCTAATCACACAAAAAATATAGGCCAAGACTCTGAGTCTGTGAATGTTGCAGCAATCTACAATCGAACACAATAGGGCGTGTCCTCTGCTGAGCTATCACTGGGGTCCGCATTGACTGCAGCTTAGACGCCACGCCGCACCACCTCCAGTGGAGCACACTGATTCCGATGCTTCTCTCTTGGGAGGCTGCAAGTAGGGAACACTGCAGCTTGAGGCCTAGTCCTTGTGACAACCGAGGTCACACGTCTCCCTGCCATCCTTCAATAATTCAGTGAATCGGGTATGCAGTCTCCCACATGAACAATGTCCAACAGGGTCTTGTGATCAGAAGGAAAGCGACTAAGACGATCACTCGCTATTAGGCTGCACAATGCCTTCATGCACCAGCTCCTCTCTGACTACGGGGCAGAGATTTAGGATGAGAGAGAGAAGAGGTTTAAAAAGAAGCTGAAAGATACAGAAGCATTTAGATAGGTTTGTGGAGGAGCAGGGCTTAGCTGAATACAGGAAATTGGGACCGGCTGGATAGTAGAAGAAAGAAAAAGAGTAAAAGAAGCCAGAATAAGAAGGTGGGGGGAGGGGAAGGAGTCCAAGATTGGAGATGAAACCAGGTGAGAGGAAAAGAGGGTGGGTGGGGAAGGGGGGGGGATGAAGTGAGAAGCTGTGAGATTATTGGTGAAACAAAGTAAATGGCTACAGAAGGAACCAGATAGGAGAGGAGAGTGGACAATGGGTGATAAAGGTGGGAGGAGGGGGTACAAGAGGAGTCTGATAGGTAGGTGAGGAGAAGAAGAGAAAGGGTAAGAGGGGAATCAGAATGGGGAACAGAAAATGAGAGAAGAGGGAACAGAGCGATGAGGCGTATAATTCAGGCTTCTTCTCTCTTCCTTTCCAATCCTGATGAAGGGCTTTGGCCCAAAACATTGACTCTTAATTCCTTTCCATAGTTGCTGCCTGACCTGCTGAGTTCTTCCAGCATTCTGTGTGTGTTACTCTGGATTTCCAGCGTCTGCAGAATGTCTTGTTTAAACCATGTCAATAGATCACTTTTTTTGTGTTTATAAAGTCAGTGATAGCACTAGGATTCTATTTAATTGCATAGGAAAATCAATGCAAAAGGACCAGCAGATCTCAAAACATGCATTATTAGAAGCAAAAAGGAATGGTCACCACAAGCTGGTGGTAGACCTGAGGAGAGCTAAGGTACCAGTGACCCCTGTTTCCATCCGGGGGGTCAGTGTGGACATGGTGGAGGATTACAAATACCTGGGGATACGAATTGACAATAAACTGGACTGGTCTAAGAACACTGAGGCTGTCTGCAAGAAGGGTCAGAGCCGTCTCTATTTCCTGAGGAGAATGAGGTCCTTTAACATCTGCTGGACGATGCTGAAGATGTTCTACGAGTCTGTGGTGGCCAGTGCTATCATGTTTGCTGTTGTGTGCTGGGGCAGCAGGCTGAGGGTAGCAGACACCAACAGATTCAACAAACTCATTCGTAAGGCCAGTGATGTTGTGGGGATGGAACTGGACTCTCTCACGGTGGTGTCTGAAAAGAGGATGCTGTCCAAGTTGCATGCCATCTTGGTCAATGTCTCCCACCCACTACATAATGTAATGGGTGGGCACAGGAGTACATTCAGCCAGAGACTCATTCCTCTGAGATGCAGCACAGAGCGTCATAGGAAGTCATTCCTGCCTGTGGCCATCAAACTTTACAACTCCTCCCCTTGGAGAGTCAGACATGAAATAAGTCAGGCTGGTCCTGGACTTATTTCATAATTTACTGGCATAATTTACATATTACTATTTAACTATTTATGGTTCTATTACTATTTATTATTTATGGTGCAACTGTAATGAAAATCAATTTCCCCCGGGATCAATAAAGTATGACAATGACTAGGACTATATGAATGGGTTGATCATTATGTATTGGAATTTATTTTCACCATAACTTAATATGAGGACAGGAACAAATCACAGCAGCATTAGCCTGCTCACTTATTCAATATGACAATGTCTGATCACCCTAAATTAGATACTGAGTTTCTCCTTTCTTCCCATATTCCTTGAAGCATCCAATTCCTCCTTGAATATATTTAGTGATTTTGTCCTCAACCTTCTTCTGTGGTGGAAAATTCAGTGAAATAAAATCTAAATTTCAGTCGTTTCTAACAGACACCTTAGGTTGGTTCAGGACTTTCTCACCATTGGATACATTCTTCTTGTCTGTCTAGTCTCATCAGGATTTTTATACAGTACTGTGCAAAAGTCTGGGGCGCGCGCATGCGCGCGCGCACACACACACACACACACACACACACACACACACACACACACACACACACAGACATATATTGAGCTAGATTTACAAACTCGCAAACTTGCTTACTGCTGCATGGTGACAAATACAGTACTGTGCAAAGGTCTTAGGCAACCTAGCTATATATATGTGCCTAAGACTTTTGCACAGTACTGTAGGTTTCAATGATGCCACCTATATTAATATACATCAAAACAAACATGCCAGTATTCTTCTAAATAGAAGTGTCTGCTTCTTCCTGAAGGAGGGTCTTGGCCCAAATGTTGACTGTTTATTTTTTCCCCATCGACGCTGCCTAACCTGCTGAGTTCCTTCAGTATCTTGCATGTGTCGCTTTGGATTTCTGACATTTGAAGACATTCTCATGTTCATGCTAGCCTCTGCTTTTAATTGAGTTATTTTTTTATATATACCATACATATATATCTGGTTTCAGCAAACCTGAATAATAGGCAATAAATAATTGTAGTTAATTGTTTTCAGTTTTAAGACATTAAACTAAACAGTTTAAAACCAAGCAGGTTAAATCCATATTTTTGCGAACTTAACTTTCAGATCATTCAAGTTTGGTTAAATAATTAGTTTGTTCTTTTAGTCTCTCATGAAATAATAGCAGATATTTCTCTCCTATCAGCAGAAATGCAGATGGGGCAAAATATATAGACAAAATAACAAAGGGTCAATAAGGGAAAAATGAAACACAATTGAAAACTTTTGTCCAACGCACTCAGACCATCAACATCAATCTGGAAGAATGCACGGACATAGTGTTATTGATACTTTCCACGCAGTGCACTATCTACTCAGCTCTCTGCAAAGAAAGATGCGAGACAACCACCACTTCACCAAACATTCTTTCTTCAAAGTCCCACTACTGTCAAAAATGACCAGATGAACATCTTATCTACTCCCAACATTTTATAACTTAACCTCGTCATACCTAAAACTTGAATAATTTGTCAACAAACATCCCATTAAATTTTCTGCTAAGTTTATAAAAGTTACATCTAAAGCTTCTTCGGGAAGAGTGATTTAGATTGACAGCAAAAGAAAGTTACAGAATAAACACAGTCCAAAAAACATGACTCTGGAGGAGTTCGGACGTACCTATTTCAAATTCATCATCCTCTGTCAAATTCTGCCCCGTGAGCATCGCCGAAGGAGACTGGCAGATCCGTAGTTGGTATGCTGTAAAAATCAAGAGTTCAGTAACCCGCAATCAAAGCGACCCCTTGTTAGATACTAAAATAAATCTGTGGCTAAAACCAAAACTATATTCTTTGAGAAAATAAATTTTCAGTTCAGTTGGTAAAATATCTTACCTAGAACCAAAGAATTTGAACTAGAAGTCAAACAACACAGGTTCTGGATGTAAACAGGAATTTACAGATTTAACATATGTGGATACCAGTGAATAATTCTTTGACGATGTAATTCAGTTTGGATTCTGATGTGCAACATAACTATTGATTGAAGTTTAAATTGGCTGCTTGTGCTAAATGTGTTATATGACAGCAGCCACATTTGCACTCTATTCCCTAACTTCAGTTTCAATGAAGTCATGGAACCAGATTAAGCAGGTTCAGTTCAAGCAACTGAAGATGAATTTGTACATTTCTGTAGGTTTTGGTGTACATACGATTAATAGGTAAATCTAATTTCTAAACATGACAACAATTTATTCCCATCTGAGAAATGTATGAATGCTAAACACAAACCTACCATGGTAACTGAGAATGAAGAAGCCGCCTGTTGTAAAATCACTGTGGAATTTGATCAGGATCTGATTTGACGTGCTGTAGACGGACTCCAGTGCTGTATTTCCACTGAATTGTCCAATCTGAGGGGCAGTCTGTTCTGGCCCGTCCCTATGTAAAATAAGCAATCAATTAGGCTGTTAATCAAAACCAGATTCAAGCACAGGTAACAATATAGTCATAGAACATGACAACACTTGATGGCCCTTCAGCCCAACTAGTCCATGCCAAACTATTATTCTGCCCATTCTGATCGACCTGCACCAGGACGGTAGCCCTCCATACTTGTCCCAGCCATGTACTTATTCAAACTTATCTTAAATGTTGAAATCCAACCCACATCCACCACTTCAACAGGCAGTTTATTCCACACTCAGACCTCCCTCTGAGTGAAGTTCCACTCATAAACATTACCTTTAATTCTAGGCTCACCCATGACCTGTGGAAAACGCCTGCTTGCGTTTACCCAACCTGTACCACTCATGATTTTATATATCTCTCTTAAATCTTGTCACAGGCCTCCAGTCAGAGAGCCAGACATGTAAGATCACTCCCTGGCTTCTCCCATGAAGCCAACGCCAAATCCAATTTACTACCTTATCCTGAATGGCAAGTGACTGAATCTTCCTAACAAGCCTCCCATGAGTAACTTGGCTAAAACATTAAAGTATTAAAACCTTAAGACCAGGAATAACAGTAAGAATTTCCATATACTGTATATTTCATCTTTAACATCCCAGGTAGGTGTCTTCATTGGACCATCAGCACATAAAAACTGAAGCAGAATATATGAAGAGTTTTTAGGATAGATGACCAAATGTTTATTCAAAGAGAGAGATTCTGCTTGGAGGAAAAAGAGATAAAGAGTAAGAGATAAAGGGAGGAGTTTTCAAAATCTATAATGGAAGGTGTGTAAACAGTAATTAATCAATTTCTCTGGGTTCATCCAAAGCCTAAAATTAGACAAGTGCCAACATTTTGGAGGGATGTAGGTTAGATGAGATTATAGTAAGAGGGAAGAATGGGGCTTGTAGTCAAACATGGGAGGTTGAAAATCAAACCATTTGCTTAACTACTGGCCAATGTTGATCAGCAAAAAAGATGTGATGGGTGAATAGAACTTATTCTGAATTTGGACATAGGCAGAAGGTTTACAGAGACCAGAATACGAACGACTGGGTAGAAGTAGCTTGGAATAGTCAAAACCAGGGATAAAAAATAATCATGGATATGTGCTCACGATATTTAACGTACATGAGTTATAGGGAAATACTGAAGAGATTAGGACTTTATTCCCTGGAACATTGGAGAGTGAGGGGAGATTTGACAGAGATATACAAAATTATGCTGGGTAAATACAAGCAGGTTTTTTCCATTGAGGTTGAGTGAGACTAGAACTAGAGGTCATATAGAACTAGAGGTAAGGGTGAAAAGATCAATGCTTAAGGTGAACGTAAGGGAACTTGTTCAGTCAGAGGTGCTGTTCTTCAGTCTTTCACCAAACTCCCTACATTCACTGTGCAGGACCTCTTTGCCACCTTTCTACCTATGTCATTGGTGTCAATGTGCACTACATCATCTAGCTGTTCACCCTCCCTCTTGAGAATCTTCTGCAGCCGTTCTGAGACATTCAGCAACTGGGAGGCAACACACCATCCTGGCCTCTCTTTCACGGCCCCAGAATCTGCAGTTTGTCCCCTAACTATCGAGTCTCCTATCACTATCACTCTGCCTGCCTTTACCCTTCCTTATTGAGCTTCAGAACTGGCTGTGGTGCCACTGGCATACCATGGCTGCTTTGCTCTGCCCGATATATCATACTCCCAGCAGTATCCAAAGGGGTATACTTGTTGCTGAAAGGAATAGCCACAGGGGAACCCTACACTGACTGCTACTCCTGTTGATTACTCACCTACTATTTGCACTCTGGGTGGGACCACCTCAATAAAAGACTCATCTACGAAGTTTTTAGCCTCCTAGATAGTCGTGAGTGCATCCAGCTCCAGCTCAAACTCCTTGACCGTGTCAGTCAGGAACTGCTGCTGAGGGTTCTGTCAGTCAACATTGACCATGGATAATGCTTTCTAGCTATCTACATGATACACAAGCCTGTACGCAACCCAGAGGATGCTGTTACGCACGTAGCAAGCTCCCCCTCTCCACGCATCCGATGAACCCAAACTGACACAGTTTGGTACCAGAAGCATGGCAGGAGTTGTCAGTCAGCATTGAACTCAATGTAGGTCCGCCTTAGCGACTCCAGCTCCAGGTATTTCCCTCAGGGTTTCTTCCTGAAGCCTTCCCCCTGAATGGGTAGAGCTGCAAGGAAGGGGAGGTTTGAGACCAGTTTTCCTTCTCCCAGATGAGCAGCCAACCACAGCTTTTGAGCCCCATCTGCCCGAAAAGTTGGGCATATGTAGTCGTTAGGTACCCTGAAATCCCACATCTCACAGGAAGAGCATTCCACTGCCTGATCTACCATTCTGTCTACATTTGTTAGACCTCAAACTTCTCAAGCTTAAGTTGTAACCTGCAACTGTTCTTGCCTCAGCCTGTTCAGGCAAAGCCTGATTGCTCTCACACTAGTCCCAGTCCAACAGTGGCTACTCCCCTCAAAACCCTCTCCTTTTTATTAGCCCTTGCTAACTAACCCAAGCAATCTCCCACTCCACAGACAAGCACTAACAGAACCTGCTTACTTTTTAAAACTTGCGCGTAAAGTCCACAAGGAACTGTCTCCAACTGACTCCATGATCTTCCACTCCGCAAACTTGTTCCCCTACTTATCCCCTCATTACAGTCTTTCATGTCTGACAGGACATCCAGCTTGTGATGTAATCTTTCATCCTTTTTCCATCCAAAGGCCAGTTCTTTTGTCTTCTCCTACTCACGGTCCTTTCCTTAAAACTTACTTTAACTTAAATTTTTCCAGCTTTAATGGCAGATCACTCATCTGAAATATTAACTGTTTCTTTCTTGGCAGTTGCTGCCTAAGCTGCTTTGCACAATTTTCGGTGTTCATATCACAACAGTCAATGGTATCAATGAAACCTATTTTCAGAACAGCTACATAAATTATAAAAATCTGTGAGAAAGTCACTGTACAGGGAGAGGATAATTACCCTAGCTGATAGCAAACTGGCTCAGGTATAAAAACCTATCTGAAGAATTATAGTGACAAAGCTGCAATGTTGTAACTCAACATGACATTTCGATTTTATCACTGCCTAAATAAACCAATTTGAGAAAATGTATGTCTTACCATACTGTAATAAAATCATATATAGGTTCTGTTTGCAAGACAGTAAAGTTGATGTAGATTCCATGGCCTGGAGGCACTTTAACAATCCAAAAGCAGTCCTGAAAGTTAGGATACTCATCAGGATACCCAGGAGAGTAGATGGTACCATTCAGCGCAGTAATATTGCCTCCACAGAGAGCTAGAGAAGCAAAAGAAACATTTTTTTAGAAAATTAATTTACGCGTATTCCTACATGGAAAAAACATCAATAGCGGCAAAAAATTGGAAGATCAGATGGATCAAATTGTTACATTTTGCTTCTATTTTGTTTCTCTTTGGCATTTTTTTCAAATAGATTTCAAGGTATCAATCATAATACTAAAATCAGGGCGAAGTTAAGATGGCGCTAAACGGAGATTCCTTTGCTTGCATCTTCGGAAACAGCTTTATTTCCATCTTTGATATCTCTTTTTTTCCTTTTCAGGGTGTGGGGGGTTCTTTTAAAGACCTTGATCTGGAATTACACTCTGACTTCAGTTCATTGCGGGAATGGGACCCACTGTCAGGGCCTCACGACCGGCCCCTTGTTGCTATTTCAAAGACACGGCCTGGAAGACGAGTGTGGCTTCAGGTTTCCGGGATGCTGTGGCTCTGGGAACGTGCTGATTCTAGGCCGGTGCCCCTGACTGACACATTGCAGGAGAACATGGAACATCGGGACCAGCGGGTTAGTTGCTGGGGGTTGTGTGTCCGGAGAGCCGAGCCTTTTTGGTGCTGACTCTTCAGGCGCAGAGCACGGTAAAAGCGATGACACAGACTTTTAACATCGTCAATCAGTGAGTTATTTGTTATGTCTCCCCTCTCGCTGTGAGACGGGGGTATCTCTTATCCGGTGAATGAGTAGTTTTTGGAGTACTGCAAGTTTGTGTCTTTATTGACTTTTTGCTGCACGCTTGAGTGCTCAGTGGAAGATGCGGATGCTTTTTTGCTGGTGGGGGTGGGAGAGTCGTTGCCTTGCTGCTTCTTGTGCATGGGAGGGGGAGTTCTGGGGGGGGGCTTTGTGGTTCTAATGTTTTAACTGTCTTTCATTCTTTGGGGCACTCCTCTGTTTTTGTGGATGCCTGCAAAGAAAACGAATTTCAGGATGTATATTGTATACATTCCTCTGACATTAAATGTACCTATTGAAACCTAAGTGACAATGGACTGTAATCTTGTTGGTAAAGATTTTGCGCGTTCTTCCTGTGATTGTATGGGTTTCCTCCCACATTACAAGGACAAACAGATTAGTTAGGATTTGTAAATTGTTGGTATGCTATGTTGGCACCGGAAGCATAATACTTGTGGACTGCCCTCAGCACATCCTCAGACTGTGATGGTTGTTGGTGCAAACAACACATTTCACTGTATGATTCAATGTTTTGATGTGCATGTGACAAATATAACCACATAACAGTTACAGCATGGGAAACAGGCCATCTCAACCCTTCTAGGCCGTGCCGAACTCTTACTCTCACCTAGTCCCACCGACCTGCACTCAGCCTATAACCCTCCATTCCTTTCCTGCCCATATATCTATCCAATTTAACTTTAAACGACAACATCATAAAGCTAAATCTTCAACTTTACAGCAAGCACTTATTAAGTTACCAGTTTAAAATTCAAACTTAATTACTTTTAATGGGACTTTATCACCTAAAAATTTGATTAAATTATGATGCAACTTCCTGTTAGTTTGAGCCTCCGATTGAGAATTGATAGATATGAAGTTAAATATAAGTGACTTTAGGAAAGATGGAAACCTCTTTCCATAGAAAGTCATGCAAGTTACTTCTGGTGTTACTCTTCCTCTTGGACAGAGCAGATACAGAAGTTGCCATGGGAGATGCAACAACTGTCCCTTATCTCACCATCTATGGACCTCAACAGATCTTCCAGGTAAATCTGTGATTCATTTGCACTTCTTCTCATCTGGTGTATTGCATTTGGTGCCCATAGCATACTGTACTCTCTTCCAATTTGGAGAAGCCAAATTCTGATTGTTTGATGATTTTTCAGAATATCTGTGTTCAGTCCACAGGGATGACCCTGAGTTTCCTATTATTGCCACTTTGAGTCTCTGTATCACCCCCATAGGTTCTCTGATCTGTCTGTGGTCTCGCACACTGTTGTAATGAGGTCCAATGCAAGCGTCATTAATGAACTACACCACATGATCCATCTAGGCACAAGGAAGTTGACCGGATTTGATATCAAATTCAACAATTTGCTTTCTTTATCTGTACCAGATCTGGCCATTTCTACTGTAAATCAACCATCTGTAATATTGGTTCAGTCTTTTCTCTTTTCTCTTTTCTCTCTCTCTCTCTCTCTCACACCCCCCGCCCCCCCACCTCCCACCCCCCCAACCCCATTAGCCCAGTCTGACCTGCTGGGCATGTCCAACAGTGTTGCATCTCATGTCATTTGGCACGCTCTTGTCTAAAGATCAGCTTTGTTTGTTACATGTACATTGCAACATCACAACATACAGTGAAATGTGTTGTTTGCGTCACAGTCAGAGGATTGTGCTGGGGCAGCCCACGTGTGTCACCATGCTTCCAGCACCATCATACCACGTCTGCAATTTGATAATCCTAATCCTTACTGTATACCTTTGCAACGTGGGTGGAAACTGGAGCATTCGGAGGAAAGCAACACGATCACAGGGAGAACCTGCAAACTTCTTATAAATCTGTGGAACCATCTGAAAGCCAAATACCTAATATCAGCAAGGATGTGTAAAGCTTTGACCAACACTAATACCAATCCTGTCAATATTGTTACTTCACTGATGAATGACACTTCTGATACTCATCATCATCATCATCATCATGTTCCTTGTTATATGACATAGACGATCATGGTCCTATCCACGAGCATGATTGTACTTGGCAAATTTTTCTGCTGAAGTGGTTTGCCACTACCTTCTTCTGGTCAGTGTCTTTACAAGACAGGTGATCCCAGCCATTATCGATACTCTTCAGAATGTCTGCCTGGTCGCATAACCAGGACTTGTGATGTGCATCAGCTGCTCATACAACCAAACACCACCCGCTCCTATGGCTTCATGTGACCCTGATTGGGGGGGGCTAAGCAAGGGCTACACCTTGCCCAAGGGTGACCTGCAGGCTAGTGGAGGGAAGGAACGCCTTACACCTCCACTGGTAGAGACCCCACTACCCATTAATATTCACCTAAATTTATTATCAAAGTACACATATGTCAGCACCTACTATCCTGAGAATCATTTTCTTGTGGGCATTCATAGAACATAGAAATCTAGAGCACATTACAGGCCCTTTGGCCCACAATCTTGTGCCAACCATGTAACCTACTCTAGAAACTGCCTAGAATTTCCCTAGCGCATAGCCCTCTATTCTTCTAAGCTCCATGTACCTATCCAAGAGACTCTTAAAAGATTCTATTGTATCCGCAGTAAATTCAAAGAAACACAATAGAATCAGTAAAAAACTATATAAAAAGAGGGACAAACAACCAATATGCAAAGACAACAAATTGTGCAAATATATAAAGAAAAAGAAATAGTAATCAAAGATAACTAAGTAACAAATAAAGTGGGGAACTTGAGTTGTAGTAAGTAATATTGGGAACTTGAGTTGTAAAATCAATCAGTGCTTTGAAATCGAGTATTAAGTCTTTAGTGCTTTAGCTCTAGATTGGTATACCTTTATTCAGCAAGCCATCATTATTGAAGACGTATCTATTTTCAGTTTAAAATGTAATACTTATAGACCAATCTGAAAAACTGACTTTATTGTAGAATACTGTAGCTTCAATATTTATGGCCCGCACTTTAGGACCATCAACACACTGCCTGCACTAATTGCCAGCCAAAGCAGAGAGATCACACGTACTTAGAGTGGATCATTTGCTCAAAGTCCTGGCATCGAGCCCCTGTGGTGGAGCCCTATGTGGTTGCAGCACTTTTCTGCTTGTGAATCCCGTCACGTATGGAATTCACAGCAGGACCAAATCCAGAGAAAAGTTCATTGACCAAGGATTCTGGCAAGTGGGAGGTTCTAAAAAGTGAGGCAAGGGGTGTTCAGAGCCAGCATGTTCCCATTAGAGTGAGGAGCAAGGCTGGTGGGATTAAGGAGCCTTGGTTAACGAAGGATAAAGAAAATTTACTCAGATAAAGGAGGCTTATGTTAAGTGCAGGCTGCTGAGATCGAGCAAATCTCCTAGGACTGCACTCAAGGAGGAAATTAGGCAAGCAAAGAGGAGATATGAAACATTTGTGGCAGGTAAATTAAAAAAGAAGCCTAAAAGATTCTGAAATCACATTAAGAACAAAAGAATATCTGGGAAGAGAATAGGCCCCATTAAGGATTAGTGTGATCATCTATATGTGGAGCCATGGCAGATGAGTCAGATATTAAATGAATAGTTCTCATCTCTATTCATTGCGCAGAAGACATGAAAGCTGGTGACTTCAGGGAAGAGAACAATGTCGTCTAGAAAAATATCAATAAATATCAAAAAAATACAAATGAGGAGGCCATGAAGTGCACATAAGTGGATAAATCCCCAGAGCCTGACTAAGAATATCCCTGGACTCTGAAGCTCGGGAAGAAATAGCTGAGGCCCTGACAGAGATATATATTTCATCGTTAGCTATGAGTGAAGTACTAGAGGACTGGAGCCTTCCACACTCCTCCCCTCCATGCAATAGAGTCATAGAGCACCATAGCACAGACACAGACCCTTTGGCCCATCTAGCCTGTGCGGACTATTATTTTGCCTAGTCCTAACAACTCTCATTTGAACCTTAGCCCTCCTTACCCCTCCCATCCATATACATAGAGTCATAGAAAAGTACAGCACATAGAAAGGCCCTTCAGCTCATCTAGTTCCCGCCAAACCATTAAAACGGCCTGCTCCCATCGACCTGCACTTGGACCATAGGCCTCCATGCCCCTACTGTCCATATGCCTATCCAAGCTGCTCTTAAACGTTGAAATTGACCTCAGATGCACCTCTTGAGCTGGCAGCTCATTTCACACTCTTATAACCCTCTGACTGAAGAAGTTTCTCCTCATGATTCCCTTAAACTTTCACCTTTCACCCTTAACCCATGACCCACCCAACTTCAATGAAAAAAGCCTACTTGCACTTAAACTATCTATAACCCTCATAATTTTGCATACCTCCATCTAATCTCCTCTCAGTCTTCTATGTTGCAAGCAATAAAGTCCTCACCTACTCACTCTTTCCTTTTAATTCAGGTCCTCCAAACCCAGTAAAATTT
The DNA here is from genome assembly GCF_030028105.1 of Mobula birostris. Lineage (NCBI taxonomy): Eukaryota > Metazoa > Chordata > Chondrichthyes > Myliobatiformes > Myliobatidae > Mobula > Mobula birostris. Next base: position 19,448,373 of record NC_092370.1, on the reverse strand, counting down.
TTGTAAATTTTTCTGTACTCTTTCAACTTTATTTACATCTTTCCTGTTGGTAGGTGACCAAAGCTACACACAATACTTAAATTAGACCTCAGCAATGTCTTACACAACTTCAACATAACATCCCATCTTCTGTACTCAATGCTTCGATTTCTGAATATCAGTGCATCAAAAGCTTTCTTAATGACCTTATCTACCTTTGACACCACTTTCAATGAATTCTGGACCTGCATCCCATGACCTCTTTGTTCTATCACATTCCTCAGTGCCCTACCGTTCACTGTGTCAGACCTACCCTGGTCGGTCCTACTGAAGTGCAACACCTCGCATTTGTCTCCATTAAATTATTTGACGTTTTTCAGCCCATTTTTCCAGCTAGTCCAGATCCCGCTGCAAGTTATGAAAGCATGCTGACTATCCTTAATCAGTCCATGTCTATCCAAATATTTATAGATCTGGTCCGCGAGAATACCTTCCAGTAACTTTCCCACTCCTGATGTCAGGCTCAGCAGCCAATAGTTTCCTGGTTTAGTTTGAGAGCTTTTCTTGAACAGGGGAACAATGTTCACTGTCGTCCAATCCCCTAGTACCTCACCTGTTGCTAAGGATGATTTAAGTATCTCTGCCAGAGCCCTGGCAACTTCTGCCCTTGCTTCCTGCAGGATCTGAGGGAAAACCATGTCAGACCCTGGGGAATTATCCACCCTGATTTGCCTCAGGACAGCAAACACCCCCTCCTCTGTAATCTGCATAGGGTCCATAAGTTGATGCCACTTCGTCTCACTTCTATACTCTGAGTCCGTCTCCTGAGTAAATACAGATGCAAAAACTTCATTTAAGCTCCTCTCCATCTCTTTTGGCTCCACTCAAGGATTACCATTCTGATCTTCTGGAGGACCAATTTTGTCCCTTGCTGTCAGTTTACTCTTAACACATCTGTAGAATCCCTGCTATGATTAAGATAGACAGATATGTACTTTAGTGATCCCAAAGGAAATTGTAGTGTCAGAGTAGCATTACAAGTGCTCAGATATACAATTATACAAAATGTTAGAAGAGAAGAAAGAAAGAATAAAAAATAAGTTACCTCAAACAGTCTAACAGGATGGGACCATCACTTTCCCGGCTATAGCTGACTCATTATAGAGCATAATGGCCAAGGGTAAGAATGACCTCATATAGCACTCTTTGGAAAATCGCAATTGTCTTAGTCTATTACTAAAAGTGCTCCTCTGTTCAGCCAAGGTGGCACACAGAAGGGGAGAAACATTGTCTAGAATTGCCAGGACTTTCTGTAGGGTCCTTTGTTCCACCAAAGACTCCAGTTAGACTCCTATAACAGAGCCAGCCTTTCTAATCAGTTTATTGCCCCAGCACACCACCGCATAGAAGATTGTACTGGCGACAACAAACTAGTAGAACATGTGAAGGAGGGGCCTGCACACTCTGAAGGACCTCAGTCTTCTCAGGAAGTAGAGGCGATTCTGGCCTTTCTTGTACACAGCCACTGTGTTAGTGCTCCACTCAAGTCTGTCATCCAGGCGCTCCCCCAGGTACTTGTAGGTCCTCACCACATCCATGTCCTCACCATCAATACAATAATATCAGGGAGCAGTGCAGGCTTACTCTTCCAAAAGTCCATCACCATCTCCTTTGTCTAACTGATGTTGAGCTGCAGATGATTCACCTTGCATCATTTGACAAAGTCCTCCACCAAGGCCCTGTATTCATCCTCCCAATCTCCCTTTATACACCCAATTATTGATGAGTCATCAGAGAAATTCTGAAGATGGCATGACTCAGGGTGGTATCTAAAGTCCGAGGTACCAGGGTAAACAGGAAGGGAGCCAGTGCAGTCCCCTGTGTGGCCCAGGGCTGCTTATAGTTGAGGAGAGACAAAAAAGATCATTAAAAACTTGACAGGCATGAAAGGCTTGAGTTATATGGGGAAACTGAAGACAGAAACTGCTTTTTCTGGAATGGAGGAGGCTGAGGAGTGATCTCAAAGGGGTATCAACATAGCAGATGGTCACAGTCTTGTCCCCAGGGTAGAAGAGTCCACCTTTTAGTTTAGGGGAAAGAATTGAAGGAAATCCAAAATGCTGGAGGAACTCAGAAGGTCAGACAGCATCTATGGAGAGGAATAAACAGTTGACATTTCGACCTGAGGCCCTTTATCAGCGCTGATGAATAATCTTGGTCTGAAACGTTGACCCTTTATTCCACTCCATAGATGTTGCCCAGCTTGCTGAGTTCCTCTAGCATTTTGTGTGCGTTACCCTAGATTTCCAGCATCTGCTTGTGCTTATGATCTAAAGGACAAGTTTTTTTCAGACAGAACTTGATAGGGGCATGGGACAGGCTGTGAGAGAAGATGTTAGATTCAGGCACAATTACAACTTTTTAAAACACTAGAGCTACACACACAGAATGCTAGATTTCCACAATCTGCAGAATCTCTCGTGTTTACGGTTCTAAAACATTGGAGGGATGTGGACCGAATGCAGAAGGATGAGATTAGTTTGCATTCGCATTTTCGGTCAGCAAAGACCAGTTGACTGAACTTCTTGAGAACTTCATAACCTAATTGAGCTGCCTCTCAAAGTTGTCAAATCTGTGACTATTTCAGTCATTCAGAAAGGTACAAAAACCTTCCAAACTTATAAATTTTAAAAACACTACTAAAGAGGAATAAGTTAATTAAAGACATCTAAGTAAACTCAGTGCAGATATAATTGAAAATAATAATAATAATAATAATAATAATCTTAATCTCTTTCAGCAGTTCTCCTCCACTAATGTATGCCTCAAAATGACAGCATTCATCATAAAGGACCCCCCCATGACCCGGAACATACCCTCTTCTCATTGCTACCATCAGGGAGGAGATACTGGAGCCTAAAGGCACACATTTAATGATTCAGGAACAGCTTCCTCCCCTCTGCCATCAGATTTCTGAATGGATATTGAACCCATGAACACTACCTCACCACTTTTTGTTTCTCTTTTTGCACTACCTATTTAATTTAACTTTAAAAAATATATATATACTTCTGACTGTAATTTACAGCTTTTTTCTGTCCTGCATAACAACAAATTTCACAACATATGCCAATGATATTAAAACCCGATTCTGATTCTGACCAAGTGTACTCCCCAGTGTTAAGTTGCTACGTTATACTTGAGGCTAGCTTTGCAACTGTCAGGAAATCACCCAGAAAGAACTACCACCATGCTTCAGACATCCTTGTTTATGAACCCATGCTGGATCTTATTCAAGGAAATACTGACAGCTTTGCATTGATCTGTTAGCAGTTCTTGACAAGAACTAGCCTATTATGAATATTGTCTGAGCATACATCTCAAAATAAAACTGGCAGATTTTTACACGTAGTTAACACTACTGAATAAGGTTGTTCTTACTCTGAAGGTGGCCTCTTAGAGGTCCCTTAGAATGAAACAATATTAACATCGACAAAAGATTATCAGCAGTCATTTTGAAAATATGTGAAGTGCTATTCTTTTAAGTTTCCTCTATTTTCTGCCTGGAAGTGTGAATTTAATCAGAATTAGTCACTCTGAAAGGAAACTAATATCTTTAAGTTAAAAATAGGACAATATTTAAAAGAAAAGGCAAACAATTTCAGCGGTAGCAAATAGTTGGAAGCCAGGTATCAGTTCAAGGAAAATAGAGACTGTTCCAATTTTAAGGACCTCAGATATTGTGTTCAATTTCGATTTGTTTGGAAAGTCAAACAGTGGAGAATCTCAATTATGAGTAAAAGAAGTAGTTAAAAAATAGAAGCACAATCATGTACACGTTAAGCACCGGTAACAAAAGCAGATCACAAACAACTTCACATCTTCATACATATATACTTACATTCAAGATACATACCTTCACATCTAGGTATTGGGTAGTTCCAGTTCCGACTTATACCGTGAAGACAAGTGAGTGCTGGCTCCCCAATTAGTGTATAACCTTGGAGGCACTCAAACGAGATGGTCCGTCCTACTGATAAGTCATATCCGATAACAAAACCGTTTCGAAATGGGCGGGGGTCAGGACAACTTTGAAGTTGGTAAGCTGCAAAAATTAATTTCTTTAATTAGACTCAATAGTTGAAGGAAAGCTTTTAACAGCTGAGGAAATTTTAAGTATAATAAAGAAACAATATAATGAAACATTTTTAAACCTCCAGGTATATTTCAAATTTATTACTCCTACCCTGCAATTATTTTTGACTTAATGCCATTTTCATTGTCAAAGCCTGATCTCTTTCTTGTCTCCTCTTAGTATGTTGAGGAATATACTGCTAATCAGCATTTTCTCATCAGTTTGTGTGATGCAATTATTTTATTTACTAAAACCACACAGAATTAGAGCAATTATTGCACTGACAATGTTTTGTTTTCTTCAAAGGAATTTAATGCAGAAACAGCACAATATACCAGTGTGATTCTGAGGTAAATGGTCTTTATGTCACCTGTTGAGACTCCAATACTGCCCATTTAAAATGGGTAAACATAAAATACTAACAGTCAAGTGATCACAATATGAATTGATATTTGGTAAAAAAAATAACCTTGAGATATTGAGATTTAATAGCACACAGCTTTTGTCAAAGACTGTTTTATTGTGATTTTTAATGGTAATATTTATCTTATTGTGCCGTTCAAAGTAGAAATAAGGTGTCCCCTCTTATTCATTTTGCATATAATAAAAAATTAATTTGAGAGATTTTTAAAATTTTATTTAATTATAATCTGGAGAAGTTGAAACATTGATTACTATATTCAGAGATAACTTAAAGGTGCTTTGGTACAAATATAGTTCCTTATCACCTTCACCAGAATGTTTTTTTATCGACCACAGTTCTGCCTTCTACACCTTACTCCCCAACAAGTTGACTGTTAAACTACTCAATGTGGGACTCAATACCTCAACTCACAACTGGATTCTAGACTTTGTTACCAATCACACCCATACAGTAAGACTAGGCAATTACACATCAACCTCCCTGACCCCGAACACTGGAGCACTGCAGGGATGTGTACTGAGCCAACTCTTTACAATCTTTTCACCCATAACTGTGCCCCTACCTATGCCACCAATTCCATCATCAAATCTGCAGGTGACACCGCAGTGACCAGATTACTTACAAGTAACAACGAAACAGCATACAGAGAGGAGGTGCAGAAACCGTCTGAATCGTGCAATAACCATAATTCTGGAGAAAGGGCTCTTCTAAATCTGTTCTACTACAGGAGCTCCCCGCGCCGATCCGATGTCTCGAGTCAGAAATGATGGCCAAGTCCCGACTCCGAGACTTGGGAGTTCTGGGCGGGTTCCACGGCTTCTGGCCAGTCAAGGCGTGCCATCCATCCACGGTGGGACCACTGTAGTAGAACAGATTTAGAAGAGCCCTTTCTCCAGAATTATGGTTATTGCACCATTCAGATGGTTTCTGCACCTCCTCTCTGCAAGAAGTAAGGGGGAAATTTTCAAAGACAACTGTGAGTGATGGCTCATGATAGGTTGCATAAAAATCTGAGGAAATTATATTTCCTAATAAGAAAACCTGGTGTGAGATATAAAGCTACAGATTACCAAGTTTACAGTGTATTGACAGATGGCAGATGGATATTTGACAGTGATGTGCGGCTGTTCCTATAAATGTTTAACTATGACTCTTTTCTATGTGAGTCATTTGTGTTCTGATATCGAAAAAATGTTCTCTTGAAAGGTAAGTTAAATCTTAATACAAGGAAGAATCCCACATGAATGTGCTGTTAAAAATCAATACTTTTATTTTGGCCTACTAATGGATTTTTTCATTTCGCCTTATAGTGGTTTGGAGTTCTTTCATATTTCATACAAAGTCCAATTAATGGTTCAGGGCAGTAGGAAGTCAAATTATCAGCATCACTCTTGAATAAACCCTTTGCAGCACTTTCCTTTCAAAATCATTTGGATCAATGCAAAACTGGCATAAAGAGAGGTACAATCTTCAGTTTTAAGATTTTGTAAATCCTCACAATATTATATGTTAATTAATTCATTCATTGTGTTGGCACGTGGCCAGGTGGTTAAGGCGTCGGTCTAGAGATCTGAAGGTCACTAGTTTGAGCCTCAGCTGAGGCAGCGTGTTGTGTCCTTGAGCAAGGCACTTAACCACACATTACTCTGCGACGACACCAGTGCCAAGCTGTATCAGCCCTAGTGCCCTTCCCTTAAACAACATTGGTGACATGGAGAGAGGAGACTTGCAGCATGGGCAACTGCCTGTCTTCCATACAACCCTGCCCATGTCTGCGCTCTGGAAACCTTCCAAGGCACAAATCCATGGTCTCACGAGACTAATGTATGCCTATAATTCATTCATTATGTGCTGTACCTTATGACATGGGCGATCATGGTCTTGATCAAGATTGTTCTTGGAAATTTTTTCTACAGAAGTGGTTTGCATTGCCGTTTTCTGGGCAGTGTCTCTACAATGGGTAACTGCAGCCATTATCAATACTCTTCAGAGATGGCCTGCTTGGTGTCAGTGGTCACATAACCAGGACTTGTGATATGCACCATCTGCTCATATGACCATTCACCACCTGCTCCCATGGCTTCACATGACCCTGATCATGGAGGGGCTAAGCAGGTGCTACACCTTGCCCAAGGGTGCAGGCTAGTGGAGGGAAAGAGTGCCTCGTACCTTCTTTGGTAGAGATGTATCTGCATCCCCACCACCCAATATGTTAATAATAAAGTCCTTCATATAAAAGAGCAGGAGAGGTACATTTAAAATGGTTGTAGCCCTTCTGCACAGCGTTGCTTGATGTGAGTGCAAAGTGCAAAATCAGAATTAGAGGTTAGGGCATCTTTTTACCCCAATCACCAAGATTAAGGTATAATGGGTGATGAATCAACCATGCTGATGTCGCAAACTGAGAAACATTTTTAACAAAAAACGTAAATATGTCATTGAATAAAGCTTCAAAAATTCATTTGAAAATTATTTCAAAGATTTATAAGTAATTTTTGTTCTAACTAGACCATCAAATTTTAAAATGGCAATATTTCTTCAATACTCCCAATGAGCCAATTTTGGAAAATATATAGATTCTACTACATGAAGAAATCCTTTAAAATCTCTTCAAATGTTTAACTGAAGTAGAAAAGTAACAACTTAAGTTGAAGCTATCTATACGGTCAAGCAAATTTGAATTCCCAGACTTATGGACTGAATCTCTACAGGAAGATTCCACAGAAAGCAACATTAAGCAGCCAGCATAATCAAAGATCCCAGCCGCACCATACATTGTTCTCCGCAATCCCAATGGACAGAAGTTATAAAATCCTGAAAAGCATGTATCACCAGCCTGAAAGACAACTTCTATCTGTCATGGTCCGGTCCGTGAAGTCCATATTCCGGTTCACAGTCCAGTCCATCAACCCTTGCTCCAGGTTTTCCTGTCTACCCTGTTTCTGTTCTTGTTGAGCTCTAATTGAGGCATCTGATGCTCGTTGGGGCTGGCTGCATAAATACCTTCAGAGACCAGGCATGGCTGCTGGATTATTCTTGTCCTTACTCCTTGTATCCTTTCCCCTGCTTTCTGTTTCCTGGTCTGAAACCTTGCCTAGCCTTGCCGGTTACTCTCGCCTCGCCTGAAGTTTTCGGTTCGTCTTGCATTGCCTGAAGCCTTGCCTGGTCTTGCTGGTAACTCTCGCCTCATCTCGCCTTCAGTCTTGTCCTGGAGCCACCCGGTACCTAGCTCCATTCCTGTCCCTTGCCTCCGCCGGGTAAGTCAGGCTGTCTTGCCATTACCCTGCGGCTGGTTCTGTCCCTTCCTGTCCCTAGCCTCTATCGGGTAAGTCAGGCCATGTTGCCATTATCTACGGTTGGTTCTGTCCCTTCCTGTCCCTTGCCTCCGTCGGTTGGTGATCCGCGCCCTGCCCAGGTGAGGACTCCAGCCTCCTGCCAAGCCTCACCTCTAGTCTCCATCCTCCTGCCAAGCCTCGCCTCAAGTCTCCAGCCTCCTGCCAAGCCTCGTCTCAAGCCTCCAGCCTCCTGCCAAGCCTCGCCTCAAGTCTCTAGCCTCTAGCCTGAACTCCAGCCTCCTGCCTCCTGCCAAGCCTCGCCTCAAGTCTCTAGCCTCAAGCCTGAAGACTCCAGCCTCCTGCCTTCTGCCAAGCCTCGCCTTAAGTCTCCAGCCTCCTGCCAAGCCTCGCCTCTAGTCTCCATCCTCCTGCCAAGCCTCGCCTCAAGTCTCCAGCCTCCTGCCAAGCCTCGTCTCAAGCCTCCAGCCTCCTGCCTCCTGCCAAGCCTCGCCTCAAGTCTCTAGCCTCTAGCCTGAACTCCAGCCTCCTGCCTCCTGCCAAGCCTCGCCTCAAGTCTCTAGCCTCTAGCCTGAACTCCAGCCTCCTGCCTCCTGCCAAGCCTCGCCTCAAGTCTCTAGCCTCTAGCCTGAAGACTCTAGTCTCCTGCCTCCTGCCAAGCCTTGCCTCTAGTCTCTAGCCTCAAGACTCCAGCCTCGTCCTGCCTGCCAGCCAAGCCTCGTCCTAGTTCTGGGGTCCGAGCCAGAGGCAAGACCCAGGTACTGTGTCCTTGTCCAGTCTCTGGCTCGGAATCCAAGCCCGGGCTCCTAGCCCTCTTGTCCAGTCCTGTTCCGGGTTCCTGGTTTTCATGTCCATGTCCTTGCCCTCGCCCTGTATCCTAGTCCTGTCCCTAGTACTTCAGTGTCTGTGTCTTGCATTTGGGTCCATTCCTAGCCACCTCCTTATGACACTATCCCACTGTGATCAGACACTTTAACGGATCTCTTATATGGTAAGATAGACTATTAGCCTCTCAGTCTACTTTCTTATAGTCTTCCACTTAATTGTTTACTTACATTGTACTCTTTCAGTCAATTTTACACTTTGTTCTGCAAAATTATTGCGTTACCTTATTTGAGCTCAACGTGTAATGATTTGATCTGTATAAATTGAATGCAAGGCAAGCTTTTCACTGTATCTTGGTACATGTACCAAAAAACACAGATTTTGTACTTGAAGCTAGTAGTGAATTTAACTAAACCCGAATTACTTGAAGTTTCTAACTTTGGTTCATCCAAAGCTTCAGCCTATCCTCAGATACTTCTGGCTTCATTATCAGCTCAGATTTCAAATGTAACTTCAAAGTTTCATTTATATTAAAAAACCAAGATCATTGTCTGCTCCTTCTTCAACACTACTTTATGTTCCATGATGGTTGTACATTTAACAAAAAAATACTAACAGAAACCATGTTGGTGATGTTGTTTGTTCACAAATACTCAATCTCCATCTAAAACTTGCAGATGCCATGTGACTGTCATCAAAAATCCACATGCAATGAGACTCTACCATCCACAGTTACATTCACAACTGTGAGAATGAACACAGACAAAGCAGAATGAGCTGCTGTGGAGAAGTAGGGAGAGGAGCAGGATTGGGAAAAGGAAGAGAGAAATAGGAGAGTTAATCCGACCAGGATATTTAGCAAGGGGTTCTCTTTCCTGATCTTCAGTGAGATAAGTAAGTAAGGATTCTGTACATCAATAAGGACATCTCCACAGAAGTCTGCCACTGCTGTACCTGAGAGCAGAGCAAGCAAAGCACTGTCTACAGAACAATTTAAAAAATGTCATTCTATCTTGCTGGAAACCAATGAACAGACATTTGACTAGGATTATAAATATTCTTAAGAGGAAAATCAATACTGACTTCCAGCACATGACAGTATCACTCTGCTAGTCAACTGTGCGCAGTGAAAGAACTAAGAAGAATTTCATTCTCTCAAAAATCTAGCTGGCATGAGGAAGATGGCAGCAAACCAGTCTGGTAAGGCTGGTTCCAGTCATAAAGCTTTCATTCTACAGGAGTTCAAAGCAACTGCCATGATAAAGTGAAGGTGGCTACCATCTAAAGCTATCTTCTGGTAGCATATCTGGTGACACTGGTACACAGCCCATGCACATATGTTGTGTAATGAACCAGATTTGATCAAGGAACTTCTAGGAGTCAGTGATCATAATATAATAGAACACACCTGAAAACTTGAGAGGGAGAAGCTAAAGTCAGGTGTACCAATATTAGACTGGAGTAAAGGGAATTATAGAGGCATGAGAGAGGAGCTGGCCAAAGTTGATTGGAGGGAGACTCTAGTGGGAATGGCGACAAAGCTGCAATAGCGGGAGTTTCTGGGAACAATTCGGAAGGCACAGGAGTGGCACATCCCAAAGAAGAAGTAGTATTCTAAGGGCAGGATGATGCAACCATGACTGACAAGAGAAGTCAAAGACAACAGAAAGCAAAAGTGAGGGAATATAATAAAGCAATAGCGGATCAGGAAACTTTTAAAAAAACAACAGAATAAAACTGAGAAACCAATGAGGAGGGAAAAGATGATATATGAAGGTAAGCTAGTCAATAACATCAAAGAAGATACCAAAAGATTCTTTTCAGATGTACAGTATAAAGTGTAAAAGTGTAGATATCAGACTGCTGGAAAATGATGCTGGAAAAGAAGTATTGGGGGACAAGGAAATGGGAGAAAAAGGGAAGAAGTATTTTGCATCATTCTTCACTATGGAGATACTACCAGTATGCCAGAAGTTTGAGAATGTCAGCAGGCAGGATTAAGTGCAGTTGCAATTATTCGGAGAAGGTACTTGGAAGCTGACAGGAATTGAGGTAGATAAGTCACCTGGATCAGATAGACTGCACAGCAGGGTTCTGAAAGAGGGAGCTGAACAGATTGTGGTGGCATTAGTAAGGATCATTCAAAAATCACAAGGTTCTGGGGTGGTTCCTGAGGACTAGAAAATTACAAATGTCACTCCACTCTTTACAAAGGGAAAGAAGCAAAAGAAAGGAACATATAGGCCAGTTAGCCTGACTTCAGTGGTAGGAAAGATGTTGGAGTTTATTGTTAAGGATGAGGTCTCAGGGTACAAGGATGCACATGATAAAATAGGTCAAAGTCAGCATAGCTTCCTTAAGGGGAAATCTTGCCTGATAAATCTGTTGGAATTCTTTGAGGAAATAACAAGTAGGATAGACAAATAAGAATAGGTGGATGTTGTGTACCTGGATTTTCAGAAGCCACTTAACAAGATGCTGCATGCGAGACTGCTTAACAAGATAAGAGCCCATGGTATTAATTTTTTTTAAAAACAGCATAGATAGGGCATTGGCTGATTAGCTGGAGGCAAAGGGTGGAAATAAAGGAAGCCTTTTCTGGCTAACTGCCAAGTACTAGTGGTGTTCTGCAGAGGCTGGTGTTCAGACCACACCTTTTTATGTTATATGTCAATGGTTTCAATGATGGAATGATGGCTTTGTAGCCAAGTTTGTGGATGATACAAAGATAGGTGCAGGGGCAGGCAGTGTTGAGAAAGCAGAGAGGTTGCAGAAGGACTGAGACAGATCAGGAGAATGGGCAAAGAAATTGTAAATGGAATACAGTGTTGGGAAATGTATGATCATGCACTTTGGTAGAAGAAACAAAAGCATAGGGTATTTTCTAAACAGGGAGAAAATTCAAAATTCCAAGGTGCAAGGGGACTTGGAAGTCCACGTGTAGGATTCCCTAAAGGTTAACTTGCAGGTTGAGTTGGTGGTGAGGAAGACAAAAGCAATGTTAGCATTCATTTCAAGAGGGTTAGGATATAAAAACAAGGATGTAATGTTGAAGCTTTATAAGGCACTCTGAGGCCTAGTTTGGAGTATTGTATATAGTTTTGGGCCCCTTATCTAATAAAGGATGTGTTGACATTGGAAAGGGTTCAGAGGAGGTTCGTGGGAATGATTCTGAGAATGAAAGGTTTATCTTATGAGAAGCATTCGATGGCACTGGGCCTCTACTCACAGGAATTCAGAAGAATGAGCAGAGATCTCATTGATACCTATCAAATGTTGAACAGAGTGGGGGGAGTCTAGGACCAGAGGGCACAGCCTCAGAATAGAGGGATGACCATTTATAACAAAGATGAGCAGAAATTTCTTTACCCTGCGGGCAGTGAATCTGTGGAATTCACTACCATACTACCATGGGTAGCTGTGGTGGCCATGCCATTAGGTGTATTTAGGGTGCAGGTTAATAAATTCTTTATTAATCATGACTTGAAAAGTTACGAGGAAAAGACAGGAGAATGGGGTTGAGAGAGAAAGTGGATCGGCTATGATGAAATGGCTGAACAGACTTGATGGGCCAAGTGGCCTAATTTGCTCCTGTGTCCTCTGCTCCTATTATACACTTCCATTTTTCCTACATAAAATAAACCTTTTGTTCTTGGAATTACGTTTGCAAACCCTTTTTGCAACATCTCCAAAACTGTTAGATCTTTACTGAGTGGGTAACATTAAAGGCATTGATGAACACAGCAGTAGATGAAATAAGGACACAATACTGCATGACTATAACCTCTTAAAATATCAACGTTGTTTCAGTGTATGAGCCATACACTAATTGTGTGGATAGCCAAAGGCTTTTTCAAATGGTTAACACGAGGGACAAAGATTTCAGGTGCTTGGAAGAAGGTACATGGCTGATGTCAGAGGTAAGTTCTTCAGACACAGAGTGGTGGGTACATGGATGAGCCAGTGAAGGTGGTAGAGGCAGACCACAATAGGGTCTTTTAAGAGACTCTTAGATAGGTACATGGAGCTTAGAAAAACAGAAGGCTATGCGGTAGGGAAACTCTAGGCAGTTTCTAGAGTAGGTTACATAGTTGGCACAACATTGTGGTCTGAAGGGCCTATAATATGCTGTAGATTTTCTATGTTCTATATAAAAACTTTGGCGCTAGCTTCCCATGCTTCCTACAGCACAGTATTGTATATCTATCACCAAGCTTCCAACAAATATCAATTTCCAGTATGATCTCAGCCTGGTGTTCTTACAACATTGTCAAACTTACATAAATCATTATCACTTCCAGCTGGGCCAAGTTCTCATTGCCTAATACATCTGTCACCATCAACAACAATCTGAATACAATCCTTTTTCTGTAAATACATCAGGTACGTCAAGTGTTGAAGAGTTGAAGGGCATTGTGGAAAGAACTGTAGCTTTAACAAAGAATACTTTGACTAATTTTAACAACTGTGCTATACTGTATTTAGATTAAGTGGTGCAGGTAATCCCAGGAAACGCAAACATGCACTTAAAGTTTATTACTTATCTTCCAAAAACACTTTAAATGGAGGTTGACATAGCATTCTCTACCTCTGAAATAGAAAAACACTATTGAACATTTCTACAAGGAGCGCTGCCATAGGAAAGCAGCGTCTATCATCAACGACTGCCACCATCCATGTTCTCTTCTCGATGCCGCCATCAGAAAGGTAGTCCCAAACTGCTAGGTTCAAGAACAATTATTCACTTCAACAATCAGGCTCCTGAACCAGTGTGGATAACTTCACTCACCACAACCTGAACTGATTCCACGGCATGTGGATTCACTCTCAAGGACTCTACAACACAGGTTCTCAGTGCAATCTATCTATCGATCTATCTGTATATCTATTTATTTATTTGTTCATTCATTACATATTTACTTATGATTTGTATTTGCATAAATTCTCTTCTTTTGCACATTGGTTTCTTCCCAGTCTTTCTCTGTTCTGCAGTGTATGCCTGCGAGAAAATGAATCTCTGTGCTGTCTATGTTGACATTTGAACTTTGAAATTTTGCTGAAGTAAAAAATGAACCATGCCATTAAAGCATCAATTTATATATTAAAAAAAAACAACGACAATAGACGAGAAAATCTGCGGATGTTGGAAATCCAGAGCAATACACAAAAAATGCTAGAAGAACTCAGCAGGTAAGTAGCATCTATGGAAGTGAAGAAGTACGTCAACCGAGAGGGTCCTCCCCTCCTTCCCTTTCTGCAATGGTCCACTCTCCTCTCCTTCTTTTCCAGCATTTGACCTTTCGCACCCACCTGACTTCATATATTACCTCCCAACTTGCCTCCTCACCCTACCTCCCCACTTTTTCATTCTGGCCTCTTCCCCCTTTCCTTCTCAGTCTTGAAGAAGGGTCTCAGCCCAAATCATCGACTGTTAGTTCATTGCCACATATGCTACATTTTGTGTGTGTTGCTATCGATTTATAAAATGTGATTTTACAAAAGTCAAAATGAAGCAGGTTGATAAGAAGCACTTTTACCAGTTCCTGAGTTCACGGGTGAAAATGAGCAACACCCACTAATTTAGGGCTCATTGTACTTACTTTTATGAAGGCAACACAGATGTTACATACTTACACTAAATGTTAGACAGGAAAAAAAACTTCTGTGTCTTGAAGAAGGGTCTCGTCCAAAACATCGACTGTTGATTCATTTCCATAGATGCTGCCTGACCTGCTGAGTTCCTCTAGCATTTTGAGTTTGTTGCTCTATATTTCCAGCATCTGCAGACTTTCTCATGTTAAATAATCTTTTTATTGCAAGTTTGGTTACTGAAAATATGCAGTCTGCCTTTACTGCGATCACAGTAAGGTTTTCAATTGGCTTCCTAAAAGTTAAATATGGTTGCAACACGTATCAAAGTTGCTGGTGAACGCAGCAGGCCAGGCAGCATCTATAGGAAAAGGTACAGTCGACGTTTCGGGCCGAGACCCTTCATCAGGACTAACTGAAGGAAGAGCTGGTATTTTGACTCAGTTAAGTATGGTTGTACAGTTTAATTTTTTAAACTTAAATACTTTTTAGTGTTTCCTATTCCATAGCCTGATGTGTCCTGAACTACAAGTTCAAGTTTATTGTCATTCAACCATATATATGTATACAACCAAAAGAAACAACATTCTCCCAGATCAAAGTGCACAATGCAGTACATATAACACATCAGAATTAGAATCAAGCTTACTATCATTGGCATGTGTTATAAAATTTGTTAACTTAGCAGCAGCAGTACATGAATATATAGAAAGAAAAAAATAAGTAAATCAATTACTCTAAGTATATTATGTATATTGAATAAAGGCATCCATTAGTCTTGCGAGACAATGGACCTGCGCCTGGAAAGTCTTCACTCTCCAGGGCGCAGGCCTGGGCCAGGTTGTATGGAAGACCAGCAGTTGCCCATGCTGCAAGTCTCCCCTCTCCACGATACCAATGTTGTCCAAGGGAAGGGCATTAGGACCTATACAGCTTGACACCAGTGTCGTCGCAGAGCAATGTGGGATTAAGTGCCTTGCTCAAGGACACAACACGTTGCCTTGGCTGGGGCTCCAACTCACGACCTTCAGGTCGCTAGTCCAATGCCTTAACCACTTGGCCAATAGTTAAATTAAAAATAGTGCAAAACAGAAATAATACTTTTTAAAAAGTCAGGTAATGTTCATGGGATCAATGTATACACAATAATACCACAAATATTGCTTGATATGTTCTGACAATCTGCTATGTTGGCGATGCTTGCAGGTTGCCTCCAGCACACCCTCAGGTGTGCTGGTTGTGACACAAATGATGCATTTCACTGTTATGTTTCGATGTACACATGACAAATAAACTTGAATTTTAACCTCATTTCTTGAACTGAAGCTTGCAGCCACCAACTCCAACATTGGAACTTTGTGTGTTCTTGAGAATAATTTAGAGACAGGGACTGAAAGCAACATGGACACATGACCTGTGAGGAGAAGAGAGAAAGGTTTGCCCAGGTTTCAGCTGTCTGTGGCACAGATGAAGAGATCAAGCTATCTAGAATGGAGTTCACAATGAAATTCTTGCTGAATTGAAAAGTGCGTGTAAATTGAAAAATCATCAGAGGCAAAGACAAGATGAATAAACAAAGTGTTTTTCCCAGGGCAGGGGAAATCTATAACTTTAAGGTAAAAAGGGAAAAGCTTAAAGGGGCTATGAGGGGGAAATGTTTTCACATAGAAATGGTGATTACGTGGAACAAGCTGCCATAGGAGGTGCTAGAGGCAGGTATAATTACATTTGAAAGGCATCAGAATAAGGTTTATTATCACAGACATATGTCATGAAATTTGTTATTTTGTGGCAGCAGTACAGTACAAGACAAAAATTATGAAAAAGATGGATAGATTCAAGATTGTTTAATGTCATTTCCAATACACAAGTATAACAGAACATTGTTACTCCAATCTGATGCAGCACACAAAAAAACAAGATAAAGAACACAATAATAAAAAAAACACAATAAATATAAATACATAAGATAGCTTATAGACAGTACATGCAGTAGATTGATTGTACGCACATAGAGTATCTGTACATTAGGTGACTAACAGAGAATGCTAAAGCAGTGATAGGGGAGAGGATGTGGTGAGGTGCATTAGTGGATGGAGGTGTTGATTATCTTTACTGCGTGAGTCTGGTGGTCCTGGTGTGATGCTATGTAGCCCCTCCATGATGGGACTGAGACAAACAGTTATGAGTAGAGTTGGTGAGATTCACCATGTTACTGGACTTTTCTCGGCACCTTTCTGTGCATATGTCCTTGATGGCAGGTAGGCTGGTGCCAGTGACGCTTTGGGCAGTTTTGACCACCCGTGGTAGAGACTTCCTGACTACTGCAGTGCAGCTTCCGTACCATGCAGTGAAGTAGCACGTTAGGATACTCTCTATTGCACATCTGTAGAAGGTTAACAAGTATAGACGTGCATAGTCCAGCTCTCTTCAGCTTCCTCAGAGAGTAAAGGCATTGGTCAGCATTCCTGATTGTGTAGGATGTGTTCTGAGACCATGTGAGGTTGTGCGCGATATGCATTCCCAGAAGTTTGAAGTTGTTTCCGCTGCTGTGCTGCCAATGTAAAGAAGGCTGGGTGTGAGTTCTCCCGAAGTCGATAACAATCTCCTTCGTCTTGTTAACATTGAGGAAAAAGTTTTCTGCCTGGCACCAGGCCTTGAGTTCTTCCACCTCCTCTCCGTAGGCCATCTCATTATTGCTGGTGAAGAGCCCCACCACTCTGTGTCATCAATGAACTTGGCAATGTGATTACGTACAGTTGTGTGTGAGCAGAGTGTACAACTGTGCGCTTAGCACACAGCATGGGGTCACTCATGTTGAGAATGATGGGGAGGGAGGAACGGCTGTCCATCCTGACTATTGGAGGTCTGGTGGTCAGGAAGTCCAACACCCAAATGCACAGTGTTTAGACCGAGGAGTAGGAATTTGTTCACCAAGGTCTGTGGGACAATAGTGTTGAATGCTGAACTGAAATCCAGAAACAACATTCTGATATAAGTGTCCTTGTTTTCTAGCTGTGTCATGACATGGTGCATGACAGATGCTGTGGCATCTGTCATAAAGCGGTTCTGGTCAAAAGCATGTTGGTGAGTGTGACTGGACTGCAGTTTTTGTGATGTACCATTTCCAGTCATTCGAAAGGACTTCATGATGATTGGTGTCGGTGCTATGGGGCAGTTGATGTTTAGTTCTGAAGATGTAGATTTCTTTGGTATAGGGATAACGGAGGCTGATTTGAAGCCTGTATGAGTGAAGTGTTGAAGTTGTCCATCAAGTCAGTAAGCTGGTGTGTGCACGCTCCCTGAATACTCAGCCTGGGACGTTGTCTGGCCCGGCAACCGAACAGGGGAAAACTCAGCAGAGTCCTTATCACAACTGCTGCTCAGCTGGAAGGGGAGGTAGCTTTCGTGGGTAGAGCTGTATTGCATGCCTCATGCATCACGGTTCTTTAGAGTGTTGTGGAGGGAGGCCTCACTGGTACAGTCAGCACTGTGTTTCTTTAGTCAGTAAAGCACTTAATGCCCAGCCACGTATGCTGGGTTCATTATCGGACAGATATTCCTCAATATTTTGTGCATCAGCAGTCTTTGTACTCTTGATGCCTAACATGAGGTTTCCCCTGGCTGCTCAGAGAGTTGTTCTGTCTCCAGACTTGAAGGCAGTGTCCCGGGCTTTTAGTAAGGAGTACACCTCTGCATTCAGCCAGGGCTTCTGGTTGGGCCATGAGATGAGTGTTCTTGAGGTACATAGACAGAGAGATAGGAGCAAGTGTAATAATGAGGTAGTGTTCAAGAATCGCTCAGAAATCTGACGGCAGAGGGGAAGAAGCTGCTCCTGAAACATTGAGTCAGGTACACGAATGGTAGGTCTCTCCTGTGGGAAGAGGCAAAGGCATTTGCACATGTACCCTCCTGCAATTAGATGAGAGAGTGGAGACCTCCTTGAAAAGTACAACTCTTGCTAGGGTTGATACAGAGCTGATATTTTCCTGGCTGGGGTATTGAGATCCAATCGAGATGCAGAATCTGCGCACAGATTTGAGCTGTGATAGTGGCATCCAATAAAGTTTCAGTGCTGTAGTTGGATCACAGCTGAGTTAACTTTAGAAACCTGCCGCATTTTGGCAGACCAGCTCTAAACATTTCTTGTTAGTTTACTCTGTACAGTTTTCTTTCCCCCCAGATGCAGGTACAGTTAGAAATTGCTACAATACATCATCCCATTCAGATTCAGATTGAGCAATTAATTTTCCTTTTGTGTTCTCAGGAGTGCGAAGGAAACAGAATTTATTCTGTCATGCTAATTTAAAACGTAGCTTAATTTCACTCTTCCCTTATCACTCGACAGATTTCTCTTCCAGAGGATTTATCATCAGTCAATTTACAGCCTGGCAACTGCATTCTGTCTCACAGGATTTAATCATTCACCATCATGGCAAACTATCCACTCCTTTGGATAGCAAACATACATTTGAACAGATAAGTTACTCTTTTATGTGACACGGAAACATTTCTTTACAATTATGGAGTCAGCATTTCAGCCATCACACACTTCACAGTGTTATTTCAAAGAGCCAAATGGGCTTCACTCGTAGAATTCACTGTGAATTACTTGTTTAGGTTTTAGTGTAATGAGTGGCAATAGTGCTTTAAAGAGCTGTGTGAATGTGGCCACCTTATTAAGCTCAGGACTAAAACTCAGTGAGGTCTTCTGTTGCTGTAGCCCATCCACTTCAGGATTTGACATGTAGTGCATTCAGAGATGCTCTTCTGCACACCACTATTATAATGTGTGATAATTTGAGTTACTGTTGCCCTCCGTCAGCTTGAATCAGTCTGGTTGTTCTCTTCTAATCTCTCTCGTTAACAAGGCGTTTACACCCACAGAACTGCTACTAACTGCATGTTTTTTTTGTGTTTCACACCAGTCTCCGTAATCTGTTGAATGTAAAAATCTCAGGAGATCAACAGTTTCTGAGATACTCACACCACCCCATCTGGCACCAGTTAATCCATGGTGGAAGTGACTTAGATCCCATTTCTTCCCCATTCTGATGGTTGAGCTGAAAAACAACTGAACCTTTTCTTCTTCTTCTTGTAAAGTTTAATGGTGTTTGCCAGACCAACATAAGGTGCATTACCACAACCACAACACAGCTGGGAATGTGCAGCAAAGAGACATGAAGTACCCCTAATAAACTACCCCCCAAAAAACTCAAATACCAAAAAGTCTAATGCTTTTTAGGAAGTCAGATATGCACTTATATACATTATGATGACAGTGATATCGTAACAAACTTTCCATGTTAATCTGTGTCTGTCCCAAAGATCTGAATTTATCAATTGGATGTTTCATTTGCCACCTCATAAGAACAGAGCTCAAACAATGTATGCCGTGCTGTTTCTTGACAAGTGCACTCCCTACAAATGCCCATATCATGCATATTAATTCTGAATAAGAAATTATTCAACTGAGTATGCCCAACATGTAAGTATAACTTCTTCCTTCCTTTTATATCAATCTCCTAGTTGATTTCCCACCATCCTCTGAATTTTATATAATATCATCCTTTCTTTTCCTTATCCCAACTTTGTTGCCCCAGTAATCAAATAGACTTTTTAATTATGACTTTCACCTCCACTTCATGCAAAGGCACCACTACATTTATATCCTTAACTTTAAGTGATTGCTTGGCTAGGATGTCTGCGCCTCATTTCCTTCAACACCAACATGGGTTGCAAAATGGATACACAAGCCTAGACCCTCAACAGATTTTGTCAAATCTCAGGAAGAACGTTTGGCCTGCAATTTGAAATGCCTATTTAATGGATGTCAAAAACAAGAATGAATCGGAGCACAGAAGTACATAATTTTGGAACGTAAACAGAAACACCCGAATGACCTGTTAATGGACCTTTCGAACCACATGCAGATATGTAAGAAGCTATAATATCTGCCTTGCACATTGCTGAACATCCTGCGCCACTGATTTAAAATAATTTTTTCATTTAGGTCCTTCCTTGAAGGCTTAACTCAACCACAGGAAAAAGGAAAGCCCGTGGAGGAGCAACAGAAGGGGGTACACTGGGACCATATTCTGCATTAAACAACCCAAGATTTTATGCCCATTCATTTCCCATCCACCCATTAACTGAAGACCTTACGAATGCAGTGCTCCCAACACTCCCATATTGGACCATTGCTAACTATAATGTGCATAGCTGTAAAGGCACTTCGCCCTTTTCTACCAGTAATGCTGAAATTGGGGATGATTTAATAGCACTACAGGTAAACTCAATGCTTTAGCTTGATCTTTATCTCAGAGTTTTAAGACTGCTGGTGAGGCTGACCCATAAGCAAGACATCTATAATCAAAGACAGATAGAACCATAGAACCATAGGACACTACAGCACAGAAAACAGGCCATTCGGCCCTTCTAGTCTGTGCCAAAACATTATTCCGCTAGTCCCATTGACTTGCATCCAGTCCATAACCCTCCAGACCTCTCCCATCCATGTACCTATCCAATTTGTTTTTAAAACTTAAGAGTGAGCCCGCATTTACCACGTCAGATAGCAGCTCGTTCCACACTCCCACTACTCTCTGAGTGAAGAAGTTCACCCTAATGTTCCCCCTAAACCTTTCCCCTTTCACCCTAAAGCCATGTCCTCTCATATTTATCTCTCCTAATCTAAGTGGAAAGAGCCTATTCATATTTATTGTGTCTATACCCCTCATAATTTTGTAAACCTCTATCAAATCTCCCCTCATTCTTCTACGCTCCAAGGAATAAAGTCCTGAACTGTTCAATCTTTCCCTGTAACTCAACTCCTGAAGACCCGGCAATATCCTCGTAAATCTTCTCTGCACTCCTTCAATCTTATTGATATCCTTCATATAGTTAGGTGACCAGAACCGTACACAATACTCCAAATTTGGCCTCACCAATGTCTTATACAACTTCCCCATAACATCCCAACTCCTATACTCATTACTTTGATTTATGAATGCCAGGATGCCAAAAGCCTTCTTTATCACCCTGCCTACCTGTGACACCACTTTCAGGGAAGTATGTATCTGAACTACCAGATCTCTTTGTTCCTCCGCACTCCTCAGTGCCCTACCATTTACTGTTTACCATTCACTACCTTGATTTGTACTTCCAAAATGCAACACCTCATACTTGTCTGTATTAAATTCCGTCCAGTTGGTCCAGATCCCTCTGCAAGCTTTGAAAGCCTTCCTCGCTGTCCACAATGCCTCCAATCTTAGTGTCATCAGCAAACTTGCTGATCCAATTTACACATTATTATCTAGATCATTGATATAGACAACAAACAACAATGGTCCCAGCACAGATCCTTGAGGCACACCACTAGTCACAGGCCTCCAGTCTGACAAGCAATCATCCACTACCACTCTGTCTTCTCCCACACAGCCAGTTTCAAATCCAGTTTACAACCTCTCCATGGATATCTAGCGTCTGAACCTTCTGAACCAACCTCCCATGTGGGACCTTGTCAAAGGCCTTATTGAAGTCCATGTAAGCAACACCTACAGCCTTTCCTTCGTCTACTTTCTTGGTAACACGCACAAAGCCATGCTGACCATCCTTAATCAGCCCTTGGCTGTCCAAATACTTGTATATCCGATCTCTCAGAACAGCTTCCAATACTTTACCTACTACTGATGTCAGGCTCACCGGCCTGTAATTACCTGGTTTACTTTTGGAGCCTTTTTTAAACAGTGGAACAACATGAGCTACCCTCCAATCCTTTAGCACCGCACCCATGGCTAAGGACATTTTAAATATTTCCGCCAGGGCCCCTGCAATTTCTACACTAGTCTCTCTCAAGGTCCAAGGAAATATCATGTCAGGCCCTGGGGATTTATCAACCTTTATTCACTGTAAGGCAGCAAGCACCTCCTCCTCTTTAATCTCTATATGTTCCATGACACTGCTGCTTGTTTCCCTTCCTTCCACATATGCTATGCCAGTTTCCTAAGTAAATACTGATGCAAAAAAATTGTTTAAGATCTGCCCCATCTCGTGAGGCTCCACATATAGACGACCACTTTGATCTTCTAGGGGACCAATTTTATCCCTTACTATCCTTTTACTCTTAATATACTTGTAGAAACCCTTCGGGTTTACCTTCACATTATCTGCCAAAGCAACCTCATGTCTTCTTTTTTGCCTTCCTGATTTCCTTCTTTAGTATTTTCTTACATTTTCTACACTCTTCAAGTACCTCATTTGTTCCTTGTTGCATATACCTGCTATACACATCTCTCTTTTTCTTAGCCAGATCGCCAATATCCCTTGAAAACCAAGGTTCCAAGGTTAAAGCAATTAAAGCAATTGATTAAATCTGATTAAAGCAAAATATTTGTTTAAGTGACCTCCTACTCACACCCCAATCACACCCAACTACACATCTGAGCACATCAAAAGCTTTTTTACACTCCTCTAGAATTTTATTCACATGCACCTTTCATGTTAGCCTTTTGTCCAGACTGATTAGGAGATTAACCAAATATGGCTACTTCCCACTACGCCGGATAATTTTGAAAACGCCGGTTTCGAGTAAAAACAACAGGCGTCCACACTAAGCGTTTTTCAAAATATCTCCGTCCACATTAGATGGATATTTGGGCGAATCTCCTCCTACTGGGCACACGCAGGACACACAGAAAACAAGCGAAGAGGAAAAGATATCCTTGGTGCGTGTTTGTCCAGTTACAGAGTAGAAAAACTTCAAAGGACTTGCCGTTGGCTCTCGCGCAGGAGGACTTAAAACTAAAAAAAAACAAATACTGGAGCGTATGGAGGCAACCGACAGGGAGTTCACAGAGAGTATGACCCAGCTGAAGACGAACATTGAAAAACTGACTAACTCTGTTGCATTTTTAAAGCACCTTGTTAAATATATAAAACATGTCTGCATCAGTGTTATCTTGTATTTCTATACAATGTTACATTAGGCTGTTACACATCTATTGTCAGAGAAGTACTTGCATAAATAGGTAAACCACCTTCATACAAGCAAGGACAGAAAACAGGGCAAACTGAGTATACGTATTTATTCAGTAAGCTATGGGTCAAAGTATTTGGTGAGTACATTTCTAACCCTTCTGGCTTCAGTCTTGTTGCCGTCTGTTCTAAAATTGTTAGGTGATTGCGTTCAAGAAAACAACGAAATGCCGCGCTGCGACCATCTGATCCGGCACATCATGACAGCGTTTTTAAATAGTCAAAAAAATTCACTTTACAATTTAACTCTCACGCCGTTCACATCGACTGCGCGTTATAACAGCTTGCACAGTACTCAGCAGAAGCAGAAAAAGCATTGTTGTTGTGGTGTTGTCATGACAGCGTTTTAAAATCTCTCCAGTTACCCTGTACACACTACAACGGATATTAGGCGTTTTCAGATTTATCCACTCTGGAGATCGTTTCCGAAAATCTCCGTTTTCGGGGGATGAAAACGCTATTTCAGTGTGGACAGAAGGTCAAAACGAAGAGAAAAAGCATTGTTTTCAAAATGATCCGGCGTAGTGTGGACGTACCCTAACTTGTGATCAATTGTGGGTGATATGTTGCTTTTAGAAAAACAAATAACTTGAGAATGAAAATGTAAATCTCCACTGACATCCTCATTCTCTGCTTCATTAGTAGTCGCCTGCATTTTCCTCACTCTATAGTTTACATTCCTACCTCTCTTCCTCACTGCACTATCATCAGCATATAACGATTTGGAAGTGCCTGAGCCAACATTCAAAAAAATATCATTACTGTAGTTATAATATTAAAAAGGAGTGGGCTACACACACTCCCCTGTGGAGTCCCATTCTCAATTTCACAGTTCTTAGAGAACGTTGTTCCCTGCTAATTTATAACTTCCTATCACATAAAAAATCTTGAATCCCATTGAACATTCTCCCACCTATTGCTATCTTTTTCCAGTTTAAGCAACAACCCTTGTGTCTATAATATATCATAAGCTTTCTCTACATCAAAGAAAACTGCTGCCACTGATTCTTTATTAACTTGGGCTTTATTAAGAGGAAAAGATAGAGTGGATAGCCAGCGTCCCTTCCCCAGGGCACCACTGCTCAATACAAGAGGACATGGCTTTAAGGTGAAGGGTGGGAAGTTCAAGGGGGGTATTAGAGGGAGGTTTTTTACTCAGAGAGTGGTTGGTCCGCGGAATGCACTGCCTAAGTCAGTGGTGGAGACAGATACACTAGACAAGTACATGGAGGAATTTAAGGTGGGGGGTTACATGGGAGGTAGGGTTTAAGGGTCAGCACAACATTGTGGGCTGAAAGGCCTATACCTTGCTGTACTATTCTATGTTCTATGTTTTATGACTATCAGATTCCAAAATTAATGCTAAGTCTATGGTTATTCTCCCTTTACGAAATCCAGATTGTCAGATTGATAATTTCCCACTACCTTCTACAAAATAAGAAAGCCCTGCTATAACCATTATCTTACATACATGTGAAGTTAGCGAAATAGGTCTATATCTTGAAGGATCTGTTTGATCCTCACCAGGTTTCAATATAGGGATAAAAACAGCTCATTTCCTGGAAGCAGGAAGTTGCCCTTCAACCCATATTGTATTAAAAAATTTCAAAGCCAACATAAGTTTCGAGTCAGATAATCATGTAAACATATAACAAATGCCATCTTTCCTAGGCGATGTATGACCAGCACTATTAATAGCCTTTTTAAGTCCAGGCAATATAAATTCAACATCCAAGCAGGAACTGAACATACTTTTCTTGGCAATCTGAGGATTGTTTGCCAAAGCTGTTTCTCTACAAGACCTCTCTTCTTTACTTAAATCGGTTGAACTATGTACACTGACATATGATTTTGCTAACTTTCTCCCCACCATACAAAACTGATTATGCATCAAGTTTTCTAACTCTACCATTTCTGTATCGTACCCCAAACTTCATCTACCTGGATCTTTTTCCCAATGCTATTATAGTACTTTCTCCAATACATTTTATTTGCCTTTCTCACGGCTTGAGCTCTTCTATTTTGTTTGAAAGATAAATAGGTGTAACACTGCCTAAAAGCTTTATTCAGCTCCTTCATAGCTCTTATACATTGATTCATCCAGCCAGGGAACAGCTTTCACTTTATTATCCCCCAGTCATCTGGGAATTGGTTCCTTAGGTATTGAGTTAATGGAGGTATCCTCCAAAACCAAACGATCAGGATATCTGCTTTCACATAAATCATCAAATACATCCCAGTTTTCCTCTTTAAAATTCCACCTGGGGTTACAATATTCTTTCCTCTATTCCCATTCTACAGATAATGGAGAAATGATCACTTCCCACTGTTTCATCATTATACGCACACTTGCTATATCCACAAATACCAGCATGAGGTCTATAGCAGAAATATTGTTGTTAAATGGACTTACCTTTGCATTCTTACCATCATTCAAGCACACCAAACACATTTCTTTCAGAAAATCTTCCACCACTATCTCATTCACATTTGTGTCACTACAAACCCGCAGACTACTATGAGCATCAAAGTCCCCACACCACATGACTTTATTTTTGCTATTTCCACCCACACTTTCCAATATATCAGGTGTTCGACTTTCACGAAGATTATAAAGATATTTTTATCCGTACTGTTCTGTTCTTTTCCCAAATTTCAGCCACGGTTGACTCATAAACAACCCTAATCTCCAGACTACTTTTCCACTCCTCCTCCATTAACTATTTTCCGATCGCATCTCATATCAACATAACCTTTTATCTTAGAACTTACACAAGATTTCAACCAGGTTTCCTGTACACATATAACTTCAATACATCTCTGAAATTCTTGATCATTAGTTAACAGGCTTCTCACATTTCATTGTAAGATTAGAAAAAAGCCATTAACAATCCCCCTTTGAAGTCTAAACATCATCTACACCTCCTTGTAGGGCATTGTTAATAACTTCCAGAGTTAAGTCTTTTATCTTTTTACTTCCTTTCATGTTTTATGACAATTATTTAGATGACAGAGTTGGTGGCTTTGTGGCCAAGTTTGCAGATGGTACAAAGATAGTTAGAGAGGCAGTAGTGCTGAGGAAGCAGGGTGTCTGCAGAAGGACTTAGACAGATTGGGAGAATGGGTAAAGAAATGGCAGATGGAGTATAGTGTAGGGAAGTGTATAGTCATGCACATTGGTAAAAGGAATACAGGCATGGACTATTTTCTAAGTGGGGAGAACATTCAAAGATCAGAGGTGCAAAGGGACTTGGGAGTCCTGGTGCAAGATTCCCTAAAGGTTACCTTTCAGGTTGAATCAGTGGTAAGGAAGGCAAAAGCAATGTTAGCATTCATTTCAAGAGGGTTAGAATACAAAAGCAAGGATGTAATGCTGGGGCTTTATAAGGCATTGGTCAGACTGCACTTATAGTATTGTGAGCAGTTTTGGGCTGGCATTGGAGAGGACACAGAGGAGGTTCATGAGAATTATCCCAAGAGTGAAAGGATTATCCTATGAGGAGTGTTTGATGGCTCTGGGCCTGCAACCACTGACGTTTGGAAGAATGTGGGAGGATCTCATTGAAACCTATTGAAGTTTGAAAGATCTAAATAGAGTGGATATGGAGAGGCTGTTTCTTATAGTGGGGGAATCCTGGACCAGAAGGAACAGCCTCAGAATAGAGGGACATTCATTTAGAACAGAGATGAGAAAACATTTCTTCAACCAGAGGGTGGTGAATCTGCAAAATTCATTGTCACAGAGGTTGTACAAGCCAAGTTATTGGGTATATTTAAGGTGGCGGTTGATCGGTTCTTGATTAACCAGGGCATTTAAGGTTATAAGAAGGCGGCAGGGGAATGGGATTGGGAGGGATAATAAATCAGCCATGATGAAACAGCGGAAGAAGAGTCAATGCACTGAATGGCATAATTTTCTTCCTATGTCTTATCTCTAGATGTTTTTCTGCAGCTTTTAATTGAATTTCCATGTCTTTGTCCTACTTTTAGTTTGTACTGTACAATTTACCACATCTGCCATGAAATTGACAAACTTTAGTTAATCAACCATCAATGGAAGTTTCTTATACAATCATGCACTTTACACGCCATCTTTAATCTATCTGTATTCTAGCTATTAATAGGTTTCATAGACAATAACCAGGGGTGGTAATGCGCATAAGCTCGAACTACCTATTAAATGCTCCCAATAACGTGCACCCCAAATATCCTCTGACAACCAAGTCTAACTCCTGGCCTTCACGTGTGGCTTAGCTACTAAGCCTGATGGAACCGTTTCTACTACAGGAGAAGGGGAAAAGTCAGGTTACTGACACCTTAAAACCAGTCACTTTAATTAAGTGGGACTTCTCAGCTGTGGTTGGCAGCTCATCTCGGAGAAGGAAAACTCTGATCTCAACCCCTCGTCTTCTTGCAGCTATACCCACTCATGGGGAATGGTTTGGGAGTAAACCCCTAGGAAAACTCCAGAGCTGGAGTCCCTAGGACAAGTCCTACATTGAGTTCAACGCTGACTGGCAACTCCTGCGACGCCACTGTATCGATCACTGCCATTCCTTTGGGTTCATCAGCTGCATGGAGGGGGGAACGTGCTGCATCGGAACAGCTTGCTCTCCATATCATATTGTCCTGGCTTGCATATTGACTTCAACGGCTTGGACACAGCATCCATGGTCGACCCTGGCCAATGGAGGCCATCAATAGGTCCAACTGGCACTGTCCTCTGTACTTTCTACAGAGCCTCTACATATGATATGCCCATTTCCTCCCGAACACACTGCAATTCCACAGGACATCCTGAAGAACACTGCTTAAAGTGTGCTTTAATACATCATCTTCATGCTGACTCAATATAATTCTTTGTCTATATCATTTTAATCAACCATGTCGTGGTTCAGCTATAATTATTTTGAACCTCTTGTATTTTCGTTTTTAAATAGTCTGTACCTATTTGTCACCATCTAAAATAGCGGTTCCTAACTATTTTTTGTATGCCATGGTCCAATACCATTAAGCAAGGGGTCCGTGGACTGAGCTGGAAAAATCTTGCCTGACAAATCCGTTGGAATTCTTTGAAGAAATAACAAGCAGGATAGTCAAAGGAGAATGTGGATGTTGTGTATTTGGATTTTCAGAAGACTTTTGTCAAGGTGCTGCTCATTAGGCTGCTTAACAAGATAAGAACCCATGGTATTACAGGCAAGAGTATTGGCTAATTGGCAGAAAGCAAAGGGTGGGAATAAAAGGAGCCTTTTCCAGTTGACTGGCTGCAGATGCACTTCGACCAGGGGTTCCCAACCTGGTTTTATGCCATGGTCCAATACCACTAAGCAAGGTGTACATGAAACCCTGAAACAATTCCAAACAAAACACAAGGACATGGGAAGGAATTTCACCCATTCTTCAACCTTTTTCCAACCTTTTTTTGCTATAATCTCAGGATCACCAGGATACACTTTAGTTGTTTTCAGCTATTCAAAATAACTGCAAATATGCTGTCACACGTCAAATCTAAAATAAATGTTTGATCCTCCCAAGCCATTTATTGCTGATTTTGAAACACCTTAAGGCATCATATTGGGCAGCAGCCCTAGGACTGAATATGGGAAAGCCCCAATTATCAACCTCCATCATCATGAGGTTTGAATGCTTCTGCCTAAAACAGGTGGGGAGCTCTTTTATTTTATAATCCGCATCATTGATAATCTGATCAATCACCTTTACCAAGTATAGCTTTGGTAGCAAATTGCACCAACCACATTTGTAGAAAGTGCACAATAAGACTCTTCAGGAATGAAATACCATCTGTTGACCTTCCAGCAATATAGTTATTATTTGCATTTTCTGACACTTACCTTGATACATACTGTGGAAGCCTTGTTTGTTTTGGGAGTAATCACTGTGGAAGTATATGGTCGTTTCGTGGGTTGTACTGAAAAGAGGTGCTGGAATCTGAGGACCACTAAATCTACCAATTATCGTTCCAGTTGTTGCAGACCCACTCCTCACTTCCATGTAATCGTGGATTGTCTCCGTGGAAAAATTAACAAACTGTAAGTGCACACCTAAAGATTACAAAACAAAATAAGTGGGAATTTAAATGACACAAACACGAGGAAATCTGCAGATGCTGGAATTTCAAGCAAATTTAGTTCTTAAATGATCCATGACAAAAACCCACCACTGTTGACACACTTGTAGCTTCATAAATTAAGATGTGCATAAAGGACAATGTGTGGATTCAATTTGAAAACCATAAGGTTGGAAGATCTTCCCATTCTGGCATAGCAGTCCTTGCCGCCTCTATTGCCACACTCTGGTTGGAGGAACAGCACCTCATATTCTGTCCAAGTGGCTTACAACCTGATGGCATAAACATCAACTTCTCTAACTTTCAGTAATTTCTCCCTTCCCCCCATTCCGGCTCTCCTCTTGCCCCTTCACTTCTCATCTGCTCATCAGGTGCCCCTCTCCTTCATGTTCTCTAATGCTCCATTCTCCTGTCCTATCAGATTCCTTCTTCTTCAATCCTTTACCAATTACACCTATCTCCTCTCAGCTTCTTACTTCAAACCCATCCCCTAGCCACTGACCTACCACCTACCAGCTTGTATTTCCCCTTCCCCCACCTGCTCCTTCCGGCTTCTACTCCCTTCCTTTCCAGTCCTGAATGAAGGGTCTCAGCATGAAACGTTAACTCCTCTTTATCAGAGGTTTCTAACCTTTTTTATGCCATGGACCTGTACCATAAACTGAGAGGTCCCGGACCCCTGCTCTAAATAGATGATGCCTGACCTGCTGAGTTCCTCAGGAATTTTGAGTTACTGTGGACTTCCAGCATCTGCAGAATCTCCTATGTTGCTTATTACCACAGTCACTCAGATCAGCAAGAAACTCACTCTAGACGACATCCAGTGAGACCCTCTCTCACTGCTCCCCCTCTGTGATCTCCGACTCTTCGACCACATCCTGACTCAGACCCGCTACCACAGACACGTCTCCTTCCTGGGAACGTGTCTCTGCCGCCACCCACTTCAACTCTGCTTCCCACTCCCATTCAGAAATGTCCATATATGGCCTCCTCTACTGCCATGATGAGGCTAAACTCAGGCTGGAGGAGCAACACCTCATATACCGTCTAGGTAGTCTCCAGCCCCTTGGTATGAACATAGAATTCTCCAACTTCTGGTAATTCCCTCCCCCTCCCTTCCCCTATCCCTATGTCACTCTGCCCCCTCCCCCAGCAGCCTACCTCCTCCCTCTTGGTTCCACCTCCTTCTACTACCCATTGTGTTTTCCCCTATTCTTTCTTCACCTTTCCTGCCTATCACCTCCCTGTTTCCCCTCCCCCACCCCTTTATCTTTCCCCTTACTGGTTTTTCACCTGGAACCGACCAGCTTTCTCCTTCCCACCCTCCCCCCACCTTCTTTATAGGGTCTCTGCCCCCTCCCTCTTCAGTCCTGACGAAGGGTTCCGGCCCGAAACGTCGACCGATCTTTTCCACAGATGCTGCCCGACCTGCTGAGTTCCTCCAGCGTGTTGTGAGTGTTGCATAAACTGAAGCTGATGGACAAGTCTAAATTGTATGCAAAATGTTAAGTTCCTCTTAACTTACCGAAGCCTATCGGTAGGGTTATTGACCACGTGCAATCCAGGCTGCTAGGGTAGTTTCCAGGGAAACCAGGGCTAAGGACAACGCCACTGAAGCCAGTCAGAGAACCACCACACTGGGCTGCAAAAAAGACAAGTTTAGATATGAAGAAAAGTCAACAGAGTGAAAATAATGTGCTGACACATATACTGGACTGTCATCAACACAGTTTAGAATTTTAAAACAATAACAAAAATACCAATCGTATTTTCTTGGCAAGAAATAGAAGACAAGTGCTTAATTTTTGCCTCAACATCAGTTTTGGGCTAGTTTGGATGAGGATAAGACCATAAGACATAGGAGCATAATTAGGCCATTCAGCCTATCAAGTCTGCTCCACCATTCCATCATGGCTGATTTATTATCCCTCTCAACCCCATTGTCCTGCCTTCTCCCTGTAATCTTTGACACACTGACTAACCAAGAACCCATCAACCTCTGCTTTAAATATACTCAATAATTTGGCTTCCACAGCTGTCCAAGGCAAAAAATTCCACAGATTGACCACCCTCTTGCTAAAGAAATTCCCCCTCATCCCTGTTCTAAATGGACAACCTTCTGTGCCCTCTGGTCCTGGATTCCCCCACGACAGGAAATACCCTCCCCACACCCACTCTATCTAGGCCTTTCAACATTTGATGGATTTCAGTGATTTCCCCTTCATTCTTCAAATTCCAGTGAATACAAGCCCAGAGCCATCAAACACTCCTCATACATCAACTCTCTCATTCCTGAAATCAGTCCTGTGAACCTCCAGTGGACTCTTTCCAATGCTAGTATATCTTTTCTTAGATAAGGGGGACCAAAATTGCTCATAATGCACCAAGTGTGTTCTGACCAATGCCTTATATTACATCCTTGCTTTCATATTTTAGTCCACTGAAAATGAATGCTATCATTGCATTTGTCTTCCGCACTACTGACCTAACCTGTAAGTTAATCTTTCGGGAATCCTGCATCAGTATCCCAAATTTCATGATACATGTCAGTGATATTAAACCTGATTCTGACTCTGATTCTGAGAAATCAGTTACGAATTGCTCTCAGGTGTAACAGATTGTTATTCACATACGAGGACCTGCAGAAGTATATCTGTTCTAAGAGGCAACCTCAGCCACTGCTATCTTTGCAAGGGATTGCAAAAATCTGTTTTTCATTAGAAACCAACTGTCAACATGCTGGTTTAAGTTGGTGCTGGTGAAGCACAGCGACAACTTGTTGGTACTAAACAAAGCAAACAAAATTATAAATTATTGTATTAATCACACTTTTTCTGTTGAATGATCACTAAAGTCAATAGCCTCAACTCCCTTTTGGAGCTGAGCTTTTGAACGGCCTATAAGACCTGGCATTTTTACAGTGTGAACTGAAGACTTGAAGGTGCAGTACAGTTGTAGCGTGGTGGGTATGGGCCGAATCGAGGAGGCAGGGCCCAGATCCAAGAGCGGGGAATGAGCCAACGCTTGGCCCCTGATGGAACAGACTTGGATGCGATTCGATGCGGCAGAAGTGAGGAGAGTGGAGGTGGCAGGGCCTGAGCCAGGTCTGACAGTGAGGTTTGGCCGATTTATACGCCAGGCCAGATTGAAAGGGTCAGGGTATCAGGGGCAGAGGCGATGGGCGGGCTAGTTCAGTTCATTGCTCCACAAGGTTTACTCGACTCTAGACAGGACTGAGGCTGTGGTCTGCAACTAATGGACTGATGACTGGCTTAGTGGCTGTGGACTCGCTTTTGTGAACTACAGTTCTGAATGTTATTTAGAAACATAGAAAATCTACAGCACAATACAGGCCCTTCGGCCCACAAAGTTGTGCCGAACATGTTCCTACCTTAGAAATTACTAGGGTTACCCGTAGCCCTCTATGTCTCTAAGCTCCATGTACCTATCCAAAAGTCCCTTAAAAGACCCTATTGTATCCGCCTCCACCACCGTCGCCGGCAGCCCATTCCACGCACTCAGCACTCTCTGCGTAAAAATCCTACCCCTGACATCTCCTCTGTACCTGCTTCCCAGCACCTTAAAACTGTGCCCTCTTGTGGCAGCCATTTCAGCCCTGGGAAAAAGTCTCTGACCATCCACATGATCAATGTCTCTCATCATCTTATACACCTATATCACGTCACCTCTCATCCTCCGTCCCTCCAAGGAGAAAAGGCTGAGTTCACTCAATCTGTTTTCATAAGGCCTGCTCTTCAATCCAGGCAACATCCTTGTACATCTCCTCTACCCATTTTCCATGGTTTCCACATCCTTCCTGTAGTGAGGTGACCAAAACTGAGCACAATACTCCAAGTGGGGTCTGACCAGGGTCTTTTTTAGCTGCAACATTAACTGTCGGCTCCTAATTTCAATTCTACGATTGATGAAGGACAATACAGCTTATGCCTTCTTAACCACAGAGTCACCTGTGCAGCTGCTATGGACTCAGACCCCAAGATCTCTCCGATCCTCCACACTGTCAAGAGTCTGACCATTAATACTATATTCTGCCATCATATTTGCTTGCTTTTATTATTTTCACAATTTAGTTTTTTTTATGTTTGTTTTTTGATTTTCTTTTAATGGGTTCTTTTGGATTTCTTTATTTCGTGGATGCCTGTAAGGAGACGAATCTCTAGATTATAAATAGTCAACATAATTTGATAATAAATGTACTTCGAGCTTTGAAGAAGGCTTAACTTAGGGTGAGATCTAAGTAGACAGCAGAGCCACTGGGAGGTTCTACCAGATTTTAATTTAAATGATCTAATTAATCTCAAAATAAAGCAACAAGGTTTACATTTTCTTCCAAATACTAAGAGGCAAATCTGCATCCCCAAAAATATGAGTATGATCACCTTGAGTGCACCCTCAGTAGCACTCAAGCAACCTGGTTGTTGAACTTTCCAGAAGCAAGGTGTCTGCGGAAGAACTTCCACAAATTAGGAGAATCGGTAAAGTAGTGGCAGATGGAATATAGTGCAGGGAAGTGTATGGTCATGCACTTTGGTTGAAGGAATAAAGGAATAGACTATTTTCCAAACAGGAAAAAGTAAAATCATTAATCAGAGGTGCAAAAGGACTTGGGAGTCCTTGTGCAGGATTCCCGAAAAGTTAACTTGCAAGTTGAGTTGGTAGTAAGGAAAGCAAATGCAATGTTAATATTCATTTTGAGAAGACCAGAATATAAAATTGTTTTCCATGGTGGGGGAGTCTAGTACGAGAGGGCATGACTTAAGGATTGAAGGGCGCCCATTCAGAACAGAGATGCGAAGAAATTTTTTTAGCCAGCGGGTGGGTGATAAGCTCTTGATTAGTGACAGTGTCAAAGGTTACAGGGAGAAGTCAGGGGAATGGGGTTGAGAGGGATAATAAATCAGACATGATGGCATGGAGGAGCAGACTCCATAGACTGAACGGCCTAACTCTACTCCAATGTTTTATAGTCTTGTGGTTCTATTATGTCCGACACATCTGAGACTTCACCTTCCTGCAGTAATAAGGTTGTATCTCCCACAGTTCAAATTTTAGGAGGTATCTTTTCCTGGGAATTTATAATTTGAGCTATAAAACATTGGACAAAATTTAAACCCTGGGATTTTTATCATATTAACAATAAAATATTAAACATTTTTATAATACTATGATAGTAAAAATAATATTTTAATTTTTATTAAACAAATATAACAATGCAGTTATAATAATTATTATCCGATGATGCTTAAGAAGCTTATGAACCACTTAGCCCTGACATCAAAAAGCTTAGTTATTATGGAAAACTATCCTTCCTTCTGGTACGCGCTTTAGATCACTGTATGTCAGGACAAATAGGTACAAGAACAGTTTCTTTCCCTATGCCATCAGTCTTATGAACACTTGAATTTTAGTCTACTAAAAACCAAGTCCACCTGTACATACACAGGTATACCTCATTGTACATAGCTCACAATTATTTGAACTATTGTTTTGTTTGCTTTTTGATTCTGTACAGCGAGAGCTCAGGGAAACTGGCATCAAATTCCCTGTATGTGTCCACATACTTGGCGATAATAAAGGGTTCTGGTTCTGATCTGTAGGTATATTCAGAAAGAAATGCTTGAAAGAAGTCGGCAGTTTGAAGCAGCATGATACAATGCTGATATACTCTTAACATTTATATGTTTTCATGTACAACTAATTATTGGTTTCAGTAGCTAAAAAGCTGAGCACTGAACACCAGCTTTCAATGACGATTTATTACATTTGAAGACCAGAACACAGACTGAGAGAACAATACTGCAAATCACAGATTATTATAAATGACTTTGTTAATCTAGCCAGAAAAGCATCATTGATGAAGTACATTGGTTTAAATAAAATGGTTGTAAGACAATGTGGTGCAAATATATAATCAATGTACCCTGCAATTTTGTTTTACAGCTCTACAGACCAAACATTGCTCTGAGTAGGAAATTTATACATGGCCTGAAAACTGTTTGGAACTTTAAATGTTCCTTTCTGTAGATGGGAGTTGGTGTTCAGTGGGCTGGCGGTTTATTATCAATGAGTTACCAGCTTCCATTCTGCATTTATTGTTACAATTTGTAACAGTGGTGTAACTGACATCGTAAGTAAGTTCAAGCTGTAAAATGTTTCAAAGTAAAGGTGTGGTATGGTTATTACATAGAAAATACATAATTAATTACAGGCAACTTCACAGTTATATTAACATAGATTTATTATCATTATACGAGGAATATTCTAGCTTTGAGGCAACAAAGACTCTATGCAGGAGTGTTTCAGTTACTGCGCAGCTTAGACAGAACAATGCATATAATGCAAGCACACATATAGAGAGATGAAATAAACCAGCTGTGTGTGCATTTTAGGTGTTTCCCATCTCTCTTAATTATTCATTCTTTTCCTACTTTTTGAGAAAATAAATATTCACTCTGTGGTGAGTCTGAAAATAACATGTGAAGAGAAAATGCAGACTTCAGACCAAGCAAGAAGACTTGTCTGCCAGCTGACTGGTAACCACGGACCAACTGGGGACACCAGCAACGTTACTAGGTACAGTGACAGCTAACCAAATCTGTTTGAAGTGTGAAGAGAATACCAGCCAAAAGCTCAGCAGATAATGTGGGAGTAAGAGTCTCCCAGGTGTATACTTCAGCAAACATTGACACAATTCTTGTAGAGAAGAGTGAGGCTATGCAGATTCAGTGTTGCATTAGAATTAGAATGGTCTCTCAATGAGTGTAAATAAACACATTAAGGCATGGTGATTAGATTACTGAGCTACAGAGTGCAGCTCTTAAACTAACAACATACATACAAGTTGCTGGTGAATCCTTCGTCAGGACTCGGCCTGAAACGTCGACTGCACCTCTTCTAGAGATGCTGCCTGGCCTGCTGCGTTCACCAGCAACTTGCATGTGTGTTGCTTGAATTTCCAGCATCTACAGAATTCCTGTTGTTTCAGCTCTTAAACTAGTTAGGCATCAAAGCGTAACAATATCAATTTTTAGTAGGACTGAGATCATAAGAAGATAAATGGTGCTCAGATTCATCGAAGTTGCTGGTGAACACAGCAGGCCGGGCAGCATCTCTAGGAAGAGCTAGTCCTTCAGTTAGTCCTGACGAAGGGTCTCAGCCCGAAACGTCGACTGCACCTCTTCCTAGAGACGCTGCCTGCCCTGCTGCATCCAGCAGCAACTTTGATGTGTGTTGCTTGAATTTCCAACATCTGCAGAATTCCTCATGCTCAGATTCAGGCTGGTTCTATTTAAAGCCTTTGTGAATACAATCAAGTTTGTCACCAAAGACACTCTCAAATTTCTACAAATGTAATGTGGAACGCATTCTAATTGGCTGCATCACTATCTGGTATGGAGGGTGAGGTGGCGACTACACAGGATCAAAGTAAGCTGCTGAAAGTTGTTAGCTTGGTCAGCACTAGCTTCACAAGCAGGTAGGACGTCTTCAAGCAGCGATGCCTCAAAAAAGGCCACATCCATTATTAAGCAGGCCAGGCAGCATCTATAGAAAGAGGTACAGTCGATGTTTCGGGCCGAGACCCTTCATTAGGACACCTGACAGTTAGTCCTGACAAAGGGTCTCGGCCCGAAACGTCGACTGTACCTCTTCCTATAGATGTTGCCTGGCCTGCTGCGTTCACCAGCAATTTTTATGTGAGTTGCTTGAAATTCCATCATCTGCAGATTTCTTTGTGTTTCCATTATTAAGAGCGCCCATAACCCAGGACATGCCCCCTTCTCATTTTTATCATCAGGAAAGAGGTACAGAAGCCTGAAGGCACACACTCAGTTATTCAGTAACAGTTTCTTCCCCTCTGCCATCCGATTTCTGAATGGACATTGAACCCATCAACACTGCATCACTACTTATTTAATTTAACTATATATATAGTATTCCAATGTACTGCAGCTGCAAAAACACCAAATCTCACAACATACGCCAGTGACATTTAACCTGTTTGATTGTGATCATGCGGTCGTGCATGCAGCCTGGTACAGCCATTCCGATCTATTCTTTTACTTTCTTCTTCTTACTTTTAATTTACGTTATTTTTTGTATTTTTTTTCTCACGGTAACACGTCGAAGCTGCACCCTCTCTAATATGCTGGTAGAGAGAGTTTTATTTGGGTTTTCTTTAGCGCTGGAAATGGTTACATCCTGACACGCGGGACAGAAGCAAGGTCGCATTGTGTATTCCACGGACCAGCAAAGACCGGCCGGCTTAGCGAACAGAGCAGTGGACACCCCTGCTGAAAACCGGTTGAAAACACACAGAGGGGATTACAAAGCTGAGGAAAGAGGACCGGGTCGAGACAACAGAGACTTTTGGAGAAGAGGAGTTCGGTGGTAATACCATTCCGCCTGACCGGAAGTGCACCGAGAGCGGTAAGCGTAAAGGAGTTGGGTGCTTACTGATCTGGTTAACAACGGATGGTGCAATCGGGGTATATTACAATCGAGGAACGTGTTTGCAGACTGGATATTGAACTATTTACTGTTGGACTTCGGCCACATTCCACAGTAATAAAACACTTAGCGGCACGGGAGGTCATTCCTGCCTGTGGCCATCGAACGTGCAGTTCCTCCCATGGAGGATCGGACACCCTGAGCCAATAGACTGGTCCTGGACTTATTTTCCATCTGGCATAGTTTTGCATTTTGTTGTTTGACTTTTGGGGTTTATTTGTATTGCTATACTTAAGCTCTATTCTTGGTTGGTGCGGCTGTGACAAAACCAAATTTCCCTCGGGATTAATAAAGTTTATCTATCTATCTTGTGAACCACAATCAGTGAGATTATTCAGAATCTCTGAAGGAATCTTCTTGGCACAGCCAAGAAGGGCCAAAAAGCCTGTTTCTGTGCTGTAGTTTTTCTGTGGTTTCTATGGAATTAAGTAGCAGTGGGTGCTCAAGGTCACAAACAAAAGAAAATCTGCAGATGCTGGAAATACAAAGCGATGCATACACAACATGCTGGAGGAACTCAGCAGGCAAGGCAGTATCTGTGGAAAAGAATAAACAGCCGATGTTTTGGGCCGAGACCCTTTATCAGGGCCCTTCAAAACACAATATTTCATAATGGGTTATACCCCTGCTCAAAGCGATTTAAGACGCAATTCAACATTGCTTAGCTAAGTCTTGAGAGGTCAGTGAAAGAAGTAAGTAAAAAAGAAGCAAAATTGAAAGTAAATTGCTTTAAATTTTTCAGCAGAGTTTGTATGTTAACAAGATTTGGCATTCAGAAATGAGTATATTTGACAGGATATAATGCAAAGGTATCTCTTTGGAAAACGGGAGACATCGTTATAAGAGAACACTGAAAATATTTCATCCCTATCAGTCATGTACAGTTAAACGTTGAAGGGTTTTGTGATCATGAATGTATACCAGATATTAATTAGTCAGAGGTTGTAGAATAAAGACGAGAGGGTTCTGCTGAACTGAATCAAGAAGGAAACAACAATGGCCTTCACTCCTTTAAGAAGATCAAAGGTTTAGAAAACCTGCAGAACTATTAAATACTGTTTCCTTTTAAGAAAGAGAAAGGATGTTGTGTACATAAATATGGAAAGTAGGAATGACATCTCAACACACACACAGAACAGCTGGCGAACTTAATAAGCAAGATGCACAGGTCGATAAGTCTGTCAGTGATTCATTGTATTCCTGGCACTACATTCCATTAGAATAAGAACCCGCATATAAATTCATTGATTACATGAAGACTGAAGAGATGAGATTTTTTTTGAAAGAAAAATAATCAGCGCATTATTCAATGTGTTGATTATCCCTCTGGAGTCTATAATAACTCTGAAGGTGAATTGAGTTTTTTTCTTCATAAAACGAATCATCATCTCCAGGACTTTGGGAGTCGTCAGGTACAAAGTGACTTGGGAGTCCTCATGCAGGATTTCCTAAAGCAGGGGTTTCCAACCTAGGGCCCATGGCATGAAAAAGGTTGGGAACCTCTGCCCTAAAAGTTAACTTGCAGATGAGGAAGGCAAATGAAATATTAGCATCCATTTCAAGACGACTAGAATATAAAAGCAAGGATGTAATGCTAGGGCTTTATGAGGCCTCACTTAGAATATAGTGAGCAGTTTTGGGCCCCTTATCTGAGAAACAATGTGCTCTTATTAGAGAGGGCTCAGAGGAGGCTCATGAGAAGGATTCTTGGAATTAAAGGGTTCTTATATGGGGAGCATGTGTTGGCTCTGGGCCTCTACTTGCTGGAATTTTGAAGAATGAGGTGGGAATCTCATTGAAACCTACCAAATGTTGAAAGGCATAGATAGAGTGAATGTGTAGAGGATGTTTCCTATAGTGGGAGGGTCTTGGTCTGGAGGACACAGCTTCAGAATAGAAGGACATCCTTTAGACCATAAGACCATAAAACCGTACGTTATAGGAGTAGAGGTAGGCCGTCTGGTCCATCGAGTCTACTCCGCCATTTAGCCATGGGCTGATCCCCTCTCCCCTGCCTTCTCCCCATACCCTTTGATGCCCTGGCTAATCAAGAACCTATCTATCTTTGCCTTAAATGCACCCAATGACACAGCTGCTCGTGGCAAAACTTCCACAGATTTACCACCCTCTGATTAAATTAATTTCTCTGCATCTCTGTTCCAAATGGACGTCCTTCAATCCTGAAGTCATGCCCTGTTGTCCTGGACTCCCCTACCATGGGAAATAACCTTGCCATATCTAATCCATTCAGGCCTTTTAACATTTGGAAAGTTTCTATGAGATCCCCTTCATTCTCCTGAACTCCAGGGAATACAGCCCAAGAGCTGCCAGATGCCCTTCAAATGGTAACCCTTTCATTCCTGGAATCATTCTCATGAATCTTCTCTGAACCCTCTCCAATGTCAGTATACCCTTTCTAAAATAAGGAGCCCAAAACTGCACATAATACTCCAAGCGCCGTCTCTTATAGAGCCTCAACATCACATCCCTGCTCTTATACTCTTTACCTCTAGAAATGAATGACAACATTGCATTTGCCTTCTTCACCACTGACTCAACCTGGAGATTAACCTTTAGGGTATCCTGCACAAGGACTCCTAAGTCCCTTTGCATCTCTGCATCTTGAATTCTCTCCCCACCTAAATAATAGTCTGCCCCTTTCGTCTCCATTTAGAATGGAGATAAGGAGCAATTTGTTTAGCCAAGGGGTGATGAATCTGTAGCATTGTTGCCACAGGCAGCTTTGAAGGCCAGGTCATTGGGTGTACTTAAAGTGGAGGTTGATAGATTCTTGATTAGACAGGGCATGAAAGGTTACAGGGTGAAAGCAGTGGAATGGGGTTGAGAGGGAAAATAGATCAGTCATGATGAAATGGCAGAACAGACTTGATGGGCTGAACGGCCCATATTCTGCTCCTATCTCTTAGTGTCTAGTGGACCTCCTGGTAATTTCACAATAAGGTGTCAGAAATTATTAACTGAAGTCACTTCATATCACATCACAACAAGAAAAAGTTGTAAACAATGAAGCAAAGAAATCTTCAACACCATCACAACCTTGCCCACTCACAGAAACCTGCTTGCAGGGAAAATTTAAATTTTTTGGTGGACATGTTTTGTCATTTTAATAGTGGGCCAAATGGTGGTGGTGTTCAGCTATGTGTATGATTTAACTCACAATCTTCCAAACAAACAGTAATATGCTAAGTCTGGGAATAACTGATGGATTCGCTCCCTCTTGACTCTCCAGAAAACTAAAGCCAGTGCCAGGCCGGAAGTAGCTCAGGATCCAAGATCCCAGTGTAATTTTAATAAGAATTGTGCAGTACTCTGCAAAACTCTTAGGCACATATATTTGTAGCTAGGGTGCCAAAGATGTTTGCACAGTATTATATTTGTCAACAGGGAGCAGAGAGTGAGTTTGTAAATCTGGCAGGATTGTTAGAGATGACGAGGGTAGAGCACTGCAGGTGGGGTCATGTGATTCCAAACAATTGGATCATTACAGAAGGCCTCTCTGGTGCT
Organism: Mobula birostris; assembly: GCF_030028105.1. Classification (NCBI taxonomy): domain Eukaryota; kingdom Metazoa; phylum Chordata; class Chondrichthyes; order Myliobatiformes; family Myliobatidae; genus Mobula; species Mobula birostris. Next base: position 19,406,947 of record NC_092370.1, on the reverse strand, counting down.
TCCTGTTCCCTCCCCTCTGCCTTCCCCTTTTCCACACCATGATTCCCCTCTCCCCGTCTCCTTCCCACTCTCAGTCCACAGCAGAGACCCATATCAGAATCAGGTGTATCGTCACTCACATATGTCATGATTTTACTTTTGCAGCAGTAGCAGTACAGAGCATGTATTATTAGACCATAATACATAAAATTACTGCAGTACTGTGCTGAAGTCTGAGGCAACCTAGCTATATATACAGTATACGCCCAAGCCTTTTGCACAATACCGTATGTATGATGATTAGGAAGCAATGAGAGAAACAAAATCAGTTGCTTCTTTCATTATATTGCATAAATTAATCAGTTAACCTAAACTATTTACAAATGTGATTCATTTGAAAGGCCTGGATATAGTGGACGTGGAGAGGATGTGTCCTATAGTGGGTCAGTCTAGGACCAGAGGACACAACCTCAGAATAGAAGGACGTCCCTTTCGATCAGAGAGGAGGAGGAATTTCTTCAGCCAAAGGGTGGTGAATCTGTGCAATTCATTGTCACAGATAGCTGTGGAGGCCAAGTCATTTGATATATTCAAAGCAGAAATTGACAGGTTCTTGATTGTGAAAGAATCAAAGGAGTGTGAAAGCTATGGGACAAAGCAGGAGAATGAGGTTGAATGGACAATAAATCAGCCATGGTGAAATGGCGGAGTAGACTTGATGGTCTGATTGGCCTAATTCTGCTCCTATCTCTCATGGTCTTTGAATAACATTTTATTTTTTCTTTTACTTGCCTACTTCAATTTCAATAGATTTTAAACATCTCTGATTGCCAGGGATATTAAAATTGATAAAGATCACACAAAGGCTTTACAGCAAAGCTCTGACTCCAACTGTGCTGATGTTCAGGGATATTTCATGGGATGTACCTACGGGGAGGAGGGAACGTCGACTCAGAGGCCTGTGTCGGGCATTTTCATGCCTTACAAGGCGCAGGTTGGAAGTCTATGTGGGGCGCCACTACTTGCACAGACTAGAGCAATGTGTGATTAAGTGCCTTGCTCAGCTGCACAAACATGCTGCCACAGCTGAGGCTCGAACTAACGACCTTGAGATAACTAGACAAACACCTTAACCACTTGGCCATGTACCTACAAGCTGATCCAACTGAGGGTGGATTGCCACTCTTGTCAGACTACTAGTCCTCAGAGTGCATTGTGGGCAGTGATACGGTCCTTGCTGTACAAGCACAAGCTCAAAAGTTCACAGTTCAAAGAGGGATAGGTTGAGCAAGCTAGGGCTTTTCTCTCTGAAGCAATGGCGTATGATAAGGGTTTACAACATGTTCACAGGCATAGATTAATTGGATAGCCAGAGACTTTTTCCCAGGGCAGAAATGGCTAATACAGAGGAAGTATAATTTTAAGGTGATTGGAGGAATGTAGAACACCTATAAGAAGTATTCACCCCTTGGAATTTTTCATGTCTTATTGTTTTAATTTGGCTTTTATTGACACTGATCAACAGAAAAAGACTCTTTCATTTAAAAGTGAAAACAGATCTCTACAAAGGGATCAAAATTATTTATAAACATAAAACAATTGATTGTACAAGTGTTCATCCCCTTCTAGTCAGTATTTAGTAGATGCACATTTGGCAACAATTACAGCCATGGGTCTGTGTGCATCAGTCTCTATCAGCTTTGCACATCTGGATATCGCAAATTTTCCCCATTCTTCTTTACAAAATGGCTCAAGTTCTGTCAGACTGCATGGAGATCCTGAGTGAACTGCCCTTTTCAAGTCCAGCTACAAATTCTCAATTGGATTGAGGTCTGGACTCTGACTTTTTCTAATCCATGACACCAACTTTATTGTTTTTCAGGCATTCTTGTGTAGCTTTGGCTTTATGCTTGGGGTCGTTGTCTTGCTGGAAAACAAATCTTCTCCCAAGATACAGTTCTCCTGCCGATTGCATCAGGTTTTCCACCAGGATTTCTCTGCATTTTGCTGCATTCATTTTACCTTCACAAGCCTTCCAGGGCCTGCTGCAGTGAAGCACCCGCCACCGTACTTCACGGTAGGGATGGTGTGTTTTTGATGATGTGTGGTGCTTGGCTTACAACAAACAGAGTTTATTGTGATGTTCAAAAAGGCTCAATTTTGCTTTCATCAGACCATAGAACCTTCTTCCAACTGACTTCGGAGTCTTCCGCATGCTTTCTGGCAAACTCTAGCTGAGATTTCATGTGAGATTTTTTTCAACAGTGGCTTTCTCTTTGCCACTTTCTCATAAAGGTGAAACTGGTGAATCATCCGGGCAACAATTGTTGTATGTGCAAGCTCTCCCATCTCAGGCACTGAAGCTTGTAACTCCTCCAGATCTGTCATGGTCTCTTGGTGGCCTCCCTCATTAGTCCCCTTCTTGCACAATTACTCAGTTTTTGAGGATGGCCTGCTCTAGGCAGATTTACCGCTGTGTCATATTCTTTCCATTTCTTGATGATTGACTTAACTACTCCAAAGGATATTCAGTGACTTGAAATCTACTTGTATCCATCGACTTGTGCTTTTCAATAACCTTTTCACAGAGTCATTTGGAGTGTTCTTTTCTTGATGGTGTAGTTTTTGCCAGGATTCTGATCACCAGCAGTTGGACCTTCCAGATACAGTTCTACTTTTACTACAATCTGTTGAAACACCTTGACTGCACACAGGCAATCACTATTTAACTAATTATGTGACTTCCGAAACCAACTGGCTACAACAATGATGATTTTGTGTGTCATATTAAAGGTGGTGAATATTTACGCAATCATTTATTTTGTGTTTTATATTTGTAACTAATTTAGATCACTTTGTAGAAATCTGATTTCACTTTGGAATGAAAGAATCTTTTTCTGTTGATCAGTTTCCAAAAAAGCCAAATTAAATCCACTGTGATTAAATGTTGTAAAACAATAAAACATGAAAACTTATAAGGGAAGTGAATACTTTTTATAGGCACTGTATAGGGGGGATGACAGAGGTAAGTTATTTACATAGAGAGTGGTGAGTACATAGATTGCCCTGACAAGTGTGGTGGTAGAGGTGGATACATCAGGGACATTTAAGAAACTCTGAGATAGGCACATGGATGATAGGAAAATATAAAGTAATGTAGGAGGAAAGGAGTAGATTAATCTTAATTAAAAGGTCATAGTGTCATAGAAAATTACAGCACAGAAACAGGCTCTTTGGCCAATCTACTCCATGTCAAATCATTTAAACTGCCTCTTCCCATTAACCTGCATCTGGACCACTGCCGTCCCTACCCCTCCCATCTATATACAGTACCTATTCAAACTTCTCTTAAATGTTAAAATTGAGCTCAAAGGCACCACTTCTGCTGGAAACACATTCCACACACTCGTGACCCTCTGAAAGAAGAAGGCTCTCGTGTTCCCGTTAAACATTTCACCTTTCACTCTTGACCCATGAACTCTGGTTGTAGTCCCACCCACCCTCAATGGAAAAAGCCTGCTTGCATTTAAACTTAGTTTATCTGATGCATCAAATTGAAGTCCATTTAGATTCATTTGTATACTCACCTGTATCTGTATACCAGATATAGCAATTATACCATGTATACAGATACAGATGTGTACACATCTAAATATAATTACAAATAGAGCAATATAGGAAGGTTGATTGATGAGTTCATAGCCTAGGTAGAAGGAGTCAATTTTAGAAAACCTAGCACATATATTTTTTCCATATAGTCCCCTCCTACATTTACACATTTAGTCCAGCGGTCGTGGAGCATACAGATCTTGGACCTCCAGAAAGTGTCCACAGCAGGGGTGATTGATAAGTTTGTGGCCTAAGGTAGAGGAAGATGAGTTATACAGCTCTCGTTACATGCACGTGTAGTTCAACTCTTTAAGTGATTATGCAAAAAGTTTGAAGTTAATAACCGATCTCCTTCTACATTAGGCCACAAACTTATCAATCACCCCTGCTGTGGACACTTTCTGGAGGTCCAAGATCTGTATGCTCCACGACCGCTGGACTAAGTGTGTAAATGTAGGAGGGGACTATGTTGAAAAATAAGTGTGCTAGGCTTTCTGAAATTGACTCCTTGTACCTTAGGCCACAAACTTATCAATCACCCCTAGTACTATAGAAATAATGCAGCACTTAGGGATTTAAATAAGTTTGCATGTTCATAAATAAAGCACCTGCATTCAATACAAAGTAACCATCTCTAAGTGAATAATTATAAACCTTTTGCTACTTAAACAATGGAAACTTCTGATAAGTTTCAGATGAAAAGAAGTCAAAGTAAAGTTACATCATTAAGCATCTTAGCCACCCTTTATTTTATTAATTTTAATTTTTCTTTTATTGAGATACAGTGCAGAATAGGCCCTTCCAACCCTTCTTGCTGCGTCACCCAGCAACCCCAAATTTAACCCTAGCTTATCATTTACCTATCAACCAATACATCTTTGGACGTTGGGAGGAAATGCACATGGTCACAGGGAGAACATACAAACTCCTTACAGGCAGTGACAGGACACACACACACAACACAGTCCCGGTACACAACACTACAAACCACTGCACTACTGTGCCGCCCCAAATCTCTGATTGCTAATTCAGTCTTGACTCTGTAAACTATGGCTGGAACAAAGCACTACTTACTGGGGTGACAACCACTCTTCTTTCTAAGTTACACCTTAACTATAATGCTCCTGTGCATATAGCCTTTGTTACTGCCCAGTTGAAATTGGACACAGTTAGAAAAGGCTTACAAAATGTGTAAAATTTTCCTTGTTGTACTGTATTTCATTATAACCCTTCAATTAATAAATTTTAAATGTACATGATTTTTCAGTTCTCATTCTAAATATTCATAGAATACACATTACAAAAAAAAACACTTAAAGAGATGCGCAGTTTTCAGGCCATGTAAAAGTTTTCTGTGCTGAAAGCAATGGTTGGTCCTCACAGCTGTAAAAGAAAAGCAGAGGGAACGTTGAACCATCATCCATTAGAGGGGCCTTGGTGAGAGAAATAGGATGGAAGGAGGAATGAGTGAAAGAAAAACTAACTCCAGTGTGGACTTTGGTCCATAAAGGATGCTGCTATACTATTAATACATTGTAATCTAGTGTAGATACCTGCACAGATATTCCTTTATTTATTGAGATAGAATAAGCCCTTTCAGCGGTACCACCCAGTAATCCCCATTTAACCCTAGACTAATCACAGGACAATTTACAATGACCAATCAACCTACCAACTGGTATGCCTTTGGACTTTTAGGAGGAAACCGGAACACCCAGAGAAAATCCACACGGGCTAGAACGTACAAACTCCTTACAGACAGTGGCGGGAAATGAACCTAAGTCACTGGTACTATAAAGCATGGAACTTGCAGACTCATTTGATAAGGAAAGATGGATGTTTCACACTATGTCTAACATTTTGGACAGGAAATATGAACACACATCCCGAACACCAGCTTGCAAAGAGAGCACTGCATTTTCAATTTAAATGTATTAATTTTGAATCAACAACACCTCTCCTACTTCAATCAACGGGCATAATGATCTGTCACAGAAACAACATGGTTTTTACTTCAACTAAAATTTACCTTCAACTAAAAGGTACTTGTGTGTAAGAGGGAGAGAAAGGTCAGGAGACAATAATGCATTAAAATCAATCTGATTAATTGCTTCACAAAATGCAAACCCACATACCTATACACATTGGAATAGGGTAATTCCATCTTCGGACTGGTCCTGGCATACATGTTATATGTGAATGCCCCTGAAAAAAAAAGATTTTAAAAAACCTCTTTTATTTTAATAAATAAACTTGCTGTGACACTGCCTTGCAAGCAAAGACAAGCATACTTTAAGAACAAGTAAATGGAGGGATAACCAGGACAGAGTCAGGACAATGAAGGGCTCTATTGTTATCAGAAAGCATTGCCGTGAATAAAATTAACACACTGCACTGGAATTTAACATTTGTGTATTTTTGTTTAATGAAAATGGCTGATAGATCAATGACTTGCAATGTCAAAGACAGCAAAGATAGCGGAAAATCTGCAAGTTTGGTGAGAGGGTTAACTAGAGTGGAGTGTGAGCATGGAAGGTGATGGTGATGGTGATGGTGATGGTGAGATGCAGATTCTGGATTAGGATGCTAAATTCTGGGCGACCAGAAATCACTGGTGATAAGGGCCGTGAGACTAGTGGCTCAAGTAGCCTGAAATCATCAAGCTGTTGTCAGGGAAGAGAGATTTCCGTCATTCATCGGAATCAGCTACATTCAACTTCAAGGAAGCTGGCTGGGACATTCAAATCAACAAGTTGGATTTTCTGTGTGGTAATTCAAGTTCACTGGCCGTAATCTTTACATGGGGTGAATGCAGGAGGGTATGGGGGTCAAAGAGAAATTGGGTAAGTGAAGGGAACCTGCACATCAGGTTCTCATCATTATTCCTGGACTAAATAATTTCTACATGACTGGCCTCGGGATGATGTGACTGCTACACAATGTTAGATTCAGGTTCATATTCATACTTAATTATTACACATACACCGAAACGTACTGTGAAATTGTGCCATTAGTGTTAACAAACAACACACCTAAGGTTGTGTTGGGGGCAGCCTGCAAGTGCCTAGATGCAAGTCCAGAGGTTTCCAAATGCTAACTGTCCAGCTCGGCTTCCTGCCAGTCCAAATGACACAAAACTTCTCCTTTCCTATCAGATTCCTTCTTCTCCAGCGCTTTACCTTTTCCACCTATTATCTCCCAGCTTCTTACTTCACCCCCACTACCCAATCTGGCTTCGCCTTTTAGCTTGTCCTCCTCCCTCTCCCCTCCACCTTCTCATTCTGACTTTATCCCCCACCTTCCTGTCCAGTCCTGATGAAGGGGATCAGCCGGAAATGTCAACTGTTTATTCGTTTCCATAGATACTGTGTGATCTGAAGAGCTCCTCCAGCATTTTGTGTTTTGCTCTGGATTTCCAGCATCTGCAGAATCTCTTGTGTTTATAACTAGAGACATATGAACTTCCAGTGGTGAACATTCAGGTGCTAGAATATGCCTAAACCCCAGGGATGATTGTTTAAACAAAGTCATTATGTTGATGATTGTGAGGTTGCAAGGTTTAATGTGGTGTCGTTCTTTCATAAACCTCAAACAGTTCGACGATAAAATGCAGGTGTCTGCCATTGTTAACAGAGATCCTGTCAGCTGACTTATGTTGCTCCAGGTTCTTCACAGATAGTAAACCTAGCTAAGAAGGATAAAATACTAAAATGTATACTGTCACATTTTCTGTCCATCCCAAGCACCAACACCAAGTCTAGAAAAGGTCAATATGATCTGGAGTGGGGTTTAAAGGAGGGGTTCCCAATCGTTTTTATGCCATGGATCAATACCATGAGGTATGGGGTTTTGTAGATCCCAGGTTGGGACCCCTGGTTTTGAGGACAAGTCAGACTAGAACAAAACAACATGTCAGAAAACACTGCTGAGGAAGACAGGTGATGAATTTGAAGGCCAGGTCTGAAAAAGGGCACAATGAGTTAAATAATATATTGGGAAGTTGACATTCAACCTCAGAATGTTTTGAAGTGACCACTTTCAAATTGTGCGTCTTCCTAAGAGTTGAATGGTCACATCCTGGGGATCACCACTGAACAGAAAATTAACTGGACTGCCCTCATAAATCAACAGCTTCAGGAAATGATACCTTTCAGTGAATGACTGAAGTCCTGACTTCCCAAAGGCAGTATCAACAAGACCGGAAGCCAGGACTTAAGGTTCCATTTGGATGGATGACTATAGTTCTAGCCATGCTCAAGGATCCTAAATTGATGCACGACAAAGTAACTCACCTATAATTTTTAACATTCAGTGCACTCGATATGACTACAGTTTATACAGCTTCAGATTCCGCTGTGGCAATTTGTCAAGATTTTTTCAATAGCCTTCTGAAAATTGTGATCTCAACCTCGAGGTACGATGGCCTCAGGTGCATTGAAATGACATCATCTTCAATCTACTTGCAGTTACGCACTACCCTGGCTTGAAACAATATGAATATTTTTTCATCAATATTCTGTAAATCCTTAGTGGTGTGATTATCTCCATGGTGAAGGATGCAGCTGATCTGTACTGAAGAGATAGCCCACAGCTCACTCAGTATGCTATCCCTTCTTCCCCTTCTCAAGTGACATCTACCACTTTGCTAACAAGTCACCCATGTTAGGATGTCTGAGCAGCAGCTGAGATATGCAGTCTCCTGGAGGGCCCTGCCATTAACAAATTTGGCCTCTCAATATTGAAACAGGATTTTCACAAACTGTTAAGATTCTCTCAAGGTTAACTTGCAGGGTGGGTCAGTTATAATGAAGACAAATGTAATGTCAGCATTCATTTTGAGAGAATTACACTAGAAAAGCAAAAAAGTAATGCTGAGGTTTTATAATGCATTGGTCAGACCACACTTCCAGTATTTGAGCAGTTTTGGGCCCCTTATCTAAGAAAAGATATGCTGGCATTGGAGAGGGTCCAGAAAAAGTTCATGATTATTAGTCCGGTAACGAAAGGGTTAACGTATGAGGTGCCTTTGATGGCCCTGGGCCTATGTTCACTGGAGTATAGAAAAATGAAGAAGGATCTCGATAAAACCTATCAGATATTGAAAGGCCTACAGGTGATGCTTCAAAAAGTGGGGAAACCTAGGACCAGAGGATATAGCCTCAAAATAGAAGGAGACCCCTTTAGAAGAGAGGTGACGAGGAATTTCTTTAGCTAGAGGGTGGTAAATCTTTGGAATTTATTGCCACAGATGGCTGCAGAGGCCAAGTCATTGGGTATATTTAAGCAGAGGTTGACAGGTTCTTGATTAATCAGGACATCAAAGGTTATGGGGAGAAGGTGAGAACATGGGGTTGAGAAGGATACTAAATCGGCCATGATGGAATTTTGAAAATCGTTGAACAAGTACCTCAACAGGATCAAAAAACAGACCTGTGATGCTTTCAGAAGTGGCTCCTCTCACCATTTAAGAATACTCATGGATGGCCAATAAACATTGGCACTTTGAGTGACATCCATGTCTCATGAGAAAACAGAATCCCTATTGACATGACAGGATCCGCCCAGTTTTCAACAAGACATTCACAAAAATATCAAAATCAGGGCAATTAATACAATGCTGAATAAAATTTAAGCAGGGATATGACAGCAATTCTTTTCTAACGTTATTCTATACCTCTTTAAGTCTTTACAATATGACGAACATTATACATTATCTACATTCTCCCTGAATTGAATGGCCTATGCCAACTCTCTGAAGCTTTGTAAAGCAAGTAATAATATATCAGATATGATACCATTTTCTTACCTGCAGTGAGTATCCCTGATCACAGTGAAATGATATAACATCTCCCACCAAATATCTGTCTCCATTCTTGACTCCATTGCTGGGAGTAAGTGGTTCTGGGCAGGAATCCAATCCTATAGCTGCAGAACCATACGTTATTTTAGTTATTGATACTTAACATGACACGTTCTGTTTAAAGAGCCATGAATATTGACAACTGATACTTTGTGAAGCAAGTACTGAGACACCTTTTCTTTAACCTGGTGAAACAGATTTATTTGTTTGTTTTCACTGCTGGTCTTAAACAAGAATAGAGAGCAGAATGATAAACACCTTGATATTTCTTTGCTTAAAACAGGTTTGTCATGGGTTAAAGCAGTATTGCCTCTCTAGAACATGGGTCAAATGATTATGGAGAGGGAGTGGCCAGGTTGGGTGAGGAGTGATTGATGACTCTGAGCCTTTACTCACTGGAAATTAGATGAATGAGGGGGAGATCTCAATGAAACCTATTGATAGTTGAAGCCTAAATAGAGTGGATGTGGAGAGGATGTTTCTCACAGTGGGGAAGTCTAGCACCAGAAGGCACAATCTCAGAACAGAGGGACGTCAATTTATAATGGATATGAGGAGAAATTTCTTTAGCCAGAGAGTGGTGATTCTGTGGAATTCATTCCACAGGTGGCTGTAGAGGCCAGGTCATTGGGTGTATTTAAGGCAGAGGTAGATAGTTCCTTGAAAAGTTGGGGCATGAAAGGTTACAGGGAGAAGGTAGAAGAAAGGGATTGAGAGAGGAATGGATCAGCCATGATGAAATGGCAGCTCAGACTTGATGGGACGAATGGCCTAATTCTGCTCTGATGTCTTATGGTCTGATTGTAGTAGTGCACCAGCAGAGGGGATCACAAGTGTGGCAATGGTCTTACTGGTTTTACAGAATGAGGTAAAACAGTACTGAAAATATTGACTGGAAATATAGGAAAGAAAAAGCATTATATGGTTTATTCTTGTAGATAATTCTTGTTAAAAATAAAGTTCATTTTGATTTTTAAAAAAAGTCTTCATGCAAAGTTATTAAAACTTGATTTTAACGCAGAACATCTGAGTGAAATTAAAAAGTGTGGATGGGATTGAAAAGTATGCGGGTTGGTGGATGGAGTACATGAAGTTCTTGTCCAATTCCAGTTCAATCTCAATTTTTGGTTACAAGGAAACTTGTGATCAAAGATGACACTGGACTATATGAAGGCATGTTTTAAGTTCTGAAGTCATGAACTGCTGTCATTGGCACCACGATCTATCTTTGTCACATTTTTTTTATTTATTTATTGAGATACAGCTCGGAGTAGGCCCTACCAACCTTTGGAGCCTGGCCACCCAGCAACCCTGCCCCCCCCCGATTTAACCCTTGCCTAGTCACCGGACGATTAACCTACCAACCACTACGTCTTTGGACTGTGGGAGGAAACTGAAGCACCTGTGGGAAAACGTACATGCCTCTTACAGGCAGTGGCGGGAATTGAAACTGGTCACCTGTACTGTAAAGCATTGTGCTAACTACTACCCTACTGTGCTGTCCCATGTTACACATAAGCCAGAATGCTGAGGAATTATAATACTCTACCCCAGGCCTCACATGCAACTTCTGGTGGGCACTTCTCCTTGATCTCTCTCCGCTATCCCGCCTCAGTCCAAATTAAAATAGATCCCAAAATTAAAAGTTTCCCGGGGGAAGAAAGCAGATATCGTCAGAAAGAGAAGAAATTGAGATAAAACCTCAATCCTTGCAGGTCAAATCACCAAACCATAGCTCAGGAGCAGACAATACATTGGATATAATAAAAGGATCAGAACCTTATTGAGCACAAAAAATACCATACAGGTAAAACAAAGATGAGACTATCAGAAAAAGATCCTGCAACGGCCAACTTGGACCATCGCTGCATTACCTGTATACTCAAGGTGAAAGCCGGCAGCCGAAATACTGATGTCTGACTGAAAGTTTAGGTACAAGTTATTAGATGTGCTGTTGAGGAGCGCTGGTATTGTTGTGCCTAAGGGTGAAATAAAATTTGAAGAAGTATGTAGTTAGTTTAGTAGTTCCTTACTTTGCTCAACCTATTCTTAGTTCACAATTTGGCGTACATTCCACTCTCTTTCTCTGATTTTGTCAATAGTGTTCTCCATCAAGGAAGTTGATCTCAACAGCAATTGGAAAATATTTTGGGGGTCTCATGCAGGATCCTTTGGAGGCTGTAAATATTGTAATAATTGGAGATTTCTTGACACTCATGGTTCAGTTTCGAGACCCTTCAGTTATCATCACTGATAATGAAATAATTGATCACTTGTAAGATGAGGAGCTCAGAGATGTACAGCAGACAGACAGGCCTTCAGCCCATCTGGACCATGCTGACCAAGATACCCATTCAATCTACTCCGTATTGCCAGCATTCTAAAACTTCCCAGTTTATGTCTTTTCTGACTGACTGACTGTCTTTTCAAAGGCCAGCAACCTTCATTTCACCAATCAGTAATGTTATTATTAAACACACCTACTTATCTTGATAAATGGGTATTTTTTTACACAGCTCAGTTGAGATGTTGTTGCCTCATGATGAAGGGTCAGATTATTCCTCTTTGCATTCCATCTTGGAAAGGACTAGTAACTGCCAACAAGATCCTCGCACTTTTGCCAAATGAAGTCAGCTTTATATCATGTGTTGATTGAGATTCTACATCAATTTTTAAATAATAGAAAGCTGTGAATTACACCTTGCAGCAAATGGATTGAGTTTAAAACTTAATTCGTAGAGATATTTATGATTATAAGAAAGCAGAACTGAAGACCATAACACCTAGAAGCAGAATTAGGCCATTGAGTCTGCTCCACCATTCCACCATGGCTGTTTATTTATCCCTCTCAACTCTATTCATCTGTATTCTCTCCATAACCCTTACTAATCATGAAACTCCAGCGAGTACATACTTAGAGCCGTCAAATGCTCCTCACACATGAACTCTTTTATTCCCAAGATCATTCCTGTGAATTTCCTCTGGAGTCCCTCCAATGCCCAATGACACCTCATCCTTCTTTGGATAAGGGGGCCAAAGCTGCTCACAATACTCCAAGTGCGGTCTGACCAATGCCTTATCAAGTCTCAGCGTTACACCCTTGCATTTATATTCTGGTCCTCTTGAAATGAATGCTAACATTGCATTTGCCTTTCTTACCACTGACATAACCTGCAAGTTAACCGTTCGGTGTTCCTGAACTTGAAGTAAACCAAAGCTTGTACTTACTCATCTCAACAGCTGCAGAACTGACCTTGCACTACAGTGTAAAACAGACAATAAACCAACTGTAAATAAACCGACTGACAATAAATCAACAGTTGCACAATCATAGCACATGGGTTATGTGCTCCAGTAACTGCTATACTGGCTTCTGCTGGTAAGTGGGGATGAACCACCACATACTGTGAAAAATACATGAGTTTGTTTAAAACACACAAAATGCTGGAGGAACTCAGCAGGCCAGGCGGCATCTATGGAAAAGGGTAGAGTCGATGTTTTAGGCTGTAACCCTGGACTGCCAAAATCAGGACTGCCAATGGGTTTTGACCCAAAACGTCAACTGTACCCTCTTCCATAGATGCTGCCTGGTCTGGTTCCTCCAGCATTTTGTGTGTGTTGCACAGATTTCCAGCATCTGCAGATTTTCTCATGTTTGAGCTTGTTAAAAATACAAATGATTAAAAATACAAATAATGTGAGGGAAAAAAAAACTATGATTTTAGTCTTGCATTAATTCAACCAATATCCTCTAAAAATATAAAATAACAACCAACTCCAACACTAATTATGAGCTGGGTTGATAATCAGGTGTTGTTAGGTGAGGCAAAAATCAGTGAATCTTTCTGACCCTGATTTCATAGCTGCCGCCAAAATTACTCTCTTGTAGAAGTGAGTAGGTACTACATGGGATACACCAACGACTACAAAATCAGACTGGAAGTAATTCATCTTTGCCCTGAGATTAGCTCGCTTTCTCAGAACTAACAGCAGCTAGAATTGGGCATTCACTTGAAACCAGATGACTATACAGGCCATTCCATGGTGGAATATGTTAATGGCACTCACTAACAAGACTTCAGGTCTTTTGTAAATAAAATAGATCTGCTTCGCTGAATAATTCTTCAGGTGCTTATAACTTTTTCTGTTAAGCACTATTTCTTTCTAACTACTATTTCAGCCCTTCGTGGGATGGGAACACAGCAACAGAATTCAGCAGCACACAAAATGCTGGAGGAACTCAGCAGGTCAGGTAGCATCTATGGAAATAACTAGATAAATAGAGGTCGTTAAGAGCACCAAATTTCTTGGTGTTCACCTGGCGGAGAATCTCACTTGTTCCCTCAACACCAGCTCCATAGCAAAGAAAGCCCAGCAGCCTCTTTACTTTTTGTGAAGGCTGAGAAAAGTCCATTTCCACCACCCCCATCCTCACCACATTCTACAGAGGTTGTATTGAGAGCATCCTGAGCAGCTGCATCACTGCCTGGTTCGGAAATTGTACCATCTCGGATCACAAGACCATGCGGCGGATAGTGAGGTCAGTTGAGAAGATCATCAGGGTCTCTCTTCCCGCCATCACAGACATCTACACTACACGCTGCATCCGCAAAGCAAACAGCATTGTGAAGGACCCCACGCACCCCTCATACGAACTCTTCTCCCTCCTGCCATCTGGAAAAAGGCACCAAAGCATTCAGGCTCTCACGACCAGACTATGTAACAGTTTCTTCCCCCAAGCCATCAGACTCCTCAATACCCAGAGCCTGGACTGACAACAACCTACTATACCATCTACTGTGACTACTGTCTTGTTTATTATTTATTATTATTTATTGTAGTGCCTGCACTGTTTTGTGCACTTTATGCAGTCCTGGATAGGTCTGCAGTCTAGTGTAGTTTTTGTGTTTTTTTCTTACATAGTTCAGTGTAGTTTTTGTATTGTTTCATGTAGCACCATGGTCCTGGAAAACGTTGTCTCATTTTTACTATGTTCTGTACCAGCAGTTATGGTTGAAATGACAATAAAAAGTGATTTGACTTGACTTGACCTGATAGTCAATGTTCTGGGCCGAGACCCTTCTTTAGGACTGAGAAGGAAAGGCGAAGATGTCAGAATAAAGCAGTGCGCGGAGGGAAAAGAGTCTAGCTGGAAGGAGATAGATGAAGATAGGTGGGTGGGTAAGGTCAAGGGCTGGAGAAGAAGGAATCTGATAGGAGAGGAGAGTGGACCATAGGAGAAAGGGAAGGAGGAGAGGACAGGTGAGAAGAGGTAACAGGTCAGAATGGGGAATTCATCCCCTTCTGTCTAGATCAGGGGTTCCCATCCTGGGCTCCAGAGACTCTTGGTTAATGGTGAGGGTCCATGGCATAAAAAAAGTTGGGAACACCTGGTCTAGAGACAATTCCCCCATGAACGCAATAACCATTTTTTGTATGATATTACCTTCTGTCTTTCTTATCTATCCAATTCATTTTTCTTCAGAATTTGTCCATGGTCGATACAGAGGTTAAACTGAAGCGTACTACACTAGCTGAAATCCTTCGGGGACACTTCATGCTTGCGGAAGTTCATTTATAAAAGTAATTTCAGTTTGCTGCCTTTAACTACAGAGGGAACTATGAATTATACCTCACAGCAAATGGATCTAGTTTATTCAAACTTAATTTCGAATGAAGCACTCTACAATTGAAGGCCACATCCTCACATTTGTATTCCAGGTCCTTAAAGACCACCATTTAATTTGCCGTTTTGATGGACTAGACTGTCTTGGACCTCGCCAGTTGCCCAGACGCGCTGCCTATGATCTCCATTCAACCACCCATTTATCCAAATGCAAAAGGTTGACTGAAGAGATCACCAACATCTGACAGACATCCAATGAGACTGAGTGGTCCCGAAGGTGATGTAATACTGAGGTTGCAAACCTGGAACACTCTAACAGTCTTTTACAGGTCACTTGCAGCTTTCAGATGCTTCTGAAAACCCAGAAAAATAAGTGAAATACAAACGTGTATATTCATGGAGTACTACAGCAATGAAACTAGCCCTTTGGCCCACAGACCAAATGTCCTTTTGGCAGACAGATCAAATGTCCTTGTTCCTGCCATGTGCTTGTAGATGGAGGCCTGCCATTTTGTGGAACTGTTTTATATCCTCCATTTTGTGAGATGAAGTTGCTTTGCTTTCTGTGTTTTAAAGTAGTCTCAATGATGTTTCAGATAATCTGCTGAACTAGAGATTGTTCCCAAAGAAGTTATTTGTGAGGCGTTCTTTGATATAATATAAAATGCAGGTGTGTGAATGTTGGTGTCCGTGCCTGCCTGGAGTGATTCGAGCTGATTACTGAAGAGAACAAAGAGCCATAAATTACCGATTGACACTTGCTGGGAAGAGGGCAATAAATGGATGCTGGCCTGCAGCAGAGCCAATAACAAGGTGTTAAAGGTCAGACACATTACCTACAGCATATGACACTGGAATGCAATATTTGAATTTGTAAGGAACAAATATAAAAGTGACAAAGTGGCCATTTCAAGTTTGCTATCAGTGATAACTCTCTCAAGAGACCCACCATCGCAAGGAAGAGACCCTCACGGCAGGGTCTGGGAGAAGAAAGGATCGATCATCTGGCCAGTAGAGAGCCCCTATTTTGATGTTATAAATTGGAAAAGTGGACTGAGTGAGTATTGATACAGAGGGAACGGTAGAATTCAAGTTCTAAGCTGTTGGCCTGGGGTCAACACAGTTACGTTGTTTGCGCAAAGACAATAAAGTACGAGCTCCTTATAATTACGGATTGCGTAGTGAATTTCCTAACCTAGTTCCATTGACAAACGATCAACATATTCACACACAGTGCCAAACATAACTGTCCACAATTACTGTTGCTGTGTTCTCACCAATGTTGTACCATAACCCCCATGCTCTTATATTCTGTGTCCTGGCTAATAAAGGTGGGTATCCCCTTTGCCTTCTTCACCAGCTGATTGACCATGTGCTGCCACTTACTGCACATTGATTTTTGGACTTGCACGTTGAGTTGTCTCTGTTCTTCAATACCCCCTTGGGCCCCACCAATCACATATCCTACTCTTACTGGAAATCCCAAAGGGCATCGCCTCACACTAAGCAGGATTAAATTACGTGTGCCATTACTCTGCTGAACTAACCAACTAATCAATATCATTCTGTAATCTAAGCCTACTGAGGACACATGTCAAGCCTTGTCACTTGGACACTGAGATGTTTACTGGTTTCTGCGGGGAGGTAAATATGTGCTTGGTAGTAGGATCCCATTGGAAAGAATGAGGTGCTGAATGAAGAGGCTCAGAGGGTGATAGGTAAAGCAAGAGGAACTTTCAATTCCCTGGCCCTGATCAGCTCATTTTCACCATGGATGTTCACTCCTTAAACACTTCAATTCCTCATCAAGAAGGCTTTAAAGCTCTCCACTTTTTTCTTGACAACAGACCCAACCAGTTCTCCTCACCACTACCCTCTGCCATCTGGCGGAAATGATCCTCACCCTCAATAATTTCACTTTCGACTCCTCCCACTTTCTCCAAACTCAAGGTGTTGCCATGGGCACCCACATGAGCCCTAGCTACGCCTGCCTTTTCGTCGCCTTGGTGGAGCAGTCCATGTTCTGAGCTTTCCCTGCTAATGCTTCCCAACCCTTTCTGCGCTGCATTGACAACTACATTGGCGCTGCTTCATGTAATCATACTGAGCTCCTCAATTTCATCAACTTTGCCTTTAACTTACACCCGACCCTCAAATTCACCTGGTCCACTTCTGACCACCTCAATCCTCTTTCTTGATCTCTCTACTTCCATCTTTGGAGACAAACTGCCTACTGATATCTTTTATTAGCCCACCAATTCCAAGTCTATATTGACTATACCTCTTCCCATCCTGCCTCCTGTAAAAATGCCATTCCATTTTCTCAGTTCCTTCGTCTCAGTTACATCTGTTTCCAGAATGAGATTTTCCTTTCCAGAATATCAGAGATGTCTTCTTTCTTCAAAGAACAGGGTTTCCCTTTTTCCATCATTGATGCTACATTGAATCGTATCTTCTCCATTTCCCAGATATTGTACTCACCCCATCTTCTCAAAACTTTGACAAGAATATGATTCCTCTTGTCCTTACCTCCCGCCCTATGAGCCTCCACATTCAGCATCTCATTGTTTGCAACAGGATCCTGCCATCAAATACATCATTACCCACCCACCTCCTCCACCCCCCACCCTCCACTTTTCTGCAGGGATCACTTCCTCCATGATTCCCTTGTCCATTCATCCTTCCCCACTAATCTCTCTCCCTGCAAGCAGCAGAAGTGCAACATTTGCCCATTCACCTCCTTCCTTGCCTCCATTCAGGGCCAAAACAGTCCATTCCAGTGAGGCAACACTGCACCTTGTGAATCTGCTGGGGTTATCTAATATGTCCAGCCTCCTGATTGATCAGATTCATTGTAAATTGAGGGATTGCTTTGTCAAGCTCTTCTGCATCATCACAAAAAAATATGTAATTTCCCAGTGGCCAGCTATTTCCGTTTCTATCCCCATTCATCTAACGGCATGTTGGTCCATGGCCTCCTCTTCTGCCTTGATGAGTCCACTCACAGGTTGGAGAAGCAACACTCATTCTGTCTAGGTAGCCCCCAATCTGATGGAATGAACATCAATTTCTCTCATTTCTAGTGAATTTTCCCCCTCCCCCTTCCCTCTTCTTCATTTCCCCACTCTGGCATCTGATTTCTTATCTTCACCTTCCTGTCAACCCCTGACCCATTGCCCCACCTCCTTCCCTTTCTCCCATGATCCACTCTTCTTTCCTATCAGATTCTTTCTTCTCCAGCCCTTTGCCTTTTCTAATTATCACCTCCCTGCTTACTTCTCCTGACTCCCTAAAAAAGCTTCTTCTATTCTAATGGTATTAGAAGAATGCAGAGCACAGCCTAAAAAAAAGGTTTATCTTTATTCCGATGGTATTAGAAGAAAACAGAGCAGCACACAATGCTGGAGGAACTCAGTAGGTCATGCACCATCTATAGAGGGGAATAAACAGTCAATATTTTGAGCTGAAACCCTTCATCAGGACTGAAAAATTGTAATGAATAGTCTGAGTCTGAAACATCAACTGCTTATTCCCCACTATGGATGCCACCTGACCTGCTGAGTTCCTCCAGCACTTTGTCTGAGTTGCCCTGGATTTCTGGCATCCGCAAAATCTCTCGTGTTTCGAAGAGGTCGGATCTCAGTACAGTTAAAATGAGGTGTATTGAATATTGGATGCATTGGACTTTAAAGATGTTCAAATGTGATCTGAAAAAGGAGGTGGAGGAGGAGGAGGAGGAACGACGACTCAGACCATGAGAGGCCAGTGTCGAGCATTTTCATGCCTTACCAGGCGCAGATTGGAAGTCTATGTGGGGCACCACTCCTCGCACAGACTAGAGCAATGTGTGATTAAGAGCCTTGCTCAAGGGCACAAACATGCTGCCACAACTGAGGCTCGAACTAGTAACCTTTAGATCACTAGACGAACACTTTAACTGCTTGGCCAAGTGCCCAACACTAAAGGAGTAAGTGGGTTAAATCACCTTCAAAATACTAGGAAATATGCATTCGTAATTCTTGCTACATCTTTTGAACAGAGAAACAAGCTAATAACATCAATTTCTAGGAAAGATTTCAAAGTGCAGGAGATAAAAATATGACCAATCTCCAAAGTCTGAATGTTCTTGGTGAGATAATCTGAAATAGATCAAATTTTTGAAAGAAAAAGAAAATCTGAACCTTAACTGCAAAAAATGAAAGCTGGCAGGTGTGGTTACCTGATAAAAGGTTTAAACAGTGAGTCTAAATTATGCAATTGCAGTTTTGACAATCCGCAGCTCACTAGCAAGTGATAACTCTTGATTACCACATTTTGTATTATGCAAGTGACAATGAACTAATCAAAAGAGAGGCTGGCATTTTACTTTCTGAATATACTTAATATAATTTCATCTTCTTCAGCTTCTCACCTGAAAAGCTTCCTAGACGTGGCGCATTAGTGTCAATCCCATCAAAGAAATCCAATGAGTCCCAGTTATGCTCGGTTGCAAAGCTTATTACTTGAACCTGAAAGTGATAAATACATTTACTTAGAAAAATACATCTTATTAAAGGAGTATATTTCAATCAAGATCCTCAATATCCAAAATTGAAAAGGCAAGTTGGCACCAGCGACCAACGTGACTAATGCGACATCTTGCAGACAATTCTTCACCTAAGCTACTCTTATATTAAAAATATTCTTATATTACTAATCTGTGTGCAATTGGAGCCTGCAATTTACATTTTGATAATGTGTTTTTGGGCCGATTGGTGCATTTGCTTTCTCCGAGAGAATTCAACGTGGTTGAAAGTGAGGTTGAGAGCAGAGTATGCCTAATGGTGGAGTGCAAACCCATGATCAGCTCTAATTCTCGACCTACTCGCCGAATAAAGCGTCCAGTAAGATTGAAATCAACGAGGATGAGAACGGAAGATAAGCTGGTGTTCGGTGCACTTCTGTCTCTGCCTCTCACTCACTGCTGAAGGAGGAAGTTGCAGGAATCTTCTTGGGTCTTGGGCAAGTTTTGATCGGCACAGTTTATGGATTGGTTTCATTTTTAGAGGATTCTGAGGTTCACGCAAAATGTGTTTCTGGTTTCTGGTTACTATGGTTTAGGTGCAGGTCAGTGGGAATGGACAGATTAAGTTTGGCATGGACGAGAAGGACCAAAGGGTTTGTTTCTGGGCTGTAGTGTTCTATGAGTCTATGACCTATGAATGTGCCCTGCATTTTCTGCGATTTTTGAGTATTCCAGCATCCTTTTTTTTGTTTCAGTATGAATATTAAGCCCAAACAATGCTTTCATATTAAATTAACGGTTCAAAAAGGTTCAAACATTTAAAGTATGTGTGCAGAATACAACTCTGAAACTTATCTTCTCTTGATAGCCATAAGATACAGAAAACCATAGAAATAGTTGAAAGAAAGACATCCCCAATTGAAAAGAAAAAGAAACAAAATCTTGTAAACTCCAAACATCCCCAACCCCTCCCTTGCACAAAAACTAACAGATCACGCATATGGAGAAACAAAAGCAAGAACTTCAAACCTCAAACCCCCTGCCTGCCATTCTGCAACAAGAAAGAATGGGTGAGAACACTAAAAAAACATAGAACTCAAAGAAGCCAATAAGAACTACAGGGCAATCCATAAATCTCAGAATTCCGATAACGTCTCCGAGAGCATTGGGAACCAGCGATCCTTCTGAGGGAAGTGACATGAACCAGGAGTCTCTCCAAAGGCAGCGACTTGAATCCAGCAGCCCCCTGCAGAGGGGAGCAACATGAACAAGCAGCCCCTCTGAGCGAAGCAACAGGGACCAGAGGCTTTTCCGAGGGCAGCAACTTGAACCGAGCAGCCCCTCCAAGGGCAGCAACACCAACCATGTAATTACATCAGTAATTATATGCAAACTTACTTGGTTTGCATACTTATTTGTATGCAAAGCAAACTAAGATGAAGCAAATGCCTCAAACTTTAATAATCAGATAAGATATGAGCAAACACAACAGACAAAGCAGAAAGAGTATCCTTACTTGTATTCCAGCGCCTTCCGGCACTGTGATTTTCCAGATGCAGTTCAAATTGTTGTCATATGGCTCTGGATAACTCGGAGACAGAATACTCCCTTTACGTTCAGTTAAAACTCCACCACAGGGCACTGAAAGAAATTGGAAACAGAGCAACTAAACAAAGATGCCTCAGAGTAACAGAGGTATGCATAGAACAGTAATGATGAGCTGCTTCTTGACAACAGCTTATTGAAGATTTATTAAAAGCACAATTTTGCTATCTGGAGAGATGCAAGTAACATTCAAAACTTTGTAATGCATTCTCTCTGAATAGTTCTAAATTCATCAGTGGTCACTTTATTAAGTATACTTGTACACCTGCTGACTACAGGAGATACCTAATAAAGAAAATACTGAGAGTAGTCAGAAATTGGCAATCTGAAAAATAACCTGGTTTTTTTTTAGAAAAAAAAGGTATTTAATGAATCATTGAGTTTAATGACAGACTCAAAACACTTCTGTTTATTAAATATAATTTAATGGATACTTGAACTGAATGGAAATAATTGTTAGAGCCTTTGCACACCTCCTTGCCACTGTTTCTACTGACCAGTAAATGCAAAGAAAATTTGGGGGGTCAGTTCTTGTCAATAATATTGCATGTAAATGCATTATTTTCAGCATATGATTTCATGTAGGCATGATTCAAAAAATTCAATGTTTTCAAACTTAAAACAGTTTTCAAATGAATTGGACAATGGCAGTTTTTGATTATACATCCATATTAATAAATTCACATTTCCAAAGCAACTTCTCTAGATTTAAAGGCTCTTTCCCTGTTCATCCATGTGTTTTCTAGACAGTAAAGCTTTACTATAACTAATCTCTTCAGAACTTTTCCTTGCTGGATTTAGGAATCAGCTTCATACATTTTTAAAGGTTGGGTGGAGTATTTATGAATGAAGAGGAAACATCAGAGCAGATGGATCAGTTCAACTTTCTTCTGTATTACAATACTTCCGACAATAAGTGTACATCTGCTCTCTCCTTTATATTCCACAACTAATTTGAGCGTCTGAACCCATCAAAACAAAAACAATCACAAGGTAAACATTTCATAATCCAGATTATGCAATGGTCCCTTCTGAACATTCATGTCTTGACATTTTAAAAAAGTCACTGTAGTTTTTAAGTACTGTTTTCCACTTTATTCCGTTCATCAGTCAAGCAGCTTTGAGAGACAGATATAAAGTGCCAGTAGACCCTCACCTCTGCACATTAACGTTGTTGGGAACCTTGCAGAAGAGCAAACAGTGGGGTTTGCTGGTAACTGACTTGTAGCTGATCTCAGACTTTCACCTTTCAGAGCACCCGTGGAAGTTCTAGATATTCTGCAGCCTGAATGACTGAGCTAGTAGCAAAGTGGCAGCAAGCAGTTAGCACGATTCAGCCCACAGAATCCATGTATGTGGTACTAACTTTAATCTCATAAAATCATAAAACATAGGAACAGAATTAGACTATTTGACCCATCGAGTCTACTCTGCTATTCCATCATGGCTGATTAATTATCCCTCTCAGCTCCATTCTCCTGTAACCGTTGGTGCCTACACTAATTAGGAAGCTACTGAACTCCACTTTAAATATACCAATACCTATCATTTAGAGGAATAGAGTATAGGGGCAAGGATGTGATGTTGAGGCTCTATAAGGCGCTGGTGAGACCTCACTTGGAGTACTGTGGGCAGTTTTGGTCTCCTTATTTAAGAAAGGATGTGCTGACGTTGGAGAGGGTACAGAGAAGATTCACTAGAATGATTCCGGGAATGAGAGGGTTAACATATGAGGAACGTTTGTCCGCCCTTGGAGTTGAGAAGAATGAGGGGAGACCTCATAGAAACATTTCGAATGTTAAAAGGCATGGACAGAGTGGATGTGGCAAAGTTGTTTCTCATGATGGGGGAGTCTAGTACGAGAGGGCATGACTTAAGGATTGAAGGGTGCCCTTTCAGAACAGAAATACAAAGAAATTTTTTTAGTCAGAGGGTGGTGAATCTATGGAATTTGTTGCCACGGGCGGCAGTGGAGGCCAAGTCATTGGGTGTATTTAAGGCA
This sequence comes from Mobula birostris, assembly GCF_030028105.1. NCBI lineage: Eukaryota > Metazoa > Chordata > Chondrichthyes > Myliobatiformes > Myliobatidae > Mobula > Mobula birostris. The sequence goes on along the minus strand of NC_092370.1, from coordinate 19,383,762 downwards.
GAGATTGATAGGTATCTGAGTAGCCAGGGCATCAAAGGTTATGGTGAGAAGGCAGGGAAGTGGGACTAAATAGGAGAAAATGGATCAGCTCATGATAAAATGGCGGAGCAGACTCAATGGGCCGAATGGCCAACTTCTGCTCCTTTGTCTTATGGTCTTATGATTTGGCCTCCATACCCAAGTCATTGAATTGCACAGATACGCCACCTCTAGCTGAAGAAATTCCTCCGAAAGAGATTTTCTTGTACTGTGAGGCTGTGAACTTTGGTCATAGACTCGTTAAGTAAAGGAAACATCCTCTCCATGTCAACTCTCTCTCGGCCTTTCAGTATTTAATAGGTTTCAATGAGATCCTCTCTCATTCTTCTAAAATCCAACAAGTACAGGTGCAGAGCCATCAAACGCTCCTCGTGCATTCATTTCTGAGAATTAATCTCTGTGTTTCAGGGAATAATGGATCCTTGGCAAGCAATAGTTGGAAATAGTTGTCTAATTGCTCTGTTCAGTGCAAAATAATAATTATGTTTACACTGAGGGCAAGAGAAGTGCAATGCTACACATACTATAACATACAGCTTTGCTCTGGATATGATCATGGGAGATATTTAGGAGTACACAGATAAACTGTGCATCACAGCATTTGGATATGTAATAGTACTTTAAATGATTGATGCTTCAGAGAAGTAAGGAGACTCAGAGCATTATTTATCTGAGACTTTCAAACAGTTCCATTAGTAAGCAATCCCCCTATAGGTATTTTTGGAAAACATGCAGAGGAATCCACGTCCCATGTAACTGAATGAATTTACCTAGAGGGGACAGCCTTGCACAGAGAATTCAAATTGGCAGTGAAAGCTGCGCCACTCCATACAGTCACAGCTCCCAAATGCTTTACAACTCCAATCAGGATTGAAGTGAATCTTACTCTATTCATTTTTAGCTTTGAATAAAAAGACAGATGTTGACAATTATCAGGTATTTTGACTTGACAATAGACAATAGGTGCAGGAGTAGGCTATTCGGCCCTTCGAGCCAGCACCGCCACTCACTGTGATCGTGGCTGATCATCCACAATCAGTATCCAGTTCCTGCCTTATCCCCATAACCTTTGATTCCGCTATCTTTAAGAGCTCTATCCATCTCTTTCTTGAAAGCATCCAGAGACTTGGCCTCCACAGCCTTCTGGGGCAGAGCATTCCATATATCAACCACTCTCTAAGTGAAAGAGTTTTTCCTCAACTCTGTTCTAAATGGCCTACCCTTCATTCTTAAACTGTGGCCTCTGGTTCTGGACTCACCCATCAGCGGGAACATGCTTCCTGCCTGCAGCGTGTCCAATCCCTTAATAATCTTTTATGTTTCAATAAGATCCCCTCTCAGCCTTCTAAATTTCAGAGTATACAAGCCCAGTCGCTCCAATCTTTCAACATGACAGTCCCACCATCCCAGGAATTAACCTTGTGAACCTACGCTGCACTCCCTCAATAGCAAGAATGTCCTTCCTCAAATTTGGAGACCAAAACTGCACACAGTACTCCAGCTGTGGTCTCACCAGGGCCCTGCAACTGTAGAAGGACATCTTCGTTCTTATACTCAATTGCCCTTGTTATGAAGGCCAACATGCCATTAGCTTCCTTCACTGCCTGCTGTACTTGCATGCTTGCTTTCAGTGACTGATGTACAAGAACACTTAGATCTCGTTGTACTTCCCCTTTTCCTAACTTGACTCCATTTAGATAATAATCTGCCTTCCTGTTCTTACCACCAAAGTGGATAACCTCACATTTATCCACATTAAACTGCATCTGCCCACTCACCCAGCCTGTCCAAGTCACCCTGCATTCTCATAACATCCTCCTCACATTTCACACTGCCACCCAGCTTTGTGTCATCGGCAAATTTGCTAATGTTACTTTTAATTCCCTCATCTAAATCATTAATATATATTGTAAACAGCTGCGGTCCCAGCACTGAACCCTGCGGTACCCCACTGGTCACTGCCTGCCATTCCGAAAGGGACCTGTTAATCACTACTCTTTGTTTTCTGTCAGCCAGCCAATTTTCAATCCATGTCAGTACTCTGCACTCAATACCATGTGCCCTAATTTTGCCCACTAATCTCCTATGTGGGACTTTATCAAAGGCTTTCTGAAAGTCCAGGTACACTACATCCACTGGCTCTCCCTTGTCCATTTTCATAGTTACATCCTCAAAAAATTCCAGAAGATTAGACAAGCACGATTTCCCCTTCGTAAATTCATGCTGACTCGGACCGATCCTGTTACTGCTATCCAGATGTGTCATAATTTCATCTTTTATAATTGACTCCAGCATCTTTCCCACCACCGACGTCAGGCTAAACAGTCTATAAATCCCTGTTTTCTCTCTTCCTCCTTTCTTGAAGAGAGGGACAACATTAGCCACCCTCCAATCCACAGGAACTGATCCTGAATCTATAGAACATTGGAAAATGATTACTAATGCGTCCACGATTTCTAAAGCCACCTCCTTAAGTACCCTGGGATGCAGACCATCAGGTCCCGGGGACTTATCAGCCTTCAGACCCAACAGTCTATCCAACACCATTTCCTGCCTAATATAAATTTCCTTCAGTTCATCCATTACCCTAGGTCCTTTGGTCACTATTATATCTGGCAGATTGTTTGTGTCTTCCCTAGTGAAGACAGATCCAAAGTACCTGTTCAACTCGTCTACCACTTCCATGTTCCCCATAATAAATTCAACCGTTTCTGTCTTCAAGGGCCCAATTTTGGTCTTAACTATTTTTTTCCTTTTCACATACTTAAAGAAGCTTTTACTATTCTCCTTTATATTCTTGGCTAGTTTACCTTCCTACCTCATTTTTTCTCCACGTATTGCCTTTTTAGTTACCTTCCATTGCTCTTTAAAAGAATCCCAATCCTCCAGCTTCCCACTCATCTTTGCTATGTTATACTTCTTCTCTTTTATTTTTATACTGTCCATTACTTCCCTTGTCAGCCACAGCCTCCCCTTACTCCCCTTAGGATCTTTCTTCCTCTTTGGAACGAACTGATCCTGCACCTTCCGCATTATTCCCAGAAACACTTGCCATTGCTGTTCCACTGTCATCCCTGCTGGGGTATTGTTCCATTGAACTTTGGCCAGCTCCTCCCTCATAGCACCATAGTTCCCTTTGTTCAACTGTAATACTGACACTTCCGAGTTTCCCTTCTCCCTCTCAAATTATAGATTAAAACTTATCATATTATGGTCACTACCTCCTAATGGCTCCTTTACGTCAAGGTCCCTGATCAAATCCGGTTCATTGCACAACACTAAATCTAGAATTGCGTTCTCTCTGGTAGGCTCCAGTACAAGCTGTTCTAAGAATCCATCTCGGATTACTGACGCCCAGAATAAAACTTGTAATTTTCCTAATAATTACTGTGGTTCCACAATATCAGATTGATGCATTGAAGTTAAGCTAAACTGGCAAGAAGAATCTAAACTAAGTTTTGAACTTTGAACAACAACCTATTACAAGTTAACCTACAGAATGCGCTCAAAGCCATGTTATCGAATAAAGCCTGACATTAAAGCTATATGACAGATACTAGAAAAATAGTTTCAAAGTTCAAAGTAATCTTATTATCAAAGTTTGTGTATGTCATCCTGAGATTTATTTTCTTTCAGACATTCACAGCAGAACAAAACAACGCGCTGATTTGTGATGATAAAGTCTGCCGCTTTGATTTTTGTTTCAAAAGTTCTCCAACCCAAGTTGAAGTTAAAGGCATCCGTTAGTCTTGCGAGACCATGGATCTGCGCCTGGAAAGTCTTCACTCTCCAGGGCGCAGGCCTGGGCAAGGTTGTATGGAAGACCAGCAGTTGCCCATGCTGCAAGTCTCCTCTCTCCATGACACCAATGTTGTCCAAGGGAAGGGCATTAGGACCCGTACAGCTTGGCACCAGTGTCGTCGCAGAGCAATATGTGATTAAGTGCCTTGCTCAAGGACACAACACGTTGCCTTGGCTGGGGCTCAAACTCATGACCTTCAGGTCGCTAGTCCAATGCCTTAACCACTTGGCCACGTGCCCACACTCCAACCCAAGAATAGGCAACAAACTCTCCTCCACCAACGAGGGAGGGAGGGAGGGAGAGAGGGAGGGAGGGAGAGAGGGAGGGAGGGAGAGAGGGAGAGAGGGAGAGAGGGAGAGAGGGAGAGAGGGAGAGAGGGAGAGAGGGAGAGAGGGAGAGAGGGAGAGAGGGAGAGAGGGAGAGAGGGAGAGAGGGAGAGAGGGAGAGAGGGAGAGAGGGAGAGAGGGAGGGAGGGAGGGAGGGAGGGAGGGAGGGAGGGAGGGAGGGAGGGAGGGAGGGAGAGAGGGAGAGAGGGAGAGAGGGAGAGAGGGAGAGAGGGAGAGAGGGAGAGAGAGATTTGGTGAGTACAGGGCCTCCAAAAGCTGATGTTTCGTTTTCTCCTGTGATGCGTGAGTCAGTGGCACTGGCATAGAATCAGCCCATGTACAGGGGAGCAAAATCTCGGAACCCTGAAGCTGAGAAATACAAAAGGGTCAATGAAAAATACACACAGACAAAGACAAGCAACTAAAATAGTTATTTCATTTTTGCCTTTGTAATACACAGTACTGTGCAAAAGTATTAGGCACATATATATAGTTAGGGTGCCTCAGACTTTTGCTCAGTACTGTAGTAATTTTACATATTGCACTGTACTGCTGCCGCAAAACGAAACACATTTCATGACATAGATGAGTGATGGTAAACCTGATTCTGATATTGGTCTCTATTGGGGTACTGTGAGTGGGAAGGGGCCAGGGATAGGGGAATCATGTTTGGGAAAAAGGGAAAGGAGAGGGGAGGGAATGGGAAGCACCAGAGAGACATTCTGTAACGATCAATAAACCAATTGCTAGGAATCAAACGATCTTGCCTGGTGTCTCAGGGCTGGGTGTGTCTGCACCCACACCACCAGCTCCCACCCTGGCACTCCTTCTCTGCCACCTGTCCCACACCCTCTCGCAGCACACCACAATCCCATTTCCAATACTCATTGCTCCTGCTAGATTTATAAATTCGCTCTCAACTCCACTTTGACCAATACAGTACAATGCAAAAGTCTTAGGCACCCTAGCTATATATATATCTAAGACTTTAGCACAGTATTGTAAATAAATAATTAATACTGTGTACACGAGTTGTAGTGTTCCTGGAAGTTAGTGCATAGATTGTGTTCAAAGATTAGTCCTGTATTGAGGTGAGTGAGCTTATCCATGATGGTCCAGGAGACTGATGGTTGCAGGGTAATAACTGTGAGCTACAATGATGCTCAACAATGACCCCTTCGAGCTCTTCTGTGGAAACAGCTTAATTTCTCCCTTTGATGTCTCTCTTCTCCTTTTTCATATCAGATGGGGTTCCGTTGAAGATCCTGACCTGAAGTTACACTTAATGCAGTGGTGGGACCAGTTCCCGAGGGCTTACGACCGCTTGCTTTTCAAAATCACAAGGATGCAGCCGAGAAGATGAGCTCGACTTCGGGCTTCCGAGCTTTTGTGGCCCTGTACATGGACTGATTCTATGCTGGGGCCACTGACTCACGCATCACAGGAGAAAACGAAACATCAGGAGCAGCGGATCAGCTTTCAGAGGCTCTGTACTCACCAAATCTCTCTCCCTCTCTCTCTCTCGTTGGTGGAGGAGAGTTTGTTGCCGATTCTCCGGTTGGGGAACTTTCGGAACAAAAAAAACAAAGCGGCAGACTTTATCATCACAAATCAGCGTGTCGTTTTGTTATGCCTGCCCTCTCGCTGTGAAAGGGGACACTTCTTTTTCCTTTTATTAGGTTGCGGGAGAGCCTGCAGCATGTCGAATTGTTGGGTGAACAATTTGTTTTTGTTGTGCTGCAGGCCATGGTCTTTATTGGGGGTGTTGCTATGGCATGCTTGGTGGGTGGAGGCTGCTGCTGCTTTTTGCTGAAGTGCGTAGGGTGGAGGAGGATCATCGCTTTGCTGCTGTTTGCGCATGGGAGGGGGAGTAAGGGGGCTTTGGGGCAATCGAACATTTTTACTGTCATTCATTCTTTGGGGCACTCTTCTGTTTTCATGGATGTCTACGAAGAACAAGAATTTCAAGATGTATATTGCATTTATTTCTCTGACATTAAATGGAACTATTGAAAACTATTGTTCGTGAACCTGGTGGTGTGGGACCTGAGGCTCATAGATGTTGATTTTAAGCATCCTGAAAGCGGACTGAGAAATAGAGGTGTCACTGTGGGCGCTAGCAACAACTGAACCCAAGTGCGGAGGAATGACAGTCTCCCATGCAGAGACAGAAACAAAAATTTATGCATAGGAATTCCAACAGAACATCGATGGCTTGACTGAGTGGCACTGTGATTGTCAGAACGAGGACCCCAGGATAAGCCTAATCGTGAGTCCACTTCAAATAATCAAAGCATGCGGAAAACCTGTGCCAGTCAAAATAAAGTTGACAAGATTAAACAGAGAGCTCAAGGGGCTATTGACTGCAGCTAAGACAACTATTAGAAAAGCAGCTGATCCAGAAACCTCGGAGCCCAAAGCCAGCGGCTCTCCTCACAGGGCCTCAGGGCGGTGAGATATACAAGGGAGGAATTCCAAAGTCCTAAGGCATTGGCAGCCTCTCAAAGTCCAACCCTATGTCCTTGTCCTAAGAGGTGGAAACAGGTAGGGCCAGCCAACAGGGCTCTTGTGAAGCTGTATAGGCCAATCCCTGTGCAGTAGATACAATGGATTACAGAAACATTGATGAACTCCAACTATACCATCAAGTTTGGATAATGGAGACAGGAGATCACCAATGGCCTATGCTCCACTGGGAGCACCCAAAAAGAAGGCATTGGCACGTAAAGGAAGATTATAAATGCCGACAATAAACTTGTGCCAAAGGTGAAAAAGGACAGTCAGAGAATTATAGAGCTGGAGGAGGTTTGAGAGATAAGATGAGGTCACAGACGCATTGGAAACAAACGATGGGTATCTTAAGATTAAGACATTCTAAATCAAATAACAAGGCAATACTTTTCTCTTTGAGATTGAGATTCAAACCTAGATCATAAAATATTGAGGAAGTGGTTTACTACTACTCTGTATGAGGATGTAGCTCGAGTGTAGCAAAAATGGCAGGCAATTGCTTCCCTGACATTTCGCTATCAAGTCACCTCTCATCCTCCTTTTGTCCAGAGAGAAAAAGCCCTAGCTCACTCAACCATAAGACTGTAAGGTACAGAAGCAGAATTAGGCCATTTGGCCCATCGAGTCGGCTCAGACATTTCATCATGGCTGATGCATTTTCTCTCTCAGCCCCAATCTCGGGCTTTCTTTCCATGTCCCTTCATGCCTGACTAATCAAGAATCTATCAATCCCTGCCTTAAATATACCCAATGATTTGGCCTTTGCATTCGCCTGTGGCAAAGGATTCCATAGATTCACCACTCACTGGCTAAAGAAATTCCTCCTTATCTCCATTCTAAAGAGACGCCTCTGTATTCTGAGGCTGTGTTCTTCGGTCTTAGAATTTACTACCAGAGGAAACATCCTCTCCACATCCATTCTAGCAGGGCTTTTCACATAAGAAGGGCAGCACCATGGTAAATCTACTCAGCATCTCTCTAATGAGACAACCAGAACTGAACACAATATTCCTAGTGTGATCTAACCAGAGTTTTATAGAGCTGCAATACTACCTTGCAGCTTCTTTCTGGATTGGAAAGTCTGAGGCTTTTCATTTGCATGAGGAGAACGCTTTGATGAATTGTTGCCTCAGGCCTGTGCAAGGAGTACATTGCAGGCATTGATTTTGGATAAGACAACAATGCTCAGGGTGATTGTAAACCTGATGTGCATTGTAAATGATAGTTCTAAGCAAGGTCAGAAATGCAGTGCCTTGTTGCAGGTGATCCCAGAATGCAATGACGGACAGATTGATTTTCCTATTTCCTATTTCCCCTATGTCAAGTGGAAGGAACAAGACTGCTTGTTGATGGAGATAATCACTGCCAGGCACTTGTGTAATGTATTGGTAACCTGCAACTTATCTTTCAAATTCAAATGATGCACAGACACAAAGGTCTTCATCAAGGTTTCTCTTGCCCTTTTCTAGTGGATCAGGGTCTTCTGAATAATCAGACAGATTGTGTGCTTCCTAACACCATGTCTCACCTCCCTTTAATGAAAGCCTAATTCATCTACATATTCTTGCCTCACTATGGCATATATGGGGTGTGCTTCAACACAGCAAAGTTGTGAAGAATACAGCACGCAATGATACAGAAATTTAAAAAAAAATCCATCTTCTGCTTTCCCAAGAAAACTAGTTGAAGACAAATTCAATTATTTCTGAGCTACAAACAAGTTTTAGGTTATCTTTCTTTAATCAAATCAGCTGCTGAAAAAAGAAAAATAAACTTTCCATACATTCCTCAGCTTCTCACCATTCTAATTAACATTTGTTGAATCTGATCTTCGTTTCCAATTATTTCATATATAAACCTGCAATTGTTCAGTGAGGCATAATGGTATTTTTCATCAAATATGTTTTCATAAATTCATGTTATAATGTCTCTTATTTTTATACCGGGGGAAAAAGAAGATGCATAACAGAAGAATAAAAGGAAAAGATAACTTTTATCATTATTTACTTCCCAGAAGTCTGCATCCAATACAAAGTCTCCTCCTCACTTTTCTCTAGCATCTCCCTTATACTTTGTCCTATTTCAGAAGCTTCCATTCTTCAAGTTGTTTTCCTGTTGTGTACAGCTGCAATAATGTCCTTGGCCATGAAGGAACAACTGTCTGCTAATCAGTATTGAATATGAGTGAAACCATATTCTTAACCCCCTATCAGGAAAAGCTATGTTATGTGCACCTGTATAATATTCAAAGGTTGATACAATCATCCATTGCACATAGCAATGTAAATTTTATCTAAGAACAAACTCCTAGAAATCCAAATTGTTAACATGAAAACATATGCATATTTTTCAGTACAACATGAATCTTTGTCCTGGACTTATATAATTTTCCATTATTACTCAAACCAACCTAGAATTTTAATCAGTTTGCAACTGAGATATGTAATGTAACCCATTCATTTGAACCAAGTAAGTCACCAACCTTGACTGAGAAGTGAAGGGAAGTTGCTTCAAATCATGCTTTTAACTAATTTATATCAATTATATATTATTAATAATAATTATTATTAGTTTATATTATATTATATTAAAGTTAGCATTCAGTTTCTAAAAATTTTCGTTATCAGAACATTTATGACAAGGTCTTTCTTGGCACCCGACTCCTTTTAAAGATCTGTTTTGTTTGTCGCACCTACGTTGAAAAACATCAAAACATACAACAAAGTGCGTCATTTGCGTCAACAACCGACAGAGTTCAAGGATGTGCAGGATGCAGCCGCAAGTGTCCCAGTGCTTACGGTGCCAACGTAGCGTGCCCACGACTCACTAATCCTATCCCAGATGTCTTTGGAATGCAAAGAGAAATTGGAGCACTTGGAGGAATCCCACTCAGTCACAGGGATACACTCGGTCACAATGATGAAATCTCTTTACAGACAATGGTAGGAATTGAATCCTGAACACCGGCCATGTGAAGTGTTATGCTAACCACCACAAAATTGTGCCGTCCCATACCACTCCTGTTATCATACCCTTTAGGACCATTTGCATGCCAGTTTGGAAACTGAGGGTTTTGTTCTGCCATATGTTATGTTTATATTTTTATGAAACTAATAAAAAGATTGAAAAAGTTTGGAAACTGAGGGATTAAATTATTTGAAAAATATTTCCAAATGCACATTCTCTAGATTTAAAGGCTATTCATCCTTGTTCAGCCTTGTGATTTCTAGAGAATAAAGCTTTACTATAACAGATCTCTTCAGAGTTTATCCTTGCTGCCTTGCTGGCTTTAGGAATCAGCTTTATACATTTTCAAAGGTTGTGCGGACTAATCAAATGAGAGGAAACATAAAGCAGAGAATATTGAAATACTAACAAACTCCTTAAATCAGTGATGAGAATTGAGCCCTAATCTCACAGCTGGCACTGTCGAATGTTGCGTTAACTGCTAAACGACCATACCATATATACGTAAAGCTATTTACATTTTCTATCTTAAAAGTTACGTTCTTAATGGACAGCTATGAATCTGTGCCTAGCATCATACCTGCCAAAATTACTGATTACAAATCAAATTCAAGTTTAATTATCATTCAACTATACATGAATACAGCTGAATGAAACAGTGCTGTTCTGGGGCTAAGGTGCGAAACATACACAGCACATTCACAATACAGAGCAAAAAAAATCTGACTTGATATTGATCACAAAATTCGGGAATGACACTCCAGTGAGGGATTTAATAATATGGATGTAGACTCTAAAATGTAATGTTCTGTAATCTATAAACATTTAGAACAATAATAATGCATTGAAAATGAAAAGAAATGTTTCCCCATGCTAATACATTTGCTTCACAAGTGATATACTTTTTAAATGCTTGGTCATTACTCACCAACACAGGTGGGCAGAGAATCATTCCACTGAGCCAGGGCATTTGGTACAGATGCACACTTAATCCCTGGTGAACCTTGGAGAACGTATCCAGGGTTGCATTCAAAGAGAATCACGGAGCCAACAGCAAAATTATTCCCAACCCGTTTTCCAAACCTTGGCTCAGGTACAGAACTGCACTGGGTTGCACTGGTCCGTGGTACAGCTAAATTGGATCCAAGACAGCATTTAGTATTTGTCTTTTTTGAAAAAAAAAGGACTTTTTCCAAAGTGAAGATAGGATAAGTTTTAAACTAAGCAAAACATTATTAACAGTTCTATGGAGAAATTGTGATAAATGCAATTACAGAAGTATGCAGAATTAAGGAAAATTTACATCAGTATGAAATTAAAGTTAATAATTATGATTTCATTATATGCAAGAGGGGCAGACAAATTTCCTCAAACTGTAAGAAGTTTTTTTTTAATGCAAGACTGCAGAATCCTGTGTTAGTGTTGGCATGTGAGTTTTTTCTTAATATGAATAAACTAATTCAATGATCATAGGATAAGAATTAACATAGTTCTGGAGTACAAACCCAAAATGCTGGAGGAAGTCAGCGGATCAGGCAACGATCCTGTGAGAGTCATTTACAGTTTCTGTTGCTCCCTGTGCGGCCTCCTCCACATTGGTGAAGCCTAACCTAAATTGGGGGCCACTTCGTCAAGCACCTTCACTCCCTCTGCCACATAAGGCAGGCATTCCCTGTGGCCACCTATTTTAATTCGGCTTCCCATTCTCCTTCCAACATTTTGATCTGTGGTCTCCTCTCCCGCCACAATGAGGCCATTCTCAGGTTGGAGGAGCAACACCTCATATTCCGTCTAAGTAGCCTCCAACCTGATAGTGTAAATATCAATCCTCTATCTTCTGGTAATTTCTCCCTGTCCTTTCTTCTCTCTTTTTCCATTCCCTATTCTGGCTCCCCACTTACCCCTTCTCTTCTCTTCACCTCCCCACCACCTCATTCTGGTGCCCCTTCTCCTTTCCTTTCTCCCATGGTCCACCTTCACCTCCTATCCGATTCCTTCTTCTTCAGCCATTTACTCCTTCCTCCTATCTCCTCCCAGTTTCTTACATTATCTCCCTTCCCCTCCCACCTAAGTTCCCACTCTACTGCTCTCACCTATCACTTGTCAGCCCTCTTCCCCCCCCCCCCCACCCACCTGCCTATTCTGGTAGTTTCCCCCTTCCTTTAAAGTCTGGATGAAAGGTCTAGGCTCAAAAAACATCAAGCGCATATTCCTTTCCATAGATGCTGCCTGACCTGCTGAGTTCCTCCGGCATTTTGTGGTTTTTACTCTGGATTTCCAGCATCTGCAGAATCTCTTGTGTTTATCATCAACTCTACCTGCGTGCAATGTGAATAGGGGTGGGGGGGTGATTTGTTTGCTAACTCATTGCTGAACATCAGCAATCTAGTGTAAGTGGTTACGAGAACAGATAGAAAACTGAAAGAAAAGATGAGCATCACGTTTTTCCTCTTTTTTTGTACTCCTCACTTGATAGCACCCAAATAGGAAGGATAATTGGCAACGGCTTCTATTTTTGATGCTTGTTTAAAAACCCTACAATAAGTCTTTAGAGAAAGATGCAACCATATTTCAAGGAGCAAAATTAAAATGAGGTTAAAAGTTCCTTGCCAGTTAATCACCAGATTAGCTAACAATGGAAGCATTTTCATAGAATTCTTGTTAACATGAATTCTTCAGTATTTGTTCCAATAATCATGAGCAGTTACTGGCTGGAGAGCAAGAGTACTTACAGAGTCTCGCTAACTATCCTTTCTATTACATTAGACCTTTAAACAACTGCCTGCAGTCAACAAGGCTTCAATTAACTGAGCACTGTTAACCTCAGAGGCACTTAAAGCAGCAGACTAATAAACCGCTGAAAAGTCCTGATGCATATTCATTCATGTACTAGTTCTCTCTTGTAAAATGATGAAAATCTCCTGGTTTGGACATTGAAATTAAAATTATACAAACAAAGAATGTTTAAATGAGCTAGATTTTAAATTAAACTTTGTTCCCAGTGCATTCTACACCATTTTCAACATAAATTGATAAGCACAACTCAGAGCCAGTGATGTTAGTGAAGCAAACTATGAATTGCATAACCAGTTTCATTTGAATGCTAACATATGAACACAAGGCAATGTCAGGAGCAGAACTTTCGAGTTCTTATGAAGGTTCCTAACCCAAAACATCGACTGTCCACTTCCCTCCATTGATGCTACATGACCTGCTGAGTTCCTCGAGGGTTTTGTGTGCGTTGATGCAGTTTCCATCATTTGCACTCTCCCTCTGTCACCTTCAATATTTAACAATTTTCTTCACTTCAACAACAATCCTGACTAATGTAGGGTTAGATGTTGAAATGAAGAAGATGTCTCCCTTTCTCAATTAACTATTCTACAGTTTTGGAATGTGTTATGCAAGGGCCATAATTGGACACCTTAGTTTAATAAAAACAGGAATATCACAGTCGCATTGGCATATCAGACATAGAGTCATAGAAAAGTACAGCACAGAAATAGGCCCTTCAACCCTTCTAGTCCATGCTGACCAATTTAAACTGCCAGCTCCCATCCACCTGCACTGTGACTATAGCCCTCCATCCCTCTACCATCCATGTGCCTATCCAAACTTCTCTTAAATGTTAAAAGTGAGCTTGCATGCACCACTTGCATTGGCAGTTCATTCCACACCCTCATGACCCTCTGAGTGAAAAAGTTTCCTGTCATGTTCCCCTTAAACTTTTCACCTTTCACCCTTAACCCATGACCTCTAGTTATAGTCCCACCCAACCTCAGTGGAAAAAGCCTGCTTGCATTTACCAAAGTAAGATTACATAATATGTAGAGAAAGGAAGCCTATTTGGTCTACCTTAATCATCTATCAGAAAGGCAGTTCTCACAGTACAATACCTAACACATTCTTGAGTGTTTTTAATATTCTTCCCCGTATTATTCTTTTGAAGCCTTTCCCAAATAAGATTTACTTTCCTAACGTCAAGTCAGTATTTGCAAAGTAATTTGATTTATCGTCAACCATTGTAATAATATTCATGTTTATCTGACAACGATCTTGGAGTTCAATAGTGATATGTTTCTTACGCTTCGATTGTCAACCTACCTTGATAAACAAAATGAAATCCTTTGGCTGTTACTGGACCAACTGAGCTGAACTTGATTGTGATCTGGTTACCTGAACTTAAAGGAAGGGACTCTCCTAAATTAAAGATATGCAGAGCAATAGTTAGTCAACGGAATACCTGATGTCACAAACATTAACAGAAAGTTGTTAAAAGTAGTTGATACATTCCTCTCTGTCAAATTTGGTACTATGAATGGAAACTAGAGTGAATGAGAAAAAGCAGTGGTGGAAAAGGTGAAACCATAATTGTTTCTAGTTTTCAAGGTTCAAAGTTCAATTATTATCAAAGTATGTATACAGAATCCAACTCCGAGATTTGTCCTCCCGCAGGCGGACACGAAACAAAGAAACACCATGGACAGACTGCTTTTATTCAATTTTGCTGGAGCATTGCTTTGCTGTCTGAACAACTAAAGCATACAGCATACTCAAAGTATTTAAAAACACCAATTCATTCACATGAGAGTGCTGACGAAAAGATTAGTGCCTGAGGTTGATTTTCACACCATGCTTCATGAACCTAACACAGAAGCACTGCTTTGTCACGTTCCATTGAACGTCACATACTTGAAACACTTTTATGTGCTTCAAATGTTTGTAACATTGTTGTTTTAGCAAAAGGGCCCCACAAAATGTAGATCGATGGGTGATTTTCATTTTTGTTGGACTGATTAGTGCTTGCACTAATCCCTATCTTGTGGTCATCACCTGCACCAGCCCAGTCACCACAAACTAAGATCTTTCCATTCATCACAGATTTGATCGGATGCATTTAGAATGTATTAAATGTAAATCAAATGAAAAAAAAGATATCAGCAGCAGCACAGTGACAGAGCTCATAATGCCGCTGCTTCACAGTTCTGATGGCTCACAATCCCGACCTCCAATGCTGTCTGTGTTGAGTTTGCATGTTCTCACCATGAGTACATGGATTTTCTTCCACTGTGACCATGCAGGTTAACTGGCCACTGTAAATTCCCTGTCATTTGTAATAAATAGTCCAATGTTCATGTTGTAATTGTGACTCTCACCAGAGAGTCACAGCTGGTAGGTATAAAGTAGGCTTTTATTCAAACAAAATGAGATACTTTCTGAAGGAAGAGGCCTGCTCGACCCAATATTACATAGCATTTTATATGCTAAATATCAAAGGACAATTCTATATCTACAATGCTTCATTTGAATTTTCACACCTCCTTCTTTGCACCCACAATCCAGAAAATCAAAATGAATGTTAATCAGCATTGTCTGTTTTTTCAATTACCTACTATCCGCAGCTCTAGGAACCAATTGTCCAGGGCTGCATTTAAACTTAATCTACAATCTATGTTCAGTTCTAAAGATTTTGCAATATAACATAATTCCAGAATACTCCCTGACAGATGGGAATGTGTGGAGAATGAAATTGTATGCATTGGATTAGTGCAGATGGGAGATTTGTGGTCAGAGCATATACTTGGTAGGCCTGTTTCAACATAGTTTGACTCTGTGATTATGAATTAAAATTAAGTTATAAACGCACTCAACTGATGTAAGGTATGAAAACCATTGATATTAATTAAAATTAAGCAAAATGAAAACACTAATTTATGATTCCGTCTCCCCTTCCCCTACCACCACTCTGCAACCCCATCTCCCTCACATTCCATCATCTACTCCTGGGCCCTCGGAGGCTCCTTCTCTCTCTCACCCCAACCCTCCCCTCTCCACTGACACTACCAGCCTCCCTCCTCCTCCCCCCTCTGATCCCAGCTCTCATCCGTGCCTGGTCTTTACCATCCCTTCTGACCTTCAACTCTCAGAGGCAGAGCACTCTGTCCTCAGTAAGGGCCTCACTTTTGCCCACCTTTGCACACACCTCAGTGAGTTCCGTGTTCACCATGACGCTGAACGCTTCTTCCGCCGGCTCCGTCTTCGAGTCTACTTCTTTGGCAAGGACTCTCCCACCCCCACCGATGACCCCTTCTCCCGTCTTCAACCCTTGTCCTCTTCATGGACACCCCGCTCTGGTCTTCTGCCTGCTCTGTATCACTTTATTGCTAACAGCCGACAGGACATCAACTGTCTCGACTTCACCACTCCTTGTTCCAATTCCAACCTCACTCCTTCCGAACACTCTGCTCTCCACTCCCTCCGCACTAATCCTAACCTTAATATAAAACCTGCCGATAAGAGGGGTGCTGTTGTACTCTGGCGTACTGACCTCTACCGTTCCGAGGCACAGCGACAACTCGCGGATACCTCCTCTTATATACACCTCGATCATGACCTCACTAAGGAGCACCAGGCCATTGTCTTCCACACCATCACCAACTTTATCCGCTCAGGGGATCTCCCATCCACTGCTACCAACCTTATAGTTCCCACACCCCCCACTTCCTGTTTCTACCTCCTACCCAAGATCCACAAACCTGCCTGTCCAGGTAGACCCATTGTCTCAGCTTGCTCCTGCCCTACCGAACTCATTTCTGCATACCTCAACACTGTTTTAACCCCTCTTGTTCAATCTCTTCCCACCTATGTTCGTGACACTTCTCACACTCTGAATTTTTTTGATGATTTTAAGTTCCCTGGCTCCCACTGCTTTATTTTCACCATGGATGTCCAGTCCCTATATACCTCCATCCCCCACCA
This sequence comes from Mobula birostris, assembly GCF_030028105.1. Classification (NCBI taxonomy): domain Eukaryota; kingdom Metazoa; phylum Chordata; class Chondrichthyes; order Myliobatiformes; family Myliobatidae; genus Mobula; species Mobula birostris. The sequence goes on along the minus strand of NC_092370.1, from coordinate 19,367,358 downwards.
GGAAGGTCTCAAAGCTCTCCACTTCTTTTTGGATTCCAGACCTAACCAGCTCCCCCCTACCACCACTCTGCTCCGTCTAGCGGAATTAGTCCTTACTGTTAATAATTTCTCCTTTGGCTCCTGCCACTTCCTCCAAACTAAAGGTGTAGCTATGGGCACCCCTATGGGTTCCAGCTATGCCTGCCTTTTTGGTGGCTCTGTGAAACAATCTATGTTCCATGCCTATTCTGGTATCTGTCCCCAACTTTTCCTTCGCTACATCGACGACTGCATTGGCGCTGCTTCCTGCACGCATGCTGAGCTTGTTGACTTCATTAACTTTGCCTCCAACTTTCACCCTGCCTTCAAGTTTACCTGTTCCATTTCCGACACCTCCCTCCCCTTTCTTGATCTTTCTGTCTCTGTCTCTGGAGATAGCTTATCCACTGATGTCTACTATCAGCCTACAGACTCTCACAGCTACCTGGACTATTCCTCTTCTCACCCTGTCTCTTGCAAAAATGCCACCCACTTCGCTCAATTCCTCCGTTTCGGCTGCATCTGCTGTCAGGATGAGGCTTTTCATTCCAGGATGAAGGAGATGTCCTCCTTTGTTAAAGAAAGGGGCTTCCCCTCCTCCACCATCAACTCTGCTCTCAAACACATCTCTCCCATTTCACGCACATCTGCTCTCACCCGATCCTCCCGCCACCCCACTAGGAATAGGGTTCCCCTTGTCCTCACCTACCACCCCACCAGCCTCCAGGTCCAACATATAATTCTCAGTAACTTCCGCCACCTCCAACGGGATCCCACCACTAAGCACATCTTGCCCTCCCGCGTCCCCCCCCCCCCCGCTTACTGCAGGGATCGCTCCCTACGCGACTCCCTTGTCCATTCGTTGCCCCCATCCCTTCCCACCGATCTCCCTCCCGGCACTTAATCTTGTAAGCGGAACAAGTGCTACACATGCCCTTACACTTCCTCCCTCACCACCTTTCAGGGCCCCAGACAGTCCTTCCAGGTGAGGCAACACTTAATCTGTGAGTCGGCTGGGGTGATATACCGCGTCCGGTGCTCCCGATGTGGCCTTCTATATATTGGCAAGACCCAATGCAGGCTGGGAGACTGTTTCGCTGAACACCTACGCTCTGTCCACCAGAGAAAGCAGGATCTCCCAGTGGCCACACATTTTAATTCCAAATCCCATTCCCATTCTGATATCCACGGCCTCCTCTACTGTGAAGATGAAGCCACACTCAGGTTGGAAGAACAACACCTTATATTCCGTCTTGGGTAGCCTCCAACCTGATGGCATGAATATTGACTTCTCTAACTTCCATTAACGCCCCACCTCCCCTTCGTACCCCATCTGTTATTTATTTATTTATTATTATGATTAATTTTTTTTCTTTCTCTCTCTCGCTCTCTCCTTTTTCTCCCTCTGTCCCTCTCACTGTACTTCTTGCCCATCCTCTGGGCTTCCCCCTTCCCCTTTTCTTTCTCCCTAGGCCTCCCGTCCCATGATCCTCTCATATCCCTTTTGCCAATCACCTGTCCAGCTCTTGGCTCCATCCCTCCCCCTCCTGTCTTCTCCTATCATTTTGGATCTCCCCCTCCCTCTCCCACTTTCAAATCTCTTACTATCTCTCCTTTCAGTTAGTCCTGATGAAGGGTCTCGGCCCGAAACGTCGACTGTACCTCTTCCCATAGATGCTGCCTGGCCTGCTGCGTTCACCAGCAATTTTTATGTGTGTTGCTTATGATTTCAATGAAGGTTTACACTCCCATTAAGGTGAATAAATCATAAAACCGATGAGCTAGCTATGGCCGGTGCAAAGATGAAGGGCAGATACAAAATTCAGCCTGGAACACATCTATGCCTACACTGCAACTAACCCACGATTCTCTATGAAACAGCTACTTAGCCATGAATACAATGTGACCCATTATCGAATGGGTGATGAGCAATGGAAAAGCACAGTGAAAACTCGCTGCTCTACTGTGAATAGTACTAGAGGGCTTCCAACGTCAGCTGGAGCAACTTTACGAAATAGCCATTGTATTATAGATGTGTATTAACAGACCCGAGCATTTATAAATGCTCTGAGTCACAGTCATAGGAAAGTACAGCTTAGAAACAGGCCCTTTGACCCATCTGGTATGTGCTGAACCATTCAACCTCCCTAATCCCATCGAACTGCTTCGTGTTCATCTGACCAATAAGACAAAAAGTGCCAAAGTTGCCAACAAAATAATGTGGTGTGCCCCTTAGTTATATATACAGTGCATTTCAGAATCAGAAGTGAATCAGGTTTAATATCATTGGCATATGTCATAAAATTTGTTTTCTTTGCTGCAGCAGTACAATGCAATACATGATCGTAGAGAAAACATGAATTACGTTAAGTATATATTAAAGATTTAAATTAAGTAGTGAAAAAGCAAAACTGAAAAAAAAAGTAACGAGTTTGTGCTCTTGAGTTCCATGTCCATTCAGAAATCGGATGGCAGAGAAGCTGTTCGTTGAGAACATTGCTTCAGGCTTCTGTACCTCCTTCCTGGTGGTAGCATAAGAGGAGGGCATGTCCTGGGTGATGGTAGTCCTTAATGATGGGCACCACCTTTTTGAGGGATCACTCCTTAAGATGTCCTGGATGCTGGGTAGACTAGTGCCCATGTTGGAGCTGACTGAGTTGGCTAAGTTTTCAACACCTAATCATTATGTAATTGGAAACTCCTGGATTTCAATTCTGTTTTCTCCGAGATAAAATTTAATCATAAAAATATATGACCTCTGTGGTGGTTCCTATCACTGAAATTTTCCAACACCTTAGCAAGACAATCTATGCTATTAAGGTTCCCCTAATGTCCATTCAGAGGAGACATCACAGAAATTCAAGAGATGCTGTTCCCAACTATAAATAAGTGCTGAGTTGCTATATTTTGCAGTATCAAGAACTCAAAAATTTCCTCTGCCAGCATATTTTATGAACATATTTTTGCAATAATGCCAAAGTAAATAAATGAAATGGTACCGAGTGGAGAAGAAACGAGGTCCAAATCCCTGCCACACATCACCCATTGACCTTACCTGAGTGAGACCCTGACAGTGAAGTCAACAGTGATGCTTGCTGAGTAGGTCCATCGTAAACATCAACAACGTCATGAAGGGAAGTCTGAAAAAACACAAACTGGCCAAACACCACTGTCACGGGAACAAAGGTAGAGAGAGGAAAAGAAAAAAGAAAAAAATGTTTTACTAATTTAATTTGGCAAGTGCTGCATAAAAGTTCATAAATCAAAAGCATATATCAATACAAAGCAATACCACCAAATGAGAATGTTTGACGAGAAACAATAGTTGCCATTTATCCTGAAATTGACGTTATGCAGCCTGTGCAGCAAATCCATGGTAATTAGGGGCTAGGATTATCACAAAACTGAGAGAGTGATACAGAATGAAGACTTCAAAGATTCAATATTCAAAATACATTTATTATCAAAGTATGTATGCAGTATACAACCCTGAAATTCGTCTTCCTGCATAGATCCACGAAACAAAGGAACATGGAACCTTTTCAAAGAAAGCATCAAATATCCAGCGTGTAAAAAAAAAAGAACAAATCGAACAAATGGCAAAAAATGAGTGGAATACACACAGAATACTAAAAATCAAATTGAAGAGCCCTTGAAACAGTCTAAGAATGTTCAGTTTCATTCAGTTCAGTCTATTTACTTCGATTTTATAGAAGTACTTGGATTCATAAGCATACGCTGTTTTTTTTTGCTCAAAATATGTCATCTTTGAATTGGTTACCTGTTTCCATGATAGAATGTGCACATTAAATGTGAGGAAAGCAATTAATAGGGACATTATGAGTAAAGAACCCTATGGGGACAACAATAGGACTATAGGCCCCATTCCAGAGAACTTATCTCTGCAGAAGTTAAAGTAGGTAATAGATTTGTTAATATGTATGGTCAGAAGAAGTGGTTAGGAATAATAGACATGTTAAGTACAAATGAACGCTGAGGAGATTGGTTAATCATTGAGTATTTATTGATTAAATCAATAGGATATCTTTTTATCAGACCACGAGAGGCAAGGGGCCAATGTGTATTGCGGAAGATTTATTGTTTTTAACCTGCTAAAATATATTAAATTGAATGTAAGTCATCCAATTTGGATACTTCTGAAAAGAAACAATCTGAATACTTTTTAAATAGCAATAAAACTTGGAATAAGAGCGGCCTGAAGGATACAAGAGGCCATATTTTGATTTAGATCACCAAATATGTAAGCCATGCATAAAATAATTACAAAAGCTCTTGTATTCTAAGCCTAATACAAATATTGAAAAACAAATACGAAAGCTCTTGGGTTCCAATCATTTCTAAATTGAGGGCTAGAATATATACAACCCTGGCTCAGCCAGAGCTGAATATACATTATCAATTATTCTTAGGAAGGAATACAGTACAGATTCACCTTATGTTATCGAGGTTTTAATTTATTTACAGGACAACTTACAATGGCCAACCAACCTATCAACTGGCATGTCTCTGGACTGTGAGAGGAAACCCACATGGTTACAGAGAAAACGGGCCAATTCCTTACAGGAAGGGGCGGGAATTGAACTGTTAAGCGTTGTGCTAACCACTACGCTACCGTGCAGCCCCAACAATAAAATCACAACAGATTACGCTTACTCTGATCCGAAATCTCCGGAGGGGAAGGCCCCGAATCCTCGGCTTTGCCTGTTGCTTGGCGGCCGGGGCCAGGGTCGAAGCGCTCAGCAGGGATGGTGCTCGGTGCTCGGTGTCGGAGGGCTGGTCGGAAGCTGGAAGTTTTTGGACGGACCCAGATTCGGACTGTGGTCGAGTGCTTCCAGGTTGCTGCGTCGGCAAGTTTGTGGCGCTGGAAGCTCATGGCAGGGAGAGTTTTCTCCCTTCTACCGTCTGCGTAAGATGTTGGGTCTATCGGGACTTTGAGACTTTTTTTGTTACCATGCCCATGGTCTGCTCTCATCAAATTATGGTATTGTTTTGCGCTGTTGTAACTATATGTTATAATTATGTGTTTTTTCTCAGTTTAGTCTTGGTCTGTCTTGTGTTTCTGTGATATCATACTGGAGGAACATTATCATTTTTTAATGCATGCATTTCTAAATGACAATAAAACGAGGACTGAGTGGGTTTCAGGGATTGCATTGATAAAGTTTGTTGGAGGTTTTGAAAGGAATTAATAATGTAGGCAGAGTTAAACCTTTCCAGCGGCAAGCATGCCCAGAATGAAGGAACATAAACATATAGTCCAAGACAGGCTATCCAGAAGGAAGTATAGGAATCTTCCCTCTTGTAAAATATGGAATGTTATCCCATAGGAGAAAAAACAGTAACTGCTGGTTATTGTTGGTTATAGCCAGGGGTTGTAATGGGGGGCAAGCTCTTGCTGCCTTTTAAATGGCATTCACCCCAAGTAGCCTCTGACAGCCATGTCCAGCTCCTGGCCTTCATGTGTGGTTTAGCTACTAAGCCCTGCAGAACTGTTTCCACTGACAGAAGAAGGTGCAAAGACTTGTTACTGGCACCTTACAACCAGGCACTCCAGGCAGATGGGTCTTGTCAGTCGTGGTGGGTAGCTCACCTAGGAGAAAGAAAGCTCTGATCTCAAACCTCTACTGCCTTGTGGCTACACCCACTCATGGGAAGGCTTCGGGAGTAAACACTGAGGGAAAAATCCAGACCTGGCAGAACTTCATTGAGTTTAATGTTGACAGGCAACTCCTGCGACATTGCTGGTACCAAACTGCATCGGTCCCTGCCATTCCCTGGGTTCATCAGTGGCATTGAAAGGGGGAGTTTGCTACATGGGCAATAGCTTGCTCACCATATCATACTGCACAGGACAGTTACTAGGATGAAAGATCCATGGTTGACTCTGCCCTCATTCACTCACTCACTCACTCAGTTAGATATGGTAACGTTAAATGTGGACCAACATTGATCACTTGTCAGATGCAGCCATGACCTCACTTACTGAAGAAAAAGGGACAGAATATCCAAAACCTAGTTCAAACCTTAGAGTACAAAGTCCATTTTAACTTGACAATGCCTCAATGGTAGTGGTGGATGGTATATTAGGGATGTTTAAGAGACTACTAGATAGGCAGCCTGAGACGCATCCTGGACATCACGTGGACTGACCGAGTCACCAACAATGAGGTCCTGGCCCGCGCCCAGATACCCAGCCTCTTCACCCTGCTCCAGCAACGCCATCTCCGCTGGCTGGGCCACGTAAACCACATGTCAGATGGGAGGATCCCGAAAGACCTGCTGTATGGGGAACTGGCCTCCGGCAAGAGAGCACAAGGGCGGCCCCATCTTCGTTTCAAAGACGTTTGCAGGAGAGACATGAAGTCACTGAAAATGAACGTCGAGAGGTGGGAGGACATCGCAAGCGATCGCTCTCACTGGAGGCTGGAACTACGCAGAGGTCTAAAAAGAGGAGAAGAGAAGCTGAGGCTTGTTGCTGAAGAAAAGCGCACTCGTCGGAAAAACAGCACCAGGACAACACTGGAGGACAGTGCCTTCAAGTACAGTCGATGCAGCTGAGACTGTCATTCCCATGTGGGACTCCACAGCCACAACAGATGCTGCTCTACCAACACAGACTGAAGCAAGACAATCCAGGCACAGATCCATGGTCTCGCAAGACTACCGGATGCCGCCACCACCACCACCTCCATTAGATAGGCACATGGATGTAAGAAAAATGGAAGTTTATGTCTGTGTAGGAGTGAAGAATTAATGGTGGAGTAGGGTTATATAGATCAGCACATCTTGGGCCAAAGGGCTGTTATTGACCTGTATTATTCCATGCTCCATGTTTTAAATTGTAGGTAACTCATCCTAGTGCTCTGTGTAATGCTGAGTCTTTATAAAGCACTGCTGAGGCCTCACGTGGAGTACCATAAGCAGTGTGGGCTCCTTATCGAAGAAAGGATACGCTGACATTGGAGAGGGTACAAGGAGGTTCACAGAAACGATTCCGGGATTAAAAGACTTATCATATGAGGAGTGTTTGATGGCTCTGGGCCTCTACTCACTGGAATTCAGAAGAATGAGGGGCGACCTCATTGAAACCGATCGAATGGTGAACAGTCTCGATAGAGTGGATGTGGAGTGGATGTCCCCTAAGACCAGAGGACACAGACTCAGAATAGAGGGGCATCCTTTTATAATGGAGTTGAGGATGAATTTCTTTAGCTAGAGAGTGTCAATCAGTGGAATTCGTTGCTACAGGCGACTGTGGAGGCCAAGTCTTTATCTGTATCTAAGGCAGAGGTTGATAGATTCTTGATTAGTCCGGGCAGACAGGTGCACAGGGAGAATTCAGGAGATTGGGCTGAGAAGGCAATAGATCAGCCGTGATGAAATGGTGGAGCAGAATCAATGGGCTAAATGGCCTAATTCTGCTCCTATATCTTATGGTCTATGGTGTATCATGTGATTACATACATATGTGCAATATGACAAAAATGTCATTCTGTGTTAAATAAAAAATTACAGGTTTAATAATCAGTTCTGATGAAAAGTCTTGGCCCAAATCAATGACTGCTTATTTATGTCCATAGATGCTGCCTTGACCTCCATCATTTTGTGTGTTTTGATCTGGATTTTCAGCATCTGCAGAATCTCTTGTGTTAAGGATAAATAAAGTTGCCTCTAACTTTGCAAATTTATAAAAGCTTTCATTTTTTTTTGAAGATGGAACTTCTCATATTGATGACATTGAACAAAATGCCGATGTGAAAGACTTGTGTTCTGGTCAAAAAATAATGAGCGTATGCAGTTTTGTACTTAGTGGGTGGAGGGGGCACAGTGAATGACAGAGAGATGGGAGATAAAGTATATGGGTCAAATTCTCGCCTTTAATAATAGATAAGGCATTTATTGGAGCCATTAAAGTTATGAAGTAAAGTTATGAGCAACACACATCAAAGTTGTTGGTGAACGCAGCAGGCCAGGCAGCATCTCTAGGAAGAGGTACAGTCGACGTTTCAGGCCGAGACCCTTCGTCAGGACTAACTGAAGGAAGAGTTAGTAAACTCACTTCTTCAGTTTCAAACAACTTTAAAACTAATGGAGTACTCCTTAAACTGCATTTTAACAAAAAAAACTCTAATGTCCATATTTAAGGCATTGCAACACAGACAAAATGCTGGAGAAAGTCAGCAATTCAGACAGCATCTATAGAAATGACTCAAAGTTAATGCTTTGGGCACTCCTTCACTTCTTTTCAGTACTGAAAGGGAAGGGGAAAGACTCCAGAATAAATAGGTAGGGGGGAGGGACAGGAGGGTAGTTAAAAATCTGATAGGTGATGCCAGGGGGGTAATAAAGGTAAAGGGCTGGAGAGGAAGGAATCTGATAGGAGAGGAGAATGGACCATAGGAAAAAGAGAAGGAGGAGAGGACCAGGGGGAGGTGATAGGCGGGTGAGAAGAGGTAAGGGGCCAGAATGGAAAATAGAAGAAGAGGGGAGAGGGAGAAATCGATATTCATGTGAATAGTTTGGAAGCTACCCAGATGGAATAAAAGGTGTTTCTCCTCCACCCTGATGGTGCCTCATCTTGGCACTTAAGGAGGCTGTGGACCGACAGGTCGGAACAGGGATGGGAATCGAAATTAAAATATTTGGGCACTGAGAATTTCTGCTTTTGGCAGCTGGACTGGAGTGTTGTTGGTCCTATTTCACCATTGTTATCTTGCTTTCTGATTTCTGATACCATGCCAACAGTGTAACAGGGCATGCTACATGTTTAGAAATTTTCAAATATTCATGCATGATCAGATTTCTTGTCCTACACTGGAAAAAGGAATAGAATTTGTATCAAACCACCAGCAATGCATTAGTGCTAAATTTTGAAATGAATTTTAAGAAAACACTGCGTTCTCATTACTTTAAATGAAAAAAAAACTGTGTACTAATCTTGAAAATGGAAGAGAAAATGACAAAAGAGAAGAAACAAAGATGAGATGAAGTAAGAGTCATTCCCGAGGAAAGCCTGAGAGAACTGTATACTTTAATGGGAACTGTTTTTGTAAAATTCATTTGGCAGTCTCTCTCACCTGATTATTCTTCCGAATACAGGTTGAGTATCCCTGATCCGAAATGCTTGGGGTTTTGGATTTTAGATTTTTTTCAGATTTTGGAATATGTAATAAGATAGCTTGGGATCACCATCATTTTCTGTTACTGATTATTGATACCCTGTATGTTCTTGCTATTTTGTGTGTGCGGGGACTAGGTCTCAAGCTGAAGTGTTGCCTGTTTACATCTGCCCAGGAGAGAGACAGAGGCACCGGTGGTGGTGAGGCACGGCATCTAGACTGGAGTTGATGCTGCTCCCTCCCCCCCCAGTGTTCACTCAGCAGAAGACAAGCTGTCTTGTGGTTGACTGCGAATTTCTGCGATTTGAGTGTGGACTTTTTTTACTGTGTGGCTGTTTCTTACTGGTACCTTTATGTGCTTGCTATTTTGTACGTGCTCTGTGTGCTTTGTGCTGTGTGTGACTGTTGGTCCTGTGTTGTGCACCTTGGCCCTGGAGTAACGCTGTTTGTTTAGGCTGTATTCATGTATGGTTGAATGACAATTAAACTTGAATTGAATTGAATTTCCAACTTTGAATTTATATGCTTCAGGTAAGCAGTTTTTGTCATATACTTGCTTATCACACGTCTGTACTTAACAGTGAAAATGGTTACATATCATGAAAATATGTTGTGCGCAGGGTAACAGAAGCAGTATAACAGCATCGGGAGAATACCTGAATCAGCTGTTGTACAACAACAAACAAAGGCAGGCTTTCAGTCTCCACCTACGATGCCATGTTTTGATTAAAAGATTATAATACACTGTATTTGTACGTTAGTTTATTTATGTTTTACGTAAGGTATAAAAACAATCAGCATCACAGACTTATACTTCAGCTAGTTTAATATTAGTTGTAATACCCTGCCTTTTCTTAAATCTCCGCATCCAGCCTGCTGAATATTCACAATTACCTTCAATTTTCAATTTGTCGTGATGGATCTTTGCTTGTTTCATGACCAGCTAAGTATCATATGTTCAGTCCAACGTTGATGATACACGACCGAGATCTTTATTTTTTGCTTTATGTAATGTATTCCTATTTTTCATTAACTTCTGTCTATTACATTGGTGAGGTCACTTCTCAGAACTGTTTGTTGTGCGCAGAGACCAGCACATCACCAGGGAGGCTTCCTAGCATCTTGTAAAATTTTCCATTTGTGACGTCAACACTCAAAAGAAAATCTGGATTTTAGAGATTTTCAGATTTTGGAATTTCGGATAAGGTACTCAACAGGTATACCCTCGGTGGACATTTTATGAGGTACCTCCAATATCTAACAAAGTGTCCACTAAATGTATGTTCAAGTTCTTCTGTTGCTGTAGCCCATTCACTTCAAGGTTTAACATGTTGTGCATTCAGAGATGCTCTTCTACACATCACTACCGTAACATGTGGTTATTCAAATTACTGTCACCTTCCAATCAGCTTGAACCTGTCTGGCCATTCTCATTAAGAAGATGTTTTTGTCTACAGAATTGCTGCTCACTGGATGCTTTTTTAAAATTTTTTTGCACCATTCCCTGTAAACTCTAGAGACAGCTGTATGTGAAAATTTCAGGAGATCAGCAGTTTCTAAGATACTCAGATCACCCCATCTGGCACTAACAATCATTCCATGGTCAAGGTCACTTAGTCACACTTTTTCCTCATTCAGGTGTTTGTTCTGAACAACAGCTGAATCTTTTGACCACGTCTGCATGCTTTTATGCACTGAGTTACTGCCACATGATTGGCTGATTGGGTATTTGCATTAACGAGCAGGTGTACCTAACAAAGTGGCCACTGAGTGTTGACTGAAGCACCAAACTAATAGTTTCATTTGGCAACATACAGTTTATTTCATCATTAATATGCAGTTTATGTGATAACATTGTCTGCCTGTCACAGAATGAAAGAGCGTTTATTTGATCAAAGATTGTCTTGTTCAATCGCATGCAAAGTAAACTCTTGTTGCATTAAGCCAACTTATGCATATTATGGATAATGCTTTCAACATGTTGCATTGCATTAATCAGTTCCCAAATTATACAGACTGATAAATTGATGTTTCTTATTTGCTTGCTTAAGGATGACAAACACCTACCTGCACAGTTTGCTATGGTAGCTGACTAAATCTGCACTTGCTGGAAAAGATAAGAAACTGAGGTTGCTGTGAAAGGAGAGTTGGTCGTGCATCTGCTACTTATTCATGGTAAGCTGCCATTAGAAAGATCGGATCTGATTATCACCTAATTTTGGCTCTGGCTCGGGTCCTGGAGAATAGAAATAACCCAGAGTGGAGATCTCCAAAATATCAGAAGCAGATTATGAAATGTTCAGGGTTAAAGAGGAGCAGCACTCTGTTAGGTCCGCAAAAATAAATTTCTCAAGAAATTCTCAGAACTAATGGCTTCTTTAAGGACCGGTAGGTTCAGGAACAGTTATTACCTTTCAGCCATCAGCTCCTGAACCAGTGTGGATATCTTCACTCACTTCAACCCTGGACTGATTCTAGAACCTGTGGACTCACTTTCAAGGACACATGTTCTCAGTATTATTTATTTACTTACTTTAATTATAAGGTTTTCGTATTTGCACAGGATTCTCTTCTTTTATGTATTGGTTGATGTAAGCCTTCGTTTTTGTGTAGTTTTTCATTGATTCTGTTGTATTTTGTTGTTCTACTCTGAACATGTTCCGGAGAATGGTGACATATACTGTACTTTGATAATAAATTTACTTTTAACTTTTCTGGTTAAACTGATCAAAATCCAGTGCAACTCAGTGGAACAACTTCACCCCCTTGTGCCATTTAGCATAGAGCCAGGGTTCCATGGACTCCTCGGTTAATGGTAGGGGTCCATGGCATAAAAAAGATTGGGAAGCCCTGGCCTAGACAGAGCATAAGACATGTTTTCCACACCTATGGAGACTAATGAATGAGACTTTTTAAAGGCACGTGCACCTCTAGTTTAAATTGGACACCACAAGTTTCAATACAGAATTCAGGGAATGAATATCTACTTGAAAGACAAAACTTCGAGCTGCAACTGAAATTTCTCCACCCCAAACTCCAGTAATAAATTCTGTTCATGTATAGATGACTTAGCCTGGATTGAATTATCCTCCTCCGCATATAACATACTGATACATGGCAGAAAACTCAATTTCGAGCATGAAAGAGTCTGCATGAAGGACAGGGAGTATAATAGAATTGGAGAGGTTCCTTGAGTGATAAAGAATTAGATCATCTCAGCGTTGAGAGAGGGTATGAAAAGAGCACGATAAAGGTAAGCAGGAAAAAGAGAGATTTCAGATACAACTTCTAAATAGGAAAGGAAAGTGACCAAGACAGAGGAGCAGAATCAGGCCATTCAGCCCATTGACTCTACACTACCATTTCATCATGGCGATTTATTATCCCTCTCGAACCCAATCTTCTGCTTTCTCCCTATAACCTTTGATACTCTAATCAAGAAGCGATCAACATCCACTTAATTGCCCTTCACAGCCATTCATGGCAATGAATTCCACTGATTCAGCACCATCTGGCTAAAGATATTCTTTCTCATCACAATTCTAAAGGGACATACTTCTATTCTGAGGCTGTGCCCTCTGGTCCTAGATTCCCCCACTCTTTGAAACGTGCTCCTCATGAACATTCTGTCTCAGCCTTTCACTGGTTGGGTTGAGTTGTTCTCTGATTTTCGTAACTTACTTGCAAACGTTTCATCACCATGCGAGGAGACTCCGTCAGTGTCCTGTTGAGTGTGGTGTCTCCTCTGAATGTTTGGCCTTATATATTTTTCAATCAGTTAATTCAATGTCATTTTGGAAACTCAGTTATGATATGGAGAGGAAATTTTGTTGCTGATTGGCTGCGTGGCGAACTTCATTGTAGTCTGGAATTTTGCCCACATTGGCTCATAAATAGGATGTTTATGGTTACAGAATTGTTCGCAGAAAACCACGCTTCTAGGAATTCTCTTCTCTGATGTCTGTTTGCTTGCTCCATGACTCTCATTTACGATCATTCGAATTTGTGCACCTCTCAATCTTCATGGGTAGAGACTCGGGAGAGTTGGTCATGGCAATTTACAGCCAGATGATATTTATAGTTTCTTGTAGGTAGTTTTCTCCCGCTTTGGCTGACGGAATATTTGCTGCAGTTCCCGTATTGGATTTTGTAGACCACATTGGTCTTGTCTAATAGCTTGGTTCATTCCTTTAGTCTGCAAAGCACTCTCCTCAATGTTGCTGTTTATCTTGTGTACAAATGAAAGTCTATGTTCTTGCAGAAGTGGGGCCGTCAGTTCCAAGATATTTATTATATCAATAAGTATTTCTATGTTCGGAAGGTTTCAATGAGACACACCCCACTAAATGTAGTATCAGATAGAGATTTAAGGGTTTTAGAAATGGTTTAGATTGATTTCCATGTATTAGGAGAGTGTTCATGGTGAACTGTGTGTGTTTATTCATGAATGAATCTACAGTAAAGTAGTGAATAACGTTCAAATAGGAATTTAATGTTGCTTATTCCTTTTAAGAGGTAACAGCCCTACTTGTCAAAGGGAACAACAAATAAATTTAATAAAATGGCAAGTAAAATACAAAAAAGCAAAAAGAAATTGCGGATCCTCACCAGATAAGAAACAAATTACATCCTAAGTTCAACAAAACAGACAGAAGATAAATGAAGAAACTAAATTAATACTAAAAATAGTACTGTGTTTAGAAAGATCAGAATCAGGTTTATTAACACCGGCATGTGTCGTGAAATTTGATTCAAGCTTTCAAAACAGAAAGGATTCAGAGTTTATGGAGAGAAAGTACCTCCGAGCTTTGGAGCCCATGGCCAGACAATGCAGTTGAAAAAATTAGACCTAGGCCTATCAGAAGTGAAGTTAAGAAACCCTTCCACAAAATAGAAAATTGGTACAGACTTTTATAAACAGTAATTTTATTGGAACAATCGTTAACTTGAGATATATGGATTTGTGATAATCAAAAATTTTAAGAGATGTTGGAAAAAGGTAGTTATCGCATGGATAAGCATCATTCAATACAGTTTGAAAAATATCAACTTTTTTTCCAATGCTGCATCTGAACCAACAGCATAAACAATATTTTTTAAAGTGTTCTATGAATTCTAAGTTATCCAAATTCAAAGTTCAAGGTACATTTATTATCAAAGTATGTATAAATTATACAACCTTGAGATTGTCTCCTTACTGGCAGCCTCAAAACAAGAAACCTGAAAGAACCCATTAAAGAAGACTAACAATCACCCATTGCAGAGAGGGAGAAAATAAAACATGAATCGTGTAAGCAATAAAAGCAAGCAACAGCATTCAAAACTACACTGTCTCTAAACTAAACTAAACACAAAGCCTGCAGCAGGCCCAAAGCCTCAGCCTCAGTTCGACACACAGAGGAGTAAAACGGAGCTCGCAGGCACGGAGCCCAGAGCAGCAGGAGTAGGCCTCGGTCTCAGTGCAGTGCAGTGCAGAGCAGAGTAAACGTTGCGAAGTACCGAGCAGAGCTGGCTCGACCCTTGCCTCCAGTCCCGACACTCGGCCTTTTCAATCCCTCTTTCCTGGTGTTTAAGTTGTCCAAGCTCCAGGTTGGCCCCCACACTAGGATCTGGGCCCTGTCACATCGACGTGCTCTGGGCCTGGAGCCCACCGCCCATAACCAAACTTTCCAAAGCAGACCGGCACTTAGATCGATCGAACCTCGCTCTCGGTTTAGGTGGACGGGCTCTGAAACGCCTGTCTCCACATCGCATACCCCGACTCTGTTTCAAACATGACTTAACCTCACTCTGACCGCTTTTTGACTTCTATAATATATTGCCTCGACTCATCAGCAGGCTATTGATGTTCTATTTGATACCCTTATTTGCGTAGCAGGTGAAATGTGGACTTGAGATACATTAAACTGAAAACACATTTTCCTTACTGGTCCCTCCTTCTCAGCTTTGTTCTACCTGATGATGTGCTTTGTAACCCAGAAGCAGTAATGCCCATGCATTGGTATGAAATCAATGTTAAAAAAATATTAACTGGTGTTCTTTCTTAACCATGTTTCCATCTGAGGTTTCAACACATTGTGAATTGATATTTAACAACTTCTATTGGTTTTTTACTGAACTGGCCTATGAAGTATGAAACTATATTAACATTATGGAGCAAATGAAGAAATGCAAATATAAGCAACATCATAAAAGTATGAAGGTATTTAAACAGTTACAGATTATATATAAAACAGCCGTCATTTTAGCTATTGTTCGAACTTTTAGGACTTGTACCTGTATTCATCAGGTACCCTCAGGGAGTAATCAATATGCCTGGACTTAAGTGCAATCATGACAAACATCCACAACCTAAAAGAATATATATACCATCGATAACAAAATACAATGGAAACCTCAGGTAATTTACATAAAATTCACTTACCAAATTCTCTGGAGACAGTGATGGAATAAACACAATTGTGTCCAGTACTATAATTTCTGGGATAGTTTGGTGACAGCACTGTACCATCAGAACCTGAAGATCGACTTCCACATGGAGCTGAAAGATAAATTTGTATTTTATAAATACTAATAATATTTTAGGATTCACATTGGAGGAAAAACATTCTATGCAGCAAGTTGCCGATAAGACTAGTTTCCTTTGAAAGCAAAATAAATTATATTCGGCCACTTGTTATTTTTCCACTTTTAGTCCCAATTTATTCTTCACTGCTTATTGCTATCTACCCTCACTGATAGGGTGGAGAACTCACAGCAGTGGTGCTCTTCACAACCCATGCATACATGTTGCAGTAAATTGCAAATTAATCCAGGTTGAAAATCCCAGAGCATTCTGGAGTTTGATTGTGCCATGCAGAAAGTAAGCCTTTTTTGAGTTTTATTAGAGCCATCCGTGATTACGTTTCACCCTGAAAGTCTTAAATTGGAATTGAAGTGGCTCAAGGAAGGAATTAGACTTCATGACAACTTAGATCCAAAGTTCTATTGAGTGCTACTGAACAGACGAGAAAGAGGTTAACACTATGATACATCAGGAATATTTCCGAAATGACAGCAAGGCTGCTCCATCCACATGCAATAATGGTAGCACACAAACCCAATATAACCATCAGAATACTCGTCTCAAGACCCAAATATCCAATAGCCCACATAATATACCAAATCCAATGTGGAGACTGCCCCAAACACTATGTAAGTGAGACGGGGAGAAAATTATCCAAGAGCCAACATGAACATTAACTAGCCATAGGAAGACCCGATCCTCCGTCACTCCTCTCAGTACATGAAGACCAACACTCCTCTCAGTACATGAAGACCAAGAAGGACACAAGTTTGTCTGGAAAACTACAAACATCCTGGCAGAAGCACAAAGCAAGAAATCACGCGAATTCTTAGAAGCTTGGTTCTGAACAGAAGGCTCTGTTGATAAGTATATTGAACTGGAAACAATTGACAAACCTATGCATCTGTGTATCAGGGCTGAGAGATGAGCCATAGACACCCAAGGAACCAACACTCACCACGATCGATAACCTGGGATACAGGCCAGCGGAGATCACTCAGGTTGGCCGGGACCCAGTGGAGATTAGCGCCCAACCAATCAGAGCAACTTGTCAGACCAATAAAAATGAGAGCATTCCTCAGAAACAACACTCAATTGCGCATTGATGCTGTCACCTTGAATGGTGATGAAACGTTTGTGACCCAACCTCCAGGCTTCGTCAACAACCTTACATACAGCCAACCTGAGCTACCAATCTTCTTTTATATTTCAGTCTCCCAAAGCATCTTACCCAGCCTTGTTTGAGACAATCAACTAAACACAGTCTGTGTTGGGCTAACGAGGGCTAACTTAGTAAAAGTGCAGACTATGCACAGTTCTTGCAAATCAGTGTTCTGTAAATTCGGGATCTAGAACTTGTTAATCAATTATTTGCAATACTCCATCTGTCCTACAGCAAAGAGACTTCAATGAAATCATTAACAGGCAACTTTGTATTTTGTGTCATTTCACTATCACTATCTGATTTTCTTTAATAAAATACTTACTGTCCGATATCTCTTCAGCAGACCTCCAGTTCTGTCTTTGAGTTCATCATCAAAGTTAATCAATCCTGAAATTCCCTTCCTAAACCCGTTTGATATTTAGCACTCTTTATTCTCCGTGCCCTTTTTCATGCCCTGGCCAGTGTTTGCATAGCTAAATGTAACATAGCACTTACGTTGCTAAATATCAGCATCCCTTCTCTTCTCCTTGCCCCCACCTCCTCTTCACAACCTGTCCATCACTCCCTTTGGTTCCCCACCTCCTTCTGCTGTCCTACCCTGTGAGATTTTTTATTTAGCTTTTGCCTCTTCCATCTAACGTTATGTAGGTCTCACATCATTCCCGTTCATTCTCTCTCCCCCACTCAAGTTCAAGTTTAATTATCATTCAACCATACATGAATGTAGCCAAACAAAAGAGTGATCCTACAGGGCCAAGGTGCAAAACACATTACCAAAAGCACACAGCATGCTGCATATAGCTCACGACAGCAGAAAAACATACAATCACGCAAAGAAAAAAAATGTATAGCCCAAGTCTCAGAGTGGCGTGGCCTGAAGATTGATGAAGTTATTCAGGACCAGCTTGTTCTTCCACTGAGCAAACACTGAAGAGCAGCACCATGCCAACACCAGAGGGCAGCACTGACGGGCATAGCCTCCCCTGGGCGTTTGCAACAAGCAACCCCCGTGGCATGAGGGCCTAGTCCTCGCCGCAACCGAGGCAATGCAGCTTCCCCACCGCCAGTCTCAGCAGTGAACCGGACATGTCGCATTACTAATGTCCAGCAGGAGCTCGAGATCACAATCAGAATGTATTAAGAGAGTAACTGGTATCACACACCACAATGGTACACAAGTCCGGGCAACAACACGACAATGGTACACGGTAAGTCCAGCTCCATCATTAACGAGCAATTTGCTGGTGGGATAGTCCTGCAGAACTTGATGATCTGGGAATCCAGCAGTGACTTGTGATTGTAAAAAAGATGTAAAGGACGAACAATTACTTTTATCTACCTTCCTCTCTCACCTGGACTTGTCTGTTATCTGTCAAGTAGGGGACCGTGCGCAATCCTGATTTGATGGAGACGGACGTGAAAGCACAGCGGAACATATAGAAAACTTCTGAAATGCCCGTTTCGCTGCCGCTGCTACTGTGTGGTAACCGGAATCTCCGGAGCCGAAGGCCCCGAAATCCTCGGCTTTGCGTGTTTCAGCAGCCGGGGAGAGGTCGAAGGTGCTGAGCAGAGAATGGCGCTCGGGAGGCTGTATCGGAGAGGCCGCCTGGAAGCTCGGAGTTTTCGGACGGATGGACTCAGGGTCGGCTGGGGTCGGCTGCTTCCAAGGTATCAGCAAGTTGATGGTGCCTGGAGGTTTATGGCAGGGAGTCTCTCCCTTTTGCCGCCTGCTATCGGGGACTCAGGAGTCGATCGACTCGGGACCTTGAGACTTTTTTTTACTGTGCCTGTTCTTTATCAAATTATGGTATTGCTTTGCACTGCTGTAACTATATGTTATAATTATGTGGTTCTGTCAGTGTCAGTCTTTGGTCTGTCCTGTTTTCTGTGATATCACTCCGGAGAAACATTGTATCATTTCCTAATGCATGTATGCATTTCTAAATGACAATAAAAGAGGACTGAGTGTTCTCATAACCTAATAATCTAATCTATTTCCTGCCAGGTTGTACTCCTCCCTATCCCTTTAACTTCTTATACCGCTTCTTCGCCCTTCCTTTCCAGTACTGATAAAGGGTCTCAGCCCATAACACTGACTCTTTATTCCCCTCCGTAGATGCTGCCTGACTTGTTGAGTTTATTTGGTATAGGTTGCTCTGGATATCATTTTGTTTCAGTTGTACGCATTCCTTTAAGTGTTCTTGGAAGCTTTTACTAAATTCAAAGGTCTACACAAAATGAAAGTTGCTCTTATGGAAAACAGATTAAACCACTGAAATGGCCCTTCTGGGAGCATAGAATTTATCTCCTTCGGCATGCCAACTCTGCTGCTAAATGGAAACCCACAGGCCCCATGTGTCAAACCATCCGCTCACATTAGCAAATGTGAACAATTGTCATGGAAGCCACTTAGTACTTCACACTTAGTGATAATAAGACCATAATGCCACAAGACCATAAGATATAGGAACAAAATGAGACCATTTGGCTCATCGATTCTGCTCCGCCATTTCATCAGTCTGATTCATTTTCCCTCTCAGCCCCAACCTCCTGCCTTCTCCCCTTGGTGTCACTTGTGGGCTGCCCCCAGCACGTATAGTAATACAGAGCAGTGCAGCACATAAACAGGCCCTTCTGCCCATTCAGACCATGCTGAGGTATTATTCTGGCTAGTCCCATCAACCTGCACCCCAGACCTCCATACCCCTCCCATTAATGTACTTATCCAAACTTCTCTTAAATATTGAAAGTGAATGCACTACTTCTGCGGGCAGCTCGTTCCACACGCTCACAATGCTCTGAGTGGCGAAGTTCCCCATTGTGTTCCCCTTAAACATTTCACCTTTCACCCATTTCACTGTAAGCTTCGACATTGTAACCTACCTGTGATGAATAAAGCTAACCTTTATCTCTTCAGTTACTTACTGCCCATTATGCCGCTGACTTTTAGGGCAGCAATGAAGGTCTTCCATCTCTGCCTGTCCTTGGCAAAACCAATTTTGGTCTTGCTCTTGGCAGTCTTCAGGGCTTTCTTCACCATGCCAGTAGCTTCCTCTCGGTTTTCACTATTGTCAGTCATGCAGGTCCCAGGTGGAAAGTAGGGAATACACAGATATAGAAGGATCCTTCATCGCTTTTCAATAACAATTTTTTTTAACAGTTCCCTGAGCTGAACCCCCGAACCTGGAGGACCAGAGGACTACTCTTAGTCCAGCCTGTACCCTTTGACCTGCTTGGCATGGGTGACCCTACCAAGGGTCAAAGCACAAGGCCCTAACTCCAGTGAGCATAGCTCTCTGGATCATTGAGGTACTCAAGCCTCCAATCGACAACAAGGACGCTTTATCTCTTTAAGAGATTTTTTTTCTGCTCTTTGTTCCTGGGGCTGACTGTTAGCCACACACTTTCACAGACTACAAGTATTTATCCTACAACATTCCAATTTCACAAGGCATTCACAATTTTGTCCCATGAGTAACACACTCAAAACCGCATTTTCTTTCTATTATTTTCTGATCCATCTTTTGAATTATACATCTCTGATCTCAAAGCATCCCAGCTGGTGGCGAAGCAATGAACTGCAGAGAGTCAAAGAGAGGTATAGGGATAAAACGGTGTTATGCTCTTGGGACAGCTCCTGAATAAACAGGCATTTTCAAAGATCTAGCATGAAATCAGCACCAAAAACTATGTCAGGATAGAGAACCTGCACTCAAAAGGTCTTTATCTCATTAAAAGGATGCAGAATAAATTGCAACAAGACTACAGCTCAGGGCATTCCGGAGTTTGGAGTTCAATTCCAGCACCGTTCTGTAAGGAGTCTTTGTACGTCTTCCCTGTGGAATGCGAGGGTTTTCCCTGGGTGCTCCAGTTTCCTCCCACAGTCCAAAGTGGTACCAGCTGGGTTAAATGGTCCAATGATTAGGTTAGGGCTAATCAGATTTGTTGGGGGTTGCCGGGGCGACATGGCTCGAAGGGCCAGAAGAACCTTCTCCACGCTGTATTGCTAAATAAAAAAATTAAACAAAATGGGCTAACACCTGATAATGCGGAGGAGTCCTGCCTCTAGCGCAATTCCAGCTGGGTCTGCTTTAGTTTAAATATTTAAACAGTCAGAATCTGAATCATATTTATTATCACTGTCTTAAATGACATGAAATTTGTTGTTTTGCAGCATCAGTACTGCACAAAGACATAAAATTACTCTAAATTACAAAATAAATCAACTGTACTTTATTTGTACAGTAATTCACAGCTACTCTCTTGAATCATACAGCCCAGATGTATTCTAAATTTTTAGATATTATGAAGCATATTCAAATTGGGCATATTCATGTCCTGTTGTAAATGCACTCTTAAGTAAACAAAAAGTAATTTGTAAGTGTACCTTTACTTTTGTTGTTAATTTAGAAATGTTTTGTATATCAAACCAAGCATATAATCTGTATCCATTACTCTGCTCTTTGGGCACTGGTGAAAGCCTTCAAGTTTTTGACATTATTCTCTTTTCAATGAGGCCATATCCACTCCCTCCCCAAAAAAAAGGTAAGTGTAGATCAGCTGACAGCAAATTGGGAAACACCTCCCAAACAGTGGCGCCCAAGTTCCCTTCTAGACACATTTTTAGTAACATAAAATAGACGATAAGATATAGGAGCAGAATTAGGTCATTTGCCCATCGAGTCTGGTCACCATTTCATCATGGCTGATCCATTTTCCCTCTCAGCACCAATCTCCTGCCTTCCCCCCATATCCCTTCATGCCCTGACTAATCTGGAATCTATCAGCCTCTGCCTTATATATATACCCAATGGCTTGTCTTCCACAGCCACCTGTGGCAAAGAATTCCAAAATTCACCACTCTTTGGCTAAAGAAGTTCCTCTGTATCTCCGTTCTAAAAGGTCGCCCTTTTATTCTGAGTCTGGACCCTCTGGTCTTTGACTCCCCCACCACAGAAAACATCCTCTCTAAATCCACTCTATCAAGGCTTTTCAGCATTGTCTAGATTTCAATGAGATCCACCACTATCCCTCCACCCATTCTTCTGAATTCCAGTAAGTAGAGGCCCTGAGCCATCAAACACTCCTCATGTGACAAGCCTTTCAATCCCGCAATTTTTTTATAAAAGACGCTGAGGTGCATTGTTCCTTTCAAGCAAATTCCCTTGAAGGCCAGCAGCTGTCGTTTGGGAGCAGTGCAAGCTGCTGGACTCATATTTAAAGAAAAATTTGCCCAAGCATCAGCAAAAGCAGTGTTTTTCAAAGGAGTGTCTTCTTCAGAGATCCAGATACTGATAAATAGACTATAAGACACAAAAAGATGAATGGAGGATCTCTAAATAATAGGTGACCTTAAAATCATGGAAGAATATGGTAACAAAAGATCTTTGCTATCTTTTGAAAGGGTTTCCATTAGTTGTACTCACTCAAATTTTTTCAAACCCTGTCAATTTTTCTCTTTCAGTATTTCCCTCTAATTCCTAGTATTTCAGTATACAATATGAATATTATCTGTCTACTCTTTTGTTTTATTTTAATGGGACATAGAGCAGTATCGCACAGTACAGGCCATTGAGTTCACAAAGTTGTACTGACTATTTAACCTACTTGTAGATCAATCTAATCTTTCCCCCCCACATAGCCTTCTATTTTTTTCTCATCCGTTTGCCTATCTAAGAGTCTCTTAAACGTCCTTAATGTGTCTGCCTCCACCGCGATACCTATCAGTGTGTACCATACACCCACTACTCTCTGTATAAAAAACCTCCAGTCACCTTAAAAATTATGCCCGTGTGTTAACAATTTCCAACCTGAGGAAAGTCTCTGGTTGTCGACTCTTATCATCTTGCACAGCTCTATCAAGTCATGTTATAAACGCAAACACGAGGAATTCTGCAGATGCTGGAAATTCAAGCAACACACATCAAAGTTGCTGGTGAACGCAGCAGGCCAGGCAGCATCTCTAGGAGGTACAGTCGACGTTTCAGGCCGAGACCCGTCGTCAGGACTAACTGAAAGAAGAGCTAGTAAGAGATTTGAAAGTAGGAGGAGGAGGGGGAGATCCAAAATGATCGGAGAAGACAGGAGGGGGAGGGATGGAGCCAAGAGCTGGACAGTTGATCCAAAATGATAGGAGAAGACCTCATATTCCATCTGGGTAGCCTCCAACCTGATGGCATGAACATTGACTTCTCAGACTTCCGCTAATGGCCCACCTCCCCCTCGTACTACATCTGTTATTTATCTATATACACACATTCTTTTTCTCTCTCTCCTTTTTCTCCCTCTGTCCCTCTCACTATACCCCTTGCCCATCCTCTGGGCTTTCCCCCCTCCCCCTCTTCTTTCTTCCTGGGCCTCCTGTCCCATGATCCTCTCATATCCCTTTTGCCAATCACCTGTCCAGCTCTTGGCTCCATTCCTCCCCCTCCTGTCTTCTCCGATCATTTCGGATCTCCCCCTCCCCCTCCCACTTTCAAATCTCTTACTAGCTCTTCCTTCCGTTAGTCCTGACGAAGGGTCTCGGCCCGAAACGTCAACTATACCTCTTCCTAGAGATGCTGCCTGGCCTGCTGCGTTCACCAGCAACTTTGAAGTCATGTTATAGGCAATTTTCTTACATTGTTTTGATACTGTAACTAGAATTAGTATTTTATTTTGTTTTAATTATATTTATCTCACTTTTAACATCTTTTATATCAGCTTCAATTGATTTTACATGTTTCTGTCAAAGATATTTGAAAGCTGTTTACAAGAGCTGTTGGAGTGCTCTGGAGGTGGGAGGTTTACCATGCCATGCCTGAGGCCTAATTGCAGTGCAAGCTTACTCCACCTTGACAGATGCACTGGTTCAGATTGACCCCCTGGCCACTGTGATTGACAGGTTAGAGCAGGGCTGGCTGCAGGATGACTTGGCCCTAATAAAAGGTTACATTATTTTGGCTGGCCATCCCAATGGGCATTCAGAGGTATTGATTTTTTTTCCTTGGACGTAAGATCATAAGACAAACTGCACATCAGCAGGTGTAGCCCTTCCTCCACTTGCAGGGACAAGCGCACAACGTTGGTGCTACTTCATGCTCCCAAGTCGAGATCGAAAATTTCATCAACTTTGCTTCCAACTTCCACCCTGCCCATAGATTCACTTGGTCCATTTTTGACACCTCTCTCCCCTTTTTCGATCTCTCTGTCACTATCTCTGGAGACAAACTGTCTACTGATATATTTAATAAACCTACCAATTTCCTCAGCTATCTTAAACACAAATCTTCCGACCCTGTCTCCTATAAAAATGCTTTTCTCATTAAAAACTCATTTTCTCAGTTCCTTTGTCTCCACCGCATCTGTTTCCAGGATGAGGCTTTCCTTTCCAGGGCAACAGAGATGTTCCTCTTCTTCAAAGAAGCTTCTTTCACCATTGATGCTGCACTCAACTGCATCTCCTCCAGTTTCTGAGAATCCGCCTTCACCCCATCTCCCTGCTGTCTTCACAGGGATAGGATTCCTTTCGTCCTCACCTACTGGCAGTTCTCCCTGCAAGCAGAAGTGCTACATCTGCCCATTCACCTAACCCCTCACCTCCATTCAAGGCACCAAACAGTCCATCCACATGAGGCAACATTTCACATGCAAATCTGCTGGAGTCGTCTTCTGTATCTGGTGCTCATGATGCGGCCTTCTCAAAGTTAGTGAGACCCAACGTGGATTGGGGGATCAGTTTATTGAGCAGTTTTAGTCCATCCACTAAAAGCAGGATTTCCCCTGGCCAACCATTTTAATTCCAATCCCCATTCCGTTTTGGACATGCCAGTCTACGACCTCCTCTACTACCGTGATGAGGTCACTATTGGTTGAAGAAGCAACACTTCATATTCCATCTGGCTAGCCTCCGACCTGTTAGCATGAACATCGATTTCTCCAGCTTCCAGTAAACTTTCCCCTTCTCCTTTCTCTCTTCTTCAATTTCCCTCCCTGTCCCCCACTCTTACCTCTTCTCCTCACTGGTCTATTATCTCATCCTGGGTCCCCTCCTCCTTCCCTTTCTCCCACTCTCCTCTCCTATAATTTTCCTTCTTCTCCAGTCTTTTATCTTTCCCACCTTTCACCTCTCAGCTTCATGCTCATTCCCCTTGCCCACCCATCTGATTTCACCCATCACCTTCTTGCTGTTCTTTTTACACTCCTCCCCACCTTCTTATTCTGGCTTCCAAGGGTTTTGGCCCGGAATATCGACTGTTTATTCATTTCCATTGATGCTGACTGACCTGTTGCATTCTGTGTGTGTTGCACTGTTGTATCAAGCATTTATTTGAGTTACTGATGCCTTCCTGTCAGCTTGAAGCTGTCTGGCCATTCTCCTTTTGGCCTATCTCATTGGCAAGGCATTTTCGCCCAACAGAACTGCCACTTACTGGATATTTTTTGTCTTTCGCACTATACTTTGTAAACTCTAGGGACCGGCATGTATGAAAATCTCAGGAGATCAGCAGTTTCTAAGATACTCAAACCACCCCATCTGGCACCAACAATCATTCCACGGTCAAAGTCACTTGGATCACATTTCTTTCCCATTGTTTGGCTGAAATATTACTGAAGCTCTTGACCATGTATACAAGACATTGGTGAAGGCACATCTGGAATATTGTTTGCAGTTCTGCTGGCTTAGCTATAGGAGTTGGAAAGATTCACGAGGATGATACTGGGTCTGGAGTGCTTGTCTTGTAGGGAGAAAAGGGATAGGGTGAGCCTTTTATTCCTGGAGATAGGAGGCTGAGTAGTGTTCTTTTAAGGTACTTAAGCCATGAGAGGTGTAGAAAAGTAGAATGATAATACTCTCTTTCTAGGGGAGTCCTAGAGGGCACAGACTGAAGTTGCAACAGCAAAGATTTGAAAGGAATCTGAGGGGCAAAAGTTTCCACAAAGAGATGGAAGTCTCTGTCTTGGTAATGGTAAAAAGACATAGTTGGAGGTTAAGTATAGAGAGCTACGACATCAAAGCTGTGAATGATCTGCTGCAAACTTGGTCAGAGGTCAATGAAAGATTCACATCAATTAACATTCTGGACCACCCCAGAGGTTTTTGGCCTGTCTTTACCCTCAGTTACTTGCCATTTCATGACACATTCAATTCACTTTTCTTCTGCCTCCCCTCATTTGCTTCTATCTGTCATCTCCTCATCCTCCATATTAGTCAAAGGTTATCGAGCTGCAGCTCCAATTCCTTAACATGATCTCTGAGGAGCTACAGTTTGATGCAGTTATCAGGGAGACTGTAGTTCTCCCACAGCATTTATTTATTTATTGATTGATTGATTGATTGAGATACAACGTGGAATGGGCCCTTCTGCCCTTCAAGTCACACTGCCCTGCAATCCTATCTTAATCACGGGAGAATTTACAATGACCAATTAACCTACCAACCACTGCGCCTTTGATCTGTGGGAGGAATCCGCATCACCCCGAGGAAACCCGCATAGTCACAGGGAGAATGTGCAAACTACTTACAGTCAGTTGCAGGAATTGAGCCCTAGTTGCCTGTACTGTAAAGCTTTGTGCTAACCACTACGCCACCGTGCTTCAGGTGACCTTGTTGTGAAGAACCTTGAGGCAGTTTGCAATGTTAAAGTCACTCTTTAAATGCATGTGTTTCTCCTTGTTATCATTATAGTTTTGCTCTACCGTCCCTCCTCCACCACCCACCAGCCCCTTTCAAATAAGATAAACATTTTATGATTCTCATAACTCATCCATATGGCAGTTTGCTTCTGGTGCTTTGAGTATTATTATTTAATAGCACCAAGAGATTGCATTGTTAGCAGAAAATTCACATTGGCTCCAGGGTCTGTTGACAGTCTTTCTGCATGAAATTTAATTGCAGGGTCTCAACAAAGCTAAGCTACAATACGTTAAGAGGCAAGGAGAGGTTCAATGGATATTTTATGAGGGCTGAGCACTATATCGCTAGTAAAATTGACACACAGATGTCTTCCAATGAGCCTGGAGATAAAAGACCTTAACAGCAGATAATTAGGATGTTAAGGGTGGGTCTGAAGTTCACCAGAAATGCTGGAAATTATCAGAAGATCAGGAAACAGTCCATGAAGAGAAAACCAGTTTGACATTAACTTCTTTTCTCTTCGCTTTTTACCTTGATTTTAGATTTCCAGCATCAGCAGGCTTTTGATTTATAGCTCCTCTAGGTGTGGATGTTACTCAATGTAAGATCATTTTATTTTTAAGATCAATGCACATAATAAGCCCCTCAAACACAATATGGAAATCTGTTCTGCTTTCAGCCTGTTGAAGATAAGGGATGATGAGGAATGTGTGTCATCCAATCAGGATGGTGGAACTGGGGGGAGGCTCTTGGTGAGGGACACTAAGGTTGGCCTTGGGGCTTTCGTTCAGTGGGAGATGAAGAGAGAAGACACTGGATTCGACCCAGAGTGGGACCGCGATTCGATGGAGCCAGGTGCTAAGGTTGACTGAGGATCGATGAATATCAGTGAAGCATTGAGCTCCAACTTCTGCACATTTGACTGTTTAATTAAAATGGGCCCTTTTCTTTTTTTCTTTCTTTACTAAACCTCTAGTTAAGGTTCATAAATATAATTCCTTTAATTGGATGCAGTATAAATGTCTATTATTTTGTGGCACTAATTTGTAACAGGGTAGCAAACTGCACTGCATCCACACAAACGGGGGTTTTGGGTGGGGAGAACAGTCTCAGACTCCGGGCTTGGCGGGACCGGAGTGTGCCTTCCCTAGACAAGGAAACCAGGGGGGTTCATATGTATGTGACTCAAGTAACAAGAAGAAACAAGGAATGTGCTTACTAAAGGAATACATGACTGCAAGCGCCCAATGTGCTGAACATTGTGCAAGAACAAGAAAGAGAACAGCAGATGGCAGACTACGACAATAGTGATTGGAAGGACTGAGCTCACTGGAAGCAGTCATGGGTATTCAGAGAGTAAAGGAGGGGTTCCCAACCTTTTTTTATGCCATGGGCACCATTAACCAAGGGGTCCGAGAACTCCAGGGTGGGAACCCACTGTATTAAAATATAAAAGATAGAACATTACAGCATAGTACAGATCCTTCGGCTCACAATACCTTTTAACCTATTCTAAGATCAATCTAAACCTTCCCTCCTACATTGCCCTCCATGGATCATCCATGTGTCTATTTAAGAGTCTCTTCAATATATCTGCCTCTACCACAACTCCTGGCAAAACATTTCACACAGCCGCCACTCTGTGTAAAGAACTTGCCTAATCACCTCACCCCATTCTTTCCTCCAGTCACCTTGATATTACATCCCCCTGTATTTATTAATTCTGCCTCAGGTAAAAGCCTCTGGCTATCCACTTGTTCTAAGTCTCTTATCATCTTGTACACCTCTATCAGTCAACTCTCATCCTCAATCCATTACTGATGTCTTTTTCCAGCCAATTTTTCTCATTGGCTCCCTTTCTACAGTCTGGATAGACACAAAGTCAAGTTAAGTAAGAGGGGTGGAATACTTTCGGTAGGGAGCCCCGAAGTGCAAGTTGTCCACATGATGGTGTGTTTTAACTCCACATTTGTTCCTAACCATCCCAGCCCAATTTCTCTGGGGAGAGAGTAGATCTTTTCTTTGGAAATACAGGTTCAGCCACATGAGGATAAGCCATGGCATCAGCTGGACCATAAATCTTCAAAATGACTAATACTTAGGGGATTAATTTTAAGGTGATTGGAGGAAAGTATAGGGAGGATGTCTGAGGTAAGTTTTTTTACACAAAGACTGGTGAGTGCATGGTACGCCCTGCCAGGGGTGGTGTTAGAGGCAAATACATTACGAGCATTTAAGAAACTCACAGAAAGAGAAAAATGGAGGGTTATGTAGGAGGAAAAGATTAAATTGATCTTAGAATAAGTTAAAAGGTCAGTACGGTATTATGGGTCAAAGGATCTGTACTGTGCTGGTTCTATGGTCTAAATAAATAGCAGCCTGGCATCAAATCAGCAATGCATACTGTTGGTAGGTGGTGAGTGTCGAATGCCTTAACAAATTTAGTATCCAAAGTACCAATGCACCTACATACACATACCGCAGGGAGTAACTCAGAGTTCCATTGGTAAGGTTATATGTCCATGATTTGAATGATGGAATTGATGGCTTTGTGGCCAGGTTTGCAGATGATATGAAGACAGCTGGAGACATAGGTAAAGTTGAGGAAGCAGGGAGTCTGTAAAAGGACTGAGACAAGTTAGGAGAATGGGCATAGAAGTGGCAGATGGAATATAGTGCAGGGAAGTATGTGTTGTCAGGCATTTTGCGAGAACAGCTAAACAGTTGTGGAAGCCAAGTCATTGGGTATAATTAAAGTGGAGGTTGATAGGTTCTTGATTAGTCAGGGCATCAAAGATTACAGGGAGAAGGCAGGAGAATGGGTTGAGAAGGATCAGCTATGATTGAATAGTTGGCACATGGCCAAGTGGTTAAGGCGTTGGTCTAATGATCTGAAGGTCGCTAGTTTGAGCTTCAGCTGAGGCAACATGTTGTGTCCTTGAGCAAGGCACTTAACCACACATTGCTCTGTGACGACACTGGTGCCGAGCTGTATCGGCCCTAGTGCCCTTCCCTTGGACAACATCGGTGGCGTGGAGAGGGGAGACCTGCAGCATGGGCAACTGCCGGTCTTCCATAGAACCTTGCCCAGGCCTGCGCCCTGGAAACCTTCCAAGGCACAAATCCATGGTCTCACGAGACTAATGGATGCCTATATGATTGAATGTGGAACAGAATCAATGGGCTGGATGGCTTCATTCTGCTCCTGTTATGGTCTATATCGAGGTCCCTTTTCTTACTATGTATGTGGAACTTGGCATAACATGAAAATTTTGTTTAACACAGTTCTCTACATTACAATAATGCACATCAAAATTGATTGTTATATGCTTTAGAATAATGTCAGATCATTAACAATTATGTCCAAAATTGAGTTAAAAACTTCATTGTCTTACAGCACCTTTGGTGGCCTCGTGTCATCCCATGGGACTTTAAAAACAATGAACAGTCACTGTTTGATGTAAGAAATGAAACTGCCAATTTGTACAGAGGCCACTCCCCAAAAAAAGTGTAATTGTTATAAATTAATCTGACTTTTCTGATGTTAAATGAGTGATAAAGATTCAACATCTTCCCTGCTCTTCTGAAATTTAATGCCTTGAGGCTTTTTTGGAATCATCTAATATAGTGGCTAGAACACTGGTTTGTAGTTCCTCTGGTAATAAAGTACTCCTTCAGTGCAAATTTAAAAACTCAATCTGGATTGTTTGCACACAAATGTAAGACATAAACCCAACATTTCTATCAAGGAGGTGAAAATGTTACCAACTGATGCACAGTTGCTTCTTCTAACTGACTCACTGTGAATAAAGCCAAGGGAACCAGCTTGTATAATCCACCAAAATTTACAATTCAAGTTGTCACTTCAATGCAGATCTCCTGATGAGTTTCTTAACAATGCAAAGGTTTCTGAAATGAAGTTTTGTACCTTGTTGATACATTTCAGTTCCCAATATCCTTCCCTGCAGATTACTGCTTTCAATGAGCAATGTGGACTGCCCCAGGCTGAGGCTAGATCAGTTGATTGAAGAATTAAATTCTGTGGGTGACAAATCAGCTTATAGGAGAGAGAGTGACTATCCGTCTGAGCGGTGCCAAAACAACCACCTTTCACTCACTGTCAGCCAGCCCAGGAGCTGATTATTGACTTCAGGAGGAGGAAACCAGAGGTCTATGAGCCAGTCCTCATCGGAGGATCAGAAGCAGAGAGGGTCAGCAACTTTAAATTCCTCAATGTTTTCATTTCAGAGGACCCGTCCTGGGCCCAGCATTTAAGTGAAATTACAAAGAAAGCACGGCAGTTCTGAAGTTTGTGAAGACTCGGCCTGGCATCTAATACCTTGTCAAACTTCTACAGATGTGTAATGGAGAGTATGTTGACAGGCTGCATCACAGACTGATATGGAAATATCAATGCCCTTGAATGGAAAATCCTATAAAAAGCAGTGGATATAGCCTAGTCCATCACGGATAAAGACCTCCGCTCCACAGGAAAGCTACTACAGGAAAGCAACATCCATCATCAGGGACCCCCACCACCCAGGTCATGCTCTCTTCTCATACTGTTGTCATCAGGATGGAGGTACAGGTGCCTCACGACCCATACCACCAGGTTTAGGAACAGTCATTAACCCTCAGCCATCAGGTTCTTGAGCCAATAGGGATAAGACCATAAGTTATAGGAGCAGAATTAGGCCACTTGCCCCATTGAGTCTGTCCCCCCATTTCATCATGGCTGATCTACTTTCCCTCTGCCCCTATATCCCGCCTTTTCCCCATATACCTTCATGCCCTGACCAATCAAGAATCTATCAACCTCTGCCTTAAATATACCCAGAGACTTAGGTTCCATAGTACTTATGGCAACAAATTCCACAGATTGACCATTCTCTGGCTAAAGAAATTCCTCCTCATCTTCATTCTAAAAAGACACTCCTCTATTCTGAGGCTGTGTTCTCGGGTCCTAAACTTTCCCACCATAGGAAACATCCTCTCCACATCTGCTCTATCAAGGACTTTCAACCATAGAACCATAGAAACTACAGCACAGAAACAGGCCTTTTGGCCCTTCTTGGCTGTGCCGAACCATTTTCTGCCTAGTCCCACTGACCTGCACACGGACCATATCCTTCCATATACCTCCCATCCATGTATCTGTCCAATTTATTCTTAAATGTTAAAAAAGAACCCGCATTTACCACCTCGTCTGACAGCTCATTCCATACTCCCACCACTCTGTGTGAAGAAGCCCCCTCTAATGTTCCCTTTAAACTTTTCCCCCCTCACCCTAAACCCATGTCCTCTGGTTTTGTTCTCCCCTTGCCTCAGTGGAAAAAGCCTGCTTGCATTCACTCTATCTATACCCATCATAATTTTATATACCGCTATCAAATCTCCCCTCATTCTTCTACGCTCCAGGGAATAAAGTCCCAACCTATTCAACCTTTCTCTGTAACTGAGTTTCTCAAGTCCCGACAACATCCTTGTAAACCTTCTCTGCACTCTTTCAACCTTATTTATATCCTTCCTGTAATTTGGTGACCAAAACTGAACACAATACTCCAGATTCGACCTCACCAATGCCTTATACAACCTCATCATAACATTTCAGCTCTTATACTCAATACTTCGATTAATAAAGGCCAATGTACACAAGCTCTCTTTACGACCCTATCTACCTGTGACGCCACTTTTAGGGAATTTTGTATCTGTATTCCCAGATCCCTCTGTTCCACTGCACTCCTCAGTGCCTTACCATTAACCCTGTATGTTCTACCTTGGTTTGTCCTTCCAACGTGCAATACCTCACACTTGTCTGCATTAAACTCCATCTGCCATTTTTCAGCCCATTTTTCTAGCTGGTCCAAGTCCCTCTGCAGGCTCTGAAAACCTTCCTCGCTGTCTACTACACCTCCAATCTTTGTATCATCAGCAAATTTGCTGATCCAATTTACCACATTATCATCCAGATCATTGATATAGAGGACAAATAACAATGGACCCAGCACTGATCCCTGTGGCACACCACTTGTCACAGGCCTCCACTCAGAGAAGCAATTCTCTACTACCACTCTTTGGCTTCTTCCATTGAGCCAATGTCTGATCCAATTTACCACCTCTCCATGTATACCTAGCGACTGAATTTTCCTAACTAACCTCCCATGCGGGACCTTGTCAAAGGCCTTACTGAAGTCCATGTAGACAGTATCCACTGCCTTCCCTTCATCCACTTTCCTGGCAACCTCCTCGAAAAACTCCAATAGATTGGTCAAACATGACCTGCCACGCACAAAGCCATGTTGACTCTCCCTAATAAGTCCCTGTCTATCCAAATACTTGTAGATTCTGTCTCTTAGTACTCCCTCCAATAATTTACCTATTACCAACGTTAAACTTACCGGCCTATAATTTCCCGGATTACTTTTCGATCCTTTTTTAAACAATGGAACAACATGAGCCACTCTCCAATCCTCCGGCACCTCACCTGTAGACAGCGACATTTTAAATATTTCTGCCAGGGCCCCTGCAATTTCAACACCAGTCTCTTTCAAGGTCCGAGGGAACACCCTGTCAGGTCCCGGGGATTTATCCACTTTAATTTTCCTCAAGACAGCAAGGACCTCCTCCTTTTTGATCTGTACAGTTTCCATGATCTCACTACTTGTTTCCTCAACATTCAATAGGTTTCAGTGAGATTTCTTTTCATTCTTCTGAATTCCAGTGAATTTTGTCTCCATTTAGATAATAGTCTACCCTTTTATTTCTTCTACTGAAGTGCATGACCATACACTTCCTGACATTGCCTTCCATCTACCACATCTTTGCCCATTTTCCTAATCTGTCTAAGCCCTTCCGTAGCCTCTCTACTTCCTCAGAACTACCTGCTCCTCCACCTATCTTCATATCATCCACAAACTTAGCATCAAAGCCATCAATTCTGTCATCCTAATCATGAACTTATAACATAAAATGAAGCAGTGCCAACACAGATTTCTGCAATCACAACTAGTCACCAGCAGCCAAGCAGAAAAGGCTCCCTTTATTCCCACTCGTTGCCTTCTGCCAATCAGCCACTGCTTTATCCATGCTAGTATCATTCCTGTAATATCATGGGCTTTTAACTTGTTCAGCAGCCTCGTGTGTGGCACCATGCGAAAGGCCTTCTGAGAATCAAAGGAAGCAACATCCATTAATTCACCTTTGTTGACCATTCATTACCAGAACTAGGTTAGTTCTCATAATTAATCAAAGCTCGCACTTTATTGTCTCTGCACAAACAACAAGGTAGCTATGTTGATCCCGGGCCAACAGCCTAGAACATCAATTCTACTGTTCCCTCTGTACCAATACTCACTCAGGCAACTTGTCCAATTTATAACAATGAAATAGGGGATCTCCGTTGGGCAGACAATCAATATTTTCTTCTCCCAGCCCCTGGCGTGGGAGTTCTTCCTTGCGATGGTGGGTCTTTTGAGAGAGTTAATGCTGATAGCACCACTGAAGTGTCCTTTTTATATTCATTCCTAACCAATTCAAATATTGCACTCCAGTGTCATAGGCTGTGGGTAATGTGTCTGACTTTTAACACTTTTTATTGCTGCTCCAGGCCAACATCTATTTACTGCCCTCTCCCCAGCAAGTGACAATTGGTAATTTATGGCTCTTTGTTCTCTTCAGTAACCAGCTCAAATCACTCCAGGCAGGCACGGACACCAACATTCACACACCTGCATTTTATATTATATCAAAATCACCTCACAAATTATTTCTTGTTTGGAAATTATCTCTAGTCCAGCAGATTACCTGAAGCAACATTGTTTTTACTTTAAAGCACAGAAAGCGAAGCAACTCCATCTCACAAAGTAGAGGATGTAAAACAGTTCCACAAAATGGCAGCCTCCATCTCGAAGCACATGGCAGGATCAAAAGCAATTAATCTGTATGCTTCCACATTCCTTGACCCATTTCAGTTCGACATTTTTTCCACATTTTAAACCCACCATGGCCAAAACATTGGTCTATCCCGATTGTCATTTCTTTAAAGAATTCCAACAGATTTGTCAGGCAAGAATTTCCCTTGAGGAAACCATATCGACCATGGCCTATTTTGTCATGTGCCTCCAAGTACCCTGAAACCACATCCTTATCAATCGACTCCAACATCTTCCCAGCCACTGAGATCAGACTAACTGGCTTATAATTTCCTTTCTTCTGTCTCTCTCCCTTCTTAAAGAGTAGAGTGACCTTTTCAATTTTCCAATCTTCTGGAAGCATTCCAGAAACTAGTGATTCTTGAAAGATCATTACTAATGCCTCCACAATCTCTTCAGCCACCTCTTTCAGAACCCTGGGGTATACACCATCTGGTCCAGGTGACTTACCTTCCTTCAGACCTTTCCGTTCCCAAGAACCTTCTCCCTAGTAATAGCAACTTCATACACTTCTGACATTCTGTGCTGTAGTGCTCTATGACTGTATAACCAGGGATAGGAGGGGAGAGTTAATACAGTTGAAACAGCCCAAGATAAAGCTCAGAGAGGTGTTCAGGAGAGATCAGAGGGAGTCATGAGTGAATAGAAATGAGAAAGGGAAGAGGATTAGGAGTCTAGGAAAGATCATTTGCAACAAAGTGTGTAACAAGATAGTGGTAAGTGAAAAGCAGCATAATCAGCCTCTTTATAACACGGTTTGTGGTCGAGCAGGAAAAGCTTGTGTTCCCTCCTGGCCCAATATAAAAACCTGTAAACCTGCCATTATGCTTTCTGATGGCTATCATCTCTATGTGTGGAGGAATTTGTCCAACTGGGTCAGATAAATACTTTTGCGAGACTATAGAATTGTGTGTCTGAATTGCTTAATGCCTGGATCAGAAAATCCTGGTGATGCCCTTTTGCTGACTACTGTAGACGTAAGACTATATGATGTTGCCCTCTAGCCTACAGCTGTACATCACAAGGCTACGTGACTTAGGTATTTTTCCCTCAAGCTCACTTATCAAATACGGAAATGTTGAACAAACCCCACCCATTAGAATCAACCATAAAAAGGCTGTGTGTACTGATTGTAAGTGCTCACCGGAACGGCAGCTCTCTGTGTCAGGTAAGTAATTAGTCTCCTAACGAATACCTGGGTCTGAGTCTTGTGTGGGAAAGGGAATTCACTAACACTATGAAACTGAAATAAAAGCTTTGGCAGCACTGTGCAGGAGCAGAATGAGAAGCCACTGGAAGTTTTTTGTTGGCTATGATTGGATAAATAAAGTAATTGTCAAATGCAGAAAGTGTGGTCTCACTTAGGAAATCATTTATGAGGAGATATTGGAAGAAAACAGGAGCATCATTTTTGTAAAAACTACAGAACAGTTAAACATTATACAAAGTATGCAGCGGCGATCCAATGTATCTGCTCCTGGTAATTGACTCTATCAACCTCCTTCTATTTTTCATTACATAAACCTATTTAGCACAACTTTCCATTCTTTTCTTCCATATTGGTTCATTAAATTTCCACATATTTCTGTTACTTTCCCCAAAAATTATTGTGATAGTATTGTGTATTTTATATATCAGTAGTATTTGATCTATCCACATTATCATAGAGTCATTGAGAAGTACAGCAAAGAAACAGGCCTTTCAGCCCATCTAGTCCATGCCAAAAGCATTTAAATTGTTTACTCCCATTAACCTGCACTGGGACCATAGCCTTCCATACCCCTACCATATATGTATCTAACCAAACTTCGCTTAATTTCGCTTAAATTGAGCTCGCCTGCACTACCAGGATTTTCTGCTGATCCAGGCATTAAGCAATCCAGACACACAATTCTATAGCCTCGCAAAAGTATTTACACACTCCCACGACCCTCTGAGCGAAGAGGTTTTCTTTCATGTTCCCCTTAAACTGTTCACCTTCCACCCTTAACCCATGTTCTCTGCTTATAATCCCACCCAACCTCAATGGAAAAAGCTTGCTTGCATTTACTCTATCTATACCCCTCATAATTTTGTATATCTCTAACAAATCTCCCCTCAACCTTCTAAGTTCTAAGAAATAAAGTCCTTACCTATCCAATCTTTCCTTATAACTCAGGTCCTCTGGACCCAGCAGCATCCTTGTAAATGTTATCACAATCATCACAATGTTCAATTACTGGTACTCAATTATAGAAAGCATATGCAACTATTTAATGGCCAGTTCAATTACTTTTCATCTTTCCATTTATATGCTCAGTTTACAAATCTGGTATCATCTGAAACGTGAAGCTTTTCGTTTTGCCATTGTCTAAACTGGCCAGATGACTGTATGCCTTGACTGTAATCAATATGTTAATTGTGAATAACCCATTTAATTGACTCATTTTTTTGTCAATATGTGAACTTGACTCATCAAGGCACAAAGCTGTGTGCCAAATAATTTACATTCAATTCAACAGATCTAAAGTATTCCAACATTTTATTTATTTCTGGAAAGAATAGATATAAAAGTCCTTTGAAGGATTTTTAAGTGATTGACTATAATCAACAAATCCAATCAAATTATTGACAAAAGTAATTAAAAACCAGAATATATGACTGGAAGATGAAAGCTCTGCACTTAACTTGTTTGGATCTATTCCTTCAGCCTCCAAAAATTTGATCAGATGAAACCTCCTGTTGCGCACCTCCTGTTCCTTGAGCCCACTGTTATTAAAATGCAGCATCTTATTAACTTTTGATGAATTACATTTTAAACCCTGACCTCATCTTTAGATAACCTCAGTGTCATGGTCCCTTCTAGCAATCCCCCACCTTGCCATTTATCTCAGCAATTGGGCTCAATCACCTCATTTAATTTCCAATCATTCCCAGGTTCCACTAACTACACACACCTGCTTCCCATCAGAAACTGCAAGATAAAGATCCTGTGATCACAACTAGGAGCTGCCAGTTCATTGGTTGACTGTGTATGAGTAACCTCGTTCTATGGTTCTTAGGACTATCAGTTCCAAACCTAACATTTTTTCCTGAATTCTCTACTAAAACTAAGACTCTGGGTAAAGACTCTCTTGGACACCAATTCCACACTTGCTACGACCATAATGATTCCCGACTAGGCCTCTGCGCCGGTGTTCAGCACTTGGGTTCGTTCCACTGCCACGTCCTTGCAACACTCCGCCTATCTGAACTACAGTTCCATAATTCCTTAAAAGTGGCAACACAGGTAGATAGGGTCACTTAGTGAATATTGGAGAGCAGCATTGATGGGAGAAGCCAGACTCCAACCCAGCACCACAGCACCTCCAATGTTTCCTTCCCTAAGTGGCTGCAACAGGCAACCCCGCGGCACGAGGCCCTGGTCCACAGTGCGACTGAGGCAATGAAACTGCAGGATTCCACATTATAGAAATGAAAATTGTTGTTGATCATAGTAATTGTAAATAGGTGTAAGGCATGAGAACAGCTGCATTTGGAATTTTATTTTATTATTTTGTACTTAGAGATACAGGACCATCTGGCCCAATGACCCATTCCTCCCAATTACGTACTTGACCAACTAACCTACTTACCAGTACACTATTAGAATGTGGGAGGAAACTGGAGCACCAGGAGGAAACCTACATGGTCATGGAAAGGACATACAAGAGTCCTTACAGGCATCAGTGGGATAGAACCTGGATCGCTGATGCTGTAATAGCATTATGCCAACCGCTCTGCAACCTTGCTGCCCCAATTTCATCTGAAAAGTTCGTTTCATAAGATCATAGAATCTGAATCATTTGTTGTTTATCAAAATTAATGTGCACCTATTGGTTACAAAGAAAATTACCTCCTTGGATCCAATTATCCAAAGAGAGTTACAACAAATTCTCTATAATCAATTTCCCTTTCAAGACAGAATGCTGAGAAAGTGAAGAGTTTCTGTCGAAATCTATCTCTTCTATAGATTTTCCCCTCCAGGTCCATAGAGGTCACCAGTGGAAAATTCAATAAAGCATATTGCGTTCTATTGAAAATTCCCTGAACTTGTAAGACATTACAAGCAGACACCACGGTAACATAAAGGTTAGCGTAACACTTTACAGCACCAGCTGTAGGATTGGAGTTCAATTCCTGCTGCTGTTTGTAAGGAGTTTATACGTTCCTCCTGTGAGCACGTGGGTTTCCTCTGTGCTTCCACATTCCGAAGGTGTAAGAGTTAGGGTTAGTAAGTTGTGAAAATGTTCTGTTGGCTTTGGATGTATGGCAACACTTGCGGACTACTCCTAGCATATCAGGATGAGAATCAGGAAATTTGTTGTTATGCGGCAGCAGTACATTGCAATACATAATTTTTAAAACTGTAAATTACAGTAAGAAATGTATATATTATATATAGTTAAATAAGTAGCTCAAAAAGAGAGAGAAAAAAGTAATATAATACTGTCAGAAGTATGATTACAGAGGAGAAGAAACCATTCCCGAATCATTGAGTGTGTGCCTTTTGGCTCTGTGCCCTTCCCTGATGGTAACAATAAGAAAAAGGCATGTTCTGGACGATGGGAGTCCTTCATAATGGATGCCGCCTTTTTGAGCCATTGCCTATCAAAGATGTCCTGGATGCTGGGGAGGTTAGTGTCCATGATGGAGATGACTAAGTTTACAACTCTCTGAAACTTATTTTGCTCCTGTGCAGTGCCCTCGCCATACCTGATGATACTGCAGTCAGGTAAAAGGCTCCCCACAGTACATCTATAGAAATTTGCAAGTGACTTTGGTGTCATATCAAAACTCTTCAAACTCCAAATGAAATATAGCTGCCGTTGTGCCTTTTTTGTAACTGCATCAATATGTTGGGCCCAGGATAGATCCTCAGAGAGTGTGACATACTTGAAATTGCTCACTCTTTCCACTTCTTATCCGTCAATGAGGACTGGTGTGTGTGTTTCCTCGTCTTACCCTTAATGAAGTCCACAATCAATGCTTTGGTCTTACAGATGCTATGACACCACTCAACCAGCTGATCTATTTATCTTGAATTGTGTTGGTCGTTGACGCAAAACAATGCATTTTACTGTATATTCCAATTTTCAATAAAGCTAATCTTTAAAGCTAATTATTCCCCTGCACTTCCCTACTGTGGCTTATATATACAAAAATGGTTAAGTCCTGATACAGATTGTAGCTGAGAAAGCTCTGGAGATGGAGACACGAGAGGATGGAATGTCAATTGAGGAACTGGGTTACACAGGTCAAGCAGCAGAGGTGTCAGTAAAGCAAGATGACAGAGGGTTATAGCAAGATTTTAGCCAGTGGGACTGTTATGATCAACGCTGCCCTCAGTCATATCTCTTCCGTTTCTC
Organism: Mobula birostris; assembly: GCF_030028105.1. Classification (NCBI taxonomy): domain Eukaryota; kingdom Metazoa; phylum Chordata; class Chondrichthyes; order Myliobatiformes; family Myliobatidae; genus Mobula; species Mobula birostris. The sequence goes on along the minus strand of NC_092370.1, from coordinate 19,327,536 downwards.
TCATATCTCCTCTTACCCCATTCTCCCACCACGCTACCGGGGATAGGGTTTCTCTTGTCCTCAACTGCCACCACACCAGCCTCCACATCCAGCACATAATTCTCCGAAACTTCTGCCACCTGCACCTGGATCCCACCACCAAGCACATCTTTCCCTCCTCCCCACTTTCGGCTTTCCGCAGGGATCGCTCCCTCCATTCGTCCCATTAATCTCCCTCCTGGCACTTATCCTTGCAAGCGGAAAAAGTGCTTCATCTGTCCCTACACCTCCCCGCTCACTACCATTCAGGGGCCCAAACAGTGCTTCCAGGTGAGACGACACTTCATCTGTGAGTCTGTGTTTGGTGATCCTGGTGTGGCCTCTTGTATATCGATGAGATCTGATGTAGATTGGGAGACCGCTTCGCCAAGCATCTACAGATGGAGATCTGCCAGAAAAAGCGGGATCTCCCAGTGGCCACCCATTTTAATTCTCCTTTCTGTTCACATTCCGATAAGCCTATCCATGGCCTCCTCCACTGTCGGGATAAGGCCACACTTAGAGTGGAGAAACAACATTTTATATTCCATCGACTTCTCAAACTTCCAGTAATACCTCCACCCTGACTTCACCATTTCCCATCCCCGTGTCCCTCTCTCATGTTATCTCCTTGCCCGTCTATCGCCTCCCTCTGGTGCTCCTCCCCCCCTTCTTCTTTTTTTCCATGGCCTTCTGTCTCTTTCACCAATCAACTTCCTAGCACTTTGCTTCATCCCTACCCCTCCAAGTTTCACCTATCACCCGGTGTTTCTCTCTCCCTCCCTCCAACCTTTCAAATCTACTCCTCGGCTTTATTTCTCCAGTCCTGTCGAAGGGTTTCGGCCCAAAACGTCGAACTGTACTTTTTTCCATAAATGCTGCCTGGCCTGCTGAGTTCCTCCAGCATTTTGTGTGTGTGGTTATGATCAAAGAAGGAAAGGTCTGAAGATCAGTAATATGGGCAAGATCACTGGAAACACATTGGTAGCCAAGGAGATGTGGGGGGGAAGTTCATTCAGTTATTATCTATATGATTAGCTGCACGTAGGTTAAAGGGAGTTTTGCTTTGTGAAACATTTCACATACTAAAGTGGACTTGTAAATATTTGTTTGAGGTTGTATGGTTTACGCAAAGCGAGCAATGCATTTCCAATGAATAGGTGTCCTTTACGAGGAACAGAGTCTCTACCAAAGGAAGCGTAAGGCACTCCTTCCCTCCTTTAGCCTATAGGTCACTCATTGGGCAAGGTGTAGCACTTGTTTATTCCCCCAATGAGGGTCAAGTGAATCCATGGGAGCAGGTGGTGCGTATCACAGTCCTGGTTGTGCAACCACTGACTCCAGGCAGACGATCTCTGAGGGGTATTGATCATGGCTGGGGTCACCTGACTTATAAAGACACTACCCAGAGGAAGGCAATGGCAAACCGCTTCGACAGAAATAATTGCCAAGAAACAATCATGGTCATCGAAAGACCATGGTCGCCTACATCATACGACATGGCACATAACAAGCAAACCAGGACAGGAGTTCAGGAACTCCTTCTCCAAGTTAATGTACCACTGAAAGAGCATGTACCAGAAATGATTCAAGATTCAGAAGCCTTGCAAAGAATATTTTCCAAGGGTGGAGTCCTAGATAATTAAGCTAACATTCTCCAGACAAGCCACTATCCTTCTCAATTTATTTTCATTGACTATTTTCTATCAGCTTTTTTATACAACTGCATAGTATTCCCAGTGCAAATACCTGAGAGAAGTACGGATATGTACTCGATCATAAAATGACAAGGACAGCAGACAAAATGAGACGTGAACTAACACTTAGAGAAACAGCCTGGGATCAACGGTAAGTAATATTATTGCACAAACGCACCACATTCTTCTTTCCATGGTGTCAAAGTGAGTTATAGCCACTGCTGGATGTTAAGAATGTCAAGCACTGCAGGTCTACCCCATTAGCAAGTTGCTGGATAGCGATGGAACGGGACTTGTTGCGTATCATGCTATCACCTGGACTCATTGCGGACCATTGTTACGCGGAGGTGGTGCGCTGTCCAACAAACAGGGCAAATGATTGCCTTGGGCACTTTTATTGTGACCACAAGACCATGTTGGACATTGGTAAACTGTATTTATTTACTTATTTATTGAGATACAGGTCAGAGTAGGCCCTTCTGGCCCTTCGAGCCGCTCTGCCCAGCTAACCCCCCCCCCCCCCCAATTTAACCCTGGCCTCATTGTGGGGCAATTTGCAATGACCAATTAATCTCCTAACCAATATGCCTTTGGACTGTGGGAGGAAACTGGGGTAACTGGAGGAAACCCACACAGTCATGGGGAGAACGTACCAACTCCTGACAGACACTGACAGGAAATGAACCCGAGTCTTTGGTACTGTAAAGAGCTACACTAACCACTATGCTACCATGCCACTCCATGTGGAATACTGCAAGTCCCATGCACTGGTTCATTGGCCAGACCAAGGCCTGGGTAGCTGCACTGCCCCAGTTGTTGCACGGATCAGTCCCTCATGCTGCACTGATGCTTGTTGGAGCCGCCCAAGAGAGGAGAGGCTGGAGGTGGTGTGACAAAGAACAGAAGCCTCTGTGGTTGCACTGGAATCCATGTTGGGTCCCCCACTGGTGCTGCCCTCAAGTGTTCGATCGGTGAAGGACAAGCTGGATTGCGTTCATCTGCAGGTGCACTGTTGCATTATGAGGAAATGCTGTGTGCTTGATCTCGGAGAAACATGGCTCCAAGACAATATCCCATGAGCCATCCATCTACAGGCCATGCCACTCAGAGACTTGGGCTGGATTATTTTTTGTGACTATGTTTTTCTGCTATTTCTATCTGTGCCAGATGTCCTATGTGCTGTGTGCTGTTTGTGACTGTTGGTACTGTGGTTTACACCTTAGCCCCAAAGGAATACTGTTTCATTTGCTGTATTCATGAGTATGGTTCAATGACAATTGAACTTGGACTTGTCCCATCTATCTTAAATGGAATAACATGAAAAATAAACAGCAGATGGGGAATGAATATTAAATATTTGTTTCCAGGCTTCACAAGGATACGCAGAGACACAACTTTCTGTGCTGTAGTACTCTGTGACTTTAATAAAAACATAGAGACATAGACAACCTATAGCACAATACAGGCCCTTCGGCCCACAAAGCTGTGCCGAACATGTCCCTACCTTAGAAATTACCTAGGGTTACCTATAGCCCTCTATTTTTCTAAGTTCCATGTACCTGTCCAGGAGTTTCTTAAAAGACCCTATCGCATCAACCTCCACCACCATCTCCGGCAGCCCATTCCACGCACTCACCACTCTCTGCATTAAAAAACTTATCCTTGACATCTCCTCTGTACCTACTTCCAAACACCTTAAAACTGTGCCCTCTCATGCTAGCCATTTCTGCCCTGGGAAAAAGCCTCTGACTATCCACACGATCAATGCCTCCCATCATCTTATACACCTCTGTCAGGTCATCACTCACCTTCTGTCGCACCAAGGAAAAAAGGCCGTGTTGACTCAATCTATTCTCATAAGGCATGCTCCCCAATCCAGGCAACATCCTTGTAAAGCTCCTCTGCACCCTTTCTATGGTTTCTACATCCTTCCTGTAGTGAGGTGACCAGAACTGAGCACAATACTCCAAGTGGGGTCTGACCAGGTTCCTATATAGCCGCAATATTTCCTCTTGGCTCCTAAACTCAGTCCTTCAACTGATGAAGGCCAATTCACCGTACACTTTCTTAATTACAGAGTCAACCTTTGCAGCAGCTTTGAGTGTCCTGTGGACTTGGACCCCAAGATCCCTCTGATCCTCCACACTGCCAAGAGTCTTACCATTAATACTATATTCTGTTATCATTTTTGACCTATCAAAATGAATCACCTCACACTTATTTGTGTTGAAATCCATCTGTCACTTCTCAGCCCAGTTTTGCTTCCTATCAATGTCCTGCTGTAAATTCTGACAGCCCTCCACACTATCCACAACACCTTCAACCTTTGTGTTACCAGCAAATTTACTAATCCATCCCTCCACTTCTTCATCCAGGTCATTTATAAAAATCACGAAGAGAAGAAGTTCCAGAACAGATCCCCGAGGCATACCACTGGTCACGTACCTCCATGCAGAATATGACCCATATACAACCACTCTTTGCCTTTAGTGGGCAAGCCAATTTTAGATCCACAAAGCAAGGTCTCCTTGGATCCCATGCCTCCTTACTTTCTCAATAAGCATGGGGTACCTTGTCAAATGCCTTGCTGAAATCCATATACACTACATCTACTGCTCTAACTTCATCAATGTGTTTAGTCACATCCTCAAAAAATTCAATCAGGCTCATACAGCATGACCTGCCTTTAACAAAGCCATGCTGACTATTCCTAATCATGTTATACCTCTCCAAATGTTCATGAATCCTGCCTCTCAGGATCTTCTCCATCAACTTACCAACCACTGAAGTAAGACTCACTGGTCTATCTCTACTCCGTTTCTTGAATAATAGAACAACGTCTGCAACCCTTTAATCCTCCGGAACCTCTCCCATCCCCATTGATAATGCAAAGATCATCGCCAGATGCTCAGCAATCTCCTCCCTTGTCTCCCACAGTAGCCTGGGGTACATCCCGTCCGGTCCCGGTGAATTATCCAACCTAATGCTTTCCAAAAGCTCCAGCACATCCTCTTTCTTACTATAAGTCATCCTTACAATCGCCAAGATCCTTTTCTGTGTGAAATCTGAAACAAAGAACTCATTATGTACCTCTGCTATCTCCTCTGGTTCCATACGCACTTTTCCACTGTCACACTTGATTGGTCCTATTCTCTCAATATCTTATCCTCTTGCTCTTCACATACTTGTGGAATGCCTTGGGGTTTACCATAACCCTGTCCGCCAAGGCCTTCTCATGGCCCCTTCTGGTTCTCCTAATTTCTTTCTCAAGCTCCTTGCTGCTCGCCTTATAATTTTCTAGAACTCTATCATTACCTAGTTTTTTGGACGTTTTGTAAGCTCTTCTTTACTTCTTGATTGGATTTACAACAGTCTTTGTACACCACGGTTCCTGTACCCTACCATCCTTTCCCTGTCTCATTGGAACATACCTATGTAGAACTCCACGCAAATATTCCCTGAACATTTGCCTCATTTCTTCGGTACATTTCCCTGAGAACATCCTGCCTAATAGCCTTATATTTTCCCTTACACTAATTAAACACTTTCCTAACTTGTCTGTTCCTATTCCTCTCCGAGGCTATGGTAAAAGAGATAGAAGTGTGATTACTATCTCCAAAATGCTTTCCTGCTGAGCGACCTGACACCTGACTAGGTTCATTTTCCAATACCAGATCAAGTACAGCCTCACCTCTTGTAGGCTTATCTACATATTGTATTAAGAAACCTTCTTGAACACACGTAACAAACTCCAACCCATCTAAGCCCCTCACTCTAGGGACATGCCAACTGATATTTGGGAAATTGAAATCTACCACCACAACAACCCTGTTATTATTACACCTTTCCAGAATCTGTCTCCCTACCTGCTCCTCAATGTGTCTGTTATTATTGGGTGGTCTATAAAAAACACACAGTAGGGTGTTTGAGGTTTCATGGTTTCTTTTTTTGGAGCTGAAACCACAACATATTTGACTTTGTACAAAACTTGCAGCCATTAACTATATTGGATTAAACTGTGAACAAGAGAAAATCTGCAGATGCTGGAAATCCGAGCAACACACACAACATGCTGGAGAACTCAGCGGGCCAGGCAGCATCTATAGAAAAAAGTACAGTCAACATTTCGGGCCAAAACCCTTTGGCAATACTGGAAAAAATAATGCTGAGGGGTAGATTTGAAAGGTGAGGGAGGGGAGAAAGAAATGCCAGGCGATAGGTCACACTTGGAGGGGGCAGGATGAAGCAAAGAGCTACAAAGTTGATGGTGATAAAGAAAGAGGGCCATGGAAGAAAGAAAAAGGGGTGGGGGAGGAGCACCAGAGGGAGGTGATGGGCGGTCAAGGAGATAGCATCAGAGAGGAACAAGGGGATGGGAAATGGTGCAGTGGGTGGGGGGAGTCATTACTAGAAGTCGGAGAAATCAATGTTCATGCCATCAGGTTGGAGACTACCCAAACGGAACATAAGGTGTTGTTCCTCCACCTTAAACGTGGCCTTATCCCGACAGTGGAGGAGGCTATGGATGGACATATCGGAGTGGGAATGGGAAATGGAATTAAAGTAGGTGGCCACTGGGAGATCCTGCTTTTTCTTGCAGATGGAGCGTAGGTGCTCGGCAAAGCTGTCTCCCAATCTACATTGGGTCTCACCGATATACAAGAGGCCACATTGGGAACACCGGACACAGTATATGACCCCGAACAAACTCACAGGTGAAGTGTCACCTTACCTGGAAGGACTGTTTAGGGCCCTGAATGGTAGTGAGGTAGGGCCCTGAATGGTAGTGAGGGAGGAGGTGTAGGGGCAGCTGTTGCACTTGTTCTGCTTGTAAAGATAAGTGCCAGGAGGGAGATCAGTGAGGAGGGATGAATGGACAAGGGAGTCGCACAGGGGGTGATCCCTGTGGAAAGCAGAAAGTGGGGTGGAAGGAAAGATGTGTTTGGTGGTGGGATCCGGTTGGAAGTGGCGGAAGCTGCAGCAAATTATGTGCTGGACGCGGAGGCTGGTGGGGTTGTAGTTGAGGAAAAGAGGAATCCTATCCCTGCTAGTGTGGCAGGAGGATGAGATAAGATCAGACATGTGTGAAATGGAAGAAATGTGGTTGAAGGCAGTGTTAATGGTGGAGGAATGGAAGCTCTTTTCTTTGAAAAAGGAAGACATCTCCTTTGTTCTAGAATGAAAAGCCTCATCTTGAGAGCAGATGCAGCGGAGACAGAGTAATTGAGAGACGGGGATGGCATTTTTACATTTAGCAGGGTGGAACGAGGTATAGTCCAGGTAGCTGTGAGAGTCTGTTGGTTTGTAATAGACAGTGAGATCGAGAAAGGGAAGGGAGGGGTCGGAATTTGAGGGCAGGGTGGAAGTTGGAGACAAAGTGGATGAAATCAACGAGTTCTGCATGGGCGCAGGAAGCAACACCAATGCAGTCATCGATGTTGCAGAGGAAAAGTACGGGACCGTCACCAGTGTAGGCTTGAACAAAAATTGTTCCGTGTAGCCGACAAACAGGCAGGCAGAGCTGGGACCCATGTGAATGCCCATGGTTACCCCTTTTGTTTGAAGGAAATGGGAGGACCCAAAGGAGAAATTATTTTTCTATCTCCGGAAATAGCCACACTTCCCCGGTGAATCTGTTGGGGGCCATATACTGTGTTCGGTGCTCCCGGTGTGGCCGGGTATATCGGTGAGACCCGACGTAGATTGGGAGACCACTTCGCCAAGCACCTACGCTCCATCCGCCAGAACAAGCAGGATCTCCCAGTGGCCACCCATTTTAATTCCACTTCCCATTCCGATATGTCCATCCATGGCCTCCTCCACTGTCGGGATAAGTCCTTACTTCGGGTGGAGGAACAACACCTTATATTCCATTTGGGTAGCCTCCAACATGATGGTATGAACATCAATTTCTCAAACTTCCAATAGTGCCTCCCCCCCTTCCCAATTTCCCATCCCCTTGTCCCTCTCTCATGTTATCTCCTTGCCTGTCCATCGCCCCCCTCTGGTGCTCCTCCCCCCGCTTTTTTTTATTTCTTCCATGGACTTGTCTCTTTCACCAATCAACTTCCTAGCTCTTTGCTACATCCCTCCCTCTCCAAGTTTCACCTATCGCCTGGCGTTTCTCTCTCCCCTCCCGCCCTTTCAAATTAAGCTGTACCACATGTATTGTTAAGTGGGCATGCAGGTACAGCAGGCGGTGAAAAAGGCGAATGGTATGCTGGCATTTATAGCGAGAGGATTTGAGTACAGGAGCAGGGAGGTACTACTGCAGTTGTACAAGGCCTTGGTGAGACCGCACCTGGAGTATTGTGTGCAGTTTTGGTCCCCTAATCTGAGGAAAGACATCCTTGCCATAGAGGGAGTACAGAGAAGGTTCACCAGATTGATTCCTGGGATGGCAGGACTTTCATATGAAGAAAGAATGGATGAACTGGGCTTGTACTCGTTGGAATTTAGAAGATTGAGGGAGGATCTGATTGAAACCTATAAGATCCTAAAGGGATTGGACAGGCTAGATGCAGGAAGATTGTTCCCAATATTGGGGAAGTCCAGAACGAGGGGTCACAGTTTGAGGATAGAGGGGAAGCCTTTTAGGACCGAGATTAGGAAAAACTTCTTCACACAGAGAGTGGTGAATCTGTGGAATTCTCTGCCACAGGAAACAGTTGAGGCCAGTTCATTGGCTATACTTAAGAGGGAGTTAGATATGGCCCTTGTGGCTACGGGGGTCAGGGGGTATGGAGGGAAGGCTGGGGCGGTGTTCTGAGTTGGATGATCAGCCATGATCATAATAAATGGCGGTGCAGGCTCGAAGGGCCGAATGGCCTACTCCTGCACCTATTTTCTATGTTTCTATGTTTCTATGTTAATATCGGTTTTGCAGACTGGAGTAGCCCCAAAATCTTGCTGTCTTGAGCACTGACAATAAAGTCCTTTTCTATTCTATTGTATTATAAATAAATCGTAATAGAATCAGTGAAAGACCACACCAACAGGGCAACCAGTGTGCAAAAAACAACAAACTATGCAAGTACAAAAAGAAAGAAAAAAATAATAATTAACTAATAAATAAATAAATAAATAAATAAGCAAGCAAGCAAGCAATTAATGTCAAGAAAATGAGATGAAGAGTTCTGGAACTCAGACCACGTTTCTGTCATTAGTTGCACCAGACACTATGTTGATGAGATAGGAAGACTAGATTGTGCCTATGACAGCACCCAGTGAAGAGTCAATGTTACACTAATTTGATAACAGCTCCATTGTTTCCATTTTAGTACCATGTCCAAATATCCTACATTCAGCAGCAGGAATGACCGCTCTGTCTGCACGAGTTAAATAGAGCAACTATGTTCGCAGCAGATTTCAGAATCAGGTTTAATATTACTGACATACATTGTGAAATAGGTTGTTTTAGTACAGCAGTACATAGCAATAAATAAAATAAAACCTATAAATTACCATAAGAAATATATACAAATATAAATTATATTAAGTAGTGCAAAAATAGTGAGATAGTGCTCATGGGTTGGTTCATTGTCAGTTCAGAAATCTGTTGGTGGAGGTGAAGAAGTTGTTCCCACAATATTGAGCATGTGTACTGCAGGAAGAGCGCATTTCTCTTTCTCCCGTGGTCCACTCTCGTCTTCTATCAGACTCTTCAACTTCAGCCCTTTTACATTTTCCACCGATCACCTCCCAGCTTCTCAATTCCACCTACCCACCTTCCCCTCACCTGCCAATTTGTACTCTTTACCTTCTGCCCCTTTTTCTTATTCTGGTTTCTTTCCCCAGCTGGCACCCGAATATCTGGCAACACTTGCAGGCTGCCCCCAGCACATGCCTAAGTTGCTGACGCAATCGATACATTTCTCTGTATGTTTCAAGACTGTATGAAAAACGAATCGGAATCTTCCCTCTTTCTTTCCGGTCCTGATAAAGGGTCTTGGCCCTGCTGAGTTCCTCCAGCTTTGTGTGTGTGTTCCTATGATAATGGCTAGTGTTAGATCAAGGAGATAGCTACAACTTTAGCTCATGTTACGTTGGTCATTACTTTAAAACTAAGCTCTTCGAACCACAAAGATACTGCAGTCAGGGAAGGTAGCTTGGTCATTTACAAGTCATATCTCAATGGATCATCACAAGGTTGACTTCCAGGATGGTTATGAATATACACTTCCTTCTGCTTGCAACATGGAGAGATGGTGAGAATAAAATAATAGGGAGGGGCCACTTCACAGGACTGGAGAAGGCCGTAGAGGGTTGTAAACTCAGCCAGCTTCATCACGGGCCACTAACCACCACACCATCAAGGACATCTTCCAAAGACAATGCCTCAGAAATGCGGCATCCATCATTAAGGAAACCCACCACCCAGGGCATGCCCTCTTCTCATTGCTACCATTAGGAAGGAGGCACAGGAGCCTCCAAAAATAGTTTCTCCCCCTCCAACATCATGGACAATGACTCCATGAACACAACGTTACATTATTTTTGCTCTCTTTTGGCATTTTTTAAAAATATTTTTTGTCAGAATTTACAATATATTTTATATATTGCACTCTGCTGCTGCTACAAAGTAACACATTTTATGATGTATGTCAATGATAATAAACCCGATTCTGATTTTGATTCTGAATATCCTCATATCAGATACTACTTCAGTTTATTAAAATCTCTGAACGATGTGAAGGCATTTCACCAAAGAATTAATGATTTAGGTCTGTTGTAATAGATTAAAGATGCCCTACTACTACTGCACAGCTGACAGGTATTCAAATATCAGGCAGTTGTAAGTATGGGACGAAACTGAAGCTAGTGTAGCCGGGTGACCGTCGGATCTTATTCAGTATCGTTAAAAGTGTACTTAGGTATCCATCCGGGTAATGCTAGAATAGTTGTCTGTGCCTTTAAGGGAAACGGTGATGTCATTATGCACGCACGGGATAGTGGGGAGACCATTTTGTTTCTGCTGAAGACGCTGTTGGGGCGTTGGAATTGAGTTCCTCCCCGAGATTGGGCATGGCGAGGAAAGGTGAGCATTAATCGACGATATCCATGTGAATTCGTTTAAGCATGTCGGCGGATCGGGAATTTCGGTAATTTGACATGTTTTACATGTGGATGCTTTAGATTTCCACGAGTGAAGGCATCGACGCTGGATAGCGTGGCTTGTGCAAAGTTCCTCACCAGTCAAGTAGGTCAGTCTTCCTGTAATTTAATTACCAGGCAGTAAAGGAGAATAAAGATTCAATGTTTCAGCTCTCAGCCCAAAACATTGACTATTTATTCCTCAGCATCAGAATCAGAATCAGGGTTAATATCACCGGCATAATTAATTAGTGAAAAATTAGAAGTTAAAAAAGTAGTGTTCATGGGTTCAATGTCCATTCAGAAATCAGATGGCAGAGGGGAAGAAGCTGTTCCTGAATGTTCGAGTGTGTGCTCTCCATAGATGTTGCCTGAAATACTGAGTTCCTCCAATATTTTGTGTATGTTGATCAAAATTTCCTGGTTCCCTTATGTCTTTTGAACAATTATCTAATAAATATAATTTATCAAGAATACATTTTTTTTAGGTATCTACAAGTTAGAAATTTCCTAAGTACTATACTTTCTTCCTTTCCAATGCTTCCTCCTACATACATTTTAGATACTATAATTAACCTTAATCCATGTCAGAAAGGTGCATCGGCTATTATTTATAATATTATTATGAAACTTAGGAAAGCTCCATTTGATAAGATTAGGTCAGATTGGGAACAAGAATTGGGATCTATTATTTCCGTGGATGACTGGGGGCAGATTTTACAATTAGTCAATACTTCCTCTATCTGTGCTAAACATTCCCTAATTCAATTTAAAGTTGTTCAGAGAGCACATATGTCCAAAGATAAATTAGCTCGCTTATATTTTCATATTAATCCTTTTTCTGATAGATGTCCGGGGCAGATAGCCTCTTTAACTCATATGTTTTGGTCTTGTCCTACTCTGGAAACTTTTTGGAGAGACATTTTTAATATTATTTCCAAGGTATTGAATATAGATATCTCTCCTCACCCTATTACTGCATTTCTTACTTTAATGGCGAAAAGATGTATCTTACAACATTGGAAAGAGCTTAATGCTCCAACTACCTTTTTTTGGTTTTCTCAGACGATATTATGCTTGAATTTGGAGAAAATTAGAAGCAATCTTTATGACTCTTCATTTAAATTTGAACAGACCTGGAGATCTTTTATTCAATATTTTCATTTAATGTAATATATACCCTTCTTGTTTTTTTTACTGTTTTTAATGGAGGTTGGGATTGAGGACGTGATTTTAAGTTTTTTAACTCTGCTTGGTTTCAAGCTAGCCCATTGCTTTGCTTTGCTTTTAGTTAGTTGCACGGTGGTTTTTTTGGGGTTTTTTTTTTCCTTTTCTCTATTGATATATATATAAAAATTAGTATACTATTATGTTACCTTGGTACGTTATGTTTAAATTACATTGTTTGTATCATTTTTTTTGTATTAATATCTCCTGTAATTTTATTATATTCTAACAGTGTATTAGTGCCTATATGGCTTACCTTTTTGTATACTTATTCAATAAAAAGATTTAAAAAGAAAGAAAGAAAATTTCCAGCATCTGCAGAATCTCTTGCATCTTGGAGAAGTTTGTGTCAAGATTCATCGTGCGCTGCTGTACGCTGCAAAATCTCACTATCATAGCAGCGACAGCCCCACTGTCAAGTAAGCAATGAGTAGCTGGGAAGAACAAGCTGGAGCAGGAAGGAAAAAAAAGAGTCAGGGAGGAAGAGAAGCACACAGAAAATGCTAGAAGAACTCAGTGAGTAAGGCAGCATCAAAGGAGGGAGTAAAGCGTTGACGTTTCAAACCAAGACCATACATTGGGAGGAAAAAAAGAAGAAACCTGGTTTTCACCATCCTATTGAAATTATTCATGTAGAATACAGTTGAAAGTAATAGCAACTCTGAAAACACATTAATCTCCCATTCACCCAATTATTTTCCTGCATCGCTGACCACCAGTATAACACAAATGTCAATACATAGTAAGCATTCCAAACCAAATTCATAATCAAACCATGCACTGAAACATGAAATAATCTCTTGTACATTCCCATAATACATGATTTTCATACGCCTTTGCCTTCAAGTCTTAGTTAGTTCCATCATTGGCACTAGCCTCCATGGGATCCAGGACATTTTTGAGGAGCGATGCCTCAAAAAGAAAGCGTCCATCATTAAGGACCCCCATCACCCAGGACCCAGGTCATGCCTTGTTACCATCAGGAAACCTGAAGGCACACACTCAACAATTCAGGGAAGCTTCTTCCCCCTTGCCATCCAATTTCTGAATGGACACTGAACCCATGAACACTACCGTGCTACTTTTTTATTTCCATTTTTGCACTACTTAACTAATTTGACAAATATATATATATTATAATTCATGTTTTTCTATTATTATGTATTGTATTGTACTATTACCGGAAAGTCAACAAATGTGTAGTTATATTCCAGTGAGATTAAACCAGATTCTGATTCACTAGTATTTCTGATTGATATTGCCCTGTAGCTGCAGCTTGACTAGCGGAAACTAGATTGCCTTTCCAGTGGATATCAAAGCAGGCCTGGGCTTTGCAGAATCCTGCATCGGAATTTGTCCCTTACACCGGCTGCAGACTACTTGTGACTCATCCTGCACTGTCCTCACAGTTATAACCAGTGTCACCACTGAACTAGTGACTGTAGGACCATCAGATATCGGAGCAGAATTAGGCCATTCAGCTGAACGCAAGTTTGTCCAGTAAATTTATTCTGAGTGATCTCAATTCTAACAAAGGAATAGGTAAATCTTCCACAAAATGCTCATGCTGGAAGAGGTTCTCTGAGAGAAATGACTAAGCTGCCCAAGTCATTCTTGTGTTATGGGTTAAAGACAAGAAGCAACTTACATCACAATTTTATCACAATATCATAGAAAAATAAGTTTAAAAATCGATTATCAAGAATAAAAATTGGAAATCATTAATTAAATCATCATTGATCAAACTTTTAAAATAGTACATACAGCACAAAGAGATTGTATTTGTATTATTCACATGTTCTTCTGTATATAACATAAATTAAATACAAGTAGACAAGAATATTTATGCATATCTACTTATATTTTTACACGTGATTGCATGGCTGTCACTGTTAAATTGCAGCTTAGCTTTGAGCAAATGTGAAGATTACAATCTAAATAAGTATCTAATCTAATGGGGAGAAGAACGGGGAGTGGGGCTGAGGAGAGGAAAAAAGGATCAGTCATGAGTGCGAAGAAATTTTTTTAGCCAGAGAGTGGTGAATCTGTGGAATTTGTTGCCACGGGCGGCAGTGGAGGCCAAGTCATTGGGTGTATTTAAGGCAGAGATTGATAGGTATCTGAGTAGCCAGGGCATCAAAGGTTATGGTGAGAAGGCAGGGGAGTGGGACTAAATGGGAGACTGGATCAGCTCATGATTAAATGGCGGAGCAGACTCAATGGGCCGAATGGCCGACTTCTGCTCCTTTGTCTTATGGTCTAATATTATCTCAACATATAATTAAAAAACAGAAATTGAATTCTGTAAATTTTAACTACAGGTAGGTTAGCCAATTTAATTCATCCATCAGAATGCCTTGTTGGCTGGAATATCAGAAATTTTACTCTCTTCCCATTTAGATGCAGAAATGCAACTTTGGGCTACAAACTACAGTTTGACTCGACAATTTAATAATAGCTTTACATCGACTGAAAAACCAAACTGATTCTTCAATGACTGAAAAGCAATGGTTTAAACTCTTATGTTGAATGCTTTTTATTGGCCAACAGATGTTATTTTACAGAAAAAGCAGAAAGTACTAGAAATACTTATCAGGAGGCGCAGGAGCCTGAAGGCACACTCAACATTTTAGGAACAGTTTCATTCCCTCTGTCATTCCCTCTAAATGGACAATGATCCCATGAACATTACCTCACGATTTTTGCACTCTTTTTGCACTATTTTGCAGTATTTACTTATTTATATAAATATTTCTTCAGTATATTTCCATAAGTTCTTATGTTCAAGTTGAATTATCATTCAAACATACAACCAAACAAAAGTGTTCTTACAGGACCAAGGTGCAAAACATACACAGCAAGAGGCATACAAACATACACACACACACACACACACACACACACACACACACACACACACACGAGGGGCGATTGATAAGTTAGTGGCCTAAGGTAGAAGGAGATGAGTTATACAGTTCTTGTTACATGCACGTGCAGTTCAACTCTTTGAGTGAAAATGCAGAAAGTTTGAAGTTAGTAACCCATCTCTTTCTAGCTTAGGCCACGAACTTATCAATCACCCTTGCTGTGGACCACTTCTGGAGGTCCAAGATGCCGACTTCTACAAAGAAGGGATCAGTATGCTCACGACAGCCGGACTAAGTGTGTAAATGTAGGAAAAATAAATGTGCTAGGTTTTCTAAAATTGACTCCTTCTACCCTAGGCCACGAACTTTTCAATCACTCTGTGTGTGTGTGTGTGTGTGTGTGTATATATATATGTGAGCCAAGTCTCCAAGTGATACATTCCACAAATTAATGGTGCAGTTCCTGGCAGTCCACAGACCAACATGCTCACGCAATCCGACTTGTCATTTCTTATTGCAACTTGGAGTACATTTTATGCATTGATTTTTACTGCAAAAAACTTCACGACATGTCAGTAATAATAAATCTGATTCTGATTCTAATTCAGTCAGTGACACCTATACAAAGTGAAACAGAGTTTATGTAACAGACGGTTGACCTTTCATCCATTCTAAAGAGAGATCGAAGACCTGAAACTTCAACCCTGCTTCTCACTCCACAAATGTCTCCTGACTAGCCAAGCTTTCAACAGTTTCTGTTTTATTTTCAGATTCTCAAAGTCGGCAGATTTCTGAGTTTACATAACTTTACATTGAATTCTACATCTTATCTGTTTTAATTGCCCAATGCCAGATTGCCCGTATTTTCATTTTTGAAAATCCAGAATTTCCATTCCCCTAGTAGACTCAATCACAAGCTGCTCTAAAAAGCCATCTCGTAGGGATTCTACAAATTACCTCTCCTGAAATTCAGTACGAACCAGATTTTCTCGACCTACCTGGCATATTGAAATCCCCATTGATTATCGCAACATTTCCCTTTTTACATCCCTTTTCTAACTCCTTTTGTAATTTGCATCCCACATCCTGCTACTGTTCGTGGGCCTGTATATAACTCCCATCAGACTTTTTACCCTTGCAGTTTCTTAACTCTATCTGCAAGGATTCTGCATCTTCCAATACTATGTCACCTCTTTCCAAGGATTTGATTTCATTTTTTTACCAATAGAGCCACACCACCCTGTTACGAGATGCTCCCAACCACATCAGGTTATGGGATTTAGACTCTCTAACTGTCTGGAGTAGGGATAGCTGGCACGGCCCCTGTAAGAGTCCAGGACGGTTCCGCTAACTGGCAATCCTGTACCGTGCACCAAGAATTGAGTATTTAAAGAGCACCTGAACGGAGCCTCAGTGCTCAATCAATAACCCCGACTAGTGATATTGTCTAGCATTGTTTATGCTCAGTTCTCAATCTAGTTTGATACCGTGTCTCGATCGTAGCCTCAGATCCTCCAACATTTGGGTCCAAGCCGTCCCCGTCAAGGAATCTCGTCACAGTGTGATTGAGTCAACATAGATCCAGCAGGGTATCAGAGTCCCTCGCTGCTGTAGCCAGCCACGTCAACAGGATTTCCAGACGGAACCTGGAGGCACACGACCTCCAGGCCGCCGTGTACCAGGACGCCAGAGCTGCTCAGGTGAGGCTGTCACTTGCTCTGTGGGGCCAGTACATCTGCTGATCCCAGAGACTTGATGGAGATGTGGATTCTTGCCGCAGCTTCCTCACTCAATGCTCGTTGATGTATGAACTCCAGCCTGACTGGATCCCTTTGGAGTGTGGAGAAGTGGCCTTCATTATCTCACTCCGGATTGGAAGAGCCCTGGCCTGGGTCACCGCGCTTTGGGAATGTAGGTCAGAGATTTGCTCTGATTTGGAGGAATTCATGGCTGCCACGAGGAAGGAGTTTCACCACCACACTGTTGACAGCTGAACCTCTGACCATCTGAGCTAGACCAACAGAGTGCATACAATCTGGTCTGTATAAGGGAAGGGGATGAGTGGAAGATTGCATTCAATACACCAACGGGACACTACGAGTACTGATCCTTCAGTCTTGTGAACGCTCCCGCAGTTTTTCAGACCTTTAGAAACAACATGCTTTGGAATATTCTCCGTAAGAATGGCTTTATCTACTTGGATGATATCATGTGCGCATGCGCCGGTCGTGCATGCAGCTGGTTACAGTTGCTCCGCAGTTTCTTACTTTTAAACTTTTTAACTTAGTTATTTGTTGTATCTTTTTTCTCACGGTAACACATTGAAGCTGCACCCTCTCTAACGTGCTGGTGGAGAGAGTTTTATTTGTTTTTTTAGAGCTGGAATTAGCTACATTCGGACACGTCTCATTAGCGTGGCAGCAGGATGGCCGCATTGTGTATTCAAGGGACCAATTGATTACGCTCATGCCCGCCGGTTTAGCGAACAGAGCCGTGGACATACCGGCTGAAATCTGGAGGAAAACACACAGAGGATGCAGAGGGGGATCAAAAAGGCGAGGGAAGAGGACCGGGTCAAGACAACAGAGGCTTATGGAGAAGAGAAGTTATAAGCCGTGTCTCCCCTCTCTCATCATGGGAAATGAGAGATCGCTGGGAAATAAAATCGACAAACTGACTGCGCTTGGCAGGAGTCAGAGAACATTTCGGGAGAGCAGTGTCATGTGCTTCACTGAGACGTGGCTGCACGAGGACATACCCGATCAAAGCGTTTCCATAGAGGGCTTCCAGACCGTTCGAGCTGACCAGAATTGCACTGAGAGTGGTAAGCGTAAAGGAGGGGGGCTGGCAGTTCTGATAAATAACAGATGGTGCATTCCTGGGCATATTACGATCAAGGAACGGGTCTGTAGCCTGGATATTGAACTTTTTGCTGTTGGACTCCGGCCATATTATTTGCCAAGGGAAATCTCGCATGCAATTGTGGTTGTTGTGTACATCCCTCCCTCTGCCAACCCGGCGTCGGCGTGCAACATCACTTACACCGTCATAGCCAGATTACAAACCCAGCACCCGAGTGCCCTCATTACCATCTCAGGTGACTTCAACCATGTTACCATGGCTAGAACACTGCCCAACTTCACGCAGTATGTGAGCTGTACAACCAGAGGGGAGAGGACTCTGGATTTGATGTACGCTAACGTTAAGGATGCATACAGCTCCTCTCCCCTCCCCCCACTGGGAAGGTCAGATCAGAACCTGGTGCATCTAAAACCCTGCTACGTGCCTCTGGTGAAGAGTAAACCTGCAACCTCGAGGACAGTGAGGAAATGATCGGAGGAGGCTTATGAGGCGCTCCAGAGTTGTTTTGAGGTGACAGACTGGCAGGCACTCTGTGAGCCACATGGAGAGGATATTGATGGGCTCACAGAGTGCATCACCGATTACATTAACTTCTGTGTGGACTGCAATGTTCCGACAAGAACTGTCCTTTGTTATTCAAATAACAAGCCATGGGTGACAAAGGACATTAAGGACATCCTGAACGCTAAAAAGAGGGCGTTTAGAGATGGAAATAGGGAGGAGCTGAGGGCAATACAGAGTGACCTGAAAGCCAGGATCAGGGAGGCTAAAGACAGGTATAGGAGGAAGCTTGAGTGGAAACTCCAGCAGAACAACATGAGAGAGGTCTGGAGGAGGATGAGGACCATCACTGGGTTCCGGCAAACTAGCAACAGAGGAGCGGAAGGCAGTGTGGACAGGGCCAATGAACCTAACCTGTTCTTTAACAGATTTGACAGTGTGGCCCCTGTCCATCCTACACATGAGCATCAGTTGTCGGCCCCCAACCAACACATATTCCACTCTCCCCTCCTACTCCTCCTCACAGTCCCCCACCTTGCTCTCATGACTATACCCCTTCCCCACACGAAACCACCATGGTGGGCTTCACAGCTCTACAGGTGAGAAGACAGCTGAAACGTCTCAACCCAAGCAAGGCTGCAGGACCGGATGGTGTCAGTACCAGGGTGCTCAAAGCCTGTGCCCCTCAGCTATGTGGAGTACTTTGCCATGTATTCAACCTGAGCCTGAGACTCCGGAGGGCTCCTGTATTGTGGAAGACGTCCTACCTCGTCCCTGTGCCAAAGACGCCGCGCCCCAGCAGCCTCAATGACTACAGACCGGTGGCATTGACCTCCCACATCATGAAGACCCTGGAGAGACTTGTTCTGGAGCTGCTCCAGCCTATGGTCAGGCCACACTTTGATCCCCTCCAGTTCGCCTACCAGTCGCGACTAGGAGTTGAGGATGCCATCGTCTACCTGCTGAACTGTGTCTACGCCCACCTGGACAAGCCAGCGAGCACTGTGAGGGTCATGTTTTTTGACTTCTCCAGTGCGTTCAACACCATCCGCCCTGCTCTGCTGGGAGAGAAGCTGACAGCGATGCAGGTGGATGCTTCCCTGGTATCATGGATTCTTGATTAGCTGACTGGCAGACCACAGTGCGTGTGCTTGCAACACTGTGTGTCCGACAGAGTGATCAGCAGCACTGGGGCTCCACAGGGGACTGTCTTGTCTCCCTTTCTCTTCACCGTTTACACATTGGATTTCAACTACTGCACAGAGTCTTGTCATCTTCAGAAGTTTTCTGATGACTCTGCCATAGTTGGATGCATCAGCAAGGGAGATGAGGCTGAGTACAGGGCTACGTTAGGAAACTTTGTCACATGGTGTGAGCAGAATTATCTGCAGCTTAATATGAAAAAGACTAAGGAGCTGGTGGTAGACCTGAGGAGGGCTAAGGCACCGGTGACCCCTGTTTCCATCCAGGGGGTCAGTGTGGACATGGTGGAGGATTACAAATACCTGGGGATATGAATTGACAATAAACTGGACTGGTCAAAGAACACTGAGGCTGTCTACAAGAAGGGGCAGAGCCGTCTCTATTTCCTGAGGAGACTGAGGTCCTTTAACATCTGCCGGACTATGCTGAGGATGTTCTACGAGTCTGTGGTGGCCAGTGTTATCATGTTTGCTGTTGTGTGCTGGGGCAGCAGGCTGAGGGTGGCAGACACCAACAGAATCAACAAACTCATTCGTAAGGCCAGTGATGTTGTGGGGATGGAACTGGACTCTCTCACGGTGGTGTCTGAAAAGAAGATGCTGTCTAAGTTGCATGCCATCTTGGTCAATGTCTCCCATCCACTGCATAATGTACTGGGTGGGCACAGGAGTACATTCAGCCAGAGACTCATTCTACCGAGATGCAGCACAGAGCGTCATAGGAAGTCATTCCTGTCTGTGGCCATCAAACTTTACAACTCCTCCCTTGGAGGATCAGACATCCTGAGCCAATAGGCTGGTCCTGGACTTATTTCATAATTTACTGGCATAATTTACATATTAATATTTAACTATTTATGGTTCTATTACTATATATTATTTATGGAGCAACTGTAATGAAAACCAATTTCCCCTGGGATTAATAAAGTATGACTATGACTATGACTATGACTATGACTATTAATCTGCTCGAAGTCCATGGAGGAGCACGTCTCTCACGTAAGGAACATTTTAAAGAGGCTTCTAGACCATGAATGTCCAAGTTGGAGAAGTCCAAGTTTCACGTGACAACCATTTCATTTTTAGGTTTCATCATCTCTAATGGCAATCTCAGGATGGACCCTACCAAGATCCAGGCGGTCAGAAACTGGCCACAACCATCCAGTGTCAAAGACCAATACCACTTTCCACATCTCTAAACTAAGACCACTCTGTACCAGTTCCTTAGCCCCGCCACCACCCAGGTTTATCAACGGGGAACGGGTCTTCACAGTGAAAAGACTTTCGGATCTGTGTACTATTAGGGTTGTTCGGCAATACATCATAGACGTGGAAGATTTTAAAGCCTAAGAGAGGTGCTGAGTGCCCGAAAAAGACATCTTGGATCCATGACTATCACCACCATCTCTCTGAGCAGCCAGGGCCATCAGGAGCTGACCACAGGGGACGGTGTCCTGTTATGAGACACTCTCAACTGCCATCTTCGAGGACTTAGACGCTCTAACTCTCCGGAGTATGGATAGCTGGCACAGTCCCTTTGAGGATTCAAGATGGTCCAGCTAATTGGCAATCATGTTTTAGGCACTAAGAATTGAGTATTTAAAGAGCACTTGAACTTAGTGCTCAATCATAACCCCTACTAATGATATCATCCAGCGTTGTTTTGTGCTCTGTTCTTAGAAACATAGAAATCTACTGTACATTACAGGCCCTTCAGCCCACAGAGTTGTACCTACCATGTAACCTACTCTAGAAGCTGCCTGGAATTTCTCTACCACATAGCCCTCGATTTCTGTAAGCTCTGTGATCTGAGTCTCTTAAAAGACCCTACAGTATAAGCCTCCACAACCTTCGCTGGCAGTACATTCTGTGCACCCATCACACTCTGTGTGAAAGACTTACCTCTGACATCCTCCTTGTACCTACTTCCAAGCTTTAAAACCATGCCCCCTCGTGTTAGCCATTTCAACCCTAGGAAAAAGCCTCTGATTATCCACACAATCAATGCTTATCATCATCTTATACACCTCTGTCAGGCCATCTCTCATCCTCTGTCGCTCCAAGGAGAAAAGGCCAAGTTCACTCAACCTATTCTCATAAAGCATGCTCTCAATCCAGACAACATCCTTGTAAATCTCCTCTGCACCCTCTACAGTATCCACACCCTTCCTGTAGCGAGGTGACCAGAACTGAACCCAGTACTCCAAGTGGGAGCTAGTTTGATACCATTTCTCAGTCCTTGTTTCAGGTACTCCAGCATTTGGGTTCAAACCATCTACATCAAGGACTCTCGTCACACACCTCCTCTGTCTACCTGCCTGTTCTTTCAATACAAGGTGTATCCTTGGATGTTAAGCTCTCGACTATGATCTTCTTTCAACCACCAGCATACCTACCAATCTCTCACTGCGCCACAAGGTCATCTGTCTTATATTATACACTGCATGCATTGAAACATAGCACCGTCGGTCCTGTATTCAACACCCTTTATGATTCTAGCCCCCTGTTATACTTTAACTCATCCAACTGACTGCTATTTTGCCAATCATCTACCTGTCCTTCCTCACAGTCTCACAACACACTACATCTCCTCGTATACTAGCCCTATCACTGATGTTCTCATCTCTATGCCAGATTAGTTTAAACCGTCCCCAACAGCTCTAGCAAACCTGCCACAAAGATACTGATCCCACTCGGGTTCAGGTGTAACCCATCCTTTTTTGTAGAGACCATACCATTACCCAGAAGTGACCCCAGTGATCCAGAAATCTGAAACCCTGCCCCCTGCACCAATTCTTCAGCCAACTATTCATCTGCCAGATCATCCTATTATTAGCTTCATATTTACCACCAGCTGGAAGCTGACATGTAGACATATGCTATTAGAAATTGGATCATATGTAAGACACTGGCAAAACAAGTGATTGATTTCAATTCCACTTTCTCACAGAAGTAACCATGGTTGAATGAAGGATGCATGAGTTGTTTACCTTTTAATTTGTATATCCACCAAGGTCCTGGAAAATATTGCATTCTATTCACATAATTTGCATGATAACAAAGCTTAAAGTATTTTTACTTTGTTAACTGTAATTTTCAAAAAGTATGTTGTTGTTGGCAGAATCACAGATGGTGTACAGAAGCGAAATAGATCAGCTTGTTGAGTGGTGTTGTAACAGCAAGCTTGCACTCAACATCAGCAACACCAAAGAGGCGACTGCAGACTTCAGGGAGGAGAAGGCGGGAGAACATGAAGAGTTAGTGGAGGAAATGGTGAGCATTTTCAAATTCCTTGGCATCAAAACCTCAGGGGATCTATCCTAGGGGGTAAAACAATTGAAGCAATCACAGCGAAGGCACACCAGCGACTGTACTTCATTAGGAGGCTGAGGAGGTTTAGTATATCATCAAACTCTAGCAAATTTCTACAGATCTACCGTGGAGAGCATCCTGACTGGTTACATCTCTGCCTGGTACAGAGGTGCCAATCCAAAGGATTACAAGAGGCTTCAGAGGGTTGTGGACTTAGCTAGTTTCTGTATAGGCACAAGTTTCCCCGTCGTCAAAGACATCTTCAAAAGGCAGTGCCTCAAGAAGGCAGTATCCATCATGAAAGATTCTCACCATCAGGGACATGCCCTCTTCTCATTACTACCATGAAGAAGGAGGTACAGGAGACTGAAGACCCACACTCAATATTTTAGGAACAATTTCTTCCCCTCTGCACTCAGATTTCTGAACAGTCTATGACTTTATGTAGACTACTTCGCTATTCCTCTTTTGCAGTACTTTTTTTTATTTAAGTAACAGTAATTATTTTTATGTATTGCACTGTACCGCTGCTGCCAAACAACAAATTTCATGATTTATGTCAGTTATGTGAAGTGTGAAATTTAAAATATACAATAAGAAGGAAATCCTATTTTTATCTTTCTTGAGTATGACAATAACCTAATTGGATATCCGTAAGTATGGGGATACACCAAAGTAAAAGATTCTCCACCTACAATTAAGTAGGATATCCCAACGCCACCCCCTGTGTTGTACATTATAGATAACGGGCCGAGCTGCAACTTGTCATGTCTACATGTCAACTCACCATCAATCTCCCAATTCAACACTCAACACTGCAGGGCAATCAGCTGATAGTTGCCATTTCATTGATTTTGCTGAGTTAAGGATAACCCCTTCTCACCTTTCACCCTCAGCCTATGACCTCTTGTTTTAGTCTCATCCAACCTCAGTGGAAAAGGCCCGCACTCCTCCCAATTTTTAATACCGCAATAAGATCTCCATATTCTTTTAAGCACCATATAATTCTACATATTTCTACAAGACCTCTGAATTATTTTCACATTCAGTACATCTAAATTGGCAGCTTTTTGTTTTCTCCCCAAGATTAAATAAATGATGCCAACGCAGATGGTACCCTCAAAAACTCAGGGCTGCCTCCATTTTTCCATCACACTGGAAGCAGAATTTATGATAAGAATTAAGCCGTGAAGCCAGTAAAAAAAACATTATTTCCCTTGTATGCACCATAAATATCCCAGAAATGGCCTTTGTTGTGTTTCACTCAGGAATAAAATGTTCTTCAGTGACATAATGCTAAATAAAAACAGAACTACGCAATTGAATTTCAAGGCGTTCATAATTGTCAGGTTACAACAAGTTGTCTATACTCACAGTTCAGCTTAAAGCTTGAAACATCAGGAAATTTAGATCTGCGTTTGTTTCACTTTGACTACCCTATTTAACACAGTTAACAATTTGACTTTTACTGCTGACAGCCTAAAATTTAATTGTACCATTTGGAAAAAAGGATTGCTTAAGATATTCACTTGGGTAACCTTCCTTAAATTATTCTTGCATTTCCTTGTGGTTATATTTGATGATTTGAATAACCAGTGGACTTACAATAGGACAAATTTATTTATTTATTTATTTGGCTACAGCACAGAATAGGCCCTTCTGGCTCTTTGAGCCGCAGTGCCCAGCAACCTCTGATTTAACCCTAGCTTAACCTACCAACCAGCACATCATTGAACCATGGGAGAAAACCGACACGGTCATGAGGAGAACGTACAAACTCCTTACAGGCAGCAGTAGGAATTGAACCCAGATCTCCTGTACTATAAGGCATTGTACAAACGACTACATTACTGTACACCTTGCTTACACCCAAACTATTTCAATGGAAGACACTATTAGGTTGGCCACAGAAATGTAAAATCTCTGCATAATCCCTTGCAGCTTCACATAATCTTCACATTGTTTTTAAGCTTTCATTTATATAATCCCATCATATTTCCAACAGGACATTCTATTATTTTTCAGGAATAAGATTCTTTTGTGAGAAAATACACAATTTGCTTATTGAGAGCTTTTTTATTTATTTTGATTTATTGTGAATCGGTGCGAAGTAGGCTTTTTCGGTTCATCAAGCCGGCCACCCAGCAACTCCCGATTTAACCCTAGCCTAATCACGGGACAATTTACAATGACCAATTAACCGACCAACTGGTGCAGGTTTGGACTGCGGGAGGAAACCGGAGCACCTGGTGGAAACCCACGTGTTCATGTGGTGAACATACAAACCCCCTACAGACAGTGGTAGGTATTGAACCCAGGTCACCTGTGCTGTGAAGCGTTGTGTCACAGATATGAATGCCTTGAAATTCAACTGCATGATTCTGTTTTTATTCAACATTATGACACTTTCTGGCAGTCCGCACACTCAATATTTCAGTAAGTCAAAAGCAGCCACTCTGTCCTCCCACAAAAAACTCAAGATCTCTTCAAAGTACAAAGTTCCGTGCCTTCATCGATCCCAAAGTGCATTCAAATTTGGATTAGCCGAAGTGCATGTTAATCAAAGAGCTGTCAGTCCGATTGATTCTTCCCACTATTCAGGTTAGAGCGGAATAACCTTGGAATGAATAAATATGAGTTTCTTGTGGCTAGGTCTCAGCCAAGGTATTTGAAGTTAAGTCTGGCTAAGTCCAGTGCACATGGCAACCTTGATGTTTATTGCTTTATTGTAATGCATAGTATATTAATTTGTTACTTCTGCATTGTCATTAGGGTTGGAAAATCAAAATAAGTAATTTTCAAACTTAAACCAAAGAACACTTAGGAAACATTTGTTGGTTTATTTGCCTTTACAGAGGGTGGCTATTTAAAGTGTCAGACTATATATGAAGAAAGGCAATCCTTCATGATTTTATTCAGAAGATTACGGTACAAATAACTCAGAGCATGAATAGCACAATTCCTGATCACCGGTAGACCATCTGAAAAGTTTGGAATGAGCTCAATTCCTTTGTGTCAATTTTGAATATCGTAATCATATATAATTCTGTTTTGATGTTGAATGCAAAATGTTCCATTTTATTTTGAACAGAAGTGCATTTCATTTTTGGCTTTAAGTGCAACACATTCAACACTAAAAGCTCAATCAAATCAATCTTACCGTGACAGCTGGGCAAAGCCCTATTCCACCCAGGTCTTCCGTCATCTCCCATAATGCATGTAAGTGTCGAATAACCTTGGAGCACGTAGCCTGCATTGCAATAGTATGTAACAGTCGATCCTAGTTTAAAGTCACTTCCCAGTCTGGTACTGTTCATGACATTCCCGGGATCAAAGCACGATTCCCGAAGCTTTGCTGAATGAACAAAAACAAGGAAAAGCTCAAAAAAATCTGTAACACATTTGCTTTTTGAGGGCAATTTTTTTTGCCATTTCTCTATTATTCTTTAATAAAATTTACATACCTAGAATTAGAATTCTTGGTAATAAAGAGCAAGTACTTTCTCAGAAGAAAGTAAGTGTCTCAGTTTACCGCACAGTTAGAGTGCCAAATGTCCACCATGCAAACTGAATTCTTATCAAGCTGCATTCAGAAAATAAAACTCACTAAGAGCGAGAGTGGAACTAGTGGTCATGGGTTTAGGGTGAAAAGTGAAATGTTTAAGGGGAATTTCTTTACTCAGAGGATGGAGAGAGTGTGGAATGAGCTGCCAGCTGAAAATGGTGGAAACAGATTCAGGTTCAGCACTTTAGAGAAATTTGGATAGGTATGTGGATGGGAGGGGTGTGATGGGCTATGGTCCGGGTGCAGATTGATGAGTCTAGGCAGCATAATAGTTTGGTATGGACTAGATGGGCCAAAAGACTTGTTCTTGTGCTGTAGTACTCTATGACGCTATGGAGAAGGTCGTTCAGCACAGAACTGGTGAATGGTCATTGACTTGAAATGTTAGCTCTGATTTTCTCTTCACAAATACTCAGTGACCTGCTGAGGACTTAGTGTGGGGCTTTACTTGTGGGAACTAAACAAAGAATCTGGAGTTATTGTGACTGATGCACTGAAAGTAAATGTAAGGTTCTTGGACTAGAGGGCACAGCCTCGGAACAGAAGGACATCCCTTTAGAACAGAGATGAGGAGGAATTTCTTTAATCAGAGGGTGGCGAATCTGTTGAATTTAGTGCCACAGCTGGCTGTGGAGGTCACGTTATTGGGTATATTTAAAGAGGGGTTGCCATGGACTTGATTAGTAAGTGTGTCAAAGGTGATGGGGAAAAAACAGGAGAATGCGGTTGAGAAGGATAATAAATCAGCCATAATGGATGGCAGAGCAAACTCAGTTGGCTTAACTCTGTTACTAGGTCTTATGGACTTATGGAAAACATTAACAGAAGGTAGAGTGAATGGATTCCATTAGCAATGGACCATAGAGTTATTTTCTTTTCTGCGATGGACTAGATATACAATAACATGAGAAATTTTTGCTTTGAATTTTTGGCCACAGTTTAAGAATAAGGAGTAGACAATTTAGAACGGAGTTGAGAAAAAACTTTTTCACACAGAGGGTTGTGGTTCTGTGAAATGCTGTGCCTCAGAAGGCAGTGGAGGCCAATTCTCTGGATTCTTTCAGAGAAGAATTAGATAGAGCTCTTAAAGACAGCAGAGTGAAGGGATATTGGGAGAAGGCAGGAAAAGGATACTGATTGTGGATGATCAGCCATGATCATAGTGAATGGTGGTGTTGGCTTGAAGGGCTGAATGGCCTACTCCTGCACCTATTGTCTATTGTCTATTGAATTGGAAAGAGAAAGACAATAGATAAATATATCTGTAGCCATCATAGAAAAAAAAGAGACCAATCAGAAGACAGTGAAACTAATGCTCACATATGCAAAGGTTTTAATTAATTTAACTGATTAATTTGGCTTCGTAGTTTTCCATTAAAGGAATAGAACTTTGTATATGTGATATTATTTCAGCTAGAACACAGAACATAGAATAGTACAGCACATTACAGGCCCTTCAGCCCACAATGTTGTGCCGACCCTCAAACCCTGCCTCCCATATAAGCCCCTACCTTAGATTCCTCCATATACCTGTCTAGTAGTCTCTTAAACTTCACTAGTGTATCTGCCTCCACCACTGACTCAGGCAGTGCATTCCACGCACCAACCACTCTCTGAGTAAAAAACCTTCCTCTAATATCCCCCTTGAACTTCCCACCCCTTACCTTAAAGCCATGTCCTCTTGTATTGAGCAGTGATGCCCTGGGGAAGAGGTGCTGGCTATCCACTCTATCTATTCCTCTTATTATCTTGTACGCCTCTATCATGTCTCCTCTCATCCTCCTTCTCTCCAAAGAGTAAAGCCCTAGGTCCCTTAATCTCTGATCATAATGCATACTTTCTAATCCAGGCAGCATCTTGGTAAATCTCCTCTGTACCCTTTCCAATGCTTCCACATCCTTCCTATAGTGAGGTGACCAGAACTGGACAAGTTCTGGACAAGGTAACAAGGTAACAGTGAAAAAGGCTAAATCAAAACTGGTAATTTGGTTTGATATTTCTTGTAATTAATGATGTGTCTACAGGCTTTCCTCAGTAACCATATGGAAGCTTATGGCTCGTCACAGGCTTGTATAAATGTAGAAGTCCTACAACATAACACAGTTAGTGTCACTCCAACTGTGTCCTAATGCTACATTCCCTGTGGCCAACAGCAGAACATGAATATCGTAGCCTAGTGTTCTGGCTTCTCCAACTGGTTGTGATAGGGCTTTCTATTTACAGAGGATGAGACCCTGATCTGGTCAGATTCTTGTCAGTCTGGCTGGAGCTGGCCATAATGATGATGTCTAAGTCAGTCAGGTGCTCAACAAAGGAGTGAAGGTTGCAGGTAAATGAGCATCATTTATGGGGAGAAAGTTACTCCAAGGAAAGTCTAGGACAATTTAACTGAGCAACCTTGGCTGTTCCAACAGTTGAAAGGGGTAAGGACTAAATGTTAAGCAGAATACTCGTTGTTTGCTAATTAGTTACTGAATATGCAAGATGCAAATCAGAACTGTGAGGTTAGACAACAAGCTGAGTAATAACACACTGGCAATATTAACCAAACTACAGACAAATATAAGCACAGCAAAAGAACAATTTATGTAATCTCTCTGTGGTCATTGTTGGAACTGAAATGAGATAAGTGGAACCATGCAGAAGACATATAGAACAATTTAGACTCCTGCTATCCAATGGGACTGATGAAGTGGGAATTAAAGCCCGTGTACTACACCCAGTAGAAGAAAAATAATTATGGGTCTGAATAAAAACAATTAGGAAAGCAACTAAATTGTCGTTAATGTACAAATGGCTCGTCATATGAAGAGTGCCTGATGGCTCTGGGCCTGCATTCACTGGAATTCAGAAGAATGAGGGGTGACCTAATTGAAATCTATCATACGGTGAAAGGCCTTGATAGAGTGGATGTGGAGAGGATGTTTCCTATGGTGGGAGAGTCTAAGACCAGAGGACACAGGTTCGGAATACAGGACCGAACTTTTAGAACAAAGCTGAGGACGAATTTCTTTAGCTGGAGAGTGGTGATTCTGTGGAACTCTTTGCTACAGGCAGCCGTGGAGGCCAAATCTTTATGTATATTTAAGACAGAGGTTGATAGATTCTTGACTGGTCAGGGCATGAAAGGATATGAGGAGAAGGCAAGAGATTAGAACTGGGAAGAAAATTGGATCAGCCATGATGAGATGGCAGAGCAGACTCGATGGGCCAAATGGCCTAATTCCACACCTATGTCTTATGTTGCATATATCATTAATATCTATGCCACCAGGTTCAGGAACTGTTCTTATCCTTCAAACATTAGACTCTGTGACCAGCATGGATATCATTACTTGTCTGAACACTGAACTGATTCTACAAACTACGGACTCACTTTCAAGAACTCTGCAACTCATGTTCTCAGTGTTATTTATTTATTATTATTTTGTGTGTTTTTTTTTGGCAGATGTACACTTTATCTTCTTTTACACAGCGGTTGTTTGTCCACCCGTTTGTACATAGAACAAAGAACATAGAAATCTACAGCATATTACAGGCCCTTTGGCTCACAATGTTGTGCCAACTAATTCTAGGAAACTGTCCTAGCGCAGTTTGCATGTGGTGTTTCATTTATTCTGTTTTGTTTCTTTTTACATACTGTGAATGCCTACAAGAAAATGAATCCTAGGGTAGTATATAGCGACATGCATGCACCTTGATTATACATTTAACTTGAATATTAAAACTTTGCTAACCCTTCAATGTGGTTAAATTTTATGTGCCTCCCCTGTACAGAACCAATGAAGTAAATCACAACTGCTATAATAAATGTTGCGATTTTCTTGGGTTGGTTGACACATTCACCTGATTCTGGCAGGAGTTTGATAAGTGTATTCAAATTGGGTTGATGTCACTGTGCTGAAATTCCAATGCAATTTTAACTTCCCAAACAGGTGGGCCTCGCATTCAATAAAATGTAGAGCATAACTAAGAAAGGCAAAATATCTATCTTTCTATATATTTATTTATTAGCGATTTAGGATGTTTACAGGCCCTTCAGGCTCAAAGAGCCTGCTCTGCTCAATTACACCCGTGTCCTTGGAATGAGGGAGGAAACCAGAACACACGGAGGAAGCTCACATGGTCATGGGTAGAATGCATACACTCCTTACAGACAGCAGTGGGAATTGAAGCCAGGTTGCTAGCGCTGTGAAGACTAACTCTAACTACTACGCTAGTGTACCACACCATATATCAAGAATAAATCAAGAGCTTTTTTTTAATGAAGCCTGCAGTATATAGGATTTTTGATCTTCATAAATCCAGAGAGTGGGCAGATAAGCAGCTAGTAGGATTTTACCGAGGTATTACAATTAAAAAGAACTTCTAAAATATGGGCGGATAAACCACTTAATTCTCAACTACAAGTTAAAATTCTCCGTGTGATGCATGTAATCTTGTAAATCTGCAGGACAATTTTAGCTCTGAAATTGCCTCACTGTCATCTAATACCAAAGGGTTAGCTTTTAGGAATTATTTTTTGTATAATTGAAAGGATTATAGACCTCCTGTATAGAGTTATCCAACCGCAAAACTGGAAAATTGATGCCTTTCTTATTCAAAGTTGGCATGAAGACAGCACATTTAAGAATTAAATTTTCTTATTTTCTCTCATGAAGGCATTGATTCTTGATTGAATATGGATCTACGGCTGCCAGCTGCTCCGTGCTTCTCATCCATCTGAGCTTGACAGCAAACGTTGCCAAGCTATCTGAATGCAAAACACTTAGGCAAGTCCAAATTCATAACTTTACTTGAAATCGGTACAGATTACTGTCTACTCTGGTTAATGATCATGAGTAGACCATTGTCAACGTTGTTCCCCCTATTTAGTTTAATTAATATCTTCGGCACCAGTTGTAACATCATTACAACTGTAAAGTCAGTACCGATCGAAACTCAAATTCCTGATCTGTGAAAATTAGTCATCTTGTGGAATGAAACTTACAGGCTTTGCTATATTGTCTACCAGATGACCAACAGGAGAAGAAGTATTAGCATTTATACATTATCTTTTGCTACACCATTGTACATTATCTTTTTATATAACATCCCAATCTGCTTTATAATTCTTCAGACTGAATATTGGGGGAAGGAAGATTTGAAAATGTTAGCCTCCATGTTTGTAAAAATATCTTTGTATTGATAAGACTGCCAGAAATACCCACTGCTGCCTGTGAGGAGTTTATATGTTCTCTCCGTGACCATGTAGGCTTCCTCCGGGTGCTCTGGTTTCCTCCCACAGTCCAAAGATATACCAGTTGGTCATTGTAAATTGTCCTGTGATTAGACTAGGGTTAAATTGGGGGTTGTCAGGCAACGCAGCTCGAAGGGCTGGAAGGGCCTATTTTGCACCGCATATGAATGAATGAATGAATGAATGAATAAATAAATAAATAAATAGAAGAATAAGTGAATAGATACATCTGGCCGGTTTAAGTAAGTAAAAGTTTAACATTCAAAGTAACTTCAAAGTAAATTTATTTTCAAAATGTGCATACACCATATACTACTCCGAGATTCATTTTCTTGCAGGCATTCATTGGAGAAGAAATACAACACAATCAATGAAAAGCTACTTAGAAGGTCTTACAAAGAATGAATGTGCAAAAGACAAACTGTGCAAATACAAAAAAAAACAATAACAATATTAAATAAGTTGAAAATTAATAACACTGGGAATATGAACTTGAAGGTGAGACCACAGGTTGTGGAATCAGTTCAGTGATGAGGTGAGTGAAGTTATCTGGTCTGGTTCAGGAACCTGACGTTTGAGAGGTAATAACTCCTGAACCTCATGGTGTGGGACCTAAGACTCCTGTACTTCCCACTTGATCATAAGAGTGAGAAGAGTGGGATGATGGCTGTTCCTCAAAGTGGATGCTGCTCAATGGTGTAGATGTGATGGTGCAGAGATCTTTATTCAAGAAGAAAAGAAACAGAATTTGGCCTTCAAGAAAAAGAAGAAATTCCATTAAATTATATTGTTTGAAATTAAAAGTTGCAATGCAGTGAACAAAACAGTATGCATAAATTGCAGTGAAATTATTGATATGATGATTTGCTTTAGGTTATGATTTTGGAATAAATATTTGCCAGGGTATTGGGGATGAGTCACTATTCTTCAAATTAATGCTGATGAATTATGTATGCCCATTTAATAGAACTGATAAGAATTTCTTTGGTATCTCATTTTGACATGGTTAAAAATTCCTGACATCTTCCTTAAACTTTACTCCACTGTCACCCAACGATGCAAAAGGTAATTATGAGGCTTCAGTTAAGATCAAGCTGATCCGAACTGAGATCCTTTCATTGTATATGGTCAAATAGTACATGGATCAAATGAACTTTTCCATTTTTAGCACTTATGTTGATAAACAAATTGTTCTGCGCTATAGATAAAAATGAAATTCAGCTTCTCAGTTCTTAGTAAAATACTTCTCCTCAATGAAACTTAAACTATATTTATCTACCCAGATCTTTGGTTTTGTCATTTTGGTGATGCTTCATTTGTTCTTTTTATGTTCTTCCATGACATTCCTGACTTAAAAACAACATGCACTCAGTGATCACTTTACTATATACTTCCTGTACTGAATCAAGTGGCCACAGAGTGTCTGTTCAAGTTCTTGTACTGCTGTAGCCCATCCACGTCAAGATTCAACATGTATTGGGTTCAGAGATGCTCTTCTGCACACCACTGTTATAACACGTGGTTATTTCGGGTCACGGTGATGCTAGCAATCCTTGATAATATTTTGAAAACAAATGTACTTTGAACTTTGAGTTTCTATCACCTTCCTGTTAGCTTGAACCAGTCTGGCCATTCTCTTCTGAACTTCCTCATTAACAAGGTATTTTTGCACACAGAACCATCACTCACTGGTTGTTTTGTTGTTTTTCGCACCATTCTCTGTAAGCTCTAGGGACTGTTGTACATGAAAATGCCAGGATATGAGCAGGTTCTTGAGGTACTCAAACCACCCCATCTGGCACCAACAACAATTCCACAATCAAAGTCACATTTCTTCCCCATTCAAATGGTTGATCTGAACAACAACAGAACTTCTTGGCAATATCTGCTTTTAAGCACTGACTTGTTGCAAATGATTAGCTGATTAGATAATTGCATTAACAAGCAGGTGTACAGCTGTACCTAATGAAGAGGACACGGGGTGTATTTTTTATCATGGATTTCCTTCCTTTTCTGCTGAGAAAAGAATGTTTCTTTTGTTATTGGTTAAAACATATCTAAATCTGCCAAGATGTATTTCTGGCAGCCTATCAATAAAAAAATCTTTTTACAAAAATGGAGGCCAACATTTTCAAATCATTCTTTTCCATTATGAAACTATTTCAATGCTTCAGGCTGAAAAATTGCCAGCAATAAGAATGAAGCACTTAAAACTGCAGCAGAAAAAGGGATTTCCATACAATATTACAATATGGATTAGACTGTACATACATTTCAAACATATCACCACAAATTCAAAAAAGATTTTAAAGCAGAAAGTCAAAAATGACCACACTAACCTTTATATTCAATGTGAAATCCAGAAAAGCTAACAGAACCATCACTCCGAAATGCTAAGTGCATGCTATTTGAACTACTTTCGATCCGTTCAGGTAGCTTATTATCAAGGAAGCTTCCAATCAGAGGGCTGTTGCTGTCTGGACCATCATACAGGTAAAGGAAGTCATAGTTGGGCTCCATGGTAAAACTGCAAAGTAGAAAGCACATGTGCTCAAGAAACAACATTTCCTTGCGTTGCATTTTTACTCTTAAAGCAGAATTTTTCCACTAGATTACATCACCCACTTCACCCATTTTCAGAAGTGCACCAATTTGTTTACATATCAGAATCAGGTTTAATATCACCAGCATGTGTTGTGAAATTTGTTAACTTTGCAGCAGCGGTACAATGCGATACATGATAATAGAGAGGGAAAAAACCTGTGAATTACAGTACATACATAGGTATTAAATACTTAAAGTAAATAAGTAGTGTTAAACAGAATAAAAAATGTAGTGAGGTAGTGTTCAAGGGTTCAATGTCCATTCAGAAATTGGATGGCAGAGGGGAACAAGATGTTCCTGTATCACTGAGCGTGTGCCTTCAGGTTTCTGCACCTCCTTCCTGATGGTAGCGATGAGAAGAGACCACATCCTGAGTAATGGTGGGCGCCGTAATTTTGAGACACGAGTCCTTTGAGATGTCCTGGATACTACTTAGGCTAGTGCCCATGATGGAGCTGACTAATTGTACAACTCCCTGCGGTTTACTTCGATCCTGTGCAGTAGTCTCCCAACCATAACAGATGGTGGTACAGCCAGCACATTTTCCACCAGAGTAAGCAGGTGAACCATATGCTTACTGTATCTTCACATTCGTAACAGTATCAAGTTCAGCTTCTGCTTTAGCACAACTGCTGCCAGAAATCTAGGTTCATTGATTATGACTATTCCAAAATGTTTTTTTGCACAGTTTGTTGTCTTTTGTACATTGGTTGTTGACCATCCTGTTG
The DNA here is from genome assembly GCF_030028105.1 of Mobula birostris. Classification (NCBI taxonomy): domain Eukaryota; kingdom Metazoa; phylum Chordata; class Chondrichthyes; order Myliobatiformes; family Myliobatidae; genus Mobula; species Mobula birostris. The sequence goes on along the minus strand of NC_092370.1, from coordinate 19,292,621 downwards.
GGTTGTGGTTGTTTATTGATTCTATTCTGCTCCTTGTATATACTGTGGACGCCTGCAAGAAAATAAAGCTGATGATGCCTGGATTGGAGAGTGTGCCTTCCGAGAATAAGTTGAGTAAACTTGGCTTTTTCTCCTTGGAGGGTGAGAGGTGACCTGACAGAGGTGTATAAGATGATGAGAGGCATTGATTGTGTGGATAGCCAGAGGCTTTTTCCCAGGGCTGAAATGGCTCACACGAGGGGGTATAGTTTTAAGGTGCTGGGAAGTAGGTACAGGGGGGATGTCTGAGGTAAGTTTTTCACACAGAGTGTGGTAGGTGTCTGGAATGCACTGCCGCCGATGGTGGTGGAGGTAGATACGATAGGGTCTTGTAAGAGACTCTTAGCTAGGTACATGGAGCTTAGAAAAGTAGAGGGCTGTGCAGTAGGGAAATTCTAGGCAGTTTCTAGAGTAGGTGACATGGTCAGCACAACACTGTGGGCTGAAGGACCTGTAATGTGTTGTAGATTTTAATGTTCTGTGTTCTATGTTCTCCAGTGTATACTGTATATAGTGCCATATATATACTCAGATCATAAATTTACTTTGAACTTGGTCTTGCAGGCACTGAGTGCAAATCTCTTATACGACTCTAGCCCTGGTGCTTTACACATTCCCCACTCTCTACACACAGCAATTGACAATTGCCCCTCAATTATCAATAGTGTAGATTCTTCAGTACCCTCTCTGAAATCAATCTTTTCATTCTTCACCCTCCAGATCCTCCACAAAATCCTTCTTTATTCCATTCTGTTCTATAAAATCATAGTCATCACTCATTTTGTGGCATGGAGAATTTGGTTCAAAAGTCTAACTTGCCGGCTCGTTGAGAAGGGAATATTTTGGGTTATCTCACTTCTTAGCTTATGGTCAACTGTTTCATGGTTTACAGGACTTAAAGGTGCTTTTTAAATGTAATCATGGTTTCTTACCCCACCCTCTTTCAGGTGGTGAGCTCAAGCTGCTCAAAAGACCTTAAGACACAGGAGCAGAATTGGGCCATTCAGCTTATCGAATCTGCTCCCCCATTAAGTCACATCTGCTTTGTTATCCACCTCAACACCATTCTTCTGCCTTCTCCATGTAACCTTTGATGCCCTTACTAATCAAGAACCTATCAACCTCCACTTTTAATACACAAAAATGACTTGGCTTCCATAGCTCTCTGTGGCAATGAATTAACTTGAATTTATGTTGCTTCATGACACAGAACTGTTAATCTTGTTCATCATGACTCCACCTTTCTTAATTTATTCAGCTCAATTAAATCTCCCTTAACTTTCTGTACTCTGAATCTAACAATCATAGTTAGTTATTGAGCGTTATGCCATTAATATTTAGGGTGCAATGAAGGTCCTGGGCCATATAACTGCCACACACAGATACAGGATTCTTCATTGCTATTTCCGTAGCAATTTTTCTTGACCAGTTAGGGTTGCTAGCCTTGAAGTGAATCCCTGAAGCTGGAGGACCAGTAGGCCACTCTTCGTTTACTCTACCCTTTGATCTCTTTGGCATGGGTGACTCTACCAAGAGGCAAAGCACAAAGCCCTGACTCCAGCCAACATAGCTCTCCAGGTCATTGAGACGTGGAAGCCTCCAAACCCTGCAACAAGGTTGTGGTCTTCTTGGAAGTAACAGTAATAGGCCTGGTCAAGTTCTTCTTGTAAAATAACCTTAGCAATATCTTCATAATGGAGACATAAGATGTGGTAGATACTGGAATCTGGAGAGGACAGAAGATGCCGGACATAAGCAAAAGTGTTGACCTGAAATATCAAATGTCCATTTCCTGCCATAGATTTTTCTGACCCACTGAGTTCCTTGAGCATCTTATGTGTAACATCTTCATAAACTTTTTATATTGCCATCTTAGCCTCATACAGATGTCATATCCTTCCTCTATGGTGTCAGCAGAAATCCAATGTGCATGTCTTATATATGCTATATCTATCTTATATGTGTTATATATGCTTTGTGCTGTGTGTGACTGCTGGTACTGTGATTTGCACCTTGGCCCTGGAACAACACTGTTTTACTTGGCTGTATTCATGGTATTCATATTATGGTTAATGATAATTAAACTCAGACTATTGAACTATTGTCTTTGTTTTAATTTTATATCTTAGGTTTTTTTTTCTCTGTGGTAAAAGTGCAACAGAAAGGTTGCAAAAATGTCACAATTTTTACAAATTAGCTTTCCAGCTCAGTGCAGTTTGCAGATTGTGGAAGAAAAGAGTAGCATTTAATGGTATTCCTTTTAGCCATGCAACATTAATAAAATGTATTTTTATGTGAACAATGCATACAGCTGAAAAATAACAGCTTGTGTTTTAATTTTGAGAACCAATGCTAATTAATCTTATTTGAAATATTTATCAACAGATAGGAGCTTCAAAAGGCAATAATTTGTGAGTAGACGGATACTAATATTCCTAAAATATGTTCAACACCAACAAAACCACCACATTTTTCCCTGATGAAAATTATCTTGCAAATAGTGTAAAATTAAAAGACATCAAAGTAGAGGCTCAAAGCTTTAGGAACAGCTTCTTCCCCTTCATTGTCAGATTTCTGAATACAACCAAGCTCTCTTTTAACACAAAGCCATTCTCGACTTCTCCAAATCAGCTCGGCAATTAGACCGATGCAGCATCACACCCGGGTTAGTTTAACGGGCATCGAAGCTGCTCTGCATCAACTCCTCCTCTCCGAATCATTCACTCCAACTCCACCTGTGTCGACTTTGCAAGACACCGGCATGGCTGATCCCTCAAATTCGCTTGCCTCTTCATTCTTTGTGGTGATAGTTTACCACAATTTACTTCAGAAACGGTGTTATTCATAATGTTTTTAGCTGAAGTGACGAGGTTCCATGAGAAAGACGCGAACAAAACAGGTTCCGAATGTCAAGAGTTTGCAGACTTACGCAAGCAGTTTCTCTCTGAGAAATATTGCGGCACATCTCGTGGCCCTTGAAGCTTTGCTTCTGCATGAGCTGCCTGAAGGCCAAGCTACAGAAGTGCCATTCACAGATGTCCATCCATGGCCTCCTCTACTGTCGCAATGAAGCCTCACTCAGCTTGGAGGTAGAACATCTTATATTCTGTCTGGGTGGCCTCTAACCTGATGGTATGAACGTCGATTTCTCGAACTTCTGGTAATGCCCCTCCCCCAAACTTCACCATCTCCTTTCCCTGTCTCACCTTATCTCCTTGCCTGCCCATCAACTCCCTCTCCCCTTTTCTTCCTTCCATGGCCTTCTGTCCTCTCCTATCAGACTCCCCCTTCTCCAGCCCTGTATCTCTTTCACCAATCAAATTCTCAGCTTCTTACAGCACCCCTTCCACCCCGTTTCACCTAACATTTTGCGTTTCTCCCTCCCCTCCTCCCAGCTCTTAGCTCTGCTCCTCATCTTTTTTTCTCCAGTCCTGCAGAAGGGTTTTGGCCCGAAATGTTGACTGCACTCTTTTCCATAGATGCTGCCTGGCCTACTGAGTTCCTCCAGCACTTTGTGTGTGTTCCATTCAGGTTTATGTTGCTCTGCCCTGGCAGCAACTGCAGGAGCACAAAGGAGGCACGCAGAGTCAGAGAGCAAAGTTATGATACTTCAGAGGACTTGTGACAAAACATAAAGTACTCACGGAGTAACACACACAAAATGAGTGGTCAGAAATTAAGGGTATCGGGCTCATGCCATAAATTTCTGGCCCTGTTTGCAAATGTTGTGAGTGGCTGCAAGGCACTACAGGGAAGACAGACAAACTATAGCTCACCTTACTATAAACATTTCAGTTGAAAGAAGTTAGTGAACTGCAATAACCCGTAGAGAGCCTGTCTATTCTAAAGCTGAACACGCAGAGAAAACTATAACATTAAAAGAAGTGCCTGTGGAGAGCACTGAGCTGCAGCAGCCTGAGTTACAGTAAATGGTAAATAATACTAATACCACCAACTAAGAATTAGATCTGGGACTGTGTTAGCCACTGGAAAGATTCATTAAAATGGCAAAACTTTGTTTAATTCATTTAGAAGCTTGAAAGCAATGGTGCAGTGAGAGGAAAGAATGGGGTATATGATGCATGATTTCTTTCCAGAAAATAAATGAAAGTGTACAAAATAAAAAAAGATCTAGCTATTGTATTCTAACAATATCTCTCTAAAATCCATTGCCAGCAATGGAATAAAAAGTCGGAAAGATCGAAGTTTGGTGGCAGCAAGGCACCAAAGAAATGAGATAATTTTTTACAGTGCAAAAATAATGTGTAAATAACTTAGTACTTGGCTGGAATATTGCAAGGTTACAGAAGCCAGAAGATTTAGGACCAGAATTAGGCTATTCTTTCCATAGAGTCTGCTCCACTATTCTAACATGGCTGATTTATTATCCATCTCGACCCCATTCTCCTGTCTTCTCCCTGTGACCATACTAATCAAGAACCTATGAACTTCTGCTTTAACTTGGCCTCCACAGTTGTCTATGGCAATGAATTCCACAGGTTTACCACCCTCTGAAGAAAGGAGTTCCTGCTCATCTCTGTTCAAAAGGGATCTATTCTGAGGCTGTGCTCTCCGGTCCAAGAATAGGACCACTATAGGAAACACCTTTTCCACATTCGCTCTAACTAGGACTTCCAGCTCTGTGCACTGTAGAACCAGGCAGTAATTGTCAAATCCTGAGAATCAAATTTAAAGTATGCTGCTCGGTAAAAGAGCTGCCTTCTTGTGGTTGTCAAGTTGAGGGACTTGTCTGGCCGAATGAGATTTTCTTTACATAATGAACTCAGCACCAACACACAACAACAGGAGTAACACTGTTGGCTGCAGAAGAAGGATGTTTCTGTCTCAGAATTTTAACTTAAATGTGTACGTTTCCTTTCTTCCACGAGATTGCCAATTTAACAGCAATTTTGTCACACAACATGTAGTTTTAACCCGTGGCATCAATCCCAACAAGAACTAAATCGAAAGTATTCTCTCATTCATGTAAAATGCCACAGCAATCTGAAATAGAAGCCCTCCCTGCTAGCGAACAAGTAAGATCTCAGGTTGGTGGGGTGGGTGGTGACAGGTCCAATGAATCTCTAGGTTCTCTTTCCCACCACAAAATCAAATTGGTTCTGGTGAGGACAATTGCCATAAAGAAATTCTAAAATGGAGTAACACATCTGAACAAAACACATGCTTCCCAAACACAAAAAAATCAGTTCAGTACCTGAACAAAATATTTAAAAACACTTCCAGAAAATCAACTGTTTTAAATAATTGAGCATGGCAAATCTAATCAAGGAACGATATGAAATCAAAACAGTGGTGTAGAAAGAAGATTAATAATACAGACTTGGACTTACAATGCTTAAACTGAGTTGAACACCCACCTTAGCACCTGGGAAACTTGAGTTCAGTTTACGAAATAACCTTGAATGAAATTCAAGAGTGGACTCATTAATGGTGACAATGAAACTGCTAGTCTCACAGCACGCTGGAGGAACTCAGCAGGTCGGACAGCATCCGTGGAAACAATCAGTCAGCTTTTCCACTGTTGCTGCCTGACCTGCTGAGTTGCTCCAGCGTGTTGTGAGTGTTTCTCTGTCCCCAGCATCTGCAGAGTATTTTGTGTTTACGAAACTGCTAGACTGTTGTGAAAATGTATCTGAAGGATGAGCCAGTGATGAAAGGGTTAGTGAAAGGGTTAATGCATGAGGAGCATTTGTTGGCTCTGATGAAGTTTGCACCTGATGAAGTTTAGAAGCAGGGAGGAGTCTCATTGAAACCTATTGAATATGAGAAAACCTGGATAGAGTGGATGTGGGGAGAATGTTTCCTATAGTGGGGGAAATCTCGGATTAGAGGACACAGCCTCAGAATACAAGGATAGCCCTTTAGAACAGAGATGAAGGGGAATTTCTTTAGCTAGAGTGTGATGAATCTGTGGAATTCATTGCCACTATCGGCTGTGGAGGCAGATTCAGAAGGTATATTTAAAATGGAGGTTGACTGGTTCTTGATTAGTAGGGGCATCAAAGGTTATGGGAAGAAGGCAGGAGAATGGGGTTGAGAAGGAAAATACATCAGTCAAAATGGAATGGTTGAGCAGACTCAATTGGCCAAATAGCCTAATTTTGCCCCTGTCTTATGGTCTTAAAAGGCTTAACTGTAAACTAATAAATCAAAAGTTAGAAGAAAATATATTTCTTTCTTTGTTCTTAGAATTGTCACAGAAGATCAACAATTTTATTTTTTAAAAATGAAAAGGGCTCAGAGTGGTAAAAAAATCATGTTGTTTTTCCTGCTAAATCAAATTCTAATGCACGAAGAATAGAATAAGAGAATTTGCAAGAGGACTGATCAGATTCGCTGAGGCCAATGTGGAACAGCAACAAAAATCAATCAGTCACAAGTGGACGTTCATCTTGCAGATGTTCACTTCAATTTACTTACTCAAGTCCAGTGAAATAAAAAAAAATAGAACAGATCAAGTCCAGGTATGGAACCTGAGTTGAAAACTGAAATTACTCTTAAAGGATGGGAAGGCATCCATGGTGTCAGTAATGAATAGAAATATACAAAGAAAACACTTGAAATGGGTGAAAGCCATTTTTTTCTGAGATTTCATTCACATTGAGTATCTGGGAAAAGTTCAGGCCAGCACTTCTCACATTTTTCCATCATTAGTGTACTTGCACTCAACATCACAGAGAGCTTGACCTGTGATCCCAATTTTTAAAACTCTCTATGTATAAATGTGTCTTTTTCTGGTTGGCAAGATATGAGGGTTAAGCTACATAGGTTGCTTCTGGGACCTCAACTTCTAACAACTTATTTCAATTAAAGGTAACTTAATAGCGGTATTAATGATGATAGGAGACATAGATAGAGTGAGCAGGCAAAGATGTTTTTTCCCAGGGTGGAAATGACTAACACAAGGGAGCATAATTTTAAGATGCTTGGAGGAAAGTATAGGGGGCTGTCATAGGTAGGTTTCTTTGACAGAGATCGTGGAAGGGTCATGGAATGAGCTATTCGGGTGGTGGTAGAATCAGATATATTAGAGTCAAGGAGTCATAGAAAAGTACAATGCAGAAACAGGCCATTTGGCCCATCAAGTCCATGCCGAAGCCATTTAAACTGTCTACTCCCACCATCCTGCACCGGTACCATAGCCCTCCCTACCCCTACTATCCATGTACCTATCCAAAACGTTGCATAAACATTGAAATTGAGCTCACATTCACCACGTGCTGGAAGCTCTCACGACCTTCTGAGTGAAGAAATTTCCCTTCAGGTTCCTCTTTTCACCTTTCACCCTTAGCCCATTACCTCTGATTGTAGTCCCACAAAGGGAATTGAGTATAAGAGCAAAGAGGTCCTTCGGCAGCTCTACAGGGCCCTGGTGAGACCACACCTGGAGTACTGTGTGCAGTTTTGGTCTCCAAATTTGAGGAAGGACATTCTTGCTATTGAGGGAGTGCAGCGTCGGTTCACAAGGTTAATTCCCGGGATGGCGGGACTGTCATATGTCGAAAGATTGGAGCGACTGGGCTTGCATACTCTGGAATTTAGAAGGCTGAGAGAGGATCTTATTGAAACATATAAGATTATTAAGGGATTGGACACGCTGCAGGCAGGAAGCATGTTCCCGCTGATGGGTGACTCCAGAACCAGAGGCCACAGTTTAAGAATTAGGGGTAGGCCATTTAGAACGGAGTTGAGGAAAAACTTTTTCACCCAGAGAGTGGTGGATATATGGAATGCTCTGCCCAGAAGGCTGGGGAGGCCAAGTCTCTGGATGCTTTCAAAAAAAAAGAGATGGATAGAGCTCTTAAAAATAGCGGAATCAAAGGTTATAGGGATAGGGCAGGAACTGGATATTGATAGTGGATGATCAGCCACGATCACAGTGAATGGCGGTGCTGGTTCGAAGGGCCGGATGGCCTACTCCTGCACCTATTGTCTATTGTCACCCAGCCTCACTGGAAATTTAAGATACTCCTTTGAGAGCAACACAGCAAAATGCTGGAAGAACTTAGCTGGCCAGGCAGTATTTATGGAAAAGAGTAAACGGTCAATTTTATGGGTTGAGACCCTTCATCAGGACTGGAAAGGAAGAGAAACCCTTGAAGAACCTTAGGGACATTTAAGATACTCTTGGATAGGTACATGGATGATGGAAAAATGGAGGGCTGTGTGGGAGGGAAGGGTTAGATTGATTTTGGAGATGGTTGAAGAGCCTGCAGTATGCTGTAATACACTATGCCCTAGATCAGCTTTCCTCAACCATTTTGCCTTGGAGAAACCCTCGAAATAACTTTCAGGTCTCAGGGAACCCCTGTGTAAAAATCATTATATCTACAGCTCATGGTACGACAGTGTGCTCAGTGAGTTGTAGATTCAAAAATCCAAAAATAATTGTCGATGAGTAGAGAATGAATCTTTAGCCAGACTTCCTTGAAAAAAACAGGTAGTTAAGCTTAGATTACCTTTCTTGAAATTAATCTCTTTCTTTCCCTTTCATAAATTTTAAAGACTCATAAGGTAAACATAATAAACTTCTATTAACTAACTGGCTTAAATCAAAACGAGATTGAATTGTTTCAAGGTAAACTCGGTAGATTTAATTTAAGTAAAGGTTTTAAATTGATGTTAATTATTGCTATTTTCAACATGCAAATTTATTGACAATGTTGAATAGTAAAGTTACTAAAAACCATAAGCCAAAACAATATGAATAAAAATATAGCTTAAGACATAATTTTATGTAAGACTTTCAAAAAACATTTTCTTACTAAGTGACATGATCAAGCTCAAATATAGGCCTAGAATGTAAAATCTGTGCTTGATTTTGATGAACAAATACCCAATCCTGGGTCAAAATTGAGATTAGCACACAAGGATTTCACCTTCTACTGCAATGACATGATTTCTATCCTTGCTCTTTGTACTTGCTAAACAAGGAAAAGCTTGCTCACACATGTAAGAAGTTGAAAACTGAGGCAACATGTTCATTGTTTTCCTATGAATGGCAAGATACCCTTCTTTAACAGAAATCCGAACTTGGCCAGGGACAGGTCATCACAATCAGACTGCAGCTCACAAAGTTCTTCCTCTTCTCTGAAAGTCAATTTCTCAGACCGAGCAGAAGATTCAGAGAAAGGATTCTTCAACCAGTCTTGAAAGGGTGGAAAAATACTGTTCAATTTTGATCTGCAGTTCTTCCAGGTGGCTTTCAACAAGACTCGAGACTTTCTGATATCCTTCCTCACTCTCAAGCCAAAGCGGCAGTGGAAGCATTTCAGGATTTCCTTTTGCAACATAATTTTTCCCTCCAATTTTCTACAAGACTGGAAAAGTTTGTTCCCATAAATCAGTCAGCAGCGCATAAGGGGAAGTTGGGAGAGGTCATTTGGGAGGGAAAGGCTGATATCACAGCCCAAGTTGGGTGAGTCCATTCAATGCTTGGAAAACATACTTCACGTTCCTCATCAGCCTTACGTCCTCCCCTCTATGCAATACAGTGCTTACCAATTATCAACGGCCTCCCCTATCTTGTGTCAAAAACTGAGGATGGACTCAACCAAGCAAACACAGCCCTACTGGGCTGAGAGACCTCTAATGAGATTGCTAACAGCGCTGCTCGGTCACTGTCCATCACTGCGAACATTAGCGTTGTATGTTGCGCGAAATTCAAAAGGTGATGTTTGTTTTAAATCACAATCCCTCGAGGAACCCCTACCAAGCTCTTGCTGAACCCCAGTTGGGAAACCCTGCTCTAGACGCAGTTATGATGCTTTTCTCTCTCTTTCTGAGGGTCATAGGTCTTCCGAAATCTTTTCCAAAGAGCAATTGGAAACAGAGTCTTTAAATATTTTTAAGGCAGAGATATTTACTTAATAAAGGGGTGGGGAAGAGTGAGTGAATGATTACCAAGTGTAGATTAAATACCGAATTGAGATTTCAGGCAGATTATCTACAATTCTGTTAAATAGCAAGCCATTCAGGAGTACATTCAGCCAGAGACTCATTCCTCCGAGATGCAGCACAGAGCGTCATAGGAAGTCATTCCTGCCTGTGGCCATCAAACTTTACAACTCCTCCCTTGGAGGGTCAGACACCCTGAGCCAATAGGCTGGTCTTGGACATATTTCATAATTTACTGGCATAATTTACATATTACTATTTATTATTTCTATGACTATTACTATTTACTATTTACTAATAATAATATTACTATTACTATTTCTATTACTATTTATTATTTATGGTGCAACTGTAATGAAAACCAATTTCCCCCGGGATCAATAAATTATGACTATGACTATGACTATGACATCCAGAGGGGCCATGTGGCCAATTTCCACTCCTAATTCAAATTTTCACCAGTCTGTCTGCTGAAGTTAAAGTTGACACAGGCAGAATAGAATTCTGGCAGATATCAGAATGATATCATCTATTATTTCCACTGCTCTGTTGACTATGTGTGGATTTTACTGTTATTAATAGCACAGACATATTTGGATTGTGAATGAACCGTTGACATTTCGGGCCAAGGACCTTCATCAGGTCTTGGCTGACAATGTCGACTGTTTCGTTCCCCCTCCATAGATGCTTCCTGACTTACTGAGTTCTTCCAGCATTTTGTGTGTGTGTTGCTCAAGATTTCCAGCATCTGCAGAATTTCTTAAGTATTTTAGATAGTACCAGAAGGTCAAACAAATCAAAAAATATACTTTGAAGGGGGAAATGATATGCTGTGCAATAAAGTTTCTGTGCTTCATAAGCAAGAACTATTAGAATGAATAGTACATTTCTGTGCTATTTTTTGTAAACTAACGATTCAATCTTTATCTTGCTTCAATAATTACGCTATTCCTCTTAATCTTGAACCAGAATTCTATCACGGGACTATCAGGAGCTATTCAGGATAATTACCTCACACACATCAATCTATGAGGCAACACAAAGAACACTGAAATAGAAAACATTCTCTTCATATTTTCTGATTGCTTATACAGAAAGGGAAGTTGTAGTCACCGACAATGGATATGGTTGCCATCTCTCACTGATGCTGGTTTGTAAAAATGCTGGTGTATAAATTCCACAGAACTTTTGTCAACTGAAAGAGAAATGGATCAATAATAATGAAATGTCGGCGAAGACTCAATGGGCCAAATGGCCTACATGTGCTCCAATATCTTATTGTCTTCTGGTCATATGAATTGTGATAATGTAGAACAAGGAATCGCACACCAGGTCAAAGAACAATTACTACCCTACAACCATCAGGCTCTTGAACAAAAGGGGATAACTGCACTCACTCTTTCTCACATCCAATGATCTCACTCTAAGCTCTCTTTATCTTGTTATTTCATATTCTCATTGCTTATTGCTGCTTATTTATACTTGTATTCAAGTTTGTTGTCTTCTGTACTCCAGCTGATCTTTCATGGAATCTTGCTATAGTTACTATTCTATAGATTTACTGAGTATGCCTGTAGGGAAAAGATTATCAAGGCGGTATACATGTACTCTAATAGTAAAATTTACTTTGAACTTTGACCATTTTGGAACGTTAGAAAGGAAATGTTTTAGTATGGAACAGAACTAGATTAATCAGGGATTATCTGCTGAAATTGCTGGGCAAATTTAGGAACTTTAAACTTGATCTAGGGTCAGGTCATCAAGTAGTGGACAGGAAAATTAAGCCAGAGAAGCACCCTATTTTCCCTGACTGTAATTTGCTGATCCTTTTAGAAGGAGAATGATCAGCCAGTTCTGGATTTTCTGAATGTTTTATTCACTTCCTTCCATGAAGGATTAAACAACATCTTCCTGAATTGCCTTGCAAAAAAATGCTTTCTTTTTAAATAGCATGATGTATAATTGATGATGTGATTTGATGTCTTCATTAGTTTTGTTTTGCTCTGAGTTTCAATTAAAAAGACAAAATAATATATTGCACAAATCTCCATTATTGGGAACGTACAGTCGCTGAAGTACAGATGCACCCTGCTGTCAGATGGGACAGCTGGAATCACTTTCTGTGGACAACCTCTCCTCTTCAGTTAAACAGGGTCCCTGCAGAGGAAGCCAAGCCAGAAGCACAGTTGGCTAATGGTACAAAATCTAGCCTACAAACAGCTGCTGAAGCTTGCTGATAAAAGCAAAGGTAATTATTGATGTACAAAAGAAAAAAAAAATCTTCACTGCCAAAACAAAATTGTGATAATAATTCTGAAAATCCATTATTAAAAATGTAACTAGAAGGCATTTAAAAATACTTGGATAAATCAAGGGACGCCAAAATGGAAAGGTCAACGTCAAAGTCAAAGATGTTGGACTTCCTAACCAACAGGATGCACAACTGCTCCTCCCTCTTCATCATCCTCAACATGTGTGACTCCCAGGACTGTGTGCTGAGCCCATTGCTGTACACTCTGCTCACGCAAGACTGCATAGTCAAACACCCAAACAATCACAATGTCAAGCTTGCCAATGAGACGACAGTGGTGGGGAATCATCACCAACAAAGATGAGACGGCTTACAGAGAGGACGTGGAAGAGCTCAGGACCTCCTCTTCAATGTCCACAAGACAAAGGAGATGGCTAACGACTTCATGAGAACTTGCACCTCTCACACCCCTCTTTACATCAGCAACACAGTAATGCAAACTGTGAACAGTTTCAAGCTCATTGGAGTGCTCATCTCGCACAACCTCTCATGTTCCCAGAACACTTTCTACATGATCATAGCTCACCAGTGCCTCTACATTCTAAAGAGGCGGAAAAGAGCTGGACTATGTACATCAGTATTCATGACCTTGTACAAATGCACCTTGGAAAGCATCCGAACATGCTGCATTACTGCATTGTCCAGAAACCGCACTGCGACAGACAGAACACTCCACAACAGATAGTCATGACGACCCATTGCATCAACAGCAACAGCCTGCCCACCATCAAGAACATATATACAGAAAGATGCTAGAAAAAGGCCAGAAATTTCATGAAGGATACCACTCAAGCTACTCCTGGACTTTATCCCAATCCCACCAGAAAGGAAGCTGTGTACCATCCATGCCAGGACTACCAGACTCAAACCCAATTACTTTCCCCAAGCAGTAAGGCTGATGAACACCTCCACTCACTAACCCATCCCTCCAGCAATTTATGTACAGTCACATTATGTAGGGACACCAATGTGCCTAGTGTCACTTTATGGGCATGCTATCAAACTATGTACATAAGGTAGCTTATGTATTTATATTTATTATTATTTTATTTATTATTGTTCTTTATCATATTGTATTTTTTTGTGCTGCATCACATCCAGAGTGACAATTATTTTGCATGCTTTTACACTTGTGTACTGGAAAAGTACCTTGAAACGCTTGAAAATTAGTTGGGGATTTTTAAAACTTGTTAACAATTGAATAGAAGAATGAAATACAATAGTACACATCAAGTGTACTATTGGAGCTAAGTCTCTACCATAGGAGGTGTAAGGTGCTACTTCTCTCCGCTAGCCTGCGGGTTTCACTTTGGCAAGGTGTAACACCTGCTTAGCCCCGCGTAAAGCCATGGCAGCAGGTGGTGGGTGGCTGAATGAGTAGCTGGTGCATATCACCAGTCCTGGTTACGCGACCACTGATGCCAGGCAATCTCTGAAGTGTACTGATAATGACTGGGGTCACCCGTGTTGTAAAGGTGCTGCCCAAAAAAAAAAGCAATGGCAAACCAATTGTGTAGAAAAATTTGCTAGGGAAAATCATGGTCATCATTATTTAACTTCCCTAATATTGATTGGCACCTGATTAGTTCCAAGGGTTTAGATGGGGCAGAGTTTGTTAAGTGTGTCCAGGATGGATTCCTGTCACGGTATGTGGACAGGCCGACCAGGGGGAATGCCATTCTAGATCTAGTACTAGGTAATGAACCGGATCAGGCCACAGATCTCTCAGTGGGTGAGCATCTGGGGGACAGTGACCAACGCTCCCTGGCCTTCAGCATTATCATGGAAAAGGATAGAATCAGAGAGGACAGGAAGTTTTTTAATTGGGGAAGGGCAAATTATGAGGCTATAAGGCTAGAACTTGCGGGTGTGAATTGGGATGATGTTTTTGCAGGGAAATGTACTATGGACATGTGGTCAATGTTTAGAGATCTCTTGCAGGATGTTAGGGATAAATTTGTCCCGGTGCAGAAGATAAAGAATGGTAGGGTGAAGCAACATTGGGTGACAAGTGAGGTGAAAAATCTAGTCAGGTGGAAGAAGGCAGCATACATGAGGTTTAGGAAGCAAGGATCAGATGGGTCTATTGAGGAATATAGGGAAGCAAGAAAGGAGTTTAAGAAGGGGCTGAGAAGAGCAAGAAGGGGGCATGAGAAGGCCTTGGCGAGTAGGGTAAAGGAAAACCCCAAGGCATACTTCAATTATGTGAAGAAAAAAAGGATGACAGGAGTGAAGGCAGGACCGATTAAAGATAAAGATGGGAAGATGTGCCTGGAGGCCGTGGAAGTGAGCGAGGTCCTCAATGAATACTTCTCTTCGGTATTCACCAATGAGAGGGAACTTGATGATGGTGAGGACAATATGAGTGAGGTTGATGTTCTCGAGCATGTTGATATTAAGGGAGAGGAGGTGCTGGAGTTGTTAAAATACAGTAGGACGGATAAGTCCACGGGGCCTGACGGAATATTCCCCAGGCTGCTCCACGAGGCGAGGGAAGAGATTGCTGAGCCTCTGGATAGGATCTTTATGTCCTCATTGTCCACGGGAATGGTACCGGAGGATTAGAGGGAGGTGAATGTTGTCCCCTTATTCAAAAAAGGTAGTAGGGATAGTCCAGGTAATTATAGACCAATGAGCCTTACGTCTGTTGTGGGAAAGCTGTTGGAAAAGATTCTTAGAGACAGGATTTATGGGCATTTAGAGAATCATGTTCTGATCAGGGACAGTCAGCACTGCTTTGTGAAGGGCAGATCATGTCTAACAAGCCTGATAGAGTTCTTTGAGGAAGTGACCAGCCATATAGATGAGGGTAGTGCAGTTGATGTGATCTATATGGATTTTAGTAAGGCATTTGACAAGGTTCCACACAGTAGGCTTACTCAGAAAGTCAGAATGCATAGGATCCAGGGAAGTTTGGCCAGGTGGATTCAGAATTGGCTTGCCTGCAGAAGGCAGAGGGTGGTGGTGGAGGGAGTACATTCAGATTGGAGGATTGTGACTAGTGGTGTCCCACAAGGATCTGTTCTGGGACCTCTACTTTTCATGATTTTTATTAACGACCTGGATGTTGGGGTAGAAGGGTGGGTTGGCAAGTTTGCAGACGACACAAAGGTTGGTGGTGTTGTAGATAGTGTAGAGGATTGTCAAAGATTGCAGAGAGACATTGATAGGATGCAGAAGTGGGCTGAGAAGTGGCAGATAGAGTTCAACCCGGAGAAGTGTGAGATGATACACTTTGGAAGGACAAACTCCAAGGCAGAGCACAAAATAAATGGCAGGATACTTGGTAGTGTGGAGGAGCAGAGGGATCTGGGGGTACATGTCCACAGATCCCTGAAAGTTGCCTCACAGGTGGATAGGGTAGTTAAGAAATCTTATGGGGTGTTAGCTTTCATAAGTGGAGGAATAGAGTTTAAGAGACACGATGTAATGATGCAGCTCTGTAAAACTCTGGTTAGGGCACACTTGGAGTACTGTGTCCAGTTCTGGTCGCCTCACTATAGGAAGGATGTGGAAGCATTGGAAAGGGTACAGAGGAGATTTACCAGGATGCTGCCTGGTTTAGAGAGTATGCATTATGATCAGAGATTAGGGGAGCTAGGGCTTTACTCTTTGGAGAGAAGGAGGATGACAGGAGACATGATAGAGGTTTACAAGATAATAAGAGGAATAGATAGAGTGGATAGCCAGTGCCTCTTCCCAGGGCACCACTGCTCCATACAAGAGGACATGGCTTTAAGGTAAAGGGTGGGAAGTTCAAGGGGGATAGTAGAGGAGGGTGTTTTACTCAGAGAGTGGTTGGTGCGTGGAATGCACTGCCTGAGTCAGTGGTGGAGGCAGATACACTAGTGAAGTTTAAGAGACTACTAGACAGGTATATGGAGGAATTTAAGGTGGGGGCTTATATGGGAGGCAGGGTTTGAGGGTCGGCACAACATTGTGGACTGAAGAGCCTGTACTGTGCTGTACTATTCTATGTTCTATGTTCCATGATCACCTAAGTCACACAACGCGGCACATATGGCGGGAGGAGAAGATAGCAGCGCGCCACACGCGCACAGCTCTGCAGTGAAAATGATATCGTATCCGTTAAATAGGGGTCGTGGGCAATTCTGATTTGATGGAGACAGACGTGAAAGCACAGAGGAACATCTGGAGAAATTTCTGAAATGCCCGGTTTGCTGCTGCTGTTACTGTGTGATCGAGAATCTTCCGGAGGGAAGGCCTAAAAATCCCCGGCTTTGCCTGCTGCTGGTGACCAAGACTGAGGTCGAAGCGTTCGGCAGAGATGGTGCTCGATACTCGGTGTCGGAGGGCTGATCGGAGGCTCGAAGTTTTCGGACGACTCAGTCGGACTGTGGTCTGGTACGGCAGGGAGAGTTTTCTTCCTTCTCCCGAACTGTGTGAGATGTGGGACATTCGAGAGACTTTGAACTTTTTTACTGTGCCATGGCCTGTTCTTCATCAAGTTATGGTATTGTTGAACTGTTGCAACTATATGTTATAATTATGTGGTTTTGTTAGTTTTTTTAGTCTTGTCCTGTCCTGTGTTTTGTGATATCACACCGGAGGAATATTGTACCATTTCTTAATGCATGCATTACTAGATGACAATAAAAGAGGACTGCGTGTCCTCATAATCTAATAATCTAATCTAATGATAGTGAAAGTACACGTTCATTTGATATCTGCATTATCCCAAGAGTACGGATATCTGATGCATGACAAAATGTAGGAAAATGACTTCAAGGAATGCAGGAATTGGATCACTTGAGTTTGTTTAAAAGGAAAAGTGCTGCAGATAATGCATTCCAGCTGCAAAGAAGGATTGGCTACTGATTTCAGTATTTTCAATTTCATGCCACCCAGAAATAAGAGACTAAATTTGCAACTTTTATGAATGGCATAAATTTTGTAAAGATGCCCAGTTAAGCAAAACAGGCCAACAAGCCCTGCCAAGTATTTCGGCCCGAAATGTCGACTGTACTCTTTTCTATAGATACTGCCTGGCCTGCTGAGTTCCTCCAGCATTTTGTGTGTGTTGCTCGGATTTCCAGCATCGGCAGACTTTTTCTTGTCAGGCCAATAAATACAACTTTATACATCATGGAAGAGAAAGAATGCCACTGAAAGTAAATGCAAAATAAACAAAGTGCTCAGACAAAAAGTAAGACCTCAGGGTTCAAATACATAACGTTTTCAGAAAACTAAATTAAATAAATCCATTACAAATACCAACAGCCTTCAGGTTTTTGAAACAGACTCAGATTAGAAGAATATTCAGTGAAACTGTGTGCTATTACAGAACTAAAAATACAAAATATAGCAAGAAGACAAAGAGAAACAAAACTGCACTTCTTTAACACATGATGCCATATGAATGAAACCCTAGATGATAGAAGTTTCGAATTATCAACATTTTGTGCTTGGTGGAACATTATGAAGGGGTTCGTCCCCCCCATCCCTCCCCACTGATCCCCCTCCTGGTACTTATCCGTGTAAGTGGAACAAGTGCTACACATGCCCTTACACTTCCTCCCTTACCACCATTCAGGGCCCCAAACAGTCCTTCCAGGTGAGGCAACACTTCACCTGTGAGTCGACTGGGGTGATATACTGCGTCCGGTGCTCCCGATGTGGCCTTCTATATATCGGCGAGACCCGACGCAGACTGGGAGACCGCTTTGCTGAACATCTACGCTCTGTCCGCCAGAGAAAACAGGATCTCCCAGTGGCCACACATTTTAATTCCACATCCCATTCCCATTCTGACATGTCTATCCACGGCCTCCTCTACTGTAAAGATGAAGCCACACTCAGGTTGGAGGAACAACACCTTATATTCCGTCTGGGTAGCCTCCAACCTGATGGCATAAACATCGACTTCTCTAACTTCCGCTAAGGCCCCACCTCCCCCTCGTACCCCATCTGTTACTTATTTTTATGCACACATTCTTTCTCTCACTCTCCTTTTTCTCCCTCTGAATATACCTCTTGCCCATCCTCTGGGTCCCCCCCCACCGTCTTTCTTCCCGGACCTCCTGTCCCATGATCCTCTCATATCCCTTTTGCCTATCACCTGTTCAGCTCTTGGCTCTATCCCTCCTCCTCCTGTCTTCTCCTATCATTTTGGATCTCCCCCTCCCCCTCCAACTTTCAAATCCCTTACTCACTCTTCCTTCAGTTAGTCCTGACGAAGGGTCTTGGCCTGAAACGTCGACTGCACCTCTTCCTACAGATGCTGCCTGGCCTGCTGCGTTCACCAGCAACTTTGATGTGTGTTGTAATGAAGGGGTTAGTTTACTTGTCAGTGGAAAGCTGCTTTCATTTTGCCGATCATTGATTGGCCCATTTGAAGGATGCAGCAGGTCTTTCCCATTGGTTGTCTTGTGTGCCACGGTATCAGTGTCTGGTTTCAGGCACCTCAGGGGTATAAGATTAGCATGTGCGGGAGGCTCGCTCTCTCTCTCTCCCCTTTGTCCTCAGGGACAATTTCACACTGATGTCACAACCAGTGCTTGAAGAAGACTTACAAGGCCTGCGCACACTCTTCGCTAAATGTCTGTTTGCTGTTAGCTGAATATTATTTAGCTTTGTTTTTTGTGTAACTTGGGGGGGGGGAGGGGGACTTGGATGTCTGGTTGAATCTTTTACTGTTTGCAAATAAATGATCAATATGCTTATTCATAATCGGTGTCTTCTGTCTCACCCACCAAACTCGTGAAGCTGCTTTCACGTTACACAGAAGTAAAAAGTTGGTGAAGCTATAGAAATATGGCATCTACACCATAATTAATATCAGAGTACAATACAGAACAGTAACTTTGACAGATGGAATCTGAAAGGAACTAGTGGCATAAAAACAAAGTTCTACATTCATCTTTAATCTTTCAAGCTTCATAGTTTTGTTAGAGCTGGTTTTCAGGTTGAATGTGCTAATGACAGTCATTGCCTTTTTAAAAGCAGAGGTGATTAGATAAATTTTCTGACAGACCTAAGAAGTTGCAGCAAGTTCTCTAAACTCGTTTGGTGATGGACATGAACTCAAATCCAGGATAACACTAGACTGACATTAATGTAAACTGACATTAATGGAAAGTGCTTAAAAAATACAAACTTTCATGAAAAATGCAACGCTAAGGTGCCAAGTCTATAGCATGGAACTGCAACTCTGCAAAGTATAAGCACAAGGAATCTGCAGGTTCTGAAAATCCAGAGGATCTCTCACAAAATGCAAGTTAGCCAGTACCTATGGAGGGGAATAAACAACTAATGCTTAGGGGTTGAAACCCTTCATAACAACACTACAAATTAACTGGGTTCAGTGTTACTTGCCAAAAAATATGGAGTGCATTTGAGGACACCAGAGGAAGAAACACATAATCCAAATATCTCTGGGATCTTCTACTGCTGTTATACACTGTAACTGTTAAAAGATCTGAAGAACTTATGAAAAGGTCATAATTACTCTTTGCACTGGTTCTGCAGAGGATTTTTTTGACCATCCACTGAGAACGGATTAAATGAAGCACCTCCATTGAATTTTTAGTCCATTGTTTTCATGGCTAGCTACATTCTGTCACTTCCAAGGACTCACTAGGCTGAAAACTCCATCAGTTTACTTTTGCGAAGCAAGTATTAATTATCTTTCGGATTCAAGAATCTGATTGTTAGTACTTAATGCCAATGTTGTCATCTCTTGGACTTAATCATACAAAGTTATGGTACTTCTGAAGCAAAGCTTATCAAGTAACAATGACAATTTATGGGCCTTGCCAACTAGTGTGTACAACACCAAATCACTCATCCAAAAGTGTGAAAAGTATATTTTATGATTATAATGAAAACCTGCTTCAATTTCAGTGAAGTTATGGGGAACTTCAACCTCAATACGTCCAACAAAAAAATCTAATTTTCATCTGGGACAGCTAAACTGTGTTTTTCCAGCTATCAATCATAAAGTAATTATCTGGGTGATAATTATGTTAGAACCAAACATGCATAATAGATTGTCAATTAGTGGAAAACTATCTTGCTAATTGACTGCATCTTGATTCAGTGCGTCATCAAATAGAATTGCATAATTTTGGAAATTTCCGCAAACGACACTCTGGTATATAAACACAATTCTTGGAGTACTGTGTGATAACTGTGATTTGTGGTTTTGGAATATTCTCTAATTGTTTTTAATTTCATGTAGAAATCTGTTTGGATCTATTGGCTGAAAAGAGTGCCACCGTACCACAGCAGTTAGTGCTATGCTATTAGAGCTCAGGGCGTTCCAGAGTTCAGAGTTCAGTTGTGGCGCCATCATTAAGAAGTTGGTGTGCACTCCCTATTACCATATGAATTTCCTCTGGGTGATCCGGTTTCCTTCCTCAGTCCAAAGATGTACCAGTTAGTAGTTTAGTTAGTCATTGCGAATTGTCCTTGGTTGGTGGTAAGGAAGCCAAATGCAATCTTAGCATTCATTTCAAGAGGTTTTGAAAACAAGAGCAGGGATTGATACTGAGGCTTTATAAGGTACTAATGAGGCCTCAGCTTGAGTATTGTGAACAGTTTTGGGCTCCTCATCTAAGAAAAGATGTGCTGACATTGGAGACGGTCCAGAGGAGGTTCACAACGATGATTCCGAGCAATGAAAGAGTTATCATATGAGAAACTTTTGGTGGCTCTGGGTCTGTACTTGCAGGAATTTAGAAGAATGAAGGGGGATCTCAGTGAAACCCTTCAAATGTTAAAAGGCATAGACAGGGTAGATGTGAAAAGGATGTTTCCCATGGTGGGAGAGTCTAGGACAAGAAGGCACAGCCTCAGGATAGAGGAGCGTCCAGTTAAAACAGAGATGCTGAGAAATTTCTTTTGTCAGAGGATGGTGAATTTGCGGAATTTTTACCACAGACAACTGTGGAGGCCAGGTTGTTAGGTGTATTTAAGGCAGAGATTGACAGGTTCTTGATTGGACATGGCATCAAAAGTTACGGGGAAAAGGCTGGGGAATGGGGTTGAGGAGGGGGAGAAAAGGCATCAGCCACGATTCAATGGCGGAGCAACTTGATGGGCCAAATGGCCTAACTCGGCTCTTATGTCTAATGTTCTTATACTCTTGTGCTCCTGTAATTAGGCTAGTGATAAATAGGTGCGTTGCTGGGCAGTGAGACTTGTTAGGCCAGTAGGGCCTGTTCCATACTCTATTTCTAAATAAAATAAATAAAGCTGACTCTAAAGTCACGGGTTCAGATTCTGCACCAACTTCTGAACTAATACTATAAGTAGAAAATCTATGCAATGAGATTTTAGATAAGACTACAAGAGCAGAATTAGTCTATTCAGCCTATTGAGTCTGCTCCGCCAGTCCATCATGGCTGATCCCGGATCCCACTCAACCCCATACACCTGCCTTCTTGCTATATCCTTTGATGCCCTGACCAATTAGGAAACAATCAACTTCTGTCTTAAATATACCAATGGACTTGGCCTCCACCGCAGTCTATGGCAGAGCATTCCACAGATATACTACTCTTTGGCTAAAAAAAAAAAATCCTCCTTTCCTCTGTTCTAAAGGGTCACCCCTCAATTTCAAGGCCTTACCTTCTAGGTCTGGATACTCCCACCATAGAAACCATCCTCTCCACATCCACCCTATCTAGTCCTTTCAACATTCGGTAGGTTTCAATGAGATCCCTACATATTCCTCTAAATTCCAGTGAGTAAAAGCCCAAAGCTGCCAAACGCTCCTCATGTTTACCCCTTCATTCCTGCAATCATCCTCATGAATTTCCTCTGTGCTCTCTCCAATGATCACACATCCTTGCTGAGATATGTGGCCCAAAACTGTTGGCAACACTCCAAGTGTGGTCTGACTAGTGTTCAGCATTATCTGCTTGCTTTTGTATTCTATTTGCCTTGAAACAAATGCTAACATTACATTTTCCTTCTGTACCACAGACTCTACCTGTAAATTAACCTTTTGTGAGTCTTGCACAAGGGCTTCTGTACCTCTGATGTTTGAACCTACTCCTTATTTAGATAATAGATAAAATATGAAATCTCAGTGCTTTGGAAATGGGATTTAACCTGGACTGAATATTGCTTGGAAATAATTTGGAAAATGAGTAGCTCGGATAATTGATGGTTGGGTTGAGTTGTTCTCCGATCTTGGAAATTTACTTGCAAATGTTTTGTCACCATACAAGGAGACGTCATCAGTGCGTTGTTAATTGTGACTTGCCTTCCAAATGCTTAACCTTTATATACTTATCAATCAGCTGATTAGTCATCATCACGAAAACTCAATTGCGATGTAGGGAGTAAGTCTTTTTGCTGATTGGTTGTGTGGCAAACTTCGTGTGTTGTGGTCTGGAATTCTGCCTGCATCAGCTCATAAATAGGGTTGAGGTGTTTGTTTGCAGAATTTATTGGAAAGTCACACTTCTAAAAATCCTTGTGCATGCTGCGTGTTTGCTAGCGCCATGACTTTCACTGATGCCCAATCAAATTTGTGCCCCTCTTTCAAGTCTTGCCTTGTACAGATTAATTTCCACATTTTCAAGATCACTACATTACAATAACTGGTTCTGTGTGGAGAACTGATGCACAAGAAGCTGCTATCTAAACCTACGCATAAATCCTTCTAATTTGTCATATTGTCAGAGAAACAACTTCAAAAACTCAAACAGTGGTGCAATTTCTGAATGTACATATTGGTTCCTGACCTCAATTGAACAACATCTGGGAGATGATTGGAAAATAAGATTCATCAACAGACAGCATGACAAATGGATGCTACGGTTAGCTTAATGCTGTTACATCTCGGGAGCATCAGAGTTTGGTTCAATTCCAATGTCATTTGTAAGGAGTCCATGCGATCTCCCTGTGGAATGTGTGGGTTTTCTCCGGGGCTTCTGGTTTCCTCCCACAGTCCAAAGTCCTACTGGGTAGGTTAGTTGGCCATTGTAAATTGTCCTGTGGACAGGTACATGGACATAGCAAAGATGGAAGGTTTATGGGCATGGTATAGGCAGGAGGGATTAATGTTTGGGTGTTTTGATTTGCTTTTTAGCTGCTTTGGCACAACATTGTAGGCCGAATAGTCTGTTCCTGTTCTATGTCCTATGTTCTGTTTCCAGCATCCGAGGAGTCTGACTTTTATAATATTAAAATAGAACAAAGAACAGAAGATTACAGCACAGAAAAGGCACTTTGTCCCACAATGCTGTGCCGAACTAATTAAATTAATAATGAAATGGTTAACCAAACTAATCTCTTCTGCCTGCAGAATATCCATAACCTACCATTTTTGTCACTTTTATGCCCCCAGCTAAACATCTCTTAAAAGTACCTACCTCACGTTTCAGGCAGTACATTCCAGGTACCCACCACTCCGTATAAAAAACTTGCACCTCACATCTCCTTTGAAATTACACATTCTCATCCTAAATGTATGCCCTCTGGTAGTAGACATTTCAACTCTGAATATATAGTTTCTTGGCAAATGCTTCAAGTTTAAAGTTCAAAGTTCATTGCCGCAGGCAGACAAATCTGGGACATAAATGCCATGAGATTCACTTTTTGCAGGAGCACAGAATGATTAGCTTGACTTGTCAGATGTACATCAAAGCATACAGTGAAATGCATTGTTTACATTAAAGCAAATTTGCGAGCATATGCTGGGGGCAGACAACGAGTGTCGGCATGCTTCCGGTGCTAACATAGTATGCCCACAACTCACTAACCCTGACCGTTCAACTTTGGGATGAGGGTTAGAACAGAATCACCTGAGGAAACTCACTCGGCCATGGGAGAATGTCCAAATGTATAGACAGCGGGGGGAATCGAACCCTGATCGGTGATTGCTGCTGCATTACAAAAATATCAATTATAAGTTAGCATAAACTTATGCATAACTTCCTCCAAGAGGACTACAACCTTGTTGTAGTGTTTGGAGACTTGCATGCCGCAATGACCATGAGACCTATGTTGGCTGGACTCAGGGCTTTATGCTTTGGCTCTTGGTAGGGTCACCCATGCCAAACAGGTCAAAGGGTAGAGGCCAGACTCAGAGTGGTCTTGCCAGGTCCTCCAGGTTCAGGGGTACAGCTCAGGGCCAAAAACCCTAACCGGTAAAACGCAATTGCTATGGAAACAGCAATAAAGAATCCTTCCACATCTGAGTGCAACGGTATTCCTGAGTCTCCACCAGAGACTTGCATGACTGACAGCAGTGAAAACCAAGAGGAAGCTGGTGACGTGATGAAGGAAGCCCTGAGCACTGCCAGAGATGGAGAACCTTCACTGCTGCCCTAAATGCCAGTGGCGTAACGGGCAGTAAGTAGGTAATTATGCATGACTTATAATACAAAATAAACATGTCACTAGTTCAGTTGAGAGAGTGAAAAAGAATGGTAGTTCGAGGTTGTGTTAGAAAAAAAGGCAATTCCTCATGCCTGAAACTAAAAGGTGAATGCTGACATACCATATGTTTGGACAAGAATCCTATTATTACACAGTTTCAACACATCATAACAGTGATTTATTAGATATTAATAATAAGCCAGAAAAAAATGTCTAACCAGCTTAGTGCCCCTGCTTTGTGGTGACCTGAAATCACTTCCCTTGTGTTAACTTTCCCAGCATGTGAATGTCAAAATCCACCATGTGCACCTAGGCAGAACTGATGATGGATATTCAACAGTAATACAGTACACTATTTGGAAGTAGGAGAAATAGTTACCTGAGGAACGTCAAAGAGATGATGTAGTCGTTGTTAACGGTGATGGTCCAGTCACACTCCTTGCCATGAGGATAGGGATGTGGGTAGCTTGGTGAAAGGATAAATCCTGAGGAGCTAGTCAGATTTCCTCCACATGGTGCTGAAAAATAAAATAAATATAAGCTGAATAAAACATATAAATAAAATGCAGTTTATTTAGATTACTCTGTGTCAAACATATGTTCCTTCATTTCAAATTCTTTGATCTACATTTTTTGCAGTAAACCTTGAAAGCGAGAATTAAACACTGAATTCCATCTGGGTAGCCTCTAACGTCTTGGCATGAATATAGATTTCTCCTTCTGGTAAACAAATATCCCCCGAGCTCAATTCCTCTATTCCCCACACTGACCTTTTATGTTTTCTCACCAGCCTACCACCTCACCCTGGGTCCCCTCCTCCTTCCCCTTCTCCTATGGTCCACTCTCCTCTCCGATCTGATTCCTTCTTCTCCAGCCCTTGACCTTTCTCACCTACCTGGCCTCACCTATCACCTTCCAGCTAGCCTCCTTCCCCTCCCCCCACCTTTTTATTCTGGCATCTTCCCTCTTCCTTCAAGTCAAGTCAAGTCAATTCAAGCCAAGTAGCTTTTATTGCCATTTCAACCATAACTGCTGGTACAGTACACAGTAAAACCAAAACAACGATCCTCCAGGTGGATCCTCCTCAGTCCTGAACAAGGGTCTCGGCCCGAAACATCCATCATCTATTCATTTCCATCGATGCTGCCTGACCTGCTGAGTTCCTCCAGCATTTTGTGTGCGTTGCTTCAGATTTCCAGCATCTGCAGACTTTCTTGTGTTTTTAAATTTGAGCATGCTTTACAAGATATACTCCATACAATATTCCAGAAGAGGTAGATTAGGTTATCATACATTTAACAATTATTTTCCCCTACAAATTTTTGTGTACTTCAAAAGTAATCAATATTATCTTGTTCAAATATTTCTTTTTAAGTGTGATCTACAAATTAGAAATATTTCCATTCCGGTACATTAACCAGGTACAACCAAATTTATTTTACCTAAGTTATTACAGGGCTAATTGATAGCTCATTTGAAGTTTTGGCACTGGCACAGCTTCCTTCTGAGCTGTATCATTCGGAGAATCTATAATGATGTTGAATTAGATAATATGTGCATATAAAGTACACATTTTTGACTTAAGAGCATTAATACCCTTGCATGTTAAATTTTGCTAGAAGCAACAGCTAACAACAAATCAAAAAGACATCATCTCTCTGCCAAACCAAATAACATACAATAAGGGATTAGCAAGAATCATATGATATGATGAGACAATCCAAACCTCAGTGGGCAACTAAAAACTGTTTTATATTGCTCAGATTTGTGCTACAGTGAAACAACATAGAAACTAAAAGTACAATGACAGATCTCGGTTTCTACACATAGCACCACCAAGTTATTATCCCTCAGCCATCAGGACGCTTGAACCAAAAGGGATAAGTTCACTCAACTTCACTTGCCCCATCACTGAAATGCTCCCACAATCTATGGACTCACTTTCAAGGACTCTTCATTCCATATTCTCGATATTTAGACCATAAGACCCTAAGGCAAAGGAGCAGAAGTTGGCCATTCAGCCCATCGAGTCTGCTCTGCCATTTTATCATGAGCTGATCCATTTTCTCCCATTTAGTCCCACTTCCCCACCTTCTCACCATAACCTTTGATGCCCTGGCTACTCAGATACCTATCAATCTCTGCCTTAAGTACACCCAATGACTTGGCCTCCACTGCTGCTCGTGGCAACAAATTCTATAGATTCACCACCCTCTGACTAAAAAAATTTCTTCGCATTTCTGTTCTGAATGGGCGCCCTTCGATCCTTAAGTCATGCTCTCTCGTACGAGACTCCCCCATCATGGGAAAAGTCATGCCCTCTCGTACTAGACTCCCCCATCATGGGAAAAGTCATGCCCTCTCGTACTAGACTCCCCCATCATGGGAAAATTACTTCTCAGTTAATTATTAATATTATTTTTTTTGTATTTGCACTGTTTGCTGTCTTTTGCACACTGTGGATGTGGTCTTTCATTGATTCTATTACAGTTATTCGATTTTATTTATTTAATTGTTTGTTTATTTATTGATTTATTAAATGATTGAGTTACAACACAGAATAGGCACTTCCAGCACTTCAAGCTGTGCCGCTCAGCAGTCCCCCAGTTTAACCTGAGCCTAATCATGGGACAGTTTACAATAACCAATTAACCTATCAACCAGTACACCTTTAGGAAGAAATTGGAGTGCCTGGAAGAAACCCACATGATCGTGGGGAGGACATACAAATTCCTTACAGGCAGTGGCGGGAAATGAACCCGATCCGCTGGTACTGTAAAGAATTGTGCTAATCTCTATGATACTGTGCCTGCAAGAAAATGAATCTCAGGGTTGCATTTGGTGACACACATGTACTTTGATAATAAATTTCCATTTTTTGATTTTTGATATGCGATTTGTAACTGATCTGTAGGGATCTGGATGCAATATATTGAAGAAAGAATTCATAAATGGACAATGGCATCTCAAAGGAACCCAGCAGTTCAGCTGACATCTGTGGAGGAAGAGGAACAGTCGTCATTTCGGAGTCTTTACACCGTGCCTCTTGCGGGAATCAGACTGGTTTTGTATTCCAAAGTCTTCACCCTGAGGGGACGCATCGTCACACCTCTTTAAGGTCACTTTTAGTTTTCATGAGTCATTGGGCAGGCGGTGGTTTAAAGACACAAACATGAGGAAATCTGCAGATGCTGGAATTTCAAGCAACACACATAAAAGTTGCTGGTGAACTCAGCAGGCCAGGCAGCATCTCTAGGAAGAGGTACAGTCGACGTTTCGGGCCAAGACCCTTCGCCAGGACTAACTGAAAGAAGAACTAGTAAGAGATTTGAAAGTGGGAGGGGGAGGGGGAGATCCGAAGTGATAGGAGAAGACAGGAGGGGGAGGAATGGAGCCAAGAGCTGGACAGTTGATTGGCAAAAGGGATATGAGAGGATCATGGGACAGGAGGCCTAGGGAGAAAGAAAAGAGTGGTTTAAAGAGTTGTGACCTATCTGTAAAAGTCTGTAACCAGTGTGTTCCACAGGGATCAGTGCAGGGAATTCTATTGTTGGCAATATATATAATGATTTGGACCAAAATATAGGTGAGCTGATTAGTAAGCTTACAGATTCACACAAAAATTGGTGGAATTGTGAATAATGAATAATGAATAATCAAGGATATGGTACAATATGGATTAATTGGAAATACGGGCGGAGGAATGACAGATTGAGCTTAATTTGGACAAGCAACACATATAAAAGTTGCTGGTGAACCCAGCAGGCCAGGCAGCATCTCTAGGAAGAGGTACAGTCGACGTTTCGGGCCGAGACCCCAGGGCCTTGGCCCGAAATGTCGACTGTACCTCATCCTAGAGATGCTGCCTGGCCTGCTGCGTTCACCAGCAACTTTTATGTGTGTTGCTTGAAATTCCAGCATCTGCAGATTTCCTCCTGTTTGCGTTAATTTGGACAAGTGCACTTTGGGAGAACAAATGCAAGAGGGAAGTATATAATAAATCACAGAATCCTTAGGAGCACTGATATAGAGAGGTATATTGGAGGCAAGTCCATTGTTCCCTGTAAGTGGTAGCACAAGTGAATAGGCAGCATATGTCAAGTTTACTTTCATTGGTTGGGGCACTGTGAATAACAATTGGCCGGTACATCGCAGCTATGTAAAAAGCAAGGAATGGAAGGATATAAACCATATGAAGACAGATGGGATGTGTTTAATTTGGCAGATTGGCTGGCACAGACATTATAGACCAAAGGGCCCGTTCATGTATTGAACTGTTCTCAGTACTAATTTTTATCAGGCTGCAGAATGCCATTTAAGTACATGAATTTAAATACACATATTATAGAATGTAGTGGTTCAGAGAATCCAGGGTATCTATCTACGAGAAGTGCAGAATGCTACAAAAATATTTCCAGCAAATAACTAGGAAGGAAAATTTGTTAGCCTTTCTGGAAAATAAAAGTAGTAAATTCTGACTATAACTTTGCAGGACTTTGATGTGACCACTGGAATACTGTGTCATTTTTGAGAGGGCTTTTGATGCCCACTTTCTGACTCCCATTATGTAAAATAAGGTTATGTCACTATGCAGATCAGTGTGACATAAGGAGCCAACCATAGACGAGGTTCTTCCTACTGGCGGAAACCAGAAGAATGTTTTTTTCTCTCAGTCATCAAAGAACATAGAAACTTGAAATTAAGCACAAGTTTAAATTGCATTAAAACTATTCCATGAAGTTAAAGTTTGAGCTCAAAAAATCTTTGCTGAGTAAGTAATAGATGATCGATCATCACACATTGCGTGCAGTTTTTGCAGGACGCTGAACAGACAAGACCTAGAGAAGGAAGACCAAAACACTAACCATAACTTCATCAAGGGTATTGTCATAAAGCAGATGGCAGCAAATTATCAGTGTGCTTTTAGTGAAATCAGCTGCTAAGAAAATTAATTGGAGAGGTGATGAAGGAGGCGTGTTAATTGGAGACACTGTATTAGCTGAAGCTATTGTCTACAAAATAAATGCTTAAGGAAGATTTAACATATATTTCCAAAATTATGAGCACCTTGATTAACAAGAAGAGAGAAACTACTTCTGTAGAACAGATAATATGTGGATTGCATAGATCTAAAATCAACGAAAAAAGAATCAGAGAGACTAGGACGGATTTCTTCACATTAGATAATTAAGATTTAGAATATACTTGCTAAAATTATGATGAGTCATAATTCACAAATATTTAAAAGGAATAATGAAAATATACCAAGAAGGTCTAATTTCCAAGATGTTGATGAAGGTTTTAGTTTGCTTAAGCTATTCAAGCAAAGACTAGACACAGATATGACTGGTTCCCTATTTGTTAATATTGAAATAAATAAAGTGATTTGCAAAGACTAATTTAATTCAACTCCCAATGTGAACTTGGCCTTAGTGCTTAGGGAAGGTAGCTGTTTTTGAGTTTGGTGGTCCCGGCGTGGATGCAATGTAGCCTCCTCTCTGACACGAGTGGGACAAACAGTCCATATATAGGGTGTGTGGGATCCTTCCTGATGTTACTGGCCCTTTTCCAGCATCTTTCTGTACGTAAGTCCTTGATGGCAGGTTGGCATTAGGTAGGTTGACTACCCTTTGTAGAGCCTTTCAGTCCATTGCAGTACAGTTTCCATGCCATACAGTGATGCAACATGTCAGGATGCTCTCTGCCGCACATCTGTAGAATGACGTGAGTATAGATGTGCCTAGTCCAGCTCTCTTTAGCCTCCTCAGAAAATAGAGGCATTGGTGAGGTTTCCTGATTGTATGGGATGTGTTCTGAGGCCATGAGAGGTTGTGCAAGATGTGCAGTCCCAGGAATTTGAAACTGTTTGCAGTTCCCACTGCTGTGCCACAAATGGAAAGGGAGTGTGAGTGGCGCAAGTTCTCATGAAGTTGATAACCATCTCCTTTGTCTTGTTGACATTGAAGAAGTGTTATTTGCCTGGACCAGGCCTCGAGCTCTTCCACCTCCTCTCTGAAAGCCATCTCATCATTATTGGCGATGATCCCCACCACTTGACAACGCGATTAGACATGCAGTCATATGTGAGCAGAGTGTACGGCAATGGGCTCAGTACACAGCCCTGGGGGGCATCCGTGTTGAGGATGATGGGAAGAGAGGAGCAGTTGTGCATCCTAACTATCTCAGGTGTGTTGGTTAGGAAGTCCAACACCCAGATGCGCAGAGCTGTATTTAGACCAAGGGCAGGAATTTGCTCCTACTCCCCAGTCTAAATGTGGGTCTTAGAGTGAACTCCAGGACCCACATGTCAAAGTGCATTCCTGATCTTTCTTGAATTATCTGATCTCAAAACTTTAGATAGGATCATCAGGCTTGAAACTAATTTCCTTCAATAAATTCACTCCTTCAGTAATTCATTAAAAATCCTGATTAACTATGATTGTTTCATTGCTTTTTTGAATAACATATGTCCTTAAATAAATCACTTTCAATTACATCACCAGGAAACTAGTTTGAGGCACTTACTAGCAATGATAGTGTGAAGGTTCTGAACTAATAGCAGTGGAAATCAATCATGGATGCAGGCTGCCTCAATGCTCATGTCACTTTCAATGTGTGTGGTAATTTATTTTCTTCAGACTTTATGTTTCACACTGTGACTTTTTTTAAACTGCAAAATGATTAATTGTTCAAAACATAATTGAAATTCGAGCACCTCCCTTTACAGGTGAGTGAGCTCCATTATGGCAGTAGTCTCCTCACCATTGTGGATATCTTCAAAAGGCAATGCTTCAAAAAGGCAGCATCCATCACTAAGGACCTCCACTAGACAGGACATTCAAAAATAACAGGCAGGAAAGATATAGGAGAGTCAGTGGAGTTTGTACACTTGATTTTTCAGAAGGCATTTGACAAGGTACCGCACATGAGGCCGATTAGCGAGATTAAGAGCCCATGGTATGACAGGAAAGATATTATTCTGGATAGAGCAATGGCTGATTGGCAAAAGGCAAAGAGTGGGAATAAAGGGAAGCTATTCCGATTGGTTGTTGGTGACTAGTGGTATTCCACAGGGCGTCAGTGTTGGGACCGCTTCTTTTCACATTGTATGTCAATGACTAGGATTATGAAATTTAGGCTTTGTGCCTAAATTTGCTAACGATAGCTGGAGGGGCAGGTAATTTTGAGGAAGCAGGGAAGCTGCAGAAGGACTTATGTAGATTTGGAGAATGAGCAAGGAAGTGGCAGATGGAATACAGTGTCAGGAAATATATAGTCATGCAGTTTGGTCGAAGAAATAAAAGCATAGACTATTTTCTAAACGGAGAAAATTCAAAAAGCTGATGTGCAAAGGGAATTGGGATTCCTTGTCCAGAATTCCATAAAGGTTAATTTGCAGGTTGAGCTGGCGGTGAGGAAGGCAAATGCAGTGATAGCATTCATTTTGAGAGGACTAGAATATAAAAGCAAGGATGTGATGTTGAAGCTTTATAAACCACTGGCAAGGCATCAGTTGGTGTATTGTGAGCAGTTTTAGGACGTTTATCTAAGAAAGAATGGATTCACATTGGAGAGAGTTCAGAGCTGATTCATAGAAATGATTTGGGGAATGAAAGGGTTATCATAAGAGGATTGTTTGATGCCTCTGGGCCTGTACTTGCTGGTACTTAGAAGAATGAGGTGGGGATTTCATTAAAGCGTACTGAATGTTGAAGGGGCGGGATAGAGTGGATGTGGAGAAGTCTAGGACCAGACAGCACAGAATCAGAACTGAAGGACGTATATTTAGAACAGAGAAGAGGAGCAATTTTTTTTTCGCTGGAGCGTAGAAGTCATTGCCACAGACAGCTGTGGAGTTCAAGTCATTGGGTGTATTTAAGGCAGAAGTTGATAGGTTCCTGATTAGTCAGGGTATGAAGAGTTATAAGGAGAAGGCAGAAGAGACGGAAATGCATCAGCCATGATGAAATGGCAGAGCAGACCCGATGGGCCAAATGGTCTAATTCTTCTCCTATCATCATCATCCTCAGCGATCACTCGTAGTCGAGTATGATTCTTCTCCTGGTGGTTGGCCTGGTCAGTTGTGGGTCTTGAGATGACTGAAGAGGCTGATCTGTGATCCACAAGTCCTATTGCAGTGTTGGTAGATGTTGGTCATTGTAGTGGTGGGAGATGTTGCCGGTTGGGCCCTTTCGAGTCTCTCCTTACGTTGAAGCCCTTAGTCTCAGCTGCACGGTGGAGATGTTATTCAAGTTGTGCTGTCCCCTCACTGAAAGCCCTTCACCGCCTTTCCCTATCCTTTGCAAACTTTTCCCATCCTTTCAGGCTGATGTGGCACTTTGTCAGGTTGATCTTGATATGATCCTTGAACTGTTTTTTCTGCCCTCCAGGCGTATGCATTTCCTCCTTGAGTTGACCGAACAGGAGTTGTTTAGGGAGGTGGGAGTCAGGCATACGGATGATCTGGCTGACCCATTGCAAGAGGTGTCGAGTCACAATTGAGACTATGGAGTTAATGTTCGCTTCCTCTGATGAGGATCTGCAGAGCATAATGGATGCTTTTGCCAGAGCATACAAGCTCCTGGGAATTACCTAAGCATCAAGAAAACCCAAGTCCTACATCAACCTGTCCCAAATCAAGCTCCTAAACATCCAACTATCCAAGTTGACAACATCCCTCTGGAGGATACTGATCATTTCCCATATCTTAGCAACCTTCTTTCTTCAAGAGCCAACATTGACCTTGAAATAAATTGCAGTATATTTGGAACAGGTTGGTGAGTGGAGCTTTTGCCAGCCAGAGGAAGAGGGTTTTTGAAGATTGGTATATCAAGTTCATCACTAAGCTTCTGATCTACAAAGCTATAGTCCTCCCCTCTTTGCTGTATGGAGCAGAATCATGGAAAACATACAGCGGGTACATAAGATCCCTAGAAACTTACTATCAAATAAGTGTGAGGAGGTTCATTTTGGTAGGTCAAATCTGATGGCAGAACATAGTATTAATGGTAACATTCTTGGCAGTGTGGAGGTTCAAAGGGATCTTGGGGTCTGAGTCCATAGGACACTCAAAGCTGTTGCGCAGGTTGGCTCTGTGGTTAAGAAAGCATACAGTGCATTGGCCTTCATCAATCGTGGTATTGAGTTACAGCTATATAGGACCCTGGTCAGACCACACTTGGAGTACTGTGCTCAGTTCTGGTTGCATCACTATAAGAGAGGATATGGAAACCATAGAAAGGGTGCAGAGGAGATTTACAAGGATGTTGGATTGGGCAGCATGCCTTATGGTAATAGGTTGAGTGAACTCAGCCTTTTTTCTTTGGAGCAATGGAGGATGAGAGGTGACCTGACAGAGGTGTATAAGATGATGCGAGGCACTGATCGTGTGGATAGTCAGAGGCTTTTTCCCAGGGCTGAAGTGGCTAACACGAGAGAGCACAGTTTGAAGGTGCTTGGAAGTAGGTACAGAGGAGGTATCAGGGGTAAGTTTTTTACGCAGAGTGGTGAGTGCATGGAATGGGCTGCCGGCGACAGTGGTGAAGGCGGAAATGATAGGGTCTTTTAAGAGACTACTGGACGGGTACGTGGAGCCTAGAAAAATAGATGACTATGGGTAACCCTAGGTAATTTCTAAGGTAAGGACATGTTCGGCACAGCTTTGTGGGCCAAAGGGCTTGTATTGTGCTTTAGGTTTTCTATGTTTCAAATATGCCTCTGAAAGATTCTGAGAGTTATCTGGAAGAACAGGCATACTAAACCCCAGCATCGTGGAGGAAGCTAACATTAACTCCATAGCTACAATTGAGACTCAACACCCATCTTCTCTTCTTTCTTATGGTCCACCCTTGTATTTATCCAAACGTCTCTTAAATTCTACATGTTCAGCACTTCCACTGGCAGCTCGTTCTACTACTGTCTGAGTGAAGAAGTTCCACCTAAGGTTTTCCTTATTTACTTCACTTTCCACCCTTGACCTATGGCCTCTAGTTCTAGTCTCACACAACCTCAGTGGAAAAAGCTTGCATGTATTTACTCTACTTATCCCCCTCATGGTCATTGAAAGAAACATCAGAACCAGATGCATGAAGGTGATTACATCTTATCCAAGTCCAAGAGAAAGTGATCACATGGAAAAGTATTTTTCACTGTTTCTCTGAGGCTTTTGGGAAGCGGTGGGAACCAGACACGCTCATAACCATCCTTGGAGCAACAAGCTCCCTACTTTCAGCCAATATGTATGAAAAAATGGCTGTATTATTTGGAATGGTAATTGCTAAGAAGTTAATCCTGCAAATGTGGAAAATGGACTCTGTGCCTACGTACAATCTGTGGCTGAGAGCACTGGCAAATACTTTACATTTGGAGAGACTGAGACTATATAATGAGGACAGAGGGGACATCTTTGAAAGGACATGGGGCCCTGTACCAGACTTTCTCACGGGGTGAGGACTGAGGTTTTTTAGTGCGGTGCACCTCTGCTGCGTATTTTTACTTTTGCCTTTATATTTTTCTCCCTTTTGCTGCTCAATATTTAATTTGATTTTGTTATGGTTGTGGTTTTTGTGGATGTGCTGTATTTTTTTGTGTTTTGTTTGTAATAAATAAATATTAAAATGTTTTTTAAAAAAGTCATTACAAGGTTTGACTTTCAGTGTCATCTTGAATAGCTCCCAAATGTAACAGAGAAACAAAATATGGTCACCTGCTGTAGAAACGCTGTCCAATTGTGGACATGTAGTTCAAATAAATGACCACATAGTAAATTTGCACCTAAGTGGTACTTACTGAGTTCCATGTAGAAACCCACAGCGGCCTCAACAGGAACCCAGAACTTGATCTGCAACTCAAGCA
Organism: Mobula birostris; assembly: GCF_030028105.1. Lineage (NCBI taxonomy): Eukaryota > Metazoa > Chordata > Chondrichthyes > Myliobatiformes > Myliobatidae > Mobula > Mobula birostris. Next base: position 19,257,145 of record NC_092370.1, on the reverse strand, counting down.
TGCTGTTCTAAAACTTCTACAATGCAAACTACACAATTAGAACAACACTTTATATTCCGTCTGGGTAGCCTCCAACCTGGTGGCGTGAACATTGACTTCTCAAACTTCCGCTAATGCCCCACCTCCCCCTCGTATCCCATCCATTATTTATTTATATACACACATTCTTTTTCTCTCTCTCCTTTTTCTCCCTCTGTCCCTCTCACTATACCCTTTGCCCATCCTCTGGGTTTTCCCCCCTCCACCTTTTCTTCCTCCCTAGGCCTCCTGTCCCATGATCCTCTCATATCCCTTTTGCCAATCAACTGTCCAGCTCTTGGCTCCATCCCTCCCCCTCCTTTCTTCTCCTATCATTTTGGATTTCTGCTCTCCCTCTCAAATCTCTTACTAGCTCTTCTTTCAGTTAGTCCTGACGAAGGGTCTCGGCCTGAAACGTCGACTGTACCTCTTCCTAGAGATGCTGCCTGGCCTGCTGTGTTCACCAGCAACTTTTATGTGTGTTGCTTGATATATAGTAAATCTTTTCAAGTAAATATTCAGAGAACTAATGACTAACATCTCTCATTAAGGTACTAAGTCTGTGTTTTAACTATTTTTGCATTGGGTTTATAAATAATTAACCTTCACGATGACTGGCTGAAGCAGAGATTAACACAGTATTTATTTAGAAAAGAAATTGTTGATTTACTCATCAAGTACTCTGTAGTACTCTGATGATTGTACGTTCTAGTATCAATTGTTTGGCGACAATAAAGTATAAAGTATAAATATCCAGGACCTCTTGAGACACAAAGATGTAATTAACCCTGCTCCATCATGAGTACTAGCCTCTGTAGTATCCAAGACACTTTCAAGGAGTGATGCCTCAGAAAGGCGATGCCCAGCACCCAGGACATGCCCTCTTCTCATTGTTATCATCAGGAAGGCGATACAAGAGCCTGAAGGCACACACTCAGTGATTCAGGAACAGCCTCTTACCCTCTGTCATACGATTCCTAAATGTACAGTGAACCCATGAACATTAACTCAACTTTTTTTTATTTCTGTTTCTGCACTACTTAATTAATTTGACTATTTTATATATATATATATATATATATATATATATATATATATACTGTAATTCACAGTTTTTCTTCTCTCAATTATCATGTATTGCATTGTACAGTGTACAGCTGCTGTGAAATTACAAACGTCACGACCTATGCAGGTAATATTAAACCTAACACTGACTCTGATTCATGTGCCAAGTATTGCTGAGAATGCTATTGCTAATCAGATCTAATGAATGATTTCCCCAAATTGCTGTAAATAGTTTTCACATAGCAGCATTTATTTATGTCAGAATGAAATGTGCTATCACTATAGCTATTTATATCAGATGGAAATGAGAGTTTTAGATCACATACCGATGCAGACAGGAGGGCTGGGCTGCCAGAAGTATCGATTTTCCACTTGAATGCAGGTAATTTTCTCTTCACCCTGAAGCTCATAGCCCGGTTCACACTGGAAGATGACTGTATCTCCAGGATCCCTGCCATCTCCATTCCGACTTCCATTCATAGGAATACCAGGATCACGGCAAGCTGTTGCCACCGAGCCTAGGAATTAAAAAGGGAAACATGATGAGGATTAATGGTTTTTTATTTGCTGAGCATATTTTTGAACAAAATGGACCAGCTTAAGCAGGGCAATTAGAATCATAGAAAAGTACAGCAGAGATACAGGTCCTTCAGCCCATCTAGTCTATGCCGAACCATTCAAACTGCCGACTCCCATCGAACTGTACTGGGACCATAGCCCTCCATGCCCCTACCATCCACGCATGTATCCAAACTTCTCTTAAAAGTTGAAAGTGAGCTCGCATGCACTACTTGCACTGGCAGCTCGTTCCACACTCTCATGACTCTCTGAGCGAAGAGATTTTCCATCATGTTCCCCTTAAACTTTTCACCTTTCATTCTTAACCCATGACCTTTAGTTGCAGTCCCATCTAATCTCAATGGAAAAAAGTCAGCTTGCATTTGCCCGATCTATACTCTGATAATTTTGTATTCCTCAATCAAATATCCTCTCAATATTCTTGGTTCCAAAGAATAAAGGAATTACAGCCTAGTAAATCCACTGTCAGTGATAAGGAAGTAACCAGAAAGAAATTCTCTGTTCTGTATTCTATAGGTGTTTAAAAAGACACATGAATGTAAGGAAAATGGGAGCCTATGGATATTGTGTAGGTAGAGGATTAGTTCGGTTAGCCATTTGATTAATAATTTAATTGATTCAACACAACACCATGAACCAAAGGGCCCGTTTCCGTGCTGTGATGTTCTATATTCTAATTCGGAGGGACAGGATTAATCCATGCTTGGAAATGAAGGGATTAATCAAAGATAGGTCACCATGGCTTTGACAAGGGAAGATCTGTCTGAACAACCTGATCAAACCTTTGAAGGGATATTAGAATTTGTTGATCAGCACAGTGCAACTATGTTGTCTGCATGAAGTTAAATAGGGACTTTTTGATAAGGTCCCAAAATGGGTCGAGCTCACATATGTAAAATCAAGACAAGTTTACAAATTAGATTCTAAACTGATTTAGTAACGGGACACCAAGGGGGATTGTGTACTTTTTTGTGTGATGGAAAGTTGTGGCAAATAATGGGATCAGTGCTGGGATCTCCATGGGTTCTCATATCAGTTATTGATTTGGATATGAATGTCAGAAGTGTGATTCCTCAGTCTGTAGATGACATGACATTTCATGATGCTGTTGACAGTGAGGAGGACATTATAGAAACATAGAAACATAGAAAATAGGTGCAGGAGTAGGCCATTCGGCCCTTCGAGCCTGCACCGCCATTTATTATGATCACGGCTGATCATCCAACTCAGAACACCGCCCCAGCCTTCCCTCCATACCCCCTGACCCCCGTAGCCACAAGGGCCATATCTAACTCCCTCTTAAATATAGCCAATGAACTGGCCTCAACTGTTTCCTGTGGCAAAGAGTTCCACAGATTCACCACTCTCTGTGTGAAGAAGTTTTTCCTAATCTCGGTCCTAAAAGGCTTCCCCTCTATCCTCAAACTGTGACTCCTCGTTCTGGACTTCCCCAACATCGGGAACAATCTTCCTGCATCTAGCCTGTCCAATCCCTTTAGGATCTTAACGTTTCAATCAGATCCCCCCTCAATCTTCTAAATTCCAATGAGTACAAGCCCAGTTCATCCAGTCTTTCTTCATATGAAAGTCCTGCCATCCCAGGAATCAATCTGGTGAACCTTCTCTGTACTCCCTCTATGGCAAGGATGTCTTTCCTCAGATTAGGGGACCAAAACTGCACACAATACTCCAGGTGTGGTCTCACCAAGGCCTTGTACAACTGCAGTAGTACCTCCCTGCTCCTGTACTCAAATCCTCTCGCTATAAATGCCAGCATACCATTTGCCTTTTTCACCGCCTGCTGTACCTGCATGCCCACTTTCAATGACTGGTGTATAATGACACCCAGGTCTCGTTGCACCTCCCCTTTTCCTAATCGACCACCATTCAGATAATAATCTGTTTTCCTATTTTTGCCACCAAAGTGGATAACTTCACATTTATCCACATTAAATTGCATCTGCCATGAATTTGCCCACTCACCCAACCTATCCAAGTCACCCTGCATCCTCTTAGCATCCTCCTCATAGCTAACACTGCCATCCAGCTTCGTGTCATCCGCAAACTTGGAGATGCTGCATCTAATTCCCTCATCCAAGTCATTAATATATATTGTAAACAACTGGGGTCCCAGCACTGAGCCTTGCGGTACCCCACTAGTCACTGCCTGCCATTCTGAAAAGGTCCCGTTTATTCCCACTCTTTGCTTCCTGTCTGCTAACCAACTCTCCACCCACACCAATACCTTACCCCCAATACCGTGTGCTTTAAGTTTGCACACTAATCTCCTGTGTGGGACCTTGTCAAAAGCCTTTTGAAAATCCAAATATACCACATCCACTGGTTCTCCCCTATCCACTCTACTAGTTACATCCTCAAAAAATTCTATGATAGTGATCAGTTGATAAAACAGGAAGAGCAATGACATATGGAAATTAAACTTGATGATGCACTTTGGGAGGACAATGAATGAAATGGTCACACTAAACACTGAGAAGTGAAGGGTCTTTTGGGTACAAGTCCAAGGATTCCTGAAGATAGTAGCACAGGTGACAAAAGCGTTCATTAGGTGGGGCAGGCCACAGTTCAGATCTTATGCACACAGTGCAAAATGACCCAGTTTATATGCTTGATTGAGATATATATATATGCTAAAAGTCAACAGAAATATTTATATACATGTATATATCTGTTAGCTTGTCGCTTTGCATTTTGACCAAGCAACACTATGAAGATAAGTACAATGAAGAGAAATGGAATTCCAGTCATTACATCTGGCCTTGGATAATCTTCTCATGACAGTCAGAGAGAATGAAACCACATAGTTCTCTACTCCTTTCTTTCTCTTGCTCTGGTGCTGTTTGGCATAAAGGTATTGCTGGAACAAGTTACCCCACGTGATGGGAAGGTCACCAGCACGCAGGTTGCCGCTACAAATTTTGCCAGCTTTTTTCTGAGTATTCTATGCCTTCTCCTTTGATAAATTTGGATTAACTTCATTCTCTAGAATGTGAAAAGTGGAGCCAAACCTTTGGAGTAACTCAGGGCTCTTAGTATTTACTGTTAGTAGCCAACTAAGGTGCTACTCCAACTGTCCTAAGTTCAAAGTATAAATGCTCAAAGTAATTTATCATCAAAGAGCATATATGTCACCATCTACAACCCTGAGATTCATTTTCTTGTGGGCATACTCAATAATTCCATAATAGAATAATAACCATAAGAAAAAGGCTGCAGCAACTTAGGAGTTCAAACAGTGTGCAAAAGACAACAAACTCTGCAAATACAAGTAGAAAGTAATAATAAATAAATAAACTATAAATATCAAGAACATGAGGTGAAGAGTTCACTGGTTGTGGGAACATTTCAATGATGGTGCAAGTGAAGCTGAGTGAAGTTATCTCCTTTGCTTCAAGAGCCTGATGTTTGAGGGGTAGTAACTGTTCCTGAACCTAGTGATGTGAGTCCTGAGGCTCTTGTACCTTTTTCCTGATGGCTGCAGTGAGAAAAGAGCATGACCCGGGTGGTGAGAGATCCCTGATGATAGATGTTGCTTTACAGAAGACAATGGTTTAAATCTTTTTCATACATGGTGTAAAGCTGAAGAAGAATGATGAAGCTTTGTCTTGATTGACCAGTTTAACTGTGAGCTGAAGTCAATGGAAAAGCTGAGAAGAAGCATAAATATCCACTTTGCAAGTTTCGGCTGATTTTCCACCAGTAAGTCATTTGGAAATTCCAGATGCTGGTATTGATTGCTCATCACTTTCACTCAAGGAGCTGATTTGACCAAAGAGAGAACCGGACTAGAGTAACTAAATTAATTATTTGAGTTCTCAGTAAAACTGATTAGGTTATTGAACAGTGAAATCGATGATAAAGTAGCATGCATGGTGTAGTGCGATTTTAATGAAGGGGAACTTCACAATGTCACTTTAGAGGAATACTGCACGGTATCTAGATCAGATTACTACTACAACAAGAAGCGGCTGAATTTTGCTGGGTGCACACACAGCTCTCTTCAAAAGAGTGAGGAATTATAGAGTTTACTTTTACTTCATAAGAATTAGGTGATCTTGTGAAACTTATCGAATATTGAAAGGCTGAGATAGAGTGGAGGTGGAGAAGATATTTCCTGCAGTGGTGGAGTCTAAGACTAGAGGGCATAGTCTCAGAATACAAGGATGACCTTTTAGAACAGAGATGAGGAGGAATTTCTTCAGTCAGAGGGTGGTGAATCTGTGGAAATCATCACAACAGACGGCTGTGGAGGTCACAAACAAGAGAAAATCTGCAGATGCTGGAAATTTGAGCAACACACACAAAATGCTGGAGGAACTCAGCAGGCCAGGAAACATCTACCGAAAAAGTACAGTCGATGTTTCGGGCCGAAACCCTTCAGCAGGACTGGAGGAAAAAAAGCAGAGAAGTAAATTTGAAAGGTGGGGTGGGGGGGAGGAGAGAAATGCCAGGCAATAGGTGAAACTTGGAGGGGGAGGGGTGAAGCAAAGAGCTAGGAAGTTGATTGCTGAAAGAGACAGAAGGCCATGGAAGAAAGGAAAGGGAGGGGGGAGGAGCACCAGAAGGAGGCAATAACATGAGAGAGGGACAAGGGGATGGGAAGTGGTGAAGTGGTGGGTGGAGGCATTACTGGAAGTTTGAGAAATCGATGTTCATGCCATCAGGTTGGAGGCTAGCCAAACGGAATATAAGGTGTTGTTCTCCAACCTAAGTGTGGCCTTATTCCGACAGTGGAGGAGGCCATGGATAAATATATCGGAATGGGAAGTGGAATTAAAATGGGTGACCACTGGGAGATCCCACTTGTTCTGGTGGATGGAGGGTAGATGCTTGGCGAAGCGGTGTCCCAATTCATGTCAGTTACCAGGCGGTCCCAAAAGCCATTGGTTTTTCTGTCAGCCCTTTAAGGGCCCGATTAGGGTCAACGGAAAATACAAAAATCCCCAAAAAGGAGGAAACTGTGGCTACTGCGTGTCTTCCCTATATTTCCACAGCTTTTGGAAGGATCGCCAGGATCCTGAAGAAAAAGTGGATTAATACCATCCATGAACCCAGAAGGAAGCTCAAATTACAATTTATGCAAGTCAAAGATGACCTGGGACTCAGGTCGATTGACGTTTACAGGATTGTCTGTGAATGCAGAGCAGCGTGTATTGGCCAGTGTATGGTGCACGGTGGAAACCAGCATCAAGGAGCACAGGAGGTGGATTCATATGGGTTACCTGCAGAAATCAGCAGTAACAGAACACTGCATTCGTAATGGCCATAAGATTGACTTCAAAGCCATAAAACTATGGTGCCATGCCAATGGCTTTTGGGACCCCTTGGTATAGGAAGCCATTGAAAAAAAACGAGAGGGAAAGAATTTTTAATGAAGTCTAAGGTCTCGCTCTAAGTAAGAGCTGGAATTCGATTGTAAACAAGGTGGGAGGGCAGAAACCTGACTGGGTAAGGACTGACCAATCAGGAGGGGTGGACTGTGGAGGTATAAATACCACTGGACAAGACATGCCCAGGCATCATCCCTGATGAAGATAGCAGAGTTTGTCATCGAAACGTCAGTTATAATCGATAGCTGTACCAGGCTGGAAGCTGGAGAAGAGTTTATTCATCAATCTTCCATCCTTGGACTCACTTTACACCGCACGCTGTCGGAGCCGTGCTGTCAGGATAATCAAGGACATGGCCCACCCAGCCAACACACTTTTCATCCCTCTTCCTTCCGGGAGAAGGCTCAGGAGCTTGAAGACTCGTACGGCCAGATTTGGGAACAGCTTCTTTCCAACTGTGATAAGACTGCTGAACGGATCCTGGCCCGGATCCAAATATCCGGACCTGCATCTTGGTTTTTTTGCACTACCTTACTTTCCATTTTTATATTTTCTATTTATGATTTATAATTTAAATTTTTAATATTTACTATCAATTTGTAATCCAGAGAGCAGGAAGCTCAGAATCAAATATTGCTGTGATGATTGTGTTTTAGTATCAATTGTCTGGCGACAATAAAGTATAAAGTAATTGACTTCTTTCTCCAGAGTGTCAGAATACATATGCCTCACTGCAAAGGCTTAAGGATATAAACAATATATCCAGCTTTTATTTAAAGAACTTCCACAATTATTACATGTTAATTCAAGAGGTCTGTGCACATAGAAATAGAACATAGAACACTACAACACCTTTGGCCAATGATGTTGTGCGGACTTTTTTTTAACCTATTCTAAGATCTAAGCCTTCCCTCCAACATAACTTTTCAATTTTCTACCATCCATATGCCTATCTAAGAATTCTTTAAATGCCCCTAATATATGTGCCACGGCAGATTGCTTTTCTGGCACTCCATCCACCTCACTAAAAATTTATTGCCAACATCACTGGCACCCAGGTATGGATCATCCACTAAAGGAACAACCTCGTCTGACAGCTGCTGGTGTAAAGTGTTACATTTCCCACTATGCTACCAAGCCTCAGAACTCTGCAAGATGACTCTGACCCGGAAAAAAAAGCTTGCATCTTACACAGCACAACTCGGGGAGGCTCAGAAGTTCTGCAGCACGAAGTATTTCAAGTGCAAGCACTGATTTACGGAAGGAAGTGCAAACAGCAAAAATGCTAAGCTTAGTACTGGAAACAGATGGTTATTTTTGAGACAGGTACCGTTCTTGTCACTTGGCCCACTGAAAGCATAGACATACCAGGCTGAGCTTGAAAAAAAAATTACATTCAACTTATTTAACATTATGTTAAGCAATTTAACTTCCCAATCTATCAAAGTCATTGTATTGCTGGTACGAGTCTCAAACAAAATTCACTGTGAAATACTCAGCAGGTCACCCAGCATTCTTTAGAACAGAGAGTCTTTGACCAAAACCATTAACTCTCAAAAATAATTGTACTGCCATCTATAAGCTGCATGACCTCTGAAAATGAGGGACACACAACATCCCACCCGCAGTGAAGCAGAAGTTAATATTTTGACAGCAACTGCCTCTTACTTTTGCTGTTTGCACAACTTGTTTCTTTTCTCTGCACATTGGGTGTTTGACAACCTTCCTTTTTTTTAAATGGGTTCTATTGGCTTTCTTTGTTTTGCGGCTATCCAGTAAGGAGACTGAGAGGAAAATGCATCAGCTATGATGAATTGGCAGAGCAGACTCGATGGGCCAAATGGCCTAATTCTGCTCCTGTATCTTATAGTCTATAGCGTACATGCTTTGATAATCAATGGACTTTGAACTCACAGAAACATTGTGAGCAATGAAAACACGTTCCTTATTCCTTCCTCACCCTCCCCACACCCCCCTCCCAATGATCCAACTGCCTTCTCTCTACTGTTTATATATTTATTTATTGATTCCGATACGGTGTGGAATAGGCCCTTCAGGCTCTTTGAGAGGTGCTGCCCAGTAATGCCTAATTTAATCCTAGCCTAATCACATGACAATCTACAGTGACCAATTAACCTACCAACAGTACATCTTTGGACTGTGGGAGGAAACCAGAGCACCCGGAGGAAACCCACGCGGTCATGGGAAGAATGTATAAATTCCTTACAGGCAGTGGCGGGAGCTTAATTCATTCTATGATTCATTCTATTAAACAGGTGAGCTAGATGCCAGAAGAAACAGGATCCTCCATGATACATACGGATCTGGTTCATTACAAGCCAGCTGAAGTATTTGTCAGAAGCCTAAACAGGCAAATTAGCAATTGCTTTCCTAATAGGGCAGGCCTCTGAACAGATTATGGGTTGGATAAGACCCAGGCAGGCATGTTTGAAATTCAATTTTAGATTTTCTTGTAAACCATAAGAAGCATTTGTACTCCCCTGAGCTTCTCTTGGCTGGTCTCACCCTTTTCCTATTTATAATTGTTTCAGTGAACTTTCAGTCCTCAACCAAGGCTTTAAGCTGTCAAGTTCTAGCAGGCCAAGGTGTACGGGAATTAAACTGGGCAGGTCTCCAGGCTTGTGAGTGTCTTGTTCAGGAATTAATGACCAAAGTTCCCACAGGAGATAGAGAACAGAATAAGGAATGCTATTAACTCACAGGACATTTCAAAAAGAATTAAGGGATAAATGATCAAATTGGAGCCTGGCTCAGCCTTACAGTATTATGGTAGTGAGATCATTTGAGTCTAATGTGATTTTTCTCTCAGAGGTTGTCTATTACTGAGTCCTGTAGAGGTCAATCTGTGATCCACATATTTTGGTGCAGAGTGGGCGAGAGTAGGTTGTTAGTGGTTGGCTCTTTTAGTTCTTCAGTCTCTCCTTTTGCAGCTGGTGCTTAATCTCCTCAGCACAATGGAGGTCATTTTCATAAAACACAGCCCCCTCTTCTGCAGATTTCCTCCAGATCTATCTATTGAGTGCAATGTCTCCGCAGTTTTTAGATGTAATGTTGAATTTCTTCAGGCTGAGTTTGATGTTATCTTTAAAGTGTTTCTTTAGTGATCCAGGAGCTCACCGACCTTCCTTCAACTTTGAGTGAGGTTTGTTTGGGGAACCAGGACAGCATGCCCTATCCATTGGAGTTGGTGTTGCTTTATCGTGGTGGAAATGCTATTCGTGTTGGCCTCCTCCATTATGCTGGTGTTCATATATCTGTCCTTCCAGCTGATCCTCAAAATCTTCCATAAGGATCTCTGGTGGTATTATTCGAGAGCTTTCAGGTGTCGACTGTAGGTAACCTATTTTTTGTTGTTTGCTGGGGGCTAGATTTGTGGCATTCATGACTAGTGATCCCGAACTACACAAGAAGGCCTATGGAAGGCACATTTACGATTGAAAAAACAATTCAAATTGAAAAATTGGATGCATGTCATCTCTGGCAGGGGTTACAGTCCATTACTCCCTATAAAGCAAAACCATCGACCTTTATGCATGCTTTGAAAGGGAGAATAGAACTTCACCTGTGCAAATCTCTGCAGCATCTGGTGATCCTACAGAGGCTGAAGTTAGAAAATCTTTCAGGAGGGTGAGCCCTCGCAAGGTGTCAGGTATTCAGGTATTTAGGTGTTATTCAGGTATTTAGCTGTTGCCTAAAAACAATCAATTATATGACATACCAGTGATAATAAACCTGATTCTGATTCCATACAGTATTATAGGCAGAACAGCTACTGTACCTACATCTCAATTCCCAACAAAAATAGTTGTATATGAACAACCAACTGTACTTTGTCATGCAAATCCATCATTAAGGACCCCCATCACTTAGGACGTGCCTCCTTCTCATTTGGTACCATCGACGAGCTTGTACAAGAGCCTCATGTCACACACTCAACATTTCAGAAACAGCTTCTTCCTCTCTGCCAGCAGATTTCTGAATGGACAATGAACCCACGAACACAACCTCACTATTTTATTATTTCTGTTTTTGCACTATTATAATTTAACTATTTAATATACATGTACTGTATATACTTACCGTAATTGATCATCGGCATGTGTCATGAAATTTGTTAACTTAGCAGAAGCAGTTCAATGCAGTGCAAAATATAAAAGAAGATAATAATAATAAATAAATAAATAAATTTACAGTATACATATATTGAATAGATTGAAATCATGCAAAAAACAGGAATAATTATATATTTAAAAAGTGAGTAGTGTTCATGGGTTCAATATCCAATTAAGAAACGGATGGCAGAGGGGAAGAATTTGTTCCTGAATCACTCAGTGTGTGCCTTCCAGCTTCTGTACCTCCTACCTGATGGTGACAGTGTGAAAAGGGCATGCCCTGGGTGCTGGAGGTCCTTAATAATGGACGCTGCCTTTCTGAGACACCGCTCCTTGAAGACGTCTTGGGTTCTTTGTAGGCTAGTACCCAAGATGGAGCCGACTAAATTTACAAACCTCTGCAGCTTCTTTCGATCCTGTGGAGTAGCCTCCCATACCAGACAGTGATGCAGCCCATCAGAATGTTCTCCACAGTTCATCTACAGAGGTTTTTGAGTGTATTTGTTGACATATCAAATCTCTTCAAACTCCTAATGAAGTATAGTCGCTGTCTTGCCTTCTTTATAACTGCATCGATATGTTGGGACCAGGTTAGGTCCTCAGAGATCTTGACACACAGGAACTTGAAACTGCTCACTCTCTCCACTTCTGATCTGTCTATGAGGATTGGTATGTGTTCCTTCTTCTTACCCTTCCTGAAGTCCACAATCAGCTCTTTCATCTCCAGCCCCTTGGTATGAACATAGAATTCTCAAACTTCCGGTAATTCCCTCCCCCTCCCTTCCCCCATCCCTATGTCACTCTGCCCCCTCCCCCAGCTGCCTATCACCTTCCTCATGGTTCCGCCTCCTTCTACTATCCATTGTGTTTTCCCCTATTCTTTCTTCACCTTTCCTGCCTATCACCTCCCTGCCTCCCTTCTCCAACCGCTTTATCTTTCCTCACCTCTTTATCTTTCCCCTCGCTGGTTTTTCTCCTGGAACCTACCAGCCTTCTCCTACCCACCCTCCCCCCACCTTCTTAATAGGGCCTCTGCCCCTTCCCCCTACAGTCCTGACGAAGGGTTCCAGCCCGAAACGTCGACTGATCGTTTCCACGGATGCTGCCCGACCTGCTGAGTTCCTCCAGCATGTTGTGAGTGTTGCTTTGACCCCAGCATCTGCAGATTATTTTGTGTTTCAGCTCTTTCATCTTACTGACGTTGAGTGCCAGGATGCTGTTGCCACACCACTCCACCTGTTGGCATATCTCACTCCTGTATGCTCTCTCGCCTCCATCTGAGATTCTACCAACAATGGTTGTATCAACGGCAAATTTATAAATGGTATTTGAGCTATGCCGAGCCACACAGTCATGGGTATAGAGAGAGTAGAGCAGTGGGCTAAGCACAGACCCCTGAGGTGCACCAGTGTTGATCGTCAGCAAGGAGGATATGTTATCACCAATCCGCACATATTGTGGTCTTCCAGTTAGGAAGTCAATCCAATTGCAGAGGGAGGTACAGAGGCCCAGGTTCTGTAACTTCTCAATCAGGATTGTGGAATGATGGTATTAAATGCTGAGCTATAGTTGATGAACGGCATCCTGACGTAGGTGTTTGTGTTGTCCAGGTGGTCTAAAGCCGTGTGGAGAGCCATTGAGATTGCATCTGCCGTTGACCTATTGTGGCGATAGGCAAATTGCAGTGGGTCCAGTTCCTTGCTGAGGCTGGAGTTCAGTCTAGTCATGGACCAACCTCTCAAAGCATTTCATCACTGTAGATGTGAGTGCTACCGGGCAACAGTCATTAAGGCAGCTCACATTATTCTTCTTAGGCACTGGTACAAACGTTGCGTTTTTGAAGCAGTGGGATCCTCCGCCCATAGGAGTGACAGGTTGAAAATGTCCTTGAATACTCCCACCAGTTGGTTGACACAAGTTTTCAGAGCCTTACCAGGTACTCCATCGGGACCTTCGCCTTATGAGGGCTCACTCTCTTTAAAAACAGCGTAACATAGGCCTCTGAGACAGAGATCACAGGATCACCAGGTACAGCAGGGATCTTCACACTTGTAGTTATATTCTCCCTTTCAAGGTGGGCATAGAAGACATTGAGTTCATCCGGTAGTGAAGCATTTCATGCTATTGGGTTTCGCTTTGTAGGAAGTAACGTCTTGCAAACCCTGCCAGAGTTGTCGTACATCTGATGTCTCCTCCAACTTCGTTCGAAATTGTCTCTTTGCCCTTGAAATAGCCCTCTGCAAATCATACCTGGTTTTCTAGTACAGGCCTGGGTTGCCAAACTTAAAGGCCACAGATCTAGCCTTCAGCAGACGACGTACCTCCTGGTTCATCCGTGGCTTTTGGTTTTGGATTGTACAGTAAGTCTTTGTAGGCACACACTCATCCACACAGGTTTTAATGAAGTCAGTAACAACTGCAGCATACTCATCCAGATTCGAAGATGAATCTCTGAATACAGTCCAGTGCACCAATTCAAAGCAGTCCTGTAGGCGCTCCTATGCTTCTCTTGTCCATACCTTCTTGGTCTGGACAGCACACTGCTGGTACTGCAGTCTTCAGTCTCTGCCTATACTCAGGGAATAGAAGTACAGCCAGGTGATCAGACTTCCTGAAGTGAGGGCGTGGAATAGCATGGTAGGCATTCTTGATGGTGGTGTAAAAGTGGTCCAGTGTGTTGTTTCCTCTGGTATTGCAAGTAATCTGTTGATGGTAATTGTTGGGTGATTTTTTTCAGACTGGCCTGGTTAAAATCTCCCAGAATGATGGTGAAGGCATTAGGGTGTGCTGTTTCGTGCATGTTGATCCCATTACTCAGGTCATCTAAAGCCTGATTGACATTGGCCTAAGGTGGAATGTCTGCCGTTACCAAAATGATCCTGGAAATCTCCCGTGGTATGTAAAATGGACGGCACTTTACTACTAGCTATTCCAGGTCTGGTGACCTGAATTGGGACAGCACTGATATATTTATGCACCAAGAAGAGTTGATCATGAGGCATACTCCTCCACCTCTGCTTTTGAGAGACTCTATAGATCTATCCTGATGGCGTATAGTAAACCCGTCAATATGAATCGCTGCATCCGGTACAGAAGGGGTTAACCAGGATTCCGTGAAACAAAGGACACACACGGTCCTTTGTATTTTATGTATCGAACTGTACTGCTACCGCAAAAAAATAACTAGTTCCATGACATATGTGAGTACTTCATTGTGGACTGAGTGTGGGAAAGGGGTTGGGGGGAGGAGGGGGAATCGTTGTTGGGAAAAGAGAAAAGGGAAAAAGATAGGGGAGGGCCCAGGAAGCACCAGATAGGCATTCTGCAATGATCAATAAATCAACTGTTTTGAATCTAATGGCTTTGCCCAGTGTCTCAGGGCTGGGTGTGTCTGCACCTGCACCACCATCACCCCCACCCCTGGCACTCCTTCTCTGTCATCTGTCCCACACCCCTCCCACAGTGCTCCACCCTCACCATTCCCAACATCCGTTGCTCCCACCAGATTTACGAACTCACTCTCCACTCCACTTTGAAAAATGCAGAACTATTCAAAAGTCTTGGCCTAAGATTTTGCATAGTACTGTATATCTATTTTATTATTATAATTTGTAGTTTTTTTATTGCACTGTACCACTGTTCTTTCTCTGGCTATCCATCCCATAGGATGATGATGGTTCCTTTCAGTCAGTTAGTGGGGTTTGATATGTGTGTGTTAAGGATACCCCACTCCTCAGAAAGGAACAGCGTTTGCGTGAATGGATTTTAGGTGAGTAGGGGGCTGCACAGGTCCAGACCCACCCCCTCGACATCCCCTCCCGGATCCAGCGGCATGGTGGGGTCCAAGATGGCTGGGGGAAGTTCTGTTGCAGTGAATAGCCAGACCAAGCTTCGAAGCGAGGGATGTCCTTCCCGCGCTTCACGGCACGTGTTTGCTAGATGGCCGTTGACCCCACGAGAGGGTTCATCCGCCCTTTGACAGGTTGTTTTTCATCCTGCAGGGTGTCTAGTCACCCTCCTCCCCAGGCAAGCCTGGTGGGGGAGCCGGTTTAGTCACCGACCACCCGACCATGCGACAGGTAGTACTGGGTTACATGGTACCAGTAGCACTCAGACGAGTGACCTGACGAACTACTGTTACTGTACTTCTCCTGTACTGCTGTTACAAAAGCAAGAAAACAAGTTGTACTGAACAGTTATACTAAAACTGATTCTGACCCTGGAAAAACTGCAACACCTGCTTACAATGATGCATTAAGATTTCAAAAATCAGTGACAGTGGCCAAGTGGTGGATGTGTGGAGAAAGTAAAGTCTGGAGATGCACTAATGAATGCCATGTTTCACACGATGAAGGGAACTGAGTCACAGAACAGGTTGACATTAAAAACTGCAAAATATCCAGCAGATTAATTGAAAAACAGTTGATGACATTAAGGAAACAGCCAAGCGTGACAAAAGGCTTCAAATAAATGATTAAGATTAGTCACTTTAAGGATAATAATCCTTTATACTGACAGTGTTTGAAACCATAATTAATTTATCCAGAGTTGTTACTTTGCAAGACAGAAAATACAGACTGTATTTTATGATTGGTAGGATATCATGTGCTGTTCTTTGCAATTATATTGATTTATTGCAACACACAAACATTGCTGGAGGAACTCAGCACCCAGGCAGCATCAACGGAAATGAATAGATAGTCGACATTTTGGGGTTAGACCCTTCTTCAGGATGAAAACGATGTCTATCTATTCAGTTCCATTGATATTGTCTGACCTGCTGAGTTCCTTCAGCATTTTTGTACGTGTTGCTTTGGATTTCCAGTATCTGCAGACTTTCTTGTGTTTGTATTTATTTATTTATTGAGATACAGCACGGAATAGGCCCTCTGGACTTTGAGCCACAACGCCTAGCGATGAACTACAATTAAGTAACTACTGCTTAGAAATTGGAAGTAACCCTCTTTTAGTACTCGAAACATATGTGACATGTAAAATTCCGGCCGAAAGAAGTGAAATCTGGCAAAAAGTGCATTAAGTGCAATGCACTGGTATTTTGCGCACCAATTAATATGCCAAAACTAGAGCTGTATGCAGAGCAAGCAAATTAAAGAGATTTTTTGTTTCCTCCAGTGTGTTGAATAGGAGGATGGTGCCTAGAACATATATTGTTTTAAAGGATGCATATTGGGAGCTATCACTTTCTATAGCTAAGTCAGCCTTTGAAATGACCAAACATGAGATCTTGTAAGTAAATCTGCAGAGAGACCAGAAGACCCTTTGCAATAATTAAATTTGTATTATGCATCAGGTTCTATTCCATCTATAGGACTGATGCAAACACACGGCACCACTCTTTACACTGATTTACCTGTATCACAATTTACAATTAAGGACTCAAGATGTTTGCATTAAAAAATATAAGAGCTTGCTAATAGTCATAATAGTCATGTTTCTCATGTTACGTACCCCGTAACTGGGTTGCCAAACCAGCAGAAATGGACCACTTAGTTGGAGTCTGGATTACTGGAACTAAGAAAGTTTTATTAAAGAAATAAGCAACAATATTCTAATCGCAAGGATATAAATGCAACAGGTTAGCAATGATAAAACACACGTACACTATAATAGGAATCAATCAAGCTCTATCGCAGTCTAGGGGTAAAATGATCAGTCTCAAGTGACACAGAGTTCAGTTCAGCTGAGTACAGTTCGCAGTAATCGCTGTTGTGCCGTTGGAGAGAGAGAGCGCGAATGCAAATTTCGATTCACAGACCTTTGATGTCCCTCGCAGTTAGCTTTCGGCGTGAGCCCTTTTAATGTCTTCTGAGGTCACCGACTGTGACCCCTCCCTTCCAGATACGATCATTCTTCCGCGGTGAACCTGGCACACACCAGGTTCCCGCCGATCGTACCTTTTCACCCTGTGCGTCTATGGTCGGTCCCGTGACCAGACCTCCAAACTCCCACCAACTTGTGGGGGCACACCGCACTTCCAGGGTCTCATTATCTCATGATCTCATGGTGTCTGTCTTGTCTTAGCGAACCTGTTCCTTTTATCCCCCTGCTGGGGTATCACCTGTCCATCAAACTTCAAACAGTTCAGGTTCAAAGCAACCAGTCTGTCAATACTCAGAACTGTGTCTCTTTTTGTTAATCTCTCTCGTCTCTCATCAACATTTTTAACGCTTCTCCCTTTTGTCTCTCTTATCTCTCTCATCAGCCTCAATCTTCTGATAACTTGGTTTTCGTCACACTCCACATAAATAGAATTTGAAAAAATCTTTATAAAATTGATCAAGTAAAAATCATTTGACGCTGAGAAACATCTTAGGATGCAATGGGACACATCATCAGTGATGTAACCTGGGGTCAACGGGTGATCCAGGTCTTTCAACATCAGACACGCCAGCCCAGGCGACCTAGCCAGGGTTGATCAGACCCGGCTTGTGTCCCAGCAGCATTGGTCAATGAGTCACACCTCTTGATCCAAAGCCATCTGGAGGCTCACTCAACAGACTCTGTGACTGTCCTGGTGGCTCCTTTCTTTGCAAGAAGAGAGTAGTTTTGAAATAAACTGGACTAATTTAACTATGAAAAATGACAGTCCTGAGCAGTTCAACTGATACCAATTAAAGTCTTTGGAATCAAAACTTCACAATGTCAGGAAAACATAAGTTCAATTGAGATAATAAAGAAGACATATCAATATCATCGCTTTGGGAATAACATCAATCCAATATGGACACCACCTTAACAGTAAACAAAAATGCTAACACTGCTAAAAGCTTGAAATACAAACAAAAGTTATAAATACTTGGTAGACATGTGAGAGAGAAACAGTTTAACAATTCAGGTTCTGATAACGCGTAATTAATTTGAAATATTATCTCTGTTTCTCACTCCATAAATGCTGAGCATTTTCAATACAGTGGATTCCAGTCATCTGGACCAGTACTTTTTGCGCCAATTAAGCAGATAACCCAATTAGCTGAAGTTTCATGGATATAGTTAAAAAGGTATAAAAGAGATAAACTGAGTTAAAAATATGTATTTAATTGAAGTATAGAACAAATGAGAACACTACCAATACTACTGCAGTACTATAAAACTGTGTCATACTTATCGATGGATGAATTCATCTGCATTGTGTTCTTTTGACCCTAAATGAACAAATTCAGTGCAAACACCTAGTGTAGATAACATTCTGTTTTCATACAAAGCTGTCGAGAATTGCATCCTTCAAACCTTCATTTTCATTGTAACATTCAAGATGATTTTCAATACCTTTCTTCGTAGTTTTTAACTTGTTGAAGGAGTGAAGTCATTTCGTTTTCACTCTCGGCTGCTTCTGGCATCTTCAAGCCAAACAGTTCCGAATTGTCATACTATTTATTTCTCACAAACTATCAGTGACAAAAATCACTGCTTTTTGAACACAAACACATGCAACCGATACTATTTAAAAACTGTTCACTTGAAGCACAGTGTTATGTCTAATGGACACACAAGTGCACGCAACTGATGCTAGTTAGAAATTGTTTTGGCAGCAGTTTCTTGCCCCAATTAAGCAGCAGACTATCGCAAATAAACAAAGAGAGTACCAGCTAATTAGCCTTTGTTCTTTAAAAGTTGTTTCAAATAAGTGGTTGCCCGAATAACCAAGGACCCAATTAACTGGAATCCACTATATTTTCAGTTTTTTATTTTATTGTGGCATTAATTAGCTTTTTGTTTTTGCTGATAAATTGTACTTATAGAATTATACTTTGACTCTTACTTGTATCTATCATCCTCTTATCTCAGTCTTAACTGGCTATGCCTTCTCACTTTGGCATATATGATTAATATCATTAAAAAAAAAGAATTGTTAGAAAATATCCTATTTCAGCAGATTGAAAGACCAGTATCACACAACAGAAAGCTTGGCGGTCGCCCTATCTTCTATAACTGGCACCAATGTTGGAGAAACCCAGCATGTCAGACAGCATCTGGGGGGTTGAATAAACAGTTGATGTTTTGGAATCTTTCAACAGGACTCCTGATGAAGCATCTCAAACTGAAATGTCAGCAGTTGATCCCCATCTACTTGCTGACTTCCTCTAGCATTTTGTGTGTGTTGGTCAAGTTTTCCCGCATCTGCAGAATCTCTTGTGTTTAGGTACTTGATTCTCTGCGTTGCTCTTTTCTTCTTTGCCATTGTTTGGAAGCTGAAACTTCCTATTGCTACTTAATGTTCAAAGTACATTTATTATCCAAGTATGTGTACGTTATACAATCTTGAGATTTGTCTCCTAACAGACAGGCGCAAAACAAAGAAACCCAAGACAACCCATAAAAAAAAGACCACCAAACACCCCAAAGTGCAAAAAAAAACATGCATGTAATAACTGTAAGCAAATAGCATTCTGAACCGAGAGAATCCGAGACATATAGCTCAGCACAGAGCCAAGTAAACGAGCAGTGAGCTAAACCAGCCCATCCCTCGCCTCAGGCCGACACCTTGACCTTTCCAATCTGGCCCGGTGCTTAAATCGTCATCCAAACATCCAGTTCAGTTGCTTAGATATTGCAAGAATAATGGTAAGTAGACCTACAACTTGAACTTGCAATACTCACATCAATTCAATTATCAGAAATTGTTTAGTTTCCTATTTATTAATATTTATTTACCTGATTTGGACGTATTTCCATCACAGCATAATCATACATCGCAAGTTTATTTCACATGCTCAAATTTAGTGAGGTACAACACATGCGCAATGAAAACATACTTGCAGGAGCAGCACAGTTAAGACCATAAAACCATAAGATATAGAAGCAGAATTAGGCCATTTGGCCCATTGAGTCTGCTCCGTCATTTCATCATGGCTGGACCATTTCCCTCTCACCTTAATCTCCTGCCTTCTCCACGTATCCCTTCATGCTTTGACGAATCAAAAAACTATCAACAACTCCCTTAAATATACCCAGTGATTTGGCCTCTACAGCCATCTGTGGCGATGAATTCCACAGATTCACCACTCTCTGGCAAAAGAAACTCCTCCTCATCTCCGTTCATAGATAGATGGATTCAGATAACAATACACAATAGACAGGCATGTGGGTGAAAGAAAAATGGAGGTCTCTGTAGGAGGAAAGTGTTAGATTGGTCTTGGAGTAGGTTACGTGTTTGGCACAACATGGTGCACCAAAGAACCTGTACCGTGCTCTAATGATCTACGTTCTATATTCTAACCATTTCCACTGAAGACATGCATATTTATCCGTTCCTCATTATATTGAAATGTAATGTACACAAAGATAACCTGATACTCACTTGAGAACTGGACAGCAAATCCTGATTTACTGATGAAGAAGTCAGTATCAAAATGGATGGTGATAACATTGAGTGTGCTGTGGATATTGTCAGGAATAAGAGATCCGCTGACTTCTTTCAGAAGCATCTCGTTCTCAGGAACTCCATCCCACACACGTAAAATGTCATGAGACGCCTCTGTATCGAACGCAATAAACTGAAGACTGTAAAATAAAGAGAGGTAATAATTATTATTGCAACCTGTGTCTCTGACAGTGACACAATATTTAATGAACTATGCAATGTGGATAATAGCAAGATTGAGACAACTAGGTTAACAATCTAGTTGTTAACCTAGTTGTTCATCTAGATTGACAAGGCAAAACTGCAGGCTATGACAACTTTCCTTTGGATTCACAGTGACTTCAGTGTTGCCAGGGCTCAGTGATGTCACACACAGTAAAATGCCATTCTGATATCAAAGATACTCACTTGCATATTCACAGAGGCTTTTGGCACCATAGATATGAAAAGCCATTTCATATTAATATATCAACTTGGTTTTCAATCATAACAAAAAAAATGGGCACAGTTACAGCCAAACAGGACTATGGAAGTGTCTCAAACCAATGAAACAGAGGGAAAGTGGCTCAAGAAATAAACTACAAGGTGGGATTTATGAAATGTTACAAAAGGAAGTTGAGAAAATAAAGAGAAGATGAGGGGAATGATAAAACAGTTGTAATTATCTCATGGTCAGTCTAAAGATAACAAAAATTTCAGTGATAACAATTAACCTGTAAAATCGACAGATTCATGTAGCATGACACCTGCTACAGATAACTAAGAACTTTCTAGAAAAATAGAGAAGTAACTTTAGTAGTAATTACTGGAAAATTCACTGAACAATTACATATATATATATATATATATATATAGACCACAAGATATAGGAGCAGAATTAGGCAATTTGGCTCATCAAATCTCTCTTTCTGTTCATCATGCCTCATCCGTTTTCCCTCTCAGCCCCAATTTCCTGCCATCTCTCCTGCCTTCATGCCCTGAATAATCAAGAACCTATCAACCTGTGCTTTAAATATACCCAATGACTTGGTGTCCACAGCTGCCTGTGGCAATGAATTCCACAGATTCAGCACTCTTTGGCTAAAGAAATTCCTCCTCAACTTCATTCTAAATGGATGCCCCTCTATTCTGAGGCTGTGTCCTCTGGTCTTTGACATCCCCACCATAGGAATCATCCTCTCCATATCCACTCTATCGTGACCTTTCAACATTCGCTGGGTTTCAATGAGGTCACCCCTCATTTTTCTAAATTTCAGTGGGCAAAGGCACAGAGCCATCAAACACTTTTCATGTGACAAGCCTTTCAATCCCGGAATCATTTACTTGAATGTCTTTTGAAGCTTCTCCAATGTCAGCACATCCCTTCTTTGATAAGGGGCCAAAACTGCTCAAAATAATCCAATATAAAGCATCAACATTACATCCTTGCTTTTATATTTTAGATTTTATTTCTAATTTTTTCATTTATATTCAAGTTTTTATATAATCACCATATAGGTGATTATATAAAAATACAAACAAGCAAAAGAAAGATAATAAATCTATACCCCAATCCAAAAGTCATCAATTTGAAGTGTTAGCAACACACACAAAATGCTGGAGGAACTCAGCAGGCCAGGCATGTCAACTGTACTTTTCTTGCCATCATATTGGAGGCTACCCAGGTAGAATGTAAAGTGTTGGAGTCTTCCATTCTGAGGATCCTCAAGCATTGTGTGTGTGTGTGTGCTTGGAATTCTAGCATCTGCAGATTTTCTTTTGTTTGTAATTTGAAGGGTTAACTCTGTTTCTCTGGTGTCTAGAATTGAATAATTCTCGCATTTTCATTCCATTTTTCATCTGTCATAATACTGTGCTTTTAAATTTAAAAACTGTGTTCAGTGAACTCAGTTGTGCTAATAATAACCTGCACTGCATGGAGTTTATTAATGAAGTCCATTATGGTTCAGCCTTTTTAGGCTACATCGCTGCTTAACTGGAAAAGTAGTCTGTCAATACTGTTTCCAGCCTTTGACAATATCAGTCCACTTTAACTTTCCTCAATGCAACTTGGAAGAAAAAGATTAGCTTTGTTTATCACAAATATATTGAAATATGCAGTAAAACATGTTATTTTGCATCGATGACCAACACAGTCCGAGCATTGTGCTGTGGGCAGTCCTCACATGTTACCACACTTCTAGCACCTACATAGCATTCACTAACCCTAGCACTAACTGTACATCTTACCAACAATGGTAGGAAGTGAACCCCGATCAGTTATTTCTGGCGCTATAATAGTGTTACACTCCTGTGCCAGACAACTACTACTGAACCACTGATAGTTCCATGCGACTAAATGCCATGAATCCACAAGCCATAGAACATGCTGTAACACACTACAACACAGTATAGGCTCTTTGGCCCATAATGTTGTGCCATCTTCTTATCCTGTTATAAAATCAAACTAACCCTTCCCTCTCATGTAACCCTCCATTTTTCTATTATTCATGTGTCTATCTAAGAGTTTCTAAAATGTCCCCAATGTATCTGCCTCTACCAACACCCCGGCAGTGCATTCCACATATCCACCACTCGCTGTGCAAAAAATATGTATCTCTGACATACCCCCTATACTTTCCTCTCAATCACCTCAAGATCATACCCCCGGTATGAGCCATTGATTGGATGTAAAATTAGAAAGTGGGAAGATTCTGCCAACCAAATCTAAAGCAATACACACAAAATGCTGAGGGAATTTAGCAGTTCAGGCAGCATCTTTGGAAGTGAATAGATAGTCGACGTTTCAGGCCAAGACCAATACCGAGAAGGAAGGGGAGGGTGCCAGAATAAAAAGGTTGGGGGAGGGGAAGGAGGCTAGCTGGAAGATGATAGGTGAAGCCAGGTGGGTTGAAAAGTCAAGGGTTTAAGGAGAAAGAATCTGATAGGAGAGGAGAGTGGGCCAGAGGAGAAAGGGAAGGAGGAGGGGACATATGGGAAATAATAGGCAGGTGAGAAGAGGTAAAAGGCCATAGAGGGAAATAGAGGAAGTAGTGAGAATTTTGTTTACTGGAAGGAGAAATCGATATCCTTGCCATCATATTGGAGGCTACCCAGATAGTAAAGTGTTGGTCTTCCATCCTGAGGGTGGTCTCATCTTGGCACAAGAGGAGGCAATGGATTGTCAGAACGGGAATGAGAATCAGAATTATCAGATTTGGCTACCAGGAAGTGGCCAAAGAATTTCACAAATCTGTGTTAAATAATTGTATATAAATTTATTTGTGTACACAGAAAAGCACTTATAACTCAAATGTTTCAGAGATGTTGCCTCAGATATTGTCACAGGTTTTCACTTGTACAATAAGGTTTTCAGATTAATATCAAAACGCATAAAATGACGTATAAAAGTGTGATTTTGTTTTAAATAATGGAAGCACAAGAACCAAAAGGGGCAGAACTGGAGAATGCTGAAAACAGCCATGATCATCAGATAATTGTCATCCAGTCATTGAAATGAGGCACCACGGTACGACAGTGCATCATCCAGCCAGTACTAACTGTCCTTTGCTTGATTGCTATTGCAGAGAACCAATGGCATGAGAGACCAGCACCAGTAAAAACTGGTCTGCCCTGGTTAAAGTAATTGGTGCAACATTAAAGAGAAACAGCGGCTATCAAGCATTCTCTAACTGAAGCTAACCCCGGAAACCGCAAACAATGAAGTAGGTTTGCGAAGAGGGTGCGGAGAAAGGCACAGGGTCCTGCACCATGGCTCATCCCAAGCAGCTGCATGACAGAGCACTCTTTGAGCTACGGGCTGTTTCCAGGGACACACACGCAGAGCCGGACATCGAGTATTGCTGGCAGTTCATCAACCCGATAAAAGACGCCCTTTGGTGCCCAAAGCTTGTTGTTCTGCCAGCACAGTGAGATATCCGTAGCGGAATGCTGCTGATTGGCACATTCCAGGCTGCAGGAGTACGTGCTAAGTGACACACTGAAACTTGGCACAGCCACTGCAAGGGCTCTGCGAAGGACAACTACATGACAGGGTTCTTCCATTACTGCACAGAGAGGGACCGGGATGGGTGAGGATACTGTAGTGGTGTATCACTCCAGGAACTGATGCATGAGTGGCAACAGTCCTATTGGTTCTAAAGGACGTAATCGAACACTCGCAATGCATGGACTACGAATGTAAGAATAGAAGGCATTCCTGCAAATTGTATTTTATTATGAATAAAATTAATTTTGATATAAAAAATGGTACAGCAGCAGCCAAACAGGTAGGGCAAGATGATCTGTCGTCAGTAAAGGAGACAAACTGAAGATCTGTTGTCAGTAAAGGAGACAAACTGAAACATCACTGAGGCGTTTGCTCTGTTCACAGTAACAAGAGAGTGTAGAGTAGAACAAAGGTGGCAACGTACTTGAATCAAGCCATCTTTTCTGTGGAATTCTCTGCCCAATGAAGCAGTGGAGGCTACCTCAGAAGATATATTGAAAACAAGGTTGGATAGATTTTTGCATAGTAGGGGAATTAAAGATTATAGGGAAAAGGCAGGTAGGTGGAGATGAGCCACAATCTTATTGAAGGGCAGATCAGGCTCGACAGGCCAGATGGCCTACTCCTGCTCTATTTCTTATGTCTTTATGTTTTGCATTCTGCACTGTCCCATATTCTCCTGATCTGGTTCACAAACTGCAGAGCAGAAAGCCCACAACAAAGTAAAATTTGTTTATCATAGTACGTATGCGTCACCATATAGTTCTCTGAGATTCCTTTTCTTGGAGGCATTTAAAGGAGAATAAAGAAATACCATAGAATTTATGAAAAACTGTACATAAACAAAGACTGACAAACAGCCAATGTGCAAAATTGTGCAAGTAAAAATCATAATACTGAGAATAAGTTGTAGAGTCTTTGAAAGGCAGTCTGTAGCTTGTGCAATCAGTTCAGAGTTGAGGTGAGTGAGGTGCTTCCTAAGGCCTAATCTTCCAATTAATGTGTGGTTTAATCACTCTGCTTATTGAAGAACACAATATTAACTGCAGAATACGTAAAATAAGACAGTTATAGTACCTGATGATATTGCCTGGATCCACTTCGATTGTCCAGATGCAACGAAGATTATTGTCATATGGGAAAGGATATCCTGGGGATAGGATTCTTCCTGATGATTCACCTTTGAACTGGCCTCCACATTCGGCTAATCAGAAAATATAAAACAGAATAAATGTTTGGCAAATGTTTTTGCACATTCAATGTTCACAGTTTTGCCTTGTTTAAAATAAAAGGTTTGAATCTATTTTGGTTTAATAGTCCATGGCTTTATAGTCACCAAGACCCCCCCCATCACTATCCTGGAGCGTGACCATTGAGCAGAAAGATAACAGGGACAGCTAAATATACATTCAGCAGCCATTTTGTTAGGCACAGAAGGGACCAAGTATGTTCACGGTCTTCTGCTGCTGTAGCCTACCCATTCCAAGATTCGACATAGAACATAGAACATAGAAATCTACAGCACATTACAGGCCCTTCAGCCCACAAGGTTGTGCCGACCATGTAACCTACTCTAGAAACTGCCTAGAATTTCTCTAGTGCAGAGCCCTCTATTTTTCTAAGCTCCATGTACCTACCTAAGAGGCTCTTAAAAGACCCTATCGTATCTGCTTCCACCACAGCCACCAGCAGTGCAATCCATGCACCTACCACTCTCTGTGCAAAAGAACTTACCCCTGACATCTCCTCGGTACTTATTTCCAAGCACTATAAAACTATGCCCCCTTATGCCATCTGCACGCAGTACTATTTTTGTTCAGTATAAAGCTGGATAAGACTGAGAACAAAATCTTGCTGCTTAATTCAATGCATACTAAAACTGACAGCTTCTTGCTGCCTAGTCATCTCCCTGGTTATGTTGTACATTCAGAGGTGCTCTTCTGCATGCAACTGTTGCAAAACCTGTTTTTTGTTTATTTAGAAATACAGTGAGGAATAGGCCTTTCCAGCCTTTTTGAGCCACATGGCCCAGCCATCCTCGACAACCCTGATTTAACCTCAACCTAATCACGGGAAAATTTGCAATGACCAATTAAACTACCCGCAATGTGCTTGGAATGAGGAAGGTAACCAGATCACCCAGAGAAAACCCAAGTACAGAGATTCCTTACAGAGGACGCCGGGATTGCACCCCGAAATCTGATGCCCTGAGCTGTAATAGCGTTGCACTAACAGCTACACTGCCATGGCGCCAATTTGTCACCTTCCTGTCAGTTTGAACCAGTCTGGCTATTCTCTTCTGACCACTCTCATGTTTTTACCCACAGAACTGCTACTCACTGAATGTTTTTTTTCATTTTCTGTACCATTTTCTGAAAACTCCAGAGACTGCTCTGTTTGAAAATCCCAGGAAGTCAGCAGTTTCTGAGATGCTCAAACCACCCCATTTGGCACCATGGTCAAGGCCACTTAGATCACATTTCTTCCCCATTCTGATGTTTGGTCTAAGCAACTGAGCCTCTTGACCATGTTGACATTCCTTTATGTATTGAGTTGTTGCCACATGATTGGTTGATTAGGTATTTGCATTAATGTGCCAGTGTACAGGTGTACCAGTGTGGGCACATGGTCAGGTGGTTAAGGCATTTGACTAGCGATCTGAAGGTCGTGAGTTCGAGCCCCAGCCGAGGCAGCGTGGTGTGTCCTTGAGCACGTGCTCTGCGACAACACAGGTGCCAAGCTGAATCGGCCCTTGCTCTTCCCTTGGACAACATCGGTGTCGTGAAGAGGAGAGACTTGCAGCATGGGCAACTGCCGGTCTTCCATGCAACCTTGCCCAGGCTTGCGCCCTGGAGAGTGAAGACTTTCCAAGTGCAGATCCATGGTCTCACAAGACTAACAGATGGCTAAAACAGGTGTACCTAATAAAGTGGTGACTGAGTGTACTGTATTTACACTGAATACAGGAAAAGAGAGTGGACACCCTACAGCAAGTGACTCACCTTCTGCTACCCCATGACCCTGCCTCTTTACAAGGCACCAGGAAGGAGTGCAAAGAAATATGTATGTTAATTTTTGTACCTTTAAAACATTAAACTAATTTAAAGGGAGACATGGGAGTCTGAAACGTGAGGCTAACTTCGTGCTTATTTAAAGCAAGGCATACACGTATCACATGGTAGTGTGACGATGTGTGCAATTTGCATATTTATACATGTAAGTCGTAATGAATTATTGAAATGAACAAGAATGCATAATCAAATATATATATTTGATTATAAAATATAGAAATACATATTAGATACATTATAGAATTTCTATAAATACATTATAGAAATACATGTTAGTAGGGAAGTGGTGTTAGGTAAATTGAAGGGATTGAAGGCAGATAAATCCCCAGGGCCAGATGGTCTGCATCCTAGAGTGCTTAAGGAAGTAGCCCAAGAAATAGTGGATGCATTAGTGATAACTTTTCAAAACTCATTAGATTCTGGACTAGTTCCTGAGGATTGGAGGGTGGCTAATGTAACTCCACTTTTTAAAAAAGGAGGGAGAGAGAAACCGGGGAATTATAGACCGGTTAGCCTAACGTCGGTGGTGGGGAAACTGCTGGAGTCAGTTATCAAGGATGTGATAACAGCACATTTGGAAAGCGGTGAAATGATCGGACAAAGTCAGCATGGATTTGTGAAAGGAAAATCATGTCTGACGAACCTCATAGAATTTTTTGAGGATGTAACTAGTAGAGTGGATAGGGGAGAACCAGTGGATGTGGTATATTTGGATTTTCAAAAGGCTTTTGACAAGGTCCCACACAGGAGATTAGTGTGCAAACTTAAAGCACACGGTATTGGGGGTAGGGTATTGGTGTGGGTGGAGAATTGGTTAGCAGACAGGAAGCAAAGAGTGGGAATAAATGGGACCTTTTCAGAATGGCAGGCGGTGACTAGTGGGGTACCGCAAGGCTCAGTGCTGGGACCCCAGTTGTTTACAATATATATTAATGACTTGGATGAGGGAATTAAATGCAGCATCTCCAAGTTTGCGGATGACACGAAGCTGGGTGGCAGTGTTAGCTGTGAGGAGAATGCTAAGAGGATGCAGAGTGACTTGGATAGGTTGGGTGAGTGGGCAAATTCATGGCAGATGCAATTTAATGTGGATAAATGTGAAGTTATCCACTTTGGTGGCAAAAATAGGAAAACAGATTATTATCTGAATGGTGGCCGATTAGGAAAAGTGGAGGAGCAATGAGACCTGGGTGTCATTATACACCAGTCATTGAAAGTGGGCATGCAGGTACAGCAGGTGGTGAAAAAGGCGAATGGTATGCTGGCATTTATAGCGAGAGGATTCGAGTACAGGAGCAGGGAGGTACTACTGCAGTTGTACAAGGCCTTGGTGAGACCACACCTGGAGTATTGTGTGCAGTTTTGGTCCCCTAATCTGAGGAAAGACATCCTTGCCATAGAGGGAGTACAAAGAAGGTTCACCAGATTGATTCCTGGGATGGCAGAACTTTCATATGAAGAAGGACTGGATGAACTAGGCTTGTACTCGTTGGAATTTAGAAGATTGAGGGGGCATCTGATTGAAACGTATAAGATCCTAAAGGGATTGGACAGACTAGATGCAGGAAGATTGTTCCCGATGTTGGGGAAGTCCAGAACGAGGGGCCACAGTTTGAGGATAGAGGGGAAGCCTTTTAGGACTGAGATTAGGAAAAACTTCTTCACACAGAGAGTGGTGAATCTGTGGAATTCTCTGCCACAGGAAACAGTTGAGGCCAGTTCATTGGCTATATTTAAGAGGGAGTTAGATATGGCCCTTGTGGCTACGGGGGTCAGGGGGTATGGAGGGAAGGCTGGGGCGGGGTTCTGAGTTGGATGATCAGCCATGATCATAATAAATGGCGGTGCAGGCTTGAAGGCCCGAATGGCCTACTCCTGCACCTATTTTCTATGTTTCTATGTTTCTATGTATATAACTCAAATTTTACTTAAATAGTAAATACAGAACATAGTACTCTCCATTTGAGACCGAGACCAAGACCGTAAGGTACAGGAGCAGAATTTGTCCCATTGAGTCTGCTGTGCCATTTCATTATGGCTGATGCATTTTCCCTCCCACCCCCAATCTTCTGCCTTCTCCACATATCCCTTCCTGCCCTGACCAATCAAGAATCTATCAACCTTAAATGCTGCTTGTGGCAATGAATTCCACGGATTCACCACCCTCTGGCTAAAGAATATTGTGGTCATGGATTTAGCGACATTTTCACAATCCAACAATTCTGAAGAAATTCAAAATTATGCAAGACAAAGCAGCCCACTTCTCTGACATGCACCCCAGCTACTGAATTCTAAATTCATTTTCACCTTCCCTGGTGGGAAATGGTCATGAACACCGCCTGTAAAAGGCACTGCTGTGACCTGCCAGCGTATCCCAAGATCACTTTCACCAGTGAGAATGGCAGGGCAGGAGGCACACAGCTGCAGTTCCACTCACTCATTTTCAGATTAATTTATTTATCATGTGAACATCAAAACACACAGTGAGATGCGTAACTTGACTTAACAACAAAAGCTAAGGACGTGCTGGGTGCAGCCTGCATCACATATTCCAGCGCCAACAGAGCATGTCCAACAACGACAGTTGGCAGCATGGCAGCATAGTGGTTAGTGACCCGGGTTCAATTTCTGCCACTGTCCAGAAGGAGTTTGTATGTTCTCCCCGTGATTGCCTACCAGTCAGTAGGTTAATTGGTCATTATAAATAGTCCTGTGGTTAGACCATAAGACCATAAGACATTGGAGCAGAAGTAGGCCATTCGGCCCATCAAGTCTGCTCTACCATTCAATCATGGGCTGATCCAATTCTTCCAGTCATCCCCACTCTCCTGCTTTCACCCCATACCCCTTGATGCCCTGGCTAATCAAGAACCTATCTATCTCTGCCTTAAATACACCCAATGACTTGGCCTCCACAGCCACTCCTGACAACAAATCTCAGTTCTAAAAGGACGTCCTTCAATCCTGAAGTCGTGCCCTCTTGTCCTAGAATCCCCTACCATGGGAAATAACTTTGTCATACAGTAGCTAATCTGTTCAGGCCTTTTAACATTCAGAATGTTTCTATGAGATCACCCCTCATTCTCCTGAACTCCAGGGAATACAGCCCAAGAGCTGCCTGACATTCCTCATATGGCAACCCTGTTAGGCTAGGATTAAATTGGGGGTTGCTGGATGGTGCGGTCGGAAGGGCCTATTCACACTGTATCTCAATAAAAATAAAGAACAGCACAGAATAACAAGCCCCTTCCTTCCCTCCCACCCACCCACACTGACAGCCCTCCAACGACAGGACAGACCACCTCCAGGCCTCCAGTGGACTCCCTTCCCCAATGGATTCGTGGATTCACAGAACCAGGACATGATGCTACATCATTTTACACGTCTTCATTGTTTTGAAATATACCTCCAGTCTTTTCTCGGCACTGAGTCTAAATCATAGAACTTCTCACCCAGCAGCACTGTGGGAGAACCATCACTGGAAAGACTCCAGAGGCAGAAGACCACCACCTTCTCAAGAACAATTAAATAAGGACAATAATTGCTGGGCATGCTGGCATAGCCCAGATCCTGAAAATCCTTTTTTTAATTAAACGTTATTTTTAATCTAGTTAGAACAAATGTGTGTTACTAAACGCAACATGTCAAAGAGAAAAAGCAAACACTATTCTAAAAATATTAAATCTCAGTAGTATACAAAAGAAGTATTTTAAAATAAGTGAAAATCAAAAATAATTCTAATCTAATTACAGTGGCATATCAAATTGGCAAATGTTATTTAGTCATTTGCAAATACAGATTTGCTTTGTTAGTGAAAATTGTAATATTTTAATATGTAGATAATTTCCTTTAATTGCAGAGAGTTGTAAACAAAGTCAGCACCATCATGGGCACTAGCCTTTGTAGTATACAGGACACCTTCAAGGAGTCCCACCACTAAGCACATCTTTCCCTCCCCCCCCTCTCTGCATTCCGCAGGGATCGCTCCCTACACAACTCCCTTGTCCATTCGTCCCCCCCATCCCTCCCTACTGATCTCCCTCCTGGCACTTAAACGTCGACTGCACCTCTTCCTACAGATGCTGCCTGGCCTGCTGCGTTCACCAGCAACTTTGATGTGTGTCACCTTCAAGGAGTGGTGCCTCAGTAAGGCGGCATCCATCATTAAGGACCCCCATCACCCAGAACACATCTTGTTCTCATTGCTACCATCGAGGAGGCAGAGAAGCCTGAAGCACACACACAATGATTCAGGAACAGCTTTGTCTCCTCTGCCATCCGATTTCTGAATGGATATTGAACCTACGAGCACCATCTCACTACCTTTTTATTTCTATTTTTGCACTCTATATATATACAGTATACTTATCGAAATTCAGTTTTTTTTCTATTATTATATATTTCATTGCACTGCTGCTGCAGAGACAACAAATTTCACGTAATATACTTGTGATATTAAACCCAATTCTGAACTTTCCCATTGATCTGGCATAGTGAACTGTACGTTCCCTCGCTCGCCTCTCAATGTTTCCGTAACAAGCTTCTCACACATGCAATTCACATCCACCTGCTTAGGGGAATGGGTAGGCTACCTTTAAGCAGGCTTCTGCCAAGAACTGACAAAACGAGGTGGAAAGCCAGGGTGCAAACCCTCTCCTTTCTCAGCCTGTGAAGCTTTAACTGTCGTCACCAGTTGTTCAGATCCTCAGGTCGGGGTCAGAAACAGACCACAAACCATCATGTTAAGGGACAAACAGGGGTATTCTAGGCCAATAAAAGCACTGCATTATTCATCTGATGAGTTTTCAATTGATGTCAACTGCCCTTTTGGAACCAAGAAAATGTTTGCGATGGTGTTTCATCTGCTGTTCAAGCTCAGCACTAGTCTCCACAAGTAATGAATCTATCATAGAGCTACAGAACACATAGTACACATTTGATTACAATGTTGTGCAATTTATTTTACAAAAGCATTGCACAACACTTTTATTTTTTAACAAAGCCTGCCTTACCTTTGCAACCTTCAGCCCTTATGGAGTGCTAATGTATGGGTTCAAGCCGACACATTTCTGTAACAATTTAAAGGGAAAGCGCTGACATGCAGTCCATGTGCAAAAACCTTAGGCACATCTGTGGTGTTCATGGAGTTAATTTATAAAGTTTATGGAGTAAAATCTAGAAAAGTGTGAGGTAATACTCTTCAGAAGATTGACATAGCTATAGCTAGGGTGCCTAAGACTTTTGCACAGTACTGCATTTGTCAACATGGAACGGAGAATGAGTTTGTAAATCAGGCAGGAGGCAAAGGATGTTGGAAGTAACAAGGGTGGAGTGCCACGGGAGGGCTGTGGGACAGGGGGCAGAGGATTGCCAGGGTGAGGGTGTAGAGTCACACCCAGCCCTGGAACACAAGGCAAAGTCATTTGATTCCAAACAACTTCTTTATTGATCATTAGAGAATGTCTCTCTGGTGCTTCCCGCTCCTTACCCCCTCTCCCTTCCCCTTTGCCCAACCATGATTTCCCTCTCCCTTCCCTTTTCCCTGCAATGATTCCCCTTTGCCTTGTCCCTTCCCACTCCCAGTCCACAATAGAGACCCACAAAATGGATCTGCCGTGATGAACTGGCAGACCAGACTCGATGGGCCAAATAGCCAAATCCTGCTCCTGTATCTTGTGGTCTATATATCAGAATCAGGTTTGTCATCACTCACATATGTCATGAAATTTGTTTTTTGCAGCAGCGGTACAGTACAATACATAAAATTACTACAGAACTGTGCAAAAAAAAAAGTCTGAGGCACCCTAGCTATACATAATGTACCGTACCTTAGAGTTTTGCACAGTATGGTATAATTGATTTTTTGTTTCAGATTGCTGGAAAAAAATGCACTGCAGTTACGCATTGTATTTTTGGAACACTCCCCTCTACCCCAAGCAACCTTTCCCTTTGTTTAATTAACATTGATTTTCTTTGCTGGATTAAGAACCAAAACTCTAATGTCTGTATATTTATTCCGGTAAAATGCCAATTTATTATCATCTGTTTGTAAAATAGTGACCTTAAAACATTCAAGGACTTATATATGGGACAGAATCAAGTTACAGCAAGAAATGTTCTGATTATGGGTCATACACAAAATTTCAGCTGTCTGTGTGCTGTAATGATTTTGCTGTTCTACCAGTGTTAACTACACTGCCTCCGTGCCTTCTGTCTTCACGGCTTGCTGAATGCTTCTGGCTTTATGTTTTCTCTTGTTTCTGATAGTAACTTGTCATGTTGCATAATAAAATGCAGGAGAAAATGAGCTTAGAGTTGGAAGTCAGCGTCCCTAGCAAACTCAAGTGCAGGAATCACAGGGACCTGGGCAATTCAGCCAAAACAAAGGATTTATTGCAGAAGAAAACCAGCAAAACGAACAAGAACTCAGGCAAACTATACAGAATCCCGACGAACTGCAATCACTTATGGTACACAGGAGAAATCGGTCTGAGTTTCACCAGACAAGTATCCACAGCAACCAAGCAAAGAGGGGTTGGCATGCCCCCCCACCCGAAATACACGCCAGTGCACGTAGGAATTCAGGATCAATCAGACAGCCCTGGTGTAGTCATAGTCATACTTTATTGATCCTGGGGGAAATTGGTTTTTGTTACAGTTGCACCTTAAATAATTAAATAGTGATAAAACCATAAATAATTAAATAGTAATATGTAAATTATGCCAGTAAATTATGAAATAAGTCCAGGACCAGCCTATTGGCTCAGGGTGTCTGACCCTCCAAGGGAGGAGTTGTAAAGTTTGATGGCCACAGGCAGGAATGACTTCCTATGACGCTCTATGTTGTATCTCGGTGGAATGAGTCTCTGGCTGAATGTACTCCTGTGCCCACCCAGTACATTATGTAGTGGATGGGAGACATTGTCCAAGATGGCATGCAACTTGGACAGCATCCTCTTTTCAGACACCGTCGTCAGAGAGTCCAGTTCCATCCTCACAACAGAAGCAGCAACCCCCAATAACAACAACTGCAATGCAAGACTTTGACAATCCCATTCTAATTCCATTACCAACATTGAATAGAAGTGATAAATACAAAGAGAGTTTAACAATCCCCATGATCCCAAAATGAGGCACCTGCAGCACCTAGTGAAAACCCAGAGCTGGTTCAAAGACAAACAATTAGACATAAGAGGTAAATGGTCCAGGGAACACTGTATACCAGTGATGTGACAGTGAGAAAATACAATCTACGTACTAACTGAAACAAAAATATTTTCGTTTGCTTTTAAAACATCCCCTGTATGTGACATTGGAAATCATCACCAACAAAGAAATGAAAACCTTCAATGCCGATAAAAGAAACCATTTTACAACAGCGAAAGCCTCCTTGGAAAGTTTTCTTTATTCATTCCAAGAATTCAGCCTCCATCGTCATTGGGGCAAGGCATACTGTAAATTGAAAAGCCAATAAGGGCAGAGGAACAGGACCTTCAGCCCATCACCTTGTCTGCTATTCTGCCCAGTCCCATTAACCTACACCTGGACGGTCCCTCTCCTTAACCCTTCCATCTACTTCCATTGGCAGCTTGTTCCACACTTGCACCACCCTCTGTGTGAAGAAACTCGTTCTCCATTTGCCCTTAAACATTTCATCTTTCACCCCAAACCTATCACCTCTTATTCTAGTCTCACGCAACCTCAGTGGAAATAGCCTGATTAACATGTACTAAATGCTGGAATAGTCATCGCTTTGGGCCGGGACCCTTCATCAGGGCCCATACTTACCTGATTATCACCTCTCTCCCTGACGACCCTCCTCCCATTTTTCTCATGGTCCACTTTCCCCTCCTATCAGATTTCTGCTTCTTCAGCCCTTTAGTTTTTCCACCTATCACCTCCCAGCTTCTTACATCATTCCCCCTTCCCACACCCGTCTACCTTCCCCCCAAATGGCTTCATTTTTCACCTGCCAGTTTGTACTCTTTCCCTTCTTCATCTTCTTTTTCTAGCTTCTTCCCCCTTCCTTTCCAGTCCTGACAGAGGGTCTCAGCCCAAAATTTATTGCCCTCCATAGATGTTTCCTGATCTGCTGAGTTCCTCCAGCATTTTGTGTGCGTTACTCTGGATTTCCAGCAATTGCAGATTTTCTGTTGTGTTTGTGTTGTGCTGAGAGCCCTTTTGCTTCCTTCTTCTTGGGCATTTTTTCCCTTCTCTTCACAGCTGTTGCTCATTTACCCCATCACACTGCGTTCCCAGCCCAATGGTAACTGAGGTTATAGACCCTACCACCCTGGTATTTGGGATCAATGGGTTACAGCATGAATTCTGAAATGGACAATCCACTCCGAGCACAGCATAAACTGCAAAATTTTGCAATCTTACAAAGTCTTGGTGCACAAATCACTGGCCGAATTAAAGCAATAAGCAAAAGAATTCAGTCAATAACAAATCTATTAATCTCTTTAGATCACGTTATGTATGCATGGTGCAAGAACAACAATGATGTAGTAGGAGTAAACGCATGTTAGCCATTGTACGTGCTGGGCGGTGTACAGTAGGGGAGCGATGAACTGGGCCTGCTTCGATGAAAAGCATGCACACTCAAAAGCCCAGGCAAGAAGAGAAGACCTTCCACACGTTAGAGGCTCAGCTAATTCACGGCGCAATCGATCAGCAGCAGACGCACTCCCACTTTCTCACAGTCAATCCAATACAGTTCACATAGAAACAGTTGTTAAGGTAGGAGAGTTTGTTGGGATTGGGTGGAGGAATGGGTCCGGTGCTGAAAGTATTATCAGTTGTCATAGGTTAAGACAGCATTAATTAGTATATTGAGCACAGGTTGAACAGCCTGGTGATTGATTAAGTGCTCACGGTGTCACATGCCACATTTAGTGTGTTCCAATAAGTGTTAATGTCATTCAACTGTACACAGGCAGTCGAACTTCACAACAGGGGAAAAGAAAATCAAATTTTGTGGTACACAGACAATCGTGCTGCTCAGACAAATGCTGTGGTCAGTGAAACTTGATGTCCTCCTCTCTGCTCCCACACTTAACCTTTACTCCACAATTTCTATCGGTACAAATCTTCTGGCAGAAATATTATCTACAAATGCTAACTAACAGTTTTACCTCAGTATTTAACTAAGTATTTTGAAATTCTTGTTGTTATCAAGCCACAAATCCTTGTTGTCAAACTCTAGTGAGAACTAATTATCCTGAAATATTAATCTCCACAGATTAACATCTATTACTTGTTTATTTATTTTTTTATTTATTGGGATACTGCAAGGAACAAGCCATTCTGGCCATTCTGGCCCTTTGAGCCACGCTGCCCAGAAATCTCCCAAATTAACCCTAGCCTAATCACGGGACAATTAATAATGAGCTGGAGGAAACCCATGTGGTCATGGGGAGAATGTACAAACTCCTTACCAGAAGTGGCAGGAACTGAACCCCGGTCACTGGTAATGTAAAGCGATGTGCTAATCACTACAAATACTGCGCCACCCTATGTTACAGTTACAGTACCAAACTCCCTGGATATTTCCAGTATTTTCAGTTATATCATCGAAATAAACTTCAAAAGCTGAATACACCAATTCAACTCGTTATACTCAGCATTATCAAAGATCCCTCTCGTCCATCCAACAGTCCCTTGACCTGCTACCATCAGGCAGGAGGGACCGTAGAATTATGACAAGAACTGTTAGGATGGGAAACAGCTTCATCCCCTAGGCTGTAAGACTACTGAACTCCCAGCCACCTCCCAGGTCTCATCACGTATGAAGTGTCAGAAGTGTTATACTGTTTACTTTTTAACTTGTAATGTAAATGCACCTCATTATTTGTTAATTTATTTGTGGTAATATTACTTTCTGCATTGTGTGTGAGTTATTTGTACTGTGTTGTGCTGGGGTCTGATCAGCCCTGGCTGGGTCACCTGGAGGAGGTTGTATGATGTTGAAAGACCCGAAACACCCGATGATTCCAGGAACATCACTGAAGATGTGGCCAGAAGCATCAGTAGATGTATGTACACAGTTGCACATTGGTCCAGAGGAACGTTGTCTGGTTTGAATGTGTCCGGCTGAATGACACTAAACATGTGACACCCTGCATGTGTACACATGAATGACATTAAACATGTGTACTAAACCTGTGACACTATACATATAGAAACATAGAAAACCTACAGCACAATACAGGCCCTTCGGCCCACAAAGTTGTGCCGAACATGTCCCTACTTTAAAAATTACTAAGCTTACCTATAGCCCTCTGTTTTACTAAGCTCCATGTACTTACTAGGCTTACCTATTACCTGTCCAGTTGAATGACACTAAACGTGTACTAAACATGTAACACTATACATGTGTCCGGTTAAATGACACTAAATGTGTACTGAACATGTGCCACTATACTTGTGTACAGATGAATGACACTAAACTAACTTGAACTTGATAAACATATAAATTACTATCAAGTCAAGCTTATTGTCATTTAACTATTCAAATATATACCGTCAAACGAGACTTTTCTCCGAGCCAAGGTATAAAACACAGTAGTACACATAAACACATATAACACACAATAACTTAGGAAAGTAAGGATAAAATCTACAGATGAATTAAACATAGATAAACAAAGTAAAGTGCATAAATTAAATATTGTAAGGTATAGAACAAATTAACCAGTGACACTTCAACTGTGATGCAGCAGGGAGTTCAGAAGCCTAATGCCGCAAAAACTGACAACACTCAATTAATAACCAACTGGAAAAAGCAGAATATTATCAATTGTTTACAAGGCACACAAACAACCATTCCACACTTTGCCTCCAACTTTCACCCTGGTCCATTTCCGACACCTCCCTCCCCTTTCTAGATCTTTCTGTCTCTATCTCTGGAGACAGCTTATCTACTGATGTCAACTATAAGCCTACTGACTCTCACAGCTATCTGGACTATTCCTCCTCTCACCCTGTCTCCTGTAAAAATACCATCCCCTTCTCGCAATTCCTCCGTCTCCCCCGCATCTACTCTCAGGATGAGGCTTTTCATTCCAGGACGAAGGAGATGTCCTCCTTTTTCAAAGAAAAGGGCTTCCCTTCCTCCACCATCAACTCTGCTCTCAAACGCATCTTTCCCATTTTACGTACATCTGCTCTCACTCCATCCTCCCGTCACCCCACTAGGAATAGGGCTCCCCTTGTCCTCACCTACCACCCCACCAGCCTCCGGGTCCAACATATTATTCTCTGTAACTTCTGTCACCTCCAATGGGGTCCCACCACTAAGCACATTTTTCCCTCCCCCCCTCTGCTTTCCGCAGGGATCGCTCCCTACGCGACTCCCTTGTCCATTCATCCACCCCATCCCTCCCCACCGATCTCCCTCCTGGCATTTATCCTTGTAAGCAGAACAAGTGCTACACATGCCCTTACACTTCCTCCCTTACCACCATTCAGGGCCCCAGACAGTCCTTCCAGGTAAGGCGACACTTCACCTGTGAGTCGGCTGGGGTGATATACTGTGTCCAGTGTTCCCGATGTGGCCTTCTATATATTGATGAGACCCGACGCAGACTGGGAGATCGTTTTGCTGAACACCTACGCTCTGTCCACCAGAGAAAGCAGGATCTCCCAGTGGCCACACATTTTAATTCCACATCCCATTCCCATTCTGACATGTCTGTCCACGGCCTCCTCTACTGTGAAGATGAAGCCACACTCAGGTTGGAGGAACAACACCTTATATTCCGTCTGGGTAGCCTCCAACCTGATGGCATGAACATTGACTTCTCAAACTTCCACTAATGCCCCACCTCCCCCTTGTACCCCATCCGTTATATATATATATATATATATACACACACACATTCTTTTTCTCCCTCTGTCCCTCTCACAATACCCCTTGCACATCCTCTGGGTTTTTCACCCTCTCCCCCTTTTCTTTCTCCCTAGGCCTCCTGTCCCATGATCCTCTCATATCCCTTTTGCCAATCACCTGTCCAGCTCTTGGCTCCATCCCTCCCCCTCCTGTCTTCTCCTATCATTTTGGATCTCCCCCTCCCCCTCCCACTTTCAAATCTCTTACTATCTCTTCCTTCAGTTAGTCCTGACGAAGGGTCTTGGCCCGAAACATCGACTGTACCTCTTCCTAGAGATGCTGCCTGGCCTGCTGCGTTCACCAGCAACTTTTATGTGTGTTGCTTGAAATTCCAGCATCTGCAGACTTCCTCGTGTTTGCGTTTTTAATTCCACACCATATACCCCTTGCCAAAAGCCACAAGCCTCATTTCAATGCTGCATCCACTTAAATAGATACAAGAGTCCCTAAATGGCTACAATTAATACTAATTGATACAAATCACATTGATACAATCAACGCTTAGTTCAAAATGACTGTCATTTTTATATCAAATAAATTGTTGATAATAACTGCTGTTGACAGACTGTTAACTTCTGTGCAAAATTTAGCCCATCATTATGCGACTGATAACTTTTAACATAAATTATATTTTCTGTGTGAAGACTACTTTGGCATTCCTATGTATATATGAGTTTATTTATTTATAGATTTAGTCATACAATGTGAAACAAGTCCTTCCAGCCCAACCAGCAAACCACCTATTTAACACGAGCCTAATCACAGGACAACTTACAATCACAAACAAGAGAAAATCTGCAGATGCTGGAAATCCCAGCAACAGCCACAAAATGCTGGAGGATCTCAGCAGGCCAGGCAGCATCTATGGAAAAGAGTACCAATTAGGGTTCCCGAACTTCTTTATGCCATGGACCAATACCATTAAGCAAGAGGTCTAGGAACACCTGTAGCAGTACATCTCCAGACTGTGGGAAGAAAGTGCAACACCTGAAAGAAACCCAAGCACACACACGGAAAGGATGCAAACTTCTTACAGCTGGCACCGGAATTGGACTCTGAATTCTGGAATATCCGCTGTTAATAGCAGCATGTTAACCACTGCGCTACCTATGCCTCCATGGTACATGGTAAACTTTGGAAATGGCTGTTATCAAGACTAAAGAGATTAAAGATTCGCTGCATTTGTCACATGTACATCGAAACATACCGTGATATGCATCATTTTTGCATCAATGACCAACATATTGCAAGGATTGTGCAGGAGCTGGCCACAAGTGTTGCCGCGCTTCTGGCACCAACATAGCATGACCACAACTCACTTTCCCTAACTGCATATCTTGCTATATATTTAATATTTCAATAATATTTGAGTAATCTTATATATAACTAGCTTTGATTAAGCATTCTTGTTCATTTAAATAATTCATTACGGGCTTTAGGTAAAAATGCATTAACTACCACATGATACACTTGCACCTCGTTTAAGGTAAAGATGAAGTTAGACTGGCAACCTCGCACTCTCTTGTCTTCCTTTGAATGAATTTAATGTTTTGAGGTTACAAAATATATCACATATTTTTAGAATGTTGGAAAAAAAACCAAGTCACCTGTAGCAAAACCAGATCATCCTGGGGAGAACATACTGGTACAAACTCTTACAGACAGCGGTGGGTATCGAACCCCAACCAATGATTGCAGCTGCTGTGAGGTAATTACACTAACCACTGCATTACCTTGTCGTCCTGTGAATGCTGAGACTATATTTTGCAGAAATATTTTATGCTTCATTTTTCTTCTATATTATATCACAAAACTTTCTATCTTCAGTGGATATTTGCTCAGTATGACAAAGTATGTTTCTTACCAATACACGATGGAAGTGGGTAATCCCAGGCTCTTCGCTCTCCAGTCATACATTTCAGGATACTGCTTCCATGCAGAGTGTAACCTGGGTTACAACCGTAGGAAATAGTGCTTCCAGCAAAGTGGCCCTGGTCGCTAATTTTGTATCCAAACTGAGGCACACCGGGTTCTTCACAGTGCGAGAGCTCGAACCCTGCAATGGGCCACACAATAAACTGAAATTATTGAACCAAGCAGATCTAACCTTGTGAGAAAAATGGAAATGTCACAGCATATCGCATCAAAGTTTAGAGATGAACTACTGAGGAATGAAAGAGATTTATCCACTTGACCCATAAAAGTTAAATAAGTACGAATGTTCACTTAGAAAAATTGAACTTCTTAAATACAACAGAACTGAATTATTTATGAAGACAAGTTCTTCTTTAATATAAAATAGCTTATGACATTAAAGTCTGATGACATTGTTTTATCTTTTAATTCAGTCACATATACCTTATTACTTATTCAGCTTTTTGTGTACACCATTTTAAGTTCAAACTTATATTTACGGCATATAAATATAATACTTATAGAGTCATAGAGACTCAATACAGAAGTAGGCCCTTCAGTCCATCTAGTTTGTACCAAACCACTTAAACAGCCTTGTCCCATCGACATGCACAGGGATTATGGCCCTTCATACACCTGCCATCCATGTACCTATCCAATCTCCTCTTAAATGTTGAAATCAAGCTCGTATACATCACTTGTGCTGGTGCAATTACAATGATTATAACTATTATTCTAATAATAAGCTTTAAGAGCATATTTCAGCCCAGCTTTTTTGACTATCATTCGTGTCTCCAGGCATTTCTGAAGATAAATGTTCATAACTTCTGATCTCTTTGAGGCCATTAGTTTGGATCCTTATCCTGCCATCAGCTCATACTTCGTCACTAAGTTAGTTACAGAAGTCAGGGAAAAGCAATCTGTAGAGTAAATCCTGGAATTTTTTTTATTATTTTAATTGCACATTCACAAGTTTTATTTTCAAAGTTTAAGGTTCAAAGTAAATTTATCATTACGGTACGTAAGTATGTGTCACCATATATTATGTTGAGATTTGTTTTGAAGATTCAAAATTGTTTAATGTAATTTCCAGTACACAAATGTGAAGGAGAACAATGCAATTGTTACTCCAGACCTGATGTAGCACAATGAGATAAAAAAAACACGATAGCTATAAATACATAAGATAGCTTATATATATTGATTGATGTCCAGAAAGTGACACGAGGCACAGGACTGTCTGTGCATAATTTGACTCTGAGAGGAAATGATAAATTAGTGCTGGTGGGGTGGTGTGGAGGGTGGGTTTGTGGGTGGTGGTGTTGATCAGCCTTATTGCTTGGATAAAGTAACTGTTTTTGGTCCTGGTGTGAAGGCTATATAGCCTTGTCAATGATGGGAGTGGGACAAACAGTCCATGAGCAGGGTGGGTGGGATCCTTTATGATAGTACTGGCCATCCTCTGACACCCTTTTTGTATAGGTGTCCTTGGTGGTGCCAAAGATGCATTGGGCAGTTTTGTCTAGCTGTTCTGGAGCCTTTCTGTTGATTGCAGTGCAGTTTCTGTACCATGCAGCAATGCACCTGTAGTGTCGTAAGTGCGAATTACATAGTCGAGCTGTCTCCAATCTCCTCAGAAAGTAGAGGCGTCGGTGAGCTTTCGTGATTGTGTAGGATGTGCTCCAGGACCATGACAGCGCTGCACTCCCAGGAGTTTGAAACTGCTCACAACGATTGTGTAGGATGTGCCCTGGGACCACGAGAGACGGGCACTCCCAGGAGTTTGAAACTGCTCATTGTGTAGGATGTGCCCCGGGACCACGAGAGACGGGCACTGCCAGGAGTTTGAAACTGCTCATTGTGTAGGATGTGCCCCGGGACCACGAGAGACGGGCACTGCCAGGAGTTTGAAACTGCTCATTGTGTAGGATGTGCCCCGGGACCACGAGAGACGGGCACTGCCAGGAGTTTGAAACTGCTCACACTGGTTGTGTAGGATGTGCCCCGGGACCACGAGAGATGAAAATTCCCAGGAGTTTGAAACTACTCACGCTGCTGTATCACCAATGTAAAGAGGGACGAGAGTGGTGTGAGTTCTTGCAGGCATTTATAGGAAAATACAATAACAATTGTGAAAAACAATAAATAACAAAGCAACACGCATACAGTATTTTGTGTGTGCTGCTTTGGATTTCCAGCATCTGCAGGATTTCTTGCGTTAATAAATAACAAAGATAGACAAACAACCAAAGTGCAAAAGAAGACAAATGTACAAATAATAAAAAATGTAAATAAATAATACTGAGATGTATAGTCCCTGCAAGTAAGCTTATAGATTGTGGAGTCAGTTAAGTGTTGAGGTGGATGAAGTTATCCACACTGTTTCATGAGCCTGATAGGGTTCTGAAGGTACTAAGTGTTCGGTAACAACAGTTAATTGCAGATTAATAACTGTTCCTGAACTTGCTGTCACGGACACTAATGCTCCTGCACCACAATGCCAGTAACTAGAAGAGAGGATGGCCTGTATGATTTTATTTGTGAGTCTGCAATAGTCAAAGTCAAAAATATGAGCTGAAATCTTTCTTTTTTAGAGATATAATTCCCTAATTTATCAAATGTGTGAGACTTTCATTAAGAGAATCATCTTATAGATAGATTGGACATGGAGAGGACGCTTCCAAGAATGGGAGAGCCTAAGACCTGAGGGTACAGTCTCAGAATGGAAGGAAATCCCTTTAGAACAGAAATGAGGAGGAAGTTCTTTCGTCAAAGAGTGGTGAATCTGTG
Organism: Mobula birostris; assembly: GCF_030028105.1. Classification (NCBI taxonomy): domain Eukaryota; kingdom Metazoa; phylum Chordata; class Chondrichthyes; order Myliobatiformes; family Myliobatidae; genus Mobula; species Mobula birostris. Next base: position 19,212,961 of record NC_092370.1, on the reverse strand, counting down.
GAATTCATCGCCACAGATTGCTATGAAGCCCGAGCCATGGGGTATATTTAAAGTGGAGATTGATAGGTTCATGATTATTAAGGCTGTCAAAGGTAGTGAGGAGAAGTCAGGAGAAGGGGATTGAGAGGGAAAATAAATCGGCCACGATGGGATGACAGAGCAGACTTGATGGGCTGAATGGCCTTTTGGCCGAAAGAGAAGGTTGAAAACCAAGGACTGTGAGTTTCTGAGAAATGACCTGAGAAGGTGATAAACTCTGATGTAAATTCAAATTACTTTGTTATAATTCTCTGATCTTGTTTAAATGTCTTTAAATAGTGGTGTGCTCAAGAGCAATTTATGCAAGTTGATTTGACGTGCACCGATGACATGGTGGAATTTTGGAAACACCTGAATGCCTTCTGCTTTAGTTAATGTAGCAATATGCTGCACTTTTTATAATGATGCCAAGAAATTCTCATTATCAACCTTTCTCGTGACTCAACCTCGGAGTGCATTTTGTGCTGTACTTCAATTACGATAAGACTTTCAGATTTTTAATGGACAATATATAAAAAGACTAATTCCACTACTCTTCCTGTATGCTCTTTGAGGCTGAACCATCAGCAGATTTTCCATTTGATTTGCTCATTAGATTGCTTTCAGACCATGCACCACTAACACTACCCACCCCCACCTTTTAACATCCGAGAGTCCGAGGTCAAGTACTAAAGGCCTGGAGGCCACCTGTCAAGGAGTTGGAAACCTGTCTACCTGTGTGGGTGGATAGATGATGTTGTGATAGCCAGTAGTGTTATTCTTATGACACTCAGTTAGCCACATGGGAGGAGTTCACATACTCTTCAAACAGATCAATGAAGTTCAGTTGTATATCCTGCATGCTGGCACCTTGGTGTGCTCTGCACTCTCCCTCAAAATTGAACACAACGGATGGGAGGGGGGCAAGGGGTTTGATTTGCTCTTCTTGCTTGCTTTTTATCTGTATTGTTGTTGTTATTGTTGCTTGTGTTATTCTGCTTAACATAGTGGGAATGCTGTCTAGGCATTGGAAAGCGTGGCAACAGTTGCAGGTTGCCTCCAGAACATCCATGGATATGTTGGCTGTTGATGCAAATGAACGTTTCACTGTATGTTTCGGTGTATATGTGATAAATAAATTTGACTCTGAATTTGGACATTACCATTCATTGTAAATACCAAAGTCAAGGTCCAAAGTCCAGGTAAATTTAATATCAAGGTACGTATATGTCACCATATGCTTCCTTGAGATTCTTTTTCTTACAGGCATTCACAGTAGAAAAAAGAAATACTACATACAAGAAAAGACTGACAAACAACCAATGTGCAAAAGAAGACAACTGTACAACTACATAATAAATAAATGAACAAACAAATAAACAAATAATTAAATAAATAATATTGAGAATGTGAGTTGTAGAGTCCTTGAAAGTAGGTCCATACAACATTGAAATTCTTTTTCTTTCAGGCATTTACAAGAAAATAAAGAAATCCAATAAGACTTATGAAAAACTACACATAAATAAATTCTGACAAGCAACAAATGTGCAAAGAAGACAAATTACGCAAGGAAAAATATATATAAATAAATAATACTGAGAACATGAGTTATAGAGTTCTTGGTAAGTGAGTCCATAGGTTGTGGAGTCGAGGAGAATGAAGTTATCGACGTTCATTTTGGAGCCTGAAGGTTGTAGTTTAATAACTATTCCTGAACTCCACAGATACTACTGAAACACTCTTCCACACACTTGTAAATACTCTCTTTTATTATTCCAAAGCATTCCTGGGAATCCCCCATCCTTTCTTTTCCACTTCCGATCATTTTTATCATCCATATCTCTTTGATGTAAACCTGTGCTGCCTGCTAGGGCTGCCAGTAGAGTTTTAAAATTCTCTTTGCGTCTGCAGTCTACTCAAGTCCTTTAAATGCCCAGTTGTCCTGACCTCCATTACAGCCTCAATTTCATTGCTCCACCATTGGCAGCTGTGCTTCTGACCTGACAGCATCCTCACATCAGCCATTATTCCTCGACTCAGTGTGGCATCCTCTCATAATATAAGAAAACTACAGCATCACTATATCAGGTCAGCATCACTGCAGGACTTGTATGAGTCCAAGACAAAGAAATGGGCAGGAAAAGTCAATCTGGACACACCCACCCTGCAGATAGCACAAGAAGACCATTAAAACAAAATCCTCACACACAATCTTAAAATCCAGGAGGTTAATCTAATCAACTTTTCCAGTTAGCCCCCACTTCTTTCTATGTATTACCTCCATCTCTACACTTTAAACTACTTTTTATAATGCTGTTTTCTTTGTAAAGATATGCTAATATTTATTTATGTAAATTTTATTTCATATCCATTTTTTAACCTCTAACTTCAGCTACTTTTTCATACTTTATAAATATTATATTTATATGCTATTCTTCACTTTTATTTAATACTTATCATGCTTTACTCTTTACAACTGTTGAATGTTGTTGTTTTTTGTTGCATGTTGTGTCCTGGTCAACACACCTCAATGAATTCCAAATTCATACATATGCCCAATAAAATTGATCCTTGATTCTTTCACCATAAGGCCAAAGATTCAGAGATACTTTTACTCAACCTCATCACTTCTTTATTTCCTTTTCCTTCTTTAAAATACCCTTTAAAACTTAATTGACTGTTCCAAAATCTCCTGAGATAGCATAATCAAATTATGCTTCCTCACATGCCTGAGAATCAATAGAAATACTTTAATAAATTAAAACCTCCAGAAACTTCAAGTTTTGATTTTACTCCAGCTGAACTCTGCATACAGAATTCAAATTTGTATAAATATTAATTACTTAGTAAGGACTAGTCATTTCATAACTCAGCAATGAATCTGATTGCATTTTAATCATTTATTATCTGAAGCTGAATCGGAAGAAATTCTTTGGAAGTCCAATCGCTGTTTCTGACCTGCTGCCAGAACATCCATAAAAGTGATAAGTTACAGCGTTAGAGGATACCACAACCCATACAAATTGTCAATTCATCAGAGCGACAACCAAGTTCATCCCAAGTACCGTAAGTACTACAAGTAAATCGGTGGTGCATTCGATTGCAGCGGCTTCTATGGGGTTAGTACTGTGTTTTGCACTTTGACCCTGCAGTAAAGTTGTTTAGTTTGGCTGTATTCATGGGTATTCATGTATGGTTGAATGATAATTAAACTTGAACTATGAACTGTGGGTAATTCAATTAGTTTAATGATTAGATGAGACAAGGTGTGTTCATGGGGCCCTCCACAGCCTTGGGGAATCAGAACAGGATAAATTACACACACTTGTCTTGCAACCACAGCTTTTGATCACTTGCCCCGCCATCTCTTTGAGTGGTTTGATGTCAATGTTCATTACATAACATGAGTGGAAGGTGCTTTGGATAGTTTGCAATTTATCTGGTGCATTAAATTAATAAATAGAACTGTTTCATAAGAGGGGCTTGAAACCACCAGCCTAAGAAAAAGTGAAGGGGTTCTGAATTTAACTGCTTGGGTGAAGAACAGTGAGATTTTAAGTACTTAAACCAAGAATTCTCCTTGAGTAATATCAACAAAAAAAAAACAAAAACTAACTATTTATCAGATATTGTTTACGTTACCTCATAAAGCAAGATGTTGTGTTGGTCCAAATTGCAAAACCTGTTGGCTACGCCAGGCTTTCAAAGTCAAAATAAATTTATTATGTAAGTACATACAGTATATGTCACCACAGACTGCCTTGAGATTCATTTACAGGAAAAAAAGAAATACAATAGAATTCAATAAACAAAGACTGACAAAAATAACACACACTCAGTATCCACTTTATTAAATACACTTGCACACCTATTTATAATGCAACTATCTAATCAGACAATCGTAGGGCAGCAACTCAAAGCATAAAAGCATGCAGACATGGTCAAGAAATTCAGTTGTTGTTCAGACCAAACATCAGAATGGAGAAGAAATGTGATTGAAGTGAACTTGACTAAGGAATAATTGTTAGTGCTAGACTGGGTGGTTTGAGTATCTCAGAAACTGCTGATCTGGGATTTTCATGCACAACAGTCTCTCGAGTTTATAGAGAACAGTGCAAAAAACAAGAAACATCCAGTGAGTGGAAGTTCTGTGGATGAAGATGCCTTGTTTATGAGCAAGGTCGGAGGACAATGGCCAAAATGGTTCAGGCTGACAGGAAAGCGGCAGAACTCAAATAAACCACATGATACAACAATGGTGTGTTGAAGAGCATTTCTAAATGCACAACATGTTTAACCTTGAAGTGGTTGGACTACAACAGCAGAAGACCATGAACATACACTCACTGGCCACTTTATTAGGTACAGGAGGTGCCTAACAAAGCAGGCAACTGAGTGCATGTTGCATCTTATAACTGATGACACCATAAGTTGTACTAACTACAAACATCAGCAGAAGATGTTTTGCTTTGACAAAGCTATGTTTTTGTTGAAAATCTTCCAAGATAATTAAAATTCAGTCTAAGACTGCAGCTGGGAATTGCTTGTTTAAAACGTCATATTTACCAACTGTTCTGAACAAATAACAACCCCAACTTAATTTTTGGGGCCATACAACAAGCTGAAAACAGACAAGTACTTACAACATTAAATAAACCAACTTTTATCAAATTTAATCATCAGGTAGTATTAGAATTGGTATTGGTTTATTATTGTCACCTGTACCAAGAAACAATGAAAAGCTTGTCTTGCATACTGTTATAACCATATAACAATTACAGCACGGAAGCAGGCTATCTCAGCCCTTCTAGTCCATGCAGAACTCTTACCCTCACCTAGTCCCACCGACCTGAAGTTGGCCCATAACTCTCTATTCCTTTCCTGTCCATATATCCATCCAATTTAACTTTAAATGACAACATCGAACCTGCCTTAACCACTTCTGCTGGAAGCTCATTCCACACAGCTACCACTCTCTGAGTAAAGAAGTTCCCCCTCATGTTACCCCTAAACTTTTGCCCTTTAACTCTCAACTCATGTCCTCTTGTTTGAATCTCCCCCATTCTCAATGGAAAAAGCCTATCCACGTCAACTTTATCAATCTCTCTCATAACTTTAAACACCTCTATCAAGTCCCCCCTCAACCTTCTACACTTCAAAGAATAAAGACCTAACTTGTTCAACCTTCCTCTGTAACTTAGGTGATGAAACCCAGGCAACATTTTAATAATTCTCCGCTGTACTCTCTCAATTTTATTGACATCTTTCCTATAATTCTGTGACCAGAACCGTACACAATACTCCAAGTTTGGCCTTACCAATTCCTTATACAATTTCAACATTACGTCCCAACTCTTACACTCAATGCTCTGATTAATAAAGACCAGCATACCGAAAGCTTTCTTCACCACCCTATCCACATGAGATTCCACATTCAGGGAACTATGCACCATTATTCCTAGATCCCTCTGTTCTACAGCATTCTTCAATGCCCTATTCTTCAATGTTCTTGCAGATCAAATCATTACTCAGTGTATTGAGGTAGAACCAGGTAAAACAATAGCAATGCAGAATAAAGTATGAAAACTACAGAGAAAGCACAGCTCAGGTAAACAACAAGTTTCAAGATCATAATGCGGTAGATTATGAGGTCAAAAGTTTATTTTATCGTACTTGGGAACAATTTAATAGTCTTATTACAACAGAGTAGAAGACAAATTTGAACCAGGTGTAACCTACTTTCAGGCTTTTGTATCTTCTGCCCAATGGAAGAGGGGAGAAGAGATAATGTCTGGGGTGTGGGAGGGTATTTGATTATGGAATAGACTATTTAAATTTTAACTTATTAGGGGGTTAATTTAATGTCTCCGTCTTTATGTCACTTGGGATTTCTCTTAACTTTCTCCATTTATTTCAGCATTAAAGGTGCAATTCACTGTGAAATTGCTACTTGGACGAAAGATTTTATCTACACTAATTTTACACAAGGTCAGGTAACATTTAAGGGATGTTCAACTCCTTAAATAATATTTAGAAAACATTTCTTTATTTTTAATGGTTTTGCAGAGAGCGCCATTAGCTGTAGATTGTATTGATCACATTGTGAGATGCTCCCATAGAGTGTGAAATTATCTTGAATTTATAATAGGGCACTTGAGTAATTAAAAAAAGTGAAATTAATTGCATTTTTACTGGAACACCAGCATTTTTAAGATTTCAAAGAAAAAAATACCGTTTCTAAATTGAATGAACAAATTGAAAATAGAGATAGAAAGAGGGAACAAGAGAAAATCTGCCGGTGCTGGAAATCTACGCAACACACACAAAATGCTGGAGAAACTCAGCAGGTCAGGCAGCATTTACAGAAAAGAATATCGTTAACGTTTTGGGCCGTAAAAATAAACTGAGGAGTAGATGTAAAAGGAAGGGAGAGGGAAGAGAGAGACACAAGATGATAGGTGAAAACTGAAGGGGGAGGGATGAAGTAAAGAGTTTGAGAGTTAAGGCCATGGAAGAAAGAAAAGGTGGGGGGAGCACCAAAAGAAGGTGACGGGTGGGCAAGGAGATAAGGTGAGAGAGGGAAAAGGGAATAGGAAATGATGAAGGAGAGGGGGTTTGGCGGGCATTACCGAAAGTTCGAGAAATCGATGTTCTTGCCATCAGGCTGGAGGTTAACCAAACGGAATATGAGCTACTGTACCTCCAACCTAAGTGTGCTCTTATCACGACAGTGGGGGAGGCCATGGATAGACATATCAGGATGAAAGATAGAAACATAGAAAACATACAGCACAATACAGGCCCTTCGGCCCACAAAGTTGTGCCGAACATGTCCCTATCTTAGAACTACCTAGGCTTTACCCATAACCCTCTATTTTAGCCATCCAGGAGTCTCTTAAAAGACCCTATCGTTTTCGCCTCCACCACCACAGCCGGCAGCCCATTACACGCACTCACCACTCTCTGTGTAAAAAAACTTATCCCTGACATCTCTTCTGTACCTACTTCCAAGCACGTTAAAAATACGCCCTCACGTGCTAGCCAATTGAGCCCTGCGGAAAAGCCTCTGACTATCCACGTGATCAATGCCTCTCGTTATCTTGTACACCTCTATCAGGTCACCTCTCATCCTCCGTCACTCCAAGGAGAAAAGGCCGAGTTTACTCAACCTATTCGCATAAGGCATGCTCCCCAATCCAGGCAACATCCTTGTAAATCTGCTCTGCACCCTTTCTATGATTTCTACATCCTTCCTATAGTGAGACGACTAGAATTGAGCACAGTACTCCAAATGGGGTCTGACCAGGGTCCTATATAGCTGCAACATTACCTCTCAGCTCTTAAACTCAATCCCACAATTGATGAAGGCCAATGCACCGTATGCCTTCTTAACCACAGAGTCAACCTGCGTAGCAGCTTTGAGTGTGCTATGGACTCGGACCCCAAGATCCCTCTGATCCTCCACACTGCTAAGAGTCTTACCATTAATACTATATTCTTCCATCATATTTGACCTACCAAAATGAACCACCTCACACTTATCTGGGTTGAACTCCATCTGCCACTTCTCAGCCCAGTTTTGCATCCTATCAATGTCCCGTTGTAACCTCTGACAGCCCTCCACACTATCCAGAACAAACCCAACCTTTGTGTCATCAGCAAATTTACTAACCCATCCCTCCACTTCCTCATCCAGGTCATTTATAAAAATCACAAAGAGATGTGGTCCCAGAACAGATCCCTGAGGCACACTACTGGTCACCAACCTCCATGCAGAATATGACCCATCTACAGCCACTCTTTGCCTCCTGTGGGCAAGCCAGTTCTGGATCCACAAAGCAATGTCCCCTTCGATCACATACTTTCTCAATAAGCCTTGCATGGGGTACCTTATCAAAGGCCTTACTAAAATCCATATACACTACAGCTCTAACTTCATTAATATACTTAGTCACATCCTCAAAAAATTCAATTGGGCTGGTAAGGCACGACCTGCCTTTGACAAAACCATGCTGACTACTCCTAATCATATTATGCCTCTCCAAATGTTCATAAATCCTGCTTCTCAAGATCTTCTCCATCAACTTATCAACCACTGAAGTAAGATTCACTGGCCTATAATTGCTTGGGATACCTCTACTCCCTTTCTTGAATAAGGAAACTACATCTGCAACACTCCAGTCCCCCGGAACCTCTCCCATCCTCATTGATGAGGCAAAGATCATTGCCAGAGGCTCAGCAATCTCCTCCCTCACTTCCCACAATAGCCTGGGGTACATCCCGTCCGGTCCCGGTGACTTATCCAAATTGATGCTTTCCAAAATCTCCAGCGCATCCTCTTTCTTAATATCCACATTCTCAAGGTTTTCAGTCCACTACAAGTCATCCCTCCAATTGCCAAGATCCTTTCCCGTAGTGAATACTGTATCAAAATACTCATTAAGTACCTCTGCTATTTCCTCTGGTTCCGTACATACTTTTCCATTGTCACACTTGATTGGTCCTATTCTCTCACATCTTATCTTCTTACTCTTCACATACTCATAGAATGCCTAGAATTTCCTTAATCCTATCTGCCAAGGCCTTCTCATGGCCCCTTCTGGCTCTCCTAATTTCATTCTTAAGCTCCTTCCTGCAAGCCTTATAATCTTCTAGATCTCTATCATTACCTAGTTTTTTGAACCTTTTGTAAGCTCTTCTTTTCTTCTTGACTAGATTTACAACAGCCTTTGTGCACCATGGATCTTGTACCATACTATCCTTTCCATGTCTCATTGGAACATACCTACTCAGAACCCCACGGAAATATCCCCTGAACATTTGCCACATTTCTTCGGTACGTTTCCGTGAGAACATCTGGGAATGGGAAGTGGAATTAAAATGGATGGGATTGGAATATCCCACTTTTTCTGGTGGATGGAGCATAGGTTCTAGGCAATGAAGTCTCCCAATCTCTCCTTCTCTCTCTCAGTCTTAATCTCCCCTCTTTCTTACAATAGTTATTCTCTCTTCCTCTCTCCCTCCCTATTTACCTATCTATCTATCTATCTATCTTTCTCTGCTCCTATCAACTCCCTGCCTTTAACAATGCAGAGCAGATAGACAGAGTTAGAACATAGAGCAGTACAGGACAGATATAGGTCTTTAGTCCCATCATGTTGTGTTGAACTAATTAAGCAAATCACACCAATTGACCTAATCCCTTCTGACTGCTCCTTTCCCAACACCTATCCATTAAGGCCCATACATTTTTTTTCTCTTTTATTGTTCTCTTTTTTTTTGTCTGTAGCAATGAGAAAAGGATATATCCTGGGTGATCGGGATTCTTAATGATGTCTGCCTTCTTTTTGAGACATCGCATTTTTTGTTCCGAGGAGAGAACATCACCAATAGTTTGTTCTGGTCCAATCATGAAAGCTCACTAATGTCTGTACTTCCTCAGGAAGCTAAAGAAACCTGGCATGTCCCCGTCGACCCTTACCAATTTTCTTTGATGTGCCACAGAAAGCATTCTGTCTGGATGCATGACTGCGACTGCTCTGCAAATGACTGAAAGAAATTGCAGAGAACTATGGATATAGCTCAGTCCCTCGCAGAAACCGATCTCCCTCTATGGACTCTGTCAATCCTTCTCGCTGCCTTTGAAGAGCAAAAGTTCCCACTGGCCCTGGATGTTCTCTCATGCCTCCTCTCTCATCAGGCAGCAAATACCAGATCCAGCAAGCACTTGCCTTCAGGCTCAAGAACAGCTTCTATCCCACTGTTATCAGACTCTTGAATGGACCTTTCGTATGATAAGATGGACTCTTGATCTCACAATCTACTTTGTTATAATCTTGTACTGTATTGTTTATTTGCACTGCACTTTCTCAGTAGCTTTTACATTTCATTTGACATTATTATTGTTTTACCTTGTTCTAGCTCAGTGCACCGCACAATGATTTGAACAGAATACAAGATAAACTTTCCACTCACGAGAAAAAGTCTGCAGATGCTGGAAATCCAAGCAATACACACAAAATGCTGGAGGAAACCAGCAGACTAGGCAGCATCTACGGAAAAGAGTAAACAGTTGGCGCTTCAGGCCGAAATCCGTCATCAGGACAGTCAGATGCTGGGCCTGGCCTGCTGAGTTCCTCCAGCATTCTCTGTGTGTAGCTTTTCACTGTATATTGGTATATGTGACAGTAATAAACCAATACCAATACCAAAGTCTGTTCCTCAAGTTGTTTTAAAACAGTAAAATTTGTTTATCTTCTTTTACTTGGTTTGATTTTGAGGAGGTCATTAATAATTTATTTCAGCAGCAGCTAAAGAGACCTCTGAGATGAAACCATGTTACCAGCTTGAGCCAGGGCCCTATCTACTGTTAAGTTTCCCTATCAGTCCACTCTCAGTAGCTAACTGCCACTCCCATCCAAAAACCAAACTCTTTTTTTCTCCAAAGATCTTTTTGGAATTTTTTTTATTTTTAAGTTGCCCCTGTGGACTAAATTGATAAAGTTGTCAGCTTTTGATGACAGATAAACAAATGCGACATTACCATTCATTTCGATAGGACTAGAATATAAAAACAAGGAATAAAAACAAGGAATTAATGTTGAGGCTTTAAAGTCACCGGTGAGGCCTCACTTGGAGGATTGTGAGCAGTTTTGGGCCCTTTATCTGATAAAGAATATGCTGTCATTGGAAAGGGTTCAAAGGAGATGATTGTGGAATTGAAAAGTTTATCATATGAAGAACATTTGATGGCCCTGGGCTTGCGCTCACTGGAATTTAGAAGAATGAAGGGGGATCTCATTTAATCTTATTGAATGTTGAAAGGCCTCGACAGAGTGGGATGTGGAGAGGACATTTCCTAGAGTGGGGGAATCTAAGATCAGCAGCATCAGGCTCAGAATAGAGGGATGTCCATTTAGAATGGAGATGAGGAGGAATTTCTTTAGCCAAGGAGTGGTGAATCTGTGGAATTTGTTGCCATAGGCAGTTGTGGATGCAAAGCCATTGGGAGAGGTTGACACTTTCTTGATTAGTCAAGGAATGAAGGGACATGGGGAGAAGACAAGAGATTGGGCTAAAAGGGAAATGGATCAGCCATGATAAAGTGGCACAGCAAACTCAGTGGGCCAAATAGCCTAATTCAAATCCTATATCTCATGTTCTATTGTTCTTTAAAGATTACCATCATCTTTAGTAACTTGTATATAGAAATAATTGAATAATTAATTGCAAAGCAATGTTCCCTCTGAGGTGTGCGCTAGTGCAAGCGCACAAAGGAATTTAACTGCACACAAAATGTTGTCATCCTCTCCCTCGTTGGCATATTTCAGGATCATACACAACTACATTTCCTTTTCAGGTTTCTGATGCAGACGGTGTTAACAACATGGAGTTTGCGATGACTTGTCTGCAGATTTTAGAACTGGCTTTTTAATATTGTTTATTGAAGAAATTATTGACTCACTATGTCAAATTTACTATGCAACTTTGCAAAGTTCATCGACATTGGTGGAACCTTTCTTGCAACTAGTGCTGTCTATGAAAGAGGTTGTAGCCTAATGAATCAAATCAAAAACAAACTGAGAAACTATTGAAGTGAGAGTCATTTGGATATGTTGATGAGAAGTCAAAGCTATCTGTTAGAAGGAGGATTTATTAGTCTTGACAGGGTTTACAGAGAGTGGGTAAATGCCAAAGACAGGAGGGAGAAAAAATGACTAAGCAATTTAATATGTTCATTATCTTGTCTCTTATGTAATTAAGCTACAAATTCTGTCCTGTATCGAATGACTTATAAGAACATAAGAAATAGGAGCAGGAGGAGGCCATCCGGCCCATCAAGCCTGCCTCACCATCCAATAAGATCATGACCGATCTGTCTGTAAACTCAGGTCCATCTACTTGCTTTTTCCCCATAACCCATAATTCCCCTACTATATAAAAATCTATCTAACTGCATCTTAAATATACTTAGTGAAGAAGCCTCAACTGCTTCCCTGAGCAGAGAATTCCACAGATTCACCACTGTCTGGGAAAAACAGTTTCTCCTCTTCTCCGTCCTAAATCTTCTCTCCTGAATCTTGAGGCAATGTCCCCTAGTTCTAGTCTCACCTACCAATGGAAACAACTTTCCTACTTCTATCTTATCTATCCCTTTCAAAATTTTGTATGTTTCTATAAGATCCCCTCTCATTCTTCTGAATTCCAGAGAGTATAGTTCCAGGTGACTCAATCTCTCCTCATAGGTTAACCCCTTCATCTCTGGAATCAACCTGGTGAACCTCCTCTGCACTGCCTGCAAAGCCAGTATATCCTTCCTTAAGTATGGAGACCAGAACTGCACACAGTACTCCAGGTGCGTCCTCACCAGTAAACCTGTATAGTTGCAGCATGACCTCCCTGCTCTTGAATTCAATCCCTCCAGCAATGAATGCCAACATTCCGTTTGCCTTCTTAATAACCTGTTGTACTTGCAAGCCAACATTTTGCAATTCATGAACAAGCACTCCCAAGTCCCTCTGCACAACAGCATGCTGCAATCTTTCACCATTTAAATAATAATCTGCTCTTCTATTATTCCTTCCAAAGTGGATGATCTTACATTTACCAATGTTGTATTCCATCTGCCAGACTTCAACCTATCTCTATCCCTCTGCAGACTCTCCACATCCTCTGTACAATTTGCTTTTCCACTCAGTTTAGTGTCATCAGCAAATTTTGCTATGCTACACTCAGTTCCCTCTTCCAAATCATCAATGTAAGTGGTAAACAGCTGCGGGCCCAGCACCGACCCCTGCAGCACCCCACTCACCACTGACTGCCAACTGGAGAAACACCCATTTATACCAACTCTCTGCCTTCTATTGGTTAACCAATCCACTATCCATGCCAATACACTTCCTCCGATTCCATGTATCCGTATCTTATTTATAAGTCTCTTGTATGGCACCGTATCGAACGCCTTCTGGAAATCCAAGTATACGACATCCACCTGTTCCCCTCTATCCACTGCACTCATTATGTCCTCAAAGAACTCCAGTAAGTTTGTCAAACTGGACCTGCCCTTTCTGAATCCATGCTGTGTCTGACTACAAAACCACTCCTTTCTAAATGTTTTGCTATTTCTTCTTTAGTGACAGCTTCAAGCATTTTTTCCGACTACAGATGTTAAGCTAACTGGCCTATAGTTGCCCATCTTTGCCTACATCCCTTTTTTAAAAAGTGGCCTGACATTTGCTGTCTTCCAGAGTCCAGAGAAATTTGGTAAATGATTACCAACACGTCTACTATAACCTTCGCCAATTCTCTCAGCAACCTGGGATGCATCCCATCAGGACCAGGGGACTTATCTACCTTCATGCCCTCTAGTTTACTTATCACTATCTCTTTAGTGCCAGTGATTTTATCAAGGTCCTCACCTCCCATTTCGTCCATAACATCATTAATTTCCAAATAAAACACCTATTTGGATATTTTGTCAACTAGCTTTGTAATTTTTAAAGGTTTTGTTTCATTTCAAATAACTCTCATAACATGAAAGTTTTGATATTATTATATGCTGTCACATAGTATATGAGGAATAAGACTCATTGATGTGTATTATTTTATTTCTTTTAAACAACGAACAACAAATTGGACTTTGTTGTTTATTATCCTTTGAATAGAGGCAGGTCTACTTCTGCTTAAAAATTCAATGTGCACATGTTTGATGTCACTGAGAAAAAAACTGCACAACACAAGATTTTTGCTCACACTGGTCATTAAAAATTAGAGCCAACATTGTTGCAAAGGCCAACTGTTCGTAATTTTCTCTGCAATAATTTATTTGCACTACTTTGGAATTAACAAGCAACTATGATTTCATCTCTGTGAAGCTTTTTTTTTACATTGTTTAAATTCTGTACAAGAAAATTGACATAATGAGAGCTGAAGTACTCACCATTGTAAACAAGTTGAAAACCTTCTCCAGTTGTTTCAGAGTCAGTGTTAAACTCCAGCCACAGATGATTGGATGTACTGCTTAAGGTCACACCCAGCATCCCAGTGCCAAAGAAAGCCCCCAGGAGATGAGCAGAACTGTCTTTTCCGTCATATATCTAATCAAATAGATAAATAAACTTAGTAATCACCATGAGATAAAGTAATAGATGCTGTGGAGGCCAAACAGTTGAGTATATTTAAAGCAAAGGTTGATAGGTTCTTGATTCGTCAGAACATCAAAGGTTACAGGGGGAAGGCAGGAGAATGGGTTGAGAGGGTTAATAAATCAGCCATAATGGCATGGCAGAGCAGACTTGATGGGCTGAATGGCCTAGTTCAGTTTCTATGTCTTATGGTTTTACAATATAGAACCAATGGAATGTAAATGTACTTAAATCCAATTGGGTAGAAGATACAAAAGCCTATGTGCGCATAACTCCAAGTTCAATCCCATTGTTATCAGACTCTCTACTGGACTTCTTATACGATAAGGTGGACACTTGGCCTCACAGTCTATTTCATTGTGATCTTACACTTTATCGTTTACCTGCACCACACTTTTTCACTTTATTCTGCATTGTAGTTATTTTAACTTGTTCTATCTCAATGTGCTGTATAATAATTTGTTTAAAAAAGGCATCCGTTAGTCTTGCGAGACCATGGATCTGTGCCTGGAAAGTCTTCACTCTCCAGGGCGCAGGCCTGGGCAAGGTTGTATGGAAGACCAGCAGTTGCCCATGCTGCAAGTCTCGCCTCTCCATGCCACCGATGTTGTCCAAGGGAAGGGCATTAGGACCCATACAGCTTGGCACCAGTGTCGTCGCAGAGCAATGTGTGATTAAGTGCCTTCTCAAGGACACAACACGTTGCCTTGGCTGGGGCTCAAACTCACGACCTTCAGGTCGCTAGTCCAATGCCTTAACCACTTGGCCACGTGCCCACACCTAATGATTTGTTATGTACGTACATTATGCAAGACAAGTTTTTTTAATTGTATCTTGGTACATGTGGCAATAACAAACCGATGCCAATACAAAATGCTAGATTTTGTTGAGCAGCTTGTTGGGAATAATATTGTTATTGAGCTGAGGCAATTTTGGCCTTTCACTACTTTATACTGGTATGAAGTATTTTTTCCTGCTCTGTGAACTCAACGTAGTTTAGACATTGTGGAACATAAAGCAATGAAGCATTCACTGAAAGCTATGAAGGATGCCACAAAGGGCTTTGCATTATTTTCCTTCATATGACGTGCCATTCACTGGTGCTCTGTGTGTGCCCATGGACACTGAAGCCATCAGGCAGACTGAGCAGCTAATCACCATGAAAGACTCCCACATGTATCAAAGTAGACAGCGAAAAAAAGAACTGTTTTACACTGAGAGTTAGTACAGAGATACTATAGCATAAGTTTAAATTAGAGGCTGAAATTTCATAATCGGTAGAAAAAAAGCAAAATACTTTTCTTTTCCAAAGAAATACAAATCTTTGATATTTAGCTTAGAATGATAAACTCTTCTCGGGCTTCCAGCTGGGTACAGGTATTGATTTTAACCAATATTTCGATGACAAACTCTGCCAACTCTTCTAATGGAAGTCAAACCTAATAGAGAAATAAGGCGGATGGACTTGTTGCACTATTACAGATTGTCAAGTATGATGTTGTGGCCATCACTGAATTGTAGCTGAAAGGTGGTTGTATTTGGGAGCTGAATGTCCAAGGTTGCAAGGTATCAGAGAGATAGGTAGGTAGGCAGAGGGGCTCGTGTGGCTCTGTTGTTAAAGAATGGCATCAAATCAGCAGAAAGAAGTAACATAGGATCAGAAGATGTTAAATCCTTGTGGGATGAGTTCAGAAACTGCAAGGGTTAAAGGATCCTGACGGCGCTTATATACAGGCCCCCTGACGATAGCTGGGATGTGGACCACAGATTACGACAGGAGATTGAAAAGGAATATCAAAAGGGTAATGTTTTGACAGTCATGGGAGATTTCAACAGGCAGGTTAATTGGGAAAATCAGTTTGGTAATGGATCTCAAGAGAGTGAGTTTGTTGAGTTTGTTGAATTTTTGTTATTGAGTCTACTAGGGGATCAACTATACTGGATTGGATGTTATCCAATGAACCAGATGTGATAAGGGAACTTTAAGGTAGATGAACCCTTAGGAAACAGTGATACAAATATTATTGAGTTCAACTTGAAATTTGATACGGAGATAGTAAAGTCTAACACAGCAGTATTTCAGTGGAGTAAGGGAAATTACAGTGGTATGAGAGAGGAGTTGGCCAAAGTTAATTGGAAGGAAATGCTGGCAGGGATGACAGCAGAGCACCAACTGTGTGAGTTTCTGAGGAAAATGAGGAAGGTGCAGGATAGATGTATTCCAAAAACAAAGAAATACAACTGTGACTGACAAGGGAAGTCAAAGCAAAAGAGGAGGTATACAACAAAGCAAAAATTGGCAAGAAGCTTTTAAAAATCTACAGAGAGCAATTTAAAAAATCGTTAGGAAGGAAATGATGAAATATGAAAGCAAGTTAGCAAACAATATCAAAGTAGATAGTAAAAGCTTATTGAGTATTTAAAAAATAAAAGAGAGATGAGAGTGGATATGGGACCCCTAGAAAATGAAGCCGGAGAAATAAAAACGGGGACAAGGAGATGGCAGATAAACTAAATGAGTATGTTGCATCCATCTTCACTGTGGAAGACACGAGCAGTGTGCCAGGTGATGAAGGGTGTGAGGGAAGAGAAGTGAGTGCAGTTACTATTACAAGGGAGAAGGTGCTCAAAAAGCTGAAAGACCTAAGGGGACATAAGTCACCCAGACCAGATGAACTGCACGCTAGGGTTCTGAAAGTGGTAGTGGCAGAGATTGTGGAGGCATTAGTAATAGTTTTCAAAAATCATTGGACTCTGGCATGATGCCTCAGTGGCTGGGAAGATGTTCGAGTCAGTTGTTAAGGATGAGGTTATGGAGTACTTGGTGACACAGGACAAGATCAAACAAAATCAGGATGGTTTCCTTAAGAGAAAATCTTGCCTGATGAACCTTATGGAATTGTTTGAGGAGATTACAACTAGAATAGATATAGGGGACAGACAGACAGACTCTGTCTGTGTCACCACCCTCCTTTATAGCTGTGAAGCTTGGGTAACCTACAGCTGTCACATCAAGTCTTTGGAGCGCTTCCACATAAGTTGCCTCCAGCGCATCCTGGGAATTACCCGGCGTGAGCGGGTGCCTCACACTGAATTACTTGCAAAGACCAACTGCAGGAGTATTGAGGCCATGATCACCCAGCGTCAGCTGCAGTGGCTGGGGCACGTGATAAGGATGCCCCCATGTTGGCTACCCGGCAGAGTATTATATGGCCAGCTACATCATGGTCGACACTCAGCTGGAAGGGTGTGTCATGGTCCGGTCCGTGAAGTCCGCATTCTGGTTCACAGTCCGGTCCATTGATCCGTATTCCAGGTTTTCCGGTTTTCCATTGTTCTGTTGGGTGCTCTAATTGGGGCACATGATTCTCGTTTGGGCAGACACATAAATACCTCCGGAGACCAGGGCTTGGGTGCTGGATTGTTCCTGTCCAAACCCCCTGTCTGAATCCCTTCTCTGCCCCTTCCTCCTGAAGCCTTGCCCTGCAACCAGTGTCTGAAGCCTTGCTGTGTCTAGATAAGGAACTGTCTTTTGTTGTTTGGTACTGTCTCTTTGTGTGCTTGCCTTTATTAGGTAGGTCTGGCTGTTTGCTGCTACCTTGTGAAGTGTCTTGTTGTGTTCAGCATTCTGTGTATGAGTCCTGGCCCTATGTCCTGTTCCCAAGGAAGGGCCCTGGCTCTGTGTTCTCTGTTCCTGTCTCTCAAGGTTACCAGGGCTCCGTGCTCCGCGTTCCTGTCTCCCAAGATTACCAAGGCTTGGTGTTCCGCATTCCCGCCTCCCAAGGTTACCAAAGTTCGGTGTTCCGCGTTCCTGTCTCCCAAGGTTACCAAGGCTCGGTGTTCCGCATTCCTGTCTCCCAAGGTTACCAAGGCTCCGTGTTCCAATCTCCTAAGTCTATGTCTTAGCTTCGTGTCCTCATCCAGTTCTGGTCCTGTGTCCAGCCCCTCATAATTTTAAATATCTCTATCAAGTCCCCCCTCAACCTTTGACGTTCCAAAGAATAATTTATGATTTCAGTGTCACCCAACTTTTTGATATGATGCTTCTGGCAGGAAGACAATCTCCACTAGTCCCCTGTGACTCAAAATTCATGCTATTTTTATGCCTTGTGTAGGACAGAGTGACAGATTAATGAACAATTATCCCTTAATTACAACATAATACACTGGAGATTACAGAGGATGCCTAATGCATTTTCCCCTCTATTGTCAAGGGTAGTAAGTAACCATAAATATCCATAATTATTACTTTCAGACTATAAATAATAGATTTCCTTATTATAAAGTCATTTCACAGAAACACCAAGGCAGTCACAACACAAAGTTTTTAATAAAACTTTAAAGATAGATTCAGTCCCTTAGTTGCTCATATACACTTCAACACTCTTTCTTCCTCAAAGTTCAAAGTAAATTTTATTATCAAACTACATGTCTGTCACCATATACAATACTGAGAGTCATTTTCTTTCAGGCACTCAATAAATCCATAGAATAATGACCATTGATAGTAATCAATGATAAAACATAGAACATAGAATAGTACAGCACAGTACAGGCCCTTCGGCCCACAATGTTGTGCCGACCCTCAAACCCTGCCTCCCATATAAGCCCCCACCTTAAATTCCTCCATATACCTGTCTAGTAGTCTTTTAAAACTTCACTAGTGTATCTGCCTCCACCACTGACTCAGGCAGTGCATTCCATGCACCAACTATGCCCTGAGTAAAAAACCTTCCCCTAATATCCCCCTTGAATGTCCCATCCCTTACCTTAAAGCCATGTCCTCTTGTATTGAGCAGTGGTGCCATGGGGAAGAGGCACTGGCTATTCACTCTATCTATTCCTCTTATTATCTTGTACACCTCTATCATGTCTCCTCTCATCCTCCTTCTCTCCAGAGAGTAAAGCCCTAACTTTAGACTGTTCCAACCTGAGTGTTCATCCAGTGCAGAAGACAACAAAATGTGTAAATACGAAAGGAAAGAAATAGAAATAATAAATTGTCTGTTCATTATGCGCCGTGTCATATGATGTGGGCGATCATGGTCTTTCCATGGCCATGATTGTTCTTGACAAATTTTTCCATATAAGTGATTTGCTATTGCTTTCTTCTGGGCAGTGCCTTTGCAAGATGGGTGACCCCAGTCATTATCAATACTCTTCAGAGATTGTCTGCCTGGTGTCAGTGGTTGCAGAACCAGGACTTGTGATATGTACTAGCTGCCCATACGACCATTCTCCACCTCCTCCCATGGCATCACATGTCCCTGATTTGGGGGGGGGGGTGGGAAAGGTGGGTATTGACTAACCAGGGCTACATCTTGCTGAAGGGTGACCTGCATACCAGCAGAGGGAAGTAGCCCTGTACAGTTCCTTTGGTAGAGATGTATCCCCACGCTGCCAGCCAGATATAATGAAAAGAACCAAAGAAAGTGTGGACAGCCACTGACTTTTTCCCAGGACAGAAATGGCTTCTATGAGAAGGCATAGTTTAAAAGTGATTTGAAGAAAGTATAGGGGGAATGTCAGAGGTAGTCTTTTTTTATATACTGAGAGTATTGTGTGTATAGAACAGACTGCCAGGAGAGGTAGTAGAGGCAGATACATCAGATAAATTTAAGAGATTCTCAGATCGGCAGATGGATGTAAGAAAAATGGAGGGATATATAGGAGGGAACTATTAGGCTGGCAGAGGGAAGGATCACCTCACACTTTGGTAGAGCTGTATCTCTAATAATAAGTAAATATGCGATAACTATCGAGGACAGGAGATAGTGTCCTTGAAAATGAGCCCATAGTCTTCAGTAAATCTACCAGCATCATCAAAAGCCCCACCCACCCAGACATTCTCTCTTCTGCTCCTTTCCATTCGGCAGAAGATACAAAAGCCTGGAAGGATGTACCAGCAGCTTCAAGAATTACTTATATTCCACTGTTATAAAACTATTGAATTGTCCCCTTGTACTCTTGACCTCACAATCAACCATATCATAGCCTTGTATCTTGTCTGCCTGAACTGCATTTTCCCTATAACTATAACACTTCATCTAACATTCTTTATTGCTTTTCCCTTGAACTACTTTAACTTAATGATGTGATGAAATGATATGAATAATGACATTCAAACAAAGATTTCACTATACCTCAGTATATGTGACCATAATACACTAACTTAATAATTTACATTAAAATTCATTACAGAATCCTTGAGCTTTTGTGGAAATATACCTGTAACCCTGAAATATTTATGAATTTGTAACTTCTGTAAAATTTAATGTGACAAAATAGAACATATGAAATCCCAGGGTACTTTGTTGATTTGGATGGGAGCCTTACAAATATGTGTATTTTATGATAGATATGACAAGTACCTTGGGTCAAGAATGATGAGTTCGGAGAAGGACATAAAGATACGAAAGGCGCTGGCGTGGAGGGCTATGAACCACATGAAGGAAATCTGGAAGTCGAACCTGACCGGAGGGCTTAAAAAGAGGATTTTCATAGCAGTCAGAGTCCATTCTCACGTACGGATGCAAGACGTGGACACTCACCAAAACGATGTGAAAGTCTCTAGATGGTTGCTATACACGATTGCTCCGGATGGCTCTTGACGTGAGCTGGCAACAGCATATGACGAACGTTGAGCTCTATAACAACCTACCGATGCTCTCCACTAAAATCGAGGCGAGAAGACTTCAACTCGCGAAGCACTGTCTACGCCACCCCGAGCTACCTGCCAGCCTAGTCATCATATGGGATCCCAAGCACGGGAGGATGAACCTTGGGCGCCCTGCCAAGACTATGGTCAACACGCTCCTAGAAGACAGCAGCGCGGCTAAGCAATACATCAAAGTTGCTGGTGAACGCAGCAGGCCAGGCAGCATCTCTAGGAAGAGGTACAGTCATTTACCAAAATTTTCTAGACTCTGGGAAGGTCCCGGCAGACTGGAAGACAGCAAATGTCAGGCCACTTTTTAAAAAAGAATGTAGGCAAAAGACGGTCAACTATAGGCCAGTCAACTTAACATCTGTAGTCGGAAAAATGCTCGAAGCTGTCATTAGGAAGAAATAGCGAAACATTTAGAAGGGAGTGGTTTCATTTGACAGACGCAGCATGGATTCAGAAAGGGCAGGTCCTGATTGACAAACTTAATGGAGTTCTTTGAGGACATAATGAGTGCAGTGGATAGAGGGGAACAGGTGGATGTCATATACTTGGATTTCCAGAAGGCGTTCGATATGATGCCACACAAGAGACTTATAAATAAGATACGGATGCATGGAGTCGGAGGAAGTGTATTGGCATGGATAGTGGATTGGTTACCCAATAGAAGGTAGAGAGTTGGTATAAATGGGTGTTTCTTCGTTTGGCAGTCAGTGGTGATTGGGGTGCCACAGGGGTCGTTCCTGGGCCCGCAGCTGTTTACTATTTACATTGATGATTTGGAAGAGGTGACTGAGTGTAGCGTAGAAAAATTTGCTGATGACACTAAACTGAGTGGAAAAGCAAATTGTACGGAGGATGTGGAGAGTCTGCAAAGGGATATAGATAGGTTAAGTGAGTGGGCCAAGGTCTGGCAGATGAAATACAACGTTGGTAAATGCAACGTTGGTAAATACAAGATCATCCACTTTGGAAGGAATAATAGAACAGCAGATTACTATTTAAATGGTGAAAGATTGCAGCATGCTGTTATGCAATGGGACTTGGGCGTGCTTGTTCATGAATCGCAAAAAGTTGGCTTGCAGATACAACAGGTTATTAAGAAGGCAAACGGAATGTTGGCCTTCATTGCTAGAGGGATTAAGTTCAAGAGCAGGGAGGTCATGCTGCAACTACATAGGGTACTGGTGAGGCCGTGCCTGGAGTACTGTGTGCAGTTCTGGTCTCCATACTTGAGGAAGGATATACTGGCTTTGGAGGCAATGCAGGGGAGGTTCACCAGGTTGATTCCAGAGATGAAGGGGTTAACCTATGAGGAGAGATTGAGTCGCCTGGAATTCAGAAGAATGAGAGGGTATCTTATAGAAACATACACAATTTTGAAAGGGATAGGTAAGATAGTAGGGAAGTTGTTTCTATTGGTAGGTGAGACTAAAACTAGAGAACATTGCCTCAAGATTCAGGGGAAAAGATTTAGGATGGAGATGAGGAGAAATTGTTTTACCCAGAGAGTGGTGAATCTGTGGAGTTCTCTGCCCAGGGAAGCAGTTGAGACTTCTTCACTAAATATAATTAATATACAGTTAGATAGGTTTTTACATAGTAGGGGAATTAAGGATTATGGGGAAAAGGCAGGTAGATGGAGCTGATTTTATGGACAGATCAGACATGATCTTATTGAATGGCAGGGCAGGCTCAATGGGCCAGATGGCCTACTCCTGCTCCTATTTCTTATGTTCTTATGAAGGTGAAAAGTTTAAGCTGAACATGAGGGGAAACATCTTCACTCAGAGGGTTGTTAGAGTGTAGAATGAGTTGCCAGCACAAGTGGTGCATATGAGCTTGATTTCAATGTTGAAAAGAATTTGGATAGGTACATGGATGGTAAGAGCATGGAGGGCTATGATCCTGGTGCCCGTCTATGGGAGTAGGCAGTTTAAGTGGTTTTGGAATGGACTATTTGTGTCAAAGGTCCTGCTTCTGTGCTGTACTTCTCTGCGACTTTTTGGGTAAGTTATGATGCAATAAATATTGTTCAAGTTTATTTTTGTTAATTTTAATTAGTTTGGCATTTTAACATCAGAGAAACTATGCTGAGACCAACACTTAAATGCCATTACAAAGACAGAGCCTTTACTCTCTTTGATTATATGGCATGTCACGAAAAGCTTGGACAAACTTTTATTGATGCACAGTGAAGGATATCCTAATTGGTTGCATCATGGCCTGGTATGGAAACACTATGGTCCAGGAATGGAAAAGTCTACAGAAGCTGGTGGACACAGCCCAGTCTATCATAGGTAATGCTCTCCCCGCCAATGAGCACATTTACATGGAGCACTGCCTCAGAAATCAGCATGCATCATCAAGGAATCTGGCCATCCAGACCATGCTGTCTTCCTGCTTCATCCATTGGGCAGGAGGTACAGAAGCTTTAGGTCCCGCACCACCAGGATCAGGAACAGTTATTACCTTATAACTACCTGGCTCTTGAACCAGTGTGATTAACTACACACCACAATTCAGAACTGATGCTATTCTGAACAGTCTCATTTTCAAGGACTCTTTACAACTCGTGTTCTCACTATGATTTTTTAAAATTCATTTGCACACTTTGTCTTCTTTGCATATCGGTTATTGTCAGTCTTTGCTTATATATTTTGTTTTTCATAAATTTGATCATAATTATTTATTTTCCTGTAAATCTTACAAGAAACTGAATCTTAAGGTAGTAAATAGTAGATGTTACCATATACCACTCACTTGCTTCATCACTGAAAATTTCCCACAACCTATGGATTCTCTTTCAAGGACTCTTCATCTCATGTTCTCAATATCTATTGCTAAATTATTTGTTATTATTATTTTGTTCTTTTTGTATTTGAACAGTTTCTTGTCTTTGGCATAGTGGTTGAACACTCAGTTGCTGTGGTCTTTCATTAATTTTATTATGGTTGTTATTCTATTATGGATTTACTGAGTATGCCTGCAAGAAAATGAATCTCAGGTTTGTACATGGTGATGTATATGTACTTTGATAATAAACTTACTTCGAACTTTGATACTAAATTTTACTTTGACTTCGACTTTGATAATGGCCAAAGCAATAATTCTCACTTTGAGCTGGAGACGTGTACAAAATAATCATTCTTCACCATTATGTGAATCCTAATCTTTTTCTTTCCTCTCCTATCTTCAGTAACAATAATCAGTGCCTTCTTTGTCCAATCAACACTATTTAGCACAATAAGTAAATGCACTAAAAAATCTGTAATTGCTCGGAAAACATTAAAATGCAAATTTTTACTGAATTGAATTTGAAGTGATTGCTTCTTATCTTGAAGTTGAAACTCCAGTCATTCAAACTTCGTACCATGACACATCAATGAATCAATTCAGCAGAGGTCACTTCCTTTCCTTTCAGTCTATTTTAATGGGACACATTTGGATGTCATTCTGTAACAGGGAAGGCCTAAGTTTTAGACTTGGGGTCCACGGGCACCTTGTTTAACAGTACCAGCTCATGACATAATGAAGGCAGGGAATTCCTGATCTAAAAAGTCATGATGATTCCTTCTCAGAGAAAATAAACAACAGGGGGCACAGAATCTACTTTAGACACAAGACACTATTTAACTGTGGAGGAACTATATCTAAATTTACTGCCATTCAAAAGCGGGATATACAAAAATGATTCCTCACAAAAGCTTCTGCATATTAAAATTATTGTTACTATATCACCAAACTGAAGTCTCCGATACATCAGCACAACTAGAAAATTCTTAGACCTGCACTTCGCTTTAAAATTCTTCATATATTCCCTCAAAAGTAATTGCTTGATAGAGTTTGATATACAGAGCTTAACATGTATTAATTGTAATAAATGTACATTTTTAATCACTGTGTCAAAACATAAATGTGGGACTGCCAGCTTGAAAATTGAATTCACTTGAGGAAAAGCTATTTTCAGTTGTGTAAATAAATTAAAATAAATATAGAATTTAAAAGATAGCCATATTTTTTAATGTTATCTGGCTCCCTCAATCCCACATCTGACTCATCTCAATGTTTTATACCTTTGCAAAGTCCTGCAAACTAATACAATTGATGGAAATTTCTGATTATCAATATTTTCTGCTAGCTAGGCAGTGCCTAGATCCATTGTTATTTTAAACCTAATTCAAAAGACTGCAGAAACTCATCTTGTGACATATCAGACTCTATCAAAATTCTAAGAAATATTGCCTATGATGTTCTAAGGTTGAAAAAAGCAAACCAACTGAATAGAAACACATTACTGTACTCAGTTATGAATAGTTCTGGTAAAGAGTCGTTAACTGAAACTTCAATTCTGTTCCTTTCTCCACAGGTGCTGCCTGAACTGCTGAGTATTTTCCGTGCTGTCTGATTTCATTGTAGAATTCCAGCATCTGCAGTTTTTTTTGCATTTCCACCATTTAACCTCCACCCTCAAGTTCATTCAGAAAAGAACACATCCTCTTGAGATTTGAAGCTACCATACTCTTCTTGGAAAACAAGTTAACCATGGCAATGTTGTCACATCTGACCACCAACTCTAGAACCACAGAGGTGTTAACTTTCAACACCGTGCTGGATGATGCTCTCAGTTCCAGTATCAACTGGGTAACTGTTGTCTTGTATTTAATATTTGAGTTATATTGTAAATATTGTTAAGCTATCTTTGTTAATTATATAATTTATTGTGGGTTGTATGCAAAAGTACAAAAATGGCATAAATGCTACCACGTGATACGTACGTGCCTTGCTTAAAGTAAAAATGGAGTTACACTCACATTCCCAGCTCCCTTGTTTTACTTTCAATTAGTTTTTATGTTTGGAATTTTTAGCAGTTAATTTCCTCCACAATATTAGGAAGAAAATCATGCTTCTCTGTCACATACATATTAAGATTTTCATCAATTAATTTTAATGGTGGGAAAACTATTTACAGATACATGGTAAAATTTCTTCAAATCATATTTTCCCCAAATATTTTCACTACTGGACAAATACAGAAAAAAAGTGCATAATTATTATTACTTATGTTATGTATTTAATTACCCAATAAACAGAACATAAGAAATAGGAGCAGGATTAGGCCATCAGGCCCATTGAGCCTACTCCGCCATTCAATAAGACCATGGCTGATCTGACCATGGACTTATCTCCACCGATCTGCCTTTTCCCCATAACCCTTAATTCCCCTGCTATGCAAAAATCTATCCAACCTTGTCTTAAATGCATTTACTGAGGTAGCCTCCACTGCTTCATTTGGCAGAGAATTCCACAGATTCACCACTCTGGGAAAAGCAGTTCTTCCTCATCTCCATCTTAAATTTACTCCCCTGAAACTTGAGGCTATGTCCACTAGTTCTAATCTCACCTACCAGTGGAAATAACTTTGCTGCCTCTATCTTAACTATTGCTTTCATAATTTTATGTGCTTCTATAAGATCTCCTCTCATCCTTCTGAATTCCAGCGAGTACAGTCCCAGGAACCTCAATTTCTCCTCCAATAGCTTATTAATTGAATAATTTAAAATATACAAATGAATGAATAATAACCTCTTTGAATAAATGCCATGGTTAAAACAAGAACTTCTATGTAGAGCTGATCAAACCCCATGTTCTGTGTTACATCCAGGCACAACTTGACTGTGAAGTTTCCTACACCATTTTGCAGCCAATAGTATTGACACTGACAATTTGCTTCACATATTAAACACAATCACAATTGCAGACCTATGATTTTGTCAAAAGATCTTTGCCCATGCTTACATCCATCAATGGATCCATATCTGCCCGACACACAGTGAACTTACTAATGTTCCAGTGGGTGGTGGATAAGAATTTAGCAAATTTCTGCAGGTGTACTATGGAGAGCATTCTGGTTTGTTGCATCACCACCTTGTGTGGAAGCTCCAATGCACAGGGTCATAAGAGTTTGCAGAGGGTTACAGCTCCATCATAAACAGAAGTCTGCCCACCATTGAAGACATTTTCAAAGAATGGTGCCTTAATGAGCCTACCATAGCAATTCTGGAGATTCAGGTCTAGGAACTTAATTTGGTTCAGAATGCTGTTGCTTGCTTCTATTGTTTGCATGATTTGTGTTTTTTTCTTTCACTGTGGGTTGGGTGTTGGTCTTTTTTTTAATTGGGTTCTTTCGCGTTTCTGGTTTTGTGTCTGTAAGCAGACAAATTTCAAAGTTGTCTAATTTATACATACTTTGATAATAAATGTACTTTGAATCTTTGAATGAAGAAAGTGACATCTATCTTTAAGGATCTTCACCCTTGTGGCTACGGGGGTCAGGGGGCATGGAGGGAAGGCTGGGGCGGGGTTCTGAGTTGGATGATCAGCCATGATCATAATAAATGGTGGTGCAGGCTCGAAGGGCCGAATGGCCTACTCCTGCACCTATTTTCTATGGTTCTATGTATGTTTCTATTCAGGATCTGACCACTTCTCATTATTACCATCAGGGATGACAATAAACCTGATTCTGAGAATTATTTTACCTTCAGCTGATTACTCTGAACTCATCAGTTCATTGAAGTGGATAATCCAATTGTGGACCAATTACCAGTTATGATAACCTAGTGGTTGCTTTCAAATTCACCGAGTAAGTGGCAGTAAAGATGGCATTCATCTCTGACAATCAATTCTGTACATAGAAACATAGAGATCTACAGTACATTACAGGCCCTTTGACACACAATGTTGTACTGACCATGTAACCTACTCTAGAAAATGCCTGGAATTTCCCTACCGCATAGCCCTCTATTTTCTAAGCTCTATGTACCTATCTAAGACTCTCTTAAAAAACCCTATTATATCCATCCCCACAGTGCTGTTATGTTTTGTGACTGCAAACCTTTAAACTAATTCAAAGGAAGATGTGGGAGTCTGAAATGCGGGTCTAACTTAGATTTTACTTTAAGTGAGGTGCGCCGGTATCATGTAGTAGCATGATGGCACATGTAATTCACGGTATTTATACATCTAACCCGTAATTAATTATTTAAATGAACAAGAATGCTTAATCGTCCACATATTTGCAAGATTACTCAAATATTATTGAAATACTAAATGAACACCAAGTGCCATCAAATATACTGCTAAAGTAGTACTGACGTCCCAGCAAATGTGGTGTGGGGCTTAACTCACTCACTCCAACATTCCACAGAACTTTTACAGAACGGAACAAACTGAAAGTTGTAGATGTGCCATTGTTTATAAATCACTAGGAAATCAGTACCGCAATTATTTTCATTTGTAATTTTTACAAAATATGAAAATCATGCACACCTCACTCTCGGCGGGAGGGGAGAGAAGCATTGCACCACGCGTGCGCAGCCCTCCAGTGAAAAATGATATCGTATCCATTAAATAGGGGCCGTAGACAATTCTGATTTGATGGAGACAGACGTGAAAGCACAGAGGAACATCTGGAGAAATTTCTGAAATGCAGGTTCGCTGCTGACGTTACTGCGCAATCGTGAATCTTCCGGAGGGAAGGCCTCAAAATCTCCGGCTTTGCCTGCTGTTGGTGACCGAGATTGAGGTCGAATCGCTCGGATAGAGATGGCGCTCAGTACTCAGTGTCGGAGAGCTGATCGGAGGCTCAAAGTTTTCGGACGACTCAGAGTTGGACTGTGGTTTGGCATGGCAAGGAGAGTTTTTCTTCCTTCTCCCGTCTGCGTGAGGTGTGGGACATTTAACAGACTTTGAACTTTTTACTGTGCTCATGGACTGTTCTTCATCAAGTTATGGTTTTGTTGCACTGTTGTAACTATATGTTATAATTATGTGGTTTTGTTAGTTTTTTCAGTCTTGGTCTGTCCTGTGCTTTGTGATATCACACCGGAGGAAATAATGTATCATTTCTTAATGCATGCATTACTAAATGACAATAAAAGAGGACTGCGTGTCTTCATCATCTAATATAGAGTATACTGTAGAGCCTGCACCATGGAGTGAAATATAATTTTAATATCTATTATTGAAAATAAAATTCATATTTCTCTACCTTTCACAAAGTATTCCCATTGGTAAGCTCACTGTCTTTACCAATGGTTTCTTTTAGAACCAAATCTTTATTTCCAAATTTTATTTATCAAGGATCTTGTGCTTAGCCAGCAGGTAATTCTGCAAGCTGTGGGAGTTGGTTTAACCTTTTATAAGATTTAACACTTTACTGCTCAGCCTTTGGGCAAGACAATAATCTTAATATTTCAATTATTATTAAGTTACTCCAATGATCAAAATATCTTTAGTTTGTGAATTAGAGTCATAGTCATGGAATCATTGAGCACTACAGCACAGAAACAAAGCCTTTCAGCCCATCCAATCTGTGCTGAACCATTATTTTGCCTAATTGCGTTGACCTACGCCAAGACTCCATACCACTTAATTATCCAAACTTCTGTCAAATGTTGTAATTGAACCCGCATTCACCAATTCCACTGGCAGCTCATTCCACACTCTTACCACCCTCTGAGTGAGGACATTTACCAACACTGTATTCCATCTGCCATTTCTTTTTCATTCTTCCAATTTGTTTAAGTTCTGCTGCAATCGCATTATTTCCTCAGCACTACCTACCTCTCCACCTATCTTCATATCATCCGGAAACTTTGCCACAAAGTCATTCATTACATTATCCAAATCATTGACAAACAATGTGAAAAGCAGCGGTCCCAATACTGACCCCTGAGGAACAACACTAGTCACTGGCAGCCAACCAGAAAAGGCCCCTTTTATTCCCACTCGCTGCTTTCTGCTGGTCAGCCATTCCTTTATCCATGCCAATATCTTTCCTGTAATGCCATAGGATTTTAACTTGTTAAGCATCCTCATGTATGGCACCTTATCAAATGGCTTCTGAAAATCCAAATAATTGACATCCAATGCCTCTCCTTTGTCTACCCTGCTTGTTAATTTCTCGAAGAACTCTAACAGATTTGTCAGATGCAATTTCCCTTTACAGAAACCATGCTGACTTTGACTTATCTGATCATTGATCTCCAAGTACCTCAAAACCTCATCCTTAATAATAGACTCCAACACTTTCCCAACCACTGAGGTTAGGCTAACTGGCCCATAATTTCCTCTCTTTTGTCTTCCTCCCTTCTTAAAGAGTGGAGTGACATTTGCAATCTTCCTGTCCTCCAGGACCATGCTAGAATCAAGTGATTCTTGAAAGATCTTGACCAATGTGTCATTATCTCTTCAGCAACCTCTCTCAGGACTCTGGGATGTAGTTCATTTGGCCCAGGTGACTTACCCACCTTAAAACCTTTGAGTTTGCCTAGCACTTTTTCCTTTGTAATAGCAGTGGTGCTCACTCCTGCTTCCTGACATTCATGATCCTCTCGAACACTGCTAGTGTCTTCCACAGTAAAGACTGACGCAAAGTACTTAAGTTCAGCTGCCATTTCTTCGTCCCCCATTACTACCTCACCAGCACCATTTTCCAATGGTCCGATACCAACTCTCACCTTTTTTTTACTCTCTATATAACTGTATTCTGCCCTATATTTTTGGCCAGTTTGCCCTCATATTTCATCTTTCCCCTTCTTATAGCTTTTTTAGTTGCCTTGTGTTGGATTTTAAAAGCTTCTCAATCATTCAACTTCTCATTCACTTTTGCTACCTTATATGTCCTTTTCTTGGCTTTTATGCTGTCCTTAACTTCCCTTGTCAGCCATGGTTGCCTAGCCCTGCCATTTGGGAACTACTTCTTCTGTGGGGCATATCTATCCCGTGCCTTGTGAACTATTCTAGAAACTTCAGCCATCTCTGCTCTGCCATCATCCCCGCCAGTATTGTCCTCCAGTCCACCTGGACAAGCTCCTCTCTCATGCCTCTCTAATTGGCTTTATTCCCTTGTGATACTGATACATGTGAGTTATGCTTCTGCCTCTCCAATTGCAGTATGAATTCAATCATATTATGATCACAATTTCATAAGGGTTCCTTTACATTAAGCTCCCTAATGTTCTTACTTTCTCCACAACCTCCCACACTTACAGGGAATGTTGTATTTTTTTTTCATTTCAACATCCTGATGGCAATTATGCCATCAGAGATCTGTCCTCAGCTCAAGAACACACTCCCTAAAATCTCCATGAATCCCTCTTTCGTTTTTAAGGCAATCTTTAAATCTCTGTCTTCGACTAAGCTAAAGGTCACTGGCACTAATATGTCCATGTAGTTTTAGTGTCAAAACTTTGTTCAATGATTGCAGGATTGAATGATTGAAACCTGTTTAATATTGAATGGCCTCGATAAAGTGGATGTGGAAAGTCCAGGACAAAAGGACACAATCTCAGAAAAGAGGGACGTCCTTTTAGAATGGAGATGAGGAGGAGTTTCTTTATCCAGAGAGTGGTGATTCTGTGGAATTCATTGCCACAGCTGGTTTCCTAGACCAAGCACATATATACATTTAAGGCAGAAGTTGATAGATTCTTGATTAGTTAAGGCATGAGGGATACATGGAGAAGGCAGGAGATTGGGGCTGAGAGGGAAATGGATCGGCCATGATGAAATGGCAGAACAGACGCAATGGGCCAAATGGCCTAATTCTGCTCCTATATCTTATGGTCTGATGTTTATTATTACTTACATTATGTGATAATGCATCAATACATAGCATGCAATGCAGACACATCCTCAAAGAATGCAATGTATGGATATGAATGTGGTGTGGTGTTCATTTCGAACATACACTGTATCCATGATTACTCTAGTTTTGAGATTACTCATCAACTGGATGGGTAGCTGGCCGCCTCATACTCTGGAGAGTCAGGGTCATGTCTGTCCCAGATTGCGACATCAGCTCTGTTGGGCTGTGCGAATGAGATCTTCAGTGAGATCAATGTACTGCACCGCTCTCTGGAGAGCGAAGGGCATGAAAGGGCACAGAAGACATCATGGCAATCACTGCAACCAAGGAAGACCCCAGTTTGTGACGTTTGTTTGTACCACTGGACTCCGATTTCCGAATTTGAGAGAGTGGAGCTCCCCCAATGCAATGGTTTTTCCACTTTAAAAATTCTCCCACACAGGCTTCCTGTCATCGTTGGACACAATGGACAACCATCACTATTGTAAGTAGCATTTTTAAAATTTCTGTTGAATAACTTCCACGACAACTGTAAGGGAGATAACTGTTGTGGTTTGAATAATGCAATTGCAAATTATTTTATGATAAAAGAATCATGTTTATCTGATTGTTTAGCACATCAGGATTTAATATAAATGAATGTACATTTCGAAACTTATAAAGAACCACTTACTTATTACCTAGGGCTGAAGTAATTTAGGACAATCTATTCAATAAAGTACTTAGTTTACTGGGAGCATCAGCGTCTAGCACGTTGATTTTAAACTAATGCCAAGAATTGCAGGTGATCAAGGTTTTCAAAAAAAAATTGGGTAGGTACAAGAAAAGCAATTTGCAGGACTATAGTAAAAGAATAGGGAATAAATTTACTAGCTCTTCCCACAAACAGCCTAAAAATATTTCACGGGCTGAATAGCCTCCGTCTTTGTTACAAAGCATGTACAATTCTATATTCTGTCTTTTAATGCTCATTTGACAGTTCCTTCTTGCTAGCGTATTGAAAGCACACTCTGGTGTGAACAGTTGATTAAGAAAACATTAGAGGTTATCTGTGTGTTGTGTTGTATCAAATTTTGTAAAAATATTAGATGGAAAGTCTGAATAATTCTAAGTGACACTTTAACTCTTTGTGAGCTTCCAGCATGTAAGGTGTCTGTACAAATTAAACACTCTGGGTTTGTTTAATGTTCGTTAATAGCCTCAGGATTTTTTTTCTTAGCCTCAGGCACTAGTGGCATGAGAACAAGTCCAAAGAACGTATCTGTCTCTGCGTCTCTCAATGTTTGTGGATTGAATCCCTACTTTCACTTGGTTCTTGTGACTTCACTGAGACTGAGGGATTTGGCAATTGGTGCCGAGGTCAGACCCAGGGTGATTTCACAAGTCGAAATTTGGAGATCCCCCCGACGACAGCGACAATCAAGTCCCCCGACGACAGCAGCAATCAAGTGGAGACTACAAATCATGAGCCCTGAAACCTATGTAACTTACTAAGTTGTAATTAGTGTGGTTTATTTGTGCTTTCTATTTTATGATTATAAATTAGGCTTAAGTTAATTTGTTGCGCTTGTACGCTTATTACCACATCTCCTGGACACTTGAATTGGTTTGGGTCTTTTGGGTCTGATCAGCCTGGTAAATTAGACTCTGAAATTCACCACTTATATAAAATCTTACATTATACCTTGAATAATTTCAATATTTTTACCTGAATTACGATGTTTCAAGATTCAGTATTCAAGATCTTGAAACATAGTAATTCAGGCAAAAATATTTAAATTACCATTATTACAATTATTTTTATTACAATAGGATGGTGGGGTGGAGATATGTGTCTACAAAAGAAGGTGGAAGGCATTCCTTCCCTCTGCTTGTTTGCAGGTCACCCTTGGGCAAGGTGTAGCACCTGCTTAGCCCCTCTGATCAGGGTCACGTAAAGCCATGGGAGCAGGTGGTAGATGGTCGTATGAGCAGCTGGAGCATATCACAGGTCACTGTCATGCAACCACTGACTTCAGGCAGACAATCTCTGACAAGTATTGAAAACAGTTGGGGTTTTCATCTTGTAAAGTCACCACCCAGAAGAAAGCAACTGCAAACCACTTCCGTAGAAAAATTTGCCAAGAACAATCATGATCTTGTAAAGACCATGACCGCCCATATCATACAGCAGAGCGCATAACAAACGATTATTATAAACATTTGTCAATGAGTTAAAGTGTATTGTATCTATTTAAAATTTAATTTTTAATACTTCATTGCATGCTTTGGGTCCAAATCCTTGAAGGAAATGTTACCTAATTTGTTAATAATTTATTTACCTGAATAAAGTTCCCTGTCTGTTTTTATTAAGGACTGGACAAGATTTGCATGTTTACATGTATCAGGGAGTGAGCCTAGGTAATAGAGGTTGTCAGGAAGAGGAATCTGTCAGGAGGGCAGGCATCAAAGAAGATGGGATGAAAATGAGTTATGAAAGCAACCAATGACATTAGTCTAAATGGCATCATTCCAAGTATCATGCCATGGGAAATCATGGAGACAGAAAATCTTTGTTCCTGCTTGTGATTTGGTACTGCAGGAGTGTAGCGATTTCTTCACTGGGCTGAAACTATTGCCTATTACTTCCATCACATTTCCCCATGTTGTATTCCTCAAAGTAAAACAGCATGTGGAATTAATCTATCCAGAGTTCCACTAAACACTAAAAGAAGGTTAAATCAGAAATATGTTTCATATTTTACTCCTCCCTTCTGAAGGGCATTGTATTATTCTGACTCTGTTTTGCTGTCTTCGTGTTAGTTTTTCATTGATCTTTTGTATTTCTTTGTATCTACTGTGAATGCCTGCAAGAAAATGAATCTCAAGATAGTATATAGTGACATATACGTAACTTTGATAACAAATTTACGTTGAACTTTAAACTTTTTTGCAAACTGTTTTCAGGTCAGGCAAAAACTAGATCTTTCAAAGTTCAAACGCGAGGAAATCTGCAGATGCTGGAAATTCAAGCAACGCACACAAAAAATGCTGGTGAACGCAGCAGGCCAGGCAGCATCTATAGGAAGAGGTACAGTCGACGTTTCAGCCCGGGACCAGGGTCTCGGCCCGAAACGTCGACTGTACCTCTTTCAAAGTTGATGAGGTGGTTAAGAAGGTATATGGTGTGGTGGCCTTCATTAGTCGAGAGATTGAGTTCAACTGCTGGGAGACAATGTTACAGCTCTATAACACTCTGGTTAGACCGCACTTGGGATATTGAGCTCAGTTCTGGTCAACTCATGATAGGAAGGACAGGGAAGGCTTAGAGAGGGCGCAGAGAAGATTTGCCAGAGTGCTGTTTGGATTAGGGAACATATTTTATGAGGAAAGTTTGAGCAAGCTTTTCTCTTATGAATGAAGGCAATTTGAAGAAAGTGTGCAACATGATCAGAAGCATAGATAAAGTGGATAGCCAGAGACTTTTTCCCAGGGTGGGAGTAGCTAATAGCTAATAGAAGGGGACATAATTTTAAGGTGATTGAAAGGAGGTATAAGGGAGGGGAAGATAAAGGTAAATTATTTTACCTAGAGACTGGTAGTTGCATGGAGCGGGCTGTCAGGAGTGGTGGTAGAGGCAGAAGCATCAGGGGAATTTCAGAAACTCTCAGAAATGCACATGGATGATAGAACAATGTAGGAGGGAAGGCTGACATTGATCTTAAGAGTAGGTTAAAAGGCTGGCACAACATCATTGGTCAAAGGGCCTGTACTGTGCTGTACTGTTTTATGTTCTAACTTCTGCATTGAAGAGAATATGTTCTTATTATAATCAGATCAGACCTTTTAAATGGTGGGACAGGCTAGAAAGGACAAGTGTTCTCCTCCTGCTGCTGATTTGTATGTATTTGTGTCCCGAACAAGAAACTACAGCAGAAAACACCCAATCAACAACAGCAAGGCAGCAATACATTGACAGTCCATATGCATTTATCATCCAATATGTCCTTTACACTTTGTACTGAATTAAAGTTAATGTGAATATATATTTGCATATACTACTATTTCACATTAGAATCGAGCTAGGAAATTATTAAGCCTGAAGCTAACTCTTTCAGTTTCCACTACATTAGTCATGTTGCTGCCTTATAAAGTATTTGTTGACTGACAATAAAGTGCTGTTTAGTAAATTCTGGCACATACACTCAGTGGCCGCTTTATTAGGTATCTCCTGTGCCTTATAAAGTAGCTAGTGAGAGTACTTGTGGTCTTCTGTTCCTGTAGCCCATCCACTTCAAGGTTCGACATGCTGTATGTTCAGAGATGCTCTTCTGCACACCACTGTTGTAATGCATGGTTATTTGAATTACTATCACCTTCCTGTCAGCCTGAACCATTCTGGCCATTCTTCTCTGATCTCTCTCATTAACAAGGCATTTTCACCCACAGAACACAGTTTGTGCTTACTGGATGGTTTTCTTTTGTTTTTCACACCATTTTCTATAAACTTTAGAGAATATTCAGTATGAAAATCCCAGGAGACCAGCAATTTCTGAGATACTCAAACCACCCTGTCTGGCACCAACAATTTTTCCATAGTCAAAGTCACTTAGGTCACATTTCTTTCCCCTATTCTGATGTTTGGTCTGAACAACAACTGAACCTCTTGACCATGTCTGCGTGCTTTTATCTATTGAGTTGCTTGCCTTATGATTGGCTGATTAGATATTTGCATTAACCAGCAGTTTACAATTGTACCTAATAAGAGGCCACTGAGTTATTGTTGATCTGTATTCAAATTTGGTTCTCAATTTCTTTTCAATTAGTTGAAAGATGCCTATCTGTCATGAGTTTCAAAAAACTCTTTTTAACAAAAAAAAATGAAACAGCTAGAATAATAGGACCTTAATTTAACAGAAGTGAACAAAGAATTTAGATTGGAAAATCTAAATTTAACAGAAAAAAAACTGGAACCAGGTAAATCTGCCTGCACATTTCAAAAATGTAATATAAATGTATATATATATATATATATATATACAACTTGGGTCACAAAAATGAGAAAATCTGTATATGCTGGAAATGCAAAGGAACACCACACAAAATGCTGGAGGAACTCAGAAAGCCAGGCAGCACCTAATGGAAAAGAGTAAACAGTTGACATTTTGGACTGAGAGTCCTGAAGAAGGGTCTCGGCCCAAAATATTGACTGTTACTCCTTTCCATAAATGCTGCCTAGCCTTCTGAGTTCCTCCAGCCTTGTGTGAGTGTGATATAGCTAGGGTGCCGAAGACTTTTGCACCCTATGTCTTTCCAGTTATCAAATAACACTTAATACAACTGAGCTAATACAAAGCTAAGTACTCTTATTTCTGTTTCCTAACCACCTTCCGAGGTTATAAATATGCAGTACTGTATATTTATAAACCTAGCTATATATATATGCCTAAGACTTTTGCACAGTACTGTAAGTAGTGAACCCAACAATGCTTTTAGCTGAACATTACTATGTGGATAGTAAGGTTTACGGGAACTGATATAACACATGGAAGGATTAATCCACTCAGTCTCTCTCACCTGCCTCCTCCGTGTAAGGTTACAACTAACCCTTAGGGAGTATTCTGGAGTTCCGTGAATATAACCAATATTAAATCAAACAAGAACCAGGCTTCATTTCTTATTGTAAACATAAATAAATTCAGGAAGTTTGCAAATTAGCCTTCTGTTTTTTTTAGTAAATTGCAAGCAGTAAATTGTAGTTAAGAGCATAGCCAGCCCCACAGACTATGAGATTGCATATGCACAAGCCAAATGTTAAGGAAATTGGGTTGTGTTAATTGGCCTGCATCAAACCAGGCAACATAGCTGAGTTATGTGCACCATTGTGACAGATTTCAAGCTGGCAGACCAGATGGATGTTGTCAATGAGCATACGAAACATGGTCACAGATATAGGCAATCAAAAATTTTGGTGTACTTATGATATGTGTGTACTCAGAGACAACCCTGAAAACATTAATTTTGAATGTCTGGGATTTCTGCCTCAGAAGCTTTTAGACGATATGTGTGAATTACTTTGTGACAAAGGTGTTTGAACATTCAGAGGTGTCTGTAACTATAATATGTAATTCAAAGGAAGCATTGTCAGCCCCAAAATTGAATTCTAACTACTGAAATCGTATTGTATCAGCTACTATTACCTTTCATCTTAAGGATATAAAAATATGATGGATGGGTTTGTGAGCCTTTCCTGAGAGGGTCTCCAGAATGATGCCTGCCTGTTGTGATTAATAAAGGCTTCTATATCACCAGCTTCAGTGTTTCTCTGGTGCATTTGATCAAAGTCACAACATTTCTGGGTCTGCTGGGATGCATTCATGACCCACTATGTGGCCTGTAATCTCAGCAGGGGTGAGCATTTTCAAGAGTTGCATCCACACTTAGGTCTGTCCAGGTCAACGACCATGGGATTGCAAAGCGCCCAAGAAGGTGGCGAAGAGCTGAATTGCTAGATACGAAAGTGTGGTGTGCGTGCATGTGTGCATTTGTAAGGGACCAGATGTGTACAATTCAAGTGCTTCTGGTGTCACTTGAGTGAAATCTGCTGGAGTTTGCTACACCGGTACAAACTAACACATACGCAACATTAACACTGAAAAATGAAAATGATCTGACGTGAGCTGCATTTATTGGTGGCACCATCTGCTCATTTCCCTCATATTTAGTTCCCAAAATCTCTTTTTGATAGTCAGTTGAATCGCAATAGTGCCTTCTCAGTTTGAAGTCCTGTTAAATGCCTCACTCTCAGATTCATATTCATTTTATTACATCAAAGTGTACACGAAATGCTTGATTTGCTTTAACAAACAACACAAACTAAGGATGTGCTGAAGGTGGCCTGCAAGTGTTATCACACATTCTGGTCCCAACATAACATTCCCACAATGCTCGGCAGTACAACACAGAACACAATAAACAACGAAAGAACAAGAGCAGAACAAGCCACTTTCCTAACTCCCACCCATCCACCTACACACAACCACAGTTCTCCAACCCCAGGACTGTTCATCTCTGGACTCCAGCCTCCATATTTGTTTCACATGGCAGGTGTTTTACTCTTTACACTTCTAACTGGTTTTTGTCAAGATGAAGTGTGGCCCGGGTGGGGGTAGGCGCGAGTCTGTCCATTTGGGAGCCGCAGTTGAATCAATATTCACCTAGCATCTTGTCCACAGCATGGGTGACCCTGACTTAGCATCGCCTGATGGAGTTCTTGAAGCACGCAAGCCTCCACACGATGTCAGCATGTTGACCCAGGTCGTGGAGGAGGCTCCAATGGCCCACCTTGATTGGAAACTTTCTCCTTTATCATTTTAGAAAGAGGGCAATGTATTATTCAAAGGAACACTATTTTTAGTGGGACGGAGGATGATAGCTTCCTTGCACATTGAGACTGGACTAGGGATCTCGTTAGATGTGGAACCAACAGAACAGTTCATTATTGGGGCACACTTAACTGAGCCTCTCCACCAGTGTGAAAGCTGTAGGTTTCCTCACAAACTGAGCAGAACAGGGGACAAAATTCAGTTTCAGCTTGCATTATTTAAGGCAGGAGGCACTCAACATATTTGTCACTACCTGCACACCGAAGGACATCCCAGATTCACTAATTCCTCACTGAATGACAAGCTGGTTGTAAGGGTGCTAAAGACAATCACATGACTGAGGAACCCTACAGCTGAAACCAGGGTTGCACATTACGAGATGACCATGGAAGTGTGTCTCCCACAATCTCCCCTCACACCAGCCCCTCAGTGAGCACAGTGGCATAATGCATGCCGAGTTCAAACTACCCATTATGCCTTGTAAGGATATTCATTCCTCCTTTCATTCCACTCTATCCACCATGACCATTCATCCCTAACCTGTGCTTATTGATGAATTCCTTTGTAGTCTTCCAGTTACCTCCAGCTTCTGATTACTTGCTTCAAAAATATTTAGTGTACAGATGGCTTTGGTCATGTGACCCATTCCTCTGGAATAATCAACTATCTTTTCAGCTGGTGTCTCTTAGTTCTGATGAAGGGTTTGGCACAAAATGTCGATTGTTTATTCCTCTCCATAGATACTTTCTGTCCTGCTGAGTTCCTCCAGCATTTTAAGTGCTTTACGCTGGATCTCCAGTATCCGCAGAACTTCTTGTGTTTATTTCTTACTTTTGAGCAGCTAAACCCTAACTCTGCTTGGGAGGATGGCATAGATTGATGAGGGTGCCATGTGATGAAGGTCTCCTTCAAAAAGCAATGCCACAAAAAGGCTCAACCATTATTAAGTCCATAAGACCATAAGATATAGGAGCAGAAGTAGGCCATTCAGCCCATCTATCTTCTCCACCATTTAATCAATGGCTGATCCAATTCTTCTAATCATCTCCAATCCCCTGCCTTCTCACCATGCCCTTTGATGCCCTGGCTAATCAAGAACCTATCTATCTCTGGCTTAAATGCACCCAATGACTTGGTATCCACAGCCACTCATGGCAACAAATTCCACAGATATACCACTTGCTGACTAAAGTAATTTTTCCGCATCTCTGTTCTAAATGGACATACTTCAATCCTGAAGTAATGTCCTCTTGTCCTAGACTCCCCTACCATGGAAAATAACTTTGCCATATCTAATCTGTTCAGACCTTAATTAAGAACTCCCATCACACAAGGCATGCCCTCTTCTAATTGCTGCCATCAAGGAGGAGGTACAGGAGCCTGAAGACACACTCTCAATGTTTCAGGAACAGATTCTTTCACTCCAGCATCAGGCTTCTGAATAGACAATGAACTCAAGAACACTACCTCACTATTTTTTGTGCTCTCTTGTTCTATTAATTATTGAATTGAATTGACTTTATTTCTTACATCCTTCACATACATGAGGAGCAAAAATCTTTACGTGACGTCTCCGTCTAAATGCGCAATGTGCAAACATAGTAATTTATCATACTTTATAATAAATAGGACAGTCAATATAAGATAGAAATACACGCAAATCAGCGTGAGTTAATCAGTCTGATGGCCTGGTGGAAGAAGCTGTCCCGGAGCTTGTTGGTCCTGGCTTTTATGCTGTACCATTTCCCAGATGGTAGCAGCTGGAATAGATTGTGGTTGGGGTGACTAGGGTCCCCAATGATCCTTCGGGCCCTTTTTCTCACATTTGTCTTTGTAAATGTCCTGAATCATGGGAAGTTCACAACTGAAGAATGCACTGGGCTGTTTGCAGCCACTCTATGCAGAATCCTGCGATTAAGGGAGGTACAGTTCCCATAACAGGCAGTGATGCAGCCTGTCAAGATGCTCTCAATTCTACCCCTGTAGAAAGTTCTTCGGATTTGGGGGCCCATACCAAACTTCCTCAACCATCTGAGGTGAAAGAGGCACTGTAGTGCTTTTTTCACCACACAGCTGGTGTGTACAGACCACGTGAGTTCCTCAGTGATGTTGATGCTGCGGAATTTAAAGCTGTTCACCCTCTCAACCCCAGATCCATTGATGTCAATAGGGATTAGCCCATCTCCATTCCTCCTGTAATCCACAACCAGCTCCTTTGTTTTGGCGACATTGAGGGAGAGGTTGTTTTCTTGATACCAGTGTGTCGGGGAGATGACTTCTTCCCTGTAGTCCACCTTGCTATTGTTTGAGATTAGGCCGATCAATGTACTGTCATCAGCAAATTTAATTAGCAGATTATAGCTGTGGGTGATGATACAGTCATCAGTATACTAAAAGCAAAGGAGGGGACTTAGTACACAGCCCTGCAGATGCTGGAATTTCAAGCAACACACATAAAAAATGCTGGTGAACGCAGCAGGCCAGGCAGCATCTCTTGGAAGAGGTATAGTCAACGTTTCGGGCCGAGACCCTTCGTCAGGACTAACTGAAAGAAGAGATAGTAAGAGATTTGAAAGTGGGAGGGGGAGGAGGAGATCTAAAAAAAATAATAGGAGAAGACAGGAGGGGAAGGGATGAAGCCAAGAGCTGGAAAGTTGATTGGCAAAAGGGATATGAGAGGATCATGGGACAGGAGGCCTAGGGAGAAAGACAGGAGGAGGGGGGAAATCCCATGACATATGTACTGTAAATTCAAATTCAATTTCAAGTTCAATTGTCATTTAACCATATGTAAATACCCATTAATACAGCCAAACAAAACAGTCTTTCTCCAGGGTCAGGGTATAAAACACAACACCAACAGTCATACACAGTACAGGGCACAGATAGCACATATAAGATATCAGTAAAATGCAGTCACACAAAAAAAATCTCGTCCAAGAGCTGAGTCCATGAATGCAGCAGGAGTCTGCAGTTGAATACAATATAACTTGTCTTCTACCAAGCTAACACTGCAGAGACAGCACCACACCTGGCACTATGGTGGAGCGCACTAACTCCAAAGCTCTCTCCTGAGTGGCTGTAAACAGGTGACACTGTGGCTGGAGGCCTAGTACTTGCTAGGACCGAGGCCATGTCATCCAATAAATCAATGACTTGGACATGCTGCGTTCCACATTAGCAATGTCTAACAAGGACTTGCAATCATAAGAAAGTGACTAAGACAATCACTCGCCATTAGACGACACTCCGCCTTCATGCATTGTCTCCTCTGATGCCTCTCTAAAGCAGGCAGCAGTGATATTGTGCCAATGACATTAATCTTGATTCTGATTCAGAATCCATAACACCACTGCCATTTTCAACGGCAGATGAGCACTCTCCACTATGTATAGTCAGAGCTGTAAATCCAGGCACACTCTTGTCCTGTAGGATGTGATACATGATGAAGTAACACATAACAGGCTTCACAAATGAGATGTCTTTTTCCTGCCTGATATATTAATGAGTGTCTAACAATGTAGTTTACTTGGCAGGGCCGAGAGTGAATGCAGAAGCTAGCACTGAACTTGATCCAGCAGGCCTTAGTACAAGAGACTGTGAGGATCTGCTTCCCCCCTGCTATTTTCCTCTGAACTATGCCCCTGTTCTGCCCAATCCCATTCTGTTCTGCAGCATCACACTAGTGTGTTCCAGGGAGCTTCCGGACACTTACAATCTCTGCGCTAAATCCCCGAACTACAGGAAGCCGTTAACACATTTAAATTTGCACAAGAAGGGTTTCTCAGTTTGCCAAACGTGCCTGGATTAAATGCGAAATCAGACTGTTCACACCAGGTTTCTCACTTGCCATCTGTTTTAGCAGATTTTACTATTTCTACCCACTGAAAACTCCACCTGTTCTCAGGAGTTAACATTTAACCCTTTAAGATGGAAGGTAGCAATCCATTATATATATTTTTCAAGAAACTATATCATAAAACAAAATTGTCCGACTGAATAAGGTGGCTTATTGTTGGTAAAGATTTTTTTACAAAACTACAAAATATACAAAATATAAACATCAAGACGGCTAACATTTCAAATTAAAATACAGCTATTGCTATCAACAAACGCTCATTTCCCTGAGGACCCAACTGTTCTTGGAAATCACCCACTTTACCCATAGTGACCGCAGGCTCCCTCTCAAAGGTCAATGGAAAAGGGCCAGGCAGTCGGCTTGGGCAGAGTCCTTGATTGCCCTCTGCCTGGATCCATGAATGGCTTTCTTGTTGAGGCCCAGGAGCAAGACCAGCAGTATAACCCTCGAGCAACCCAGCACCCTCCATATTTGGACACTCGAGTAATAGATGTTTCTGCCGAGGAATGAACAGGTCTGGGCTGGTTCAGTCAAAAGAATGTTAAAGGCCTTGTATGCAAAAGGAAGAGAGAAGCAGCACATCAGAGAAAATACACGATTGTAAATGATAATGAATACTCCATCAGTGGCTCAGGCTTTAACTAATGTTTGAGCAGATATCCTACGAAATGGATTTTTAGAACAGCTTGTGGTTGAGCCCACTAGGGAAAAGGCAATTCTGAACTGGGTGTTGTGTAAT
The DNA here is from genome assembly GCF_030028105.1 of Mobula birostris. Classification (NCBI taxonomy): domain Eukaryota; kingdom Metazoa; phylum Chordata; class Chondrichthyes; order Myliobatiformes; family Myliobatidae; genus Mobula; species Mobula birostris. The sequence continues at coordinate 19,169,519 of NC_092370.1, read as the reverse complement.
GAACCAGATGTAATTAGAGAGCTTAAGGTAAAGGACTGCTGGTAAATGATGCTAGAGAAGCAGTAACGGGGACAAAGAAATTGTGGATGAATAGTAAGTATTTTCCATCAGACTTCACTCTGGAAGACGCCAGCAGTATGTCAGGAATTCGAGAGTGTCGGGGGCCAGAGGTGAGTGTAGTTGCTATTACTAAGGAGAAGATGCTTGAGAAATTGTAAGGTCTGAAGGTAGATACAGTGCTGTGCAGAGCTGAGGCACATATACTGTACATAACGAGGGTACCCAAGACTGTAGCTGCCCAAAAGGCTTAGGAGAGGGACGCCAGCACTGTCTAAGATCATTACTGTAGCTCTGAAGTTGCCTACAGTACAAGCTAGTCTGCTTCAAGATGGCAGATATTCTTTTCTGAATGACCAACTGAACCAGATGAACCAACCTTTAGTTTCATGGTAACCACTAGTGATGCTATCCTTTGATTTCAGAAGAGTGGAACAGAGGACATGGAACATTACAGCACAGTACAGACCCTTTGCCCCACAATATTGTATCAATCTTTTAACCAACTCTAAGATCAATCTCACCTTTCCCTCCTCTGTAACACAGCCCTCCATTTTTCTATTATCCAGTTTCCTGTTGAGGAGTTCCTTAAATGCCCCTGAGGTATTGACCTCTACCACCATCCCTGGCAGCATGCTCCACACAGTGTCCAGCTTTGTGTAAAAGAAACTTAGACATTTCCACTGTACTTTCCTCTGATCAGCTTATAATTATGCCCTCTCACATTCACCATTTCCACCCTGGGAGAAAGCCTTTAGCTATCCACTTGATCAATGCCTCTTATCATCTTGTACACCTCTATCAAGTTATCACTTCTGCTCTAAGCGAACAGGCCTAAGTTTGCTCGACCTACGTGGATATGCTCTTCAATCTGGGCAGCATCCTGGTAAACATCCTCTGTACTCTGTCTAAATCTTCCACATCCTTTCTATATAATGAGCTGACCAGAACTGAACATGATACTCCAAGAATGATGTAGCCATAGATCTGAAACATTACCTCATGGCTCCTGAAATCAATCCCCCAATTATTGAAGGCCAACACATCCTATGTCTTAAAAACCTTATCAACTTTCATGCCAACTTTGAGGGAATCTATGGAAGTGGAAGCCAAGATCCCTCTGTTCCTTGACACTGCAAAGAATCCTGTCTTTAAGCCTGTACTTTGCCCTAAGGTTCAATCTTCTACAGTGAATCACTTCACATTTTTTTTGGTTGAACGCCATCTGCCACTTCTCAGCCCAGCTCTTCAATCTAAATTTCTCAACCACTGTGGTGAAATTTCAAGAGACATATCCTGTTCAATAACTTAACCACTAAACTATTGTCCTCTTAATGAGCTGAATAATCATTTAATTGTCCGAAACAAAAGAAAATTGAAAACCATTGGAAATAGTTGGTGATGATCCTCAGCATAATGTAATGTAAGGTTTGGAGAATGGTCTTCAAATAAAATTGAGCTGTACGTTCACTTGGAATACATGTAAACCATGAGGTCCTGGGTCATGAAGCGCTTAAGCATGTAGTGATGAAATAAGAAATGGAAAGCAATTAGATCAATCTGCTATCATGGGAAGTAAACAACTTTGTTTCTGTTTGGGAAGAAAGCTAGCTTCTGAATGTAATTTATGCTATTAACAAGTAGAGTTATTTTGAAACTGGATGTGTGAGCTACATGTGAGCACACTGGACATTTCCTCTGACTAAGGTTGTGAACAGTGCACAGAACTTTGAGTTCTCAAGACCGACCATGACTCTATCTCAATGGAATCCTTAGTAGGCAGAAGGGTGTGAGACTCACTGCCTTTTCAACATGTTAGTAACTTGTTGCTTTGTTAATATACTAATGTTTTTGTTAAAAAGATCATCAATATTTAATAAATTGTAGTTTTATATTATTGAAGTATTCTTTCTCCATCATTGTGACATATATGTACTTTGATAATAAATTTACTTTGAACTTTGAAATTCTCAAAATTTGCTTACATGCCATTACTTCTTGTGCCAGCACTAATATTTATTTCATCCTGCTGCTGCCTGTAAGGGGTTTGTACGATCCCCTGGTGACGGCATGGGTTTCCTCCGGCTGCTCTGGTTTCCTCCCAAAGTCCAAAGACATACCGGTTGGGAGGTTAATTGGTCATTGTAAAATTGTCCCGTGATTAGGCTAGGATTAAATTGGGGGATTGCTGGGCTGCATGGCTTAAAGAGCCGGAAGGGTCTGTATGTCAATTAAAAAAATAAATAAATCTCTCGTAACCTAATCCACTTTCTTCTTCTGATTCAGCGTATGTTGGCAATACTCCAGATTTTTAATAAACATTAAAGTATGAACACTGTCTTTAAACATGACTCATTTAATTATTGCCTGTTACACCGCTCGTGTTTAGTGCAGCAATGAAGGTCCTCCATCTCTGTCTATACTGTCACTCACATATATATGACGATTCTTCATTGCTCTTTCCGTAACAATTTTTTTGACCAGTCAAGGTTGTTAGCTCTGAGCTGAACCCTTGAACCTAGAGGACTGGTGGACTCTATCCTTTGACCTGGTTGGCATGGGTGATCCTACCAAGAGCCAAAGCACAAGGCCCAGATTTCAGCCAACATAGCTCTCTGGATCATTGAGGCACATAAGCCTTTAACCCCTAAGACGAAGTTGTGGACCCCCTGGAGGCTTTAAACATAAGGCTTGTCGTAAGCAGTCTGGCCATTTCAGAAGAACATGGTAACACGTGAAGCGGAGAAACAACCAAGCTACTATGAGTAACTTCCTTACTTGTGAAGGGATCAATGACCAAAGTGCTGTAATGGCAGCAGAACCATTATTCCAACTTCACTCAGGAAAATGACACAGGAGCATTATGCATAAGCAGTGTTAACGGCAGAAACACAGAAGCTGCAATCACTTTTCTTTTCGTCTCCAAAAAGGACAGTTTTACCAATTCAGTATAATCTTCAGAGATCAGTGGTTAGATGAGACTTATTTATAAATTTTTCTTGTGGTAAATACCTTGAACATGTTGCACATTATTGTTCAAGGTCTGAGTAAGTGCACAGTTGCTGTTAGGCAAAGTTTGTGTTTTATGAGAAGTGATTTTATATGCATGGATTATAACTACCTCTAATAAATATTTAAAAATATATCAAGTTCAAAGTAAATTTATTATGTATACTTTAAGCAGATTTATCTCCTTACAGGCAGCTACAAAACAAAGAAACCCAAAATAACCTATTAAAACAAAAGAAGAACATCAAACAACCAATGTGCAGAGAAAAAAGAAACAAATCATGCAAACAATAGAAGTTATTTACAAATAAATAATGTTGCTGTTGAGGTTTGAAATCTCTGCATCAATGTAGGTTCTTTCTGTGCTGATTGGATAGGATGCTTGCACTCCCTCTTCCCTTCACCTTTTCTGCATATCACTTCCCAGCTTCAAAGTTCATCCCTCACTTCCCCACCTGCTCCGGATTCACTTATCTTCTTCTGGCTTGTACACCTTCTCCTCTTTTTATTCTGGCTTCTTCCCCCTCCCTTTCCAGTCCTGATGAAGGATCTCAGCCTGAAATACCGACTACTTATTCACCTCCATAGATGCTGCCTGACTTGCTGAGATCCTCCATCATTTTGTGTGTGCATTGCTCAAGATTTCCAGCGTCTGCAGAATCTTTTGTGTTCAGTGGAGAGGAAGCCATTTTGGTACACTGCTGATCTGTTCAGGTCCAGTGCTGCTTTACTAAACATTCATCATCTAGCTTGCCTCCACAATTAAACTGCCAAATGGTCCTTCATTGCAGCACATATCTTCTCTACTGGATGAGCAAACTGGTTTTGGGAGGTTGACTTATAGATTGCTTTACACCACCATTAATAAAAAGAGGATCCAGCCTTCAACACGGTTCATGTCTCTCCTGAGGGAAATCAATTGGGTGTTGTGTTTATGTCACATACTCTAAATAAAAACTGGTGTCTTTGTATATCAAATGGTATATTGCATTTTGTATGTCTTATTGTCCAAAATTTGACGATACAATTATTGTTCATATCATCTGCATCTTAGCTGAATATCACAAACATTTTGGACTGGAATGCGTTCATCTGATAGAAATGCACTGCTCGCTTCTTCATAGCCATATGATTTAAAATTGCAACTCACAAAAATTGCTTCACCTGAAAATCTGTTGGGGTTGTCTACTGTGTCCAGTGTTCCCAATGTGGCCTCCTCTACATTGTTGAGACCCATCATATATTGGGGGACTGCTACGTCGAGCACCTCCACGCCATCCATCACAAGCAGGACTTCCCGGTGGCCAAACATTTTAAATCTAGTTCCCATTCCCGTTCCAACACGTTGGTCCATGGCCTCTCTTGCGCTAAGATCAGGCCACCTGCAGGGTGGTGGAGCAACACCTCATATTCTGCCTGGGTACCCACCAACGAGATGGCATGGATATCAATTTCTCCTTCCAGAAATCCCGCCTCCCCCACTTCCCTCTCTTCCCCACTCTGACCTTTCACTTCTTCTCACCTGACTATTACTTCCCCCTGGGTCTCCTCCTCTTTCCTTTTCTTCTATGGTCCACTTTCCTGCCCTATCAGATTCCTTCTCCAGCCCTTAACCTTTCCCACCCACCTGGATTCACCAATCACCTTTTAGCACCTCCTTCCCCTTCCCCTGACTTTTTACCTTGGCATCATTCCCCTTCATTCTCAGTCCTGAAGAAGGGTCTCAGCCCAAAACATCTGACTGTTTATTAATTTCCATAGATGCTACCTCAACTGCCGAGTTCTTCCAGCATTTTGTATATATTGCTTTGGATTTCCAGCATCTACAGAATTTCTTGTGTTTATGATTTAAAATTGGGCAGATTTATTTTAGAACTTTGACAGCAGAAATGAAGTTTCACTGCCACATAATGACAATGATATCAACTAACAGTCAAATGATTAGCTCTAACTCTGCAGCTGAAATACATGACAGTTCTACCTCAAATTAAAATAATCTCAAAACCTTTCTTCTTCAAGCTCCATAATGCTAAATTTTTCAATGTTCTTGGCATTTTTTGAATAAGATCTTTATCACCATACTGAATCTTGTGCGCACTGTCAAAATCTTACATTTTAATAAACATTAAATATGCCCAAATATATCATTGTTGAATTAAATAATTCACTTTGCCTTGGTTCAGTAGTAAACTCAGCAGGCATGAAACACAACTATTTTGCAATCAGCATTTTTTTTATTAAATCACTCTCATATAACATTCCCCTCCGGTAATAAAAGTGATAGAATAGTAATTTTCATTTAAAATGGTTTGTAGCTGTAGACATCATGAGGCACTAATTATTCCGTTATGGAAAGCCAAAATGCTAAGTAACAAATAATGATGTTTTTGTTAAACTGACATTTTAAGTTCCCATAAAATTGGACAATTTCAACAATAGTTACTTATTAGAATAAATTTGCTTGTGCGGAAGCATAAAGCAAAAGTTTTGAAAAAAGACCAGGTAGTATGCTATGAATAATGAAATGGCTTAGGCTGAATTTTCAGTCTATTTTCTATCTGGAGAAGACGAATTTCAGAGTTGTATACTGCATACATACTTTGATAATAAATGAACCTTTGAACCTATGAAACTCTTGAGCAGATTGCATGTGTACTTCCACCCTCTTGCAAACAAGAACTATGGGAATTGACACAGATGGAGTCTTCTTCAAAATTATGGGACATAAATGGCCTCGAATGCTGGATACAATTTTTTTTTTAAACTTATGGCTTTAGGGCACAATCAAATCTCAGTGAAATAATGCCATAAAAAAGAAAACTGAAAGAACGAATGAGCATAAAGAAAGAAAAAGAGTTCATTAAAGCAGTTTTGCAAATGTTCCACAAGGTCTCACATGAAAGAAAGTTATTTTAGAAACTATTAAATACTCCCTACCTTATTAGCTGTTGACGTTGTAATATATATCACTAATTTCATTTCCTTGGAATTATGTCAGCACCTTGACCATATATTTAAAACATCTTGGTTGCAAAAGTTTTAGCATATTGATAGAAGATGTAAAATATACAAAACAATATTTCACAGTTCTTTGCGAATATCATACCTTAAGAGTGTCTCCTTGTGCTAAGTGGAATGTTCTGGCTGAGATATTAATTCCTTTGCCTGCTTGCACTTGTATGCTGTACACGCACTCATGGTTGTTTTCGTAGTTCAAAGGATAGTTGGGAGACAGCAGGATTCCCTCGTTGCTTGTTATGGATGTTCCGCATTCAGCTGTGGTTAGAAGAAAACAGTATTTTTAATATAACGACTCTGAGTGAAAAATAACTTATCTCATATATTCACCGCATTGTGGGCACTGAATTCAAGAATGGTATTGTACTTAAGTACATCCACCATCAGTTTAAAATTGAAGGGCAATTAATAATTTGCACTAAGTTAAAAAGGAGAAATTATTTATTCTGCACTGAGAAACAACCTCATGCAAACATCTACTCTTTTTCACAGATGTTGCCTGGCCTGATGAGCTGCTCAGAAACAGTTATTACCCCTCAACCATCAGACCCTTGAACCAAAAGGGATAACTTCTCTCAGCTTCACTTGCCCTATCATTGAAATGTTCCCACAACCAATTGACTGTTCATCTCATGTTCTCAATATTTTTTGCTTATTTATCTATTACTCATATTTTTTTTTTTGTTTTTGCACAGTTTGTTGGATTTTATACACTGGTTAAAGCCCCAATGTCTTTCATTGATTCTATTGTGGTTATAATTTTATTATGGATTTATTAAGTCGGCCCACAAGAAAAAGAATCTTAGGATTGTAAATGGTGACATATATGTACTTCAATAATGAATTTACTTTGAACTTTGATGTTAACATTTAGAACAAAAAAGTGCAAATATTGACCTGAAGCATCCTTCCTCTGCTATTTCCGACTTTCTCTGCTTTAATTCACATTTGCACCATTCAAGGAATATTAGGTTTTTCATTTTCTATGCAAGGATGTTGAATAAATGGAACTGAATTGGCTATTGGACAATTAAGTCCATGTGTGTCATTTCAGTGGAACTAAATATATGAGCTGAGAACAATCTGCATGTCACATGCTTGCATAGTGTTAGTACGTGCAAGAAACGGCAATTTTTTCTTTCAGATAAAATATTTAAATAAGACTTCAATGTTAATGAACTGGATTGCACAGCATTTGCTGAGGCCAGCACTCCACTTGGACAGATGTCAGGTCAGCAAACACATCATTCGCCTTGGTATGAGTTCGGAGTTTGAGGACAATACTGAAGATCGAAGCCGGAAGGTTAAAGACTGAAGTCAGCGAGTCCAGAAGTTGGAAGACTGATGCATGTGAGGCCATTGCAGGCTGGAGGTATGAAGGAGGCCTGCATTGGGGATTAGAGAAACACCTGTGTGTGTGAGTGGGTGGCAGGGAGGAAAGGGGCTTGCTTTGTTGTTGTTGTCGTTGCTTGTGTTGTTCTGAATATTGTGGGCATGCTCTGTTGCAGAGTGTGTGGCAACACTCGTGGGCTGCCCCCTACACATCCTTTGGTTGTGTTGGTCGTTAACGCAAATGACACATTTTAACTTCGATTTCAATGTACATGTAATAAATAAATTAATCGTAATTTTTTTTAAAGTATTGCGTGCTCTGAAAATGATTTACCCAGACTGAATAACATTTTGGCAAATCATAATTCGCTCACATTTGGACTAGGTGATTCTAGCTAGGCCCCACGTTGACCCACCTGGCTTCCACACAACATTCGATGCACATTTATGGGAACACAAACTGGCGGTACGGACACATGATCCCCTGTCGATGATCTCAGTACACGAAGAGTGAGCGGGACACCACTTAAAGTGGGACACCGCCAAGGTTCTGGCTCAGTCAAACATGAAGAGGTACAAGATGTTCTCTTCCGATAACTCCGCAAACAAGCATCAAAATAAACACCTTTTATGAATCCCTCCGAGCCAAAGAAACGCGAGCCAATAGATTTCAAAGGTCAACTGAAGGGTTAGACAATCAAGACTAAAGCAAGCGAACAGGGACCTTTATAATCACGAGCACTCACAGAGTGAAACACCAACAACTGTGCACTGAGGATGTTACCTCAACTGGTGATGAAAAGTCTGCAAGCTAATTGGTAAGCTCGGCGAACATTGCAATGTCAAAGTTAGCACATAGTCGGCACCCAATCTTGACAATCCACCGGTGTCAGGAGAATAGCTGCACATGACAATGACAGAGAAACACGAAGCATAACCCACTGAAATCCCTCCATGTATTATACATTCATTATGAAAAGTAGACAGAGTTTACGAGTAGGGACATTATGTTGCAGGCTACATTTGCAGTACTGTACACTGTTTTGGTCACCCTGTTATTGGAAAAACATTGCCAAGCTTCAGTGTTATAGGGAGAAGTTGGCCACACTAGATCTTCATTCCCTAGAGTGTAGGAGAATGAGAGGTGACCATAAAGAAGTTTTCTTATATCATGATGGTTATGGATAATGTGGACTGCCATCATATTTTGTGCAGGATGTAGGACATAGATGTAAGATAAAATGGGAGATTTAAAAGAATCCTGAGAGGTAAACTTTTTCACACAGAGGATAATGAGTAGCTGAAATGAGCTGTCGGAAGAAGTGATGAGGCAGATACAATTACAACATTGAAGAGACATTTGGTCAGATACATATAGGTGAAGGGCTTGGAGCTTACGGGCTGAATGTGGGTAATTGGGATGACATTGTGGTCAGCATGGACCAAGTGGACCGCAAGGCCGGTTACCATGCTGTATACCTCCATGACTCTACGGCTTCAATATTTTGATCACGTTCGACAGACTTATATTCCAATGTTTAAAATATTATCACAATCATATTTTTCTTGCCCCATTATTACCTGCAGCATATTTATTTTGTGTACCTTCATTCATCAATCTGTTTTACCAACCACAATAATAATGCTGGATATTCACACAGCTTTGGGTCACACATATCAGTGGACTCCATCAAAACGGGCAGTTATGTGGCAACTGGTCAAATGCAAGACTTATGTCCATCATAAGGAGAAGAATTAGGCCCCTTGACCCATCGAGTCTGCTCCGCCATTTCATCATGGCTGATCCATTTTCCCCCTCAGTCCCAGTTTCTTGCTTTCTTCCCCTGCATCTCTTCATGTTCTGACTAATCCAGAATCTAACAACCTCTGCCTTAAATATACCCAAAGACTTGGCCTCCACAGCCCCCTGTGGCAACGAATTCCACAGATTCATCATTCTCTGACTAACTGTCTGCCTTTCCTCCACATCTCCCCTGGCCTTCACAATAATGTGGTACGTGACCACCTTGGGAAGAAGTCCTTCAAGATCTGACAACCTTCCATTATTCCGAGATCAGCAATGACACAGCGACAGTTGATTTTCTATACAGGTCCTGTCAGTTTTGAATTCTGCTCACTTCGAGACTCTCCACTTTTTTTAAGGTAGATAACAGCATGCTCTCAAGTTTTTTTTAGATGGGAAACTGGTACTTGCGTTTTATGCAATAATATTTAAAACAATGAAATGGGTCCAGTACAAGGTCTAGGTATGAATTTCAAAGAGGCGAAAGTGCAGACGGAAAGCTTGCCAGCTTAACATAGCAACAGCAAAAGACCTAAAGCATCCAAGTCTTTCAGACCCCACACAACTTATAGATAATGTTGTCCTATCAATAGCATACTAAATATTAAGATATAGTGACAAATCCATATTTAAGTTCTAGCTCAAGTTTAAGCAACCATATATATGTAATCTGGCAAATGAAACAATGTTCCTCTAGACCAAGGCGCACAGCATGATACATATAACTCACACATAACTCATAAAGTATTATTAACATCAGAAAAAATTAACAAATAATTCACAAAATCCAGAAGACTGACATTCAGCTTAAGGTGCCTTTAAGACACAAGTTAAAAAGTAAACAGTATAAGGCACTAGTGTTTCAAACGTGATGGACTTGGGCAGTGGCCGGGAGTTCAGTAGTCTCATGGTCTGGGAGAAGAAGTTGTTTCTCAACCTAACGGTCTTTATTTTACTGCTTGACAGCCAGGGGTCCAAGAGATTGAAGACCAGCAAAGGTTCTGTACAGACCATCTATCATATCATAATTTCTTCTCTGAGGATCATCACCTTGTTGTGGTGGAGAGGCCTGTGAGATCCCGAGAGTGATGCCATCTGGAGCTCAGCTCCTCGTATGGTCACCCATGGTGGAATGGTCAAGGGGCAGGTTCCAGACAAAGAGTGACCCAATCAGGACCTCAGTGGCAGAGCTGGCAGAAGATGATGACACATCACAACAGCAGTGAAGGCGGAGGAAGGCTGCAGCAGTTGAAGGACCCCAGTCATCTTGCATTCCACGCCACTGGATCCTGACCCCGAACTGTGAGGTAGACTTTGCGGTGGCTCTTCGTGCATCAGCCTCCCCAAGCTGAATAAAGTCACACGCAGGCAGTCTCCATTAGGGGAATAACCCACTGAGAAAACATCATACTCAACTCGAGAGATTGCTCCACTACTACTCTCAAATCATAACTCAGAATACGTTGACCTCTTTGAGATTTTTCCAAACTTTGCCGATAACATCCAGCTGAGAAATACCATAAACAGTGATGAGGATTACCATAAATCTGGAGGATAAGGCCTGGAGATACTGTCCAAGCAGTGTTAGATTTGATAAATTAAACATTTTGGATTCTATTGCAACACAAAATGATTTTATTACGGATTAAAATTATTGATTAAACTGCACTGAACGCAAGATGCAAATTCCAGCAAGATGGATGGGTAATGGGTTACATACAAACAGATTATGTGTAACTCTGAAAAAATAAATATCTTTAAACGAAACAACAGAACATGCTTCAATTCTATACTTGATTCTATCGAAAAGGTGCAGAGAAAAGGTCAGTAATATCCTGAAGGATCCCATCCACCCTGCTCGTCGACTGTTTGTCCCACTCCCATCAGGGAAGAAGCTACACAGCATTCACCCCAAGACCACCAGACCCAAAAACAGTTACTTTCCCCAAGCAGTAAAGTTGATCAATACTTCCACCCACCCCCACCGTCACTACATACACAAAACCCAGCATCAATTTACATACATACTATCAGTCGATGTATATCTGTTACTTGCACATTGTGTTTTGTAAGATCACTTTTATATTAATATTTTGTTTGCTTCTATTTATTGTGTTCATTATGCTTATTATATTTTTGTATGCTGTATCGGATCTGAAGTAACAATCATCTCATTCTCCTTTAAGAATGATAAAAAACAATTTGAATTTAAGATTCAAGATTGTTTATTACCATTTCCAGTAAGCAAATGTAAAGGAGACAAAATATTTGTTACTCCGGATCTGACACAGCACAAAAAAAAAACAGTTAGATAGAAAGAACAATAATAATAAAAAAGAACACAAAAAATATAAGTATCTGTACATAAGATTGCCTACAGTATATGCATAGATACTAACAGACTGTTGTGAAACACACACGTAATGCTGGTGGAAATCAGCAAGTCAGGCTGCATCTATGGAGAGGAATAAACAGTTAATGTTTTGGGTTGAGACCCTTCATCAGGACTGTTCACAGTATTTCCCTCCATAGATGCTGCCTGACTTGCTGAGTTCCTCCACCATTTGGTGTGTGTGTGTGTGTTGCTCAAGATTACTTTCTGCAGAACCTCTTGTGCTTAAGCTTGCTGTGAAATCCCATATGATTCATTAATGGGGCTGCCCCCAGTTCACCCATAGGTGTGTTGGTTATTGATGCAAACAGCACTTTTCACTGTACAGTACTGTGCAAAGGCCTTTGGTACATGCAAAACAAAATCTGTAACGTGAAGATGGTTTCAAAAATAATGTAATGAAAAGTTTCTAAATTTCAAAAAAATGCTGTAAGGAGCAGTAAACAGTAGAAAACTAAATCTTCAATATTTGGTGTGATGATCCTTTGACTTTAAGACTGCATCAATTCTCTTTGATACATTGTTGTGCAGTTTTACAAGAAAAAATAGATGGTGGGTTGTTCCAAGCACCTTGGAGAACTCGTGACTGTTCTTCTGCACACTTTGGCTGTCTCGCTTGCTTCCGTCTGTCCAGATAATCCCAGAGAGCCTCGATGGTGTTGAGATCAACCCTCTGGAGACCATGCTGTCTGAAACCATATAAAAAATCTAGCGTGCCAACGACTTTTGCACAGTTCTGTATGTTTTGATGTACAAGTGCTAAATAAGTATTAGTTCTGCACTTTTGCGAAGGCAGTCATCTTCCCACATGTCCCCCACCTCTATCCCCAATCTGACCATTATGTGATCCCACTCCTAGTGCAACACAACTGAGCAAGCCAGTCAGGAGGACCAAAATGTTAATATTGCATTGTTATAATTTATTCTCCAAAGAAATCAACAACATTTCAGAATTAATTAACTTTTCCATCATTTAAACTAAGCTCACAATAAAATGTTAATCTATTACTCAAATGTAGGAAATGCTACCCAATAAAATATTGTGTAAGATGGCAAACTTAGGAAAGGAAAGAGCACGACCACGAGAGGTAGAATCAACCTTGACATGATGACAGATAGATCAGCCAACAAAACTCCATTATGTTGGTTGAATCTTCAGCCAGTCATTTAAATAAGGATGCAAAACAATATTCATTTAATACTGTTTGAAAATTATCAACCACAGGTCACTACATCTCTCAAAATGATGTTTGGATGAAATAGTTAAATTCAACAGTGTAAAGTGATAGCATTTGAATGGAGCTCTTCCTGAGTCATTGAGTGTGTGCCTTCAGGCTCCTGTAACTCCTCGCTTAATGGTAGCAATAAGAAGAGGGCATGTCCTGGGTGATGGGGTCCTTAATGATGGATGCTGCCTTTTTGAGGCATCTCTCCTGAAAGCTGACCTGGATACTGGGGAGGTTAGTGCCCATGATGGAGCTGACTGAGTTCACAATTTTCTGCATATAATTTTGATCCTGTGCAGTGGCCCCCACACTTAACAGTGATGCAGCCGGTTAGAATGTTCTCCATGGTACATCTGTATAAATTTGCAGGTGTCTTTGGTAACACACCAAATCTCCTCAAACTGCAAATGCAATATTGCCACTGTTTTGCCTTCTTTGCAACTGCATCGATATGTTGGGTCCAGGATAGAACCTCAGAGACGTTACCACGCAGGAACTTGAAATCGCTCAGCCTTTCCACTGCTGATCCCTCGATGAGGACTGGTGTGTGTTCCTTTGTCTTACCCTTTCTGAAGTCCATAATCAATTCTTTGGTCTTACTGATGTTGAGCGAAACGTTATTATTGCGACACCACTAAACTAGCTGATCTTTCTCACTCTTGTACCCCTTTCTATCACCATCTGAAATTCTGCCAACAATAGTTGTGTTATATCAAATCTATAGATGGCGTTTGAGCTGTGCCGAGCATACAGACATGGGTGTAGAGAAGGCAGAGCAGTGGGCAAAGCCCACATTCTTGAGGTGTGCCCGTGCTGATTATCAGCAAGCTGGAGATGTTATTTCTGATCCATATAGACTGTGGACTTCTGGAGAGGAAGTTGAAGATCCCGTTGCAGAGGGAGGTACAGAGGCCTAGGTTTTGTAGCTTTTTGATCAGAACTGTAGGAATGAATGTGTTAAACACAAAGCTGTAGTAAATAAACAGCATCCTAACATACTGTAGGTATTAGCACTGATGCAGTCATTTTCCTGGGAACTCCTCTTGTTTGTGTTCCCAACAGATTAATTTATCTTGATGTGATTCATTTCAGGTATGAACATATCCTTGACTTAGGACCACAGAGGTTTGTTTTACTGCAGGAGTCATTAAATTTTGATTAGGAACAGAAATTATTTTTTTTCTTCACATCTATAAGGTAAGCCCAACATAAAACTTAAGCTGTTCTTCTAATAACGGTGTTTGTTCTGAAAAGTTCCTTATTGGTCATGAAGTGATTTGAGACAAAATGAAAAAAGTGAAATATGTTATATGAACACTAAGTGTCCATTCCCTTATCCAAACTCCATTCTCTCCCCATCTGCATCCCAACCTATTCTCCCTCTGGAAATCCACCCTCCAACTCTGCACCCAGTTCCCCAGTCCCACTCATGCCTCCTCCCCTCTCCCAATGTTCACTGCACTTCAGTTTATGCCATGTCTCCTGCCCACAATTCATGATGAAGATCTAGAATCTTGAAAGTGGAAAGAAAATTTAATATTTCAGTAAATTAACATTTCAGGTTGATGTTTTTTGGTGAAAATTGTGAAAGAAATAGAAATGAACATTGACTAAGTCGCAAAAAGAAGAAGGGTCTGAGCCCAAAACATTGATTGTTTACTCTTTTCCATAGATGCTACCTGACCTGCTGAGTTCCTCCAGCATTTCAGATTGCAAAAGCATCTACTCCACAATCTCCATCAGCACAGGTGCACCACAGGGCTGTGTGCTTCGCCCCCTACTCTACTCACTTTACACCAGTGACTGTGTAAGTACAACTCTAATATCACCTTCAAGTTTGCTGATGACACCACTGTTGTGGGCCATTTCAAAAGTGGTGATGCATCAGCTTACAGAAGGGAGATTGAAAATTTGGCTGAGTGGTGTCAACAATAACCTCTCACTATTGACAGCAAGCCCAAAGAACTGATTTTAGACTTCAGGAGAGGGAAACCAGTGGTCCATGAGCCAGTACTCATCAAAGGATCAGAGGTAGAGAGGGAGACCTGTCCTGGACCCATCATATAAATGTAATTGCAAAGAAAGCATGACAGTGCCACTGCTTCCTTATTGGGTCTGCAGAGGTTCAGCATGACACCAAAAACCTTGAAAAACTTCTATAGATGTGCGGTGGAAATTGTATTGGCTGATTGCATTACAGCCTCGTATGGAAACACCAATGCCTTTGAGCAGAAAGCCCTATAAAATGTAGTTGATTTGGCTCAGTACCTCATGGATAAAAGTCTTCCCAACTGCTGAGCACATCTACATGAAACGCTGTTGTAGGGAAGCAGCATCCATCATCAAAGATCCTCACCACCCAGGCCATGATCTTTTCTCACTGCTGCCATCAGGTAGAAGCTACAAGTGTCTCAGTACTTGTACCACCAGGTTCAATAACAATTACTACTCCTCAAACATCAGGCTCTTGAACAAAAGATGATAACTACACTCATCTATTGCAAAGTTCCCACAACCAAAGATCTCACTTTAAGGATTTTTTAATCTTGTTATTTCATGCTCTTGTTATTTATTTATATTTGCATTTGAAAAATTTGTTGTCTTCTATGTTCTTGCTCTTTCATTGATCCTGCTTACAGTTACTATTCTATAGATTTACTAAGTATGCCCGCAGCAAAAGGAATCTTACGTGGTGACATGAATGTACTCTGATAATAAATTTTACTTTTTTGATTTTGTGTGTGTTGCTTTGGACTTCCAGCATCTGGCAGACTTTCTTGTGTTTGTGATTTACTGTTCAAAGTTCAAAATAAATTTATTTTCAAAGCACATACTGTATATGTCACAATATACTACCTTCACAGCATTCACAGAACAAAGAAATACAATAGCATCAGTGAAAACCACACATGAACAAAGACTGACAAACAACCTATGTGCAAAAGAAGACAAACTGTGGGGGGGCGGGGGGTGCGGGTTTAAGCACTTTGCCCAAGGGTGACCTGCAAGTTAGCAGGGGGAACGAGCATCTTATACCTCCTTCGGTAAAGACGTATCTCCACCCCTCCACATGATGGGACCAGGCAGCTTAAGTGGTTTGGCAAGGACTAGACAGGCCAAAGGGCCTTTCCCTCTGCTGTAATTCTCTAGATAAATAATAAATAAATGCATACAGTACATGCTCACAGAAACGTAAGAACATGAGTTGTAGAGTCCTTGAAAGTGAATCCATACTGAACGTGCGGCACAAGTAGTCACAATACTAACAGGTTGTGGGATGGAGTGGGAAGGGAGGAGAAAAATTGAATAAAAATGGAATGTAATTACAAAGAAGGTGTGACAGTGGCTATATTTTGTGAGGAGTTTGAGGAGATATGGTATGTCACCAAAGTCATTCGCAAGTTTCTACAGATGTATCATGGAAAGCATTCTAACTGGCTGCCATAATATACCACCATTTGGTATCAGGGGGTGGCTGTTGCACAGAGTCAAAGTAAGCTGCAGAAAGCCGTAAACTTAGTCAGCTCCATCATAGGCACGAACCTTCCCAGCATCCATGACATTAAGTCCCCCAATACTCAAGATATGTCCTCTTCTCATTGCTACCATCAGGAAAGAGGTACAGGAGCCTGAAGGCGCACACTCAACGATTCAGGAACAGCTTTATCCCCCTCTGCCATCATATTTCTGAATGGACATTGAACCCATGAACACTACCTGGCTAGTTTTCTCTTTTTGCACTATTTATTTAATTCATCTTGAATATATATCTACTGTAATTTACAGTTTGTTATTATGTATTGCAATGTACTGCTGCCACATTAAAACAAATATCACTACATATGTCAATGATATTAAAACTGATTCCGATTCTGAATCCAAAATATCAGAAGTGACAAAGAGATGAATGCTGGAAATGTGAGTCAGAAGACTGGAATGGCTGATTATTTGAAGCTGACAATTCAGTCCTAAGCATTGATTCCAAAAGACTATAACATGCCAAGCCAAAAGATGGAGTACTCTTCCTTGAGCTTGTGTTGCAAGATGCCTGAGATTATTATGTGACCCTGGAATGACAGATTAGTGGTCTCCAGTGCTGGAATTTTTCTCATGTCATATTTTGTGCTGCTTGTAATCTAGCTGACCGATTTACTGTCTATGATTAGTCAGCAATATCAGGGACATACTACATGAATAACAAGGAGAATGGAGTCCAAACTAATCTTCCTTCATCTTGTAAATCTCATGACTGCACAGTGGGGAATACAAGTTATAAACACAAGAGATTCTACAGATGTTGGATATCCAGAGCAACACACACAAAATGCTGGAACTCAGCAGATCCGGTGAGGAATAAACCATCAAAGTTTCAGGCTGAGACCCTTCATTACTAGGAAGGAAGGAGGTAGAAGCCAGAATAAGAAGGTAGAGAGAAAGGGAAGGAAAGCAGGATGGCAGGTGATGGGTGGGACTAGGTGAGGATGATGGTGGTTGGCTGAGGGAAGCAGGTAGGATGAATAAAGAAGATGGGAAGTAATTGGTGGAAGAGGCTAAGGGTGAAGTAGAATGAACTTGATTGGAGAGGACACAGTGAACCAATGGAGAAAGGGCACCAGAAAGAGATGATGGGCAAGTGAGGAGTCTGTACCAGGAGAACTGGAAATAGTAGATGACCTTTGTAGGCTTTGAAATCCTGAATGGCGGTGAAGGAGGAGGTGTAGATGCATGTGTGGCATTTGTGCTGCTCGCAAGAATAAATGGCAGATTGGAGATCAGTGAGGAGGGATGAGTTGACAAGGGAGTTATGTAGAGAACGATCCCTTTATGATGAGAGTGGGGTGGAGGGAGAGGGGAAGATGTGGTAGGATCCCATTGGACATACAGGAAGTTACAGAGAATGATATTTTGGATATGAAGTCTTGTGGGGTTCTAGGTAAGGCTAAGGGGAACCCTATCCCTGTAATGGTGGTGGGAAGATGGGGTGAGGGCAGATGCAAGTGAAATGAAGGAGATACAGGTGAGGGCAGCATCAATTGGTTGCAGAATAAATTACTATTTTGCTTCAAGTTACATTACCCAACAATTTGTTTTAATTAAGTGTATGTTTCTTATAGTTTGAAAGTTTCTCTTGATAATTTTTATTGCTTTACTTAATTGGTTTGATATCTGATTTTAGAGCTGTTCACCAGCAGCAAACACTGTTTCTTTTTGTTGACTCAGGTGAAAGCTTTTCTCAGATTTAGCTATTGGCTCTTTGGGACATTCTGAAGCAAGCTGTAGGCAGAGACCAATTACCCAATTATTGGGTGAGTTGGGACGATTGTCCACCACTGATAGGTACTTCAGCCATTTCAGTGAAAAGCCTGATTCATTTATGAGAAAAAGCTCTCAATAGATTGGGCACAGTGGAGTTGCTAGATGAAGAAAGAATCAGATTAGTTTTCTACCATTCCATAAACATGTCAATGGAATGGAATAATCATAGAAATGAAGTCCATCAGCTTGATTATAATAAATATAGTCATTCTCTATGGGAATATTCTGGTGGTGGAGAGCTCAATGATCCATCAGTCCAGAGCCACATCAGCATCCCATGCATCTAACAGGTGTGCATCCTCTTTAGGTCTTCTAGAGGCAGCGAAGGCCTACTGGCTTTGTGGGTTGACTTGAGAGTGTGGAAGACCAGCCTGAGAAAAGTTCATCCAGTAAGTAAGGATATCAGGGAGTACTAACAGTAATCTTGAATTGGATGAGACTTGGAATATACTACCCAACTCCTGTCCAAAGTTTCTAGTGTGAGGGAGAGTGATGAGCTGTGCAGTAGAAAAGGGATGAAAACCACATTTAAACATCTTACAAAGGCCTTAATAGTGAGGAAGGTTGTAACCAAGGACTTCAACACAGGAAGATACAACATTGCCTAATTCAAGTGTAAAGGAGAATGGAAATAATTGTTATTCCAATTGGATGCAGCACAAAACAAACATAAAAGACAAAGAACACAATAATAATACTAAAAAAACACAATAAATATAACTACATAAGATAGCTTATATACATAGATTGATTGTATATCCATAAAGTGATGCATAAGGTGACTGACAGGCACTAATAAAGTTGTGGTAAAGTTAGTGAGGGGAGATATTGATTCACCATACTGTTGGGGAAAGCAACTGCTTTTGAGTCTGGTGGTCCTGGCTTGGAAGTTACATCACCTCCTCCCTGATGGGAGCGGGGTAAATACTCCATGCACAAGGCAGATAGACCTTGTATCAAGACGTTACTGACCCTTTTCCAGCACCTTTCTGCATAAATGTCCTTGATGGCGCATAGGCTGTTGCTGGCAATGCATTGGGCAGTTTTGACTACCCGTTGCAGAGCCCTCCCGTCCACTGTAATGCAGTTTCTGCCCTGTGCAGTGGCTCACCTTGTTAGGATGCTTTCCACTGCACATCTTGTGAGTATGGACATGCAAAATCCAGATTTCTTTAGCCTTCTCAGAAAATAGGGTGGTGAGCTTTCTTGACTGTGTTGGATGTATTCTGGGACCATGAGAGGTTATGTGTGATGAGTATTCCCAGGAGTTTGAAACTGCTCGCAGCTTTCACTGCTGTGCCACCGATGTAAAGAGTGGTGCAAGTTCTCCTGAAGTTGATAACAGTCTCCTTTGTCTTGTTGACATTGAGGAAGAGGTAATTTGCCTGACACCAGGACCTGAGCTCGTCCACCTCCTCTCCGTAGGCTGTCTCATCATTACTGGTGATGAGCCCCACCACTGGCATGTCATCGATAATGTGATTGCACAGGTGTTTGGCTGTGCAGTCGTGCGAGCAAAGTGCTCAGCACACAGCCCTGGGGTCAGCCTCGTTGAGGATGATGGGGAGGAAGAAGCGGTTGTGCATCCTGACTATCTGAGGTTTGTTCATTAAGAGGTCCAAAACCCAGTTGTACAAATAGTGTATTTAGACCCGAGGAGTAGGAGTTTGTTCACCAAGCTCTGTGGTACCATATTGTTGACTGCTGAACTGAAATCTAGAAACAGCATTTTGACATGTGTCCTTGTTTTCCAGGTGTGTCAGGCCCAAATGCATGACAGATGTTATCGCATCTGTCGTAGAGCGGTTCTGTCAATAAGCATATTGGTGAGTGTCCAATGTGGAAGGAATGGAGTTTTTGATAAATGCCATTACCAGCTGTTTAAAGCACTTCATGATGATTGGTATCAGTGGCACAGGGCCGCAGTTGTTTAGTTCTGAAGGTGTAGAGTTCTTTGGTACAGGGATGATGGTGGATGATTTGAAGCATGGGGAACTGCAGCCTGGATGAGTGAAGTGTTGAATATGTCTGTGAAGATGTCAGTGAGCTGGTGTGCACACTTCTTGAGTACTCAGCCTGAGGTGTTGTCTGGCCTGGCTGGCTTACAGGGGTTGACTCTAGGCAGAGTCTTTCTCACGTTTGCCTCTGTTGCAAATGGTGGCTGTTCACCTGTGAGAGTGTAGCTTCCATGGTAAATTAAAAAATATCAAGGCAGCATGTACTAAAACTCTGAAGTGGCTCATAAAAACAGGTTAAAGAAAGACATAAACAAGCACTGAAGAACGAATACAAGTAGTAGATTTCTGATAAGGTGAGTAAAGGTAAAATGTCAGAAAATCCAGCAGCAACAATGCAGAAGGTAAAGGACTGCCCTGGACACAAGGTGTATGACTGACCAAATGGACATCCTAATCCTTAATTATTTTGTGGTTCATTAAACAAGCCATCTAAATTAATGCCACTGTTTATTCTTGTTAATTCTTTGATACAAAATTGGTAGGTATTCATACAGTTTTAAACTTTCCAAAAATGACCAGAATTTCTCAGGATACAACTTTGATCAGCCAATAACTCCATTAATTCCATGACTTCCATGGTTTTCTTTGTTTTGCAGCTATTCGAAGAATCCAAACCTCAGAGTTGTATACTCATACATACTTAAATAGTCAACAAACTTTTGAATCTTCAATTTCTTTGTTATGAAAATAATTATGAAGCATGCAGGACTCAAAAACAATTCCTAAATTTGGGGAAAGTTATCCACCTCCCTCTTCAAATGGGGGTAAAGCTTATTTCTTTCCAATAAGTAATCTTTGGGATTTGTTTGATTTGCAGTCTGTTATCAGGTGCTAGGTTGAAGAACCAGTTGTTCTCTTTTGAGCAAACGAGAGTGAAGGGATATTTGAAAGAGGTATACAAGATTATTTCATATTTCGATAAAGTAGCCATAAAGACTGTTTCTGTTGATAAAAGGACAAGGACTTAACCACTTAGATTCTGGGTGTACTGGATCAAGTCTCAATCCAAACCTAAATCTGTCTGCATTGGCAAAGAAAGGAAGAAAATCAATGAAAATTAATCAGACTGTTTCAAAATAAGCAGTTGAATCAAAATGTCAATTTTATGCTGTGTGATCAAAATGAATCATATTTTTGAGTTTAGATACTTGGTAATTCTCTGCTTTGATTTTAATTTTGTTTTCATTGTTGGCTATTAATTATAATTTTAATCTGTCAATATATCACATTATATGTAATTGTTCAATGATTCAATTTTCATTCAATTCTATGTTTAATTTTCCTTCTCTTTACAGAACTTATGCTTCTGTGGTATTGAATTGCATTCTGCTCTGCAAAGAAGAATATAATAGCTCATGTGGTACAAATATCTTTTTTTCCTTTATCTGTAAAGTAGGATGGGAATAGAAGTACGGACGTGATTATAGGTGGTTCGAGAAAGTACACAGATCCAACATGAAAACTGTAGAATGTGAGCACAAATGAGAAATAGACGACAAGATGAAAATGACTAGATTTCTCCAGGTAAAATGCCTGAAATGTTAAAGATAACTGTCCAGATACCACTATTTTTGGAATGTAAATGCTCTTTCTTACACTGAATCATTGATTTAGATTTATGTCATGGTTATGTCTATTGATAATCTCTGGAATGTACCACATTAGTTCCTTAGTTGACCTCATATAAGTTGTTTATTTGTTCGCTATTCCAGTGTAAAGTGAATGCAAGGTCTATTCCGAATATACTCACTTAAGGTCAGCCTCTCTACAATGAGAATTGTACACATGAAACACTGACTTGCCAAATTTCTGGTTTTAACGAACTACCAACATCAATTTCAGCTAAATTTTAGCCAGAGAAATAGACAGGGTTAGAGGCATGGGGATGGTAGATAACTTTTTCCCCATCGTCAATGTGCAAAACAACACGGCAAAGTAGTAGGTTGTGGGGCAACAGCTTTTCTTGAGCATCAGAGAAAGAACTTTTTTGTTCACCCAGAACATAGAACATAGAACAGTACAGCACAGTAGAGGCCCCAATACTGTGCTGACCTTTTAATCTTTTCCAGGATATATCTAACAGTTCCCTCTCACATAGCCCTCTGTTTTTCTTTCATCCATATGATTATATAAGAGTCTGTTAAATGTCCTTCGTGTGATGGCCCTTACCAACAGCCCTGGCTCTGCATTTCATGTCACTTACTACTCTCTTTGTAAAACATTTACCTCTGACAGACCCCTAAATTTTCCTTCAATCACCTTAAAATTATGCCCCCTTATATTGGCCATAAGTACCCTAGGAAAAAGGTGATGGCTGTACACTCTGTCACTATAGACAAACATGAGATTCATTTTCCTCTGGGCATACTCAATAAATCCACAAAAGGATAATAATCATGATAGAATCAATGGAAGATCACACCAACTGGGCATTCAACCAGTGGGCAAAGGACAAGGCGCAAGGTGCAAAACATGGTCCCAACAGTCATACACAGCACAAAGCACACACAGCAGATAAAGGATAAAAAAGACAGCCACTCAATGCAAGAGACCAAATTCAAGCTATTCAACGCTGCCAAGAACTGTAGACGACATTAACGCAGCTTGTCTTCTGCCGAGGGAACACTGGGGAGGGACAACAACGACTCCAGCCTGGACGCCACCCCACATCACTGCACCAACACCCCACCCTGGCAGCTACAAACAGGCAACACCTCGGCTTGAGGCCTCGTCCTCGCACACATATGATCACAAGCACATATAGGATGCCAGTAAAATACAATCACGCAACATATATATGTATCAAGTCCACACACTGAGCCCATTGTTCTGCCAAGAAAGTACTGGGGGTGGGAGGGGCAGTACCAACTCCACCCTGAATGCAGAGCCACGCCACCCCTGGTGGAGCGTACCAGCTCCGATGTCTCTCTTGCCAGCTGCACCGACGTCCGTAAACAGACAACACTGCAGCTTGAAGTCCTGAGTCCAACTGAATATTGGCAAAGTCTGCAGTCGACCTCAATACAGTTTCTCTTCTGCCAAGCAAACACTGGGATGGGGGACAGCACCGACACTGTCCTGGATACCACACCTCATTGCCCCTGGTGTACCGTGCCAGCTACAATGCCTCTCGCCTGGTGGCTGTAGACAGGTGACACCATGGCTAGAGACCTAGTTCTTGCTACAACCGAGACCACACAGATATCCCGCCATCCACCCTTGCTCTCTGCCAATAAATCAGTAAAACCATTTAGTTTATTATGTAGTCTAGTGCAACCTGCTAAGCTTGGTGATAAGCCTTATGAGGGCATAGTTAAAGTCTTTTGAGGACCATTATTCACCAAAATCTTTGATTATGTAACACACATAAAAGTTGCTGGTGAACGCAGCAGGCCAGGCAGCATCTCTAGGAAGAGGTGCAGTCGACGTTTACTCACTCTTACTTACTCACTCTTCCTTCAGTTAGTCCTGACGAAGGGTTTCGGCCTGAAACGTCAACTGCACCTCTTCCTAGAGATGCTGCCTGGCCTGCTACGTTCACCAGCAACTTTTATGTGTGTTGCTTGAATTTCCAGTATCTGCAGAATTCCTGTTGTTTGCGTCTTTGATTATGTGTAAGGTTTAGATTTCATAACGGGAATCAAGAGGAAGATGAGTCTATTTCACAGTTTGTGACAGTGCTGAAGTAATTTTCTGAACACTGTGATATGGGCAGTGGCCGAATGGCACATTACGTGATAGACTCATATGTGGTCTGTGTAGTGTAGTGAGGCAATTTAGAAATGTTAGCTTACTGAAGACAGACTAACATTACAAAAAGCAACTGAGATTAGTACATTGATGGAGATGGCAGCTAAGAAACACAGCTATCAAGTGCATCTTCCCAAGTTCATAAAGTTCCTACTGACTTTTAGAATAAGACAATCAATGTCACCAGTGTAACAAAACTGGACATTCAGCAAATAAATGCTAGAATAAAGATTTAGATTGCCAAAGCTGTGACAAAAAGGGACATATTGAATGGACCTGTAAGATTAAAAAGACCCTGTCAACTCAAAACACTATAAAGAAAAATGAATATTGGAAAAACAAAAAGAAATATGTGAACAAGGTAGAGCATACTGAGGATGGACTGGGTGATTCTCACTCTATGGTTGAAGAAGGTTTGAATGTGTAATGCCCTAGTTAAGTTTTCTACTGCTGTGCTTTGAGGGATTTTTATTTTAGCGTTTTTTTGCAAAAGCAGTGTGTCCTGCTTGTAAGAGTGCTTTGGCTTCAGCTAAAGATAAGGAGCCATATTGTCCAGCTTAGGAATGTTGTGTCAGCCAGTTAGGGTTGCCTTGGTACGTGTTGTAACTTTCTGCCCTCTAGGATATCATGGAACGCGCAAGAAGGCTGGGAGGGATGAGATTTCTGAAGGACAGTAGTCTAGTCTGGGGTCTTCTGGTAGGATCTGTGGAGCGGGTCACAAAGGAAGATGCCACTGAATGCCGTTCGAAGGACAGACCCCATCGTAGGAAATGCTTTGCGCAGGTGAATTGTTCCAAGGAGGGAGTGCCAGTGCTATTGAGGCAGCCAGTTTGTTCAAAGTGGTCTTTGAGGGAAGTTTGAACTGTGACTGGTATCCTTCATGCAGGACATGGGTTCAGCGCATCAGTAAAGTGATACACTTGACTACTCCAATGTTCATATGCACATTGGATTGGTTTACTGTAATGGGCCCTTTTATCTTTCTTTTCTTTCTCTGTTAATTGTTTGACAAAGTAGAAAAATTGATAAATATACTTTCTTTACAGTTTTACGCTGCTGTATGATTTATCATTTCTTGGTGATCGATAATTGTGTATGGGCAGTATGCTACAGTCAATGTTTCATAATTAGAACATCCTAATTTTCCTGTTTGGTTGAACCACACATCATACCGACCCTAGACCTATATTGCTTATGAAAGGTGGCTGTCCCACCGCTGAGTCACATGGTTGTTAGTAGAGCTAGCTAACGAGCCAAGTTTGTATACAAACCCAGTGAGAGAGTTACGCATGTTTTATCCACTTTAGGGCACAAATACATCTATTGGGTGAACTTGCAGTTTGATGGGGCCACAGTGAGGATGCAGGTGGACATGTGTGCTGCAGTATCACTGGTATCAGAGGAGGATACAAGGATAAATTAGAGCATTTCACCCCAGAAGGGGCAAGGTTGGCTTTAAAGGTTCGGTTGCTCCAGTGAGGGGAGATTAATGAACAGAGAAAGAAACTTCCACTGTACATTGTTAAAGGTGCTGTGGTTATCCAGTACTTCTGGAATGCTCATGGTTAAAGCAGCTCAAACTCAACTGGAATGAAGTGCAGTCGATTGGTGGCCACTGGTCTACAGGAGGTACTGAGGAAACACGTGGAAGTGTTCAACAGAGAACTGAGCAATAGTAACAGAATCATTGTCAAACTGGCTGTTAAGCCCAACACAACTTCCAAATGCCTAAAGGCAAGACAATTCAATTTAATTCAATTAATTTCAAGTTTTAATTGTTGTTCAACCACACAGTACATGAATACTCATGAATACAGCCAAGAAAGACAGTGTTCCTCCGGGGTCAAAGTGCTAACACACAGTACCAACAGTCACAAAAAAAACATATTAATAGAATAAGAGAGTCCCGACGACCGCCCCCCCCCACCCCCGTGACACCTTCAGCTTGAGGCCTGGTCCTCACACATAAAAATCAACAAACCCACATAGAATATCAGTCAACTACAACAATGCAGAATATGCATGTAAGTAGTCTAGACACCCTAGCCCACTGATATCATATGTTGACCCAGCCCGACGCCTGATAGGTAGCATGGCGGGTGGCTTTGAGGCCCAGTTCTCACATATACAAGCACATATAGAATATTAGTAAAAATACAACACAGAATATGCATGCATAAAGTCCAGACCTCCCAAGTGCACTGATATCATCTGTCGACCCACTCCAGCGTCTGCTAGGCAACACTGCAGCTTCGAGACCCAGTCCTCACATATACAGGCACGTGTATTGTTAACAACACAACCAGACAAATATGTACGTAGTCCAGACCACTCAGTCCAATTGAGATCTTCAGTCTATCACAACTGCGCTACGCCACCTCTGGTAGAAGCCACTGGTCTGGCACCTCCCCCAATGGCTGAAAAGCAAGTGACTTGCTGCTTGAGGCCCGAGTCAATTGAGTGCCGCCAAAAAAATCTGCAGTCAAACACAACAGAGCTTGTCTTCTGCTGAGTGAAACCCTGGGAGGGCAATGTCGACTCTGTCCTGGACGCCGCACCACACCGCCCCAGGTGAAGTGCAAAGGCTTGATCTCGCCTCTCTGGCAGTTGGACACCATGGCTTCAGGCCTAGTCCTTGCTACCACTGATACTAGGAAGCTCTCCTGTTCCATATGGCCTAAAACCAAATGTAGAGCCTGAATTGGAAAGACTAGACCAGAGTAAGGTATTGGAAACAATATGTGTTAGTAAATAGGCAACTTCAGTGGTTCCTGTCCTAAAATCTCGTGGAGACTTCAAGGTAGACATTAACTTGGTTCTTATTATTGAACAAGACACTCTTCCCCACATTGCTGACCCTTTTACAGGTTTGGCTGAAGGACAGACATTTAGGAAGAATGACTTGTGTCAAGCATACTTGCAGATGCATGTGGAGCCAGAGTCACAGGAACCGCTGACCACAGTGACTCACAAAGGAATGCTTCGGCTTCTGCTTGGCATCACTTTAGCTCCTGCATTTTTTCCGTGACCAATGGACCAAATCCTGAGTGGGTTGACAGGTGTGTATGCTATTTGGATGACTTATTCATTACTGGGAAAAATTAGCATGATCACCTACAAAACCTGATGCTACACTACAAAGACTCAAAGAATATGGGGTAAGGGTCCAGAAAGACAGGTGTGAGTTTCTTTGACCTTTGATTGAATATTTGGACCATATGATCAACAACTCAGGGCTTTACAAGGCATCAACAAAAGTGACAGCAATTGTGGAGGCTTCATCCCAACAGAATACAAGTCAATTAAGATATTTCTTAGGACTACCGACATCGAAAACAAGGTTTGTTCCTAACATAGCCAGCATGCTGAAACCACTTTATGAGCTTTTAAATAAATCAACTCCCTGGCAGTGGACAGAGAAGTTGCTGTGAAAGGCTTTTAAAAAGGCCAAAACAGCTTTATTACAAACTGAAACACTCACACACACTTCAACCCATCATTGCCCATACGGTGGGCCTGTGGTGCATTACCCAATGGTGTGGGGGCAGTTATCTCACACATCATTTCGTCAGGTGAAGTAGCATCCAATTGCTTTTGATCATGGACATTGTACAAGGAGGAAAGCAGGAAACACTTGCAATTCTCTTTTGAGTCATGAAATTCCGTCAATTCTTCTTTGGTCGATGATTTACACTGTTGACAGATCAACGCCACTTGACATCAATTTTTGGTCCACATGCGGGCATTCCTTCCCTGACGGGTAGTCGAAGGCAACGTTGTGCTCTGTTACTATCTGTATGTCAGTACGATATACAGCAGAGCACAGGAGATACAAGCACCATACAAATGCTATAGAGCCACACACGAAGGAGATCTTTTACTTCTAGAAAGTACCTACAGATCCAATACAGCAGCACAAGTCCAGAAACACATTCGTACTGACCCTGTCCTATCGAGAGTGGTGGATATGGTAACGCACAAATGGAAGGGAGAACCAACCACAGAATTGAAACCTTAACACGAGGAAATCTGCAGATGCTGGAAATTGAAACCTTACCAGACTTCCTCCTTTGCATCCATGGGAATGGTCTGAAGAACCATAACCCAGGATTCACATAGATATTACAGGACCTGTTACTGGTTGCAGTGGACACACACAGTAAATGGCCCAAAGTTGTCATTATAAAGAGCACTACATCAGAAAAATGCATTGAGAAGTTATGAACCATCTTTAGGCTTTTTGGTCTTCTTTGCAAATGGCAATTGCTCACAACACCCATCTGAAGAGTTCAAGGCAGTTATGGAAGCAAACAGTATTGAGCACATCAAGTCAGCATCATATCATCCAGCCACTATTGACCTTGTTGAACAATTTCTGCAAACAATGAAACAAGCCTTAGACCACCTGGACAATACAAACACCTATGTCAGGATGCTGTTCATTGACCATAGATCAGCATTTAATACCATCATTCCCACAGTCCTGATTGAGATGTTACAGAACCTGGGCCTCTGTATCTCCCTCTGCAATTGGATCCTCAGCTTCCTAACCGGAAGACCACAATCTGTGCAGATTGGTGATAACATCTCCTCGCTGACGATCAACACTGGTGTACCTCAGGGGTGTGTGCTTAGCCCACTGCTCTACTCTCTATATACACATGACTATGTGGCTAGGCATAGCTCAAATACCATTTATAAATCTGCTGATGATACAACCATTGTTGGTAGAATCTCAGATGGAGACAAGAGGGTATACAGGAGCGAGATATGCCAACTATGGGAGTGATGTCGCAGCAACAACCTGGCACTCAACGACAGTAAGATGAAAGAGCTGATTGTGGACTTCAAGAAGGGTAAGACGAAGGAACACATACCAATCCTCATCGAGGGATCAGAAGTGGAGAAAGTGAAGAGTTTCAAGTTCCTGGGTGTCAAGATCTCTGAGGACCTAACCTGGTACCAACATATTGATACAGTTATAAAGAAGGCAAGACAGTGACTATATTTCATTAGGAGCTTGAAAAGATTTGGTATGTCAACAAATACACTCAAATACTTCTATAGATGTACAGTGGAGAGCATTCTGACATTCTGCACCACTGTCTGGTATGGGAGGGCTATTGCACGGGACCGAAAGAAGCTGCAGAGGGTTGTAGATTAAGCCGGCTCCATCTTGGCTAGTAGCCTACAAAGTACCCAGGGCATCTTCAAGGAGCGGTGTCTCAGAAAGGCAGCGTCCATCATTAAGGACTTTCGGCAATAAGGACATGCCCTTTTCTCACTGTTACCATCAGGTAGGAAGTACAGAAGCCTGAAGGCCCAACTATTCAGAAATAATTTCTTCCCCTCTGCCATCTGATTCCTAAATGGACTTTGAACCTGTGAATAATGCCTCACTTTTTAATGCATACTTTTTTTTCAGTTTTTGCATGATTTCTAATCTATTCTATATATGTATACTGTAATTGATTTACATATTATTTATTTTTATTATTTTTTCTTCTTCTTGTATATTATATATTGCATTGAACTGCTGCTGCCAAGTTAACAAATTTCACGACACATGCCAGTGATAACAAACCTGATTCTGATTCTGAGCTCTCAGGACATCAGTAGGAAATTGATCCCTCAACCAGCATCTTACCACTCTCTTGCTGAGATTCCACAGCACACCTCAAGCCACCACCAAAATGGCTCCAGCCACTGCACTGTTGAAAAGACAGCTTTGCACCCAGCTTGGTCTGCATAAACCACCAAACGCAGCACAGATTGTGCTAAATGAACAGAAAACCTGAACAGAAAGATGTGCCAAGGTGCAGAACAGAAGCTTTACAGCACGGGAGAGAGTACTTGCCCAGTACTATATCTCTGGAACAATGTGGATACCAGCAATAGCGGTGGCACAAACATTTGGGGAAAGTTGTGAAATGACACAGCCAGAGATCCCCCGTCACGTGTTTTCTGAGGTGACCTGTACTGACAATGCAGTACCCTAGCCAAAATCTATGCATACACCACCAAGCGATAAAGTGACTCTGGTGTCATCCCACGTCGTCGGTACCCTCACGGGAACTGGCAGCCTCCAGACAGATTGAATCTCTAGTTCAGTAACTAACCTTCAGCACATGGGCAGAAAAATCCCTCGGGCTGTGTCCAGGAATAAAGGCAGTCTGTCCTCTTTCACTAGTTAAGAAAAATAATGCTATTTGTTGGTTGAATTTGATGATTTCTCCTTTGAATGTTAATAGTTCACCAGCTGGTCTGTGCATGGGAAGGGGGAGAAACCATTAAATTAAGGGGGGATGGGAGGGAGGTATTCGTGTATATTCCGACCTTTATGGATTGTTGTCAATATTCCCTGTGTGTTACACACTGAACGTAATGAGAGAGCATTTTGGGTGGATGACTTATTGTACAATAAACAGCTGCACATTTTGTTCCTCACCTCTCCATCCCTTGTCTGTGTTACTCACGGGCACCCAGCTTCCAGTACCACAATCATAATAATTACCTCTTGACTTTTGAAGTCAATCTCCCAAATACTGAAGGTCAATACACCATACGCCTTCTTAACCACTTCAGCCTGTGCAGCAACTTTGAGGGGTCCATGGACTGAGACCAGAGGGAGGTCAGCATCTGAAACACATTGCTTCAGTGGGTGGTGAAGACAGGTGTTATCCCAAACTATCAGGATGAGCCCTTGAATTGCCAAGGCATTAAAGGTAACAGACCAAATTCTGATAACTGGGATGAGTAAAGATGGGTATGGATGTTTAATGTTGAAAGGCATGGACAGAGTGGATGTGGCAAAGTTGTTTCCCATGATGGGGGGGTCTAGTACGAGAGGGCATGACTTAAGGATTGAAGGGCGCCCATTCAGAACAGAAATGCGAAGAAATATTTTTAGTTAGAGGGTGGTGAATCTATGGAATTTGTTGCCACAGGCAGCAGTGGAGGCCAAGTCATTGGGTGTATTTAAAGCAGAGATTGATAGGTATCTGAGTAGCCAGGACATCAAAGGTTATGGTGAGAAGGCAGGGGAGTGGGACTAAATGGGAGAATGGATCAGCTCATGATAAAATGGTGGAGCAGACTCGATGGGCTGAATGGCTAACTTCTGCTCCTTTGTTTTATGGTCTTATGGTCTTATGGTCTACTTATTAGTCAGCACAGTGAGTACAAATACCTGTTTCTGTACTGCATGATTCAACAAGAATTCTGACCAGGCGTTCAAATAGAAGGGTGAAGTCAAAATTCTTGGTTTAAGTTTTAAGAGAAGGAAGGAAAAAGTTTTTTAATTATTTTGCATTGATCATATATGAAAATAATTAAATGCAGCTTGGAGGTGTATAACTAAAATAAAATATTTTACTTAGAACTATACTGTATACTAGCATTGAACATCATTGATGAAATTACTAAAGACACAAGATAAATTAATTATTTTACTTCAATATTGATCTTGATGTTAAAATATTTCATTGGGATGATTAGAAAACTAATCAACTGAAAATTGCAAACATTATTCTTGACCTTAATTGTCCAAGAGTTTAAATATGTAGAATGATAATAAACGGGGACTAGAAACAAGCATCAAATAACTGGAGTAAGAATGCTCTGGCTCCCCTCAACAACTCTCAATTCCTTGATCTTGATTGCCTCATTTTCACCACAGATGTCCAGTCCCTATGTACTTCTATCCCCCATCAAGAAGACCTTGAAGCTCTCTGCTTCTTTCTCAACAGCAGACCTGAACATATCTACTCGGCAGTCACCTTCCTCTGTTTGGCGGAACTAGTCCTCATCCTCAATAATCTTTCTTTCAGATTCTCCCAATTTCTCCATACTCAAAGTGTAGCCATGGGCACCTATATGGACCCTATCTATGCCAGCATTTTCATTGGCTACGTGGAACAATACATGTTCCAAGCCATCCCTGGTAATGCTCCTCAACTTCTTCTGCGCTACATTGATGACAGCATTGGTGCTGCTTCATGTACCCATGCTAAGCTCATTAATTTCATCAATTTGCCTCCAGCTTCCACACTGTCCTTCAATTCACCTGGTCCATTTCTGACACTTCGCATCCTTTCCTTAATCTCTCTGTCTCCATCTCTGGGGAAAAACTGTCAAACAATATCTATTTTTAAACCTACCAATTCCTACGGGTATCTTGACTATACCTTTTTCCACCCTGTCTCCTGTAAAAATGTCATCCCCTTTTGTCAGTTCCTTCATTCCCACCGCAACTGTTCCCAGGATGCAGCTGTCTTTTCCAGGACATTAGAGATATTCTCTTTCTCGAAGGAATGGTGTTTCCTTTCCTACACCATTGATGTTGCCCTCACCCGCATCTCCTTCATTCCCTAGACATCCAGCTCACCTCATCTTCCCACCGTCTCAACAAGGATAGTGTTCCTCTTGTAGTTATCTACCATCCCATGAGCCTCTGCATCCAATATATCATTCTCCACAATCTCTACATCCTTCAATGGGACCCTACCACCAAACACATCTTTACCACCCCCCCAACTCTTTGCTTTTCACAGGGATCATTCCCTCCGTGATTCCCTTGTCCATCCATTCTTCCCCACTAATCTCCATCCTAGCACTTACCCCTTAAAGCGGTACACCAAGGAATTTAGAGTTGCTGACCTCCTCCACCTCTGATCCTCTGATGAGGGCTGTCTGGTTTCCTTCTCCTGAAGTCAATAATCATATCCCTGGTCTTGCTGATATTGAATAAGAAGTTGTTGTTTTTAATGCACTACTTAACCAGATTTTCAACCTCCCTTTTATATTCTGATTTGTCATCACCTTTGATTCAGCCTACAACAGTGGAGTGTCAGGAAACGTGAATAAGGCATTGGAGCTGTGCTTTGCCACACAGCCATAAGTGTAAAGAGAGTGGAACAGGAAAGCACACAGCCTTCTTTAATATTTCAGTAATATTTGAGAAATATTGTAAATATATTGTTTAAGCATTTATTGTTGTTTACATCATTCATTACAGGTTGAATGTAAAAGTATGTGAATGTGATCGACTCATGGATGAAACAAATATCTAACGAGGATGTCATGAACAGAGCAAACACAAAAAGAGAAATAATGTATGAGATCATGAAAAAGCAACGTAACTTCATTGGACATGTGATTAGGAAAGAGGAATTAGAATGCACTGTAATTATGGGAAAGATTGAAGGAAAGAAAGCAAGAGGAAGACAAAGACAAATGATGATGGAGTCAGCAGCCAGAGAACTGGAAATGAATACCAATGAATTGATCCACTTGACCCGAAACAGGAGTGTGTGGACCATGGCAGTCAAAGCTCAAACTGGGCATAGCACCTGATGATGATCCATGGGACACAAACAAACATAATTAGCACTGAAGAATGGCACGTGCTCAGTTTTTTTGGTGGTATTGGCTCCTATTACATTGTTTCTTAAACTATTCAAACTTTCACAGAAAGTTTGTGGAGGATGCAATTTAAACATAGAATGCCACAGAATTTTGCTGATTATGGCAGATGAGACTACCAAAACAATGGGACTATGTGAAACCATGTTCTTGTTGTCTTTATATATGAATAAAATATAAACAAAGAGGTATTGGTTCTGCAAGCATTTTGAATATTTTCAGTATTTTTGCACAGAGATCGGCAATAATCAATGCCTTCATACACAGGGATTTATTTTGCTGTTGGTGTACAAAACTTAATTGTTTTCATTGTTTCCCCGAAGAAACCAGATTTGTAATCAATGATATTAATATTGCTTGTTCTCTTGGCATTTCTTTTTTTCCCTCTTTTCTTCAAGGATTTGACTTCCCTGCTCCAGTAAAGATTCAGTAGCAGTAATTATCCTACAAAATCTCACTATGTAATCTTCGCTCATGCTTAAGTCTGAACGGCTGACTACTCGACCTTGAAGGAATACTGACATGTCTTGTTTTGATATTCTCACATGTGCACATCCAATCGATATTCTTGCAAAAATGACCTGAAGATCCTATAGGCAATTGCAACTCTTCTGCTACCACTGCAATTCAAAGAACAAACCTTTAAGTTCTGAGATGCTGCAGATGGAGAATGCAGCAAATTTCAGAATGCTCTGGTTTGTACATTACAAACTTCCAAAGCAAAACTGAACAACAAATACAGAGTGGAACTTTTTCTCCTCCATCTCCAAATGCATTCTCATTTCCACTTTATGATCGTACACCTTGTTACACTAATATGATTTACTAATGACTCTAATCAGACATTTTGATGCTTTATCGAAACAAAATAAAAAAGTGAATTGATCTTTCATGGACATGAGACTTTGTTGGATTCTGTAGGCTTTATTTTCACCTCCACTTAATGAAAAGTCTTATAATAACATTTGTTCCCCAAAAATTTTCAAATGGTCTGAACTGTGACCAGATAGAAAAATGCTTTTTCCATCCATGGCCTGTTTCTCATTTTATGAGTGGATGGGTGGGCAGGGGCTTGTTTACTGTTGTTGTTTAACTTAGTTATTGCGTTGTTATTGTTGCTTGTATTGCATTGTGGGCACACTGCATTGGCGCCCGAATGTGTGGCAACACTTGCAGGCTGCTTCCAGCACATCCTTGGGTTGTGAATGTTTTTAATGCCAAGGATACATTTCACTGTATGTTGTAAATGTGGTAAATAAATGAATCTGAATCTGAGAAAGAATTTTATATTTGCATTTTTATGGATAATGATTACTTGTAGAAGAGTATCAGTATTATTTTCACCAATATACTCTACTTTCACTATTTAAATTCAACAGGCTGTATTAGTATATTCTTAAACTGTACATTTATATTACTTTTTCTTAATATGGATTACTTAGAATTTGTATTTTAAATCAAGAATTTTAGTAAGATTTTAGCTTCACCTATCATATTGCTTGTTTCATTATGTTTATTTTCAGTTCCATAGTTCCTTCTCCAAGTGAAAAATGTAGATTTTTATCCCTGGTGTTTGTTTATACAGCATTATTATTCTAGCTTCAGGTTATTGGATCTCAGAGGTTAATCAATCCTGATTTAGTCCGCATTCATTTATATGGTATGGCCCCTATTTTACTGCCCGTTAAGCCCCTGCTGTTTAGGGCAGCAAAGAGGGTCTTTTATCTCTGGTGGTGTTCAGGGATTCCTTCACCAAGTCAGTAGCTCAGTTTTTACTACAAGTCCCGGGTGGAGACTCAGGAATACCATCGCACTCAGATGTAGAAGGATTCTTCACTGCTAGTTCCGTAACAGTTTTGTTTTACCAGCCAGGATTGTTAGCCCTGAGCTGAACCCCCCTGAACCTGGAGGACTGGTGGACCACTCTTAGTCTGGCCTCTAGCCTTGACCTGTTTGGAATGGGTGACCCTACCAAGAGCCAAAGCATAAAGCCCTGACTCCAGCCAACATCGTGCTCAGGGTCATTGAGGTCCGTAAGCCTCCAAACCCTATGACATGTTTGTGGTCCTGTTGGAGCTACGTGGCATGGAGTTTGTTAAGGATCAGTCAATAATTTTGGAACATAAGTCAACCATTCACAGGGATACCTAACCCCATCCCACTGAAACCTCAATGCTATCTACTCCTCTGAATCCAGTATGTACATTGTTATGACTAAATATTTTATTGTCAATTCCATGCTATTAACCGTGATTTTGTAAACAACAACAAACACGTACAAGCAAACAAAAGCAGCTGACCACGTACCCACACACCTTGGCAGAGGTGCACTCCACACACGACGACCACCTCCAAGGCACGTGATCTGGAATGCTCCTTCAAGGCGGTAACCAGGACTGCAGGAAAATGCTAACGAGTCGCCAATACCAAAGGATGTTCCCAAACGTTTGCCAAATGGTGGGTTGCCAGGGTCCTCACAGGGTTCCAAGTTGTATTCTGGCAATGTAAATAAAGTAAAATAAATTAGATTAGATTATGAGGACACGCAGTCCTCTTTTATTGTCATTTAGTAATCTAGGCATTAAGAAATGATACAAAATTGTGACCACACAAATGTGTAAGGCATTAAAAATGTTCTCAAGGAAGAGAATCCTTCATAAATGTAAACATCCATCACTCAGCTGTACTAAATAATAAAAGCAGAAAATATTTCATTTTATTTGGAGAAACAGAACAGAACAGTCCGCTCTATTCCAACGAGATGCACCACCCAGCAATCCACCTTTTTAACACTAGCCTAATCCCAGGACAATTCAGAGTGACAATTAACCTACTAACTGGTAGGCCTTTGGATTGTGGGAGGAAACTGAAGCACCTGGAGAAAACCCAAGCATTCATGGGGAGGGTGTACAAACTCTTTACAGGTGGCACTGGAATTGAACTCCAAACTTTAATGCCCCGAGTTGTGTCAGTGTCACATGACCTGATATGGTGCTGTGGCACGTGGGAAATGTCTTGTTGGGATTGATCTCTGGTAAGAAGTTGATTTACAATTGTAACAGAGTCAAAGAAGGGAAGGGGATACTGGCTAGAGGATACAAATTTTAAAATTCAAACTCTTAATATTTTTAAAACTGCAATCAACTCTCCAGTGATCTGTTTACTTCATATTTGTGTTATCTATTGACAGATTTACTTTATTTCCAACAATCTTCATTTGTTGATTCGAATAGTTTGAATGGTTTGAATTTTTCCAGTTTAATTGATGAAAATTCCTTAAAGAGTACGGATTAGCTCTATTTGTCACATGCACATCAAAGCATACAGTGAAGTAAACTGTTTGTGTCAATGACAAACACCGTCTGAGGGTGTGCTGGGGGCAGTCTGCAAGTGCTGCCACACTATCACGTAGCACATCCACACCTTACTAACCTTAACCTGTATTGTACATCTTTGGAATGTGCGGGGAAACCAAAGCATCTGGAGGAAGCCCACTTGGTTCCAGGCAGACCATGCAAACCCCTTACCGACAGTAATAGGAATTGAATTCCGTGGTCGCTGTAAAAACTCATGAAAATGAAGATTTGGGGAGTCTGAAATATGGTTCTATTTTGAATTTGCTTTAAGTGAGGCACGCATGTATCACGTGAAAGCATAATGATGTATGCAATTAACATATTTTTACATATAACTCGTAATCAATTATTTAAATGAACAAGAATACTTAATCAAACAATACATACATATATATATATACAGAACAGTCTCTCTACTACCTTCCTCAAGGCTTATTTGATAAAATTGTTTATCTTCATTTGTCAAGCCCTTTGCATTTTCCATGCACTCTCTGCATTAAGAATGTCATGTCCATATTTGACAATGTGCGTGGAGACAACCATACTTTTTCAAAGGATGGCCTGGTCAATGACAGGACAACTCTGACTTCAAAGATGATGATAAATGGTAGTATCTTAACAATACTATGAGCAGATATGTTATCATTAACAATTTTAACCTGGCTACAATTCACCGAGGACAAAACCTAGTGCATTTTTTGACTGAAGGTCGTGAGTTCGAGCTCCAGCCAAGGTAGCATCATGTGTCCTTCAGCAAGGCACTTAATCACTCAGTGCTCTGCGACGACACTGGTGTATGGGTCCTAATGCCCTTCCCTTGGACAACATCGTTGTCGTGGAGAGGGAGACTTGCAGCATAGGCAACTGCTGGTCTTCCATACAAGCTTGCCCAGTCCTGTGCCCTGGAGAGTGAAGACTTTCCAGGTGCAGATCCACGGTCTCGCAAGACTAAAGGATGCCTTATTATTATTTTTGACTGAGCCTTTCATTAAAAGTTAAAAATCTCAAGTTGTGCCAAATACAAAATGCATCTAAAGTAATTAAAATTTAAAAAAAAAGACTGGAAAATTGAAGCCCTAGCCTTGCCAATTTTCTTACCTGAAAATGTAATGTTAAATCCTTCATATGATATTGAGAAGTCTGAAATGAAGCGTAGCTGAGCCTTAAAGTTTCCATACAGACCAGCATTAATTGGCGCAAGCAGTTCTGATCCCGTCAACCGAGCCAGCGGATGAGTAAAGCTACCATTTTCTGTGATTAGGAAATAGTCATGATGATCTTCCAGGTGAAATGTGTGAAAGGTGAACTGAACACCTGGAAATAACACAATGACCGGTTAAAATCACAGTCAGCCAGGAATCATTGCACTATCCAAAGATAAGGTCAAAGCAAAATTTATTATCAAAGCATATATATATATATATTACCATGTACTTCCTTGAAATACATTTTCTTGAAGGCATTTACAATAGAAATACAATACAATGGAATTTTAAAAAAGCTATACACTAACCAATAACCAATTTCCCCCGGGATCAATAAAGTATGGCTATGACTATGACTATGACATTAACCAGACTTTTCCCCTTCTTTTCCAGTCCTGGTGAAAGGTTTTGGCCCTAAACATTGACAGTTTACCCTTTTCCATAGATGCTGCCTGGCCTGCTGATTTCTTCAGCATTTTGTTTGTGTGTTACTATACATAAGTAAAGACTGACAAATAACCAATGTGAAGCGAGGTTGACTCTTCACAGGAAGATTATTGTTCTTTGCAACAAACTCAACTACCTAGATGCTTTGGATTAACAAAATAGATAATGAAAGAATCAATTATAGCTAGTATAGAATGTATTTGCAGTGGAAAATTGTAGAAAATACCATGCTTTTTATAACCATAAGGAATGAATAGTTCATGTAAATATGTGTCATATGCATGCTGGATTAGCTCTCACTGTGTGTCTGTTGACACTAATGAATTCATGGACATTATGCTAGTGCACATTTGGGGAAACAGTCCTACCTGCTCAGTGCCTTCCAGCTTTTATCTCCTACATGCATGACTTCTTTGCTAACAATACTGAACATCAAGCATGTAATCCAAAAGTATAAATTTAGTGATTGGAGAGATGAAGCAAAAAAAGCAATAGCAGCAGGATTCTGCGCAGCAGTCAAAAATGTAATAATGTCACAGTAACAGTGCACTCTGGAGTAATCCTGCAAAATGTACTCACTCCTCTTTATTCTACACTTAGTGGCCACTTTATTACATATACCTTTACACCTGCTCTTTAATGTAGGTGGCAGCAACTCAATGCATAAAGGCATGCAGAGATGCGCAAAAGGTTCACTTGTTGTTCAGACCAAACATCTGAATGGGGAAGAAATGTAATGTGAGTAACTTTGACCGTGGAATGATTGTTGGTGCCAGACAGGGTGGTTTGAGTGTCTCGGAAACTGCTGACCTACTGGGATTTTTACGCACAACACTCTCTGGAGCAGGGGCTGCCAATCTGGGGTCCACGGATACCTTGCTTAATTGCATTTGTCCATGGCATAAAAAAGGTTTGGAAGCCCTTCTCAAGAGTTCACAGAGAACCATGTGAAAAACAAACAAAAACATCCAGTGAGTGGCATTTCTATGGGCAAAAATGGCTTGTTAATGAGAGAAGAATGGACAGACTGGTTCAAGCTGACAGGACGGTGACAGTAACTCAAATAACTACACATTACAACAATGGCGCCCAGAAGAGCATCTCTGAAGGCATAACATGTCGAACCTAGAAGTGGACGGGCTTGAGCAGCAGAATACCATGAACATACACTCAGTGATCATTTTATTAGGTACCACCCAATAAACCCATTGAAAAATGTGTATATTGCCTGACACGTGACTACTTTCGATCTAATGTGGAATTTTCAGAAGGTGTTGGATTACCCAACACTTTGATGAGTGTAAATCTGGCAAAATGCAAAAAAAAGCCATCTTTATCTTCTATATCTACAAGTATATAATTTGAAGATGAATATTAATCATTATGTATGCATTTAACTTGTTCTTTATATTGATAGATGATAACCATACTGCTATAAATAACTGAGTTGTCTTGAAGGACCAAATGCATTACTCCAGCTCCAAATTTATATGCCCCTACTAATGATGGTGTGGTGCAATTTACCATGCGTACCTGGTGTAAGTATCGCTGAACTTCATCTTGACTAATTTTATATTATCTCAGGGTATAAAAAATCTATTTTGTAATGGAAATATTTCACAGGATGAAAGTTTAGAAGTCTAAACCCAATGAAACACAACACTGAAAAAATAACAAAGAATAGTAACAAGACAGAAAGAAAATTTGAATTGTCTGTAACTTTTAAATCCATCACCTAAAAACAAGCATCAGAAACATGCATTCCATTTGGCATCAGGTACAGATGTATCCACTTGGGTTTCTTCTCTCTTGGTCTACCCTCCATCTGGTTCCACCTGCTTTCATCTCTCTCTTGTCTGGTTCCATTTATCTGTTCTAAGTCTATGTATCTACCTGTTTCCACCTGCCTGATTTTGTATTCTTATCTACTTGCATCTGTCACCCACCAGTCTCAGAACCAGCCCCTCTCCCCCAATTAGCTCCATATGTCCTTCATCCCCCACCTCACCTGGTTCCAACTATCATCCACCAGTCTTGAAACCAGCTCCTCTCCCCCAATTAGCTCCATGTGCACTTCATCCCCCACCTCACCTGGTCCCACCTAACACCTGCCAGCCCTCATGTCACTCTTCCCTCTCACTTCTTCTAGCTGTCACCTTCATGTCTATTAAACCAATAGTTTTCTCCCATTATTCTTGCATGTGTGGCTTTTTCTTTTTTTTAACTTTATTTTTATTGTTTTGCCAATAACAGGATAAAAACAAACAGACAGACAGGGTCATCATAGGTGAAGTAAAATCCACATCTTATAATAGAAAAGATCAATAGCAAAATGGGTTACATTGCTGTATCAAAGTTAACCAAACTCTTATGTCCATAATTGTCCTTCAAAGTCTCAGGGGACCTTAAGATCCATAACTCTTAAAGTCCATTCTGCAGGTTCCCTCATAGGATACGCTGTCATCTTATATAAGCCATTCAAGTCATGATGAAGCTATGCATGTCCTTGCGTCCTTGCTCAGACTACAAGTGAATCTATCCTTCCGTCTAATGTAAATAGATTTACTTCAAAGATGAGTGTTAGTTCTGGATAGTGGAACTGTTGTAACTACTCTGGCAGGGTAATCATCTGCTACAAGTAAAGAATCAGAATCAGGTTTATTATCATGACCAAATGCTTGAAATTTGTTGTTTTATGGCAGCAGTACAGTGTAAGACATAAAATTGCATTTAGCTACAATCAATAAATAGTGTAAAAGAGGAATATGTTCATGGACTATTCAGAAATCTGATGGTGGAAGGGAAGAAGCTGTACCTAAAACATTGAGTGTAGGTCTTCTGGCTCCTGTATCTCCTCCCTGATGAAAGTTAGTAGAAGCGGGCATGTCTTGGATGGCGAGGGTACGTAATGAAAGATCCCACCTTTTGACCATGTCCTCGATGGTGGGGAGGGTTATGCCTATGATGGAGCTGACTGAGTTCTCAATCAGAATGTGTGTCTTCCTTATACGGTGTTCTTGCGATATTTTAGCAGAAATAATACCATATCACCAAGCAACAATTTTGAGTTAACTTCTACCTATGATAGGAAAAATCTTCCAGTTCTTGCTTCTGTCCCAAGTCAACACCCTCTATTACCCATCCCCACACAATTAATTACATTGGATAGAAACAATTAATTCATGAAAATTCCTCAGTCTCTCAAATAAATCCATTATGATGGGGATTGGATTAATGTCACACATTTGGATCAATTGCATCTTTTTAAGACAACTGCAATTATTAATAACTGTTTGCTCATGATTACAAAACAGACAACATAAAACTGGTCAAAGATTATGGGGTACAATCAGGCAAATTTTAGTGAGAAAAGAAGAAGTAAAAATTCAAATAAATGTTATGCATTACCTTTACCATGGGAGACCTCCACAGTCCAGGTACAGTTCAATGAATTTGGATAAAAATCAGGATAACCAGGTGATAAAATTGTTCCTGTGGGTCCTCGAATAGTTCCACCACATAGTGCTATAAAGAGAAACCAAAAGTGATTGTAAGTGGAAAAAGTGTTTTTAGTATTTGTAATAGGTTGCAGGGAAAAGATAGTTATAAACAAAAAGCATCCAAAAAAAGGGTTAACACCATCATAGCCTTGAATTAATTAAATCAACATGTGGTTCACGCTGAATCACAAACAAGAGAAAATCTGCAGACGCTGGAGATCCAAAGCAACACACATAAAGTGCAGGAGGAACTGAACAGGCCAGGCAGCATATATGGAAAAGAGTAAACAGTAAATGCTTCAGGCCAAGACACTTCATCAGGGCCCGAAACGACAACTGTTCACTCTTATCATTGGATGCTGTCTGGCCTGCTGAGTACCTCCAGTGTTTTGTGTGTGTGTTGCACGCAGAATCAGAATTAGGTTTATTGTCACCGACATACATCATGAATTTGGTTGTTGTACAGTGCAATACATAAAATACACTATAAATTATAATAAATATATATATGAATAAATAGTGTAAAAGAGTGCAAAAAT
This sequence comes from Mobula birostris, assembly GCF_030028105.1. Taxonomy (NCBI): domain Eukaryota; kingdom Metazoa; phylum Chordata; class Chondrichthyes; order Myliobatiformes; family Myliobatidae; genus Mobula; species Mobula birostris. Next base: position 19,127,127 of record NC_092370.1, on the reverse strand, counting down.
AATGAAATAGTGTTTACATTTACATGTTTTGTAGTCTTCCATGGAAAATCTGTCTCAATCAGTTAAAATGGTGAGTACAAATCTTAACTTCCCGTGTAATTTTTCTCCATCAAAAAAGATGTAATGTGAGCTGTCCACTCACACCTTCCTAATAACTGATTCTGCACAGAAATCATCCCCAGAAAATTGCTCCAGCAATTACTGTAAATGGTACCACTCTAGCCCTATCAGCCTGCCGTGTCTTCAGAACTCCTCGGAATATAGAACATACAAAAAGGAAAATCCAAACCATTCTTTGATTTGGACTCTTAAAATTTTTCTGTAATGATAGGCAGTGAAATGGGAGGGCAGTAGGCCAGTAATATCTGCCATCAAGGACACACAGTATATGCAGAAAAATGCTGGAAAAAGGTAAGAAATATCATAAAAGATTCCACCCATCTTGCTTGTCCCACTCCCCTAAGGAAGGAGGCTATGTAGCATCCATGCCAGGACCACCAGAAACAAAAAGAGTTACTTTTGCCATGCAGTAAGACTGATCAACAGCTCCACCCACTAACCAATCCCACCACCACTGCTGTCAGTATCATCTTATGTACAGACACTCCTGTACCTAGTTTTACTTTATGTACATACAATCTATGAATACGAGCTATCTTATGTATATATAGTTGTTGTGTTTTTTTAATTGTAGTGTTCTTTATCTTATCTTTTTTTTTCGTGCTGCATTGGATCTGGAGTAACAAATATTTTGTTCTCCTTTACAGTTGTGTACTGGAAATGACATTAAACAATCTTGAATTTTGATTAACAACACACACAAAATGGTGGGGGAACTCAGCAGGCCAGGCAGCATCTATGGAAAAGAGTACAGTGGATGTTTCGGGCCAAGGCCCTTCAGTAAGACTGATCCTGAGCACTAGGCTTAATGATCAAAGAGGAAGTGCAGAAAAGCTTCTAGATCTTGTTCCGTTTTGATCAGTGATATTAAATATTGACCTCTGTGGCTCTGAACAAACTTTTGATACGTATTTGTTCACAGGAATTTGACACCATTGCCAAACCCAACATTTTCTGTTCCTCTATTGAAATACTTTGAGACATTTCAGAGAACGGGTTTGATTCAAGAACCAAGATTGTTTGTTGTCATTCTTGGATCAAGTCATTTTCCAAGTTACTTTTATAATTAAGTTCCTTTCACCACACTTCAAACAGTGGATTTTGGAACCCAACAATTTACTGCAAGAAAAAGAATACTTCCTCTTAATCTTCGCCAACATTTAAAAAACTGGCATCCATTGGTTAAAATGTAATTGCAAATCAAATTTCCCTAAATATTCTAAACCACACTCCTCATAATTTGAAACACGTCTATTAAACGATTTCTCTGTTTTCCAGCTTTCAGAAGAGCACTCAGCTTGACCAGTTTCTGTATGGCTCTCCGCCTTTTCTAATTTCCTTGCTATCTACAGAGGTTTTTGGCTGTATTCTGTGTTTCTCTTACATTTTAAAATTGAACTTCTCACAGTTGCATTGTCTTCCTAAAATGTATCGGCTCTCTTTTATCCACATGAGGGGAGGGAACGTCGACTCAGACCATGAGAGGCCTGCGTCGGGCATTTTCATGCCTTACAAGGCGCAGATTGGAAGTCTGTGTGGGCTGCCACTCCTCGCACAGGCTAGAGCAATGTGTGATTAAGTGCCTTGCTCAAGGACACAAACACGCTGCCACAGCTGAGGCTCGAACTAGCGACCTTGAGGTAACTAGACGAACGCCTTAACCTCTTGGCCACATGCCCAAGACATGGATAAATTCAGCCTCTACTTTCTGAGGAGGCTGAGAGAGCTGGTCTATGCACACCAATTCTCATGACCTTCTACAGATACGCAGCTGAGAGCATCCTAACTTGTTGCATCACTATGTGGTACCGAAATTGCACTACGGCAGACAGGAGGGCTTGACTACGAGTCGTTAAAACTGACCAATGCATTACCTACCTGCCTACCTGCCATCAAGGACGCGTATACAGATAGGAGCCAGAAAAAGGGCAGCAATATCATGAATGATCCCACTCCCATCAGGGAAGAGTCTACATTTCATCCATGCCCGGACCACTCGACTCAAAAACAGTTATTTCCCCCAACCCATCAGGCTGATTAACACTGCCACCCATTAACCCATTAACCCACTCCACCCCACTGCATATACATCACTTGGCATGTATATACAATCAGTTTATGTATATAACAGTTATTTGTACATTGTGTTTAATAGGATTGCTTTTATATTACCATTTATTGTGTTTTTTTGGGTTTTAATTTTTTTTTGCTGTATTGGATCTGGAGTAACAATCACTTTGTTCTCCTTTACATTTGGATACTGAAGAATGACAATAAATAATCGTGAATTTTGAATCTTGAATGAGAAAAAAAAATTCTGCCAGATGACTGTCTAATTTATCAGACCGGTATTTTCTCAATTTTTCCCTTCTTTCATGTTTTAGGATGTCATCAGACTTCGAAATTATGCAGCCTTCTGCTGTCTGGTTTATGAAGAATGATCAAAAGAGCAGTCATTTTAATCCAGAGACATCTGTTCACCACCCTCTTCTTCATTACAAAGGTCATGTTTATATAATCACATGAGTGCTTCCAAAATAGTTGGCAAATGTTAACGTAATGACTTGATAACTTAAATTACTTCTAACTTTCAAATAATATCTGAAATTCATATTTTGACAATTTTAATCTTGAATTATACGGCTCATTAGGAATGTACAAATATAAAATAAACATGAGTAGACGGTTTCTCTTATGCACTCTGTTAGTCAACAAAATCATGACTGATCTTCAATCTCAGTGCTCTTCCTGCATTAAAAACATATCCCTTGATTCTCTTAACATCAAAATATCAATCAATCTCATCATATATTCAGTGACTGAGCTTTCCTACCTCTCTTAGATAGTGAATTCAAAAGATTTACTCTCATCTGAATGAAGAAATGTCTGCTCATCCCTGTCCTGATTGGCCAACCTCATGTTTAAGAACTGTAACCTTTAGTTTTGTACCTCAGACAAGGGAGGTACAATCCCCACTTCTATGCTGTTGTGAAAATTTTTGCATATTTCAGTGAAATCCCCATCCATTCTTCAAAGCTTGACAATGTGAAATGCTAATTTGCCTAATCTCTCTTCAGATGACACATTTCCCATTCCGTAATTCATTCTGGTGAACTTTCACAACACCCTCTCTATCACAATTATCTCCCTCCTTAGGGGCAGAGTTCAAACCTACAGGTGCAATCTCACCTGGGCACTATGCATTGTAGAAAGATGAGTATAGCAACCAAATCCTCTTGCAGTTAGAGCCAACATTTCATTGACTCTCCTAATTTCTATCTGAGCCTACAAGTAAACATGCAATGATTTGTGTACAAGATTAGCCAGGTCCTTTTGAATACTAACATTAGTCCTGGTGAAGAGCCTTGGCCCAAGATGTCGACACGTGTTGCCTGACCTGCTGAGTTCCTCCAGCATTTTGTGCATGTTACTCTAAGTACAAAAATACTCTAATCTGACACTATTTAAGAATTTTCCTGTCGAAATAAGGATTCTGTCTGGATAAAGAAAAGATGTAAATATATTTCCTTGTTTTGAAACCTTGATGAAGGTCAACTTTATTTGTCACATGTATATCGAAACATACAGAAATGCATCGTTTGCATCAAATCCAATCAGCAACCATTTTGTTGGGGTAGCCTGTAAGTGTCGCAATGCTTCCAGCACCAACACATGGCATGCCTAGAAACTTACTAACCCCATGCTTTTGGAATGTGTGTTGGAGAACCCAGACAAAACCCACGCGATCATGTGGAGAACGTATAAGCTCTTTATAGTCAGTAGCCCTTAACACCCGAAGACCAAGGAGATCATTGTGGACTTCAGGCATGCCAGGAGTCACACTCACGTCCCCATCTACATCAACGGAGCTGTAGTGGAGCATGTATCAAGCTTGAAATTCCTTGGTGTCCACATTTCCGAGGATCTCACCTGGTCCCTGAACTCCTCCATCCTAATCAAAAAGGCGCAAAAGCACCTTTATTTCCTGCGGAGCATGAAGAAAGCTCACCTCTGTCCCAGGATACTGACGGACTTTTACCGCTGTACCATTGAGAGCATACTCACCAACTGCACCTCAGTGTGGTATGGCAATTGTCGTGTATCGGACCGCAAAGCACTCCAGCGTGTGGTGAAAACTGCCCAGCGGATTATCGGCACCCAATTGCCCACCAGTAAGAACATCTACCATGAACGCTGCCTGGGCAGGGTGAAAAGCATTATCAGGGAGGCATCTCACCCTAACCATGGACTTTTTACTCTCCTCCCATCCGGTAGGTGCTACAGGAGCCTCTGCTCCCACACCAGCAGGCACAGGAAGAGCTTCTTCCCTGAGGCTGTGACCCTGCTGAACCTCACATCACAGCGCTAAGCAGTATTACACCCATATTGTACTGTCTCAGTACTTTTATACTTGTGTGCTGTAGCGATGCTATGATTTTTTAAAATTAATTTTATTGTGTTACGGTGCCGGATAGGCCCTTCTGGCCCTTTGAGCCACGCTGCCCAGCAGTCCCCCGATTTAAACCAAGCCTAATCACAGAGCAATTTACAACGATTAGGGGATAATGTACAAACCCTTTACAGGCAGCGTGGGAACTGAACCTGAGTCACCTATACCGTAGAGTATTGTGCCAATCACTATATTACCCTAGTTCAGCACAAACACGAGAAAATCTGCAGGTACTAGAATCCAACACACAAAATGCTGGAGGAACTCCACAGGTCAGGCATTATCTATGGAAAACAGCAAACGGTCAACAGTTTGGACTTCCATCATGATGAAGGGTCTCGACACAAATGTCGACTGTTTACTCTTTTCCAGAGACGCTGCCTCGCCTGCTGAGTTCCTCCAGCACTTTGTGTGTGTTTCCCTAGTTCAGCATTTTACAACAATATATTCAAGATTTCAAAATGCCTTGTTCAAAAGATTTAAACAAAGAAACTGACACAAAGAAATGAAAGGGAATATTGGACAACTGGCTTAACAGAGTTTCTTTTCTTAAGAATTACTAAGAAGTGTAATTTAAACTACAAGGGGTGATTGATAAGTTCATGGCCTAAGGTAAAAGGAGTTAATTTTAGAAAACCTAGCACATGTATTTTTCAACATAGTCCCCTCCTACATTTACACACTTAGTCCAGCAGTTGTGGACCATATGGATTTTGGACCTCCAGAAAGTGTCCACAGCAGGGATGATTGATAAGTTTGTGGCCTAAGGTAGAAGGAGATGAGTTATTAACCAAACTTTCTGCCTAATCACTCATAGCATTGAACTGCATGTACATGTAAGGAGAGCTGTATAACTCTTCTCCTTCTTGTATTAGGAATCGAAAGACCAGACATGAAACAATATCATAAAGTGATATTTGTTATACTGTATATAACAGATGGAAAGCTAGAATTAGCTATTTAAAAAAAGATGCCGAATATGTGATGAACTTCCAATCATTTATTCAACATTATACACTTCAAGTCGCCAGAGGATCTTCTGAACTGTAATTAATGAATGAACCAGAGGGAATTATTTTCAGTAATGCCCTGAATCAACTTCCTAGAACTACTGCAATATGCAAAGCATGGCTGAAAGACAGCAGAAGGCAAATTAAGACTTCATGTTTTTATAGAAATGACAGAGGTTTAATTAGTTTCTCAACTGTTTTGCAAGGCACGCAAACAGTTACCTGTTCACTTGGTCCTTATGCACTTAATCTTTCAACACAACATTTTGGAATACATTTTTAAAAATGTTCTAGTGATCACCAAAGGAAAGGGAGATGAAAGTTGATGACTTGTGTAGAAGGAGTGCATTCCAATTGATTAATAATGAGACAACACATCAGAAGATCCAGGAAATGCAAAGCAGGGTGAAGCTAAGGGAATTCAGCAATGCATGAATGGTCACTTATGAGATAGATAATAGAAATGTGGAGAGGATGTTTCCTGTAATGGGAGTGTCTATGACCAAAGGGCACAGCTTCAAAATAAAGGGACGTCCATTTACAGCAGGGATGAAGAGGAAATTCCTTATCCAGAGGATGGTGAATCTGTGGAATTCATTGCCACAGAGAGCTGTGGAGGTCAATAATATTGGGTATGTTTAAAGCAGAGATTGATATTTTCTTAATTAGTAAGGGCATCAAAGGTTACAGGGCGAAGGCAGGTGAATGGCGTTGAAAGGGATAGTAAGTCAGCCACAATGGAATGGCAGAGAAAACTCAATGGGCCAAATGGCCTAATTCCTCTCCTATGACTTATGGTCGATATGCAAGCTTCATTCATTTTCTCAATTTATTACCAGTACATGTAGGTATCAACAGTATATGCTTAGTCAAGAAGAGATTGTGCTAACCTATAAAGAAAGAACTGAGGCTGGTCCTCCTTCAGGTAAAAGTAGTTGCTTTCTTCAATGGTGAATTTTATGAACCATACTAGTTTAAACCCACTGACTGTACACTTTGTTCATCTTTGTAGATCACATGAATGGACTCTCCTATGGCTTTTCAGGGCAGTTAAGAGGAAAGTATTGGCTTAACTCTGAGATCACATTTTGCCAAAATGGGTGAACAAGCATATTTCTCACAGAACATTTGTGGGCAAGATGCAGGGGTTCCCAACCTGGGTTCATAGAAACATAGAAGCATAGAAAACACACAGAACAATACAGGCCCTTCATCCCACAACGTTGTGCCAAACATGTCCCTACCTTAGAACTACCGAGGATTTACCCATAGCCCTCTATTTTTCTAAGCTCCATGTAGCCATCCAGGAGTCTCTGAAAAGAGTTCACAGAGCCCTGGTTAATGGTAGAGGTGTATGGCATAAAAAAAACAGGTTGCAAACTCCTGGCAAGATGTACTTCCAGAAAAATTTTGATCATCATCAATATTGCTGGTTTTGTATTTCAGATTTAGTTAATTAACAAAATTTAAATTTCCCAGCTGTTAATTTATTGATTATGGTTATCTAATCATAGTTTTGTATACACTCAGTGGCCACTGAATGTATGTCCATGGTCTTCTGTTGCTGTAGCCCATCCACTTCAAGGTTTCATGTGATATACCTCGGAGATGTGTGCATAGCCCTCTGCTCTAATCTCTCTACACTAATGACTGTGTGGCTAGGCACAGCTCAAATGCCATCTATGAATTTGCTGATGACAAAACCATTGTTGGCAGAATTTCAGACGGTGACGAGGGGGCATACCGGAATGAGATAGATCAGTTACTTTAGTGGTGTCACAGCAACAACCTTGTACCCAACATCAGTAAGACCAAAGAACTGACTGCGGACTTCAGAACGGGTAAGTATACTGGGTACACAGGTCCAAGTACACAGTTCGTAGTGCAATAAATAAGATGAAGAAAGGAAAGGTAGCAGGTCCTGATGAATTAGTAATGGAACAAATTATCGCCCTTGAAGATTATGGAATTGGTAAACTTACTGATTTAATCAATGACATTTATGAGACTGGAATAATACCAGAAGAGATGAAAAAATCAGTATTTATCACTCTTCGTAAGATACTTCTAAGAATTTTGATGACAAGAGCTAAAAGTAAGATACAAGCTGAAGCAGGTAAAGAACAATGTGGTTTTGTGAAAGATGAAGGTACAAGAAATGTGATATTGATGTTAAGGATACTATCAGAAGGAGGTATTCAACTGCAAAAAGATTTGTTTGTTTGTTTTATCGACTACACAAAAGCATTTGATAAAGTGAAGCACAATAAGTTATTCAAAATATTACAGAAAACTCTAGATTTAGATTCAAAAGACCTCTGCCTAATCAGAAACCTGTACTGGGAATAAACTGCCGCTGTAGGAATAGATGGAGAAGTGAGTCAGTTTACGAAAATCAAGAGAGGCATTAGACAAGGGTGCGTTTTCTCCCCTGATTTGTTTAATGTGTACAGTGAAACAATATTACAAAAAATAAGAGACATCTTGGGAATCAAAGTTGGCGGTGAAATCATTAATAATTTTCGATATGCAGATGACAATGTGTTAATTGCAAGTATGGAGGAAGAACTACAAAAGTTAATTGATACAATTGTTGAACAAAGTGCAAAAATGGGTCTAGCTATCAATTGCAAAAAGACAGAATGTATGGTGATATCGAAAAAGAAGGAGAATCCTAACTGCAAGCTGAGAATAAACGGGGAAGTCATAAAACAAGTACAGAACTTTTGCTGCTTAGGAAGCTGGGTGACATCAGATGGCAGGTGTGACATGGACATCAAAAAAGAATAGGGATGCAAAAAGACACCTTTACGAGAATGAAGAATATACTGACCAACACAAAATTAGGCATGACAACCGGCCTCCGAACACTGAAATGTTACATTTATCCAGTTATGTTATATGGCTCAGAATGTTGGACAATATCTAGTAACATGAGGAAACGAACTGAAGCAGCAAAGATATGTTTTTTGAGGAGGATGCAAAGGATATCATGGACGAAACAAATATCTAATGAGGATGTCATGAACAGAGCAAACACAAAAAGTGAAATAATATATGAGATCATGAAAAGGCAATGTGACTACATTGGACATGTGATTAGGAAAGAGGAGTTAGAATGCACGGTAATTATGGGAAAGATTGAAGGGAAGAAGGAAAGAGGAAAGCAAAAATAAATGATGATGGAGACAGCAGCCAGAGAACTGGAAATGAATGCCAATGAATTGATCCACTTGACCTGAAACAGGAGTGTGTGGGCCATGGCAGTCAAAGCTCAAACTGGGCATGACACCTGATGATGATGATGATGATGATGATGATGACGTTTACTTACTGTAATTCAGTTTTTTTTTCTACATTATCATGTATTGCGTTGTACTGCTGCCACAACAAATTTCACGACATATGCTGATCATTAAACCTGATTCTGATTCTGAGATGGTCTTCTGCACATCACTATTGTAATGTGTGGTTATTTGAATTATTGTTGCCTTCCTGTCAACTTGAACCAGTCTTGCAATTCACCTCCAACCTCTCTCATTAAAAAAGTATATTTGTCCACAAAATTGCTGCTCATTGGATGCTATTTTTTGTTTTTTCATATCATTCTTTGTAAACTCTAGACACTGTTGTGCAAAAAAAAAACCCAGGAGATCGGCAGTTTCTGAGATCCTCAAACTATCCAGTCAGGCACCAACAATCATTCCATGGTCAAAATCACTTAGCTCACATTTATATCCCATTCTGATGTTTGGTCTGAACAACAACTAAGCCTCTTGACCATGACTTTATTGCTTAATGCACTGAGTTTCTGCCACATGATGGCTGATTAGATATTTGCAATAATGAGCATGTGTACAGTTGTACCTAATAAAGTGAGTGTCTATGTTCTACAATTATGAATAACTGAATTTACATTGTACTGTTGCTCTGATTTGGAACAAAAACATGTCCAAGATCAGCACACAAAAAAAATTCTGGAGGAACTCAGCAAATCAGGCAGCATATATGGAGAAGAATAAGCAGTTGACGTTTCAGGCCCCAGATCTCTTGTCCAGACTTTGAGATTTGTCACTGCATGATCAAAAAGCAATAAAAATTTTTATTTTCTGAGAATGGTACTAAAGAAGCAGTAATTGAAAGTTGTGTATAACCTGCAATGGAGGTCTCAATGTGCTATTTCAATCGTCATCGGATAAAATCGAGTTGATCCAATCAAATTCCTGGATTCACTGCTGAGTTTCCCCAGACCAGCCCTCAACTTTCTTAGATAAAGGGCCCAAAACTACTCACAACACTCCAAGTGAGGCCTCACCAGTGCCTATAGAGCCTCAACATTCACCATTGCCTTTATATTCTAGTCCTCTCTAAATGAATGCTAATATTGCATTTGGCTTCCTCACCACAGACTCAACCTGCAAATTAACCTTTAGGGAATCCTGCACAAGGAATCCCAAGTCCCTATGCACGTCAGATTTTTGAATTTTCTCTCCACTTAGAAAATAGTCTATGCTCCTATTTCTCCTACCAAGGTGCAGGACCGTACACTTCCTAAGACTGTAGTTAAATCATAGCAACACACATCAAAGTTGCTGGTGAACGCAGCAGGCCAGGCAGCATCTCTAGGAAGAGGTACAGTCGACGTTTCAGGCCGAGACCCTTCGTCAGGACTAACTGAAGGAAGAGTGAGTAAGGGATTTGAAAGTTGGAGGGGGAGGGGGAGATCCAAAATGATAGGAGAAGACAGGAGGGGGAGGGATGGAGCCAAGAGCTGGACAGGTGATTGGCAAAAGGGGATATGAGAGGATCATGGGACAGGAGGTCCGGGAAGAAAGACAAGGGGGGCGGGGACCCAGAGGATGGGCAAGAGGTATATTCAGAGGGACAGAGGGAGAAAAAGGAGAGTGAGAGAAAGAATGTGTGCATAAAAATGAGTAACAGATGGGGTACGAGGGGGAGGTGGGGCCTAGCGGAAGTTAGAGAAGTCGATGTTCATGCCATCAGGTTGGAGGCTACCCAGACGGAATATAAGGTGTTGTTCCTCCAACCTGAGTGTGGCTTCATCTTTACAGTAGAGGAGGCCGTGGATAGGCATGTCAGAATGGGAATGGGATGTGGAATTAAAATGTGTGGCCACTGGGAGATCCTGCTTTCTCTGGCGGACAGAGCGTAGATGTTCAGCAAAGCGGTCTCCCAGTCTGCGTCGGGTCTCGCCAATGTATAAAAGGCCACATCGGGAGCACCGGACGCAGTATATCACCCCAGTCGACTCACAGGTGAAGTGTTGCCTCACCTGGAAGGACTGTTTGGGGCCCTGAATGGTGGTAAGGGAGGAAGTGTAAGGGCATGTGTAGCACTTGTTTCGCTTACACGGATAAGTGCCAGGAGGGAGATCAGTGGGGAGGGATGGGGGGGACGAATGGACAAGGGAGTTGGGTAGGGAGCGATCCCTGCGGAATGCAGGGGGGGGGGGGGGGAGGGAAAGATGTGCTTAGTGGTGGGATCCCGTTGGAGGTGGCGGAAGTTACGGAGAATAGTATGTTGGACCCGGAGGCTGGTGGGGTGGTAGGTGAGGACCAGGGGAACCCTATTCCTAGTGGGGTGGCGGGAGGATGGAGTGAGAGCAGATGTCCGTGAAATGGGGGAGCTGCGTTTAAGAGCAGAGTTGATAGTGGAGGAAGGGAAGCCCCTTTCTTTAAAAAATGAAGACATCTCCCTCGTCCTAGAATGAAAAGCCTCATCCTGAGAGCAGATGCGGCGGAGACGGAGGAATTGCGAGAAGGGGATGGCGTTTTTGCAAGAGACAGGGTGAGAAGAGGAATAGTCCAGATAAATCATAGCAAGAGGCTTTACTGGGATAATGAGTGGATGCACTTCAGATGCAGACTTCGATTCATTTACTTATCACATGTACGTTAAAACAAACAGTGAAATGTGTCATTTCTGTTAACAAACAACAAAACCTACCAATATGGTGGGGGCTGTCTGCCAAGTGTCGCCACACATTCCACTGCCAACACAGCATGCCCAGATTTAGCAGAACAACACAACCAACAGTACCAATAACAACTGAACAACACAATAACAACAAAAACAAGCCCCTTTCCTCCCTTCTAGTCATTCAATCCCAGGACAGGCTGTCTCCATGCCTCCAGCCTCCAGTGGACTCAGGGCTCGCAGACGTCAGGCCTCTGACTTCCCCAATGGGCTCGCAGACTCGTCGACCCAGATCTTCTGGACTTGCAATCCTCCTTTGGGCTTCGATCTTTGGTATCGACGCCAGGACACACCAATGTTTGGATCTCTCCAGGTTTTGAACTCTTCTCTCACTGATGATTAGCCCTTGAATTCCAGGCCTCAAACACCGGAATTACCAACTTGCATATCAAGGGGATTACTGGCCCTGGTGCCTCCTGCCCACACAGACCTGCAATTATTTTATGCTTTTCCAGTTGTTGCAGCACTGTAATCTTGGACACTGGCAACAGGATTGAAATGGGATTTCGCCATAACCCCAGTAGCCTGTCCTCAGTGAATCTGGCATCTTTCTCCTGAGATCTCCTGATTTGAATTCAGGATCAATTTCTGCAGACTCCACATTCATGTATCAGGGACCATTGTCATTCATTTCAACAGACCCACGGCATACCAAGGATAAAGGGCAGAAGGCAGGAGAATTGGGCTGGCAGTAAAATTTAATCAGCAATGATCGACTGGCGGAGGAGGCTCGATGGGCTGAACAGTTTAATTCTGCTCCAACATCTTATGGTCTTAGGGTAAAGAAGTCACATAGAATGAAAGAGTTGTGTAAAAGACTGATGCTAAGGAGCTATCTTATATATAACAGCCATATAAAGCAGCTACTCTTCCTCATTCCTTATAACAGTAGTAATCTATAATAGACACCGGGACTAATGATCTGGGGGCAAGAGTTCAAACATATTTCAATGAATGTAAAGCTGTTTGGAACAACCTGAGGGCCGTGAGAGGTGCCATGTAAATGCTAGTTTTATTTTGATCTGGCAGAGAAATCTTAGGCCTCAAAGGGTTGAAATAACCCATCACCCCATATCCCTGCTGATGGTTATCAAGGTCAGAATCATAGAGCTCTCCCAGTCTTCCCTTCAAACTGACCACCATCCTAGCAACATGTTTTGACTGTTTGTCAGCTATGTCAAATTATAGGCTGTTGAGCCTGCTATCAGTTGTGGGAACATTATTGGAAGGTATTGTAAGGCAGTGGTCCCCAACCTCGGGGCCGCAGACCGGCTTTTTCCTTAAAGATGTGCTGGGTGCGTTCCGGCTACCGCTACACCCCTGCCTGCTTCGCGGATCGGTATCGGTCCGCAGCACGGAGGTTCAGGACCACTGTTGTAAGGAACTCGATTTATTAGTATTTGGATAGATATAGACCGATTAAGGATAGTCAGCATGGCTTTGTGCATGGTAGGTCATGTCTAACCAATCTTAAAGAGTTTTTTGAGGAAGTTACCAAGAAATTGGATGAAGGTAAGTAATGGGTGTTGTTTTAAAGGACTTTAGCAAAGCATTTGACAAGGTTCACTTGGGAGGCTGGTTAAGAAGGTTCTGTCACTTGGCATTCAAGATAAGGTAGTAAATTGGATTAGACATTGGCTTCGTGGGAGAAGCTAGAGTGGTAGTGGATGGTTGCCTCTCTGACTGGAGAACTATGACCAGTGGTGTGCTGCAGGGATCGGTGCTGGGTCCATTGTTTTTTTGTCATCTATATCGATGATCCAGATAATAATGTGGTTAACTGGATCAGCAGATCTGTGCTGGAAAAAATGGACTGAAAAATGGCAGGTGACATTTAATGCAGACTAGTGTGAGATACTGCACTTTGGGAGGCCAAATCACTTTGGAAGGCTTACATGGAGAGCAGTAGGGCACAGAGGAGTGTAATAGAACAAAGGGATCTGGGAATATAGATCCATAATTCATTGAAAGTGGTGACACAGGTAGATAGGTTCATAAAGAGTTTTTGGCACATTGGTGTTTATAAATCCAAGTATTGAGTATGGAGTTAAATGTTATGCTGGAGTTGTATCCAACATAACATTTATTGTGTGCAGTTTTGGTCCCCTAATCTGAGGAAAGACATCCTTGCCATAGAGGGAGTACAAAGAAGGTTCACCAGATTGATTCCTGGGATGGCAGGACTTTCATATGATGAAAGACTGGATGAACTAGGCTTATATTCGTTGGAATTTAGAAGACTGAGGGGGGATCTTATTGAAATGTATAAAATCCTAAAAGGATTGGACAGGCTAGATGCAGGAAGATTGTTCCCGATGTTGGAGAAGTCCAGAACGAGGGGTCACAGATTGAGGATAAAGGGGAAGCCTTTTAGGACCGAGATTAGGAAAAACTTCTTCACACAGAGAGTGGTGAATCTGTGGAATTCTCTGCCATAGGAAACAGTTGAGGCCAGTTCATTGGCTATATTTAAGAGGGATTTAGATATGTCCCTTGTGGCTAAAGGGATCAGGGGGTATGGAGGGAAGGCTGGTACAGGGTTCTGAGTTGGATGATCAGCCATGATCATACTGAGTGGCGGTGCAGGATGGAAGGGCCGAATGGCCTACTCCTGCACCTATTTTCTATATTTCTATGTATCAGACGGTGGTGAGGACTAACTTGCAGGAGTGTGCACAGTTCTAGTCACTAATCTACAGGAAAGATATCAACAAGACTGAAAGAGCGCAGAGAAAATTTACCAGATTGTTATCAGGACTTAAGGACCTGAGTCTTGGGGAAATATTGAATAGATTAGGACTTTATTCCAGAGAGTGCAGGAGAATGAAGGGAGATTTTATGAGGGGTATAGATAGCATAAATACAAGCAGACTTTTTCTACAGAGGTTAGGTGAGAAAGGAATGAAAGATCATGGGTTAAGGCTGAAAGGTCATACACAGACAGATGTTTACAGTTAATGTTCTATAGATTTGTTAAGTATGCCCAAAGAAAAGAGAATCTCAGGGTTGTATGTGATGGCATGCATGTACTCTAATAATACATTTTACTTTGAACTTTGAAAGCTGAGCTGTTTAGGGGGAACTTCTTCACTCAAAGTTTGTTGAGAGTGTGAGTGAGTAGTCAGTGGAAGTGGTGGATGTGGGCTCAATTTCAACATTTAAAAGAAATTTGGACAGGTGCAGTACATGGATGAGAGGGATATGGAGGCCCATAGTCCAGATGGAGGCTGATAAACTAGGCAGCATAATAGTTTAGTATAGACTAGATGAGCCGAAGGGCTCTTTTTCTGTGCTGTGGTGATCTATGACTCTGACTTAATGTCTCTATTATTTTATGCAGCTGCCATTTCTGTTTTCAGCTGCATTCTGCTTACTTTCCATATGCTTCCATTTGGAAATTGTTGAACTCAACTTTGGGGTCTTTGAGGCCTCGAGAAGATGTCATCCATTATTAAGGACCCTTACCATCTAGCATATGCCATCATTACCAACATCAGCGAGGAGATCGAGGAATCTGAAGACCCACACTCAATCACAAACAAGAGAAAATCTGCAGATGCTAGAAGTACAAATTTCACAAGAATTAAGATAATAAACCACATTCTGATTCTTCTCAATTTTCTTTGGATAGATTTTTTTGAACACGTCCCCAACCTTTGAGGCATTACAGATTACATTTATACAGCACAATTATGAATATTATTATTAAGATCACTTTTAATCTTGCAATTTATGATACATTTAGCCTGCTACATCATGATGGGTCCAACCAAAATGTTCAATCTCACTGAAACTATAATTGTCATCTTAAAACTTCAGACTCCAAAACAACATTGCTGTTTTTAGATCTGCAGAAATGAAAACAGACTACAGTGGCCCAGAGCAAGACAAATATAATCCTTTTCTGATGGTCTGCTTGTAAACTTCTTCAATTTTCCTGGTTTAAAATAATAATTACAACATAAAATATATTTACAAAAATATGGAATATCCTCCTGAAATGTTCAGCAGAGTTGTTTCTCTTTTCTGCAGATAACAGTTACATTAATCAATAAGGAAGCCTCAAATGAAATGTCAGGATAATCTTCCAAGGCATCAGAGGCTGAACAGAGTCTGGCTTTAGCGTTAATCTTCTGATGTGTATTTGCTGCCTTCAGAATACCATCCCTTCAAAGCAGCTGCTTAGAATCACTTCTCTTGTGTCCAATTTTGAACACTGTAGCTCAAGAAGTATTTTGATTCTGTTCTGAAGAAAAGAACAAGGTTCTGAAACTTAGGATGTTAAGCTTTAAGCAATGACTTCTACGTTGAACAGATTTCCATTAAAGATAGGAACGTTTGGGGGAGGGATTTTATTAGGGAGAGCAAAATTAAGCTTTTAAAAAGCTGAAAAGCATAGATGTTGCAAATGTACGAGGCCTCTTGACAGCGACCACATCAAAATAAGAGAACCTATACACTCAATGGCTACTTTATTAGGTACCATTGTCGTCCATGAGGCCTGACATGGTCAATCTGTCAGAAACCGAGAAGCAGGTGGTCATGGTAGAACTGACGGTTCCTTGAGAAGAGTGGATTGAGGAGGCATTTCAGCGTAAGGAAGCCAAATACCACTGCCAGAGGCAGGGGTGGAGCCTAAAGAGGAGGGGTGTAGAGGTTTTGCTGGCCGCTCACTGGGCAGAACCTACTCTCCCCTCGGCATTGCGTAGTCTGCAAAGAAAAAAGTGATCAGGACTGCCACAGAGGCTGCTGAGTGAGTCTCCATATGGCTGTGGATCAAAAGGGGTGATCCATGGACCAATAGGGGTGATCCATGGACCAATACTACTGGCCCACAAGCCAGGGCCTGATCAACCCTGGCTGGGTCGCCTGGGAGAGAGTGACTGATTTTGAAACAGCTGGAAGACCTGATAACTCCAGGTTATATCACTGACAATGTGTCCCACACATCCTCTGATGTATCTTAGGATCAGTGGCCACCTTATTAGTATCTTGCTGTACCTAATCAAGCAGCAACTGAATGTATGTCTGTGGTCTTCTGCTGCTATGGTCCATCCAACTCAAGGTTTGATCTGTTGTGCATTCAGTGATGCTCTTCTGCAAACCACTGTTGTAACATGTGGTTATTTGAGTTACTGTCACCTTTCTGTCAGCTTGAACCAGACTGGCCATTCTCCGCTGATCTCCCTCACTAACAAGGTATTTTCACCCACAGAACTGTTGCACACTGGATGTTTTGTTTGTGTTTTCAACATCTTTTTCTGTGTACTCTACAGATGGTTTTGTGCGAAATCCTAGGAGATCAGCATTTTCTGAGATTTTCTGAGAAACCACCTGGTCTGGCACCAACAATCATTCCATGGTCAAACTCACTTAGATCACATTTCTTCTCCATTCTGAGGTTTGGTCTGAACAACAACTGAACTACTTGACTACGTCTGCAGCTTTTATGCATTGAGTCACTGTCACATATTTGGCTGAAATGCCGACTGTTTACTCTTTTCCATAGATGCTGCTTGGCCTGCTGAGTTCCAAGACGAATGTAATCTTGTTGTTCTCTGATTGTTTTTGTGTTAAATTTTGTTTTTTTTCAATTTTCCTGGTGTAATGAAAACAATCGTGTTATAAATTGTTCCAGGGTGTTAGTCTCACAGCTTCTTCCCTCAGGCAGAGAGACTAACACCTTGGAACCACTGAGGTCTTGTCACTAGGACAGCGAGCTTTTCACTGTCCTGGACTGTTTAACTCTTCTTACCTGCTAATCACCTCCTCCTTCCCTTTCTCTTTTGGTCCACTCTCCTCTCCTGTCAGATTCCTTTCTCTCCAGCCCTTTACCTTTCCTACCCACCTGGCTTCACCTGTCACCTAGAGCTATCCTCCTTCCCCTCCCCAACCTTTTTATTCTTCCCCTTCCAGTCTTGAAGAAGAGTCTCAACTCAAACCACCAAATGTTTGACAAACTTACTGGAGTTCTTTGAGGATATTATGAGTGCAGTGGATAGAGGAGAACAGGTGGATGTCGTATACTTGGATTTCCAGAAGGTGTTCGATAAGGTGCCGCACAAGAGTCTTATAAATGAGATACGGATGCATGGAATTGGAGGAAGTGTATTGGCATGGATAGTGGATTGGTTACCCAATAGATGGCAGAGAGTTGGTATAAATGGGTGTTTTTCCAGTTGGCGGTCAGTGGTGCGTGGTGTGCTGCAGGAGATGGTGCTGGGCCCGCAGCTGTTTACCATCTACATTGATGATTTGGAAGAGGGGACTGAGTGTAGCATAGTAAAACTTGCTGATGGCACTAAACTGAGTGGAAAAGCAAATTGTACAGAGGATGTGGAGAGTCTGCAGAAGGATATAGATGGGTTAAGTGAGTGGGCCAAGGTCTGGCAGATGGAATGTCACGTTGGTAAATGCCAGATCATCCACTTTGGAAGGAATAATAGAAAAGCAGATTATTATTTAAATGGTGAAAAATTGCAGCATGCTGTTATGCTGAGGGACTTGGGAGTGCTTGTGCATGAATCGCAAAAAAATGGCTTGCAAGTGCGACAGGTTATTAAGAAGGCAAACGGAACGTTGGCCTTCATTGTTAGAAGAATTGAATTCAAGAGCAGGGAGGTCATGATGCAACTATAAAGGGTACTGGTGAGGCTGTACCTGGAGTACTGTGTGCAGTTCTGGTCTCCATACTTGAGGAAGGATATACTGGCTTTGGAAGCAGTGCAGAGAAGGTTCACCAGGTTGATTCCAGAGATGAAGGGGTTAACCTATGAGGAGAGATTGAGTCGCCTGGAACTATACTCTCTGGAATTCAGAAGAATGAGAGGGGATCCTATAGAAACATACAAAATTTTGAAAGAGATAGATAAGATAGAAGTAGGAAAGTTGTTTCCATTGGTAGGTGAGACTGGAACAAGGGGACATTGCCTCAAGATTCAGGGGAAAAGATTTAGGATGAAGATGAGGAGAAACTGTTTTTCCCAGAGAGTGGTGAATTTGTGGAATTCTCTGCCCAGGGAAGCAGTTGAGGCTTCTTCACGAAGTATATTTAAGATACAGATAGATAGATTTTTACATAGTAGGGGAATTATGGGTTATAGGGAAAAGGCAGATAGATGGAGCTGAATTTATGGACAGATCAGCCATGATCTTATTGAATGATGGAGCAGGCTCCATGGGCCGGATGGCCTCCTCCTGCTCCTATTTTTTATGTTCTTATGTTTACTCATTTCCATAAATTCTGTTTGCCTTGCTGAGTTTCTTCAGCATTTTGTGTGTGCTACTGTTTACCTGTGCTGCACTTCACTTCATGCATTTTGAAGAATAGTTTATTAATTTGTGTATACTACAGTATTCATAATATTTTGGTCTATATGCTGTCTGTGATACACTGTGTGGGTGCACTGCTGTCTGGAGGAACATTGTTTCATTTAGCTGTATATATGCACAGTCAGATGACAAAAACTTGAACTAAAATACATTTACAAAAATGTGGACTATCCTCAGGAAATGTTCAGTTGAGTTGTTTCTCTTTCCTGCAGATACCAATTACATTAATCAATAAGGAAGCCTCAAGTGAAATGTTAGGATAATCTTCCAAGGCATCAGAGGCAGAACAGAGTCTGGCTTTAGCGTTAATCTTCTAATGTGTATTTGCTGCCTTCAGAATACCATCCCTTCAAAACTGCTGCTTCGAATCACTTCCCTTGTGTCCAATTTTGAACACCGTAGCTCACAAAGAATCTTGTTGCATTTCTGAAAATAACAACAAAGATTCTAAAGCTTAAGATGGTAAGCTCCAAGAAAAGATTTTTACACTGAATAGATTTCCATTAAAGATAAGAAAATTTGGAGGAGGGATTTCAATAGGGAGGCTGTCAGTTAGTTTGGGAAGTAGATTGCTGGGTTTGGTGGCGATGCGTTCCTACACTGTCACAAGCTTTGAGGCTATGTATTGAAGGCTAATTTTGGGGTGGGGGAGGGTACGAAATGCTGCCAGGCAAGTGCACCTGACGATTAATGCAAATATCTAACTGGTAGTGTTTTGAGTGTATCAGAAACTGTTGATCTCCTGGGATTTTCATGCACAAGTCTCTAAAGTTTATCAAGAACGTTGCAAGAAACAAAAAAAAAATCCAGTGAGCAGCAGCTCTGTGGGCAAATACATCTTGCTAATATGAGAGGTCAGGGGAGAATGGTCAGACTGGTTCAGACCTAACAGGAGGGCAACAGTAACCCAAACAACCGTGCAATACTACAGTGATGTGCAGAAGAGCAGAACATGTCAAACCTTGAAATGGATGGGCTACGGCAGCAGAAGACCACAAACATGAAGTCAGTGGCCCTTTTATTAGGTACTGCAGAATCATAATTAGGCAATTCAGCCCATCGAGTCTGTTCTGACATTCCATCATGGCTGATTTAGTACTGTTTTCCACCCCCTGCTCCATTCTCCCGCCTTCCACCTGTAACCTTGGACGTTCTGAACAATCAAGAACCCATCAACCTCCGCTTCATTTTGCAACATATTCTGTATTGAATTTACAGTTTTTCTTATTATTATGTATTGCAAGGCACTGCTGTATTTTGTTTACTACAAATTTCACGACATACTGTGTGCCAGTGACCAGACTCAGAATCAGGGTTATTATCACCTGCACATGTCATGAAATTCATTAACTTTGTAGCAGCAGTAAAATGCAACACATGATAATAGAGAAAGAAAACAAAGTAAATCAATTACAGTAAGTATATATATGTAAATTAAATAGCTCGATTAAAAATAGTGCAAAGCAATGAGAAGACAGTATGTCCTGGGTGATGGAGATCCTTAATACTGGATGCCGCCTTTCTGAGGCACCATTCCTTAAAGATGTATTGGATACTACGGAGCCTACTACCCAAGATGAAGCTGACTAATTTACAACTTTCCTTAGCTTCTTTCAGTCTTCCCATACCAGAGTGATGCAGCCTGCCAGAGTGCTCTCCATGGTACATCTACAGAAGTTTCCAAGTGACAAACTAAATCTCTTCAAACTTCTAATGAAATATAGCTGCTGTCTTGACTTCTTTATGGCTGCATCGATATGTTGGGACAAGGTTAGATCCTCAGAGATCTTGACACCCAGGAATTTGAAGTTGCTCATTCTCTCCACCTCTGATCCTTCTATGAGGATTGGTTTGTTTTCCCTCGTCTTACCCTTCTTGAAGTCCGCAATCAGCTTTTTCATCTTACTGATATTGAGTGCAAGATTGTTGCTGTGACACCACACAACTAGCTGATAAATCTTGCTCCTGTACACCCTCTCATCTCCATCTGAGATTCTACCAACAATAGTTCTTTATTCAGCAACTTTATAGATGGTGTATGGACAATACCTAGTGAAACACCCTGGAAAATGTTTCACTGCTAATGTAATGGTTTTTCTGTAGCATCAGTGTTTGGGTTATGGTGGCTAGAGATAAAGGAGGCTTTGGAATGTGGGCCATCCAACGAAGGGAGTGTTTTTTCTTGTTGTGTGCCTGAAATCGAGGTGATCTGGGTCTTTTGTTTGACGAGAGATGAAGAGAGAAGATGTCAGAAAGGAGAGGTTGTAGACAGCAGAACGGAGAGGACTTGGAGTGGGACCGGGAGTCGACGAAGCCCGGGGAAATCGATGCAGGACCAGTGGAAGGGAGACTGTGAGCTCCAACTTGTGCACATCAGACTGTTTCATTAAAATGGGCCCTTTTCTTTTTGTTTTCTTTACTGATCATTTTGTCAAATTAAGAATTATAAAGCTGAATTGCTTAATTGCGTATGGTGTGCTGTCTGTTATTTCGTGGTACTGATTCGCAACGGGGGAACAGATCACACAGCATCCACACAAACGAGAGGTTTTGCACCTCAGATTACACACATTTGGCAGGGTCAGAGACTGTCTTCCCTAGGCTAACACCGCCGGCCGAACCTGAGGGTTACACTAGCCACACAGATATTAAACCTGGCTCTGATTCTGATTGTGGATGTGTCAGCGATGTCTTTGAAGATTACGCGAGTGGAAAGTTCACAGGTATTTCAGTACAATAGCTACACAATTCAAAGAGGTCCACAAGGAAAGGGAGAGTCTGTAGAAGTTCCTGTACCAAAGTAACTTAGGTTGTGTCTGATACAGATAACAGTGATGGGGAAATTGAGATTATGTGAGTTCAGAGACAGCAGTGTTAACCTCCATTGTTTAATGAATAGCTGAATTGTTTGAACAGAGAAGGTTTTATTGCAGGATGCTAGTTCCAGAGGCCTTTATAAGGTATTGGTCATTGACTTCACAAAGAGGGGTGATGTATGTGTTGCTGACTGCATGAATTGTGTTGTGTTTCAGAAGTTTGAGAGCTTCAACTTCCTAGAAGTAAACATCACCAAAGGCCTGTCCTATTCCAACCACATAGATGTGATGTTCATAAAAACTCACTAAAGCCTCTACTTCCTCAGGAGAATAAAGAAATCTGGCAAGTCCCTGTTGATCCTTATCAATCTTTATCGATGTACAATACAAAGCATTGGTAATTGTACAACACAAATTTGGATGCATGATTACTTGCTATGGCAACCGCAACCACTCTGCACTGGACAGGAAACTGCAGAGAGCTGTGGACAGAGCTCAGCATATCTTGGGAACCAGCCACCCCTCTATGTCTATACTGATTGCTTCCTCAGTAAAACACCTAACATAATTAAAGACCCTCAGTCACCCTGGATATTCTTTCTTCTCCCCTCTCTCATTGGGCAATAGACACAAAACCTTCAAAGCATGTACTACCATGAAGGGCTGAACTTTGTGGGCTGAAGGGCCTGTATTGTGCTGTAGGTTTTCTATATTTCTATGCTCAAGGACAGCTTCTACCCTACTGTTATAAGACAATTAAATGGTGCAGAAGGGAGACAAGAAGATGAGGAATGCAGTAGTCATAGGGGATTCCATAGTGAGGGGAACAGACAGGAGGTTCTGTCAGCAGGATAGAGGCACCCGCATGGTGTGTTGCCTCCCAAGTGCCAGTGTATGGGATGTCTTGGATCGGGTGCAGAGTATTCTGACTGGAGAGGGTGAAAAACCACAAGTCTTGGTACTTGTTGGTACCAATGACATAGGTAGAAAAAGGTTGGAGGTCCTGAAGAGAGAATTGAGGGAGTTGAATAGGAAGCTGAAAAGCAGGGTAGTAATCTCAGGATTGCTGCCTGTGCCATGTGCTAATGAGTGGGGGAGGTACAGCCTGTACAAATAGGATGGGTTACTCCTGAACCCAAAGGGGTCCAATATCCCAGCAGACAGGTTTAATAGAGCTGTTAGGGAGAGTTTAAACTAATTTGGCAGGAGGATGGGAACCAGACTGATAGGGCTGAGGAAGGGGAAATAAATCAAAGATAGCGTGCAACAGAGATAATAGAAAGGACAGGCAGGAGGTGAGGCATAATCACAGCCATTGGGATGATTTACAGGGCAATAGAGGTGTGGTGTGGTTAAAACAGAAAGCAACGAATACTGGACTGAAAGTGTTACATTTGAATGCACACAGCATTAAGAAATAAAATAAACAATCTTGAAAATCAGCTACAGATTGGCAAGTATGATGTTGTAGCCATCTCTGAAACTTGGCTAAAGGATGGCTGCCATTGGGAGCTGAACGTCCAAGGATATAAGATGTATTGGAAAGATAGGTTGGTAGGCAGGGGGGTAGTGTGGCCCTGTGTATAAGAAATAATATTAAATCATTAGAAATGGATGACATAGGATCAGAAGGTGTAGAGTCTCTATGGGTTGAGTTAAGAACTCGCAAGGGTAAAAGGACCTTAATGGCAGTTTTATACAGGCCTCCAAACAGCAGCCGAGATGTAGAATAAAATTACAGCAGGAGATAGAAAAGGCATGTCAAAAGGGCAATGTCATGATAATCATTGGGGAATTTAACATGAAAGTCAATTGGGAAAACCAGGCCAGTACTGGACCTCAAGAGAATGTCTTAGGGATGGCTTTTTAGAACAGCTTGTTGTTGCGCCCACTAGGGGATCGGCTGTGCTGGACTGGGTGTTGTGCAATGACCCAGAGCTGATAAGAGAGCTTAAGGTTAAGGAACCCTTCGGGAACAGTGATCACAATATGATTGAGTTCACATTGAAATTTCAGTGGAATAAAGGAAATTACAATGGCTTGAGAGGGGATCTGGCCAAAGTTGAATGGAAAGGGACACTAGCAGGAAGGACAGCAGAGCAGCAATGGCTGAAGTTTCTGCAAAAAATGAGGGAAGTGCAAGACAGATATATTCCAAATAAGAAGATATTTTTGAATGGAAGAAGGACACTACCGTGACTGACAAGAGAAATCAGAGCCAAGGTAAAAGCAAACCAAAGCTAGTGGGAAGACAGAGTTTTGGGAAGCCTTTAAAAATTTGCAGGAGGAATCTAAGAAGGTTATTAGGAAGGAGAAGATAAATTATGAAAGGAAGGTGGCGACTAATATCCAAGAAGATATAAAAAGATTTTTTAAATATTTAAAGGGTAAAAGAGTGTTAGTAGATAAAGGACCAATAGAAAACGACACTGGAGATATTGTAATGAGAGACACAGAGATGGCAGAGGAATTGAATGCGTATTTTGCATCAGTCTTCACAGTGGAAGACATCTGCAATATACTGGACATTCAAGAGTGTCAAAGAAGTGAAGTATGTGCAGTGAAAATTACGACTGAGAAGGTGCTCAGGAAGCTTAATGGTTCGAGGGTGGATAAATCTCCTGCACCAGATAGAATGCATGCTCGGGTTCTGAAGGAAGTAACTGGAGAGATTGCAGAGACATTAACAACAATCTTTCAAGAATTGATAGATTCTGGTATTGTACAGGATGACTGGAAAATTGCAAATGTTTCTCTGCTATTTAAGAAGGGTGAGAGGCAACAGAAAGGAAACTATAGATCTGTTAGCCCGACATCAGTGGTTGGAAAGTTGTTGCAATCGATTGATAAGGATGAGATTACGGAGTACCTGAAGGCGCATAACAAGAGAGGCCAAAGCCAGCATGGTGTCCTGAAAGGAAAATCCAGCCTGATTAACCTACTGAGGTTTTTTGAGGAAATTACAAGCAGGGTAGACAAAGGAGATGCAATGGATATGGTGTACTTGGATTTTCAGAAGGTCTTTGACAAGGTGCCACATATGAGGCTGCTTAGCATGATAAGAGCCTATGGAATTACTGGGAAGTTACTAGCCTGGGTGGAGCATTGGCTGATCGTCAGAAAACAGAGAGTGGGAAAAAAAGGATCCTATTCTGGCTGGCTGCCAGTTACCAGTGGAGTTTCACAGGGGTCGGTGTTGGGACTGCTGCTTTTTTTTGATATATGTCAATGATTTGGACTATGAGATTAATGGAATTGTGGGTAAATTTGCCAATGATGTAAAGATAGGCGGAGGAAACAGAAAGCCTGCAGAGAGACTTAGATAGCTTAGGGGAATGGGCAAAGAAGTGGCAAATGAAATACAATGTTGGAAAGTGTAAGGTCTTGCACTTTGGTGGAAGAAATAAATAAGCAAACTATTATTTAAATGGGGAGAGAATTCAAAATGAAGAGATGAAAAGGGACTTGGGAGTCCTTGTGCAGGATATCATAAAGGATAACTTCCAGGTTGAGTCCGTGGTGAAGAAGACAAATGCAATGTTGGCATTCATTTCTAGACGTATAGAATATAAGAGGAGAGATGTGATGTTGAGGCTCTATAAGGCACTCATGAGACCACATTTGGAGTATTGTGTGCAGTTTTGGGCTCCTTATTTTAGAAAGGATATACTGACATTGGAGAGGATTCAGGCAAGATTCACGAGAATGGTTCCAGGAATTAAAGAGTTACCGTATGATGAACATCTGCCAGCTCTTGGGCTGTATTCCCTGGAGTTCAGGAGAATGGGGGGGGGGGCATCTCATAGAAACATTTTGAATGTTAAAAGGCCTGAACAAATTAGATATGTTTTAACAAATTAAATAACCTTGCCATAGTAGGGGAGTCTAGGACAAGAAGGTACGACTTCAAGATTGAAGGATATCCATTTAGAACAGAGATGCAGAGAAATTACTTTAGCCAGAGGGTTGTAAGTCTGTGGATTATTCTGCCACAAGTGGCTGTGGAGGCCAAGTCATTGGGTGCATTTAAGGCAGAGATAGATAAGTTCTTGATTAGCCAGGGCATTAAAGCATATGGGGAGAAGGCAGGGGAGTGGGGATGACTGGAAGAATTGGATCAGCCCATGATTGAATGGTGCAGCAGACTTGATGGGCTAAATGGCCTACTTCTTCCCCTATATCTTATGGTCTTATGATTTCTTTGTATGATAAGATGAATCCTTAACATCACAATCTATCTCCTTATGATCTTACAGCTAATTGTTTACCTGCACTGTACTTTCTCTGTACCTGTTACACTTTATTCTGCATTCTATTAATGTTTTGCCTTGCACTACCTCAATGCACTGTGGTTAGGTTTGATTGGTATGAACAATATGCAAGACAAGCTTTTCACTGTATTTCAGTGTGTGACAATAATAAAACAATACCAATTCCATTGCCCAAGAGATTATTAGACAAATAATCCATCAGCAGATGATGCGAAGCTGGATGGCAGTGCTGAGAGGAAGATATGGAGAGACTCCATTTGAAGAGCCCCTAAGAGGACCACAACCTTATCATCGGGTTTGCATCAATGACAATGAGCTATGTTGGCTGCTGTCAGGGCCTTGTGATTTGGTTCTTGGTAAGGTCATAAAAACCAAACAGGTCAAAGCGTAGGGACTATATTACAGTGGTCCACCAGTACTCCAGATTCAGGGGTTCAACTTAGGGTTAACAACCCTGACTGGTCAAAAAAAAATTGTTACAGAAAGAGCCATGATGAATCTTTCAATACTGAGAAGGAGGACCTTCATTGCTGCTCTAAAAGTCAGTAGCATAACGAACTAAAAACAGAAATAGAAGAGGTTTCTTGGTTTCATATATCTGTTCCACCAGCAAGTAAGATTATGACTAATCTTCTACCTTGACATCATTTTTTAATGCAATTTTCATCTCTTTCTTGAATAAATTCAGTAACTGTAGCTCCACAGCACATTTGGATTGTGCATTTCTAAACAAATTCCACCCTCTGTATGAAGAAAATTCTCCTTACCTGTGTCTGAATGGCTCACCGTCTTTCTTAAAACTATGACTCCTGGATCTAGGCTCCTGAACCAACAGAAAAAAAATTACTCTGCAAAGAGATGCAAAGTGACTTGGGACAGGCTTTGAAGTGCCTTGTACAGGCTTTCCTTGTACAGACGCACCTCTATCATGAGGCTGTGCCCTTTTGTCCTAGACTCTCTCACCATGGGAAACATCCTTTCCACATCTACTCTGTCTAGGCCTTTCAATATTCCAAAGGTTTCAACGAGATCCCGCCTCATCCTTCAAAATTCCAGCAAGTACAGACTCAGAACCATCAAATATTCCTCATATGATAAACTTTTCGTTCCTGGAATCATCCTTGTGAACCTCCTCTGGACCCTCTCCAATGTCAACACGTCTCTTCTATGATGAGGAGCCCAAAACTGTACACATTATTCAAGGTGAGGCCTCATCAGTGCCTTGTAAAGCTTCAGATTCATATCCCTGCTCTTGTATTCTAGATCTCTTGAAATGAACGCTAACGTTGCATTTGTGTTCCTCACCAACAACTCAACCTGCAAGTTAACCTTTAGGGTGTTCTGCACAACAACTCTCAAGTCCATTTGCATCTCAGATTTTTGGACTTACTCTCTGTTTAGAAAATATTTCACACATTTATTCCTACTTACAAAGAGCATGACCGTGCATTTTCCAACATTATATTTCATTTGCCACTTACTTGCCCAGTCTCCTAATCTGTCTAAGTCCTTCTGCATCCTACTTGTTTCCTCAACACTACCTGCCCCACCACCAATCTTCATATCATCTACAAAGTCAGAAAACAAAGCCATCTATTTCATCATCTAAATCATTTATATGAGTGGCACCTTGTCAAAGGCCTTCTGAAAGTCCAATATACAACATCCACCGCATCTTCTTTATCTATCCTACTTGTAATATCCTCAAAGAATTCCAACAAGCTTGTCAGGCAGGATTTTCGCTGAAGGAAACCATGTTGACTTTGTCCTATCTTGTCCTGTGTCTCCAAGTATTCCATCACCTCATCCTTAACAATTGAATCTAACATCTTCACAACCACTGAGGTCAGGCTAGTTGGTCTATAATTTCCTTTCTTAAAGAGTGGAGTGACATTTACTATTTTCCAGTCCTCTGGCACCAGAATGATTATGGGAATGAAAGGGTCAACACATGAGGAACATTTGAAGGCCCTGGGCCTGCACTCACTGGAGTTTAGAAGAATGAGGGGAGATCTCATTGAAACCTATTGAATATTGAAAGACCAAGATAAAGTGAATGTGGAGAGGATGTCTCCTTTAGTGGGCGAGCCCATGACTAGAGGGCACAGACTCAGATATCTCTTTAGAACAGCGATAAGGGGGATTTTCAGCAGCTGGGGTTGATGAATCTGTAGGACTCATTGCCATGGCATTGGATATATTTAAAATGGAGGTTGATAGGTTCTTGATTCGTAATGGTGTCAAAGGTTACAGGGAAAAGGCCGGAAAATGGGGTCGAGGGGGATAATAAATCAGCTGTCATGGAATGACAGAACAGACTTGATAGGCTGAATGGCTGAATTCTGCTTCCCGTTTGTATATCTATCTTATGGTCTCAACCCGCTGAAGGATGTGTTTTTTTTCAATGAGAGCACCTCTCATTTTTTAAACTCAATTGAATACAGGCTTGTAAACCAAAAATCTTCAGAGGTGTATGTCTAAGCTAAGAGTAGAAAATGTTGGAAACCATTAGCACATGCAGAAAGAGAAACGGAGCTAACATTTCAGGTCAAAGGCTGTTCATCACAACAAGGGAATAAAGAAAACCACATATTTTTATGTTGCCCTGAGGATGGGGAGATGGGGGTGGATACAACAAAAGAATGTATATGAAAGAGTGAGGCTAGGTTTTCCTTGAGGATAAACTGGTTGATATATTAATGAAAACAGTTAGAGAGAAAAGGCATGGATAAATAAACTTAAGAGCTGTGAGCTAAGAGCAATTAGGGAGAGCAAACACAAACAAAAAGATGTGAAAGTTTCAAAGTACAAAGCCATAGGGAACGCCTAACAGGTCAAATCAGGCTGGAAGAGAGGCAGAAACTGAGTCAATATTACAGATGGATAGCTAACAATCGAACCGTCCTATTACGATATAAAATGAGAAAGTAAATTATCTGAATTCTAGAGGAGGAACTGCTTCAGGAAGGCAAAATCTATCATCAAGTATTCCCACTATCGAAGCCGCACCACCATTTTGCAGCTACCACTGGGCAGGAGGTACAGAGGTCCAAATGTCTGACTATCAGGTTCAGACAAAGAGCTTTCTGGCTAGTTGCATCACTCACTGGTATGGAGACTCCACTGCACAAAATCAAAAGAGTCAGGAGCTTTCTTGAAGAATTGAAAACTTCTTCAAGAAAATAGTGACCCCATAAATAAAAACACTCAGTATCTGTGACACCCTCTTCTTGTTACTACCATGAGGGAGATAATACCCTTTTACCCCTTCTCTTCTTTTCATCTGCCCATCATCTTCCTCTCGTGCTTCTCTTCCTTCCATTTCATCCATGGTCTACTGCACTCTCCTATTATATTCTTTCTTCATCAGCCTTTTACCTCTTCCACTTATGACCCTCCAGCTTCTTACTTTATCTGCTCTCTCACAGCCACTGAGATTCCCCCTCACTTGGTCTTGCCTATCACCTGCCAGCTTGTAGTCCTTCCCATTCCCCCTCACCTTCTTATCCTGGCTTCTGCAGTGATAGTTTGAGTTTTTAGGCCCAATTAGCATAACCCCATTGTTTTACAGTGCATCCCAGAAGCAGCCAGCCCTGTTCTGTGAACCAGCAATCTGTGCGCAATCTGTACAAAGCTGCCCTTTTAACTTAAGACTGATTATTGCTTGCAATTTATGTTAATAACTGAAGACTGGTTCTTGTTCAGACAGGAAGCTGAACAAAGAATATTGGTTGGAAGTTGAACTTACTCGAAAACAACTCTTCTATCTCTACAAGTGTCAGTTGCTATGTTAGAAAGCTGAGCTTGACGAAAAGGTCCACCACCCTCGACAATGAATTTCTATCACACTGCTCCCTTCCTTTACAACCTTGACGAAATTTTCTGTTTTTTTTTCCTTTCCATAGATGCTGCCTAATTACAGATGTCATCCAGCATTTTGAGCATGTTCAGATGAAAGGGAAATTGTTTGGGCCTCTTTGCAGAAGTACAATTTTAGTCCATTTAATCTGTCCAGAAGTAATAGGCTCCTCATCCCAGAGTCAGTCTTGTGAACTTTCATTGCACTCTCTTTATTGCTTGGGTAGGGAGAGCAGACTCGAACACAACATGCCAAATGCAGTCCCCTCAGGCTCTATACAATTGGAGGAGGCGTCCCAGCTCTTGTAATCTGTAACCCATCTTTTGAAACCCCAAGTCTTTTCCAGCTTTTACAAGGCACAAGTCAAGTGTCTCCACTTGTCTGCATAAGTGCATCTCCAATAACTCTAAAAAAAAATGAACATCATTCATGATTCATGAAAAAAAGCAGATTGCTTAATTGACACCCTCATAGTTTGCTTGTGTGCTGTGCTGTTAGATATGGACAATCCTGGTCTTTCCATGACCATAACTGTTCTTGGCAATTTTTTGTACAGAAGTGGTTTGTCATTGCCTTCTTCTGGACAGTGTCTTTACAAGATGGGTGACTCCAGCCATTATCAATACTCTTTGGAGACTGTCTGCTTGGCGTCACTGGCCGCATACCAAGGACTTGTGATATGGACCATCAGCTTATATGACCATTCACCACCTGCTTCCATGGCTTCACGTGATCCTGATTGGGGGGCCCAAGCAGGTCCTATGCCTTGGGGTAACCAAGGGTGACCTGCAGGCTAGCTGAGGGAAGTAGTGCCTTAAACCCCCTTTGGTAGAGACATATCCCCACCCTCATCTTTCTCCCAAAACGCATATTGTTTTTATCACTGATGCTCTGTGTACCACCTCCCCCGGCTAAAAAAGAATGTGTAATGCTGGCATTTTCACCTATATGTCAGATCAATTAATTTAAAAAATACTATCCAAAATACTGCATTATTCTTCGACAAAAGAGTACAACCAAATATGTTTCTGAATAGGAAATTGTTTTGCAAAATGCTCACAGTGATAACGGTTCTGTGACAGTTTACAATTTATTCCAAAATAAAAGCAGGGTGAAGTTGTTGACACTTCAATAATACCAAAATGATCTTGAGATTCAAATTAGAAAATCTCTTTGATGGATGATTCACAATCAACATTACTGAGTTTTTTCTATGAACTGTAAATAATTGAGTAAATCTGTGACTTCACTAGTAATCTCCTTGTCAAGATTAATCAACTAAACAATAATACCTAATTGAAATTATGCATATACTGTATGTATTGTAGTATATTGCTGATTCCCTGCTTTAGCATTTGAAAAAGGCGTGAACTGGAATCATTGTCTAACTACAATACCCAAATCCACATTGTGAAAATATCCCATAATCAAAGAATGGAAGTCTAAATTACGAGGCAGAAAAAATAGCAACAAAAGTACTGGAGGAACTCAGCAGGCCAGGCGGTATCTGTGGAAAAGATACCTGCTGAGTTCCACCGGCATTTTGTGTGTGTTGCTTTGGATTTCCTGCATCTGCAGATTTTTTCGTGTTTACGAAAGAGTATCGGCTAGTTTGCAAAGTGTGCACAGAGTGTTGCAAAGAACTTATCGAGCACAAGAGGGGTAGAGATAGGGAAATTGCAAGCAGGCTTTTTCCACTGAGGTTGGGTGGGATGACAACTAGAGGTCATGGGTTACGAGTGAAAAGTGAAATGTTTAAGGGGAAACTTTTTCACTTAGAGGGTCATGAGAGCGTGGGATAAACTGCCAGAGCAAGTGGTGATGCGAGCTCGATTTCAAAGTTTAGGAGAAGTTTGGATCGGTACACGGATAGTAGGTGTATGGAAGTCTATGGCTGATGGAAGGAGGCAGTTTAAATGATTCAGCAGGGACTAAGTGGGCCAAAAGGCCTTTTTCTGTGCTGTACTTTTCAATGAGTTTATGACTAAGAGATTCTGCTGATACTCGAAATCCTGAGCAATACACCCATAATGCTGGAGGAAGTCAACAGGTCAAGGCAGCATCTATGGAGGGAAGTAAACAGATAATGTTTTGTGTCAAGATTTGGCATGAGTTGGCAAAGAATATATATTGGTCCAATATAATTTCTGTGTCTGAACCGTGCAATGAAGGTGTGGAAATACATTGGAGTCAATTTTATTTTATTTGAAGATGCATCTTCTGACTCAACGAGCCACACTGCCCAGTAACCCAACTATTTAACAAAAGCCTAATCATAGGAGTTTACAATGACCAATTAACCTACTAACTGCTGTGTTTTTGGATCGTGGGAGGAAATTGGAGCACCACGAGGAAACCTATGAAGTCGTGGGGAGAACGTATGAGTTCCTTACAGGCAGTGCCAGGATTGAATTCCGAAACATCCCGAGCTATAGTAGCAACACGCAAACATATTGTGGCTGCTTCTGACCCTGGCTCAGCCTCTGAAGTCACGGTGAATTGAGGGTATCCTGGAGTTCAGATCTGAAGAGCTAAAGTTTAGCTTCTTAACTTTATGTCAGGTAACAATAATTAAACAGATATTTAGCTATTTTTAAAAAATGTATTTTAATTAATATTTATATTTTTAATTAAATAACAGAAGTTTAATATGTTTCAAAATTTACTGTTTTTAATATATTTAATAAGTATTGACATTTTTCCATCCAACAGGGGTGTCTATTTCATCTGATGTTTGCTAGTACTTAAAGACAGTGAAGATGTCTTCTGATTTTAATTGGTCTATGAGCAAGGCTTCATGTGGGTTCATTCACAGCTCAGGACCATCTCCACTTTGCAGATTTGCCTCAGTGCCAAGAAACTGAGGTCCTCAGTTCCAATACAGATACAAAAGATTAGTATTCTGTGGTGCCAGAACAGGTGTGAGAAATGAGCCAGGTCCATCCCAATTTAGCCAAAATAAAGATAAAATATTGCAAAAGAATGGATTTTATATTTCAAATATTTCCTGAATATTTGCTGTGAAGCATTAATTCAATGCAGAAAGTGAACACCCATGTTTATGGAGTGTCTTAGAAGTGTTTTGATGGCAATCTCAAACACAGAACGAAAAAGAATTGATGGTACTGTATACTACTTTAATGAAGCAAATATTTAATGAAGTTACTGTTCTTTACAGAAATTATATTAAAAAATAGCAGCGGAAGTAGTCTCCTCTGCCAGTCGTTAAGATCATGGGTGATTCTGAAGGATCTTGGCCTGAATCATCGAATCTTTACTCCTTTCATTAGATGCTACCTGACCTGCTGAGTTCCTCCAGCATTTGAGTGTGTTACTCTGGATTTCCAGCATCTGCAGAATCACTTGTGTTTATGATACTGTGATTTGACCACTTTATATTCAATCACCAGAATGTCAGACAGCTCTATTGTGTCTGAAATATATTCATCAGTCTCAAATTGAATCAGTAACTCTGTATTGAAAGTCCTCTAGGATGGAGAATTTCAAAGACTCGTAACATATTTCACAAAACAAATCTTTACGTCTTTAAATTTGGAATTGATTGTCTGACTCCCTGCCTTGAAACTGCTCCCGTTTCTGCACTATTCGATTAGAGCTGTAATTCAATCAGGTGACAATGAAGACTTCAGAACATATAATACAAGGTTTAAATTAATCAGTTTTAATTAATCTGAAAGAAAATACTCTATATCTCAGACTGTAATGGAACTGGGAGAACCAAAGACACCCAAAGGATTAATAGACCTTGATCTCCCCAACATTTTTTGTGCAGATATACCTCTGACAATGCTAAGGGCCTTGCATGCACAGTGCTCCTGATGGGTGGAAGGAAGACTTCAATGATCCTCTCAATAGTTCTCACTATCCTTTGTTGGGACTTCAGCCAGATGTCTTGCAATTCTGGTAACAGACGGTAATGTAGCTGGTCAGGAGACCAGCTATAGATGCTGCTATAAAAATTGTTTAGAATGGCGGTGGGGGGAGCTTTGTTCACCTCATTTGCCACAGGAAGTGGGGATGCTACTGTTCTTTCATGACTAAAGAGGTTGTGCTGAGACACCAGGTGAATTTGTCCATTATGTGCACTCCAAGAAAAGTGGTGCTCCTAACTCTTTCCTTGGAGCAGCCAGTTACGCGCAGCGAGTAGTAGTCAGCCTGCACCTTCCTAAAGTCCACAGTCAGCTCTTTGGTCTTGTCCACATTAAGACTCAAATTGTTGCACTCTCACCATTCTGCAGCCACTCTACCTCCTCTCTGTACGCCGCCCTGTCACCGTGGCTGACGAGTAAAACGCTGTGGTGTCTGCAGTGAATTTGATGATTCGGCAGTGCAGTCATGCAGCAGTGTGAACAACAGTGAGCTGAGCAAGCAGTCGGTGCTCAGTGTGATGGAGCTGGAGATGTTGCTGCCAACATGGACTGACTGTGGTCTTTCTGTCAAGAAGTTCATGGTCCAGTTACAGAGAGAGGTGTGGTGTGAGACACAACAAGGACAGTTCACCCACATACTTGTGAGGGTGATCATATTAGATGCTGAGCTGAAGTTGATTACCAGCACCCTGGTGAATCAGGAACGATTTTCCAGGTGGAACAGGACAGAATGAAGTTCAGAGGCTATGGCATGATCACAGGATCAATTTGAGCGATAAGTGAACTGGAAAAGGTCCAAAGTAGTGGGAAGATGGGATTTAATGCAATCCATAAGCAGATGCTCAAAGCCATTCATGATTGTTGCAGTCAGTGCCACCTTGCAGTAATCGTTTGGGCCAGTTAACATGTCAAAGTCAACATGGATTTGTGAAAGGAAAATCATGTCTGACGAATCTCATTGCATTTTTTGAGGATGTAACTAGTAGAGTGGATAGGGGAGAACCAGTGGATGTGGTATATTTGGATTTTCAAAAGGCTTTTGACAAGGTCCCACACAGGAGATTAGTGTGCAAACTTAAAGCACATGGTATTGGAGGTAAGGTATTGATGTGGATGGAGAATTGGTTAGCAGACAGGAAGCAAAGAGTGGGAATAAACAGGACCTTTTCAGAATGGCAGGCGGTGACTAGTGGGGTACCGCAAGGCTCAGTGCTGGGACCCCAGTTGTTTACAATATATATTAATGACTTGGATGAGGGAATTAAATGCAGCATCTCCAAGTTTGCGGATGACATGAAGCTGGGTGGCAGTGTTAGCTGTGAGGAGAATGCTAAGAGGATGCAGAGTGACTTGGATAGGTTGGGTGAGTGGGCAAATTCATGGCAGATGCAATTTAATGTGGATAAATGTGAAGTTATCCACTTTGGTGGCAAAAATAGGAAAACAGATTATTATCTGAATGGTGGCCGATTAGGAAAAGGGGAGGTGCAACGAGACCTGGGTGTCATTATACACCAGTCATTGAAAGTGGGCATACAGGTACAGCAGGCGGTGAAAAAGGCGAATGGTATGCTGGCATTTATAGCGAGAGGATTCGAGTATAGGAGCAGGGAGGTACTACTGCAGTTGTACAAGGCCTTGGTGAGACCACACCTGGAGTATTGTGTGCAGTTTTGGTCCCCTAATCTGAGGAAAGACATCCTTGCCATAGAGGGAGTACAAAGAAGGTTCACCAGATTGATTCCTGGGATGGCAGGACTTTTATATGAAGAAAGACTGGATGAACTGGGCTTGTACTCGTTGGAATTTAGAAGATTGAGGGGGGATCTGATTGAAACGTATAAAATCCTAAAGGGATTGGACAGGCTAGATGCAGGAAGATTGTTCCCAATGTTGGGGAAGTCCAGAACAAGGGGTCACAGTTTGAGGATAAAGGGGAAGCCTTTTAGGACTGAGAGTAGGAAAAACTTCTTCACACAGAGAGTGGTGAATCTGTGGAATTCTCCGCCACAGGAAACAGTTGAGGCCAGTTCATTGGCTATATTTAAGAGGGAGTTAGATATGGCCCTTGTGGCTACGGGGATCAGGGGGTATGGAGGGAAGGCTGGGGCGGGGTTCTGAGTTGGATGATCAGCCATGATCATAATAAATGGCGGTGCAGGCTCGAAGGGTGGAATGGCCTACTCCTGCACCTATTTTCTATGTTTCTATGTTACCATCACTCTCTTGGGCACTGAAATGTTGAAGATGTCTGTTAGAACCTCTGCAAGATGAGGTAAACAATCCCTCAGCACCCTCATGATTGCCTCATAATCTCTCATTACCTCATACACCTCTCATAATCTTGTTGTGCATATAAGATTCAGTTGAAAACCTTCAAGTGTGCAACTAGTACAAAAGAAAGCCTCACAATTTAGCAATTAAGTTTCCGATAAACTATTTCTGAATTCAACAGACATCTTGTACAAAGTTTCAACTTCACTCTGTGCTTTTAACATATTGGAAGGCACCACTACCTTGTCGGATAAAGTAGGTTCAGTAAACATCTTTTTACTCTACGGCATTGTGTAGAAGTCCTAGGCACTTATATAGGTAGGGTGCCTAAGGCTTTTGCACAGTACTGTAGTAATTCTATATATTGCACTGTACTGCAGCCACATACAAAAAAAAATCATGACATATGTGAGTGATGATAAACCTGATTCTGATGTGGGACTCTATTGCGGACTGAAAGTGGGAAAGGTGCAGGCAGAGGGGAATCATGATTGGGAAAAGGGGAAGGGAGAGGGGAGGGAGCAGGAAGCACCAGAGAGACATTCTGCAAAGATCAATAAACCAATTCTTTGGAATCAAACGACCTTGCATGGTGTCTCAGGGCTGGGTGTTTCTGGACACTCCTCACCCCCACCCTGCCTCTGTCACTCCTTCTCTGCCACCTGTCTCACACCCCTCCCATGGTGCTCTACCCTCACCATTCCCAACATCCTTTGCACCTGCCAGCCTGACAGATTCACTCTCTGCTCCACGTTGATAAATACAGTACTATGCCAAAGTCTTAAAGCACCCTAGTACGGTACATTGTGTAACCATGAGCCAATGAGAATTGCATTCTTCACTTTACTTCTGAAGCAGGTGAATAGAGAACACTGTGTCTGGAGAAGGACTGTTGGTGTGATCCAGTCAGCTACTAAGAGAGACACTTCTACAAAGGCCACCAAGGTCACCAGTCAAGTGTAAAACAAGAAGTGAATATCACCACTGGCCAAACCCTGAGAAGGACACCGAGAACATTTGAGGTATATGTAGCTCACTGACCTAAGGAAACATAGAAACATAGAAAATAGGTGCAGGAGTAGGCCATTCTGCCCTTTGAGCCTGCACTGCCATTCAGTATGATCATGGCTGATCATCCAACTTAGAACCCTGTACCAGCCTTCCCTCCATACCCCCTGATCCCTTTAGCCACACAGGCCACAAGGTTATCAATAAGATTGTAAGAATGTTCAACGATGTTGCTTGAGGACAGGAGTTGTGGGGAAAGGTTGAATTGGTTAGGACTTTATTCCCTGGAGTGTAGGAGAATGGGTATATTTGATAGTTACATAAAATTAAGAGGGTACAGATAGGATCAATGCAAACAGGCTTTTCCCCCTGAGGTTAGGTGAGATTTTATACTTTATACTTTATTGTCACCAAACAATTGATACTAGAACGTACAATCATCACAGCGATATTTGATTCTGCGCTCCACACTCCCTGGAGTACAAATCGATAGCAAACATTAAAAAAAATTTTAAAAAATTAATTTGAACTATAGGCCATGGGCTAAGGGTGAAGGGTGAAATTTTAAGGGGAACTTTTTCATTCAGAAGGTGGTAAGAGTGTGGAATGAGCTGCCCGTGGGTTTGATTTCAACATTTAAGAGAAGTTTGGATGTACACATGGATTCTGGGGTATCAAGGGCAATGATCCAAATGCAGGTCAAACTGCAAACAAATGTGCATTGAAACTGAAACAAAGGCATGTGGACTGTAATTTTGAGGTAACAGAAATTCAGCCCCATTATTTCTGGTCTGACCAATTAAGATGAGTGGACATGATGACCATGTGCTCAACCTGAATGAAACGTTTAAGGATTAGATTTGGTGAATTCTGAAGTTAACTCCACCATGTTGAGAGAAATGGAAAGTGGACTAGAAACATGCTAACACTGTCTAAGCGATAAAAACGTTTTGAATATAAAAAGATCCCTTAAGGGCATAAACCTTTCCTTCAGTAAGAGAAAATAACCTGCCTGAAATTCTAAGAAAGCACATCTCGTGTCATAAGGGGCGACCACCCTTATCCCCCACTCCCAGATTTATAACCACAGGCCGTTTAATGAAACAAGTTTATGAAAGGTAAGTACAGAGGCAAATTCGCCCACAGCCTCATGTGTCTATAACTTCACAACCCTCGATGTTCTTCCTGTAGCACCCTCTATGACCACACCCCAAAGTGCATTCTGAGCATTTATCACTCTATGTTAAAAAAAACACATCTCTGATACTCCCTAAACTTTCCATTACTCACCTTCAATGGATGTTCTCTGGTATTAGCCATTGCTGTACTGAAATAGGTGCTGGCTATCCATTCTATCTACACATCTCATCATCATATACCCCTCCATCAAGTCAGCTCTTATTCTCTACCATTTGACCTAGTTCACTCAACTCTTCCTCATAAGTCTTGCCCTCTAATCACACAGTGTCCTGGTAAATCTCTGCACCCTCTCTAAAGCTTTCATGTCCTTCTTATAATGAGGTGATCAGAACTGAACACAATGCTGTAATTGTGGTCTAATCAAAGTTTCACAGAGCTGTAACATTACCTCATGCTCTTGAGTTCAATCTCCTAACTAATGAAGGCCAGCACACCATATGCCTTCTGAACCATATGTCAACTTGTGCAGCAACTTTGAGCAATCTTTGGACTTGCACCCCATGATCCTTCTGTTTCTTGAAGATTCTTGCCATTGACCTTGTACTCTGCCTTCGTTCGATCCTCTAAAGAACATCACCTCACACTTTTCTAGATTTTGCTCCATAAACTCCATAAATTAATTCCATGAACGCCAGTAATGAATTGCTGAAACCTGCACCATAGGTCATCAAGGCTAGTGTAGCCCCCCAGGCAAGCCTCAGGGTCACTCAACTCACTGTCGTTTAGGGAAACAGCCCTCGGCTCCGCCAAACTGGGTAATTAAGTTTGTGTGGATGCTGTGTGATATACCCCACCCTGCCAAATAACAGACAATACACCATATACGATTAAATGAATTACAGTTCATAGAAATTACTGGAACTATATAATTAATAGAGATAAAATATAAAAGGAAAATAAAAGGCACTACACTTATCAATGTTTAATCTCTTCATGCACAACCGTTGGAGCTCTAGTATCAATCCTCTCTTCACCATTCGATCCCCTCTGACCACCTCGACCTGCCGCCTGGGACCAACCACGCTGGTCGACCAGATGCTCCACAGGAGTCTGTCTCCGTCTCCTCTCCTCGCCGAAGACCCTGGACCTCGGACTCCTGCTCGGGGTCCGAGACCATTAACCAGTTCACAGCACCCTGTCTATTCTCTTGCTGTCCACCGCGCCTTCTCCCCAAAAACCCGCGCATCACAATAACTTACAGACACACTAGAAAGAATAACATCTATCCCAATTGGTCCGTTCACTCTCTTATCAATAACATAATCCAAACAAGCTGCTAGCGGGAGAAATTGCTTAGCAGTTAACATAACAAAGAAGCCATTTTCATTAGCCTATGTAGTAACATGAAAGAAGAAACCCCTTACACTAGAAATAGCAAACCATCTCCAAATGTTTATTAATAAAAAGATGGAAGTGCAATGTATGAAAGTTATGCTCAACCTGTTGTTGAACATTAGCTAAATCATATTGAGTACAGTGATGGCCGTAGTATTCTTATAGAAATGTCCAGACAGAGATGATTTAGATGACTGACACCAGAAATAAGAGGGCATATATCAGAAACTAATGAATAGGCTTGATCTTTTTCCTTGAGAAATGTTTGAAGCAATGACCTAATGAAGGTCTTTAGCATTATAAAGAATTCTGATCGATTCTGGCTGCCACTAGTCATCAAGAAATCCAGCACAGAATTCAGAAGAAACTTCCTTACTCAAAAATGGGTGAAAATGCAGAATTTTCTCCCAAAGGACTCACTTTCAAGGACTGTTCATCTCATGTTCTTGATATTTATTGCTTAGTTATTAATTATTATTATTTCTTTCTTTTTGTATTTGCACAGTTTGTTGTCTTTTGCACACTGGTCGAACACACAAGTCGGTGTGGTCTTTCGTTGAGTCTGTTCTGGCTATAATCTGTAGATTTATTGAGTATGCCTGCAAGAAAATGTATCGCAGGGTTGTATAGACTGACATAGATGTACTTTGATAATAAATTTACTTTAAACATTGAACTTTGAACAGAACTGTTTGTAAGAAGAGGGTAAGTATGTGCAGGAAGAAAAAGGGAATAAGGGTTTATACTGAAAGGTTTAGATGAGGATTAACTGGATGAAGCTCGATGGGAAGCAAAACAAAAAGCCTGTTTCACCATTATACATTGAAAGAAATCTTCGCCAATGCTTTTGGGTTTTGTTGCTGATGATAATGAAAAACATCCTGTGATCATGTGAAATTGCTTAACTATTTTTAACAATCTGTCTCATTTCCACTTGTGGCTTGACTGAGAGAACAGATATTAAATTGAGGAAGTGGCATTTCTTTAATATTGTCTAACCTGAATTCAGTCCATCCCTAATTCAGGTAACAAGTTATCAAACCAGGTTTCATGTCTTAGAAAATTAGGATTCATCTCTTCACCTCTGCTGGTTAATATTAGTTTATTTTGGAATAAAGGTAGGATTCCTGCTTCCGAATCAACTCAGTAAATTGAAAGGAGGATGAGAGGTGAATTGATAAAGGTGTACGAGATGATAAGAGGCTTAGATTGAGCAGACAACCAGACACTTTTTCTTAGGTCAGTAATGTCTAATACAAGGGAACATAATTTTAAGGTGATTGTACGAAGGTATAGAGCGGATGTCAAAGTAAGTATTTTTCACAGAGTGTGGTAGGCCTGTGCGACATCCTGTCAGATGTGGTAATTTTAGCTTCAGCCTGAAATTATGATCCTATCTTGGACTCTCGCCAAAGTTGTTGCTGAAATCAGTCTCGAGACCAACCAGGATACGTTCCAAATCTCAGGCTTGTAATAAAGCATTCTGTAACTCTGAGGATAGCTCTCCCCCTCCCCCCACCTCACCTTAAACAAGGTCATTTATCAGTGAAGGTGAGAGTGAAGCCTCCCAAGGTTGCCAGTTCACTGGTGTCAAAGTCCATCAGACCATAAGATATAGGAACAGAATTAGGCCATTCAACCCATCAAGTCTGCTCCACCATTCCATCATGGCTAAAGAATCATGGAAAAAGAATTTCAGGATGTATATTATATACATTTCTCTGACGTTAAATGTACCTGTTGAAACCTAATTTATTATTTCTCCTAACCCCATTCTCCTGCCTTCTCCCCATTACTTTCGACCCCCTTACTAATCAGCACCCTTTGGCCAAAGAAATTCATCTTCATCTCTGTTCCAAAAGCACATCCTTGTACTCTGAGGCTGTGCTCTCTGGTCTTGGACTCCCCCACTATGGGAAATATCCTCTCCACACCCA
Source organism: Mobula birostris (assembly GCF_030028105.1). Lineage (NCBI taxonomy): Eukaryota > Metazoa > Chordata > Chondrichthyes > Myliobatiformes > Myliobatidae > Mobula > Mobula birostris. Next base: position 19,085,628 of record NC_092370.1, on the reverse strand, counting down.
CTCTATCTAGGCCTTTTAATATTCAATGGTTTCAATGGAATCCCCCTCTTTCTTCTAAACTCCAATGAGTACAGGCACAGAACCATCAAGTGATCCTCATACATTAACCCTTTCATTCCCGGGATCATTTCTGTGAACCTCTACTGGACCCTCTCCATTGTCAGAACATCCTTTCTTAGAAAAGGGGCCCACAATATTGCAAGTGCGGTCTAACCAATACCTTACAAAGTCTCAGCTTTACGTTACACTAGTCCTCTGAAAGTGAATACTGACATTGCATTTGCTTTTTTTTTGCCGACTCAAGCTGCAAGTTAACCGGTACATTTCAGAAGGATGAAGTCTACAGATGAGTGAGGCTTGGGCTTCTGTTGCGATGTCCGCTGGGCATCAAGACTTGAGAGAAAATTTAACTTGTGAAAAGCATTTCCAACTTTGGAAGTGAAGGAGCCAGAGTCTGTTCCTTTTTGAGATAGGCCCAGACCGGCAGCAACTTTTTGAGTTTCATGAACATCAGTGAAGGATCATTCCTGAAATGTCTTCACGAGTCTGTGAACATCATTAGTGTAGTTCAGCGAGAGAGAAAACATCACAGTGGTTGATGTGCCCAGGATTTTCTTGCCAATTGTCTCCAAATTTATTTTTAAATGATGCAGAAATCCATAAGTGAACAGTTTTGATATGATTCCTCATATTAAAAAATGCAAACTTAGAAAAGGAGACTGAAGCCCCTGACATTGTAGTTATTAAATTTAACACTGGGGGCACATGCACAGCGAAGGAATAATAGCATCATCACATTCTTTCAACTCACAAAGTCTGTAGCCCTGTGGCATTGGAAAACTGCCTATTCCCACTCTGAATTACCAAGTTTTGCTTTATAAACAGTTCTGAAACCTGTGACTGAAGCTCTGCCAAGAAAGCGAGTGGCAAAGCTGATGGGAAATACAGACCACCATGATTTGACAGGCGGACCAGACAAGAAGCACTTAGCTAGAATCTCTGCAGCCATTATATGATTGAAATTTAAAGCATCATCACAAAACGTTTCATGAAGAGAGTGTCTGACTCTCAGATAACTTGAAAGCTTAATTCAGAGAAAGTGGAGGTAGGTGAATGCCAAAAGGGTGATATGACACTAGAAAAGGATTCAGTGAACAGCCCTGGTATGGCTCACGCAAACATTAATAATAATTGGGGAGAACCTTTATCCCTGCTGTGACACAATGTGAACATCAGATTCAAGGCACGAACAGTACCTTTCTTAGTGATGCACTTAGAGGTGCTTGTCATGTTGTGGCCTTCACCGATGTGCCTTGCAATTGCGGCTGTGACCCTTGACTCAGCACAAGGCCCAAACCGGTCTTATCATCTGACCAGCAGTAAGAGGATGGGTAGAGGCACAGAGCAGCCAATTAACCTCAGCGAATTGTGAAGAACCCAGGTTCAGGCTCTGCGCAAATTAACGAATCAAGCTCACTGCCTGCCCACCAGGAGTGTCCGATAAGTCAGAATTTACCACACATAAGATCTTGGTTCCGTCCACCCAATGCAGGCTACTGCCTCCAAACACAATCAGCATTGAACTGTCTTTCAAAAACCCAGTATTATGGTCTTCTGTGGACAGATTCATTTATATATATATTTTTTAAATGATGTAATATTCTTGCCATGGTATGAAGTTTTCATGTCAAAAAAAATGAATTATTGTACATTTACAACAATGACACATGTTAACAGTGATAAATTGACAGCAACAGTAACTTTGTTCTCCTGAGTATATCTTATAGGCATACTTGTCTTCTGATTACAGATTACAGTAGATTAATTAGGATTGGTGGTATTTCCTTCCCACTACCCTGTTCACTTGGTGAAACATAAAAAGCTATAAGTATTAAGATTAAAGATTAGCTTTAATACTCACATGCACACCAAAACATCAAAATATGCAGAGAAATGCATCATTTGCTGAAGCACCTTCAATTACTCCAAAAGACTGAGGTTTGGTAAAATACTGAAAGGCTTTTATTCGCTGTACAATATGACCTCCACAGTGAGTGTCTGCCCCCAGACTGAGGGGGAGGGGCAAGGCGAACACCTTTATACAGAACTCTGTGGGAGGAGCCACAGGGGCAGTCAGCAGAGGGGTGTGTCCAGACAGGTAACCGAGTTACAACATATATACATGGTTTACCACACTTGCGTCAATGACCAGCACAGTCCGAGGATTATGGTGAGGGCAGTCCACAAATGTCATTGCATTCTAGTACCAACATGTCATGCCCATGACTCGCTAACCCTAACTGTACACCCTTGGAATGTGGGAGAAAATACAGCACCCGGAGGAAGCCCATATTGTCACAGGGAGAACATACATTCTCCTACTAGAGAGTGATGGGAATTGAATCCTGATAGTTGGCACAGGACAACAAATTTTTTGAAAGTGTTGTTTCCTCAGAATGTTTATTTTTTGATTATGATAGGCTCTTGGAGCTGAACACAAATATAATTTCAGACTAGTCGTATCATATAGGAATTTGGAGAAACAAGCAATTAACTTTTTTTGAATGGAATCTGTTCAGTTCCATAATGTACTGACATTTTGCAATAGTTCAACTCAGTTAAGAATGCTTTCTTGATTATTTTCATTTGTACCCCAGGAATTGATGGATTCCAGTTGCCCTGATGCCATTTCTTCATGACTGCAATGCCCTGGTGAAACCTTTCACTATGCTCATCACTGACAGCACTAGGATTGCAGGGAAGAAGTCTAAATGGGACTGCAGAAAATGAATCTTTCATGACATGTTGCACTTCAAGGTTTTGCTTGCTTGAAGCAAGGTGACAACCAGTTGCATGCAGTTTGGTGCTCTGTAGTTGCCAAAATAATTTTCAACAACATCCTTGAATGCCTTCCATGTGATTTTCTCTGGTCCCACTAGAAGTTCTTCGAATTGCCTGACATTGATGAACTGTTTGATTTGTGGACCAATAAAAATGCCTTCCTTCATCTTGGCACCTGTTATTCTGGAAAACATCTGTCTCAAATATCAAAATCGTTCACAGAAGTTTATAGCCTTCCTAAAACCTGTCCTGCCATGCAGCATCTACTCTGCCTCAGCATACCCTGGCATGCCTGGACTGGATAGAAAACTTCACAACTTACGTTGTGGGCAACATTTTAATTGACCTGAATTATGAATTGGAATAACAAAAATTGGTGATTAAAATAAAACTGGTGTCTGATAGGGAAAGTCCATTGCAATTTTCATGACCAGCAGCCCAAAATTCATAAGATATACCCACAGGAAGTATTCAGGAAGCTAAATCTATGTTTAGTGTGATCGCTGGTACTGTAAAGCATTATGCTATCTGTTATGCTACCGTGCTGGGCTTGGTAGTTTTTCTTTTTCGCTGCATTTCTCACTTGTTGACGCAAAAAACCCAAAAGTCTATAAATAGTAAAATTGTATTACAGAGGGTAGAGTTTGTTAAAGCAAGAATTTTTAGTAATGGTTTTCAAACTTTTCATTGGCTGTGATTTCCAAGTGGTGGCAAATGGAAATCGATTCTTACCATCACAAGTAGGCAAGGGGTGATTCCACCAGTGATTTTTCTCACACATTAGCGGTTCCTCATGACTTATTGTGTACCCAGATTCACAGCTGAATGCTACAGTAGAACCAATGGAGAAATCTTGTCCATGTCGATATCCATTGACTGGGATCCCAGGGTCCATGCAGGAATACGTATCCACTGTAACACCTGTGGGGAATAGATATGAAGGTATTGAAAACATAGCTAATGAAACAAAATTCACACAAGTCATAGAATCAGAGAAAAGCACAACACAGCCCACCTAGTCTGTGCTGACTGCCATCGACCTACACCGGGTTCATAGCCCTCCACACCCCTACTATCCATGTACCTATCCAAACTTCGCTTAAACATTAAAATTGAGCTCGCATGCATCAATTGCACTGGCAGCTCATTCCAAGCTCTTATGACCCTCTGACTGAAGAAGTTTCCCCTCATGTTCCCCTTAAACTTTTCACCTCTTACCTTTAACTCATGACCTCTGGTTGTAGTCCCACCCAATATCAATGGAAAATGGCTGCTTGCACTTACCCGGCCCCTCATAATTTTGTATACCTCTATCAAATCTCCTCTCAGTCTTACACATTCCAAAGCAGTGATCTGATTCCAAACATTACAAAATGTATTTTGTACATTATGGGTACTCAATGGAAAAAGTTTTAAATTGAAAGAGATAGAGAAGTACAGCATAGAAACAGGCCTTTTGGCCCATCTAGTCCATGCCAAAACCATTTAATCTGCCTTCTCCCATCGACCTGCACCGAGACCATAGCCCTTCATTCCCCTACTTCCATGTACCTATCTAAACTTCTCTAAAACATTGATATCGAGCTCACATGTTACCTTTATTGGTTACATGCGCATAAAACACACAATCAAACACGTCAAAAACCAATTAAAGAAGTCTGAAGATGTGATGAAGGCAGCCAACAAGTGTCACCACACTTCCAGAGCCAACATAGCATACCACCACTTACGAACCCATACATCTTTAGGAGTGTGAGAAGACACCTGAGCACCCAGAGGAAACCCACACAATTATACTACCACGTTGCCGGTCACAATGAGGGTTATAGTCAAAAAAAATAAGAAGGTAGGCATAAGTAATACTTACTCTCATAATGAATTTTGAATCCGATATTGGAGCGACTGTTATCAGTGGTAAACAGCAAATAAAGAAAGTTCGCACTGCTAAAGAGGAACTGAGGTACTTGTGTGCCATTGAAAGAGCCAAGAAGTGGGGACAGAAGGTTTGGGCCATCATGAATTTCCAGAACATCATAATTGACTTCAGTCTGAAACCTGCAGATGGAGAAATTTAAATATATCTGTGAGTTATAAATGATCACCTTGGTTTCAATAATGGAGAGCAACCTTATTGCATTCATTGACTAATCACATTTAACCTATAACTGAGTACAAATGTTCGGACTTTAGATGGATTGATCAGAAAAGTTTAATTTTTGTGAACTGAGAAGAGCTATGTTAAGCATGTCCTTTTGAAACACAATGTACAAAATTAATATTTAACAGATATGAAAATCATAATTATAGTTCTACTTTTAATTCATTGAAATGCATAAAGATAATAAATTAATGCTAGAACTACAGAATGCACACTTCTGAATATCTGGTACTTTACATTAGCTAAATTAAATACCAAGATATTAAAGCCACTTCCAAGAGGACCACAGCCTTGTTGTTGGGTTTGGAGGCTAGCGTGCCTCAATGATCTGGACAGCTATATTGACTGGAGTCAGGACTTGGTAGGGTCACCCATGCCAAACAGGCTAGAGGACAGACTAGGGGTGGTCCACTGGTCCTCCAAGTTTGGGGATTCATTTCAGGGCTAACAACCCTGACTGATAAAACAGACACAGCAATGAAGAATCCTTCTACATCTAATGTGACAGTGTTCCTGAGTCTCCACCCAGGACTTGCATGACTGACAGTAGTGAAAACCAAGAGAAAGCTACTGACACAATGAAGGAAGTCCTGAATACAGGCAGGGGGGGATGGAGGACCTTCATTGTTGCCCTAAATGCCAGCAGCATAATAGGCAGTAAAAAAATATTAAAACTAAGCATTTGTGCATGACTTATAGCATCTTCAGAATATGTTTATCAATTAATATACTGTATATTATTTTCAAAAATGCATCAAAATTCAAAAGAAAAGATTGTGTGATGACCTTTCAAATGTGATTTTGATAGAATGTCCAGGCTCGGCTTCAATCACCCACTCACAGTTCTGAGAGTCTTTATAATATCCAGGCCACCCTGGTGATAGGATTACTCCATTTGGTGAAGAAAAATGGCCACCACAAGGAGCTAAAGAGAGACCATAAGACCTTAAGACATAGATAATAAGTTCTATTACATGTACCAATTTGAAACTAGGCAAAGGTACACTACAGTATTGAATATTTGATAGCTATTACTGAAAAATAAGTTAAATACAGGGGATGTTAAACTTATGTGACTGGAAACATCCTGTGAGCCCAATTGTACATGTCATTAATTCTCATCATAACAAACAGTTATATAAAGTGACATCTTACAAAAGAAATTGCAAAGAGTACAAAAAAATGTGAAGTTAATTCTTGTCATACAATCATGTCATGTTGTGTAATGTTTCATGTCAAATAGTTAACAGAAAGAAGAATTGACATTTTTTTTTTGAAATGTCAGCTCACCAGTCAGTTAATTAAGACAATTCCACTGAGTCTATTCTAATGTGGGTCTGTGGCTGTTCTGTTGCTCTATGTTGTTTGAAATCCAACTTGACAAAATTTACTGATTTCAGCCTTGAAAGGTCTCAGTGACAGAACTGCATTCAGTACCCTGACTGATGCAGGCCAGCATACCAAAAGCCTTCTTCACCTTCCCCCAGTCTACCTGTAACAAGACTTTCAGGAGACCAGGTGTGTGTGCTATGAGGTCCATCTGCTCTACAACACTCCCCAGGGCAGTGAAATGTTCTACCTCATTTGTCTTCCCAAAATGCAACACTTCACACTTACCCAAATTAAGCTCCATTTGCCACTCCTCAATCCACTTTCCCAGATGATCAAGATCCCTCTGTAAATCCTGATAACCATCTTCACCATCAATACTACCACTTACTTTAGTGTCTTCTGCAAACTGAGTAACCATGTCTTAGTAACATTCTAATCCAAATCATTGATATAAATGACAAATAGTAAAGGTCTATCACCAACCCATCAGGAACATGACCAGCCACTGCCCCACAGTCTGAGAAACAACCTTCTATCATCAGCTTTGCTTCCTACTATCAATCCAATTGACTACATTACTGTGAAAAAAGTCTTAGGCACATATATGTAGCTTTGGTGCCTTAGCCTTTTGCACACCACTCTCTATACATAGATTGACACCTTCCAAGTCCTGTGGACCTGGTCCCCAAGGTTCCTCTGTAAATCAATGCTATTAAGAATCCTTATTATTACCTGTACATCTTCCCCTGACATTTGACTTCCCAAAATGCAACACACGCCTGGATTAAACTCCACCTATCATTTCTGTGCCCATAAATGTAACTGATCTTTATCCTATATCCTTTGACAACTTTCACTCTCCACAACGCCACCAACTTTTGTGTCACCTGCAAACTGACTAACCAACATTAAAACTTAAAATTCTTACACACGCTTTGCAGGGAAGATGCAGGAATCAAGTCTCTCCTGGGTGGCACATTTACAACCAGCAATCGCAAATTGGCCAATCAATTCCGGAATAGCAAGAAATTTTTTCATCCAGAGAGGCGAGAAATATTTAAAGTTTCGACCCAGACAGTCTGTGGAGTGAATTCCAGTTCTTACATAGAGGGAGACCTTCATCTTTGTTAACATTCTTTTCTTTGAGTTTTATTTCAATGGTTTCCTTTACTAGACAGTCCCAAAAGCCATTTCTTCAGTAAAGCGGTGTCATTCTCACAATTAAATCTATGGGATCCCGCTGTAGACATATGCATGACACTTCTGCCTCAGGTGGTGGTACCACCAAACTTTACAGACTCCCTAAGGTACACAAGGAAAGTTCCCACCTGAGTCCTACCGTCAGTGCAATAGATTCCCCAACTTACTACCTAGCTAAGCATTTAATGACCATGATGTCTCTCTTTGTTGGGGGCTATGAGGAGCACATCAAGAATTTGACCAAAATTCAACTGAACCCAGAGGACATAATGGTCAGTTTTGACATGGTGCCCCTGTTCATGAGAGTTCCCATTAAGGATAGCTTGGTCATCCCACGGTCAAGGTTTGACCTTTTTGAACATACCCTGACTTCAACGTACTTCCTCTGTAAGGGAACTATTATGAACAAATGGGCAAAGTGGCCATTGAATTGCCGTTGTCACTGGCTATTGATAATTTCTACGTGGAGTACTTTGAGGAGAGGGCTCTGAGTTCATTGGCCTTATGTCCCAAATGCTTCTTCAGATACGGCAATGACACCTTCGTAGTGTGGCTGCATCGACTCCAGGCACTCCAAAAGTTCCATGACCATCTGAACATTCAATTTACGATGGAGATGGAGAAGAATTGTTGTCTCCCATTCCTGGACATTCTAATACGCCAGAAAAACTGGATGGTAGCCTCGAACATGGCGTCTATCAGAAACCCACTTACATGGCCTTACACTTCATCAAACATAGCCACCATCACACCTCCCAAAGTAGAGCGGTTCATCTTACTTTGATTAACTGTGCAAAAATTATTTCAAACCAGAGAGTCTCCCGGAGGAAATAAGACAATTACGCACAACGTTACTACAGAATGGCTACGAAGTGAAGGAAATCTATTGGGCCCTTAAAAGGGCCAATGGAAAACCCAGGAAATCTAACAACAAGGAAGAGCCCATCGTTACAGCCTGTCTTCCCTATATTTGCATGGTTTCTGGAAGGATTGCTAGGATGCTGAAGAAATACCATCCACAAACCTGTAAGGAAACTCAGATCACAGCTTATGCAGGTCAAAGATGACCTGGGACTCAGGTTGGCTGGCGTTTATAGGATTCCCTGTGAATGCGGAGCAGTGTATATCAGCCAGACAGAATGCAAGTAGAAACCTGCATTAAGGAGCACAGGAGGTGTATCCGTTTGGGTTATCCGGAGAAATTAGCGGTAGCAGAACATTGCATTCGTATGGCTATAGGATTGACTTTTATGCCACCAAACTACTGTGCCGTGCCAATGGCTTTTGGGATCACCTGGTAAAGGAAACCACTGAAATAAAACTAGAGGAAAAGAGTTTTAACAACATCAAATGTTTCGCTCTAAGTAAAAATTCAAGGTGGGAGAGCAGAAACCTGATTGGATGAGGACTAACCAATCAGGAGGGACAGACTACATGGGTTATAAATATTACCAGAACAGACATGCCTGGGCATCATCCCTGATGAAGATAGCGGAGCTTGTCATTGAAATGTCCGTTATAATCGATATCTGTACCTGGCTAGAAGCCATAGAAGAGTTTATTCATAATATACGCTGGGATCCTTTTTCTTCTTGGTAACTTTTTCAAAATACTCGATCAAATTTGTGAGACATGATTGTCCATTCTCCAAGCCATGCTGAGTATTCCTCATCAATCTCTACCTTTCTAAGTGCTTTTATACCTTATTCCTCACAATCACAATCCCCTCCAGTAATTTAATGGCTACAGATCTTAAAATTTACTGGTCAATAGTTCCCAGGTTCTTCTTGCAGTTCTCCTAAGTAAAGGCACAAAATTAGTAACCAGCAAGTCTTCTGGCACTTTACCTGTCTCTAATGATGATGCATGTATCTCATCCAGAACTCTCACAATTTCTTCTCTAGCTTCTTGCAGTTTCTTTGATACACCTGATCAGATCTTAGTGATTTATCTACTTCATACAGTTTGAAATATCCAGTGTCTCCTCTGCTGTAATGCAAATTATCCTCTTGATACCTCATTAACTATCTTATGTTCTGAAGTCTTCATGTATTTCTCCATGGTCAAACAGAAGGGACATATTCATTGAGGTATTTGCTGGTCTTCTGCTACTCCACACAAAAATGTCCACTTTGTTCTTTGAGAAGCCCTTTTCTCTCTTTCCCCCTTAATATACTTATAAATTCTCCTTGGGTTCTCCTTAATCTTCTGTGCCAAAGCTACCGCATGATTCCTCCTTGCTTTTTTATTGAGTACTCTCCTGCTTCCCATATACACCTCCAGGGATAAATTTGATTCTAGCTGCCTGTTCCCAACACATTCTTTCTCCTGGCCAGAGTTTTCTACCAGCCTTGCTCTACATTCTAAGAAGAACATGAATATCTTGAACTCTCAATATCACACATTGCAAAGAACCCCACTTGCTAGACATCCTGCAGCATACTCCAAACAACTTTTGAAATTTCCTGTCTAATAATATCAGAATTTCCTTTGCCCCAATTTAGAACGTAAAGTTGCACCCTCCAAAAGTCAGAGATTGGAGTTCAATCCTGAACTCAGCTGCTGTCCAGGTGGAGTTTGCATGGCCTCCCAAAGGCATGCACGTTAGTAGGTTAATTCCCCTCAGTAAAGTGCCCTGAGTGTGCAGCATGCAGGTGAGTGTGGGGGAGGGGTGAAATTGATGGGATTGTTGAAAGAATAAAAAGGGGATTAATGTTAGATTACTGTAAATGACGAGTTGATCATTGGTTGGGTCTCTATGGCATTTTCCATGCTGTAGCTTGCTAATACTCTATATTTCTACTTTTTAAATGCTTCTCTCAATAGCAAACATTTGAAAATAAATCAAGTGCCTTTAAAAACAGTAAGCTGTTAAAACCCATCAAGGTCCATAAGATCTAGGAACAGAATTAGGCCATTTGGCCCATCAAGTCTGCTCTTCCATTTCATCATGGCTGATCCATTTTCCCTCTCAGCCCCAATATTCCTTCATGCCCTGACCAATCAAGAATCTATCAACCTTTGCCTTAAATATAGGTAAAAACTTGACTTCCAAGGTTGCCTTTGGCAATGAATTCCACAGATTCACCACTCTCTGGCTAAATAAATTCCTCCTCTTCTCCTTTCTAAAAGGATGCCACCTTATTCTGAGGCTGTGTCCTCTGGTGTTGGACTCTGTCACCATCAGAAACATCCTCTCCACATCCACGCTATTGAGGCCTTTCAACATTTGATAGGTTTCAATAAGGTCACCCTTCATTCTTCTGAATTCCAATGAATACAAGTCCTGAGCCATCAAACGCTTTTCATATGACAATCTGTTCAATCTTAGAATCATTTTTGTGAACCTCCTTTAAATCCCCTCCAGTGTCAGCCCATTCTTTCTTAGTTAAGAGGCGCAAAGCTGCTCACAATACTCCAAGTGAGGCCTCACCAGTGCTTTATAAAGTTCTCTGGGTGGGGAGAAAATCTTATTTGGAAGTCCTCTTCCTAACAAGGTATTTCTTGGGTGCTGCATGTGGATGCCTCTCAGTTGATCAACTTAGTTGTCCCTCCAAACCTGGAAAAGTTAAGCTTTAGTGGTCAGATGAATCCAGCACAAAGTGTCCCATGCTTTGTCATTTTGTCAAATACCTTCACATTTTGGAATTGGTCCGCTCCACATGACTTTTCCATCTTTCAGTACACAGGTTATGGTTTCTGTCCCTTGAGTTTTTATGAATCCTTCTTCACAGAGAACAGATACGGAGTTTCCCAACTGGAAATTGTCGCCAAAGCGTCGTCCATTAATGGGAATACCAGGATCAGGACATTCATTGTGGCCAAACGCTATGGGGAGAAGGGAAACAAATAATGGTCAAAGCTTCAGTGTAGGTTTAAATCTGTCAGGTTATTGTAAGTACAGGTATTCTGCAATAAATATAAATTTAACTGTTTTGTTCCCAAGAATTGCATGGTCCTGATAAAGAGTATCAGTCCGAAAAGTCAACTCTTTATTCCTTTCCATAGATGCTGTCTGACCTGTTGAGTTCCTCCAGCATTTTGTGTGTGCTTCTTTGGATTTCCGGCATCTGTAGAATCTTTTGTGTTTATGAGTTTCCCTAGCCGTTTATTATATGCTTTGGGATTCAAATTTCACTGCAGATTTTATGCATGCACGGGCATTTCAGTGCAGGGAGATTTTGAAAAGGAAATGTGTTCTATTTTCCAGAAATATAACAAGAATCAACTCTCTGTTTTAGCTATTACAGTACATGTTTTATAAAAAGCCTATTTCACTTGTTTGATGATGAGACAGGTGACAAAGCAGAAATGCAGCCTCAGTTTTAGCAAGGACAAGGCCTCAAGCTGCAGACCAGGTGAGGGACATCAGGGGCAGTGCAGTGTGGCATCCATGCTCAGTTGGAGGCCGGCTTCTCCTCTCAGTGCTGCCTTCTAGTGTTCGACCGGCACAATGACAGGCTGGATTGCTGGGAGCTGTACCATCAGATTGCATGTTGCTCAGAGTCTTGAACTATACATGTGTTTTCTTGTGTAATAATGTGTGCGTGTGTTTTTTTATTTCATTATTTTGAATGTATGTTAAGCACCTTGGTCCCAGAAGAATGCTGCCTCGTTTGCCTGTATCCAGGTATAGTTTGAATGATAATTAAACTTGATTTGATTTGATTTTGATGAGGATTCAGTTCTTCACCTCTGCTTGTTAATACTAGTTTATTTTTGAATAAGGGTAGAATTCCTACTTCCAAATCAACTAAGTAAATTGGAATGAAGGAGGGGGTGATAGAGGTCTACGAGATGATAAGAGATGTTGATAAAGGGGACAGCCAGATACTTTTCTCAGGGTGGAAAAGCTGATACAAGAGGACATAATTTTAAGGTGATCAGAGGAAAGTATAGGGGAATGTCAGAGGTAATTTTTTTTTTTTTTAGACAGAATGTGGTGGCTGCCAAGGGTGATAATAGAAGCAGGTATTTTAGAGATACTTAAGAAACTCCCAGATAGGTATGTAAATAATAGAAACATTATATAGGAGAGATTAATCATTGTGGGCTGAATGGCCTCCCTATGCTGTAGCGTTCTATATCTGATGTTCTCTCTTCAGTATTCAAGCTTTCACCACATTGTAATAAAAACAAATTACTTTTAAACACCATCATCAGAAACAACAGATGAGACAGCGTACTGCTGTATGTGATGTTAAATCCCCGTCCAGACATCGAGTGATCAGCTTGGAACTCCAACCGCAGAATGTGACCATTGCTGGTGAGATGCGAAGGAACCTCCGATCCGCTGAACGTGCCCAGCAGCGGGGAATCGACCGACTCCCCATCTTTAACGGCAAGGAAGTCAAACTGGGATTCCAAGTCAAAATCGTTGAAAGAAAGATGAATTCGGCTCCCTCGAGTGGCAACAATTAGCCAGATGCAGTTCATGTTGTTGCTGTACCCCTCAGGATAGTCAGGTGAAAGTACAGTTCCAACAGGTGCAGTGAAGTTTGATAGACAAGGAACTGTAAACAAAAGAACAAATAATCTACATTTAGAAAAGTATCAAATAGTTCCCATGTAACTAAAAGTGTTCTTTGAAAGGGATAATTATCATGTAAAGCATCCCATTAAATGGAGTCACACATTTGGTTCTGATGGTAGAACATACTCAGTAGCCACTTTATTAGGTACAACCCGTACACCTGCTTGGTAATGCAAATATCTAATAAGCCAATCATATGGCAGCAACTCAATGCATAAAAGCATGCAGATGTGGTCAAGTGGTTCAGTTGTTGTTAAACATCAGAATGGGGAGCAGATGATTGTTGGTGCCAGATGGGGTGGTTTGAGTATCTCAGAAACTGCTGATCTCTTGGGATTTTCATGCACAGCAGTCTCTAGAGCTTACAGAGAATGGTGGGATAAACAAGAAACATCAGTGAGTGGCAGTTCTGTGGGCAAAAATTCCTTGTTAATAAGAGAAGTCAGAGGCGAGTGGCCAGACTGTTTCAAGCTGACTGAAAGGCACCAGTAACTTAAATAGCCATGTGTTATAACACTGGTGTGCAGAAGAGCATCACTGACTACACAACACACCAAACCTTGAAGTAGATGGGCTATAACAGTAGAAGACCAGAAACATACACTCAGTGGCCACATAATTAGGTACCTCCTGTACCTAATAAAGTGGTCACTGAGTGATTATATCAGTGCAAGGCTAACTTGGCTTGCTTACTATAAAAATTTGAACTAGCTAATATCAAATAAATGAGATAATGTTGCTTCATATTGTTTTATTATTAAGCAACCATACTGAGTTAATTGCAAAATTGTCCATTTGGAAGCAGCAGGTGCTGTCAAAAATAATCTACTTAATCTTAAATTATTGCCTTTTCTCTATTTCACTTTGTACTGTATATCTAAACATTAGCACAATCACACTAGTAATCTGTTCATATTTGTTGATACATCTTTAAATGGTTCAGCACAGATTAGATGGGCCAAAGTGCCTGTTTCTGTGCTGTACTTCACTATGACTCAATGTAGCCTTATTCAGTACTCTGGAAACTATTTTTGGCATTAAATTTAAAATAGTTTACAACTTTATTCTATTCATAATTTCCAGTTTTTAAGAAATTTTCGTGAACTTTATTAGGTTGTTAATGATAGAACAAACCACAATACAAAAAAACAATGTCCTTGGACGTACTGTACTAATGCATTAGAATGTGCATTTGCAACGTAAATTATAAACTGCAGTCAATCAAACGGCAGCTAAAGCAATATCTCCAGTCATAGACTTTCTTTGTGGTACAACAAATTGAAACCAAGCCCTTCCATAACTAGGACTTGGAGCAATATCCAGTTTAGGCATATGGCAGGAATATTTATCTCTGATGACTATGAAGGGTTTTAAGTTAAATTAGTTGGGACAGAGTACAGTTCCGAGTGGGCATGATTCCACTGTGCAAATCCGCTTTCATAATTAAAGGTTGGAGCAAAATCATCCTATTTTCTGTATATTACTAAAAGTCTGACAAGTGGAAGTAACAAATGTAAGCATTGAGGTTAATCTGACTTTCAGGTTAGGATGATACCCAATCGTTATTTGATGTCTCTATTAAAAAATGGGAAAGGTAAATCATTAAAATTCTCTGACTGAAACGTCAACTCTTTGTTGCTCTCCACAGACGCCGATTGACTTGTTGAGTTCCTCCAGAACTTTGCGTGAGTTACTCTGGATTCGCAGTATCTGCAGAATCTCTTGTGCTTGTCAATATATTGAATAGGCAATTTGCAGTTTTAGTTAAGTGAACTCTGCAGCTTAAACTGACGCTGCAGTAAAATGGTTTCTGGGTCAGAGATTATCGGAGATAAAACTGCATTATTACATCCTTGTGAAAGAAGCAGATTTGACATTATATGAGGCAAGCTGTCAATCCCATCTTAATTTCCCTTTACATCGTTTCAGTCCAAAGACCTAAAATATGCCGAGATTGGAGGTAGATAAATACATTGGTGAAGTGACTTTGTTATGAGACTAAGAATATAATATCCTAGAACAATAATCAGAGCAATATTAATTCTAAACAGTATACAGACATTTTGGATCAAGTCTTTAGTATTGGAGGGTGAGCAGCCGGGCGTCATGGTCAACATCAGTACCAATGACATGGGTAGGAAGGGTGACAGGAAGTTAGGTGCTAAGTTTAAGGACAGGACCTTGAGGGTCCCCAGGATTGCTATGTGTGCCATGTGCTAGTGAGGGAGAATAGAAAGAGGATAGAATTTGCCACATGATTAAGGAGATGGTGCAGAAGATCTTTGGATCTTAGCTTCTCTCTTCCAAGGAAGGTGGGACCTGTAAGGAAGGGTCAGTTTGTACCTGAATTGGAGGGGTCTAATATCTTTGCATAAGGGTGTTCAAGGGGATGGGAACCAGAGTCAGGACAGATAGTGGAGTGGTTGTGGGGAAAGATGTTGTTTGGCCTACATACAAAGTAAAGAATCAAGATTAAGCATGATGGGGTTAATGTTCTCTGTTGTGTATATTTCAATGCAAGGAGCATTGTAGGAAAGGTGGATGAGCTGAGGGCATGGATCAGCTCATGGAATTATGACTTTGTAGCCATTCGTGAAACTTGGTTGCAGGAAGGCAGGACTAGCAGCTTCGGGTTCTGGGGTTCTATTGATTCAGACATGATAGAGCAGGAGGGATTAAAAGGGGAGAGATGGCATTACTCATCAGGTAGAATGTCAAGGTAGTGCTTAGGTAGGACAAATTGAAGAGCTTGTTTACCAATGTTATATGGGTGGAACTGAAGAATAAGAAAGGAATGGTCAAATTAAAGGAATATTATAGACTACCCAACTGCAAGACTTGGAAGAGCAAACTTGCAAAAAGATTGCAGATTATTGCAAGAAACAGGAGGTTGTGATAGTAGATTATTTTAACTTTTCAAATATTGACTGGGATTCCCATACTGTAAAAGAGCTGAATGGGTGGAATTTGTCAAATATGCTTAGGTAAGTTTCCTTAATCAATACATAGAGGTCCCAACCGGAGAGAGCATGATACTAGATCTCCAATTAGGGAACGAGACAGGGTAGGCGACAGAATATTTTGCATCTAATGATCAAAGAAGGAGGTGTATAGCAGGCACAGGCAGGTAAGAACAAATGAGGTACTTGAAGAGTATAAGAAATGCAAGAGAAACCTTAAGAAGGAGAGCTGAAAGAAGACATGAGGCTATTCTGGCAGACAAGGTGAGGGAGAATCTCAAGGGGTTCTGCAGATATATTTAGACCAAAGGGATAGCAAGACACAAAATTTGTCCCCTGGAAGATTAGAGCGGTGGCGTCTATGCATGGGGCCAAAAGAGATGAAGGAAATCTTAAATGGACTTACTTTTTTGCATCTGTACTTAATTGGGAGATGGATTCAGAATCTATAAAAGTGAGGCAAAGCAGCAGAGAGAGTGTGGACCCTATACAGATTACAGAGGAGGAGATGTTTATTATGTTGAGGAAAATTAGGGGTTTATAAATCTCTAGGACCTGACAAGGAAACAACTTTCCTGCCTCTATTTATCTATCCTTTATATGATCTTTGGGATAGATAAGACAGAGGCAGGAAAGTTGTTTTCACTGGTAGGTGAGACAAGAACTAGGGGACATAGCCTCAAGTCTCAGGGGAGTAGATTTAAGACAGAGATGAGGAGGTACTGCTTTTCCCAGAGAGTGGTGAATCACTGAAATTCTCTGCCCAATGAAGCTGTGGAGCCTATGTCAGTAAATATATGTAAGACAAGTTTGGACAGATTTTTGCATAGTATGGAAATTAAGGGGTATGGGGAAAAGGCAGGTAGATGGAGATGAGTCCATGTCCAGATCAGCCATGATCTTATTGAATGGCGGAGCAGGCTTGAAGGGCCAGATGGTCTACTCCTGCTCCTATTTCTTGTGTTCTTTGGTGTTCCCTCAGACCCTGTGGGAGGCAAGTGCAGAAATTGCAGGGGCCCAAGCAGAGATATTTAAAACATACTTAGCACGGGTGAGGTGCTGGGGGATCGGAGGATAGCTGATGTTGTTCCATTGTTTAAGAAAGGCTGTAAGAAAAATCCAGGGAAGTATAGGCTAGTGAGCCTGACATTAGTAGTGTGTAAGTTATTGGAAGGTATTCTATGGGACCAGACATAGAAGTATTTGGTTATACAGGGACTGACAAGGGATAGTCAACATAGCTTTTTGTGTAGGTGGTCGTGTCTAACCAATCTGATAGAGTTTTGGGACAAAACAGAAGCATGACATACAGTATAGAATAAGAGCAATACTCACAGATGCAGATGGGCACATTTGCTGACCACTGATTGTTGTCTTGACAAAGCAGGGATTTTTCTCCGATCAGTTCGAATCCAGATTGACACTGAAATCTCAGAATGTTCCCATTGGAAAATCCATCTGTATCTCTTATGCCATATAATGGAGTCCCAGGATCACCACAACTCTCCTCATCAATTTCTGTGAAAAAGAATAGTGACAATTTTATCAACAATGGATTTCCAAATCCTTTCCTTCTGAAATTTCATGTTTTGCAAATTCCAGGCAATATTTCAAAGAGAAACAGTGGTACTCTGGTAGACCCTTCGCCTCACTCAAACCTGAGTTAAATCCTGACCATGGATGTTGTCTCTGTGGAGCTTAAATAACCTCACCATGACCATGTTGGTTTCTTCTGGGTGCCAAGATTCCCTCCCATATCCCAATCACCGCTTGGTTAACTGACCACTATTAATTGTTCCTGGTCACGACAGAAACTCTGAGGGTCTTAATGGGGATGTGGGAAGAATACAAAAATTGGGATTAATGTGGGATTAGTACAGGTTGATGGGACTAGGCAGATTAATGGTTTGGCACAGACTAGATAGGCCAAAGGGCCTGTTTCTGTGTTGCGGTGTTCCGCGACTCTGTGACTCCAGAGTAAATAGCTGGCTGATGGTCAGCATGGATTCATTGGGCCAAAGAGCCTGTGTCTGTCGTGCACCTCTTTATGACTCCTTGACTCTATTTTCCTTCATCCATTTTGAATTGTCAGCTGGAGGACTGATCCATCTGACAGGTGTTGAAACAATAGAATAAAATTTGCCTTGTATTATATTTATTTCTGTTATTTTGAAAATGGACAGGAGTAAGAATTCTGTTTTTTTTTAAAATCTCTCTTGAAATAGGTAAGGGAAACAGATTTTTTTTAAAAGGAAAGATAATGAAGTGGATACAGCCCAGTCCATCACGGGTAAAGCTCTCCCCACCACTGAGCACATCTACATGAAATGCTGTTGCAGGAAAGTAGCATCCACTATCAGGGACCCCCACAACCCAGGACATGCTCCCTTATCACTGCTGTAATCAGGCAGAAGGTACAGGAGCCTCAGGACTCGTACCACCAGTTTCAGAATCAGAATCTTGAACCAAAGGGTATAACTTCACTCAACTTCACTTCCCTCATCACGGAAACGTTCCCACAATCTATGGATTCACTTTCAAGGACTTTTCACCTCATGTTCTCAATATTTATTGCTTATTTATTTATTATTATTTATTTTCTATTTACATAGTTTGTTGTCTTTTGCATATTGGTTGCTTTCCTTTTCATTGGGTATGGTCTTCCGTTGATTCCAATATGGGGCTTGGATTTAGTGCGTATGCCTGCAAGAAAATGAATCTCAGGGCTGTATATGGTATGTACTTTGATAATAATTTACTTTAAACTTCAAACTTTTAAAGTGGAAGAATTTAGGGGGGATATCCCAGGACATAGGGTCCAGACATAAAGAACAATGGCGAAAAGAAATAAGATTTGTTTGCGCTGAACAACGGACCAAAATTGAAAAAGTGTGTAACTGGACAGGGGTATGATTATGGAGGGATTTGAAAACAAAGCTCAGAATTTTATGGTTGTGATGTTACTCAACCTAACTTCATTCTAGTTTCCAACTGAGCAGAAATAGGAGAGACAGGAGAACCACATTGAGATTTGTTCACTTTTCTGGAGGATGGGGGACGAGGGGTTAGCCAGGAGTCCATTAGAACGGTCAAGTTTGGAAGTAAGAAATATCTAACTGAAGGTTGCAGCAACAGATAAACAGAGGTGGATGCTGAACCAAAGACATTATAGAGGTGAAAATACATAGTTACCAAGTCTCAGAGAGTTAGCATGGAGGGGACAAAGCTGGTGGCAGGTACAAGGATTATAGCGTCATTCTTCACAATACTTAGCTAGGAGCAATTGCTGCTCTCCAGTAACAGATGTCAGACAGAAAGGCTAAGTAGTTACAAACAGCTAAAGGATTGAAAGAGATTTAGGTGAGATGCTTATGGAAATTAAGGCTGTTTTCAAACCACCTCATCAAAGTGTAGAAATTCAGTGAGAATATGAGGAAGCTATAGCTTCACAGAACTCCAAGGATGTTGGTGTTGGAGAAGTTAATGCATTCAATTCTCTGGTTGTGTTTTGAACCACCCAGCTGAATAACAAGGGAGAAGGATGTCCCATTAAAGATTATCACAGGTGGCATTCAATTTTTAAAAAAGTAGAAGGAATAACTTACATACTCTCACTATGATTTTTATGTAATTTGATGCAGTTGCAAGGTCAGTTATCAAACTGGAGGCATAGCATTATAGAGAAATACAGTACAGAAACAGACCTATTGTCCCAAATGGTCCATGCCAACAACATAGCATCCTTCCTGCCAGTCCCAATGCCCACATTCAGACCATAACCCTCCAAGCCCTTCCCCTCCAAGTACCTATCCAAATGCCTCTTAAATATTGCAGTTGTACCTGTATCAATCATTTCCTTGGGCAGCAGCTAGTCCCAAATATTCACCACCGTCTCTATAAAGGTGCTACCTTTGTGGTCTCTTTTGAATCTTTCCTTACCTATACTGTATCGATACCCCCTAGTTTTGGACTCCTCAACCTTGGGGAAAAGGGTGCAATTGCCAATTTTATCCCTACACCTCATGATTTTATAAACTTTGATGAGGTCACATCTCACTCTCCTAAGCTCCAAGGAATAAAGATACAGCATAGCCAAACTTTCCTTCTAACTCAGGCCAACTAATCTAGGCAACACCCTTGCAAGTCACTTCTGCATTCTCACCAGGTTGCAATGTTTTTCAAATAATAGTGTGACCATAACTCAACATAATGCTCCAAGTACAGTCTCACCAATGATCATGTAACTGCAACATAATATCCCTACTCCTAAGCTTAATGTCCTGACTAAATGAATGTTAAATGCCTTCTTCACCAGTCTGTCTACTTGCTTTCAGTGAACTGAGCATTTGTACTCCCCGTTCCATCTGTTCCACAATGCTTGTCAGTGCCCTTTCATTCACTTTGAGAGATTTGAACTACTCTGGTTTGAATTTCTCAAAGACTATCAATAAACACATTAAAATAACTTGGTGATGACACACCTTTATGAGTAGAAATTCACATTTAAACAGTTCTACCACCAATATCTATGCATCTTCTTAGGAGGAAGGACTCTAGTGTCATGTTCCCTTCTGGCAATCCCCCACCTTGCTATTAGGTGATTAAATGAGGCCTCAATCACCTCATTTAATTTCCATTCATTCCCAGGTTCCACTAACTACACACACCTGCTTCCCATCAGAGACTGCAGGATAAAGACCCTGTGATCACAACAAGGAACTGCCAGTGCATTTGGTCGACTTGTGTATGAGTAACCTTGTTCCATGGTTCATAGGATTATCAGTTCTAAGTCTAGCATCGTTCCTGAATTCGCTACTAAAACCAAGACTCCTGGTAAAGCCTCTCTTGGACACCAATTCCACGCTCGCTACAACCGTAAAGCCTCCCGACTCAGCCTCCGTGCCTGTGTTCAGCACTTGGGTTCGTTTCACCGCCACGTCCTTGCAACATCTAGTTAAAATTTTGCATGGCTGAACATAGAACGCACTGTAGAACACAGAACCGTACAGCACCGGACAGGTCCACAATGTTGTGCAAACCAACTAAATTAATAATCAAATGGCCAATTAAACCAAACTCTTCAGCCCATAAAATATCCATATTATAAGACCATATGATATAGGAGCAGAATTAAGCCATTCATCCCATCGAGTCTGTTCCGCCATTTAGTTATGGCTGATCCATTTTCCTATCCTCGACATTCTTCCTTCAATGGAGTGTCCAGAACTGTACTTAATACTCCAGATGTGGCCTAGTTAGAGATTTGTAGAGCTGCAACATAACTTCCTGACTTTTGAACCCATTGCCTCTTCTAATAAAGGCAAGCATGCCATATGCCTTCTTAACCACCCTGTCAACCAGCAGAGCCACTTTCAGGGAGCTGCAAACTTGGACCTCAAGATCCTTCTGCTCATCAACACTGTTAAGGATCTTGCCCTCTTAAGGATGACAAAACATTGTCTTCTATCCATGTGTTCTTTCATAAGGTGCCTTTTTAATAGTAAAAAAACTTTTAGATACATACATATATTATTAAATAATTACTGAGAAATTAACTTTACATACTGTATTCTTTAATTCTAATTTACCACACTCACTGATACAACAAGTGGTTGGTAAGCTCCTACCAATAGGGAAAATTGTCATTGCTAAAGAGTATCAGAAGTTTTGTAACTTTCTTCACAGTCAATTCACAGTGAATCTTCTTCACGGTCAATTCTGGTTCATCTAATGATATCTGGCAAATTTTCAAAACAGATGGATAGAGAAGCTAAAAGTAAATTTACTTCATATTCTTGTGAATGATGCATCCAAAGAAATCATTGAGCGACCAGGCACAATGCTGATTCCTCAACCCATATTCTCGTTAAGTGAGGCTCTTCACTGCAAGCAGAGGATCCAAAGAAATATCTGTTTCAGGTATTACTGGCTTACTGATCTCAGGACAGAAAAAGGAAAGAGCTGATCAAAGTGTTTCTCTTATCTCTGCAAATAAAAGCTGAAAATTACTCAGAAAGGCAGCTGCCCTGTCCTTGCAATGCACCTTCCTAATTCTGACCTTATGCACATTCGAACCATAGAACACTACAGCACAGAAAACAGGCCATTTGGCCCTTCTAGTCCATGCCAAAACTTTATTCTGCTAGTCCCATAGGTTGGCACCTAGTCCATAACCCTCCAGGCCTCTCCCATCCATGTACCTACCCAGTTTATTCTTAAAACTTAAGAACACCACGTCAGATTGCAGCTCGTTCCACACTCTCACCACTCTCTGAGTGAAGAAGTTTCCCCTCATTTTCCCCCTAAGCCTTTCCCCTTTCACCCTAAAGCCATGTCCTCTCATATTTACCTCTCCTAATCTAAGTGGAAAGAGCCTGTTCACATTGACTCTGTCTATACCCCTCATAATTTTGTAAACCTCTATCAAATCTCCCCTCATTCTTCTATGCTCCAAGGAATAAAGTCCTAACCTGTTCAATCTTTCCCTGTAACTCAACTCCTGAAGACCTGGCAACATCCTAGCAAATCTTCTCTGCACTCTTTCAATCTTACTGATATCCTTCCTATAGTTAGGTGACCAGAACTGTAGACAATACTCCAAATTTGGCCTCACCAATGTCTTATACAACCTCCCCATAACATCCCAACTCCTATACTCAATACTTTGATTTATGAATGCCAGGATGCCAAAAGCCTTCTTTACAACCCTGTCTACCTGTGACACCACTTTCAGGGAATTATGTATCTGAACTCCCAGATCCCCTTGTTCCTCCGCACTCCTCAGTGCCCTACCATTTACTGTGTATGTCCTACCTTGATTTGTCTTTCCAAAATGCAACACCTCACACTTGTCTCCATGAAATTCCATCTGCCATTTTCTGGCCCATTTTTCCAGCTGGTCCAGATCCCTCTGCAAGCTTTGAAAGTCTTCCTTGCTGTCCACAGCACCTCCAATCTTAGTGTCATCAGCAAACTTGCTGATCCAATTAACCACATTATCATCTAGATCATTGATATAGACAACAAACAACAATGGTCCCAGCATAGATCCCGGAGGCACACCACTCATCACAGGCCTCCAGTCTGATAAGCAATCGTCCACTACCATTCTCTGTCTTCTCCCACACAGCCAATTTCGAATCCAGTTTACAACCTCTCCACGGATACCTAGTGTCTGAACCTTCTGAACTAACCTCCCATGTGGGACTTTGTCAAGGGCCTTACTAAAGTCCATGTAGACAACATCCACAGCCTTTCCTTCATCTACTTTCTTGATAACCTCCTCAAAAAATTCTACAAGATTCGTTAAACACGATCTACCACGCACAAGGCCATGCTGGCTATCCTTAATCAGCCCTTGGCTGTCCAAATACTTGTATATCCAATCTCTCAGAACACCTTCCAATAATTTACCTACTACTGATGTCAGGCTCACCGGCCTGTAATTACCTGGTTTACTTTTGGAACCTTTTTTAAACAGTGGAACAACATGAGCTACCCTCCAATCCTTCAGTACCGCATCCATGGCTAAGGACATTTTAAATACTTCTGCCAGAGCCCCTGCAATTTCTACACTAGTCTCTCTTAAGTTCCTAGGAAATATCATGTCAGGCCCAGGGGATTTATCTACCTTTATTCATTGTAAGGCAGCAAGCACCTCCTCCTCTTTAATCTCTATATGTTCCATGACACTGCTGCTTCTTTCCCTTCCTTCCATATACGCTATGCCAGTTTCCTGAGTAAATACTGATGCAAAAAAACTGCTTAAGATCTCCCTCATCTCATGTGGCTCCATACATAGATGACCACTCTGATCTTCTAGGGGATCAATTTGTCCCTTACTATCCTTTTACTCTTAATATACTGAAACCCTTCTGGTTTACCTTCACATTATCTGCCAAAGGAACCTCATGTCTTCCTTTTGCCTTCCTGATTTCCTTCTTTAGTATTTTCTTACATTTTTTTATACTCTTTAAGTACTTCATTTGTTTCTTGTTGCCTATACCTGCTATACACCTCTCTCTTTTTCTTAACCAGATGGCCAATATCCCTTGAAAACCAAGGTTCCCTATGCCTGCTAAGTTTGCCTTTAACCCTGGCAGGATCATGCAAACTCTGCACTCTCAAAATCTTGCCTTTGAAGGCCTTCCACTTACTGAACACATCCTTGCCAGAAAACAACATCCCAGTCCACTCTTCCCAGATCCTTTCTCATTTCCACAAAATTGGTCCTTCTCCAATTTAGAACCTCAACTCGAGGACCAGACCTATCCTTATCCATAATTTACTTGAAACTAATGACAGTATGGTCACTGGACCCAAAATGTCCGCCTGCACATACTTTTGTCACCTGACCTGTCTGGTTCCCTAATAGGAGATCAAGTATTGCATCCTCTCTCGTTGGTACCTCTATATATTGATTTAGAAAACTTTCCTGAACACATTTGACAAACTCCAAGTCATTTCGCCCTTTTACAGTGTGGGAGTCCCAGTCAATATGTGGAAAGTTAAAATCCCCTACTATTACAACTTTCTGTTTCTTATATCGGTCTGCTATCTCTCTACAGATTTGCTTCTCCAATTCTCTCTGACTATTGGGTGGTCTATAATACAACCTTGTTAGTGTGGTCACACTTTTCCAGTTCCTCAGCTCCACCCATATGGCCTCTGTAGACGAGCCTTCAGGGCTGTCCTGTCGACGCACAGCTGTGATATTTTCCCTGACTAGTAATGCCACTCCTCCCCCTTTCATTTCTCCCCCTCTATCACATCTGAAACAACGGAACCCCGGAACATTAAGCTGCCAGTCCTGCCCCTCTTGCAACCAAGTCTCACTAATAGCAATAATGTTGTAATCCCATGTGTCAATCCACGCCCTAAACTCATCTGTTTTACCTACAATACTTCTTGCATTGAAATAGATGCACCTGAGAACATTTCTATCACATACAATCCTTTGATTTCTGTCTATACATAAAGTCCTCGCATGACCTTTATCCTCCTCCACCTCACTATCTGCTCTAACACTCTGGTTCCCCTCCCCCTGTAAATCTAGTTTAAACCCCCCCTGAGCAGCACTAGCAAACCTTCCCGCAAGGATGTTAGTCCCCTCCAGTTCAGGTGCAAACCGTCCCGTCGGAACAGGTCCCACCTTCCCTGGAACAAGGCCCAATTGTCCAGAAACATTGAGCCCTCCTTCCTGTATCACCTCCTAGCCACGTCTTTAGCTGCATTATCTTCCTATTTCTAGTCTCACTATCACGTGGCGTGGGTAGCAGTCCTGAGATTGCAACCCTGGAGGTCCTGTCCTTCAACTTTGCACCTAACTCCCTGAGCTCTCTTTGCAGGACCTCCTCCTCCTTCCTATTCACGTCATTGGTCCCTACATAGACCACAACATCCGGCTGCTCAGCCTCCCTCTTGAGAATACTGAGAACTCGATCTGAGATATCGCGGACCCTGGCACCAGGGAGGCAACAGACCATCCGGGATTCTCGATCTCTCCCACAGAACGTCTTATCTGTCCCCCTAACTATCGAATCCCCTATCACTACTGCTCTCCTCTTCCCCCTCCTTCCTTTCTTAGCTGAGGGTACAGTCTTGGTACCAGAGACGCAACCACTACAACTTGTCCCTGGTAGGTCGTCCCCACCAACAGTATCCAAAACGGTATACTTATTATTGATGGGAACGGCCACAGGGGTGCTCTGCTCTTTCTGTCTATTTCCCTTCCCCCTCCTGACAGTCATCCAGCTACCTGTCTCCTGACTTTTAAGGGTGACTATCTCCCTGAAACTCCTGTCTATTTCTGCCTCTGCCTCATGAATGATCCGAAGTTCATCCAGCTCCAGTTCCCTAACTCAGTTTGTCAGGAGCTGCAGCTGGACGCACCTTTTACAGGTGTAGTCATCAGGGACAATTATGCTGTCCCTGACTTCCCACATACTGCATCCGGAGCACTCAACTGCCCTAACTGCTGCCTCCATTACCTACTCCTAAGTTAATTAAATTAATTAAAGGAACTTACCCGGCCTTACCTCACTGGGAGCAGGCTCATCCTCAGCCTCTGCTCACTGAAGCCTCTCGAGCCAAAGCCTCAAAGCTCCACTCCTACCCTGAGCCACTCACACACTGGCCACTCCTCTTCAGTTACCCCTCCTTTTATTTGTCCCTGCCAATTATCTCAAGTACTCACTCCTCTAATCAACTAATCGACACTCTGTTTAACCCTTCAGTCCTTCAGTTGCCTCCACGCTCCTTTTACAGCACACTCTCCTCAGCTGCTTCCCAGCACTCAGCGCTCTCCCGAGCCCCTTGCTCCTCCTCCTGCTGCATCAGTCCCGCGATCACACTGCATCAAGTCCAAGACTTCTTCCCCTCCAAGGCAGGAGATGAATAATTGATAACTATAAAGAAAATACCAGTGTGGTACATCTGATAGCTTTACCCAAGGGATTTCAACAATGATTTGAGAAATACCCAGATTGATCCAAGACACAGCTTACATAAAACACGCAAATACAGATGTTAAAAGTTCAAAGTAAATTTTACTATCAGAGTACATATATGTCACCACATACAACCCTGAGATTCATTTTCCTGCGGGCATACTCAGCTAATCTACAGAATAGTAACTATAAGTAATGTGCAGAAGTAAATAAACAGCGCAACTACAAATATAAGTAAATAGCAATAAATAACAAGAGCATGAAATTACAGAAACTGGGCCTCTGTATCTCCCTCTGCAATTGGATCCTTGACTTCCTAACCAGAAGACCACAATCTGTGCAGATTGGTGATAACATCTCCTCCTTGATAACGATCAACACTGGTGCATCTCAGGGGTGTATGCTTAGCCCACTGCTCTACTCTCTCTATACCCATGACTGTGTGGCTAGGCATAGCTCAAATACCATCCTTAAATTTGCTGATGATACAACCAATGTTGGTAGAATCTCAGATGGAGATGAGAGGGTGTGCAGGAGTGAGATATGCCAACTAGTGGAGTGGTGTCGCAGCAACAACCTGGCACTCAACGTCAGTAAGATGAAAGAGCTGATTGTGAACTTCAGGAAGGGTAAGATGAAGGAACACATGCCAATCCTCATAGACATATCAGAAGTGGAGAGAGTGAACAGTTTCAAGCTCCTTGATGTCAAGATCTCTGAGGACCTAACCTGGTCCCAACATGTCGATGCAGCTATAAAGAAGGCAAGGCAGCAACTATATTTCATTAGGAGTTTGAAGAGATTTAGTATGTCAACAAATACACTCGAAAACTTCTATAGATGTACCGTGGAGAGCATTCTGATAGGCTGCATCACTGTCTGGTATTGGGTGAGGGAGGGCTACTGCACAGGACTGAAAGAAGCTGCAGAAGGTTGTAAATTTAGTCGGCTCTCCATCTTGGGTACAAACCTACAAAGCACCCAGGACATCTTCAAGGAGCGGTGTCTCAGAAAGGCAGCGTCCATTATTAAGGACCTCCAGCACCCAGGGCATGCCCTTTTCTCACTGTTACTGTCAGGTAGGAGGTACAGAAGCCTGAAGGCACACACTCAGTGATTCAGGAACAGCTTCTTCCCCTCCGCCATGCAATTCCTTAATGGACATGGAACCCATGAACACTACCTCATTTTTTTAATATATATTATTTCTGTTTTTGGCACTATTTTTAATCTATCCAATGTACGTATACAGTAATTGATTTACTCATTTATTTATTCTTACTTTTTTCTTCTTCTTGTATATTCTATATTGCATTGAACTGCTGCTGCTAAGTTAACAGATTTCACGACACATGCCGATGATAATAAACCTGATTCTGATTCTGAAATAACAAGGTAAAGAGTCCTTAAAGTGAGATCATTGGCTGTGGGAACATCTCAATAGATGAGTGTAGCTTGTTCAAGAGCCTGATAACAGTGTGAGTCCTGAGGCACTTGTACCTTCTACCTGACGGCAGCAGCAAGAACAGAGCATGGCCTGGGTGGTGAGAATCTTTGTTGATGGATGCTGCTTTCTGATGATAGCATTTCATGTAAATGTGCTCAATGGTTGGGAGCACTTCACCTGTGATGTACTGGGACGAATCCACTACCTTTTTTAGGATTTTAGACAATAGACAATAGGTGCAGGAGTAGGCCATTCGGCCCTTCGAGCCAGCACCGTCATTCACTGTGATCATGGCTGATCATCCACTATCAGTATCCAGTTCCTGCCTTATCCCCATAACCTTTGATTCCACTATCTTTAAGAGCTCTATCCAACTCTTTCTTGAAAGCATCCAGAGACTTGGCCTCCACAGCCTTCTGGGGCAGAGCATTCCATATATCCACCGCTCTCTGGGTGAAAAAGTTTTTCCTCAACTCCGTTCTAAATGGCCTACTCCTAATTCTTAAACTGTGGCCTCTGGTTCTGGACTCATCCATCAGCGGGAACATGCTTCCCGCCTGCAGCGTGTCCAATCCCTTAATAACCTTTTATGTTTCAATAAGATCCCCTCTCAGCCTTCTAAATTCCGGTGTATACAAGCCCAGTCACTCCAATCTTTCGACATATGACAGTCCCGCCATCCTGGGAATTAACCTTGTGAACCTACGCTGCACTCCCTCAATAGCAAGAATGTCCTTCCTCAAATTTGGAGACCAAAACTGCACACAGTACTGGAGGTGTGGTCTCACTAGGGCCCTATACAGCTGCAGAAGGACCTCTTTGCTCTTATACTCAATTCCCCTTGTTATGAAGGCCAGCATGCCATTAGCTTTTTTCACAGCCTGCTGTACTTGCAGGCTTGCTTTCAGTGACTGATGCACAAGAACACCTAGATCTCCTTGTGTTTCCCCTTTTCCTAACTTGACTCCATTTAGATAATAATCTGCCTTCCCGTTCTTTTCTGTTTTTCTGTTTAAAGGCATTGGTGTTCTCATACCAGGCCTTAATGCAGCCAGTCAACACACTTTCCGCCACTCATCTATAGAAAAGTTGGTCAGCAGGTGCTTAAATCATTAAAAATCTGTGAATAACCTGACACAAGTGCAGACAGAAAGAATTCACATGGAGTCCAGGATTTACCTGCAGAACAAACTTTTTTTTTAAACAAGCTGACAGCAACAGGGGAATCACTTGTCCTAGAATGAATGCTTCTTGATTCCAGGTTTTCATTATTCTTAAACTGTTTCTCATTGACTCCCCCTCCCCCACCATCTCTACCCTGCATGAGCTGTGTAGACATAGAGGGAAGTGAGCTTCAGTACCACTTTCACCTTAAATGGACAATGGCAGTCTTCCATGCATGAGTTTTATGAAACTGCTGTTGGGCTGAGCTGGCAACCAGACATGGGTTCATTCTAGATCACTTTAGCCTGTAGTCTTTGGCTTGGGCCAGTTGAGCCTGATACAGACTTTCACTGTCTGGTACCAGCCCTATAGGGCCCCCCTTCATCTCTCTGCAGCATGTTCATCCTCCAATCACCCTGCTGCACTATAGATCCAAGAATTCACTATTCCCTACAATGTTTACTATCCCTGACAACAAAGATAAGACATTTTGTTCACATAATTTGCCAATGATGAATGTACAAAACTTCTAAGTCCTCTGCAGCAGGGTTTGGGTGTTGAGAAGGTTGGGGAGGAAAAAAGATTAAAGATTTGTTTTATTTGACACATGAACATCAAAAGATCAGGGAGAGAGGGGGGAAAGAGGGAAGAGATTGGGGAAAGCGAAGAAAGAGGGAAGAGAGTGGGGAAAGGGGAAGAAAGAGAGAGGAGAGGAGGAAAGGAGGAGACAGGGGACTGGGGGTGTGGGAAGAAAGGGGATTGAGAGGGGGAAGTGGGGAGAAAGGGGGTGAAGGGAAGATATGGAGAAGGGGCAGAGTGGTGAGGGAAAGGGAGAGATGGGGTAAAAAGGAAGAGAGGAGAGAGGAGAAAGGGGAAAGAGGGGAGGGAGGGGAGGGAGGGGGGAGAATGGGGGGTGAGGGGGAGAGAGAGTGGAGAGAGGGGGAGAAAAGGGAAGAGGGGGAGGGAGAAGGGAGAAGGGAGGGGTTTGGAGGAATATGATCTGGATGTAGGTAGGTAGGACTAGACAGAAGATCAGGTCAGCATAGACTAGTTGGGCAAAAGGACCTTATTCTGTGCTTCAGTACTCTATGATTCTATGACTATATTACTTACAGTTGTCAAGGATGAAAGGCAAAAATCTGATGATTTATAATTTTATCACCTGAATAATTCACTACATATACTTAGTAGGTCAGGTTTCTACAGTCACGGCCCATGCCACACAATCACTGACTGTGCCGACCCACAGCCACAATAAATTTCCACAGCTGTTCACCACCCAAACACATGACCTGGTTCTCTGCCTTCCTCCTTCTGAGAGGCACAGCAGTCTGCGTCACAGGCAAAATGAAATAAGGCCATGCCTGTGGTTCATCCTAATAGCCTCCTGACAGTTCACATTGTCAGAGCCATTTTGGCTGGTCTGAAGCTCAGAAAATTCCCTGGATACTAAATGCTGGATACTAAATGCTAAATTCAATGTTGAAACAGTAAAGAAGGTTTGCGACCCAGGATCATCCATTATGAATGCAGTTCTAAAGACCACGCAGAAGAAGCAGTTTGTGACATGGTGGATCGGGTTTCCTTAATTTTCCGAATTTCCCTAATTTAGGAAAAGTTCCATTCCTTCATGTGAAAAGGAAGGGAGATTAAAAAGCAGAAAATATCTGCCACAGGAAAGACATTGGAAGCTATTATAAAAGACTCCATAGGAGGACATTAAGAAGAGTTCTAAATGATCAGGCAATGTCATTGTGTAAAGGAAATCATGGTTGACCACTTCATTGGTGTGCTTTGGGGAAGTGACATTGTTGTGGATAAAAGAGGACCTGTAAATATATTATACTCATATTTTCAGAAGGCATTTGATAGGGCTTTGTCTCCCAAGTTTATTGTGGAATATAAAAGCTCACTGCATTGAAAGTAAGATTGTTAACATGGCAACGAGTAAGCAGAAATGGATCTTTTTCTGCTTAGCAGCTTGTTGCTGATACTGAAATCATATATAGCAGATAAAGCTAACTTGGATAAGGATATTAAAAATATTGTTTTAAATTTGTAGGTAACATAAATATAGATAGGAAATTAAGTTATTTTTGAAGAGGACATAACAAAGCTATAATGGAATATACATAGTACTGTGCGAGGCGCGCTGGGCAAAGCAATATGTTCAATATGTTGTGAGGGTACATCTGACCAAACAGAAATTAAACAGTCATGGTATTACAGTTCTGTGCAAAAGTCTCAGGTAGGTACATATATATATAGCCAGGGTGCCTAAGACTTTTGCACAGTACTGTAATAATTTTATGTATTGCACTGTACTGCCACCACAAAAAAAGCAAATTTCATGACCTATTGAGTGATGATAAACCTGATTCTGATATGGGTCTCTAGTAGGAAGGCAATAGAGAAAGGGGAAAGGGGAAAGGAGAGGGGAAGGAGCGGGTAGCATCAGAGGGACATTCTACAAGGATCAATAAACCAATTGTTTGGAATCAATTGAACTTGCCTCCACCCCACCGCCTCCCCCACCTGCAGCTCCCCCGGCACCCCTTCTCTGTCACCTGTCCCACACTCTCCTCATGGAACTCTACCCTCTCCATTCCCAACATATTTTGCTCCTGCCAGATTTATGAACTTGCTCTCCACTCCACTTTGACAAATGCAATACCGTACGAAGGTCTTAGGCGCTCTAGAAGGGCAAAGACGTTGCAAATGAAGTTTAAATGGAAAAAATGTGTAATTGTCCATCTTGGCAGGTAATATATAGAACAAGACATATTGTCTAAATCAGTGGTCCAAACGTGGGGTCCATTTACCCCTTGCTTGATTGTATTGGCCTATGGGATAAAACAAGTTGTGAATACCTGTTCTAAATGAATGAATTGCAAACCTCAGGGATGCAGGGAGTTGTGGTTGCTATAGTACATGATCTGCAAATTTATTGGGAAAGCCGACAGAATGCATTGTTTGTTGATAACAGAACTGAATACAGGAAATGTATTAGTGAAACCACATCTGGACTACTTTCTCCAGATATCCAAATAAAGTAGTCTCCTTATTTAAGGAAGAAAGTTAATGTGTTGAAAACAGCTCAGGGAAGATTTATACCTTGAATAAATGGATTATTCCAAAAAAGGTTGAATAGGCAAGAACTTACAAGTGTGGGAGAGGACTGAATTTAACAAGCAATATCCTGAGAGGCCTTTATAAGGTGGATGTAGAAAGATTGTGGGATCATATAGAACCATCAATCATTGTTTAACAATCTGGAGTTATCCATCCATGACAGCGATGCAGGTGGATGCTTTCCTGGTATCATGGATTCTTGATTACCTGACTGGCAGACCACAGTACGTATGCTTGCAACGCTGTGTGTCCGACAGAGTGATCAGCAGCACTAGGGCTCCATAGGGGACTGTCTTGTCTCCCTTTCTCTTCACCATTTACACCTTGGACTTCAACTACTGCACAGAGTCTTGTCATCTTCAGAAGTTTTCTGATGACTCTGCCATAGTTGGAAGCATCAGCAAGGGAGATGAGGCTGAGTACAGGGCTACGGTAGGAAACTTTGTCACATGTTGTGAGCAGAATTATCTGCAGCTTAATATGAAAAAGACTAAGGAGTTGGTGGTAGACCTGAGGAGAGCTAAGGCACCGGTGACCCCTGTTTCCATCCAAGGGGTCAGTGTGGACATGGTGGAGGATTACAAATACCTAGGGATACGAATTGTTAATAAATTGGACTGGTCAAAGAACACTGAGGCTGTCTACAAGAAGAGTCAGAGCCGTCTCTATTTCCTGAGGAGACTGAGGTCCTTTAACATCTGCCGGACGATGTTGAGGATGTTCTACAAGTCTGTGGTGGCCAGTGCGATCATGTTTGCTGTTGTGTGCTGGGGCAGCAGGCTGAGGGTAGCAGACACCAACAGAATCAACAAACTCATTCGTAAGGCCAGTGATGTTGTGGGGATGGAACTGGACTCTCTGACGGTGGTGTCTGAAAAGAGGATACTGTCCAAGTTGCATGCCATCTTGGAAAATGTCTCCTATCCACTACATAATATACGGGTTGGGCACAGGAGTACATTCAGCCAGAGACTCATTCCACCAAGATGCAACACAGGGCATCATAGGAAGTCATTCCTGCCTGTGGCCATCAAACTTTACAACTCCTCCCTTGGAGGGTCAGACACCCTGAGCCAATAGGCTGGTCCTGGACTTATTTCCTGGCATAATTATTTATGGTTTTATTACCATTGAATTATTTATGGTGCAACTGTAACGAAAACCAATTTCCCCCAGGATCAATAAAGTATGACTATGGCTATGACTATGACTAAGATGACCGTTTTTTCCCCTCTGAGCATCAAAATGTTTAGAAACCTCTTCCTTAGAGAGTGTTTCACACAATACTTTTAAGAGAAGAGGTAGGTATATACTGGACATTTGATAAACAAGACAATGAAAGGTTACCACATAGACAAGAATGTGCTGATGCAATTACAATCAGATCAATTATGATATTAAATGGCAGAACAGGCTTGAAAGGCCAAGTGGCCAACTTCTCCTAATTTGAATGTTTATACATTCCTATTCCCAACTTCCTTGCTGCAGTGCATAGCTGTGCAGGTCAGGATAATGCTGCCCTAAGCATCGCAGCTAGCCAGCATTTCTCTACGGACCTGCCAATTGGCCCCAAGCCTGTTCCACCTCATTGCATACACTGGCACCCACAATACTCTTTATCAATCACGCCAAAGCAAAAATTATAACAGCTGCATTTTATGTGTATCCATCCGACTGATCTAACAATGAAATATTCATTTTTAACTATTGCTTATCTGACACCAGATTTGGGAACAACTTCTTTCCAACTGTGATAAGACTGCTGAACAGATCCTGACCCGGATCTGGGCCGTACCCTCCAAACATCTGGACCTGCCTCTCGGGTTTTTTGCACTGCCTTACTTTCCATTTTTCTATTTTCTGTTTATGATATATAATTTAAATATTTAATATTTACTATCGATTTGTAATCCAGGGAGCGGGAAGCGCAGAATCAAATATCGCTGTGATGATTGTACGTTTTAGTATCAATTGTTTGGCGACAATAAAATATAAAGTATTTAGCAGGATATCTCAAAAATTATACATGGACATAAGCTGCCTGTGGCAAATGAACAGTCCCCT
Source organism: Mobula birostris (assembly GCF_030028105.1). NCBI lineage: Eukaryota > Metazoa > Chordata > Chondrichthyes > Myliobatiformes > Myliobatidae > Mobula > Mobula birostris. The sequence continues at coordinate 19,051,349 of NC_092370.1, read as the reverse complement.
TAGAAAAATATGTTCGGTCAATGAACGAAATGCAAACATAGAACCTTATACTGTTAAATGTATAAATGTCTCTAAAGGACAAAACAACCTTTGACTGCAAAGAAAATTCTTTAAATGTTAATACTGATCCTGGGTTCCCAAATCTCCATTACCAGGAAATGAATATAATTTAAATATAAAAGGATTATGGAGATCACATAATCAATTCTAGAACTCAAATTAATTTTGAAAATAGCTACCGTTTTCTACAATGCTTCTAGCTCAGCACTCTAATACACATATGCAGAAGTTGGCATGAAAATTCAATCTATTTCATTAATGACAAGCTTTTAGTTGAATTAATTGAAATGGAAGGTGAGATATCTCAAACGAAACAGGTAACACTTTTGACCTTCAGTTTAATTTTACACGCATATTGTTTGTTTTGTAAAATACTTGCAGGTTATTGATAAGGAACGTGAAGAGACTCTTTGGTGCATTTGGGACTTCTGTGTTAGTTTTGTCTGACTTGGTAGGTCTTTTGTCTCCTTTGGTAGGAAGGGTTAGCAGAGTGGTTAGCATAACATTATTACAGTACCATTGACCTGGATTCATTCCCTGCTGCTGTCTGTAAGGAGTTCTTGCATTCTTCCCGAGACCATGTGAGTTTCCTTTGGGTGTCCTGGTTTCCTCCCACATTCCAAAGACATGGTTTAGGGTTAATGCGTAGTGAGCATGCTATGTTGGGAAATGGAAGCGTGGTGACACTTGTGAGGTGGCCAATACAATCCTCGCTGAATGGATTTGATGCCAATGATACATTTCACTTATGTTTCGATGCACATGTGACAAATAAAGTTAATCTTTACAGTAAAGCCCCAACTGCACAACCAAATGGATTCAAAAGATCCCAGGGCACCTGTATGGAAATTTCTAGCACAGATTATCTTCATTTTGTCCATTCCAGCCAAATGCAGGTCTATTTAGAACACAAGAGGTGCTGCAGACATTGGAAATCTTGAGCACCACACACAAAATACTAGGGGAACCCAAGAGATCAGGCAGCATCAAAAAGGAAAATAAAACCGTTGACATTTCATACTGATTCCAAAACATCGACTGCACATTCCTCTGCATTTATACTACCTGACTTGCTGAGTTCATCGACCATTTTGTGCATGTTGCAGGTTTATTTAGGTTCTGCCCACTTCTCATATCCTGGTCCAAGGCCTTAAGATTATGGATCTTTATGTGAACCCACTTCATCGCCATAACTTTAAAACGTGTTCAGGGCATTTGGCTCAACCACTCTTTCAATCATTAAGTTCCAGACTCTCTCTGCTTTTTGATTGAAAACATTTTCTTCAACCTTTTCTGATCCTTCTTCTGAAATCAATAAATCCTAATGATTGCTCCCTCTGCTATGAGTGTCCATGATTCCTTATTTTGAGGATGATCTTTATTAGAAATTGACACATGTGTCCTGAATTGTCTCAGGATCCTAACTCGGTAAACTCATGTCCATCAACAGAAGATACTAATACTCTTGGCAGTGATGTTTCCTTTCTCTCTTTCTCTCACTGTTCAAGGGCACAGCACTTCTTTTCCAACTATGCACTGTCTGATGGAGGAAAGTCTCGCTCCTTACAGCTTTGGGGAGAGAGGAGGTGGTGAAGGGAAAGTAGGGGGACAGAGGGGAGAGAGAGGGACGGGGGAGATGGAGGGAAATGGAGAGGGATGGGAAGGAGGGAGAGATAAGAGAGAGAAGGGAGGGGAGAGAGGGGGTAGAGAGAGGGAGGAAACAGAGAGTGGGGAGAGAGCAGGGAAGAGAGTGGGAGAAGAGAACAGGGGAGAGAGAAGGAGGAGAGAGAAGGTGAGTGAGAAAGGGAAAAAAGGGAGAGGGAGGGGGGAAGGGCAAAGAGGAAGCAAGGGAGGGGATGGGGAGATGGAGGGGGAGGTGTGGGAGATATGGGGAGATGGGGGAGAAAGGGGGAGAGGAGGAAAAGGGGTGGGGAGAGGGGGTTAGAGAGGGGGACAGAGAGAATGGTAGAAATGGCAAAGGGGTGAGAGAGGAGGAAAGAAGGCATAGAGCGGGAGGGGGAGAGAGAGGGGAAGAGATAGAGTAAGCGAGAGAGAGAAAGGGGGGAAGAGAGAGAGAGAAAAGACAGGAGAACATAAGAACATAAGAAATAGGAGCAGGAGCCGGCCATCTGGCCCATCAAGCCTGCTCTGCCATTTAATAAGGTCATGACTGATCTGACCATGGACTCATCTCCACCTACCTGCCTTTTCCCCATAACCCTTAATTCTCCTACTATGCAAAAAACTATCCAACCTTGTCTTAAATATACTTACTGAAGTAGCCCCATTGCTTCATTGGGCAAAAAATTCCATGGATTCACCATTCTCTGCAAAAAGCAGTTCCTCCTCATCTCCGTCCTCAATCTATTCCCCTGAATCTTGAGGCTATATTCTCTAGTTCTAATCTGACTCATCAGTGGAACCAATTTTCCTGCCTCTATCTTATCTATCCCATTAATAATTTTATACGTTTTTATAAGATCTCCTCTTAGGATGGGGGAGTGAGGGGGAGAAAGTGAGAGAGGAGAGGGGTGTAGAAATGGAGACAGAAGGTGGAGAGAGGGAGAGAGAGAAGGGAGAAAGCATTCTTGGAGTGAAATGGGACTTCTCTGAAACTCTTCATCCATATGTGCGTGTGTGGAAAGAGGAAGGACACTCAGATGGAGAATGTGAAGAGGGATCACGGACCAGGTGTCTGTCTGAAAGTTTTGCGTGGTTAGAACCTGGAAGTGGAGCGAGTTGGTGCTGAATATGACACAGCAGGTTGGTACTGTGCTAGCAGAACAGTACTGTCCCAGAAATATGTACCCACCAGATAGTACATGTATAACAATAATAAGATCTAGCTTCCTCCACAAGTTTTTATAAAATCTAGAAATGCAAAATACTTCTGTTTCAGGCAAAGTCAGTTTTCACCTTTCCCGGCATCAGGCTGACAAGAAAGACATGTCTCTGCATTTCCAGATATTCATCATATCTATTACTGTCACTAACCCTGCAAGTTAACTTCTCAAAAAAAAATACACACATAAGAAAGATAATTTAGTTACTTCTGGTATCCTCGACAATATGTATTCCCCACTCAACATAACAGAACAACAGATTGCTCATTATACTATTGCAGTTTTTGCAAGCTTCCTAAGCATAAATCACACCACTTCAAGAAATAATACACAATACACAGGGCGCAAAGTACTTTGGGACGCCACTAAAAGGGTTTCACTGTAAATCAAGAAACTTTTTCCTTTTTTTCTACAAACTGTAATTACTGGGAATTGACCAGTCGACAAACTGCATGAAGTGCCTTTGGTTCATTCCTCTTTTCAAAAGAACAAAGAAGAAATCACAGTGTGCACTAATAGATGTACATCACTGGGTTATTTGGAGGCTTTGCAGTCATGACCAAACATATCATGAAAGTAGTTCCCGACAGCTTCAAATGAAGACATTTTTATTTCAGGGATAACACATCTTAGGCTCTTTGTTTTGGCCAAATGATTAAAAAGCCGGAAGAGTTTATGCAGGTAGCATTTTTATGCCCAATGAATTCCAGCTGATAAACAGTAACAGTACACATTTATGAATCTAGTCAAGTTTCATCCAGGCAGCCCAGATGGAAAGACCTTTTCACTCTGATTTTAATATCCATGCTAATGAGAGAAAAGAATCCAAATTTTCTACAAATCAGATTATTCTTCAGATATAACAATCTATAGAAACGATCACAATATATTTTGGATTTGTACTGTGACTCAGGTTTTATTAAAACAAAAACAAAAGCAAACCCAAGTTGAAAGCTAATTTTTCAAGTCAGCAGAGATTCCTGTGTATCTTTAAACTGTGGATACTTTGAGAATTGCAGTAATCAGCAATTTGACTGGATAGAAATCACCAGCTGCCTCATATGTGCTTTGAGAATCTCATGCCATAGTAACAGAACAGAATCACTGACAGAGAGTATGTTGTGAAATTAGTTGCTTCACAGGGGGTAGAGTGAGTGTGTGTGTGTGAGAGAGAGAGAGAGAGAGAGAGAGAGAGTGAAAGAGAGAGAGGGAGAATAGGAGAGAGTGTGAGAGTGAGACAAAGAGAGGGAGAGACAGAGTGAGAGAGAGAAGGAGAGGGATAGACAGGGAGAGAGGGAGAGACAGATGTTGAGGGAGAGGGAGAGCTCGATGGAGAGGAAGACAAGAGGGAGAGAGATAGAGAGAGAGAGATTGAGCAAGAGAGATTTGTCTCAACCTTTGTGGTTTTGACCACCCACGAAACTATAGCATTCACAACACTTTCCTCAAATAGGTTTCAAATAGTCAAAAATATTGATTGTAGGGCTATTGGAAAAATTACCCCAGAAAGAACACTTAAGTTATGTACACAAACAAAACTGCTATATTGAAACAGGAAACAGGCACTGGGAATATTTTTAATTTACTTCCCAAAGCGGAAGGTACAGCAATACAAATATGTAATTCCACTGAAATGGACTTTCCAATTCAAAACATTATGGAGGCAAAAATAGTAACATCATTGCAAATGTTCCTGTCATTTCCAACAAAAATATTCTGAAACACTATAAATGTTTATGCAGCCCATAAGATTCTTTACTGAGATGTAATTAACGAAAATGCAAAAGAAGGGTGAGAGCTAGTGAAACAATTGAGAGCTTAGAGTTTTGAAGTTTTTGAAAGAGAGGAGTGAGATGACAAGTAGAGAAAGTTCAGGAACATAGAACATAGAACATAGAAATTTATAGCATATGTCCAAAGATAAACTATCTTGTTATTATTCTTATATTAATCCAATATGTGACAGATGTCATTGCGAGATAACTTCTTTAACTCACATGTTTTGGTCATGTCCTTTGTTGGAAAAATATTGAAAGATATTTTTGACATTATTTCCACGGTTTTGAATATGGACTTACAACCCCATCCAATTACTGCTATTTTTGGATTACCAATGATAGATTCAAATTATTTAACCTCTTCAGCATGTAGGATGATTGCATTTCTTCCTCTAATGGCTAGAAGATCCATTTTGCTGAATTGGAAAGAGGTTAACCCTCCTACTGTATTTCATTGGTTTTCACAAACTATGGTATGTTTGAATTTGGAAAAAATTAGAAGTGCGGTTTATGACCCTTCTATTAGATTTGAAAAAACTTGGAGGTCATTCATTCAGCATTTTCATCTGATGTAATTTGACTATTTCCAAACTTGTTTTATTTCTCTGTACTGTTGGTTGAGAGGAATGGAGTCGTCGACACTAAGGTTTTCTTTTTTCCCATTTTCAAGTTGTTAGTATTGCCCAAGTCTTTTAGTTTAGTTGACTAACTCTGTTTAGTTTAGGTTTTTTTGGGATGGGGTTTGTTTTCTTTTCTTTTTTCTTTTTCATGATTTTTCTTCAGTTTTTTTTGTTTTGTATTACTCATTGTTAGTCTACACGATTGGGAGTTTCGTCAATTTATACTATATGGTTTTACAATTACTCATTTTAACTGTAACAATGTATCTCCTACTACTTGTATTTTTGTTTTGTTATGTTTTCATTTTATGAAATTAATAAAAAGATTGAAAAAGAAAGAAAGAAAACATATTACAGGCCCTTCAGCCTACAATGTTGTACCATCCATATTAACCTACTCTAGAGCCTGCCTCGAATTTCCCTAGCTTATTGTCCTCTATTTTTCTTAGGAACAATTTAAATAAAACATAGCACTTAGGCTATTGAAAGGACAGGCAGTGCAACTTGTCCAAGAGGAATATCATTACTTAAAATGGCAATGATGTTTACAAGAGATTAAATATAAAGATTAATTTTATATGTCGCAGGTACACTGAAACATATAGTGAAGTGCATCATTTGCGTCAATGAACAACACATTTTGAATTAGGGGCAGCCGTGTATCGCCATGCTTCCTAATATCCTACAAAAGGTAATGGGTTCGGCCCAGTACATCATGGATAAAGCTCTCCCAACCAGTGAGCACATCTACGTGAAACACTGTCATATGAAAGCAGCATCCATCATCAGAGATCCCTGCCACCCAGGCCATGCTCTTTTCTCACTGCAGTCGTCAGGTAGAAGGTACAAGAGCCTCAGGACTTGCACCACCAGGTTCAGGAACAGTTACTAGTCCTCAACCATCAGGCTCTTGAACAAAAGGGAATAACTGCACTCAACTTCAGTTGTCTCATCATTGAAATGTTGATCTTGCTGTAAGGACTCTTTATCTCTTTAGCTCATGTTCTTATTATTTATTTGTATTTATTTATATTTCCATTTGTGCAGTTTGTCGTCTTCTTCAATCTGGTCGATCTTTCATTGATCCTGTTACACTTACTATTCAATAGATTTGCTGATTGTGTCTACAAGAAGATGGATCTCAGTGTTGTATGTGATGACATATATGAACTTCGATAATAAAATTTACTTTGAACCTTGAATTCTGGCACCAAAAGAGCATACCACAATTTAGTAACCCTAACTCGTAGGTCTTCAGAAAATGGGAGGAAACCAGAACATGCAGAGGAAACCAATGCGGTCATGGTGGAGAACATACAAGCTCCTTACGGACAGCGGTGGGATTTAAATCTGACTTACTGGCACTGTAATAACGGATGTTAACCACTGTGTAACTGTTACATTACCATGCTGCCAGAGCAAGAGATGGGGGCAACAGGACAAATAGACCTGGTGCTAGATAAATAATGGCAGTGGAATCAGAATCAGATTCAATATCACTGGTATATGTTGTGAAATTTGTTAACTTTGTGGTAGCAGTACAATGCAATACATGTTAGTATAGACAATAGATGAATTACAGTAAGTATATACGTATATTAAATAGTAAAATTTAAAAATAGTAGTGCAAAAAGAGATATTTTTAAAAAGTGAGGTAGTCTTCATGGGTTCCGCAGGAGGAGAAGATGGCAATGTGCCGCAGTGCGCACAGCTCTCCGGTGAAGTGATATCGTTTCTGTTAAATAGGGCATTTTAAAGCACTTCCTTGTCAATCAGCTTACAAGCCTGGTACGATGGTTCACTCAATAGCTTACCGAGCTGCCTGGGTGTTCGTGAAGAGAAGACATACTCCAGTAATTTTCATAGACTGCTGGACCTTAGAATGTTCAAAACCAGGATGGATATGGACATATCCTTCCTTTAGTTTTGTTATAATTCTGAATTTTGCCCCTTGATGTTGGCATTTCTTTTTTCAATCCTTCGATTTTACAGCCAGAAAGAATAAAGGTAGTATGGAACTTGCAATCTGATTCAAACCCAAAAGTGATGGGCATCAGGTGTATAATGGTACCCAAGACATCCTCATGAATGTCATCCTTGAACTTGACAGATTAAAAGTAAAGGCCACACCAAGAAGTCTAGACAGCTATAGGCCAGGTAATAAAGAGAGATGTGAGAGCGTGGTTGAATAAGTGGCTTGCTACACAGATATTGTGGTGACTGAAAGGCCAGGTGTGTTGCTGTACCACTGAATAATTGTTGGTATAAGCTTACCGCGGCTGGAAGGAGTCATGTGAGGAATGACTCTAACAATCTTAAAGTCAGGCATCGGAAGATTTAGCTGTTGAAATCTGACACTTCTCCTTTTGAGGCTGCATCATAGTCAGAATGATGGAGAACGTTAATACATTTCATAAAGTGTGCAGTTTAGCAAACTACCTCAAAGATTTGTCATATGTTCATTGATCAAGTAATGGTCTTACAGCACAGGAACAGGCTCTTTGGCCCATCTGGTCTATGCCAAGTCATTAATCTACCTAATCCCATCGAATATAGCCCTCCATACCATTCTCACCCACTGTTGTAAATTTCTCTTAAATGCTAATACTGAAATTGAACCTGCATCCTCCACCTACATTGGCAGCTCATTCCACCCTCTCACCACCTTATGAGTGAAGAAGTTCTCCCTCGTGTTCCCCTTAAGCAATTCCCCTTTCACCCTTAATGTTATGTTTTGTAACTCCAAAACATAAAACTAATTTAAAGGAAAAGACAGAGAGTGTGGATGAGAGCCTAGCTTCATTTTTACTTTAAGCAGCGCACTCTTCTCACATGGCAGCATGATAACGTATGCTATTCACGTACTTTGTAAAAATAACCATAATGATTTATATAAACAACAAAGAATGCTTAATCAAACACCATACTTAGAATATTACTCAAATATTACTGAAGTATTAAAAACACATTTAACACATGACCTCCAGTTCTAGTCTCAACCAACCTCAGAGGAAAAAGCCTACTTGCATTTACCTTATCTGTACCCCTCATAATTTTGTATACCTTTATCAAATCTCTCCCCCCCGCCAGTCTTCTACGCTCCAGGGGATAACGTCCTGATGCTTTCAGCCTTTCCCTGTAACTCAGGACCTCCAGTCCCAGTAACATCCTTGTAAATATTCTCTGTACTCTTTCAAACCTATTTCTACCTTTCCTCTAAATAAAAAATATATAGGTCTATACACAAGAACATGAAAGCAAGGATGTAATGTTGAGGCTTTATAAAACCCTGGTGAGTCCTCACTTGGAGAACTGTGAACAGTTAGGGGGGCCCTTATCTTAGAAAGAATCCCCTGATGTTTGAGAGGGTTCAGAGGAGGTTCACGAAAATGATTCCAGGATTGAAAGGTTTACCACCTGAGGAGAGTTTGATGGTCTGGGTCTGTACCCACTGGACTTCAGAAGAATGAGGGTGACCTCACTGAAACCTATCGAATATTGTAAGACCTCGATAGAGTGGATGTGAAGAAGATGTTTCCTATGATGGGGGAGTCTAAGACCAGAGGACATAGGCTCAGAATAGAGGAGCATTCTTTTAGAAAGGAGATGAGGAGAAATTTCTTTAGCCAGAGAGTGGTGAATCTGTGGAAATCATTGCCCCAGGTGGCTGTGGAGGCCAAGTTATTGGGTATATTAAAGACAGAGGTTGATTTATTCTTGATTAGCCAGGGCATGAAAGGACACAAGTCTGGGTGATCAGAAAAGAAATCAAATGATATAGAAGGTCATATAGAGAGATATGGGTGAAGATAAATCTCTACCAAAGGATGTGTAAGGCACTCCTTCCTTCCACTGGTCACCCTTGGGCAAAAGGGTACCATCTGGTTTGCCCCTTGACCAGGGTCACCTGGATGAGGCAGGAAATTGGGGCTGAGTGTGAAAATGCATCAGCCATCATGAAATAGTGGAGAAGACTCGATGGGCCAGAAATGTTGCACGGCTGATTCAGGACTTCAGGATCTGAGTATAACTGAGAGCCCAGAATGAGAACCAACACAACCTAAAGACAAGAGACTTTGACCAGAGACACAAAATTGTCTCAAAGAGACGGTTGAGAGGCTGTGTAATTTATGTCCAGGTTAGGAGCTGAGACAGAACTCTATCATAATGCAAGATGAAAGTCTGGGTAGTTAAAAAGGAGAATTAAATGAGATAAATAGATGTGGGGGGAGATATGTCTCTACCAAAGGAGGTGTGAAGCACTCCTTTCCTCTGCTAGCCTGCAGGTCACCCTTGGGCAAGGTGTAGCACCTGCTTAGCCCCCTTGATCGGGGTCATGTGAAGCCATTGGAGCAGGTTGTGAATGGTCGTATGAGCAGCTGGTATATATCACAAATCCTGAGTGTGCGACCATTCATGCTGGGCAGACAATCTCTGAAGAGAATTGATAATAGCTGGGGTCACCCTTCTTGAAAAGACACTGACAGAAGAAGGCAATGGCAAATCACTTCTGTAGAAAAAACTTGCCAAGAACAATCATGGTCAAGATATGTCATACAACACAGCACAAAACGATGATGGTGTTACATTTTCCAGTCTGAGATGATATAGTCAAAATGTTTGAACTTGCAATAATCAACAAATGTTATAACCTAGGTGTCATACAACACAGCACATAATGATGATGATGAGAAGGTCAGTGCAAGTACACTTTCTAGGATCCACTGATAGCAATGATAATTACAAACACAGATTGATACAATAAATACACTGCGAAGATTGGAGATTTCTTAGTGAATACCCTTTTGTTTGAAAGGTTTACCAGCTGAGCAAGTGAACTTCACTTCTTCCAACTGTTTTTAAAACTCATTTTCACTCAGCAGAACTGACTGATAACGTAGCTTTTGGAGTGTCCATCTTCCAAGTAGACCTTTGCCTTCAGGCTTCTTTTCTCTCCCCATACAACCTGTGTTGCCTCAGTCTTACTGTGTATTTTTCTTCTATTTTGCCTTATTTTCAAGTCGTTGTAAAATGTACATTTCTCCTTCTATTCCCAGGTTGTTATCACAGCCTAAGGCCATGTCTTATGATTGAAAATGTTATGATATGGCAACTATTTTCTCCATCTTACAGAAAAGTTTTGTTGTTAATTATTTACCACAGAATTAGAACTGAACGTTATCTGCTCCTCAATGCTTCTCTTTACGTAGCCATTCCAATCAAAGCTGATTCAGTCACTTTCACCCCTTTATAGAACATACAACATCGAGCATTCAGGACAGGACCAGGCCCTTTGACCCTCAATGTTGTGCCAAACCAATTAAATTATTTATCAAATGGCTAACTAAAACGAGAAAACCAGCAGATGCTGAAAATCCAAAGCAACTCGCACAAAATGCTGGAGGAGCTCATCAGCACAGGCAGCATCTTTGGAAGTGAATAAACAGTCGATGTTTCAGGTCAAGACCCTTCTCCAGGACTGAAAAGGAAGGGGGAACTTGTCAGAATCATTCATCTTATACACTTTGCCTGTGATGGCATTGATTTTTCTGGTCTCTGTTTGCAGATGACACAAAGGCTGGTGGTGTTGTGGATAGTGTAGACAGTGGTCGTAGGTTACTTTGGGATATTGATAGGATGCAGATCTGAGCTGAGAAATGACAGTTGGAGTTCAATCTGGAAAACGATGAAGAGGTACATTTTTGCAGATTAAAACCGAAGAGGGAGTATGAGGTTAATATCAGGTTTCTTGGCTGTGTGGAGGAACATAGGTATCTTGATGTCCAAGTCTGTAAGTCCCTCAAAGTTGCTGTGCCATTTGCTTGGGTGGGTAGGAAGGCTTCTGGTGTGCTGACCTTCACTAGTCTGGGGATTGAGTTCAACAGTAATGAGGTAATGTTGCAGCTCTGTAAAACTCTGGTTAGACCACACTTATCATGTTCAATTCTGGTTACCTTGTAAGAAAGATGTGGAAGCTTTAGAGAAGGTGCAGAGGAGATATACCAGGATGCTGCCTGAACTAGAGAACATGCCTTATGAGAAAAAGTTGAGAGAGCTAGGGCTTGTCCCTTCGGAGTGAAGGAGAATAAGAAGTGACTTGATAGAGGTGTACATTATGATAAGAGGCATAGATTGAGTGGAAAGCCAGTGCTTTTAACTAGGGTGGCAATGGTGAGCATCAGGGGACACACTTTTAGGGTAAGTGGAAATGAGAGGAAATGTCAGATTTAGTTGTTCTCCTAGACAGAGAGTGTTGGTCCCTGGAATACACTGCCAATGGTGGCGATAGTGTTTCTTACATAAGGGACATTTAAGGGACCATTAGATAGGTGCATGTACTATGATCAGTTTCACAAAAATGGTTTCTAAATTAATTCGCCACTGGAAAGAACCATGAGGTGGCTGGGGAGAGTTTATCAGAGGTGCGGGAAAACAGTTTACATGCAATTATAGTGGGGTAATGGGCTTTTCTGTGAATTGGTACAGTCGCAAATAGAAACATAGCCCTGCACAGTATATTGATCCGCCGTACCTTTCAAAATGCAAATGACCTGGTGCATTTATGCAAAATGAGCAGTAAGAACATAATCAATAACATATACACAAACTGAAATGAATCAAATAAAATATACTTTCCTTCAGGTGGCAATGGTATCTTCCCATTTATTTCAGCAGGGCCGCTGGCACAAGTTGACAGGCAAGCATAATGGAAGATTCCACTGCCAGCTAAAGCCAGGAATTCATAACTACCATGAAAAAATGTAGATCAATGCAACAGAAGTGCCGATTCCCAGGTAGATGTTCTGCTTCGCTGTGTTTCAACAGGCTAGTCAAGCAAGGTCATTACCTTACCCCTCCCTAGAGGCCACTCAATGGAGGTCACAGGGTAAGAAATACATAGAGGTTTTTTTCAAAGATGAAAGCGGAGATCTTATTTACATTTAATGGAGGTAAACTACTATGATCTTATTGCCCCAGCTGCTCTGTTTTCCTTAATTCACTGATGGCCTCTCTTTTTGCTTGACATCACCTTACACCTCATCCTTCTGATTACTAAAGCATAACTGGGAAAAAGTACTTTATTCACTCAAACCCTTTATGAGTTTGAATAGCTCTGTTCAATCTATTAAAGTACGATGTTCTCAGGACATCAGTCTGAAGCCAAGTTTAACAATAAAATGCTTTGCTATCAGACACATAGAGTCATAGAAAAATACAGCACTGAAGCAGGCCTTTCAGCCCATCTAGTCCATACTGAAGCCATTTAAACAGCCTACTCCCGTCGAGCTGCACAGGGACCAGAGTCCTCAGTACTCCCACAATCCATGTACCTATCCATAACATGTTTTAAACTTTGAAATTGAGTTTGCGTGCACCACTTGTGCTGGCAGCTCATTCCACACTCTCATGACCTTCTGGGTGAAAAAGTTTCCCCTCATGTTCCCCTTAAACTTTTCACCATTCACCCTTAACCTATGACCTCTGGTTGTATTCCCTTCCAACTTCAGTTAAAAAAGCCTGCTTCCATTTTCCTTATCAACGCCCCTCGTAAATTTGTATACCTCTATCAAGTCTCCCCTCAATCTTCAAGATTCCAAGGAATAAACTCCTAACCTATTCAATCTTTCCTTAAAACTCAGGTCCTCCAGACCCAGCAACATCCTTATAAATTTTCTCTGCACTCTTTCAACCTTATTTACATCTTTCCTGTAGGTAGGTGACCAAAACTGCACACAATAATCCAAATTAGACCTCACTAACATCTTATATAACTTCAGCATAACATCCCATTTCCTGGACTCAGTACTTTGATTTATGAAGGACAATATGCCAAAAGCTTTCTTAGTAACCCTCATTGCCTGTGATGCCACTTTCAACAAATAATGTACCTGTATTCCCACATCCCTTTGTTCTACCACACTCAGTGCTCTGTTGTTCATTGTGTAAGACCTACCTTGGTTAGTCCCACCGAAGTTCAACACCTTGCACTTGTCTGCACTAAATTCCATCTGCCATTTTTCAGCCTATTTTTCCAAGCAGTCCAGATCCCACTGCAAGCCATAACAGCCTTCTTCATTGTCCAGTACACCCCCAGTCTTGGTGTCATCCGCAAATTAGCTGATCCAATTAACTATGTTATCATCCAGATCATCGATATAGGTAACAAACAACAATGCACCCAGCACCAATCCCTGTGGCACTCCACTAGCCACAGGCCTCTAGTCAGAGAGGCAAGCATCTACTACGACTCTCTGGCTTCTCCCACAAACTCAATGTCTAATCCAATTCACTACCTCATCTCGAGTACCGAGAACAATTTACGTTGAAACTCAGCCCATTAATTAAGTCACCATCTATAGGCCTTACTTGGTTTATTAAGGTTGTTATAGCCAGTGGTGGTAATGGGAATATACTCCCACTAATTACTAAAGGCTCCCAGTGGCGTACGATAGCCTCTGACAACCAAGTCCAGTTCCTGGCCTCCACATCTGGCTTTGAACTGGCAGAACCATTTCTATTGACTGGAGGTGGGCAGATGGAGTTCGCCAGTTGGCAGCTCATCTAGGAGAAGGAAAAGTCTGATCTCAAACCTCCGCTGCCTTGTTCCTTCACTCATGAGGAAGGAATCAGGAGCAAAACCCCAGGAGAAAAATCCAGATCTGGAGACCCTAAGGCAGTCCTACGTTAAGTTCAACACTGACTGGCAACACTTCCAATGCTGTTGGTGTCGAACTGTAGTAGCCTTCGCCTTTGGGTTCATCAAGATGCATGGAGAGAGGGAGCTTGCTACATGGGCTATAGCTTGCTTGCCATATTTTAGTGCCCTGGCTTGCATTTCTATACAGCTAGGACGCAATGTCCATGGCCAGCTCTGACCAATGCAGGCCTCCATAGGCATTACTACCTTATTACAGCGCGACATAATGAGAGTCACAACTTTTAACAAAGTTGAAACAGAACAGTATTGGCATCCCAAGCATTGATTCCACATCTTGATAGATCAGAATACAATTTATTCTGCAAACAATTTTGAACAGTTTTCCGGTCATTCAAGATTGTACAACTATGAAAGAGCTATTTAGTTTCCAATAATCAACTAAGAATTCTCTTTCAAATAAATTATAATTATTTCATTGAAGGTATGAAGATATTACCAATATTAAGCTATAGGTCCTCTCAGGGTGAAATAACAACACTTCATATTCCATCTGGGTAGCCTCCAATGTGATGGCATGAACATCAATTTATCTATCTTACAATAATTGTTCTTTGAGAGGTTGGTGATGGCCAGAGTCAACTCCTACCTAAAAAAGAACTTGGACCCTCTGCAATTTGCCTATCACAATATGTCCACGGTGGATGCAACCACACTTGGCCTTGGATCACCTGGACAATAGTAATGGACAATAATTAATGGACAATAGTAATGTACAATAATTAACTAGGTGCCGGGCAGCACCTAATTAATTAGCTTGTTTATTTCGGCTTTTTTCTTAAAGACGTACTGAGTGCGTCCCGGCTACCGCTGCACCCCTGCATGCTTCGCGGATCGGTATCGTGGCCCGGAGGTTGGGGACCACTGGCTTAGCCCACTGCTCTACACTCCCTACACCCATGATTGTGTAGCGAGACACAGCTCAAATGCCATCTGTATATTTGCTGATGACACAACTATTGTTGGCAGAATTTCAGATGGTGACAAGGAGATGTACAGGAGTGAGATAGATCAACTGGTTCAGTTGTATCACAGCAACAACCTGGTATTCAACATCAGTAAGACCAAGTAATTGACTTTGGACTTCAGGAAGGAGGATTCGAGGGAACACACACCTTGTCCTCATCGAGAGATCAGAAGTGGAAAGGGAAATAATTTCAAGTTCCTGGGTGTCAACCTCTCTGAGGATCTATCCTGGTCCCAACATATTGATGCAATTACAGAGAAGGCACCACAACAGTTCTATTTCATTAGGAATTTGAGGAGACTGAGAATGTCACCACTGGCTGTGCCATGGAGAGCATTCTAACTGGTTGCACCACCATCTGGTATGGAGGGGCCACTGCACAGGATCGAAAAAAGCTGCAGAAGATTGTAAACTTAGCAAGCTCCATCATGGGTACGAGCCTTCCCAGCATCCATGGCAGCTTCAAAAGGCAGCATCCATTATGAAGGGCCCCCATCATCCAGGACATGTAGTCTTCTCATTGCTGCCATCAAGGAGAAGTTACAGGAGCCAGAAGACATACTGAATGTCTCGGAAGCAGCTTCTTCCCCTCTGCCATCAGATTTCTGAATGGAAAATGACCCCATGAATCCAGTATTTATTCCTCCCTTTTTGCTGCAAAATTTGCTTTTTATTCTTTCTTACTTACCTTCCAATATTTTTATCTGTGCAATTGTAATGCTATTGTGAGACTGTAATTTCCTTTGGGATCAATAAAGTGTCTACCTATCTAAAACAACACATTTCATGACATACAGTATATTCTAGTGATATTAAACCCGAATCTGATTCTGACTGTCTCTTCTTCGATTCTCAACTCTCATCTTACCACTTCCTTTTTCCTCACCAACCTATCTCCACCCACTGGTGCTCTCCTCCTTCCCTTTCTCGCAAGGTCCACTCTTTTCTCCAAATGGATTCTTCTTCTTCAACTCTATTCCTTTTCTACCTATCATCTCCCAGCTTCTCACTTCGTTGCTCCCTCTGCCACCCACCTAACTTCTCCCTCACCTGGCTTCACATATCATTTGCCAGTTTGAACACCTTCCCTTCCTCGCACCTTCTTATTCTGGAATCTTCCCTCTTCCTTTCCAGTCCTGATGAAGGGACATGGACTCAAATGTTGACTGTATATTCCTCTCTATAGATCTGCCTGACCTGCTGAGTGCATCCTGCATTTTGTTTGTGTTACCCATTAGTTGTTTCTGCTTTTGCACAAAGCTAGTGATCCGGTCATTAACATTAAGTGCCACATTGTATGAGGTTGGCGAACATGGTTTTTCTATGACTATGATTGCTCTTGGCAAATTTTTTACAGAAGTGGTTTGCCATTGCCTTCTCTTGGGCAGTGTCCTTACCAGATGGGTGACCCCAGGCATTATCAATGCTCAAACAAGAGAAAATCTGCAGATGCCGGAAATCGAAATATATACACAAAATGCTGGAGAAACTCAGCCGACCAGGCAGCATCTATGGAAAAGAATAAACAATCGATATTTCGGGCCAAGACCCTTCGTCAATCCCGATGAAGAGTCTCAGCCTCTAAGGTCGATTATTTACTGTGTTCCATAGATGCTGCCTGGCCTGCTGAGTTCAATTATCAATACTCTTCAGAGATTGTCTACCTGGCATCAGTGGTCGCATCACCTGGACTTGTGATATGCACCGGCTGCTCATGCATCCATCCAACACCTGCTCCCATGGCTTCCCATGACTCTGATCAGGTGGATAAGCAAGTGCTACACCTTGCCTAAGGGTGACCTGAAGGCTAGTGGATGGAAGGAGCACCTTACACCACCTTTGGGAGAGACGTATCTCAAATCCTGCCACCCAAAGCGATCAAAGGATTGGCAAGAGTGAAGCACTACGAGAGGGGCGTGGGACAGATGGCAGAGGAGGAGTGCCAGATGCAGGGAGTGGCACAGGTGCAGTCACACCCAGCCCAGGGACGTGAGGCTAGGTCATTTGATTTCAAACAATTGGTTTATTGATTATTACAGAATGACTCTCTGGTGCTTCCTGCTCCCTTCAACCAAGTGAGAGGGTGCAAAGGAGATTTACCAGGATGCTGCCTGGGATTAGAGAGCATGCCTTGTGAGGAAAGGTTCAGTGAGCTCGGGCTTTTCTTTCTGAAACAAAAGAGGATGAGAGGTGACTTGATAGAGGTGGACAAAATGACAAGAAGCACAGATCGAGTGGTCAATCAGAGATTTTTTCCTGGGGCAGATATGGCTAACACGAGGGAGCATAATTTTAAGGTGGTTGGAGGGAAGTATAGGGAGGATGTCAGAAGTGGGTTTTTACATAGAGAATGATGGGGGTAGAGACAGATACATTTATTTATATATGCTAATCATAAAATACAGGTCAGAGAGGTCTTCTTCAAACTGAACTCCAGCTTGGTCAGATCACATGAAGAGCCGTCAGTCCTTGGTCAGTGACACACAAGACATTGCAAAGAAGAGAGTCATGAATGATCACAAATGTCAGAACCTGAGATAAAAAGGACAGATTAAGAAATTTTGGAATTTCTTCCATTGAGAGGAGCTATCTAATAAACACTTTGTATATAAGTATGCAAGATAGTTAACATCGTGAAAAATGAAATTCAGGAAATTAAAATAACTTGCTTAATTGAGAAAAGCTGGTAGAAAGATATTTTTGAAGTCATTATTCGTGGAATTAGACTCCACATGGAATGCCAATGGTTTCAAATTACTCGGGCATTGCAGAACCAACAGACTGCAGTCATACTCAGGGTAAGCAGAGTGGAGGTGGAGATGATATTTCCTATAGCGGGAGAGTCTATGACCAGAGGGCATAGCCTCAGCCTACAAGGATGTCCCTTTAGAAAAGAGAATGAGAACGAATTTCAGTAGCCAGAGAGTGATGAATCTGTGAAACTTATTGTCATAGACAACTGCGGAGTTAAGTCAGTGGGTATATTTAAAGCAGAGGCTGATAGGTTCTAGATCAGTAAGGGATCCAAATGTTACAGGGAGATGGCAGGAGAAAGAGGTTCTCCTTTGAGAGGGATAATAAATCAACCATGATCAAAATACGGAGCAGCCTCGATGGGCCGAATGGCCTAATTCTGCATTGACATCTTATGGTTGGCGAGTGGTGAGTGTACAAATCAGATGTAGATGATGAATAACTTTCCTCATCATAATCATGTTCACATCTTCATTATATATTTCATTATTGTTCTGATGCTGAGTGAAAAAGATCTAACAAATATATGAGGAGCGTTGAATGGCTCTGGGCCTCTATTCACTGGACTTCAAAAGAATGAGGGGGGATCTCATTGAAAATGATCGAATGTTGAAATGTCTCAATAGAGTAAGATCTGAAGAGGATGTTTCCTATGGGGGGGGGAGTCTACGACTAGAGGACATGGTCTCAGAATAGAGGGATGTCCACTTAGAATGGAGGTAAGGAGGAGTTTCTTTAGCCAGAGAGTGGTGAATCTGTGGATTTCACTGCCAAAGCAGCTGTGGAGGCCAAATATTTGGTTATATAAAGCAGACCTTGATAAATTCTTGATTAGTCAGGGCTTGAAGCGATATGGAGAGAAAGCAGGAGATTGGGGCTGAAGCAGAGATGGATCAGCCGCGATGAAATGGCAGAGCAGACTCTGTGGGCCAAATCATAAACCATAGAAACTTACAGCACATTACAGGCCTTTCGCCCCACAATGTTGTGCCAACAATGTAACCTACTCTAGAAACTGCCTAGAATTTCCCTACCTCATAGCCCTCTATTTTTCTAAGCTCCATGTACCTATCTAAAAGTCTCTTAAAAGACCCTATTGCATCCACCTCTACCATTGTTGTTGGCAGTGCATTCCACGCACCCATCACCCTCTGTGTAAAAATCTTACCTCTGACATCCCCCTTGTACCTACTTCCAAGTACCTTAAAACTTTATCCCCTCGTGTTAGCCATTTCAGCCATGGGAAAAAGCCTCTGGCTATCAACATGATCAATGCCTCTCATCATCTTATGCACCTCTGTTAGGTCACATCTCATCCTCCATCGCTCCAAGGAGAAAAGGCTAAGTTCACTCAACCTATTCTCATAAGGTATGACCTCCAATCCAGGCAAAATCCTTGTAGATCTCCTCTGTACTCTGTCTGTAATACCCACATCCTTCCTGTAGCAAGGTGACCAGAACTGAACACAATACTCCATGCAGGGTCTAACTAAGGTCTTATATAGCTATAACATTACCCCACAGCTCTTGAACTCAATCCCACAGTTGATGAAGGCCATCACACCATACACCTTCTTAACAGCACTATCTAACTGCGGAGCAGCTTTGAGTGTCTTATGGACACGGACCCTAAAATCTTGCTGATCCTTCGCTCTGCCAAGTGTCTTGCCATTAAAGTTATATTCTGTATTCAAATTTGACGTTCCAAAATGAAACATTTCACGCTTATCTGGGTTGAACTCCATCTGCCACTTTTCAGCCCAGTTCTACATCCTATCAAAGTCCCACTGTAGCCTTTGACACCCCTCCAGACTATCCACAACACCCCAACTTTTGTGTCATCAGCTATCTTACTAACGCACCCTTCTACTTCCTCATCCAGGTTATTTATAAAAATCATTCATAGTCCTTCCTTTCTTCATAAATTGATAAGAGGAGAATGAATTACATTCTATTTTTTCTGTATTATACATTCTATATCAAATTTATACTTTGTAGTCAACATTATGTGTGATTCTGATTTTGTTTATTTTACCTTCTGTATGTACTGTTATTGACATTTATAGCAGAGATATTCTCCTCCTGTTTGTATACACACTTCTTTAAAAATCAATAACAAGATTGGAAAAAGAAAGAAAGAAAAATCACAAAGAGGACGGGTCCCAGAAAAGATCCCTGCGGAACACTATGGCCTAATACTGCTCCTACGTCTTTTGGTCTATAATTAGGGTCTAATTATAACCAGTTTTCAAAAATCATAGCTACATCAATGGTGAAAATTATAAGGGTATAATCTAGCAACACACATCAAAGTTGCTGGTGAACGCAGCAGGCCAGGCAGCATCTCTAGGAAGAGGTACGGTCGACGTTTCAGGCCGAGACCCGAGACCTCTTCCTGGAGATGCTGCCTGGCCTGCTGCGTTCACCAGCAACTTTGACGTGTGTTGCTTGAATTTCCAGCATCTGCAGAATTCCTGTTGTAAGGGTATAAGCTAAATCACTTCCAGTTTGTGTTGCAACACTTGATCATGAATATTGATATATAAAGCCATTAAAAGTTTACTTCCATGTCTTCTAAAACACCGAACATGCTCCACTTCTAGATACTATGGAAAACTAGATACCATTGAGTCTGCAGTATAAACATAGGATATTATTTCCTTTTAACAAGCTGAAATAAATTCCAACTTCAATACAAAGTCGTTGAAAAAACCACCCATCACTTCTGTCATTCGATTAGTGACAACCGACCAGAGCTTACTGCACTTTCCCTTCCTTTGTTCTACCTTCATTGACAGATAGAATATTGAATAGTACAGCACAGAAACAGGCTACTCAGCCCACAATGTTGTGCTGAACCAGCTAAAAAGCAAAACAAAAGCAAATCTAATCTCTTCTACCTTCACAATGTCCATCCCCCTCCACCTTTCTTAGATCCACTTGCCTATCGGAACATCTCTTAAAAAGCCTCTAATGACCTTGCCTCGGCCACCATACCAGGAGACACATTCCAGGCATCCACGACTCCATGAATGAAAAACTGACCCCTCACATCCCCCTTGAATCTACCCCCTCTCACCTTCAATGCATGCCCTGTGGTATCAGACATTTCAACCCTGGGGAATGAATACTCCCTGTCTAGCCTATTTATGCCTCTCATTTTAAATCTCATAAAATTATATTGAAATCAGTTCTGTAAATTTCCTTTCATCCAGCATTTATTGGTTATTTGAATAGTCAGCTTTAAGTTTACGACACTTGGAATGCATTTCTGCAAATCACTCGGTTACGGCCTGATCAAAATTTAAGAAAATGTCTCTTCCCTCGTGAGAGGGAACAGTTACTCCCTCTCAACAGAATATTCAGCAAATAATGGCAAGCAACACACACATTTTTTTTGTAATAGATATACACCATGAGAAATCTACCTAAATATAAATGGCATTACAGTACTGAGTTACTAAAAATTCAAAGTACACTTATTGTCAGTATATGTATGCAGCATACAACCCTGAGATTTGCCTTCCCACAGTCAGGAAACACCATGGAACCTGTTCAAAGAAAGCATCAAAACCCCAACATGCAAAAAAAAAGGACAAATTGCACAAATGGCAAAAGACACATGGTATACAAACATCAAACCACAGAGTCCTTGAAACAATCAAGGAATGTTTAGTTTAGTTCAGGTCAGATCAATTTAGTGCTGTGTCATTTGGGAACTGCAGCCAGTCTCCCCTAATCAAAATTGTACAAAATAGCAATAAAAAAGGAGTAAACAGAAACTGCAAACACAAATAACATGAACTACAGAGTCCAATCCACAAGCCACATCACTATCAAGGGGAATCATTAAGTGAGTTATTAAGGAAAACTTGACCAGAACATGATATATCCATGTACACATATTAGCCAGTTGATAGTAACAGCTGTAGGTCATACAATCCAAATATAAATGATGTCGTTAGACAGAACATTAATATTATATTAACTTTCTATGCCATTTGCAGGCTATCAGTTACATTATTTAGATTTATGTGTTACATTAACTAAACAAGGATTTGTGGAATTAACAGTTGCAGAACAGGGGATAGGAGCACTGACACCTAAAGGGAAAAGGGATAGACAGTCCTTTAGTACCACTTCTGAATCTAAAAAATGGTGAAAATGATTTATGTATTGTCACCCAAAATTTTTTCACCTAAGGTCGCTATCCAGAATCTGGCATTAATTGCCCCTTAGCCTCTACATATTTGATCAATTGAAATCCCGTAACCTGATCTTTAGAGCATCTAGCAATCTGATCTTCAGTTCACTGATGATTGTCTCCACTGCATCTTGTGCTTCCTATAGCAATGCAATCTTTTTCTGCTCCACCATCTCTAGGTACTTAAGAGCAGACTACACAAAACACTGAAGACAAGAGATTCTGCGGACACTGGAAATCATGAGTAACACACACAAAGTGCTGGAGGAACTCAACAGGTCAGGCTGTACCAATGAAGAGGAGTCAACAGTTGACATTTCAGACTGAGGTCCTTCATCAGGGCTGGAAAGTAAAGGGGGCAGAAGCCAGGATAAGCAGACAGAGCAAGTAGGAGGATTACGAATTGTTAGGTGACAGGTGAGGTTAAGGGATGGGGAAGATGGGTGGTTAGGGAAAGAGGAATGATGTAAGAGGCTGACTGGAGATAGATGTAACAGGTAAAGGGCTGAAGAACAAGGGATTAAATAGGAGAGGACAGGGGACCATGGGAGAAAGAGAAGGAGGGAAAAAACCAGAGGTAGGTAGTGGGCAGGTTATAAGGGAGAAGACGAATCGAGGTGAGAGGGAAACCATATTGGAGAATGGAAAAGGATATAAAGTGGTTGGGGAATGGAAAAGGATATAAAGTGTTAGGGGAAAAGAAGGGGCTTTTAATTTCCATAAGTTATAGAAATCGATGTTTATGTCATCAGGTTGGAGGCTATCTAGTTGGAATGCGAGGTATTGCTCCTCCAGCCTGTGTTTGGCCTCACTGGAGGCCGTGAACTGACATATCTGTTTGGGAATGGGAATTACACCAGGAAATGGATTGCCACTGGGAAATTCTGCTTTTTGCGGTGGACAGATTTTGCTTCCTCCCCCACCTTCTTATCCTACCTTCTGCCCTGTATTCTGTGGGCCTGATGAAGGGCCTCAGCCCAAATCATCGGCTGTATATTCCTGTCCATGGATGCTGTCTGACCTGCTGAGTTCCTCCGGCATTTCGTTTGTGCCATGTGAAACACTCAGTTTATTTACTAATGAAACTTGGTGAAAAGAGTAGAGAGCACATCAAGTTCATTCACAATGCATCCCTATTATCCCACAAGAAGCAGGAACATTTGTTTGGATCTTACAAAGAAAATCTAGCCCACTAACAATTCAAGAAAGGATATATTAAAGTCTCCGCTAAAGATAAGTATATTTATCTCTCAAGAGGAGATAGATACATCCCAAATAATCCTCAGTTCATTCAACAACTGAGCTCTGCTTAAAAATCTTATCTCCTTTTATTAGCATATTTTTAATGGCACAGATGATTTAATAATGAGTCTACTTTGCGTTTATACTTCTTTGATTTTTTGCCAAGCATCGCCATCTAATTTGCTAAAACTAGTAAAATAAGGCAATGAATACCTCAAAATATGTATAAAATAATTCTACTTCACAAGTCATTCTTTTAGGTGGTGGCATGCTCCTAAGCAGTGGCCTCTCCAGGCCAAGCGAAGATATTTTTATCCTTTTACTTTTTTGTCTTTTTTTCACAATTGGAATACACTGCTGGACATTAAAAATTTCAAGTACTGCAGGCCTACCCCCATCAGTGAGTTGCGTGTTAGTGGAGGAGCTGGATTTGGACGGTGTCACTGCTTGCTCCAGAAAGGCAACAGAGTTGGTGCACAAAGCCGGTGTGCAGCCCAACAGCGCGTGATCTTCTGTTGCTTTTCTTGTGATCTCAAGACCCTGTTGGACATCGTTAATGTGGAATGCTGCAAGCTGGATTCACTGACTTGTTGACGAACGACCGGGGCAGATGTCAGAGGAGCTGCGCGGCCTCGGTCATAGCGAGAGCAAGGCCTTGAGCCGTGGCGTTGCCTCTTTACAGAGAGGCGTCAGAGTCAGTCTGTTCCACTGGAGGTGGTGTGGTGCTGCATCCAAACTGGATTGGAGGCAGGCCAATCCCAACAGTGCTGCCCTCCAGTGTTCGCTCGGTGGCAGACAAGATGGATAGCGTGCATTCATTCGTCTGCTAAGACTTGTTCCTGCTGACAGCATCAATGCACCATTACTCTACAGGACATGCCATTTAAGGACTTGGGCTATATTATATTTTTCTATGTGACTGTATGTTTACTGCTATCTTATATGTGGTACAGGTGCCTTGTGCTCTGTATTACTGTTGGTGCTAGGTTTTCACTTTGACCCTGGAGGAACACTGTTTCGTTTAGCTATATTCATGTATGGTTGATGATAATTAAATTTGAGCTTGAACTTAAATTGAATTATTCATAAGAGTAACGTATCAAATCTATTTTACTTGTGGAATTTCCAAATTCAAGTTTGTTCTCAAATAGCAAAGTAATTCATGAAGAGTACTGATTGGTGCCCTGGGATTATGCTTTAGTTCATCATAATAGCACACAAAGTTGAAAATGGCTATTTTGAGCACAAATCACATTATTTGCTCTCAACGTGCCCAAAGGGCGTACTTTATATTCATAAAGTTGAAGCAAATCTTCAGTTTAACAATTCAGATTTATAATACATAAATGCTTGAGCCTTTATTAACAGAGAGCTTGAGCAATAATCATCTATGAAAACCGAATGAGTCACAATGCATCTATTTGCAGAAACTTAATTGAGGTGTAAAATAAACACCACTCTTGATGGTTATTGTCCTTATAATACTGCCTGAATGCATTCATAGAACAGTGCAACTCATAAAGTCTGCAGAAACCATAATGTCAAATTGCACTAATGTTAATCTGCCTGCACATGGCCTATAAAACTCAACCTCCCGTCTGTTCAGATGTCTGTCTAAGCGTTGCTCAAACAGCACCATCACATTTGCTTCTGCCACCCGTCCTGGCAGCGTATCCCAGGCACATGCCATTCTCTGCGTGTGACAAACATGCCTTGCCAATTTCCTTTAAGTTCTTGCTAACTCACTTTACAGCTAGTCCACCCTGACTCAGCCTCAAAATACAAGGACAGAGAGGCAGAGGAAATTCTTTAGCCAGAGAGTGGTGAATCAGTGCAACAGATGGCTGCGGAGGCCAAGCAATTGGATATATTTAAAGTGAAGTTTGACAGGTTCTTGCTAGAAGGACATCAAAGATTATGGAGAGGGGACAGGAGAACGGAGTTGAGAAGGAAAATAAATCAACCATTATTGAATGACAAAGCAGACTCGATGAGCTGAATGGCCTAATTCTATCCTATGCCGTACAGTCTTATGGGTAGAAGACCTGATATTTAAACTATCTATGTTTATTTTTAATCTGTTTGCTGCAAGCATGCATGTCAGAGGCCTTTTTTTACCACCCTCTCCACTTGTATTGCCACTTTCAGGAAGCTTATAGACTTGGACGTCAAGTTTCCTCTGCACATCAATGCTGTGAAGTGTCCTGCCATTTACTATATATTTTCCTCCGATAGTAGACTTTAGAAAGGGTAACACATCACACTTAACTGGATTAAGCTTCAGCTTCCAATTCTCTGCACAAATTTCCAACTGATCTATATCCATCAGTATTTTTGACAACCTTCTTCGCAAGCTACAATCCACCAATTTGCATGTCACCTGCAAACTTACTAATCACTGTGGATCTCATGTGACTTAATATTCTTGAGAAGCTGACAATGAGGGATTTTGCTCAATGCTTTACTGATGGTCTGTTCAGACTGGGGGTTCCCAAATGTTTTTTAATGTCATAGACCCTCACCATTAACCAAGAGGTCCATGGATCCCAGGTGGGGACCCCAGGCCTAGGCCATCCAAATTCCCTACATTAATCAATTATCTTTGTCACTTTTTCAAAAAATACAAACATATTTGTGAGACAGGGATCCCAGCACAAAGTTCAAAGTAAATTTATTACCTCAGTATATATATTTTTGCAGGCATAGTCAGGAAAAATATAAATACGATAAAATTAATGAATAATTATACATAAACAAAGACTGACCAACAACCAATGTCCAAAAGAAGACTAACTGTGCAAATATAGAAATACTGAGAATATGAGTTGTAAAGATCTTTCAAGGAGACTCTGTAGGTCATAGAATCAGTTCAGAGTATTGTTGAGTGAAGTAATCCATGGCGGCTCAGGAATTGGGTTAATGTAAGGCGAGAAATGTCCCTGGACCTGCTGGTCTGAGACCAAAGGCTTCTCTACCTCATGCCTGATGGTAGTTGTGAAAAGAGGCATGGTCTGGATGGTGGGAGTTCTCAATATTGGATGTTGTGATTGCCACACTGACTAACCTTAGTAGGCCTATGCTTTTCCGCTGCCCTCTAGTATGAGGCATTTTAACCCTGTTGAAGAAAATGATAATGGCTGTCCATTCAATACCTTATATTTTTCAAGATAGCCAACATTTCCTCCTTCTTAATATTGACGTACTCTAGAATATCAACAAATCCCTGCTTCCCACCAATCTCCCTCCTGGCACTTATCCTTGTAAGCAGAACAAGTGTTACACATGCCCTTACACTTCCTCCCTCACTACCATTCAGAGCCCAAGACAGTCCTTCCAGGTGTGGCGACACTTCACCTGTGAGTCAGCTGGGGTGATATACTGCGTCCTGGTGCTCCCAATGCTGCCTTCTACATATTGGCGAGACCCGGCACAGACTGGAAGATTGTTTCGCTGAACACCTACGCTCTGTCCGCCAAAGAAAGCAGGATCTCCCAGTGGCCACACATTTTAATTCCACGTCCCATTCCCATTCTGATATGTCTATCCACGGCCTCCTCTACTGTAAAGATGAAACCACACTCAGGTTGGAGGAACACCTTATATTCCGTCTGGGTAGCCTCCAACCTGATGGCATGAATATTGACTTCTCAAACTTCTGCTAATGCCCCACCTCCCCCTCGTACCCCATCCATTATCTATTTATTTGTTTATATACACACATTCTTTTTCTCTCTCTCCTTTTTCTCCCTCTGTTCCTCTCACTATACCCCTTGCCCATCCTCTGGGCTTGCCCCTCCCTCTTTTCTTTCTTCCTAGGCCTCCTGTCCCATGATCCTCTCATATCCCTTTTGCCAATCAACTGTCCAGCTCTTGACTCCATCCCTCCCCCTCTTGTCTTCTCCTATCATTTCGGATCTCCCCCTCTCTCTCCCACTTTCAAATCTCTTACTAGCTCTTCCTTCAGTTAGTCCTGATGAAGGGTCTCAGCCCGAAACGTCGACTGTACCTCTTCCTAGAGATGCTGCCTGGCCTGCTGCGTTCACCAGCAAATTTTATGTGTGTTCCCTGCTTAATCTCATCATTATCAATATCCTTCTTTTTTGGTGCACACCGATGCAAAGTATCCATTGAGAATGTCAACTACTTCCTCTGGCTCTGAGAATAAACTTCCTTCTTTGTCCTTGAGTGGATTTAATTTTCTTAGCTACCCTCTTGTGAAATGCCTTGGGGTTCTACTTAGTGCTATTTGCCAAGGACATTACAAAGCCATCTTTAGCTGTTGTGTTCAAGTTCTTTCCTGTTTCCTTTATATTTGTCAAATGCCTTGTCTGATTTCAGTTTCCTAAGCTTTATATACGTTCTTTTTCTCTTTCAACTAATCTTGAAGGTTAGTTTGCAGGTTGAGTCAGTGGTGAGGAAGGCAAATGTCATGTTAGCTTTCATTTCAAGAGGTCTAGAATGCAAGAGCAAGGATGTAATGCTGAGGCTTTATAAGGCACTGGTGAGACCTCACCTTGAGTATTGTGAACAGTTTTGGGCCCTTCATCTTAGAGAAGATGGGCTGGGATTGGAGAGGGTCCAGAGGAGGTTCACAAGGATGATTCCAGGAGTGAAAGGGTTATCATACGAGGAACATTTGATGGCTCTGGGTCTGCACTCGCTGGAATTCAGAAGGATGGGGGCGGTGGATCTTAGTGAAACCCTTCGAATGTTGAAAGGCCTGGACAGAGTAGATGTGGAAAGGATGTTTCCCATGGTTGCAGAGGCTAGGATAAGAGGGCACAGATTCAGGATAGAGGGGCGTCCATTCAAAACAGAGATGTGGAGAAATTTCTTTAGACAAAGGGTGATGAATTTGTGGAATTTGTTGCCACATGCACCTGTGGAGGCCAGGTTGTTGGCTGCATTTAAGGCAGAGATTGATAGGTTTTTGATTGGACATGGCATCAAAGGTTACAGGGAGGAGGCCGGGAACTGGGGTTGAGGAGGAGATCGACAAAAAGCATCAGCCATGATTGAATGGCAGAGTCGACTCGATGGGCCAGATGGCCTAATTCTTCTCCTATGTTTTATGGTCTTGTGGACTGTGTGTCCCAGCACAGCTCAGATGAACAGTCCGTGAATCCATGAATACTACATCACTACCTTGTTCCCTTTTGTCCTATTTATTTGTGGGCATCTGGTGCATATCACAAGTCCTTGTTATGCGACCACAGACCCAAGACAGACAATCTCTGAAGAGTATTGACAATGGCAGGGGTTATCCATCTTGAAAAGACACTGCTCAGAAAAAGGCAATGGCAAACCACTTCTGTAGAAAAATTTGCCAAGAACAACCAAGGTCTTTAAAAAGCCATGATCGCTTGTATCATACTATATGGCACATATGATCAAACAAATTTATATATCTTTATATTTCTTAACGTAACTTAGAGTCATAGAGTCACATAAAAGTACAGCACAAAAACAGGCCCTTCAGCTCATCCAGTCCGTGCCACACCATTTAAATGCCCTACTCTCATCGACCTGCACCAGGACCATAGCCCTCCATATCCCTGCCATCCACGTACCTACCCAAACTTCCCTTAAATGTTAAATTTGAGCTTGCATGCACCACTTGCACTGGCAGCTCGTTCCACACTATCATGGCCCTCTGAGTGAAGAGGTTTCCCCTCATGTTCCCCTTAAACATTTCACCTTTCACCTTTAACCCATGATCTCGATTGTAGGCCCACCCAACCTCAACCTGCTTGCATTTACCCTATCTATACCCCTCATATTGTTGTATACCTCCATCAAATCTCCTCTTAATCTTCTACATTTCAAGGTTTCAATATAACTCAGAACCTGCAGAACTTAAGTGTAACTTTTTTTTATGCATTATACTGTACTGCTGCAGCAAAACAACAAATTTCACAACATGTCAGTGATATTAACGCAAACACGAGGAAATCTGCAGATGTTGGAATTTCAAGCAGCACACATAAAAGTTGCTGGTGAACGCAGCAGGCCAGGCAGCATCTCTAGGAAGAGGTCTTGGCCCGAAACATCGACTGTACCTCTTCCTAGAGATGCTGCCTGGCCTGCTGCGTTCACCAGCAACTTTCTTGTGTGTTGCTCAGTGATATTAAACCTGATTTTGATTCTCCCATCTCCATCCCAACACTCTTTCGGAACTTGGGATGTAAGCCTCCTATCACTCAAAGTATAAACAGCTTTTTCCTTTCAATACTATTACGATACATTACTGTCACTTGAATCAGAATCAGGTTTAATATCAGTGGCATATGTCGTGAATTTTTAAAAATTTGTGGCAGCAGTACAATGTAATACGTGATAAATATAAAAAAACTGAATTACAGCAAGTATATACAGTATATGTATTTTATATAGTTATATTAAGATTAAGTAGTGCAAAAACAAAACTTACAAAAAAAATTGAGGCAGTATCCATTTAGGAATCTGATGGCAGAGGGCAAGAAACTGTTCCTGAATTGCTGAATGTGCCTTCCTGATGGTAACAGTGAGAAGAGGGCATGGCCTGGGTGGTGGGGGAGCTTAATGACGGACGCTGCCTTTTTGGGGCACTGTTCCTTGAAGATGACTTGGATACAACTCTCTAACTTACTTCGATCCTGTGCAGTAGACCCCCCTCCTGCCCCCACTACCATACCAAACGGTGATGCAGCCTTGCTCTCCACGGTAACATCTGTAGAAATTTCCAAGTGTTTTAGGTGATAAACCAAATCTCCTCAAACTCAAAATGAAATATAGCCACTGCCTTGCCTTCTTTATAGCTGCATCAATATGTTCACAAGATCACAAGACAAAGGAGCAGAAGTAGGCCATTCAGCCCATCGAGTCTGCTCCATCACTCCACCATGAGCTAAACTATTCTCCCATCTAGTTCCAATTTCCAGCTTTTTCCCCATATCCCTTGATATCCTGACTATTAGATACCTATCAATCTCCTCCTTAAACATTCTCAATGATCGGGCCTCCACAGCTGTACGTGGCAACGAATTCCATAAATCCACGACCCTCTGGCTAAAAAAAATTTCTCCTCATCTCTGTTTTAAATGGGTACCCTCTAATTCTAAGACTGTGGCCTCTTGTCCTGGACTCACCCACTAAGGGAAACAGCCTTTCCACATCCATTCTGTCCAACCCTTTCAACATTTGAAATGTTTCTATGAGACACCCTCTCATTCTTCTCTACTGTAATGGATACAGTCCAAGAGCCAACAAACGCTCCTCATATGTTAGCCCCTGCATTCCAGGAATCATCCTCGTAAATCTTCTCTGAACTCTCTCCAACATCAGTATATCCCTTCTAAGATAGGGGGCCCAAAACTGCACACAGTATTCCAAATGAGGTCTCACCAGTGCCCCGTAGAGCCTCATCAACACCTCCTTACTCTTATACACTATTCCTCTTGAAATGAATGCCAACATAGCATTCGCTTTCCTTACTACCGATCCAATCTGGTGGTTAACCTTTAGGATATCCTGCATGAGGTCCCCCAAGTCCCTTTGCACTTCCGATTTTTGAATTTTCTCCCCATCTAAATAATAATCTGCCCGATTATTTCTTCTTCCAAAATGCACAACCGTACATTTCTCAACATTGTATCTCATCTGCCATTTCTTAGCCCGCTCTCCTAAACTGATCAAGTCTCTCTGCAACCTTTCCGTTTCTTCAACACTTCCTACTCCTCCACCTACCTTAGTGTCATCAGCAGACTTAGTCACAAAACCATTTAATCCATATTATTATTATTATTGTATTATTATATTATATTATAGCAGATTATTTTGTGTTTACCATTTCATCCATAATCTAAATCATTGATATACATTGTAAAAAGAAGTGGCCCCAACACCGACCCCTGCGGAACACCACTAGTAACCAGCAACCAATCAGAATAGGATCCGTTTATTCCCATCCTTTGCTTTCTGCCTATCAGCCAATGCTCCACCCATTCCAATATCTTTCCCATAATTCCAGGGGCTCTCATCTTATTAAGCAGCCTCTTATGCGGCACTTTATCGAAGGCCTTTTGAAAATCCAAATACACAACATCCACAGCCTTTCCCTTGTCAATCTTATTTGAGATGACCTCAAAAAATTCCAATAGGTTGGTGAGGTAGGATCTTCCCTTCATGAAACCAATCTGGCTTGGGCCTATCTTGTCATGCATCTTGAGGTATTTAACCTTGTCCTTGAGGATCGACTCCAACAATCTGTTACCGATTTTGTTATATTTCAATCGCACAGCAAATTATCCTGTCTATTCACCTGCCTGTCCTTCTTGCCATCTTTGCTGCACAGTATCTTTGACTTATTTCTATTTTCCTCTTCCTCGACCTTAACACTCTGGTTTCCTTCCCCCTGCCAACTTAGTTTAAACCCTCCCTAACAGCTATATCAAACACTCCCGCCAGGATATTAGTACTAGGGACCAGGTTAGATCCTCAAAGATATTGACACCCTGGATCTTGAAATTGTACCCACTTTCCACTTCTGATCTCCTTATGAGGATTGGTTTGTGTTCCCTCAGCTTACCCATTTGAAGTTCACAATCAGCTCTTTGGTCTTATTGACGTTGAGTGCAAGGTTTTTGATGTGACACCACTCAGCTAGCTGATATATCTTGCTTCTGTATGCCCTCTTGTCATCATCTGAGATTCTGTCAACAATCGCTGCATCATCAGCAAGTTTAAAGATGACATTTGAGTTATGCCTAGCCACAGAGTGATGGGCATAGAGAGAATAGAGCAGTGCACTAAGCACACATCCCTGAGGTGCACCAGTGTTGATCATGAGTGAGGTGAAGATGCATTTACCAATTTGCTTTATCTCATTTGACCCGGCAGCAAAAAGTCTGGCCACGTGAATATAGCAGCAGTGATCACAAAGTGCTGGTCAATTTATGCTTGATATAAATGTTGACTGAGAACATTGTTGTATGTTAGTTTGAGTCTGAGTCTGCTAATTACATTGAGATTTATTAGATAAACAATAAAATACCTAATGCTACAATAATCTCATTTTCTCAATGATGAAAGCTAATTCTGTTTCCTAATCATAGTGAATAAGCAATTGTAGAATATGATTTGTGAGCCTAGATTACACTTCTACTGATGTAATTTTCAACACATAATTATATGAAAAAATGTTTCATCACAATTTTAAATGATTTCTTTTCACTACTCGAAGTAATTTGCTCTGTCAGTTCATAATCTTGACTAAAGACCGATTGCATTTCTGACATTGCATTAAGCACAACAACAGATCATAAGATATTGCCTCATACAGAAAAGCAATTCCCTGATATTAAAGAACAAAACATATTTCTACAGTTAAACACAGAAAGCTTATAACTACATGGACTGAACTGGTTTATATTGGAAAAGTGAAAAACAATTAGGATCCAGTACCATTGTAATTAAGAAATCAAAAAAATAACTTACTGTGTTCTTCAAAACTCAATTTAGATAGAGGTATACAGCATTATGAGGAGTACAGATGGGGTAAATGCAAGCAGGCTTTTTCCACTGGGGTTGGGTGAGACTACAACCAGAGGTGATGGGTTATGTGTGAAAGGTGAAAAGTTTAAGGGGAACATGAGGGGAAACTTCTTCACTGAGAAGCTTGTGAGAGTGTGGAACGAGCTGCCAGAACAAGTGGTGTAAGTAAGCTCGATTTCAACGTTTAAGAGAAGTTTGGATAGGTACATGGAGAATAGGATTGTGAGGGGCTATGGTCCGGGTGTAGCTTGATGGGAATAGGCATTTTAAATGGTTCAGCACAGACTTGATGGTCTGAAGGGCCTGTTTCTGTGCTTTGTTTTTCTATGACTTTATGAATCTATAACTTCTATAAACAATACAACAGCTTCATTTGAACACAGTTAAACATGTGCAGATACCTACCCATAGATTTTAGTCCATCTATTTCATACATATGTTACCAGGTGACCATTGAATATAATTTTTTTATTGTTAAAGTGCACTCATGTATTCACCTTGGTAATGCTAAAGTAGCTGCCTGTGCCTTTAAGAGAAAATGGTGATGTCATTTTGCATGGGTGGAGTAGAATGAAGATTTGCCATGTTATAGAAAGGATGATGTTCGAATGCTTTTGCCAGGTTTAGTGAGGAAAGGTGAATAATATTTGATAATATCCATGTAAATTTATTTATACTTGTTTGTAAATCTAGAATATCAGTCATTTGATGTGATTTACATGCGGATGCTTTAGATTTTCGCGAGTAAGTTGATCAGCGCTGAATAGTCTGATTGTGAAGTTTCTTAATTGGCCTACTAGGTTAGTTTTTAGTCATTTATCTACCAGGCAATATATTGCAAAAGTTTATTTGTCTTTCTTTATTATTTCATGACCGAAAGTGAACACAACAGAGTAATGTGAATGTGTTAATCTCTGTTCACATAGCGTGAGCGAGGACAACTTATTTCAAGGTCTAGCCTACATGTGTTTGGAGGTTAAGCACATGCGTGCCAAATTTGAGTGTACCTCTTAGTTGAGACGAGATGTATAAGGTATAGGGTTGGTGGGATTCTTTGTATATTTTGTTTTAGTTATTTTCATACTGCATACATAACAAGGGTGTGGTCTGAAGTTAAACTGAGACTGTAACAGCGGAAACAGTTTTTAAAAAAAATTATTTTGTTGTTTTATTTTGATACCCTCTTTCTGCAATAAAAACATCTAAAACAGATAAAGGAATTTAAGACCTGAAAAAGTATTTGTTGTCCTGCATGTGTATTTTTCCCCAAGCTACAAAACATATTATATATAAATTAGCATCATGGGGAACAATATACAAATACATTGGCACAATGTTAGTCATAGTTGTACTTTATTGATCCCAGGGGAAATTGGTTACTCATACACCCGGCGAATGGAAGAAGCATAATAAAATGCAAGAGGACAGTTAGAAGTCTCAGCAAAAATTTGAGTCAAGATCAGCATATCTTCTGCTATAGTGTCTGTCTGAACCTGTGGGAAGTCATAGAGAACTATTTTCTCTTCCATTCAATGTTGACTCACACAA
The DNA here is from genome assembly GCF_030028105.1 of Mobula birostris. Classification (NCBI taxonomy): domain Eukaryota; kingdom Metazoa; phylum Chordata; class Chondrichthyes; order Myliobatiformes; family Myliobatidae; genus Mobula; species Mobula birostris. The sequence goes on along the minus strand of NC_092370.1, from coordinate 19,017,086 downwards.
TTGTTATGCCTTGTCGAGAAAAGTACATCTTCATCTCAAAGTACAAACTTCAAAGTAAATTTATTTTCAAAGTTAATACTATATATCACCAAATAATACTCTAAAGTTCATTTTCTTGCAGCATTCACAATAGAACAAAGTAATATAATAGAATTAATGACAACCTATACTCAAACAAAGACCAACAAGCGACCAATGTACAAAAGAAGACAAATGTGAAAATACAAAGAAAAACTAATAATACTAAATAAATAATACTGAGAACATGAGTTGTCGATCCCTTGAAAGTGAGTTGAAAAGGTTGCATTCAGTGTGGTGGTGAGAGTAGTTGCCCATGTTGGTTCAAGAGCCTGATGGTTGAAGGATAAGAACTGTTCCTGAATCTTATGGTATGGGACCTAAGGCTCCTGTACCTTCTTGCTGATGGCAGCCATGGTCTGGATGGTGGGAATCCTTGATTATGGATGCTGCTTTCTTGTGACAGTGCCCTTTGTAATAGGCTCAATAGGCTGGGAAGGGCATTTTCTGTGAAGAACTGAGCTACGTCTACCACTTTTGTTGTCTTTTCCATTCTTGGGCACCGGTGTCTCCATACCAGGCCATGATACTCTTGTGCACCTATAGAGATTTGTCCAAGTTTTAGATGACATATCAGATCAGTGCGAACTCTAAGAAACTAGAGGTGCAATGGTGTTTTCTTTGAAATGGCACTATGTGTAGTTCCCAGGACAGATCCTCTGAAATGATAACACCCAGGAATTTAAAGCTACTGCTCCTCTCTACTTCCAATCTCCTAATAAGCACTGGCTCATGGATCTTTGATTTCTTTCTTCTGTGGTCGATAATCAGCTCTTTCTTTCACCAGCTCATCAGACACTTTGGGAGAGTATGGAACGAGTATAAGTGAACCAGCTCTTCTTCTGCAGAACCATCCCTTCCACATGTGCTCTTTCTTCATCATGAGCAGAGTTCCCTTCTGATCAAGCAATGGGCTGATGCAGAGGAATGAAGACCTCTGATTAGGTTCTGTTTCTGCCCAATCTCCAGGTCTGCTGACTCACCCAATGTTCCGGGGTTTGTACAGATCACTGGATCAGTGTCCATGTGGTCTGTCAAGTGATAGTCTTGAGTGCAAATTCTGGACATCGTTGTTCACCCCACTGCCCTGCAATCTGACTGCAGAATTTCAGACTATATGTTCTCAGACATTTTAGTTCAGTCTTCTTTTTTGTTGTTCTATTCATTATGCCTGACCTGCTGAGCATGTTCCGTTGCCTTATCATTACCTACACAGCACACAGGTAATGACACATAATGCACTTGTAACTGCCCTCATTATCTTATTTAGATTCACCTCAGAAGAGATACTCAAATTGCTTGATCTATCTCTTCCACAGCCCCTGTCCTTTTGAAGAGAGAAAAGAGCTTTCCTTTCTTTAAAAACACAAACACGAGGAATTCTGCAGATGCTGGAAATTCAAGCAACACACACATCAAAGTTGCTGGTGAACGCAGCAGGCCAGGCAGCATCTCTAGGAAGAGGTACAGTTGACGTTTCAGGCCGAGACCCTTTGTCAGGACTAACTGAAGGAAGAGTTAGTAAGAGGGTTCACCAGCTCTTACTAGCTCTTCCTTCAGTTAGTCCTGACAAAGGGTCTCGGCCTGAAACGTCGACTGTACCTCTTCCTAGAGATGCTGCCTGGCCCGCTGCGTTCACCAGCAACTTTGATGTGTGTTGCTTTTCTTTCTTTCTCTGTTCTGATGCGGGGACCTGGAGCAAAAACTGTTTGGCTTTGCTGAGGAATTTTTTCCATGAGATGATCACAAATCTTTTTTTTTTCCCCCACTACCCTAGAGAGCTGTGGAGATGAATACATGAGAGCCAAGGAATGTGGGGAGGGAGCAGAAAGTGATCCTGAGGCGAGTATAGATGGGACAAAAACTTAGTGGGGTGATTGGCTTACACCTGTTTCTGTTTCATGTGCTTTTATGTCCCTCAAACAATAAAAAATAGAAATCAGCAAAATGATCTTTTAACAGTATTGACACAGTCTTATGAAAGTCTTAGATTGCATTTTCAAACGGTTGATAAAAATGAATTTGATATTGCATAAACAGTGATGTCAAAGATGCATGTCTCAAAGTTCAAAGTTGATTTATTATCAAAGTACATATATGTTACCATCGCCATATACAACGCTGAGATTCATTTTCTTACGGGCATACTCACTAAATTCGAAATAGAATAATAACCATAATAGAATCAATGAAAGACCACTCCAACTTGGACATTCAACAAGTTGGGGTGAAGTTATCCCTTTTTGTTCAAAAGACTGATGGTTGAGGGGTAATAACTGTTCCTGAACCTGCTGGTGTGAGTCCTGAGGCTCTTGGGCTTTCTTCCTGTTGGCAGCAGTGAGAAAAGAGCATGTTCTGTGAGGAGTGGGTTCCCTAATGATGGACACCGCTTGCCTGTGACAATGCTTTGTATAGATGTGATCAATGTTGGGGAGGTCTTTACCCATGATGGACTAGGCTGCACCCACTACTTTCTGATGTGAAGAAATGTCGCTGGTGTTACTGTGGGTGGGACGTGACTGTTTGCTGGTTACTAGGCCAGAATCTGATCAAATATTGCTCGTGACATCTTGTGCTACAGCTATTTTCAGCTGTGGCGGTGTTTCCCTGCCATTACAGAAATTTGCCAACCTCTACCATCCTCGCAAATGCTTCACTTCCCCACAAATACTGGTAGCTACAGTACTTGAAGAGGCTGCTCACAAAATGCAGTTTGTACTGACAGGACAGTGATCCACACAAAACTCAGCAGGTCAGGTAAATTTATGGAAGGAAATGATCAGTTGACATTTTAGACTGAGTCCTTTCGTCAGGACTGAAAGGAAAGAAGGGAAAGAAGACAGAAGCCAGAATAAAAGGGTGGGGGGGGGTGGTAGGTGAATGATGGATGATAAGTGAATCCAACTGAGAGGGGAAGGTAAAATTGGTGGGGGATGGGGTGGAGAGAATTATGTGAGAAGGTAGGAGGTGACTGGTGGAAGCAATAGGCTGAGGAAGATGATATCTAATTGGGGAGGACATTTGACCATGAAATAAAGAGCAGAGATTGTTTACTCTCCAGCAAATTGGAAGGGGTGGGAATGAATGAGATTTTAAAAAAGTGTTAAAAATCATAAACCTGCAATCTTACTACTGGATTTTACACGAATCACTGCACAGCCAGGGCAGTGTCAGGTAGCATCGTGGTTACAGTTTAAGTGACCGGGATTCAGTTTCCGCTGTGTTCTCCCTGTGACTGTCTGGGATTCCTCCCACATTCCAAAGATATAAATTGTGGGCACATTATGTTTGCTCCGGAAGCGTGGAGATACTTGTCTGCTACACGCAGCACATCCTTGGTCAGTGTTGATCTTTGACACATATGGTACATTTCATTATATGTTTTGATGCACACTACATGTGTCAGACAGAGATAATCTTTTGGTGCAGCAGCTTTTACGGTTCCAAAGATACAGGAGATGTCTATGCGGCCTTTGCACAGTTTCCCAGGATGCTCTGCTTCCCCTTCAAGTCCCAAAGCCTTGCTGATGTTTTAATTAGTGACTGGAAATTACACTTTAGTGTTCATTAATGAGAAAAGGAATCAAAAGGTTGTAGATGCGGGCGTGTGAGAGGGAATATGTTGCAAAGTGTCAGGGATTAATCCACAGGTAAACATCAATGGATCCAAAGGGCGCACTGGCTTCCGTCTGCATTGTTATAAGAAATTTAGACAGCCAAGGCTGCCACCTTTCCCTGTTAATTATACATTACTAGACCTGGTTTTGCTTCCCATCCCACTCAATGTCAATCCAATAGGTGGCACAATAACAGAGTGGCTAGCACAACGCTTTACATTACCAGCAACCCGGTTTCAGTTCCTGCCGCTGCTTATAAGGAGTCTGTACGTTTTCTCCGTGACCACGTGGGATTCCTCCGGGTGTCCGTTTACCTCCCCACAGTTCAAAAGCTGTGGCAGGTTTATTGGTCATTGTCAATGAGGCGAAGATTAAATTGGGAGATTGCTGGGCGACATTGCTTGAGGGGCCAAAACGGCCTATTTCACACTGTATCTCAATTAACAAGCAAATAGATAATATATGCAATCTAAACATATTTAATTATTTTTATTTATTTAGCAATACAAAGCAGAGTAAGCCCTTTGGCCGCACTACCCAGCAACCCCACAACCCCGATGAATTCTAGTCAAATCATGGAACAATTTATAATGATCAATTAACTTACCAGGTACGTCTTTGGACTGTGGGAGGAAACATGGGGAAAACCCATGTATTCCAGTAGAGGACCATATCTTATCAGTGGAGATATACTTGGTAAGAAGTATACTTAGCAACAAGTCTATCTTGTTACCAAGAGAAATATTCCTGTAAGAGGCATCCTAATAGGACATCTGCAGCACAAAATCCAGCAGCATGTTATATATTAAAATTAGATTTGCTTTATTTGTCACATGTACAAAGAAACAGACGGTGAAACATGTTGTTTGCGTCAAACCAAATCAGTGAGGATTGTGTTGGACAGCCCACAAGTGTCACCACACTTCCATTTGCCAACAAAGCATGTCCACAATTTACCAACACTAACCGTACATCCCTGGAGTGTGGGAGGAAACCAGAGCACCCAGAGGAAACCAACGCAGTCACAGGGGAACTGTACAAACCCTTTACAAACAGTGGCGGATGCTGTAAAGCACTGCGTTAACTGCTATGCTACAATGTCACCCCTCGCAGCAGCGCTGCCCGAAGTTCCACATTAAAGATAATGGAGAATTTCAAAGCACATAAAATAGAACTTCTGAAAAGAAAGTCACTTCTTTACGAATTAAACTGCCAAAAGGTTAGAGCAGGAAATTCCAGCAGTTCCCAACGTTGGTGTGCAAATAGTGTAGACGTATAATGGAAATGACTGAACATTTCAATACAATTAACCGTAATTCTGCATTATTCTGGGTATATCAGTTGCTGTTATTGTTCACTGGATTTTTCCGTTGGAAGGGATGTTTACCACAGTAACACTACTATGAGGATTTGTTTCATTAGCTATTCCTCTATAAAGCTTACAAATAAAGATTAAAGATAAATATTAGCTTTATTTGACACATGAACACCAAAACATACAGTGATTTCTCCTTCTGGTTAAAAAAAAAATTCCCTCCCCCTCCCCCCTTCTTCTATCCTCCACTTCTTCTCACCTGCCTAGCAGCTCTCCCTAGTGTCCCTCCTCCATCCCTCTCTCCGATTGTTCTCTCTCCTCTCCTATCACATCCCTTCCTCTCCAGCTCATTATCTTTCCTGCCCATCTGGCTTCACATTTCATCTTCTAACTTTCCTCCTTCCCCTCCCCCACCTTTTTATTCTGGCATCTTTCCCCTTCCTTTCCAGTCCTGAAGGAGGGTCTCGGCCCAAAACGTTGACTGTTTATTCATTTCCAAAAATACTGCCTGACTCGCTGAGTTCCTTTAGTATTTTGTGTGTGTTGCTTTGGATTTCCAGCACCTTGTGTTAGTGAAAGGCAAGCTTTTGCACCAATGACCAATACAGTCGGAGGGTTGTGCTAGGAACAGCTGCAATGTCGCCACACTTCTGGCAGCAACATAGGATACACACAATTCCCTAAACTTATCCTCACGTCTTTGGAATACCGGAGGAACCTGAAGCTCCAGGAGTAAATCCGCATGGTCACAGTGACAACGTACAAACCCTTTGCAGAGAGCGATGGGAATCAAACACCAATCACTGATTACTGGTGTTGTAAAGTGATTGAACTAACTGATATAGGACTGTATCACCCTTACATAAACCATGCAAAGCCTTTGAGAACTGATACCGTTCTGAATTACCATCTGCTCAAATACCATCTATAAATTTGCTGACGATACAACCATTGTTGGTAGAATCTCAGGTGGTGACAAGAGTGCGTACAGGAGTGAGATATGCCAACTAGTGGAGAGGTGCCGCAGCAACAACCTGCAACTCAACGAAAGAGTTGATTGTCGACTTCAAGAAGGGTAATACAAAGGAACGCAAAACTATCCTCATAGAGGGATCAGAAGTGGAGAGAGTGAGCAGCTTCAAGTTCCTGGGTGTCAAGATCTTTAAGGATCTATCCTGGTCCCAACATATCGATGTAATTATAAAGAAGGCAAGACAGCGGCTATACTTTATTAGGAGTTTGAAGAGATTTGGCATGTCAACAAATACACTCAAAAACGTCTATAGTTGTACCATGGAGAGCATTCTGACAGGCTGCATCACTGTATGGTATGGAAGGGCTACTGTATAGGACTGAAAAAAGTTTCAGAAGGTTGTTAATCTAGTGAGCTCCATCTTGGGTACTAGCCTACAAAGTATCCAGGGCATCTTCAAGGAGCAGTGTCTCAGAAAGGCAGTGTCCATTATTAAGGACCTCCAGCACCCAGGCATGCCCTTTTCTCACTGTTACCATCAGGTAGGAGGTAGAGAAGCCTGAAGGAACACACTCAGCGATTCAGGAACAGCTTCTTCCCCTCTGCCATCCAATTCCTAAATGGACATTGAATCCTTGGACACTACCTGACTTTTTTTTAAATATAGAGTATTTCTGTTTTTGCATGATTTTTTAATCTATTCAATATACAGTATTCATCTATTTGTTTATTTATTATTATTATTTTGTTTTATTTATTATTTTTTTCTCTCTCTCGGCTAGATTATGTATTGCATTGAACTGCTGCTGCCAAGTTAACAAATTTTACATTACCTGCCGGTGATAATAAACCTGATTCTGAATTTGGTATCCCTTCGACTTGTTTATTACTTTCAGTGAAGTATTCCCTTGGATGCTTACATGAGCCCAATGGGTCTGTTTCAGGTTTCAATGGGTTTTATCTGCAGGCGAACCAGCCTATAACAGCCAGAATATGCCAGGATGTGTTTGGTTTCTGGACTAGCAGCAGATGGAATATAAAAATTTGCAGGGCTTGAGAAGGAATTCTGTGCTTTTACCTACGTATCTCTGAGTCAGGGAAAACAAGCACCATCAATGTGGCAGCAATGACGATTCAAACACTCAAAGTACATTTGTTATCAAAGTCTGTATGCAGTTTACAACCCTAAGATTCGTCTTCCCAGAGGCAGTCACAAAAACAAAGAAAATCCTGGAACCTATTCAAGGAAAAACATAAACACCCTCCCTCCAACGCACAAAACAAAAACAAACGGCAACAATAAAAGAGAAAAAAAACACAATATAAAATGCAAAATTGAAAGAGTCCAGGCATATTCAGTTCAGCTCAGTTCAGTTCAATCCAGCTCTGTGTCTTTCGTTATCTGCAGGCCACCGGATCAAAATTGCCCAAAATAGCAACATGAAAAAGGAGCAACTAGAAACCAGAAACACGCATAAAGTGTACTACAGAGTCTAATGCACACACCACGTCTTCTGCAGAGGTATACTGCAGACCTCTTCCATTGTGAAGAATGATGCAAAACATGCATTTGGTTCCTCTGCATCTCTGCATCTCTCATTACAATATCTCCAGCATCATTCTATATTGGTCCTATATCTACCCTCGACTCTCTTTTACCCTTTGTGTACTTAAAAAAGCTTTTAGTATCTTCTTTGATATAAATCGCCATCTTCCTTTCATAATTCATGACAGTGAATGTGGAGAGGATGATGGGAGAGTCTAAGACCACTCGATACAGCCTCAGAAAAGACTGGTGTTCTTTTAGAACGGAGATTAGGAGGAATTTCTTAAGTCAGAGAGTGGCGAATCTGTGGAATTCTTTGCCACAGGCAGCTGTGGAAGCCAAGTCTTTATGTATATTTAAGGCAGAGGTTGATAGATTCAGGACATGAAAGGAAACGGGGAAAAGGCAGGAGGTTGAGGCTGAGAGGAAAATTGGATTAGCTATGACAAAATGGCAGAGCGGACTCGATGGGCCAAATAGCCTAATTCGCTCCTATACCTTATGGTCTTATTGTCAAATGTCTTTGCTCAGTGCTGCACAATACAATAGCTGCACAATAGCAAAGTGTGACGGCACTGTCGTGCAGTGGTGGTGTGGCAATTGCTTTACAACACCACATTGCAATCAATTCCTGCCACTCTCTGTAAGGAGTTTGTGTTTTGTTCATGTGACCACATAGGTTTCCTCTGGATGCTCTTGTTCCCTCCCACATTCCAGAGACGTACATTAAGGTTATGGTTAGCAAGTTGTGGTCCTGTTATGTTGGCACCAGAAGCCTGGCAACACTTGCGGAGAGCCCCCAGCACAATCCTCACTGATTTCCTGTAACACAAGTGACACATTTCACTGTATGTTTCAATATACATGTTACAATAAAGCCAATCTTTAAAAATCAAGAAAGAAATCACCTGAATAAGGTTGAGCAATTCTGCAGAAGCATCGAGTAATCAATGACTATACATTCCTTCACACAAAAAGGATAGGCGAGTTGGCCTGTTCCTCCAAAACAGTTTAGAATGACAGTAATCTATATTTGGAAATCAGCATCTTCAAAGAAGTGCCCTTCAAGGGCTAAGAAATCTTTTGACAACAGTATGTAACTGGCCATATGTCAATGATGCTTTTTCTTGGCATAAAATTAACATTAGCTTTCACTACCTGCTCCACTTCACTAATTACCAATTCCACAAAGACTTCATCAGAGACACAAAATTGACCTTATGTTGTGTCACCCTTCACAGCCAGTTCAAGGCTTCACTGATATGAACACTTTCCATTGAAAACTGATGTCTACTTAGATCAAATACCGATCAATTATCCTAATCCATGAAGCACATTCAACAAGCATATGGTACCAAGACAACAATCTGTTTTGGAGCCAAATGTCCTTTTCCTAATTTGGAACATATACCAAGTGAAGATTTGAATATACAGTATTGTGCTAAAGTTTAGGTATATACGTATATACTGTATGTGCCTAAGACTTTAGTACAGTACTGTATTTGTCAATGTGGAGTGGTCAACAATTTAGTAAATCTGGCAGGAGTAAAGGATGTTGGGAAGGTGTACACTGCAGGAGGGGTGTGGGACAGATGGCAGAGAAGGTATGCCAGGGGTGTGGTATGGGTGCTTGAGACACCAGGCAAGGTCATTTGATTTCAAACAAATGGCTGAATTGATCATTATAAGATGTGTCTCTGGTGCTTCCCACTACCTCCCTTCTCCCTTCTACCAACAATGATTCCCCTCTCCCTAACTCCCTCCCATTCTCATTCCACAATAGAGACCCATATCAGAATCAGGTTTATCATCACTCACATGTCATGAAATTTGTTATTTTTGTGGTAGCAGTAAAGCGCAATACATAAAATTACTACAGCATTGTGCAGAAGTCTTAGGCACCCTAGCAGTATATATGTGCCTTAAAGTTTTGCACAGTACAATAGAGCAACGCCAATTGGAATGTAGTTAAATAGAAGGACTCAGACCAGTCAAAATATCTAAGCCTCATGTGATCTTACATCAAGACTGTTGTGTATTTAATATTTCAATAATATTTCAGTAATCTTGTATATACATATATTTGTTAATTAAGCATTCTTATTCACTTAAAAAAGTCATGATATGTTATACGTAAAATATGCTAATTGCATATGTCATCATGTAATCAGGTGATACATGCATGCCTCTCAAAGTAAATTCGAACTACACCCATATTTTCAGACTCTCGTTTCCTTTGAATTAATTTATTGTTTTGAAGTTACAAAACATAACAAACCACATCTGAAGAAGGGTTTTGTCCCCAAAACGTCGACTCCTTTCCATAGATGCTGCCTGACCTGACGAGTTCTTCCAGTACCTTTTGTGTGGTACTCAAGACTATATTTTATATTTCAGAGCATATTTGACTCAGCAAAGAATTTCAATTTACTGAGGACATACCAGCATAAGGAGAACAGTTTGATAGATGAGTGAGGTCACATAGCACTTTCTAGTTTGACATTTTTGACAATTCACAACCAAAAGTATTTCTGGAAATGTGACATTACACCACTTTTATATCATTTGATTGGTAGAATATAACCTTTTTTCATTGAATATCAAACTCTCAAATATTCCACAGAGGGGAATTACGTTGACTACAAGATCAAATAACGATATAATAAACTCAAGAGATTTTGCAGATGCTGGAAATCCAAAGCAACACATACAAAATGCTTAAGGAACTCAGCAAGTCAGACAGCATCTATGGAAATGCATAAACAGTCAATGTTTTGGGCTGAGACCCTTTTTCAAGTCAGAAAATGCAGGGGAAGACACCAGAATAAAAAGTTGGGAGGAGAAGTAGGATAGCTAAAGGTGATTGGTGAAGCTGGGAGGATAGAAAAGATAAAGGGCTGAAAAGAAAGGAATCTGGGAGGAGAGGAGAGTGGGCTATGGAAGAAAGGGAAGGAGGAGAGATCTAGAAGGAGGTGATAGGCAAGTGAGAAGAGAAAATATGCCAGCATGGGGAATAGAAAAAGAGGGGAGGGGGAGGGAATGTTTTTTTTACCAGAAGGACAAATCAATATTAATATCATCAGGTTGGTGACTTCCCCGACGGAATATAAGGTGTTGCTCCTCCACCTTGAGGGTGGCCTTATCTTGGCAAAAGGGGATGCTAGGAACCAACATGGCAGAACAGGAATGGAAATCGGAATTAAAATGTATGGTTCTGGGAAGCTCCACTTTTGGTGGATGGAGCAGGGGTGTTCGATGAAGTGGTCCCCCAGTTTATAACAGGTCTCACCAATGTAGAGGAGGCTGCATTGGGAGCACTGGATACAGCCGTGCTGTATCCCAGCAGGTTTGCAGCTAAAGTGTCACCTCACCTGGAAGGGCTGTTTGGGGCTCTGAATGGAGGTGAATGGGCAGGTGTAGCACTTTGGCTGCTTACAGGGATAAATGCTGGGAGGGAGATTAGTAGGGAGAGACGAATGGACAATTAACTATCTAATGTGTGGGAAGATTGATTCAGGCATATAAATCAGACAAGCCAGAGTTCATCTAAATTATATATGTATTAAATTCCACTTGAGCCAAACATATGCAACTAATCACAAAGTAGTACATGCTTGTAACTAACGGAAGTACAATGAAGAAATGCACTGTCACCGACATCCTGCCATTCACATTCAGAATTCCAGCCAAATTGTGGCACTGGAGTGTAGCGTTGTTACATGCTCAAGGAGATATGTGGGTTTTTTTTTTGTGAGAATGATGTAATGGTCTTTTGGAGGTCACCTGATGTGATTTTCCTGCCGACATGAGGTCATGTGATGACATGTGACGCATGACTATATAAGGGTCGACCCAGGTGATGCAATGGGCTTTTAGTTTGTGGATTTCCGGGTAGAACGTGCTCTGTCTCCGTTTCTGTTGCGTGTTTGTTTTTATGACGCAGTTTCATTTTTAAAACGGAGTGTGCATTCTGTTGCAAGATACCATATTATTTGGACTGGAAACTTTTGCTAGATGTGTTGATTTACTCAATTCCAACATTAGAAGGGAGAGTGAAGAATTTATCAAAGTGCAGGATCGAGGGATCGAGAGGAGTCGGCATCGTTTGGCAGTTTAACAAAGGATCGACCTTATTGAGTCTTCGTTGGAGTAGCTACCTGCATCGGAGATAACTCTTGCCAAAAAGAGCAAGGAGTTCATGCAAAAAGGTGTTCTCTCTCTAAAGGAATTTCAGGTCAGTTGATTTAAGCTGTTTATTTTTGGCATCGTGAATCCTGTGGACAGAACCAGCATAAAGTTGCGTCTGTGAAGAAATCCTTCTCCAGAGAAGTCTCTCCCAATTGAGCGTGTAAATCTGTTGGACTTTTGAAGTTATCGCTTTAAGCGCTATATCTGACTGTATCGCTTTAAGAACGGTTTTCTCATTTAACACTTTAAGAACCAGAGCCGAGTGGTGAGTTGGTGAACGGCTGCATATCTGTTAACTTCCAGTTAAAGTTTTCATTTGTTTTTTTCCTTATCGTTTATCTGTGTTTAATAAATGTCTGGTTGTTTTTATATAACCTGGCTTAATTGATATTCATTGTTGCCGTTTACATAACAAGCGTTTACTGAGTGGCACGATATAATGCTTTACAGTGCCAACGACAGGGGTCCAATTTCCACTGCTGTCTGTGAGGAATTTGTACATTCTCCTCGTGACCACATGGGTTTCTTCTGGGTCTTCCCATATTCCAAAGATGTACAGTATATAGGTTAGTGTTAGCAAGGTGTGGGCATGTTATGTTGGCCCCAGAAACATAGTGACATTTGTGGGCTACCCCCAACACACCTTTGGACTGTGTTGATCATTAACACCAATGGGGCATTTCATTGCATGTGTACATGTACATGTGACAAATAAAACTAATCTTCATCTTTAATTTAACAAAGAGTTTTTGAAAGAAGGGTAAGTTCTACATATGTCGCACCAAACTAGAAATAACTGAGTTCACAGATTTTAACTGTTTGCAGCTCTTGTATGAAGTAATATTTTGATTGAAATGTCTTTTTGTTACGTGTTATGAAGAAAGGATTCTGCAAACTGCCTTTCAGCCGTTTCAGGAATGACACTTATTTCCTTCCTACTCCTTTGTCAGGAATCTCATTGCAATAAGTTATTCATCATGAAAACAGAACAGGAGCAGGAGGGAGAAGATTTAAAAGTCACTCAGAATATGGCTATATCAAAAGATCACATCAAATGGAAGACCTCTTTCAAAACAGCTTAGTTCCTCAAAGATGTGTCCAGAGTAATCTGTTTATCAAGGAGACAAAGAAGAAATTGCCAGAATCATTTCAAACAAATTCAAACATCCTCTAAAATATATCAGCATTATTCTGTGTTACATCTATGACATTAATGAAAAAGGACAGGATGGTTGAATCCACTATATCAACTGTCCCTAAGGTCTTTCAATGCCTTTAGTGCCTCTATTTGGATCAGAATCCTGGAAGATGAATTTACCTGCTATATAATGGATGACTAATTCCTGTTGGATCATTGCTTTCAGTTCTAAATTTCTCAGGCACGTTCAGCTCCAGCTATGTAAATAATATCCCGAAGGAAGAGGTGGATACTTGACAAGTAAAAAGATGAAGAGTCACCCGGCTAGGTTGGAATGATGAGATGTGATTACAATGAGGTTCTCACCTGCTTTAAGTCCACTATCATCCTGTTACCTGAGATAAACAAAGTATTCTGAATTAATGACGAGTTCCCAATGACTCTGACATCTAACTAATGAATTGTTTCAAGAGGATGGTCATAGTATTATCTCCAGCTTCCCAGACAGCCTCAATCCACTCCATCTTGCCACTTCTCAGCCCAGTTTTACATCCTATCGATGTCCCACTGTAACATCTGACAGCCCTCCACACCATCTACAACACACCCAACCTTTGTGTCATCAGCACATTTACTAACCCTTTCCTCCACTTCCTCATCCAGGTCATTTATAAAAATCACAAAGAGAAGGGGTCCCAGAATAGATCCCTGAGGCACACTACTGGTCACCGACCTCTATGCAGAATATGACCCATCTACAACCACACTTTGGCTTCTGTGGGCAAGCCAATTCTAGGTCCACAAAGCAAGGACCCCTTTGATCCGATGCTTTACATGGGGTACCTTATCAAATGCCTTGCTGAAATCCATATGCACTACCTTCATTAATGTGTTTAGTCACATTCTCAAAAAAATTCAATCAGGCTTGCAAGGTATGACCTGCCTTTGACAAGTCATGCTGATTATTCCTAATCATATTATGCCTCTCCAAATGTTCATAAATCCTGCCTCTCCGGATATTCTCCATCACTTTACCAACCCCTGAAGTAAGACTCACTGGTCTATAATTTCCTGGGCTATCTCTACTCTCTTTCTTAAATAAGGGAACAACATCTGCAAACCTCCAATCCTCTGGAACCTCTCCCGTCCCCATTGATGATGCAAATAACATTGCCAGAGGCTCAGCAATCTCTTCCCTCGCCTCCCCCAGTAGCCTGGAGCACATCTCTTCTGGTCCCAGTGACTTATCCAACTTGATGCTTTCCAAAATCTCCAGCATATCCTGTTTCTTAATATCTATATGCTCAAGCTTTTCAATCCACTGTAAGCATCCCTACAATTGCCAAGATTCTTTTCTGTAGTGAATACTAAAGCAAAGTATTCATTAAGTACCTCTGCCATCTCCTCCGGTTCCATACACACTTCTCTACTGTCACACTTGATTGGTCCTATTCTCTCATGTCTAATCCTCTTGCTGTTCACATACTTGTAGAATGCCTTAATCCTGCTCACGCAGGCCTTCTCATGGCCCCTTCTGGCTCTCCTAATTTCATTCTTAAACTCCTTCCTGCTAACCATATAATCTTCTAGATCTCTATCATAACTGAGTTTTTTGAACCTTTCGTAAACTTTTCTTTTCTTCTTGACTAGATTTTCAACAGCCTTTGTACACTATGGTTCCTGTACCCTACCATCCTTTCCCTGTCTCATTGGAACATACCTCTGCAGAACGCCACGAAAAAAGACCGGAGGAACTTAATAAGTTTTTGCGTCAGTCTTCAGTACGGACGGCACTAGCAGAATGCCAGAGATGCTGAAGTATCAGGGACAGAAGTGAGTGTCATTGCTGTAACTAAGGAGAAGGTACGTAGGAAGCTGAAAGGTCTGAAGGTAGGTCACCTGGACTTGATGGACAAAATGCCAGGGTTTTGAAAGAGAAAGCTGAAGAGATTGTGGAGGCATCAGTAATAATCTTTCAAAAATCACTAGATTCTAGAACAGTTCCAGAGAACTGGAAAATTGCAAATGTCACTCCACTTTTTAAGAAGGGAGGGAGGAAGCAGAAATAGATATCATACAGTATGTCAATTAGCCTGACATCAGTAGTTGGAAAGATGTTGGAGTCTATTATTAAGGATGAGGTTTTGGGGTACTTGGAGGCACATGACAAAACAGACCAAATTCAGCATGGTTTCCTTAAAGGGAAATCTTGCCTGACATATCCATTGGCGTTCTTTAGACCAGCGGTCCCCAACCACCGGGCCGCGGACCGGTACCGGGCTGCAAAGCATGCTCTACCGGGCCGCGAGGAAACGATATGATTTGGCGATAGGAGTCAGCTGCATCTTTCCTCATTCCCTGTCACGCACTGTTGAGCTTGAACGCACGCGAGGTCATTACCCGCACGTAATCCATGTCAGCGTGGGAAGGAAATCAACTCCTCGAGCTTGCAAATGACGGCAAGCTGAAAAGTATGTTTGACATAACATCTCTGCCGGCATTCTGGATCAAAAGTCAAGGCTAAATATCCTGAGATAGCCATGGAGGCACTGAAAACGTTGCTTCCATTTCCAACATATCTCTGCAATGAATGCAACGAAAACTAAATTGCAGAATAGACTGGATATAAGGAACCCATTCGAGTATCACTGTCTCCCATCACCCCTCGATAGGACCGTCTTGTTGCAGGGAAACAAGCCCAGGGTTCAGCGATACTGGTGTGTTGCAATGATTTTATATGTTCATACGGGGAAAATACGTGCTGTATGTTTAATATCCAAACGTTACTTAAAATGTTATGATGCTATTGACTTATATAACCATATCACCATATAACAATTACAGCACGGAAACAGACGATCTCTGCCCTTCTAGTCCGCGCCGAACGCTACTCTCACCTAATCCCACCGATCTGCACTCAGTCCATAACCCTCCATTCCTTTCCTGTCCATACACCTATCCAATTTTTCTTTAAGTGTTAATATCGAACCTGCCTCTACCACTTCTACTGGAAGTTCTTTCAACACTTACTTCAAGCTCCCCTGTCCTCCCCTGATAATTGACTTATCGCTATATTCATGCGAGGAAAATATGCGCTGTGTGTTTAATATTGAATTCGTTAGATAAACCCTTTTAGAAACGAAAGTGAGTGTATTAGCCACTTATCACCTATATTCCAGTCGTGATTAACCGCCCCCCCCCCCCCCCCCCGCCGAACAGAATCGGCAAAAGCGATTTGTAGGAAAAAATCGGCAGGTACACGAATGCGAAAGTCACTCATGCGCACTTGTGCCTGCGCAAGGCTTCATGGTCATTGTAGTCTTTCTCTGGGTAAACCCAACGTATTTGACTGCCACTCTTGTCTGTTGGCAACCCTACCCTCCACCACCACACCCCCCCCCCGCCCGGTTGGCCGGTCCGCAAGAATATTGTCAATATGAAACCGGTCCGCAGTACAATAAAGGTTGAGGACCCCTGCTTTAGACCATAAGACATAGGAGAAGAATTAGACCATTTGGCTCATCAAGTCTGCTCCACTATTCAATTGTGGCTGATCCTTTTTTTCCCCTCATCACCTCCACTCCCCAGCCTTCTCCTTCTAACCTTTGGTGCCTTGTCCAATCAAGAACCTATCAAGTTCTGCCTTAAATACCCCCACATAGCTGCCTGTGGTAATAAATTTCACAAATGCACCACCCTCTGGCTAAAGAAATTTCTCTGCATCTCTTTTTTAAATGGATGTCCCTCTATCCTGAGGCTGTGCCCTCTTGTCCTAGACTCTCCCACCATGGGAAACATCCTTTCCACATCTACTCTGCCCCAATCATCTGCAATGTACCCAATTTTGGTGTCATCTGCAAATTTGCTAATCCAATTTACCACAGTATCATTCAGATCGTTGATATAGATGACAAACAACAATGGACCCAGCACCGATCGCTGTGGTATGCCTCTTTTCACTGGCCTCTAATTGGAGAGGTAAGTCTGGGTGCTCTGTGAGAATGGTGTCTAATCCAATTTACTACCTCATTGTGAATGCCAGTCAACTGAACCTTCTTGACCAATCTCCCATTCGGGCCCCTGCCAAAGGACTTGCTAAAGTGCCAATGTCACTGCTTATTTACAGCAATGCCTAAAACTCTTTTGTTTTCATTTAGCAGTCACAGTAAACATGAATCAAATGTAGGAATTCCATCCCTAATTATCATCTCACAAATAATAATCCCTTGAGGATATTCATCTCACTCTCTTTGTCTAAGCTCTTGTATTACAATTAGTTAATCAAAATCAGTATGCTCTTTGTCATATTCTGTTCCCTCTTATCGGGAGTCATTGATTGGAGTACTGTGCAGACACAACAGACGTGTTCCTACGCAGGTCCGGCAAAGAGCTATAATAAACCAGTCTCTATAAGAGAGAGGTACCGTCTAGTGGAGTGGTGATCGTCGGAGTTTTCTTGAGCCAGAGTAGTAAGGCTCTGGCTCAACAAGCCTTTGGCAAGAACAGGCAGAGGCAAGGTAAGTAGGTAAGTTCATTCCCTTATTTCCTACCCAAATCTTGAGAGAACAGGGGCATGTCCACAGAGCCAATGTTCTGTTCTGGGTATTAGAGGTGGGATTTCCAGGAGATTACCAGCCTCCGTGATGGCCGCATCCACACCAGGTGCATTGAGATGCAGCTCCTTATAGGCTGTGTTAAGCAACTGGAGCTGCAGCTCGATGACCTTCAGCTTGTTAGGGAAAGTGAAGCAATGATAGACATGAACTACAAGGAGGAAGTCACCCCAAGGCTACAGGAGACAGATAAATGGGTGACTGTCAGGAGAGGAAAGAGATAGTGAAGAGTACCCCTGTGGCCGGCCCCTCAAAAATAAATATTTCATTTTGAGTATTGTTGTTGGGGGGTACTGTGGTAAACCATGTATATATATGTTGTAACTCGGTTACCTGTCTGGACACACCCCTCTGCTGACTGCCCCTGTGGCTCCTCCCACAGAGTCCTGTATAAAGGTGTTCGCCTTGCCCCTCCCCCTCAGTCCGGGGGCAGACACTCACTGTGGAGGTCGTATTGCACAGCGAATAAAAGCCTTTCAGTATTTTACCAAACCTCAGCCTTTTGGAGTAATTGAAAATGCTTCAGGTACCTACCTGGGAGAAGCAACAGTGGCTGTGCCTTTGGTGCTGAGTCTAGCCCTGTGCCTCAGAAGGGTAAGGAAATGAAAAAGATGGCAGCAGTAATAGGGGACTCTATAGTCAGGGGACAGATGAGTGATCCTGTGGACACAAAAAGGAGGCACAGGTGGCAGTTCGCCCCCCAGCTTCCAGGGTCCAAAATGTTCCTGAACCCATCCACAATATCCTGAAAAGGGAGGGTGAGCAGCCAGAAGTCGTGGTACATATTGGTACCAACAACATTGGTGGAAAAAGGGGAGAAGTTCTGAATAAAAGAATACTGGGAGTTAGGAAGCAAGCTGAGAAGCAGGAGCTCAAGGGTCGTAATCTTGGGATTGCTGCCTTTGTCACGCGATAGTGAGGACAGGAATAGCATGAGGTGGCAGATAAATCCGTGGCTGAAGGATTGGAACAAGAGGCAGGGATTCACATTTCTGGGATCTCTTCTGGGGCAGGAGGGACCCGTACAAAAGGGACGTGTTGCACTTGAATCTGAGCAGGATCAATATTCTTGCAGGCAGATTTACTAGAACTGTTGGGAGAGGTTTAAGCTAATATGGCAGGGGGGTGGGACACAGTATGATAGACCTGAGGATGAGCCAGCAGGTTTACAGTAGATGATGGATGTAACATGAATGTAAGGAAGGGCAAGCCAATGATTGGGTACAAATGCAGACAAATGAAAGAGTTAAATTGTACCACAGAGGCAAAATTCTAAAGGGCATAGAATGCAGGACTGAAGGTGCTGTATTTAAATGCACGTAGCATTTGGAATAAGGTGGACAAAATTTTTGCGCAGTTAGAGTTTGATTGGTATGACGTTGTGGGCTTCAGCGAGTCATGGCTAAAAGGCCATAGTTGGGAACTTGATAGTAGCCAAGACGTGGGGTTAAGATTGCAAAGGGAGCTGGAAAAAGCATGTAATAAGAATAATGACACAATTGTAAGAGTGGACTTCAAATGCAAGGGGATTGGGAAAATCAGGTTGGTGTCGACAAGAGAGAGAATTTGTTGAATGCCTACAAGATGGCTTTTTAGAGCAGCTTGTACTTGAGCCTACTCAGGGAAAAGCCATCTTAGATTGGTTGCTGTGCAATAACCCAGAGCTTATTAGAGAGCTTAATGTAAAGGAGCCCTTAGGAGGCAGTGATCATAATATGATTGAATTCAGACACAATTTAAGAGAGAGAAGCATAAATCACATGCATCAGTATCACGATGGAATAAAGGGAATTACAGAAGCCTGCGAGAGGAGATTGAGCAAGTGGATTGGAGGAGGATACTGGCAGGGATGATGGCAGGACAGAGGTGGCTGACGATTCTGGAAATAGTTCACAAGGTGCAAGACAGATATGTCCCACAGAGGAAGAAGTGAGTGGGAAGTTGGATGATTGGGAAGCTTTTAAAATCCTGTAAAAGACAACTAAAAATTCTATAAGAAAGGAAAAGATGAAATATGAGGCCAAACGAGCCTATAGTATAAAGCTGGATACTATAAGTTTTTTTTTCAGTTATATAAAGAGTAAAATGGAGGTGAGAGTTGATACTGGACCACTGGAAAATGATGCTGGTGAGTTGGGGGCGGAGGGAACAAAGAAACGGCAGATGAACTTAATGTGTACATTGTATCTGTCTTCACCATGGAAGACACTAGCAGTGTGCCAGATATCCATGAGCGTCAGGGAGCAAGAGTGAGTGCTATTGCTATTACAAAGGAAAAAGTGCTAGGCAAACTCAAAGGTCTTAAAGCGTATAAGTCACCTGGACCAGACTGATCCCAGGGTCCTCAGAGAGGTTGCTGAACAGATAATAGATGCTTTGGTTATAATCTTTCAAGTATCACTTGATCCTGGCATTGTCCCAGAGGCCTGGAAGATTACAAATGTTAGTTCCCTCTTTAAGAAGGGAGGAAGGCAAAAGAAAGGAAATTATAGGCCAATTAGTCCAACCTCAGTGGCTGGAAAAGTGTTGGAGTCCATTATTAAGGATGAGATTTCAGGGCACTTGGAACTAGTAAGTCAAATAAATCAAAGTCAGCTTGGTTCCTGTGAAGAGAAATCCTGCCTGACAAACCTGTTAGAGTTCTTTGAGGAAGTAGCAAGCAGGGTGGATAAAGGAGAGACAGTGGATGCCATTTACTTAGATTTTCAGAAGGTGCTCAACAAGATAAATTCCTATGGCGTTACGTGAAAGATACTGGCATCGATACAGGAATGGCTGACAGGCAGGTGGCAGTGAGTGGGAATAAAGGGAGCCTTTTCTGGTTGGCTGCCAGCGACCAGGGTGGTTCCTCTGTGGTCAGTATTGGGATTGCTACTTTTCACTTTGTTTGTCAATGCTTTGGATAATACAATTGATTGCTTTGTGGCAAAGTTGGCAAATGATACGAAGATAGCTGGAGGGGTAGGTAGTGTTGAATTAGCAATGTGATTGCAGTAGGACTTTGACAAATTGGAAGAATGGATAAAAAAGTGGGAGATGGAATACAATGTTGGGAAATGTATGATAATACATTTTGGTAGAAGGAACAATAGTGTGGACCATTATCTAAATGGGGAGATGTTCAAATATCAGAGGTGCAGAGAGACTTAGCTGTGCAAGACGCCCAGAAGGTTAATTTACAGGTTGAGTCTGTGATAAAGAAGGTAAGTGCAATGTTGGCATTTATTTCAAGGGGAATAGAATATAAAAGTAAGAAGAAAAAGGACCGAGATTAGGAAAAACTTCTTCACACAGAGAGTGGTGAATCTGTGGAATTCTCTGCCACAGGAAACAGTTGAGGTCAGTTCATTGGCTATATTTAAGAGGGAGTTAGATATGGCCCTTGTGTCTACGGGGGTCAGGGGGTATGGAGGGAAGGCTGGGGCGGGGTTCTGAGTTGGATGATCAGCCATGATCATAATGAATGGCGGTGCAGGCTCAAAGGGCTGAATGGCCTACTCCTGCACCTATTTTCTATGTTTCTATGTTTCTATAATGCTGAGCCTTTATAAGACACCGGTCAGGCTGCACTTGGGTATTGTCAACAGTTTTGGGTCTCATATCTCAGAAAGGATATGTCATCATTGGAGAGAGTCCAGAGAAGATCCATGAGGATGATGCTGTGAATCAAAGGGTTAACATATGAAGAGTGTTTGGCCTGTACTCACTGGAATTTAGAAGAATACATGGGGATCTCATTGAAACCTTCTGAATGTTGAAAGAACTGGATAGGGTGGATGTGGAGAGGAGGTTTCCTATGCTGGGGATATCCAGAACTACAGGGCACAGCCTCAAAATTGAGAGTTGACCTTTTAGAACAGAGGTAAGGAGGTTTATTTTTAGCCAGAGTGTGGTGAATCTATGGAATTTTCTGCCACAGTCTGGTGGAGGCCACGTCCATGGGTGGAAGTTAAGGTGTTAAGTTAAGGTGGAAGTTGATCGTTTCCTGATCAGTCAGGGCATTAAAGGATGTGGCATGAAGGCAGGTGCATGGGGTTGAGTTGGATCTGGGATCAGCCATGATGGAATGGCGGTGAAGATACAATGGGCTGAAGGGCCTAATTTTGCTCCTTTGCCTTATGGTCTTATCCAACCTCTAGTTGTAGCTGCTAACTTAAAAATTGTTATATTAAAATTATTATTTTACTTAACTTGGTACACTCAAAACATAGTTAATATTAAATGGGGATAAACAGTAACTTACCGGTTAAAATAGCACTCTTGTCTGGAGGTGGGTTTATGATCTAATTTAACGATAGCAAGTCTGAGCAATAGGAGTATTATCTGTCTGCTATCAATGATGGTTTTCCTGTCTACCCTGTTTCTGTTCTTGTTGAGCTCTAATTGAGTCAGCTGATGCTCGTTGGGGCTGGCTGCATAAATACCTTCAGAGACCAGGGTGTGGCTGCTGAATTGTTCTTCTCCTACTCCTTGTATCCCTTCCTCTGCCTCCACCTCCTGTTTCCTCGCCTGAAGCCCTGCCTTGTCTTGCCGGTAACTCTCGCCTCGCCTGAAGTTCTGTCTTGCCTTGCATTGCCTAAAGCTTTGCCTTGTCTTGCTGCCTTGTCCTGGAGCCACCCCGTACCTAGCTCCCTTCCTGTCCCTTGCCTCCGCTGGGTAAGTCAGGCCGTCTTGACATAACCCTGTGGTTTGTTCTGTCCCTTCCTGACCCTTGCCTCCGTCGGGTAAGCCAGGCCTTCTTGCTGTTACCTACGGTTGGTTCCGTCCCTTCTTAACCTTTGCCTCTGTTGGGTAAGCCAGGCCGTCTTGCCCTTACCTGCGGTTGGTTCTGTCCCTTCCTGTCCCTTGCCTCCGTTGGGTCGAGTACCGCGCCCTGCCCAGGTGGAGCCTGCCTAGCCTCAAGCCCGAAGACTCCAGCCTCCTGCCTAGCCTCAAGCCCGAAGACTCCAGCCTCCTGCCTAGCCTCAAGCCTGAAGACTCCAGCCTCCTGCCAAGCCTCACCTCAAGTCTCCTGCCTAGCCTCGCCTCAAGCCTTAAGACTCCAGCCTCGTCCTCCCTGCCAGTCAGGCCTCGTCCTTGCCTAGTTCTGGGGTCCGAGACAGAGGCAAGACCCAGGTACTGGGTCCTTGTCCAGTCTCTGCCTCGGAGTCCAAGCCCGGGCTCCTAGCTCTCTTGTCCAGTCCTGTTCCGGGTTCCCGGTTTTCGTGTCCATGTCCTTGCTCTCACCCTGTATCCTAGTCCTGTCCTTATTACTTCAATGTCTGTGTCTTGCACTTGGGTCCGCTCCTAGCCACCCCCTTATGACACATGTTAAAGTAAAGGCATCCGTTAGTCTTGTGAGACCATGGATCTGTGCCTGGAAAGTCTTCACTCTCCGGGGTGCAGGCCTGGGCAAGGTTGTATGGAAGACCAGCAGTTGCCCATGCTCCAAGTCTCCCCTCTCCACGACACCAATGTTGTCCAAGGGAAGGGCATTAGGACCCATACAGCTGGGCACCAGTGTCGTCGCAGAGCAATGTGTGGTTAAGTGCCTTGCTCAAGTTCACAACACGTTGGCTCGGCTGGGGCTCAAGCTCACGACCTTCAGGAGGTTAGTCCAGTGCCTTAACCACTTGGCCACGTGCCCACACATGTACATCAAAATATTAAAACATGCTGTGAAATGTGTCATTTGCATCAATGTCCAGTGAAGTCTGAGGATCTGGTGCCAACATAGCATGCTCACAATTTACTAAGCCTGACCCTTATATCTTGGGAATGTGGCAGGAAACCGGAACACCCGGAGGAAACCATTGTGCTCATGGGGAGTACAGACAGCAGCAGGAATAGAACTCAGATGACTGGGGCTGTAAACTGTATTGCTAACCAGTATGCTACCATGTCCTAAACTAATAACTTTGTTTGTAGAGGTGATAGTATCTCAAATTTTAAGGCGTGTATTATTTTCCAGTGAGTGTGCTCATTTATGTGTGAGCTGAAACAGTAGATCTATTTCTATTTTCCATGCTTATTTTAGATTTTAGAGGGAAATAATATTTTCAAATGAATTTTATGATGTCTATATTACTACTGTATCTATTTCTTTAGAAATTGCAAATGCTGTGAGCTCTTGTATT
Organism: Mobula birostris; assembly: GCF_030028105.1. Classification (NCBI taxonomy): domain Eukaryota; kingdom Metazoa; phylum Chordata; class Chondrichthyes; order Myliobatiformes; family Myliobatidae; genus Mobula; species Mobula birostris. Next base: position 18,993,502 of record NC_092370.1, on the reverse strand, counting down.
GAAGATATTCTCACACAAACAGTTCATCTAAACTATTTCATGTCCAATTTGTACCCAACAACACGATACCTTAATGAGCAATAAAGTGAACAGTTCCTCATCATGACGCAGATTGCCTCAGGCAAGAGTTACCCAAAAGGCCACTTCTGTTCAGCAAAGTAATAAAGAGCAGAAAATCTACAATTTGTGAAGACATTCCAGTCATTTTTGTAAACAAACTTGATTATTATAAAAATTTGCAAGGGCAGGCAAAATGGTTCTAATCAGAGATTTTAATCAACATGAGAGCATCTTTGCTGAATGTTTAATCATTCATGAAAAAGTTATGAAGATGAAATATTACTATGCTGGAAATCTGTTGAGTACTTGCACCATTTGACCTATCAGATTATGTCTTCTTCAGTCCTTTACCTTTTCCACTTATCAGCTCTCACCTCTCACTTCTCCACACCCATCCCCACCCTTCTCCCTCACCTGGATTCACCTATCACCTGACAGCTTGTTTTCCTTCTCCTCCTCCTCCCACCTTCAACTTCTTCCCCCGCTTGCTATCCAGTTCTTATGAAGGGGCTCATCTGAAATATTGACTCTTTATTCTTGCCTGACGTGCTAAATTCCTCCAGCATGTTGTGTGAGTTATTTTCACATTTACAGTTTCAATTTGATGAAAAAGTTAGTTACAGTGACAGGTGCCTAATGAATATCCATCTATTCTTCACTTGGATGAAATAAGCAATTCACCTTTAAATATTAGGATTTGATAAACAATGTGCCAAATGATTCACGCTGTATTATCTCACAGCTTGTTATTCATTCCTTGCAAACAACTGATAGCATGAAAAACACACAGAGGCTCTGTATTTGAATTTATGGTGGAAAGCACATGCTGACCCTTCCTGTACATCCTAATGGTCTTCCGTTATTGTGTGAGATTTAACACTGTGACAAAGTACAAAAGTAATCTACTGAAAGAAATACCACAGTAGCAATTATAATCATTCACAAGAAGAATTCCACGTAGCCAATCAATAGGAGTATTGGTAAAGAAGGCAATACCCCAAAGTGGCACTCAGATCTACGAAGCAAGATTTTCTTGTGCTGATCTCCTGAGGGAATACTGCTCAATTAAGCCTTTTTCAAGTTCCAGACAAAGTTATTGTGCAATGCTTGAAAGGTCATTATCTGAAGGAGGAGAATGCAGCAGTCGGGTGGAGCAACTCTTACCCATGAGAATACGGACAAAAGTTTGACGTGGATGAACAATAAGCAATTATTTTCCTTATTTTCATCCGCTGAGTGTCAAACTGTCAAATCCTTCGATTATAGCAACAGTCAAAAGATACTAAAACATATTAAAATTAAAAAAAAAATAAAACGTTTGAAAATTCACACTTAACACCAACTAAAACTAAGCTAAAATAAATCAGAATGTGGTAATTGCAGAACAGACTACTGTGGCCGTTCCTCTCAATAATAAGTATATAATAAGCGAGGAGAAACAGTAGATTTTGTATACTTGGGTTTTCAGAGGGCCTTTGACAGGGTGCCACACATGAGGATGCTTAACAAGCTACAAGCCCATGGTATTACAGGAAAGATTCTAGCATGGATAAAGCAGTGGCTGATTGGCAGGAAGCAAAGAGTGGGAATAAAAGGAGCCTTTTCTGGTTGGTTACCGGTCACTAATTGTGTTCCACAGGTTTCTATGTTGGGTCTGACTATTTTTATGTAGTATGTCAATGATTTGAATGATGGAATTGATACATTTTTGGCAGAGTTTGTAAATGACATGAAGATAGGTGGAGGGGCAGGTGGTTTTGAGGAAATAGAGAGGCTACAGAAGGACTTAGCTAGATCAGAAGAGTGGGCAAAGAAGTGGCAGATGGAATACAGTGTTGGGAAGTGTATAGTCATGCACTTTCATAGAAATGAAAGGGTTGACTATTTACTAAGTGGACAGAAAATACAAAAAAAACTGAGGTGCAGAGAGATGTGGGAGTCCTCGTGCAGGGTTCCTAAAGGCGAATTAGCAGTTGAATCTGTGGTGAGGAAGGCAAATGCAATGTTAGCATTCATTTCAAGAAGTCTAGAGTATAAAAGCAAAGATGTAATGTTGAGACTTTATGAAGAACTGGTGAGGCCTCACTCGGAGTATTGTGAGCAGTTTTGGGCCCCTTATCTTAGAAAGGATGTGCTGAAACTGGAGGGGGTTCAAAGGTGGTTCACAAAAATGATTCCAGGTTTAGACTGCTGTCATATTAAGAGTGTTTGATGGCTCTGGGCCTGCATTCACAGGAATTTAGAATGATGAGTTTGGGACCTAATTGTAACCTATCAAAGGGTGAAAGGCCTTGATGGAGTGGATGTGGAGAGGATGTTTCATATGATGAGAGAGTCTAACACCAGAGGACACAGCCTCAAAATAGAGGGGTGACCTTTTAGAGCAGAGATGAAGGGGTATTTCCTTAGCCAGAAGTAGTGAATCTGTGGAATTCATTGCCACAGGCAGCAGTGGAGGCTAGATTTTTACATATATTCAAGGCAGAGATCAATAGATTCTTGAGTGTTCAGGGCATGGAGGGATATGGGGGGAAGGCAAGAGATTGGGGCTGAGAGGAATTATAGATCAGCCACGATGAAATGGCTAATCCATTATCCCTCTCAGCCCCAGTGGCCTAATTCTGCTCCTATATCTTATGGTCTGATATTCTCATGGTAATTGATTAAAAATTACCTTACTCCCTGCAGCTATTCATCTCCATTCTAATGAGAGGACACTGTTCTTATACCAAGTTTAAAGCAAAGCAATGGTGGGAGAGATTCTCCTGTGAAGAATTGGGATATATCCACCACTTTGTGAAGAATACTCCATTCTTGGGCAGTGGTGCTCCTGTACCAGGCTGTGATGAAACCAGCTCGTATCCTCTCTGCTGTGCCATAGACACTGTTTAGAGTCATAGAAAAGAACAGCACAGAAGCAGGCTCTTTGGCCATCTAGTTCATACCAAACCATTTCAGCTGACTACTCCCATCATCTTGCACCAGGACCATAGCCCTCCATACCACTCCATACCCCTACCATCCATGTACCTATCTAACCTTGTCTTTAACATTGAAATCGAGCTTGCATGCATCATTCGCATTGGCAGCTTGTTTCACACTCTCATGACCCTTGAACGAAGAAGCTTCTCCTCATGTTACCCTTAAACTTTTCACCTTTTACCCTTAACCCATGACCGCTAGTTGTAGTCCCACCCAACCTCAGTAGAGAAGCCCGATCTATACCGCTCATAATTTTGTACATCTTTATCAAATCTCCCTCCAATCGTCTACATTCCAAAGAATAAAGTCCTAACCTATTCAATCCTTCCATATAACTCAGATCCTCCAGACCCGGAAACATCCTTATAAGTCTTTTCTGTACTCTTTCAACCTTATTTATATCTTTCCTGTAGGTAGGTGACCAAAAGTACACACAATACGCCAAATGTTTATGTCCAACTGCTTTACACCTCCTTCAATTCTCACTGAGGTTGAAAACCCAATGAGGTGCTGCAGGTCAATGCTAGACTGGTTGTATTACCCCTGGTATGGATACACCAATGCCCTTGAACACAAAAATCCCAAAAAAGTAGTGGATATGACAGAGTCCATCACAGGTAAAGCCCTCCACACCATTCAGCATAGCTAGGTGGAGCACTGTCTCAGAAAAGCAGCATCCATCATTAGGGACCTCCATCATTCAGGTCATGCTCTCTTCTCATTGCTGACATCAGGAAGAAAGTACATGAGCCTCAGGACTCACACCACCAGGTTCAAGAAAAGTTACTTCCCTTCAACTATCAGGTTCTTGAAACAAAGGGGATAACTTCACTCAACTTCACTTGACCCCTCATTGAAATGTTAGAAACATAGAAACATAGGAAACTTACAGCACAATACAGGCCCTTCAGCCCACAAAGCTGTGCCAAATATGCCCTTACCTTAGAACTACCTAGGCTTACCCATAGCCCTCTATTTTTCTAAGCTCCATGTATCCACCCAGGAGATTCTTAAAAGACCCTATCATTTCCACCTCCACTACCGCCACCGGCAGCCCATTCCACACACTCACCACTCTCTGTGTATAAATACTTACCCCTGACATCTCCTCTGTACCTACTTCCAAGCAGCTTAAAACTATGCCCTCTCATTATAGCCATTTCAGCCCTGGGGAAAAGCCTCTGACTATCTACATGATCAATGCCTCTCATTATCTTGTAAACCTCTATCAGGTCACCTGTCATCCTCCGTCACTCTAAGGAGAAAAGGCCGAGTTCACTCAACCTATTCTCATAACGTATGCTCCCCAATCCAGGCAACATCCTTGTAAATCTCCTCTGCACTCTTTCTGTGGTTTCTACGTCCTTCCTGTAGTGAGGCGACCAGAATTGAGCGCAGTACTCCAAGTGGGGTCTGACCAGGGTCCTATATAGCTGCAACATTACCTCTTGGCTCTTAAACTCAATCCCACGATTGATGAAGGCCAATGCACCATATGCCTTCTTAACCACAGAGTCAACCTGCGCAGCAGCTTTGAGGGTCCTATGGACTCAGACCCCAAGATCTCTCTGATCCTCCACACTGCCAAGAGTCTTACCATTAATGCTATATTCTGTCATCATATTTGACCTACCAAAATGAACCACCTCACACTTATCAGGGTTGAATTCTATCTGCCACTTCTCAGCCCAGTTTTGCATCCTATCAATCTCCCACTGTAACCTCTGACAGCCCTCCACACTATCCACAACACCCGTAACATTTGTGTCATCAGCAAATTTAATAACCCATCCCTCCACTTCCTCATTCAGGTCATTTATAAAAATCACGAGGAGTAGGGGTCCCAGAACAGATACCTGAGGCACACCACTGGTCACCGGTGTGACCAAGTTATCAGAAGATTGATGCCGATAAGAGAGAGACAAATGGGGGAAACATTCAAAATGCTAATAAGAGAGAGAGACGAGAGAGATCAACGAAAAGGAGACACAGTTCCGAGTATTGTCAGAGACCAGTTGCTTTGAACCTGAACTGTTTGAAGTTTGATGGACAGGCGATACCCCAGCAGGGGGATAAAAGGAACAGGTTCGCTAAGGCAAAGGACACATCACGACACCACGAGATAACGAGACCCTGCAAGTGCGGTGTGCCCCCACAAGTTGGTGGAAGTTTTGGAAGTGATCAAAGGACCAACCATAGACGCACAGGGTGAGATGGTATGATTGGCAGGAACCTGGTGTGCGTGTTCACCCTTGCCTGGGTGCCGAGTTCACCGCAGAAGAACGATTGTATCCGGAACGGAGGGGTCACAGTCGGTGACCTCAGAAGACATTAAAAAGGGCTCGCGCCGAAAGCTAACTGCGAGGAATATCAAAGGTCTGTTGAATCCGATTTGAATATCAGCCATTGCTCTCTCTCTCTCTCTCTCTCTCTCTCTCTCTCTCTCCCCAACGGCACGATGGCGATTATTGCGAACTGAAACTGAACTGAACTCTTTACAGACGGCATCGGAATTGAACTCCAAACTCTGGTACGACCCGTGCTATAGTAGAGTCATGCTAACTGCTACGCTGCTGTGATACCCATTTCTGGCATTTTCCTTTGTTACTTCATTGCAGCTAACCTATTTCAACTTATCTTATTTCTACAACAACAATAAGACAATTGCACAGAACCAAGACTAAAACACAGTAGTGCTGTACAGAAGCCAAAAAAAGCTGTTGTGTTTAATACTTCATTCAATTTATGGGGATTGTCGATGATCTAGCCAGTTACATCTGGAGTGAGATGAAAGAGTTTAAAAACACAACTAATAATATGATGACACCCCCTGTAATTGTAATAACCTCTACTAAGTAGAAACCATGTATCACTCAAGTGCTTTAATTTTAATTAAACCCTTTTCTTTGACTATTTAATTGATGAGGAGCAACAAAATTGTTTATTTGTTCCAATTATTAGGAAGCTTTTCATAACCCACTTAGCACATTCAAAGCGGAATAATCCAGTTGTTAGCACATTGCTGTTTATTCTCAATAGCCCAAAGTGACATCAAACCTGGACTGATGAGAAAATGCACACTTAGGCTCACTGCACTAACTAGCTGCCCACGATTTACTCTAAAATGCCAAGCCCATTCATAAGGCTAATGTAAAAAAGGAGTAGGAAGACGGACTGGATGGTGAAAGCTATTGGTATGATGGAATATGCTTTACTCTCACACTATGCTGACTAGGATTGATATTGGCCTGTCTTCCTACTCAGGGTTCCTGTTAAGATTTTAGCCTACCAGGCTACATTTCTCTTGCCTTCCAGAACCATGCCATCATCATCATTATGTGGCGTGTCGTATGAAACAGGTGATTACTGTCTCATAGCCATAATTTTTCTGGGCAAATTTTTCGAGAAGTGGTTTGTCATTGCTTTCTTCTGGGCGGTGTCTCTGCCATTATCTTCAGAGGTTGTCTGCCTGGCATCAGCGGTTGCATAACCAGGACTTCTGATATACATCAGCAGATCAGGTGACCCTGATCAGGGGACTAAGTAGATACAACACCTTGCCCAAGGGTGACCTGAACCATTTGCCGGTGACCAGAGCAATTCTAACATATTCCTATATTCCCTAATTTTTCAAAACTTTGCACCACCATTTTAAAATCTTCCATTTGCCTAACTTCCAAAACACCCCTGTGATTAAAGAATTCCAAAGACTCACCAGAAGAAATTTCCACATAACCCTGTGTAGCCCCCCTGGCCAGCCTCAGGGTCGCTCGGCTCGCTGTCGTCTAGGGAAACAGCCCTTGGCCCCGGCAAACTGGGTAATAGTTTGTGTGGAAGCTGTGTGATGTACCCCACCCCGACCAAATAACAGACAATACACCAGATACAATTAAATGATTTACAGTTTATAGATATTACTGGAACTATATAATTAATAGAGAATAAAATATAAAAGGAAAATAAAAGGCGCCACACTCATCAAAGTTCAATCTCTTCGTGCACAAACAGTTGGAGCTCAGGACCCTTTTTCTTCACCCTGCGACCCCTCGGACCACCTCGACCTGCCACCTGGGACCAACAACGGTGGTCGACCAGACGCTCCACATGAGTCCGTCTCTGTCTCCCCTCCTCGCCGAATGCCCCGCTCGGGGTCCGACCCCATTAGCGGATTCACAGCACCTGGTCCATCCTCTATCTCTCTCTCCCGCCTTCTCCCCAAAAACCCCCCATTCGCATTATCACCCGAAAAAACGATACATGAACACCCATCGGCTAATAGCACCCTGCTATCTGTATTAACCCAAGCAAATGTCTAGCTAGAGACTTTCTCTGCATTTAACATAACAAAGAAGCATTCCCCAGTATAACATAACAAAGAAGCCATTTTAATTAGCCTACAAAGTAACATAAAAGACAAAACCCCCTTACACCTGTTTAAAATTTTGCTTCATGTACACTCAGTGTCACTCCTGTACCTAATTGTGGCCAGTATGTGTATATTCTGCTGCTGGAGCCCAGCCTCTTTAAGGTTTGACGTATTGTGCATTCAGAGATGCTCTTTTCCACATCACTGTTGTAACACGTAGTTATTCGAGTTATTGTCACCTTCCTGTCAGCTTGAACCATTCTCCTCTGACCTCTCTCACTAACAAGGTATTTTCGCCCACTGAACTGCCACTTACTGGATTTTTGTTTTGTTTTTCGCACCATTGCACGTAAACTCCAGAGACTGCTGTGCGTGAAAACCCCATGAGATCAGCTGTTTTTGAGATACTCAAATACTCCATCTGGCACCGACAATTATTCCATGGTCAAAGTCGCTTCGATCACATCTCTTCCCCATTCTGATGTTTGGTCTGCACAACGGAACCTTTTGACCATGTCTGCATGCTTTTAGTCAGTGAGATGCTGTCACATGATTGGGTGATTAGATATTTGCATTATCAAGCAGAAGTACAAGTATAATAAAGTAGCTGCTGAGTGTATATTAATTTCTATGTAAATCAAACTTATGATAGTGATTGGATTTAGCTATAAAGAAAAGAATATTCAGTATATGAATCAAAATATTCATGAATTTACAGTTAAAAGCCATTCATCCTTTCCTATTGACAGGCTCTCACAAAGGATAATGCAAGTGAACATTCTGATTACATGATAAAGAATGACTCCAAAGGATGGGATTTTCAGAGGCTTTGAATAGGAAGGATGATATATATATATAGAAAGAGAGAGAGAGAGAAAGATAGCATAATTCCAGAAGGGAAGTATGTAATGATTGAAACGTTAGCCTTACAGGTCTGATTGAAATGACTGAAAAAGATATTCAAAAATAGATGTAGAAACATAGAAAACATAGAAACATAGAAAATCTACAGCACAGTACAGGCCCATTGATCCACAAAGTTGTGCCGAACATGTCCCTACCTTAGAAATTACTAGGTTTACCCATAACCCTTTATATTTCTAAGTTCCATGTACCTATCCAAAAGTCTCTTAAAAGACACTATCATATCCGCCTCCACCACCGTTGCCGGCAGCCCATTCCACATACTCACCACTCTCTGAGTAAAAAACTTACCCCTGACATCTCCTCTGTACCTACTCCCCAGCACCTTAAACCTGCGTCCTCTTGTGGCAACCATTTAAGCCCTGGGAAAAAGCCTCTGACTATCCACACAATCATCTTCATCATCTTATACATCCCTCTCATCATCTTATACATCTCTATCAGGTCAACTCTCATCCACTGTTGATCCAAGGAGAAAAGGCCGAGTTCACTCAACCTATTTTCATAAGGCATGCTCTCCAATCCAGGCAACATCCTTGTAAGTCTCCTCTGCACCGTTTCTATGGGTTCCACATCCTTCCTGTAGTGAGGCGACCAGAACTGAGCACAGTACCCCAAGTGGGGTCTGACCAGGGTCCTATATAGCTGCGACATAGCCTCTCGGCTCCTAACTTCAGTTCCACGATTAATGAAGGCCAATACCCCATATGCCTTCTTAACTACAGAGTCAACCTGCGCAGCTGCTTTGAGTGTCCGATGGACTCGGACTCCAAGAACCCTTTGATCCTCCACATTGTCAAGAGTCCTACAATTAATACTATATTCTGCTATCATATTTGACCTACTGAAATGAACCACTTCACACTTAACTGGGTTGAACTCTATCTGCCACTTGTCAGTCCAATTTTGCATCCTATCAATGTACCGCTGACAGTCCTCCACACTATCCACAACACCCGCAATCTTTGTGTCATCTGCAAATTTACTAACCCATCCTTCCACTTCCTCATCCAGGTCATTTATAAAAATCACGAAGAGTAAGCGTCCCAGAATAGATCCCTGAGGCACACCACTGGTCACCGACCTCCATGCAGAATATGACCCGTCTACAACCACTCTTTGCCTTCTGTGGGCAAGCCAGTTCTGGATCCACAAAGCAAAGTCCCCTTGGATCCCATGCCTCCTTACTTTCTCAATAAGGGGTACCTTGTCAAATGCCTTGCTGGAATCCATATATACTATATTTACTGTTCTTCCTTCATCAATGTATTTAGTCACAGCCTCAAAAATTTCGATCAGGCTCGTAAGGCATGACCTGCCCTTGACAAAGCCATGCTGACTATTCCTAATCATATTATAACTCTCCAAATGTTCATAAATCCTGCCTCTCAGGATATTCTCCATCAACTTACCAACCACTGAAGTAAGACTCAATGGTCTATAATTTCCTGGGCTATCTCTACTCCCTTTCTTGAATAAAGAAACATCATCCACAACCCTTCAACCCTCTGGAACTTCTCCCATCTCCACTGATAATTCAAAGATCATTGCCAGAGTCTCAGCAGCCTCCTCCCTCGCCTCCCACAGTAGCCTGGGGTACATCTCATCCTGTCCTGGCGACTTATCCAACTTGATGCTTTCCAAAAGCTCCAGCACATCCTCTTTCTTATTATCTACATGTTCAAGCTTTTCAGTCTGCTGCAAGTCATCACTACAATCACCAAGATCCTTTTCCGTAGTGAATACTGAAGTAAAGTATTAATTAAGTACCTCTGCTATTTCCTCCGGTTCCATACACACTTTCCCATTGTCGTACTGGATAAGTCCTATTCTTACACGTCTTGTCTTCTTGCTCCTCACATACTTGTAGAATGCTTTGGGGCTTTCCTTAATCCTGCTCACCAAGGCCTTCTCATGGCCGCTTCTGGCTCTTCTAATTTCCTTTTTAAGCTCCTTCCTGTTGGCCTTGTAATCTTCTAGATCTCTAACATTACCTAGCTCTCTGAACTTTTTGTAAGCTTTTCTTTTCTTCTTGACTAGGTTTATTACAGCCTTTGTACACCACGGTTCCTGTGCCCTACCATAACTTCCCTGTCTCATTGGAACGTACCTGCGCAGAACTCCACACAAATATCTTCTAAACATTTGCCACATTTCTTCCGTACTTTTCCCTGAGAACACCTGTTCCCAATCTAAGCTTCCAATTTCCTGCCTGATAGCCTCATAATTCCCCTTACTCCAATTAAACGCTTTTCTAACTTGTCTGTTCCTATCTCTCTCCAATGCTATCATAAAGGAGAGAGAATTATGGTCACTATCCCCAAAATGCTCTCCCACTGAGAGATCTGACACCTGCCCAGGTTCATTTCCCAATACCAAATCAAGTACAGTCTTTCCTCTTGTTGGCTTATCAACATATTGTGTCAAGAAGCCTTTCTGAACGCACCTAACAAACTTTACCCTACCTAAACCCCTTGCTCTAGGGAGATGCCAATCGATATTTGGGAAATTAAAATCTCCCACCATGACAACTCTGTTATTATTACACCTTTCCCCGTATGAAGACTCTAACAGATTTGATTTTGAAATTGATTCACTGGTCCTGTGAGAGGCAAAGCAGTTTATTAGGCAGCAGGGTGATGGTTGTGCAAGTACAAGCAGTGGTGAAATTGTGCCTAATCCTTTGTCTTTAAAAGAATTCACGTTATTGGTCACATATACATTGATACATACAATGAAATCTGTTATGTGTGTCAGCAATCCAAGGATGTGTTGGGGACAGCCACAAGTGTCACCATACTTCCAACACCAACATTGCATGCCCAGTTTACTGATCCTGACTAACCCATTCACCTTTGTAACGTGAGAGGAAACTCACACGGTCACAGAGTCAGAGACTGACACGGCACGGAAGCAGGACTTTTGCCCCAACCAACCAGATATATGACCCACGAAAGCAATAACTAAGATCCATGGCACAGATTAGTCAAGTATTCTAGAGTCATGGAAAAATACAGCACAGAAACAGGCCTTTTTTGCCCATCTGATTCATGCTCTTTTCTTTTAAAACGAGGATTTTCATAGCAGTCATAGAGTTCATTCTCACGTACGGATGCGAGATGTGGACGCTCACCAAGACGATACGGAAGTCTCTAGATGGTTGCTATACACGAATGCTCCGGATGGCTCTTGGTGTGAGTTGGCAACAGCATATGACGAACGTTGAGCTCTATAACAACCTACCGATGCTCACCACTAAAATCGAGGCGAGAAGACTGCAACTAGCGGGGCACTGTCTATGCCACCCCGAGCTACCTGCCATCCTAGTCACCATATGGGAGCCCAAGCACGGGAGAATGAACCCTGGGCGCCCTCCCAAGACTATGGTCAACACGCTCCTAGAAGACAGCTACACGGCTAATGTAGATGAACTGAACACACTGATGAAGGAGAGGGAGAAGTGGAGAGTCCGTCATCGTGCCCGACGCCGGTCCCCTAGACCTGTTGATGTAGTAGTGGTAGTAATTCATGCTGAACCATTTAAGCAGCCTACTGTCATCGACCTGCACTGGGAACATGGCCCACCATACTCGTACATCCATGTAACTGTTCAAACTTCTCTTAAATATTGAAATCAAACTTGCATGCACCACTTGTGCTGGCAACTCCTTCCACACTCTCACAACCCTCCAAGTGAAGACGTTTCTTCTCATGCACTCCTTAAACCTTCCTCTGTCAAGGTCACAATTATCCCCTGACATCTTAAATTAACAGTTGGTCACTGTAACAAGAAGTCCGTTGTTTACATGGATAGACAACTTTGTTTAAAAATAATTCAACGCAGTGCCCTAAGACAACACTTTAACAAGGGAAAAGTTAAAAAACACATTTTGTGTGTCACATCCCAGTTGTGAATAAATATTCTGATATTTGTATTTTCCAGTGAGATTGAAAGTTCAGGGAATAATCAGACTGAGCTGACACACCAGCACTCAAATAAGAAACACGTGATGTGAAATCGATGCGGGATCACTGTTCAGCTCAAAGTAAAAGACGTTGTGCAGCGCTAACAGTCAAATAAGAAATTCCCTTCTGAAAGTGCTAATCCATGTGAGATACAGAAAAATACACTCCTCCGTAGATCCTACGATATTGGTTTGCTCTAAAGTTTGGTTTTATTCCGAGGTAGCAAAGCCCAATTTGACAGCAGGCCACTGAATAGGAATTTGATATCTTACTGGTGTACCAGTGAAAATCAGTTAATAAATATACTGTCCTTTATACTGTATTGTATGTGTAGTTGCTAAAATAAACATATTGGAACAATAAAATATACTATGGTCTAATGACAATGATGCAAAATGTAAATAGTAAGACCATATGTCCATGAGATATAGGAGCAGAATTAGGCCATTCAGTCCATTGAGTCTGTTCTGCCATTCCATCATGGTAGATTTACCATCCTTGTTGACCACGTTTTGCAGCCCTCTTTCCATAACCTTTGACATCCTTAATGATCAAGAACTTATCAACGTCCACGACGATTTGGCCTCCATAGCTATCTGAGACAATGAATTCCACAGATTCACCACCCTTTGGCTGAAGAAATTCTGCCTCATCTAGGTTCTAAAGGGAGGTCCTTCTATTCTGAAGCTGTCAAGTTTGCCGATGACATGGCAGTGAGGGTGCTCACCAGCAACCACAATGAGACGGCCTACGGAGAGGAGATTGAAGAGCTCGAGGCCTAGTGTCAGGAAAATAACCTCTTTCTCAATGTCAACAAGACAAAGGAGACGGTTATCGACTCCAAGAGAACTCATACCACTCACACCCCAACCTTACATCGGCAGGATGGCAATGGAAGTTGTGAGCAGTTTCAAACTCTTGGGAGTGCACATCTCACACAACTTCTCATAGTCCAGAAACATACTCTACACAATCAGGAAAGCTCACAAATGCCTCTACTTTCTGAGGAGGCTGAAGAGAGCTGGGCTATGCACATCTTTACTCACATCATTCAATAGGTATGCAGTAGAGAGCATCCTAACAAGCTGCATAACTGCATGGTAGGGAAACTGCATTGCATAAGTAGGCTCTACTATAGGTAGTCAAAACTATCCAATGCATCACTGGTACCAGCCTATCCGCCATTAAGAGTGTATATTCAGAAATACATATATCCTGTCTGCTGCAGTGACAGAAAAGGGCTAGTACCGTCATGAAGGATACCACCCATTCTGCTCATGGGCTATTTGTTCCATGCCCATCAGGGAGAAAGGCTGTGTAGCATCCAAACCAGGACCACCAGACTCAAAAACAGTTACTTTCTCCAAGCAGTGAGGCTGATCAACTCCTCCACCCACTAACCCACCCCTCCACACAACCAACAGGAATTCTGCAGATGCTGGAAATTCAAGCAACACACATCAAAGTTGCTGGTGAACGCAGCAGGCCAGGCAGCATCTGTAGGAAGAGGTGCAGTCGACGTTTCAGGCCGAGACCCTTCGTCAGGACTAACTGAAGGAAGAGTGAGTAAGGGATATTCCTTCAGTTAGTCCTGACGAAGGGTCTCGGCCTGAAACGTCGACTGCACCTCTTCCTACAGATGCTGCCTGGCCTGCTGTGTTCACCAGCAATTTTGATGTGTGTTCCTCCACACAACCCACCACTATCGTTTTACCATTTCCTGTCACAGTCATCTTATGTACACTCCTGTGTTTAGTGTCACTTTATGGACATAAAATCAATCTATGTATATAAGCTATCGTATATATCTACATTTATTGAGTTATTTATCTTATTGTGTTTTTTTTTTGGTGCTGCATCAGACCCAGAGTAACAATTACTTCAGTTTCCTTTATGCTTTGGTACTGGAAGTGTCATTAAACTCTTGAATCCATCATAGATTGAGCTTGTACATCCATGTAACTGTTCAAACTTCTCTTAAATATTGAAATCAAACTTGCATGCGCCACTTGTGCTGGCAACTCCTTCCACACTCTCACAACCCTCCAAGTGAAGACGTTTCTCCTCATGCACCCCTTAAACCTTTCATAGATTGAGCACACCAACATGAAGCATTCTCGCTGGAAAGTAGCATCCATCATCAGGAACCTCACCACCCAGGTCATGCTCTCTTCTTGCGGTTGCCATCAAAAATACTCACACCACCACCAGATTGAGGAACAGTTATTACCCCTCAGCCATCAGGCTCCTGAATTAGAGGGGATAACTTCACTCAACATCACTTGCCCCATCACTGAACCATTCCCATAGCTTATGGATTCATTTTCAAGATCTCTTCATTTCATGTTCTTGATATTTATTGTCTATTTATTTTTTTATCATTATTTCTTCCTTTTTGTATTTGCACAGGTTGTTGGTCTTTTGCACATTGGTTGAACACATGTTGGTGCAGTCTTTCATTGATTCTATTATAGTTATTATCCTATTATGGATTTATTGAATATGCCCACAAGGAACTTCATCCCAGGGTTGTGTATGGTGACATATATGTACTTTGATAAAAGATTTACTTTGAACTTTGAATCTTGCAGCTTGAATCTTAAATTCAGTGATTACTGGCTATATATCAATACTACATATTGTTAGGGTTAGATTGTTAAAATTGTTGCAGAGTATCTAACCCAACGCTGGTCTTAAGGAATGATTTATTTTGGTGTTTGCTAAAAGAATGTTATGCAGAGGAAATGCAGGAACGACCTTGTTGCGTGTGGTATCACAGTATTATCCAATACTACGAGCAGATCCAAGTCCTTTGTAGCAATGAGTTTCAGGAAATAGGAATAATAATTCAGCACCTTTTATTCATTCATTGTGTATTCCAGATCACTAGTTTGATAAAATCAGGAATAAAATTAATGAACTTTCTACATGCTCTGTATCTTTGGTCTTAGAACATCAGCAGTCCATGGAAGCTGCTTGCATAATTTGACTCAATCTTATGCATTTCCACTGCCAAGTATTATACTATTGAATTGGATAATGACAGAATAACATTTATCTGACTTCCTCTCTATAATTTTTGGAAACCTAGAACAGTCCGTAAACAAAACTGGTTTTCTGAGTATTCCATCACATTTCAATGAGAAAAGAACAGCAGATCCCATAGAAATTCTGTCACTATATGGAGTTATGCAACATGGGATCTGGCCATTCAGCCCATCATATCCATGCCAGCCAGTGGGAACTCATTGGTATCAATCCCATCTTACATCACTTGGTCTATTGCCTTTGGTGCCTGGGCAATTTAAGTGCTTGTCGAGGACTTTGCTCCCACCGCACTCTCCGGGAGTGTATTCCAGACTCTCATCTCCTGGGTGTGAAGATCCCCTTCTAAATCTTTTCCTTTTTTCCTTAAATCACTGTTTTCTAGTGTTATCTATCTCTGCTATGGGGAATGGTTTCCTATAAGACTCATAATTTTATAAATCTTGATCATTTCCCTCATAATCTTCTCTGCTTCAGGGGGAAGAAATCCAACATCTCTAGTCTCCCTTTAACTAAACTGCTCCAACCCAGGCACCATTCTGATGAATATCCTCTGCACATCTTTAGCACTATCATATTTTCCCCATAGTGCGGTAGCGAGAATGCATCCGTACTCCAGATGAGATGTGACTAGTGTTTTAAACCATCGGAGTACACCTTCCTCTTTTGTATTCAGTGTCCCACGGAATATGAAGACTGATATCCCACATGCATCCTTAATAATGTATTCTGCCTGTGCTGTCATCTTCTAAAATTTTTTGGTCTTTGAATCCTTAATACTCCCCTGCAATCCAACCATTATAGTGTAAAAAAATCTTCCCCCCTTCTTCTATTCCCCAATCTGACCTCTCACCTTTTCTCGACTCTCTATAACCTCCCCCTGGGTCCCTTCCTCCCTTCCTCCTTGCCTTTCTCCAATGGTCCACTCTCCACTCCTATGAGGTTCCTTTTTCTTCAACCCACTAGGGTTTACCTATCACTTTCTTGCTCATCTCCTTCCCTTCTCCCCACCTTTTAATTCTGGTACTTTCCCCCTTCATCTCTAGTCCTGAAGAAAGGTGTTGGCCCAAAATGTTGAATGTTTATTCACTTCCACAGATGCTGCCTGACCAGCTAAGTTCTTCCAGCATTTTGTGTGTGTTATTATGGTATATGCCCTGGCCTCATTGGTAGTATCAAAATGGTTCACTTTACATTTATCTGGATTAAAGTTGATATGGATATCTCAGCCATTTTCACCAACACATTAGTATCACCTTGAAGCTTCAAACTACCTGCCACACCTTCAACAGTTCACCAGTCTTAGAGTCATCTGCAGACATATCGATTATAGCCTCCTGCATGTATATCCAGATCATTAACATACATTAGAGACCACAATGGTGGCAGCACCAGTCCTGTGGAACATCATGAGTTACTGGCATCCAATCTCATAATGAAATTTCTGCCATTACTGCCTGTATGTATTGCCAAACCAACTTTAGATCTACTTTAACAACTTTTCCTAGATCCTATGAGTCCTGAATTTTTCAGATTTAGATTTATTTATCAAATGTACATTGAAACTTACAGTGAATTATATCGGTTGCATGAACAACCTAAGGATGTGCTGGGGACAGGCCTAAGTGTCGCCCCGCATTCCAGCGCTAAAACAGCATGCCCACACCGATGGCCTTGAATGGAAAATATTTAAAAAAGTAGTGGATATGGCTCAGTCCATCATGGGTAAAGACCTCCACACAACTGAGCACATCTACATGAAATGCAGGAAAGTAGCATCCATCTTCAGGGCACTTCTACCCCTCCACCACACCATCACCCAGGACTTGCTCTCTTCTCACTACTGCCACCAGAAAGAAGGTGTAGGACTCTCAGGACACACATCACCAGGTTCAGGAACAGTTATTACCCCTTAACTATCCGGCTCTTGAACCAAAGGGGATAACATCACTGAACTTCATTTGCTCATCACTGAAATGTTCCCACAACCTATGGACTCACTTTTAAGGACTCTTCATCTCATGTTTTCAATACTTATTGCTTATTTATTTATTATTATCATTTCTTTCTTTTTTTATTTGCACAGTGTGTTGTATTTTGTACACTGGTTGGAAGCCCAGGTTGGTGCGGTCTTTCAATGATTATATTATAGTTATTATTTAATAGATTTATTGAGTATGCCCACAAGAAAATGAATCTCATGATTGTATATGATATCTATGTACTTGGATAATAAATTTACTTCGAACTTTGAACCTTCTTCAGAACTGAGAAGAAGTCAAAAGAAGCATGTTTGGGGAGAGGATGATAGTTCTGGCAGAGTTAGTGAATGTAACCCTAACTCATACCATGCTGTATAACCTCCTGACTCTATGAATGTAGGCATATTTCTCTGCTGCTAGATATGGACTCCAGCATTGTTACATATGTAGAGAACAGCTTGGAGTTAACACAGTAGTATCTTGTTGAATACTTTGAAACTACTGACAGATATTTAAGATGTAATTTTAAATGTACTTGTTCAGCAGGAAGCTGGTAGATCTGAATTTACTGGCTTTTACATAGCATAGATTTTAACGGAATGTGAACAGGACCTTGTTGTAAAACTGTCAGACTAACTGATTTACTTTCAGCTACAACTACTAGATTGTGACTGACCCCCCAATACATTAAGTATTTAGTGCCAGAGTTTACAAGAAAAATAGTAGCTAACCTGCTTTGAAAGAGCAACAATTATACCAGTGCCCTAGAAGAACAGTGTGAGCTGCCTTAATGACTATTGTCAAATCGCACCCATATCTATGGTGAAGAAGTGCTCTGAGAGGTTAGTTAGAATTAACTCCTGCCTCTGTGATCTGGGCCCACTGCAATTTGCCAATCACCACAATAGATCTACGGCAAACGTGATCTCATCAGCCCTCAACACAAATACCTATGTCAGGATGCTTTTTATTGAATACAGCTCAGTGTTTAACACCATTGTTCCAACAATTCTGCTTGAAAAGCTCCAGAATCTGGGCCTCTTCACCTAAATGAAGCCAGTTCTCAACCTGGGACTCTGCAGGTTCAGTTAGGATGAAGCAGTTCAAATAAAAGTGATTTTAAAGATTTAAAAATCTACAGATTAGCATTATTTGTCATGGGTACATTGAAGCATTGGAACATACGGTGAAATGTGTTGTTTGCCTCAATGACCAACACAGCCTGAGATGTGCTGGGGTCAGCCTGCAAGTGTTAACCACACTTTCAGCCCCAACATAGCATCCTCATGGCTTACTAACCCTAATCAGTAACGTGGGAGAAAATTGGAGCATCTGGAAGAAAACTCATGTGGTCATGAGGAGAACGTGCAAACTCTTTCCAGACAGTGGATCGCAATACTCTGATCGCTGGTGCTGTATAGCGATAGCACTGACTGCCACAAAACCGAGCCATCCTACAATGGCGAAACGGAGACACCTCTTTCACCCTTATTAGGGAGAGAGAGAGATCCTGTGGTATGCCAAGTACTGGGTGAACAAGTAGTCTTTGAGGTACTGCAAGTCTGTGTCTTTGCTGATACCTTGCTGCATGCTTGAGTGCTCAGTGGTGGGTGTGCTGATGCTGTCCTTTTGTTGGTGGGGGAGGGGGATTGTTGCTTTGCTGCTGCTTATGCATGGGAGGGGGAGCTGAGGGAGTGGCTTTGGAGTTCTAATATTTAACTGTTATTCATTCTTTGGGGGCACTCCTCTGCTTTTGTGGATGGTTGCGAAGAAAAAGTATTTCAGGATGTATATTGTATTCATTTCTCTGACATTAAATGTACTTTTGAAACCTATCTTGTGAAGAGCTACTTCTCTGACTGAAGCCATGCTTGCTTGCCGAAATGAAATTATAGTAAATAATGTCATATAGGAAGTGTATTGCATTGACCCCACTGAGCACGTCTGCTGCCCTCTGCATTAAGCTGCTACGTAGATAGAAGACCCAAAAGAAAAGTAGTTAATCTCATCGACCATGTAGGATATATGACTATGCATTAGAATTTCAAGGCTTGAAAGTATTTACATTGTATAAGGATAAATAAAGTAGCATACACATTGCTCTTTGTCAAGAAAGACATATTAAATCAGCAATTCACAGAAAACAAACTCTTGTTCTTTGGCTGGTCCCCTGCTACAGTATCTATTAGAACATAAAACATAGAAGAGTACAGCACAGGAACAGGCCATTCAGCCCATAATGTTTCGTCAAACCAGTTTAAAAGCAAATCAAACACCCAAACACTAATCCCTGCTACCTACACAATGTCCATATCCCTCTATCATCCTTACATCTATGTGCCTACCTAAACATCCTTTAAAAGCCTCTAATGTATTTGCCTCTACCACTGTACCAGATGGCACACTCCGAGAATCGACCACTCTCTGAGTGAAAAACCCTTACATCCCCCTTGAACCCACCACCTCTCATCTTCAGTGCATGCCCTCTGGTGTTAGACATTTCAACCCTGGAAAACATATACTTTCTGTCCAGTCTATGCCTCGCATAATCTTATAAACCTCTATCGGGATCACCCCTTAGCCTCTGACGCTCCAGAGAAAACAACCCAAGTTTATCCAGCCTCTCACGATAGCACGTGCCCACAAAACCAGGCAGCATCCTGGTGAACCTCTCCTGCACCCTCTCCAAAGCCTCAACATCCTTCCTGCGGTTGGCTGATGAGAACTGTTCACAATACGACAGATGTGGCCTCACCAGAGTTTTATAGAGCTGCAACATAGCCTCTCGACCTTTGAAGTCAACACCTTGACTAATAAAAGCAAATATTCCATAAGCCTTTTTAACCACATAATGACCTACGGAGCAACTTTAAAGGAGCTGTGAGACTTAATCCACTAGTGTAATAGAACGGACCAAATAGAATTTGTGCTCATTGATGGCCCACTCTACCAATATGGGCCAAGCAGAAGAATTCAGACAGATTATGGGTCACAGGGAGATAGATTGTGCACAAGAGTTTCATATCAGGAGTTGATCAGGAGTGGACATCTTCAAAAAGGTGGTGCCTCAATGTCTTAAGATCAACACTGCTAACAGAACCAACCAGGCCTCCAAAATGGATGAATCATCTTTGAAGGTTGCTGACAAGTGCCTTTACATGCAGCTCCCTGTAAAGGTTTTAAAAATTAAATTGGGTTTTGTTTTCAGCAGAATAAAATGCTAATGGATTTTTAAAGTTTTAGATTTCTTCAAGAAATGGTCCGAGTTTTTCTTCTTTTAAGAAAAAGTCTCTGATCCGAGACTCCCCCACCATAGGAAACATCCTCTCCGCATACACTTTAGCAAAGACTTTCAACATTAAATAGGTTTCAATAAGATCACACCCCATTCTTCTAATTTCCAGTGAGTAAAGGCCCAGAGCCATCAATTACTCCTCATAAGATAGGCCTTTAACTGCCAGAATCATTCTCATGAACCTCCTCTGGACTCTTTCTAATGTCAACACATGCTTTCTTAATTAAGGGGCCCAAACTGTTCACAATATTCCAAGTGATGTGTCACTAGCATCTTATAAAGCCTCAGCGTTACATCCTTGCTTTATTGCATTGAATTGACTTTATTTCTTACAACCTTCACACACAGGAGGAGTAAAAATCTTTACATTATGTCTCCAAATAAATGTGCAACGTGTAATCATAGTAATATATAATAAGTTATAATCAATAGAACAGTCAATGTAACATAGAAATACACTCAAATCAGTGTGAGTTAATCAGTCTAATAGCCTGGTGGAAGAAGCTGTTCCAGAGCCTGCTAGTCCTGGCTTTTATGCTGCGGTACCGCTTCCCGGATGGTAGCAGCTGGAATAGATGGTGGTTGAGGTGACTCGGGTCCCCAGTGATCCTTCAGGGCCCTTTTCACTTACCTGTCATTGTAACTGTCCTGAACCAAGGGAAGTTCACAACTACAGATGCGCTGGGCTGTCCGCACCACTCTCTGCAGAATCCTGTGATGAAGGGAGGTACAGTTCCCATACCAGGCAGTGATGCAGCCAGTCAGGATGCTCTCAATTGTGCCCCTGTAGAAAGTTCTTAGGATTTGGGGGCCCATACCAAACTTCCTCAACTGTCTGAGGTGAAAGAGGTGCTGTTGTGCCTTTTTCACTACACAGCTGGTATGTACAGACCACGTGAGGTCCTCGGTGATGTGGATGCTGAAGAACTTAAAGCTGTTCACCCTCTCAACCCCAGATTCATTGGTGTTAATAGGGGCTAGCCCATCTCCATTCCTCCTGTAATCCACAACCAGTTCCTTTGTTTTTGTGACAGTGAGGGAGAGGTTGTTTCTTGACACCACTGTGACTTCTTCCCTGTATTTCCTGTTACGTACCCCGTAACTGGGTTGCCAAACCAGCAGAGATGGATCACTCAGTTGGAGTCTGGTCTAAGGGATTATTAATAACACATGTAAAAGGAACAGGAAATGTGATGGCTGACTGTCTGCCAGGTGTTGATAACTTCAAATTCGCTGTATTAGCCAAATAGCTGATAAAGATGTATATTTGTGTGTATCAAATAATGTATTCATGTTTGTAATTTTTACCCTGGTAAAAATCCTTAAAGGGGGGAAGTGTGACAAGAATACACATAGATTAAGATGTTAGCTGTCCTGTGCTGGCACCAGTGGGATCAGCAGTTGGTCTGCCACCTGTCTTCAGAAGAAAGAGAGATAAGAAAAACAATGGAGCGGCATTTGGAGATGTTAATGAAGGGACGGGAGAGAGTAACGGAAGGAGAGCTGTGAAGAGCGGCTCACCCTTTGAACCCTGAACTGTTTGAAGTGATGGACAGGCGATACCCCAGCAGGGGGATAAAAAGGGACAGGTTCGCTAAGGCAAGACACACGACACCCCGAGGTAACGAGACCCTGGAAGCGGTGCGTCTCTCACAAGTCGGTGGGAAGTTTTGGAAGGCCGGTTGCGGGACGAGGCCATAGACACATAGGGTGGAAAGGCACGATCGGCGGGAACCTGGTGTGTGTCCATCCTTGCCTGGGTGCCGGGTTCACCGCAGAGAAACAATCGTGTCTGGAAACGGAGGGGTCACGGTCGGTGACCTCAGATGACATCACAAAGGACCCGCCCGAAAGCTGACTGCGAAGGTCTGTGTGTCGAAGCTGTTTGAATATTCATTCGTTTTTGCTCTCTCTCTCCTTCCCCCCACTGTCCATCGCCACAGCAGCGATTACTGCGAACTGAACTGAACTAAATTGAACTGAACTTTGCGTCACTTTGAAGCTGGTCATTTACCCCTAGACAACGATAGAGCTTGATTGATCCTGTTATCTTAATTCTGTGTACATGTATGTTTATCATTGCTGAACTATTGCATTCATTATCCTTTTGATTAGAGTACTGTGTTGCTTGTTTCTTTAATAAAACTTTCTTAGTTCTAGTAATCCAGACTCCAACTGAGTGATCCATTTCTGCTGGTTTGGCAACCCAGTTACGGGGTACGTAACATTCCGTCCTCCCAAAATGAATAACATTGCATTTATCTTCCTCACCACCAACTCAACCTGTAAATTAATCTTCAGGGAATCCTGTACCAGGGCTCCCAAGTCCTCAGATTGTAGAATTTTTTCTCCATTTAGAAAAAAGTACACTTTTAAATTTCTTCTACCTAGGTGCATGACCATACATTTGCCCACACTGTATTCCATCTGCCATTTATTTGCCCATTCTCCTAATCTGAACAAGTACTTCTGCAGCCTTCCTGCTTTCTCAACACTACCTGCCCCTCCATATATCTTCATATCACCAGCAAACGTGGCCACAGTGCCATCAATTCTGTCATCCAAATCATTTATACTCAACCTAAGAAATAGTGGTCCAACACCGACAGCTGCAGAACACCACTAGTCATCGGCAGCCAATCAGGAAATATTCCCTGTATTGCCGCTCTATGCTTCCTGCTTATTTTCTTACAGAGGAGGTAGAGGAGACTGAAGACACACCATCAATATTTAAGGAGCAGTTTCTCCCATTCATGAACCAACCCATGAACTCTACCTGACTACTTTTCCTCTCCTTTTGCATCACTTATTTAATTTATACTGTATACTTCTTATGAAAATTAATATTACGTTTCTGTATTGCACAGCAGCGTACTTCACAACATATGTCAGTGACAGTAAACCTGCTCCTGCTTGAACTTTAAATATAGTAAGTCAAAACAAAGTACAGGCAGTTCCACATGACAATGGAGTTCCGTTCCTGAGAACTCTTTGTGATGTGACCAGTTCCTAAATTGGAAATGAACAAAAAAAAAATAGTATCGGGGACGGGATCTCAGAAACAGCCATGGTGAGGGTACTTATAAACATGGAAAGTGAGATCTCCAGCTGCCATCATTGACTCAGTGACTAACTTTTGCATCAACTGCAAATTTACTAATCAGATTACATATATTTTCATTCAAATCATGAACATATAGTTCAAACGACAAAGATCCCAGCACTGATGCTTACAGAACACTAGATACAGAACTCCGGTCAGATAAACACAGTTCTACCACTAGCTATCTTGTATGACCAAGCCAACTTTGGATCCAGTTTATCAACTGGGTGGCACGATAGTGCAGTAGTTAACACAATGCTCTACAGTACCAGCAACCCGGGTTCATTTACCGCTGCTTGTACATACAAAAAAACTGGAACTGAACAAATGAGAAGTTGCCTAGGTTCTCGTGACTACGTGGGCTTTGCGGGTGCTCCGGTTTCCTCTCACCATCCAAAGATGTACCAGTTGGTAGGGTAATTGATCATTGTAAATTTTCCTGTGATAAGGCTGGGATTAAATCAAAGGATTGCTGGGTGGTGTGGCTCGAAAGGCCAGAAGGGCCTATTCCGCTGCGTATCTCAATAAAATAAATTAATTAATAGGCTCTTCTGGACCAGCCTCTTACGAAGGACATTGTCAAATACTGAAGTCCATGCTGACAATTTTCACGACTCTGTCCTCATCAATTATTTTCTTCACTTCCATAAAATCTGTGTTTGTGGCAATTTTATTGCTGGTGCAAATATTGGAGCAGATATTCAGTATGTAACAATCAAAACTATTAGAAAATAATTTAAATGAATGGCAACTTAAACACCACTTTGAGGGATTAGTAAAAATCAGCAGTTGAGTGTTACCTTTGAGTATTTCAGTAGAGTAAATTAATGCTGATAGAATCCATGATGTTGAATTCATATAATTCAATTTTATTGTGGTTATCTAATCTGCATCACCAGAAAGAAAATGTTGCAGCTTTTGAATTTGTACTGAACAACAATATATGCCAGGAAAAAGGTCTACTATGTTCAAATTAATCAGGCCCGCAAGTCCAGGGCAGGAAAGAGCATTATGATGATGTTTATTTATTTACTATCATTATTTCTTTTTTCCCTTTTGTATTTGCAGTTTGTTGTCTTTTATACACTTGTTGTCCGTTCTGTTGGGGGCGGTCTTTCATTAATTCTATTATGGTTATTGGATTTACAGATGTAGGTGTAGACGACGTCTGACATGTTGCAAGGTAAGATTTATTTTGCATTGATTATTATTTAATCAAGCAAGTCAACTTTCTGAAGTTTATTTAGCTTCCAGAACAGCAGATTTTCTGTATTTTATGAAACCAATTTGTTTTGCTTTTAACTGCCATAATCCTTTAGTTTAAAACAGTCCTGAGCTCTCTGGGCGCAGAGCCTGAAAAAAGTGATGCAACAGACTTTTAACACCATAAATCAGCGACTTGTTTGTTATGTCTCCCCTCTCGCTGTGGAACGGGGGCATCTCTTTTTCCCTTATTACGGAGAGAGAAAGCCTGTGGTACGTCGAATTACCGGGTGAACAAGTAGAATTTGGGTTACTGCAAGTCTGTGCTTTTATTGATGCTTTGCTGCACGCTTGAGTGTTTGGTGAAGGGCACTCAACCGTTTTTCTGCTGGTGGGGGAGGGGAGTCATTGCTTTGCAGCACCTTGTGCATGGGAGAGGGGAGCAGGGGTGTGCTTTGGGGTCCTAACATTTAACCGTCATTCATTCATTAGGGCACTCCCCTGTTCTTTGTGGACGTTTGCAAAGAAAAAGAATATAAGGATGTATATTGCATACATTTCTCTGACATTTTGTCACATGAAATCTGATGCTAAGCTGCTTAAGTGCACATTATGCCAGATAACCAAAATCTTGGTCAAATGGCTATATTAAGGAACAATATGCTTGAAAGTGAGGTAAAGGGGAAGGGACGTCTAGGGTAAATGCCAAATTTTCAGGCCTTCAAAGCAAAAGCTTGGTGCTATTAAAGATCCAAACATCGCAAGATTTCAACTATTTTCCCCACCAGTATTTCTTGTAGAAAATGCTTGAATCAATTATTAAGTAAGTAAGCGACATTTGGAAAATAATAGTAGGATTAGGAAGCAACAACAAAGATCTATGAAAGAGAAATTATGTTGGACAAATCTGTCAATTTTGCTGTAATGAGCAGAATAGAAAATGGGGAACCATGAGTATAGAACACAGAATAGTACAGCACATTACACGCCCTTCGGCCCACAATGTTGTGCCAACCCTCAAACCCTGCCTCCCATATAACCCCCCACCTTAAATTCCTCCATATACCTGTCTAGTAGTCTCTTAAACTTCACTAGTGTATCTGCCTCCACCATTGGCTCAGGCAGTGCATTCCACGCACCAACCACTCTCTGAGTAAAAAACCTTCCTCTGATATCCCCTGTGAACTTCCCACCCCTTACCTTAAAGCCATGTCCTCTTGTATTGAGCTGTGGTGCCCTGGGGCAGAAGCGCTGGCTATCCATTCTATCTATTCCTCTTATTATCTTGTACACCTCTATCACGACTCCTCTGATCCTCCTTCTCTCCAAAGACCTAGCTCCCTTATTCTCTGATCATAATGCACACTCTCTAAACCAGGCAGCATCCTGGTGAATCTCCTCTGCACCCTTTCCAATGCGTCCACATCCTTCCTATAGTGAGGCGACCAGAACTGGACACAGTATTCCAAGTGTGGCCTAACCAGAGTTTTAAAGAGCTGCATCATTACATCATGATTCTTAAACTCTATCCCTTGACTCACCTCCTCAAGGAACTCTATCAGGCTCGTTAGACACAATCTGCCCTTCACAAAGCCATGATGTCTGTCCCTGATCAGACCATGATTCTCTAAATGCCCATAGATCCTATCTCTAAGAATCTTTTCCAACAGCTTTCCCACCAGAGACCTAAGGCTCACTGGTCTATAATTACCCGGATTATCCCTACTACCTTTTTTGAACAAGGGGACAACATTCGCCTCCCTCCAATCCTCCGGTACTATTCCCGTGGAAAACGAGGACATAAAGATCCTAGCCAGAGGCTCAGCAATCTCTTCCCTTGCCTCATGGAGCAGCCTGGGGAACATTCCGTCAGGCCCCGGGGACTAATCCCTAATCCATCCTAATGTATTTTAACAACTCCAACATCTCCTCTCCCTTAATATCAACATGCTCCAGAACATCAACCTCACTCATATTGTCCTCACCATCATCAAGTTCCCTCTCATTGGTGAATACCAAAGAGAAGTATTCATTAAGGACCTCACTCACTTCCACAGCCTCCAGGCACATCTTCCCACCTTTATCTTTAATCGGTCCTACCTTCACTCCTGTCATCCTTTTGTTCTTCACATAATTGAAGAATGCCTTGGGGTTTTCCTTTACCCTACTCACCAAGGCCTTCTCATGCCCCCTTCTTGCTCTTCTCAGCCCCTTCTTAAGCTCCTTTCTTGCTTCCCTATATTCCTCAATAGATCCAGCTGATCCTTGCTTCCTAAACCTCATGTCTGCTGCCTTCTTCCACCTGACTAGATTTTCCACCTCACTTGTCACCTATCGTTCCTTCACCCTACCATTCTTTATCTTCCTCACCGGGAGAAATTTATCCCTAACATCCTGCAAGAGATCGCTAAACATCGACCACATGTCCATAGTACATTTCCCTGCAAAAATATCATCCCAATTCACACCCGCAAGTTCTAGTCTTATAGCCTCATAATTTGCCCTTCCCAAATTAAAAATTTTCCTGTCCTCTTTGATTCTATCCTTTTTCATGATAATGTTAAAGGCCAGGGAGCAGTGGTCACTGTCCCCCAGATGCTCACCCACTGAGTGATCTGTGACATGACCCAGTTCATTACCTAGTACTAGATCTAGTATGGCATTCCCCCTAGTTGGCCTGTCCACATACTGTGACAGGAATCCGTCCTGGACACACTTAACAAACTCTTCCCCATCTAAACCCTTGGAACTAATCAAGTACCAATCAATATTAGGGAAGTTAAAGTCACCCATGATAACAGCCCTGTTATTTTTGCACCTTTCCAAAATCTGCCTCCCAATCTGTTCCTCTGTATCTCTGCTGCCACCAGGGGGTCTATAGAATACCCCCAGTAGAGTAACTGCTCCCTTCCTGTTCCTGACTTCCACTCATACTGACTCAAAAGAGGATCCTGCTACATTACCCACCCTTTCTGTAGCTGTAATAGTATCCCCTCCCCCCCCCATCCCTTTTAAAGCACTGAAATCCAGGAATATTGAGAATCCATTCCTGCCCTGGTGCCAGCCAAGTCTCTGTAATGGCCACTACATCATAATTTCATGTATGTATCCAAGCTCTCAGTTCATCACCTTTGTTCCTGATGCTTCTTGCATTGAGGTACACACACTTCAGTCCTTTTACCTTACTACCCTTACACAGTTTATTCTGCTTCTCTTTCCTCAAAGCCTCTCTATATGTTAGATCTGGCTTTACTCCACGCACTTCTTTCACTGCTCTATCGCTCCGGGTCCCATCCCCCTCGTAAATTAGTTTAAACCCTCCCGAACCATGCTAGCAAACCTACCTGCAAGGATATTGCTCCCCCTCGAGTTCAGGTGCAACCCATCCAATCTGTACAGGTCCCACCTTACCCAGAAGAGATCCCAATGATCCAAAGATCTAAAACCCTGCTCCCTGCACCAACTCCTCAGCCACACATTCAACTGCCACCTCCTCCAATTCTTACCATCACTGTAACGTAGCACTGGCAGCAATCCTGAGAATGCCACCTTTGAGGTCCTGTTCTTCAACCTTCTGTCTAGTTGCTGAAACTCACACTTCAGGACCTCACCCCTCTTCCTGCCTATGCCATTGGTCCCAACATGTATCACGACTTCTGGTTGCTTTCCCTTTCATATCAGGATGCTGTGCACCCGGTGAAAGACATCCCGGACCCTGGCATCTGGGAGGCAATAAACAATGTGGGTGTCCTTCTCACGTCTACAAAATCTCCTGCCTGCTCCCCTGACTATAGGGTCTCCAATGACAACAGCTCTCCTCTTCTCCGTCCCACCCTTCTGCACCATGGGGTCAGACTCAGTGCCGGAGACCTTGCCACCGTGGTTCACACCTGGTCGGTCATCCCTGCCAACAGTATCCAGGACAATAAACTTATTATTCAGGGGAATGGCTACAGGGGTGCTCTGCACTACCGGTCTGCTCACCTTCGCTTTCCCCCCTCTGACTGTTGTGAGGTATTTGAATGATCAGAAAGTCTTAGATACAAAAAATTAAAATTGGAGTGTAATTATGGATGGGGGGATAATATTCTTCTGTAAAGTAGGAATATTCTTGTGTAGAGAAGAAAGGTGTTATCTGTTGACTACAACTCAGCATTCAACACTCTTATCTCCTCAAAACAAATCAATAAGCTTCAAAACCTTGGCCTCAATACCTCCTTTTGCAATGGGATCATTGATTTCTTGACTTACAAATCTCAGTCAGAGCAGATTGGCAACAACACCTCCTCTGCAATGAGTTCCTCCAGCTTTTTGTGTGTTGCTCCAGAGAAAGATATGCTTGCAGTAGGCAGCAACAAAGTTTTACGAACTTAATTCCTCCAAAGCAACACATACAAATTGCTGGAGGAACTCAGCTGGTCAGGCGAATTCCTCCAATGTGTTTGTTGTTCTCTGAGTAGAGTTTTACACACTTATACTAAGATAAACAAGCAGATGTTGAATTATGAGACTTAATATGTTTTTATATTCAAAGGATAATCAAAATCCAGATGAGAGGATTGACAAGATCCCATAGAAGTTTGTAGCTGTTAACAAAACAGAGATGGAAAGAGTAAAAATGAAGGAGGCATTTGAAAATAATGGTGGGGGGAACGTTGACTCAGACAATGAGAGGCCTGCGTCGGGCATTATCATGCCTTGCAAGGCACAGATTGGAAGCCTATGTGGGGCACCACTCCTCGCACAAACTAGAGCAATATGTGATTAAGTGCCTTGCTCAAGGGCACAAACATGCTGTCACAGCTGAGGCTCGAACTAGTGACCTTGAGATAACTAAATGAATGACATTACCACTTGGCCACGTGCTGAACACAAATAATGGTGAGAATTTGCTTAACTGGGATCATGAGCAAACAAAACAAAATACAATTTAGAGATATGCAAAAAAAAGTTTTAAATTATCTCAACTTTCTATAGAATAGTTGGGTTGTGGGGAATTCATTGCATTTGTTAGATCTGGAGCAAACATTGATTTGAGTTTTAAAAGTAAAGGGGCTAAGGAACAAAATCTGAGATGTAATAAACTCTCTCGTTGATCTTTGCAGCATTTAATTCATTTAACAGTCAAATATAACCATGAAATTCCAAGTAGTTTTAATTATTCTCTGATAACTGCAGAGGGATGCAGTTGATGGTGAAGGAATAGAATTGATTGTATGTTAGAGATTAGTGTCAATGCATTTAATCTTCCTATATTTAGCTAAATAAATGTATAGAACCCCATTGTATTTTTCTTTTGAACATTGAACACAATTATGTTCTGGTTTTTAAAATCCATGCAGAGAAGACTTAAGTTAATGCCCCTAAAAATGAAAATGTATTTTTAGTCAAGATATAACCATGCTGCCTATGAGTTATAATAAAATCTACAGAGAAATAACACATAGAAGTAATAAATCTCTCAGGCTGGAGGATCAACACCCCATAATCAGTCTAGGTAGCCTTCAACCATGAAAGTCAATTTTCCTTCCAGTACTTTTCCCTCCCCCTTCACTCTGCTTCTATTCCCCACTCTGGCTTCTTAGCTCTTCTCCTCACTTGCCTGTCTCCCTCCTACTGGTGCCCCTCTTTCTTCTCTTTCTCCCATGGTCCACTCTCCCCTCCTATCAGGTTTCATCTCCTCCAGCAGTATACATTTCCAATCCACCTGGCTTCACCTATCACCTTCGGGCTATCCTCCTTCCCCACCTCCCACCTTTTTATTCTGGCATCTTCCCCTTTCATCTCCAGCCCTGGGGAAGGGTTTCAAACCAAGCTGTCGTCTGTTTATTAATTTCCTCAGATGCTACCTGAACTGCTGAGTTCCTCCTGCGTTTTGTGAATGTTGTTCTGGATTTCCAGCATCTACAGAATCCCCCATGTTAAGAAAATCTACGTCTTATGTCTTATTATGGGTTCAGTCATGGAGTTTTCATGCAATTCATATTCCTCCTCTGCCAGTTCAAGGCAACTCACTTTGATCAAACCAGGAAGTTAGTAACTCGCAGGCTATAATTAGCATATAATGTACAAGAGCTCATTTCATCGAAACACTCCATTGAGAATATTGAACTAAACATACTTGCTGTATGAGTTGCTTTTCATCATTTACCTTTGTAGTTTATCTTGAAGCCAATTGATCCGATGCTTTCATCTGTTTGCAGATGTAGCCACATCTGATTGCTCTTGCTTACGATCAAATCTGGGACAAAGCTGCCTGTCAACCTGGGGCCAATAAGGAAAAGAAAACATGTCAGATGTCAGTTTTATCAATTCTCTATTAGAACATAGAACATAGAACAGTACAGCACATTACAGGCCCTTCGGCCCACAATGTTGTGCCAACCCTCAAACACTGCCTCCCAAATAACTCCCCCGACCTTAAATTCCTCCATATACCTGTCTAGTAGTCTCTTAGACTTCACTAGTGTATCTGCCTCCACCACTGACTCAGGCAGTGCATTCCATGCACCAACCACTCTCTGAGTAAAAAACCTTCCTCTAGTATCCCCCTTGAACTTCCCACCCCTTACCTTAAAGCCATGTCCTCTTGTATTGAGCAGTGGTGCCCTGGGAAAGAGGCGCTGGCTATCCACTCTATCTGACGTTATATTTTCTTCAAAATAAGGACTAGTTGAACTAAAAGCAATTACTTTTTTCAGTATACAATCTATTTTGCATTTAATATTTCAATAATATTTGAGTAATCTTGTATATACAGTATATTGTTTGATTAAACATTTTTGTCTGTTTAAGTTATGGGTTATATGAAAAAATACATTATTTGTATACATCATCACACTACCACGTGATATGTGCGTGCCTCGCTTAAAGTAAAAGTGAAGTTTGACCTTCATTTCAGATTTGCATGTGTTCCTTTGAATTACGAGGGGTGATTGATAAGTTTGTGGCCTAAGGTAGAAGGGGTCAATCTTAGAAAACCTAGCACATTTATTTTTCAACATAGTCCCTTCCTACATGTACACACTTAGTCCAGCGGTCGTGGAGCATACAGATCCCTTCTTTGTAGAAGTGGTCCACAGCAGGGGTGATTGATAAGTTCATGGCCTAAGGTAGGAGGAGATAAGTTATTAACTTCAAACTTTCTGCATTATCACTCAAAGAGTTGAACTGCATGTGCATGTAACCGGAGCGTCTTGGACCTCCAGGTGGTCCACAACAGGTGTGATTGGTAAGTTTGTGGCCTAGGGTAGAAGGAGATGAGTTATGCAGCTCTTGTTACATGTATGTGCAGTTCAAATCTTTGAGTGAAAATGCAAAAAATTTGAAGTTAATAACTCATCTCCTTCTACCTTGGGCCACGAACTTATCAATCACCCCTGCTGTGGACCACTACTGGAGTTCCAAGATGCCAACTTCTACAAAGAAGAGATCCGTATGCTCCACGACCGCTGGACTAAGTCTGTAAATGTAGGAAAAATAAATGTGCTAGGTTTTCTAAAATTGACTCCTTCCACCTTAGGCCATGAACTTATCAATCACCCCTCGTAGTTTAATGTTTTGAAGTTACAAAACATAACACAATCTATCTTTGCCTAATTACAATGCAAGAGGATACTACTGGTCAATTTGATACTTCTGGATATTAATGCAGAATCAAAATACAACACAGTTGACTACAAAAGCTCAAATGTGAAGTAGTTTCCAAAAGGATTATATCAATGTGAATCATTTGATAGTAATGATAGGAAATGAGATTTCAATACAAAACAAGCTCTGAGGATGAACTAAGTTTGCCTTGTGGCCAACAATGGCACATGCTTCCTGATATCCAAGCAAGGTATTCATAAGCAAATGCCAGAATTTCTACAAGCAATCAACAGGTCAAGCATATTCTACAAAGTACAAAGTAAATTTATAATCAAAGTACATATATGTCACCATATACAATTTTGAGATATGCTTTCTTGTGAATATACTCAGCAAATCCAAGAACTATAATAGAATCAATGAAATATCAACCCAATGGGATGGACAAGCAATCATTGTGCAAAAGACAAGTTGAGCAAATAGAAAATAAATAAATAAACAAATAATCAATAAATATCTAGAATATGAGATGCAGATGAATATAAATTCTCTCTGAATTTATATTCATCGTGACGGAATGGAGAATTAATATTTCAGGTTAACTGTAAAATTTGATAAAATGTCATTGATGCAAAATGCTCTTTTGGACACTGCGCGACTTGCTGAGTATCTCCAGTAATTTTAATTTCCATTCAATATTTTAGCTCCTGTAACACTCCACTGTTGTATTATTGGAAAAGGTTGCTTAAGCTGAAAAATAAAACATCACTCAACAAAAGGGTAGAAATGTAATGAAAATAAATTAAAACCAGGGAAGGGATGAACATAACCAAGGTTTTCAAAGCACCATACAGTACAGAAAATAAATTCTATTTGCTTATGAGAAAAATTTTGGAAATGATGAAATGCATTTTCTATGAAGAGGGTGAAAAAGGAATTTAAAAAGGAACTAGTTTTACTGGAGGAAGGGAATATAGAACAGATATGTTGATTGCTTTCTTGAAAATTTGAAATATTATCTCAGGTTGCATTATCTCAGTCCTTATCTGAAGTCATTTTATAGGTTGGGGAGTAACCTTCAATTTTGCAGACTGGATGGTAATCTGACAGAGCAGATTGACTGTCTTTTATCAAGGACACATGAATTCATTGTGGCATATATCAGACAACTTCTGCCACCGACCAATTAAGCCTAAGCCATTCCTCCAGGTTAATGACCAAGCAGCAAGTTTCAATTCACCCCCTTCAGGATTTTTTTTGTATACTCAGTTCAGTCTTCAGCCAAAGCATGGAACCATCTGCAATCACTGCATTTTGAGCAGTTTCCTTACAGCTGTGTCAGAGGGGCTGGTCGGAGGCTCGAAGTTTTCGGATGGACTCAGAGTCCTTCCAATGGTGCTGCATTGGCAAGTTTGCGGCGCTTGGAGGTTTATGGCAGGGAGAGTTCCTCCCTTCTGCCACCTGCATGAGATGATGAGGCTATCAGGACTTTGAGACTTTTTTTTACCGTGCCCATGGTCTGCTCTTTATCAAATTATGGTATTGCTTTGTGCTGTTGTAACTATATGTTATAATTATGTGGTTTTGTCAGTTTTAATCTTGGTTTGTCCTGCATTTTCTTGTGATATAATTCTGGAGGAACGTTGTATCATTTTTTAATGCATGCATTTCTAAATGACAATAAACGAGGACTGAGTGTCCTCATAATCTAATCTAAATCTAAAAAATGTGCAGTTTTCATTTACACATTATTTTTCCATTTCATTGTAACCTATGAATACATTTGTGCTTGGAGTGGTAACTCATTTGGAATGTCTGAGTCCATACTAGTCTATGATCCAGGTTCTCTGGTAATAGACTAACAATTCTCAAATTCAGTCTTTGGAAGAAGTACATAATATATGGTAATTTGAAGTTACATGCAATTACCAAACCATTTCTTTCTTTTTGGAGTCATAGAGTTATAGAAACATACAGTACAGAAACAGGCCCTTTGGCCCATCTAGTCCATGTCAAACCTTTTTAACTGCTTGGTCCCATCATGTGTAAATGAAAACTGCACATTTTTTAGATTTAGATTAGATTATGAGGACACTCAGTCCTCGTTTATTGTCATTTAGAAATGCATGCACCTGAACTATAGCTTTTCATATGCCTGCCATATATGTACCTATCCAAACTTTTCATAAATGCTGAAATCGAGCTTGCATGCACTACTTGTGCTGGCAGCTCCTTCTACATTCTCACGACTCTCTGAGTGAAGAAAGTTACCCTCAAATTCCCCTTATGCTTTATACTTTTCACTTTCCACCCTTAACCCATGACCTCTAGTTGTAATTCCACCCAAACAGTAGGTTTTTTCTCAATATCTGTTTCTCCAAATTTCTCTGTTTTTTTTAAGTCACTCCAAGTTTTATGAATCAAGTGGAATTGGAATTGTTTTTTATTGTCACATGTACTAAGATACAATAAGAGTTTGTCTTGGACACAGATCAGTTCACTACACAGTGCACTGTGGCAGAATAAGGCAAAACATAAATAGTGCAGAATAAAGTGTAACAGCTACAGAGAAAGTGCAGAGTAACACACACAAAATGCTGGGGTAGCACAGTAGATCAGGCAGCATGTACGAAGAGGAGTAAACAGTTGATGTTTCGGGCCAAGACCCTACATCAGGATTGAAAAGGAATGGGGATGAAGCCAGATCGGGGGTGGTGCAAGCATGCAGTGCAGTGCTGGTAAACAATCAGGTGCAAGATCATAGAAAGGTTAGATTATGCGGTCTAGAATTCACAGAAAATCTTATTTTCTCCCTTGCAGAGTTCCTTAATTGAGTTTCCTCCTTGCTACATTGAAGATATTGTTCAAAATATCTAGATGCTTTCTTCTCTTTCAAACAAGGCAATGACTGAGCTGGAGAAAATACATGTTGATCCTGAAGGTTCCATCAGGAAAAGGGAAGCGTTTACCAGGTTTTAGATAGATATGTGGGTTCTGCATGGCTTCTTCTAATATGTGCAAACTGTGCCTGGGGCAGTGATACATATACTTCTACGCTCAAAAGTCCAGGAAGATTGGATGGCATTGTAGGGCAGGGTGGGGGCAGCCGACCATCTATGAACTTCCACCAGCAGAGAGTTGTGGATTACCTAGTCAATTCAACATAGAGACTGAATAGAAGAGTTGAAGACTCATCTAAAAGTTAGAGCAGCCATTGAATTACAAGGTATAAAATCAATACTTTGGGAAGAGTAAAAGATCATCCATTGGTTCTCTCTTTGAGGTTTATGTATCTGTTTACATTTCCTGGGCCACTACACAGAATCACAATAAGCTGCAGAAGGTTGTGAACTCAGTCAGCACCATCATGGGCACCAGCCTCCCCAACATCCAGGACATCTTCAAAGAGCGATGCCTCATAAAGACAGCATCCGTCATTAAGGACCCCCATTACCCAGGACATGCTCTCTTCTCATTGTCACCATCAGGGAGGAGGTACAGGAGCCTGAAGGTACACACTCAATGATACAGTAATGGCTTTTTTCCCTTTGTCCTCAGATTTCTGAATGGACATTGAACCCATGAACACTACCGTATTCATTTTTTGAAGAATACTTCATTCTTTTTTTCTTTTTGAACCACTCATTTAATTTAACTTAGAAAATATATATATACACATTTGTTACTGTAATTCAACAGACCAGGCAGTAGCTATGGAAAAAAAGTATTTTTTTTCCCTCCATTTCATGTGTGTTGCTTGGATTTCCTGCATCTGCAGATTTTCTCTTGTCCTTACTGTAATTTACAGTTTTTATTAT
The DNA here is from genome assembly GCF_030028105.1 of Mobula birostris. Taxonomy (NCBI): domain Eukaryota; kingdom Metazoa; phylum Chordata; class Chondrichthyes; order Myliobatiformes; family Myliobatidae; genus Mobula; species Mobula birostris. Next base: position 18,957,168 of record NC_092370.1, on the reverse strand, counting down.
TACGTATTACAATATACTGCTGCCACATAACAACAAATTTCACAACATATGCCAGTGATATTAAACCTGAATCTGACTCTGATTCTTTCTAAGACTGGGAATTATGTTTTCACATTGGTAATTAAAATTTTTTGGTACCCTTGAGATCTTGGTTTGAATAGTGCATTCCCGTCATGCAACTCAGAGTTGCAGACTGTCCGGTTCTTGTGGAAGTCTCAAAAAAGACCAAGATGTCAGACTGACTTACATTTAATCAGGGACATGGGGAACCCTGAGAGAAAGGTTCTTTGCTCTTGCATAAAATCCTCATTTCAGATTGGACATAGACAATAAAAGTTGAAGCGCTGGAGAAGAACAGGTGCTGTTTTCTCCTGGTAGGGATTAGTTTTTAGTTCCAAGTGCTCCTGCCACGTTTTGTCACCCTGCAACCTTATCCTTCAATCTCTTTGAATTATGGCGGACAGCATGTGTATAAATGTCTCTCTCCAGCAGACTTCATCACGACTCCAGTATTTCTACTATTTTTTAATGTTTCTTAATTGCACATATGATTTTTTTTGTGTTCTATCGCTGAGCAGCAGTGAACCATCTGATTGGCCTATCAGAGTCCTCTTTGGGAACTAGTTGACTTGATCAGCATTTCTGATCTGGCTATTGTTCACGATTGCACTTAATAAAAAAAAGTATATTATTGGAATAATTGAGAGTGAAATGCCTGTTGCTCTTGCAGCATTGAAGAAAATAAATACATGATGCCTTTGACCTTTCCCATCCACCTGGCTTCACCTATCACCTTCCAGCTCGCCTTCTTCCCCTTTCCTTCTCAGTCCTAAAGAAGGGTCTCGGTCTAATAAGTTAATTGTTTACTCTTTTCCACAGATGCTGCCGGACCTGCTGAGTTCTTCCAGCATTTTGTGTGGGTTGCTTTGGATTTCTAGCGTTTGCAGACTTTCTCATGTACATGATGATGATGTTTCAGCCACGGGATGTGATGGCTAATTGTGAGAAGCAAGATTGTATTCTGAAGATAGAGAGCTACAGATCTAAAGACTGAGTTTTCCAAATAACAATATTGTATTCATCTATGAACAAGTGCTGAATAATGTCATCCTTCAACTGTATCGCCTCACTCACTAATGTACTTGCAGTCAGTGTTTCATGAGAAGATCAACAGTATCAAATAATTTATTATTTTGTTTTTATGATACTCTTGTGAGAATCTGCCATCAATCATATCTTAATATTAAAGTGATCATCCAACACAATTCATATGATGAAAGAGCATTCAACAAATTTTCAGACTGAGGCAGACATCAGAATCAAACTTCAAATATTCTTCTGACTTGCTCAGTTCTTGTATATTTTTGTTTGTCCTTCAGACAGTGTTCTTCTGCAATGCTGGTGCTCTTGTGACAATGTATAATGATCACTGTGAGAGCAGTAATTAGTCCTAAAGCAGAGATCCTGCTGTTGAAGTAAAGGTGTAACGCGAAACTGATTGCCATTACCATCTAAGTAAGGTGAGAGTTCATGGTCTTGCAATCTGCATGCCAGCAAGTAGCACGCTTGGTTAATGGAATGATTTTGGTTCATATTAACAGGGTGTTTTTTTCTACATAGAAGGTTGTTGTTCCTCTCTGCACCTTGAGGTGCATCAGGTGGAAACCTTATTGTTTCTTTGTCCTTATTGTTCCTTATTGTCTGTTTTTTACAAGGCCAAGTTGCTTGCTCTATGCTCAACCCAGCACAATAGAAAGTATGCAACGAGCTGGCCGAATTCAAACCCAGGTCCACCTGTCGTGAAGTCTGGTGCGCATGTCGCTACACCACTGGCTGGCTTATACAGAAGGTCGGGATCCGTAAAAAGAGTGGATTTCATTCTTGAAGTCAAAGTCAAGACAAAATAAATCTATTATCATAACTACATGCTATATTCACTGCTTTGAGATTCATTTTCTCACATTTACAGGAAAATGAAGAAATACAATAGAATTTATGAAAACTATACAGAAACAAAGACTGACAACACCATTGCAAAAAAGAAGACAAACTGTGTGAATAAAAATATATAATACTGAGAAAACAAGTTGCAGATTCCTTGAAAGAGAGTCTGTAGGTTGTGGCATCAGTTCAGATTTGTGGTGAGTGAAGTTATCCACAACAGTTCAAGACCCTGATGATTGTAGGGTGATACTATTCCTGAACCTGGTGAAAAGGCTCCTGCACCTCCTGCTGGACGGCAGTAGTTTAAAGAAGATCACTGATGATGGATGCTGCTTTCTTGCGGCAGTTGCCCTGCAAATGTCCTCAATAGAGGGGAGGGCTCAAATTGCCTCACAGGCCATGTCTGAGAAAAGATGAGTAAAATGTTGTTGCTTTGGATTTCCAGCATCTGCAGAATTTCTCATGTTTATAATTTGCTCCTCCATTGTGAAGTCTCTTTGAGGCATGCCAGCCCTGAAGAAGTTTAAACCTTCTCCTTGACAGGACCTCAGTGAGATCTTCTCTCACTGCTCCCCCCTCTACGATCTCTGCTGCCTCCGACTCTTCGATCATGAACTCACGCAGAATCTACCTATCCACCTTCCCCTCTCTCAAACTTTTGATTCTGGCATCTTCTCCCTTCCTTTCCTGTCCTGAAGATGGGTCTCGTCCTGAAACATCCACTGTTTATATCGGACTGTTGGAAAATGATGCTGGAGAAGTAAAAATGAGGGACAAAGAAATGGTAAACGAACTGAACAAGTATTTTGCATCAGGCTTCATTGTGGAAGACACAGGCATAATGGGGGAAGCCCCAGCTATCAGCGTGAACGAAGTGTGTGAATTTACCATAATTAGAGTGAAGATTCTTGAGGAACTTGAAGGTCTGAAGGTAGCTAAATCACCTGGACCAGATGGTGTACACCCAAGAGCTCTGAAAGTGGTGGCTGAAGGGATAAGAGACTCATTTCATGGCTCTGGGCTGGTACTTGCTGAAATTTAGAAAAATGAGCAATGACCTTATTTAAACATATCAAATGCTGAAAGGAATTGATGGATTGGATGTGGAGCGGATGTTTCCTGTGATGAGAGAGTCTAAGACCAGAGAACACAGCATCAGAACAGGTGGACAGCCTTTTCGAATAGAAATGAGAAGGAATTTCTTCAGCCATACAGCAGTGAACCTGTGGAATTCTTTGCCACAGGCAGCTGTGGAAGCCAAGTCTTATGTAAATTTGAGGCAGAGGTTGATAGAGTTTTGACTGGTCAGGGCATGAAGGGATACGGGGAGAAGGCAGGAGATTGGGGACTGAGAGGAAAATTGGATCAGTCATGATGAAATGGCAGAGCAGACTCAATAAGCCAAATGGCCTAGCTCTGCTCCTGTGTCTTATGATCTAATTAGGGGGGCATGGTTGAGTAGTGGTGTGCACAACACTTTACAGTACAAGCAACCTGGGCTCAATTCCTGCCATTGCCAGAAGGATTTTGTACATTTTCCCCATGATTGTGTGGGCTTCCTCTGGGTGCTCCAGTTACCTCCCACATTCCAAAGGTATTCCAGTTGGTAGGTTAATTGGTCACTGTAAATTGACCCATGATTAGATGAGGACTAAAATGAGGAATTGCTGGGCGGTGTGGCTCAAAGTGCCGATAAGGTCTATACCACGCTGTATCACAATAAATCAATATCCTGAAATGGAGTACCGAAACAAAATTTAAAACTTCCCTGTAGGCTTTCGGTGTTAGCTGAGGCTTAAAATCTAAAGCTGTTAATGATGCGGGCGCTGGTTATGAGCAGATCTCCAACAGTGAACATAACCTTTTCAAATTTTCATGACAAAACCACTGTTTGTTCGGTTGTAAGAAATATATAAGAAAATGCACTTAAGCTGATAAGTCCTTTGGCACCAGAGTGGTCTTTTCTTTTTTCTTATGCTGCCGGATTAATTAGGCTTCACTTCGTTCATCCTTCTTCTCCAAGTCATGAAAAACAGAATCTCTATTTAAAGGCTCACTCCGCAATTCTTAAGCAAATAAGGGCGTGACTTAAAATAAAATTTTTTATTGAAAAGCAACAAAATGAAAACGGGAGGTTTTCATACCAGCTGAAACTCTCTGGTAGGGTATTCTATTGTCTGGCTACTTCTGTAATCAGGCATGGTTTGAATCCATAGTCCTGATCCGTACCAGTGAAGTAATTCTAACCAGTGTATATCATGAACTAATAGCCGTACTAATCTGTAGCTAGTTTACCAACCAGCGCAACTTTTGTCATCTCAGCAGTCAGAATTTCTGACTGAGAGGAACATTTCCTCTTTCTGGTCACTTCTCGGAACCCTTAAGTAACCTGAGATGTATCTACACTTGAAAAAGAACATCCCTCCTGCTCAGAGGTAGAGGACTGGGGTAAGTTTCTGTGGTCTGGCATTTTCTTAGACCCAGCACCAGCCAGATCCCAAAGATACCAGAACAGAGAATATCAGCTTGTATATCAATAAAACAAATATGTATTAGGTTTGTCCAAGGCATCAGAATTTTTCCAAGGTCTGCACGTGCATTATGTTTGCCAAGTCATGTCCGTTAAAACAACAACACCTACCTTAATTTTTAGCCACTAAATGACAGTTGAATTTCTGCTTCATAATATTGAATTTAGGATAGTAAATGGACAGATGAACAATCTGTAATATTACATTAAATATAACAGCAAAAATAAAGAAACGGTGTTCAAACTTAGATTAACTCTAGGAAAGCAAATGGACAAAAATCAACATCTTGTAAAGATTCCCAGAGGGATAGAGGCACATACTGCAGATTCACATAAAAACAATTAGATTAAGTTGTGGGTTGGAGACCCGTTATTATATTGTGCTAAGTCAAATGGCCGAGGCATGAACATTTTGTGACTTTGTGTTCTTTCAATTACTTCCTCATTACTTCTACTTTCTGATTGGATCATTGACTGCAGCAGGTTCATTTTTTTGTATCTCCTTCTGTTCCCCATTCATTGTTCATCATTTTCCCATGACCTTTCAATACATTTGTCTTTTACAGCTTTCTGTCAGTACATCAGGTAGTGATTTCTGTTGATCTTTTCCTCCTTGTTTTAACTCCTTACTCTTTCCTTCCAGTTTTAGACCATAAGACATAGAAGAAGAATTAGGCCATTTGACCCATTAAGACTGCTCCAAAATTCTTCATGGCTGATTTATTATCCCTTTCAACCTCATTCTCCTGCCTTCTCCCCATAATCATTAATGCCCCGACTAATCAAGAACCTTTCAAACCCCACTTTAAATATACTCAATAATTTGGTCTCCATAACCATCCATGGCACTGATTTCCACAGAATCACCACTCTTTGGCTAAAGAAATTTCTCCTCATCGCTGTTCGAAAGGGACATCCTCTTTTCAGAGACACCCCCCACTATAGGAAACAGCCTTTCCACCTCCATTCTATCTAGGCCTTTCAATATCAGATCTTTGATTGATGTTTCAATCCAAAATGTTAATTTCTATTATTTAATGTTTGAAACTTAATGGTCTACACCAGTTTCCCCACACTGCTTGGTTTCATTTTGCCAGGTTTATTTTGACTATGGCCTTAAATTAGAAGAGGCCAAATGGCTTTGTTATCAGTTATCTTTTTATACATACTGTATCATGCAAATTCAATATTTAAATAAAAGTATGTTTTATAATTTCAAGTACTCTTGTTTAATTCAGATAATTACAGAGTACTGTTTTGTCAACGTGGGGTGGAGAGTGAGTTTGTAAATCTGACGGGAGCAAAGGATGATGGAAACGGCAAGGGAAGAGCACCACAGGAGGGATGTGGGAGAGGTGGCAGAGGTGGCAGAGGAGTGCCAAGGACAGGGGGGAGGGGCGAGGGGGGGTGGGGAATAGCCCGGGTGGAGACACACCCAGTCCTGAGATACCAGGCAAGGTCATTTGATTCTGAACAATTGGTTTACCGATCATTACAGAATGTCTCTCTGATGCTTCCCACTCTCTCCCCTCTCTACAACCATGACTCCCTTCTCCGTGCCCCCTTCTCACTCTCAGTCCACGATAGAGACCCATATCAGAATCAGATTTATCATCACTCACTTATGTCTATTTTTGTGGCAGCAGTACAGTGCAGTACATATAATTACTACAGTATTGTGTAAAAGTCTGAGGCACCCTGACTATGCATATGTACCCAAGACCTGTGCAGAGTACTCTGTAGGTCATCAATAAGTACTTACACATGAAGCACAGTGGTTGGATCACCAACTTCTCCTCCATCACCGATAGTGAGGGTGTCATAGCCGATCTCCAAATCAAACTCTTCAAAATCAATCTGAATCACCTGGGTTTAAAACAGATGAGACAATAATGGTTAATTTAGCAGGTAACTTACAAAATGACTTTTCACAGACTATATGAAATTCATAACAGGAAAAGTGTCAGATGTTATCTATCTCAATGGAAGAGTATGATTACACTATAACAAACTATGTTAATAAATCAATCTTTATGTTTTCTTGCTTTTTCCCCAAATTATATTAAAATGTTCAGAAGCATTGAAACCACTCATTGAAGTATCAGTTTAGTGAATCATACTTAATAGAATTCTTAGAATGTTGCAGCATTGTTGTTTACTCAGTATTGATTACATTAGGCAGATTACAAAGCATTTGAGTGATAGTTATGAAACTCTTGCTGCAGTGAAACTAAAAATATGGTGCAATGTACATTTTCTACGCTGTAAGCAAGTTATTTGCCCTGTAGCTCCAAGCCACTTATTTCTCCTCTGACTGAACTAAATTTGCTGTGTGCAAAGATTAGCAATATAAGATCTTTAACGTTATGGCAAACCAAACGTAATTTCTTTGCAGAGTCACATTACATTGTGCATTACATAGCAAGATTATTTCAACCTATGGTGCTGTGACAGGCAGCAAAATCTATTAATAAAGACCCTGAAAAGAACATCCAAAACAAAGAAACTGCAGATATTGGAAAACTGAAATAAAAACAAAGAATGCTTAACATATCTAACAGGTCTGATAGAATTGGTGAAGAGAGAAATAGTTAATGTCTGGCTTCAGAACTATGAGAATACAGAAAAGTTATATACTCATTGTAAATACGAGGAAATCTGCAGATGCCGGAATTTCAAGCAACACACATAAAAATTGCTGGTGAACACAGCAGGCCAGGCAGCATCTATAAGAAGAGATACAGTCGACGTTTCGGGCCGAGACCCTTCGTCAGGACTAACGAAGGGTCTCGGCCTGAAACGTCGACTGTACCTCTTCCTATAGATGCTGCCTGGCCTGCTGCGTTCACCAGCAACTTTTATGTGTGTTGCTTATACTTATTGTATATAGGTGCAAAGAAAAGACTGTTTATGGTAGGATGGAGTGCAAGGGAAAATGATTGAAAAGTATCTACATCGACCATGAGAGGGTGATGAAGACATCTTAGTAGCAGTCTAGTCTGGAGGAGGTATAAATAAAGGGGGATCATAAAAACATAAGCCTTTCAAAGTCCAACCCTACATCCTTGTTGTGAGAGGTGGAAACAAGTAAGGCTGATCAACAGGGCTCTGGTTCAGCTGTATAGGCTGATCCCCTGTACAAAGCATGCAATGGATTGTAGAAGTGTTGATGAACTCCAACCATCCCATCAACTTCAGAGGACAATGGAGACAGGAGGTCATCGATGGCCTATGCTCCACTGGGAGCTAAGGGTCCCCATCTGGTTGGGCGAGAATAGAATTAGTGGTCATAGGTCTAAGATGGAAAGTGAAATAGTTAAAGGAAACCTGAGGGGGATCTTCTTCATTCAAAGGGAAGTGAGAGTGTGGAACGAGCTTCCAGTGCAAGTGGTAGATGTGGGTCAATTGTAAAACTTAAGAGACGTTTGACGAGGTGAGGAGTATTGAGGACCATAGTTGGGGTGCAGGGAGATGGGACTAGGCAGAAGATCAGGTTAGCACAGACTAGGTGGGCTGAAGGGGTTGTTTCTGTTCTATAGTACTCTATGACTCTATATCCAAACTAAAAACTATCTGCCAAGCTACCAGTGGCATCTAGTTCTACAGGATAGACTCCAGGTGCAAAGAGCATGCTTCTTGTGTGCTATGTCTTTCACCAGCCTGCCTCAGTCCTCATGACTCTCCAGGAGATAAATTGCCAACACTCTCTTTTCTGTTTTACCATTAAGAAAAACAATTGGATCAATTACTAGGCCTGTTTGTTTCTTCTGTCCACAGCTGCCTGCTAATAGAATGTGGAAATTCTACAACTGCTAGACAAGATTGCATTGGACACAGCAGCTAAGAGGAGATGGTTTGGCATTGTAATTATGCATTCTGCTTCAACAGTAATGATATCTCTTTTTCAGTATGATTGTAATGAGCGCAGGAACAATAATAGAAATTGTGACAGACTTTAAGCATTTGCAGAGAAAACTTGCATTCTGTATTCATTCTGTGATTCCTGAGGCTTTATAAGGCATTGGTCACACCCCAAACTTGAGAAAATCTGCAAATGCTGGAAATCCAAAGCAACACTCACAAAATGCTGGAGGAAGTCAGACGGCCAACCAGCATCTATGGAAAAGAGTAAACAGTTGATATTTCGGGCTGGGACCCTTCATCAGAACCTAGAATATCAGTTGGGAAAGGGTAATCCTCTGCTTTACAAAATCTAAAGACACTTGCAAATTTGTCCTGTTTTTTTAACAAATCGGAATGCCACCAATTTGGTTTGCCCTTAATCCCCCATAGCTGTTGGTCTGAAAATATTCCAGCAATACAGCCACATTACCAGTTCTGACCTGAAAGGTTAACTCCATTTCTCATTCCAAAAGAGCTTCTTGACCTTCTGAATGCTTCCACCATTTCTGTCTTTATTTTTGATTTTCAGCATCTTTAACTGATATGATTCTTATCACCAATCTAGTAGGTTTGTGAAGGCAAATTAAAAACAGTGTCAGGACCTCCTGCCACTCAGCAGCTGAAGTATATTATTGATTTAAAAGGCGGATTACAACATTAGAGGGTCAGTTAAATTCCTTGATATCATTAAGAAATTTTAACATGGAAATCTAAGTTAATACAAATTCTCTTAAACATGTTTAAAGAAGCCTGCTTAAGTCTACCAAATCTTCCCTTAGATTCTTCCGCTCAAGAGTAAACAGCCTTAGCTTGTCTAATCTCTACTCATAGCACATAAGACCATAAAAGATAGGGGCAGAATTGGACCATTTGGCCCATCTAGCAAGCTCCATGATTTCATCATGGCTGATCCATTTTCCCTCCCAATCCCATTCTCTTGCCTTCTTCTCATATCCCTTCATGCCCAGACTAATCAATAACCTATCGACCTCCACCTTAAACATGCCAAATGTCCTGGCCTCCACAGCCACACATGGCAATCAACCCACAGATTCACCACTCTCTGGCTAAAGAAATTGATCCTCATCTCCATTCCAAATGGATGTCCCTCTGTTCTGCGCCAGTGTCCTCTGGTCCTAGATATGCCCACTATAGAAAACATCCTCTAAACATCCACTCTACTAGGTCTTTCAATATTCAATAGGTTTCAATGAGATCCCCCCCTCCCCATTCTTCTAAATTCCAGTGGGTACAGGCCCAGAGCTATCAAACGGTCCTCATATGATAACCCTTTCATTCCCTGAATCATTCTCGCGAACCTCCTCTGAAACCTCTCCAAAGTCAACACATCTTTTCTTAGATAAACGGCTCACAGTACTCCAAATGAGGCTTCACCAGTGCCTTATTAATCCTCGGCATTATATTTTGAAGTGGAAGCAGCAGATAACCAGGAACTTGCACACAGTGGTCATTGCATGTATGTTACTTCAAAGAATTTAAGCTTTATATCCCTTCTCTGTCAAAATGTTATTTCATAGGAAAAAGAAATGCATAAGATATCCTCTGTCTCTATCCTTTTATTCAGCCTCAAGTTGCAAGGTCCTCTGTCTGAGTATGACTGCTTCACAGGGGGACGGGTTCATTTCAATTGTACTATGACCTACTCAGGCTTTTATATATTGTTATGTTATTAGTGTTGCCGATGTCTACTGAAATGCTGGTGGAGAATTAGCACAATCCACAGACAAGCTTCATAAATCAGATAGGTTAGATAAGTAATGTATTAGTATATGTACAATGAAACATACAGTGAAATTAATCTTATAGGCCAAGTAACAGTCTAAGGATTTTGCAAGCAAGTATTGCCAGATTTCCAGTGCCCACACCGCATGCCTACAAATCACTGGGGCACTTGGTGGTTCCTGATGAAATAGGCCAAAGTCAACATGGTTTCCTTTAGTGCAAATCTCGCCTGGCAAATCCGTGGGAATTCTTTGAGGAAATAACAAACACGATAGACAGAGGAGAGATAGTGGATGCTGTTTACTTGGATTTTCAGGAGGCATTTGACAAGGTGCCACACATGAAGCTGCTTAACAAGAGAAGAGCCCATGGTATTAGAGGAAAGATACTAGCATGGATAGAAGATTGGCTGACTAGCAGGAAGCAAAGAATGGGAATAAAGGAGCCTTTTCAGGTTGGCTGCCAGTGACTTAGTGGTGTTCTGCAGGGGTCGGTATTAGGATCACTTCTTTTTGAATTGATTTGAATTGACTTTATTTCTTACATCCTTCACATACATGAGGAGTAAAACTCTTTATGTTATGTCTCTGTCCTAATGTGCAATGTGCAATCATAGTAATTTATAATAATTTGAAATAAATAGAACAGTCAATGTAACATAGAGTACACACAAATCAGCATGAGTTAATCAGTTTGATGGCCTGGTGGAAGAAGCTGTCCTGGAGCCTGTTGGTCCTGGCTTTTATGCTGTGGTACCATTTCCCAGATTGCAGCAGCTGGAAAAGATTGTGGTCGGGTGACTCAGGTCCCCAATGATCCTATGAGCCCTTTATACACACCTATCCTTGTAAATGTCCTGAATCATGGGAAGGTCACAACTACAGATGTGCTGGGCTGTCTGCACCACTCTCTGCACCACTCTCTGCAGCGTCCTGTGATTAAGGGAAGTACAGTTCCCATAGAAAACAGTGATGCAGCCAGTCAGGATGCTCTCAGTTGTGCCCCTGTAGAAAGTTCTTAGGATTTGGGGGGCCCATACCAAACTTCCTCAACTGTCTGAGGTGAAAGAGGCACTGTTGTGCCTTTTTCACTACACAGTTGGTATGTACAGACCACGTGAGGTCCTCAGTGATGCGGATGCCAAGGAACTTAAAGCTGTTTACCCTCTCAACCCCAGATCGACATGTCAATAGGGGCTAGCCCATCTCCATTCCTCCTGTAATCCACAACCAGCTCCTTTGTTTTTGTGACATTGAGGGAGAGGTTGTTTTCTTGACACCACTGTGTCAGAGAGCTGACCTGTTCCCTGTAGGCCACCTGGTTATTGTTTGAGATTAGGTCAATCAATGTAGTGTCATCAGCAAATTTAATTAGCAGATTAGAGCTGTGGGTAGTGACACAGTCATGGGTATACAGGGAGTAAAGGAGGGGACTTAGTACACATCCCTGAGGGACTCTTGTATTGAGAGTCAAAGGGGTGGGAGTGAGGGAGCCCACTCTTAACACCTGCCGGCATTCTGACAGGAAGTCCAGGATCCAGCTGCACAAGGTAGGGTCAAGGCCGAGGTCTCTGTGCATCTTGTCGAGCCTGGACAGAATTATGGTGTTGAATGCTAAACTATAGTCCAAGAACAGCATTCTCACATAAGCATCCTTCCTCTTCTTCTTTTCACATAATATGATTTGGATGAAGGAATTGATGGCTTTGTGGCCAAGTTTGAAGATGATATAAAGATAGGTGGAGGAACAGGTATTGAGGAAGCAAGGAGTCTGCAGAAGGACTTATTCAGACTGAGAGAAATCAGTGGCAATCAGTGGCAGATGGAAAACAGCATTGGGAATTGTATGGTTATGCCCTATGGTAGAAGGAATAAAGAAGTAGACTATTTTCTAAACGGGGAGAAAATTCAAAAATCAGAGGTGCAAAGGAACTTAGGAGTCCTCATGCAGGATTTCCTAAAGGTTAACTTGCAGGTTAAATCAGTGGTAAGTAAGGCAAATGTGATGTTAGCAATTGTTTCGAGAGGACTAGAATTTAAAGGCAGCGATGTACTGCTGAGGCTTTATAAGGAATTGGATATTCTGCACTTACAGTATTTTGAACTATTTTGACCCCTATATTTAAGAAATGATGTGCTGGCATTGGAGAGGGTACAGATTCTGGGAATGCAAGGGTTAATATATGAGGAGCAGAGCATTTGATGGATCTGGGCCTGTACTCACTGGTGTTTCGAAAGATGAGGAGGATCTCTTTGAAATCTATTGAACATTAAAAAGCCTAGATCGAGTGGATGTGGAGAGGATATTTCCTATATTGAGGGACTCTAGGAGCAGAGGGCACAGTCATTTAGAATGGAGGAACATCCATTAGAACTGAGATGAGGAAGAATTGCTTTAGCCAGACGGTGGTGAATCTGTGGAACTAATTGCCACAGGTGGTTGTAGAGGCCAAAATATTGGGTATATTTCAGTAGGTCAAATTTGAAGACAGAATATAATATTAATGATAAGACTCTTGGTAGTGTTGAGAATCAGTGAGATCTTGGGGTCCGTGTCCAAAGGACATTCAAAGCTGCTGCGCAGGTTGATAGTGTTGTTAAGAAGGCATATGGTGTGTTGGCCTTCATTAACCATAGGATTGAGATCAAGAGCCATGAGGTAATGTTACAGCTATACAAGACCTTAGTTAGACCCCACTTGGAATACTGTGTTCAGTTCTGGTCACCTCACCTCGGGAAGGATGTGGATACTATAGAAAGAGTACAGAGGAGATTTGCAAGGATGTTGCCTGGATTGGAGGTCATGCCTTATGAGAATAGATTGAGTGAACTTGGCCTTTTCTCTACGGAGCAATGGAGAATGAGAGGTGACCTGATAGAGGTGCATAAGATGATGAGAGGAATTGATCATGTGGATAGCCAAAGGCTTTTTCCCAGGGCAGAAATGGCTGACATGAAGGGGCATAATTTTAAGGTGGTGCAAGGGGGATGTCAGGGATAAGTTTTTCACACACAGTGGCGGGAGTGTGGAATGCACTGGCAGCAACGGTGGTACAGGCAGATACAATAGGGTCTTTTAAGAGACTCTTAGATAGGTACGTGGAGCTTAGAAAAATAAAGGGCCATGCAGTAGGGAAATTCTAGGCAGTTTCTAGATTAGGTTACATGGTTGGCACAACATTGTGGGCTGACGGTCCTGTAATGTGCTGTACTGTAATGTACTATGTTCTATGACAGATACTTTTAGAGTCACAGAAAAGTACAGCATAGAAACAGGCCAATCTAGTCCATGCCAAACCATTTAAACTGCTTACTCCCATCGACCTGCATCAGGACCATAGCCCTCCATATCCCTACCATCCATGTACCTATCCAAACTTCTCTTAAACATTGATATCGGACTCACTCAACACTCTCAGAGCCCTCTGAGTGAAGAAGTTTCTGCTCATGTTCCCCTTAAACTTTTCACCTTTCACATTTAAGCCATGACCTCTGGTTGTAGTCCCATCCAACCTCAGTGGAAAAAAGACTGCTTGCATTTTCCCTAACGAAACCCCTCAGAATTTTGTACACCTTTTATCTTACTGACTTGTAACATTCATTTGCTGGTCAAATAGATCCCCTTAATAACATTCAGTTTTACCTCACAATCGCGTTTATCCCCCATTTAATCCATCAGGAAGTCCATGTCACTGGAGTGAATTGATTTTTTCCTCTGACTGTTTTATGATGCTCTAACAGCATATGAATGCATGCCTTGCTAATGAGGGAGAAAGCAACCATGACCCTATAATTGCTTGATGGATTTGTGTACATTGAATTTAATTGCAAAGAAAAGCAAAGGAGATGTTGAGAAAGTCACTGAAGCAGGATAAGCACCGCTGTGATACTTAAAACCCACAAAGAGGAGTAAGTGAAAACAGCCACACACCACAAGTTCCGCCAAGTTAAGAATAGAAGACGGACCAGGGTATGTGGAGAGTCTACAACTTTCGAATAAATGAAATAAACATCTGAAAACTACTGCTCAATAAAAAATTTTTAAAAATCAGTAAAATACTGGTAATTTATCAAACACTAATCCACATTTTCCACTCCCCTCTTACCCCTTAACTTCTCCTCACCTGCCCATCACCTTCCTCTGATGCTCCTGCTCCTTAACAATCTCCCATTGTTCACTCTCTTCTCCTATTAGATTCCTACTTCTTCAGCCCTTGACCTTTCCCACCTATCACCTCCCAGCTTTTCAATTCATATCCTCTCCCCCGTCCACCCTCTTCCTCCTCACCTGGCTTCACCTATCACCTTCCAGCTTCTCATTTCATATCCTCTCCCCTGCCCACCCTCTTCCTCCTCACCTGGCTTCACCTATCACCTTCCAGCTGGTACTCCTTCCCCTCCCCCACCTTCTTAGTCTGACTTCGTCCCACTTCCTTTCCAGTCCTGATGAAGGGTCTTGGCCTGAAATGTCAGCTGTTAATTCCTCTGCATAGATGTTGCCTGACCTGCTGAGACCCTCTAGCATTTTATGTGTGCAACACATTCATAATTTCTTTTTATTCTAGACTCTCAATAATATGATGTGAGCTTTTAAAAAAAAAAATTGGCAGGATTTGAGTGAGCTAGGAAGGCACACCCAATTATAACCACTTTTAAGAAGATGCTGGTGAGCAATCTTCATGAACCATCACATCCTTTCCCAAAATAACCTACAGTGACATTGTCTAGGGTATCCATGATTTTACCCAACAATGCCGAATGAACAGTAATATATTTTCAAGACAGAACATGGTGTAATTTGGAATGGAAGATATGGGTGACGGTGTTCCCAAATGTTGCAGTCCTCCTTGGCAGTGCAGTAATAGGTTTGGGAATCGTAAGCTTAGTCAGTTCCATCATGGACACAAGCCTCCATAATATTCAAGGCATCTTCAAGGAGCGAAGCCTTAAGAAAGATGATACCCATCATTAAGGACCCCTATCTTCCAGGTCATGCCCTGTTCTTATCGCTACAATCAGGAAGGAGGTGCAGGAGCCTGAAGGCACTCCCTCAACAATTCAGGAACAGCTTCTTATGATTATGAGGACACGCAGTCCTCTTTTATTGTCATTTAGTAATGCATGCATTAAGAAATGATAAAAATGTTTTTCCAGAATGATATCACGAAAACACATGACAAACCGACTTAAAAACTAACAAAAACGTATAGTTACAACAGTGCAAAGCAGTACCGTAATTTGATAAGAACAGATCATGGCACGGTAAAAGTCTCAAAGTCTCTCGAAAGTCCCATCATCTCACGCAGACGGTAAACCTCCAGCGCCGCCAACTTGCCGGTGCAGCATCCCGGAAGCATGCGACCACAGTCCGACTCCGAGTCCGTCCGAAAAACTCCGAGCCTCCAACCACCTATTCGACACCGAGCACCATTTCTGCCGAGCACTTCGATCCCGGCCCCGGCAACAGGCGATACGCAAAGCCGAGGATTTAGGGCCTTCGTCTCTGGAGATTCTCGATCACACAGTAGCAACAGCAGCGAAGCAGGCATTTCAGAAGTTACTCCAGATGTTCCTCTGCGCTCCTCAAAGCTGTCCCCATCAAATCCGGATTGTGCACGGCACCCCGAGTTACACATATCGATAATCATTCGGAACGGCCGCGCGCTGCGTCGCGCTGCCATCTTCTCCTCCCTTCTTCCCCTCTACCGTTTGATTTTTGAATAGACATTGAACCCATGAACACAATCTGACTACTTCTGTATTTCTATTTTTGCACTACTTATTTAATCCAACTATTTTATATGTATTTATATATATATATTTACTGTAATTTATGGTCTTTTAATTCTTATTAAGTATTGCATTGCACCACTGCCGCAAAGGCAACAAATTTCACAACATATGCCACTGGCATTAAACCTAACTCTGATCCTGTTGGACTAGCCCAAGATAATGATTGCAAAGGATTTTGTACACACTGCAAACAACAGGAATTCTGCAGATGCTGGAAATTCAAGCAACACACATAAAAGTTGCTGGTGAACGCAGCAGGCCAGGCAGCATCTCTAGGAAGAGGTACAGACGACGTTTCAGGCCGAAACCCTTCGTCAGGACTAACTGGAGGAAGAGTTAGTAAGAGATTTGAAAGTTGGAGGGGGAGGGGGAGATCCAAAATGATAGGAGAAGACAGGAGGGGGAGGGATGGAGCCAAGAGCTGGTCAGGTGATTACCTATAAAGATGAAATCCACGGCCTCCTCTACTGTAAAGATGAAGCCACACTCAGGTTGGAGGAACAACACTTTATATTCCGTCTGGGTAGCTTCCAACCTGATGGCATGAACATCGACTTCTCTAACTTCCGCTAATGCCCCACCTGCCCCTCGTACCCCATCCGTTATTTATTTTTATACACACATTATTTCTGTCACTCTCCCTTTTCTCCCTCTGTCCCTCTGACTATACCCCTTGCCCATCCTCTGGGTTCCCCCCCCCTTGTCTTTCTCCCTAGGCCTCCTGTCCCATGATCCTCTCATATCCCCTTTGCCAATCGCCTGTCCAGCTCTTGGCTCCATCCCTCCCCCTCCTGTCTTCTCCTATCATTTTGGATCTCCCCCTCCCCCTCCCACTTTCAAATCTCTTACTAGCTCTTCCTTCAGTTAGTCCTGACGAAGGGTCTCGGCCTGAAACGTCGACTGTACCTCTTCCTAGAGATGCTGCCTGGCCTGCTACGTTCACCAGCCACTTTGATGTGTGTTGCTTGTACACACTGCAGTCACTATTCATCAGTCATGGGGTGGTGGGGGGAGGAATGAATACTTCAAGTGGTTGAGCAGGTGCCAATTAAGTTGAATGCTCTATCCTGGATTTATTTTGAGATACTGCACTGTAACAGGTCCTTCAAACCCAACGAGCCCAATTAACCCAATAATCGTATGTCTTTGGAGTGTGGAAGGAAACTAGAGAACCCGGAGGAAATCCACACAATCATGGGGAGAACGTACAAACTTGTGAAGACAGGGACAGAATTGAACATGGGTTACTGGCACTGTAATAGCATTATGCTGACTGCTACACATTGTGTTTTCTAGCTTCTTGTGTGTAATTAGCGTTGCACTTATCCAGGCAGACAAGGCGTATTCCATCATGTTCCTGACCTGTGCTTTAACTGATGAAAGGACCTTTAGATATTGAGGAGGTAAGCCATAGGACACCCCATTCATCAATTTTTGCAGTTAGAGTATTTAAATATGACTTGTCCAGTTTAGATGATTTATAATGGTGATCCCAAGATGTTAATGTGGAGTTCTCAGCAATGGTAATAACACCAGATGTCAATAGTTCGTGATGAGATTTTAATTGAAGATGTTCATTATTTGATATTATTGCAACATACGAGGTATTTGGGTGTTTACAACCTATGCCTCAATACTGTCCAGGTCTTACTGCATGCAGGTGTGAACAACTATTGCCTAGATTGGGGAGCATGCCTTATGAGAACAGGTTGAGTGAACTGGGCCTTTTCTCCTTGGAGTGACAGAGGATGAGAGGTGACCTGATAGAGGTGTATAAGATGATGAGAGGCATTGATTGTGTAGATAGACAGAGGCTTTTTCCCAGGGCTGAGATGGCTAGCATGAGAGGGCACAGTCTTAAGGTGGTTGAAAGTAGGTACAGAGGAGATGTCAGGGGTACGTTTTTTATGCAGAGAGTAGTGCTGCCGGTGACAGTGGTGGAGGTGGATACGGTAGGGCCTTTTAAGAGACTCCTGGACAGGTACATGAAGCTTAGAAAACATGAGGGCTATGGGTAACCCTAGGTAATTTCTAAGGTAGGGACATGTTCAGCACAACTTTGTGGGCCGAAGGGCCTGTATTGTGCTGTAGGTCTTCTATGTTTCTAACTCCATCTAAAAGGAGTTGTAAATGCAATTGCTGTAAACAAGTTATGGACACATCACAGGAACCAACCTCACCTCGATGGATTTTGTCCATACTTTTCACTGCCTAACATAATCCAAAGCCCTACCCATGCTGGTCATTCTTCCATTTATTTATTTATTTATTTATTATTGCGATACAGCACAGAATAGGCCCTACTGGCTCTTCAAGCTATGCTGCCAGCAATCCCCCAATTTAATCTTAGCCTATCCACAAGACAACTTATAATGGTAACATTGTCAATACCTAACAACTGGTACGTCTTTGGGCTGTGGGAGGAAACTGGAGCACCCGGAGGAAACCCACATTATCAGGGAAAGAACATACTAACTCCTTTCAGGCATTGATAGGAATGGAACTCAGGTTGCCTGTGCTGTAAAGTGTTGTGCTAAGCACCATGCAACAGTTACGCTCCTGACTCTTTGGGCAGAAGAGACAAAGGCCTGAAAGCACATACCACTAGGCTAAATAGCAGTGTCTATCCCACTGTTATCAGATTGTTGAAATGACCTTTTGTACCAAAAGGTGAATTCTTGGCCTCACAATTCATTCTATCTTTCTCTGCAGCATTTATACTTTATGTTGTTATTGATTTACCTTATTCTCACTCAATACACTGTGTAATGATTTGATCTGTATAAACAGTATGCAGCGCAAGCTTTTCACTGTTCCTTGGTACAGGCAACAATAATAAACCAAACCTAAAATATCAAAGCTAATTGAACATTGTGCAATCATTAATGAACTCTCCAAATGTTATGAATGTAAATTCCCATTATGTTTCTAGTAAAGAGCTGAAACTTATGACAGGGTCTCAGGATTATTAAGGATGAACAGTTGAGATCTTCACTAATGTTTAATTTTAAAACTAAATTTCAATCCAATTAAAAATACTTGCATGGCTGTTCCTTTCATCCAAGAGCCAGTAGATTACAGCTGACAGTGTTAAAACAATATATACCTTCAACAAAAATAGATAAATAGATACATAGATAGACATACTTTATTGATCCTGAGGGAAATTGGGTACAACCACAAGAAATTGCAGAAGTTGGAGCAAAACACAGGCTGCTGAAAGTTTGAAGACAGGGTGGTCGTTAGAAGCAGAGGTGAGTACAATTGACCAGTTATGCACAAGTGTAGTAAGTAACACCAAGTTAGTTATTGGTGTAAAACGAGCTGTGTATGATGCCAGAATAGGTTTACAACAGGGACTGTTCCACATCACCAATGAAAAGACATTGTGGTCTATGCAAGTACCTATCACTGCAACACTGATTCATTGAAAGAGAGAGGGATCAAAAGAGAAGTTGTTAAGAACAAGAACCTGTTCTGCCAAGTAGGTGAGAGTGTTAGTGGAGAGAAATTGGTTGGGTCTTTGTTCCAGAAAGAAGTGGAAGGTCCAAGTCTTTTCTGTAAAGGAATGGAGATTGAAAAGATAGAATATCTGCAGTGCAGATAAGAAATTTGGGTCCAGGAAATTGGAAGCTGTCAAAATGGTAGAAGCATGAGAACCATCCTGAGTGTAGGAAGGGAATGGAGAAGGGGAGATAGGATAGAGTTGAGGTGTGAAGAGATTGTTTGAGTAGGACAAGAGCAAGCAGATGATACAGGTCTACCAGGACAATCTTGTCTGTTTATCTTGGATAAGAGAAGGAAATTAAAACATTAGCCTTATTTGTCACATGTACATTGAAACACACATCAAAATGCATTGTTAGATTGAATCAGATCAGTGAGGATAATACTGGGCATCCAGCAAGTGTTGCCATGCTACCAGCACCAGCATAACATGCCCACAACTCAATAACCCTAACCCATATGTCTCGTGAATGTGGGAGGAAAGCAGACCACCCAGGGGAAACCCACGTGGTCATGAGGAGAATGTGTAAACACCTTACAGACAATGGCGGGAATCGAACCCCAATCTTACAGTTGGCACTATAGAGTAACTTCATGACTAACTTGCCTGACTTGATGTCCGCAGAAAAGACATGACCTTTCACATTTTACATGAAAACAACATACATTAGAGTTCTTAACATCATATTTTATGCTTGGAATCAAGCAAAGGCTTTGTTACATTACTAAGAATAGACTGATCACAATATCTCTAACTTGTGTTTGTAATAGCAAATGTTATAATGTAAGCATTGTCACTCATAAATTTGAAGTTAAAAAGGATTGCTCATAATCGTTAAGATTAGATTCTCATTACTGACTAAGCTTCCTCAATTTATGTTACTTAAAATGATCATCCACAATTTTCCTTTGGGGCCACCTTAGGAGATTTAAAATGTATGGACAAATCTATCTTCTTTATCTTATAATTGTACATAAACAACCATATTCCCTTTATCAGTTTGGAAACAAACCCAAGCATAACGCTCCTTGGTTTCTTTCAGTGGCTATTTTATTAAGAGCCTTCTGTACCTAATGAAGTGGTCATTGAGTGTATGCTCATAGTCTTCTACTGCTGTAGCCCATCCATTTCAGGGCTCAACTTGCTCTGCACTCAAGAGATGTTCTTCTGCACACCACTGTTGTAACAGATGGTTATCTGAATTACTGTCACCTTTCTGTTAGTTTCAACCAGTCTGACCATTCTCCTCTAACCTCTCTCATTAACAGGGCAATTTCACCCAAAGAACTGCTACTTACTGGATGTTTTTTGTCTTTTGCACCATTCTTGTGTGCGAAAGTGCCAGGAGATCAACATTTTCTGAGTTGATGTCTGGCACTGACAATCATTCCAAGGTCAAAGACACTTATCAGAATCAGAATCACTGGCATAGGTCGTGAAATTTGTTGTTATGTGCACAGTGCATTGCAATGCATAATAATAAAAACAGTAAATTACAGTATATGTATATTAAATTAAATACATATTGCAAAAAGAGAAAAACAAGTAGTGAGGTCGTGCTCATTGGTTCAATGTCCATTTTTAAAAAATGCCTTAAAATGATGTTGCTTACTGTATTGTTCAAGGCTGTAGCTGTGGATTTCAGCAGTAGCAGTCTAAAATGGGAATACTCGAAGATTGCCATCAGAGCTGCTCGCATGAACTGCTTTCTTAATGGTGCCACTGGACGTCAATCACACTTAGATCACATGTCTTTCCTATCCTGATGTTTGGTCTGAACAACTGAACCTCTTGACCATGTCTGCATGCTTTTATGCATTGATTTTCTGCCAATTGATTGGCTGATTCAATATTTGCTTTACCAAGCGGGTTTGCAGGTATAGCTCATAATGTGGCCACTGAGTCTGTGCAAGCATTACGTCAGCAGTCATTTAGCTAACTTGTTAGCATTTATTCCCATTTAGTACGTGAAACAAGTCAATTGGGAAAATGAATGAAAAGAAGGAACATGTGAACCATGTAAGGTTGCAGTCAGTGAAGTATTAATAGCAAGTATCATCTATGCCACATGATGGACCCTTTAAGATTGAGAACAATGTTGTGCAAGATCCAAACTTAATTCTGGCAGAAGTTTGCATGGACATAATTATCCCAGGAGGAAAATGCTGTCAAATTCCACATACATATATAAATATTACAATTTAAATAATTTTCTGACAGATGATAGCAATTTTGATTAATTAATTACCGTTAATTTGTAATTTTATTTGATTGATGACAATTTCATTTCCAAGTAATTTAAATAAATATACACATCATTAATCAGCAATATTACTTTGCGAGATGAGGGGAAAAAACTATTGAATTGGTTCTAATTACATGAAATCGCAATTTTTTTTAATAAACTTCATTTATCATAAATCGTGCTGTGGATTTTTGGGCAAAAACACCTTTTAGGCCATTAGGTCCAGCGGGGTTAGTTACTTCTAAGCTGTAGGCAGCATCAGCACCTCAGAGTTATTGACTCATCAGTGTGATGCTCTTACATTTACGCAGTCACCATATCAAATTCAAAAGGTTTCAAATTTCAAATGGTTCAATTTAACGTCAGAGAATGTATGCAGTATACAACCTGAAACTCTTACTCTACACAGAGATATCGTCAAAACAAGAAAGCCCAAAGAATGAATTATAGTAATATCAGAACCACAAAGTCCCCTTCCCCACTCCCACATACAAGCAGCTGTACTAGTGGACTATAACCTCCAATTCCTCTGCCATTGTACTCTCTTTTTTGACATTTCATTTTCACCTGTTCATCTTTTTTTTAATGTCAGACATGCTGATGGATTTGACCATTACATTTCAAGAGTTATTCCAAAAGGTTTTACTGCAAGCTTAAGATCACTTGCATATTTTTGCTGTAGAGTCAATCAGTCGGAATTTTTTCTCAATGTTCTTTTTTGCCATCATCGCTGATAGTCCTTTTTCACTGAGGTAATGCTTAAATGCCACAACAAGAATGGATTATTTATCTGTCATTGTGGAATTCTGTCAGATTTAATATTTATAAAAATTGCACTATTTCACTGAGAACAACCTCTCACATAGTTCAACATTTAAAATGTCTGTTGTGTATTTAATATTTCAGTAGTATTTGAGTAATATTGTAAATATATTCTTCCAGTGAGCATTCTTGTTCTTTAAGTACTTTAATATGAGTTATATGTATAAATATGTCATCACACTATCATATGATAAATGTGCACTTTGCTTTAAGTAAAAGCAAAAAGTTAGACCGACCTTCACAGACTCCTGTGTCTTCCTTTGAATAGTTTAATGTTTTGAAGTTACAAACATACCAATGTCAAAGTTATAAGACTACAAGACCAGAAGCAGAAATAGCCCACTTGACCCATTGAGTCTGCTCTGCCATTCCATTATGGCTGATGTATTATCACTCTGAAACCCATTCTCCTGCCTTCTTCCCATAAACTTTGACACCCTGAGTAATCAAGAAGCTATCAACCTGCCCAGTGGGCAATTCTTTGCTCACTCCAGCTAATGTGTATAAGCAAGAAGTTCTTTTCCACCACACCTTCAGTTCCACAGTACTACATTAGATATGTTTGATCCAGAATAGGATTCTTCTCTCAACAGACCATTATGGGGTCTAATAAGCAAGACTGGAACTGAATAGATCCAAGTTTTAGTTGTTCTAGTGAACTCTTGCTCAGTAGGAGCAACAGATTAGCAGAGTTATTTGCATACTGAGTCTACTAGCATTCTTTTAATATAATCAGTATGCAAATTCAAGAAATGTTAAATGGATATTTATAAAGTAACTAATTGTCATATTTTCTATGCTGGTTCAAGATTCAGTTCACCAAAATAGGACTGCATCCTTGAAACTAAAATCAAGATGGTATGTTTTTTCTTGGTGATTATGCTCATTAGGGAAGACTCTTTCAGTTATGTTCTTTTTCTCACTTGTATTAAAGCTGATGAGCATATTATGCCAAATTATAATACTATGAGAGAGGGGAAAAAGGCCATTCAGCCCATTGAATCCACCATTCTATCATAGCTCATTTGCCTTTCTCAACACTATTCTCCTGCCTTCTCCCCATAACCTTTGATGCAACAATTAATCAAGAACCCATCAACCTCCACTTTAAATATACACAAAGACTTGGCTTCTACAGCCATCTGTGGCAATGAATTCCACAGATTCACCACCCTCTGGCTAAGTAAATTCCTCCTTATCTTTGCTGAAAATGGACGTCCCCCTATTCTGAGGCTCTGCCGCCTGGTTGTAGCCTCCTCCCATATAGGAAACATTCTCTCCCCATCCACTCCATTCAGGCCTTTGAATGTTTGAAAGGTTGCAATGAGATTCCTTGCTCATTTTTCTAAACTGCAGTGAGAACGAGCCCAGAACTGTCAAATGCTCCTCATATGTTACTCTTTTATTTCCAGAATCATTCTCCTGAATCCTCAGCAATTCAGGAACAGCTTCTTCCCCTCTGCCATCCAATTCCTAAATAGATATTGAAGCTTTGGACACTACTTCACTTTTTTTTAATATACAGTATTTCTGTTTTTGCACATTTTAAAAAATCTATTCAATATATGTAATTGAATTACTTGTTTATTTATTATGTTTTATTTTATTATTATTTTCTTCTCTCTCTCTCTTCTAGATTATGCACTGCATTGAACTGCTGCTGCTAAGTTAACAAATTTCACCTCACATGCCAGTGATAATAAACCTGATTCTGAACTCTCTCCAATCCCAGCACATTTTCTCTTTGATAAGAGGCACAATACTCCAATTGCAGACTGACCAATGTCTTATAAAGCCTCAGCATTACATTCTTGCTCTTATGTTCTTGTCCTCTCAAAATGATTGATAACATTGTATTTTCTCCTTCTTAACACCAACTCAACCTGCAAGGTCACCTTTAGGAAACCCTGCACAAAGACTCCCAAGTCCCTTTGCATCTCTGACCTTTGAGTTTTCTTCCTGTTTAAAAAATACTTTATGCCTTTTTTCCTTCTACCAAAGTGCATGACCATACGCTTCCCAACACTATATTCCATCTGCCACGTCTTTGCCAATTCCCCCCATCTGCCTAAGACATTCTGCAGTCTCCCTCCTTCCTCAACACTACCTGACCCTTCACCTATCTTCATATCATCTGAAAACTTGGCCAGAAAACCATCAATTCCGTCATCCAAAGTGAAAGGAAGCATTCCCAAACTAAACACTGTGTAACACCACTAGTCACTGTCCGCCGACCAGAAAAGGCCCTGGCATTCTCACACTTTGCCTCCTGCCACTCAGCCAATCTTCTATCCATGCTAGTATCTTTCCTATAATTCATGGGTTTATCCTGGTAAGCAGTTTCATATGCAGTACCTTATCAAAACCCTTCAGAAAATCCAAGGAAACAACATCCACTTACTCTCCTTTATCCTGCCTGTAATTTCCTCAAACAATTCCAACAAACAAGATAACCCCTTAAGTAAATCCTGCTGACTTTGGCTGACATCAGAACCAATTGTGTTCAGTTTGGGGCATTTGAAGTATAGACAAATATTTCATGATTTGGTTGAGGAAACTCTGAGGCCTTTAAAAATGAGGACAAATTACCATTAACATTACCTAAGGCTCATATTTATTCTCAGAGAAGCAGTGAGTTCCTCTGACCCAGCCTTTCATTGTGGCCACTGTGCATTGGAGCACGGCCGATCTTAGATTAGTTTTGGTGACTATAATGAACGCAGTTGGAGTCTGTTGATTTATATATGTTTCCTCCAACATTTCATTCAAGTATTATTGATCTAGATTAATAGGTCAATGGGCTAGACAGGAAAAGCAAATAGAGGTTAAGCTGCTGAATGGTTCTTTATACATATTGCAATTTCAATATGAAAGCTACTGCTACTGAGAATTTGTTCTGCAAATGTTTTTTGATTCTGTCCAATTCAGAAAATCTAAAATAAAGAAAATCAATGATTCAAAGTACATTTATTATCAATATATACAACTGAAATGCTGCAACAAAAATGAAACAAAAACAAGTTGTTTGTCCTGCTGCCCTGAATAACTAAAAGCTGATGACAAAATCAAAAGATTTTAATTTATGTCACTTATTCTCTTTGTTCTTTGAACATTCCATAAAAATGTTTAATCCCATGTCACACATTGGTTACTTTATCAAAATATTTATCTCAAGCTTCAATTATTTTGACCAGACTTTCCCCACAGAAGTGTTGTTTGTAATATCTTAAAATTACTGTGGAAATGAAGAATATTAAGTGAAAGGATAATGAGTAGTTGCAAAAGATGAAAAAAAAATTAAAATAACAACCAAAAAGGAATGTTCCTATTTACAAGTGATGATTTGGATCTGTTAGGGGCCCAGATGCGAGATTGGATTGTTCTGGGTGCCAAGCTAATTTGAAAAGCTTGAGAGCATCTTTGAGCTTGGTGGTAAGACCTGGACCTGGTGTGAGTCACTGGATGGTGTGGTCTTGGCCCAGAGCATTTCATTGCAATCAGGTCCAAGACTGAGGCACAATTTGCTGCTTAGGCAATTTAAACCCCAGGGCAGATCGGAGGCGAGAGCCGATTTCACTTGCTCTCACAATGTTTACTCCTCTCTTCAGGATACTGGAGCCTTTTTCTGTCCACTGTTTGGCCAATTTAAACATTAGCCCAGATAGACTGAAAAGGCAGGGTGTCAGGATCTAGGACAAGTGCTGATTTTGCTCATTTTCCATGTTGGTCTGAGACTGAGGCTATGAAGAACTGCCCCGGCTACTGTGCTCTGTGCCTGCTAATATGATGAACTAGTAAGTGTTGTTTTGGGCCTACTCCAGGCTGCTTCAGGGTTCTGATCTGAAGGCTCAATTTTGGTTCAGAATGTTGTTGTTTGCCTCTATTGTTTGCATGGTTTGTGTTTTTTTCCCCCCTTCTCTTGTGCATCGAGTGTTGGTCTTTTATTTTTATGCTTTTTTTTCTTAATTAGGTTCTTTTGGGTTTCCTGCCTTGTAGCTACCTGTGAGTAAGCAAATCTCAAGGTTGTACAATTTATACATTCTTTGATGATAAATGTACTTGAAAGTTGTAACTTGAGTACCTAACTTGGATTCAGATTGAAGCCCATGGTGGAAAGGCATCCATCTCCATCTTTGTTCTATTTGCCCTTGAAGCAGCAATACCTGTGAGTCTTAAGTTTTGCTAATATTGGTAAACATTTAGTAGATGCATTTTGAAGGAAATATTATGGTTGTCATTTAGCATAATTCAATACTGTTGTGCCACGAGTTTACTCTTGTTTACGTGGCAGAGATATGGAGAGTTACGTGTGTATTACTTTGCTTAACACCAATTGCGAGAATAATCAACAGTATCAGTATATTCAGGCACACGATAATTTTGTATTTAATTTAATAAGTATTTTACTTTACTTTCCACAGTTTCACAAGTAAGATCTTATTAAAAACCCTGAAGGAAGCTTCCATCTTGGGTGATTTCTGAGAATGTGCTTAACTCACTGCAAAAATTTGTACTGCACCTACACACTGCATGCATGTCATATGCCTCTTAACCACCTTATCAACCTACGTAGTCATTTTCAGGGAGCTATGAAATTGGATTCCAAGTTCCCTCTGCTAGTCAACACTGTAAACGGTCTTGCCTTTAACAATGAGCTAGGAAAGATGGCACCAGCAGTTTTTGCAGACATCTTCCAGTTCCTCCACTAAACAGCTTATCTTTCTGCTCTTTTGCAATTCTTTTTCTTTTCAAGGTGGTTCATGCTCTGTCGAAGCCTGTGACCTACTGTTCAAACTATGGTTTTTCGCAAGGGGTGGATTTTCAGATCGGCTGAGAGGCTTGGTGCTTCACTATTTCCAGAAATGGTCTGGAAGGCATTTGCCTTTGGGGAGGGACCCCAGAGACGACTCAGTTCTTTACTGATCTTGCCAGCTGAAGCATCGTGTAGACTGGAACATGAAGACAGCAGGCAGTGCGTACTATTGCTGGAAAGCCTCTGTATTTGAGTGATCTTTCTCTCTCTTTCTTTCCTTTGATGGAGACTGAGAGCCTGTTAGCCGTCGAGTCAGGGGGCTTGGAGAAGCAACATGGAAGATTGTAAAATCGGAACAGCGAGTTGCTGGTCTCTGCTCTCATTGTTACGGGACAGAGTGACCTGTCTCTCCCTCAGTGGAGAGGGAGAGCCTGTCTGAGATACCGAGGTGCTGGATTATGGACTGTAGTTTTTGAAGGAATCTCGATCAAGGGTTCTTTGGGGGGCTTTTGTTATTGTGTGCATGGTGGGGGGTACTTTTGCTGGTGCAAGTGGGGGCGGGGTTGGAAGAGTCGATGCTTCTGTTGCTGCTTCTGTGATGGGAGGGGGAGGTTCTGAAGTTTCTATCATTCATTCTATGGGGTTTCTTATTTCATGAACGTCTGTGAAGAGTAAGAATTTCAGGTTGTATTCTGCATACATTCTCTGATATTAAACTGAACTATTTGAACCGTCTCTTTACATTTGACCTACCAAGGAGCACTACTTCACATTTGGCCAGCTTTACATCCTTCGGCCATTTCTCCACCCATATCTGCAACTGATCAGTCTTCTATACTGTCCACAACATCACCGATCTTCATAACATCTGCAAACTTACAAACCCACCCATCTACATTTTCATCCAGGTCATTTATTTATACGCATCACAAACAGCAGAGTCTCAGTGTGGTTTCATAGTCATAGTCATACTTTATTCATCTCGGGGGAAACTGGTTTCTGTTACAGTTGCACCATAAATAATAAATAGTAATAAAACCATAAATAGTTAAATAGTAATATGTAAATTATGCCAGTAAATTATGAAATAAGTCCAGGACCAGCCTATCGGCTTAGGGTGTCTGACCCTCCAAGGGAGGAGTTGTAAAGTTTGATGGCCACAGACAGGAATGACTTCCTAAGACGCTCTGTGCTGCATCTCGTAGCCCTGTACTCAGCCTCATCTCCCTTGCTGATGCATCCAACTATGCAGAGTCATCCGAAAACTTCTGAAGATGACAAGACTCTGTGCAGTGTGGAACATTGTGGAACATCACTAATCACAGAGGTGAATGAAAGATGAGGTTTGAAACACAGTTAGTACAGTGCCCTTGAACCCCTGTATACTGAATAGCAGGAAAAGGATGCAATTGCATGGCAGTGGATATCAGGCTTGAGGTTTCTGAGATGTTTCTAGGACAAGAGAGGTTGGGCAGAACTGATTGAGTTCCACCGAGTGAGACAGAGACTCGTCCTACATGAGACGAGCAAATATTTTGAGAAGGCACAAAATACGCAAGAAGTAAGATGTCAACAGCTTTAAGTAGTTTAAAAGAGATTTAAAAGAGATAAAGAGAGCAATAGCAACAGAGGTTAAGATTGCCAAACAAGCAAAGATGTAAATAAAGATCTACCCAATAAAAATTGTTCAGTAAAAGATGCAAACAATGAAGGGAATGTTAAAACAGCATTAACTGGAACCAAACTTGAGGAAGAGAAGGAATAGAGAAGTGACAGCAGGGTTCAGCTCCCTGAATCCCCATCACCACATTCTGATATGTATCTCTCCCCTAAAGATTCCCATTACCACCTTCCTTCCTAATCAGATTACAGCACTAGTTGCCTTTGTATTCCCGATTATCACTCCCCAATATCGAAAGATGGACCATGTTAGGGTGGTGGGGTGGGGATACATCTCTAGCCAAGGATATGTAAGATGCTTCTTCCCTCTGCTAGCATGCAGGTCACTCTTGGGCAAGGTGTAGCACCTGTTTATCCCCCTAATCAGGGTCATGTGAAGCCATGGGACCAGGTGGTGGATGATCATATGACCAATTGCTGCATTTCACAAGTTCTGGTTACACGACCACTGTCTCAAGGTAGACAATCTCTGAAGAGTGTTGATAATGGCTGGGGTCACCTGCCCTGTAAAGATACTTCTGAGAAGAAGGTAACAGCAAACCAATTCTGTAGAAAAATTTGCCAACAATGGTGGAAAGACCACAATTGCCCACATCACACAACTTGGCTCATAACGAATAAACATGCAAGAGTATTGGAACTGGAAAAAGGGAGAAGAGTCTCTACAATGCCTTCATTATTGCATTGATATACTATACTATGCTATACAATAGGGCCTGGTATGATCTGACTGTGGATAGTCAACTTGATCTGATGGACTGTTCTCTAGGTTTTTAAAAGAGGCGGCTGGGGATATTGTGGAAGCATTGATAATCATCTTTCAAGAATCACTCGATTCTGTAATCACTCTGAGGAACTGGAAAATTGCAAATGTCACTCAACACATCAAGAAAGAGGGAGGCAGGAGAAAGGAAACTAAAGGCCAGTTAGCCAAACCTCAGTGGTTCAAAACATGTTGGAGTCGATTATTAAGGATGAGGTACTCAGGGTGCATGATTAAACAGACCATTGTCAGCATGCTTTCCTCAAGGGAAATTCTTGCCTGACAAATCTGTTGGAATTCTTTGAGGAAATAACGAGCAGTGTTGACAAGGAGAATCAGTAGCTGTTGTGTTGTTGGATTTCCAGAAGGCCTTTGACAAGGAGCTACACCTGAGTCTGCTTACCAGGATAAGAGCCCATGGAATTACAGGAATGTACCAGCATGGATAGAGCATTGGGCAATTGGCAGGAGGCAAAGAGTGACAATAAAGGGAGCTTTTCTGATTGGCTGCTGGTGACTAGTGGTGCTCCACAAGGGTCTGCATTAGGACCACTTTTTTATGTTATATGGCAATGATATGGATGATGGGATTGATGGCTTTGCAACCAGGGTTTGTAGACAATATGCAAATAGTGTTGAGGAAGCAGGAAGGCTGCAGAAGGCTGCAGAAGGCTGCAGTGGGAGAGTGAAGGACTAGAGTACACAGACTCAGAATAGAAATACAGTACATCCATTTAGATCAGAGATCAGAAATCAGAATTCATTGGAGTGGAGGACCAGTCTTTAGGTGTACTTAAGGCAGAGATTGATTGGTTTGTCAGGGTGTGAAAAGTTATGAGGAGAAGGCAAGAGGATGGGTTTGAGAGGGAAAATGGATCAGCCATGATGAACTGATGGAGAGATTTGATGGGCCGAATGGCCTAATTCTGCTCCTACTGTATCTCTTACCTTCTTATGGATTAATCTTAGAATAGGTTAAAGTTCAGCACAATATTTTGGGCTGAAGGGTCCATACTGTACAATTATGTTTGATGTTCAAAGAACTATATTTTATGGAATATGTTAAGAAAGGAAGAGATTCAAATGTTCAAAGTACATTTATCAAAGTATGTATAAGTTACACAACTTGAGATTTGTCTGCTTATGGGCAGCCACAGAGCAAGAAACCCAAAAGAACCCAATTTAAAAAAAAAGAAAGACCAACACCCAATGAGAGGTGAAAGAGAAAAAAAAAACACAAATCATACCAAACAATAGCATTCGGAATCAAATTGAGTCCATAGACCCAATTCCCCAGAGCAGATGGAGTAGGCCCAAAGTCTCGGTCACAAGTTCATCATATTGTGGGGCAAGCCGCCATGAAGCTTATAGACTCAGAGTGCGTAGCTCTGGGTGCAGACTCATAGCATCAGCACCACAGAGAGACGAGGAAACATCGCGGGAGGGCAAGTGAAACCAAGCCGTCCCTAGCCTCCGGTCCCAGCACCCTGCCTTTCCGCATCTATGTGAGCTGGTGTTTAAATCATCTAGACATTGGATTGTGCCCCACTGGGCCCCAGTGCACGGCTTAGATCTTGTCGCCCAGCCTGAAGCCATTCTCGACCTCATCGGCTTGTGCTTAGAGCGATCCAACCTCACACTGGGCACCAAAACGTCTCTGCCTCGACTCCTCTTCAAATCGCTTGCTCCAACTCCAAAACCGCCTCGAACACGTTGTGCCCCGACCTTGCAGTGCATCAGTATGGCTCATCCCTCGATTCGCTTGCCTCTTCGTTGTTTGCGGTGTTAGTGTACCACAACCTACCTCATAAAAAGTGTTGTTAATGATGTTTTCAGTCTTGCCTCCTGAACTACCAATAAGGTGTCGCACAACTTCAGCAGCGCCATCTTAAACCAGAAGAGGGGTATAAGGTAGCAAATGTTGAGTGAAGGAAGGGGAGAAAACCACGGGGAATGGGCAAATGTCATAACTGACAGGGGAAGAAACTGTCACAGGTGGTGGGGGATGTTTTAGAGAGAAATACGTATGTGAGAGGACCTAGGTTGATCTGAAGGGGCAGGAAAGGATAGAAGAGGAGGCTACCTGAAAAGGTTAAATTCAGTGTCTGTGTTATTGGGTTGTAGATGATCCAAGCAGAATGCAAAGTGATTTTATTTTTTTAATTAACTTATTGAGAAACAGTGTGGAATGGGCCCTTCTGACCCACCAACCCCCGATTTGCCCCGAGACCAATCTTGGGACAATTTACAATGGCCAAATTAACCTATCCTCTGATATGACTTTGGAAGCTGGAGCACCCTGAGGAAACCCACACGGTCATGGGGAGAACCTTAAAGACGGTGGCGGGAATTGAACCCATGTTGCCTGTACTATAAAGGATTGTGCTAACCACTATGCCACCATATTGTTCTTCAATGTTGTGTTTGGCCTCACCCAGAGACCAAGTACAGACAGGTTAGTGTGAGAATGGGAAGGGGAATTAAAATGGCATGGAACCAGGAGCTCCAGGTAGCCATTGCGGTGCTCGGCAAAGTCACAATGTTTACAGCACCAAAAGTAAACCTGCCCAGAGTTACACAGGTTTATTTTGGAGCTGTGAATGTTGGGACTTTGATACAACTTCATGAAGGAATATTGTAACAAGTAACTTTGGGCTTCATTGTTGATTATCTGTCATGTTCCCGATGGAACAGCAGCAGGCTTCCAAGTTTCGGCACTCCAATTCCCCGGAGTATGGTTAACTGCCGCTCTCCTTTTAGTACTCAGACTGACAATTATTGCCTGCCACATTCCTTCATGGAAAGTCTGTACTTAAAGGCCTTGGGCGGAGCACTCTGTGCTCAATCATAGGAGTTCCATTTCTAGTGCTATCATTTGTGATCTCGCTTTTGGATTTTGTTTGTGTGATCTTGTTTATTTCGAGTCTGGGTCTGAGTTATTTCTAGACCCTGCTGTGCACTTGGGTTCCACCCCCCCCCATTCATAGCTCTCTTGATACGTTATCAATAATTTGAATTTATCTACAAGTGCTTAAATAGATGTACTTGCAGCTTCAGCACCTGCCAGAGCAATATTCATGGGGCAGGATTATGTCCCAGAGATAAAGATTACAGATCAGCTTTGTCATATGTGCATCCAAGCTTTGAAACTTACAGTGAAATGCTTTGTTTTGTATCGATGACCAACACAGTTTGAGGATTGTGCTGGGGTCAGCCGGCGTCACCACATTTTCAGCGCCAACGTAGCATGTGCACAACCCACTGATCCTAACCCCAAGCATAAGCCTTTAGAACATGAGAGGAAACTGGAGCACCCCGAGGAAACCCATGTGGTCAAGGCGAGAGTGTATAAACTCCTGACAGACAGCAGCAGGAGTCCAATTCCGATCAGTGACCACTGGCGCTGGAAAGCGATTGTGCCGGCAGCTATGTTACGGTGCCTCGCAAGGGGAGGCGAGGAACATTGAGAAACTTACTGTGAAGCTACAGTTCCTAGGAAATATCTCTGGAGGCCATGTTGAAGGAGGCCCAGAAAAAGATGGATGACATGCAGCTTCGGGATTGAAGAATTCCTTCACTCCGCTCACTCTCTGAGTTGGAACTGTAGTTTTCCCTCTGCTTGGCTTCATTTTCTTCTCTTTGATCGCAAGAGGGAATCCACAGTGTCTTTTTTTTTTTTGTGATATACCCAGAATTGCCAGAAATATTCTTCTTAAAGAAAGATAAGCTTTATTTGTCACACGTACATCAAGTCATATGATGAAATGCATCGCTTGTGTCAACAATCAAGTCTGAGACATGTGGGGCGGCAGTCTGCGAGTGTTGCCATGCTTCCAGTGCCGAAGGAGCATGCCTGAAAATTACTGAGTCTTACTAATCCATACGTCTTTGGAATGTGGGAGTAAACAGGAGCACCCAGAGGAAACCTACACAGTCATGGGGAGAACGTACAAATGGGTTACACAAACCAATAGTTAGTGCGTTACACTTGTCCTCTGGTCTTAACAATGTGTGCAAAAAGTCTCCTGGTGTGTTTCACAATAATTGCTCTTATCTCTGGCAACAAATGACCAGTGATAGGAGGTGGCACAGAAATTTGTGGATGCCCGATCTGGTACTTTAGAGGTGTTTTAAGGCCACATTTATTACCTTTCAACCATCAGGCTCCTGAACCTGTGTGAATAACTTCGCTCAGCTGAACACTGAACTGGTCAGTGAGCACAACTTATGCACTCACTTTCACGGACTTGTGTTTTTGGTATTATTTATTTATTTACTTGTATTTTCACAGTTTGTCTCCTTTTGCACATTGGTTGCTTGTCAGACTTAGTGTGTAGTTTTTCCATTGATTTTAATGTATTTCTTTGCTCTCCAGCAAATGTCCACAAGATAATGAATCTCAGAGTGATATATGGTGACATATATGTACTTTGATAATAAATTTACCTTGAACCATTGAACTATGCATGGCAGACCAGCGAATGCTTTCATAGCACCCTGATAATCCAATATTCAAAAAACAAGTACAGAACAATTTCCACAATATTTAACTTGCTCAAAGGCTTTTTCTCAGCTTGGCTGTAGAGTCAACCAGCAAGATTACTGAATTGTTCATAGATTGTGAAAGGTGAGATTGCATGATGGGGTGAGGGGGTTATGGTTGTGGGGCATGAAGGTTGGAAGGCAGTGGAGAAAGAGTTGGAATATCATTCAGTGATGGGAGGGATAGGAGGAGCTGAATACCTGTGGCACTACATGGGGAGTGGGGATATCATGATAGGGTGCAGAGAAGATGGTAGCTAATGCAGTCATAATAGTTGGGCACAGGAGTACATTCAGCCAGAGACTCATTCCACCGAGATGCAACACAGAGCGCCATAGGAAGTCATTCCTGTCTGTGGCTATCAAACTTTACAACTCCTCCCTTGGAGGGTCAGACACCCTAAGCCAATAGGCTGGTCCTGGACTTATTTCCTGGCATTTACATATTACTATTTAATTATTTATGGTGCAACTGTAACGAAAACCAATTTCCCTCGGGATCAATAAAGTATGACTATGACTATAGGTAAATATAACTGAAGTGTACATCACTGCATTGTCTTGCGGAACATGTCTCACATACTGTACAAAGGACTTGAAAGGAACATTTTTGATGTTACGGACTGTCTTATAAGTGAATGAGTTGCACGAAAAATTTTCTGAAGAAATTTAATTCTGCGCCACATCTAAAAGCTGATTAATACAATGATTTTTTTTTCCGGATCTTTTAGTACTGTGTCTTTTTTTTCTTCCCCAACCAGGTGATTATTATCAGGAGAGATCT
The DNA here is from genome assembly GCF_030028105.1 of Mobula birostris. NCBI lineage: Eukaryota > Metazoa > Chordata > Chondrichthyes > Myliobatiformes > Myliobatidae > Mobula > Mobula birostris. Next base: position 18,922,159 of record NC_092370.1, on the reverse strand, counting down.
GTGAACAAGCACAATCCGAGGGAGCACAGAAGCATTAGCAGGAAATGTAAGCAGCAGTAAGCCCCTGTCATGTTAATTCCTTTTCCATGACAACTTGCACCAATGCTTCAGTCAAAGAATCAATTTTAGTCACTTCCATGGCTTTCAATCATCTGAAAGAGCTTTCAAAAATGGGTGCTGTAGAAACTAAATAGGGTATGAAGAGAGAATGGGAATCAGAATCAGGTTTAATATCACTGGCATAGTTGTGAAATTTGTTGACTTATGGCAGCAGTATATTGCAATACATAAAAATAAAAACTATAAATTATAATGAGAAGTATATATAAAAAATAAATAAATAAAGTCTTGGAAAAAGAGAGAGAAACTTACTGAGGTAACGTTCATGGGTTCTTGTCCATTATCTGATGGTGAAGGGGAAGAAACTATTCCTAAAACAGTGAATAGGCGTTTTCTGCTCCTGTATCTCCTCCTCGTTGATAGCAATGAGAAGAGGTCACATCCTGGGTGATGGGTATTCTTAATGATAGATGCAGCCTTTCTGAGACATCACCTTTTGAAGGTGTCCTGGTTGATGGGGAGGCTAGTGTCCAGAATGGAGCTGGCAGAGTTTACAACTTCCTGCAGTTTTCTTTTCCCATCCCGTATAGAGGAGGCTCCAACTAGATGGTTGCAACCAGTTAGAATGCTCCATGGTACTTCTCCTCAAACTTCTAATGAAACATAGCCACTGTCATGCCTTCTTTATAATTGCATCAATATTTGGGCCCAGGATAGATCTTCAAAAACGTTGACAGTCAAGCACTTGAAACTATTCACCCATTGCACTTCTGATGCCTCGATGAGGACTGGTGCGTGTTCCCTCGACTTCCCCTCCCTGAAATCCACAATCAATTCCTTGGTCTTACTGACACTGAGTGCAAGGTTGTTGCTACAACACCACTCAACAAGAGGATCTGTCTTACTCCTCTACACCTCATTGTGACCATCTGAAATCCTGTCAGACACAGTTGTATTGTCGGCAAATTTATAGATGGCGTTTGAGTTGTGCCTAGCCACACAGATGTGGGTGTAGAGAGTGTAGAACAGTGGGCTAACACACATCCTTGAGGTGTACCAGTGTTGATTGTCAGCAAGGAGGAGATGTTATTGCTGATCTGCACTGACTATGGTCTTCCGGTGAGGAAGTCAAGGATCCAGTTGCAGAGGGAGGTACAGAGGATCAGATTTTGGAGCTTGTTGATTAGTACTGATAGTATGATAGTGTTGAACGTTGAGCTGTAATCAATAAACAGTAGCCTGACTTGGTATTACTATTGTCCAGGTGATCCTAGGCTGAGTGGAGAGTCAGTGAGATTGCATCCACTGTCAACCTATTGTGGCAATAAGTAAATTGGAGCAGGTCCAGGTCCTTGCTTAGGCAGAAGTTGATTCTTGCCATGACCAACTTCTCAAAGCACTTTATCAGAGTTGACGTGAGTGCCACTGGGTGATAGTTATTAAGGCAGCTCGCCCTGTTCTTCTTGGGCACTGGTATGATTGTCACCCATTTGAAGCAGGTGGGAGACTCTGACTACAGCAGTGAGAGATTGAAGATGTCCTTGAACACTCCTGCCGGTTGGTTGACACAGATTTTATGAGTCCTACACCAGGTGTACCATCAGGACCTGACACTTTGACAGGCGAGAACAGATATAGGACTGCTAGAAAACAATGCTGGAGAGGAATAATGGGGGACAACAAAATGGCAAACGAACTGAATAAATATTTTGCATCAGTCCTCACAGTGGAAGATACCAGCAGTATGATGGATGTTCCAGGAGTCAGGGGTCATGAATTGTGTGAAGTTACCATAACTAGAGAGAAGGTTCTGGGAAACTGAAAGGTCTCAAGGTAGATAAGTCACCTGGACCAGATAGTGTACAACCCCAAGTTCAGAAAGGGGCGGCTGAAGAAATCATGGAGGTCTTAGTAATGATCTTTCTAGAGTCACTAGGTTCTGGAATGGTTCCAGAAGACTAGACAATTGAAAATGTCACTCCACTCTTCAAGAAAGGAGAGAGGCAGAATAAAGGATACAATGGACCAGTTAGTCTGCCCTTAGTAGATGGGAAGATGGTTGGACTCGATTATTAAGGATGAGCTCTCAGGGTACTTGGAGGCACATGATAAAATTGGCTGAAACCAGCATGGTTCCCTCAATGGAAAACCTTGTCTGACAGATCTGTTGGATCTCTTTGAAGAAATAACAAGCAAGAAGGCCAAAAGAGTATCTGTTAAAGTTGAGTACTTGGATTTTCAGAAGGCCGTTGACAAGGTGCCACACACAGGTTGCTTTACAAACTCCAAGCCCATGGTATTACAGGAAAGACTCCAGCATGCATAAAGCAGTGGCTGATTGGCAGGAGGCAAACAGTGGGAATAAAAAGAACGTTTTCTGGCTGGCTGCCAGTGTCTAGTGGTATTCCATAGGGGTCTGTATTGGGACTGATTCTTTTCATGTTATATGTCACCGATTTGGATGATGGAATTGATGGCTTTGTTGCAAAGTATGCAAACGATAAGAAGATAGGTGGAGGGGCAGGCAGTTATGAGGAAGTAGAGAGGCTACAGAAAGACTTAGACAGTTTAGGAGAATGGACAAAGAAATGGCAGATGGAATGCAGTGTTGGGAAGGTTATGATCATACACTTTGGTAGAAGAAATGAAAGGATTGTCAATTTTCTAAATGGAGAGAAAATATTTAAAGAACCTTGTGCAGGATTCCCTAAAGGTTAACTTGCAGATTGAGTGTGTGTATGAGGAAGTCAAATGTGATGCTAGCATTAATTTCAAGAGGACTAGAATATAAAGGCAAGGAAGTAAGGTTGAGACTTTATAAAGCACTGGTGAGCAGTTTTGGACCCCTTATCTTTGAAAAGATGTGCTGAAACTGGAGAGGGTTCAAAGGAGGTGCACAAAAATGATTCCAGGTTTGAATTGCTTGTCATATGAAGGGCGTTTGATAGTTCAGGGCCTGTGAAATTTGGATCAGCCATGATGAAATGGTGCAGCAGAATCAATGGGCCAAATAGCCTAACTCTGCTCCTATATCTTATGGTCATATAAGTTCCAGGTTGAGTAAGCAGTACTGAGACAGAACCATGACATTTGTGGACCACAATCACTAAATCATAAAGCATACACCACCTCTGCCTTTAAAAGACTGAATTATCCTGTCTTTGTGGAGAATGATGAAGCCAATGGGCTACAGGACTACGCCGGAAATTGTAAAGTGTGAGCCATATTTCCATAAAGCAGCAGTTCCTGATGTCCCTCTGGTACACAAATCTTGCTCTAAGGTCTTCAATGTTATACTGTACATTCACTAGCAGGATAGTTTGTAGTAGAAGCCTAAAGCCTCTGCATTTCAATTGAACTTGTAAACCAATGTGACATCCGTGCTTTCTCTTTCTTCAAGGGGAACAGCACTTGTGACCTGAGTCTGTCCTTCGAGATCCAATGATTTTGAGTAAAGATAAATTTTAAAAACATCTTAAAATAATGCAGCCTACTGCAGTAGCCGTGGCCGTGACTGTGGATTTCAGCTGTGTTATTCCTAAATGGGAAGATTTGATGATTTCCACTGCAGCCTCGTGCAAACTCCCGTGCCAATTAATACTCAGTCCTGTTATTACTCTTCTACCAGCAATTTCCTTAACGTACTTTCTTTTAAATTATCTACAGGATTTTGGTATCTGCTCTTCCATTTTTACCATGCTAACAACTTCAATCAATGAGAAATAACATCTTCTAAGTTCCACCGATGCACAGTGGAGAGTATTCTGACTGTTTGCATAACTGCCTTGTACGGAAACACCAATACCCAAAAATGGAGAAGTGCAGGGTACAGCTCAGTCTATCACAGATGAAGTCCTCCCAATCAGTGAGCACATCTGCGTAGAGGGCTGCCACAAGAAAACAATATCTATCATCAAAAATCCCTACCATCCAGGCCTTTGATCCCACATCACCAAGTTCAGGAACAATTATTATCCTTCAGCCATCAGGGTTCTGAACCAGCATAGATTACTTTATTGGCCTCAACTCTGAACTGATTCCACAACCTGTGGACTCCCTGTCAAGAATACACAGCTGATGTTCTCAGTATTACTTTTTTTTTTTGTATGTACTGTATATATGTGTAATTTATTTATTTAGTATTTGCACAGATTGTCTTACTTTGGGTGGCATGGTGGAGATACGTCTCTACCAAAGGAGGTGTAATGCGCTCCTTCCCTCTGATAGTCTGCAAGTCACCCTTGGGCAAGGTGTAGCACCTACTTAGTCCCCCCCCTCCCCACCCCCAACCAGATCAGGATCACATGAAGTCATGGGAGCAGATGGTGGATGGTTATCTGAGCAGCTAGTGCAGATCATAAGCCCTGGTTATGTGACCACTGACGTCAGGCAGACAATCTCTGAGGAGTATTGATAATGGCTGGAGTCACCCGTCTTGTAAAGACACTGCCCAGAAAAAGGCAATGGCAAACCACCTCTGAAAAAATTTGACAAGAACAATCATGGTCACCATAATCACCTATGTCATATGACATGGCACACAATGATGAATATGATGTCTTATTTTGCACATTGGTTATTTGTCATTCAAAGTTTAAAGTAAATTTAAGATCAAAGTATGTATATGTCACCACATATTGCTCTGAGAATCATTTTTATGTGAGCATCCACAGTCATCATCATTATTATGTGCCATGTTGTTTTTGAAGCAGGCGATCATAGTCTCATGGTACAACTTGCCCAAGGGTTACTTGCAGGAAGGAATGCCTTACACATCCTTTGCTGGAGATATATCTCAATCTCACCACCTATTCACGGTAGAAAAAATAAACAAAAAATAGAATTAGTGAAAAGCTAGCTTGAAGTGGACGGGCTACGGCAGCAGAAGACCACACCAGCTTCCACTCCAGTGTCTAATAAAGTGGCCTGTAAGTGTAGAAGGAATACAACAGGGATAAGAGACAGCAAGGGTCACTGAAATGAATAACATACTATTACTGCTCTGGTGGGGACATCAAACCCAACAATCACAACAAGACTTCTCCATCGACATATATTAGAATTCTGACAGCCCTCTCACTGGCCTTGTCTGTCTCTCTTGTTCTGGTTCATCTACCAGAATACAAACAGGTGAAAACTCATTAAAAATACTGCATTTCATCCCTTCCTGGCGTTATACTTGCTCTGACTAGTTGCTTCCTGCATTTTGATGATTGTTTCATTAAGGAGCTTTCATATATCTTTTTATATGTGTGTGTGTATATATATACATACATACACAAACAACAATATCTTTGCATCTTCTGCAATTACAGTATATTCCGCCCCCACCCCATTTGGCAACCTTAAAATTTCAATGCCACAGTGTAATAGCTTGGAGCAACTTTACTGTTACCATAGCTATGAGATTGGGATGTCACATCTATGCAATTATAGATAATAGCAAAAATCTACTTCCATTCTCACAATGGCTATGTCTCATTGTAAAAAAAAACCTCCTTCCAATGATATCTCTCTCAAAACCTCTTTTACAATCATCCCAAAATATCTTTAGGTTAAGATTGTATCACTCAAAAGTCAATAATTCTCTCTCCTCAATACGCAACAACTACTTCGATAAAATGAATGGACTTAAATGGTCACAAGATCTGTAACAATAGCTTACGTTTGCAGTTAAATTAATGTCATAACCCGGCAGGACACTCAAAAAAATGCCAAAAAATGTATCATTATCAAAACTATTGGTCAAAGAAGGAGGTGTGAAGGATTGTCCTAAATGAGGAATTAGAGATGAGGGAAACAGATTTAGTGAGAGAAGGAACTGTTTGAGCAGGTGTAGACATGGCCACCAATGCTGATGTGATTAAAATCAAGTTTATTAGGGTTACAGAATTAATATGGCATAGGCATAATGTTTCCCACAGGGTCATACAGGATGGCTAGACACCCTGCAGGACGAAAAACAAGACCTGTCAAAGGGCGGATGAACCCTCTCGTAAGGTCAACGGCCATCTTGCAAACACGTGCCATGAAGCACGGAAAGGGCATCCCTTGCATCGAAGCTTGGTCTGGCCATTCACTGCAACAGAACTCCCCCCAGCCGTCTTGGACCCCACCGTGCCGCTGGATCCGGGAGGGGATGTCAAGAGGGTGGGTCTGGACCTGTGCAACCCCCTACTCACCTAAAATCCACTCACGCACACGCTGTTCCTTTCTGAGGAGTGGGGACAATCTCACTGGCTGAAAGGAACTATCAGCATCCTATGGGATGGATAGCCAGAGAGAGAGAGACAGGATGGAAATAGATGCTTAACCCCATTATGTTCATGCTGATCATCATGACCTCATTGATAACAAACTGATTTTATTCTTCACAGTCCTATCAACTCTCACTGGAGCCAACAACTCATCCAGGGGCAACTTATACTGGCCAATTACTCTACCAACCTCCATGTCTTTGGGGTGAGGGAGGAATTCCTGGAGAAACACACTTGGTCATTAGGAGAATGAAGCAAACTCCATGTAGGTAGCACTGGAAGTCAGGATTGAATCCAAGTCACCAAAGCTATGGCACACAAATCCCTTAACTGTGAGGGAGCAAAGGTGTTAAGGGAACAAATAAACATGGAAGAATTTAAAAATAAGGAAGAGAATTTTTTAACTGAGTGTGGCAAAGGTTTGAGGGTCTGAAGTTCACAGTTCAAAGTAAATTTATTATCAAACTGCACATATGTCACCATATATAACCTGAGGCTCATTACCTCGCGGGCATTCACACTAATTACAAGAAACACAATAGAATCAATGAAAGACCGCACCCAAAAGGGCAGACAAACAACCAATGTGCAAAAGACAACAAACTGTGCAAATACAAAAAGAACAACAAAAAAGGAATACATAAATAAATACATAAGGAAGCAAGCAAGCAATGAAAATTGAGAACGTGAGAAGATGAAGAGTTTTTTGAAAATGAGTTCATGAAAGTGAATCCTTAGGATATGGGAACGGTTCAGTGAAGGGGCAGGTGAAGTTGAAGGAAGTTATCCCTCTGGTTCAAGAACCTGATGGTAAAGGAGTAATAAATATTCCTGAACCTGGTGGTCCTGAGAATCCTGTATCTTCTTCCTGATGGCAGCAGCGAGAAAAGAACATGACCTGGGTGGTGGGGGAACATGATGATAGATGCTGCTTTTGGACAGCACTACATGTAGATGTGCTCAATGATGACGAGAGCTATTCCTGTGATGGATTGGGCCATTACATTTTGTAGGCTTTAGTCTTCAGTATATGTTTTTAGACTATAAGACAATAAGATATAGGAACAGAATTAGGCCATTTGGCCCATCGAGTCTGCTCCACCATTTCATGGCTGATCAAATTTTCCTCTCAAATCCAATCTACTGTTTTCTCCCTCATTCCTTCATACCCTGACCAATTAAGATTTGGCCTCCACAGCTGACCGTGGCACCAAATGCCACAGATTCACCACTCTCTAGCTAAAGAAATTCCTCCTCATCTCTGTTCAAAAAGGACGACCCTCAGTTCTGAGGTTGTGTCCTCTGGTCTTAGACCCTCCCACCATTGTAAACATCCTTTGCACATCCACGCTGTAAAGGCCTTTCACCATTTGATAGATTTCATTAAGGCACCCTTCATTCTTCTGAATTCAAGTGCATACAGGCCCTGAGCCATCAAACATTCTTCATCTGGGACGCTATTCAATAATGGAATCATTTTTGTGATCCTTTTTGAACCTCTCCAGTTGCAGCACATGCTTTCCAAGATAAGGGACCCAAAACTGCTCAAACTACTCCAAGTGAGGCCTCCAGTGTTTTATGAAGTTTCAACATTACATCCTTGCTTTCATATTTTAGTTCTCTTGAAATGAACGCTAACATTGCATTTGCCTTCCTCACCAAAGTCTCAATCTGCAAATTAACCTTTAGAGAATCCTACACAAGGACTCCCAAGTCCCTTTGCACCTCAGTTTTTTAAAAATATTTTCTTTCCATTTAGAAAATAGTCAACGCTTTCATCTCTTCTACCAAAGTGCATGACCACACACTTCCCAACATTGTATTCCATTTGCCATTTCTTTGCCCATTCTCCTAATCTGCTTAAGTCCTTCTGTAGCCTCCCTACTTCCTAAAACTTACCTGCCCCTCCACGTAACTTCATATTGTCTGCAAACTTTGCAACAAAGCCATCAATTCCATCATCTAAATCATTAACATATAATGTAAAAAGAATCGGTCTCATCATAGACCCCTGTAGATCCCTGTGGAAAATATAGAAAGAGTGCAGAGGAGATTTACGAAGATGTTGTCTGGATTGGAAAGAATAGTTTGAGTGAATTTGGCCATTTATCCTTGGAGCGACGGAGGATGAGAGGTGACCTGATAGAGGTGTATCAAATGATGAGAAGCATTGATTATGTGGATAGTCAAAGGCTTTTTCCCAGCTCTGAAATGGCTAACACGAGAGGGCACAATTTTAAGGTGCTTGTAAGTAGGTACAGAGGGGATGTCAGGGGTATATTTTTTTACACAGAGAGTGGTGAGTGCGTGGAATGAGCTGCTGGCGACGGTGGTGGATGCGGAATCGATAGGGTCTTTTAACAGACTCCTGGATAGGTACAAAGAGCTTAGAAAAATTGAGGGCTATGGGCAACCCTAGGTAATTTCTAAAGTAAGTACATGTTCAGTGCAGCATTGTGGGCTATGTTTCTATGTTTATCCATTCCGGTTCAGGATCCTGATGGTTGTAGGGCAATACCTTTTCCTGAACAAGGAAGTGTGGGACCTAAGGACAGAAGTACCACCTGCCCAATAGTGAGAAGAGAGCATTGCCTGGTTGGTGGGAGTCTTTAGAACATAGACCATAGAAACCTACAGCACATTACAAGCCCTTTGGCCCATAATGTTGAGCCAACTCTGTAACCTATTCTAGAAACTGCCTAGAATTTCCCTAGTTTTTCTAGCCCTCTATTTTTCTAAGCTCCATGTACCTATCTAGGAGGCTGTTAAAAGACCCTCTGATGATGGACACTGACTTATTGTGGTAATGCTCCTTGTAAATTTACTTAATGTTGGAGCGGACTTTGCCTATGATGGACTGGGCTATATCCACCACTTTCTGTAGCCTTTTCCATTCCGAACAGTTATGACTGTGTTAGAATAATCAAATCAAGAGGTAACAACAGGGTTCAAACAACAAAAGAGAAATGAACATCTTAGCCTCCCTGGATTATATCAGAGGTGCCAACCTGATGGGAACTTGGTTAACGATAGGGGTCCATAGCATAAAAAGAAGTTGGGAACCCCTGGATTATATACTGTATATATAATCAGTTTCCTACACCAAAATGAAATAGCTGATGCATTTATTTAATCACTTAAAAGACCTTCTTTTGGACATTATGGTTAGTTATACAACAATAAATATTACAATAAAATTGTAATAGGTTTGAAAGATAAATAGTCTTGTTGACACTTGCTGCATTTTCTGGGTGCATTTGCCTTTCACTGTGTCACTTTGAGACATCTTAAATGAATACAGGTGATAAGTGGAAAGAGATAACAATGAGATATCTCCATGATACATGATAAACAGATTTATTCTATAATATGACCAATACATTGAATATCCGGTACATAATGCACGTGAACCATATTGGGCATGAGTATGAGCTAGTGGTACAGGAAATTTTGTTCAAAACTATTTTCAGCAGAATCTAAACAAATCTCATGCATAATATTAATGCAAATAGAGTCAAAGAGTCACTGAGCACTACAGCACAGAAACAGGCACTTCTGCCCATCTAGTCCATGCCAAATTGACTGGCCCCATCAAACTGCAAGCTGGACTATAGCCCTCCAAGGCTGTTCCACCGATGTACTTATCCAAACTTCTCTTAAGTGTTGAAAATCAAACCCATATCCAACACTTCCCCTGGCAGAAAATGTTTCTGTGTCTCCAATATTGTCAATACAGTGAGGAGAGGAAGTCTGCCCTTTATTTTCTAGTGATCATTACTTTTCCATAAAACAAAGGTATGTCAATACTCATGTTTAAGTGCACGTATATCTCTCACTTACCTTATTTGGACTTACTGCTGTTATTATCCAAACACACTGAGCATTGCTGTCATATTGGAAAGGGAAATTGGGAGACACAAAACTACCAGATGGACCGTTCAGATTAACTCCACAAGTTTTCACTAGAAAAAAAAAGAAAACATATTGTTAGGTGCACCATCTTCAAAGTTCAAAGGCAACTAAACATAAATATCTTGAAATTTTGCACACAATGCCATCAAGAATATCCATGTTGGGTTTTGCTGATCTACAGCTGTTACATTGGCAGAAGAGTAGAAAGATCATTGGATGAAAGGATGAAGGGGCTTTCAAGCAATCTTTTTAGTTCCTTAAGTTTGTTACTGGTTCCTTAAGGTCGTCATAACTGGCGGTGATAGTGAGGTTAAGCTCCCAGTACCTATTAAATTCTTCCAATGACGTGGCAATTCAGATAGCCTCTAACAACCTGGCATTCAGGTGTGGTTTAGATACTAAGCCCAGTGTAATTGTTTCCATTGACAAGAGAAGGGGCAAAGCTGGGTTACTGGCACCTTAAAAGCAGTCACTTTGGGCAGGTGGAACTTGTCAGTCATGGCTGGCAGCTCATCTGGGAGAAGGAAAACACTGATCTCAAGCCTCTGTTGCTCTGCGGCTACCTACTCATGGAGAAGACTTTGGGTGTAAATCCCAAGGGAAAAATCTGGAAATAGAGTCCCAAAGGTAGTGCTACATTAAGTTCAAGTCTGACTGGCTGCTCCTGCAATGCTGCTGGAGCCAACTGGTTTGGTCTCTGCCGTTGCTTTGGGTTCATCAGATGCGTGGAAAGGGGAATCTCCAAACCCGCGACTACAGCAATCTATCACCAATCAGCTACCATCTTGTACTTCTTTCTACACTGCACCCCACCTTCTAGTTTTAACCTCATCTCTTTCCCAGTCATGATGAAGGGTCTTGGCCCAAAACATTGATAGTTTACATTTTTCCATAGATGCTGCCTGGCCTGCTAAGTTCCCCCAGTCTATTGTTGCAATGCGTACCTAAATGATTGTTTGACACAAATACATGTGCAATTCTAAGAATACATAAGGTAGTATAAAGTACGTTTATTATCAAAGTATGTAGAGTACAGTGCAAAAGTCTTTGGTGTATATATATATATATATATATCTCACTACACAGTACAGTAGTGATTCTATGAATTGCACTGTACTGCTGCCACAAAAAAAAAACAAATTTCATGACATTTGTGCGTGATGATAAAACTGATTCTTTTATGGGTCTCTATTGTGGACTGGGAGTGGGAAGAGGGCATGGAGTATGGAATAATGGTTGGGGAAAGGAGAAGTGAGAAGGAAGGAAGTGGGAAGCACCAAAGAGAGATTCTGTAATGATCAATAAACCAATTGTTTGGAATCAAATGGCTTTGCCTGATGTCTCAGAGCAGAATGTATCTGTATCCTTCTCTGCCATGTGTCCAGCATCCCTCCCACAACGCTCCATCCTAACCATTTCCAACATCCTTTACTCCTGTCAGATTTACAAACTCGCTCTCCACACCACGTTGACAAATACAGTACTATGCAAAAGTCTTAGGCACCTGAGCTAGAGACTTTGACATTTGTCAACCTTGAGATTTGTCTTCTTATGGGCAGCCACAAAACAAAAAAAACCCAAATAGATCCCATTACAGTAGGATAGAGTCCAAATTTATAAACTTTTCAGGTCACTAAAAAGTTCTTTAGGATTAATATGATAAAAATGTTGAGGCAAAGCATTTTTGTGCTGCTACTGAAAATCGCCTTTTCGAAGCAAAGAACAATGTCAAAGGTTTCTGGGATTGATTGTGCAGCTAAACAGATGCTTATGATCATGAAGCATAATTTCCGATGGCTCATTGACCTGTGTATAATGTTGTCATCACTCATGCAATGCCATTTGAGAGTTTTGTTGGGAAAATCTGTTCACTTTGTTCTGAAATACACTTGTTATCGGGCACTTTTGGAGGTGTAACAGAACTGCTACATCTACAGCACAACGAGACCATAAGACGAAAAGACAAAGGAGAAGAATTAGGTCATGCAGCTTTGCAGTCCATTGTGGCTGATTTACTATCCCTCTCAACCCCATTCTCCTGTCTTCTCCCTGTAACCTTTGACACCCTAATCAATTAAGAATCTATCAGCCAGAGACATGGTCTCCACAGCCATCTGTGGAAATAAATCCAACAGATTCACCACCCTTTGGTGAAAGAAATTCTTCCCTATCTCTAATCGGATGTCCCTCCATTCTGGGGCTGGACCCTCTGGCCCTTCACTCTCCAGTCCACCTCGGCCTTCCAATATCTGGTAAGTTTCAATGAGATACCCCTCGCCCACTTTATTCTTCTAAACTCCAGTGAGTCCAGGCCCAGAGCCATTAAACATTCCTCATGTGTTAACCCTTTCATTCCTGGGATCATCCTCATGAATCCCCTCTGGATTCCCTCCAATGCCAGAACATCCTTTCTTAGAGAAGGGGCCCAGCATGGTTCACGATACTCCAAATGCAGTATTTCGAATGTCATAAAAAAGCCTCAGCATTATGTCTTTGCTTTTATATTCTAGTTCTCTCAAAATGAATGCTAATATTGCTGTATGATCTAAAAGTCTTCCCTGGGCGAGATCTGGACTTATGTACATGGGGAACTACCTGTAGATCCCCTTTACTTACCCATCTATTTTTCATCTCATCCCCAATCTCCCGTCTTTTCCCTGTATCCTTACATGCTCTGACCAATCAAGAATCTATCAATCTCTGCCTTAAATATATCCAATGACTTGGCATCTACAGCTGCAGGTGGCAAATAATTCCACAGATTCATCACTCTCTGGCTAATGAAATTCCTTCTCATCTCCATTCTAAAAGGACGCTTTTCTATTCTGAGGCTGTGTTCTTTGATCTTAGACTCTCCCACTGTAGGAAAGATCCTCTCCACATCCACTCTATCAGGGCCTTTCAAATTTCAATAGGTTTCAATGAGGTCTTCTTAATGTTATCATTGTTGATAACATCCAGGATTAAATGGCTTGTCATGACGAGTGTTTGATGGCTCTGGGCCTGTATTCACGAGAACTCAGAAGAATGAGGGGTGACCTCATTCAAACCTATCGAAGAATAGAGGGGCGTCCTTTTAGAATGGGAATGGGGAGGAATTTTTTTAGCCAGAGAGTAGTGAATCTATGGAATTCGTTGTCTCAAGCAGCTGTGGAGGCCAAGCGTTAATGTATATTTAAGGCAGAGGTTAGTCCTGATGAAGGGTCTCGGCCCGAAACATCGACTGTACCCCTTCCTATAGATACCACCTGGCCTGCTGCATTCACCAGCAACTTTGATGTGTGGTGCTTAAGGCAGAGGTTGATAGTTTCTGGATTGATCAGAGCATGAAGGGATACAGGGAGCAGGCAGGAGATTGGAACTGAGGGAATAATTGGATCAGCCATGATAAAATAGTGGAACAGACTTGATGGGCCAAATGGCCTAATTCTGCTCCTCTATCTTATGGTCTTATTATTCCATATTAAGGTTTTATTTCATTGAAAAATAAGTGAGCAGCTTTATAAACCTACAGAGAAGCTGTAATGCTCAATTAGAAAGAACAGACCTGCTTTTGTGCAAATCCTTTTTGGATGTAAGGCTCACAAATCAAACTTGAAGGGTGGCTAATGTTATAATGCAGAGAAATGTATCAATCATTATATGCATGGAAGCCCTCGAAAGGAAACATAAATTCACAATTAAATCATTTGAATCATTTGCCTTCTTGGTTGAGGGGTTATTGTTTAAGAAGCTGCTCAGGATCTGGCTGCTTAATATAACCCAAAGCACAATTAGTACATTTAACTTGATTGGATTTCCAGACTTTCCTGAGGTGTAAATTTGATAATGGATGTGAATATTACAAGAAGCCTGAACACATGCAGTGACTTGTGAGAACATCAGAATTTGTCTTCTCTGCAGATAATCCTCAATTTTCCACTGCAGTCGACATCTGGATTGTTAGATGCTTTAGAAAAACTGTTGTATTTTTATTCCCCCAGATTATGTGTTTATGTTGACAATGCCAACTTTTGTCACAAGGAAATTGATGGTTTCTTCTGGAGCAGCCACATCCGTGGTAAATGTAGAAATCTTGTATAACACCTTGGGAAAGGTTTCACTGCTAATGTAATGGTTTTTCGGTAGCAGCAGTGTTTGGGTTATGGCTAGAGGTAACGGGCGCTTTGGAATGTGCGCCGTCCAATGAAGGGAGTGTTTTTTTCTTGTTGCATGCCTGAGACCGAGGTGATCTGGGTCTTTTGTTCAGCAGAAGATGGAGAGAGAAGATGCCAGAACAGAGAGGTCGTAGACACCAGAAAGGAGAGGACTTGGAGTGGGGCCAGGAATCGACGAAGTCCGGGGAAATCGATGGAGGATCCGTGGAACCGAAACCGTGAGCTCCAACTTGTGCACATTAGACTGTTCATTAAAATGGGCCCTTTTCTTTTTTGTTTTACTTTCCTAACCCTTTAGTCAAATTAAGAATTATAAAGCTAAATCGATTGATTGCATATGCTGTACTGCCTGTTATTTCGTGGTACGGATTTGTAACAGGGTGACACATCACGCAGCATCCACACAAACAGGTTTTGCACCTCAATCTCATATGTTTGGTGGGGTCAGAGATTGTCTTCCCTAGACTTACTTAGCTAACAGAACCTGTGGGTTACATTTGGATTTCAGTAAATCCCATTTTCTGCTCTTCCACTGGGAATGTTTTGCAGTGGCCTCTCCTAAAATCTTGGCTGTCTGACAGAGGTGTAGAAGATGAAGAGAATCATGGATAGAGTGGACTGCTGGCACTTTTTTCTTTCAGGGTGTTTAGGGGTAATACAAGAAGACATACAGAACTGTGCAAAAGTCTTAGTCACATATATGTAGCTAGAGTGCCTAAGACTTTTGCACAATACTGTAGTAATCTTATGTATTGCACTGTACTGCTACCACTGAAAGACAACTTTGGCATATGTGAGAGATGATGAATCTAATTCTGGTCTGGGTCTCTATTGTGGACTGAGAGTAGGAAGAGGGAAGAGAAATCACAATTGGGAAAGGGGGAAGGGAGAGTGGAGGGAGCAGGAAGCACCAGAGAGGCATTCCGTAATGATCAATAAACCAATTGTTTGGAATCAAATTACACAGTACTGTACTGTTAAGGTGACTGGAAGAAAGTAAAGGGGATGTCAGAGGTAGTTGTTTTTTCACACAGAGAGTGGAAAGTGCATGAAATGCACTGTTGGGGGGGTGAGTTAGGAGATGATACAAGCAGATATATTAGAGATATTTAATAACCTCTTAGATAGGCACATGGGTGATAGAACAATGGAGGGTGATACGGGATGGAGACACTGCACATAACGAATGGACAAACAATATGTGAGGGAATGGTTTATCTAAGATAAATCTATTTTAAAAGGTTGGCACAACTTTGTGGGCTAAAGAGCTTGCACGGTGCAGTATTATTCTGTGTTTTATCTCCAGAAATCAGAAATTGACTTTCAACTTTAATCATTTGAATCTTTTCTCAGAATTGCAAAGAAGAGTTGCCTGTACTTGATGGGAAGATCCTTTGCTGGACTTACAAACATTTAAGTAAATAATGCATAAGTAACACAGAAAAATCATTTTGAGGCACAAAAATGAGAAAGAAAAGAAAGTAATCCATTCATGGGAAACAAGATTAAAAATTAAAGAAAAGGCTTATATAATTGTAAGGCATAGCAGGAGGCCTGAAGTTTGGAAGCATTTTAGAAATCAGCAAATGAGAACCAAAATGTACAAGATGAAATATGAGGTAGACTTAAAAAATGATGAAGTTACCTTAGAGCTTTAAATAACCAAATGAAAAGGAAAACAATTGAGGACAAATTTTGACTCTTTAATGACAAATACACTTAATGGACATTTCCTGGCATAATTTACATATTATTATTTAATTATTTATGGCGCAACTGTAATGTAAACCAATTTCCCTCGGGATCGATAAAGTATGACTATGACTATGAAAAAAGAAAATAGGAGAACATTTAACTGATTATTTTCCTCCATCTTCATCCAATGTGTGTTGGGCACATGGCCAAGTGGTTAAGGTGTTCATCTAGTGATCTGAAGGTCGCTAGTTTGAGTCTCAGCTGTGGCAGTGTGTTTGTGTCCTTGAGCAAGGCACTTAACCACACATTGCTCTAGTGTCTGTGCGAGGAGTGGCACCCCACACAGACTTCCAATCTGCGCCTTGTAAGGCATGAAAATGCCCGACGCAGGCCTCTCATGGTCTGAGTCGACGTTCCCCCCCCCATCTGAAAAAAAGCTACACAAAACCTGCCAGATAAATATATCAAGTCTGCGATACTGGAAATCCAAAGCAACACACACAAAACGTTGGAGGAACTCAGCAGGTCAGGCAGCATCTAAGGAAATGAACAGATTGTTGATGTACTGGGCTGAGACCCATCTTTAGGACTGAAAAGAAAGGGGGAAGTTAGCAGAACAAAAAGGTGGGGGGGAGGGGAAGGAACAAGGGCTAGAAGGTGATAGGTGAACCCAAGGGGGTGGGAAAGATAAAGAGCTTGAGAAGAAGGAATCTGATAGGAGGAGGGTGGACCATAGGAGAAAGGGAAAAAATTGGACCCGGGGAAGGAGAAAGGGACCTGGGGGCGGGGGGGGGGGCGGGGGAAGGGGCGGTGAGGAGAGGAAAGTGATAGATAGGTAGAAGACGTAAAAGGCCAGAATGAGAAATAGAAGAAGAAGTGAGGAGGAGGGAAAGTTTTCTTTTCCAGAAGGAGAAATCGATATACATGCCATCACGTTGGATGCTATCCAGACGGAATATAAGGGGTTGCTCCTCTACCCTGAGGGTGGCCTTATTTTGGCACAAGAGGAGGCCATTGATTGACATGTTGGAACAAGAATGGGAATCAGAAATAAAACGTTTCGCCTCCGGGTGGTTCTGCTTTAGGCAGATGGACGGAAGTGTTTGACGAAGCACTCCCTCAATTTACAGCTAAAAGTACTATAGCATCAAAAGTGAGGATAAGGAAATAAATTAATTAAGTTTTAGTCAAGCAGTGGTATTGCACAAGTTAGAGAGTTTGAAAACTGAAACTGTATGGATACAAAAAAATTAAACTCAATGGCCACGTAATTGGGTACACGTACACCTGCTCATTTATGCAAATATTTAGTAAATCGTGTGACAGCAACTCAATGCATAAAAGCATGCAGGGTTGGTCAAGAGATGCAGTTGTTGTTCAGACCAAACACTGGGATGGTGAGGAAATATGATCTAAGTGACTTTGACAGTTGAATGATTGTTGGTGCCAGATGGTGCGGTTTGAGAATATCAGAAACTGCTGATCTCCTGGGATTTTCACACACGACAGTCATTAGGGTTTATAGAGAATAGTGCGTAAAACAAGTAAAAACATCCAGTGAGCAGTAGCTCTGTGGATAAAAATGCCCTGTGGGAGGTCAGATGAGAATGGCTGGACTGTTTCAAGCTGACAGGAAGGCGACAATAACTCAGATAAACACACATTACAACCATGGTGCGCAGAAGAGCATCTCTGAATGCACAACACGTCAAACGTTGAAGTGGATGGGCTATAGCAGCAGAAGACCACAAACATACACTCAGTGGCTACTTTATTAGGTAGGGGAGGTAGCTAATAAAGTGGCCACTAAGGGTACATCCCAGAGATTTATCGAAGCAGAGCCTCTCTGGAGTATGGAAGCACTGATTATTGTAATCTAACTTTATTCAAGTTCTCACATAAATTTTTAAAACTCTTTTTTCCAAGACAGGAAAGTTGGTTACAGAAATATAAGCACCTTCAGGAGCTCTGAAATAAGAGCAGAAGCTAGTTAATTTAAAAGATGAGTCTTCAAAAAGAGCTATTTACTTGTAACCTTCCTGCAGTAAACAAGCAGATACCTTGTCTTTCAGAACACAGCTGCTGGTTCACAGTGGGAGACCACTAAGGAGATTTAGCAAATTTCTTCTACTGGCGTTTGTAAAAAATGCAACTTTTCAAACAATGTAACATCCATTGATACTTTGTTGTTCCTTTCTGCACCATGTGGCGCATCGGGTGGCTACCTTGCTGTTTCTTTAGCATTTTTGTCTGTTTTTTATGAGGTCAAGTTGACACTCAACCCAGCACGGAATTGATACTTTTAAGGCCATGCAAACTAGTCTTTGGATGTGAGACATTGATTCTCTAATGAGATTTATCATCACAGACACATGTCATGAAATTTGTTGCTTTTCCATCAGTGGTAAAAATATATAAGTTAGAGAAAAAAAATGTAATGCAAAGCAAAAAGGAATAACAAGTCATAGAAAAGTTCAGCACAGAAACTGGCCCTTTGGCATATCTAGTCCATGCTGAACCATTCAAACTGCATACTCCCATCAACCTGCTCCTGGAACATAGTCACCCATACCCCTACCATCCCTGTACCTATCCAAACGATTCTTAAAAATTGAAATCAAGCTTGCACGCAACACTTGCACAAGCAGCTCATTCCACACTCTCATGGCTCTCTGAACGAAAGTTTCTCCTCATGTTTCCCTTAAACAGTTGACCTTGTACCCTTAACCCATGACCTCCAGTTGTAGTTCCCCCACCCCCCCAATTTCAATGGAGAAAGTCTGTTTGTGTTCATGGGTTCATGGACCATTTTGATGGTGGATGGCAAAATCTGCACCAGTGTAATCACACAGGAGAAGGCAGTAAATACGTGTTTGACAGTAATCAATTCTTAGTGAAATTGCTTGTTTCTGACTTAGAGAAACTTCTGTTTATGGACAGTTTTCAGGAGAGGAGCCCTTTTATAACCCAGAGCCTGGCTGTATTGTATATTCTGGTAATCAAGTCCAAAAGTTCTATTTTCTGGAAATATTCCTGAGTATTGGAGGGTAACAAATGTAATCCCATTATGGGCCATACTCTAGTAATCAACAGATTCTATTTGCCTCCAAGCTGATTTTATCCATACGTTGGAAAATACACACAAAAAAACATTTCATATGTTAACCATTCATCCACAGCATTATAATGAATGGCACCCAATGCACGCTAATCTGAGAAAAATAATGACAAAGAGTGAAGAGAGAGAAGAAAGTGGATACGCTGTTGTACAGTTAGTGCAATGCTTTACAGCACCAGCTGGAAGATCAAGGTTCAATTCCCACCACAGTCTCAAAGGAGCACGTACGTTCTCCCTGTGACCACATAGGTCTCCTCCAGTTCCCTTCCACGTCCCAAAAACGTTCTGTTAGGTTAGTGACTTGTGGGCATGCTACGTCCAGCACAATCCTTGCTGATTTGATTTGATACAAATGATGCACATCTCTATGTTTTGATGTTCACAGTTCAAAGTAAGCTTATTGTCGAAGTATATATATGTTGCTATGTACAACCTAGAATATCATTGTCTTACGGTCATACACAATAAATACATAGAATAATAACCATAACAGAATCCAAAGGAGCTTGCAGCAGCTTGTGTGTTCAACCAGTGTGTAAAAGATGACAGACTGGGTAAATACAGAAAGAAAAAATAATAAGGAATAAATATTGAGAACATGGGATGAAGAGGTCTTGAAAGTGAGTCCACAGGTTGTGGGAACATTTCAATGTGAGCAAGTAAAGTTGAGTAAAAATTATCAAGCGTCTGATGGTTGAAGGGTGTATTTTAATTTAATTTAATAGCATTATGTGAACTCAGTCCTACGAAGGGTTGTCCACAGGTTGGGCATTCATAACCCAGGGACAGCCTGTTTATAAGAAAGGAGGGAGGGAGTAACAGGCATTACTGACTTGTCAGCCTAATGGCATTAGGAAATACTGGATTTTATAATGAACTATGTCCTTAGGACTCGCAATACTGGGTTCAAGAACAGTTATTACCCCTCAACAATCAGGCTCTTGAACAAAAGGGGATAACTACACTTACATGCCCCTTCATTGAAATGTACCGACTACCAACAATCTTTAAGGAATCTTTATCTTATTATCTTGTGTTCTCGTTATTTACCTCTATTTATTTATACTTGTATTTGCACAGTTGGTTGTCTTCTGAACTCTACTTGATATTTGATTGATCCTGTTATAGTTACTATTCTACAGGCTTGCCCGCAGGAAAATGAATCTCAGGGTTGCATATGGTAACATATATGTATTTTGACAATAAAATTTACTTTGAATTTTAATGACAAAAACATCTCTGATTAAAATAATTGGATTGAGTATATCCATATGGATTTAGAAAAATTTAACAATGTTTGACTAATCTGTCAGAATTTATTAATGAAGCAACAAGCAAAAGAGATAAGGGGGACATCCAAAGACAAAACTTGGCAAGATAGAGACAGAGCAGATCGACGGAAAAGATGTAAACAAGGTTGAATGAGTTTAGAGAAAATCTACAAGGATGTTGCTGAGACTTGAGGACCTGAGTTACAAGGAAAGGTTGAATAAGTTTGGACTTGCAATGTAGAAGATTGAAGAGAGATTTGATAGAGGTACACAAAATTATAAGGGGTATAGATAGGGTAAATGCAAGCAGGCTTTTTCCCGAGGTTGGGTGGGACAACTGCTGGAGGTCATGCGTTAAGCATGAAAGGTGAAAAACTTAAGGGAAATATGAGGGGAAACTTCTTCACTCAGATGGACATGAGAGTGTGCAAGTGAGCTTGATTTCAACATTTAAGAGAGGTTTGGATAAGTGCATGGATGGTAAGGGTATGGAGGGCTATTGTCCAGGTTCTATGGATTCATTGGTAGGAGTATGAAGTTTAGGGTGAATAGATAGGTACATAGATGGTAGGGGTATGGAGGGCAGGTCAATGGAAGTAGACGGTTTAAATGGTTCGGCACAGACTCAATAAGATGTTTCCCCTGACTGAGGAATCCTGGTTAATTGGGTACAGTCTCAGATTAAAGCACAGTACTGAGAATCCTTCACTCAGATTTTGACAAGACTTCAGAAATCTCTACTGTGGAAAACTGTGCTCAGTTACTGTGCTCATTCTGAATGTGAAAGAATCAAAGGATATGAGGATTAGTGCTTTAAAATTGTACTCCATCATGTGATCAGGATGAATGGTGGTAGGGCTTAAAGACTCATGCTTCTCTTTCTTATATTATTTTCTTCAGATCAGCAAAGTACAAAAATGAATGGAAATCCAAGGGTGTGACAACTCACTGCAAGATAAAGGGCAAATCAGCTCAGCAGCTGAAGCTATTAGCTTTTTGATGGCTAACAGAGTGCGGATACGACATCGTGAATAGGACCCAGCATGCCTGCCTGTTGAGCTGTTATATCTATGGCACTAGCACATTCACAGTCACAGCAGCTATGATTAGAGCAGGGATTACCAACCTGTTTTGTGTCATGGACCCCTACCATTAAGTGAGGGGTCCGTGAACCCCAGGTTCATGGGGCCTACCGAATATCGAACAGCCTAGATAGAGTGGACATGCAGAGGATGTTCCCAGAAGTGAGGTAGTGTAGGATCAAAGGGCAAAGCCTGAGAATAGGATGCCTATTACAACAGAGGTGAGGAGGAATTTCTTTAACCGGAGTGTGGTGAACCTGTGGAATCCTATGAATGGTTATGGCGGTCAAGGCATTGAATATACTGAAAGCAGAGGATGATAGCTACTTAATTAGCCAGGGTATCAAAGGATGGGGAAAAGATAGGAGGGAAAAAGTTGAGGGAAAATAAATCAGCCATGATCGAATGGTGGAGAAGACTCGAGGGACTGAATAGCCTAATTATGTTCCTATGTCTTATTATCTTACATAGAAGATCCATGCCTATTCTCCCTATTTCCCTATAGGCCTGCAAGTTGTTTTCTCTCCCTCTCTCTCTCTCCCTCCCCCCCACTCCCCGCTCCCATTCTTGGTACACTAATGTTAATTTATGATTGTCAGTGGAAGGAAGCTGGAGAATCTGTCGAACCTCATGTTGTCTCACGGTGCAAACATTCGCACAGACAGCAAAATTGGTCAATGACACATCGCCCTGCAACACAGAGATGGCTGGGGAAAATTTCATAGAGTCATAGAAAAATACAGCATAGAAACAAGCCCTTGGGCTCAACTAGTCTGAGAAATGATTAAGGGGAACATGAGAGAAAGCTTCTTTACTCAGAGGGTCTGAGAGTGTGGAATGAGCTGCGTCTGCAAGTAGTGCTTATGAGCTCAACTTCAATGTTTAAGAGAAGTTTGAGCAGGTAGATGGATGAGAGGGGTATGGAGGAGTATGATCGCGATGAGAGTAGGTCGTTTAAATCGTTCAGCACAAACCAGATGGACCAAAGGGCCTGTTTCTGTGCGGTACCTTTCTACGACACAGCAAATGATAAGAAATTCTGAAAGCTGCCCACGGGTAATGAAACAGTCAAAGTCAGAGTCAGAGAAAAATCACAAAAGATAGATTAAGCTGTGGTAATGACTAATTTAAATCATGTTTCAATTTACTGATGGAATGCACTTGAATATTTAATGAATATTAACCAAAATTTACGCAATTGTGTTCAAATCAACTTCAGATATAACTTTTCAGAGGCCATTCATAAAATTTTTGCGGTGCCCATTCCTAAACTACACCCTAGGTAGTATAAAAATATATATTTCACTTTTATATCTCTAAAACTTTTAACAATAATTACTAAAGAGATATGTAGATATACTTCTTTGGAGAGAGGCAAACTGGACACCAAATCAACGTTCTAGAACACTCTTACCCTATTCTACATTCTTATTCATAATGTAAGACATTGCGATAATGTTGATGCATTAAACAGTGCACGATGAATTTAAGCTGGCCAGCAACCACACATGTTGCCCACTCAGAGAAACCAGTAGAGATACATAAAGACAATCAAAGGTTTCAATTCAAATATTTGAGAATTTCAGTCATGCTTCAGTGCCACTTGGTCAACTGTCACAATGGTGCTAAACTGAACACTTAAATACATGTATGTAGGGTGTATTTTATTTTAATGCATGACCAAAAAAGTTTTCAGTTTTATGGATTCAGTTGGGAGATTTACACATGATTGCCTCGTTATTAGGTATACCTACACATCTGCTCATTAATGCACATATCTAGTCATACGACCATAAGAAAAACATAGGAGCAGAATTAGGCCATTCAGCCCATCGAGCCTGCTCCACTATTTGTTCATGGCTGATCCATTCAACCAGACATGTGGCAGCAACTCAATGCATAAAAACATGCAAACACTGTCAAAAGGTTCAGTTGTTGTTCAGACCAGATATCAGAATGGGGGGAGAAATGTGACCCAAGTCACCATGGAATGATTGTTGGTGCCAGGCGGGGTGGTTTGAGTATCTCAGAAACTGCTGATCTTCTGGGGTTTTCATACACAACAGTCTCTAGTATTGACTGAGAATTGTGCGGAAAAACAAAAAAAAAAAATCCACTTGAAATTGATGGGCTACAGGAGAAAACTATACCAGGTTCCCCCCCTGTACTTAATAAAGTGGACACTGACTGTATATCACTGCAACTGGTTCCTGAATAATTGTCAATGATAATATAGTTGTTAAAGACCATGAATATCATTCCTCAGATAACATCACCTATTTCCAATCTGATGCACTGTTGCATTTTGTTATGTTTAAAGCTTTTTTTTACTGGTTCCAAGGTTGTCAAGCCAAGGAGTTGTAGCGGGGACAAGCTCCCACTACCTAAAAGTGCTCCTCACAGCATGCGCCTCAAATAGCCTCTGACAACCAGGTCCAACTTCTGGCCTTCTCGTGTGGCTTAGCCTCTAAGCCCGGTGGAACTGTTTCTACTGACAGGAAAAGGGGTGAAGGCAAGTCCTGGTGCCTTAAAACCAGTGCTTTGGGTAGATGGAGCTCGTCAGCCTGGGAAGGCAGTCCATCTAAGAGAGGGAAAACTCTGATTTCAAACCTCCACTGCCTTGCGGCCATACCCACTCATGGGAAAGGCTTCGGGAGTAAACCCTGAGGATATATCTGGAGCTGGAGTCCTTAAGGCAGTCCGACGTTGCCTTCAACCTCGTTCTGGCGACTCCTGCGATGACACTGGTGCCAAGGCCCTTGCCCTTCCCTTGGACAACATCGGTGGCATGGAGAGGGGCGACTTGCTGCATGGGAAACTGCTGGTCTTCCATACAACCTTGCCCAGGCCTGCGCCCTGGAGAGGACACTCCATTCCAGGCACAGATCCATGGTCTCGCGAGACTAACAGATGCCACCGCCACCACCACTGGTTATGTGACATCTACTGACTGTGCAACAATATTCTGTTTGTCCTCAGTACTATTTATGTGAAGTCTAATTTAAAAGTGCAATCTTTTGAAAACCAAACATGCCCAACCATTTCCTAAACTTAAAAAGTGTGGACAATTGTAAGGTTTCTGGCTCTGATGATCATTATGTAACCAGCAGTTTGCAAGCATATATTTTCTGTATGATTTTTCCAGTGATGTTCTCAATGCAGCATGCCTTAGAGTTAGTGACAATATAAATCCCAGGAATTAGACAAAACTTGTACAATAATTATGCACAATAATGATGATGTGTAAATCGAGTGGACAGTCAGAGACTTTTTCCCAGGGTAGTAATGGTTAATAAAGGATCATTTTAAGGTGATTGGAGGAAATTATCAGAGGGATGTCAAGGATACAGTAAATATTTCTTTTTACACAGAGAGTGGTGGGTGCACTGCCAGGGGTGTTGCTAGAGCAGATACAGTACTGTGTAAAAGTCTAGATTTCATATATCTGGTTTCAGATGGTATAACCTTCACAGAGTCCAAATCTCAACATCACTGACGCTGTCTGGGATTACCCAGAGAGACAGAAGCAAGAGAGACAGCCAAAGTCTAAAGAAGAACTGTAGCAAGTTTTCCAAGATGCTTGGAACAACCTACCATCCACTTTCCTTCTACAACTGCATTACTCTGTTCTGAGGAATATTGATGCAGCTTTAAAGGCAAAGGACAGTCATGCCAAACATTGATTTGATTTTGTTTCTCTTTACAGTTTACTGCTCTTTTAATAAATTTTGTTAAATTTAGAATCTTTTAATTTCATTATTTTGAAAGCATTCTTGCCTTACAGAAGTTTATTTACATGTGCCTAACGCCTTTGTACAATACTGTACATAAGGGAAACTTAGAAACTCTTAGATTGGCACATGAATGACCGAAAAATAGAGGGGTATGTAGGGGGGAATGGTTAAATTCATCTTAGAATAGGTTAAAAGGTCAGCATTGCTTCTGAAGTGCCTACACTTTACTGTTATGCTCTATGTTATAGGCTAATATTTTAATTTTGAAAACGCAAACACGAGGAATTCTGCAGATGCTGGAATTTCAAGCAACGGTCCTGACGAAGGGTCTAGGCCCGAAATGTCAACTGTACCTCTTCCTAGAGACGCTGCCTGGCCTGCTGCGTTCACCAGCAACTTTTATGTTTGTTGCTTGGTTTTAATTTTGATTTGTTTTTGGAGCACAAGAGCAGAGAAAGTAGGATGCCTGAAAAGGTTTGCATCGAATTTAAGTGCGGCATGTGAATGATTGGCAGGACTTTACTTTGGCAGAATATCAAATATATCTGGATGGAAAATTATAAAGGAGAAAACTGTCAGTAATGGGTTTACTCAGCAAATTGCAATGGTGTAGTATGCCTTCACATCCCTTCATTGGTACTTGGTTATCTTGGCATGGGTTGCACAAAACCCTCTCTTGCCAATACACTATAAATGGACGGATATAAACAGTCAACATTTCAGGCATGTTTTCCATCATCTGTAAACTCTCTCGTGACACTGTAAATGCACCTTGCATCTGGTGTCTACCTCCAGCGGTATTTATAAGTCTATTTAAACTGTGGCAGTATTTCAAAGAGCTTTTGATTAAAATTATATTTTTAGCATCTAAATGTAGTTGAATAAGACATAGGAGTAGAATTAGGTCACTCAGTCCATCCAGTCTGCTCATTTAAGAATGCTAATTCAAAGGCACTACCGCTACGATTAGAGGAATTCATGGGACCGACGGAAAACTGAAAGGCCGACATAGAGTGGTCATGGAGAGGATGTTTCCAATAATGGGGGAGTCTAGAACCACGGTACACAGCCTTAGAATACAAGGACATCCCTTTTGGAGGAATTTCTTTAGCCAGAGGGTGGTGAATCTGTGAAATTCAAGGTCACTGACATCTCCGGAGGCCAAGTCATTGGGCAGGAGAATGGGGGTTGAGAAGGATAATAAATCAGCCAAGACGGAACGGCAGAGCAGACTCAATTGGCTAAATGACTTAAAATGTCTAATGGCCATGTGGTCTTGTTAAAATGAACCTGCATAGCAACGTGAAATGATATTAAAATATAGAGATTAAACAGAAAATGAGAAAAAAACTTTGAAATTAAAAAAAATGATCTAGCTGTTTTCTGATTATGTCCTTAGATTTGTCTGACTGCACATTAAACTTTTCTGTCCCATATTACAGTAAATACTGTATACAGTATCTTGTAGTCAAAATGACAGTGTTCACAAATAAGTGCAAAGAAAGACCTAGTAGTCTCTGTGGAGATGACATCTCCTTTCATCATTAATCAATGTCAAGTATCAGTTCCATACAGGGGTTCTCAACCTTTTCTTGCCATGAGCCTATACCATTAAGAAAGAGGTCCATGGACACCATGTTGAGAAGCCCCTGATTCCAAGAGAGCCTGTTACAAAATGCTCCAAACCAGGCCTGCATCCAGGATTTAGATGCTCTAACTCTCCAGAGGATTGCTGGCGTGACCCCTTTAAGGGTTCAAGATGGTCCTGCTAATTGGCAATCATGTTTTTGATGCCAAGAATTGGGTATTTAAAGAGCACCTGAACTAAGGTTCAGTGCTCAGTCCAAAGCTGTACAAATGTTATTGTCGAGCATTTGTTTTGTGCCCGTTTCTCCTGCTTGATACCGTGTCTCAATCCTAGCTTCAGATAGTCCAGCTTTTGGATTCAAACCATCCTCGTCAAGGAATCTCGTCACAGTGTGATTGAGTCAACATAGATCCAGCAGGGTATCAGAGTCTCTTGCTGCTGTAGCCAGCCACAGCAGCAGGATTTCCAGGTGGAACCTGGAGACACACGATCTCCAGGCCGCCGTGTACTAGTTATCGCAAGGGGAAGCCAGAGCTGTCAGGAGAGGCTGTCGGTCACTCTGTAGAGCCAGCACATCTTTCAACCCTGGGAGATTCGACAGCGCCGTGGGTTTTTGCCACGGCTTCCTTACTGAATGCTCATTGATGTTTGTTCTCCAGCCATCCCGGTTCCCTCTGAAGCACGGAAAAGTGGCCTTCATCATCTCTCTCCTGAGAGGAAGAAAACCCTGGCGTGGCTGTCGTGCATTGGGAATGTAGGTCAGAGATTTGCTCGGAATCAGAGGAATTTATGGCAGCCATGAGGAATCCAGTTGAACCTCGGTCTGCCTGATGAAGATTCAAGGGAGGGGATGGTCAGCAGCAGATTACACGATCGATTTCAGATCTTGAGACCAAAATGAATAGAAGGAGAAGACAGGAATCTGATTTGCAACTTGGGCAACAGGTCTGGCTGTCCACTCATGATTTGTCTCTCCAGGTGGAGAATAGAACTTTGGTGCCCAAGTTTCATTGGACCCTTCAAGGTCCTGAGGAATGTAAATCCAGGGGCTTACAATTGCAGCTCCCCAAGATCCTAAATATCAATCCCACATCCCACATCTCAAAATGAAAACTTGTCTGCACCAGCCCTTTATCCCCACTACCATCAGCCCTGCCGCCACCCAGGTTTATCGATGGGGAACAGGTCTTCACGGTGGGAAGACATTTCAACTCATGTTTTGTTGATGCTTTTTGGCAATACCTCATGGACTGGGAAGGACTTGGTCCTGAGGAGAGGAGCTAGGTGCCTGAAAGAGACATCTTGCCTACCATCACTGCCTCTCCGAGCAACCAGGGCCATCAGGAGTTGGCGGTAGGAGATGGGGTCCCGTTATGAGGTGCTCCCAGGATTTTGATGCTCTAACTCTCCTGAATATGGATCGCTGGTGTAGCCCCTTTTGGGGTTCAGGATGGTCCTGCTAATTGGCAATCCTGTTTTGGGCACCAGTAATTGAGTATTTAAAGAGCACCCGAACTGAAGTTTGGTGCTCAGTCCTTAGCCCTACTAGTGTTTTTGTCTAGCATTTGTTTTGTGCTCAGTTCTTTGTCCAGCTTGATACTATGTCTCAATCTTTGCTTTTGAAACCCCAGCATTTGGGTCCAAACCATTCTAGTCAAGGACTCTCATCACAAGTCCCTGGCATTTAGCCACTGTAATGTAATAAAGTTGGCTACGTATCCAATCATATTGGAGAATTCTCACTGATTGAAAAAAAGGCTAGTACTTAAGATAATAATTTAAATTCTACAGGATGTAAAACAATAATTAATTCATGGACATACCATTGTGCTGAAATGTTATCAACATGCTTTGAAATTAAAGGATTTGACTGAATATTGGACTGTTTAAAGGGAATTTTATTCCAATTAGATAGAATTAGCTTTTTTTTGTTAATGTAAGTGAGTTTATAAAGCAATAAGCTATGGCTTAGCATGAAAATGAAGTCATTTGCACTCTTTGCAACGTGACAACTTAGGTTTAGTTAATAACTGAATTACTAGATTAATAATAGATCATTATTAAAATGGAATTTTAACTCACTGACTTTCCTTAATTGTGGCAGTGAGGCACAACCTACTGCAGAGTTAGATGAGAGGGGCTGCAACACTAAAATTAATTGGGGCTTTCTATATTCAATGCACACGAATAAACTGAATTTCTGAAGATATTACTTATCCTGACAGCTCAGAATGATAACATTAATAGCAATGCAACTAGAATAAGCAGGTTATTATTGAATAGTTATACTCTTCTGTAGTGCTTATACAGGAAGATTCAATTTTTAAAAGTCCAGGAAAGAGAGTCTCAACTCAAAAAGTTAACTTCATTTTTCTGCACAGATGCTGAGCTCTTCCAAAATCTTTTTTTTAAATATTGTTTTATATTTTTATTTTACTATTCCAAAACTATAACTCTCTTAAGATCACCAAATGCCTCTTCATTTAGTGACGCTGATGACTGGATGAACAAGAATCCCATAGTCCCTATTGCTGTTTAGTGAAACCACATCAAAAAGAATGAGTTTAACAGATTTAGCAGGAAAAGAAGGCTCTGTTGAGCTTGACTCCAATTCCAGCTCCATCCTCACACACTTGTGTCTCCAAGTTCCATTTAAGCTCTCTATTCCACATTTCCACACAATACTCCCCCCACTCACTATTCTCAACAGTATTGTGTCTGCTGTGGAGACCTTCAGGTTTCTGGGTGTCACAATCTCCCAGGACCTGAAGTGGACACCCAACGCGGACACTCTTATCAAAAAGGCTCAGCAGAGGTTGTATTTCCTACGTCAACTCAGGAAGTACAACCTGCCTCAGGAGCTGCTGATTCAATTCTATTCAGGAATAATCTAGACTGTTCTCTGTTCGTCCATCACTGTCTGGTTTGCATCAGCTACCAAACAAGACAAGAATAGACTCCAAAGAACCGGCAAGGCTGCAGAAAAGATTATTGGTGTGAAGCTGCCCTCGATCCAGGACTTATATGCATCTAGAGTCAGGAAGCGAGCAAGCAGCATCACTGTAGACCCATCACACCCTGGCCATCACCTGTTCCAACTCCTTCCTTCTGGTAGGCGCTTTAGATCACTGTATGCCAGGACAAATAGGTACAAGAACAGTTTCTTTCTGTATGCCATCAGCCTTATGAACACTTGAATTTTAGTCTATTATAAACCAAGTCCACCTGTACATACACAGGTATACCTCATTGTATATAGTTCATGGTTATTTGCACTATTGTTTTGTCTGCTTTTTGATTCTGCACAGCGAGAGCTCAGGGAAACCGGCATCAAATTCCCTGTATGTGTCCACATACTTGGCGATAATAAAGGATTCTGATTGCACATGGTTACTATTTGCACGATCCATGTGACTTATGTTAGGAAACTACCTTTCCATAACTTGTTTTTCTCAAAGTCCCTATTCCCCTCCATAAGATGTACACATTCAATAATTTATACCTTCAGTACTGGCTCAGAAGATCACACAGATTGACAAAGGGACACAGGACTGTGCTGATTTCCATCTAAAAGTTCCAACATCAGGGCAAAAACTTACTACAGGTCGACCTTCACTAATCTGACTACCTGTAATCCAGTTCCTTCGATAATCCGAAACTGATTATGCTTGATTCTGTAATTCGGCATTTTCACTAATCCGGCACTCCTCAGGTCCCAATGGTGCTGGATTAGTGAAGGTCGATCTGTACCTTTAAAAAGCAGTCGGAGTTTACTTGATTCTGAATGTTTAAAAAGAATCACTGTCTGTCCTCACGGACTGACTGAAATAATAAGCATGGTGAATGTCCCTCAGTTATGTTAATTGAGATTAATAGAAACAAATGTTCAAAAGTCTGTGCAGCAGGTAGCCAATAATCTCATTCATTTCCTGCTTTGATAACCAGAAATAATCCTCTCCCTGCTTCTTCTTGACCTTGGAATCACATTTAATATTGTAATCTGATCTGACAGCATTTCACTAATAAAAAAAAAACAAATTTCCATACATGTTTCTGAGACAATAGACACCTCAGTTATTACCTTTAATATATTTTATTAAAGCAAATCAATTTTACATGGAATTTTTCTTGGTCTGCATTTCTTAGGTTTGGAAACTGTGACTCAGATAGTTTAAAACTGCTCCGTCCATCTTTAAACATATAAATTCAGTGGCCATTTTATTAGCTCCTTCCAATTTACTTTGGCCAACTCCTCTCTCATGCCACTGTAATTTCCCTTACTCCACTGAAATACTGCAACATCAGACTTTACCTTCTCCCTGTCAAATTTCAAGTTGAACTAAACCATATTGTGATCACTGGTTCCCAAGGGTTCTTTTACCTTAAGCTCCCTAATCACCTCTGGTTCATTACATAACACCCAATCTAGTATAGCTGATCCCCTAATAGGCTCAATAACAAACCGCTCTAAAAAGCCAACTGTTAGGCATTCAATAAACTCACTCTCTTGAGATCCATTAGCAACCTAATTTTCCCAATCGGCCTGCATGTTAAAATCTCCCATGACTATCATAACGTTGCCCTTTTGACACATCTTTTCTATTTCCTGTTGTAATCTGTGGTCCACATCCCAGTCACTGTTGGGAGGCCGGTATATATTTTCCATCAGGGTCCTTTTACCCTTGCAGTTTCTTAGTCATAGTCATACTTTATTGATCTTGAGGGAAATTGGTTTTTGTTACAGTTGCACCAACCAAGAATAGAGTATAAATATAGCAATATAAAACCATAAATAATTAAATAGTAATATGTAAGTTATGCCAGGAAATAAATCCAGGACCAGCCTATTGGCTCAGGGTGTCTGACCCTCCAAGGGAGGAGTTGTAAAGTTTGATGGCCACAGGCAGGAATGACTTCCAATGACGCTCTGTGTTGCATCTCGGTGGAATGAGTCTCTGGCTGAATGTACTCCTGTGCCCAACCAGTACATTATGTAGTGGATGGGAGACATTGTCCAAGATGGCATGCAACTTGGACAGCATCCTCTTTTCAGACATCACCGTCAGAGAGTCCAGTTCCATCCCCACAACATCACTGGCCTTACAAATGAGTTTGTTGATTCTGTTGGTGTCTTAACTAACCCAACAAGGATTCAACATCTTTCAATCCTATGTCACATCTTTCTACTGATTTGATAGTATTCTTTAGCAGTAGAGCCATGCATCTGCCTCTGCTACCTTCCTATCCATCCAATACAATGTGTAACTTTAGATATTCAGCTCCCAACTACAGCCATCCTTCAGTCATGATTCATTGATGGCCACAACATAATATCTGCAACATTACAATAAAGTGGCCATGATCTTCTTTTGCGGTAGCCCATCCACTTCAAGGATCCATGTGTTGTGTATTCAGAGATACTCTTCTGTTGTCGCATGTGGTACTGTCATCTTCCTGTCAGCTTGAACCAGTCTGGCCATTCTTCTCTGACCTCTGTCATTAGCAAGGCATTTTCACCCACAGAACTGCCGGTCGTTGGATTTTTTTTTTGTGTTTCTGGAACCATTCTCTGGAAATTCTGGAGACTATTATGCATGAAAATGCCAGGAGATCTGCAGTACTCTGAGATACTCAAACCACTTCATCTGACACCAACAATCATTCCATGGTCAAAGTCCCTTAGATCACATTGCTTCCCAATTCTGATGTTTGATCTGAACAACAACTGAACCTCTTGTTCACGTCTGCATGATGTTATGCATTGAGTTACTGCCACATATTTGGCTAATCAGATATTTGCATTGATGAGCAAGTATGCAGGTGTACCTGATGAAGTGGCCACTAAGTATATATGTAGTCAATTCCAAAGCCCTCAATTTATCCGATCTGTTTAGATCTCTCACCAGATTTAGCATGAGAACACTATCATCCATGAATATTGCTCTTCCACACTAATTACAAAAACAGCAAAAAAAAAGCATGTTGCATCCCTACTGGCAAATTGTTTAAAGATTAAAGATTAGCTTTATTGGTCATATGTGCATCAAAACATTGAAACATACAGAGAAATGTATTGGTTGCATCAAAGAAGTCTAAGAACATCTTCTGAACGTTCTTAGACTTCTGTCTCATTTTAACATGACAAATTAACACTCTCTCCCACCGAATACCGACTCACTCCTTCCACAGTACGGTAGCACAGTTGCATAGTGGCTAGCAGAGGGCTGTACAGTACAAGCAACCTACGTTCAATTGCCGCCATTGTCTGTAAGGAGTTTGTACATTCGCCCCCAATCATGTGGGTTTCCTCCGGGTGCTCTGGTTTCCTCCCAGAATCCAAAGATGTGCCGGTTGATAGGTTAATTGGACACTGTAAATCGTCCCATGATTAGTCTAGGGTTAAATTAGAGGATTGCTGGACAGTTTGTTGAAGTGTTGGAAGGGCCTAATCTGTGCTGTATCTCAATAAATAAATAAATTATAAGAAAAGAGTTCTATTATATTTGTCACAGGTACATGAAAACATACAGTGAAATACATCATTTGTATCACAGCCTGAGGCTGTGTTGGGAGCATCCCACAAGTGTCATCCTGCCTCTGGAGCGAGTAGAGCATATACAAAATTTACTAACCCAAACTTCTAGGCCATTTTTTTTGGAATGTGAGAGGAAACCAAAGCACCCAGAGGAGATCCACGTCGTCACAGGGAGAACAGCCAAACTCCTTACAGACAGTGGCAGAAATTGAACCCTGATCTCCGATCGCTAGTGTTGTAAAAGGTTGCGTTAACTGCTACGCGACCATGCAGAGGGCCATGCTGTGACTGAGACTAGTGTGGTATCATTGAGAATTGTGATCAGCTGCTGGGATGTGGGCCATGAGGCTTATATCACAGGTTGGGGTGGAGAGGAGGCTCAGTCTTGTGATTAGAAGTGAAGAATGGAGTTGCAGACCGTGAGAAGGGTGCTGGAGGCTCAGGGGTAAGCATCATGGGGCAAAATTGTCATTAATAAAACCAGATTGAAACAGGTTCCCAGCATTGGATGCATAACTTGGAACATGCTAAGGGAATTTTTCTTTAACATAAAAGCTTATACTGCGAATGCCTGTCTCTACAAGAACAGACCATATTGTTCATTGGCCTTGTATTTCTGATGGAATACCCTCCACGTAGTGTTCAGGTATGTTCTACACAATGTGAGATATCATTGCCAGGAGCCTCTGTACTTTAGTATCGCAGATGCACGGCAGACTTGAAAGGGTAACCATGGACCTCATGTTTTTCATTTATTTATTGACATACAGCGTGAAGTAGGCCCTTGCAGCCTTTCAAACGGCGCCGCCCAGCAATCCCCAGATTTAATTCTAGCCTAATCATGGGACAATTTACAATGACCAATTAACCTACCAACCAGTACTTCCACAGTCATGGGAAGGATATATAAATTTCTTTCAGGCAGCAGATTGAATCGAGCCTGGGCCGCCTGTACTGAAAAGCATTGTGCTAACCACTATGCTATCACTGGCGTCCCACGAGCTCCCCATTCATATTCAGCTGCACCTATTTATCACATGAACATCGAAGCATATACTGGAATGTGTTATTTGTGTTAACAGTAAACACAACGCAGGGAAGTGCTGAGGGCAGCCCAGAAGTGTCGCCACGCATTCTGGCACCAATATAACACACCCAATATGTTCACAGAACAACACAATCAACAATAACAACAACAGCAAAATGCTTACCTCCCTTCTGCCCACCCACTCACCTACGGACTGTCCACCAACTCCAGCCTCTAGTCTCTAGTAGACATGCCTCGAGAACATACCAAACATATGCTAACCATAAACCATGGATGAACCAAGAGAGGCATGATCTGCTGAGGACTAGCCCTGTGGCATTCATAGCCAGTGCTCCAGAACTATACTTGAAGTCCAGGTACGACCTATGGAAGGCTAGTTTAAGCACGCAGAAGCATTTCCAGTTAAGGTTAGAGATGGAATTGCTTGCACGTCAGTTCTGGCAGAGTTAGCAGGTAATAGTGCTGCTTCAGAGCCAGATAAGCTTATGTCTTTTATGCACCCTTTGAAAGGGAGAATAAAACTACACCTGTGCAAATCCCTGGAGCATTTGGTGACCTTGTGATCTTTGTCTTGGAGGCAGATGACTGAACATTTTTCAAGAAGGTGAACCCTCGCGAGGCATCAGGCCCTGATGGTTTACCCGGTAGGGCTCTGAAAATCTGTGCTGACCAACTGGTGGGAGTGTTTAAGGACATTCTCAGTCTCTCACTGCTGTAATGGAGGTTCCCACCTGCTTCAAAAGAATGACAATCATACCAGTGCCCAAGACAAGCAGGGTGAGATGCCTCAATGACTATCACCCAGTGGCACTCACATCTATGGTGAAGAAGTGCTTTGAGAGGTTGATCATAGGTAGAATCAACTCAGGTCCTAAGCAAGGACCTGGACCCATTGCAATTTGTTTATCATCACAATAGGTCTACAGTGGTACAATCTCACTGGCTGTCCACTTGGTCTTTGATCACCTGGACAAGAGCAATACCTACATCGGGCTGCTGAGGGTATGATTGTGTTGACAGCTCAGTGTTTAACATAATCATACCTTGAGTTCTAGTCAACAAGCTCCAAAACCCGGGCCTCTGTAAATCCCTCTGCAACTGGATCCTTGACTTCCTTAACGGCAGACCACAGTCATGCGGATCAAAAGTAAGATCTCCGCCTCGCTGACAATCTACACTGTCACACCTCGGGGCTGTGTGCTTCACCCATTGCTCTACTCCGTCTACACCCACAAATGTGTTGCTAGGCACAGCTCAAACGCCATCAATAAATTTGTTCATGACACAGCTATCATTAGCAGACTTTTCAAATGCTGATGAAGAGGTGTACAGGAGCGAGATAGATAAGTTGGTTGAGCGGTGTTCCAGCAATAACCTTGTACTGAAAATCAGTAAGACCAAGGAACTGATTGTGGATGTCAAGAATGGTAAATCAAGGGGACACTACCAGTCCTCTCTGATGGTTCAGAAGTGGAAAGGGTGAGCAGTTTCAAGATCCTGAGTATCAACATCTCTGAAGATCTATCCTAAGCCATCTATATCTATCTTTCCTATATTAATGCAATAACAAAGAAGGCATCACAGCGGTGATACTTCATTTGAAATTTGAGAGGAATTGGTATGTTACCAAAGACACTCGCAAATTTCTGCAGAGGCTCCATGGAAAACATTCTAACTGGTTGCATCACCATCGGGTATAGAGGAGCCACTGCCCAGGACTGGAAGAAGCTGCAGAAATTTGTAAACTTAGTCAGCTTCATCATGGACACTAGCCACCCCAGCACCCAAGACACCGTCAACAGGCGAAGCCAAAAAATCAATCAATAAATCGGCATCCAAAAGGACCCCAATCACACAGGACATGCTGTCCTCTCATTGCTACCATCACGGAGGAGGTACAGGAGACTGAAGACACACACTCAATGTTTTAGGAACAGCTTCTTCTCCTCCGCCATCAGATTACTGAATGGTCACTGAACCCATCAACAATATCTGAGTATTTTTTCCCTCTTTTTTTTGCTTGACAGAAGGAGAGGGCTGCTCCAAACAGATGCCCATCTGCCTTCACCTGCAGTCATTGTGGAAGAGACTGTCACTCCCAAGTGTCACTCCTGAGCCACTCTAAGAAGCGCACCACCACGAGCTGACTTTTCCGGAGCGCTGCCCACCATTCTTCCAGACAGAAGGATGATAAACATTGCAATTACCACTGCCACAAAGCAACAAATTCATGACATTTGCCAGTGATAGTAAACCTGTTTCTGATTCTAGAGTCACAGACTAATTTTCACAGATCCTCTTCATTATAATTCATTTATGAAGTACAAAGAAATGTTGCTTCATGATAGAATCTGTGCAGTCTTTTTGTTTTACCTCAGGATCACATTCTTAATGGACCTGAATAATGAGATGAAAAGCTTACTGCCTGTTAAGAATGAGATATGAAACTGATGAGATCATGCAATCACAATTTAGTTCCTTTGAGTATCAGCGATGACATAAAATCTTCTATAATCCAGTACTAATTAGCACTAACTTGGTAATTTCACTTAGACAGGTCATGCTTAGACGGCTGTGAGAAATGGAGCCAACAGTCACTGCACGTCTGTGCCTACTCACCCAATTGCATTGATGGGATGCTGGTAACAAATGGCCGCCCCTTTGAGTGAGCAAGGAGGCAATTTGGAAGTTCTTAATGGAAAGAGACGTTGAAGCATTCAGTGGTTTGGCACAGGGTCAACTGAGGCACATATTGAGGCATTTTAGGGGAAAATTGGACAAATACTTGCCATAGGAAGTGCTATGAGAAAATCAGTTAAGTGGACTTTATATTTTATTGCTCTGGAAATATGTTTTCAGAGATATGATGTGCATAGTGGTAACCTTCAATACTATTCACAACCTGAAATGGTTTTGCTAAATATAGTGTTTACATTCACTTTTTGGACCCACATAGAATCAGAATCAGAATCAGGTTTATTATCACCGGCATGTGATGTAAGATTTGTTAGCTTAGCAGCAGCAGTTCAATACAATACATAATCTAGCAGAGAGAGAAAAAATAAATAAATAAATAGATAGATAGATAACAGTTTACATATATTGAACAGATTTAAAAACATGCAAAAAAACAGAAATACTGTATATTAAAAAAAGTGAGGTAGTATCCAAGGGTTCAAAATCCATTTAGGAATCGAATGGCAGAGGGGGAGAAGCTGTTCCTGAATCACTGAGTGTTTGCCTTCAGGCTTCTGTATCTCCTACCTGATGGCATCAGTGAGAAAAGGACATGCCCTGGGTGCTGGAGGCCTTTCATAATGGACGCTGCCTTTCTGAGGCACCGCTCCCTGAGTACTTTGTAGACTAACATTCAAGAAGGAGCTGACTAGATTTACATGAGCATAAATAATGCTGGACCAACTGAAAAATATCTTACTAATTCCAGAACATCAACTTCCTTCACCTTGGTGAGCATAGAACAATGATGTTAAATGCAGTTGAAGATCACCGCATGGTTCCATATTATAAAAGATACCTTGTACTTTACTGAAATATTTGGTGCCTTGAATTTAGATCAAATACAGCCTCCAAGAGGACCACAATTTTGTTGTGGTTTGGAGGCTTGCATGCCTCAATGATACAGAGAGTTACGTTGGCTGGAGTCAGCGATTTATGCTTTGGCTTTTGGTAGGGTCATCCATGCCAAACAGGTCAAGGGGTAGGGGCCAGATGATGAATGGTCCACCGGTCTTCCAGGTTTGGGGATTCAGCTCAGGGCTAACAATCCTAACTGGCAAAACAAAACTGTGAAGGAAACAGCAATGATGAATCCTTTACGTCTGAGTGACCTAGGGCGGCAGAGATGTAGGACCTTCACTGCTGCCCTCAATGCCTGTGGCATAATCGGCAATATGTAAGTAAGTTCAAAATGTAAGGATCAAATGATATGGCAGTTCAATTTTTAATTTCCGTCAAATGTGATTTCTGGTCCATAAT
The DNA here is from genome assembly GCF_030028105.1 of Mobula birostris. Classification (NCBI taxonomy): domain Eukaryota; kingdom Metazoa; phylum Chordata; class Chondrichthyes; order Myliobatiformes; family Myliobatidae; genus Mobula; species Mobula birostris. The sequence goes on along the minus strand of NC_092370.1, from coordinate 18,883,706 downwards.
AATTACTAATCAGAAAGTTATTTGGAATTGAGACAATAAAACAAAACTTACAAAAAAAATTAATTAGGTATTCACAAATGCACCAGTAATGATTTAACAGAATACATTTGTCAGGTCCAGTTGTTGTGGAAACCAGTTTGCACAGCTTGCATTTCATATCAGGCAGAACAAGGAAGAAGCAAGAGGTATAAACAGGAGATACAAGTCCTGATGAAGGGTCTCGCCTTCTAAATGTCAACTGTTTACTTCTCTCCATAGATACTGCCTGACTTGCTGAGTTCCTCCAGCATCTTGTGTGCATTGCTCAACATTTCCAGTATCAGAAGAATCTCTTGCATTTAGGTATAAATTAGTATGTATGTGCCTGTATTGCATGTTAAATCTGAATACAACATAATAATTTAACTAATAAATAACCTGCTTCTAATCTGTGCAAATGCAATTTTCACTGCTAAGTTTGTGAAACATTTTTGAGTATCTGCTGTTTGGTTAAGTACATGATACCTTCTGATGAGGAACCTGCCAGCCTTAAGACCATAAGTCCATAAGATATAGGAGTAGAATTAGGCCATTTGGCCTATCAAGTCTGCTTCGCCATTTCATCATGGCTTATCCATTTTCCCTCTCCTGTCTTCATCCTGTGTTCCTTCATGCCCTGTCTAATCAAAAATCTATCAACCTTTGCATTAAATATACCCAATGACTTGGCCTCCACAGCCAACTGTGGCAACAAATTCTATAGATTTACCACTCTCTGGCTAAAGATATTCCTCTTCATCTCCATTCTAAATGGTCATCCCTCTATTCTGAGGCTGTGTCCTCTGGTCTTAGACTCACTCACCATAGGAAACATCCTTTCCATATCTACTCTACTGAGGCCTTTCAATATTCGATAGGATTCAATGAGATACATAGAACATAGAACATAGAATAGTACAGCACAGTACAGGCCCTTCGGCCCACAATGTTGTGCCAACCCTCAAACTCTGCCTCCCATATAAGCTCCCACCTTAAATTCCTCCATATACCTGTCTAGTAGTCTCTTAAACTTCACTCATTCTTCTGAACTCCAGTGAGTACAGGCCCAAAGCCTTCAAATGCTTCTCATATGATAAGTCTTTCAATCCTGGAATCACTTTCTTGAACTTCCTTTGATCCCTCTCCAGTGTCAGCACATCCTTAAGTAGCACAAATATTGGACCTTATCTGCTCACTTGTGTCTGACAAGTTCCTTTTCTCACCCTACTTCCCAAAGACTACTGACAATTCTAGCCTTTTCTGCTTGGTGTTCCTATTGGTATTGGGACTGCTACTTTTCACATTGTTTGTCAATGATTTGGATAATGGAATTGATGGCTTTGTGGCGAAGTTTGTAGATGATACAAAGATAAGTGGAGGAAGGTAGTGCTGAGGAAACAATGCAATTGCATTGACAAATTGGAAGAATGGGCAAAAGAGTCGCAGATGGAATAGGCATCCTTTAGTTTTTGAGACCATGGATTTGCACCTTGGAAGGTTTTCAGGGTGCAGGCCTGGGCAAGGTTGTATGGAAGACCAGCAGTTGCCCATGCTGCAAATCTCCCCTCTCCACGCCACCGATGTTGTCCAAGAGAAGGGCACTAGGGCCGATACAGCTTGACACTGGTGTCATCACAGAGCAATGTGTGGTTAAGTACCTTGCTCGAGGACACAACATGCTGCCTCAGCTGAGGCTTGAACTAGCGACCTTCAAGGTCACTAGACCGGCGCCTTAACCACTTGGCCACGCGTCAACACAGATAGAATAAAGCCTCAAAATTAAGGGGTGACCTTTTAGAATAGAGGTAAGGAGGAATTTTTTTAGCCAGAGAGTAGTGAATCTGTGGAACGCTCTGCCGCAGACCGTGGTAGAGGCCAAGTCCGTGGGTATACTTAAGGCAGAAGTTGATCGTTCCCTGATTGGTCAGGACATCAAAGGATATGACAAGAAGGCAGGTGTATGGAGTTGAGTGGGATCAAGTATCAGACATGATGGAATGGTGGAGCAGACTCGATGGGCTGAATGGCTAATTCTGCTCCTATGTCTTGTGGTCTTATGTTCAATGTGAGAGCATTTTTTTAAAAAAGGTGAAGCCAGCAGGAGAAGAAGGGCTCTGGCATTTTCCCACAGAACACTCTCACTGCATTCCTGGGATTTAACTGAATGCCCTCATCAGAGTGACAGATGGCTCAACGCTGATACATCTCCCTGGAGCTACTAACTGTTGAGACATGACCAACAACTCATTAATGAGATTTGAGTCCCAATCTCTGTTGATTTATGGGCATAAATGGGACTGTTCTAATTGCGGGCCTCAATTCCGAAGTTATGATTCATTAACCTGTTTCCTGGTCAATCATTCTTTCAGAGTACCAGATAGGAGAGGTTGGGGAGACTAAGGGGTCTGAGGTTTCTGACTAGACTGGGCTGCTTGGGCTATGGAAATGAGAAATTATATGCAGTCCATGCTTACAATGACTATGTAAATATGTCTGAAAATATTCACTCAAAGTATTCAGAAATAGCACTTCAAACAGGAGGTGCCTATGAAAAGATGTACTTTTCTATGTGCCTTAATTCAACAATTATCATTTGAAAGCACCTTTAAAGTTAGTAAATATTGAAAACAGCACATCACAGGAAACAGCCTCCACTCTGTTCTGACTGCGTCAGTAAAGGAAGGGGGAAAGAAGCCAGAATAAGAAGGTAGGGAAGGGAAAGGAGTATAAGCTGGCAGCTTTCATCACCACTCATAATAAAGCATCCTGTCACAAGATGTCTACTTATTATCCTCCATATGTGCTACCTGACTTGCTGAGTTCCTCCAATATAATTCCACATTAGAGTTGGTGCATAGCACATCAATTACTATTGTATAAGATGATGAGAGGCATTGATCATGCGGATAGCCAGAGGCTTTTTTCCTGGGCTGAAATAGCTAACACGAGGAAGCATAGTTTAGCAGTGCTTGTAAGTAGGTGCAAGAGGGATTTCAGAGGTAAATTTTTCATACAGAGCGGTGGGTGCGTGGAATGCACTGCCAGCAACGGAAGCGGATACAATAGGGTATTTTAAGAGACTCTTAAGAGGATAACTAACACATCTATTGAGATGCTCCCTCAACCAATGATTTCATTTTAAGGGCTCTATATCTTGTTATTTTATGTTCTCATTCTTTATTACTATTTACTTATATTTGCATTTGCAGAGTTTATTGTTTTGTATGTTCTACATGATCTTTCATTGATGCTGTTTACAGTTACTGATCTATAGACTTGCTGGGTATGCCCGCAAGAAAAAGAATCTCAGGTTTGTATGTACTCTGATAGTAAATTTTATTTTGAGCTTTGGAGGGAATCCTGCAGGTGCTGGTGTTCCTGCAGGAAAATTGTTTCCATTGGTAGGTGAGACTGAAACAAGGGGACATAGCGTCAAGGTTCGGGGGAGTAGATTTATGACAGCGATGAAGAGGAACTGCTTTTCCTAGAGAGAGGTGAATCTGTGGAATTCTCTGCCCAATGAAGCAGAGGAGGCTGCCTCAGTAAATATATTTAAGACAAGGTTGGAAAGATTTTTGCATGTTGATGGTTGATGGAGATGAGTCCATGGCCAGATCAGCCATGAACTTGTTGAGTGGCGGAGCAGGCTCAGTAGGCCAGATGGTCTACTCCTGCTCCTATTTCTTATGTTCTTATGTACCCTGCGGGCTTCATCCTTCTTGGTGGAGGTCATAGGTTTGGGAGGTGCTGTCGGAGTAATCTAGGTAACTAAGTGCCCTTTAGTGTGCAGGTGATGTTCACTGCAGCTACTATAAATACATGGTACAGGGAATGAAAGCTCAGAGTGGGTTGCAGAGATACTAATCAAGCTGCAGACAGTCCCTCAAAGCCAAAGCCTCCTCCACCATTGAGTACATTTGCACGGAGCACTGCCACAAGAAAGCAGCATCTATCAGCAAAGACTCCCACCATCCAGACCATAACCTCTTCTCACTACTACTATTAGACAGAAGATACAGCTTCAGGCCTCACACCATCCCGTTCAGCAACAGTTGTTACCCTGCAACCACAGGCTCCTGAACCAGCAATTTTTAATTTCAATCTCCACAGCTCGAAATGTATTCTATGACCTAAAGACTTATTTTCTAGGACTCTTTACTCCTGAGAATAGGAAACAGTTTTCAATTTTTTCTTTATTTGCTAAGTTTGTCTATTGTATATACAATATAAATTATGTAACATTGTTTTTTGTCAGCTCTCATAATTTCTATTGTTTTTTTCTGTAAATACCTGCAAGAAAATGAACCCCAGGTCACCTACCTATTGGAAAAATGCAAATTAAGTTTGAAAGAGTACAGACAAAATTTACAAGGATGTTGCCGGGACTGGAGGATCTGAGTTATAAGGAAAGATTAAATAGGTTAGAACTTTATTTCTTAGAACATAGAAGATCAAGAGGAGATTTGATAGAGGTATACAAAATTATGAAGGGTAAATAGGGTAAATTCAAACAGGCTTTTTCCACTGAGGTTGGGTGGAACTACAATCAGAGGCCATGGATTAATGGTGAAAGGCAAAAAGTTTAAGGGGACCATGAGGGAAAACTTCTTCACTTAGAAAGTCGTGAGAATGGAGAACGAGTTGCCAGCACGAGTAAGCTCAATTCCAATATTTAAGCGAAGTTTGGATGGATACATGGATGGTAGGGATATGGATAGCTAACCTTTCAGTGCAGGTTGATCGAAGTAGGCAGTTTAAATGATTTTGGCATGGACCAGATGGGTCGAACAGCCTGTTTCTGTGCTGTACTTTTCTATGGCTCTGGAGTAGTATATGATAACATATGCATACTTTCATATTAAATTTACTTTGAACTTTAAGCTTATCTGGAGTTGTTGGAGCCACCCTTATTCAGTCAGGTGAAGAGAATTCCAACATGCTCCAGACTTGGACTTTCTAAAGTTCGAGAGGTCTTGCACCATCTGAAGCTGAGTCAGATGGAATAAAGACTTCGACAAGCCTATATAACCACCGTACATGTGGCTAATCTTGCTGATGGTTCCTCAGATGTTAATGTGCTCTATGTTCTTGGTAAGGTCAATGATGCCAACAGATTAAAGGGTAGAGGACAGACTAAGAATGGTTCACCAGTCCTGCAGGTTTGGGGGTTCAGCTCAGGGCTAACAACCCTGATTGGTAAAACATAATTGTCAGGGAAACAGCAATGAAGAACCTTTCTACATCTCAGTGCAATGGTGTTCCTGAGTCACCACCTGGGACATGCACGACTGATATCAGTGAAAACCAACATGAGGCTACTGACATGATGAAGGAAGCCCTGAACACTACCAGAGATGGAAGACCTTCATTGCAGCCCTAAACACCAGCAGCATAACAGGCACTACTATATGTTAAGTATAGCTGTAATTTGGTTTTACAGGGGAGCTGTTGCATTGGTTTCACAACTGAGTGACATAACCAATTCCATAAAGTTATAAAATTCTCCTCAATTGCACATGAGGCATTTGTCACACTTACGAAAAGGATAGATTGTGGGATGCTCAGTCATCTTCAGCTGCTTCATCAAAGTAGACAGCAAACCAGGTACTTTATGATCAAAAAACATGGGTGAATTTTAATCCAGAGATATAATGCTAAATTAGTCTACTCACAATTCTCAGTAAAGTGATGGAGGAGTCAACAACAATGTTTCTATTGGCACTTTTCATTGATAACCTGTTTGTTGACGCCCATTTCAGTTTTCATCAGCCTTACTGAACTGAAGATCATGATCCAAATATGAGTAAAGTGAGTGAAATTCCAGAGGGACATTAGAAAGCCAGGATAAAACTGAAGTGAAGGGGCAGTGAGGAAAAATACTCCAATAATTGGAGTCATGGGATAATAAATTTCTTTAGCCAGAGGGTGGTGAATTTGTGGAACTTGTTACCACACGCAGCTATGAAGGCCAGCTCATTGGGTGTATTTAAGGCAGAGAGTGACAGGTTCTTGATTGGATGTGGCATCAAAGGTTATGTGGAGAAGGCTGGGGAGTGGGGCTGAGAGGAGTGGAAAAACGAATCAGCCATGATTGGATGGTGGAACAGACTCGATGGGCCAAATGACCTAATTCTGTTCCTATATCTTACGGTCTTATAATGGAATTAGTATAATTAGAATATAATAATTAGAAATTAGCCCATGCAGCCCTTTGAGTGCATTTGTTCACTTTATGCAGAAGTTTAAGAGAAGAAACAAGGCAGAATCTACTTCACAACAGAGTTCCGAGTTTACAGAGAATGATGCAAAAAAACAAATCCAGGAAGTGACAGTTCTGAGGGCAAAAATGTCTTGTTAATGAGAGAGGTTGGAGGAGAATGGCCAGACTGGTTCAAGCTGGCAGGAAGGGGATTGTAACACAAATAACCACATTGTTCATAAGAGCATCACTGAATGCACAACATGGTGAAACCTGAAGTGGGTGGGCTACAGCAACAGAAGTTCATGAAAACACACCCAGTGGCCACTTTACTAGATGGAGTAGGTACCTAATAAAGTGGCCACTGGGTGTACGTGTCGAATAAAGTTGATCATTCATCCCTGAATTGTCTCATCTCATTTATTTCAACAATCTGCCATACAATATATGGAATTAATTTTCATGATCAATTGAGTACTTCCATCAGATCAAGAAAATTCCACAGGAAATGATTCAGATTATTGCTTGAATCCTCCAAAGCTTTTAAATTGATTTTAGTCAATAACCAAATTCAATCCACTCTTTCAGATTCTGCCTCTGATTATTTCGTTTTGATGCGTTAAAGTATTCTCTTCTGATTTATAGCTTTGGTATCTCAACATTGAAGCTTTTAAAATGCTAATAGAATATTTTGTTTAAAATAATCTGAGCACTGATGATAGCATTAAGATATCTTTAATAAATTGTTTGTTCATCTGGATTTTAAGAATCAAAGTGCATGTCCTAATACCCAAGCCTAAACAATCATCTCCATCACTCAAGAAAATTTCACAGCAGAGTGCAACATTAATTTAAACTAAACCACAAGAGTGAGGCAACAGAACAAATTAACAGAGGTCAAAATAGATACGGAATTTTAAAGGGAAAAACATTGATGAGAAGAAGTTCAATTTTAGATCAGCTCGCGGTATTACTGTACGATTCTTCCTTAAGCTCTCCAGACAGGCATGATGGGCTATAAATCTGTTGCACAGTGAAACACAAGTTGTCCAAAAACATCCTGGCTACTGCCTGACTTTCAATTCCACTCACCTAAATGGGCAATAGCTGACTTTTCACTTCCATTTTGTGCTCCCATTCAATTTAAATCTAAGATTCAATTTTTAATTAAATTATAATTCAATTTGCGTGTGGCAGGTCATGGAAAGGGTTAGATTGGTATTACAGTATATTCTAAGATTAGCACATCATGGGCTGAAGGGCCTGTACTATGCTGTATTGTTCCATGGTTTATGCTCTGTTTTTGAAAACCATTAAACTAGCTTTTATTTCTCTGAAAATAGTACATTTTTAAACAGTTTTGTGATAGCAATCGTAGTGTAACAGCAGCAAACGTGAGATGGGCGCTGTAGTCAACCCCATGAGGTAGCCCAGGCAGACAATATCACACACCAAGTACTCGGGGAGAGTCCGCACCAGCTCATTGACACCTTTATGGACATCTTCAACACTTCACTCATCCAAGCTGCTGTCGCCACATGGTTCAAGCCAGCCACCATCATCCCCGTAACAAAGAAATCTACACCTTCAAAATTAAATGTCTGCCACCTGGTGACACTGGCACCAGTCGTGAAGAGTTTTGACAGCTGGTTATGGCACATATTAAAAACTCCATTCCTGGCACTTTCACTAATATGCATATTGACAAAACCTTTCTAGGACAGATACCATAGCATCTGTCATACACCTGGCCCTTTCACACCTAGAAAACAAGGACGCTTATGTCAGAATGCTGTTTCTGGATCTCAGTTCAGCGTTCAACACCACTGTCCCGAAGACCTTGCTGAGCTCCCACTCCTCAATCTAAATCCACCATTCTGCAATTGGGTGTTAGACTTCCTAACCAACACACCACAGATAGTCAGGATTCACAACCACTCCAACCTCTCCATCATTTTCAACACGGGTGCCCGCCACCCCGCAACGCTGTGTGCTGAGCCCATTGCTGTACACCCTGCTCCCCTGTGACTGCAAGGCCAAACATCCGAATAATCACAGTGTCAAATTCACTGATGACATGGCAGTGGTGGAGCTCATCACCAACAACGATGAGGTGGCCCATAGAAAGGAGGTGGAAGAGCTCAGGTCCTGAAGCCAGGTAAATAACCTCTTCCTCAATGCCAACAAGACAAAGGAGATGGTTATCAACTTCAGTAGAACTTGCACCACTGACACCTGCCTTTCTATCAGTGACACAGCAGTGGAAAGGACGAGCAGTTTCAAACCGGTTGGAGTGCACATCGTCTCACACAACCTCTTGTGGACGCAGGACACACTCTACACAGTCAGCAAAGCTCACCAACACCTTTACTTTCTGCTGAGGCTGAATAGAGCTGACCTATGCACCTCTTTATTCACATCCTTCTACAAATGTGCAGCAGAGAGCATCCTACCGTGCTGCATCACTGCAGAGTACAGACCAGCATCAGCCTACCCGCCATCAACAACATAGATATGGAAAGGTGCCGGAAAAGGGCCAGTAACATCATGAAGGATTCCACCCAACCTACTCATGGGACTGCTTGTCCCGCTCCCATCAGGGAGGAGGCTACATAGCATCCACGCCAGGCACACCAGACTCAAAAAGAGTTACTTTCCCCAAGCAGTAGGGCTGATCAACACCTCTACCTACTAACTCACCCTAACAGCATTATCATTTCCTGTCAGAATCATCTTATGTCCAGATACGATTGTGCCTAGCTTCACTTTAGGAGCATACAATCAATCTATGTATATAAGCTATCTTATATATTTATAGTTGTATTTTTTTACTTATTGCGTTCTTTACTTGTGTTTTCTTCTGTGCTGCTTTAAACCTGGAGTAACAAATATTTCATTCTCCTTTCCATTTGTGTACTGGAAATGACATTAAACAATCTTCAATCTTGAATTGAATAAGCATAGACAAAACTACAGGTTTCTTTTATATCATGTAGCATAAGACTCCTTTTAAAATTAAAATTTGTTTACAAGACATTGCAAAATCTTCACAGTACTATGATTTCTCTTTTGGAGTGAATTACTTATATATACGGCCCTGATGCACTCGTTCCCTTGCATTGCAGTACTGTCAAGCACGACTTTTATATCTATTTAGCCATGTATCTATTTTCCGTCTGTATTGTAGAAGTTAAGAGTATGGTTATGTATTCATGCTTTCCCTTTTGACAGTTGGGTGTACGATATTTTTTTGTTGACCGTTGAATGCTAATGTTTAAATATGCATTAAATATGCTTTCTTTGACTTAGAACTTAGTAATTTATAGAACACGTCATGCAGTGTCAACTCCCATACCTCGTGCTTAATCTCTGAGAGGTTTTAATTTGTTTTAAAGTAACCGCTACAAATTTTTAAGATTTTTATTTAGCGATACGGGAGGATAATAATCCCTTTCTGCACAATAGAACTGTACTGTCCAATCACATCTATGTGGCCCATTAACCTGTTAGCTTGTATGTCTTCAGAATGTGGGAAGAAACTGGGGCACCCAGAGGAAACCCACGGGGTCATGGGGGGAATGTACAAACCCCTTACAGAGAGGAGTGGAATTCTACCCAGGCCGCTAGTGCTGCCATAGTGTTACACTAACCACGATGCAACCAGGTTGCCCACTACTGAAATCATTTTCATAGGGAATTGAGTACATTGTTTACTTTTACTACTTGTTAACAAAGGGTCCATATGTCCACCTCCCTTCTAAAATAAACTTAGGTTAGATTAGATTAGATTATGAAGACACGCAGTCCTCTTTTATTGTCATTTAGTAATGCATGCATTAAGAAGTGATACAATGTTCCTCCAGAATGATATTACAGAAACACAAGACAAACCAAGACTAAAAAAATTGACAAAAAACACATAATTATAACATATAGTTACAACAGTGCAAAGCAATACCGTAATTTGATAAAGAACAGACCATGGGCACGGTAAAAAAAAAAGTCTCAAAGTCTCTCTAAAGTCCCAACATCTCACACAGATGGTAGAAGGAAGAAAAACTCTCCCTGCCATGAGCTTCCAGCGCCGCAAACTTGCTGATGCAGCACTCTGGAAGCACTCGACCACAGCCAACTCTTGAGCCCGTCCAAAAACTTCGAGCCTCCGACCAGCCCTCCGACACCGAGCACCGAGCACCATCTCTGCCGAGCGCTTCGACCCCGGCCCCGGCAGCAGGCAAAGCCGAGGATTTGGGGCCTTCCGCTCCAGAGATTCTCGATCGTGCAGTAGCAGTGGCAGTGAAGCAGGCATTTCAGACATTTCTCCAGGTGTTCCTCCATGCTTCTCACGTCTGTCTCCATCAAATCAGGATTGTGCATGGCTTCCTACTTACAAATAGGATATCATTTCGGAGCTGCGCGCTCTGCGTCGCACCATCTTCTCCTCCCCTCCTCAGAAACCATAACCTAGAATTACTTGGCAGCAGTGAGCCACTGCCGCATGCTGATCACCTGTGAAGAAGTATGGTACCACTTCATACAGTTTCCCAGAAAACTGTCGCTGCAGAATAGGTTCTCAGTAACTTTTCGCATATAAGTCAAATAAAGAGAGTAATGGTGAGGCGGAGTGTTGATGTATTATTGGGAAGATACTCCTTCTTAACTTGATGGCTATCTTTCCTTCCTCGTTTAACAGGCTTTCAAGTCTGCCAAAATGTTGAACATTTCTGACAATTCAAAATGCTCAGAAAAAATGCAAAATTATTAAAAAATTAAATATTTGAAAAATATTAAAATATAATAGAAACTGAACTTAACTGAATATGCCTGGTCTCTGTCGATTTTGTGTTTTAAATTCTGTGTTTTTTTGCTTGCTTTCTTTTGCCATTTGCATGATTTGTGATTTTTTTTTTGTGTGGAGTGGGGAGGGAGGTTGATGTTTTTCTCTGAACGGATTCCAGGCTTTTCTTTGTTTTGTGGCTGTCTGTAGGAAGATGAATCTTAGGGTTGCATATTGCATGCAGACTTTGATAGTAAATGAATCTTTGAACATAAGCATAACTGACTCAAGTGAAATGATATGACTATTTCAAAACCATAAAAAAACTCAAACAAGAAGTGCTAACTTTTCAATTAATCCCTCGAAGCTACTACATGGCATTGAAATGGAATATTAACACCAGAGAAATGACGTTACACAGTTCTCTGCTGAATAGCAATAGATGATGTTGAAAGTATTACCATTTATCATCACTAATGGACAATCAGATTAACCTTTTATCGTGTTGTGTCTGTGAGATGCTGGTCAACTTGATAAACCTTGGGAGGCAGTGAGAAGGTAAAAATTCTACCAGGAGTAAACAATTAATTATTAACATAAGTATTCATCAATTTGACAATAATGAAAAGATTATAACAACTGGGAGGATTTAGGATGCTGAAGTTTTAAACAATATTGATAAATGTGTATCAGACAGGAAGAGTATCATGTTGAATAATTGGCTTTATCCTGAGGCATTACAAACATATAACTCAGAACCCTGGGCTGGGTTCAAGAGTGAGGAAGGACCCAAGGTTTGGATGATTTAAGTGATGGGTCAGGGTGTCGGAGCTGGAGGCGAGGGATCGGCCAATTCAGCTCGCCGCTCCATGAGATTTACTCGTCTCTGTGCTAAACCAAGGCCGTGGCCTGTAACTAATGGGCTGCTGGATCAATTGCAGTGATGACTCACATTGTGGGTGAGGGCGCACTTTCGTGAACTTCAGTTCTCAATGTTATTTGCTTACTTTTATCGTTTGCACAATTTGTTTTTTTCTCTTTCTGTATATTGGGTGCTTGACGGTCTTTTGCTAATAGGTTCTGTTGGGTTTCTTTGTTTTGTGGCTGTCTGGAAGGAGATGATTTTCAAGCTTGTATGTAGTATATAATATTTAGATAATAAATGTACTTTGAACTTTTTGAACCTTCGAATCAACAGATGCTGCACTTCACATAGGACCTTACTGACATTTTATACAACAAAGAGATGAATCTCCTCATAACATGGACACTGCACAGAAGGACTCACTAAAGGAAATGGGAATGGGATTGATCTCAGAACCACCGTGGAGGAAGAGGTCCTCCAGACACAGTTCCAGATAACGATCAAAGGAGATTATTCGAATCAGAATCAGGTATACTTGGCGTATGTGTCGTGAAATTTGTTGTTTTGCAACAGGCGTACATTGCGATACATAACTTTAAAAAACTATAAATTAAAATAAGAAAAACATATAAAAAGTTAAATTACATAAGTAGAGCAAAAAGAGAGCAAAAAATAGAGTAAATGCAAGCAGGCTTTATCCACTGAGATTCGGTGGGACGACAACTGGATGTCATGGGCTAAGGGTGAAAGGTGAAAAGTTTAAGGGGAATATGAGGAGAAACTTCTTCACTCAGAGGGTCATGTGAGTGTGGAATGAGCTGCAACACGATAAATTGGAAGAACAAGTCAAAAATGTGGCAGGTGGAATACAGTGTTGGGAAATGTATGATAACGCATTTTCATAAAGGGAACAATAGTGCAGACTATTATCTAAATGGGGAGAAGGTTTAAACATCAGAGGTGCAGAGGGATTTGGGAGTTCTCATGCAAGTATCCTAGAAGGCTAATTTAAAGGCTGAGTCTGTGGTAAAAGAGGCAAATGCAATGTTGGCAGTTATTTCAAGGGGAATAGAATATAAAAGCAAGAAGATAATACTAAGCCTTTATAAGACACTAGTCAGGCCACACTTGGAGTATTGTCAACAGTTTGGGGCCCCATATCTCAGAAAGGATGTGCTGTCATTGGAGAGAGTCCAGAGGAGGTTCACGAAGATGATTCGAGGAATGAAAAGTTTAACGTATGAGAGCGTTTGGCAGCTTTGGGCTTGTACTTACTGGAATTTAGAAGAATGTGTGGGATCTCATTGAAACCTGAATGTTGAAAGGGTCAGATATGGATGTGGAAAAGGAGCTTCCTATGGAGGGGGAGGGGGAGTATCAAGAACTAGAGGGCACAGCCTCAAAACTGAGCGGTGAATTTTTAGAACAGTGATAAGGAATAAATTTTTTTAACCAGAGAGTGGTGAATCTGTGGAATTCTCTGCCACAGACTGCGGTGGAGACCAAATCTGTGGGTATATTTAAGGGGGAAATTGATAGTTTCCTGATTGGTCTTGGCATCAAAGGATATGGGGATCAAAGGAAGGCAGATATATGGAGTTGAGTGGCATACGAGATTCGCCATGATGGAATGGCAGAGCAGAACTGTCTAATGGTCTTATGGTCCTTTGGTTTCCTCCTGCATTCCAAAGAAGTCGAGGTTAGTAGGTTAATTAGTCATATGGGTGTAATTGGACAGCAGTGCTTGGTTGGGCTGAAAGTGTCTGTTATGCTGATACTTCAAAATTCAAAATATCCTGACTTGGAAATACACCATCATCCTTTTATTATTTCTGAGCCGAATACCTATAAGTTCCTCCTCAATAAACTTGAATCTGAATCAGAATCAGAGTCAGGTTTAATATCACTGGCAAAACATAGAAACATAAAAAACATAGAAAACCTACAGCACAATACAGGCCCTTCGGCCCACAAAGCTGTGCCGAACATGTACTTACTTTAGAAAGTACCTAGGATTACCTATAGCCCTCTATTTTTCTAAGCTCCATGTACCTATCCAGGAGTCTCTTAAAAGACCTTATCGTATCCGAATCCGCCACTGTCGCCGGAAGCCCATTCCACGTACTCACCACTCTCTGCGTAAAAATACTTACCCCTGACATCTCTGCTGTACCCACTTCAAAGCACCTTAAAACTGTGCTCTCTCGTGTTAACTATTTCAGCCCTGGGAAAAAGCCTCTGACTATCCACACGATCAATGCCTCTCATCATCTTTTACACCTCCATCAGGTCACCTTCTCTGTCGCTCCAAGGAGAAAGGCCAATTTCACTCAATCTATTCTCATAAGGCATGCTCCTCAATCCAGACAACATCCTTGTAAATATTCTCTGCACCCTTTCTATAGTTTCCACATCCTTCCTGTAGTGAGGTGAACAAAACTGAGCACAGTACTCCAAGTGGGGTCTGACCGAGGTCCTATATATCTGTAACATTACCTCTCTGCTCTTAAACTCAATCCCACGGTTGATGAAGGCCAATGCTCCATATGCCTTCTTAAGCACAGAGTCAACCTGCACAGTCCTATGGACTCGAACCTCAAGATCCCTCTGATCCTCCACACTGCCAAGAGCTTTATCATTAATGCTATATTCTGCCATCATATTTAACCAACCAGAATGAACCATCTCACACTTATCTGAGTTGAACTCCATCTGCCACTTCCCAGCCCAGTTTTGCATCCTATCAATGTCCCGCTATAACCTCTGACAGCCTTCCACAATATCCATGACACTCCCAACCTTTGTGTCATCAGCAAATTTACTAACCCATCCTCTACTTCCTCATCCAGGTCATTTATAAAAATCACGAAGAGTAAGGGTCCCAGAAAAGATCCCTGAGGCACATCACTGGTCACTGACCTCCTTGCAGAATATGACCCGTCTACAACCGCTCTTTGCCTTCTGTGGGCAAGCCAATTCTGGATCCACAAAGCGAGGTTCCCTTGGAAATCATGCTTCATCACTTTCTCAATAAGCCTTGTATAGGGTACCTTATCAAGTGCCTTGCTGAAATCCATATACGTTACATCTATGGCTCTTCCTTCATTAATGTGTTTAGTCACATCCTCAAAATATTCAATAAGGCTCGTAAGGCACAACCTACCTTTGACAAAGCCATGCTGATGATTCCTAATCATATTATGCCTCTCCAAATGTTCATAAATCCTGTCTCTCAGGATCTTTTCCATCAATTTACCAACTACTGTATGAAGATTCACTGGTCTATAATTTCCTGGGCTCTCTCTACCCCCTTTCTTGAATACGAGAACAACATCTGCAAGCCTCCAATAATCATACTTTATTGATCCCGTGGGAAATTGGTTTTCATTACAGTTGCACCATAAATAATAAATAGTAATAGAACCATAAATAGTTAAATACTAATATGTAAATTATGCCAGTAAATTATGAAATAAGTCCAGGACCAGCCTATTGGCTCAGGGTGTCTGACCCTCCAAGGGAGGAGTTGTAAAGTTTGATGGCCACAGGCAGGAATGACTTCCTATGACACTCTGTGTTGCATCTCGGTGGAATGAGTCTCTGGCTGAATGTACTCCTGTGCCCAACCAGTACATTATGTAGTGGGTGGGAGGCATTGTCCAAGATGGCATACAACTTGGACAGCATCCTCTTTTCAGACACCACCGTCAGAGAGTCCAGTTCCATCCCCATAACATCACTGGCCTTACGAACGAGTCTGTTGATTCTGTTGGTGTCTGCTACCCTCAGCCTGCTGCCCCAGCACACAAAGGCAGACATAATAGCAATGGCCACCACAGACTTGTAGAACATCCTCAGCATCGTCCGGCAGATGTTAAGGGACCTCAGTCTCCTCAGGAAATAGAGACGGCTCTGACCCTTCTTGTACACAGCCTCAGTATTCTTTGACCAGTCCAGTTTATTGTCAATTTGTATCCCCAGGTATTTGTAATCCTCCACCATGTCCACACTGACCCCCTGGATGGAAACAGAGGTCACCGGTACCTTAGCTCTCCTCAGGTCTACCACCAGCTCCTTAGTCTTTTTCACATTAAGCTGCAGATAATTCTGCTCACACCATGTGACAAAGTTTCCTACCGTTGCCCTGTACTCAGTCTCAGCTCCCTTGCTGATGCATCCAACTATGGCAGAGTCATCCGAAAACTCATTGCCAGTGCTCAGCAATCTCCACCTTCACCTCCCACAGTAGCCTGGGGTACACCTTATCCGGTCTCGGAGATTTATCCAACTTGATGCTTTCCAAAAGCTCCAGCACATACTCCTTCTTAATGTCTATGTGCTCAAGCTTTTCAATCTGCTGTAAGTCATCCCTACAATCGCCAAGATCCTTTTACATAGTGAACACTAAAGCAAAATCTTCATTAAGTACCTCTGCTATTTCCTCCCGTTCCATACACACTTTTCCACTGTCACACTTGATTGGTCCTATTCTCTCATGTCTTATCCTCTTGCTCTTCACATACTTGTAGAATGCCTTGGGGTTTTCTTTAATCCTGCTCACCAAGGGTTTCTCATGGCCCCTTCTGGCTGTCCTAATTTCATTCTTAAACTCCTTCCTGCTAGCCTTATAGTCTTCTCGATCTCTATCATTGTCTAGTGTTTTGAAACTTCCGTAAGCTTTTATTTTCTTCTTGACTTGATTTTCAACAGCCTTTGTACACCACGGTTCCTGTATCCTACATCCTTTCCCTGTCATTGGAATGTACCTATGCAGAACACCATGCAAATAGCCCCTGAACATTTGCCAGATTTCTGCCGTACATTTCCCTGAGAACATCTGTTCCCAATTTATGCTTCCAAGTTCCTGCCTGATAGCTTCATATTTCCCCTTACTCCAATTAAACACTTTCCTAACTTGTCTGTTCCTATCCCTCTCCAATGCTATGGTAAAGGAGATAGAATTGCGATCACTATCTCCAAAATGCTCTCCCACTGAGAGACCTGACACCTGACCAGGTTCATTTCCCATACCAGATTAAGTACAGCTTCTCCTCTTGTAAGCTTATCTACATATTGTGTCAGAACACCTTCCTGAATACACCTAATAAACTCCACCTCATCTAAACCCCTTACTCTTGGGAGATGCAAATCAGTATTTCAGTATTTGGGAAATTAAAATCTCCCATCATGACAACCCTATTATTATTACACCTTTCCAGAATCTGTCTCCCTATCTGCTCCTTGATGTCTCTGTTACTATTGGGTGGTCTATAAAAACACGCAGTAGAGTAATTGACCCTGTCCTGTTTCTAACTTCCACCCACAGAGACTCAGTAGACAATCCCTCCATGACTTCCTCCTTTTCTGCAGCTGTGACATTATCTCTGATCAGCAGTGCCCTGACCCCATCTCTTTTGCCTCCCTCCCTGTCCTTTGTGAAACATCTAAAACCTGACACTCTAAGTAACCATTCCTGCCCCTGAGCCATCCAAGTCTCTGTAATGGCCACACCATCATAGCTCCAAGTACTGATCCACGCTCTAAGCTCATCCTCTTTGTTCACGATGCTTCTTGCATTAAAGTAGACACATCTCACACCATCGGTCTGAGCACGCCCCTTCTCTATCACCTGCCTATACTTCCTCTCGCACTGTCTCCAAGTTTTCTTTATTTGTGAGCCAACCGCCCCTTCCTCTGTCTCTTCAATTTGGTTCCCAACCCCCAGAAATTCTAGTTTAAATGTCAAGAAATTTATTAACTTTATGGCAGGAGATGGATCAACCATAATGGATCAGCCATAATGAAATTGCAGAGCAGACTTGTTGGTCCCAATGATCTAATTCTGTTCCTATATCCTATTGTCTTAAGGTCTTATAAATAAATATAGAGAAAAAAAATGAATTATATTAAGTATATATGTGAATATTGAATAGGAAAGGTACGTTGCATCCGGAGTTTCTCCGGTTAGCAGATGATTTCCCTCCATGCCTTTCTGACGTAGTGGGGAACCATGTACGAGGCAAGTTACAGCAGTGGTTTGCTATTGTCTTCTGCCGGGTGAGTTTCCAAAGAGATCACCAGCTCGTAACCCAGCACAGATGAAAAGTGCGCAAGGGAGCTGGCTGGATTTGAACTCGAGACCTTTAGTCCCGAAGTCCGGCACTGATCCCACTACGCCACCAGCTGGGTCTGCCTATTGAATAGATAAGTTAAAACAAACAGTGCAAAAAACACATAAAAAAGTAGTGAAGTAATGTTCATGGGTTTAATGTCCATTTCCAAATCGGATGGCAGAGGGGAAGAAGCTGTTCCTGAATCACTGAGTGTGTGCTAAATGATGGACACCAGCTTCTTAAGGCATTGCTCCTTGAAGATGTTTTGGTTACTACAGAGGCTAGTACCCATGATGTGATGGAGCTGACTAATTTTACAAGTTTCTGCAACTTACATGATCTTATGCTGTAACTCCCCCCCCCCCCCCATACCAGTCAGACTACACTCCATGGTACAAATGCACCAGAAGGACTGAAGAAAATGGTTCTCCAACAACTTCTCAAAGACATTTAAGGTCAGCAATAATACTGGCCTCATCAGCAATCCTCAGGTACAGATAGATGACATAGGTATATAGATAAGAACAAATTCATGGATGTCATTCTATGGATTTGTACAACATCCTGGCATAATATGTTCGATTTTGGATGTTTTAATCTTAATGAAAGAGTGGTGAAGATTCAGTAGATTGATTTCTGGGCTGGTGATTCCTTCTACGTAGTGAGATTCAGGTGAATGGAATAAGAATGGGTGGTGTTTTTGTAGAAACATAAGAATATGGGCCTTGTGAAATTGTTGCTGAAAATCCATTTTACAAGACAAAGCAGGAAGGATCCCAAGATAGGGATCCAAAGAATGGGAATATTTTTGGATTTTCTACTCCAGAAAGCAGTAGAGATCAGTGGAAGAGTCTAGTTAGTTAGAAAGTGAGAGTGCTGTGATAGTTCAGCAATTACCTCACTAAACAGGAAAGCAAATTACTACTTGTATCTCGAGAGCAAGATTAATATCACGGGTCAGAAAATTTCTATCCAGAAACATTGACTTTGAAGAAGATCTCTCTCTCTCTCTCTCTCTAATTAAAAGTCATTGACTTGAAGCATTTACAAAATCTCTCTCCATAGAAATGAGTCACGGAGTCATAGACAAGTAAGGCACATAAAAAGGCCCTTTAGCCCATCTAGTCTGTGTCGAACCATCAAAGCTGCCTACTCCCATTGACCTGAACTGGGACCATAGTCCTCCATACCCCTGTCACCCCTGGACCTATCCAAACTTCTCTGAAGCATTGAAATCCAGCTCGATTGCACCACTTGTGCTGGCAGCTTATTCCACACTCTCACGACCCTCTGAGTGAAGAAAATTCCCCTTAAACTTAGAAACATAGAAAACTTACAGCACAATACAGGCCCTTCAGCCCACAAAGTTGTGCCGAACATGTCCCTACTTTAGAAATTACTAGGGTTACCCATAGCCCTGTATTTTTCTAACCTCCATGTACCTATCTCTTAAAAGACCCTATCGTATCCGCCTCTACCACTATTGCCAGCAGCCTATTCCACACAATCACTACTCTCTGTGTAAAAGAAATTACCCCTGACATCTCCTCTGTACTTACTCCCAAGCACCTTAAACCTGTGCCTGCTTGTGGTAGCCATTTCAGCCTTGGGAAAAAGCCTCTGGCTGTCCACAAGATCAATGCCTCTCATCATCTTATACACCTCTATCAGGTCACCTCTCATCCTCCGTTGCTCCAAGGAGAAAAGTCCGAGTTCCCTCAACCTGTTCTCATTAGGCATGCTCCCCAATCCAGGCAACATCCTTGAACAATTCCAGCAATTTCTCTTTTTGTTTCAGATTTCCAACATCTGCAATGCACTCAGTGGTCACTGTATTAGATACCTCCATCTGAGCTTCAAATGATGTCAATAGTGTTTGTTTTACAACACCAGTGACCCAGGTTCATTTCCCACCTCTGTATGTAAGGAGTTTGTACGTTCTCCCTGTGACTATGTGGGTTTCCTCTGGGTGCTCTGGTTTCTATCCACATGCCAAAGATGTACAGTTTATCAAGTTAATTGGTCACAAGGGTGTAATTGAGCAGTGCAACCTCATTGGTCTGGAAGGGCCAGTTCCTTTGCTGTATCTTTAAATAAAAACATGAATATAATGCTATGTGCTTGTGATACTGTTGCAGGTAAGCTTTTCCTGTGCATACATGGACTGACACAAATGACAATAAAGTCGATCTTGAGACTTTGAGGTGGTGACTGACAGCTTAAACATTCAACAGGAAATTGTACAGCCTCGTCAATATCTGTCTTGCTGTCAATAGGTTTATCTGGTGCAGGTTGTTCAGGAAGTTTTGAAAGGAAATCTTTACTCATGAACTGAACTTGCTGCTAAAATTGCTCTTTCACACAACTCTTGGCAATTCAAATGATGTCGTGTGACATTTGGGTAATCAACTTGCATCAGATCATGAAGTGAGATAGCAATTCTGCCCAAGATTTTGATCAGGATGTCAATTTTTGCCTAATTTGCTCATTTCATAACTTACATATATTCAAGGCAATTCATTTTAGAATTATAGAGCACCAAAGCCCAATGACAGGCCCTTCGAATCAGTGCACAAGGAGGATAGTCCTTCATACCCCCGCCATACAAGTACTTAACCGAATTTCTCTTAGCTGTTGAAATCAAACCCATATCCACCACTTCCTCTGGCAGCTCATTCCACACTCACACCACTCTCTGAGTGAGGAAGTTCCCCCTCATGTTATCCTTTCCACTTCAGTAAGAACGCTGTGGATTCAATCCGAGATGTCCCTGACTCTGGGACCCGGAAGGCAACATGCCATCCCAAAATCCTGTTCTTATCCATCGAACCTGTCTGTTCCCCTAACCACTACAGCTTGCCTCTTGTCTCCACCCCCACCCCCCACCCCACTCCCCACACTACCCCTCTGAGCTACAGTTCCAGACTCACTGCCAGGTAAAAAAGACAAGTACAGCTTCATCACTGCAACAGTGTAGGTGATTTATGCACCATGAGAGGCAGGACACTGATGTCCCACTGGGGACACTTTAACTGATGGCTTCCTGACAAAGTGGCTTACCCAATGTGCACTGATGAAATGCCTGAAGTAACAGTGGAGTGACAGCCTGGGGCACTAACAATAATTCACTTATCTTTCCAGTGAGTTTGAAAAGTTTTGCCGGTACAGTATGAGTTGCTCCTCGTTACATGCATTGATGCCATCATAAAATATGCACAAATGACAGCAAAACTAAGACATGCATGGAGTGCTTGGCACATTTTCTTCATCTGCAGAAATTACACACAAAAATTTCCAAATGCAAAATGGACTTTGCCTGTGTTTTGTCCATAAAACAGGTGCATGTGTATCCAAATTCTATATTTCAATAATATTTGAGTAATCTTGTGTGTATGTATATATATATATATATATAGTTTAATTAAACACTCTTGTTTGTTTAAATAATCAATTAACGTATTTTCATATCTAGCTTGTAGTTAATTATTTAAATGAACAAGATTCTTTCTACCTACAGGAAAGATGTAAACAAGGTTGAAAGAGTACAGAGAAAATTTATAAGGATATTGCTGGGTTTGGAGGACATAAGTTATACAGAAGATTGAATAGGTTTGGACTTTATTCCTTGGAATGTAGAAAATTGAGGAGAGATTTGATAGAGATTTGCAAAGTTATGAGGGATATAGATAGGATGAATGCAAGCAAGCTTTTTCCACTGAGGTTGAGAGAGACTACAACTAGAGGTCATGGGTTCATGGTGAAAGGTGAAATGCTTAAAGGAAACATGAGGTGACACCTCTTCAGTCAGAGGGTTGTGAGAGTGTGGAACGAACTGCCAGCACTCGTAGTGCATGCAAGCTCAACGCCAACATTTAAGAGAAGTTTGGATAGGCACATAGTTGGTAGGATTTTGGAGGGCTTCACCAATATTTATACAGCTTCAACATATCGTCCCATCTTCTGTACTCAATGCATTGAAGGCCAATATGCCGAAAGCTTTCTTTACAACACTATCTACTTGTGACCTCACTTTCAACAACTTATGTACCTGTATTCCCAAACACCTTTGTTCTGCCACACACCTCAGTGCCCTACCATTCACTGTGTAAGACCTACCCTAAACCTTGCACCTGTCTGTCCCATTCCATCTCCCATTTTCCAGCTGATGCAGATCCCTCTGCAAGCCACGATAGTTTTCCTCACTGTCCACAATACCCCCAATCTTGGTGTCATCCAGAAATTTGCTGTTAACCACATTTTCATCTAGATCATTGATATAAATGACAAACAACAAAGGATCCAGCACCGATCCCTGCAGCACTCCACTAGTAACAGGCCTCCAGTCAGAGAGGCAACCTTATCTTACAACTCACTGGCTTCTCCCACAGAGCCAATGTCTAATCCAATTTACTACCTCATCATGAATGCAGAGTGACTGAACCTTCTTGACCAACCTCCCATGCAAGATCTTGTCAAATGCCTTACTAAAGTCCATGAAGGCATCATCCACTGCCTTGCCTTCATCCACGTTCCAGGTAACTTCCTCAAAAGACTCTATAAGACTGGTTAGAGATGACTTACCACGCATGAAGCTACGTTGACTACTCTTATTCAGTCCCTGTCTATCCAAATACTTATATATCTGGTCTGTTAAAATACCTCCCTATAACTTCCCACAACTGATATGGTGCATCTTCTAGGGTGCATCACAACCTGGTATGGAAGTTGTCCTGTCCAAGACCAGAAGAAGCTGCAGAAGATCGTGAACATGGCGCAGCACATCACACAAACCAATCTTCCGTCCTTGGACTCACTTTACATCGCACCCTGTTGGAGCAGTGCTGCCAGGATAATCAAGGACATGGCCCACCAGCCAACACACTTTTCGTCCCTCTTCCCTCTGGGATAGGGCACAGGAGCTTAAAGACTCGTACGGCCAGATTTGGGAACAGCTTCCTTCCAACTGTGATAAGACTGCTGAACGGATCCTGACCCGGATCTGGGCCGTACCCTCCAAGTACCCGGACCTGCCTCTTGGTCTTTTTGCACTACCTTACTTTCCATTTTCTATATTCTATTTACGATTTATAATTTAAATTTTTAATATTTACTATCAATTTGTAATCCAGGCAGCAGGATGCGCAGAATCGCTGTGATGATTGTACGTTCTAGTATCAATTGTTTGGCGACAATAAAGTATAAAGTATCAGACTCAGCGGCCTCTAATTTCCTGGTTTCTGTTTAGAGCCTTTTTTAAACAACATTGGCTATCCTCCAATCCTTTGATATCTCCACTATCACTCAGAATGTTTTAAATATCTCTGCTCGGGCACCGGTAATTTCTGCACTTACCTCCTGTATTCTGCGAGGGAACACCTTGTCAGGCCCTGGGGACTTATCCACCTCGATTTGCCTTAGGATAGCGAACTCCTCCTGCTCTGTGATCTGTACAGGATCCATGAATTTGATGCCACTTTGCCTCACTTCTATAGACTTTGGGGAACAACTTTCTGTTTACTGGGAAGAGTTATTGAGAGGATCTGGCGAAGTATTTCATGTGGTAGACAGCAAAAGACCTTCTGTAATTCCCACAATTAAACTTATTTGCCTTTTCCTACATGGTTATAATTTGGGATTGGCGGCTTCAGGTGTATCTTCTTTTTCTCATTGGTCCATTGGCCCTATTTTATTAAGGATATGGTCTTCACAACTTCATGCAGGTCAGGAGTAGGAGCAAGGCATGCCCAAATAATTGCAGAGGAATGGAGTCAAGATACTCAGTAGATGCTTGCAATTGCAGATGACTTCGAAATGATCCTTCCAGGTATTATTTACTGCTCTGAAAGTTCACCTTCATTTATAGTTATATTTGCAGTTGGATTTTGGGCATTTGGCCTGGGATTGTCTTTTACAGTCCTGAACAATCTACGCAACAAGAATGGCTATATCTTCTGCACTATCTTCAACTATCTTTAAGTCACGAGTTGAACTTTCGCCTTCAGGTAGCTGCAGAGATGTTTCTTTTCCCTTTAAAGAAGGTGAAGCGTCCAAGTGGGAACATCCTACAATTGCATTTGATTAGTTGCTGCGATGCTTATGCCGATGGTGATATTTTGGGTTTTGGGAATAGTGAAGATTATACAGTAATCACTCCAGCAGTTAGTGGATTCCTGATGAAGGATGTCAGCCTGAAAAGTCGAGTATTTATTTTCCTCCAGAGATGCTACTTCACCTGTTGATTTCCTCCAGTATTTAGCAACAGTCAGTGGTATGTGTCATGATGCAGCTTGATGTGAACATCTCACTGGAGGTGATGCCATGACATCCCTTGCTTGAACCTCGATTATAGTTTTTATTTTGATAATGCTTCCGTACTTTGGAACCCCTAAGCTTAATCTCTGCCAAACAAACACCTAAAATTTCAATGCACTAAAGACTGGTCTACCTGCTCATGGAAAAGAGTTGTTTATCTATTTATTTAGCAATACAGCGTGAAGTAGTCCCTTTCAGCCCTTCGAGCCACACTGCTCAACCAACCCTGACCATCTCGATTAATCTTAACCTAATCACGGGACAACTTACAGTGACCATCTGACCTATCTGATACGTCTTTGGACTGTGGGAGAAAACCGGACACCTGAGAAAACCCTCGCATTCCACAGGGAGGATGTACCGAGACTCCTTACAGACAACACCAGAAATGAACTTCAAACGCTGATGTCCTAAGCTGTAATAGCGTCATGCTGCTACGTTACTGAGGCACCCAAACTTTATTCTCTCTTGTCTATAAAGGATTATTCATAAAGTGACTCATTAATTTCCTTAACTAGGAATCTCCTGATCTTAATAATGGACTACTGCAAATGACAGAGAGACAGTTGTTCAAAATCAAGTGAAAGCAAACAGCAGAATGTTCACTGGGAATCTGTTCAACATTACATTTCATATTCTAACAGGGTTGCTGAGGTGAATAAACTCTTCTCGGGCTTCCAGCCGGGAACAGGTATAACAGACGTGTCAATGGCAAACTCCGCCATGAAGATGGTGACAAAATGTCGCTTATAATCGATACCTGTACCCAGCTGGAAACCGGAGAAGAGCTTATTTGCCATATTTGCCAGGAAAGCACCAGATCCTGTCAGGCTGCTTAGTTTTCCTGCGGACTATTCAACCAGACAATTAAAACCTCAGGTGCCATAATATCTTTTATAAGTCTAAAGCATTATTCATGCTTTTATATATATGCTTCGGAATCAAAGGTATATGAATCAATGGGCTGAGAAGTGAAGGTAATGAATTAAGCCAGCTTTGTTAAACAGCGGAAATGGCTCAGAGGTTGTGTCGCCTACCCACATTCAAAGTTTAAAGTACATTTATTATCAAAGTACATCAGTATCACCATATACAACACTGAAATTTATTTTCTTGTGGGAATACTCAATAAATCCATAATAAATACTCTTTTTAATTATTATTTTTATTAACATACAGCATGGAATTGGCCCTTCTGGCTCTTCGAACCGTGCTGCCCGGTAACCCCACCTTTTAATCCCAGCCTAATAATGGGACAATTTACAAAAATCAATTAATTTACCAACTGGTATGTCTTTGGATTGAGGGAGCAAACCAGAGCACCCAGAGGAAATCCACATGGTCACGGGGAGAACATAGAAACTCCTTACAGTCAGCTTCCAGGTTGCTGGAACTGTAAAGCATTATGCTAACCACTTCATTACCATAATAACCATAACAGAATCAATGAAAGACCACACTAACTTGGGCGTTCTACCAGAGTGCAAAAGACAACAAACTGTTCAAATACAAAACGAAAGCAATGATAATAATAAATAAATAAGCAATAATTATCAAGAACATGAGATGAGGAATCCTTGAAAGTGAGTCCATAGGTTGTGGGAACATTTCAATGATGGGGCATGAGAAGTTGAGTGAAATTATCCCCTTTGGTTCAAGAACCTGATGGTTGAGGGGTAATATTATTCAAATGTAATAATTCAAAGTTTCTAACACACGGGATCAATAAAGTATTTCTATCTATCTATCTATCTAAAATGTTTCTAAACTTGAAGGCAACAAAAATTAGGTCACAATGCTGTTTTCTATTCAGTAATCTACAACTATAATCATTTAATTAATAATACTGTTACTTTTTTATTTTTAAGATTTACAGAAGCTTTAGTGGTGCTACATCTGCATGGGACTCAGCTCAGATGAGTCAGGATCGACTTGACTGAGGTCCTGATCTCCATAGGCGCAATCTCAGATCTCTCCTTTTTCAAGGAGACTCACCTGTGTGCTACTGAATGAAGACTTCTTGACCACATTCAGATTTTCAGGTATCATACTGTGGAATGGGCTATATTTGGTCACATACCATTTGCAGTCTTTTCCCAGTTAGATTATAATGTCTTTTGATTGCTCTTACTAAGTGCATGACTGCATACCTTGCTCTTGCCAAAGTGCCCAACCCCATATTAAAATCCATTTACAAACAAGAGAAAATCTGCAGATGCTGGAAATCCAAGTAACACACATGAAATGCTGAAGGAACTCAGCAGGCCAGGCAGCATCTATGGAAAAGAGTACAGTTGATGTTTCGGGTCGAGACTTTTCAACAGGACTGGAAAAAAAAAGGAACCTAGCTACATCCTTTCACAAAGTCACAATATTCTCACTACAAGTTATCTCTTTCGGCAATTTTGTTCGAAGTCGCAATACCCTCATCACAAAATGCTCCTTTTGCCCATTTTTGTTCAGCTGGTTCTCCCTCCCTGCTCGAAGATCCTGGATCCTTCTTCAATGATTTGAAGCAAGGCTTTTGGGTCAAAATAATTCAGAACATCCAGGAACTAATCAGACTCTGAGTCTGAAGAGTCAGTGCTGTCAGTATCCAAATATCCATACTTTTAAAAAAGTTGATAACCTGCCTAATTTCCCCAGAAGGTTGTGGAAGATTATGAACATCCTCATCACATAAAAAATTGAATATTATGTTCATAAGCACAATGTTCAATTCAAAATATTCAAAATACAATTCATAAACAGGGTAGCCTCCAACCTGATGGCATGAACACGAATGGTCTAACATCCAACAATTTCTCTGCCTTTCTTTCTCCTTTTCCATTCCCCATTCTGTGTTCCTTCTTACTCTTTCTCTTCTCCTCACCTATCTATTATCTCTCCCTGGTGCCTCTCCGCCTTCGCTTTCTCCTGTAGTCCACTCTCCTCTCCAATAGGATTCCTTCTTCTTTATCCCTTTAGCTTTTCCACTAATCATCTTGCAGATTCTCACTTCATTCCCCCTTCCCCCACCCACCACCTTCCCCCTCACCTGGCTTCACCTATCACCTCCCAGCTAGTGTTCCTTACGCACCCCCCCTCCACCCCTTCCCACCACAGTCTTCTTATTCTGGTTTCTTCTCCTTCCCTTTCCAGTCCCGGCGAAGGGTCTCAGCTTCAAACATTGACTGTTTATTCCTTTCCATAGATGCTGCCTGACCTACTGAGTTTCTCCAGCATTTTGTGTGGTTATTCTATATCATATTCATATTGCATTGTATTATACACAGAATATGTTCAGAGAGAAGAAAGAGATCAAATTAGATTAAGGATTGAAAGAAAACCATTCCAGTTGATATTAATTTCATGAGAGCAAGTGTTGAAGAACGATGATGAGATTTTGTAACACTTGATCACAGCTCATACTTAGTACAACTCACCACAGTCAGATCTATACTATTATAACCGGCTTAAGAGATCTCTGAAGTGAATCTTATTAATATTCATACCTTTACATACTGGTCTATGGTCACTCCATGCTGCAAAAACTTCAGCAATTATCTGGCATGTGATAGTTTTGGATCCTTGCAGAACAAAGTCTTCATCACATGTAAATTGGACCGATGCTCCAAGGCTTCAGAAAGAAGAGATGAAAAAGGTGTTAGCTTTCGTGCTTTGTTATGTTGGAACTGCACATTTAAAATAGACACAAAATACTCTGCTGGTCGTATTTTTTATAACTGACGACTAATCCTTAAATGATCAAAACCTATCAAATAGAAACACTTTGTATACATTTGAAACAATAGCAGCTAGTGCATATTCCAGTCACATTAGAAACCAGGGTATAAATTAACTAAATAGGTATCATTACCCCTTTTTACCAGCCAACTCAGGCTGATTTGATATGGGGCAGTTTTCATGATGGTATAGTGTCTCAAATCTGAAATCTATGTGAAATACATATGTGGGTCATAAAGAAGGCACACTGGCCTTCAGAAATCAAAGTAATGAGTAAAGGAGACGGGATGTAATGTTTAAGTTGTATAAGACCTTGGTGAGGCCTTACTTGGAGTATAGTATGCAATTTTGGTCGCCTACCTACAGGAAAAATGTAAATAAGGTTGAAAGAAAGACAGAGAGAGAGAAATTGCCTTTAAGCTCACGAGAAAGCATAGGCCATCAACTCTTTGCTGTTGATGTTTCTGTAGAAGGCAATTTCTTCTATACGATTCGAGTTGCTAGCTCGACGCTCAACCCAGCACAGATGGAAGGCATGCCAGGGGAGCCGGCTGGGTTCAAACTCGGGAGCCTTTGGTCCGAAGTCCGGCGCTGATGCCAATATGCCACCAGC
Source organism: Mobula birostris (assembly GCF_030028105.1). Lineage (NCBI taxonomy): Eukaryota > Metazoa > Chordata > Chondrichthyes > Myliobatiformes > Myliobatidae > Mobula > Mobula birostris. The sequence continues at coordinate 18,855,083 of NC_092370.1, read as the reverse complement.
CGGCCTAAGGTTGAAGGGCAACAGAGAAAATTTATAAGGAAGTTGCTGGGACTGGAGGACCTGAGTTACAAGGAAAGATTGAATTTATTCCTTAGAACATAGAAGATTGAGAGGAGATTTGATGGAGGCATACAAAATTATTAGAGGTATAGACAGGGTAAATGCAAGCAGACATTTTCCACTGAGGATGGGTGGGAATACACAGGGTGATAGGTGAAAACTTTAAGGGGAACATGATGGGAACTTTCTTCACTCAGAGGGTGGTGAGATTGTGAAACAAGCTGCCAGCACAAGCGGTGCATGCAAGCTTGAATAATTTTGACATGAACTAGATGGGCTGAAGGGTCTGTTTTGACATGAACTAGAGGGGCTGAACAGCCTGTTTCTGGCTGCACCACAGCCTGGTATGGGGCCACCAATGGAAATTCGAATGGAAAATCCTACAAAAGGTAGTGAATTTGGCCTAGTACATCACGCGTAAAGCCCTCCTTACCATTGAGTACATCTACACGAAACACTATCGTAGGAAAGCAGCATTCATCATCAGAGATCCTTACCACCATGCTCTTTTCTCACTGCTACCATCAGACAGAAAGTATAAGAGCCTCAGGACTCACACCACTAATTTTAGGAACAGTTATTACCCCTCAGCCATCAGACTCTTGAAAAAAAGAGGATACCATACTCATACATTGGGTTGTCTCCCCAACAAATGAATTTAATAGACAATAGGTGCAGGAGTAGGCCATTCAGCCCTTCGAGCCAGCATGGCCATTCACTGTGATCATGGCTGATCATCCACAATCAGTATCCAGTTCCTGCCTTATCCCCATAACCTTTGATTCTGCTATCTTTAAGAGCTCTATCCATCTCTTTCTTGAAAGCATCCAGAAACTTGGCCTCCACAGCCTTCTGGGGCAGAGCATTCCATATATCCACCACTCTCTGGGTGAAAAAGTTTTTCCTCAACTCCGTTCTAAATGACCTACCCCTTATTCTTAAACTGTGGCCTCTGGTTCTGGACTCACCCATCAGCGGGAACATGCTTCCTGCCTTCCTCGTGTCCAATCCCTTAATAATCTTATATGTTTCAATAAGATCCCCTCTCAGCCTTCTAAATTCCAGAGTATAAAAGCTCAGTCGCTTCAACCTTTCAACATATGACAGTCCCGCCATCCCGGGAATTAACCTTGTGAACCTGCGCTGCATTCCCTCAATAGCAAGAGTGTCCTTCCTCAAATTTGGAGACCAAAACTGCACACAGTATTCCAGGTGTGGTCTCACGAGGGTCCTGTACAACTGCAGAAGGACCTCTTTGCTCCTATACTCAATTCCACTTATTATGAAGGCCAGCATGCGATTAGATTTCTTCATTGTCTGCTGTACTTGCATGCTTGCTTTCAGTGACTGACGTACAAGAACACCTAGACCTCGTTGTACTTCCCTGTTTCCTAACTTGACTCCACTTAGATAATAATCTGCCTTCCTGTTCTTACCATCAAAGTGGATAACCTCACATTTACCCACATTAAACTGCATCTGCCCACTCACCCAGCCTGTCCAAGTCACCCTGCATTCTCATAACATCCTCCTCACATTTCACACGCCACCCAGCTTTGTGTCATCGGCAAATTTGCTAAAGTTACTTTTAATTCCCTCATCTAAATCATTAATATATATTGTAAACAGCTACGGTCCCAGCACTGAACCTTGCGGTACCCCACTGGTCACCGCCTGCCATTCCGAAAGGGACCCGTTAATCGCTACTCTTTGTTTTCTGTCAGCCAGCCAATTTTCAATCCATGTCAGTACTCTGCCCCCAATACCATGTGCCCTAATTTTGCCCACTAATCTCCTATGTGGGACTTTATCAAAGGCTTTCTGGAAGTCCAGGTACACTACATCCACTGGCTCTCCCTTGTCCATTTTCATAGTTATATCCTCAAAAAATTCCAGAAGATTAGTTGAGCATGATTTCCATGCTGACTTGGACCGATCCTGTTACTGCTATCCAGATGTATTGTAATTTCATCCTTTATAATTGACTCCAGCATCTTTCCCATCACTGACGTCAGGCTAACCGGTCTATAATTCTCTGTTTTCTCCCTTCCTCCCTTCTTGAAGAGAGGGACAACATTAGCAACCCTCCAATCCACAGGAGCTGATCTTGAATCTATAGAACATTGGAAAATGATTACCAATGCGTCCATGATTTCTAAAGCCACCTCCTTAAGTACCCTGGGATGCAGACCATCAGGTCCCGGGGAATTATCACCCTTCAGACCCAACAGTCTATCCAACACCATTTCCTGCCTACACAGATCAAAGTTGCTGGTGAACGCAGCAGGCCAGGCATCATCTCTAGGAAGAGGTACAGTCGACGTTTCAGGCCGAGACCCTTCGTCAGGACCAACTGAAGGAAGAGCTAGTAAGAGATTTGAAAGTGGGAGGGGGGGAGATCCAAAATCATAGGAGAAGACAAGAAGGGGAGGGATGGAGCCAAGAGCTGGACAGGTAATTGGCAAAAGGGATATGACAGGATCATGGGACAGGAGGCCCAGGGAGAAAGACAAGGGCTGGGGGGGGAAACCAGAGGATGGGCAAGGGGTATAGTCAGAGGGACAGAGGGAGAAAAAGGAGAGTGAGAGAAAGAATGTGTGCATAAAAATAAATAACAGATGGGGTACGAGGGGGAGGTGGGGCATTAGCGGAAGTTAGAGAAGTCAATGTTCATGCCATCAGGTTGGAGGCTATCCAGACGGAATATAAGGTGGTGTTCCTCCAACCTGAGTCATCTTTACAGTAGAGGAGGCTGTGGATAGACATGTCAGAATGGGAATGGGATGTGGAATTAAAATGTGTGGCCACTGGGAGATCCTGCTTTCTCTGGCGGACAGAGCGTAGGTGTTCAGCGAAGCGGTCTCCCAGTCTGCGTCGGGTATAGAAGGCCACATCGGGAGCACAGGACGCAGTATATCACCCCAGCCGACTCACAGGTGAAGTGTCGCCTCACCTGGAAGGACTGTCTGGGGCCCTGAATGGTGGTAAGGGAGGAAGTGTAAGGGCATGTGTAGCACTTGTTCTGTTTACAAGGATAAGGGAGATCAGTGGGGAGGGATGGGGGGGACAAATGGACAAGGGAGTCGCGTAGGGAGCGATCCCTGTGGAAAGCAGAGGGGGCGGGGAGGGAAAGATGTGCTTAGTGGTGGGATCCCGCTGGAGGTGGCAGAAGTTACGGAGAATAATATATTGGACCCGGAGGCTGGTGGGGTGGTAGGTGAGGACAAGGGGAACCTTATTCCTAGTGGGGTGGTGGGAGGATGGAGTGAGAGCAGATGTGCGTGAAATGGGGGAGATGCATTTGAGAGCAGAGTTGATGGTGGAGGAAGGGAAGCTCCTTTCTTTAAAAAAGGAGGACATCTCCCTCGTCCTGGAATGAAAAGCCTCATCCTGAGAGCAGATGCAGCGGAGACAGAGGATTTGCAAGAAGGGGATGGCATTTTTGCAAGAGACAGAGTGAGAAGAGGAATAGTCCAGATAGCTGTGAGAGTCAGTAGGCTTATAGTAGACATCAGTGGATAAGCTGTCTCCAGAGGTAGAGGCAGAAAGATCTAGAAAGGGGAGGGAGGTGTCGGAAATGGACCAGGTAAACTTGAGGGCAGGGTGAAAGTTGGAGGCAAAGTTAATAAAGTCAACGAGCTCAGCATGTGTGCAGGAAGCAGCGCCAATGCAGTTGTTGATGTAGTGAAGGAAAAGTGGGTGACAGATACCAGAATAGGTACAGAACATAGACTGTTCCACAAAGCCAACAAAAAGGCAGGCATAGCTAGGACCCATGCGGGTGCCCATAGCTACACCTTTAGTTAGGAGGAAGTGGGAGGAGCCAAAGGAGAAATTATTAAGAGTAAGGACTAATTCCGCTAGACGGAGCAGAGTGGTGGTAGAGACGAACTGATTAGGTCTGGAATCCAAAAAGAGGTGAAGAGCTTTGAGACCATCCTGATGGGGGATGGAAGTATATAGGGACTGGATATCCATGGTGAAAATAAAGCGGTGGGGGCCAGGGAACTTAAAATCATCGAAAAGTTTAAGAGCGTGAGAAGTGTCACGAACATAGGTCGGAAGGGATTGAACAAGGCGTGATAAAACAGTGTCGAGGTATGCAGAAAGAGTTCGGTGGGGCAGGAGCAAGTTGAGACAATAGGTCTGCCAGGACAGGCAGGTTTGTGGATCTTGGGTAGGAGGTAGAAACGGGAAGTGCGAGGTGTGGGAACTATAAGGTTGGTAGCAGTGGATGGGAGATCCCCTGAGTGGATAAAGTTGGTGATGGTGTGGGAGACAATGGCCTGGTGCTCCTTGGTGGGGTCACGATCGAGGGGTAAATAAGAGGAGGTATCCGCGAGTTGTTGCTGTACCTCGGCAAGGTAGAGGTCAGTACGCCAGACTACAGCAGCACCCACCTTATCGGCAGGTTTAATAATAAGGTTAGGATTAGTGCAGAGGGAGTGGAGAGCAGAGCGTTCCGAAGGAGTGAGGTTGGAATGGGGACAAGGTGCAGTAAAGTCGAGACGGTCGATGTCCCGTCGGCTGTTAGCGATAAAGAGATCCAGAGCAGGCAGAAGACCAGAGCGGGGTGTCCATGAAGAAGACGAGGGTTGAAGATGGGAGAAGGGGTCATCGGTGGGGGTGGAAGAGTCCTTGCCGAAGAAGTTGGCTCGGAGACGGAGATGCCGGAAGAAGAGTTCTGCATCGTGGCGAACAAGGAACTCGCTGAGGTGTGGGCGAAGCGGGACAAAGGTGAGGCCCGTACTGAGGACAGAGCCTTCTGCCTCCGACAGTTGAAGGTCGGAGGGGATGGTAAAGACCCAGCACGGATGAAAGCTGGGATCAAAGGGGGGAGGGAGGAGGCTGCGGGTGTCAGTGAAGAGGGGAGGGTTGGGGTGAGAGGAAGATGGAGCCTCTGAGTACCCAGGAGCTGACGATGGGATCTGAGGGAGACGGGATTGCAGAGTATTGGTGGGGGAAGGGGAGACGGGAGTCACAATAGCAGCACATAAAGACCCGGCCTGGAGTTCAAGGCTGGAGTCGCCGTTGGTGGTTGCACAATCGGTTTGAAGGTGTCCATGGTCATTGTCGGAGTCCGGGTTTTGAATATGCCCTGAGGTGTTGGAGCCGGCGAGATCAATGACAGAGGCAATCTGAAGTTCATGCCTGCTAGTTTCAGGGCCAGCAGGCTCCATTTTCCATTTCCTGCCTAATATAAATTTCCTTCAGTTCATCCATTACCCTAGGTCCTTTGGCCACTATTATATCTGGGAGATTGTTTGTGTCTTCCCCAGTGAAGACAGATCCAAAGTACTTGTTCAACTCGTCTGCCATTTCCTTGTTCCCCATAATAAATTCACCCGCTTCTGTCTTCAAGGGCCCAATTTTGGTCTTAACTATTTTTTTTCCTTTTCACATACCTAAAGAAGCTTTTACTATCCTCCTTTATATTCTTGGCTAGTTTACCTTCGTACCTCATTTTTTCTCCGCGTATTGCCTTTTTAGTTACCTTCTGTTGCTCTTTAAAAGTTTCCCAATCCTCCGGCTTCTCACTCGTTTTTGCTGTTATACTTCTTCTCTTTTATTTTTATACTGTCCCTTGTCTTGTCAGCCATGGCCTCCCCTTACTCCCCTTAGGATCTTTCTTCCTCTTTGGAATGAACTGATCCTGCACCTACCGCATTATTCCCAGAAATACTTGCCATTGCTGTTCCACTGTCAGCCCTGCTAGGGTATTGTTCCATTGAACTTTGGCCAGCTCCTCCCTCATAGCACCATAGTTCCCTTTGTTCAACTGTAATACTGACACTTCCGAGTTTCCTTTCTCCCTTTAAGGACTCTTTATCTTGTTATTTCATATCATTGCTATTTACTTATATTTGCATTTCCACAGTCTGCTGTCTACTTGATCTTTCATTGATCCTGTTATAGTTACTACTTTATAGATTTTCTGAGTATGTCTGCAAGAAAATGAATCTCTGGGTTGTATGTGGTGACATATACTGTATGTACTCTGATAATAAAATTTACTCTGAATTTTGGAAATGATGGGGACATGTGGTGGGGCAGTAGTTGAAGAATAAATTCTGCAGTTAGCTGCACTACTGACATAATTACAATTCACAGAAAGGCACAGAACTGGTTACCTGAAATCAGAACCAATTCGTACTCCATGTTCTGGTTCTCCGGGATCCGGGCACGAGTTCGATGGCTGCTTTACTCCTCCCTCATTCACTGCAAAATATAGTAAACAGGAAAGCTTCCATCAACATTCATTAAAAGCATAAGCAGCTTTTTGTTCCCATAATCACTCTTTTTTCCCATTATTTCTCTTGTGTTGTGCTTTGGTCACAAAACAAACGGAAATAAATAATAAAAAGTGATATTTATTTTCAGCAAAAAAACATAAGATATGAAGATGCTAATTCAAGAAGGAATATGCATTTGAGAAGCACTTCATCAAACCGTCCAAATACATTGCCACACATAGCATTAAGTATATTATTTTTTCCCCAAAACTTGCTATCATTAGAGAGAAACGATATAAGATGGCCCGATGGTCCATGTTGACCATCTTTACACAAATCCAATCCAACCAACCAATCAAATTCTCCCAACATTCCCACTAAATATACCCAGAATGAGCCATTCATCAATGCACAAGGGACCTTTAACCCACCAACCCAAATATGTTTGGAAAGTGGGAGAGAACCCACACAAATGTGGAACCTACACTGGAGATAAGGATTGGAATTGGTCACTGGAGCTGCGGGTCAACAGTTCCAATGAGTTGTGTCACAGAGTCATTAACTCATTACCTGGTCTGACATAAGTTCATACAGCATGACAGTAGGCCCTTTGGCCCAAATCATCCCTGCTGGCCCAACTAAGCTGGTCACATTCAACCACATCTGTCCCTATTCTTCTCAAACATTCTTATTCATAAATGGCACTGTGCCAAAGTCTTAGGGACATATATATATAACTAGGCTGCCTAAGAATTTTGTGCTGTACTGTATTTGTCAACGTGGAGCAGAGAGCAAGTTTGTAAATCTGGCAGGAGCAACCAATGTTGGGAATGGCGAGGGTGGAATGCTGTGGGAGGTGTATGGGCAGGTGGTAGAGAAGGAGTGCTGGGGCGGGGAATAGTGCAGGTGCAGATACACACAGCCCTGAGACACCATGCAAGGTGAAATGTGTCAAAGGCGCCAATGACCAATAAAATCTGAGGATGTACTGGGGCAGCCCGCAAGTGCTGCCACTCTGCCTCTGCCAATATAGCAAACCCATGACTTGCTAATCATGATTTGAATATCCTTTGGACTGTGGGAGGGCCTCAGCGCACCCAAGGAAACCCAAGTTATCACAGGGAGAACGTATAACCTCACTTCAGACAGTGTTGGGTGTTGAACGTGATCATTGGCACTGTAAAGCATTACACTAATCATGATGCTCCCCTGCTGTACGATGTTATATTTGGAATTAATGTAAACATGAAAAACTTGAAACTTATCCAACAGCAAGGTGAATGTACAGTTAGACAATGAGGTGCAATATCATAATGAGGCCTAGAGTTCCTCTTTTGTCCAAAGGACCATTCAACAGTCTCAGAATATCAAGGTAAAAAGTGTCCTTCACCGTGCTGGCATGTGCTTTCATACATTTTTACTGTCGTCGTGGTGATCCCTCGAGGTTGAGGATGATGGTCTTCTCCTGATGGAAGCGGGGAGAAGAGAGAATGTCTGGGGGAGGTGGGGGTCTTTAATTATTTTGGCTGCTTTACTGAGGCAGCAAGAAGCATAGACCGAGTTCGTGGAGGGGAGACTGGTTTCCATTACGTGCTAGGAATAATGTCATAGGACCATAAAGCATTGAAGTAGAATTAGGCCATTCAGCCTATTGAGTCTGCACTGATAGGGCAGATGGTTGGAGTGAATGATTAGTGAGAAGATGGAGTCACAGAGTCATAGAAAACTACAGCACAGAAACAGGATCTTCAGTCTGTCTAGACTGTGCTAAACCATTTAAACTGCCTTGTCCCATTGACCTGCACCTGGACCATAGCCCTCCAGACTCCTCTCATCCATGCACCTATCAAACTTTTCTTAAACATTGATATCAAAATCGCATCCACGACTTGCTCTGGAAGCTCGTTCCACACTCTTACCATCCTATGAGTGAAGTTCCTCCTCATGTTCCTCTTAAACATTTCACCTTTCACCCTTAACCCATGATCTCTAGTTCTAGTCTCACCCAATCTCAGTGGCAAAAGTCCGTTTGCATTTACCCTATCTATACCCCTCATAATTTTGTATACCTCTATCAAATCTCCTCCCAAACTTCTATGTTCTAAGGAATAAAGTCATTCTCTATTTAATCTTTCCTTATAACTCAGGTCCTCCAGTCCTGGCAACATCCTTGTAAATTTTGTCTGTAGTCTTTCAAGATGTAATGGGGAATGTTCTCGCATGTCAGTTATAGTGTGCATCAGGAATCTCGTGTATAGCTTCACATGATGTCTGGTGGCAGATAATAGAATCTATATAGCTTTTGTGGACAGGAGTAGAGAGAGTCAACAGATAGGAACTGACTAATGTGAAGAGTGTGTGTCCTCCTAAAACGTTTGACAAATTAAATAAAAGCAAACATAGCATAATAATTCTGATGTGTAAATTTTTTAAAGCCTGATTTACGTAAACCTGAGGAATAAGCATCAAGCATCAATGAGATTCACCTACAATTTATCAACTATATTTAAATTGACTTATTTTGGTGTGGTTTCTGTAAGTTTGCATTTAGGTTGGTTTTAGCACAAATTACACAAAATAACTGAAAATGATCCAAAAAGGATGCAGAATTTCAGGAATGCCTCAGTTTCTGCAGCCTTTTACGAGAGTTCAAAAATATCCCAATAGATGCCAAACACACCCAAACACTGTAAATCAAATTACACACTTCTGTAAATTCCTGCAAACTGGGCCTAAGAATTTGTTCTGACCATAATCTTCCCAACACTGTATTCCATCTGCCACTTCTTTGCCCATTCTCCTAATCTGTCTAATTCCTTCTGCAGCCTCCCTGCTTTCTCAACACTACCGGCCCATTCATCTGTCTTCATATTGTTCGCAGACTTGGACACATGCCCTTAATTCTGTTGTCCAAATCATTGACATATAAGACCATAAGACCATAAGATATAGGAGCAGAATTAGACCATTTGGCCTATCAGTCTGCTCTGCCATTTCTTCATGGCTGATCCATTTTTCCTTTCAGCCCCAGTCTCCTGCCTTCTCCCTGTATCCCTTCATTCCCTGACTAATGAAGAATCTGTCAACCTCTACTTCAAAAGAATCGGTCCTGACACCTCCACCTGCGGAGCCGTGGATACTTCCTTTTTCAAAGTTGGATGTTTTGACATTACATTATTAAGAAACCAACTAACGTGTTCTAATTTACTTATCAAATGATTGCGTGACCACACCACATCATTGTTTTTAACATATCGAGGAATATTTTCTTAAATCAACTCTTAAATTATTTTCAAAATTGCCCAGCTACACCCAAATCTGATCGATTTTCCATTCGGCAATGTGCAAATACACTTGTGCAGAAAAATACTACTTCCATGTTATGTGGGGAAATCATAAATTCACCATTGATGATTTATTTTCCATTCCCATATAGTCTTAGTTTCTGCTGGCTATTGAGCAGATTTATTTTTAACTGTTCCTTCTCCATTTGTATTTAGTTGAGCAACAATATTATTCCAAGTTTATCATACGTTCAATCACTAGGGCAAGTTGTAAACAAAGATAATTACAGCTAGTTAAATGAAATTTATTGGAACTTCTCAGATTTGGAGACCATTTAACTGGGGTTCAAATATATCAGCGGCTGTCTGCCACAAACTCGAGCCAAATGGACTTTATATTCTCTGATGATTAGTTTAAGTGCTCCTAATGAGTGAAAGAGACTGAGAGAGTTCCATTCGATGCCTCTTCTTCTGTTACTGGATTGTTCCCTCTCAGGTTACTAATAAGTAATTACAGATGGGGTCAAAGTCATTTCTCATTCATTTCAAACAGAAAGTTTGTAGGAGCAAGTCAAAAGATCACACGGAATTGGTACTTATAATAACGAGTGATTTATTAAAAAAACTGTTGCACACCAGAAGACCAGTCAAAGCTAATTCACTTGAGCATGAATTTGGTACAGCTTTCACATTCTCAGATGATGAGATTAGTTCATTTATTCATTATGCACCACGCTGTATGATGCGGGCACCATGACTGCTCTTGGCAAATCTTTCTATAGAAGTGGTTTACCATTGCCCTCTTCTGGGCAAGACTTTTAAAGGTCCTTTAATAGCCTCTTAGATAGGTACATGGGGTGTATGGGGTGTCAGAGAGGGGTAGCACCTCTGGTGGGGGAACATGTCGAGTCCTTTTCAGGGCGGTTGATCCACCTTTGCTCCCCACCTGGCACTCAGCTCTCACCTGTGGCTCCCCGTAGCTGTTTGCATGCGACAGAGGCCACACATCGGGCAACGGCTTCGACAAGCCAGCTAAACCAGGTGAGGGTAGCCAACGGGTCTCAAACCCCCGATGAGATAGGGAGTTGTCTATCCCAGCATGTGAAGACAGACTCCGGCGGATTGAGCGGACGAGACCAATGGAAGGTCCAGCGGTCAAGAAGGCGGTCTCTGCAAGCGTCGTGGAATGTGTAGAGCAGGACAAGACACAGAAGACGTTCTGGTCATCCACTGCATCTAGTCCCATCTCCAGCTGTCTCAACTCTGTCTTGTCACTGGACCCAGATGGGAATTGGGAAGAGAGAGTGAGGCTGATGCTGCGCAACTCTCCCTCACTTAAATCCAAATCACACGCTAGTCTCGACACCATCATAATGGTGTCCAGGTCCTCATCGACATCAACGATGGACGAACACAAGATAGATACATGGAGCTTAGAAAAATAGAGGGCTATGCGCTAGGGAAATTCTAGGCAGTTTCTAGAGTAGGTTACATGGTCAGCACCGAATGGCCTATAATGTCCAGCAGATCTCTATGTTCTAAGACAGGTGACCCCTGTCATTATCAATACTCTTCAGAGATCGTTTGCCAGTCGTCAGTGGTCATATAACCAGGACTTGTGATATGCACCAGCTGCTCATACAACCATCCACCACCTGCTTTGATGGTTTCACGTAACCCTGATTGGTGGGGATAAGCAGGTGATACACCTTGCCCAAGGGTGAACTGCAGGCTAGCGGAGGGAAGAAACACCTTACACCTCCTTTGGTAGAGACATACCTCCCCCCACCACAGGCTGCCAGCAAAATTAGATTTTGATGACAGAATGGCGGCTACAGGAAGACTTAATTATGTAACAGACTATGTTCTGATTACAGAATAAAATGATTATTCACAGGTAATCCAATTTTCCACTCTGACAATGGGTGCACGCTATAACATAATAACTGAAATTCCTGAAACCTGGGTGTCATCATTGCTGCATTCCATGTTTCTACTTTTTGTGCACGGTTCCTTATAACCACATTAGCACAATCCACATCCCTATTTACTAGTTAATAGTTCTCATTACTCTTTTCTCTATAACAAGCTCTATTGGAGCATTGGATCAATGTCATTGAACACCAGGACCTCCGGTGCCATGGCAACAATACACTGAGCACCCAATTATTACCAAAGGTAATACCAGGGTTCCTGACACACAGCAGAAAATGCTGGAAATATGTAAGGAGTCTGACATAAGTTATGAGGGCAGTAAAAGGGTTATCAGACAGTCTGTTGATTCAAAATATTAACTCATTTCTTTGCTTTATTGATGTGGTTGACCTACTGGATATTTCAAGAACTTCCCTCAACATTTTAAATTATACTGTACTTTATGAGCTTGGACTAAAGATTTTGTGTTATTTTCAGTTTATTTTATGTCTGTGGTCTGATAGCAAGGTGTGCATTACCATTCAACATCCAGCTACCAGAAGTGCATGGAGATACAAGAGACAGCAGATGCTGGAATCTGCAGCACCAATCTGATGGAGGAACTCAGTGGGATGAACAGCATCGGTGTGAGGGAAAAGAAATGTTCATATTTCTAAACTCTAGTGAGAACAGGCCGAAAACCATCAAATTTTCCTCATACCTTAACCCATTCATACCTGGGATAATTCTCGCGAACCTCCTCTGTACCCTCTCCAGTGCCAGCGCACCTTTTCTTCAATCAAAGGCACAAAATTGCTCACAATACTCCAAGTGCGGACCGAACAATGCCTTATAAAGCCTTAGTATTACATCCTTGTTTTTAAATTCCAGTCCACTTAAAATGAATTCTAACATTGCATTTGCCTTCCTTACCATGACTCAACCTACAAATTAGTCTTTGGGAAATCCTGCACAAAGATTTTGAATCTCAGGTTTCTGTATTTTCTTCCATTTAGAATATAGTCTATGCCTTTATTTCTTCCACCAAAGTGTATGACCATACACTTCCCTATCCTTTACTCCAATAGCCACTTCTTTTTCCCTTCTCCCACTCTTGTCTAAGTCCTTCTGCAGACTCCCTGCTTCTTCAACTCTTCCTGCCTCTATTGTCATTTCATCAGAAAACTTTGCCACAAAGCCATCAATTCCATCATCAAAATCATCAACATATGATATAAAAAGAAGCACTCCCAATACCAACCCCTCCAGAACTCTGGTCACTTACAGTCAACCATAAAAGACTCTTTTTATTCCAACTCTGACTCCTGTCAGTCAGCCAATCATTTATCCATTCTACTACACCATGGGCTCTTATTTTGTTTAGCAGCCTCATGAGTAGCACCCATGGCACATAATTTTAAGGTGATTGGTGGAAAGTATAGGGGAGATGCCAGAGGTAAGTTTTTTTTAAACACAGAGAACGCTGGGTGCGAGGAAACTCCTGCCAGGGTTAATGGCAAAGGCCAATAGATTAGAGATATTTAAGAGACATTTATGATCACATTGATGATGAAAATAAAGTGGAGGCATGTGTGACTGGGGAGTATTGGATTGATGATGGAGTACGTTATAAGACGAGTACATCATTGTGGGCCTGTACACTGCTGCATGTTCTATGCTTAGTTTTCAGCTCCACAACAGCATTTTCACACAACAGGAAGGTATTTAAAACAGAACCTATTTTATCCCCACAAAAATTTAAACAATTAGGAAGACAAGTGCTAACTGTAATCAGCAAATGATCAAAATTCCATTTGTGCTGTGTAGCTTCAAGATAATTTTCCTGATACATCCTGATGGCCTGGCTAATACCCTTGTTTAATAGATACAGTACAATTAAGGGATGAATTACTTGGTTGGATAATAACTACTTATAGTCTTTCATCAACAAGATCCATAGAATTATCTGTTTAATTGAAATAAGTATGAGTGATGAGAAGTCAGTTGCAGCAAACAAGTAATTAAGTAACAGCAACATTGATTCCACTCCCAAACTCCAGTTCCAGTTAAGTCAATGAAAATAAATTTCTGAGGTGAGTACCACAGGCACTCTTTTGCATGCCTATTGCAGATTGCAATGGATATGCAGATTAGCCATCTAGCAATCCCCTCAGTATATTAGAAGTCATTCTATTGCGTTGCAGAATCATACAGAATGGAAACAGAGCCTTCAGCCCAATACATCTATGTTAACTGTATCACCCAACTAGTCTTACCCAACTAGTCTCATCTGCCCTCCTGTTAGGGATTATAGCAGACATTAATTCAAATCCTTGGCTTTATCATTTCAGAGGTTCTGTCTTGTGCAATTGCGAAGAAAGAATGGAAGCGGTACTACTTCCTTAGGAGTTTGCAAAGATTTGGCATAACATTTAAAACTTTGACAAACTTCTATAGATGTGTGATGGAGAGTATATTTACTGGCTGCATCACAGCCTGGTGTGGAAATACCAATGTCCTTGAATGGAAAATGCTACAGAAATAGTTGATATGGCCCAGTCCGCCTCAGGAAAAGCCCTCACCATCATTGAGCACATCTACATGGATCATTGTTGCAGAAAAGCAGCATCCATCATCAGGGACCCCCACCACCCAGGTCACTATCTCTTCTTGCTGCTGCCATCAGGAGGAAAATACTCAGGACTCATACCATCAGGTTCAGGAATGGTTGTTACCTCTCAACCTTCGGTCTCTTGAACCAAGGAGGATAACTTCACTCAAGTTCACTTGCCCCATCATTGAAATGTTCCCACAGCCTGTGGATTCACTTTCAAGGACTCTTAATTTCATGTTCTTGTTATTTATTGCTTATATTTCCCGTCACAGTATGTGGACAGGCCGACTAGGAGGAATGCCATACTAGATCTAGTACTAGGTAATGAATCGGGTCAGGTCACAGATCTCTCAGTGGGTGAGCATCTGGGGGACAGTGATCACCACTCCCTGGCCTTTAGCATTATCATAAGAAAGGATAGAATCAGAAAGGACAGGAAAATTTTTAATTTGGGAAGGGCAAATTATGAGGCAATAAGGCTAGAACTTGCGGGTGTGAATTGAGATGATATTTTTGCAGGGAAATGTACTATGGACATGTGGTCGATGTTTAGAGATCTCTTGCGGGACGCTAGGGATAAATTTGTCCTTGTGAGGAAGATAAAGAATGGTAGGGTGAAGGAACCATGGGTGACAAGTGAGGTGGAAAATCTAGTCAGGTGGAAGAAGGAAGCATACATGAGGTTTAGGAAGCAAGGATCAGATGGGTCTATTGAGGAATATAGGGAAGCAAGAAAGGAGCTTAAGAAGGGGATGAGAAGAGCAAGAAGGGGATATGAGAAGGCCTTGGGGAGTAGGGTAAAGGAAAACCCCAAGGCATTCTTCAATTATGTGAAGAGAAAAAGAATGACAGGAGTGAAGGTAGGACCGGTTAGAGATAAAGGTGGGAAGATGTGCCTGGAGGCTGTGGAAGTGAGAGAGGTCTTCAATGAATACTTCTCTTCGGTATTCACCAATGAGAGGGAATTTGATGATGGTGAGGACAATATGAGTGATGTTGATGTTCTGGAGCATGTTGATATTAAGGGAGAGGAGGTGTTGGAGTTGTTAAAATACATTAGGACAGATAAGTCCCCGGGGCCTGACGGAATATTCCCCAGGCTGCTCCACGAGCCGTGAGAAGAGATTGCTGAGCCTCTGGCTAGGATCTTTATGTCCTCGTTGTCCACGGGAAAGGTACAGGAGGATTGGAGGGAGGCGAATGTTGTCCCCTTGTTCAAAAAGGTAGTAGGGATAGTCCGGGTAATTATAGACCAGTGAGCCTTACGTCTGTGGTGGGAAAGCTGTTGGAAAAGATTCTTAGAGACAGGATCTATAGGCACTTAGAGAATCATGGTCTGATCAGGGACAGTCAGCATGGTTTTGTGAAGTGCAGATCGTGTCTAACAAGCCTGATAGAGTTCCTTGAGGAGGAACCCCCATGTTAGAAGACATGGGATCCAGGGAAGTTTGGCCAGGTGGATTCAGAATTGGCTTGCCTGCAGAAGGCAGAGGGTGGTGGTGGAGGGAGTACATTCAGATTGGAGGATTGTGACTGGTGGTGTCCCACAAGGATCTGTTCTGGGACCTCTACTTTTCGTGATTTTTATTAACGACCTGGATGTGGGGGTAAAAGTGTGGGTTGGCAAGTTTGCAGACGACACAAAGGTTGGTGGTGTTGTAGATAGTGTAGAGGGTTTTCAAAAATTGCAGAGAGACATTGATAGGATGCAGAAGTGGGCTGAGAAGTGGCAGATGGAGTTCAACCCGGAGAAGTGTGAGGTGGTACACTTTGGAAGGACAAACTCCAAGGCAGAGTACAAAGTAAATGGCAGGATACTTGGTAGTGTGGAGGAGCAGAGGGATCTCGGGGTACATGTCCACAGATCCCTGAAAGTTGCCTCACAGGTGGATAGGGTAGTTAAGAAAGCTTATGGGCTGTTAGCTTTCATAAGTTGAGGGATAGAGTTTAAGAGTCGCGATGTAATGATGCAGCTCTATAAAACTATGGTTAGGCCACACTTGGAGTACTGTGTCCAGTTCTGGTCACCTCACTATAGGAAGGATGTGGAAGCACTGGAAAGGGTACAGAGGAGATTTACCAGGATGCTGCCTGGTTTAGAAAGTATGCATTATGATCAGAGATTGAGGGAGCTAGGGCTTTACTCTTTGAACAGAAGGAGGATGAGAGGAGACATGATAGAGGTGTACAAGATAATAAGAGGAATAGATAGAGTGGATAGCCAGCACCTCTTCCCCAGGGCACCACTGCTCAATACAAGAGGACATGGCTTTAAGGTAAGGGGTGGGAAGTTCAAGGGGGATATCAGAGGAAGGTTTTTTACTCAGAGAATGGTTGGTGCGTGGAATGCACTGCCTGAGTCAGTGGTGGAGGCAGATACACTCGTGAAGTTTAAGAGTCTACTAGACAGGTATATGGAGGAATTTAAGGTGGGGGCTTATATGGGAGGCAGGGTTTGAGGGTTGGCACAACATTGTGGGCCGAAGGGCCTGTACTGTGCTGTACTATTCTATGTATATTCATTCATTATTGCTCATCATTTCTTTCTTTGCAGTAAAACTGTTGCCTTTTATACACTGGTTGAACACTCAAGTTGGTTTGGTCTTTCACTGATTCTGTTATAGTTATTATTCTAGTATGGATTTATTGAGTGTGCCCACAAGAAAATGAATCTTAGGTTTGTATGCAGTGACATATACGTATGTACTTTGATAATAAATTTAGACTGAACTTTGAAACAGGAACCAGTCTTTAGTTCTGAATGTTTGAAGGATGGTGGGGCAGAGACAAGTGTCTACCAAAGGAGATGTAAGGTGCTCCTTCCCTCTGCTAGCTTGCAGGTCACCCTTGGGCAAGGAGTAGCTCCTGCTTAGCCTCCCAATCAGTGTCACATGAAGCTATGGGAGGAGGTGGTGGATGGTCATATGAGCAGCTGCTGCACATCACAAGTCCTGGTTATGAGACGCCACGCAGACAATCTCTGAAGAGTATTGATAAAGGCTGTGGTTACCTGTCTTGTAAGGACACTGCCCAGGAGAAGGCAATGCCAAACTACTTCCGGAAAAAAATTTACCAAGATCAATGATAGTCATGGATAGAGAAAAGAGTAAGAACAACAGTGTGAAGTATTAGATTAAAAACAGTTGAATAACCATGATCATCCACATGACATAATGATGATGAATTTAAGTTTGAATTTAAAAGTACGGCTTGCAAACAAACAGTCTTGACTGTGGAGCAGAGACTGCTGGCCCACAGCATGAGGCTGGCTGCTAAGAGATATGGTTCGCAAAGTGTTACTTCAAGATGTTCTCATATGTTTCAGCAAAATGTTAAGCAGTGGGATCATGTTAATTGGTCTGCATCAAATCAGCAACTACAGTTTGTTATTTGCATCATTGTAACCAAGTTCACTGAAGACTGAACACCATACTGATATTGTTACTAGCACATCAAACGTGATCACAGAGACAAGATGGAGCTGACCAGCTTTACAACCCTCTGCAGCTTCTTTCAGTCCTGTGCAGTAGCGCACTCCCCCCATACCAGACAGTGATGCATCCTGTCAGAATGCTCTCCACGGTACACCTATAGAAGTTTTTGAATGTATTTGCTGGCATGCCAAATCTCCAAACTCCTAATGAAGTATAGCCACTGTCTTGTCTTCTTTATAACTTCAATATGTTGGGACCAGGTTAGATCCTCAGAGATCTTGACACCCAGGAACTTGAAACTGCTCACTCTCTCCACTTCTCATCCCTCTGTGAGGATTGGTATGTGTTCCTTCGTCATACCCTTCTGGAAGTCCACAATCAGTTCTTTCGTCTTACTGACGTTGAGTGCCAGGTTGTTGCTGCGGCACTACTCCACTAGTTGGCACATCTCACTCCCATATGCCTTCCTGTCACCACCAGAGATTCTACCAACAATGGTTGTATTGTCAGCAAATTTGTAGATGGTATTTGAGCTACGCCATTGTAGCTTTTGAAATCGTATTTAATTGCCAACTGTCACTATTGTCCTCAAGAGTATAAAATATTGATGTATTTTGAGTTTAGGAGACTCTACCAAGAGCGTTTCGAAGAAAATATCTATTTGTCATAAAAATAAAGATAAGTATTCCTGAAGAAGAGTTTCAGGCTGAAAAATCAACTTTTTATTCATTTCCATAGATGCTTCCTGACCTGCTGAGATCCTCCAGCATTTTGCTGTTAAGACCATAACACCATAAAATGTAAGAGCAAATTTAGTCCATTTGGCCCATTGAGTCTACATCAAGTAAGATCACCAATCAGACGATGGCTGTTGTGCTTCCCCCAGTCTTCCAATAATTTGCCAATCCAAAACACTAATTTTCTTGCAGTCAAGTTTCTATTATGCTGCCGTGACCCACTGTTGCCTTTTATCCTCCGGCAGTGGACATGATTGAAGTCACCTCCTCTCCAAACTTCCGATGTCTGGATTGGCCACTTGTCAAATCTGTTCATGTGTTTCTCTGGGACATAGCTCAGTCCATCATAGGAAAAGCCTCCTGGCCATTGTGCACATCTACAAAGAGCACTACCTCAAGAAAGTAGCATCTATTATTCTGGACCCCTACCATACAGGCCACGCTCTCTTCTTGCTGCTGTCATCAGGAAAGGGATACTGGAGCCTTAGGAGCCACTCCACCGGGTATGAGAACAGTCCTTACCCTTCAACCATTAAGCTCCTGAACCAGTGTGGATAACTTCACTCACCTTAACTCTGAACAGATTCCACAACCTTTGGACTCACTTCAAGAACACTACAATTCATGTTCTCTGTATTATCTATCTATTCATTTATTTATTTGTTTAGTATTTGGACTCACTTTCAAGGACTGTACAACTCATATTCTCAGTATAATGTATTTATATATGTATAGGAAAAATAAATAAATATAAATAAATAAATATATATATATATATATATATAAATATATATAAATCCTTATATATATATAAAAGGATCCTGGACTTCCTGTCAGATCACCGGCTGGTGGTAAGAGTGGGCTCCCTCATCTCTGCCGCTCTGACCCTCAACACAAATGCCCCTCAGGGCTGTGTCCTAAGTCCCCTCTTTTACTCTCTGTATAACCATGACTATGTCGCCACCCAAAGCTCCAATCTGCTAATTAAATTTGCTGATGACACTACACTGATTGGCCTAATCTCAAATAATATTGAGGCAGCCTACAGAGAAGTCATCACCCTGACACAGTGTTGTCAAGCAAACAATGTCACAAAAACAAAGGAGCTGGTTGTGGACTTCAGGAGGAATGGAGACAAGCTAATGCATATTGACATCATTGAACCTGGGGTTGAGAGGGTGCACAGCTTTAAGTTCTTCAGGATAAACATCACTGAGGATCTGACATGGTCTGCACGTACCGTCTGTGTGGTGAAAAAGGCACAGCAATATCTCTTTCACCTCAGACGGTTGAAGAAGTTTGGTATGGCCCCCCCAAATCCTAAGAACTTTCTACAGGGGCACAATTGTGAGCATCCTGACTGGCTACATCACTGCCTGGTACGGGAACTGTACTTCCCTCAATCGCAGGACTCTGCAAAGAGTGGTGCAGACAGTCCAGCACATCTGTAGATGTGAACTTCCCACTATTCAGGACATTTACAAGGACAGATGTGTAAAAAGGATCCAAAGGATAATGGGAGCCCTGAGCCACCCCAACCATAAACTGTTCCAGCTGCTACCATCCGGTAAACGGTTCATCTGCATAAAAGCCAGGACCAACAGGCTCCGGGACAGCTTTTTACACAGGGCATCAGACTGCTTAATTCATGCTGATGCAACTGTGTTTCTTTGTTATATTGACAATCCTGTTGTACATAATATTTATTATAAATGACTATAACTGCACATTGCACATTTGAATGGAGACAATGCAAAGGTTTTTACTCCTCATGTATACGAAGGATGTAAGTAATAAAGTCTTGATTAACGACAACACTACACTGTTCAGTGTACTTCACAGTTTGTTTTCTTTTGCACACTGGTTGTGTGTCAGTCTTTGTATGTAGTTTTTCAGTGATTCTATTGTACTTCTTTATTCTACTGTGAATGCCCGCAAGAGAATGGATCTCAGGGTAGCATATGGTGACATAAACATACTTTGATAATAACGTTGCTTTGACTTTGAACTTATCTAGGTAGTGTTTAAATGCTGTGATTGTGCCTGCCTCAGCCATTTTCTCTAGTATTACATTCCAAAGACACAACGTTGTTTGTGTGAAGAGCCTGTCCTGCTGTCCCTTTCAAATCTCTCACCTCTGACCTCAAACTTACAGTATGTCTTCAAGCTTTTGGCACATGCTTCAAAGGAAAAGGAACATATGCATTCTCCCTCGTGCTGTCTAAACACCTCACGATTAGTCAGATTGCTCCACAATCTCCTATGTTCCAAGGAAATAAAGTCCTCATCTTCACATCCTCCCCTTGTAATTCAGGCATTGTAGACTTCAGCAGAGGGAAACCAGAGGTCCATGAGGCAGTCCTCATCAGAGGGTCAGTGGTGAAGAAGGTTAGAAACTTTAAATTCCTGGACATCATTATTTTGGAAGATCTTTTCTGGACCCAGCACATAAATGCAATTACAAAGAAAACAAAGACAGCACCTCTACTTCTCAAGGATTCTGCGGAGATTTGACATGACTTCTAAAACTTTGACAAACTACTATGGATGCTTAGTGGATAGCGTATTGATTGGCCGCATTGCATCCTGGTATGGAAACAGCAATGCCTTTGAAAGGAAAATACTATAAAAGACTTTGGATTCAGCCCAGTACATCATGGGTAAAGCCCCCCCCCCCAACCATTGAGCACATCTACATAAAATGTTGTCGTAGGAAAGGAGCACCCAACATCAGAGATCTCCACCACCCTGGCCATGCTCTCTTCACACTGCTATCATCAGGTAGAAGGTACAAGAGCCTCAGGACTCACACCACCAGGTTCAAGAACATTACTACCCCTCAACCATCAGGCACATACTTTTCCCATTATTGAGATGTTTCCACAACCTACAATCTCACTTTCAATACTCTTTATCCCATTATCTCATGCTCTCACTACTTATTGTTAATTATTTGTATTTACATTTGCACAGTTTGTTGTCTTACGCACTCTACTTGATCTTACATTGATCCTGTTGTAGTTACTAATCTATAGATTTGCTGAGTATGCCTGCAGGAAAGTGAATCTCAGGGTTATACATGGTGACATACACAGTATTTACTTTGATAATAAATTTTCTTGAACTTTGAACAATGCTGTGTCAGGCACTACTGCAGAATTATAGCCAAAATGTTCTTTCTTTCATCCAGCTTTTTATGTGCTTCCTTATTTTTACTACTCTAGTTTCCAAGTTCCTTTTCCCTATTACAAACCCCATTTCCAGAAAAGTTGGGATATTTTCCAAAATGCAATAAAAACAAAAATCTGTGATATGTTAATTCACGTGAACCTTTATTTAACTGACAAAAGTACAAAGAAAAGATTTTCAATAGTTTTACTGACCAACTTAATTGTATTTTGTAAATATACACAAATTTAGAATTTGATGGCTGCAACACACTCAACAAAAGTTGGGATAGAGTTAAAATAAGACTGAAAAGTGCACAGAATATTCAAGTAACACCGGTTTGGAAGACTCCACATTAAGCAGGCTAACTGGTAGCAGGTGGGTATAAATTAGCGTCCATCAAAGGCTCAGTCTTTGCAAGTAAGGATGGGTCGTGGCTCACCCCTTTGTGCCAAAATTCGTGAGAGAATTGTTAGTCAGTTCAAAAGGAACATTTCTCAATGCAAGATTGCAGAGAATTGAGGTCTTTCAACATCTACAGTACATAATATTGTGAAAAGATTCAGGGAATTCAGAGACATCTCAGTGCGTAAAGGGCAAGGTTGGAAACCACTGTTGAATGTGCGTGATCTTCGAGCCCTCAGGCGACACTGCCTAAGAAACCGTCATGCTACTGTGACAATCATAGCCACCTGGGCTTGGGAGTACTTCAGAAAACCATTGTCACTCAACACAGTCCGTCGCTGCATCCAGAAATGCAACTTGAAACTGTATTACGCAAGGAGGAAGCCATACATCAACTCTATGCAGAAACGCCGGTGAGTTCTCTGGGCCCGAGCTCATCTCAGATGGACCCAAAGACTGTGGAACCGTGTGCTGTGGTCAGATGAGTCCACATTTCAGCTAGTTTTCGGAAAAAAACAGGCGTCGAGTTCTCCTTGCCAAAGATAAAAACGACCGACCATCCAGGTTGTTATCAGCGAAAGGTGCAAAAGCCAGCATCCGTGATGGTATGGGGGTGCATCAGTGCCCACGGCATGGGTGAGTTGCATGTATGTGAAGGTAACATTGACTCTGAGGTGTATATTAGGATTTTAGAGAGACATATGTTGCCATCAAGGCGACGTCTCTTCCCGGGACGTCCATGCTTATTTCAGCAGGACAATGCCAGACCACATTCTGCACGGGCTACAACAGCGTGGCTTTGTAGACACAGAGTGCGTGTGCTTGACTGGCCTGCTGCCAGTCCAGGTCTATCTCCTATTGAAAATGTATGGCACATCATGAAGAGGAGAATCAGACAACGGAGACCACGGACTGTTGAGCAGCTGAAGTCTTATATCAAGCAAGAATGGACAAAATTTCCAATTGCAAATCTACTACACTTAGTATCCTCAGTTCCAAAACGATTAAAAAGTGTTATTAAAAGGAAAGGTGATGTAACACAATGGTAAACATGCCTCTGTCCCAACTTTTGTTGAGTGTGTTGCAGCCATCAAATTCTAAATTTGTGTATGTTTACAAAATACAATTAAGTTGGTCAGTAAAACTATTGAAAATCTTTTCTTTGTACTTTTGTCAGTTAAATAAAGGTTCACGTGAATTAACATATCACAGATTTTTGTTTTTATTGCATTTTGGAAAATACCCCAACTTTTTCTGGAAATGGGGTTTATATATTCGTGAGACATAGTAATAGCCTTCCATGATTAAACTGTAATTTATAAAATTAATTTCCATGCCACTTCACACTGTTCTCTTTACCTTTGAACTTTTGCTCCTTCAAAATAAACTGGGCATAGAAACACATTATCCCTAGAACTGACCAGTCCTGATGAATGGTCTTGGCCCGAAACGTCAACTGTTTACTCCTTTCCATAGATGCTGCCTGGTCTGCTGAGTTCCTCCAGCATCTTGTGTGTGTCCCCTGGTACTGCAGTGTTTTGACTGCAATACTAACTTTGAAATTTGATAATATTTCAAGTTATTGGGCTCCTTTTTTGTAAAGTCAGCAGTTTCAGTTTGATAAGGAATGTTTTTGTTGAGAAGTCAATTTCATTAAAAGTTTTGTTCTAAGAATTAGATATTTCCCCTGTGATTTGATGCCTGCATATCAAATTCTAATATCAACGGTCAGCATTAAATTTTCCTGAGGCTACTGTGAAATACTAACTTATCAATTGAATATTGGACAGGCAAAATCTTCAGCTATGCTAGATGCGAGGTGTTTCCTAATCAAAGGCCAAGGTCTGTTATATTTCACTGCCAAAAACATTTTAAAAGCGAACAAGTATTTTGTCACTGACTGTGAGAGTGAAAACAAATCACTAACCGTCATCAATTAAATCTTGCAAAGAAGGATTAAAATACAGATATACACTGCAAAGTTCCAATACTGTGATACATTTTAATCAATTTACAAGTATTTGTGCTTGGTAAATTAATTAAAACCTGCCACAATGTTGCATCTTAACAGTGCATAACTGTATAACTGTGCTTATTTTGCTTAAACACTGCAATAATGTTTCTGCAAACCTTAAAGTGCCTATATATATTCACACACACACACACACACACACACACACACACACACACACACACACACACACACACACAGCATATATATAAATATATGCTGTATATATCTATCTTCAGGGGAAATGGGCATTTTTAAAGAATTGAAATATTAAGCAAGGTATTTTCACATGAAATTGTGTATTGTACATTAGTGAAAGTAGTAAATGGTTTTCTGCAGTTGCTTTTTCAACTCTTTAAAACTCTGTTACGTAAGTTAGTTGCTTAAACATTTTAGTTAAATTAATTTAATTAAAATGTTTACCATTAAAGGTAAGCACATTTTCTGAAGTTTTAAACAGACTTCACCAAGAATATTGCAAACAAAAAGGAAAATCAAACTATTTCCTTATAAAATACTTTAACTTTATGGATTCATTTTTTTTGTGTACATCAGTTGAAGGTGAGAACTTGACCCATGATTTCACTATGTAAAATTGGTGCTCTTCTGAACAAATTGAAAGATATGAGAGCTTGAGGGGTCTTGACAAGGTGAATATAGAGGAAATGTTTTCTCTTCTGGGAAAATCTGGAGCTTTGGGGTCACTGTTTAGAAATATGGGGTCATCTATTTAAGATACAACTGAGGCAAAACTTTTTGTCTGAAGGACTCACCAGTCTTTGGAATTCTTTGAATCAAAGAACAGTAGAAGCAGGGTCTTTGAATATTTTTGAGGCAGAGTTTGACAAATTCTTAATCAGCAGGAGTGTGAAGGATAACCGGGGTCAGTGGGAATGCAGAGTTGAAGATACAGGCTGTGATCTTCTTGAATGGAGAAACGGGCTTGAGTTAGTGACCTAATTCTCCTCCACATCTGTGCATGTGGTGCTAATTATGTCCAAAGTGTAAACAAAACCCTAATAGAGTCACAGAATGATAGGAAAGTACAGCATAGAAACAGGCCCTTCAGTCCATCTAGTCCATTCCAAAACCTTTTTCACTGCAGACTCCCATTGACCTGCAAAAGGGACCATACCCCTACATTGCAACCTGTACCATTCCCTCCTTTGTTCAGTCTATTACTTTGAGTTCTCTGCTTTGCAGTTGTCTGGAAGGCTAACATATCTTCTCCCACCTTTTGCATCAAAAAGAATGTCATGGAAGATTTAAATGTTCTCTGGCCCAAACAAGAACAGCAGTTTGCATATACACTGACATCTCAATGGCATTTTAAAACAATAATTTCTGGTTATGTTTTAGCTCTGGTGTAATACATATCAAAGAGGCATAACTAAACAACGCACACATATACATATACACATACACACACACACTAGTTTGACTAAATTATACACTCAGTGCCCACTTTACTAGATACACCTGTACACCTGCTCATTAATGCAAATCAGCCAATCGTGGTAGCAACACAATGCAAAAAAAGCATGTAGACATGGTCAGAGGTTCAGTTGTTATTCAGACCAATCTTCAGAATGGGGAAGAAATATAATCTAGGTGACATTGTCTGTGGAAAGTTTGCTGGTGCCAGACGGGGTGGTTTGAGTATCTTAGAAACTGTTGATCTCCTGGGTTTTTCACACACAACAGTCTCTAGGGTTTATGGAAAATGGTGGGAAAAACAAAAAAGAAATCTCCCAGTGAGCATCAGTTCTGCGTGTGAAAATGCCTTGTTAATCAGAGAGACCAGAGGAAAATGGCCACAGAGGTTCAAGCTGAGGGGAAGGCGACAGTAACTCAAATAACCACATATGTGGTGTGTAGAAGAGCATCTCTGAATGCTGAATGCATCAAACGTTGAAGTGGGTGGGCTTCATCAGCAGAAGACCACAAACATGCGCTCAGTGGCTGCTTTATGAGGCACAGGAGATACCTAATAAAGTGGCCACTGAGTGTACAGTATATGATCTTAAATGGTACATATGAATGATTATCCTAATTGAAATATTTAAGTAAAATATCATGCCCCCACCCACACACACGCTCACACTTACTTTGAATATGATCCTAGAGCTTGCTTTACACAGAACAATTAAACTCTTTGGAAATTGAAAAGGGCAAATAACCCTCACGGTCAGAATTGTTACATAGATCAGCAATTGTCAAGAACCTCCAGATAAACTTAATGTGACTGTTGCTCACCCGGTACGATCTGGGAAAAGGGATTCTCTGTGTTACGTCAACTGTCCAAGAAACTGACAAAACAAATAAGCAAGAGACAAGGAGGTCTTGCTTTTTCAAGTCTCACACCTGAATGGTTTTATCCTGATACTCCACCATAATTGAATGGCTCTGATGACAGAATTAATGAAGTAAGTGATTGTTTGTGAAGTTCACTCATCCTGAAAATATTATAAATAGTCGGTTAAAGAAGATGGGACTCCGGCAAATTTCTACAGATGTTTGATGGAGAGCATTCTGACTGTTTGCATCACCACCAGTGAGAAAAGACTAATATCCAAACCTAAGACATAATTAGGTGTGGCGTGGTAGTGTAGGGGTTAACATAATGCTTTACAGTACAAGTGTCTCGGGTTCAATCCCACCGCTGCCAGTAAGGAGTATGTACCTTCTCCCCACGGCGATATGGGTTTCCTCTGCATGCTCCAGTCTCATTCCACAGTCCAAAAATGCACAGATTAGTGGGTTAATTGGTCACTGTAAATTGTCCTGTAATCAGGCTGGGATTAAACCGAGTGTTGCTGGATGACATGGCTTGAAAGGCCAGAAGTGCCTATTCTGCACTGTATCTCAATAAATAATTACAGAGATGGTCAAATTTTGACAAGTGCTGAGCTCTTTCTTAAGTATCAGGATGATAAAAACTTGTCAATCTTTATTGTTATAAACAGCTCTGATTGAATAAAGTTACCAGTTAACCAGAATGTTGAACGAGTTGAATTTTGTATTTTAAATGTAGGTTATACAAGGTGACCAAAAATATTGTCAAAAGGTTGGGAAAAAGCCTCTGACTATCCATATGATCAATGCCTCTCATCACCTTATACACCTCTATCAGGTCACCTCTCATCCTCTGTCGCTCCAAGGAAAAAAGGCCGAGTTCACTCAACTTATTCTCATAAGGCAAGCTCCCCAATCCAGGCAACATCCTTATAAATCTCCTCGGCACCCTTTCTATGGTTTCCACATCCTTCCTATAGGGAGGTGACCAGAACTGAGCACAATACTCCAAGTGGGGTCTGACCAGGGTCCTATGTAGCTGCAACATTACCTCTTGACTCCTGAACTCAATCCCATGATTGATGAAAGCCAATGCACCGTATGCTTTCTTAACCACTGAGTCACCCTGCGCAGCAGCTTTGAGTGTCCTATGGACTCAGACCCCAAGATCCCTCTGATTCTCCACGTCTTATCATTAATACTATATTCTGCCATCATATTTGGCGTGTGGCCAAGTGATTAAGGTGTTTGTCTAATGATTTGAAGGTCGCTAGTTCGAGCCTTGGCTGAGGCGGCGTGTGTGTCCTTAAGCAAGGCACTTAACCACACATTGCTCTGTGACGAAACTGGTGCCAAGCTGTATGAGTCCTAATGCCCTTCCCTTGGACAACATTGGTGGCGTGGAGAGGGGAGACTTGCAAGCATGGGCAACTGCCGGTGTTCCATACAACCTTGCCCAGGCCTCCGCCCTGGAAACCTTCCAAGGAGCAGATCCATGGTCTCCTGAGACTAGCGGATGCCTAAATTTTATATATATATATATATATATATATTTGATGGCAAGCGTGAATTCAAGTTCTTCCAAGCATGAATTTCACACCCATAATTTCCTGACATCGTCACGCCCTCCCTTACTCTGACATTGACTCCCAACTATCTGATCCTATTCCCAACTCCAGTACCAACCCAAAAGGGCATCAAACTTGAGCTCTTCTCTCCCAAAGATTTCTCAGGTCTAGGCCTGCTCCTACGTTTATCCAAGATTTTCCTGTGTATTGTTACATGTCCACAGTTTCATTTTCCTAGGAGTCCATAGTTTCGTTTACTGTGGGCGTCACATGTCCCCAGTTTCATTTTACTGGGAGTCCACAGTTTCGTTTCTGTCAGCGTTACCTTATGATGTATACCGACGGTATAAATGAAGTGTGGGCATAGAACTGAGGAGGAGTCGAAGGAAAGAGAGAGAGAGTGAAGATTGCAGGCTTCAAGCTATCCGGGAACAGCTCACGATCGAGAAGCGTAAAGTCTAATGCTGACCCATAGCCAAAGGATTGGGTTAATCAGCGGCACACTGTGCATTGTGCAGACGTGTCTGTCCTTCGTATGATCCACGGGTGTGGATTTCATGACAGTCACTTTGTGAAATCGCTCTTCGTGGACTACGGAACAGTATTCCTCAGCTAGGATCTTCGGTAACCGTTTCTTCGTTCGCTAGCCGTGGAATCTTTGGAATTCGTCGTGATTGCCTCGTCGCTACACTGTGAATCCACAAGTCTCTCCCCTCACCTATTACATGAATTACTGGGACTCTCTGAACTGCCACTTTAAGACTGTGCTTGAGTAAGATTTGTTAAGAACGGGTTCTAAGTTTGGCTGTAAGGGAGCTATAGACGCGTAACACTGTTAATTTCTGTTTAAGAAAGGAGTTTATTTAATTTTCTATATTTTTGAGTAGATGTAATGGTTTTAATATTAAAACCCGACTCAATTTGTCATCTCTTGCTGCTGGTACATTACGAAATCACGATAGTATGTTTTTCAATAGTACAGAGCACAAAAGGAAACATACTTAGTGTTACATCACAGGCCTCATGCAGTCCTGTCATAAAATCCACTGAAATTATCCATTTGGGTAGCTTTGCTGGCATTTCTGGGCCAGAATTGCTCAATGCAAGAGGTTCTGCAGACACTGGAAATCCAGAGTAACACAAACAAAATGGTGGAAGAACTGAGCAGGTCAGGCTACGTCTGTGGAGAGGAAAAAAGAGTTGAATGAAGGGTATCGGTCTGAATCATCAACTCTTTATTCATTTCTGTGGATGTCGCTTGACCTGCTGAGTTGTTCCAGTATTCCACAAGGTGAGGTTTAAGGAACTGGCATAATCAGCAAGACTGTGTGTGGCAGACATCCAGAAATGTGAGCAGCCCCCAGGGCCTGATGGTTGTTAATGCGGACGAGGCATTTCACCACATGTTTCAATGTACACATGACAGATAAACGAGTCTTGTATGTGAAGGAATGTCCTTCAAGCTGAGTGGGACAGGCTAATGCACTGAAGGCAGCAGTAACTGCAAAGTAATCCAAGAAGCAAGAAGGATAAGTATACACAATTATGTCAAGGAAAAATATAACCAATGCTGTTTGGGATTATTTATTTTTCCACTGGACTGCAATGGGACTAATGTATAGCTGAGAGTTATTATTAACTATTAATCAAACAGAGTTCAAGTACACTATTAAATTGCATGCACACTATTCAAGTGGCTTTTAACAGAATTCCCTTGCGTGAGGACAGTTAGTCCATCAACGGCTATAAATTGTCCCTGGTCAGTAGCATGAAATTTAGTATAAAGCAAAGAAGAAAGACAGAAAACTTAAATGGAATGAATTCCAAAATGCATGAACATGACTACATGTGGTACGTTAGTACTTCCATCTGGGGATGAATTTCTAGGCACACATTTTTATGAACATTATTTGGTTAATTCTCACTTTCCTTATGTCTTATAAGGATAGGCTAAGTGAGCTAGAGCTTTTCTCTTTGGAGTGAGGGAGGATGAGAGGCTAATCGAGGATGTTGTACAAGATGATAAGAGGAGTAGATCAAATGGACAGCCAGAGACTTTTTCCCAGGGCAGAAATGCCTTATACCAGGGGGTCATTTTAAGATGAATTTGGAGGAATGTATAGGGGGATACGAGAAGTAGGGCATCACGGTGGCGGAGTGGTTAGCACAACACTCTACAGTGCGAGCAACCTAGGTTCAATTCCCGCCGCTGAATGTAAGGAGTTTGTAAGTTCTCCCTGTGACTATTTGGGTTTCCGCCAGGTGCTCCGGTTTTGACCCAAAGCTCAAAGACGTACTGGTCAGTAGGTTAATTGGTCATTTTAAATTACCCCGTGATTAAGCGCAGGGCGAAATCGCAGTTTGCTCGGCTCAAAGGGCTGGAAGGGTCTACTCTGCACTATATTTCAATACATGAATAGTTTTTTTACATGAAGGGTGCTGGGTGCATGAAATGCCTTGCCAAGGGTGGTGGCAGAGGAAGATACATCAGGGACACTTAAAAAACTCTTGGATAGGCACGTGGATGATAGAAAAATGAAGGACCATGTAGGAGGAAAGGATTAGATTGATCTGAGAAGGAAGGAAGAAGAATCTCAGGAGGAAGGAGGAGAAAGAGAAATGGAGGCAGAACAGAAGGAGAAAGGAGAAGGAATGAGGTAGGAAGAAGGGAAGAAAGAGGAAGAGTTGAGTGAGGATACAGCAGATCACCGTTATTCACTTGACAAATGTTGTTGTGTGTGGAAAGGCTTCTCTGGTGCAGTCCAGTCACCACTATGATATATTTTTGTTGCTTGGTGATGTTTCCAGTAGTAGCTTGCCTTTCACCTTAGGGACATTAACTTACTTCCTAGCAGGATTTTTGACATGCTGTCATCGCCCATTTGTTTATTTGCAATAAAGGCTGAAGTATTGAAGATACATCAATTGCAGCAAAAAGTAAATGCCTGATAACCTCTTGGCATAAGCAGGTGGTGTAGTGGCATCAGCACCGGATTTCAGGGCAAATGCTCCTGGGTTCGAATCCAGCCAGCCCCTTGCTTACTTTCCATCCATGCTGGGGTTGAGCATTGGGCTAACAACTTGACCTCATAAATAAAGACCAAAATGCTAAAGAAACAGTAAGTGTGCTGCCCGATGCGCCACAAGGTGCAGAAAGGAACAACAAACTCTTGCCATGGCAAAACTGGGAATTAGCTGTCTTTTTCTGGAATCGGGTATCTGGCATTCAAACAAAGTATCCTGCACCCAGCTGAGCGTCGCTAGAACTTCAGAACTAGGAATGTTGGCCTGGGATATTATTTAAAGTTTAGCTCTGTTTGTCACATGTACATTGAAACATACAGTGAAATATGTTGCTTGTTTAAACAATCAACAGTTTGAGAAGTGCTGTGGGCAGCCTGCAAGTGTTGCCAAGGTTCTGGCACCAACATAGCATGTCCACAACTTACTAACCCTAATCTGTATGTCTTTGAAACCAGACCACCTGGAAGAAGCACAAAGGGGCAGAGATCTCTGCTGTCAGGTAGATCATGACCATGATGCATTGATCTTTAATTACTTACTTGCTCCAATGTGACAATAATAAATCAATATCAACACCAATACTTCAGTTCTCCATCAGTCTATGGCTCTGTGACACTATTAAATGGAAATGGTGGACACACTGGAGATTGATTGACAGTCACTGAGAAATTTTCTAACGATAGTGGCTACTGAAATCTCTACAGTTTGGTAATAATTTGTCACATCATCATTTCAATCTGCATATGTTTGGGATATCTCAATCTGTCTGCATCGATTTATCCATTGTACCACATCAGCTCAGGAAGTTGCATTTTACCCATCTGCTAACACTCTTCTCATCTACTCAGTTGTATTTACAAACCTGTAAAATTAATGGGAAAGCCTATAGATGCATCAAGAGCAAATCAGGCCAAGTGCTTTCAAAGCTGTGCTGCAGGTTTTGAGGAGCTGAACTTGCCTTAGCATTCAGACTAAGAGGACACAAACAAAATATTTGAATATAGATGAAAAACACAAACGTTGTTGAAATCTCCCTTGAAATGAAGATACAATGTTCCACCTTTCACTTTGAGAGGTCAATGCAAGAGAAAAGTATACAGGACCTTTAGGAGCATTGATGGACAGGGTGATTTTTGGGGGTGCAGGTCCATAGCTTTGTGAAAGTAGCAACACACATCGATCAGGTGATGAAGATGGAGACACAGAGACTCTGCAGTTGCCAATGAAGGATCTTGGCCCAAAACGTAAACTGTTCATTTCCCTCCATAGATGTTGTCAGACATCTGATTTCCTCTAGTATCTTGTGTGTGTTGCTCAGGGTGTTAATGATCATGCATGATTTACCTTATCAGCCAGGTGTTAAGTACAGAAGTCAGGAGGTCATGGTGCAGGTTTATTAAACTTTGCATAGGCCACATTGATGGTACTGCTGTAGAAAGTTGTCAGAATGGGAGTGGGGAGCCTTGCATGCATTAATGTCTTCAGAAAGTGTAGACATTGTTGTGCCTTCATGACTAGTAAGGAAGTGGTGTGGGTCCAGGTTGAATCGCCATTATGCGCACACCAAGAAACTTTGTACTCTTATATAGAAAGTATCCAATATAGCTGAAAAGTGGGATTTTAACCATATAACCATGTAACAATTAAAGCACAGAAGCAGGCCATCTCGGCCCTTCTAGTCCGTGCCGAATGCTTACTCTCACCTAATCCCAACGACCTGCACTTAGCCCATAACCCTCCATTCCTTTCCTGTCCATATAGCTATCCAATTTAACTTTAAATGACAACATCGAACCTGCCTCAACCACCTCTGCTGGTAGCTCGTTCCACACAACTACCACTCTCTGAGTAAAGAAGTTCCCCCTCATGTTACCCCTAAACTTTTGCCCTTTAACTCTCAACTCATGTCCTCTCGTTTGAATCTCCCCCACTCTCAATGGAAAAAGCCTATCCACGTCAACTCTATCTATCACCCTCATAGTTTTAAATATCTCTATCAAGTCCCCCCTCAACCTTCTACGCCCCAAAGAATAAAGGCCCAACTTGTTCAACCTTTCTCTGTAACTTAGGTGATGAAACCTAGGTAACATTCTAGTAAATCTTCTCTGTACTCTCTCTATTTTGTTGACATCTTTCCTATAATTTATACAATCCATTACCAGAACTTCATGATTGTTAAAGTCAGTGCCACTGGGATCATCTAGGTGATTTACCATCACTCTCCTCAGCACCGGAATGATGGTGGCTGCCTTGAAGCCTGCAGGGAGAGTGGATTTTTGGAAAGAGATGTTTAGTGCCTGGAATGTATTAATGTTGATAAGCCTTTACACGGGAACATAGTTGAAAGGAATGGGGGCATGTAGACCATGTGCAGGCACTTGGTATTAGCTTGGATTGACGTCATGGGCCAAGGGTCTGTTCTATATTCTATTGAAGTTGCCCTGAGTAGAAACAGTAATTACCACTAAAATGAGAATGAGTAAAATCGGCTCTCCAGATGCATGCTGGGAAGTGAATATCACTAAGTTTTTGAGAAGGCCAGTGAGATTCTTACTGTCACTGACATATCAGTGTCGAACTTCAAATGTATATCATGGGTGGCTGCATATCTATGAAGTCATATCCACAGATTTCAAAGGAAAAATCTTTGATTATGGGAACAGGGTATTCCATTCCTTTTCATCATGTGAGAATTATAATTGGCAAATTTAAATTTACAGAATTTATACAACTGAACAATAGAATCATACTACTATAGTCTTTATACTATATATGTTGGTGTCAGGTATGGGCTGGTAAATGATGCATTTTTCTGTATGTTTCAATGAACATGTGACAAATAATGCTAATCTTTATCTTTATACTAGTTTGTGGGAAGCCAAGGAAGTATTATAATAAAGAATTCCTGTTTCTCACTCCATTTGATTTTAGACAGTTCTATCAATTACACTTAATTTCACAAGGTCTTGCCAAAGTTAGTGAGGTATTATACACAGATTTCAAATGAAACTACGTGAGATTTTGAGCAGGAGAGTGGCAAGGGAAGTTGTGTGGCCTCGGCCTGAGCAAGGACTAGAACTCAAGCCATGGAGTGGTCTGTTACAGACGTCTAGGAGAGAGGCATTGAAGCTGGTGTGCTCCATCAGAGATGGTGACCAAGCTGGAGTTGGTGCCACCCCCCCCCCACCCACGCATTCGATCAGCAGATGACAGGCTGTATTATGTTCAACTGCAGACTGCTGCAACATTCACTGACTCAGGGTCTTGGACTATGCTTCTTCGTGTGTGTGATTGTATTTTACTGATATCTCCTACAGTATGCGCTATGTGTGCTTTGTGCTGTGTATGACTGTGTTGGTACTGTGTTTTGCATCCATCTTAATTTTCATTTTTACAGATTCAGCATGTCCTTCTGGCCCAATGAGTCAGCGCCACCCAATTACACCCATGTGTTCAATTAACTTACTAACCCATACACCTTTTGAATGTTGGAGGAAACTGGAGCACCGTGAGAAAACTCACACAATCATGTGACAAAGTACAAACTCCTTACAGACACCAGTGGCAATTAAACCAGGGTCACCGCGCTGTAACACGAAATGCGATGCTGCTGTGTCATTTGTAAGGCATCGGTCTGCTTATCCTCCCAATGCATATGGAGGATCTTTTTTTTTTTGGAAAGGGCATTGGTGTTGCCTTTGGGTGCCCACTGTAGGCATTTCATATCTCTAGGAATAAGGGAGGGCAGGGATCTCTGCCGACAGGAAGGTCAGGAGCTTGATTTTCAAACATTCACTTCCTCCAATGTCCAAAATCTGTTACTGATGCACTGAAATCAGTGCGATTTCCATCCAGCTGCCCAACTGATATCTTACTGATGTCAAAGTTGATAAACCTGTACAGATATTTTCTAAACATGAAACTGCATGGTTTGGTGCGTTCAGATGTCTCTTTGCAATTTCCTCACAGACTGCCATTAGAATTATCACCGATT
Organism: Mobula birostris; assembly: GCF_030028105.1. Taxonomy (NCBI): domain Eukaryota; kingdom Metazoa; phylum Chordata; class Chondrichthyes; order Myliobatiformes; family Myliobatidae; genus Mobula; species Mobula birostris. Next base: position 18,820,342 of record NC_092370.1, on the reverse strand, counting down.
TAGTATAGGACTGCAGCTGACACTCTTTTAAGCTCTCATATCCTTGTTTAAATAGAGAAGGGAAATGTTTAAGTACTCTGGCTGATTCAGTATTACCTTTTCATAAGAACATGAGATACAGCAGCAGAATGAGGCTATTTGGCCCATCGAGTCTGTTCCACCCTTTCATCATGACCAATCCAATTTTCCTCTCAAACCCAATCTCCTGCCTTCTCCCCGTATTCCTTCATGCCATGACCAGTCAACATTCTGCCTTAAATATGCACAAAGAGTTGGCCTCCTCAGCTCCCTGTGGCAAAGAATTCCACAGATGCATCACTCTCTAGCTAAAGAAATTCCTCTTCATCTCTGTTCTAAAAGGACACCCTTCTATTTTGAGGCTGAGTCCTTTGGTCTTAGACTCTCTCACCATAGGAAACATTCTCTCCACATCCACTCGATCAAGGCCTTTCACCTTTGATCGGTTTCAATGAATTCACCTCTCATTCTTCTGAATTCCTGTGAATACAGGCTCAGAGCCATCAAATGTTCTTCATATGATAGGCCATTCAAACCTGGAATAATGTTCATGAATCTCCTTTAAACCCTCTCCAGTTTCAGCACATCCTTTCTATGATAAGGGGCCCAAAACTGCTCACAATATTTCAAGTGAGGCCTCACCAGTGCTTTATAAAGCCCCAACATTGCATCCTTGCTTTTATATTCTAGTACTTTTGAAATGACTTCTAGCATCACATGTTTTTTTTCACCACAGACCCAACCTGCAAATTAACCTTTAGGGAATCCTCCCAAGACACTTTGCACCTCAGTTTTTTTGTATTTTCTCTCCATTTAGAAATCAGTCAATCCTTTCATTTCTTCTACCAAAATGCATGACCATACACTTCCTGACACTGTATTTAATCCGCCCCATCTTTGCCCATTCTCCTAATCTGTCTAAGTCCTTCTGTAGCTTCTCCACTTTCTCAAAACTACTTGCCCCTCCACCTATCTTCATATCACCTGCGAAGTTTGCAACAAAGCCATCAATTCCATCATCCAAATCATTAACATATAATGTATAATGAATTGGCCCCAACACTGACCCCTGTGGAAAACCACTAGTCACCAGCAACCAACCTGAAAAGGTTTCCTTTATTCCCACTCTTTGCCTCCTGCCAGTCAGCCACTGCTTTATCCATGCTAGAATCTTCCCTGTAATAACATGGGCTCAAAGCTTGTTAAAAAACATCATGTGTCAAAAGCCTTGTGAAAATTCAAATGCACAATATCAACCGACTCGCCTTTGTTAATCCTGCTTGCTACCTTTTCAAAGAATTCCAACAGGTTTGACAGGCAAGGTTTTCCTTTGAAGATACCATGCTAACTATGGCATATTTTATCATGTGTCTCCAAGTACCCTGAGACCTCCATGATAGTCGATTACAACATCTTCCTAACCACTGAGGTCAGACTAATTGGCTTATAAATTCCTTTCTTCTGCCTCTCTCCCTTCTTGAAGAGTGTAGCGACATTTGCCAAATTTCCAGTCTTCCAAAACTATTTCAGAATCTAGTGATTCTTGAATAACTATGACTAATGCCTCCACAATCTCTTCACCCACCTCTTTCAGAACTCTGGGGTGTACACTTATCTGGTCCAGGTGACTTCAAACTTTTCAGTTTCCCAAGAACCTTCTTTATATTTATGGTAACTTCACACACTTCATGCCCCCTGACACCTGGAACTTCCACCATACTGCTAGTGTCTTCCACCGAGAAGACTGATGCAAAATACTTATTCAGTTAGTCCACCATTTCTTTGTTCCCCATAGTTCCTCATTGCCCCACATGTTCGGAAGGACACGCAAACTGGCTTCAGCATTACACAATGTCAGCCATTTATCTATCTGGATTAGCATGGATAAAACCTGAGACAAAAAGGAAATGGGCCACAGGATTTTTTTGTGCTTACTAGAGGGAAAAGAATGCTCAGTACTCTAAATGCTGGTTAATATCCAGTGACCTCTGTTGTAAAGGTGCTTCAATAAAACAGCAGCTTGACATACAAGCAGACTTTAGAGACAGATTGAGAGGAAAGTCAAAATGTATGAATTACCCACATCAAACATAGAAAAGATAGAGATTGTTTCCATGCCTGTACTATTCTAAAGCTTGAAGATGATGTTGCATTGAATATTGTGGTGAATAATGCAAAAATATAAAATTATTTATGAAAGTAGTTTCAAAGAATATCATACACCTGCAAACAGCTTTGCATAAATCTACAAACACATTTGCAGAGGAAAGCCAGAGGATAAAAGAATGTTTTAATCGATAGTATAAACAGTATCTGAGAACTATGTACAATTGCACGGTTACTTAAAAATCCCTGTTAAATTATGAGAGTCATAGTACACTACGGCACAGAAACGTGCCGTTTGGCACATCTAGTCTGTGATGAACCATTAAATTTCCTCGTACCACCAAACTGCACCAAGGCCATAACCCTCCATCCCCCTCCCATCACGTACCTCTCCAAACTTCTCTTAAACATTCAAATTGAAATCGCACCCACCACATGCACAGGCAGCTCGTTCCACACTCTCACCACCCACCTGACTGAAGAAGTTTCCCCTCATGTTCCCTTAAACATTTTACCTTTCACCCTTAACCCATGATTGCAAGTTGTAGCCCCACACAACCTCAGTGGAAAACGCCTGCTTGCACTTACTCTGTCTATATCCCTCATAATTTTGTACACCTCCAACAAATTTCACCTCAACTTTCTACATTCTAAGTAATAAAATTGTAAACTATTTAATCTTTCTTTATAATTCATGTCATCCAGTCCCAGGAACATCTTCGTACCTATTCTCTGTACTCTTTCCTGTAGGGTAGGTGAACACAATACTCCAAATTAAGCCTCACCAACATCTTATAAAACTTCAACATTCCAACACCTGTAATCAATACTTTAATTGATTAAGGCTAATGTTACAAAATCTTTCTTTATGATCCTCTCTACCTGTTGCATCACTTTCAATTTCAGGTAACATCCTTGTAAATTTTCTCAGCAGTCTTTTAATCTTATTTACGTTATAATAACGATTTTTTTTAAAAATTAGGCACTGAGAGATAGATTTGCATGTGGTTAAAGAGATGAAAGAATCTCTTGAAGCACATATCAGGTTTAGCATGCAGAACTGCAACCTCCATGTATATAGCAATAAGCGTGCCAGTTCTGTCTCGAGTCTGCTACAGATTTATTGGCATCAGTCGTCAAAGGAGTATTCCAAATATTTCAGCTCAGGATCAAGTATCATGTTATCCAAGAGATGTGAGATACTGACCTAGATGCTGTAAGGTCATTCCCCAAACAGCTTTTCTTCCGAACAGTCTACACCTCACTCCTTTTGGGAACTAGAACACGGAGTAGCAATTTGTAAGGGGTATAGCCTGTAGTGCACAATCAACATAGTAGGAACAAGTTTCTCCTAAGTCATGAAGAACAAATTGCCACAATGTGACAACTACTACAAATGTGACAGAATTAGCTTTATATAGCGTTAATGTTCCAAGAAACCGAACGTGAGACAAGAGGACACTAAGACCACAGTTCTGATTGACAGAGTCACTAGCAATGAAGATCAACACAGCTTATTTAAGAGGACGTCATAAATGACAAGAAATCCATCACCTACGTTTGAGAAAGATACAGAAAGACTATGGGTCAAAATTTCTAAGACTTGGGACAGAGATAATACTTAGTATTCTAAAATAAACATTTTCCTGAATTACACACCATTATAGGGGATCACACTGAGGAACCAGCAGTAATAGGAAATGGTTGGTTAAAAGGCTGGATCCTAGACTTCCTGATTGGGAGACCTCAGTCAATCGGGATCGGAAGCAGCATCTCCAACACCATCACACTGAGCATGGGGGCCCTCCAGGGCTGTGTGCTCAGTCCACTGCTGTTCACTCTGCTGACCCACGACTGTGCAGCAACACACAGCTCGAATCACATCATCAAGTTCACCGATGACATGACCGTGGTGGGTCTCATCAGTAAGAATGACAAGTCAGCATACAGAGAGGAGGTGCAGCGGCTAACAGACTGGTGCAGAGCCAACAACTTGTCTCTGAATGTGAACAAAACAAAAGAGATGGTTGTTGACTTCAGAAGAGCACGGAGCGACCACTCTCCGCTGAACATTGACGGCTCCTCCATAGAGATTGTTAAGAGCACCAAATTTCTTGGTGTTCACCTGGCAGAGAATCTCACCTGGTCCCTCAACACCAGCTCCACAGCAAAGAAGGCCCAGCAGCGTCTCTACTTTCTGTGAAGGCTGAGAAAAAGTCCATCTCTCACCCCCCCATCCTCACCACATTCTACATGAGAGCATCCTGAGCAGCTGCATGACTGCCTGGTTCAAGAATTGCACCGCCTCAGATCACAAGACCCTGCAGCGGATAGTGAGATCAGCTGAGAAGATCATCGGGGTCTCTCTTCCCGCCATTACAGACATTTATACCACACGCTGCATCCGTAAAGCTAACAGCATTATGAACCCCATGCTCCTCTCATACAAACTCTTCTCCCTCCTGCCATCTGGCAAAAGGTACTAAAGCATTCGGGCTCTCACGACCGGACTGTGCAACAGTTTCTTCCCCCAAGCCATCAGACTCCTTAATACCCAGAGTCTAGACTGATATCCACATCATTTATTATTATATTGTAATTTGTCCTCTACTGTGCCTACTGTTTGTTTATTATTTATTGTACTGCCCTGCACTGTTTTGTGCACGTTATGTAGTCTTGTGTAGGTCTGTAATCTAGTGTAGTTTCTGTGTTGTTTTACGTAGTCTAGTGTAGCCTTGTGTTGTCTCACTTAGTCCAGTGTAGTTTTGTGTTGTTTCATGTAGCACCATGGTCCTGGAGGAATGTTGTTTCATTTTTACTGTGTACTGTACCAGCAGTTTATGGTCGAAATGACAATAAAAAGTGACTTGACTTGAAAGCAATTGGCAAAATCGGTTACTGTCTATACTGCAGCTTTGTCCAGATTCTTACAATTTGTCTGCTGTGGACACTCAAAGTTTATGGGTCATACTGCAAAGAAGGCACAACAGCAGTTATATTTCATTAGGAGGTTGAGTTGACTTGGTATGTCATCAAAGACACAGGCAAATCTCTACAAAAGTACTGTGGAAAGCATTCTGGCTGGTTGCTTCACAGTCTGGTACGGAGGGGCCACTGCAGAGCATCAGTTATAAGCTCAGCCATCTCCAGCATGGGTACCAGCCTCCACAGCATCCAGGACATCTTCAAAACGTGCTGCCCCAAAAAGGGTCACCATCACCCAGGATGTGCCCTCGTCTCATCGCTACCATCAAGGCGAAAGTACAGGATCCTGAAGATACACAATCAGTGTTTCAGGAACTACTTCTTCTCCTAGGCCATCTGATTTCTGAATGGATATTGAAACCTCAGTACTTAAAAAAAAATTTTGCTCTCTTTTTGCACTATTTAAATTAAATTTTTATATATATATTCCTTATTGTAATTTATAGGTTTTTAAAAAATTATTGTGTATTGCAATGTACTGCCGTGGCAAACAACAAAGTTTATGACATAGGCCAGTGATATTATACAGTGTAGTGCTAGAAAGTTTGTGAACCCTGCAGAATTTTCTCTATTTCTGCATAGGTATTTCCTAAAATTTATCAGATCTTCACATGTCCTAAGACTAGATAAAGAGAACAAAATTAAATAAAAAACAGAAAAAAACATTATATTTGTTCACAAGCAACAGGAATTCTGCAGATGCTGGAAATTCAAGCAACACACATCAAAGTTGCTGGAACGCAGCAGACCAGGCAGCATCTCTAGGAAGGGGTACAGTTGATGTTTCAGGCCGAGACCCTTCGTCAGGACTAATTGAAGGAAGAGTTAGTAAGAGATTTGAAAGAGAAATCTCAAATCTCTTACTAACTCTTCCTTCAGTTAGTCCTGATGAAGGGCCTCGGCCCACAACGTCGACTGTACCTCTTGCTATAGATGCTGCCTGGCTTGCTGTGTTCACCAGCAAATTTGATGTGTGTTGCTTGAATTTCCAGCATCTGCAGAATTCCTCGTGTCCCAGAGTTGAAGCAGTTTTGTAAGGAGGAATGGCCTAAAGTTCCTCCAAGCCGATATGCAGGACTGATCAACAGTTACCAGAAACTTTTGGTTGAAGTTATTGCTGTACAAAGGGTCACACCAGTTGCTGAAAGCAAAGATTCACATACTTTTTTCCAACAAATACATGTAATATTGGATCATTTTTCTCAATAAATAAATGAACAAGTATAATGTTTTTTGTGTTAATTAATTGGGTTCTCTTTCTCTAGTTTTAGGACTAACATGAAGATCTGATCACAATGTAAGTCATACTTCTGCAGAAATAGTGAAACTTCCATAGGGTTCACAAACTTTCTAGCACCACTGTATGTGATTCTGATTCTGATTCTCAACTAGAAAATAAAGATCTCCTGGTAAAAGACAATGAGATTTCTCAGTAAATTCTCCAAAGCAAAGGACAGGAAATGGGATTGTTTTGCTGTTGTGTAGTTTTGTTGTGTTGTTGTTTTCTTGTTGCTATTTGTGCTGTTCTCCTGAACATAATAGGCACAATAAGTTGGTGAATGTGTCGCAACTCTTGAGGACTGACCTGGCACATCCTTGGGTGTGTTGATTGTTAATGCAAAATGACACAATTCACTGCATGATTCGATATCCGTGTGATAAATGAATCTGAAATCTGAAAATCTGAATCTGTATATCATACTAGAACCAGAAACAGAAGACACAAAAGAGGCTGTAAGCTGTAGCAAAAATAACTTGCTCAAAATGAATTGACTTACATATGTGGGTATTGGTATGGCATCAAACATCTCAGCTAAGAATTCATATTATCCTTGTTATATACGAACGAACAGCAAAGTTGATGTCAGATGATGGGCCAAAATTTACTTGGCATTTATTTCAGTTTTATGTAATGCAACATTGTCAAGTATTTATTGATTCTTCCACATTGCACAGCGCTAAACAGGTATCAATTTTAAAGGATGCCTTGAACAAATAAGTGCTCCAAGATTTCATTATCTTCACCAAGACTCATTGGCTAAATGTCCGAAATCACTCTGCATCAGCATCTTCAGCTCTGATTGAGTTCAGAACAGTCAAACACAGGCAAAAGCAAACTGGCATCAAGACAATGTTTCAAGGTAAATAATTTCAACAAAGTGAGAAAGGTAGAGCTATGAGCAAGTGTGGGGCATTTTATAGAACCATGGTAAAGTAGTCCACATTGAAATATCTGGTTGAGTAGAGTCACAACAATAACCTCTCACACAACATCAGCAAAACCAAAGAGTAGAATATGAACTGCAAAGGGAGGAAGCCAGAAGCCTATGAGATAGCCCTCACTGGGGACATTGAGGTAGAGACGGTCAGTAGTTTTAAACAACTTGGTGTCAACATATCAAAGGATTTGTGTCACCACAAAGAAGGCACGACAGTGTTGCTTCTGCCTTAGAAGTTCACATAGATTCAGCATATCAGCAAAACCTTTGAAAAACTTCTATGGATGCACAGTAGAGAATATCCATCATGGCCTGATCTGGAAACACCAATGCCCAGGAACAGAAATGGCAAGAGAAAATGGGTGGATATCACCCAGGCAAAGTCTTCTCACCAGTGAGTACATTTACATAGAGTACTGCAACAAAAAAGCAGCATCTGCCATCAAGGACCACCCACCCTCCACCATCCAGCCCATGCTCTCTTCTCGCTACTACCATCGGGCCAGAGGTAGAGAAGCCTTAGGTCCCGCAACACCAGGTTCAGTTATTAAACTGCCACCATCAGGTTTCTGATTTGGCATCAATAGCTTTCACCACTACTCTGAAATGATTCATTTTCAAGGACTTTTTACAACTTACATTCTCAGCATTATTTTTATTTGTAGTTTGTCTTTGCTTGCATATTACTTTTTTTTGTCTAACCTTGATTGTTTATGACTAGTAATTGTACCTATGTTTTGGAAATCCTTAATGCTTTTATGTTTTGTGTTCAGTGCTTTTGAAATGGTTTGCAAGTGGGAAATGTTTAAGACAAAAATCTGCTGTGAGTTTTAAACATATTTTAAGTGTTGTGTGGATTTACATATTTATCACTGAAAATAAATGAACTGTGTTTTAAACTACTTAATTAGCTGTAAGTATTTTCTCCTTCATAGAGAGGAGGGATCCATTGCTCGAATAGTGGGTACTGTCAGCTAAACCTTTTGTGGGGAATAAACAAGGATGTGAACGAGTCTTTGAAGATTGGGTAGTTACAATATAATCTTCTTGTAGTGAGAGTACTCGTGGCTATTTATTTTGGATTGGCTTAAAGTCTTCCTTTGAGTTGGAACTTTGCAGTCAGCAAACCCAATACAATCACATTATAATTACACCCAATGAAGTGGCCTCCTCAGCTATCTGTGTTTATGAATGCCACAGACTCACCACCTATTGGCTAAAGAAATTCCTCTTCATCTTTGTTCTAAAGGGACTCCCTTGTTCCTAAAGATGTTCATCCTCAGAGAGATTAGATGGATCATAGCAGGTGAATTACAATCAATTTTGTGTATTTGAGGCAATTGTGCATCTGGTGTTTTAGTACACATGTCTGCTGGCTGGTTTAGAGGGCGTGAGTTATCACAAGAGGCTAGATAGTCTTTGGTTGTTTTCTCTGGAGCGTTGGAGACTGAGGTGAGATCTGATAAAGCTTTATAAGATTATGAGAGGCATAGATAAAGTGGACAGAGAGCATCTGTTTGCCAGTGTTGAGATGTTTAATACCAGAGGGCAAGCACTGAAGGTGAGAGGGAGTAAGTTCAAGGGGGAAGTGAAGGGTTAGATTTTTACTCAGGGGGTGGTGGGTGCCTGGAATGCACTGCCTGGTATGGTGGTAGAGGCAAATCCAATAGAGGCTTTTAAGAGATGTTTAGATAGGCACATGGATGCAAGGAATATGGGGGGTTGGATACAGACATTGTGTTGGTAGGAGGGATTAGTGTTTGCATGTTTTTGATTTGCTTTTTTGCTGGTTTGACACAACATTGTGGGCTAACTGACCTTTTCCTGTGCTGTACTCTTCTAAGCACTATGTTCCAATAGTAACTATAACATTGAAGGATCAGCCAGAATGCAGAAGACAACAGACTGTACAAATGCAAATATTAATAAATAGCAATAAATAATAAGAACATGAGATAATGGGATAAAGAGTCCTTAGAGTAAGGTCCAAACTCTAGAATTTAGATTTAGCGGTGAAAACATCAATAATTTCAGAAATGAGGATGACACTGTGCTAATTGTAAGTACAGAAGAAGAACTACAAAACTTAATTGATACAGTTGCTGAAGAAAGTGCAAAAATGGGTCTAGCTATCAATTGCAAAAAGACAGAATGTATGGTGATATCCAGAAAGAAGGAGAATCGTACCTGCAGGCTGAGAATAAATGGGGAAGACATAAAACAAGTACAGAACTTTTGCTACTTAGGAAGCTGGGTGACATCAGATGGCAGGTGCGACATGGACATCAAAAGAAGAATAGGGATGGTAAAGACACCTTCACGAGAATGAAGAGTATACTGACCAATATGAAACTAACATGACAACCCGCCTCAGAGTACTGAAATGTTACTTTTATCCAGTTACGTCACATGGCTCAGAATGTTGGACAATATCTAGTAACATGAGGAAACGAATTGAAGCAGCAGAGATGTGGTTTTTGAGGAAGATACAAAGAATATCATGGACGAAACGAATATCTAACAAGGATGTCATGAACAGAGCAAACACAAAAAGAGAAATAATGTATGAGATCATGAAAAGGCAACGTAACTTCATTGGACATGTGATTAGGAAAGAGGAGTTAGAATGCACGGTAATTATGGGAAAGATTGAAGGGAAGAAAGCAAGAGGAAGACAAAGTCAAATGAAGATGGAGACAGCAGACAGAGAACTGGAAATGAATACCAATGAATTGATCCACTTAACCCGAAACAGGAGTGTGTGGGCCATGGTAGTCAAAGTTCAAACTGGGCACAGCACCTGATGATGATGATGAGAGTGAGGTCATTGGCTGTTCTGATCTCCCTTGCACCACCTCAGTGATGGGACAAGTGAGTGTATCTATCCCCTTTTATTCAAGATGACGAGTGGTGATCTTGTGTGGGTTGTCATTCTATTCAAGTTACCTGCGCAACATCCCAGAATATACAAATCCAATTGCCACTGGACATGAAATGTATCTCGGACTATCCAAATGCACTTGCATGCAGCAGCTTCACATTCGTGCCACATACCAATGGAAAGGAACAGAAACAGTCATCACCAGTGAAGATTTGATGTTCAACAGCGCTGATGGGCTATAGCCATTAGCAGGAGTGATATTAGCTAAAAAGATCTACCATTGAGATTTAATGGAAAAGAGATGCTATCTGAGAAAGTAGCAGAGAACTAGTGTACATTTAAAACTAATCTATGAGTATTATTTTGAAATGTATAACACACAGTTTTCTTAGCTTACAATTGAATGTCACATTCCAATAATTAGGTGGCTCACCAAAGAAGAATGTTCCTTTGATTTTATAGCCTTTGAAAATAGCCACAACATACTGACTCTATTTATACTGTAAAATAACTTCTAAAGCAAATAATACATGCAACAGCATTCTGGCTAATCAAGGTCAATTGCTTAAGTACTGCAGACATAAACTAATTGAGATATTGCCAGAATTTCTAAATGTATGCAGGATGCAAGGCTAAACTGAGCAGTCCTGTTTCAAAAATAAGTGTCCAATCTCAGAATTTGCATATGATGCATAATTGAAAAAAGATAAATAACATTTTTTTACTGTCCCACTCCAGGTTATGAATGCCCAACATATGCACACTGAATCATACTGACTGCCATAAATATTAAATTCAAACAAGAACCAGTTTTGAACAAAAAAACTGTTTACATGTCAGATATCATTATCTCAAAAGAACACAAGCTGCCATCTTCACCACAGGAGGCCACTTAAGAGAGCTGCTTTGGAAATTGACAAGCAGTCCTTTCGGTTTATACTTGTGCAAGAATAGTCTATTAAACAATGTAACATTTACTGATAATTCAAGCCCGTTAAAACCAGTCATCGAAACCAGCGGGACTTCCTGATTCTGTACATGATAGCTAGGCTGAGGAAGCCAAATAAATATTCATTTTAATTAACACTCTTCAACACTATTCATCACAATACTGTGCTATGATTACTGCCTTGAGTGATTTAGAGCATTTTTCATCATATGGACAAAATTAGCTAAAGGACATCTGTAAAATCGGATTCTGTTTGAAACTCATGAGCTATTAAACTCTTGAGCTATTAAACTATTCCAAAGTTCTTGGCAAAACTACGAACAAGCAAATATTAATACTGAACCACAAGTAATAATTTACCAAAAGAATGTGATAGACCATAAGACCAAAAGACATAGGAGTAGAATTAGGCCATTCAGCCCATCAAGTCTGCTCTGCCCTTCCATCATGGCTGATCCCAGCTCCCACTCAACTCCATACACTTTCCTTCTCACCATATCCTTTGATGCCATGACCAATCAGGAAACAATCAACTTCCACCTCAAATATACCCACAGACTTGGCCTCCACCACAGTCTATGGCTGACCATTCTAAAGATTCATTACTATCTGGCTAAAACAAAAATCCTCATGGCCTTTGTTCTAAAAGGGCACTCCTCAATTTTGAAGCTGTGCCTTCTAGTTCTGAATACCCCCACTATAGGAAACATCCTCTCCACATCCACCCCATCAAGTCCTGTCAACGTTTGGTATGACTCAATGAGATCCCCACACATTTTTCTAAATTCCAGTGAGTACAGGCCCAAAGCTGCCAAATGCTTCTCATATGTTAACCCCTTCATTCCCGGAATCATCCTCGTGAACCTCCTCTGGAATTTCTCCAATGACAACACATCCTTTCTGAGATATGGGGCCCAAAGCTTTTGACGATACTCCAAGTGCAGCCTGACTAGTTTCTAATAAAGGCTCAGCATTATCTCCTTACTTTTATATTCATTTCCCTTTGAAATAAATGCTAACATTGCATTTGCCTCCTTTACCACAGACTCAACCTGTGAATTAACCTTCTGGGAGTCTCACACAAGGACTCCTAAGACCCTTTGCACCTCTGCTGTTTGAATTTTCTCCCCATTTAGATAATAGCCTGCACCAATAGTTCCTTTCACAAAAATGCATTATCATACAATTCCCAACTCTGTATTCTATCTGCCACTTTTTTGCCCATTCTTTCAATTTGTCTAAGTCCTGCTGCAATCGCATTGTTTCCTCAGCACTACCTACACCTCCACCTATCTTAATATCATCTGCAAACTTTGCCACAAAGCCATAAATTCCATGATCCAAATCATTGACAAACAATGTGAAAAGTAGCAGTCCCAGTAGTGACCCTTGAGGAATACCACTAGTCACTGTCAGCCAAGCAGAAAAGGCCCCCTTTATTCCCTCTTGCTGCCTCCTGCCTGTCAGCCATTCCTCTATCCATGCCAGTATTTTTCCTCCAACGTCATAGGATTTTATCTTGCTAAGCAGCCTCATATATGGCACCTTATCAATGCCTTCAGAAAATCCAAGTAAATGACATCCACTGTCTCTCCTTTGTCCACTCCACTTGTTATTTCCTCGAAGAACCCTAACAGATCTGTCAGAAGAGTTTTCCCTTCAGGGAAACTATGCTGACTTTGACTTATTCTACCATTAGTCTCCAAGTACCCTGAAACCTCATCCTTAAGCAATCACTCAAAGACAAAAGTTGCAGAGAGGTGGGAAGTTAAGATCCAAGGCACCTGACGACAGAGCTACTACAATGAAAATCAGGACTTCTCAGGAGGTCAGAATTGGTGGATCAGGATGATACTGGTGTTATACTGAAATGATTATTTTCTATGGAAATGAGTGGTAGATAGAGCAAGGTCATCTAATTTTGAAGAAAAGGAGGAGAATTTTAAACCAGTTTTATTTCTATGAGTCAGTGTTTAGAAGGACAAATGAAAATGTGCAAACAGATTGAGATTGAATGATTGTAGTGTGTGATTGATTGTAAAATGAGTGGGTGGCTGTCAAAAGAGCATTGGGACAGTCAATATTGAAGCTTTGCAATTAGATTAGTTCAGTCTTATATAATATCCAGAAGACTGGATGGAGTCAATAGCCAGGGAATAGTAGTGGGAATGAACAATGGCAGCTTTGGTTTTTCCAATACATAACTGGAGGAATATTCTGCTCACCGAAGATTGGATTGTCAGTAAATCAACAGACAAACAAAGCAACAAGAAGGTTCAACAAACCAGCAGAAAACACAAGGAAGAAAATGTTTGCAATTCAGAATCAGGTTTATTATCACTGGCATGTGATGTGAAATTAGTTAACTTAGCAGCAGCAGTTCAAATTAAAATATTTTGGGTGTGATATTTAATATGATGTTATATTTTAACACCTACTTGCATTGTTCGTTCGTTATGTATTGCATTGTATGACATAGCTGATCATGGTCTTTCCATGACTATGATTATTCTCAGCAAATTTTTCTACAGACGTGGTTTGCCATTGCTTTCTTCTGGACCGTGACTTTGCAAGATGAGTGACCTCAACCATTATTAATACTCTTCTGAGATTGCCTGGCATGTGACATGAAATTTGTTAACTTAGCAACAGCAGTTCAATGCAGTACATAATCTAGCAGAGAAAATTAATAATGATAATAAATAAACAAGTAAATCAATTATAGATTAAAAAAATGCAAAATCAGAAACACTGTATATTAAAAAAAAGTGAGGTAGTGTCCAAAGATTCAATGTGCATTTAGGAATCGGTTGGCAGAGGGGAAGAAACTGTTTCTGAATTGCTGAGGGTGTGACTTCAGGTTTCTATACCTCGTACCTGATGGTAACAGTGAGAAACGGGCATGCCTAGGTGCTGAACATCCTTAATAATGGACGCTGCCTTTCTGAGACACCACTCCCTGAAGACACTACCAAGACAGAGCTGACTAGATTTACAACATTCTGCAGCTTTTTTTGGTCCTGTGCAGTAGCCCCTCCATACCAGACAGTGATGCAGCCTGTCAGAATGCTCTCCATGGTACAACTATAGAAGTTTTTGAATGTAATTGTTGACATGCCAAATCTCTTCAAACTCCTAATGAAGTACAGTCGCTGTCTTGCCTTCTTTATAACTACATCGATATGTTGGGACCAGGTTAGATCCTCAGAGATCTTGACACTCAGGAACTTGAAACTGCTCACTCTCTCCACTTCTGATCCCTCTATGAGGATTGGTATGTGTTCCATCATCTTACCCTTCCTGAAGTCCACAATCAGCTCTTTCATCTCAGTGATGTTGAGTGCCAGGTTGTTGCTGTGGCACCACTCCACTAGTTGGCATATCTTACTCCTCTATGCCCTCTCGTCACCATCTGAGATTCTACCAAAAATGGTTGTATCGTCAGCAAACTTATAGTTGGTATTTGAGCTATGCCTAGCCACACAGTCATGTGTATATAGAGAGTAGAGCAGTGGGCTAAGCACGTACTCCTGAACTGTGCTAGTGTTGGTCGTCAGCAAGGAGTATATGTTATTACCAATCTGCACAGATTGTGGTCTTCCAGTTAGGAAGTCAAGGATCCAATTGCAGAGGGAGGTACAGAGGCCCAGGTTCTGCAACTTCACAATCAGGATTGTGGGAATGATGGTGTTAAATGCTGAGCTATAGTCAATGAACAGCATTCTGATGTAGGTGTTTGTGTTGTCCAGCTGGTCTAAGGCCATGTGAAGAGCTATTGAGATTGTATCTGCCATTGACTTGTTATGGCGATAGGCAAGCTGTGATGGGTCCAGGTCCTTGCTGAGGCAGGAGTTCAGTCTAGTCATGACCAACCTCTCAAAGCATTTAATCACTGTTGATATGAGTGCTACCGGGCAATAGACATTAAGGCAGCCCACATTATTTTTCTGAGGCACTAGTATAATTGTTTACTTTTTGAAGCAAGTGGGAACTTCCGCCTGTAGCAGTGAGAGGTTGAAAATATCCTTGAATATTCCCGTTAGTTGGTTGGCACAGGTTTTCAGAGCCTTACTCCATTGGGACCTTTTGCCTTGTGAGGGTTCATTCTCTTTAAAGACAGTCTAACATTGGCTTCTGAGACGGAGATCACAGGGTCATCAGGTGCAGCAGGGATCATCACAGCTGTAGTTGCGTTCTCCCTTTCAAAGCGTGCATAGAAGGTATTGAGTTCATCTGGTAGTGAAGCATCGCTGCCATTCGGGTTTCACTTCATAGGAACTAATGTCTTGCAGACCCTGCCAGAGTTGCCATGCATCTGATGTCGCCTCCAACCTCATTCAAAATTGTCTCTTCACTCTTGAAATAGCCCTCCGCAAATCATACCTGTCTTTCTGGCACAGGCCTATGTCACTGGACCTGAATGCCACTGATCTAGCGTTCAGCAGATGACATACCTCCTGGTTCATCCACGGCTTTTGGTTTGGGAATATACAGTAAGTCTTTGTGGGCACACACTCATCCACACAGGTTTTAATGAAGTTGGTAACAACTGCAGCATACTCATCTTGGTTCGAAGATGAGTCCCTGAATACAGTCCAGTCCACCAATTCAAAACAGTCTTGTAGGCATTCCTGTGCTTCCCTTGTCCATACCTTCTTGGTCCTCACTGCTGGTGCTGCAGTCTTCAGGCTCTGCCTATACTCAGGGAGTAGAAGTATAGAGAAGTATAGCTAGGTGATCAGAGTTCCTGAAGTGAGGGCGTGGAACAGCAAGGTAGGCAATCTTGATGGTGATGTTACTGTGCTCCAGTGTGTTATTTCCTCTAATATTGCAAGTGATATGTTGATGGTAATTGCTTAGTGATTTTTTTCAGAATGGCCTGGTTAAAATCTCCCAAAACGATGATGAAGGCGTTAGGATGCGCTGTTTCGTGCATTTTTATCCCATTGTTCAGATCATCTAAAGCCTGCTTGACATTGGCCTGAGGTGGAATGTAAACTGCTACCAGAATGACCCCAGAGAACTTCAGTGGTCGGTAAAAAGGATGGCACTTTACTGCTGGATACTCCAGGTCTGGTCGGCAGAATTGGGACAGCACTGATATATTTGTCCACCAAGAAGAAAGAGTTGATCATGAGGCATACTCCTCTATCTCTGCTTTTGAGAGACTCTATAGATCTATCCTGATGGTGTATATTAAACCTGTCGATCTGAATCACTGTATCCGGTATTTCAGAAGTTACAAAAGAAAAACAGATAGGTACAATGTACTATCTCTGTTACCAAACATTCTGGCACCAACATAGCATGCCCACAGTTCTGAGCAGAACGCAGGCTGCAGCAGCAGCAAAATAACAAATCAAGACAAGAAAACAAGGCCCTTTTCCACACACACACACATACACACACACAGCCCTGAGACATCAGACAAGGTCATTTGATTCTAAGCAATTGGTCCATATCTCTCTAGTGCTTCCCACTTGCTTCTCTCTCCCTTCCACTTTTCCCAACTATGATTCCCCTCTTTCTTCCCTATTCCCACTCATAGTCCTCAATAGAGACCCATATCTGAATCAGGTTTATCATCACACCCATGTGTCATGAAATTTGTTGTTTTTTTGCAGCAGCAATACAGTGGAATACATAAAATTACTACCGTACTGTGCAAAAGTCTTAGGCACCCTAGATATATATATATGAATCATAGAGTCATAGAGTCATGGAAGAGTACAACACAGAACCAAGCCCTTCAATCTATCCAATGCCAAACCATGTAAGCTGCCTACTGCCATTGAACTGCACTGGAGCCATAGGCCTCCATAAGCCTATCCATGTAACAATCCAAATTTCTCTTAAAAATTGAAATCAAGTTTGCATGCACCACTTGTGCTGTCAGCTCATTCTACACTGTCACGATCATCTGAGTGAAGAAATTTCCCATCATATTTCCCTTAAACCTTTCTCCTTTCACCCTTAACCCATGACCTCTAGTTGTTGTCCCACCCAACTTGAGTGGAAAAAGCATGCTTGCATTTATCCTATCTGTACCTCTCATAGTTTTGTATACCTCTATCAAATCTTCTCTGAATCTTCTATGTTCCAAGGAAAAAGTCCTAACTTATTCAATATTTGGAAGTTTGTTGAGAAGAAGTCATTAGTGATCAGTTGTGGATGTTGTCTCCTCGGAAAGTTATATACTCCTCCAGGGTCCGAATGGATATTGGTGAGACACCGTTGTCTGGTTGGCTGGTTCAGAACAGTTCAGCAGTTGAAGATTCTGAGTGGCTAAGTTCAAAGAAGGTCCATTGGAGGTGTTTGCTTCGCTGTCTAGATCCAACTACTACTACTACTACGTCGACTCAGGCCTAGGGGGCCGGCATCGGGCAGTAGTAGTAGTAGATCCCAAGATTACTGGCAATTTGTTGAATTTTGACATCCTTGTTTCTCTTTTCTCCATGAGGGTTCGTATACCAGATCTACGTCGATGTATTTGTTGATGGATTGCTCTGTAGGGAACCACGCTTCGGGAAATTCTTATTTCTTTTCCTTGTTCATTCTTGAATCAAAACTCTGGTTGTCATCCAGTTGAAATGGTGTCCTATTCAATCTTTCCTTGTAACTCAAGCCCTCCAGACTCAGTAGCATCCTTAAAAATTTCCTCTGTACTCTTTCAACCTGATTTACATCTTTCCTGTGCCTAAGACCTTTGCACAGTACTGTACATGTGACAAATAAATTTGAATCTGAAGCAGGAGGACAATGACAAATGGTTGGGAACTCCAGACAGAATTGCTTGGGAGGAGGAAAAGAAGCTGTATAGTATAGATATAAAATCAAAACATTCATCACATGTCATTTGGGCAGAATTTGTAAATGAAGTTGACCGATATAGTAATATATAGACCATTACTGGCAAACTATTACAATTTGCTTCATTTCAATAATAAATAAGAAGGTTATACATCAAAGACTGCAATTCTATCTATTTTCGAGTGTATTTCCTGATTTTGTAGCAGCATCAAATTTTTCAGTCCCTCTGTTCAAGGACATGCACCAATATTTAAGGGTAGGTTCCACAAGTTTATGATTCTGCCTCAAAAATATGTGCATCAGATGATTGTTTTGGAAATTCAGGTTTAAAAAACAGCAGAGAACATCTTTGGAATTATTCACTTACAGAAACAAATAGTTTTAGTCTGAAGAACTGCTTCTGCACCATCAATTCGTAAAAATCTATCCAGAAGTTTAATTTTGAAAAGAAACTATCTATTGACTGCAATGCATTTGAATAAATACAAGACCAGTAACTTCTCCTTTGCTAATGTTTTATTTGTGCGCATCTGCTGGTGGATTTGTTAGTTAATCTAAATCCATTATCCAAAGAAGCTTTCCAAAAACTATTAGCTATAAATCTTATGCTTAATCATCTATAATATAAAACTGAAATGGTTTTTATTTAAAAGCACCTGAGCTACTTTTCTCCTGATTCCGTCCAGTGCCTCAAGAAGACTCAACATGTCAGAGGACTGTCGGATGATGTTAGTAAATCTGTATTTACTTCTAGAAACAAATCACTTCCGTAAGTAACCATTGATTGGAATGCAATTAGAAATTACAAATGGGAATTAGGTGATGGAAAGCTGTGACTAACAATGTAATTGGCTTGGAATGTGTAACGTGTATAATAGTGCAGCTGTCAGTGACCTGTATCATATCAGGATGAAACCAGACAGTGATTTTTAGGCTCATGCATCAGATGTAGAACAGTATAGTGTCCTCAGCCTATGATGAAGGCAAGGGATTGTGGCTGATAGGGAAAATAAATCAGCCACGATGAAATGGCAGAGCAGACTCCATGGGTTAAATGGTCTAATTCTGCCCCTATATTTTATGGTTTTATGGACTCTTTAACTCTAACCATTCCCTCCCATTTAGCCCTCCATTTTTCCTTCATCCATGTGCCTATCTTTAATGTATGTTTGATGTCCCCAATGTATCTGCCATATATGTGGAATGAAATGCAGAAATTCATCTTCTGTCAGCCACTGCTTTATCCTTCATAGGATGCAATGTTGCTGACTTGTCTTGTGTAGTCATAGAGTCATGGAGTTATACAACATGGAAACAGGCCCCTCAGCCAAACCCATCCATGCCAACCAAAATGTCCATGTGAGCTAGGCCCATTTGCCTGCATTTGGCAGATCACCTCTAGACCTTTTCCATCCAAGTGCATGTCCTAAAGCCTTCTAACATTGTAATTGTAGATGCCTCTACAGTATTCTCTGGCTCCTCATTCCATATACTGTGTGAAAAATTTACTCCCCATGTCCCTTTTAAATCATTTCCCCTCTCGTCGTAAATCTCTCCTGAAGATGGGTCTCAGCCTGAAACGTCAACTGTTTATTCCATAGGTGCTGCCTGATCTGCTGAGTTCCTCCAGTATTTTGTATGTGTTACTTTGGATTTCCTGCATCTGTGAATTTCTTGTGTTTATGATTTGCCATAGATCTAGTTTTAAACTCCTCTTTTCTGGACAAAAGACAGTGACCACACACGTGTCTATACCACGCATAATTTTTATCAGTGAACTGATGAGCAATCAGAATTGTAAACACAAAATAATCTGCAGATGCTGGGGTCAAAGCAACACTCACAACACGCTGGAGGAACTCAGCAGGTCGGGCAGCATCCGTGGAAAAGATCGGTCAACGTTTCGGGCCGGAACCCTTCGTCAGGACTGAGGAGGGAAGGGGCAGAGGCCCTATAAAGAAGGTGGGGGGAGGGTGGGAAGGAGAAGGCTGGTAGATTCCAGGTGAAGAACCAGTAAGGGGAAAGATAAAGGGGTGGGGAAAGGGAGACAGGGAGGTGATAGGTAGGAAAGGTGAAGGAAGAATAGGGGAAAACACAATGGGTAGTAGAAGGAGGCGGAACCAAGAGGGAGGTGGTAGGCAGCTGGGGGAGGGGGTAGAGTGACATAGGGATAGGGGAAGGGAGGGGGAGGGAATTATCAGAAGTTGGAGAATTCGATGTTCATACCAAGGGGCTGGAGACTACCTAAACGGTATATGAGGTGTTGCTCCTCCAACCTGAGTTTAAGGTATAGAATTAGATTTTACTGATACCTAGTGTGTTATAATTTTAAAACTCCCTTATCCCTTAATAAAAATTATTTTGTGGATGTAATTTGGTAAACATCATGCATTCAAATAAAAAAATAATCTTTGTTTTTAACATAAGTAAATATAGAGCACTTAAGTTTTTTTTTTAAGTTTATGATGCTTTCGGTGTGGTGGAGTGCAAATATGCCTCTAGCAAAGGATGTGTAAAGTGCTCCTTCTCTTTGCCAGTCTGCAGGTCACCCTTGGGCAAGATGTAGCACCTGCTTAGCCTCCCCCCCGCCCCCCCCCACGCCATCAGGGTCATATGAAGTCATGGGAGCAGCTGGTGAATATTGGAAGTCCTGTATGTGACCTCTGACGCCAGGCAGATAATCTCTGAAGAGTATTGATAATGGCTGGGGTCATCTGTCTTGTAAAGACACTGCCCAGAAGAAGGCAATGGCAAACCACTTCTATAGAAAGCTTTGTCAAGAACAATCATGGTCGTGGAAAGACCATGATCGCCCATGTCATACAACATGACACGTAATGAACGAACGATGGTGCCTTAGCTTCTCACTTAATCTTAAGCATAGGTCCTAAATTTTATTCCTTTGCTTGTAAAACATTTCCAAATTTGTTGACCATTACTTCCTTTTTTCAAACAATTCTTCCTTGTTTGCTCAATGCAACCAATCTTGTATGAACATTAACGAAGGTGAAGATCACATCAGAACAGTGATTGGATCTTTGTGGTAGCATTCTTTTAAATACTGCATAATCCATGCAAACGTGTTTACATATGACTTATAATAATAAACTCAAATTCCATTCTTCATGTTAAACCATCTAAATTGATAATTGAAACTACGTGAGCCACTGGGTGATTTTAATCCACAATTTATCTCAAAATAATTGAAGTTGTATACCATACTCTTTGTTCCGAAAAAGAATGTGCAGTGGATTTACTTTCAGTATTACTTGATATTACTTCATATAATAGAGCTGCAGACTTCAACATTAGATTGAAATGATTTGCAAAATTCATCTGACAGTGAGACATGATCTCAGCAAGTATTAAAGCACTGCAGAAGCAAATGTTGGGCAGATTTGCAACAATCTCCAGAGAATTACCCTTGAGCTTTGGGAGTGAGTGTCAGATGCAGACAGAATCTGAAAACGACGAACAAGAATCACCTAAATTGCAAACAATCACTTAGATTTGAACAAAGACCAAAGTAAGAAGTTGATCAGAAACCAGTGTTAAGATATTTGACTACTCTGAAAGTGTTCCTTAGAAAAAGCAATGCAAAGGGTCCCATGCCAATTCGCCGGAATGTCCACCTGAAAATTATGTGTTCACTCAAAAAACTGTCATGATTAATCAGTGCCAATTACACTGTAGTTTTAAACATTTGCCACTTCAGGATTCCATGGCACCAGCAGAATCTCATCATCAACATCATTATGTGCCGTGTCAAATGACATGGGTGATCCTGGTCTTTGAATGGCAAACCATTTATGTCGAAAAATTTCCAAGAACGATCATGGTCTTTGACCATTATTGTTCTTGGAAATTTTTCTACATAAGTGGAATGCCATTGCCTTCTTCTGGGCAGTGTCTTTACGAGATGGGTGACCCCAGCTATTATCAATAATCTACAGAGATTGTCTGCCTGACGTCAGTGGTTGCATGACCAGGACATGATGTGCACCAGCTGCTCATACGACCATCCACCACCTACTCCCAAGGCTTCACATGATTCTGATCCAAGGTGGGGTGGGGGGGGGGTGTTAAACAGGTGTTACGCTTTGCCCAAGAGTGACCTGCAGATTAGCGGAGGGAAGGAGTGCCTTTCACCTCCTTTGGTAGAGATGCATTTCCACCCTGCCACCCAAGATGAATCTAACAAGCACTAATAAAAGTTACACTAAAAATCAACAACACGAGAAGAACTTAGTAGACCAGGCAGCTCCTGTGGAAACATAAATAGCTTATAAGTGTGTGATCAATATCTGATGAAAAATTGATGCCTGGAAATACATCCGTGTTTCTCTTTATAGCTGAAGTCTCATAGGCTGAATGTTTTCAGCAGAGTTTATTTTTATTTCAGATTTCAAACATTCTTTGTATTTTCCTTCAGACTAATTAAAGTCATGCCCTCAGCTCTTGAGGAGGTGCTAACTCACTTCAACTACTGCTGGAAGATATTCCAAACTGATGGAAAGCTTCGCTGCGGCAGTGGCTATCTGCATAAAATTCTCCAAAAATGCATAGCAAAAGTGTTAGAAACCAGGCAAGGCAAAATATTCTTGGGTAGTTGGTCCACTACACTCAGCTCTCCATCACCTTGCAAACAATCTCCTCTACCACTCCTATCTAATATTCAATTGGTTACTCATTTCCCCATAGGAACTTTCCAGATATAGCCTCAGTCAAGACCTTGCAAGCTCATCATATGAGGAAATGCATGGACACAAGAGATTCTCTAGGTGCTGGGAATCTGAATGAAGTGAAACAAACCAAAAACACTGAAAGGATCTTTGTGCAGATAGGCCTTATTCTCTAGCTTGGACGACTGTCAAATTTGTCAAGAACTCTGACGGTTTCTGAACATTTCAGGAACATTCAATGGTGCAAAAATGATTAAAATTGTTGAATTATGAATATTAATTAAAATATATTGTAAATTTAAAATACTTTAATGCTGGAACCTGTAAAAACACTTAAATTATTACAATGAAATGAAGTCAAACTATTTAAAGCTAAATAACTACTTTAGTACCTCTTCTTGCAGCTACCATCAAGTAGGACGCATGGAAGCCTGGGGTTCCACAAAACCAGGTTTAAGAGCAGTTTCTTCCTTCTACCATTCAGATCTTGAGACAACCTGCATGACCCTAACCACTAACTCAGCATCGCAACAAAATGACCACTTTGAGAATATTGCACTGCAATGAACATTTTTTTTGTTTAAATTGTGTTCTTTCTTGCATAGTTTTGTATGATTTAGATCTTTCCTGTGAATGCTGCTCATTTGAAGCACTGTGCCTGTGATGCTGCTGCAGGTAAGTTTTCATTACACCTGTGCACACATAAACTTGACAATAAATTCAAGTTTAATTGGCTTTCAACCATACACATGTCTGCAGCTGAACGAAACAGTGTTCCTTCAGGGCCAAGGTGCACACTATATAAGTAATAACAGCACATACAGTCACAAAAATAATATTAGCACAACTCCCTGAGTGCCATGGCCTGAAGGTGGTGCATGGAATGTTGTCCTGCAGCCATGTTTGTGCAAGAACAAGTGCATAGCATTTCCTCATCTCACTCTAAATTCAAAATGTCTTCCAAGAGAGCGAACACTGGAGAGCAGCACTGATGGGAGAATGTGCCTTTTGTGGCCAGACCCCAACCCAGCACAAATTCCAATGTGCACATGGTGCCTCTGTTCTCCCCAACACTGCCTCTGGCACCTCCACCCCTGGGTGGTTGTAACAGGCAAAGTCATGGCATGAGGGCCTGGTCCGTGCAACAAACGAAGCCACACAGCTTTCCAATGAGCCAATAAACCTGGCTTGCAGTATTTTATATTACCAATATCCAAAACGGTCTTACAATTGCAAGATAAATGTTGAAGATACACATTTGTACCATTTATTGGACCCAGAGAGTCTGTTGTGACCAAGCACACCACCATCTTACCAAAGTCATAAACTTGACTTTGACTTCTTTTAATCTCTCAACCATTCCTCTCTGTATCAGATATTTGAAAACAAACTAAAACTGCTCAGAGACTAAGCAAGGGGGCGCAGGGTGAACGGGGTTGATACTATATGACATGCTATCCACGATGACCAAGCTGAAGTCGAAAAAAGTACATTTGATCCTTTATTAAGAAACCAGCAAAAATGTACAATCTTAAAATGATAAAAAAGAACAATGAAACTAAAACTAGCTTCATACCAAAATAAGTGGTCTTAGCATATTAAACATACTTAAACCGAGTGTTCTTAAAAGTACTGAAGAACATTTAAGCGGTTAACAAAAAAAATCACCCCCAGCTCACTTCGTGGCTCTACCCAAACTAAGGTGAATTAAATCTAAAGCATGAATATGTAACTAAACTCTGAGCTTCTACCACTCCGCAAACCACAAAATGCAACACAGACAGAAAGTTGATACATGGCTCCTACGTTCTCCATGAAATGAGTGGAGACACTGCTCCTGTGCTAGCTCCAACCTCTCCTTACCCTGGGAAGTTCTCTATGGTAACAAGGACAAAATTTGTTGTTGGTTGTTCAACCGTTGTGAATGAAAACTCTCCAGAATAGGGGAAGGGGAGCTACCGTCTCATCAAATGGGTGGTAATAATGAGGCAATCGGATCTGAATGACCTATCAAAATATAAAGATTAGCTTTATTTGTTGCGTGTGCAGCTAAACACACAGTGAAATGTGTTTGCGTGAACATCTAAACATACAGTGAAATACATTGTTTTGCATCAAATCAAATTAGCAAAGGTTGCACTGAACATCTCGCCAGTGTCGCTATGCTGGTAGCGTCAACATAGCAAGCTCAAAACTCACTAACCCTGACCACTGCCTCTCTGAAATGAGGGAGGAAACTGACGCACCCAGAGGAAACCCATAATGTCACAGGGAGAACGTATATACTGCTTACAGGCAGTGATGGGAATTGAACCCCAGCCTTACAGCAGCCAGCAGCTGTAATGTGATTACGACAGCTGCTGCATTACCGTGCCGCTGACTGCCAATGCTGATTGTGCCAGGCTAGAGACACAACTGCAAACCCCACATCCATAAAGCTCCCTTTGGCTTGTCCAACACAAGCCCTTCACAGGCAGCCTTGTCATCAGCCAAGTCAAAGGATCATTCATTGCCAATTTATTTTATCAGATTCTTAGCACAGCAGTCACAGCTATGAGGAGGGCAGAGCAGCCCTGAAACTTTGGCTGTCCATTTTCCTCCACAGATACTGCCTGAACCATTGAGTCCCTCCAGCACCCTGTAAGCTTTTCAACGAAAAAAACATCTTCTTCTCCAGTTCACATTTTCAATTGCCACTAACATGTTGGCTATTTCTGATAAGTATAACCTACATTAGATCACACAGGCTCTATGGCAATACATAGGAAATGCTGGAGGAACTCAGCAGGCCAGGCAGCATCAGTGGAAAAGAGTAAACAGTTGATATTTTGGGCTGACACTCTTCATATGGACTGGAAAGGAAGGGGGGAAGAGTCAGAATAAGAAGGTGGTGGGAGGTGGGGAAGAACTACAAGGTGGCAGGTGATTGGTGAAACTGGGAGAGGGGGGAGAAGGTGAAATAAGGAGCTGGGAAATTGATTGGTGAATGGATAAAAGGCTGGAGAAGGGGAATCTGATAAAGGAGAGGACTGAAGTTATGGAAGAAAGGGAAGGGGAGGAGCATCAGAGGGAGGTGATGGGCAGGTAAGGAGATATGGTGAACAGGAAAGGGAATGGCTAAGGTGGGGGCAATTACTGGGAGTTTGAGAAATCGCAGGCTCTATTGCTGTTATGATTTTCATTATGGCAACACTGAATATCCTGAACAGGCAATTACAAGATTTCAGTTTGAGTAACTGACCAGTTTTGACAAGTTATTAGAACTGCTTGTGGCAGGTGAAATATACAACAGTGTCAAAACTACTGAAATATTTAATATTTTTAGAGATACAGCACGGTAACAGGCTCTTCAGGCCCCATGAGTTTGCGCAGCTCAGTTACTCTCATCATCATTATCATCATCATCATTATGTGCCGTATCACATGACTTTGGCGATCGTTGGTCTTGACCATCATTGTTCTTCGCAAATTTTTCAACAGAAGTGATTTGCCATTGCCCTCTTCTGGACAGTGTCTTTACAAGACAGGTAACCCAAGTCATTATCAGAGATCTTCTGCCTGGCATCAGTGGTCGCATAACCAGGACTTGTGATATGCACGGTCAACTTGTGATATGACCATAAACCACCTCCTCCCATGGCTCCATGTGACACTGATTGGGGGGGCAGGTGGAGGTGGTGGGGCGAGGGATCTAAGCAGGTGTTACACCTTGCCCAAGGGTGACCTGCAGGCTAGCAGAGGGAAGGAGCACCTTAGACCTCCTTTGGTAGAGACGTATCTCCACCCCACCATCTTAAATTACACCCATGTGACCAATTAACCCACTAATACATACATCATTGGAATGTCGGAGGAAACCGGAGCACCCGGAAGAAGCCCACACAGTCACCAGGAGAAGATATGAACTCCTTATAGACAGTTGCTGCCATTGGAAAGGAGGTACACAAACCAAAAGGTACTGATTATGCATATGAAATGAATGAGGAATGCTCTTGGAAGGAAAAAAAAAATGCCGTTGTATCAGAATCAGAGTCAGATTTAATATCACCGGCATATGTCGTGAAATTTGTTAACTTTATGGCAGCGGTATTTTAAAATATATGATAAATAAATATGGAGAAAAAAACTGAGTTATATTAACTATATATATATCCGTTTAGAAATCAGATGGCAGAGGAGAAGAAGCTGTTCCTGAATCACTGAGTGAGTGCCTTCAGGATCCTGTATCTCCCTCCCAATGGCAACTGTGTGAAGAGGGCAAGTCCTGGGTGCTGGGGATCCTTAATGACGGATCCTGAAGGCACTGCTCCTTGAAGATGTCCTGGACACTACAGAGGCTGGTACCCACAATAGAGGTGACTAATTTTACAAGTGTCTGCAGCTTATTTCGATCTTGTGCAGTAGCCAGAATGCACTCCCCTCCCCACCGACACCAGATAGTGATGCGGCCAGTCAGAATGCTCTCCATGGTACATTTTTAGAAGTGTTCGAGTGTTTTAGTTGACAAACCAATTCTGCTGAAGCTCCTAATGAGCTATAGCCACTGTCTTGCCTTCTTTATAGCTGAATCAATACTGTATGTTGCATACAGGTTAGGTCCTCAGAGATATTGACTCCCAGGAACTTGAAATTATTCACTTTGATCCTTCTATAAAGATTGGTTGGTGATCCCTCTTCTTACCCTTCCTGAAGTCCACAATCAGCTCGTTGGTCTTGCTGACGTTGAGTGCGAGGTTGTTGCTGTGACACCACTCAACTGACTGGCAACACTCATAAAAAAATGCTGGTGAACGCAGCAGGCCAGGCAGCATCTATAGGAAGAGGTTTCGGGCCGAGACCCTTCATCTGGACTAACTGGTATATATCGCTCCTGTACGTCCTTTCGTCAGCATCTGAAATTCTGCCAACAACGGTTGTATCATCAGCAAATTTATAGATGCTGTTGGAGCTGTGCCGAGCCACACAGTCATGGGTGTAGAGGGAGTAGAGCAGTGGGCGAAGCGTACATCCCTGTGGTGTTGCAGCGTTATTTGAATGAGTGTGTGCATACAAAAAATCCACTGCTACGGTACCAGAGACATACTGGCTGCCATTGTCCATATTCCTAGATCTCCATACATTATATCTGACAAATGGAAAATCCCAGATCAAAAAATACACACTTTAAATCTAAGCAACACACACAGAATGCCCATAAACAAGAGAAAATCTGTAGATTTCTAGCATCTGCAGATCTTCTCTTGTTTGTGATTGGACACTTTAAATCTACGCAGGTAACAAACAACTGCAACTTTTCTTCTGATTTATTGACATCAGTGTTCATGGCAGACAGAAAGCATAGTGCTACAAAATTCAATACTTCCTCAAACATTTTTAATTAGCATCCTTAATAATGAATCATAAGGAATACCTTCCCCCTGAATTCTGTTGAAATCAAAAGATAATTTCCACTGTTATGACTGGCCACTTAATTCCGTCCCTGATCTCAGCATGATGTTTTCAATGAAGGCTAATGAACATTAATTTACTGTTTTCCCTTATATGTTACAATGATGGTATTATGATGTTAAATCCCATGGCCGATGACTGTTTTCCATCAAAGGCAAAGTAAAACTTATTATCAAAGTATGCATAAATCCAGATTCAGGAACAGTTACAACCCATCAACTATCAAGGTTCTGAACAAGTCGATAACTTCAATCATTTATACAACCCATGGACTCACTTTCAAGGACTCTACAACTCATGTTCTCAGAATTATTTATTTATATATGTACGCATTTCACAGTTGTCTTATTTTGTACATTGCTTATCTGTCAGTCTTTGCTTGTAGTTTTTCATTGATTCTAAAGTATTTCTTTGTTCTGCTGTGAATGTCTGCAAGAAAATGAATCTCAGGGTAGCATATGGTGACATGTACAGTACTGTGCAAAAGTCTTAAGCAACTACATATTGCACTGTATGCCAATGTAGAGTGCACAGCGAGTTTGTAAATCTGTAGCGGGATCAAAGGATGATGGGAAAGGTGAAGGTGCAGCATCACAGGGAGGAGTGTGGGACAGATGGCAGAGAAGGAGTGCCAGGCTGGGGGTGGGGTGCTGCAGGCGCAAATACACCCAGCCCTGTGACACCAAGCAAGGTCAGTTGATTCAAAACAATTGGTTTACTGATCATTACAGAATTTCCATCTGGAGCTTCCTGCTCCCTCTCTCTCCTCTCTCTTCCCCTTTTCCCAACCATGATTCCCCTCTCCCTTCCCCCTTCCTACTCTCAGCCCACAAAAGAAACCCATATCAAA
This sequence comes from Mobula birostris, assembly GCF_030028105.1. Taxonomy (NCBI): domain Eukaryota; kingdom Metazoa; phylum Chordata; class Chondrichthyes; order Myliobatiformes; family Myliobatidae; genus Mobula; species Mobula birostris. The sequence goes on along the minus strand of NC_092370.1, from coordinate 18,791,394 downwards.
ATCAGGTTTATCATCACTCACATATGTCATGAAATTTGTTTTTTTTTTTGCAGCATTCCAGTTTAAAAGTTACTACAGAATTGTGCAAAAGTCTTAGGCACATGTGTATAGCTAGGGTACTTCATTTTTGCACATTACTGTACGTACTTTGAAAATAAATATACTTTGAACTTATATGTTATCAGGTACTATATTGATACTCATTTTCTTGCAGGCCTTTACAGCAGAATAAAGAAATACAATGGAATTTACAAGCATATATAGAACATAGAATAGTACAGCACAGTACAGGCCCTTCGGCCCACAATGTTGTGCCGACCCTCAAACCCTGACTCCCATATAAGCCCCCACCTTAGATTCCTCTATATACCTGTCTAGTAGTCTCTTAAGCTTCACCAGTGTATCTGCCTCCACCACTGACTCAGGCAGTGCATTCCACGCACCAACCACTCTCTGAGTAAAAAACCTCCCTCAAATATCCCCCCTGAACTTCCCACCCCTTACCTTAAAGCCATGTTCTCTTGTATTGAGCAGTGGTGCCCTGGGGAAGAGGCGCTGGCTATCCACTCTATCTATTCCTCTTATTATCTTGCACACCTCTATCATGTCGCCTCTCATCCTCCTTCTCTCCAAAGAGTGAAGCCCTAGCTCCCTTAATCTCTGATCATAATGCATACTTTCTAAACCAGGCAGCATCCTGGTAAATCTCCTCTGTACCCTTTCCAATGCTTCCACATCCTTCCTATAGTGAGGTGACCAGAACTGGACACAGTACTCCAAGTGTGGCCTAACCAGAGTTTTATAGAGCTGCATCATTACATCGCGACTCTTAAACTCTATCCCTCGACTTATGAAAGCTAACAGCCCATAAGCTTTCTTAACTACCCTATCCACCTGTGAGGCAACTTTCAGGGATCTGTGGACATGTACCCCGAGATCCCTCTGCTCCTCCACACTACCAAGTATCCTACCACCTCACACTTCTCCGGGTTGAACTCCATCTGCCACTTCTCAGCCCACTTCTGCATCCTATCAATGTCTCTCTGCAATCTTTGACAATCCTCTACACTATCTACAACACCACCAACCTTTGTGTCATCTGCAAACTTACCAACCCACCCTTCTACCCCCACATCCAGGTCGTTAATAAAAATCACGAAAAGTAGAGGTCCCAGAACAGATCCTTGTGGGACACCACTAGTCACAATCCTCCAATCTGAATGTATTCCCTCCACCACCACCCTCTGCCTTCTGCAGGCAAGCCAAGTCTGAATCCACCTGGCCAAACTTCCCTGGATCCCATGCCTTCTAACTTTCTGAATAAGCCTACCGTGTGGAACCTTGTCAAATGCCTTACTAAAATCCATATAGGGGGACTTCCGGTAGAGCTCATGGAGTGAAGTCGTGTTCTTGACTCGCGCCATCACCTCTGAGTTTTTCTTCTTATGATCAGCTATATTTTAATTTACCATTAAGGCATTGACTTTTACAATATTTTGAAATAAATTGGGCTCTTTGATAATCGGATGCGTTTAAGGTCTGCTATGTCTAAGAATGGAAAAAACGGGAAGGACGGCAAACCTCCGGTTAGACCGAAAGGTACCGATTTTCCTCCGACTGAACCACCGCTGACTTTGAAAGCTATATCAGAGCTAATTCAAAGGGAAATTTCAACCTCTGTTACGGAGCTGATTTGTGCGGAAATTTCAATTAATTTCCAGAAAGTTGCTGATTCAATCGATAAGATACAAACATCTATTAAGGAACATCAGTCGGCTATATCTGATCTTCAAAAATCCATGCAACAAAATGAACTCAAGATGGAGAAAATCGAAGAAACAATTAATGTAATGAAGAAGAAACTTGACTTTCTGACCTTTAAAAACTCTGACTTAGAATCCAGAATGTGACGGCAGAATCTTCGAATGATTGGGGTGCGTGAAGCTGTTGAATCTGATAACCCTATGAAGTATTTTTCTCAACTTTTAAAAGATGCATTTCCTACTGTATTTTCTGACCAACCACCGTTATTGGATCGTGTTCACAGAGTTCCATCATACTCGTCTAAGTCAGATAAATCTAGACATGTCATCTTACGCTTTCATTACTTTCAAGACAAGGAGAAACTGTTTCGTTTCGTTCGATCTAAAGGTTACATTGATTTTTTGGAGCTTAAGTTCCGATTCGTGGAGGATTTCAGTAAACCAATTCAGGATCAACGGGTTCGTTACAGATCTGTGATGTCAGAACTCTACAAGATGGATTTAAAACCAGCGCTGCTTTACCCTGCACGTCTAAGGATTCGTACGTTGGATGGAGCCCTCCGTTTTTTTGAATCTCCATCGGATGCCCAGAGTTATCTGGATCAATTTTCACCTTCAACATCTTAATCGTAATTTTTAACTATCTCCGTTTGATCGGAGGTTGTGAATTTGTCAGTCTCAATTTTTTTTTGCCTTATATGGGCAGAAAAGTTTATTTTTGATTAATTAATATGGTTGCTAAACATTTTTTCTATCTGAGTCATTCCTTTCTTTTTCCCAGGGGATTCTGGGTGGTTATTCCCTCACCGTCATTCTACGTATTTCCTTTGAGGCCTTAAATTTTGTAGTTTTTAAATCTACTTCTTTTTGTAGGTTTTCATAACTAGTTTATGTTAACAATTTCATTTCTTTTTTTGTTTACTCATAGGGTCTGGGGTTTGTTGCGGTTTTTTAAAATATTTTCTGGCTTTTTCTCTGTTATATTAAGTGTTTGTTTTAATTGATTTACCTTTTTTTATTCTTTTACTGTTTTATAACTAGCTGATCTTTTTTATATTTACACTTTTTTTAGGGAGCGTATACCGGAAGTCATGGGGGTAGTTTTAGTGCTTGCTTCTTTCTGGCTGGTCTGTGTTAGATTTAGCCTTGGGGTCATGGGGTGGGGGGTGGTGGGAGGGACTTCACGTTTTAGTTTCTTTCTTCTTGGGCTATGTACACTATTGAAGTATTGGTTGCGTTCTCCTTCCCGATATCCCTTATTTGTTCTGTTCCCTTTCCGGGTTCGTGGGTCGAGCCTATCGTCAATCCTCCTTGTTGCGGGTTGACTTTAGGGGTTATGGAGTCTATTATTAATTTTGTCTCCTGGAATACTAATGGTCTTAATCATCCTATTAAAAGGAAAAAATTTTTAAAGTGTTCCGGAGACTTAAAGCACAAATTTTATTTTTACAAGGGACCCATGTGCGGACGGGGGACAGACTACGTTTTTTTAAATTCTGGAAGGAACAACAGTTTCATTCGAACTCCAACGCTAAGATTCGAGGCGTCTCTATTTTTATAGACTCCTCAGTTACTTTTATACAACATGATATTATTTCTGATCCGAATGGTAGATTTCTACTGGTTAGTGGTCTACTATTTAATAAAAAGGTAGTTTTGGTTAATGTTTATGCTCTTAATATGGATTGTCCGGAATTTTATAAATCATTATTCAATCAGTTCCCGAATTTGAATGAGTTTTCATTGATCTGGGGCGGAGATCTTAATACCTGTTTATCTCCAGCTTTGGACCGTTCGGCTCCTCTACGGACCTTACCTAATAAATCTGCAACTTTGATTAATTCCTTCCTCTCTGATTCTGGGTCGACGGACATTTGGCGTTTTTTGCATCCTCAGGAAAAAGATTTTTCTTTTTATTCACATGTTCACCATTCCTATTCAAGAATTGATTATTTCTTTATTAACTCTCGTCTTATTTCTTCAGTGATTAAATGTGATTATGACTCTATAACCATTTCGGATCATGCGCCACTTAAGCTTTCTATTAAAATTCAGGCCAATACACAAAATAATAGACAATGGTGTTTTAATTCGCTGTTGCTTCAGGACTCGGACTTTGTTAACTTTATGAATGAACAGATTGATCTTTTTTTTTACAATCAACTATACAGAGGATATTTCTGTGAACATTCTTTGGGATACTTTTAAAGCTTATATTCGTGGTCAGATTATCTGGTATTCTGCTGCTTTGAGGAAGAAGCTGAAGCAGGAGGAGTTGGTAATTGTGGACAAGATTAAGGAAATTGATAAGAAATATGTTACAGCTCCCTCTGAGGAGTTATATAAACAAAGAACTGAACTTCAAATGGAACACAGTTTATTACTTTCGTCCTCGATTGTAAACCAATTAAAGAAAACAAGAAGTGAATTTTATGTACACAGTGACAAAATTGGCAAATTGCTAGCTAACCAATTGAAGTCTAATTATGCTAAATCTCAAATTAATCAGACTTATAATCAAAATGACCGACTGATACTTGATCATGCGGGGATTAATCAAACCTTCTGTGATTTTTATTCTTCCTTATATCAATCAGAGTCTCCTCGAGACTCTAAATATATGAATGATTTTTTAGATAACCTAGACTTCCCTGAGATTTCACAGGATATGTCTTCTATGTTAGATACTCGCATTACCACTGATGAGATTAAGAATGTTATTTCCTCTATAAATTTGGGGAAAGCTCCTGGCCCTGATGGGTTTACCGTAGAATTTTATAAATGTTTTGCACCTTCATTAATCCCTTGGTTCTGTAGGGTTTTCGAGGCTTCATTAAAACTTGGTAAACTTCCCGAATCTTTCAATAGAGCGTCAATCTCTCTAATATTAAAGAAGGATAAAGATCCTGCTCAATGTGCATCTTATAGACCAATATCTTTATTAAATGTTGATTCTAAAGTTTTTTCTAAGTTATTAGCAAACAGATTAGAAAAAGTACTTCCTTTTATTATTTCGGAAGACCAAACGGGTTTTATTAAAGGTCGTTACTCTTTTTATAACATTCGCACACTGTTAAATATTGTTCATACCCCCTCACAAAATGTTCCTGAGTGTGTTACCTCTTTAGATGCTGAGAAAGCTTTTGATAGAGTAGAATGGCCTTATTTATTTAAGGTTCTTGAAATGTTTAATTTTAGCTCGAAATTTATATCCTGGATCAAACTGTTATATCATTCTCCTGTGGCCTCGGTCCGTACTAACTCTCTAAGTTCACCTTTTTTCCCTCTTTTTCGAGGTACTCGACAAGGTTGTCCTCTTAGTCCTTTATTATTTGATATTGCATTAGAACCTCTTGCAATTGCCATTCGAGAATCTCCAAATATTACTGGGATAACTCGGGGCTTAAAGTCCCATAAAATATCACTCTATGCTGATGACTTACTTTTATATATTTCTAATCCTCAAAAATCCATCCTGTTGTTTGAGTTATTAGCACAATTTAGTCTTTTTTCAGGTTATAAATTAAATCTTAGTAAGAGTGAACTTTTCCCGATTATTAAACAACTTCCCTTATATCATAATTTTCCATTTAAATTGATTAATAATTATTTTTCATATCTTGGGATTAAAATTACTTGTAAATACAAAGGTTTATTTAAGATTAACTTTTTACCCTTAATTGACTATATTATTCAACTTTCATCTGAATGGTTTCCTTTATATTTAACTTTGATTGGTCGTATTAATGCAGTTAAGATGTTTTTTTTGCCAAAATTTCTACATATATTTCAGGCATTACCAATCTTTGTTCCAAAATCTTTTTTTGATAAAGTTGACTCAAAAATTTCTTCATTTATTTGGCAAAATAAAAACCCAAGACTGGGTAAAATACATTTATAGAAAGCTAAGAGAGATGGAGGTTTAGCATTACCTACCTTTAGATTCTATTATTGGGCAATTAATATTTGACATATGAAATTTTGGTTACTTGACCAGGATATACTATCCATTCCTAAATGGGTAGCATTGGAATTACAATCTGTTCAGGGCTATACACTTGGCTCTATTTTAGGTTCCTCTCTTCTTTTTGATTTGAAACGCCTCAAACAGGTATCTAACCCGATAGTTAAATATACCTTACGTATTTGGTTTCAATTCAGAAAATTGTTTGATCTTAACCAACTTGGGCTAGCAATTCCTATTTTAGGTAACATATTTTTTCCTCCCTCTTTTACGGATCGTGCTTTTCAAATTTGGAAGACTAAGGGTATTTCACGGTTTTTGGATTTATTTTTAGATGGTTCCCTTATGTCTTTTGAACAATTATCTAATAAATATAATTTATCAAGAATACATTTTTTTAGATATCTACAAGTTAGAAATTTCCTAAGTACTATACTTTCTTCTTTTCCAATGCTTCCTCCTACATACATTTTAGATACTATAATTAACCTTAATCCATGTCAGAAAGGTGCATCGGCTATGATTTATAGTATTATTATGAAACTTAGGAAAGCTCCATTTGATAAGATTAGGGTAGATTGGGAACAGGAATTGGGGTCTATCATTTCAGTGGATGACTGGGGGCAGATTTTACAATTAGTCAATACTTCCTCTATCTGTGCTAAACATTCCTTAATTCAATTTAAAGTTGTTCATAGAGCACATATGTCCAAGGGTAAATTAGCTCACTTTTATTCTCATATTAATCCTTTTTGTGATAGATGTCGGGGGCAGATAGTCTCTTTAACTCATATGTTTTGGTCTTGTCCTACTCTGGAAACTTTTTGGAGAGACATTTTTAATATTATCTCCAAGGTATTGAATATAGATATCTCTCCTCACCCTATTACTGCTATCTTTGGTCTACCTAAAATTTCCAGTAATCTTTCTCCTTCAGCCCGTAGAATGATTGCATTTCTTACTTTAATGGCGAAAAGATGTATCTTACAACATTGGAAAGAGCTTAATGCTCCAACTACCTTTTTTTGGTTTTCTCAAACGAAATTATGCTCGAATTTGGAGAAAATTAGAAGCAATCTTTATGATTCCTCACTTAAATTTGAACAGACCTGGAGATCTTTTATTCAATATTTTCATTTAATGTAATTTTTTTTTCTCCTCTTTTTTTGCTCCATATTTATATACCCTTCTTGTTTTTTTTTACTGTTTTTAATGGAGGTCGGGATTGAGGACGTGATTTTAAGTTTTTTAACTCTGCTTGGTTCCAAGTTAGCCCATTGCTTTGCTTTGCTTTTAGTTAGTTGCACGGTGGTTTTTTGGGGGTTTTTTTTTTTCCTTTTCTCTATTGATATATATATATAAAAATTAGTATACTATTATGTTACCTTAGTAGGTTATGTTTAAATTACATTGTTTGTATCATTTTTTTTGTATTAATATTTCCTGTAATTTTATTATATTCTAACAGTATATTAGTGCCTATATGGCTTACCTTTTTGTATACTTATTCAATAAAAAGATTTAAAAAGAAAGAAAGAAAATCCATATAGATCACATCCACTGCACTACCCTCATCTATATGCCTGGTCACCTCCTCAAAGAACTCTATGAGGCTTGTTAGACACGATCTGCCCTTCACAAAGCTATGCTGACTGTCCCTGATCAGACCATGATTCTCTAAATGCCTATAGATCCTATCTCTAAGAATCTTTTCCAACAGCTTTCCCACCACAGACGTAAGGCTCACTGGTCTACAATTACCCGGACTATCCCTACTACCTTTTTTGAACAAGGGAACAACATTCACCTCCCTCCAATCCTCCGGTACCATTCCCGTGGACAACGGGGACATAAAGATCCTAGCCAGAGACTCAGCAATCTCTTCCCTTACCTCGTGGAGCAGCTTGGGGAACATTCCGTCAGGCCCCGGGGACTTATCTGTCCTAATGTATTTTAACAACTCCAACACCTCCTCTCCCTTAATATCAACATGCTCCGGAACATCAACCTCACCCATATTGTCCTCACCATCATCAAGTTCCCTCTCATTGGTGAATACAGAAGAGAAGTATTCATTGAGGACCTCGCTCACTTCCACAGCCTCCAGGCACATCTTCCTACCCTTATCTCTAATCGGTCCTACCTTCACTCCTGTCATCCTATTGTTCTTCACATAATTGAACAATATACCCGCTGTTACGTCTTCTTTGTAACTGCATCAATATGTTGGACCCAGGATAAATCCTCAGAGATGTTGACACCCAGGAACTTATAACTGCTCACCCTTTCCATGACTGATCCCTCAGTGAGAACTGGTATGTGTTCCCTTGACTTCCCCTTCCTGAAGTCCACAATCAATTCCTTGGTCTTACTGATGTTGAGTGCAAGGTTGTCGTTGCAGCACCACTCAACCAGCTGATCTATCTTATCATCATCTGAAAATACGCCTACGACAGTTGTTTTGTTGGCAAATTTATAGATGACGTTTGTCTTGTGCCTGCCACACTATTGTGAGTGTAGAGAGAGTAAGAACAGTGGACTAAGCACACATCTCTGAGGTGCACCATCATTGATTGTCAGCAAGGTGGAGATGCTATTTCTGACACGCTCACACTGTTGTCTGCCAGTCAAGGATCCAATTGCAAAGGGAGGTACAGATGCCCGGTTTTGGGGCTTGTAGATGAGTACTGAGCGTAGGATGGAGTTGAACATCGAGCTGCAAAAAACAGCAGCCTTATGTAGGTATTGCTATTGTCCGGGTGATCCAAGGTCAAGTGAAAAGTCAGTGAGATTGCATCCGCTGTAGATCTATTGTGGTGATAGGCAAATTGCAGCAGGTCCAGACCCTTGCTAAGGCAGGAGTTGATTCTAGCTGTGAACAACTTCTCAAATCACTTCATCACAGTAAATGTGAATGCCATTTGGTGATAGTCATTGAGGCAACTGACCCTGCTCTTTTTATCGCCCTTTTGAAGCAGGTGGGAACCTTTGACTGCAGCAGTGAGGGATTGAAGACGTCCTTGAAAACTCCTGCTGGTTGGTTGGCTCAGGTTTTTATAGCCCTGCCAGGTCAATCATCACGGCCTTGCAAGGGTTCACCTTCTTGAAAGATGCTCCGATATTGGCCCCCCAAGACAAAGATCACAAGGTCACCACATGCTGCAGGGATTTGCACAGATGCAGTCTTATTCATAAAAATGCATTCAGATCATCTGGGACTGAAGCATTACAGCCATTCATGATTTTAGGTTTTGTTTTGAAGGAAGTAATGGTGCTGCAAACTCTTCCAGAGCTAACGTGCTTCCAACTCCATCTCTAACCTCAATTAGAATTGTTATTTTCACTCTTAAAATAGCCTTCAGTAGGTCGTACCTGGATTTCTTGTGTAGTTCTGGATGTCCAGTCTTGAATGCCACAGATCTATCCCTCAATAGTCTACAAATCTACTGGTTCATCCACAGTTTTTGGTTTGGTTATGTCTAGTATATTCTTGAAGGCACACATTCTTCCATACAGGTCTTGATGAAGTCGGTGACAACAATACTGTATTCATTCAGATTCAAGCACGATTCCCTCAATATTGTCCAGCCCTGACTTGTGATCTTTAGTCTCTTCCTATACACTGTGAGTTGAAGTATAGCTAAACATAGAAACATAGAAACATAGAAAATAGGTGCAGGAGTAGGCCATTCCACCCTTCGAGCCTGCACCGCCATTTATTATGATCATGGCTGATCATCCAACTCAGAACCCCGCCCCAGTCTTCCCTCCATAACCCCTGATCCCCATAGCCACAAGGGCCATATCTAACTCCCTCTTAAATATAGCCAATGAACTGGCCTCAACTGTTTCCTGTGGCAGAGAATTCCACAGATTCACCACTCTCTGTGTGAAGAAGTTTTTCCTAACCTCGGTGCTAAAAGGCTTCCCCTTTATCCTCAAACTGTGACCCCTTGTTCTGGACTTCCCCAACATCGGAAACAATCTTCCTGCATCTAGCCTGTCCAATCCCTTTAGGATTTTATACGTTTCAATCAGATCCCCCCTCAATCTTCTAAATTCCAACGAGTACAAGCCCAGTTCATCCAGTCTTTCTTCATATGAAAGTCCTGCCATCCCAGGAATCAATCTGGTGAACCTTCTTTGTACTCCCTCTATGGCAAGGATGTCTTTCCTCAGATTAGGGGACCAAAACTGCACACAATACTCCAGGTGTGGTCTCACCAAGGCCTTGTACAACTGCAGTAGTACCTCCCTGCTCCTGTACTCGAATCCTCTCGCTATAAATGCCAGCATACCATTGGCCTTTTTCACCGCCTGCTGTACCTGCATGCCCACTTTCAATGACTGGTGTATAATGACATCCAGGTCTCGTTGCACTTCCCCTTTTCCTAATCGGCCACCATTCAGATAATAATCTGTTTTCCTATTTTTGCCACCAAAGTGGATAACTTCACATTTATCCACATTAAATTGCATCTGCCATGAATTTGCCCACTCACCTAACCTATCCAAGTCACTCTGCATCCTCTTAGCCTCCTCCTCACAGCTAACACTGCCACCCAGCTTCATGTCATCCGCAAACTTGGAGATGCTGCATTTAATTCCCTCATCCAAGTCATTAATATATATTTTAAACAACTGGGGTCCCAGCACCGAGCCTTGCGGTACCCCACTAGTCACCGCCTGCCATTCTGAAAAGGTCCCGTTTATTCCCACTCTTTGCTTCCTGTCTGCTAACCAATTCTCCATCCACATCAATAACTTACCCCCAATATCGTGTGCTTTAAGTTTGCACACTAATCTCCTGTGTGGGACCTTGTCAAAAGCCTTTTGAAAATCCAAATATACAACATCCACTGGTTCTCCCCTATCCACTCTACTAGTTACATCCTCAAAAAAATTCTATGAGATTCGTCAGACATGATTTTCCTTTCACAAATCCATGCTGACTTTGTCCGATCATTTCACCGCTTTCCAAATGTGCTGTTACCACATCCTTGATAACTGATTCCAGCAGTTTCCCCACCACCGACGTTAGGCTAACCGGTCTATAATTCCCCGGTTTCTCTCTCCCTCCTTTTTTAAAAAGTGGAGTTACATTAGCCACCCTCCAATCCTCAGGAACTAGTCCAGAATCTAATGAGTTTTGAAAAATTATCACTAATGCATCCACTATTTCTTGGGCTACTTCCTTAAGCACCCTGGGATGCAGACCATCTGGCCCTGGGGATTTATCTGCCTTCAATCCCTTCAATTTACCTAACACCACTTCCCTACTAACATGTATTTCGCTCAGTTCCTCCATCTCACTGGACTCTCTGTCCCCTACTATTTCTGGAAGATTATTTATGTCCTCCTTAGTGAAGACAGAACCAAGTAATTATTCAATTGGTCTGCCATGTCCTTGCTCTCAGCACAAGGGATAAAGCCTTCATCTCTGGAGACCAACAGCAGCTCACGATGGCACTATAGTTTATGCAGAGCCATCAAGGTGGCACAACGGCAACAGAGGGACAAAATCCAGTCATTACTATGTGACAATGACACACACAGCATATGGCAAGGACTGTACACCATCGTAGACTGCAAGAGGAAATGCAGCAGTTACAGCTAATATTGCAGACTCACTCCCAGATGAGCTAAATGTTTTTTACACTTGATTTGAGGTTGATAGGGCGAAGAAAACCAAAGTAGTATGTCTGAACAATTGGAGCCCTGTTGCACTCACCTTAATTATAAGCAAATGCTTATAGGTTGGTTAAAGACTAAATCTGCAGCATGCTACCACCCACACTGGACCCCCTACAATTCGCCTACCAACAGAACCAGTCTACCGATGACGCCATAGCCACAGCACCATACACCGTCCTCACTCACCTCGAGAAGAGGGATGTACATGTTAGAATGCTGTTCTTGGACTACAGTTCAGCATTCAACACTCTAATTCCCTCCAGACTCGACGGGAAGCTCAGAGACCTTGGCCTGCACCCCACCTTGTGCAACACACACAAAATGCTGGGGGAACTCAGCAGGCCAGGCAGCATCTATGGAAAAGAGTACAGTTGATGTTTCGGGCCAAAACTCTTTGGCAGGACCGAACCTGGTATAGCTGGATCCTTGACTTCTTATTGGATCACCAACAGGTGGTAAGGATGGGCTCCCTCTCCTCTGCCTCTCTGTCCCTCAACACAGCTGCCCCCCAGGGTTCTGTCTGAGTCCGCTTCTCTCCTTTCTTTACACCCATGATTTTACCACCACACACAGCTCCAATCTGCTGATCAGATTCACAGATGACACGACTTTGATCGGCCTTATTTCTGGCGGTAATGAGACGCCCTACAGAAGAGAAGTTGACACCCTGACACAGTGGTGACAGGATAACAACCTCTCTCCCAATGACCAAAAAACAAAAGAGTGTTGAGAGGGTGAATAGTTTCAAGTTCCACAGTCTACACATCACTGATTATCTTACCTGAACTGTACACACTGGCTTTGGGCAAAACAGCATTTCTTCAACCTCAGGTGACTGAAGAAGTTCAGCAAATCCTCAAGGCCTTCTACAGGGACACCACTGAGAATATACTGACTGGCTGTATCACCACCTGGTATGGGAACTGCACCAACCTTGATCGCTGGGCACTGCAAAGAGTGGAACAGATGGCCGAGTACATCTGGCATCTGTGGATGTGACCTTCCCTCCATTGAGGACATTTATAGTTGCAGATGCAGAAAGAAGGCCTGGAAGATCATTGGGGATACCAGTCACCCCAACCATAAACCATTTCAGCTGCTTTCATCTGGCAAACGGTACCACAGCATTAAAGCCAGGACCAACAGGCTACGGGACAGCTTCCTTCTACAAGTCGTTAGACTTTAAAATTCACATGTCTGTACATTGCAACTGAGTCATAACACAAAGATTTTTACTCCCTCATGTTGTGGGATGGATGTAAATTCTACAATTATTCTCCCCTTCAGAGATCGTCTGCCTGGCATCAGTGGTCGCATAAGCAGGATTTGTGATATGCACCAGTTGCTCATATGACCATCCACCACCTACTACCATGGCTTCATGTGATCCAGATGAGGGGGAGAGATGGCTAAGCAGGTGTTACAACTGGTCCAAGGGTGACCTGCAGGCCAGTGGAGTGGAGGAGCACCTTACACTCCCTTTTACATCAAAGCTTGCTGAATGTTAAAGGCCTAGTTAGGGTGGAGGTGGAGAAGACGGTTCCATTAGTCAGAGAGTCCAGGACCAGAGGGCCCAGCCTTAGAATAGAAGAACCATTTGAACAGCCAAAGGGTGATGAATCTGTGGAAATCATTGCCACAGAATGCTGCGGAGGCCGGGTCATTGGGATATTTAAGGCGGAGGCTGAAGGGTTTGGGTGGGGGTGGAAAGGGTGTCAAAGGTTACAAGGAAAAGGCAGAAAAATGGGGCTGAGGGGAAAAATAAATCAGTCAAGGTCAAAAGTCAGAGCGATGTGACGTGCCAAATGGCCTGATTTTTTCCTATGTCTTATGGCCTATGATTTATAGTTGAGAAATAAACATAGTTAGAGGAAAGAAATTCATGTCTTTGTCATGGAGATACTTCTGTGTTGGAGCTTCAATTCAGTGCCAAAGCAATGTTAAAGAGACTGCAAATACTTTGGTTCAAACTCAGAATGGCTGGAGAAGGATGAAAGTGGAAGCATTTGAAGAGCTGCCTTTGTTCAATCTTAAGACCCGGAGAAAAATGTTTCATGTCAAGGAGAATATGTTGGATAAACAGTCTGACAACAAAGATGCAGCAGAGAAGGAGAAGTGTGCTACAAATCTTCAACCTTCATATGGGAGCTAACTTAATTTGCAGATAACATCTTAGGGGTAATGTTTATAGACAAAGAAAAAAAAAAATGACTGGCATTTAAATCCCTTGGGATCCCAGAGCTAGCAGTAAAGTAGCAAGATGATATATTCCCTGAGGTATATAATCTTTAGAAAAACTTTGCCTTTTCCCACTTTAGGTAGTGGAGCACATTATGAACAATTCCTTGTGACATTCTCAGTCTTATTCAATCTGACTGCATAAAGGATGTGAAACAAAAAAAAACTTTGAAGTAAGAGGCCTAAACTTAAAGGATAATGAGATTCCTCTTGGATTTCAAAATACATTTTGAATTCAGAGGAAAAGACAAGACATTTTGAAAGCAGAAAAGGGTAGCATGACTCAATGCAGGCCAGTCTTTCTAAGTTTCCTCCATATTAAACTATGGAATTATTTAAGTTTTCTCTGTTTTTTATGTTTTTGGCTATCTTTAGGATTAATACCTGAAAAAATATATAGAGTCATAGAAAAGCACAGCACAGAAACAGACCCCTCGGCCTATCTAATCCATGCCATATCATTTAAACTGTTTACTCCCATTGACTTGCTCCAAGACCAGAGCCCTCCATACCCCTACTGTCCATTTACCTAACCAAAGTCCTCTTAAACTTTGAAATCGAGCTTGCATGCACCACTTGTGCTGGCAGCTTTTTCCACGCTCTCATGCCTGTCTGAGTGAAGAAGCTTCCCCTCATGTTCCTCTCATATCTCTAGTTCTTACAGTGTTTAGCGTTTAAATACATCAGAATGCCGGAGCCATCCGTACACCGTTAAAATCCCTCATACCTTTGCAAAAGTTGAGGTGGGGATTGCCCACATGTTAAAATTTTGACTCTTATTTTGGAGATGAGCATCCACAAGTTCAGGTTCGTTATCATTCAACCATACACACATATTGCAAAATGAAACAACATTTCTCTGGACCAAGGTGCACAAAACTGTACTTATAACTCACATACAACACATAAAGTAATAGTACCACAATTAAATTAATAAAAAGGTGATGATAATAACAAACAATAATCCTTAATGCTCCAGTGGAGCCACTACCTTCTCTTGCATCAATTCCAATAATCACTCCACTCTGTTTCCCACCCATTCACCTTAATCTTTGTTCTTCCATTTCCATTCTCACTTTCCTCTCACCCCTTCTCTCCTCCCCTGCCCTCATGACTGAGCCATCATGGTTCCCAATTTCATCCCCTTTATTCCACGCTCTCCTCTCCTATTTGATTCCTTCATCTTCAGCCCTTTATTTCCTCCGCCTATCCCCTTCCAGCTTTTCACTTCATTCCCCCTCCCCCCCCAACTCACCCTCCTTCCCCCTCATCCGGTCTCACCCATCACCTGCCAGCTTGTGCTCCTCCCCAGAATGTTATATTTCACTTCAGTCCCATTCCGTTCCAGAGGAAAAATATTTATTCACATGCATAGATACTCCCTTTTCCTGGACTACACCACTGAAACTTATGACATCAGACTGATAAAATAGGCCCTAGACACTAAATGCTGGCTCCCTAAAAGTTGCAAGCACTGGCTTGGAAAGTGCCACTGGGGAAAAAGCAGACTAAATAACAAGCCACCACCATCCTCACATCCCCACTCATGAGAACCCTTCATACTGATGGAACATACTACACGGTGCTGGGATCACTGTTGATGAACGTTGGTGTAAATATTGGGAAACTGCCTATCAAATATGCGGAAGCAAAGTCTGAGGATGGAAGGAAATTGGAAGTTTTGATGACAAAGAATACTGTGCGCAAAGGAAGTCAGTTAGGCAGGATCGGAGGGGAAAATCAGGGGGTCGGTTGCTGTAATTGGAGAGAGACAATCACAAGGGCAGAAGAAAGGATCACAAGGAAGAAACAGTTAGAGCAGAGAATGACTGGTCGGGGATAGAAATGGTTGGGGTGGATGGAAGGCTGTTCTGTGACCAAGAAGGATACACCTGGACTCTACATTTAAAGAACAGTGAATGTTATGAAATCATATGTTAGATATAAACGTGCTAATTACAGCTGTGGAGAAATCCAGAATGTTTTGCATAAACATAGGCATCAATTTAAGCAAGGAGGAAATTAATAGAAATCTCTGTCTTAAAGAGGCCTCCATTGGTTGGGGTTGACCATGTATACTACATCCTAGCAGTCCATGTGATACAATGGCAGTACGATATGGAGAGCAAGCTGTTGCCCATGCAGCAGGCACCCCCCCCCCCCCGACCTCCATGTAGCTGAAGAACCAAAGGAACGGCAGAGACCTATACAGTTTGGCACTAGTGGGGTCATAGGAGGTGCCAATCAGCCTTGAACTCAATGGAGGACTGCCTTAGGAAGCACAGCTCCAGATTTTCCCTCAGAGTTTACTTCCGAAGCCTTCCCCATGTGTGTGTGTAGCTGCAACGCAGCAGAGATTTGAGGTCAGAGTATTCCTTCTCTCCGATGAGCTGCCAACACCATCTGCCTCACTTAAAAAGTTGTAGAACTAAATTTTAAAAAATTCTGTTACTAACAGCAAATAGTTTTTATGTAGAAATTTCTAGGTAACAAAATGTCCCAGTGCTCATGGTAACTAGCCAGCATACCAAATGGGGAGATATTACAATAGCTTTGATCAACGCAATTTATTTCAAGAAATACCTTAAAAGGATCAGGTTGTGGTCCTGGTGTGGAGAAGTTTAAATCGAAGATTGAAAGGTACATTTATTTAGTGAGTATTAAATAGAAAAGAAACAAAACTTCAGATGTGGAGATGGAAAAGCAAAAAAAACAGAAAATACTGAAAGCACTCAGCACATCAAGCAGCAGTGGGGGGAGAAAAAAGGCAAATAATTCAGCTCTTTCATCAGAAATTAAGCAATAAAATACTGTAAGGGTCTTTTTAAGTGGTAGGCTTGGAGAGCGTACTGAGAACAAAGGGAAGGTTTGTAGTCATAGAATCATCGAAAAGTACAGCACAGAAACAGGCCCTTCAGCCCATCTAGTCCATGCTGAACTATTTAAATTGCCTCGTCCCTGTAATGGAGATCAGACCAAAGCTTTCAATGTTATTTAGAAAAAAATGGTAGTTTGATATCGAACACAAGAAAAGAACAATATTGAAATAGCAATCCAGTTCTGCTCCCCAAGCTTCCACTTCCATTCTCCATCATATTCCAACCACTCTATCTTTGGTCTCCAGAAGTGCCTGCATCGGCTTGAGGAATGACACCTGCAGCCTTTGGGACTTAGTCATGATGTTAACATTTTCAAGAAACTAACCCTGAGTTCATAGTTTGCAGAAGGGTTTGGAGATGACAGTTCTGCTACCCCCAAATGGAAGGGGAAGGCAAAAAGAAGTCACACACTGGACTCCAGAACTGATAGTGTTGGGATTGGGGTGCATGATAGGGGAGAAGATGGGAAGAGGAAGAGGAATGTGAAAATAATTGTAAGCTCCTCGTTTCACTGGATAAATTGAGAATTCTATAAACTGCGCAAAAATTCTGACAGGACAAACATTTGGGCTTTGGAGTAGATGCGACTAAGGAAACTGCAAACATTACATTTATTTCCAGAATTTATTTCTGTATACGTGCACATGGTTACTTTGGTCATGTCATGAAGTTTCAAGAGTTCATCTGTCCGTTTAGTGTTGAAGAATATATTCACTTTACAGGAACTGGAAGTACAAACAATAAAATTTTAAGCCTTTCAGCACCATACAAATTGTCTAAAGTGAAAATGAACGAGACCTGGGCTTAATTTGGAGTATTGTATGCAATTTTGTTCACCTACCTACAGGAAAGATGTAAATAAGGTTGAAAGAGTACAGAGAAAATTTACAAGGATGTTGCCAGGACTGGAGTACCTGAGTTATAAGGAAAGATTCAATAGGTTAGGACTTTATTCCTTGGAACATAGAAGATTGAGAGGAGATTTGATAGAGGTCTGCAAAATTATGAAGGGTATAGATAGAGAAATTTCGATAGGTACATGGATGATAGGGGTATGGAGGGCTATGGTCCTGATACAGGTCAATCGGAGTAGGCAGGTTAAATGGCTTGGCACCTCTAGATGGACCGAGGGGCCTGTTTCTATGCTACGCTTTCTTATGATTCTATACTGTCAATTTAACAAATTCAATAAATGGTGAAACAACGAAAATATTCTCAACTACTAAAAAGAACTGCAGTACTAATTCCATTAGCTACTCCTAGACACAAATTCAGAGAATCCTGGAAGAACTCAATGGGTTTGGCAGCACCCATGGAGAGAAAAAGAGAGAATTCCTCAGATCAAAAATGCTTCAATCTTCCCACAGACATATGCCAGAAAGAGTTAGTCCCTGTTGGAGGAGAGGATTTTCTCCTTCCCACCCACTTATCAAGGAAAAAAGCTCACATGTTACTGATAGAATGTTACTTATTCATTTTAAAGAATGAAAGTCATTAATAAGTTAAATTCTCTTTCATCTTCAAAATATATTGATAACCCCTACTTTAAGTTATTATAGTACGAAATGGAATATTAGGTAATTCAATCAGCTTGAATTGATTTATAAAATATCTGGGCCCTTACAAATGTCAATGATCCCTCCCAATCTCCTTAAGCCTGACAATCAGGTAGGAGGTACAGTAGCATTTGGACAAGGGCTATTGGGATGGGACAGAGCTTCTTCCCCTAGGCCATGAGACTACTGAACCCCCTGCCACCACCCATGTCTCACCCCCTATGAAGTGCCAGAAGCATTAAACTGTTTACTTTTTAACATATGATGTAAATGTACCTTATTATTTGTTAATATATTTGTGGTAATAATACCATGTGTTGTGTGTGAATTTTCTGTACTGTGTCGTGCACCTTGGGCTGGAGGGACATTGTTTCATCTGGCGGTATACATGTGTATGGTTGAAATGACAGTCAATTTGAACTTGAACTAGAAATTATTTGTGCATCAATAAACTAGAGGCATAAGATGCTGGAAGGTGAGAAGTGGGGGTAAAATCACTGTGGTGGGAGGGACATTTGTTTTACAAATGGTAGCACAAAACAGAATTGAACAGCAGGTTGAGAATTTGAAATTCAAGGCTTGGTTGGCTGGCAAGTTCAGGTATGATGATAAAGACTTGTTTTGAGATTGGATGAGGGGTATCAGTGTTCTGGATAAGGTTAGATGTTTGAACATGAGCAGGTGGAAATCATCCAGTACAGTGTTAGAAACTAACAAAGATATGAATGACATGAGTTTGTAGTATGTGGACCAAGGCAGAGGCAAAAGCAGAGAAACACAAAATTTTAAGATGGTGGCGAAAGACATATTGTGAAATTTGAAGTTCAAATGAAGATTTAATGGGAAACTGAGTCTACAAGTAAAGATTTAGAGACTAGCTTTATTTGCACATGTACATTGAAACATACAGTGAAATGTGTTGATGGTGTCAACAACTAACATAGTCAGAGGATGTGCTGAGGGCAGCCTGCAAGTGTGGCCATGCTTCCAGCATCAACAAAGCATGCCTACAATTTACTGACCCTGACCTGTACATTTTTGAAATGTGGGAGGAAACTGGAGCACCACAAGGAATCCACACAGTCACTGGGAGAATGTACAAACTTCTCTCAGGCAGTGGCAAGAATTGAACGCAGCTTGCTGGCTTTATTCTACCTGCTATGCCCTCAGTTTTCTTCACCTCCAGCCGGTGGCAAGGGAAGAACATAACTGGTGAGCCAAGAACTTCAATTTTTAATAATAGGAGAAAAATTGTGCTTGGCTTTTCAGAGGTAGTAATAAAGGTCAAGAAAGAGAGTGGGTACATAATGTTCAGGCACATAGCAAGATGTTTTCAGATAACAAAATTGAAGGGCAGCATGCAGATAAAAATTCGGCCATGGTGGAAGATTATCTTTTCATAGCTGGATAAATAAGGAGAGAAGCTAAGGCAAAGGAATTATTTTTAAATTAAAACGAAGGCAGCTGTTGGAGCAGGGTATCACAGCACAATTCCAGCCACAAAGGACTGTGGTTCGAATTCTGATTATGTCAGTTCAACCAGTGTGACAAGTTAAAAGCATAATTAAAGAGCTTATCACACGGAATTCTGGGGAAGGAGCACAGATTTTGGAAGTGAAATGTGTTCAAAAAGTTTGGAGCCTACAGGGTACCTATGGATGATGCAGTCATTTGGAAGGAAATAAATTTTGAGTGTTTTGTTTATGAGAGATGTTTTGCTGAAGAATAAATTTGAAACAGATCAGCAAGAATGGGGGCAAAAGAGGAAATAAGATGGAACTCATTTCTTGGGAAACAAGGCAGTGCTTCTGACAGACTATGTGATGTAAAATTACCGACAAAAGATGAGTTCCTAGCTGGGTATTGGAGGGCCCGGATAAATGGAGAGCCATAGGCAGACAATTAGGAATTTATTATAAATACCTTGGTAAATGTCTGAGGAAATTATTTTTTCTGCAGGAGGAAGTGGATTGCATGGATCTCCTATGTTCAAGCCTAGTTCAAGCTCTATTGTATTAGAGAAAATCACAGGAGGGAAGGTAGAGAAGTCATTGGGACTGTTTGCCTGCACACTGTGGCTTTTAAGAATGTTGCAGAAGAGATGGTGGAACCATGCATCAATTTTTTTCAAATTTGCTAAACTTTAGGAGGGTGCCAGGAAGTGGTCAAAATCACTCCGGTATTTAAAAAGGGAAGACAGAAGAATTAAAGATTCACATTCATTATTAGCAAGATGCTGGACACAATAATCAGACAGGAAATAATAATTAATTTAGGACAGCAGAAATATAATCAAATCCAGTCGATATATTTTTAGGAAAGGTTCAGCACGTGGTTGGGTGGCGGGGTGGTGATAGAGCTCTACAAAAGGAGGTGTAATGTGCTCCCTCCCTGCAGGTCACCCTTGGGCGAGGTGTAGCACGTGCTTAGTCCCTCCCTATTAGGGCCACATGAAGCCATGGCAGCAGGTGGTGGATGGTCGTATGAGTAGCTGATGCATATCACAAGTCCTAGTGATGCGACCACTGATGCCAGGCAGACAATCCCTGAGGAGCATTGAGAATGGCTGGGGTCCCCCATCTTGTAAGGACACTGCCCAGAAGGCGGCAATGGCAAAACACTTCTGCAGAGAAATTTGCCAAGAACTATCGTGGTCACGGATAGAGAAAAGAATAAGGAAAACAGCATGAGGGGGCTCTTCTCCACAGGCAATGATCGGATTAAAGAGAATTAGATAGACTATGATCACCCACATCATATGACATGGCAAATAATGATGACGATGATATCATGTGTGATGAATTTGTCCAAATTCTTGAGGATGTGACAGTGAGAGTTAGCAAAGGGAAACCTGTTGATGGAATACATTTTGATTTCCAAATGAAGGCATTTGACAAGATGCCACATAACAGTCTCATGCATAAATTAAGAGTGCAAGGTAAATTTGAGGAACTGTATCAGTGTGGATTGAAAACTGGCTGGTAGGAAGAGGATTACATGAGTGAAGGGATGCAACTAACGGAGTAGCCCAAGGATTGGCTCTTAACCCTCAGTTGTTTCCTAATTACATCTTATCACCTGGCGAGGAGGGAGGCTGAAATATAAGGTTTCCAAAAATTTGCCAATAATACATTTGTACATTATTTAAAGGGGAATGTTATGATGACGATATTGTGATTCATCTGTGGGGTATTGATAGGTTGATGAATAGAAGAAAACTAGGCAAACAGAAACACCAGAGATTCTGCAGCTGCTGGAAATCCAGGACAATACATACACAAGATGCTGGAGGAACTCAGAAGGTCAGGCAGCTTGTATGGCAGGGCTTTTCAAACTTCTTTTTATCCCATGGAATCCCTACCATTAACCGTGTACTCCAAATTGGGAACAGCTGATTGATGGAAATAAATAAATGTTTCAGGCTGAAACCTTTCATCAGGACTGGAAAAGAAGGGCTGAAGAAACCCAAATAAGAAGGTAAGGGGAGGGGAAGGAGTACAAGCTACAAGATGACTGGAGAAACTATGTGGGTGGGGGAGGGGGATGAAAGTAAGAAGCTGGGAGGTGATAGGTGGAAAAGGTAAAGGGCTGCAGATAAAGGAGTCTGATAGGAGAGAAGAAAAGGAGGAGGGGCACCAGGAGGACATGATAGGCAGGTGGGAAGATAAGAAGAAGTAAGGGGGTGCCGGAGTGGGGAATTGAAGAGAGAAGGTGGAGGGTGGAAAATTACCAGAAGATGGAGAAATCGACTTTTATGCCATCTAGTTGGAGGTTACCTAGAAAGAAGATGAGGTGTTGCTCCTACAACCTGAGAGTGGCGTTATCACAACAGTGGAGAGGTCCATTAATCAACATGTCGGAAATGGAATTAAAATGGTTGCAGATGGAGTGAAGGTGGTAGACAAAGCTGTCCTCCAATCTATGTCGACTCTCACCAACATAAAGGAGGCTGAATCAGGAGCATTGGCTGCTGTAGACAACCCCAACAAATTAACAGGTGAATTGCTGCCTCACCTTGAAGAACTATTTGGGGCCCTGACTGGAGTTGAGGGTGGAGGTGATTGAACGTCAGCCACTTGCAGCGTTAAGTGCTGGAGGGAGATTGGTGGAGAGGGACAGATGGGCAAAGAAGTCACGGAGGGAGTTATCACTGTGGAAAGTGGAGGGGGAGGAGGGTAAAGTTGTGTTTGGTGGTTGGATCCTTTTGAAGGAGGTTGAAGCTGTGGAGAATGATGTGCTGTATGCAATGTCCTCATTATAGTAGCGGTCACTAAAGAGGTAGTGCTGAGAAAACAGATGGATGTTATTTACTTGGATTTCCAGAAGGCGTTCGATTAGGTTCCACATAAAAGACTTATCCATAAGTTAAGGATGCATAGAGTTGGGGGTGATATATTAGCATGGATAGAGGATTGGTTAAAAAGGATTGGATAGAAAGTAGAGAGTTGGGGTACATGGGTGTTACTCTGGTTGGCAATCAGTGGTGAGTGATGTGCCGCAGGGGTCGGTGCTAGGCCCACAGATGTTCACGATATCCATTAGCGATCCGGAAGAGGATAGTGTATCTAAGTTTGCTGATGATACTAAACTGAGTGGAAAAACAAATTGTGCAGAAGATACTGAGAGTCTGCAGAGAAATATAGATAGGTTATGTGAGTGGACAAGGCTCTGCCAGATGGAGTACAATGTTGGTAAATGCAAGGTCATCCACTTTGGAAGGAAAAATGTAAGAACAGATTATAATATAAATGCTATAAAACACAGCATGCTGCTCTGCTGAAGGATTTGGGAGTGCCTGTGCATGAATCACAAAATGTTGGTTTGCATGTGCAGCAGGCTATCAAGGCAAATGGAATGTTGGCCTTAATTGCTAGAGGGATTGAATTTAAGAGCAGGGAGGTTATGCTGCAACTGTACAGGGTACTGGTGAGGCCACACCTGGAGTACTGTGTGCAGTTCTGTTCTCCTTACTTGAGGAAGAATATATTGGCTTTGGAGGCGGTCCAGAGGAGGCTCACCAGGTTGATTCCAGAGATGAGGGGGTTAGATTATGAGGAGAGATTGAGTCGTCTAGGACTGTACTAGTTGGAATTCAGAAGTATGAGAGGAAATCTTATAGAAACATACAAAATTATGAAAGGGATAGATAAGATAGAGGCAGAAAAGTTGTTTCCACTGGTAGGTGAGACTAGAACTAGGGGACATAGCCTCAAGATTAGGAGGAGTAGATTTAGGATGGAGATGAGGAGGAACTGCTCTTCCCAGAGAGTGTGGAATCTGTGGAATTCTCTGCCCAATGAAGGAGTGGAGGCTAAATCAGTAAGTATATTTAAGACAAGTTTGGATAGATTTTTGCATATTAGGGGAATTAAGAGTAATGGGGGAAAAGGCAGGTAGGTGGAGATGAGTCCATGGCCAGATCAGTCATGGTCTTATTGAATGGCGGAGCAGGCTTGACGGGCCAGATGGATTCTTCCTGCTCCTATTTCTTTTAATGTCTTGCAAACCCTGCCAGAGTTGACATGCATCCAATGCCACCTTCAACCTCACTCAGAATTGTCTCTTTGCTCTCCACAAGTCATAACTCGTTCTCTTGTGCAGACCTGGGTCACTAGACAAAAATGCCACAGATCTAGCTCTCAACAGATGACATACCTCCTGGTTCGCCCACATTTTATAGCAACCGGTTGGGAAGGGGTAGCCATGGGGGTCAGTAGGCTTATAAAATATATTAGTCAATAGTTTGCCTCCAGAGATGAAGACAGAGAAATGGAGAAGGATGAGAGATATGTCAGAAATGGTCAAAGTGAACGTAAGTTGGAGACAAAATTTATGAAATTAACAAACTCAGCATGGGTGAATGAAGCAGCATCAATATAGTTGTCAATGTAGTGCAGAAAGAGTTAGGAGCATAGAGACATAGCCACTGATAAGGCAGGCATAACTGGAGCCCATGGCTTCACCTTGTGCTTGAAGGAAGTGGGAGGACCTCAAAGAGAAATTGTTGAGTGTGAGGACCAGGTCTGCCAGATGGAGGAGGGTCATGGTGGAGGGGATCTGGTCGGGTCCGAAGCTGAGAAAGGAGCAGAAAGTTTTATAGCCTACTTGATGGGGGAATAGAAGTATAGAGGGACTGGACATCCAAGGTGAAAATGAGCTGGATAAGGCCAGGGAATTGAAAGTTGTTGAGGAGGTTGAGTACATGTGAAGTTGTCTATCTAGGTGAGAAGATGCGAGGCAGGAAGGGGCAGAAACAATGGGCTTACCTGGACAGTCAGGATTGTGAAACTTGGGTAGGAAGTAGAAATGAGTAGAGCCATATAAGGGAACTATGACATTGGTGTCAGTGGATGGGTGATCTCCAGAGTTGATGAGATTGGTAGTGGTGTCAGAGACAATGTTCTGAAGGACTTGACTGTTGTCTTTTTCAAGGGATAAGTAAATGGTGACGTCTGAGAGTTGCCACTCAGCCACAGCATGGTAGACACCAGTCCGCCAGTCTACAATGGCACCCCATTTGTCAGGGGGTTTTATAGTGAATTTGGAATTAGTGCGGAGAGTGTGGAGGGCAGTGCATTCAATTTTCAAAGAGAAGAGAGAAGTGCTGAAGTTGAAATGATTGATGTCTCATTGGCATCTAGAGATGGAAAGATCCAGAGCAAGCGGGTGTGCAATAAGAGAAGGAGGATTGGAGACAGGGGAAGGGGTCGTCAGTGTGGGGTGTGGAATCCTCTTGATGATCCTGACTGGGGTGGTTTTCAAGGGGTAAGTAAGAGGAGGTGTCTGAGAGTTGCTGACCAGCTGGTCCTGAGTGGTCTCCTTTTCAGGGGATAACTGAGATGAGGTGAATTTGAAGTAGGCAAGTACAAAGTCATACAGTTGGTTAAGAGGAATCAAAAGGCAAATTACCCTCTAAATCAGGGGTTCTTCTCCACAGACCCCTCAGTTAATGGTATGGCTCCATGCCATAAAAAATGTTGGCAACCCCTGCTCTAAGTGGAGAGGAACTGGAAATGAGTGAAGCTCAGAGAGATCTATGAGTTCAGTGCATCAATCACAAAAAGTTACAGGCAGGTCCACTAAGTGATTAAAGCGGGAAAATGACATTATGATCTTTATTCAAATGGATGGACATTTGTTAACGTTCCATAGCGTGTTGGTGAGGTGACACATGTAATACTGTGAACAGTTGACTTCATTATACTTCATTAAGAGTTTGCAGAGATTTGGCATGTCAACAAATACACTCAAAAACTTCTATGGCTGTACCGTGGAGAGCATTCTGACAGGCTGCATCGCTGTCTGGCATGGAGGGGCTACTGCACAAGACTGAAAGAAGCTGCAGAAGGTTGTAAATCTAGTCAGCTCCATCTTGGGTACTAGCCTACAAAGTACTCAGGACATCCTCAGGGAGCGGTGTCTCAGAAAGGCAGTGTCCATTATTAAGGACCTCCAGCACCCAGGGCATGCCCTTTTTTCACTTGTCAGGTAGGAGGTACAGAAGCCTAAAGGCACACATTCAGCGATTCAGGAACAGATTCTTCCCCTCTGCCATCTGATTCCTAAATGGACATAGAATCTTTGGATATTACCTCACTTTTTGAATGTACAGTATTTCTGTTTTTGCATGGTTTTTAAAATCTATTCAATATACGTATACTGTAATTGATTTACCTGCTTATTTATTATTACAAACGTGTATTATTTATTATTTTTTCTCTGCTAGATTACCTATTGCATTGAACTGCTGCTGCTAAGTTAACTAATTTCACGTCACATGCCCGTGATAGTAAACCTGATTCTGATTCTGATTCTACAAAAGGATATAACTGCATTGAAGGCAGTCCAAAGGACATTCACCATCCTACATCCTCAGGTGAGACCCTTGTCCTATCAAGAGAGCCTTGAAAATTTGGGTGTATATTCCTTGGAGTCATGGAGACTGCTAGTTAATCTTAGTCAAATAAGTAAGATCCTCAAGAATCTTGTCAGAGTAAATGTTGAAATGTTCGAGTTAAAGAGAGAGTCATAAACCAGGGGACATACTGTACTGTAGGTACAAAACAAGGGGCGAGTTATTTAAAACTGAGGTGCATAGAAATATCTTTGCTTGGGGAATTCTCTAAAGGAGGCCAGATTATCAGATATATTTAAGGTGCAGAAAGATAAACGTTTGAAAGATAAAGAAATTGAGGGTTATGAGGAACTGACACAGAAGAGGCCATGATCATCCATGATCAAACTGAATGCTGGGACAAGCTAGCTTGTTTTCTGTTTTCTTGTAAATAAATTCTGCTGTCCTTGTTGCATCCCCGTCTCTTGTCCATCACTCCAAACTTGCCTTGTTCCTTATCTTATTCACATCTTTTACTTTACCTCCTCTGATCCCAAAGCATATTCTTAGTGAGGGGGAGAAGCCACCAGCCCATTGGTTTGGAGTCAAGGTGAGCAGGAAAGATGTATGGGGATGGGGCTGAAAACTGGAATAACAATCATAAAAGACCATGAAGGACCTTAAAAGTTGAACTGGTTGAATCCTTCTCCATTACTGTTTTGAAACTAATACTTTCCCACAAGCTCTATCCTTTTATTCATACCTATCTAGTGTTTTGAGATAACTATAAAAAAGGATAAATATATACTTTACAGTAAATTATTAAATTGTGGGAATGTAATTAAGGGAGCATTAGGCAGGAGTTAGGGAGAGTTAATTGGGAAATGTTTTTGGGCAAGTTCACATCTGACATGTGGAGGTTATTTAAAGACCAATTGCACAGAATACAGGTCAGGTATATTCTTATAAGAAGGGGTGACAAGAATGGCAAGGTGAGGAATCTTTGGATGATGACAGCAGTTGTGAATTTAGTCAAGGAGAAAAAGGAAGCAAATATAAAATTAAGGAAAATACAATTGAATAGGACTCTTAAGGAATATAAAGAATTCCAAAAGGAAATCAAGAAGAGAAAGCCAGGAGAAGCTGTGTTACGATCTTGTCCAGTAGGGTTAAAGAGGATCCCAAGGCATTCTATACACATATCAGAGCAGGGAGAGTGTAGGACCACCCAAGAATAAAGGAGGGAGAATGCACTTGGAGATAGTGGACCCTAAATAATCGACATTCACCAATGAAACAGACACATCGGATAATGATTCAGCAAGGGCATTTTGCAATAGAGAAAAATGTTTAGGGTCTCATGAAGAAAATGGGCCTGATGGGATATACCCCAGGTTATTAAGAGAGGCAGAAGATGTGATTTCTGCGACGTTGACAAATATCTTTGTGTCCTCTCTTATCACAGGTAAGGTCCTGAAAGACTAGTAAGTAGCTAATATTTTTCTTCTAGTAAGTAGCTAATGTTTTTCTTTCTTTCAAGAAAGCGAAACAGAAAATATAAAGTCTAGGAAACTAAAATTGATCAAGACTCTATAAAGAATCCCAATAACTAACTAAATTCCAACTCCTAACTAAAAGGAAAATTGATGAAGGAAAGTTGGTGGATGTTGTCCACATAGACATTAGCAAGGTCTTTGATAAGGACCCGCATGGGAGATTGGTCAGTCAGTTGGCAATCAGGATGAGGTAATAAAATAAATGTGACATTGGCTGCACAGGAGAAGCCAGAGAGTGGTAGTGGATGGTTCGTTTTCTAACTTGGAGGCCTGTGCCTAGATGTGCGCCGGGCCACATGGACAGGTGCTGGGTCTGGTGTTGTTTGTCATCTATGTCAATGATCTGGATGATAATGTGATAAGTTGGATCAGCAAATTTGTGGATAACTCCAAGACTGGAGGTGTAATGGACACCTATGGTGGTGAGAGTATGGAAAGAGTTGCTGATGGAAGTGGTGGATGTGGATTCGATTTAAACATTTCAGAGAAATTTGGATAGGTACATGGGTGGGAGAGGTATGGAGGGCTATGGTATGGGTGCAAATCAATGGGATTCATAGAACATAGAATAGTACAGCGCAGTACAGGCCCTTTGGCCCACAATGTTGTACTGACCCTCAAACCCTGCCTCCCATATAAACCCCCAACTTAAATTCCTCCATATACCTGTCCAATAGTTTCTTAAACTTCAGTAGAGTAATAGCTCAGCCCAGACTTAATTAGCTGAAAGGCTTTATGTGCTGAGGTGTTCTATAACTAAAGGAAATAGGGGTAATCCTAGAAATTATAGGCAGGCAAATCTCAGGTCAGTGGTCAGGAAACAATTAGAGAGGATTTCTGAGCATTTGGAAAAGCATGGCCTAATTAGGAACAGTCAGCATGGCTTTGTGAGGCGCAGGTAATTTCTTCATTAACGGATAAACCTGATTCTGCCATGGGTCTCAATTGTGGAATGAGAGTAGGAATGGGGCAGGGAGAGGGTAATCATGGTCGGGAAAAGAGGAAAGGAGAGGAGAAGGAGTGGGAAGAACTAGAGATACATTCTGCAGTGATCAATAAACCAGCTGCTTGGAATCAAATGACATCACCTGGTGTCTCAGGGATGGGTGTACCTGCACCCATGCCATCCCCCGCCCTGGTAGTTCTTCTCTGCCACCTGTCCCACACTAGTCCCTCGCTATTCCCAACTTTCTTTGTTCCCGCCAGATTTATAAACTTCATGTTGACTGTACCATTTAAAAGTGTTAGGCACCCTAGCTAAGTCAGAAGGCATGGGATTCAGGGAAGTTTGGCCAGGTGGATTCAGAATTGACTTGCCTGCAGAAGGCAGAGGGTCGTGGTGGAGGGAGTACATTCAGATTGGAGGGTTGTGGCTAGTGGTGTCCCACAAGAATCTGTTCTGGGACCTCTACTTTTCGTGATTTTTATTAACGACCTGGATGTGGGGGTAGAAGGTTGGGTTGGCAAGTTTGTAGATGACACAAAGGTTGGTGGTGTTGTAGATAGTGTAGAGGATTGTCAAAGATTGCAGAGAGACATTGATAGGATGCAGAAGTGGGCTGAGAAGTGGCAGATGGAGTTCAACCCGGAGAAGTGTGAGGTGGTACACTTTGGAAGGACAAACTCCAAGGCAGAGTACAAAGTAAATGGCAGGATACTTGGTAGTGTGGAAGAGCAGAGGGATCTGGGAGTACATGTCCACAGATCCCTGAAAGTTGCCTCACAGGTTGATGGGCTAGTTAAGAAAGCTTATGGGGCGTTAGCATTCATAAGTTGAGGGATAGAGTTTAAGAGTCGCGATGTAATGATGCAGCTCTATAAAACTCTGGTTACTGTGTCCAGTTCTGGTCATCTCACTATAGGAAGGATGTGGAAGCATTGGAAAGGGTACAGAGGAGATTTACCAGGATGCTACCTGAATTAGAGAGTATGGATTATGATCAGCGATTAAGGGAGCTAGGACTTTACTCTTTGGAGAGAAGGAGGATGAGAGGAGACATGATAGAGGTGTACAAGATATTAAGAGGAATAGATAGAGTGGATAGCCAGTGCCTCTTCCCCAGGGCACCACTGCTCAATACAAGAGGACATGGCTTTAAGGTAAGGGGTGGGAAGTTCAAGGGGGATATTAGAGGAATGTTTTTTACTCAGAGTGGTTGGTGCGTGGAATGCACTGCCTGAATCAGTGCTGGAGACAGATACACTCGTGAAGTTTAAGAGACTACCAGACAGGTATATGGAGGAATTTAAGGTCGGGGGTTATATGGGAGGCAGGGTTTCAGGGTTGGCACAACATTGTGGGCCGAAGGGCCTGTAATGTGGTGTACTATTCTATGTTCTATGTTCTATACTGTATATATGTACCTACATAGTAACTTTTCACAAAGCAAATGAATATGAATGAAAGCTGATGTTTAAAAATGAATGAAAGGTGAGCACTCATGGAGATAAGATACTTGACCACTGTTACACTCCTTTCTGCAACACTTACAAAGCTCTCCTTCACCCAGCTTTTGGAAAATCAGATCATTCTTCGATCCTGCTTTGGCCAACGTATAGGCAGAAGCTGAAACAAGAGGCAGCCATAGTTAAGGCTGTGGTCCGACTAATCGGCCTCCATGCTGCAGGAACGCTTTGATGACGTCAACTGGGATGTCTTCTATGATGAGGATATTTTTGAGTCACTGATGGAGTCACGTGCTTCATCCAGAAGTGCATCGATAATGTTGTTCCCCACAAGTCAGTCAGGGTCTTCACGAATCAAAAACCCTGGACCAATAGTTCCATGCGAGCAGCACTTACAGCGCGACATCGAGCTCAGGAAAAGCAGCTATGATCTGTGCAAAGCTATCAAGGCTGCGAAATAACAATACAGAGACAAGATTGTGTCAAGACTCACAATGCACATGTGACTTGTGACGAGGGCTGCATTCCATCGCAGACAGCAAGGCCAAATATTGTGGTGCCACCAACATCTTGGCCCCTCTCCCAGATGAGCTCAATCACTTTTATGCTTGGTTTGATATCACTAACTCTGAGCCTCCGAGGAAAGCCACCGCTACAACCTGCAACCTGGTCATCGCTGAGGCTGAGGTCCGCAGATGTTTCCAATGAGTGGACAGTCGCAAGGCTGCGGGACTGGACGGCATCCCAGGGCGAGTACCCAGGATGTGCGCAGCACAACTGGCAGGTGTGTTTACTGACATTTTTAATCTCTCCCTCTCCCAGTGTAGAGTGCTCTCCTGCTTCAAATTATCCACCATTGAACCAAAAAAAGACCAAGGTAACATGCCTGAACAATTGGCATTCTGTGGCACTAATCTCAATAACAAGCAAATGCTTCGAGAGGCTGATCAAGAACTACATCTGCAGCTTGCTACCACTCAAAATGGACCCCTAAGATTCACCTACTGACACAACTGATTGACAGACAACACAATAGCCACTGCTCTACATACCATCCTCACACATCTGGAGAAGAAGGGTGCTTATGTGAAAATGCTGTTCTTGGACTACAGTTCGGCATTCAACACCATAGTTCCATCCAGGCTCAACAAGAAGCTCAGAAACCTCGGCCTTGACCCTGCTTTGTGCAGCTGGATCCTGGACTTCCTGTCAGATCGCCAGCAGGTGGTAAGAGTGGGCTCCCTCATCTCCACCCCTCTGACTCTCAATACAGGAGCCCCTCTGAGCTGAAATGTATGTCTGAGCTCTGAGTCCCCTCCTTTACTCCCTGTATATCCATGACTGCATCACCACCCACAGCTCTAATCTGCTAATTGAATTTGCTGGTGATATTACACTGATTGGCCTTATCTCAAATAATAATGAGGTGGCCTACAGGGAAGAAGTCATCTCTCTGACATAGTGGTGTAAAGAAAACAACCTCTCCCTCAATGTCGTAAAAATAAAGGAGCTGGTTGTGGATTACAGGAGGAATGGAGATGGGCTAACCCCTATTGACATCAATAGATCTGGGGTTGAGAGAGTTTTAATTCCTCAGCATCCACATTACTGAGGACCTCACGTGGTCTGTACACACCAGCTGTGTGGTGAACAAGGCACTACAGCGTTGTGCAAAAAAGTTTGGTATGGGCCCCCAAATCCTAAGAACTTTCTACAGAAGCACAATTGAGAGCATCTTGACTGGCTGCATCACTGTCTGGTATGGGAACTGTACCTCCCTTAATTGCAGGACTCTGCAAAGGGTGATGCAGACAACCCAGCACCTCTGTAGTTGTGAACTTTCCATGATTCAGGACATTTACAAAGATGTGTGTAAAAAGGGCCCGTAGGATCATTGGGGACCCAAGTCACCTCAACCACAATCTATTCCAGCTGCTACCATCCGGGAAGTGGTACCGCAGCATAAAAGCCAGGACCAACAGGCTCCAGGACAGCTTCTTCCACCAGGCCATCAGACTGATGAACTCACGCTGATTTGGGTATACTCTTTGTTATATTGACTCTTCTATTTATTATAAATTATTATAAATTACTATGATTGCACATTTAGACAGAGATGTAACGTAAAGATTTTTACTCCTCATGTATGTGAAGGATGTAGGAAATAAAGTCAATTCAATTCAATTCAAATTTGCAACTAAAGTGCATCGGTAAGGTTGGGGGATTGGGGTGATTGGGTTCAATGCCATGCCAGGGGTGGAAGGGCAGGCACGGTGAGGCCAGATTAGTTGAGATTAATAAGGGACATACATTTCAGCTATCCCAACATAGTTGTATTGGGAAGACATCATTATGCCTCATTGATCAACCGTGGTCATTCCCAGGACAACTTGGTTGATATTTCCTCTCAATGCTTTAAAAGAAGCATTGCATGGGAATGAACTTGACTTGCTCCCCCCCCCCCAATGAAGTTATAGTGATGTGCCCAGTTGAATTTCTGAAGGCAAAATCCCCAGATTTAATCATTATTGCTCCTGAAGAAATTATAATTTCCAACAAGAAAATGCTGAAGCAAACATTGTGCAGTTGAATTTCCAGACAAGTATAGCCAAAGTGATTACACACAAAGGCTGTATCCCTGTACTCATGCATTTTTTAATGCTTTTTGAGCCAGCAACTGTGCTGTGAGAAGTTCCAAGAATCAGTAGGCTGTTACAGGACAGGCAACATGGAGAACTGAAGAATGGATTCATGAAGAAATCACCGGTGAGATACTGCGTCTGTCAACAATTAGATTTATTCATTAAAGCTGTTAACTGAAAACAGATTTCCCTCAGAAAACAGCAACATATTGCTGATCTTTATTTAATGGGTAGCAATTAATATTGATAATGCTACCACATGGGAAGTCACCTTAAAACTATAAGCAGATAACCTTAGCAGTGCTTAGGACATCATTAGCCTCCCTAGTAATTGTCACTTTTAACAGGACCTAAGGGAGAAATAGTCTACAATGGAACCAGATTTCATGAGTATACAAGCATATACTGTTAGCTTGCAAATTCAGTGCATCTCTGGTCTCCCACTTACCTCTCTCCTTGGACTTGACTTGAATTCTGTGAAAAAGTGAAAATCTCCAACTGACACACACATCAGAACCAATGTGTATGTTCACTGTTTTCCAAACTGAACCTCTTGGCCCAGACTGACCTCAATTAATCAGGACAGTGCACGAAGACTCAGTGTTTGGGTCACTTCTCACAGACACAGCACCCTAGCCCATTTGTTTTCTGATTCCTTAAACCCAGTCTACCCACATTATAACAGTAACACAACCACATAGATCACCCCCAGTTGGTGTTATTGCACCCTTTCCAAGGCCATAAGATCCTTCATGTATGCAGAATTGTACAAAATAGTCCAGCTGAATCAAACCAGTAACTTATATATGAAAACAAAACCTTACCTTACTGGCTTTTGTAATCTGTGGCACTCTATATATGGTCACAATTCCAAACATCTTTTTAATAGCATCAAAAGTATCTGCTACTTTGAAAGATTTGTGTAATCGGAGTATGAACTTTCTTCACTTTTTTGTCCTTCATAAAACTTTTTCACTTACCGTACATTGGCTGGTTCCTTCCTGTCAAAATCCATCACTACAAACTATTTGCAATAAACTTAATCTGCAATACATTACCACCCACCCCCCACTGAAATTGACTCACACCCTTTTCAATGTTTATATCTCGACACTTGGTGTTTTGTGTATTGTCTTCCAATTGAGCAAGGCAATGCATGAAAATATCCTTGCCCTGATGTTGAAAACTGTAGGGAATCACATATGTCGTTTATGGTACCTTTGCTGAAGAAAGTGCTGCTCTATAGACACAAGAGATTCTGCAGATGCTGGAAATCCAGAGAAAGACACACAAAATGCCGGAGGAACTCAGCAAGTCAAGCAGCATCTATGGAAGTCAGTGAACAGTCAGCATTTCCGGCTGAGACCTTTTTTCAGGACTTGCTATTTATGCTTGTTCTTGGATCTTACCTTAAAAGCTGAAAGAGGTTAATGGCTTAAATAGGTAAAAATGGAAGAAATAAATTTAAGTCAAATGCATGTAACCTTCCATTTTGTATTCCTTCTCCCATCTCCCCATACTGACTTCTCCCCCCTTCCTTTCCAGACATGATAAAGAGACCAGACCTGAATCTTTGCTTATCCCTCTCCTCTCCATAGATGCTGCCAGAAATGCTAAGTTCCTCCAGCACTTTGCATGTGTTACTCTCGATTTCCACCATTTGCAGAATTCATGTATATGTAACTGTTATTATTAATAATAATAATAACAACAAACTTATTTATAGAGCACTTTTCATACAGATGATGTAGTTCAGAGTGCTTTGCAATGGAATAAAAGTACATATATGAAAATAAAAGACAAAATAAAAACAAATATAAAAATAGAAGATAAAACAAAAGTTTGTTTAAAGCAAGATTAAATAAAAAAAGGTTTTGAGCTGTTTTTTTCAAAGTGTCACCTGAGTCTGCATCCCTTATAGTTTTGGGTCCTGAATTCCACAGTTTGGGGGCATAGTTCAGAAAAGCTGACCTTTTGAGAAAGATCGTTTAAATTTAAGAGAGTGATGGAAGGAGAGCTGAGAACTTGAGCAGGATTAGAAAACAAAAACGATTTTGTGATGTATTCTAGTCTCAGACTATTGAGAGATTTAAAAAACAAATAAGAGAACATTAAGGTCCCTTCTGAAAGATGTAGGAAGCTAATGCACATTAGCTAGTTTGGGAGTGATATGTTCCCTCATCATGTTTTTTTTCTTGCTTCTTCATCTCCTTTCCTTCAGACAGGTGATAATTAGTGTACAATTAATTCTCCTTCTCTAATTCCAAGTTAATCATATTTTGTGGGGGAATGGGAAATCGGGCATCTCACAGGGAGTTCAGGATGTGCTTAAAGGACCTGACGCATGAAACACAATGATCAGATGCAGGTTCCGGAAGGAAGGCTAACAGATGCAGTTTTTCATTGTAAAGAGTCAGAGTGTAAAATAGGCAAGTTTGATACAATTTGACTCAGTGCTGGTGAGATGACACCTGAAGCATTGCATACAAGTTTTATCTCCATATTGTAAAATAGGATAGTTTTGCATAGATTCCTGGGATAAAAGGTTTGATGTATGAAGAAAAGGTTAAGCAGATTAGGCAGTTAACCACCAGAGCAGTTAAGATTAACTGTGATGTTACTGTTAGGTGATATTATCGGTATATTGGATTAAAAAAATACAGATAGTAAAAGTCTGAAATTAGGAAAGCAGCAGGTCAGGCAGCATCCTTGTACAGAGAAGCTGACACCAGGCCTTTAATTTTAATTAAATCTGTATCAGTCTTTGACTTGAAGCATTAACTGTTTCTCTTTCCACAGATGCTCTCTGAACTGTTGTGAGACTCCATCATTTTCTGATTATAATGTACTTTACCATTACTATCGAGCAAGATAATGATACCAAATTCAATAGGAATTGTAGTTTCTGAAAGAAATATAGAAAGTATTTTTTTTCTTTCTCGGAATATCAAGGACAAGGAGGCAGAGCCCAAGAACAAGGGGTTACTCATTTAGGACACAGACATTGAGGATTTTCTTTTGTTAGGTGATCATCTATCTCTGGAATTTCCTAACTCAGAAAATTCTGAAGGTAGAGTTCCTGAATGTATTCAAAGCAGAGGATGCAGAGCAGATTTTCCAACCTTTTCATGCCATGGACCAATACCATTAAGCAAGGAGTCCATGGACCTCAGTTTCGGAGACCTTGGCATAGGGGAAGATTTGCAGGAAAATGACACTGAGCCCAAGACTGGATCAGCCATGATCTTGCTGTATGATGAACGGTTAAGTGGCCAACTCCTACTCTTGCTTTCTACATTCTCATGGGCCATTCTGCTACCTGTGTCAGTACATAGCTGGCGTATGATAGGAGTGGGGGAGGAGGTTTTTGTTGGGGAATGGGTGAGTTAAGGGCTCTGAGACAATTTGGATCTGTACATCTTCAAAATATGATGCTCATCAGCCAGGATATAAATTCTTCTCCTTGCTCCCATCAAGGAGGAGGTACAGAATCCCAAAGGCGCACTCAACATTGTAGAAACAGCTTCTTCCATCCGCCATCATATTTCTGAATGGACCATGAACCCATGTATTCAACTTCACAACCTTTTGTGCTCTCATTTTGCACAACTTATTTAATTTAATTTTTATATATCATTGTAATTTACAGTTTAAAAATATATGTATTGTACTGTACTTCTGCCTCAAAGTAACATATTTCACGACATATGCCAGTGACACTAAACCTGATTCTGGTACAAATTTTCGAAGTTATACTAAACGTGGTGGGAGGAATGTGCAGAAATTGTATCCCAGAATGTTGCCAATCTTTATTTGCTGTAGAAATTCAGGAATGTAGCTCAACAGAAAACATTTTGATGTAGCAAATCTTAGTGACTTTAATGTGCCTAATTCAGAGACACCAATGACACAAACTCCTACCTCCATGCTGGACAGTCGTGTTTGGAACAGTAATCTTTCTTCTTTGTTTCCTTTATTCATTGGATAAACTTTCAACCCTTGGGAAAACTGTACTCTAGTGATGAAGGCAATGTACCTTAACAACAGCTACTTGCTTTGATTCTGAGCTTTAACACAGTAAAGTGGCTCACAGTGCTTCACAAGTGCATCACAAAACAAAATTTCACATGATGATACAAAAGGAAGTATTTTAAAATAAGACTTAAAACTTTCAAAAAGGAGTATGTTCTACACAGGAAAAACTTTGATGAGCCAGGGATTTAAGGAGAAACTTTAGAGATTAATGCAAGATCACACATGTTTGAGAGATTAAAATTGGGAATACACAAGATGTGGAAAATGGAGGGTGAAATTCTGATATGAGTTGTAATGTTGAAGGAGACTGCAAAATAAAACAGAGGCAAGTCTTCGAAGAGATTTGAAGACACAGATGAAAATATATCATTTAGTCAAAATCCAAAATGAGCCCAGGCTGCTGGGTAAGCGGAAAAGTGTGAGTGCCAATGCATTTAACCGCCTAGGATGAAGTAGATGGAAGTACAAGAAGGGACCAAAAAGCACATTGGAATAATCTAGCAGAACAGAAACCAAAAACAATCTTTGTGTTCCAGTTGTGGATGAGTTGAGGTATAAAGGAGACAGGTGATGTCATAGAAGCAGTTATTTTTTCCAACATAAACTGTTATCAGCAGGTCACCTTGGCAACGAATAAGATGCCAGTCAGAATAAAGATCTGATACAGATTCAGAGACTTGCCAGAGAAAACATTGGAGTCGTCACTTATCAAAACAAATACTTAGACAATATACATTTACACCCAACTGCCGCGATATGAGGTTGGTCTCAAACCGTAATGACAAAAATGACAAATTTCGCTGCGTCAAGAGATACACAAAAAATGATTTCCCATCACGAACATTAATTACATTTCCATGCTGTGTCCTGTATCCTGACTTCTGACGTGGGCTTTCATGCATGAGGAGTGATTGTCAATGCAAACACAGTATGCCCTATGCCTCATGCAATATAAACATGCAAGAATGATTTAAAAATTCAGACCTGATTTGTTCATAGGTTTGGATGGGTACTTTTATAACGTTTGCCCCAATCTGGCTCCAAAATAAATAAGCCACTTTCCGTGCCGAAGATGAGAACAGTAAGGATACCCATGCATACTGTCACAAAGCCGTATCTATCACAATGACTTGCAACAAAACAAGGAGAAAAGCACAGAAAACGCATACAAGAGAACACATCACAAATGACACAGACTTATTTCACTATTCCTCTAGAAAAGGTAACAAAAAGGTAGACTCACAGATAGAAAACTTGTTGCTGTTGTCTTTCCCTGGGAACAATTTAACTCCTCTAGATTTAAAATCTATGGATTTTTTCACTATTTAGAAAAACAAACAAAAATACGCATCAGAAGAAACAATTTAATGTAAAACTAATTTCCTTTAAAAGAATCTTGTTATTTAATACTCTCCAGTGTTGATGTGATGCACTTCAATGCAAGGAAAATATATAAATCATAACTAGCATTACACCTATTTATTATAAAAGCAGTGAAAAAAATGTTGCTCAATTCACTCTCAGT
The DNA here is from genome assembly GCF_030028105.1 of Mobula birostris. Lineage (NCBI taxonomy): Eukaryota > Metazoa > Chordata > Chondrichthyes > Myliobatiformes > Myliobatidae > Mobula > Mobula birostris. Next base: position 18,753,302 of record NC_092370.1, on the reverse strand, counting down.
TTCCATATCGCATCATTAAACCAGGCTTAAGGAACGATTCTGACGCTCAGCTGATCTGAAGTACCAAAGCAGAGCATTCTTTGAAAATGTAAATTCAGAAAGTGAAGATTCTCCAGTAAACACTGAGCAAGATAGATTGAAAGCCTAAAACATTAAAAACAAACACACAAGTATTTTGCTCTGTTTACGTGAAGCAAATAGTATTCCGAATTAATGTGCTTAATTTAACTTGATAAAACCTAATACACAAATATTTTGTTGAGGTTCTCAAGAAGAACAAATGTATATTTAGTACAGTCAAGTGTACTTGGTACCTTATTGGTTGAACTCAGAGCATTAAAGCAAACATGTCTAAACCCTAGAGGGAAATTTTCATCGACAAATTGTCAACACCATACAATCTGGAAAATATACAAAGAGGCAAAATCTTTAATATACTTGATTATTCATAAGCAGGATGTTTGTTCGATTTTAATGAACTTTCAGTGTGTTTGTAACTGTTTGTATTTTCTTATTTATTTGTTCTTTTCTTTCATTTTATAATGGCATTGAAGGGGAGGACGTTCAGCTGATAAAGTCTGTACTGGATCCAACAGAAGCAATCCCATTTCTTTCCCTTTCTTCCTTATACCTTGCAACTTATTCTCTCTCACACATGTCTCACATCTTCCCTATTATTAATATACCTGATAACATTTGAAAAACCTCTCAAATCATTGATTATGTATAGATACAAGCTTTAGAAGGATAAATTATTTAGTTAGTTAGTCATACTTTATTGATCCCGGGGGAAATTGGTTTTCGTTACAGTTGCACCATAAATAATAAATAATAATAGAACCATAAATAGTTAAATAGTAATATGTAAATTATGCCAGTAAATTATGAAATAAGTCCAGGACCAGCCTATTGGCTCAGGGTGTCTGACCCTCCAAGGGAGGAGTTGTAAAGTTTGATGGCCACAGGCAGGAATGATTTCCTATGATGCTCTGTGCTGCATCTCGGTGGAATGAGTCTCTGGCTGAATGTACTCCTGTGCCCCCCCAGTACATTATGTAGTGGATGGGAGACATTGACCAAGATAGCATGCAACTTAGACAGCATCCTCTTTTCAAACACCACCATGAGAGAGTCTGTTCTCTCACTGCATGTTGAGAGAACAAAGTGCTTTGACTGTGAATAGTAGTTCTATTTTTGTATTGTGGTTTCACACATGCCATGGTCCTGACATTATTCATGTTCTTGAGAAAAACTATCACCTGAGAATCCATGGATGGAGAGAAAAATGATGAAAGAATTATTTTGAATGTGTTCTCCTGAAGGCTGCTGAAAAGAACTCTGCAGAGACATCTGATCAGGACATTTTTTTTTCTTCTTTCCTTTTTAGATAAAGCATGGTTTCTTCCCCTCCGCTATCAGATTTCTGACCATACAATGCACCCTTATGAAACTACCTCACTTTTCTTTCTGACTTCTTTTTCTTCTTTTTGCGCCACTTATTTATATACTGTACATAAATAACTTCCTTAATATTATTAGGTTGTTATAGCGGGGCTGATAATGGGGATAAGATCCCACTATATTCATGGAAATATATATTTTGTTTTGTTATAAAATCTGCAAAAAGTAAATACATCTCATTCAGTAAAACAATTAAATAATCTCAATGGCTGTGAAATAAATTATGCAAAACTTTGTTAAAAACTGGAAAACATAGAGTTTATCAAGCTTCAAACAATCTTGTTTCTAATTGTGGGTTTTTGTATATTTTTTCAAAAGTGAATTTTCTGAATGTTTAAATAATTAATAAGTTAAGGATTGCACGTTAAGAGTTCAAATGAATTAAAAAGAAATAATTTTGAAGTTATGCTTCTTGGTTAAAAATACGAGGACAGAATCCATCCATATTGGAGAACATGTTAAATTCTTAACCATGACAAACTTGTGGACTGAAGTATATTTGACAATGATCAAAACAACTAATTATACTTAGAGAGCCTAGAGCCCCCAAATATTACACAAATTTGTCACCCTTTACCAATAAAGCCAAAAGTGTTGTGTGTCCACCTTTATTGTCTTCCAATTTCCTACTTTTGGTGCCTGCTATACTTCACATAAGGTTGCTATTTGGGAGAGTCGCTGTTTTGATCAGATCCATTGGTCAGCTGGCTCAAATAATAATGTATATATGTCCTGAAGGGGAAAGGAAAACTGACTGAAAATATCTCGTCTCACAGATTTGACTTGGAAAAGTGGTACTGGCTCAGTTGTATCAATTCAGCCCCATGATATGACAAATTAAAGCATGTGAATCCAATAGAAATGTTGAACAACAGTGAAATAAAACTAAGTATGAAAGCACACTGCAACATTGAATTCAAATTTTAAAAGAATCAGTCAAAAAATGCTTTGCATTATTTCAATGCTATACCTTACAGCAATCAGATATGTCATTAGGATTTTCATAATGCAGCATTTAAAGATGGGGAAAATATATCTGAGATTAAATCAGTTTTCCCAGTGTCAAAATGAGGGCTTGTGATAGATTGGCAATGCACTTTACACCCTATGTGACTGAAGTAAACGGAAAGGAAAATTGGAAGGGTTATAAGACAAAATTGCTAACAAAATTTTGATGTTATCGGACAAAGCCCTAAAATATTCAGTGTTCTCAGAAGACAATGTTTTATGGTCTTTGGTATAAATAGATATGTCTTCAACTTTAATAGCAGCAGAATATTCAACTGCAGTTATGATGATGTTGATCTGAATTCAATTGACATGGGACACAGCCTTTGCATTCTTTGCAGACCCTCTCAGTGGAAAAAATACTCAGCAATATTGATACATGAAAACTTTGCAAAGTATTTGAAGACTTTTTGTACCTTGAGGTGGTCAATTCCTCAGAATGAATAAGATAAAAATGGACATGAAGTGTATTTGACCTATTCCTTCTGAAAAACCTATCCTTGTCATCCCTCACTAGCTCAGTTCTTGAGTTCCTTTTCCTGAACGTACCTGCAGTCCCTGACAGAACTAGATTACAAGATTACCAGCAATAGACAAAATCAAATTTGTGCTGGTATAAAGGATCTTAAATTGAAGGAGCAATAATATGCAAGTGGCTTAATGGACCCTGTCCTGACCTTCATGCTGTAAATATGATATATGAGCATAAGAAAAAGTACTAAAAAGGTTTAAATGGATGGCAGTACAACAGGGTGTACCATCTTCAAAATAAATTAATGAACTGAGGTGTTTTCTCCAGAAAGTATAATACAAAGAGCTGAACTAATAAAGATCTAGCTTACAAAGTTCAAAGTAAATTTATTATCAAAGTACATATTCAGTATGTCACCATATGCAACCCAGAGAGTTATTTTCTTGCAGGCATACTCAATAAATTCACAATAGAATAATAACCATAATAGGATCAATGAAAGAGTGCACCAACTTGAGTGTTCCACCTGTGCACAAAAGACAACAAACTGTGCAAATACAAAAAGAAAGAAATAATAACAATAAATAAATAAGCAATAAATATTGAGAGCCTGAGATGAAGGGTGTTTGAAAGTGAGTGCATTGGTTGTGGAAACATTTCAATGATAGGACAAGTGAAGTTGAGTGAAGTTATCCCCTTTGCTTCAAGAGCCTGATGGTTGAAGAGACATAATTGTTCCTGAATTTGGTGGTGTGAGTCCTGAAGTTCCTATACCTTCTCATTGATGTCAGCAGCAAGAAGCGAGCACGTCCTGTGTGGTAGGGGTCCCTGATGAGAATAAGGTAGGCCTGAAAATGTATTAACTTATAGACATATGACAGTTTTTAAGAAAACTAATAAAGCATCAAATGGAAACTTTAAAAAAAATGTAATTATGTTCAAATAATCTATATTTAAAAGTCCAGGTTAATAATAATGATTAGCTTTGTTTGTCACTTGAACGTTGGAACATACAGCAAAATGTGGCATTTGCATCAAACCAAATCAGCGAGGATTGCACTGGGCAACCTACAAGTGTTGTCATGCTTCTGGCACCAACACAGCATGCTGATAATTTAATAACCCTCAGCCATGCATCTTTGGAATGCTGAAGGAAACTGGAGCACCTGGAGGGAACCCACACAGTCATCGGGAGAACAAACAAGCTCATTACAGACCGTGGCGGGGATCGGACCCTGATCTTACAGGTGGGACTGTCATGCCACAATGCCAACCACTGCACTGCCATGTCGCCCCTTGATTTGCATTACAAATCTGGGTGGATGTGTGAAAGTAAGGAACAGAAGGATATTCGGCATAGTGAGCAGAAGCAAACTAACGGGAGACTTATGTTAAGCATAAGATTATAAGTTTCCTCCAAGTCCAGATCCACTATTCCACCGAGATGCAACACAGAGCGTCATAGGAAGTCATTCCTGCCTGTGGCCATCAAACTTTACAACTCCTCCCTTGGAGGGTCAGACACCCTGAGCCAATAGGCTGGTCCTGGACTTACTTCCTGGCATAATTTACATATTACTATTTAATTATTTATGGTTTTATTACTATTCAATTATTTATGGTGCAACTGTAACAAAAATCAATTTCCCCTGGGATCAATAAAGTAAGACTATAACTTAGCAGAGGTTACCCAACTGGGGTCCATGGGTCCTTTGGTTAATGGTAAGGGTCCATGGCATAAAAAAAAGGTTGGGAATCCCTGCTCTAGGGTGATTGATTTGCACTACAAGATATATGCATCATTGTTCAAGTTTCAACCAGTAAAATTGTGTACAGAAATGGAGTTATAGGTCAAGTCAACCAACAGTTACTTGCAATAAATTAAATGCAAATGTATGTGAACACTTTTCCCTGAAATCAATTTGCTTTCAAAAGTACTGGGTAAAATCTCAATGCATCTTATTATATCTCAATTCACAATCCACAAATACAATAAAGGAAAATTATTTTGTTAAAACTAGTGTGCATTCAACATGAATACATGAATGTGAATTGTCCCAGGAGCGTATGAAAAGCAACACATGAGTGAACATATTAGGAATATTCGAAACTCTCTGCAGTTGCAGTGACATGCGTAATTGAAAGTCATGGAGCTTGCAAAAAATATGATACTGGAAATTAAAACAGGGAAAACAAATAGCTTTTCTCTTAAACAGTTAGAAATACAGTTCAACTAAGTCTCTCAATAAAGAAAAAATGCATAAAACACATTATGTGCATTTTATGATCTAAAATTGAATTTGCTCAAGCTAATCATCTACAACATATGAACAAATATATTTGTTATACCACTGTAATATTATGCAAAAATTTTACTAGTTATTATAGACCAATACTTTCCCATGGAAACTACCTGGATCTGCTGTAATTTGCCTACTGGCACAACAGTTCCACAGCAGATTTCATTTAATTGGTTCTTCACTCAACCTTGCAACATCTGGACATCAAAGATCTGACAGCATACATCAGGATGCTCTTTATTGACTAAAGCTTGACATTCAATACTAACATCCCCCAAAACTAAACAATAAGCTTCAAGACATTAGCCTGTATAAACCCTTGTACAAATGGATCCTCAAATTCCTCACTTGCAGACCACAGTCAGTTTGCATTATCAATAATATCTCCAGAACAATCTCCATCAGCGCAGGTATACCTCAAGTCTGTGTGCTTAGCCCACTGCTCTACTTGCTTTACACTTACGACTGAGTGGCTAATCACAGCTCCAATGTCATATTCAGGTTTGCTAACAACAGCATTGTCCTAGGCTGAATCAAAGGTGGGGATGAATCAGCATGTAGGGGGGAGATTGAAAGTCTGGCTGACTGGTGCCTCAGCAACAATCTCTTACTCAATGTCAGCAAGACCAAGGAGCTGATTATTGACTTCAGGAGGAGGAAACTGGTAGTCGATGAGCCAGTCCTCATCTAGGGATCAGAGGTGGAGAGGGTCAACAACCTTAAATTCCTCAGTGTTATAATTTCAGAGGACCTGTCCTGGGCCCAGCACATAAGTATAATTATGATACTTTTATTCCTTGTACGAAAGTGCATGAACATATATTTTCCAGCACTGTATTCAATCTGCCACTTCTTTGCCCATTCTCCTCATCTGTATAAGTCCTTCTGTCGACATCCTGCTTACTCAACACTACAACTCCCTCCAGCATCCTCATATCATCTGCAAACTTGGCCACAAAGTCATTAATTCATCATCCCAATCATTAACCTATAAACTGAAAAGAAGAGGTCCCAGCACTGACCCCTGCGGAACTCTATTTGTCATGGGCAGCCAACCAGAAAAGGCAACTTTTATTCAAACTCTTTCTCTCTTGCCAGTCAACCAATCTTTTTAAGCAACACCAGCAAGATGTTGGAAGAACTCAGCAGGCCAAGCAGCATCTAAGGAAAAGAATACCGTTGGTATTTCGGGCTGAGACCCTTCAACAGGACTCTCCTCTCTGTTTTACTCTAATACAGTACGTATATCTGAATAAGGTTTTTGTATTGTCATATATTATTAACTAGCTTACCTTTATATTTTATTTTTTCTCTCTTTATGTTTTAGTTGCCTTCTGTTGGTTTTTAAAAGTTTCCCAGTCCTCTAACTTTCCACTATTTTTTGCTATATTATATGCCCTCACTTTTGCTTTTATGCTGTCTTTGACTTCCTTCTCAGCCACAGTTATCACATCCTCCCTTTAGAATACTTCTTTAACTGTGGGCTGTATCTATCCTGTGCTTTCCAAATTGTTGTTAGAAACTCCAGCCATTGTTGATGTGGTATAATTCCTCTTAGTGCCCTTCCAATCAACTTTGGACAGCTCCTCTCTCGTGTTTCTGTAATTCCCTTTACTCCATTGTAATACTGATACGTCTAAATTTAGCTCGCCCTCTCAAACTACAAGGTGATTTCAATCATATCATGATCACTACCTCCTAAAGGTTACTTTATCTTAAGCCTCCTCATCAAATCTGATTCATTGCACAACACGCAATCCAAAATTGCCTTTTCCGTGGTTGCCTCAACCACAAGCTGCTCTAAAAAGCCAACTTGTAGGCATTCAACAAATTCCTTCTTGGGATCTAGCGTCAACCAAATTTTCCCAGTATACCTGCATATTGAAATCCACCACAACTATCGTAACACTGCCCTTTTGACATGCGTTTTCCACTTCCCATTGTAATTTACATCCTGCATCCCGGATAGTGTTCAGAGGCCTGTATGTAACTCCAATCAGGGTCTTATTACCTTTGCAGTTTCTAAACTCTACCCACCAGGACATCTTCCAATCTTGTATCAACTGTTTCTAAGGATTTGATTTCATTCTTTACCAACAGAGCCACGCCGCCCCCTCTGCCTACCTGCCTGTCCGTTTGATATAATGTGTATCCTTTGCATTCAAATATAAAAGGATTTGTCCTTTATTCATCATCCTTTTTGATTTGGGCTCCCCATTACACCTTAGCTCATCCCACTAACTGCACTTTTGCTCCATCATCTGGCAGTCCTTCCTCACAACGCACTAACAATAACCGTTCATCCTTGGAATGTAGGAGGAAACTGGAGCACCTTATCACGGGAGAATGTACAAACTCTTTAAAGACAGTGGCGGGAAAGGAACACTGAACTCCAAGCCAGTACTGTAAAAAGATTGTGCTAAATGTTACACTATCATGGCAACCTAATTTAAAATTAATAACTAACCAAGTGTAACGTCCTACATTTAAAATGAATAACTGACCAAGCATAACTCCATACATTTAAAATTAATAACTGACCAAGCATGACTTATCCTTTGGTTATGAATGTTCGAAACTGTGATCAGTTTCTGCGATGGGTATTATTTGCCAACATCTTTCCTAACTTAGAGAATATGCATCTTAGACGTTGATTGCACAGCAGTGGAAATAGCTTTTTTCTATTGATCAGCTCCTCTTTAATAATAACTTCCTAAACTGCAGTGAATACAACCTACATTTATGCAATTCTTCCTTGAAATTTAATCTATTGATTTGAGATATCATTCTGGTAAATCGTTGGTGCATTTTTTCCAGCTCCATCCACCCTGCAGTGTGGCACTCAAACCTGTACTCATGACATCTAGGCACCTATCAATAACAGACCTCCAGATACAAGAAACAGCGTTTTCCCTGAAGTCTTATGAATCTTCTAATAAGAACATTAGGGTGGTGGGATGGAGATATGTCTCTACCAAAGGAGGTGTAAAACACTTCCTTCCCTCTGCTAGCCTGCAGGTCACCCTTGGGTAAGGTGTAGCAACTGCCTAGCCATCCCCCCAGCCCCCCAATCAGGGTCACATGAAGCCATGAAAGCAAGTGTTGGATGGTCCTATGAACAGCAGGTGCATATCACAAGTCCTGGTTATACGACCACTGACGCCAGGCAAATAATCCCTGAAATGTATTGATAATGGCTGTGATCACCTGTGTTGTAAAGACACTGCACAGAAGAAGGCAATGGCAAACCACTTCTGGAGAAAAATTTGCCAAGAACAATCATGGTCATAAGAATCTGATTGTCTACGTCATATGACATGACACATAATGAAGATGAATAGGACCCTTAACTGTCTTTTCTTCCAGCTTCTTCTTCCAGCTTTTCACCATTCTACTGTTATTACCTTCAACCATAAATCTCCTGAACCAACATGGATAATTTTACACACGTCAGCACTAACTATTTCGACTCTGGCCATATTATTTGCCAAGGGAAATCTCACATGCAATTGTGGTTGTTGTGTACATCCCTCCCTCTGCCAACCCGACGTCGGCGTGTAACATCATTTACACCATTGGGCACAGGAGTACATTCAGCCAGAGACTCATTCCACTGGGATACAGAACTGAGCGTCATGGGAAGTCATTCCTGCCTGTGGCTATCAAAGTTGGCAGCTCCTCCCTTGGAGGGTCAGACATCCTGGGCCAATGGGCTGGTCCTGGACTTATTTTCGTCTGGCATGGTTTACATATTATTATTTGATTGTTTGTGGTTTTGTATTGCTATGTTTGTACTCTGTTCTTGGTTGGTGCAGCTGTAACGAAACCCAATTTCCCTCGGGATCAATAAAGTACGTCTATCTATCTATCTAACTTATGGACTCACTGCCAAGGACTCTACAATTCATCTTCTCAGTATTATTTATTGACTTATTTATATTTATTATTAGCTTTTTGTTATATTTGCCCATTTTGTCTTTTTTTGCACATTGGTTGTCTGCCTTTGCGTGTAGTTTGTCATTGATTCTATTTTATTTCTTTGTTCGACTCTGAATGGCCATGAGAAAATTAATCTCAGAATAGTATATGGTGAAATATATGAACTTTAATAAGGAGTTTACTTTGCACTTTAATTTAGGAGTTACTCTGCTCCTAGATCTTGACATTGACCGCTAGAAAAATTATTTCCCTCTGTGTTGGACATTACATACTTACCATGCATTGTTGTCATTCCTTTGAAGTCAACTTTCAGGATCTTGGCATTGTTGGCAAGACTGGAATCCATTGTCCATTTTTACTGCCCTTGAGTAGGGGGCAGTGATTCATCTATCTGAACTACAGCAGTCCTCTTTGCACAGATACTGCGATACTGTGAAGGGGAGGCAGAGCGAAATTAAGATGGCGCTAAACGGCGACTCCTTTGCTTGTATCTTTGGAAACAGCTCTATTTCCATCTTTAATATCTTTATTTTTTCCCTTTCAGGGTTCTTTTGAAGACCCTGACCTGGAGTTACATGCTGACTTTGGTTCTTTGCAAGAATGGGACCCGTTCTCGGGGTTTCAGTACTGCCCGTTGTTCGGTACGCCAAGGGTTCGGCCTGAGAGTCCGGGTCGGATTTGGAAGCCTAAGATCTCGGGGCTCTGGAGACGGTTGGATCGAGGGTTAGTGTCAAAGCAGGAGACCTGTGTGTTGTCAGGGGAGTTGGAAGATCTACTGACCTGGGATCTTTGTGATCTTCAGGCACAGAGCTCGAAAAAAGCAACATAACAGACTTTTAACATCATACACCTGCGAGTTGTTTGTTATGTCTCCCTGCTTGCTGGTGAAATGGAGACACCCCCTTCTCCCTTATTAGGGAAAGAGAGAACCTGTGGGATGTCGAATGCGGGGTGAAACGCAAAGTCTTTGGGGTAACCGCAAGTCTATGTCTTTGCTATTGCTTTGCTCACGCTTGGGAGCTTGGTGGCGGAGCTGATGCTTGCTGGTTTTTGCCGGTGGGAGGAAGGGGGATTGTTGCTCACTGCTGTGTGGGAGGGAGGGGAGCGGGGCGGGGGGACTTTGGGGTTATTACATTTAACTGTCATTCATTCTTTGGGGCACTACAAGAAAAAGCATCTCAGGATGCATATTGTATACATTTCTCTGACATTAAATTGGACCTTTGGACCTTTGAAATGTGAGTTCCAGTCTTTGGACCCAGTAACAAAGGAGCAATGATATAATACTGTATATTTCCAATTCAGAATGGTGTACACTGAGAGAGAAGCCCATTTCCACTTGCCGTTCTTGATGAAAGTGGATGTGGGCCGGATTGTCTAATTCTACTCCTACTGCATATATCATGGTCTTAATGTTTTCAAACTGCCCACTAAATGCATGAAATGATGCAGTAAGATCAGTAATGTTCTATTGCTTGCTAGATCAGTTACTTCTATCCACTTTATGCTATTGTTCTCTTGTTTCGCACTCATGTTGCAGTTAGCCTTGCATTTTTAAGTCTTCCTTCATGGCTGCCACTGTTTTCTGAACTATGGTTCATCCCCTGGTTTAACACTATGGTACAGTCCTGGATATCATTAAAGATCCCCATCACCAAGGACACATCTTCTTCTCATTGCTACTATCACAGAGGAGGTAATGAGCCTGAAGACACGCACTCAATGTTTCAGAGACAGCTTCTTCCCTTCCGCCATCAGATTTCTGAATGGACAACGAACCCATGAACACTTGCTCAGCATTTTTCCCCTCTTTTTTTCACTACTTATTTAAATTATCTTTCTATAGACACCTCTTTGTAATTTATAGTTTTTATGACTAAATATTGTAATATGATCCAGCTGTGGCATAGCGGCATCAGCACTGGACTGTGGGACGGAGGTTCCGAAGTTCAAATCCAGCCGGGTCCCCCAGGCACACTTTCCATCCGTGCGTGGTTAAAAACTGGTGATCTCTTTGAAAAAAGAACTCACCCGGCAGAAGGCAATGGCAAACCACTGCTGTATCTCACACGCAAATTCCAACTACGTCAGAACAGTGTGGGAGGAAGTCGTCCGCTACCCGGAAAAATTCTGGATGCGACCTACATTAAATTAATTGCAAAGTACTGCTGCCACAAAACAACACACAACATATGCCAGTGATATTAAACCTGATTCTGATTCTGAGTTACTGAACCAAAAGGGTTGTAGATTATGGGGGTGCACATTACTGGTATTGGTGTTTGCTCCCAGAGCTTCATAAATGTCCAGTTTGAGTTGTGTGATATGTTTCACAGTCTCCAATGGAACATGATTTTAGTGCATTTGATCTGAAAGTGAAATGTCGCTTCCACAAGGTTCACATTGTGGTTGTTTCTCTTCTTTGAGGATTGGCACCTTGCCATTGTGAAGAGGTTTATGAGTTCCTGAGATGCCATCTGCAGTTTAGCCATCTGATGCCTAGCTCCTGGTATAGACACCCATGGTGGTAAAGTCAAGGGGGATGTTCCAGACAAAAAGCGATCCAACCAAGACCTCAGCGGTGGAGCTGGCAGAAGATGTCATATCACAATGGCAAATAAGTCAGAGGAAGGTTACAGAAGCGAAGGATTCCCAGTCATCCTGCATTCCATGCCCTGGCCTCCATCTGTTTCGGACTGTGTGGCGGCTGCCCATGCATCAGCCTCCCAGCGTCAAATAAAGTTACACACAGGCATTCCCCATTAAGGGAATCCACCCTAACATCCTGGTTATGTGGATCCCGGATCGGCCTCTATAGCCACCCGACGACCCAAGGACAACCCCTTTGGAGAAACATCATTCTCAACTCAAGTGATCGCATGACCACTAATGATCACTTCTACAAATTCTGTCAGGACTAAATTGAGTAGCTGCCCATTAGCCCAGCTCTGGGTCCTGTTGATCACATGATTACTTAACCAAGTCAATCATTTGCTTTCAGTTCCATATTCTTCAAATATAGCTAGCAGTTGATAAAGATTCAGATTCAGATTATCACATGTACATTGAAACATACAGTGAAATATATTTCGTTTTGTTAAGAGCCAACACACCCAAGGATGTGCTGGGGGTAGCCCACAAATGTGGCCACACTTTTCGGTGCCAGCATGGCATGCCTACAGTGTTTCGCAGAACAACACCAGCAGCAGTGACAACAACTATAAAGCAAAACAAGGCAACAATAGCGAAGCAAGCCCTTTCTATCCACTTACTGATCCACACATGAACAGACGTTCCTCTAAACCCAGTGTAGTCCACCTCTGGGTCTCCAGCCCTTGGCCCCAGACTCTCGGACTTCAGGCTTTGCTTGGCCCGGACACGCAGGCTCAGATTCTAACTTCTATAGTGGCACAGGTCAGGTAAATCCATGGCCATATTCAAGACTCAACACCTCCTTGAAGAGATTTTGCAGTGGAGCAGACCAACATCAGCAGTTATTTTTGTCTCCAGTGTTGTGACTGTGATCTGAGTCTAGTGATATAAAAGTACTCATCAAGACAAGCAGACATTCTTCTGGAGACGCTGTTGGTAGAGTATCCCAAATTTGAAATACATCACATTTCTACACCCTTAAGATGAACAGCAGGAGTTTCAATACAACTCAAATAGTTACAATGACATTCATATTTTGGGTTGACAACGATTCCTTTGAGTTCGATATCTACAGTGGCAGTCATCTCTGAAATTTCAAATACCTTTGCTGGCACAAAGGAATTCACACAGATGGTCAAAAAGCTTTAGGGGACAGAGATCCCAGATACTTAAAATTAGTGTTGTCAGGGCTGATTCTAAGCACACAACTATTGCTGCTGTGATCAACTGTACCTGTGACCATGTTTGACAAAATCATTCTGGTCTGCTCGCTTGAACTCATTCACAATAGAACATAATAACTTAGCCCATTTTGCCTGGTTTGATGAAGGCTAATGAACATAACCCCATTGTCTTACCCTTGGCTGATGCAGACAAGAGCATCTCATGACACTTCACTTCCCAAGCGATACCTCCTGAGCAGCCAGCCTCCTGATGTGGGCCAGCAGCCTGTGCTCTGTAAACAATACTGTTTGCAAAGCTGTATGTTCAAACTTCAAACAGATTGCTGCCTGCAATCTACATTAAACATAGAAACATAGAAAATAGGTGCAGGAGTAGGCCATTCGGCACTTCGAGCCTGCACCGCCATTCAGTATGATCATGGCTGATCATCCAACTCAGAACTCTGTACCAGTCTTCCCTCCATACCCCCTGATCCCCGTAGCCACAAGGGTCATATCTAGCTCCCTCTTAAATATAGCCAATGAACTGGCCTCAACTGTTTCCTGGGGCAGAGATTTCCACAGATTCACCACTCTCTGTGTGAAGAAGTTTTTCCTAATCTCGGTCCTAAAAGACTTCCCCTTTATCCTCAAACTGTGACCCCTCGTTCTGGACTTCCCCAACATCGGGAACAATCTTCCTGCATCTAGTCTGTCCAATCCCTTTAGGATTTTATACGTTTCAATAAGATCCCCCCTCAATCTTCTAAATTCCAACGAGTATAAGCCTAGCCAATCCAGTCTTTCATCATATGAAAGTCCTGCCATCCCAGGAATCAATCTGGTGAACCTTCTTTGTACTCCCTCTATGGCACTAAGAACTGAAGACAGGCTCTTGTTTGAATTAATATCTGCTATATTCACATAACTCCAGAAAACTAACATACTTGCTTTGGTTTCTTGTGTACGTTAGTTGCAAAAAGAGCATAAGTGATTAAGGGCCCAAAGTGGATTTCAATTACTATTCAGGGCAGGCATGACTTCATCAAGTGACTCCTGGAAGCCCAGATAAAAAACATCTCAAGACACTCCTCTCCGAAGGCCTCCTACAATTAGTCTCACAATCACTTTGACCTCCTACTGTCAGGCACAAGGTACTGCAGGAGAAGAACAAGGACTGTTAAGCTGTGTAACAGCCTTTTCCAGGCTGTGAGACTTTTGATTACCCTGCTACCATCCAGTATGCATTATTTATGACAGCGCTAGGAGCAGTAATACTGTTGCATATTTAACTATATGTCGTAAATGTACTTTATGTCAACTTGTACAACTACAGAGTTTTTATTATCTGTTATTTTATGTGTGGTATATGATATATGTACTGTGTTGTGCAGCCCGGTCCGGAGGAATGTTGTTTCGTTTAGTTGTATACCTGGTATGGTTGAATGACAATGAACTTGAACTGGAACTACCCTCGCCACTATTTGATTTACAACTTCCAAATATTCAATCAGATTTATCAAGCATGACCTCCCATTTACAAGCCCATGCTAAGAGAGGCACAGGCTCCAGAACAAAATATGCAAGGGTTATTGGACTGCAATTGTTTTCATAATATACGTTATTGCTTAAGCATAATTAAGCTGGAGTTATTAGAACGTTAAATAACATTTTAATAAAATAATTTTGAAAATAAGTTTTAAATTAAAATAAATGTACACAAAATCCTTCAATTGGTTCAATTTTTCAATGCATTTTCAAATAAATGAATGCAAATATTATTCTGCAGATTAAATGAAATGGCCTAAGGGGGGATTTATCTGGATGCAGGGCAGCCAGAAGTAATTAGATTAGCAGAACAAATATAAATAATTTTTCAAGAGCTTCAACACTGATGAAAGCGGTGCTTGGTTTAAACCAGAAATGAGAAATAGCAGTTTAAATTGGCGTGATACCTTTTCATTTACGATAACTTTTATGGACAAGTTTTAAAAAAGGAGAAAATCTGAGCAACTCGTGCTGGGCTAACAGTGACATTTCCATCTGTCACTCTTCCTTGTCACTAGAGTCCATGTCCAGCAGCCAAGCTGATTATACCAGGAAATGGCCTTTTTGATACTACACAAAATCAGCCCTACTGATTTCATGGCTGATCCCAGATCCTATTCAACCCCATATACATGCCTTCTCAGCATATCGTTTGATGCCCTGACTGATCAGGAAACGATCAGCTTCCACCTTAATTATACGAATGGACTTGGCCTCCACCGCAGTCTGTGGCAGAGCATTCCAGTACTCTCTGGCTAAAAAAAAACTCCACTTTACCTCTGCCCTAAAGGGTCTTCCCTCAATTATGAGGATGTGGCCTCTAGTTCTGGATACTAGTTACTGGCAGCCAACCAGAAAAGGCCCCTTTTATTCCCACTCAATGCATCCTGCTTGTCAGTCATTCCACTATCCATGCCAGTATATTTCCTGTAGCACCATAGGATTTAATCTTGTTAAGCAGCCTCATGCGTGGCACCTTATCAAACACCTTCTAAAAATCCAAGTAAATGACATCTACTGCCTCTCATTTGTCCACACTGCTTGTTACTTCCTTGAAGCACACCAACAGGTTTGTCAGGCACCATTTCCTTTTTATAGAAACCATGCTAACTTTGACTAATTTTTTCATTAGTCTTCAAGTACCTTGAAACCTCATCTTTAATAATAGACTCCAACACTTTCCCAACCACTGAGGTTAGGCTAACTGGTGGATAATTTCTTTCCTCCCTACTTAAAGAGTGGCGTGACATTTGTCATCTACCAGTACTCCGGGACCATGCCAGAATCAAGATCATGATCAATGCATCTGTTATCTCTTCAGCAACCTCTCTCTGGACTCTGGGACATAGTCCATCTGGTTCAGGTGGCTTAACCACCTTAAGACCTTTGAGTCTGCCTAGCACTTTTTCCTTTGTAATAGCAATGGTACTCGCTCCTGTTCCCTGACACTCATGGACATCTGGCACACTGTGAGTGTCTTCCACAGTTAAGAAAGATGCAAAGCACTCATTAAGTTCATCTGCCATTCCTTTGTACCCCATTACTACTTCACCACGATCTTTTTCCAGTGGTCCAAATATCAAGTCTCACCTCCCTTTACTCTTTATATAACTGAAAAAACTTTCGGTACGCTGCTTCAGATTATTGGCTAGTCTGCCCTCATATCTCATCTTTTCCCTTCTTATAACTTTTTTAGTTGCCTTTTGTTGGATTTTAAAAGCTTCCCAATCGTCCAACTTTCCACTCACTTTTGCTACCTTATATGCCCTTTCCTTGGCTTTTATGCAATCCTTAACTTCCTTTGTCAATCACGGTTGCCTACCCCTATCATTTCAGAACTTCTTCCTCTGTGGGACATGTTTATCCTACATCTTGCGAGCTATTCCCAGAAACTTCAGCCATCTCCGCTCTGCCGTCATCCCCGTCAGTATCCTTCTCTAATCCATCTGTGCAAGCTACTCTTTCATACTTCCATAATTCCCTTTATTCCATTGCAATACTTATGCTTCTCCCTCTCAAATTGCAGAATGAACTCAATCATATTATGATCACTGTTTCCTAAGAGTTCCTTTACATTAAGTTCCCTAATAAGATCTAGGTTACTACACAACACCCAATCTAAAATAACCTTTCCCTGAGTAGAGTCAAGTACAAGCTGCTCTAAAAAGACATCTTGTAGGCATTCAACAAATTCCCTCTTGTGATCCAATACCAACCTGATTTTCCCAATCCACCTGCATATTGAAGTCTCCCATTACAATTGTGTCATTACCCTTATTACATGCCTTTTCCAGCTCCCTTTGCAATCTCAAACCCACATCTTGGCTACTATTTGGATGCCTATATATGACTCCCATAATAGTTTATCTACTCTTGCAGTTTCTTAACTCCATCCACAATGATTCAACATTCTTTGACCCTATGTCACCTCTTTCTAAAGATGTAATTTCATTTTTTACCAACAGAGCCACATCACCACCTATGCCTTCCTGCCTGTCCTTCCGTACAAAGTACACCATTTGATGTTAAGCTCCCAACTATGGCCTTCTTTCAGCCACGACTCAGTGATGCCCACAACATCATACTGAGCATTCTTGAATTGTGCTACAAGTTTGCCCACCTTATTCTGAAAGCTACATGCATTTAAATACAGCACCTTCAGTCCTGCATTCTTTGCCCTTTTGAGTTTTGCCTCTGTGGTACAATTTAACTTTTTGCTCTGTCTGCATTTGAACCCAATCATTGGCTTGTCCTTCCTTATATTCATGTTACACCCATCATCTACTTATAAACCTACTGGCACATCCTCAGCTCTATCATACTGGTTCCCAACCCCCTGCCATCTTATCTTAAACCATTCCCAACAGGTCTAGTAAATCTGCCTGTCAGAATATTGGCCCCTCTTGGATTCAAGTGAAACCCACCCTATTTGTGCAGGTCCCACCTGCCCCAGGAGAGGTACCAATTATCCAGCAATCTGAATTCTTGACCCCTGCTCCAAGTCTTCAGAAAACACATTTATTTACCACCTCATTCTATTCCTACCCTCACTGTCACATGGCAAAGGCAGTAATTCAAGATTACTACCTTTGAGGTCCTGCATCTCAGCTTCCTTCCTAAATCCTAATGGCTTGTGGCTTTTAAATGCTAAACTTGTGACCCTCAGAACTGGGTACATCCCTTAACATCTCTAGGTGTGTTGACGTAACTCAAGTGCTGTCAATCACTTCACATTTCTTCACTATTAATCAATGAAGAATTTTGAGTAGCAAGCTTCAAAACATCTGGACAGTGCAAAAGGCATCTAGTTGGAAAGGGCAATTTATACCATTTCTCTGTAAGGAACCAGGAGGCCTGGAGGTACAAGTGCTGTAGTTGTAGGAAAAGGTACAGGTATCAATGTCAGAAGAGTAGACCTGAAAAACTGGACATCAGGCTACCTAGGATTTACCTTCAAATACTTTATCATCCTAACTGTATTAAGAACTAATTCCTGCATCCCTACCACTGAACTCCTATCAAGACCATAAGACCACGTTCTTCCTCTAGCTGCTTCTGACATGGGAGCCTGGCTAACCAACCTGAGGCAGGGAGGGCCCAACCACATTTTTTGTGTCAGGTTGATCGTTTATCAAAAATATAGAGTCATAGAGTTCAGACCCTTCGGCCCATCTAGTCAGTCTTGAAGTATTATTCTGCATAGTCCCATTAACCTGCACCTGGACCATAGCCCTCTTATTTACCTATAAGTACTTAACTAAATTTCTCTTAAATGTTGAAATGGGACACACATAAAACACCTCCACTGGCAGCACGTTCTCAGCATCCTTTTTCTGAAGAAGTTCCTCCTCATGATTCCTTTAAATATTTCACCTTTCACCCCTAACCCATGACTGCTAGTTCTAAACTCACTCAGCCTCAGTGGAAAAATGTCTGCTTGTGTTTACCCCATCTGTACTCCTCATTATTGTGTATACCCCTATCAAATCCCCCCTCATTCTCCAACATTCCGGAGAATTAAGTCCAAATCTAATCAATCTTTCCCTTTCTCTCAGGTTGTCAAGTCCCGGCAACATCCTCGTAAATTTTCTCCCAGCTCTTTCAATTATATTGATATCTTTCCCATAGGTAGGTGACCTGAACTGCACACAATACTCCAAATTAAACCTCACCAATGTTTTATACCACTTCAACATTCATATGGCATTCGACTATGTCTTCTTTTGCACATTAGTTGTTTGTCAGTTTTTATTTGTGTGCAGTTTTTCATAAATTCTGTTGTACTGTGAATGCTTACAAGAAAATGAATCTCAAAATAGTGTACAATCCGTCAACTCGAGCCAAAGGGGTAACCTGACTGAATTTAACTTACCTCATCATTGAAATTTTCTACAACCAATGGAATCACTTTCAAGGACTCTTCATCTCACGTTCTCGATATTTATTGCTTATTTATTTATTATTATTGTTTCTTCTTTTTGTATTTGCACAGTTTGTTGTCTTCTGCACTCTGGATGAACACCCTATTTGTGGAAGTCTTTCACTGATTCTGTTTTAGTAATTATTCTATAGCTTTGTTGACTATGCCCCACAAGAAAATGAATCTCAACGTTGTTTATGATGATATATATATATATATTTTGGTAATACAAATTACTTTGAACTTTGATACGATAATAAATTTACTTTAAACTTTGAAAGTCTTTCCTTAAATGGGATTAGTAATGTTAAATTTGTTACTGAAATAATTTATTGGTAAGGTTGCCCATTTAACTCAATTGTACTGGGAGTATCAGCCACGCCCTCACCAGTGAAAATAACAGCCTAATTACACCAGTGTCAGATACAAAGACTAACTGATCTGCACAACATCTGAACCCAACTGTCACGCGTAGAAATTCAGTGTATTAAGAAATGGCACAAAACTGACATTTTTGTTTCTTGCTGCAAAATGACTTAATGATTTATTTTCACTTTATGTATCAGCAGAGTTGATCAAATTGTGGCACAGAGGAGTTAATATAATTAGAGTGGCAAAAAAATATTATGCAATTATTAGATTATGAATTATGAAAAGATGTGCAGTTATTAAGCTGACATACTCTAAAATATTTATCAGCACAAGCTGAGCTGCTCCTCAATTTTTTGAATTACAGGTCACTTAGAATGTACTGGACATTTAGGGACATCATTTATCCAGAGGATCTAATCAACAATGTAATGTGTTCCTTGCCTCAAGTATTCATCAATTAATGACTATGCTTCCTACTGTTTACAGCCACAGCTGATTATTCTTTTTGCGTGAAGGTATGAACATAATGTAGCAAATTAGCACAAAGGCTAGAATAATTTGGTAAACAACCAAAGCATCTCTGTATCATACTTCCATTGACATCTGTTGTTATGATCAATTTAATGTAATCTTGGAATGCACTTTAAACAACAATTCTTAATGCTATTTAATCAGCTACTTAATTTCTTGAAGGGAATGTCAAGCAATTTGCCCCAGAGCAGGAAGTGGAAGGTCACATATGAATATTAACTCTGTTTCTCTTCCCAAAGACACAGCCTAACCTACTGAGTATTAGTATCATTTTCTGGTTTTAGTCGAGAAGCCCCAGGAGCAAATTTGTGATTTATGCTACAATGGGAAGTGTACTTGAGGATTATGATGATGGATCCTGAAGAAGGGTTTTGGTCCAAAACATTGACTGCTTAGACATTTATATGGACACTGCCTGCTTGACCTGCTGAGTTCCTCTGGCATTTTGTGTGAATGATTCTTTTGCATGTATTATTAATAAATAATTTGCCAATGCTTATGAAATAACGGAGTATAAACATTACAAAGGGAATATTTTTAGCAATCCCTGCAATGGACAAATATTTTCATTAAAGATATTTTCTCGTTGCTGCTATTAGGAAGAAGATATAGGATCCTTAGGACCCACACCATCTGGTTCAGGAACAGTTATTACTCCTAAAAAATCAGGCTCTTGAACCAGATGGGATAAATTCACTCAACGTCACTCGCTCCAACACTGAAATGTTCCCACAATCTATGGACTCACTTTCAAGAACTCTGCATCTCATGTTCTCAATGTTCATTGCTTATTTATTATTTTTTTTTCTCTTTTGCATTTGCACAGTTTGTTCTCTTGTGTACACTGGTTGAATACTCAAATTGGTGTGTTTTTTTATTGATTCTCTTATGGCTCACAAATTTACTGTGTATGCACAAAAGAAAATGAATCTCAGTGTTTTATATGGTGACATATGTGTATTTTGATAACAGATTTACTTAGAACTTTGAGCTTCTTTAACAAATTAGAGTCTGGTGATCAAAACCAATTGTGTGAGAAGGATAACAAATTTGTATATTATGAATAAACTCTTCTCGGACTTCCAGCTGGGTACAATTATTGATTTTAACTGATGTTTCGATGATAATCTCTGCCATCATCATCAGGGATGATGCCTGGGCATGTCCAGTCTGGTGGTATTTATACCCCCTTTGTCCGTCCCTCCTGAATGGTTAGTCCTCGTCCAATCAGGTTTCTGCTCCCCCAACTTATTTCCAATTGAATTCCAGTTCTTACTTAGAGTAAGATCTTCATCTTTGTTAAAATTCTTTTCCTCTAGTTTTATTTTGATGGCTTCCTTCACCAGGCGGTCCCAAAACCCATTAAGTGGCACAGAAGTTTTGTGCCATCGAAGTCAATCCCATGGTCACTGAAAATTCCTCTGGGTAAACCAAACAGCTACACTTCCTGTGCTACTTGATGCATGTTTGCACCATGCGTCCCAACTGGCTGATATAAGCTGCTCCGCGTTCACAGGGAATCCTGTAAGTACCAGCCATTCTGAGTTCACGTCATCTTTGACTTTCCATTAGCTGTGATTTGAGCTTCTTTATGGGCTTGTGGATGGTAATAATTCAGTATTTCTTCAGGATCCTGGTGATCCTTCCAGAAACCATGAAAATATAGGGAATACAGGTGGTGGAGGTCGGTTCCGCTTCATTGTTAGGTTCCCTGGTTTTTCTGTCGGCCCTTTTCAGGGCCCAATTGATTTCTTTGTAGCTATTCTGTAGAAGCATCATGCGTAATCATCTTATTTCCTTGTGGAGACTCTCAGGATTCAAAATGGTTTTTGCACGGTTAATCAAAGTAGAAAGAACCGTTTCAAGTTGGGAAGCGTGATGGTGGCTGTTACTTTTGAGGTATGAATCCATGTGAGAGGTTTCTGATGGATGCCATGACTGAGGCTACCGTCCAGCTTCCTTCATATTAGAATGTCCAGGAATGGGAGGCAGCCATTCTCCATCCCCATCGTAAGTTGAATGCTCGGATGCATGCTCTTCAGACCGTGTGAAACTGTTGGAGTGCCTGGAGCCCATGAGGCCACACCACAAAGGTTTCATCAACATATCTGAATTTATATATTGAAAACTTGTATATTTTTTACACTACTGATGAACTTTATTTTGTATTATTCAGTAGTATTTAAGCCTTGAAAAATTTTATATAACTGCCTTGTAGGTAACTGCTACTCGAGCGCAAAGATTCATGAGCCAGTCCTAGAACTACAGACAAGGAGCAAGCGCACAAAGTACTTGGTCAAGTGACAATTTTTTAGATACTAAACAAATATAAATATTTTAAAAAGTACTTTCAATTTTTGGTCGCCAGTATCCCCACACTATTCATCAAAATATGCTTCAGTAGGTTATAATAAGTACATTTTTAATTTTATATCATGTACCATCTGCCAAACACCTTATATATTTTTAAATGACATAACATAAATTGGTGGCAAATGTAATGATGACCAATATCATGTTAACTTGAACCAGATACTACAGTACTGTGCTATAGTCATAGGCACATATACACAACTAATTTTAAGTATTGCACTGTACTACTGCTGCTGCAAAAAGACAAATTCCATGACATATGTAAGTGACGATAAACCTGATTTGGACATGGGTCTCTATTGTGGACTGAGAGTGGAAAGGGGAGGGAAAGGGGATGGAGAGGGGAATCGTAGTTGGGAAAAGGGACGGGGAGGGGAGGGAGTGGGAAGCACCAGAGGGCCAATCTGTAGTGATCAATAAACCAATTGTTTGGAATCAAATGACCTTGCCTGGTGTCTCAGGGCCAGGTACGTCTGCAGACACACCACTCCTCCGCCCCTGTCCCACACCCTTCCACCGTCGCCATTCCCAATGTCCTTTACTCCTCATGGAGTTACAAAATCACTGTCTGCTCCACTTTGACTAACACAGTACTGTGCAAAAGTTTTAGGCACCCTTGCTCAATACTGTATATGTGCCTGAGACTTTTGCACAATACTGTAGATTAGGGTATATAAAAATTCTGGATTGGAGAACATGTCTTACAAGGATAGGTTGAGCAAGCTTAGTCAATTCTCTTTGGAGCGAAGGATGATGAGAAGTGACTTGATCGATGTGTATGAGGTATAAAGCAAATGGATAGCCAGAGACTTTCTTCCGAAGGTGGAAGTAGATAATACTCAAATTTTAAGGTGATTGGAGGAACATATGGGGGGAATATCAGAGGTAAGTTCTTTACACAGAGAGCGGTAGGTGCCTGGAATGCCTTGCCAATGGCAGTAGTAGAGACAAGTACGTTAGAGACATTTAAGCATCTCTTAGATAAGCACATGAATGCTCAAAAAATGGAGACAATGGAGGAGGGAAGGATTAGATTGATCTTAGAGTAGGTTAAAAAGTGAGCACAGTATTATTTGCCAAAGGGCCTGTACCATACTATGCTGATCTACATTCTATGTTCGATGAGAGAAATCATGCAGAAGTACCAAGGAGAATATCACAGTTTTTCTTGTGATCAGATAAGCTAGTTGATGGATTATTATACTTTCAAATTTCTGTATAAAATAAATGAAACTGAAGAAATTACTGGACAAAAATCGCCCTGGTTACAGAGTGTTTCATGAAGCTTCACTGCTCATATTTGGTGCTCTTGCACTGTGTTACAAGGAAGATCTGAGGTATGACCGCAGGGGCTCTCTTTCCCTCGGTGGAGAATTTCCATAATGTAAGTGGGTAAAGGAGAAAGAAAATGGTATTGAATAGCTGTTGTACAGCCAACCTGTTTGATTCACTTTGAATTTCGCCATTTGCAAATTTGAGCTCACTCCAAAGTCAATAAACCTGCAGATAAATTTATATTCTCAGTATTAGATCCAAAGTGCAGAGAGAGAGAGAGAACAGTGCAGCACATCTGGATAAACCATGGTGTCAACCTAAGCTAATCCCATCTGCCTGCACATGGTCCATATCCCCCTATTTTCTGCTTGCTCATTTCTTGTTGAAATGCCTCTGAAATATTGCCATTGTATCTACTTCCCCACCTCCCCTGGCTACACATTCCAGGGACCTACCATGACTTGTGTTCAAACTCTTGCCTCAAAAATCTCTTTCTAAATCTTCCCCGTCTCACATTAAGCCTATGCCTGATAACATTTGCCATCTCCAGCCCTGGAAATGACTATCTATTCTGACTGTGCCTCTCATAATTGGATATGCTTACGTCTGGTCACTCCTCAGCCTCTGACACTTCAGAGAAAACAATCAAAGTCAGTCCAACTTTTCCTTATGACTAATACATTCCAATTTTGGTAAATTTCTTCTGCACATTCCCCAAAGTCTCCAAGAATTACAGATAATGCTCCAAATGTGGACTCAACGACGTTTTCAACAACTGCAATCCGATTTCCGGGTTTATCTACACAGTGCCCTAAAATAATGAAGGTAAGCATGTTGCATGCCTTCTTTATTACCCTATCCACTTGTGTCATGATTTTTACAGATTAGTTTTATTTGGCACATGTACATTGAAACATACAGTGAAATGCGTTGTTTGTGTAGTGACCAAACCAGTCCAGGGATGTGCTACATTAGCCTGCAAGTGATGTGTCCTTTTGGCACCAGCTTGGCATGCCCACAATGTGCTAACCCTCAGCAGTACATTTTCAAAATGTAGGACGAAACCAGCGCGACCATGTGGTCATGGGAAGAATGCAAATGTTCCTTACAGTCAGTGATGGGAATTGAGCCTAAATTGCTGGCACTGTAAAGTATTACGTTAACCACAAAACTACCAAGCCGCAGGGAGTGGTGGACTTGCACTTCAAGGTCCCTCTGTACGCCAGTGCCTAAGGGTCCTGCCATTTACTGTTTACTTTGCTCTTGCATTTTTTATATGATTACACACTTCCATGTTTTTTCCCCCAAATTTGAGATTGCATGGGTCCTTCAAAGGTAGATCTGCTCTGCATTGGCAAATCCACCAGCGATTATCAGTCTCGCTGGTCATGTAGAAATGCTTGGGACAGTCTACTTTCTTCCATTCACATTTGGGATGTCAGCTAAATGGCTGGAAAGAATGCCCTCTGGCACATGTGTAAAGTATCAGTAGCCCATGGGCCAGAGTAATGCCTTAATAAATGCTTACATTCAAGAGGCTGGTCTTTGAAATTCATAAATTACTCTTTGACCAGGCTATAAGACCATAAGACCATCAGATATTGGAGTAGAAATATGCCATTTGGCCCATTGCGTCTGCTCCACTATTTCATCATGCAGATCCATTTTCCCTCTCAACCTCAATCTCCTGTCTTCTCCTGATAACCCTTCATGCCATGACTAATCAAGAATCCATCAATCCCTGACTCAAATATACCCAATGACTTAGCCTACACGGCCACCTGCGGCAACAAATTCTACATGTTCACCACTCTCTGGCTAAAGAAGGCCTTTCAATATTTAATAAGTTTCAATGAGATCCCCCTTCATTCTTCTGAATTCCAGTGAGTACAGCCCCAGAGCCTTCAAACACTCCTCGTATGATAACCATTGCATATCAGCTGCCAGGCATTCATTAACATTGGGCCATACAAAACTGCCAAGGCTGTAAAGAATCTTTTTTTTTTGATGCACAATCAGCTGTATGACGTATCCTTTTCATCTCTTTAACCTCTAAACATTGAGCTTATGTGTTGGTTGTTATTCTTTTTAACAAACTCGTAAATGGGGTCCAGCTTCTACAACCATTTTATGACCAGGCCTACATACTGTTGGTTCTAATCACTGTTCTGTCTAAGCTCTGTGAGTGTGCAGCCACACAGTACTAAACTGCTCCCATGCAGATAGCCTTTGCTGTCATGCAGATGGAATTTTCTTTTATATAATGTTCATTTAAGGTGCCGCGTAGCTTCCAGTCAGTGTCAAAAACTTCCTGCTCCGAACAATTGTTGGTCCATGGTGCTGAAAAAAAATTGGAGGACACACTGGTTCTAATGGTATGCCCAAGATTCTCTTTTGAACATTGGCTTAGCAAATATGCAGACCAAAATATTTGCAGACACTTACTTTTATTTTATAAAACTGGAAAATAATTTGAGTGCAGAAAGTGAGGATTATCATCTCCACTTGACTAAGTTTATGAATGTAATTACCCGGATGTGGATCAGTTCCACAATTCGGATTCTACATGTTCTAGTAGGAATGTATTGAATTCAGGATCAAAAGGCACAGGTCTCTGCATCCTCCCTAAGAAATCTAAACTGATTTGTTATTGGTCAGATAAATGGTGGGGGATTAACATATAATGGGATTAATGCAAATGGCTTTGACATTGTGGACTCAAGCCTATTTCCATGCTGCCTGCAGTGACTCTGACTTCGTTGATGGTAGGATCAAAGTCTTGGGAAGATTTCCATTACTTGTGATTTTTCCAGGTATTGTCTTTTATTAACTTGACTTGAACTCAGGTGGATTTGATGTCCAAGACAGAGCTGTCTTCACTTTCTTCCTCTCCTGAACCAGGGATAGATCCCTTGAAAGATCTGATTAAGATCAAGACCTTCCAGGAATATTTGATATGTATACCTTCACTAATGCTTCTAACAATAAAAGATTCAGAATGCAATATTATTCTTTATGGTTTTGTATGGTCTCACCAGTAGGTAGTACAAAGTTTTTACAATGCATAAAATACAATAGTAAAACAATCACAGGAAAGTAAAACGGTAATTTTAAGAACAGATTATACATTGTGGTTTGTGTTTGATACATTAGTGCAGCAAATGCTTCTATTTCATTGAGAGTTGCTGCCTTCAATTAATGATTTGCTCTCGATAGGTTTACTTCTTATTTACGTATGCAAACAGCAACACAAAACAGCTCAAAGACACTAAATGAACTTTTAAGAAGCGTTCTTTCCGTCCAGTAGTTAAGAAATACAGAACCTAGTGGATCGAATGCTTGAGATTGGTCCCATCCAGATGAATTTAAGTGATGTAAACCAGGGAGAATCTTAGAAAGATGGTTTAGGATATCTCTCAAAAAATATGCTTCATATGCAACTTCTTTGCCGTTGTTATGATTTTAAAAAAATCAACTAAGTTATTATGAATAGAATTTACTCTGGATTAACAAGAGGAATGGTTTTCCCCTCTCTGTGACACTTTATAAGGAGTTAGAAGAAATTAAAGATTCATTAAATGATTTCAGCAGGAGTCAGGAAATCCCTGTATGGCTCGTAAGATCATTAGAGTGATTATAAATTTGCAAGATCTATCATAATACAAGTGGCAGAACCAAGGAAAACAGGCAAGAGCTTTCACTAACAAGGTTGAGTTTGCACTTTGAGGCCTATTATGTTATAATTACTATTTTGGCATTTTGAATACGTATGGACATACTCCATTTTAAATCTTGTTGTTTTAAACGAATTCCATAGGGCTACGTTATGACTGAAAGCTTACAGATGCAGTTCTCTGTTTTAGTAACTGAACAAAATCATCTACTGAAGCTGAGCGTCGATTCCCGATATAAAGTTACCTTGGTACTGAGCACTGAAACCCCGGTGCCTGTGGTTGTTGTCTGATATAAAGTGCAGCCTCAGCCAGTTCTTGTTGCTGATAATGGGTGGAGGGAGGTTCATTCCTGACAACCTGCAAGAAAACAAAATGGAAATGTCTTGGTTATTTACAGCCAAGTTTCTCCATTCATTTCTTTATCAACGTACTCCTGTGTCAACATCAAAATGATAGGAAACAAGGGGTGGGGAGGGTCTGCGGGTGAAAGCAGGAGATTAATCTTCAAATAAATGTTAAAAATAAGAGCAATTCTTTAAAGACAAATTCAAAGATTCGAAGTGCATTTATTATCAAAGTATGTATGCAGTATACAACCCTGAGATTCCTCTTCCCCACAGACAGCCATGAAACAAAGAACACCATGGATCCCCTTCAAATAATAAACATCAAAATCAAAAACAAATGGCACAAACAGCAACAAAAGTAATGAGTGAAAGCACAGAATATAAGCACAAAAGTGGAAGGAGTCCAAGCATATTCAGTTCTCATAACTACAACTGATTCATTCAGCCATTTACCTACACTCATGGTCATTTTATTATGTACTGTACCCTGCTCATTACTGCAAATAGCCAATCAGCCAATCATGCAGCAGCAACTTAATGCATAAAAGCATGCAGACATGGTCAAAAGGTTTAGATGTTGCACAGACCAAACAGCAGAATGGGGAAGAAATTTCTAAGTAACTTTGATCGTGGAATGATTGTGGGTGCCAGATGGATTAGTTTTAGTATCTCAGAAAATGTTGATCTGGGATTTTCACACACAACAATCTCCAAAGTTTGCAGAGAATGGTGTGTAAAACAGAAAAAAAAAAAGACATCCAGTGAACAGCAGTTCTGTGGGCTAAAATGCTTTGTTAATGAGAGAGGTCAGAGGAAAATGACCAGACCGATCGGGTTCAAACTGACAAGAAGGTGACAATAACTCAAATAACCACACGTTACAACAGTGAGCATCTCTGAACACACAACACATCAAACCTTCTAGTGGATGGGCTACAGCAACAGAAGACCACAAACTTACACACATTGGCCACATTTTTTAAGTACGGGAAGAACCTCATAAAGTAGCCACAGAATGTATTTGTAGGTTATTTGATAAGAGCATAAGGCATAGGAGTAGAATTAAGCCATTCAGCCCATCAAGTTTGCTCCAAAATTCCATCATGGCTGATTTATTATCCTTCTCAACTCCATTCTTCTGCCTTCTTCCTGTAGCCTTTGACACCTTTACCAATCAGGAACCTTTCAACCTTTGCTTTACATATACCCGATGACTTGTACTCCACAGCAGCCTGTGGCAGTGAATTCCACAGACTTACCAAACTCAGGCTAAAGAAATTCCTCCTCATCTCAGTTCTAAATGTAAGTCCTTGTATTCTGAGGCTGTGCCTTCTGGTCCTAGAGTTTCCCACTATCTACAAAGCTGATGCACAAACAACACTGCAGAGAGATTCGGAATTTGAAGGCAAGAAAGTGTGCTGGAATGGAAGTACAAGCAGCAGGTGAGTAAAATTCAGCCAGTGAGAAGCCACTTCTACGTATACGCATCATCGCTGAGAAATTAATCCTGAAACAGGGTGTAAGTGAAACACTGAAATAAAAATATAGGAGTATAGGGAGCAGAGAAAAATCTGAGGTTTATAGTCTTTGACATGAGCGGTTAATTTACAAATCAACACAAGAATCATTTGCTCACCGCACTCCACTCCACTCAGAATTTATGAGTGCTCCCACCACATTAGTAAAATAATTGCATTTGATTAGATTGTGCCACGTGGAACAATTGAATAAAATCTATGCAGGAATTTGTTCATACTTGTCCCACAGAAACATGTGTTAGCTATGCACACTGGTTGAAGCCAGTGGGCATAAAACCATATGATATAGTAGCAGAATTAGGCCATTTGTCCCATTGAGTCTGCTCCACCATTTCATCATGTTGGATTTAATTTTCCTCTCAGCCCCAATCTCCTGCCTTCTCCCCTGTATCCCTTCGTGCCATGACCAGTCAAGAATATGTCTTAAATATACATAAAGAGTTGGCCTCCACAGCTACCTGTGGCAAAGAATTCCACAGATACACCACTCTCCTGCATTTATAGCCTTATTGATTTTTATTTACCATGAACGATTTTGCCTCAATCATTTTTTTTTCAGGCAGGAGCTTGGGGAACTTGCAACATTTCTTAGCTTATCATCCAATATTCCATAAGTGAGGCCATTCAAAGAGAGCCAACTAAGTGAATTTGATTCTTGACTCCGAGAGACGGTATCAATTATGAGGAAAAGACCAGGCACTTGCAATGTGTGTCACAAAGAGTCTAAACATCAGATGGAAAGAAGCAGCAAGATTTGTAAAGAGAATTTGAGAGAATTGTGCCTTGACAGCTGAAGGCATAGAGAAATTAAATCTCAGGATGATCAAGAAGCCAGAATTAAAAGACTGCAGGTATCTCGGACACTGAGAGAAGGAGTAAACTGGAGATTGAGATCGGCCAGAACATGGAATCATTTGAAAAAAGGTAGAAATATGTTTAAAAGCAAGATAATGCTTAACCCAAGTCAGCAAACTCCGAGGTTTTGGATGAATACAGCTGAAAGGTGGGCAACAGGTCTTTGGCAATTTCAAATTTATTAACAACTGAATTTTGCAGACTTACTAGATAAAAGATAAAAAGGGATCAAAATATGATTGGATCAAACACTACCAGATTGTTTGATAAAAGTTTGGTTTCTTCATCAGCAATCTCAATTAGCAAGGATCAATGTCAAAGCACATAAAATCAAATTTATGTGATTTGTTTAACCAACAGAATTCATGGTTTAATTAAATGCCAGACATTTTTTTTCAGTTTTGAACATTTAAGTAGGAAGAAAATATGTGAAAATGTTTTTAATTAAGTTTAGCTTTACTAATCAATGACTCAAAAGATTCACAAAGTCAATCCTAAATTTATATACATAAACCAAAGAATATTCAAGTACTTCAACTAATATCCCAAAGGTGACATGCATTTTTATATCTATTTTGCCCAGGATGTGCTATGTGCATTGTGTTGTGTCCTGTTGGCAATGTGCTTTAAATCTTGGCCCCAGAGGAACACT
This sequence comes from Mobula birostris, assembly GCF_030028105.1. NCBI lineage: Eukaryota > Metazoa > Chordata > Chondrichthyes > Myliobatiformes > Myliobatidae > Mobula > Mobula birostris. Next base: position 18,722,722 of record NC_092370.1, on the reverse strand, counting down.
GTTTTGTTTGACTACATTCATGGATAACTGAATGATAATTAGGCTTGAACTCGAACTTATTCCTATAGGGAAAAAGATCAGAAACACAGTCCCTTAATCGCTCAGCAATCAAATAGCCCTAGTCACAAATAAATATGAATTCTATCTTCTCTCAAATAAAAAAGTTAATTTAAAGCCTAAGTATACCTAAGCTGTGGGCGCAATCAAAAGCAATAACTGCTTCATGATAACAATTGGATTTAAGTTGGGATGCGTGGAATTCTTGCACAATCAAACAATTTGCATCTTTCCAAGAATAATTTAAAAGGAACACCAACCCAAGTTCAATAAACCTGGAATAATGTTAATATTCAAATACACAGAAAATGTTTCATTTATATCTTATTTTCAATCCTTGCCAATTTTCAATTCCCAAACTAATATAAATTACAGGCATTCAGTTGTGCATGGGCAAAGTCCAGCTCATTGAATCTATTCCAACAGACCAACACGGTAAGTGTCCATTCAACAAAACAGTGTTTGGAACCTGCTTCCATCTGTCATCCAGGACATGCCCAATTGTCATTGCTACCATCAAAAAGGAGATACAGGAATACACGCAATGATTCAGGAACTGCTTGTTCCCCCCGCCATCAGATTTCTGAATGGACATTGAACTCAACAACACTACCTCACTACTAATTTGCACTACTTAAATAACTATTTAATATGTATATACATTTTCTTGTGAAATTCAGTTTTTTATTGTTATGTATTGCATTGTACAGCTGCCACAAAAACAACAAATTTCACAGCATACACTCCTGATATTAAACCTGATTCTTACACATAATAAGATAATAAAATATGTGTTGATTAAATTATAGTCTGTTTTACAGTACAACTACAGAAATGTTTGATGGCTCTGGGTCTGTACTCACCGGAATTCAGAAGGATAAGGGGAGAATCTCATTGAAACCTTTGGAAAGTTGAAAGGCTTAGACAGAGTAGATGTGGAAAGGATGTTTCCCATGGTGGGAGAGTCTACGACAAGAGGGCGCAGCCTCAGGATAGAGGGGCACCCTTTCAAAACAGAGATGCAGAGAAATTTCTTTAGCCAAAGGGTAGTGAACTTGTGGAATTTGTTGCCACATGCAGCTGTGGAGGTCAGGTTGTTGGGTGTATTTAAGGCAGAGATTGATAGGTTCTTGATTGGACATAGCATCAAAGGTTACAGGGAGAAGGCCGAGAACTGGAGTTGAGGAGGAGACAAAAAAAGGATCAGCCATGATTGAATGGCAGAGCAGAATCGATGGGCCAGGTGGCCAAATTCTGCTCCTATGTCTTATGATCTAACTATATAAAATTTTAACTATTTTGTCAGCAGGTGCTTTAATTACCCAGAGAAGCCACGATATATCACAGAAACAGAGAAAGGCATTCACCGAAATTTGCCCACTTATGTTTCATGGAAGTCTGCAAATTTCGAGCGTTATTTATTTATTCAGAGTTGCCGCATGGTAAAGGGTCTTACCGGCCCACAAGGTCGCACCACCCAATTATACTCATGTGACCAATTCATTTACCAACCCATATGCCTCTGAAATGTGGGAGGAAACCAGAGCATCTGGAGGAAACTCACAGAGTCACAGGCACTGCATACAAACCCCTTATACAAGGTGGTGGAATTGAACCCAAATCGCTGGTCCTGTAATTGCATTATGCTAACTGCTACACTAAAGTGCCTTCCAAGTTATTTATTCTATTTTTAAAAAATGCATTTTGAACGCATCGTCAATTGTATTCCATATTGCAAATCCATTAACTTATAGGAAAATGTATTCTAATTTTAAATCTAGTTCCTCTGATGCAAAAATCACGACTCAAACCTGCTCATGTCTACATCATGGAAATTCCAAGAATCGTAATTCCAATATTCAAGTTTATTTGTCATGTGTATATCAAAGCATACAGTGAAGTGTATCAATTGTGTTACAATCTATACACCCGAGGATGTTGTGGGGGTAGCCCGCAAGTGTTGCCATACATTCCGGCACCAAAAAGGCAATTTAAGTTCCCAGCTTGTATATAACCTGTACAAACCCACACTATCTTCCTTCCCACTCGATTGCCCTTTCCTTCCATTTATCATGAATAATTAAATCCATTTTGTTTCATTTTTTCATTGAATCCACTTGGGAGCAGACTAGCTGGAAACCTGTAATCAATCATAGATTTCACAGCTGCGATGTCACTTTTATTTAATGCACACTCGTACTAAATAAATATTGTACAAACAGTATGGGTTGAAATTTGCATAAATTGAACCATATTTTGGAGGGGGAGGTGGAGCAGTATTAATAGGCAGTGGAAGGCTTCAGTTGAGATATTGTAGAACATGCACATGAGACTGAAAAAAATCATTAATGTTCTACATCAATAAGCAGAATTATTCATATACCTATTGAACTATCAAAGCTAAATAATTAACGTACACAATACATGACAGTCCTCAGGTCCTGACTGAGTATACACTCAAAATGCTGGAGGGCTCAAAACGTTGACCCTCCATTTCTGTCTAAAAATGCTGCCTGACCTGCTAAGTTCCTCCTGATTGAATCCTCATCTTTTTCATTCCCATTTTCTTGAACTTGTCTACTTTGAAACAAAAAGATCAATTTCACTGACACAGATGGCCTGGAGCTTAATGGTGAGGTCCACACAGTGACAGGGCACTCAAAGACACTCTGATGTGGCTCACATCAGAGCATTAAAAATAACCCTGATCAAAAACGTCTCCTGGAGTCTTTGGACAAATGGAAAAACTTGTCCTTTCCTTTGCCATTTGTTAAAACAGTCAAGGCATTTCAAAGTTTGCAACAAAAGTAGAAGTTACTGACATTTATTAGAATAGTCATAGGGGACTTTGATATGGAGGTAGCTGGTGCCGGATTACAGGAGGAGGAATTTCTAGGGTGTCGATGAGATGGCTTGTTAGAGCAGCTCGTAGTTGAGCCCATTCGAGGATCAGCTCTTCTGGATTGGGTTTTGTGCAATGAACCAAAATTGATTACAGACCATAAGTATAAGAACCTTGAAATGATCATAATATGATCAAATTCACCCTGAAATTTGAGAAGGGAAGCTAAATATTACAGTGGAGTAAAGAGAATTACAGAGGCATGAAAGAGGAGTTGGCCAGAATTGAGCAGATAATAACACTGGCGGGGATGTCGGAAGAGCAGCAATGGCTAGAACTTATAACCATATAACAATTACAGCACGGAAACAGGCCCTCTTGGCCCTCCTAGTCCATGCCGAACTCTTACTCTCACCTAGTCCCACCGACCTGCACTCAGCCCATAACCCTCCATTCCTTTCCTGTCCATATATCTATCCAATTTACTTTAAACGACAACATCGAACCTGCCTCAACCACTTCTGCTGGAAGCTCGTTCCACACAGCTACCACTCTCTGAGTAAAGAAGTTCCCCTTCATGTTACCCCTGAACTTTTGCCCTTTAACTCTCAACTCATGTCCTCCTGTTTGAATCTCCCCCACTCTCAATGGAAAAAGCCTATCCACGTCAACTCTATCCATCCCCCTCATAATTTTAAATACGTCTATCAAGTCCCCCCTCAACCTTCTACGCACCAAAGAATAAAGACCTAAAAGACCTAGACTTCCTCATGCAATTTGGAAGGCACAGGATATATACATCTCAAAGTGGAAGAGTATTCTAAAGGAAAGATGACGCAACCAAGGCTAACAATAGAAGTCAAAACCAACATAAAAGCCAAAAAGAGTGCATATAATAGAGTAAAGATTAATGAGACGTTAGAGGATTGGGAAACTTTTAAAAACCTACAGAAGGCAAATAACAAATCATTAAGAAGGTAAAGATAGAATACCAAAGTAAGCTATCTAGCTAATAATATTAAAGAGGATACCAAAAGTTTCTTCAGACACATAAAACGTAAAAGAGAGGTGAAAGTGGATATCGGAAAATGTTGGAAAATGATGCTGGAGAGGTAGAAATGGAGGACAATGAGATAGCAAATGAACAGAATAAATATTTTTCATCAGTCTTCACTGTGGAAGACACTAACAGTACGGTGGAAGTTACTAACAGTACGGTGGAAGTTCTAGGTGTCAGGGAGCATGAAGTATGTGAAGTCACCATAACTAGAGAGAAGATGTTTGGAAAACTTAAAGGTCTGAAAGGTCAGATAGTGAACACCCCAGAGATCTTAAAGAGGTGGTTGAAGAGATCATGGAAGCATTAGTAATAATCTTTCAAGAATCACTAGATACTAGAATGGCTTTGGAAGGCTAGAAAATTGCAAATGTCACTCCACACTTCAAGAAGGGAGAGAGGCAGAAGAAAGGAAACTATAGGCCAACTTGTCTGACCTCAGGGGTTGGGAAGATGCTGGAGTCAATCATTAAGGATGGAGTCTCAGGGTATTCCGAGGCACATAATGAAACAGGCTGTAGTCAGCATGGTTTCTTCAAGGATGAATCATGCCTGAAAAATCTGTTGGATTTCTTTGAAGAAGTAGCAAGCAGGATAGACAAAGGTGTATCAGTTAATGTTGTGTACTTGAATTTTCAGAAAGCCTTTGACAAAGTGCCATACGTGAAGCTGCTTAACAGGCTATGAGCCCATGATATTACAGGAAAGATTCAAGCATGGATAAAGTAGTGGGAAAGAGTGGGAATAAAGGGAACTTTTTCTGACTGGCTGCCGATGACTAGTGGTGTTCCATAGGTGTCTGTGTTGGGACCGATTCTTTTTACATTATATGCCAATGATTTGAATGATTTAATTTATGGCTTTGTTGAAAAGTTTGCAGACGACATGAAGATAGGTGGAGGGGCAGGTAGTTTTGAGGAAGTAAAGATGCTACAGAAGGAGTTAGAAAGATTGGGAGAATCGGCAAAGAAATGGAAGATAGAATACTATGTCAGGAAATGTATTGTCATGCACTTTGGAAGAAGAAATGAAAGGGTTGACAATTTCTAAATGGAGAGAAAATATAAAAAACTGAGATACAAAGGGTCTTGGGAGTCCTTGTACAGGATTCCCTAAAGGTTAATATACAGGTTGAGTCTGTGGTGAGGAAGGCAAATGTGATGTTAGCATTCGTTTCAAGAGGTTTAGAATATAAGAGCAAGGATATAATGTTGAGAGTTTATAAGGCACTAGTGAGGTCTCATTTGGAGTATTGTGATCAGTTTTAGGCCCCTCATCTGAGAAAGGATGTGCTGAAACTGGAGAGGGATCAAAGGAGGTTCACGAAAATGATTCCAGGATTTAATGCCCTGTCATATAAAGAGCATTTGATGACTCTGGGCCTGTATTCACCAGATGAATGAGGGGTGACCTCATTGAAACTTAACGAATGGTAAAAGGCCTTTGTAGATTGGATGTGGAGAGGATGTTTCCTCTGGTGGGAGAGTCTAATACCAAAGGATACAGCATCAGAATAGAGGGACATCCTTTTAGAACAGAGATGAGGAGGAATTTCTTTAGACAAAGAGTGGTGAATCTGTGGAATTCTTTGCCACAGGCAGCTGTTCATGTATATTTAAGGCAGAGGTTACTGGATTATTGATTGGTCAGGGCATGAAGGGATATGGGCAGAAGGCAGGAGACTGGGACTGAAAGGAAAATTGGTTCAGCCACGGTGAAATGGCAGAGCAGACTTAATGGGCCTAATGACCTAACCCTGCTCCTATATCTTATGCTTTTATGCTGAGAGATTCTGCACAAACCTGATGATAAATCTCAAAAAAAATTGACACTGCTAAAAATCACAACTGAGCTATTTATTTATTGCAGGTTTATTCTAAAATAAACCTTCAGTGAAATGCAAACTTGGAGATTAATGCCTCGAATTTTAATCTCTGACAGTATTTGACATTGGACAGAAGCATCTTCACAAAGTCACAATAGACTAAGATCTACAAGAAACTGAAAATCTGGGCCATATTTAGCATGGTTCGTAAGCAATGCCTTTTTCCTGGAAATCCATTTTAAATGGATTTATGGCAGTTTTTTTTTAAACTGGATACATCGCATTTCACATTTTATGTCCACTTTACCATCACTTATCTACCCCTTTAATTCCATTTAATTATTCTTTTACTGGATGTAATGAGTTTTTCATGTATCCATTAACTGATGATTTTACTGACAAGCAATCAAGAATTAGCCAGCTTTATAGTAAAATTCTGGATTGGTTGTAGATTACATTGTAGCTATAAAGGTATCTTTAAATATGAAATAATAGCAATAGTAGATTCTGTGGAGAGTTGGAAAATTCCTTTTACATCCTGTCTTTCTATTATTTTAAGTACTTAATCATGGATAAGTGCAAGCCTGCTATCAAAAATACATTTGTGATAAAGTATTTCGCAACAGTTTAAATTTCAGCTTTGGTTCGGAGGGTGACTCTCTCTTGTGTTAGGTCAGAAGATTGTGGGTCCAAATCACACTCTAGAAACTTCAGCAGAACAGAATTAGGGGCGGCACCATAGCATAGCGATTATTGCAATCGCCACACGGCGTCATTGATCATTGTTTGGGACTGAGTTCCGGTCAGTAAGGAGTTTTTATGGGCATCATAACTCTGTTTGCACAAATACTGTAACCACATGATACTACTGAAGAAGACAAGCTGCCCGTAAGGAGTTTGTACGTGCTCGCCGTGACCGTGTGGGTTTCCTCCAGGTGCTCAGATTTCCCCCGACAGTTCAAAATCGTAGCAGTTGGTAGGCTTGCTTTGGGTGTTCCAGTTTCCTCCTACGTTCAAAAGGCATATACATGTTGTGCCATTGCTATGTTGGCACTGTAAGTGTGGTGATGTTTGCTCCGGTTTCCTCCCACAGTCCAAAATCGTATCGAGTTGTGGGTTCCTTTTGGGTGCTCCAGTTTGCTCCTATATTCCAAAAACATATGGGTTAGGGTTAGTACGTCGTGGGCATGCTATGTTGGTGTTGGATGTATGGCGACACTTGCAGGCTGCTGGCAGCACAATTCTTGCTGATTTGATTTGGTGCAAACAATGCACTTCACTGCATGTTTCGATGTTTTGATGTATCTGTGACAAATGAAGCTACTCTTCTCTTTTATCTCTACCTAGGCTGACACTCCAGGAGCAGTATTATTAGAATACCTACTAACAAGGTATCATTAGTCACATGAGGTATTGGGCAAGGTTACCTGACCTGATAACATGCAGGTCAGAGGGACTTTCACGACTTTCCCATACTTACTTCCATTTCAGATGGTAGGGGTGGGGGGATGGATCAGTAGAATTCCTTGGGCATCATCATTCTGTTGATGTAAATAACCACATTACCACCGAAGAAGGTACACTGCCTGTAAGAAGTTTGTACATTCTCCTTGTGACTACCTGGGTTTCCTCAGGTGCTCCAGTTTCCTCCCACAGTCCAAAATCGTACCGGTTGCTAAGGTATCCGGACATTGCAAATTGTCCCTTTTTAGGTTAGGCTGCGCGGATCAAAAGGCCAGGAGTGCTTACTCTATGCTGTATCTCAATAAATTGATAAACAAACAAACAAACAGTCCCTCATCCAGCCCTCAAAATGGTTAAAGAAAGAGAGGCAGTTCTCCCGAATTTTCAACACACCTGGGCCACTGAGTGGTAAAAGGCCTCTTGCTGTGTGAGGGTCTCTGAAAGAAAGCTGTTTCTGAGTCAGTTTGGGATTTTGTGTGGGAGTAAAACAGACAAAAGGCTGAAGGAACTCAGCAGGTCAGATGGCATCTATAGAGAGGAATAAAGAGTTGAAGTTTTAGGTTGAGATCTTTCATCAGGACCAGGTGAGAGAGAGCTGGATGCAGACAGAGCAAACTGCCTTTAACTTGATAGTGTACTTACTCAATAAAATTGATGAATAAATCTCCTGTGACACATAAAATGTTTCTTTTATGGTTATTTACTAGGTTCTAACTGCTAATTTAACATTGAACTGGATTTGGTAAGGTACTTACACAAGAGAATCTCAGTATATTCACTTATTAGTTGGTTGTCACCAAACACCCTAATAAACTTTGACTGATGGACTGTTGGAAGTGTCCTGACAGATTGCATCATACCAATTTGAATGTGCAGAAACATAAAAAGTTGCAGAGATTTGTGGACTCAGCCCAATATATCATGGGTACATCCCTCCCCATGATCAGTGGTGTCTACAGGAAGCTCGGCCTCAAAAATGCATCATCCATCATCAATGGTCACCTCCATCTGGGCCATGCCATCTTCTCAGAGCTACCATCGGGCAGGAGGTACCGAAGCCGGAAGTCCCACACCATACAGTTCAAGAACACCTACTTCACTTGAACCACCTCCTAATCTCTACAATATATTGACCAATTTGGTCACTTTGCACTAAATGTACCTTGCACTAAAATGTACTTTGTATTTTTTCCCAATTTGTTGTAATTTTTTTTGTAAATTTATTCGCAATTATTTACAATTTAATTTACACCTTCTTGTAAATTTCTTATTTGATGCCATATACCAATGATGCTAGATACAATAGGTGATTAGTTTAAAAAAATGGTATAGGTAATAGGTATGTTTTTCGTTGCATACATATACTTGTGCATATGACAATATACTTGACTTTGACAACGAATGACAAATAAGTAAAACCATTGCATGAATGTCATCTGCAACTGCTTTTCAAAAAGTTACGTATTTCTTTGTTAAACTTGATTTTTCTGACAAGTACTCAACTAAAAATAAACAGAAGTACTTGCATATAAAACTAATGAATGCAAAGAATGATCCACACAAAACAAAACTTAAATTGGACAAATACTTGATATCTGCTGTAATAAAAAAGAAAGTGTCTCCATGAATTTGAGTTCAGAATAGAATTGGATAGAACTTTTGGACTCTCCTCACCACCCTCCCGGTTTCACTTATCACCTTGTGTTACTTCCTCCCCTCTCCCACCTTCTTACCCTGACACCTCAGCCTTTTTTACTCCAGTCCTGAAGAAGGGACAGCCTGAGATGTCAACTGTACTCTTTTCCATAGATGCTATCCAGCCTGCTGAGTTCCTCTGAGTTCCTGTGTGTGTTGCTTGGATTTCCAGTATCTGCAAATTTTCTCTTGTTTATGATTGATCTTCTCAACTGTCCATGTTTCTGCTGTCCTGATGAACATTTCTTCCTACCTTCATATTCTAGCGATGTAATATGATTATCTTCCCCCACCAACCCCCCTGCCACCCCCACTCTCTTCTATCACCCATGCACCACTGCTTTCCCAGATCAGAAGCAGAAAGATATTTTTTTGCATTCCATTAGAACAACTAATATATTTTTGAGAAGTGTATTAATGTGAACTGAAGTTAATAAAAAAACAAATATGCTGTTATGTAACGAGGTGAAATAACATGTCATTACTTCTCTCAGTGAACATTGTGTGTTATAATAGTTCTTGGTGTTTAAATAGAGATAAAATGAATCTTCATATGAAAATAACAAAAAAAATGAGGTATTGAAGTTCAGTACTGCTCTTGTTACAATTAAAATCTAGAAAAGATTGAGGAGATCTTCTGCCTCAAATTCGAGTTATTGCCATAATCCAATCAACATAATTCAGCCCCTGCTGTCAATAATGTGTCCAGCTCACTATTTACCACCCACTTATAAATACCCTATAACAGGATCAGAGTTTCTATTAGTGAATCCTTTTCAATGTGAATTTCTTTACCAAGATTTTGGCTCATAGAAGATTCAGCCAGCTGAATGAGATTTTAACCTAGTTCATTAGAACAAAGCAAATAATTTAATAATATTCCAAGGAATTTTAATAAGGAAGATATCAAGGTAATGGTTATGAAAGAATTGGAAAATGTATTTAATTTTCAGAAAGTAAGATAATCTGTATTTTGTTAACTGATCCTTTGAATAAATTTGTTATATCTCATTCTAGAGAAATTCAGGTATAATCAGTGAAGGTATTTAATTTTTTGAGAAGTGTATTAATGTGAATTGAAATAAATAAAAACAATAATTATGTTATGTAACAGGTGAAAAAAATATTTAATTAATTCTCAAACTGAACATTTTGTTCTTGTGTTCCATTATGTTTAAATGATAGTTCAGAAAGATCTTCATGTGAAATTAAAAACCTGAGGTACTGACGTGCAATATTCTTGTTCCCAGTTAAATCTAGAACAGATTGATGAGATGAGAATTAATTTCTTCTGCCCCAAGTCCAAGATATTGTAAAAATCCAACAAAATTTTTGGTGGATGTGGGTCAAAGGCACAAACGTGACAAGCTTACTGGGGAAATATTGTGACCGCTGTGTGAAATATATCATGTCAACTTACAGTAAATAGCAAAGCATCATTTGAAGATTACTCCTGTGAGCAATATGGAGACAATTTCAGCTTGTAATAATGTGCCAGTGATAATTGTAAAAGACTCTGTAGGTGCATTAGCCACTAATGCCTCCAGTAATCTTTCTACCACACCTATCATTGGCTAGCCACAATGCCTGTTAATGTCAAAGTTGACCCCTCCTTGATTCAGTTAACAATAAAGCAAATGTTTCCAATGGATAGCAAAGCTTCTCTTAACAGTTTGGGATTCTTGGATCTCCTGCAGTTGTTGTCAACATTCTTCTCTACTAGCAAGAAGGAAACACTGAGAAGTAGTTAAATGTTCATTGGTTCTATCATTTTAGGTACAAATTAGAATATTTGAAAGCCACATGTGGTGACACAAACAAGACTATGGAAGAATGGGCCAGCACACTAGCATAGCAGTTAACATAACACGATTACAGTGCTAGCTGTAAGATCGGAGCTCAATTCCAGCCACTGTCTGTAAGGACTTTGCATACTCTCCCCATAACCGTGATGGTTTCCTCCAAGTGTTCCAGTTTCCTCCCACATTCCAAAGAAATGCGGTTAAAGTCAGTGAGTGTGGACATGCTCTGTTGGCACTGAAAGCATGGTAACACATGTGGGATGCTCAACATAATCTTCACAAGGTTTCTCTGTATGCTTCAGTGTTTTGATGTACGTGTGACAACTAAAGCTAATCTTTCAAGTCAGCTGCTGTCAGCGAAATTATTGACTGCATGCAGTTCAGCAGCTGGTAGTCAGCGAGCAAGTGTGGACAAGAGTTAGGTGGGTAAGGGGATGATTCTATTATTGACATGGTGGGAATCGGGGAACTTCACAATGGTCCTAATGGTATTGGGGTTTTTCTTGGACAAGGTGGTGTGAGGTGGCTTTTCAAAAGGTAAAAGCAATGGTGACATCAGACACTGTATTCACATGTTGTGATCCTCATTATCCAGTGAAGAATAAAGGTGCCCAGAGCTGTTAGAACCACTTCCTACAGTCCCAGAGTCAACTCCTACAGCCACTAAGGAGGACGCCCCAGAACCTGAGATTGTTTTGCAGCCAAGGGAGATTGATCTCCCTTGTCAGAAAAGATGTTATCCCACACGAGTAAGAAATCCTCAACAATGATTCAATCTTAGGCTTGAATAGGACAATTTAAATTTTAATATGTCTATATTGTAGTTATAGATGGAACAAATGAGGATATAGATAAATTCTATGAAGAGCTTGAACCAGCAAAGAATGGATGCAAATCTCAAGATATTGTTATTGTCATGGGAGATCTAAATGCTAAAGTAGGACAAGGTGCTGATGGAAATACCATTGGGAAATTTGGACTGGGGAAAGAAATGAAAGAGGTGAGAAATGGGTAGAATGGTGCAAGGTGAGTAATCAGGTTATTATGAATACCTACTTTAAAAACCATCCAAGATGCTTGTGGACCTGGAAAAGTCCAGGTGATAACACCAGAAATCAAATTGACTTTATTACTATAAACCAAAGATTTAGAAACTCAGTGACTCAATGTTAAAAAAAAAACTGGAAATGAATACCAATGAATTGATCCACTTGACCTGAAACAGGAGTGTGTGGGCCATGGCAGTCAAAGCTCAAACTGGGCATGGCACCTGATGATGATGATGATGATGATGATGATATTGTAGTTGTATTATACAGTATACTGTGTAAATAGTTGAGATGCATTTTTTAAATTTGGAGTTAAGAGCTAAGCAGGGTGGAGTGTTGTGAATTTAATAGAGTGATATTTGAGTAATATTGTTTGATTAAGCATTCTTTGTTGTTTAAATAATTCATTATGATTATATGCAAAAACACATAATTGGCATATGTACGTGCCTTGCATACAATAAAAATGAAGTTAGACTTGCATTCTCAGCTCAGTTGTTTTCTTTTCAATTAGTTTTTACGTTTTAGAGTTACTGAAGCTCCTTCAATAATTCCAAAAGACTGAAGTAGGGTAAATACTGAAAGGCTTTTATTCACAGTAAGACGTGACCTCCATGCTGAATGTCTGCCCCTGGTCTGAGGGGGAGGAGCAGGGCGAAAACACCTTTATTCAGGGTGCTGTGGGAGGAGCCACAGGGGCAATCAGCAGAGACCACAGTTACAAAAAAAAGTAAGAGTTTATACAAAGTGACAGAAGTGATCCACGTTGTTCTAGAGCTTCAGAAGTCATTCAGGTTTTGAACGAGATTATTGAGATGACCCTGTGACAGAGAGCAGTTTATTGAAACTGATTGTTCAACTACTTGATATCTGCACTGAACAATTCCCCAGTGGTGAGCTGGGCAACTATCGTTTAGCATAAAAATTGAGTGATGCTGAACAACCCATCCGTAGTTCCATTACTGCACTAGACTGATCATTTCAAATGTGTACCCAAAATTCAAAATTATGCCAAAGCTGCTCCGTGGAAATTCGCAGACTTCTTTTCCACCAGTATCAAAAAAAAAATTCAGACATTATTTTCTTTGGATTTCCTTCTCATGGAGTTGCACAAAATAAGGCAAGCAATTTTATGAATAAACAGCTAATTTTCATGATAGAAACATAGAAAACCTACAGCACAATGCAGGCCCTTCAGCCCACGAGGCTGTGCTGAACACATACTAACCTTAGAAATTACCTAGGGTTACCTATAGCCCTCTATTGTTCTGAGCTCCATGTATCTATCCAGAAGTCTCTTAAAAGACCCCACCACAGTCAATGGTATCCCATTCCATGCACTCACCACTCTTTGCATAAAAAAAACTTACCGCTGACATCTCCTCTGTACCTACTTCCAAGCACCTTAAAACTGTGCCCTCTCGTGCTAGCTATTTCAGCCCTGGGAAAAAGCTTCTGACTATCCACATGATCAATGCCTCTCATCATCTTATGCACCTCTATCAGGTCACTCCTCATCCTCCATCATTCCAAGGAGAAAAGGCCGAGGTCACTCAACCTATTCACATAAGGCATGCTACCAAATCTGGACAACATCCTTGTAAATCTCTTCTGCACCCTTTCTATGGTTTCCACATCTTTCCTATAGTGAGGCGACCTGAACTGAGCACAGTACTCCAAGTGGGGTCTGACCCGGGTTCTAGTACCTCTCAAAGATGATCTTGTACATTCCATTCAAAAGTGAAGATATTTCAGAGGTCAACAAAGACATCATGGAGCAGTTACTATTGTTCAGTTTTATCGATCTTCTGGCAAATACAGTAACAGGGAAAATACCAGCTCGAGCCTGAGTCACACTCAGTTTTAGAATGTTCTCTTTCAGCAGCGATAAGTGTTTCCAGCAAGAACCTTTCATGCATCGTGCTGACCATAGTATGTAGATGGTTGCAAACGTGAAAGGTTGTAAATGACCTTTCTCTTTCCATAGAGTATAAAACATTGCAACTCTCTGATCATAGCAACCATAAAGAAGTTTAAGGATGTTATTCAAATGATTGAGCCTACTACATGTAGAACATTAAGATAGTTTGGTTAATTCCCAAAATCACTTTGAAAGTGTTTTTAAACACCTTTGGGAGTTAGTATTTGGTCTAATTCCCCTTTGTTGGAAACTGTGCTATAGGAGCTCAGGCAGTCTCAGAGATAATGACGTCCTTTGGGATATTTAATAATTATCAGTCCACTTGTCAGAATGTTTTGCCCTCAAAGTCACCGCAATACATTTTTAGCTTCAGGCACATAGTCTTCGTGTGTTTTGGACCATATCTCTCTGAGAAGTTCCCCTCTGTCAAAGAAGGGCTGATCCTTTTTGCAATAGTCTTGTCAATAGATGTAGATGCTTGCAACTTTCTGGACAGCAGCCTTAGATTCTTTGAACAAGTGTTTTGGGACTAAGATGGCTCATGGACTAAGGAATTCCCTACTGAGGCTTCTTTTCTGCCAGATCACTAGTTATTCTTGACCATTGGCTGTTTATTCTTCCCTGATCTTCATTACTGAAGAACCCCTGGTTATGATGATAGGTGAGAAATTCAAACCACAGAATTGAAGCTAACTATACAGAAAACTGTCAAATAAAATCTGCCTAATCTTTGCTTTCCACATGACTCTTTTCTGAAAAAAAAATCATCTCAAGTTCAATTTTCTAACTCGTACTTATCTGCGAATGTCAGGCTTAAAACAACTCTCTCTTGCACAATAATGCTTCATAGCTCTAACTCTGCTCTGTTGTGAGTATTAAGTTCATACAGGGTCTTTTCTCAACTTTGAATCCCAATTTCTTGGAAAATGCTGGATATCAGAACAGTGGGTTTTGCACTGGACCACACTTGGCCACAATAAAACAGTTTCTTCATGACTTTTCTGCTCAGTTGTGAACTATTCCCATGTTCTTTAGAAGTATAACTGTAATATTTGTTTATTTTAATGGCATCCATTATCTTCCTTGTAAAAATATTTTACTACTGTAAGTTGCAGTCTCATTTGCCTGTTAGGGTAAGTATGAGAGATGCCATGTTCAGAGATGAAAAATGCTAGAGTCATGGAGTTACATAGGATAGAAACAGGTCCTCCAATTCAGCTGGTCCAAGTTGCTTCCCTGAGTTCGTCCCATTTGTCTGCACACCTCTTGGTTACTTCTTCAAAAACCCTCAATTCATAAGACACAGTTTTTCATATACAAAGCTATACTAACTAACTTAATCATTTTTTGCCTTTCCAAATGCAGTTGGATCACATCTCCCAGAATCCCTTCCAGTAACTTTCCCACCAATGGCAATGGGCTCACCAATTTGCAGTTCCCTCGCTTGTTCTTGCAGCCTTTCTTAAGTTAAGACATATCACTGGCAACCCTCCAGTCTTCCAGTCCCTCACTCTTGGTTAACCTCTGTCATGCCAGGCAATTTCTTTCCTACAGTGCTACAATATACTAGGGTACACTTGGTTAGGCCCTGGGTATTTATCCATCTCCATGCAGTTCAAGACTGGCAACACCTCCTCATCTGTAATGTGGATATCTTTCAAGACATCTCTATTCCTGGATGGCATGGTAGCAAAGCTGTTAGCATAATGCAGTTCCAGCAGCAGCCACCTGAGTTCAATTCCACTGCTGTCTGTAAGCAATTTGTGCGTCCTCTCTGTGACAGCATGTATTTCTTCTGGGAGCCTCCATTTCCTATCACATTACAAAAGTGTGCAGGTTAGTAGATTAGTTGGTCACATGGGTGTAATTGGGCAGTGCAGACTCATTGAGCCAAAACTATTTCAGACACGGGGAGTCTCCCTGTGGAAATAAGATGATTACACATGGTGCTCCTACATAATGGCTACAAGGTGAGGGAAATCAATTGGGTCCTTAAAAGGGTCGACAGAAAAACCAATAAACCTCTAAAACACTTAAAATTAATTTACAACCTAACAAATTAACTGTGCTTTTTGGAATAATTCCTCAAAATATCCATGGTATCTCTGTGTCTGACCAACATGTTATTGCATTTGTTACATTGATAGCTAGCAGGGCCATTTTGTTGAAGTGGAAGGATACAACGGCTCCCACTTTGTCACAATGGTTCTCTCAAGTGATGCTGTGTCTTAGTTTGGAGAAAATTAGAAGTCGAACCTTTGAACCTATGTTTGATTTTGAGAAAAGATGGGGTTCATTTGCTCGTTTTAACATTTGAGTTAATTGATGGATTCTCCATGATCTAATTGCAAATTTTTTGGTACTTTTTTTTTTTTGCTGGTGGCTTGATTTTTATCTTTAGAAGCTTTATGTATGAAGCATGGCTCCGGGGTTGAACACTTAATTGGGTTTTTTCCTTTTTCCCATTTTTCTTGGGTTTTTTTTTCATCACAAATTTTTTTTCAATCTTTATATGATGTTTTTTTTTTCTTGAGACATTGCAAGTGTTGTTTACTTCAATGTACTCATGTTTATTTTGGATAAAAATAATAAAATGATTTGAAAAGAAAGAAAGAAAAACCAATAAACTTAACAGTGAGGAGAAACCTGTCACTACCACCTATATTTCAACGGTTTCTGGAAGGATCACCAGGATCCTGAAGAGATACCAGATTACTATTACTCACAAACTCATAAGGAAGCTAAACGCATAGGTTATGTGAGCCAAAGATGACCTGAGACTTAGGTTTCCAGGATTCCCTATGATTGCGGAAAAGCGTATATCAGCCAGACGAGATGCTCAGTGGAATCCTGCATCAAGGAGCACAGGAGGTATATTCATTTGCGTTATGAGGAGAAATTGTCTGCAGCAGGACATTCCATCCACAATTGCCATAGGATTGACTTTGATGGCACAAAACTACTGTGCCACACCAATAGCTTTTAGGACCACCTGGTAAAGGAAGCCATTGAAATAGAACTAGAGGAAAAGAATTTTAAGAAAGACAAAAGTCTCACTCTAAATAAGAACTGGAATTTGAATGTGACTAAGCTGGGAGAGCAGAAACCTGATTGGATGAGGAGCAACCATTCAGGAGGATCAGACTACAGGGGTATAAATACCACCGGACTAGACACGCCCAGGCAGCATCCCTGATGAAAATGGCAGAGCTTGTCAACAAAACGTCGGTTATAATCAATATTTGTGCCCAGCTGGGAGCCCGAGAGGAGTTTCTTCGTCATATAGGCCGTGAAAGCACTAGATCCATTTCCACTTTATTACTTATCCGCACTGCATTTACACTTCATCTTGCATTGTTATTGTTTTACCTCAATCCAGCTGAATGCACTGTGAAACGAATTGATCGCTGTGAGCAGTATGCAAGACAAGCTTTTCACTGTATCTTGGTAATAATAAACCAACATCCATACAACTTTTGTATCATTCTGCCAGCTACCATCAGCCATCATGTTAGCCTGACACTAATACACCTCAGTGTATCCGAGTTCAGAGTTCATTTCTGGCATCCTCTGTAAAAAAATTTGCACACCCTTCCTGTGAGCATGTGGGTTTCCTCTGGGTGCTCCAGCTTCTTCCCACATTCAAAAGACAAACCAGTTGGTAGGTTAATTGGCCACTGAGAATTGTCCTGTGATTAGGTTAAGGTTAAATAGGTGGATTGCTGGGAGGTGATCGTTGGGCCAGAAGGGCCTGTTCTACAACGTATCTCTAAATTTAAAAAAAAACAGTGATAGAGGGCTGTGGGTAACCCGTGGTAATTTCTTAAGTATGTACATGCCCGGCACAGCATTGTAGGCCGAAGGGCCTGTATTGTGCTGTAGGTTTTTCAATGTTTCTAATCATGGTCATGGAGAGACCACAATCGCCCAAGTTATATTACACAGCACATAATGACAGGGAAGAGCCCCGGGAAATTCAGGCCTGCAGACCACCCCCCCTCCCCCACACACAAGATCTTTTAACTTTTACAGGAGAGACAACTTTCCTTTCAGATGCTGAACAAAGTGACTGTTGGAAACTCTACCTTCCACCTCTTCGTTAAGCTCAATTCCTTTAACTCTTTCATTATTTGAGACTGCCTTAAGCATTTCCTTACCTCCTGTCTGAGTTCCTTCTCTGATCAAGTTCCTAATACCTTTTTGCAAGGCATTTCAAATGTCATGGACTTTTAGGTCTGTGCATGCAGCTCTTACACACTATCCTTGCAAGTCCTTGAAAAATCATTACTAAGAACCATAAATATGTGATAGTCATCAATAAATCCAATAGTAAATTTAGGCATAACAACTTTACTCTTGCAGCGCTTAACAGCAAATGTGGAGAATGCTATACAGGTTTTAACAGGCATTTTCTAACCGTCTGCATCACCGTCTGGCATGGAGGGTTGGGAAGAACTACTGCACAGGATCAAAGTAAGTTGCAGAGAGTTGTAAACTTAGTCAGCTCCATCGTGAGCACCATCCTCCTTAGTACAAGGACATCTTTAAGGAGAGATGCCTCAAAAAGGCGGCATCCACCATTAAAAACCCCCATCATTCAGGTCATGCTTTGTTCTCACTGCTACCATCAGGAAGGAGACATGGAAAAGGAAGGAGATACAGAAGCCTGAAGGCACACAACAGTGTTTCCCCTAATTTGGAATGACCAATGAGTGCAAAAGTCTTGTGCTGTGAATTTTTTTGCCCATTGACAACAACGGGTATGCACTGAATTTTTAAGTGAAGGTAAAACTGAAGCTATCCGAAGGATAATAAGCCATTCCACTTTAAATGAATTTGCAGTTCTTTTGCTCTTCACACCCTTTGCTTCTTTGGAATTCAACATAGTGAATCAATAATTTCTTCAATAAAAAAAAGTATAAATAAGCCACTTCTAAAATCTGCAGACAAGTAATCACACACTCCACATTGTTAACACCATCCGCACCAGAAACCGGAAAGGAAAATGTGACTGTGTACAATCGGGAAATATACATAACATGCCAATAGGGTAGAGGGTGACAATCTTTTGTGCTGAGTTTAAGTTCCTTAGTGTGCTAGTAACAAAAGATGTGAGCGTGCATACCTTTGAGGGAACATTGGCATGCACTCAATGAATCAGGAACATTATACTACTTACACAAAGTCAATAAATTTTACGATATATGCCAGTGATATTCAACCTGATTCTGATTTACTGTATGTAAATGAAGAAAAGGACAGAAGAATTTATTTTTAACAGAAGTGCTCGGGTGGTGCATATCTACCATCATCAATCCATTGGGCTAAACGGTCTGTACATATATCTGATTTTAAACACAAGAGATTCTGCGTATGCTGGGAATCCACTGCCTGACCTGCTGAGTTCTCCCAGCATGTTATGATATATATAATCTTCAAAGATTTCAAAGTTGAAACAATTCATGATTTTCTATTTCTTTTGATGTATTCTGGAAATGTTTGTCCTTTTTGATTTGATTCAGTATCACATGTCATTTATATTACTAATCTATCGACCAATGATGCACAATGCATGGTTCCCTTGACCTTGCCCAAAACTTAGCAAAACCTGATTTAACCAGACAATACAACATGCAGGGGTTCAACTGAAGAATCCGATTGAATAATTTTACCTTTCCTGTGAATTCAGCCAGAGAAATGCTGATATGAGCTCTGACAAAAGTAGTGATGTGAAAACTCATTTCCCAGACCCATTGTGGTCAAAGTGAGCCTCAATATTAACTGAGAATCTCCTTGACCGTCTAATCTAAGTGGAAGTTTATTTTGTTTTATTGAGTGTTAGGGAAAGCGTTCAAAGTGCAAAACGTAGGGTATATGTGCTCTATCTTAAGAATTAGACTGCAGCCAAGTCACACATGCCCTCAGTAAACACTTGAATCAGCACATCTTTCAAAGGATCAGAAGAAGGTTAAGCACCAGAAAATCATTCATGTCTCTCTATTAAAACTCAGAAAATTGTGTGAGGTTTAAATTAGTCTCCAGAAGTGAGGTTGATTAAATACTTCAAAAATAAAATCATTAGATCTTTTGTAAGACTTTTTATTTGATGGGGAACCAAGGCCAGACAGATGTAGTTAAGATACAAATCAGCTGTTTTCCAGTTCAATAATGAAACAGGCTGGAGGGAGTAGATCACTGTTCCGATGTTAAGCAACACAATCACACTTCAGTTCAATCAGATTTACTGTAAGGCTGCTGGAAATTGAAGCACTGGTATTTCAGCTACTTCTTTCAGTGAATGCAAGATGAATGGTTAAAATACATGTTATATTGTTGAGAAAAATTGGTGGAAGAAGATGGCGCCAGTGAATGCGACTGAGGGTGACATCCTCCAGATAGTACACAGAACTCCTTCTTTCACTTCTTTTAAGTCTTCTTTTTCTTTTATTTGTGGCCTGTGATGTACAGTTTGATGGCCTGCAGATAACAAACACTGAGCTGAACTGAATATACCTGGACTATTTGGATTTTGTGTTTTATATTCTATGTTTTTTTTGCGCCTTTTGTTGCTGTTTACGCAATTCTTTTTTTTTTGCACTTGGAGGGGTTGATGTTTTTCTTTGAACGGCATCATGGTTTTCTTTGTTTCATGACTGTCTGCAAATCTGTAAGTCTGGGCCAGGGAATGGAAGTTGGAAGCCAATGTTTGAGAGTCGGAGATTTGGGGGCCAAGGACAGGAGATCAGAAGGCAGCCTGTCCTGGGATTTGAGACCTGACTGTGTGAATGGATGGGTGGGTGGATGTAAAAGCTGGAAAGGAGCTTGTTTTACTGTTGTATTGTTTTATCATTGTTGTCGTTATTGTTTCTTCTTGTTTTGTTCTGCTGAACATTGTGAGCCACGCCACATGGGTGCCGAAATGTATGGCAACACTTGCGGGCTGTCCCCAGCACATCCTTAGGTGCGCTGACTGTTAACAGAAATGATGTATTTCAATGCACATGTGATAAATAAATCTGAATCTAAACCTCTGTATGCTCTGGCTGTACTTTATTAATTTTTGTTGATCCACCATGGATCGACTTTTTCACCCAGGGAGTTGTGGATCTGTGGAAAGCTCTGCTTCAGAAAGCTAATGGTATGCTGGCCTTCATAACTAGAGGGATTGAGTATAAGAGCAAAGAGGTCCTTCTGCAGCTGTGCAGGGCCCTGGTGAGACCACATCTGGAGTACTGTGTGCAGTTTTGGTCTCCAAATTTGAGGAAGGATATTCTTGCTGTTGAGGGAGTGCAGCGTAGGTTCACGAGGTTAATTCCCAGGATGGCAGGACTGTCATATGTTGAAAGATTGGAGCGACTGGAATTTAGAAGGATGAGAGGGGATCTGATTGAAACATATAAGATTATTAAGGGATTGGACACACTAGAGGCAGGAAATATGTTCCCGATGTTGGGAGGAGTCCAGAACCAGAGGCCACAGTTTAAGAATAAGGGGTAGACCATTTAGAACGGAGTTGAGGAAAATCTTTTTCACCCAGAGAGTTGTGAATCTGTGGAATGCTGTGCCTCAGAAGGCAGTGGAGGCCAATTCTCCGGCTGCTTTCAAGAAAGAGTTAGATAGAGCTCTTAATGATAGCGGAGTCAAGGGATATGGGGAGAAGGTAGGAACGGGGTACTGATTGTGGATGATCAGCCGTGATCACAGTGAATGGCGATGCTGGCTCGAAGGGCCAAATGGCCTACTCCTGCAGTCTATTGTATATTGTCTATTGGATGCAACCTGTCATGTAGCAATTGCTCTGCACGTAACTACAGGAAACTCCAAAGAGTTGAGCACACAGCTCAGCACATCATGGAAACCAAACTCCCTTCCATATATTTCTCACTGCCACAGTTAAGAAGGCAGCATAATCAAAAACTCCACCCACACTGGATATTCTCACTTCTATCCGGAAGAAGATTTTTTTTAAAAAGCCTAAAAACGTGTACGACCGGGCTTGAGAACAGCTTCTGTCCCACTGTTGTAAATTGGACCCTTGACATCTCAATCTAACTTGCTGAAATGTTGCATCTTATCGTCCACTTGCATTGCACTTGCTCTGTAGCTGTTAGACTTTATTCTGCATTGCTATTGTTTTACCTTGTTGTACCTCAATACACTATGGAGTGATCTGATCTGTGTGAACAGCATGCAAGGTAAGATTTTCACTTTATCTCAATATATGTGACAATAATAAATCAGTTCCATTGTAAAATCCTGGCACCTGGGTGTGGTACCTTATCATCAGCATCAGTATGTGTCATAGAACCATATATTATCGTATAACAATTAAAGCACAGAAACAGGCCATCTCGGCACTTCTAGTCCATGCCGAACTCTTACTCTCACCTAGTCCCACCGACCTGCACTCAGCCCATAACCCTCCATTCCTTTCCCGTCCATATATCCATCCAATTTAACTTTAAATGACAACATCGAACCTGCCTCAACCACTTCTGCTGGAAGCTCATTCCACACAGCTACCACTCTCTGAGTAAAGAAGTTCCCCCTCATGTTACCCCTAAACTTTTGTCCTTTAACTTTCAACTCATGTCCTCTTGTTTGTATCTCCCCCACTCTCAATGGAAAAAGTCTATCAACATCAAATCTATCTATCCCCCTCATAATTTTAAATACCTCTATCAATTCCCCCCTCAACCTTCTACGCTCTAAAGAATAAAGACCTAACTTTTTCAACCTTTCTCTGTAACTTAGGACATGAAACCCAGGCAACATTTTAGTAAATCTCCTCTGTACTCTCTCAATTTTATTGACATCTTTCCTATAATTCGGTGACCAGAACTGTACACAATACTCCAATTTTGGCCTTACCAATGCCTTGTCCAATTTCAACATTACATCCCAACTCCTATACTCAATGCTCTGATTTATAAAGGCCAGCATACCAAAAGCTTTCTTCACCACCCTATCCACATGAGATTCCACGTTCAGGAAACTATGCACCATTATTCCTAGATCCCTCTTTTCTACTGCATTCTTCAATGCCCTACCATTTACCATGTATGTCCTATTTTGATTAGTCCTACCAAAATGTAGCACCTCACATTTATCAGCATTAAACTCCATCTGCCATCTTTCGGCCCACTCTTCTAATTGGCCTAAATCTCTCTGCAAGCTTTGAAAACTTACTTCATTATCCACAACTCCACCTATCTTAGTATCATCTGCATGCTTACTAATCCAATTTACCACCCCATCATCCAGATCATTAATATATATGACAAACAACATTGGGCCTAGTACAGATCCCTGAGGCACACCACTAGTCACCGGCCTCCGTTCTGACAAACAGTTACCCATCACTATTCTCTGGCATCTCCCATCCAGCCACTGCTGAATCCATTTACTGCTTTGATATTAATGCCTAACAATTGAACCTTCCCAACTAACCTTCCATGTGAAACCTTGTCATAGGCCTTACTGAAGTCCAGTAGACAACATCCACTGCTTTACGCTCGTCATCTTTCCTAGTAACCTCATCAAAAAATTCAATAAAATTTGTCAAACGTGACCTTCCATGCACAAATCCATGTTGACTGTTCCTAATCAGACCCTGTCTATCCAGATAATTATATATACCATCTCTAAGAATACTTTCCATCAATTTACCCACCACTGACGTCAAACTCACAAGCCGATAATTGCTAAGTTTACTCT
Organism: Mobula birostris; assembly: GCF_030028105.1. Taxonomy (NCBI): domain Eukaryota; kingdom Metazoa; phylum Chordata; class Chondrichthyes; order Myliobatiformes; family Myliobatidae; genus Mobula; species Mobula birostris. The sequence continues at coordinate 18,699,293 of NC_092370.1, read as the reverse complement.
TAGAACCCTTTTTAAACAATGGAACCACATGAACAGTACACCATTCTGCCGGCACCATCCCCATTTCTAATGACATTTGAAATATTTCTGTTAGAGCCTCTGCTATTTCCACACTAACTTCCCTCAAGGTCCTAGGGAATATCTTGTCTGGACCTGGAGACTTATCCACTTTTATATTCCTTAAAAGCACCAGTACTTCCTCTTCTTTAATCTTCATGCTTTCCATAACTTCCCTTCTTGTTTCCTTTACCTTACACAATTCAATATCCTTCTCCTTAGTGAATACCGAAGAAATGAAATTGTTCAAAATCTCCCCCATCTCTTTTGGCTCTGCACATAGCCGTCCACTCTGATTCTCTAAGGGACCAATTTTATCACTCACTATCCTTTTGCTATTAATATAACTGTAGAAACCCTTTGGATTTATTTTCACCTTACTTGCCAAAGCAGCCTCGTATCTTCTTTTAGCTTTTCTAATTTCTTTCTTAATGTCATGTTGTATTGATGTGAACGATTGTGGTCATATGCATGACCATGATTGTTCTTGTGAATTTTTTTTTCCTGCAGAAGTTGTTTGCCATTGCCTTCTTCTGGGCAGTGCCTTTACAAGACAGGTGACCCTAGCCATTATCAATACTCTTCAGAGATTGTCTGCCTGGCGTCAGTGGTTGCATAACCAAGACCTGTGATATGCACCAGCTGCTCAGATGACCATCCACCCCCAGTTCCCATGGCTTCATGTGGCCCTGATCATATCTCCACCCCGCTACTGGTGAAGTAGTAGCAAATTTTTATAAAAGACTTTGGTGTGGTGTCATTTCAAATGGTCATAATTTATCCTCAATTTAAGCAGGAACATAAACCAGGCAATAGCAATGAAAGCAAGGCGAAGAGACATAATGCTCAATTGTACACTCTAAAACAACACAACACCAGCTCAGGTAGATCTACCCTTGTAAATAGTACTAGATAGCCCACTGAAGAGAAGAAAGTTCTGGAGACATTATATTTCAAAAATGCTCTGTTGGTAGTAAGCATTTTGGGAAATCTTATGTTGATCAAATATGTTTTATAGAACATAGACATATTGGTGGGGTGGAGATACAGCTCTACCAAAGGAAATGTAAGATGCTTCTTCCCTCTGCTAGCCTACAGGTCACCCTTGGACAAGGTGTAGCACCTGCTTGGCCCCCACCCAATTTCTTTTAATGAGGTGTTTAGAACTGAACACAATAATTTATAACTCCAAGACATTCAACAGATACAAAAGTCACACTGAATGAACTGTGAATTGAGGTTTGAATTGTTTCTGAAGAGCCTGTTGTCATGATAGTCACTGGGTATACCGACTCCAGTGGATTTTCAAGGGGATAGTAAGCACGAAAAAGTCTGCAGATGCTGGAAATCCAAAGCAACACATACAAACTGCTGGAGGAACTCAACAGCTCAGGCAGCATCTATGGAAATGAACTGATAGTTGACGTTTCGGGCTGAGACCCCTCCAGTCCTGAAGAAGGGTCTTGGTCCTAAACGTTTATTGTTTATTCAATTCCATAGATGCTGTCTGCCATGCTGAGCTCCTTTAGCTTTTTGTGTGTGATTCTCAAGGGGCAGTGCCTCTCAAAATTCCAAAATGTCCACACAGAACAGTCCACAGAGAGCAAAAGAATTATCATGATCAGATTACATATCAGTTGCAGAACAATGATTTCAGGTCTGCTTGCTGGTAAATAACCTGATCTTGGTTAATATTTTGCTACTCTGTGTGGATATTCAAAGATATCATTCAGCTTAATCTTTGTTGGAAATAAATACGCAGGCAGCTGCCTCAATTGTTTTAAGTGCAGAGAATTATGAGACTGGGCGGGAAGGATTATCAGCCATAGACTCTCAGCAAAGGTAGGTACTTCAGTGACAAATGGCGGCAAAGATTACAAATCAATTCTCAAGAAATAAAATTTGATAACATCCTGTTGTTCAAAGAATTGTCTTGTTAAACATACAAGGATGTTGCCTGGATTGGGGAGCGTGCCTTATGAAAATAGGTTGAGTGAACTCGGCCTTTTCTCCTTGGAGAGACAGAGGATGAGAAGTGACCTGATAAAGGTCTACAAGATGATGAGAGGCATTGATCATGTGGATAATCAGAGGCTTTTTCCCTGGGCTGAAGTGGCTAGCACAAGAGGGCATAGTTTTAAGGTGCTTGGAAGTAGGTACAGAGGAGATGTCAGGGGTAATTTTTTACGTAGAGAGTGGTGAGTTCGTGGAATGGGCCGCCGTCACAGACTCCAGGATGGGCACATGGAGCTTAGAAAAATAGAAGGCTATGGGTAAACCTAGGTGGTTCTAAGGTAAGGACATGTTCAACACAGCTTTGTGGGCAGAAAGGCCTGTATTATGCTGTAGGTTTTCTATGTTTCTATGTTTAAAAATTGTTAGTGAAGGATATAGTATGTTTGGAAAGAGTGGAGCTGATTAAAACAACATTGGAGGAGAGAGAGAGAGACAATGATTTAAGTAGCTGGGAGGTGATAAGTGGTCATGGCAAAGCGATGAAGAAGATAGAATCAGATAGGATCTGCATGAGAAAGACCACCTCATCTGGAAGGACTGTTTAGAGCCTTTAATGGTGCCCTGGGAGAGGTGGTACGGCAGGTGCAACTCTCAATGGGGCTGCATGGATGAGTGTGTGATGAAGAACCAGTGAGGAAGGATGAGTGGATGAGGGAGTCACAAAGAGAACAAATCCTGTGGAAAGCAAAGAGAGGGGAGGGGAAGATGTACCTGGTGGTGAGATCCTGTTGGAGATGGCAGAAGTTGTGGAGAATGAAATATTGGACGTAGAGCCTCATGCAGTGGAAAGTAAGGGCCAGGACAACTCTATCCCTGCTACATCTGGGGGAGGTGTGGATGGGTTGAGGGCAGAGGTGTAGTGAAAGAAGAATAGGTCTTCCTACAACCTATGGAGTCACTATCAATGACTCTTCATTTCATTTCTTGGTACTTATTTCTTATTTTTTTCATTTCATATTTGCATAGTTTCTTGCCCTTTCACATTGGTTGCTTGTCCATCCTGTTGGGTGTGGTCTTTCATTGATTCTATTGTATTTCTTGGATTTACTGTACATGCCCACAAGAAAGTGAATCTCAGGGTAGTATGTGGTGACAGATACAGTATGTACTTTCATAACGAATTTTCTTTGAACTTTTAGATAATTTTTCTCCCATGATGGAGACAGAGGAATCAAGAAAGGGGAGAGAGGTGGAAGATACAGTAAATAATTATAGCCATTGAAACAATAGTCATTTATTGCTGTCTTTGTGTCGGGAGAGGAAAACTAGATTCTCTCTGGAAGATATGCTGTGATGAATAAAAACTTTTATATCACCCAGTTACAGCTTTCATGTGGCTCAGTTTAATCAAACTCAACAATCACCATATCAATAGTGAAATAATTACTGGAATTTGCGAGTTCTCTCCAAGCAGACATGAGTGGAACCATGCATGAACAATGCCCTAGAGATGAACTATAAAGGAGAATGCAGAACAACCTTCAACTGGATCAAAAGTAATACCTCTTTGAATGAGAAGAATTTCCTGACATTGGTGAAGCTTTTAATAATCCAAATTTAATTTAAATAACAACTAAATCTATCTTTCTTACTCATATACTTTTTCAGAAATAGAAAACAAAAGCAGAACATGACGATTCAATCCTTCTACTCTGTTCCATCATTTGACACAGTAATAATGGATCATGCATTTCAGTACGTCACCACAACTGTTCCAGACTGTCAGTCCATGGCCTCCTCTACTACCGTAATGAGACCACTCTCAGGTTGGGGGAACAACACCTCATGTTTCGTCTGGCTAGCCTCAAACCTGATGGCATGAATATCGATTTATCTAATGTATTGTAATTTCCCCCCTCTCCACCTTCGCTCTTCTTTCATTCCCCATTCTGGCTCCCCTCTTCTCTTCACCTCCCTATCTCTTGCCTCTGGTGTCCTGTTTCCTTCCCTTTCTCCTCATGGCCCACTCTCCTCATCTATCAGATTCTTTCTTCAGCCCTTTACATTTTCAACCTATCAGCTCTCAACTCCTCACTTGTTCCCCCCTCCCCCATCCACCTGGCCACACATATCACCTTCAGGCTTGTACTCCTTCCCCTCTGCGCCCCCCCCCCACCTTCTTATTTTGGCTTCTTCTCCCTTCTTATCCAGTTCTGATGAAGGGTCTTTGGTCTGAAACGCCAACTGTTTATTTATTTCCACTGATGATGCCAGAGTTCCTCCAGCATTTTGTATGTGCACCAACTCACCTCAGTACCATCCTCTCGTCTTCTCTGTATATCACTTGATCCCTCTGCCATTAAGCGGTATATCTAACTCCTCGTTAAATATACTCAATGACTTCGCTTTCAAGATCATCTCTGACAGAATAACACATATACACCACCCCCAGCATGAAGAAGTTTCAGCGAATCTTGGTTCTAAATGGCAAACCCAACTTTGGAGGGTGTGACCACTGCTTCTCAACTCTCCAGCCCTCAGGAATATCTTCCCTTCATCATATCTGTGTAGTTCTGCTGGGATTACATTTTTAGATTTTGCTCAACCATTCTGTTCAACTAAAGGCTTAAATCACCACAGCTCACATACTTCTGCTCTGTCATCCAAAAAAAAAATCAGCCTAGTAAGTTTTTATTGCGCTCTCCCAGCGACAAGAACATTCTTCAGGAACTCCGGATGTGGTTGCACCAGGGTCTTATAGAGTTACAACAAATTGTTCTCTTGCACTGAAAGTCTTCCTAATTACTTATTGCACTGGATTGTTTGCTTTCAGCATCTGGTGTTGAAGGACATTGCACCATTCCTCTTCCCAATCTAGCACCATAAAAATTTCTTCATTTATTTGATCAATAGACAGTATGTGCCATGCTTTTGTCCATTCGCTTGTCTAAATCAAATTGAAACCTCTTTGTTGTGTATAGCACCCCCTTTCCCTCCGCAAAGCCTTTGTAAGGCCATCAGTGCAGTGCATAACTAGTAAAAGTTTGGTTATGATGTCTCCTCTCACCTACTTCTCTCTGTGTGGATCAACGATCAACGGATTGTTGGCTTTATTAACTGCTATTCCTGGCATAGTTGAACATCAGATCCATGAGTTCCATTTAGGTTTGGTTACAGTCTTTACTTTTTCAAGTTCAAAAGTATTTTGGGAGGGACAATAATGCCAGTATTTCCAACAATGTTTAAATATTATGAGCATATGCGTAAAATAAGGATCATGAAATCAGTGCTTATCTTAATACCGTAAACTTTTATGTGTGTTGCTTTATCTTACTACCTCTGCATTTGTCAGGATGAAACTTCACTTTCCATGTTCTGTCAATTTGCATTTCTTATTCAAATCATTGTTTCACTTTTTATTTGTCTACCTATTTATTTAGTGAGACCACGTGAAACAGGCCCTTCTGGTTCAAATAACTGCACTGCCTACAAACCCACCCATTACCACTAGCTTAATCACAGGGCAATTTACAATAACTAATTAACCTAGTAACCAGTACATCTTTGGACTGTGGAGGAAACTGGCGCACCAGGAAGAAGCTCACATTATTCGCAGGGAGAACATATGAACGTACAAATGTTGTCAGAATTGAACTCCGATCTCAAGAATGCATGGGTCTGCTTTCCTCTAACGGCTTGGCTACCATGGCTCTGATCTAACTCTTCTAAATCTACTGTTTCTTGTAGTTTGTTCTCATCAGCATCCCTGACGAGGCAGGAGTGTAAATTAAAAATAATCTTTATAGGCAATGAATTAATATGCAAGGAGCTGGCATTTCAGGAAGCTTTCGATTCTCAGCGCTTTCCTAGCCAATTATTTCCAACAGAACGTTAAAAGTGTAACTTGGAATTCTTCAAGTCCTTTGAAAATAAGCTTCCACCAATCATCTTTGATGATATAAACGTTAATATCTATTGTAGCACTTGCCTCTTGAAGACCAACCCTACCTCCCTGTTGTGAGAGGTCGAAAAGGGTAAGTCCGGCCAACAGTGCTCTGGTAAAGCTGTATAAGCCAATCCCCTGCACAGGTGGATACAATGGATTACAGAAACATTGATGAACTCCAACCATACCATTGACTTTGGATGATGAAGATGGGAGGTCATCAACGGCCTATGCTCCATTGAGAACTAAGGGCCCAAGAAGTAGAAGAAGAAGAAGAAATAATTCTTCACCTTGTTAATCTCTTCCAAAATCAAAAATACCTTTACAATCTAGATTTTGGCTGTTTATAAATGTATGATTCAATGTTTCTATGAACATTTGAAAAATAGCAGAAGTAGGGGACTCTATAGTCAGGGGGACAGACAGGCGATTCTGTCTACGCAAGAAGGAAACACAGATGGTAGTTTGCCTCCCAGGTGCCAGGACCTGAGGTGCTTCTGGATGTGTCCACTATATCCTGAAAAGGGAGGGTGAGCAGCTGGAGGGCTTGGTACACATTGGTACCAACAACATACATAGAAAAAGAGAGGAGGTCCTGAAAAAAGAATATAGGGAGGAAGTTGAGAAGCAGGACCTCAAAGTTAGCAATCTCAGATTGCTGCCTGTGCCACGCGACAGTGGGGATAAGAATGGAATGAGATGGCAGATAAATGTGTGGCTGAAGAATTAAAGCATGGGGCAGGGATTCATATTACTGGATAATTGGGACATCTTCTGGGGCAGGAGGGACCTGCACAAAAGGGATGAGTTGCACGTGAATCTGAGGGGCACTAATATTCTTGAGGACCAGTTACTAGAGCTGTTGGGAATAGTTTAAACAAAGATGGCATGTGGTTGTGAGCCAGTATGGTCGAGCTGAGGATGAGCCAGCAGGTTTACAAGTAGATGTTAGATGTAACATGAATGTTGGTAAGGACAAGCCAATCACTGGGCACAGAAGCAGACAAAACAAAGAGTTAAGTTGTACCGCAGAGGCAAAATTCAGAAGGGCAAAGAATGCAGGACTGAAGGTGTTGCATTTAAATACGTGTAGCATTTAGAATAAAGTGGATGAATTCGTTGTGCAATTAGAGATTGGTTGGTATGATGATGTGGGCATCACTAAGTTGTGGCTGAAAGAAGGCCATAGTTGGGAGTTTAACATCAAAGGATATAACTTGTATTGAAAGGATAGGCAGGAAGGCATAGGTGGTGATGTGGCTCTGTTGGTAAGAGATGGATTTACATCTTTAGAAAGAGGTGACATAGGGTCAGAGAATGTGAATCCTTGTGGATGGAGTGAAGAAACTGCAAGGGTAGAAAAACCATTATGGGTATCATATATAGGCCTCCAAATAGTAGCCAAGAAATTAGATTAGATTAGATTAGATTATGAGGACACGCAGTCCTCTTTTATTGTCATTTAGTAATGCATGCATTAAGAAATGATACAATATTCCTCCGGTGTGATATCACAGAAACAGAGGACAGACCAAGACTGAAAAACTAACAAAAAAAGAAGTGGGGATGAGATGGCAAATGGAGCTGGAAAAAAACATGTAACAAAGATAATGACACAATTGCAATGGGGGACTTCAATATGCAGGGGAATTGGGAAAATCAGATTGGTGTTGGATCATAGAAATACATAGAAACATAGAAAATAGGTGCAGGAGTAGGCCATTTGGCCCTTCGAGCCTGCACCGCCATTCAGTATGATCATGGCTGATCATCCAACTCAGAATCCTGTACCAGCTTTCTCTCCATACCCCCTGATCCCTTTAGCCACAAGGGCCATATCTAACTCCCTCTTAAATATAGCCAATGAACCGGCCTCAACTGGTTCCATGGCAGAGAACTCCACAGATTCACCACTCTCTGGGTGAAGAAGTTTTTCCTCATCTCGGTCCTAAAAGGATCACAAGAGAGTGAATTTGTTGAAAGCTGACGAGATGGCTTTTTAAAACACCTTGTGCTTGAGCCTAATCAAAGAGAGGCAATCTTAGATTAGGTGTTATGTAATAACCAAGAGCTTAATGTAAGGAAACCCTCAGGAGACAGTGATGATAATATGATTGAATTCATACTGCAATTGAAGAGAGAGAAGCATAAGTTACATGTATCAGTATACAATGGAATAAAGGGAATTACAGAAGCATGAGGAGCTAGCCTAAGTGGATTGGAGGATGAAGTTCTCAAATGGCAGGGGCAGGCAAGCATGGCTAACAATGGAAGTTAAGGACTGCATAAAACCCAAGGAAAGGACATATAAGGTAGCAAAAATGAGTGAGAAAATGGATGATTGGGAAGCTCTTAAAATCCAACAAAAAGCAACTAAAAAAGCTATAAGAAGGGAAAAGATGCAATATGAGGACAAACAAGTCAATAATATAAAGCAGGATACCAACAGATTTTTCAGTTATATCAAGAGTAAAGGGATGCGAGACTTGATATTGGATCACTGGAAAAAGATGGTTGTGAGGTAGTAATGGGGGATGAAGAAATAGCAGGTGATCTTAATGAGGACTTTGTATCTTTCTTAACTGTGAACGACACTAGCAGTATGCCAGTGGTCCGTGAGTGTCAGGGGGCAGGAGTGAGTGCCATTGTTATTGCAAAGGAAAAATTGCTAGGCAAATTCAAAGGTCTTAAGTTGGATAAGTCACCTGGATCAGATGGACTATGTCCCAGGGTCCTGAGAGAGGATGATGAAGAGATAGCAAATGCATTGGTTACGATCTTTCAAGAATCACTTGATTCTGCCATGGTCCCAGAGGACTCTAAGATTGCAAAGGCCACTCCACTCTTTAAGTAAGGAGGAAGGCAAAAGAAAAGAAATTGTAGGCCAGTTAGCCTAACCTCAGTGGTTGGGAAAGTGTTGGAGTCTATATTAAGGATGAGGTTTCGAGTTACCTGGAGACTAATAACAAAATAAGTCAAATTCAACATGGTTTTTGTGAAGGAAAATCTTGTCTGACAAATCTGTTAGAGTTCTTCAAGGAAATAACCAACAAAGGAAAGGTGGTGGATGTCATTTATTTGGATTTTCAAAAGGCATGTCATAAGGTGCCACACATGAGGCTACTTAACAAGATTAAATCCTATGGTGTTACGGGAAATATACTGGTATGGATAGAGGAATGGCTGACAGGCTGGAGGCAGCAGGTAGGAATAAAAGGGACCTTTCCTGGTTGGTTGGTTTTCCTGATTGGCATACTAGTGGTGTACCTCAGGGGTCAGTATTGGGACCGTTACTTTTAACGTTGTCAACAATTTGCATAATGGCTTTGTGTCAAGGTTTGTGGATGATATGAAGACAGGTGGAGGGGTAGGTGGTGCTGAGGAAGCAATGCGATTGCAGCAGGACTTAGACAAATTAGAAGAATGGGCAAAAAAGTGGCAGATGGAATACAGTGTTGGAAAATTTTGATAATGTATTTACATAAAAGGAACAATAATGTGGACTATTATCTAAATGGAGAGAAGGTTCTAACATCAGAGGTGCAGAGGGATTGGGAGTCCTTGTGCAAGACTCCCAGATGGTTTATTTACAGGTTGAGTCTGTAGTAAAGAAGGCAAATGGAATGCTGGCATTTACTTTAAAGGGAATAGAATATAAAAGCAAGGAGATAATGCTGAGCCTATTTAAGACCACACTTGCAGTACTGTCAGCAGTTTTGGGCCCCATATCTCAGAAAGGGTATGTTGTCATTGGAGAGAGTCCAGAGGAGATTCACAAGGATGATTCCAGGAATGGTGAACATATGAGTGTTTGGCAGCTTCGGGCCTGTGTTCACTGGAATTTAGAAGACTATGTTGGGATCTCATTGAAACCTATCTAATGTTTAAAGGACTAGATAGTGTGGATGTGGAGATGTTATTTCCTATGATGAGGGCATCCAGAACTCAAGGGCACAGCCTCAAAATTGAGGGGCAACTTTTTAGAACAGAGGTAAGGAGGATTTTTTTTTTTCCCCCAGAGAGTATTGAATCCGTGGAATACTCTGCCACAGACTGTGGTGGAGGCCAAGTCCGTGGGTATAATATTTAAGGTGGAGGTTAATCTTTTCATGATCGGACAGAGCATCAAAGGATATGGAGAGAAAGCAGGTGAATGGAGTTGAGTGGGATCCGGAATCAGCCATAATGTAGTGGCAGAACAGACATGACAGGCTTGATATCCGAATTCTGCTCCTATGGTTTAAGGTCTTATGGTCTAAAGCTAATCGTTACCTTTATAACTAGTTTAGAACATAGATATAAAAACAATGAAAACCTAGAGCACAATACAGGCCTTTCAGCCCACTAAACTGTACTGAACATGTCCCTACCTTAGAACTACCTAGGTTTTACCCATAGCCCTCTATTTTTCTAAGCTCCACGTAGCCATCCAGGAGTCTCTTAAAAAACCCTATCATTTCCACCTCCACCACCGCAGCCAGCAGCCCATTCCACGCACTCACCACTCTCTGCATAAAAATCTTACTCTGACATCTCCTCTGTACCTACTTCCAAGCACTATGCCCGCTCATGCTAGCCATTTCAGCCCTGGGGAAAAGACTCTGACTATCCACACAATCAATGCCTCTCATCATCTTATACACATCTATCGGGTCACCTCTCATCCACCGTCGCTCCAAGGAGAAAAGGCCGAATTCACTCAACCTATTCTCATAAGGCATGCTCCCCAATCCAGGCAACATCCTTGTAAATCTCCTCTGCGCCCTTTCTATGGCTTCCATGTCCTTCCTGTTGTGAGGCGACCAGAACTGAGCACAGCACTCCAAGTGGGGTGTGACCAGCATCCTATATAGCTACAATATTACCTCTCGGCTCCTGAACTCAATCCCACGATTGATGAAGGCCAATGCACCATATGCTTTCTTAACCACAGAGTCAACCTGCATAGCAGCTTTGAGTGTCCTATGGACTCGGACCCCAAGATCCCTCTGATCCTCCGCACTGCCAAGAGTCTTACCATTAATGCTATATTCTGTCATCATATTTGACCTACCAGAATGAACTACCTCACCCTTATCTGGGTAGAACTCCATCTGCCACTTCTCAGCCCAGTTTTGCATCCTATCAATGTCACGTTGTAACCTCTGACAGCCCTCCACACTATCTACAACACCCCTATCATGTGATCATCAGAAAATTTACTATCCCATCCTTCCACTTCCTCATCCAGGTCATTTATAAAAACAAAAATCACGAAGAGTAGGGGTCCCAGAACAGATTCCTAAGGCACACCACTGGTCACCGGCCTCCATGCAGAATATGACCCATCTACAACAACTCTTTGCCTTCTGTGGGCAAGCCAATTCTGGATCCACAAAGCAATGTCCCCTTGGATCCCATGCCTCCTTACTTTCTCAAAAAGAATTGCATTGGTTAACCTTATCAAATGCCTTGCTGAAATCCATATACACTACATCTACAGTTCTACCTTCATCAATGTTTTTAGCCACAGCCTCAAAAAATTCAATCAGGCTTGTAAGGCACGACCTGCCTTTGGCAAAGCCATGCTGACTAAACATATCATGCCTGTCCAAATGTTCTTAAATCCTGCCTCTCAGGATCTTCTCCATCAACTTACCAAACACTGAAGTAAGACTCACTGGCGTATAATTTCCTGGGCTATCCCTACTCCCTTTCTTGAATGAGGGAACAACATCTGGAACCTCTCCCATCCTCATTGGTGATGCAAAGGTGATTGCCAAAGGCTCAGCAATCTCCTCCCTTGCTTCCCACAGTAGCCTGAGGTACATCCTGTCTGGTTCAGGTGACTTATCCACCTTGATGCTTTCCAAAAGCTCCAGCACATCCAGTTCCTTACTATCTACAAGCTCAAGCTTTTCAGTCCACTGCAAGTGATCCTTACAATCGCCAAGATCCTTTTCTGTAGTGAATACTGAAGCAAAGTATTCATTAAGTACCTCAGCTATTTCCTTCAGTTCCATACTCAGTTTTCCACTGTCACACTTGATTGATCCTATTCTCTTACGTCTTCTCCTACTGCTCTTCGCATACTTGTAGAATGCCTTGGAGTTTTCCTTAAACCTGTCGGCCAAGGTCTTCTCATGGCCCCTTTGGCTCTCCTAATTTCATTCTTAAGCTCCTTCCTGCTAGCCTTATAATCTTCTAGATCTCTATCATTACCTAGTTGTTTGAACCTTTCGTAAGCTCTTCTTTTCTTCTTGACTAGGTTTACAATAGCCTTTGTACACCACTGATCTTGTACCCTACCATCCTTTCCAGGTCTCATTGGAACATACCTACTCAGAACCCCATGTAAATATCTCCTGAACATATGCCACATTTGTTCTGTACGTTTCCCTGAAAACATCTGTTTCCAATTTATGCTTCCTAGTTCCTGCCTGATAGCCTCATAGTTTCTAACTCCTGACAGGCAGATAACTTCTCTCATTTCCCCTTATAATTTTTCCCCTTATTTTATTGACAATCAATACTGTCCTCAAATTGTGAGACACTGTTTGGTCTTCTTTGTATCTTATTACATTGAAATTGATGCTGATCATACAGGAACATATTTTTTATGAACCCAAGCCCAAGTTCAATCTCTTTATTTTTCCTATTATTTTAAAGTCCATATTTTGTATTACTCAATTATAAGTTCATCATCGTCAGTTTTTTCTACTTTGTGTTTTTGTATGGAATGTCCATGATGCTTAAGAGAAGTCTAATCATTTTACAATCCATTGAGCACAACTACATGACTACATGAAATGCAGTCGTAAGAAAGCTGCATCCATCATCAGAGATCACCACCACTCAGGCCAACTTCCTTTCTCACTGCTACTATCAGGTAGAAGATACAACAGCCTCAGGGCTCACACCACTAGGCTCAAGAACAGTTACTACCCCATAGCCACTGGGCTCTTGAACAAAGGTGGATAACTACACTCACTTATCTTGTTATCTCATCTTCTCATTATTTATTGCTATTTATTTATATTTTCATTTGCACAGTTTGTTGTGTTCTGCACTCTAGTTGATCTTTCATTGATACTGTTCTGGTGACTTTTCTACAGAACTGCTGAGTATGTCTGCAGGAAAATGATTCCTGGGGTTGTATATGGTGACATTTTTGTACTTTGATAGTAAAATTTATTTCGGACTTTTGAATTTTTTCCCAATACCAATTATATTGTACTGCAAGTTATAAACAAAAATGTCATAAAAAGAATTTTGAGAACGATTGATAACAAATTCATCTCCTTAACTTGGTTTATAACTCAGGCAATACAGCACTGGCACATCCTTCCTTACCGTTGGTGGTATATACATAAGGTACTGCCTCGAGAAGGCAACGTTCATGAACAAAGACGTCACTGTCTAGGTCATTCCATATTCTCGTAGGGTCCTTTGGGAAGGAAGTACAAAAGTTTGAGGTCCCACATCACCAGGTTCAAGAACAGTTACCTCCCTTCGACAATTCATGTATTCAACCAACCTGAATAACTATAATCAGTCCCTCAGTGTGACAAGACGTCACTGCGCTACAATGGACATTTCTTTTTTGTTCTAATGATTTTTTTTTGTAAAAATATGCACAATATGTACAATTTTTCTTGTGAATGCTGCTTGTCTGATATATTGTCGTGATGCTGCTGCAAGCAATTTTCTCATTACACCTGTGCATTCATCTGCTTGTGCATATGACAGTGAACTCCGCTTTTACTTTGATTACTGTCTCTCATTTGATGGTAGCAGGGAAGTGAAACAAATGTTACATCACCTGATATCTGATCAACTGATTATAAAGCTACCTCTCCATGACTTCTGCACTTGCAATGATGATTTTACCAATGAACTCAGTCCTGAAAATGTCAAAAATTCATTAATAGTATTGTCACTCACGGCAATGTTTGAGGAAGTAACATATAAAAATGTGACCATATTCAAAATACATTTATTATCAAAGAATGTACACATTATGCAGCCTTGAGATTTGTCTGCTTACAGTCAGCCACAAAGCAAGAAACCCAAAAGAACCCAACTTAAAAAAAACTTCCAGTTTTAGATGGCACTAACAAACACGTGTGGCAGCTCAGTGGTAGTTCAAAAGGCAAGAAATTTGACTTTAATTTGACCATGTGACTGATAGTGTGGTCCATTAATGATATAATAAGAGGGTCCTTGGCAATTTAAGAGCCTGTGGTATTAGAGGTAAGATACTAGCATAAATAGTGCATTGTCTGATTGGCAGGAGGCAAAGAGTGAGAATAAAGGGAGCCTTTTCTGATTGGCTGCTGGTGACTAGTGATGTTCCACAGGGCTCGGTGTTGGGTAAGCTTCTTTTTACGTGTAGGTCAATGATGTTGATGATCGAATTGACGGCTTTGCGGCCAAGTTTGCAAACGATACAAAGGTAGGTGCAGAGCAGGTAGTGTTGAGGAAGCAGAAACAGGGAGGCTGAAGAAGGATTAAAACAGATTAGCAGAATGGGCAAAGAAGTGGCAGATGGAATACAGTGTCAGGGAAGTGTATGGTCATATGCTTTGGTAGAAGAAATAAAAGTAAACGATTTTTCGGAACAGAGAGAAAATTCAAAAATCTGAGGTGCAAAGGGACTTGGGAGTCTTTGTGCAGGATTACCTAAGGATTGACTTGCAAGTTGATTCAGTGGTGAGGAAGGCAAATGCAATGTTTGCATCCATTTTGAGAGGACTAAAATATAAAAAGAAGCTTGCAATGCTGAGGCTTTATAAGGCACTTGTGACTGTGAGCAGCTTTGACCTCCTTATTTAACAAAGGATGTGCTGACATTGGAGAGGATTCAATGGAGGTTCACTGGAATAATTCCGAGATTGAAAGGTTTATCATATGAGAAGCATTTAATGGCTCTGGGCTTGTATTCACCGGAATTTAGAAGAATGAGGGGTGACCTCATTGAAACCTATCAAATGTTGAATGGCTTGGAAAGAGTGGATGTGAAAAGGATGTTTCCAATGGTGGGGGAGTCTAGGACCAGTTAACACAGCCTCAGAATAGAGGGACATCCATTTAGAATGGAGATAAGGAGGAATTTCTATAGTCAGAGGGTGGTGGATCTATGGAATTTATTACCACAGGTGGCTGTGTAGACCAACTCATTGGATATATTTAAAGCAGAGGTTGATAGATTCTTGATAAGTCAGTGAATAAAAGGTTACATGGCAAAGGCTGAAGAACGGGGTTGAGAGGAAAATGGATCAGTATGATCAAATAGTAGAGCTGACACAATGGGCCAGATGGCCTAATTCTGCTCCATTGTCTTCTGGTCTTATAATACGTAACAGAATAGAATAATAGGCTGTGAGTTCTCTTCACATTTTGCTGGAAATGTTTTGCACTCCTTTACACAACTCTTTCTTCTTACAGTATAAACTATAAGAAGCTTGAATCTTTTTAAATCAACACAGTGCGGATGTGTTTTCAACAGAACAGTAACAGCACAGCATGTAGATCTTTGAAAATATACTGACAACATCCCTGCCTTCTCAGTCTCAGCTCGCAAAATCATTCCTTTCAGCTACGTTTCTGTTCCCTCTTCACTGGTACTCAAATCTGAACCCTACTACTTCTTTTCTGAAAGTGCTATCGGAAGTAATAAAGCAGAATTAATTTGGCCAGATAGCTAACCAGCTAAGGGATCATGAACATTTCAGGATTTCATAATAGTCACCCACAAATGCTATATTAATTATAGTAACCCCCGAAGGAGTTTCAAGTATTTTCACCAGCCAAGTATAACACTGGGTCACAGAGTATTTTATTTTCTCTGGCACATTTCCCATTGTCAAAGGCCACAAAGAAACAAACTAACACATTGGACACTCTTGCCGCTGGCATTTAAATTCATTCCGAAGACATTAGAAATAAAAATGTCACTTCAAGTGCTGAGACTCATGATGCTCATAGATTAGCTTACAAATGCTTTGAGCAACACTGCAAAGTCGCATTCATCACACATTTTTGTACAAAGCATTCTCCACCAAATGATCTGGCTATCAGTGGATCTGTTCATCACAAAAGTGGAAGAATAATTATGCAGTTTTAGACACACCCATTGATATTACAGCTGTCGAGATACGAAAGGTGTAAGTGCAGCTTTGCCCCACTACTATTATATACACGTATAATAATAAAAATTATTTTTTATGTTTTATAACTTTTCAACCTAAAAACATATTTTAAAGTTGCCTCCAGACATCTAAGACTATAAGACATAGGAGCAGAAATAGGCCATGTGGCCCATTGAGTACTCCAGCTTTCCACAATGGCTAATTTATTATCATGCTCAACCCCGCATCATACCTTCTCCCCATAACCTTTGATGCTCTTCGTAATCAGTAACCCACTTTAAATATACCTTATATACAGCTGTCTCTGGGAATGAATTCCACAGATCCATCATCCTCTGGCTAGAGAAATTTCTCCTCAGCTCTGTTCTAGAGGAATGTCTCTCTATTCTGAGGCTTTTCTAAGGCCCAGTGGGCTGAGACTTTCTTGCCATTGGAAAAATCCTCTCCACTCTACCTAGGCCTTTCAATATTCAAAGCGACACACACAAAATGCTGAAGGAACTCAGCAAGTCAGGCAACATCTATGGAAAAGAGCAAACAGTCAACATTTTGGGCCAAGACCCTTCATCAGGATATTCAATGAGATAGGTTTCAATGAGATTTCCCCCTCATTCCTCTAAATTCCAGCAAGTATAGGCCCAAAGCCATCAAATTCTCATCATACATTAACTTTTTTATTCCCAGGATTATTCTTGAACCCTCTCCAATGCTAGCGCATCCTTTCTTAGGTAAGAGGATCAAAACTGCTCAGAATGTGGTCTGACCAACACCTTACAGCAGTGGTCCCCAACCACCGGGCCGCGAGCATGTGCTACCGGGCTGCGAGGAAATGATATGATTTGGCGATATGAAACAATATGAGTCAGCTACACCTTTCCTCATTCCCTGTCAAGCACCGTTGAACTTGAACACACACCCCACCGTCAGCCGGTCTGCAAGAATATCGTCAATATTAAACCGGACCGCAGTGCGCAAAATGTTGGGGACCCCTACCTTATAGAACCTAAGCATTACATATTTGTTTTCATATTCTAGTCCTCTGACCAATTCTCCCTCAAATTTGTAGTGATCAGTGTGTGCAAAAATCTTGTGTTGTGCGATTTTTTGCACAGTGATAACAACATGTGCACACTGAATAATTTATTCAATTAAAACAGTATAAATAAGCCCGTTCTAAAATCGGCAGATAAATCATTGCAAACTCCACATTGTCAGCACCGTTTGCATCAGAAGCTGGAATAGGAAATGTGATTGCCTATGATCGTGAAGTATACTTAACATGCCAGCAAGGTAGAAGGTGACAACCTTTTGCGTGCAGTTTAAAAACCTTTGTGCACTATTAATAAGAGATGTGTGCATGCACACACATGCATACCTTAGAAGGAACATTGCCTCTGACCCATATGCCACTGAATGTGATTTTAAAAAAGAGTAGGTCATGATTGCATTCTTGGTTAGGTATCACCAACTGCTAGCTTTAGACTAGGCTTCAGGAAATTATATTTTATAAGCAGTACTGACATAATGGAAGAGTGACCCATCTGTTTGAAACAGATTGTGATTTATTTACATCTCAACAAATATTAAGAACATCTTAATAGTAAATTGATTCATGAACACATACCAGATTTCATTTGATAGAGTATTACACTGGACAACAAAGATTTTGCTTCTTGAATATGTTTAGGTGTATCTTATGAATTTTGGGTTACTGATCATGAAAATCATCATGAAATTTCCCTATCACGCACCATTTCTGTAAATAAACCTGTGTTTATTATTTCAATTCATAATTCAAGTCAATTAAAATGTTGCCTACAATTTAAACTGAAAAGTTTCCTATTTTGTCCAGGCATGCTTGTCCACGCTTAGGCGGTGTGGTTGTTGCATGGCAGGGCTGGTTTTAGTAATAATTACTGGGTTCAGGACTGTAAGGATAGAATTTGCTACCAGCAGACACAACAATTTCTATGAAGGATTTTGATATTTGAGACAGATGCTTCCTAAAATAACTGATGCCAAGATTAAGGAAAGCATTTTTGTTGGTCCACAAATCAAACAGGTCATCAATGACAGGCAATTTGAATAATTTCTAATGGGACTGTAGAAAATCACATGGAAGGCATTCAAGGAAGTTGTTGAAATTCTTCTCAGCATCTACAGAGCACCAAACTACATGCAGCTGGTTGAAAGTATGCTTCAAGCATATAAAACCATGAAATGCAACATGTCACTAAAGATTCATTTTCTGCATTCCCATTTAGACTTCTTCCCTGCAAATCTTGGTGCTGTTAGTGACAAGCATGGTGAAAGGTTTCACCAGGACATTGCGGTCATGGAGAAAAGATACCAGGGCAACTGGAATCCATCAATGCTGGTAAGTTATTGTTGGACACTTAAGCGAGAAGTCTCAGACACTGAGTACAAATGAAAATCATTAACAAAATATTTTTAACTTAGTTGAACTATTGCAAAGCATCAGCACCATTATGCAATTAAACATATTATATTCAATAAAAGTTAATTTGTTGTTTCTCCAAATTCCTACGTGATACAAGTAGTCTGAAATTATATTTGTGTTCACCTTCAAGCAGTCTATCATAAACAAAAAAAATTCTGAGGAAGCAATACTTTTGAAAAAAATTGTTGTCCAGTGTTATTATTACAGATGCAGCCTTGCACTCAACAACCTTCTACTCAACATCAAGAAGACCAAGGAACTGATGGTGGACTTCAGGAAGGAGAAGTCAAGGAAGCACACACCAGTCCTCATCAAGGAATCAGCAGAGGAAAGGGTGGGCAACTTCAAGTCCCTGGATGTCAGCATCTCTGAAAATCTATTCTGGGCCTAGGAACACTGGTACAATTATGAGGAAGGCATGCCAGCAGATATATTTCATTAGGAATTTGAGGTTTTAGTATGTCAACATATACTCTAGCAAATTCCTACAGATGTACTGTGGAGAGCATTATAATTGGTTGTATGAAGTTAATAAAAGTAGTCTGGTATGAAGGGGCCACTTCACAGGATTGGAAAAAGCTGCAGAGGATTGCAGACTCAGCCAGCCTCATCAAGGAGAATAGATTCTCCAACATTAGCACATTTGCTTAAGTACAGGTAAGTAGCTTCAAACATTTTTTTGAGAACTTGGTGTAGCACGGTGAATATGTTACACAGTCTTTTTCACTACATTATTAAATCTTTTGCCAAGTGAAAAATAAAGATTGAGTCATAGTACAAAGCTAAGATGAAATCAGAGAGCAGATTTTTAGAAAACAGTAAATAAATAATACTTATATTTTGACAAATATATTGTAATTACTTACAAAAAACGGTCTGTGTATATTAATTATGCTTTTAGGTCTGAAGAAGTTTCTGAACAATAATAATGCATACCACTAAAACCTCACCTCATCCTTTTGCAACAAAGCAGAGCCTTTTCAGGGTTTTTTTTAGAATGAGAATAAATTGAAAGCACCTGGAGTTCTCATCACATCACTGATTTCTGTTTAAACTGGTGAAGGCTGCAAAATTGCACTCCCTGCAGGGGAACTGGAAATCTTTGTGAGTAACTCCTTGATTTTTTTTTTTTTTTTTTTGCATTTTACAGCTCTCCAGACAATGGTGTCCATTCTATGCTCCAATGAAAATGAGCACTGGCAGTACTCCTTTCTTAACACCCAAAAAATCTGGGACACTGTGTTTGCGAGTAGTTTTTCCAGATAAGAGACTTCAGAGTGCCCTCTAAAGTTGTACCATGATATGTGATAGGTATGATGAGGATTGACCATTCTTTATTTATAAATAGTTTATTTGACTGTGCTTACAAGATATTTGTATTTAAAGTCATGGCATTACTGAAGTGGGAGCTAATGTAAGTCACTAAGTACAAGATCTCTGAAGATCTATCCAGGGTCCAACATATTCATGCAATTATAAAAAAGGCCACAACAACTATATTTCACTAGGAATTTGAGGCAATTTCGTATGTCACCAAAACACCCGCGAATTTTTATGGATGTACCATGATGAGCATTCTAACTGGTTGCATCATCATTTGGTGTGGAGGACCACTGCACCAGATTGGAAAAAGCTGCAGGAAGTTATAAACTCAGCCAGCTGCTTTATGGGCACTAGCCTCCCCACCACTGAAGACATCTTCAAAAGCAATGCCTTAAGAAGGTAGCATCCATCATGAAGGAACCTGCTCTCTTCTCAACAGGGAGGAGGTACAGCAGCCTAAAGACACACTCTCAACATTTTAAAAACCGCTTCCTCCCCTCTGCCACCGGATTTCGGGACCATCTATTAACACCATGAACACAGGTACAGAAACAGTTATTATCCCCTTCAGCCACCAGGCTGTTGAAGCAAAGGGGATAACTTCATTCAACTTCACATTCCCCGTCACTGAGATGTCCCATAACCTATGGATTCACTTTCAAGGACTCTTCATCTCATGTTCTTGATATTTATTGCTTATTTATTTATTATTTTTTTTTTCTTTTCAGTTTGGCAGTTTCTTGTTATTTGCATATCGGTTGAACACTCAGTTGGTGCAGTCTATCACTGACTCTATTATGGTTGTTATTCTATTCTGGATTTATTGAGCATGCCCACAAGAAAATGAATCTCAGGGTTCTTTATGGCGATGTAAATCTACTTTGGTGATAAATTTACTTTGAACTTTGAGCACTAGCTCATTATTTTACTCTTTTTTGCATGACTTATTTTATACATTCCTAATTGATGATAATTATTTTTTTATGTATTGCACTGTGCTATTGCTACGTAACAATAAATAATAAAACTGATTCTCATCCTGATTCTGAATAATGAGTTCATGATGTAAATTACAACAGAAGCAGAAAACAGAGCACCTCCACTCCATCTACCTAAAGCGGAACTTCCCGTCGGCCAAACATCTTAGTTCCGAATCCCTTATGCCAAGATGAGGGCACCCTCAGTGTGGAGGAGCAACACTTTATATTCTGTCTGTGTAGCCTCCAAACTGATGGCATGAATATTAATGTCTCCTTCCATTAAAAATAAATTGCCTTCTCCTCCCCTCTTCATCTATTACCTCTTCTCACCTGCTTATTACCTTCCCCTGAGTCCTCTCCTCCTTCCCTTTTCCTATGCTTCACTCTCCTCTCCTATCAGATTCCTTCTCCTCCAGCCCTTTACCTTTCCCACCCACCTAACTTCACCTATCACCTTCAAGCTATCGACCTTCCCCCATCTTTTTATTCTGCCGTCTTCCCCCTTCTTTCCCAGTCTTGAACGAAGGTCTCAGGCCGAAAAGTTGAGATGCTGCCAGATCTGCTGAGTTCCTCCAGCATTTTGGGTGTGTGTTGCTTTGGGTTTCCAGACTTTCTTGTGTTTAGGAAATAACAGACTTTTGCATAACCTCAATTTTCATTCCAAGCATACAAACATCCCCTGCATATTGTATCCACAGTAGCAACTTGCAGTATTTCCTTCTCACATGATTATAATTGTTCATCTAAGGACTCAACTAACACTATGTTCCTCGCTCCCAACATCAGTCATTTGTCTTCCAATAATTTGTTTTTCTACTCCATTTCTCAACATTTGGCAAACATGAACCTCGCTGCACGTTCATTTTCCATTTTCCATGGCCACTCACTAATAGTTCCCTTCACTTTCTGCTCGAAACCAATAGCGCAGAAATATGAGGGAAGGGAGCAAGCGAGGGGGAGGAACATTAGAATCCAGGGTCTAATTCATCTGGAGAAGAGACAGGAATCCAGCACTGCCGCTGATGCGGCTGATAATTTATCTAGAGTTGGAAGTCTACTTATGACTTACAGTCCCTCAGGTCCCTCAAATAATAACCGAACTGATCAATTCAATTTTAATATCAAGTCTGCCACTTCTGTCAACTGTCCAGCTGATCAGTGCAGGTACTAATGTGCAGGATTGTATTTTTCTGTTCTCCCAGAATGATTTTCTCCCATTCTCAGGTGCACGGTAGAGAGCACTTTGGCTGGTTACATCACAGCCCCGACACGAAGCGCCAAAGCACAGGATCGCAATAGGCTGCAGAGGGTTCTAGGTTCATCACAGGCACAACCATCTCCGCTGTCGGGGGCAACATCATGAGATGGCGCCTCAGGAAGGCAGCATCCATCATTAAGGACCCACACCATCTGGGACATTTCTTCTTGTTACTACGATCAGAGACAAAGTACAGGAGCCTGAAGGCCTACATTCAATGATACAGAAACATCTTCCCCCCCACCCCACCATCAGATTTCTGAACGGTCGATGAGTCGATGGACACCACCTCGCTGTTCCTTCATTTATGTTAAAATATTTGTTTATCTCATTGCACCAACCTGCTGGCACAAAACAACAAACTTAATGTCATAAAAACTATGAAGTCTACAGATGTTGGAAATCCAAAGCAACACACACATGCGCGCACGCGCACACACAATTGCGGAGGAACTCAGCAGATCAGGCAGCATCTATGGAGAGGAATAAAGAGTTGATATTTCTGGCTGATACCCTTCATCAGAAGTGAAACATTGATTTGTTATTCCTTTCCATAGATGCTGCCTGACCTGCTGAGTTCCTGGAAAATTTTGGGTGTGTTACCTTGCATTTCCAGTGTCCACAGAATCTCTTTAAAATTTCATGTTGCATAAGACAGTAATAATAAGATGATTCTGATTCCTTCTCAGCAGTGAAGCCATAAAATAACATTGGCTGATCAACTTAAAACGTTTAGAGCTAAACAACAGATTAAAGAAATATGCAAAGCTAACGGTGATAGGACAACTGATTATTTAGAAATAAATGATACTCTCAGAGAATTTTACTCTAAACTTTATAGCTTTGAATCTAAGGATGATACTGTAATGAAAAATTTTTAAATCAACTAAATATTCCTACAATTTCTGCCAGCAACAGAAAATTGTTGGAACAACCTATTTCTTTTGAAGAAATTGTTGAGGCTGTGCACTCATTACGTTTGAGGAAAGCTCTGGGTCCAGATGGATTTTCTGGAGAATTTTACAAGACCTTTTCCTCACTGCTTATACCTCATTTATGTTCAGGTTTTTTTCGGATTCATTTAAGTCAGGCAGACTTCCTCAATCGTTTTATGAGGCTTCCATTTCGCTCATTCTTAAAAAGAATAAGGATCCAACTGAATGCTCTTCTTATAGACTAATTTCTTTACTTAATGTTGATGCTGTGTACGTACATCTATTGATGCTTCGAGATCTTATCTAAAGTTTTAGCTCATAGGGTTGAAAATATTTCACCATCTGTCATTTCTGATAACCAAACCAGATTTATCAAAAATTGATATTCTTACTTTAATATTTGCCGGTTATTAAATGTTACTTATTCTCCTTCTGACATGGTTTCGGAATATGTGGTATCCCTAGATGCTGAGAAAGCTTTCGACAGAGTTGAATGGAATTATTTATTTAAAATTTTAGAAACATTTAATTTTGGACCTGTTTTCATTCAATGGATTAAATTACTTATTTAGCCCCTTCTGCTAGGGTTATCACTAATTTTCATAACTCCAAACCATTGAAACTTCAACATGGCACTAGACAAGGTTGTCCATTGAGCCTTTAGCTTTTTGATCTGGCCTAAGAACCTTTAGCCATTGCTTTTCGAGAATCTAATGATATCACCGGTATTTTAAGGAGAGACAGTATTCATAAAGTCTTGTTGTATGTTGATGATTTGCTGCTGTTTATTTCTAATGTTGAGACTTCATTACCCCATGTGCTTTCTTTACTCTCCTGTTTCAGACAGTTTTCAGGTTATAAATTAAACCTACATAAAAGTGAATTTTTCCCTTTGAACAAATAAATTCCAGTACCAATAAATTCTAACTTTCCTTTAAAAATTGTAAGAAATCAATTTACCTATTTAGGTGTAACAATCACTAAAAATTATAAGTGTCTATTTAAAGAAAATTTTCTTACTCTATTGAATCATGTAAAATGAATACTATCAAATTGGTCGCCTCTTTTGTTATCGTTAATTGGTCGAATTAACTCTATCAAAATGAATATATTACCTAAATTTATACATCTTTTTCAGGCATTGCCGGTTTTTATTCCTAAATCCTTTTTTGATTCTCTGGACTCTATTATATCTTCTTATATATGGAAGAATAAGCATTCTAGATTAAATAAAATTCATCTTCAGAAACATAAAAAGAATGGAGGATTAGCCTTATCAAACTTTAGATTTTATTATTGGGCAGTTAGTATAAGAAATCTTGCATTTTGTTTATATTATATAAATCGTGAGGGTTGCCCGATGTGGGTTTATTTAGAAGCTAATTCTGTTAATAAATTCTCTATTATTTCTCTTCTTGGATCCTCACTTCCTTTGTCTTTGAGTAAGTTAACTGATAATCTGGTAGTTAAACACACTATGAGGATTTGGATACAATTCCGAAAATATTTTGGCTTATTGAGATTTTCTCTTTCGTGTCCCATTTTTCCTAATTATTTTTTTTTAAACGCTCTATGATTGATGTGGTTTTTAAAGAATGGGATAGATTAGGTATTAAGTGCTTTCAGGACTTGTTTGTAGAGCAAAGTCGTTTCTTGTTTGAACAATTGTCAACTAAATATTGTTTACTCAAAATGCATTTTTTCGATATCTACAAATAAGAGATTTTTTACGGTCTCAAATAAATACATTTCCTAAAAGTTCTGATAAGAATCTACCAGGTGTAATCATTAATCTGAAACCTTTTTATAATGGATCTATATCTAATATTTATAATATGCTGTTGGGAATGAGAAGTGTTCCTTTAGATAAAATTAAAAATCTTTGGGAACAAGATTTACAGACTTCAATTTCTGAGGAAACTTGGAATCAAATTTTTAAATTGGTCAACATTTCATCGTTATGTGCTCCTCACTCTCTCCTTCAATTTAAAGTGGTCAATAGGGCCCATATGACTAAGGATAAGTTATCTTGTTTTTATTTAGATATATCTCCGTATTGCGATAAATGTAATAATGGAGAAGCTTCACTCATTCATATGTTTCGGAATATTATATCATAATATTGGAAAGAAGTATTTCAAACCTTTTCGATACTTTTTAAAGTAAATTTCAAGCTTAATCCTTTGACTGCTTTATTTGGTATTGTTGGAGGAAAGGATATTATTTTGGAGCCATCTGATTTGCACATTTTGGGTTTTACGTCTCTTATGGCCAGAAGGACGCTTTTGCTTAAATGGAAAGATATGGCCCCTCCTATTCATGCCCAATGGTTACGTGATGTGATGTTATGTTTAAATTTAGAGAAGTTTCGATGTTCTATCTTTGAATCTAATCAAGACTTTCAAACATTGTGGGGACCCTTTCTGAATTATTTTCAAAACCTTTGATTTGCTGTTAAAGTACAGGTGATGACTAACAATCTTTTTATTTTTTTTTCTACTAATCAGCTTCGGTCTTAGTAGTGGGTTCGATTTTTTAATATAGTAGAATTATTATTTTTCTATGTTACAAACTAATTGAGTTATACGAATATAGGGTAAAGAGTCTTCATATGTGATTTAGCTTAATGTATTGACATTTTTTTTCCTATACTCTGTATTCTTATATAAATTAATAAAAATATTAGAAAAGAAAGAAGGATAATCTTACTCTTTCAATGGCTTCATCCTTCACAGGGTAAACAAGACAGTCACCCCGAGAGCTCTAAACATCGCAAATCAGTGAAAAATGTTTTGGTTGAGACTTTCTTTTGCTTTGCTAGATGGGCTATGGCCTAGGTGTGATGGAGAAATTCTTTGCCTCATCAGGTAATGAAATTGATGCCGTAGATTATAAGTAGCATCTAATTTCCACCCTATCCTGATGTTGTTTTATATAGTGTGCGTAATCTGAAATTCATCTTGCTGTGGGGTGATGTTAAGGCACCTATTTGCAGTTATTTATTTTCATACCATTTTAAGTTACTGAAAATGATTTGAAAGTATTCAGAAAATATCTCTTACAGCATTACCAAAATTCTAATTCTTTTCAAATGCCCTTGGACACAAATGATCTAATTCTTCTGAAATATACATAAAGAATTCCACAGGCAAGGCAGCATATTTGAAGAGCAATGAACAGTCAACATTTTGTGATGAGACCTTTCAACAGGGCTGTTGCAGAATGCAGAAGCAAGAACAAGAAGGAGGAAAAAGCCAGAAAAAAAAGGTGTAGGGAGGGTTTTGCAAAAGACAATAGCGAATTGTAATTAATAATAATAAACATCCTGCATGAGAGGTTGGTCAAGAAGGTTCAGTTTCTCGGCATTCAAGATAAGGTAGTAAATTGAATTAGACATTGGCTTTGTGGGAGAAGCTAGAGGGTGGTAGTAGATGGTTGCCTGTCTGACTGGAGGCCTGTGATAGTGGAGTGTTGCAAGGATCAGCACTGGGTCCATTGTTTTTTGTTATATGCATCAAAGATCTGGATGATAATATGGTTAAGTGGACCAGCAAGTTTGTGGATCACACCAAGATTGAGGGTGTAGTGGACAACGAGGAAGACTATCATGGCTTGCAGCAGATCTGGACCAGCTGGAAAATGGGCTGAAAGATAGCAGTTGGAATGTAATGCCAACAAGTGCAAGGTGTTGCACTTCAGTAGAATCAAGCAGGATAGGACTGACACAGTGAGCAGCAGGGCACTGAGGAGTGCTGTAGAACAAAGGGACCTGGGAATACAGGTCTATAATTTGTAGTACGTGATGTCACAGGTAGATAGGGTCGTAAAGAAAGCATTTGGTTCATTGACCTTCATAAATCAAAGTATTGAGTACAGGAGATGGTATTTTATGTTGAAATTATACAAAATGTTAGTGAGGCCGAATTTAGAGTATTGTGTGCAGTTTTGCTCACCTACCTACAGGAGAAATATAAATAGATTGAAAGACCACAGAGAAAATTGAGTTATAAGGGAAGTTTTAATATGTTAGCACTTTATTCCTAGGAACATGGGAGATTGGGGGGGAGATTTGATAGAGGTATACTAAATTATGTGGGTTATAGATAAAGTACAGTGGCATGCAAAAGTTTGGGCACCCCGGTCAAAATTTCTGTTACTGTGAATAGCTAATGGAGTAAAAGATGAACTGATTTCCAAAAGGCATAAAGTCAAAGATGACACATTTCTTTAATAGTTTAAGCAAGAAAACGTTTTTATATCCATCTTTTACAGTTTCAAAATAACATAAAAGGAAAAGGGCCCGAAGCAAAAGTTTGGGCACCCTGCATGGCAGTACTTAGCAACACCCCCTTTGGCAAGTATCACAGCTTGTAAATGCTTTCTGTAGCCAGCTAAAAATCTTTCAATTCTTGTTTCGGGGATTTATGCCCATTCTTCCTTGCAAAAGTCTTCTAGTTCTGTGAGACTCTTGGGCCGCCTAGCATGTAGTGCTTTTTTGAGGTCTATCCACAGATTCTCGATGATGTTTAGATCAGGGGACTGTGAGGGCCATGGCAAAACCTTCAGCTTGCGCCTCTTGAGATAGTCCATTGTGCATTTTGAGGTGTGTTTAGGTTCATTATCCTGTTGTAGAAGCTATCCTCTTTTCATCTTCGGCTTTTTTACAGAAGGTGTGATGTTTGCTTTCAGAATTTGCTGGTATTTAATTGAATTCATTCTTCCCTCTACCAGTAAATGTTCCCCGTGCCACTGGCTGCAACACAAGCTCAAAGCAGGATCGATCCACCCCCATGCCTAACAGTTGGAGAGGGGTTCTTTTCATGAAATTCTGCACCCTTTTTTCTCCAAACATACCTTTGCTCGTTGCGGCCATAAAGTTCTATTTTAACTACATCAGTCCACAGGACTTGTTACCAAAATGCATCAGGCTTGTTTAGATAACACACATATAAAGCGCTGGTGAACGCAGCAGGTCAGGCAGTATCTATAGGAAGAGGTACAGTCGACGTTTTGGGTCTCAGCCATAGATGCTGTTTGGCCTGCTACGTTCACCAGCATTTTTTAATGTGTGTTGCTTGAAATTACAGCACCTGCAGATTTCCTTGTGTTGAGGCTTGTTTAGATGTTCCTTTGAACCTTTTGAATAGAACTTTTTGGCCGCAATGAGCAAAGGTATGTTTGGAGAAAAAAGGGTGCAGAACTTCATGAAAAGAACCCTTCTCCAACTGTTAAGCATGGGGGTGGATTGATCATGCTTTGGGCTTGTGTTGCAGCCAGTGGCACAGGGAATATTTACTGGTAGAGGGAAGAAGGAATTCAATTAAATACCAGCAAATTCTGGAAGCAAACATCACACTGTCTGTAAAAAAGCCGAAGATGAAAAGAGGATGGCTTCTACAACAGGATAATGAACCTAAACACCCCTCAAAATCCACAATGGACTACGTCAAGAGGCGCAAGCTGAAGGTTTTGCCATGGCCCTCACAGTCCCCTGACCCAAACATCATTGAGAATCTGTGGATAGACCTCAAAAGAGCAGTGCATGCAAGACGGCCCAAGAATCTCACAGAACTAGAAGCCTCTTGCAAGGAAGAATGAGCTGAAATCCCAAACAAGAATTGAAAGACTCTTAGCTGGCTACAGAAAGCGTTTACAAGCTGTGATACTTGCCAAAGGGGATGTTGCTAAGTACTACCATGCAGGTTGCTCAAACTTTTGCTTCAGGCCCTTTTTTTTGTTATTTTGAAATTGTAAAAGATGGAAATAAAAAAGTTTTCTTGCTTAAAATATTAAAGCAATGTGTCATCTTTAACTTTATGCCTTTTGGAAATCAGTTCATCTTTTACTCGCTTAGCTATTCACAATAGCAGAAATTTTGACTAGGGGTGCCCAAATGTTTGTATGCCACTGTAAATGCAAACAGGCTTTTTACACTGAGGTTGGGTGGGTTTACAACGAGAAGTCATAGGTTATGGGTGAAAGGTAAAATGTTTAAGGGGGACATGAGGGGAAACTTCTTCATTCAGAAGGTCAAGAGAGTGTGGAATGAGCTGCCAGTGCAAGTGGTGCAGGCAAGCTCGATTTCAACGTTTAAGAGAAGTTTGGAGAGGTACATGGATGGGAGGGTTATGGTCCTGGTGCAGGTCAATAGGATAGGCAGAATAAATGGTTTGGCAAGGACCAGACAGGCCAAAGGGCCTGTTTCTGTCCTGTACTTTTCTATAACTCTATGACCATGACTCTGTAGCTTCTAAGGATGTGAATTCGAATTGGAATGCATCCAGTTTTTCAGATAGGGACCACATCAAAGAGGGTAAGAAGAAACTGGACTGTGTATCGACATCGTGCTGTGCTCTTTGTTTGGCATTCAAATTCACTGAAAGGTAGAACAATTCGGAAAATCAAGGGATAGCTCTAATTTAAAGAATGAGGGATCAGTCATTTCCTTTCTGTTACTTTCAATGGAAAGACAAAGCAAAAGTTTCATAAATGTAGTTTTATCTTACATTTCTCCAATGATGACTACTTGGACAAAAAGATAACCTCCGTGGAAGTTCTGCACTACATAAGGACACACTAGCAGTATGGTCAAGTTCCAGGTGTCGGGGGTCATGAAGTGCGTGCAGTTATCATTGCTAGAGAGGAGGTTCTAGCAAAACTGAAAGGACTGAAAGTAGATAAGTCAACTGGACTCAATGGTGTACACTTCTGGGTTATTAAGGAGGTGGCTGAATACAGTGCGGAGGCATTAGTAATGCTCTTTCAAGAATCATTAGATTCTGGGGTGGTTCTCAAAGAAAGGAAAACTGCAAATGTCACTGCACTCTTCAAGAAGGGAGAGGAAAGGAAACTGTAGGCCAGTTAGTCTGATCTCAGTGACTGGGAAAATGATAGAGTCAACTATTAAGGATGAAGTCTCAGGGAACTTGGAGGCACATAATAAAATGGGTAACACACATCAAAGTTGCTGGTGAACGCAGCAGGCCAAGCAGCATCTGTAGGAAGAGGTGCAGTCGACGTTTCAGGCCGAAACTCTTCGTCAGGACTAACTGAAGGAAGAGTGAGTAAGGGATTTGAAAGTTGGAGGGGGAGGGGGAGATCCAAGATGATAGGAGAAGACAGGAGGGGGAGGGATAGAGCCAAGAGCTGGACAAGTGATAGGCAAAAGGGAATACGAGAGGATCATGGGACAGGAGGTCCGGGAAGAAAGACAAGGAGTGGGGGGGACACAGAGGATGGGCAAGAGGTATATTCAGAGGGAAAAAAAGGAGAGTGAGAGAAAGAATGTGTGCATAAAAATGAGTAACAGATGGGGTACGAGGGGGAGGTGGGGCCTTAGCGGAAGTCAGAGAAGTCGATGTTCATGCCATCAGGTTGGAGGCTACCCAGACGGAATATAAGGTGTTGTTCCTCCAACCTGAGTGTGGCTTCATCTTTACAGTAGAGGAGGCCGTGGATAGACATGTCAGAATGGGAATGGGATGTGGAATTAAAATGTGTGGCCACTGGGAGATCCTGCTTTCTCTGGCGGACAGAGCGTAGATGTTCAGCAAAACGGTCTACCAGTCTGCGTTGGGTCTCACCAATATATAAAAGGCCACATTGGGAGCACCGGACGCAGTATATCACCCCAGTCGACTCACAGGTGAAGTGTTGCCTCACCTGGAAGGACTGTTTGGGGCCCTGAATGGTGGTAAGGGAGGAAGTGTAAGGGCATGTGTAGCACTTGTTCCGCTTACACGGATAAGTGCCAGGAGGGAGATCAGTGGGGAGGGATGGGGGGGACGAATGGACAAGGGAGTTGTGTAGGGAGCGATCCCTGCGGAATGCAGAGAGAGGCGGGGAGGGAAAGATGTGCTTAGTGGTGGGATCCCGTTGGAGGTGGCGGAAGTTACGGAGAATAATATGTTGGACCCGGAGGCTGGTGGGGTGGTAGGTGAGGACCAGGGGAATCCTATTCCTAGTGGGGTGGCGGGAGGATGGAGTGAGAGCAGATGTACGTAAAATGGGGGAGGTGCGTTTAAGAGCAGAGTTGATAGTGGAGGAAGGGAAGCCCCTTTCTTTAAAAAAGGAAGACATCTCCCTCGTCCTAGAATGAAAAGCCTCATCCTGAGAGCAGATGTGGCGGAGACGGAGGAATTGCGAGAAGGGGATGGCGTTTTTGCAAGAGACAGGGTGAGAAGAGGAATAGTCCAGATAGCTGTGAGAGTCAGTAGGCTTATAGTAGACATCAGTGGATAAGCTGTCTCCAGAGACAGAGACAGAAAGATCTAGAAAGGGGAGGGAGATGTCAGAAATGGACCAGGTAAACTTGAGGGCAGGGTGAAAGTTGGAGGCAAAGTTAATAAAGTCAACGAGTTCTGCATGCGTGCAGGAAGCAGTGCCAATGCAGTCGTCGATGTAGTGAACGAAAAGTGGGGGACAGATACCAGAATAGGCACGGAACATAGATTGTTCCACAAACCCAACAAAAAGGCAGGCATAGCTAGGACCCATACGGGTGCCCATAGCTACACCTTTAGTTTGGAGGAAGTGGGAGGAGCCAAAGGAGAAATTATTAAGAGTAAGGACTAATTCCGCTAGACGGAGCAGAGTGGTGGTAGAGGGGAACTGATTAGGTCTGGAATCCAAAAAGAAGCGTAAAGCTTTGAGACTTTCCTGATGGGGGATAGAAGTATATAAGGACTGGACATCCATGGTGAAAATAAAGCGGTGGGGGCCAGGGAACTTAAAATCATCGAAAGGTTTAAGAGTGTGAGAAGTGTCACGAACATAGGTCAGAAGGGATTGAACAAGGGGTGATAAGACAGTGTCGAGGTATGCAGAAATGAGTTTGGTGGGGCAGGAGCAAGCTGAGACAATAGGTCGGCCAGGACAGGCAGGTTTGTGGATCTTGGGTAGTAGGTAGAAACGGGAAGTGCGGGGTTTATTATTTTGTCGCCATAATAAAATGGGTCATAGTCAGCATGGTTTCCTTGAGGGAGAATCTTGCCCATTCAAATCTGTTGGAATTCTTTGCAGAAATAGCAAGCAGGATAGACAAAGGAAAATTGGTTGATATTATGTACTTGGATTTTCAGAAGGCCTTTGACAGGATGCCACACATGAGGCTGCTTAGCAAACTGCAAGCCCATGGTATTACAGGAAAGATTGTAGCATTGATAAAGCAATGGCTGATTGGCAGGAGACAAACAGTGAGGATAAAGGGAGCCTTTTCTGGTTGGCTGCCAGTGATTAGTGGTTTTCTGCAGGGATCTGTGTTGGGACCAATTCTTTTTACATTATAATTGATGGCAATGTTGCAAAGTTTGCAGATGATATGAAGGTAGGTGAAGGGGCAGGTAGTTTGAGGAAATAGAGAGGCTACAGAGGACATAGACATATTAGTAGAATGGGCAAAGAAGTGGCAGGTGGAATACAGCACCGGAAAATGTATGGTCATGCACTTTGGTAGAAGAAATGAAAGGTTTGACTATTTTCTAAATGGAGAGAAAATTCAAAAAACTGAGGCACAAAGGGATTTGGGAGTCCTTGGGCAGGATTTACTAAAGGTTAATTTTCAGGTTGAGTCTGTGGTGATGAAGACAAATGCAATGTTAGTATTGATTTCAAGACTACTAGTACATAAGAGCAAGGAAATAATGTTGAGACTTTAGAAAGCACTGGTGAAACCTCACCTGGAGTATTGCAAGCAATTTTGGACCCTTTTTCTCAGAAAGGGTGCACTGAAACCGGCGAGGGTTCAAAAGAGGTTCACGAAAATAATTGCAGGATTGAATGGCTTGTCATATGAAAAGTGTTTGATGGTTCTGGGCCTGTATTCACTGGAATTTAGAAGAATGAGGGGGTGACCTCATTGAAACCTATTGAATGGTGAAAAGTCCTGATAGGGTAGGTGTGGAGAGGATGGTTCCTATGGTGGGAGAGTCTAAGATCAAAGGACACAGCCTCAGAATAGAAGGACATCCTTTTAGAATGGAGATGAAGAGGAATTTCTTTAGCCAGAGAGTTATATTTAAGGCAGATTCAGTGATTCAGAGGATACTTACTATCAAAGTGTGTATGTTACATACAGTCCTGAAATTTGTATTCCACACAGACTGCCACAAAACAAAGACCTAAGAAACTCACTCATTCAAAGATGTAACACCAAACCCCCCTTCTCCCCCACACACACAAAAAAACAGCACAAATGGCATCAAATAAAAAGCAAAAACACAGAAATAAAAGACAAGATCAAAGGGCATATTTCAGCTCAGCTCTGTATTCATTATCTGCAAGCTGCACAGATCCAAAAGTCGCCCAAAGTAGCAACAAAAAAGGAGTGAGCGGACCTAGAAAACATCAGTTAGCAATTTTTTTTAACAAGTTCATAATTCCTGGATCTGGCCCATCATCTCCTCTTTGAAGCATTTTTCAGATAAGCATTAAGTGCTTGCAATACCAATCCCAACATCTCTCTCCTATGTATAGACAATAGAGAGAATCCTGTACTTTTTGTCGAACGAGTATGTGATTCAGATATTATAATTTGGATCCTTTAACAAGGAAATGATATTTGTTAGTTGAGAAAAGTTCATGATTTTTGAATTCACAGAGATACAAAGGAGTTGAATTTTTTTGAAAAGGTTCACTGATTACTAACAATCTTGCAAAATACAAGAGAGCCCTCTATCACTTGAATATATAATGCGTGACTTTGCATTGGAAGCACGTTGACATTGATTCCATTATAATTTAGCAATTGCCCAAAGCTCAGTATCTCAACCTTTCAGATGACAATAAAGGCAAGGATAACAGTTCATTTGCGGCATTAAAATTGGTTTAAAATTTCTAGAGAATTTTTCCCACTTTTCTTCTTGAAGCTATCACCTGCAGCAGACACAGTAGCAATGGAAAAATTAAATGTTTCAAGCTGGATTGCCTTGACATCTATTATCGCTCTTTTTTTAAAATGCACAGAACAGGTTCCAGTTTATGAACATAACATTTACAACATTTTCAAAAATCGTGTTTTTTTTATGGCTTATTACTTTTGCATAACACAGTGTATATTGTGGCAGCTCAAAGCAGCTTAAGGTTGGATTTTTAATCCAAATATTCAAGTCTAGACTTCTGTACAGTTATTTATCATATGGTGCAAAATAGTCAGAATCAGAATCAGATTCAAATTTAATATCACTGCCATATGTTGTGAAATATGTTAACTTTGCGGCAGCAGTACAATACATGATAACAGAAAAAAATTGGATTACCGTGTGTGTGTGTATTATATATATACATAACGCACACATATTAAATAGTTAAGCTAAAATAAGGGCAAAAACAGGAATTTAAAAAAGTAGTGAGGTAGTGTTTGTGGATTTAATGTCCATTTGGAAATCAGATGTCAGAGGGGAAGAAGCTGTTCCTGAATTATTGAGTGTGTGCGTTCAGGCTTTTTAACCTCCATATTGATGGTGACAATGGAAAGAGAGCACGTCCTGGGTGGTGGAGATCCTTAAAGATGGATGCTGCCTTTCTGAAGCACTGCTCCTTGAAGATGTCCTGGATGCTATGGAAGCTAGTGCCCATGATGGAGCTAACTAATTTTAAAAGCTGCATATTACAGTGAACTTCAGTCTCTGTCCAATTATGTCAATTATATTTATATTTTAATTAAAATTAGAGATGACGTTTCCTATATTGGTTGAGTCGAGGACCAGAGGGCACAGTCTCAGAATAGAAGGACATCCCTTTAGAACAGAGATGAGGAAGAATTTCTTTAATCAGAGAGTGGTGAACCTATGGAATTCATTGACACAGATGGATGAGGAGGCCAAGGAGGCCAAGCAATGGATATATTTAAATCAGAGGTCAATAGGTTCTTGATTAGTCAGGGTGTCAAAGGTTTTGAGGAGAAGGCAGGAGAATGGGGTTGAGAGGGACAATAAATCAGGCATGATGGAATGGTGAAGAAGACCAGATGGACTGAATGGTGTAATTCTGCTCCTATGTCTTAAGGTCTAATGGATTGTCCTTCACCTTGTCTTCTGGAGCAATGTCATAAATTCTTTTTGTTTTAGCCCTTCTGGAAGGCCAAGTTTTTGAGTATATTTAAAACAGGTGTTGATTAGTAGGAGTGTCAGAGGTTGTGAGGAGAAGACAGGAGAATGGAATTGAGAGGGATAATAAATCAGGCAGAGCAGACTTGATAGGATAAATGGCGTAATTCTGCTTTTATGTCCTACAATAAATTGCAAATAATATCTTATTAGCAAATAAGATATTAGTCATAGTCATAGTCATACTTTATTGATCCCGGGGGAAATTGGTTTTTGTTACAGTTGCGCCATAAATAATTAAATAGTAATAATAAAACCATAAATATTTAAATAATAATATGTAAATTATGCCAGGAAGTAAGTCCAGGACCAGCCTATTGGCTCAGGGTGTCTGACCCTGCAAGGGAGGAGTTGTAAAGTTTGATGGCCACAGGCAGGAATAACTTCCTATGACAATTGAAAATTGGGTAAGGTATAAAACGAATCCATTGAGAGAGGATGGATGTGCTCTTTATTCATGATGTCACTGCAGCTAAACTTTATGTTACGGTAAATGAAGAAACAAGCAAATATTCGCTCTAGGAAACAGGTACATAAATGTGAAATATGGTGATAAGAGTTGCCTCAGAGACACAAATACAGAAATTTCTTCATAGCAACTAACGTTATTCAGGAAATTATGCTTCCCTTTTTGAACGTTACCATGGAAACGCTTGCATCTAATGTTAGCAAGCATTGTCTGGTATCACAAAATTATACTTATGAACTTGTACATGTGTATGTGAGCATGGGTATTAATTCTCTGATATTTTCAGCAAAGACTTAATGAAGAACTCAAATTTATAAACCACTGAGATGATTTCTTAGGATGTTGTAAAGAGGCTTATAAGCAATTAAAAAAACAGAGAAAATACCACGTATTCTCATATTTACCAAATCCAACAGAAAATATATTTTTTAATCTGAATGTGTACCAGTGGATATCCTCTCATACAGATGTGCAAATACTGTATCTGTAAAATTTAAAGCACTGCCATTTGCATCAACGCTTCCAATGATATCACACGCATGGCATGAAGGTGACTGTTCGCTTTGAACTGTTATTCTGCTTTTGTCTTTTCAGAGGACTTTGAATGGAATTCTAACAAAGCATTTCCATGCCCTGTAATGCTGTTTCTCATCAAAACCGTGATTAAACAATCACTGATGTGTAATTGAGATCACTGCAGGCAGAATTTGGGCAGCACTTTTTGATCTTTTAAGAATTCTGCAACCTTCTGAAATCATTATTTTGTGGGAGCACGATATAATTTCAGCAGTCCTAACACCATAATGTCAGCAATCATAAGGTAGTAGGTCACTGTCCTGAGTTGTGTATAGATTGAAAGCAAAGACAAAATAAAAATCTTTGAATGAAAGCAAAAGACAACTGATTTCAAATCCAGTTAAGCTAATACCGACACCACAGGTTGACCTATCTGAATCACTTTCAGACATCACAAAATCCAAGGCCTCAATACATATCCCTGGCTGACAGCAACATTTGAGTACATTATTTCCACTCTTTGTCTAGAAGTTCGAGAAATGAATTTTGACAAGTGAGGCATTTAATGTGGTCAATGTATAATGATTTTTAGCACTAAAATCCAAATATAAAATTGAATTGAATTGAATTTACTTTATTTCTTAAATCCTTCACAAACATGAGGAGTAAAAATCTTTACGTTACGTCTCCGTCTAAATGTAAAAGGTACAATTTATAGTAATTTGTTATGAATAGTATGCACAACACGACTGTCAATATAGCATAGATATACCATTGTGTCAGTGTGAATTAATCAGTGCGATGGCCTGGTGGAAGAAGCTGTCCCGGAGCCTGTTTGTCCTGGCTTTAATGCTGCTGTGCTGTTTCCCAGATGGTAGCAGCTAAAACAGTTTGTAGTTGGGGTGACTTGGGTCCCCAATGATCCTTCAGGCCCTTTTTATACACCTGTCTCTGTAAATGTCCTGAATAGTGGGAAGCTCACATCTACAGATGCACTGGGCTGTCCGCACCACTCTGCCGAGTCCTGCGATTGAGGGAGGTACAGTTCCCATACCAGGGGTAGTGATGCAGCCAGTTAGGATGCTTTCAATTATGCCCCTGTAGAAAGTCCTATTCTAGGCATCTCTCCCTACTTCTTAAATAATTGCCTACCCAAGTCGATTTGTTGCCTCTATTTCAGTGCACTTTCATTTTTGTTAATTTTTCATGTAATCCTATGAATGTCTTGACAATAACTAGATTCATTAGACTTGGTGTATCTTCAAAATTCCTAGTGACTGTCATAGAGTCATAGAAAAGTACAGCACAGAAGTAGGACTTTCAGCCCATCTGGTCTGTACTGAACCATTTAAACTGCCTACTCCCATCAACTTGCACCGGGACCATAGCCCTCCATACCCTTACCACCCATAAACCTATCCAAACTTCTCTTAAACATTGAAATTGAGCTCACATGCACTACTTGCTCTGGCATCTTGTTCCACACTCTCATGACCTTCTCAGAGATCAAGTTTTCCTTAAACATTTCACCTTTAACCCATGACCTCCAGTTTCTCATGTAGCCCTATCAATGTCTTGACAATAACTA
This sequence comes from Mobula birostris, assembly GCF_030028105.1. Lineage (NCBI taxonomy): Eukaryota > Metazoa > Chordata > Chondrichthyes > Myliobatiformes > Myliobatidae > Mobula > Mobula birostris. The sequence continues at coordinate 18,661,570 of NC_092370.1, read as the reverse complement.
GGTTCATGGACTCGGTGAATGTGTGAACAGACCGCGTTTCAATCCCATAACTCCTGAATCAACAAGGTTCTGTAAGGATAGTAAGGGTGGTATGGTAGCATAGCACTCAGTGCAATGCTTTACACTGCTAGCTGTAAGATCAGAGTTCAACTCCCACCGTTGTCTATAAGGAGACTGCATGTTCTCCCTGTTTCCTCCAAGCGCTCTGGTTTCTTCCCAGACTCCAATAGTTTATGCTCGGGTTAGTCAGTTGTGGGCATGCTATGTTAGTGCCGGGAGAATGGTGACACTTCTAGACTGCTGAGCACAATTGTTACGAATAGATTAGATACAAATAATACATTTTGATGTACATGTGACAAATAAAGCTAATCTTACATAATATATCTAATTTTTCAGTAAGTTTCTTCAATGTACAGAAATAAAAACCATCTGCTCCCAAAAATTTATTTAGCATCAGATTCCTAGGACACATCATGCGGAAAGATGAACTAGAAAATCTCATACTCTCTGGAAAGATTGAGGGGAGCAAACCTAGAGGAAGACCATGGCTTATCCAGCAGCATCCATCATCAAAAGCATAGCCAGGTGGCTACACATCGAGGAAATGGAAGTCATCCAAAAAATGAAGGATAGATCTATATGGAAAACCATGGCCACCAAAGTCCGCATCGGATATGGTACCTAGACAGACAGACAGACTTTCCCACATCTCACTCATATGAGATCTAATAAATTTCTCCCTTTGATTTTTAATTTTATTTATTGGAAAGGTGGAGTACTGTTAAGCTGATCTTATGCCAAGTAGAGGTCTGTTTGAGCACAAAATTAAAATGCATCCCAAGCACAACAAATCAGGCCCATCATCCAGTCTTGAGGTCATAATATTTTTGATACCTTATCCAAAGTCAGCACCTATTGTCAGGTCCCACTGGATTTGCTTTAGCCAGCCAGGTTCAATTATAGCATCTTGATGTCTTTTTATATAAAGTACCAGCCTTGTCAATCTGACCCAAACCAAAAGGCACATATTTTGAGACTAGAACTAGAGACCATACATGAAGGTTGAATGTTGAAATGTTTAAAGGGAACCCGAGGGAGGGTGGTGCGGGTGTGGAATGAACTGCCAGTGGAAGAGGTGTTTGCGGGTTTGATTGCCACATTTAAGAGAAGTTTGGTTATGAATGTTGATGGGAGAGGCATGGAGGGCTCTTGTCCAGGTGGGTGTCGATGAATTACAGTCTGGCAGGAACTAGATTGAGGTCAATTACAAGAAGTGCTGCCATAAGAAAGCAGCATCCATCATCAAGGTCATCCACCATCCAGGCTATGCCCTCTTCTCACTCCTACTGTCGGGTAGGAGGTACAGGAGCCTTAGGTCCCAAAGCACCAAGTTCAGAAACAGTTATTACCTTTCAACCATCACGCTTCTGAACCAGCATTATTTATGCATAATTTTTCATAAATTCTATTTTATTTCTTATTTTCCCAAGTGCCTGCATGAAAGTAAGTTTCAAGATAGTATCTGGTGGTACATACATAGTTTGATCATAAATTTGCTTTGACTTGACTTTGAAAGAACTATTTCTGTGCTGTAGTGCTCTATGACTCTATATTTTTTGATATACAGAAGGCCTAAACATAATGTATGCAGTTGGGTCTCCCTGTTTCAGATAGGCTCACACATCAAGATCAGTAAGGGGAAGAATGTGTCTGAAAGAACAAGAGATAACAGAAGTGCCTTTGACTTATCATCGGTGATATGTTACTAGTACATAAAGGAGGTTGGGAGGATTGCCAAGCAGCCAGGCCGATGGTAAGAAAGTGGGAGAAGCAGAGCAGGAACTTGTATCACGGTAGCGTTGTGGTTAGCACAGCGCGTTACAATACAGGTGACCTGGGTTCGATTTCTGCTGCTACCTGTTAAGGAGTTTGGACATGTGTCTGGGTGGGTTTCTTCCAGGTGCTCTGGTTTTCTCCCACAGTCCAATGATGCACCAGTTGGTAGGTTAACTGGTCATTGTAAATTGTCCCGTGCTTAAATTGGAGATTGCTGGGCAGTGCAGCTTGAAGACCCAGAAGGGCCTACTCAATGCTGTATCTAAATAAATAAATAAATAAATAAATAAATAAATAGCATCTTACGTTTGTATGAGGGCTCAGCAGGCCAAGTGAGTAGAAATCAGATGTGATGTGTGGAGGACAAGAGTTAGAAAAAGGGAGATGTGCTTTTTTACTACCTGCAGCAAGCTGTCAGTGCTGGAATCCAATAGCTGCAATGAGGTAAGGCAGGACTTCCAAGTTTAGCCAAAGCTGGACTCATAGCAGTAGTGAAGACCTGCCACTGAACGTACAGCTTACGCCATCCATAGGCCACCAGCATCTCAATGAAATTTACTGAGATTGTAGCTAAATGAACACTACAAGCATAGAAACATAGAAAACCTGCAGCACAATACAGGTCCTTTGGCCCACAATGCTGTGCTGAATATGTACTTACTTTAGAAATTACCTTGGGTTACCCATAGCCCTCTATTTTTCTAAGCTCTATGTACCCATCCAGGAGTCTCTTAAAAGATCGGATCGTATCCGCCTTTACCACAGTCACTGACAGCCCATTCCACACACTCACCACTCTCTGCGTAAAAAAAACTTACCCCTGACATCTCCTCTGTACCTTAAAACTCCAAGCACCTTAAAACTATGCCCTCTCGTGCTAGCCATTTCAGCCCTGGCGAAAAGACCTCTGACTATCCACACGATCAGTGCCTCTCATCATCTTGCAAACCTCTATCAGGTCACCTCTCATCCTCTGCCGCTCCAAGGAGAAAAGACCGAGTTCACTCAACCTTTTCTCATAAGGGATGCTCCCCAATCCAGGCAACATCCTTTTAAATCTCCTCTGCATCCTTTCTATAGTTTCCACATCCTTCCTGTAGTGAGGTGACCGGAACTGAACACAGTACTCCAAGTGGGGTCTGACCAGGGTCCTAGATAGTTGTAACATTACCTCTCGGCTCTTAAACTCAATTCCACAGTTGATGAAGGCCAATGCACCGTATGCCTCCTTAACCACAGAGTCGACCTGTGCAGCAGCTTTGAGTGTCCTTTGGACTCGGACCCCAAGATCCCTCTGATCCTCCACACTGCCAAGAGTCTTACCATTAACACTATGTTCTGCCATCGTATTTGACCTACCAAAATGAACCACCTCCCACTTATTTGGGTTGAACTCCATCTGCCACTTCTCAGCCCATTTTTACATCCTATCAATGTCCCGCTGTAACCCCTGACAACCCTCCACACTATTCACAACACCCACAACCTTTGTTTCATCAACAAATTTACTAACCTATCCCTTCACTTACTCACCCAAGTCATTTTTAAAAATCATGAAGAGAAGGGGTCCCAGATCAGATCCCTGAGGCACACCACTGGTCTCCAACTTCCATGCAGAATATGACCTGTCTACAACCACTCTTTGCCTCCAGTTGGCAAGCCACTTCTGGATCCACAAAGCAATGTCCCCTTGGATCCAATGCCTCCTTACTTTCTCAATGAACTTTGTATGGGATACCTTATCAAATGCCTTGCTGAAATCCATATACACTACATCTACTACACTAGCTGCATTAACAGATTTAGTCACATCCTCAAAAATTTCAATCTGTCTTGTAAGATACGACGTGCCTTTGACAAAGCCATGTTGACTATTCCTAATCATATTATGCCTCTCCAAATGTTCATAAATCTGCCTCTCAAGATCTTTCCCATCAACTTACCAACGACTGAAGTAAGACTCAATGGTCTATAATTTCCTTGGCTATCTCTATTCCCTTTCTTGAATAAGGGAACGACATCTGCAACCTTCCAATCCTCTAGAACCTCTCCCAGACCCATTGATGATGCAAAGATCATTGCCAGAGGATCAGCAATCTCCTCCTTCACCTCCCACAGTATCCTGGTGTACATCTCATCTGGTTCCGGAGACTTATCTAACTTCATGCTTTCCAAAAGCTCTAGCACAACCTCTTTCTTAATGTCTATATGCTCAAGCTTTTCAATCCACAATAAATCATCCCTACAATCGCCAAGATCCTTTTCTGTAGTAAATACTGTAGTACTGCAGTAAATTCTGTAGTATTCATTAAATATCTCTGCTATCTCCTCCAGTTCCATACACACTTTTCCACTGTTGCACTTGATTGGATCTATTCTCTCATGTCATCCTCTTGCTCTTCACATACTTACAGAATGCCTTGGGGTTTTCTTTAATCCTGCTCTCATGGCCCCTTCTGGCTCTCCTAATTTCATTCTTAAGCTTCTTCCTGCTAGCCATATAATCTTCCAGATCTCTATCTTTACCTAGTTTTTTGAACCTTTTGTAAGCTTTTCTTTTCTTTTTGACTAGATTTTCAACAGCTTTTTTACACCATGGTTCCTGTACCCAGCCGTCATTTCCCTGTGTCATTGGAACGTACCTATGCAGAACTCCATTGAAATATCCCATGAACGTTTGCCACATTTCTGCTGTACATTTCCCTGAGAACATCTGTTTCCAATTTATGCTTCCAAGTTCCTGCCTGATAGCTTCATATTTCCCCTTACTCCAATTAAACACTTTCCTAACTTGTCTGTTCCTATCCCTCTCCAATGCTATGGTAAAGGAGATAGAATTCTGATCACTATCTCCAAAATGCTCTCCTACTAAGAGACCTGACACCTGATCAGGTTCATTTCCCAATACCAGATCAAGTACAGCCTCTCCTCTTGTAGGCTTATCAACATACTGAGTCAGGAAACCTTCCTGAACACACCTAACAAACTCCACCCCATCTAAACCTCTCACTCTAGGGAGATGCCAATCAATATTGGGGAAATTAAAATCCCCCATCACAATGTCCCCGTTATTACTGCACCTTTCCAGAACCTATCTCCCTATCTGCTCCTCAATGTCCCTGTTACTATTGGATGGTCCATAAAAAACACCTAGTAGAGTTATTGACCCCTTCCTGCTCCTAACTTCCACCCACAGAGACTCAGTAGACAATCCCTCCATGACTTTCTCCTTTTCTGCAGCCGTGACACACTTTCTGATCAGCAGTGCCATGCCCCCACCTCTTTTGCCTCCCTCCCTGTCCTTTCTGAATCATCTAAAGCCTGGCACTCTAAATAGCCGTTCCTGCCCCTGAGCCATCCAAGTCTCTGTAATGGCCACAACATCATAGCCAGAAGTATTGATCTATGCTCTAAGCTCATCCGCTTTGTTCACGATGCTTTTTGCATTAGAATAAACACATCTCAAACCATCGGCTTGAGTGTATCCCTTCTCTATCTCCTGCCTATCTTTCCTCTCGCACTGTCTCCAAGCTTTCTCTATTTGTGAGCCAACTGCCCTTCCCTCCATCTCTTCAGTTCAGTTCCCAGCCCCCAGTGATTCTAGTTTAAACTCTGCCCAACAGCCTTAGCAAACCTCCCTGCTAAGGGATATTGGTCCCCCTCAGATTCAAGTGCAACCCATCCTTTTTGCACAGATCACGCCTGTCCCAAAAGAGGTCCCAATGATCCAGAGGTTTGAATCCCTGCCCCCTGCTTCAATCAGCTATTTGATAAGTACCTACCTAATAGAAGCTCTGGGTCACTCTTTCATGCAATTATTTCAGGGAAAACTTCAAAGTATTTTTATAGGAGTTTGTCAATTATTTCGAAAACTTTAAGATTAGTTATTCAACACTATGTTGTTCCTTTAACATACTTCAGCTAAAAGAGAATTATTAATTCAAAAGGTTTTGCAATTAAACTATACAGAGAGACTAGAGTACTTTGTTTTTTAATGCGTTAAGAAGAAACTTGTACTTCATGGCCTCAAGACATCCCAAAAGTGCTTTTCTGTCAGTGAAATACTTTTTGCAGATCTTTTTTGTTATAATTTACTTATGTTAATTCATTGCAATAGAATTAGTGGCAGACAGCCTTGGAACAAATTATTTGCCTCATTATCAATGGAACATCTACATGAAAGCCCCTAGGTGTCCCTATCATTGCATCAACAATGTTTATTTTAACCTTCAGTGAAGTATCAGCAACGTCTCTACCATGTAGGGAAATAAACTCTTGCATTTAATTTTTTCAGCACTTAAGAACTAAGCACTTAAGCACTAGAAATTAGCCAGATGATTAGATCTTTAGATTTAGATTTATACATTTAAATTAGTTTTATATGTTACATGTACATCAAAATATTGAAACATATAGCAAAAGGCATCATTTTTCATTAAATCTAATCAGCAAGATTTGTGCTGGAGCAGCCCACAGGTATTGCCTTGTCTCCAGTCCCCTCATAGCATGCCCACCACTTAATAACCCTAATCCATACATCTTTGGACTGCAGAGGGAAGCCATGCAGTCATGGGGAGAGTGTACAAACTCCTTACAGACAGTGGCGGGAATCAAACCCTGATAGCTGATTGCTGGTGCTGTAAATCAGTTGTGCCGTTACAATTAAAAACTACAGTTCCCTTTCTCTATACAAAGATGAGGAAATGCTGAAGCTACATAATGAGAGGAGCGGAGTGAAGGTTGTCACATCGAGGTAGAGTTGGCACTCTGCCTGTCATTGCAAGAGTATTCAGTCGATTCAGTTTCAAACCCAAGATGTTTCTGACTATCTCAAAACACTACCTTGATACAGAAAGTGCAATAGTATAAGCTTACTGAGAGGGATTGCACTGAGCTGTATTTCTAAGTTTACAGCCACACTCTTTGGCATTTGTACTGACAAATCCTACAGTGATAGATTGCAGAAGGTCCAGGGAAAATTCAGATTAAAAGAATCTATTTTCACCTTCCCTGCATTGTGGGATATTCAAACTTTCTAAACACTTTAAACAGATGCCAATAATGACTGGTGTTCGACAAACTGCAATCGCTTTTTATTTTCACATAACCATGTTTGGTGTTGGTAAGCTCGAAAATAAATAACGTAAATCTGTACTGATTTAATTCACCTACAAAATTTATGGCAATCTAAACAATTTTAAAAAACAAAAATGGTAAATTTTGATCTGCAAGTCTTAAATATGCATGACCGTTAATTCTGAAGTTCTGAAGAATGAGGGGATCTCATTGTAAGCTTTTGAATATTGAAATGTCTGGATAAAGTGGATGTGAGGTAGATATTTCCTATAGTGGAGGAGTCTAGGATCAGAAGGCACAGCCTCGGAGGAGAGGGACGTCTATTTAGAACAGGGTGGTGAATCTGTGGAATTCATTGCAACAGATGGCTATGCAAGACAAGTCACTGGGTATATTTAAGACAGATGGTGATAAATTCTTGATTAATCAGGGTGACGAAGGTTACATAGAGAAAGCAAGAGAATAGGTTTGAGAAGGATAATAAATCAGACATAATGTAATGGTGGAGCAGACTCAACGGGTCAAATGGCCTAATTTCCTCTCCCGTGTTTTATGATCTTAATACAAACATTTATTTATTGGTTTTGCCACCAACCTTAAAATAATATTAAGCTCTATTTTTCTGAAGAACTGTACTTCTTAGTTTTGTGTAAATACAATTCCACACTTGCTTTCATTATAAAAGTTGAAAACTAATCAGAGGCAAAATGAGCTATGAACATTCAGAGTGTAAATATGTTAAATACCACAGTCATTTCATGTATGTGAAGTTTGAGTTAGTATCAGAGTTTGTACAAGGAGGAGAGAAATATATCTCATAGAATGAGGAGAACATGTCTTCTGAGGATTGGTTGAGTGAAGTAGCATTATTTCTCTTTGGAGCGAAGGACAATGAGAAGTGACTTAATAGTGGTGTATAAGATGATAAGAGGAATAGATAGACGGACAGCCAACCCCATTTTACCAGGGCGGCAAAGGCTAGCATTAGTAGACATTTTTTTAAAGTGAGTTTGGGGGAAATATCAGAGGTAAGTTTTATTTTACACAGAGAGCGGAAGGTGCCCAGAATGCATTGCCGGGGTGGCAATGTATTCCAGGTATTCTCATCTCTCTGTGTAAAAAAAAAAAAAGATGTACAGTACATGGCGAATAAAGTTGATCTTTGATATTTTAGCCTTTAGCCCCAGGGTGATAGAGAAACAAAAACAGATCCTATGGTCCATCTAGTCCATGCCGAACCACTTAACCAGCCTCCTTCCATTGACGTCCACCAGGACCACAACCCTCCATACCCTTACCATCCATGTACCTATTCAAACTTCTCTTAAATGTTGAAATCAAGCTCGTGGGCACCACTTACGCTGGCAGATCATTCCACACTCCCAGCACGCTCTGATTAAAGAGGTTTTCCCTCATGCTCCCATTAAACTTTTCACTGTTCACCCTTAACCTATGACCTCTGGTTGTAGTCTGACCCAACCTCAGTGAAAAAAGTCTTCTATCTGTCCCCCTCATAATTTTGTATAACTCTATCAAATCTCTTCTCAATCTTCTACATTCCTTATAATCAGGTCCCCCAGACCCGGCAACAAGAACACATCTTAATACATCAAGAATCGGCTTTACTTGCCATATACATTTACATTAATTAGGAATTTGCTATGATGTGTTAGTGGTCGGGGTGCGACATGTAACGAAAAAAACAACATTCAACAATTATAAAGAATATAGAAATATATAAAATAGATCCACAGGTTAAAGGGGGTATTGGATAAATGTGCATAAGTACATAAATACCAACATGCACTTACATTAGGTAAATTTAATAGATTTTTCGATAAGCACATGAATGAAAGGAAAATGGAGAGTAATGGGATATGTGTGTGGCTTTTAGAGGGATCTGCATCAGCTGGAAAAATGGGCTGAGAAATGGCAGATGGAATTTAATGCAAACAGGTGCAAGGTTTTGCACTTTGGTTGGAACAACCAGGGTAGGTCTTACACAGCAAACAATACGGCATTGAGGAGTGTGGGAGAGGAATCTGGTACATAATTTGCTGAAAGTGGTGGCACAGATAGACAGGGTCATAAAGAAAGTTTTTGGCACATTGGCCTTCATAAATCGACGTATTGAGTACCGAAGATGGGATGTTATGTTGAAGTTGCATAAGACGTTGGTGAGGCTTAATTTGGAGTATTATGTGCAGTTCTGGTCACCTACCCGCAGGAAAGATGCAAAAAGTCTGAAAGAGTGCAGAAAAAAATTTACAAGGTTATTGCTGGGTCTGGAGGACCTGAGTTATAAGGAAATATTGAATAGGTTAGGACTGTATTCTTCAGAACGTAGAAGTTTGAGAGAAGATTTGATCGAGGTATTCAAAATTATGAAGGGTATAGATAGGGTAAATGTAAGCAGGTTATGGGCAAAATGTGAGATTTTTAAAGGGAATATTTGAGGAAACCTGCAACCAGAGGGTGTGAGAGTGTGGAATGATCTGCCAGCGCAGAATAAAGGTGGCCTTTTCTGATTGGCTGCCAGTGACCAGTGGTGTTCCTCAGTGGTTAGCATTGGGACCACATTGTGGAATTGATGGCTTTGTGGCTAAGTGTATGGATGATACAAAGATAGGTGGTGCTGAGGAAGCAATGCGATTGCAGCAGGACTTAGACAAATCAAAGGAATGGGGAAAAATGTGGCAGATATAATACAGAATTGGGAAATGTACGATAATGGATTTTGGTAAAAGGAACAGTAGTGCGGACTATTATCTAAATAGGGAGAAGCTTCAAACTTCAGAGGTGCAGAGGGACTTAGGAGCCCTCGTGCAAGATTCCCAGAAGTTTAATTTACAGGTTGAGATTGTGGTGAAGAAGGCAAATACAATGTTGGCATTTACTTCAAAGGGAATAGAATATAAAAGAAAGGTGATAATGCTGAGGCTTTTTAAGACACTAGTCAGGCCGCACTTGGAGTATTGTCAACAGTTTTGGGCCCCATATCTCAGAAAGAATGTGTTGTCTTTGGAGAGAGTCCAGAGAAGGTTCACAGGGATGATTCCTGGAATGAAGGGGTTAACATATGAGGAGCGTTTGGCAGTTTTGGGCCTGTACTCAATGGAATTTAGTAGAACGTGTGATAATCTCAGAGATACCTACTGAATGTTGAAAGGGCTAGATAGGGTGGATGTGGAGAGTGGTGTTATCCAGAACTAGAGGGCATAGCCTCAAAATTGAGGTAGAACGGAGGTAAGGAGGAGTATTTTTAGCCAGGGCGTAGTGAATCTGTGGAATGCTCTGCCACAGACTGTGGTGGAGGCCAAGTCCGTGGGCATATTTAAGGCGGAAGTTGATCATTTCCTAATCACCCAGAACATCAAAGGATATGAGGAGAAGGCAAGTGTATGGGGTTTAGTGGGATCCAGGATCAAGCCATGATGGAATGGTGGAGCAGATTCGATGGGCTGAATGGCCTAATTCTGCTCCTATGTCTTATGGTCTTATGTTTATATAGGCCCTTTGGTCCACAATGTTCTGCCGAACCAGTTAAAAAGTAAATCAAAAACCCCTAAAAACTAATCCATCCTGTCTACGGAATACCCATATTTCTCCATCCTCCTCACATTTGTGTGCTTTTCTACATGTTTCTTAAAAGTCTCTAATTTATTTGCCTCTACCACCAACCAGACAGTGCATTCCAGGTATCCACCACTCTCTGAGTGAAAAAAAAAACTTGCCTCTCACTTCCCCTTTGAAAACACGAATAGAAAAGTAACTTATTATTTCAAGTTATTATTTATTATTTATAGTTCAAAGGGATTTGGAGATCCAACCACATGAAAAACAATATGTTAGCCTACAGCTACAGTGGAATCAGAATCAAGTTTAATACATCTGACATATATATCGTGAGATTTGTTGTTTACAGCATCGGTACAGTGTAATGTATAAAAAAAACAATATTACTATAAGAAATATATATAATTAAGTAAGTCATGCAAAAAGAGAACAAACATAGTGAGTAACACACACAAAACTCAGCAGTCCAGGAAGCCACAAAACTCAGCAGTCCAGGAAGCATCTATGGAAAAGAGCAAACAGTTGACTTTTCGGGCCAAGACCCTTCATCAGGACTGGAAAAACAGATGAGGTCAGAGTAAGAAGGTATGGGGAGGGGGAGGAAGAAGTACAAAGTGACAGGTGAAACCAGGAGAGGGGGAGAGGTGAAGTAAAGAGCTGGGAAGTCGATTGCTGAAAGAGATACAGGGCTGGAGCAGGCACAGTCTTGTAGGAGAGGACAGAAAACTACGGTGGAAAGGGAAGGGGGAAGCGCTCCTGAGGAAGGTGATGGGTTCATTGTCCATTCAGAAATCCGATGGTGGAGGGGAAGAAGCTGTTCCTAAAACATTAAGTGTGTGTACCTTCAGGCTCCCGTACCTCCTCTCTGATGGTAGTAATAAGAAGTGAGCATGTCCTGGGCAATGGGAGTCCAAAATGATGAATGCCCAATATTTGAGGTATTGCCTTTTGAAGAGTTAGTTTCATGGAAAATCTATTGCAAGAATATGATAGTTCAAGAGTATAGAAGTTGTGAGGGAACATTACAGAGCACAAGTTCATGGTACACTGAGTAGTGTATGCATGGAATGTACTGTCAGAGGTGGTGGTAGAGGTAGATACACTTGGGGCATTTAAGGAAATCTTAGATGGGCTCAAGGATGACAAAAATGGGGGGCTATGTAAAAGGAAAGAGTTAGATTGATTTTAGAATAGGTTAAAAGGCTGACACAATATTGTGGGCCAATAGACCTGCAATATTTTATGTTCTTTTGTCTCTTAATATGTCTGCAGTACTTGTTTATTCCTAAGTGCAGGTATATTGGGTTCAACATTCTGCAGAGCCAATGTACCAGAAAGCTGAAGACACACGCATAGCATTTTTGGAACAGCTTCTTCCCCTCCACCATCAGATTTTTGAGCGGTCCATGCTGCTATGAACACCACCTCACCTTTTTTGCTCTCGTTTTACACCACTTAATTTCATGGCATGCACATTTCAGTGATGGTAAACCTGATTCTAATTCTTGGACATCTGGTTCCACAAGATCAGTCCTGAAATGGATATTTCATTGATGAATACAGCAGACAGCGCTTTCCTCTCTAATTAAAATCATACTCAACTCAATGATTTAAGTAACAACTGAGGTGGCATGCGAATGCAGTGGAGGAACACACAAAAACACTAAGAACGCAAAAACAAGGAGCACAAGAACAAGGAACACAAAAACAACCCCAGTGGTCTTAAACAGATCGCCTATCTCTGGCAATTAATCCTATCTAATAGAAATCAGCTGATGCAGTTACAGTAGAGAGAACATTCTATGATCAGTTCCCTTTCTTTTTTAGGACAAACCCCTATCACTCCTTGGAAAATTCTCAAAGTACCACAGAGCAAAGAAATATGTATATAATGAAAGCAACACACATTAAAGTTGCTGGTGAACGCAGCAGGCCAGGCAGCATCTGTAGGAAGAGGTGCAGTCGATGTTTCAGGCCGAGACCCTTCGTCAGGACTAACTGAAGGAAGAGTGAGTAAGGGATTTAAAAGTTTTTTTAACTTTCTCTTCAGACAAGATCAATTTATATAAATTGATTCAAAAAGGACAAACAATTAGAGAACAGAATTTGGGAGAATAACCTGGGGTGAGTATATAGGTATCTCCGTGGGAGATAAGTCGTGCTACTTTGCAACAGAATTTATATCCTGAAAATAATCAATAACACTCAAGAGATAGAAAAAAAGCAGAAGTTAAGCCATTATCCCTGTAACTCATACACAAGTAATGGACAAATCAATATTGTTCTGTCTTTCCAATGCAACTCCGAAAATTGAGAGATTCTGAAAATAAAATTTACAGTAAATAAACAATTACAGAAATAAACAGAAGTTCAATTGACAAATGAAAGTGGCTAATGAGACTGGTTCCATGCTATCACCTTGGTTACAGCATGAAACTTCTTTACAAGTAGAGACCCAAAATTTACTTGCATAGCCTTAAGCAATATAACCTTCTTCCACATTGCACTGATTTTGTGATCTGAGTTTTCAGATGGAATGCAATTTCCAACATGTGACCCCAATTGCAGCCCACTCCATTTGTCGGTGGAATAAGTTGGCCTTACAGGTGTTTCTTAAATAGGTTGTTGTAAAACATGGGACAAAATCCTCCTTATTTTAATATTTACATTGGTTGGAAAGACTTGGCTTGCTGAGTCAATGTTATAAATATAGCGTGACAGCTTACTGAAATGAGAACTGGGCTTCAGAGCAGTTTGGATATCATGCCAGGAACAAAAGTTGGATTGTCAGGGGTGTGAGAAATGGACAAACTTCAACCTTTGGCATCTCATTTGCCCTCAATTTAAAATGACCCCACTCACTCCATTTGCTTAAACTAGTGAACAGAGACATGAAAAGGCTGGAGTTAGTGCTGCCTCCCCCAGTGATTGTGTGATGGGAGTTGGCTTCTACTACGGGTGACTGGATTGATGGCATGACTTTTTGGACTCTTATTGCATGATTGTGATATCGTTTGCACTTGCTGTCTCGTGTGTGCTCTGGGCTGTGTGTGACTGTTGCTACTGTGTTTTGTCCCTTGACCCCAGAGAAAAGCTGCTTAATTTGGCTGTATTCATGAGTATTCAAGTATGGTTGAACGACAAGTAAACTTGAATTAATCTTTTTTCCCCCTATGAAGAGATATAAGATAAAGATAAGCAGCACACACAAAATGCTGGAGGAACTCAGCAGGCCAGGCAGCATCAATGGAAAAAAGTGCAGTCGACATTTCAGACCGAGGCCCTTCAGGACGACCAAAGATGTAAGATAAAGATAAGCTTTAAGGCGGGAGGAGAAGATAGCAGCGTAATGCAGCGCGCGCAGCTCTCCGGTGAAATGATATCGTATCTGTTATATAGAGGTCGTGGAAAGTTCTGATTTGATGGAGACAGACGTGAAAGCACAGAGGAACATCTGGAGAAATTTCTGAAACGCCGGTTCGCTGCCGCTGCTACTGTGCAATCGAGAATCTTCCGGAGGGAAGGCCCCAAAATCCCTGGCTTTGCCTGCTGCTGGCGACTGAGGTTGAGGTCGAAGCGTTCGGATAGAGATGGTGCTCGGTACTCGGTGTCGGAGGGCTGATCGGAGGCTCGAAGTTTTCGGACGACTCAGAGTCGGACTGTGGTCGGGCATGGCAGGGACAGTTTTCTTCCTTCTCCCGTCTGTGTGAGATGTGGGACATTTGAGAGACTTTGAACTTCTTTACTGTGCCATGGTCTGTTTTTCATCAAGTTATGGTATTGTTGCACTGTTGTAACTATATGTTATAATTATGTGTTTTTGTTAGTTTTTCAGTCTTGTTCTGTCCTGTGTTTCTGTGATATCACACCGGAGAAATATTGTGTTATTTCTTAATGCATGCATTACTAAATGACAATAAAGGAGGACTGCGTGTCCTCATAATCTAACAAAAGAAATAGAAACATGAAGTGAAATGACCAACACAGTTCGAGGATACGCTGGGGCCACCCAGTAAGTATCACCTGACTTTCGGAGCCACCATAGCATGCCGACAAGTCACTGACCTCAATACATATGTCTTTGGAATGTGGGAGGAGACTGGAGCATCCATAGATCCACAGGAAACCCATGCAGTCATGGGGAAAATGCACAAACTCAAAGATTCAAAGTACATTTATTTCATGAGGACTAGAATATAAAATCAAGGATATGATGTTGAAACTTTATGAAGCACTGGCGATGCCTCACTTGGAGTATTGTGAGCATATTTGAGCACCAAATCTTAGAAAGGATGTGCTGAAACTGAAGAGGGTTTAAAGGAGATTCATGAAAATGATTCCAGGATTGAATGGTTTGTCATATGAAGAACATTTGATGGCTCTGGGCCTGTATTCACAGGAATTCAGAAAGATGAGGGGTGACATCATTGAAACCTATCTAACGGTGAAAGGTCAGGATAGAGTGGGTGTGGAGAGAATGTTTCCTATGGTGGGCACAGCCTCACAATAGAGGAACATCCCTTTAGAAAGGAGATGAGGAGAATTTCTTTGGCCAGTGGGTGGTGCATCCGTGTAATTCTTTACCACAGGCAGCTGTGGAGGCCAAGTCTTTATATATACAGAGGTCGGGGCATGAAGGGATGTGGAAGAAGGCAGGAGATTGGGGCTGAGAGGAAAATTGGATCAGCCTTGATGAAATGGCAGAGCAGACTCGATGGGCCAAGGGCCCTAATTCTGCTCCTGTGTCTTATGGTCCTAATATCAAAGTATGCATGCAGCTTACAGCCCTAAGATTCGTCTTCCCCTTAGACAGCCATGAAACAAAGAAAACCATGGAACCCATTCAAAGAAAAGCATCAAATCCCACCCCAACACATTAAAAATGTGCAAACATCAAAAAAAGTGTGAAAAGCATAGAATTCCTGACAGAAAGCAGCGCAAATCAAACCCAGAGCGCAGGAGCTGTAATTTGTTATGCTAAACCACATTACTGTGCTGCTCATTTTTGTACTTTAAATAGCAATAATGTCTTTTTTTTCTGTTTTAGCTTTTTTCTTTGCAGGAAGATTCTTTCCATTGCTTCAAGTTAAAAATTCATCTTCAAAGTTGCAAAAAGTATAACATAGGTGCAAGGTGCTTTTCCTTCTGTTTTCCCAAAGGAGCATCCACAGGAATACTTCACTTTTCTTTCCATGCTTCAGATGCTGATGTGCTTTCAGTATTTTCAGTCTTCAGTCCATATTTACGTTGCATGCATGTCCATTGTACTGAGTCCATTGTTTACACACTATAGTTCAAATTCATACATAATCCTCAATGTTATATATGAATTAGTCAGAAATATTACATAAATTACCATGAAACATTTATGGCTGGAGGAGGCGATAGCAGCACTCCGGTGAAAATGATTTTGTATCTGTTAAATAGGGGCTGTGGACAATTCTGATTCGATGGAAACAGAAGTGAAAGCACAGGAGGAACATCTGGAAAAATTTCTGAAACACCGGTTCGCTGCTGTTGTTACTGCGCGATCGAGAATCTTCCGGAGGGAAGGTCCCAAAATCCCCGGCTTTGCCTGCTGCTGGCGACCGAGACTGAGGTCGAATCATTCCGATAGAGATGGTGCTCAGTACTCGGTGTCGGAGGGCTGATCGGAGGCTCAAAGTTTTCAGACGACTCAGAGTCGAACTGTGGTCGGGCATGGCAGGGAGAGTTTTCTTCCTTCTCCCGTCTGCGTGAGATATGGGACTTTCGAGAAACTTTGAACTCTTTTACTGTGCCATGGATTGTTTTTCATCAAGTTATGGTATTGTTGTACGGTTGTGCATCAAGTTATGGTACTGTTGTACTAATGCATGCATCACTAAATGACAACAAAAGTGGACTTCATGTCCTCCTAATCTAATCTAATCTAAAAACATGATTTTATTCCGTCTGAAAGAAAGTTGTAGATCGGGGATTTGAGGGAACACTTTACCTTGCAAGTGTTGAATTAATACCCAGAGAGGACTAAAACTGATGAAAATCTCACATTAATGTATGCTGCTGGAGAGAAATATGTAAACAAGCAAGCCTCTTGCAGCACTGAAGGATTTGCCTTGTTCTTCGTATCTAATTAATTTAGAATATTTCAGTTCTAATTTTGACTTTATTGCACAGATAGTTATGGCACAGAGTCCCTCTGTTGCATCTTTAACGCATACAATTATATGTATACCTGTCTGGAATACATTATAATCAAAGGACTTGACCCTAATAATGGCATTTTCAGATTCCAGTACCAAACACTTAATTTTTTATTGCAAGCAATTTGATTTAAATTGCCACCAATTAGGATGGTCTTGTGTTTGGACCAGTACTCACAAGGAAATTAAATCAAACTGCCCAAGCCAAATTCAAACAAAACCACAGTCTGATCAGCATCTGGCTGCATCATGGCCTGATATGGAAGCACCAATGCCCAGGAGCATAAAGGCCTACAAGAAGTGATGGACACAGGCAAAGCTTTCCCTACCAATAAGCATATCTATAAGGAGTGTTATAACAAGAAAGCTGCCTTCATCATCAAGGACCACAAATGTCCAGGTAATGTTCTCTTCTTGCTGCTATCATCAAGAAGGAGGTACAGGAGCCTTAGGTTCCACACCACCAGGTTCAGAAACAGTTATTACCCTACATCCACAACCAGCATGGTTAACTTCACTCTCCTCAACACTAAAATAATTCCCCAAACTATGGACTCACTTTCAATGGTTCTACAACTCATAATCTTGGTATTATTGAATATTTAATTCATCTATTGGCACAGTTTGAAGAAAGAATGGGCAAAAATACGGAATATAAAAAAACATAAAACTGAAAGAGTCCGATTTGAACTATTATCTACAGTCCAATCCATAAATCACAGAACGTAGGTAACATCATCTGACAGCACTGAGTGAGAAAGCGAGAGAGACCACTCAGATGCAGAGGTCTTCCCTCAGGAGCAGCAAGCAATAAGCCGTTACACCCAGGCAACTTCCCTCAGGAGCAGCAAGTGAGGGATCCGTCACAGCAGTGAGTGAGAGGGAGGTAGTCGGTGCTAAACACCTGTTCACCTTCCGCATTAGCCTTGATGTTTCAATGTTCCTCTATTGGTGAGAAACAGAGTCGATCATGGCCCGCGCTCTGTCTCTAAGTTTCTATGCCTTGAGGCAGCTTGCCTCCTGGAATTTTCTCAGAGACAGCAAAGTGCTAGATCACTCAATCATTCTCCGAACTGTAAATCACAGGCTCTGACAGTTCCAGAAATATATTTAAGACAGAAAGAAGACATAGAAGAAGTGAAGTAAACTGTTTTCTGGACCGTCAGGAGGATATTGCCTGAGGAGGTATTGTTTGCTGGCACCATCTTGACATTTAACATCTATTACACTATTTTTTTAAGTGAATGAATTTGAACATAGAAATAGAATAGTACAGCACAGTGCAGGCCCTTTGGCCCACAATGTTGTGCCGACCCTTAAACCCTGACTCCCATATAAACCCCCACCTCAAATTCCTCCATATACCTGTCTAGTAGTCTCTTACATTTCACTAGTGTATCTGCCTCCACCACGGACTCAGGCAGTGCATTCCACGCACCAACCACTCTCTGAGTAAAAAAAACATGAAACCATGATTAAGGTTTTTTTGCATGGGAGCGGCTTGGGGTTCAGGGGTTTGATATTTTAGTTGCCGTGTTCTGGTCAGTAATCTGTTAGTTTTTGTGCGAGGGAGGGCTTGGGGTTTAGGGTGTGTGAGTTTTCTTTGTTTTTTTCATGCAGGAAGGGGATTCATGTCTTTTCTTTCAATGACTCATGTTTTTTTCTGTATTTCATGGCTACCTGGAGAAGGCAAATCTCAGAGTTGTATTCTGCAAACATACTTTGATAATGAAATACACATTTGAACATTTGTTGATGATACAACCACTGTTGGCAGAATCTCAGATGATGATGAGAGGGTGTACAGAAGCAAGATATACCAGCCTGTTGAGTGATGTCACAGCAACAACCTTGCACTCAATATCAGTAAGACCAAAGAGCTGATTGTGAACTTCAAAAAGGGTAAGATGAGGGAACATGAACCAAATCTCACAGATGGATTAGAAGTGGAGAGAGTGAGCAATTTCAAGTTCCTGAGTGTCAATATCTCTGAGAATCTAACTTGTTTCCAACATATTGATGCAGCTATAAAGGAGGCAAGACAACAGCTATATTTTCATAAGGAGTTTTAGGAGATTTGGTTTGTCACCTGAAACATTCAAGAACTTCTGCAGATGTTCTATGGAGAGCATTCTGACTGGCTGCATCACCATTTGGTGTGGGGGTTGGTGGTGGTGCTACTGCACAGGATAGAAAGAAGCTACAGAAAGTTGTAAACTTAGTCAGCTCCATCATGGATACTGGCCTCTGTAGTATCCAAGACAGCTTCAAGAAGCGGTGCCTCGGAAAGTCACATCCATCATTAAAGACTCCTATCACCAAGGACATGCCATCTTCTCATTGTTACCATCTGGAAGGAGGTACAGAAGCCAGAAGGCACACACTCAGTGATTCAGGAACAACTTCCTCCCCTCTGCCATCCAATTTCGAAATGGACATTGAACACATGCACACTACCTCACTTTTTTTATTATTTCTGTTTTTATTTTTTTTATTTCTATTTTGTAATTCTATTTTTAATTTAAATATTTAATATACATATAAGTTTCACAACATATATTGCATGTATTGAATCGTACTGCTGGCCTTAAGAAGTTTCACAACATATGACAGCAATATTAAAACCTGATTCTGCTTCTGAGCCCAGTGACTACAGGCCCAGAACACTCCTTTGAAACATCTCATAGCCTGCATTGGATAAACAATTCACTTATACATAATATTTCTTGCACCTTCTCTAGAATGTTCACAGCCTTCCTACAGTGCAATAACTAGTTTAGGAACCAGTTTTTGAACGGGGTTCAAAAAAGACCATTAATTTTGAAGTCCATCTCCAATTTCATTGCTCCTTTTTTTGGAATGTACCTTCTCTAGCTCTCCAGCCACATTCAAAGATTTATGAATATGCAGATTATGCTTTTGGTGCACTCACTGGTGGAGGTGACATTCTGTATTGCAGCCTACAGGCAATAAGCTACAGCAGAGATTTTGACCACTTTTGGAGTATCGTGAGCACGCAAGCATTGGGGAGGATCCAATGGAAGTTCACGAGAATGCTCCCAGAATGAAAGGGTTAAAATATGATGAGTGTTTGATGATTCTGGGCCTGTACTTGCTGAAGTTTAAAAGAATGAGGAGAGGGTCTCATTGAATGCTATCAAATTTTGGAAGGCCTAGATTGAGTGGATCTAGAGAGGATGTCTCTGAGAGTGGAGAAGTCTAGAACCAGAGGTCACAGCTTCAGAATAGAAGAAAGTCCCTTTAAAACAGAGATAAGGAGATTTTTTTTTATTCAGAGGGTGGTGAATCTGTGGAATTCATTGCCATGGATGACTGCAGAGGCAAAGTCATTAAGTATATTTAAAGCTGAGGTTGATAGATTCTTAAGGAGTTAAAGGTTAAGGGAAGAAGACTAGAGAATTGGGTTGAGAGGGATAATAAGTAAGATCAAAAGACCATAAGACATAGGAGCAGAATTAGGCGATTTGGTCCATTGAGTCTGCTCTGCCATGGCTCATCCTTTCTTCCCCTCTTCAGCCCCACTCTCCAGCCTTCTCCCCGTAACCTTTGATGTTGTGTCCATTCAAGAACCTATCAAGCTCTGCCTGAAATAAAACACACACAACAACCTGGCCGCCACAGCTGCCTGTGGTAACAAATTCCACAAAGTCATCAGTCTCTAGCTAAAGAAATTTCTCCGCATCTCTGTTTTAAATGGATGCCCCTCTTATACTGAGATTGTGCCCTCTTGTCCTAGACTCCCCCACCATGGGAAACATCCTTTCCACATTTATTCTGCCTAGACCTTTCAACACCCGAAAGTTCTCAAAAAGATTCCCCTTCATTCTTCTAAATTCCAGCAAGTGCAGCCCCAGAGCTATCAAATACTCCTCGCATGATAATCCTTTCATTCCTGCAATCATCCTTTTGAACCTCTTCTGAACCGTCTCCAATGCTAGCACATCTTTGCACCATACACGAGGTAGTGCCTTATAAAGACTCAGCATCACATCACTGCTTTTGTATTCATGATCTCCTGAAATGAATGCAAATATTGTATTTGCCTTCCTCACCATCAAATCAACCTGCAAGTTAACCTTTAGGGTGTTCTGCACATGGATTCTCAAGTCCTTTTGCATCTCAGATTATTGGATTTTCTGATTTAGAAAATAGTCTGCATATTTATTACTTCTGCCAAGATGCATGACCACACATTTTCCAACATTGTATTTTATTCTCCACTCTCTTGCCCATTCTCCAAATCTGTCTGTCCTTTTGCAACCTACCTGTTTCCTCAATGCTACCTGCCCCTCCACCAATCTCCATATCATCTGCAAACTTGTGACTAAAGCCATCTATTCCATCATCTAAATCATTGATATACAGCATAAAAAGAATCCAGCCCTTTCAGAACACCACTAGTCACTGACAACCAACCAGTAAAGGATCCTTTACTTCCACTCGCTGTCTCCTACTAACCAGCCAATGCTCCAACCATGCCAGTAACTTTCCTGTAATATCTTGGTAAGCAGTCTCGTGTGTGGTATTGCTATTGTCTTCCACATTGAAGACTGATGCAAAATACTCATTTAGTTCATCTGCCATCTCCTTATCCCCTGTTATTATTTCTCCGGCCTCATTCCCTTGCAGTCCTATATTCACTCTCATCTCTCTTTTATTTTTTACATACTTGAAAAAGCTTTTAGTATCCACTTTGATGTTGCTTGATGACTTGCTTTCATTTTCCATCTTTTCCCTCCTAGTGGTTCTCAGTTGCTCTCTGTAGGTCTTTAAAAGTTTTCCAATCCTCTACCTTCCCACTAATTTTTGTTTTGTTGTATGCCCTCTCTTTTGCTTTTGCATTAGCTTTTTCAGCCACAGTTGCACTAATTTGCCATTTGAATATTTCTTTGTTTTTGAAATACATCTATCCTGCACCTTCCTCATTTTTCCTCAATCCACTACTGCTCTGCTCTCATCCCTGCCAACACCTCCTTTCAATTTATTTTGGCCAACTCCTCTCTTATACCACCGTAATTTCTTTTACTCCACTGAAGTGCTGCAACATCAGACTTTACCTTCTCCCTATCAAATTGCAAGTTGAAATCAATCATATTGTGAAATCTGCCTCTTAAGGGTTCTTTGACCTTAAGCTCTCTAATCACCTCCAGTTCATTACATAACTCCCAATCCAGTATAACTGATCCCCTAGTAGGCTCAACTACAAACTGCTTTAAAAAGCCATCTCATAGGCACTCTCTTGAGATCTATTACCAACCTAAATTTTCCAATCGCCCTGCATGTTGAAATCTCCCATGACTATCATAACTTTGCCCTTTTGACACGCCTTTCGATTTCCCATTGTAATCTGTGGTCCACATCCCAGCTATTGTCAGGAAGCCTGTATATAACTGCCATCAGGGTCCTTTTCCCTTGTGGTTTCTTAACTCGACCCACAGGTATTCAACATCTTCTGATCCTATGTCAATTTTTCTACTGATTTGATGCCAATCTTTACCAGCAGGGCTACACCACCCCCTCTGTTTATCCTCCTATCCCTCTGATACAATGCATAACCTTGGTCATTAAGCTCCCAACTACAACCATCCTTCAGCCATGATTCGGTGGTGGCCACAACATCATTCCTGAAAATCTGTAAGAGTGCAACAAGATCATCCACCTTATTTCTTATACTCCGAGCATTGAGATACACTTTGAGTATTATATTTGTTACCCTTTTTGATTCTGCATCCTTAATCCACTGATTCTCGCCCTGCTGGTTGCTATTATGTCCTATCATCTACTTGCTCTTACTGACAGTCTGTCTGCATGCTATCTTTATTTTTTTTTACCATCCATCCTATCCTAAGTCCTTTCACTCCAGTTCACACCTCCTCCCCTGCTAAATTAGTTTACACCCTCCCCAAAAGCTCTGACAAATCTACCTACAAGAATATTGGTTCCCGTCGGATTCAGGTGTAACACCTACTTTGTGCAGGTCATAAATCCCACAGAAGAGATCCCAATAATCCAGGAACCTGAAGCCTTTCCCCCTGCACCCGCTTCTCAGCCTGGCATTAATCTGCCAAATCATCCTGTTTCTACCCTCACTGGCACGTGACACAGGCAGCAATCGTGAAATTATTACACGGGGGGGGTTCCTGCTTCTCAGCTTTCTGCCTTGATCTCAGAATTTTCTCTTCAGGACCTCTTTGCTTTTCCTTCCTATGTTATTGGTACAAATATGCACCAAGACATCTGGCTGCTCTCCCTTCCCCTCCAAAATGCTGTGGACACGTTCTGAGACGTCCCCGATCCTAGCACTTGTGAGGCAAAATACCATCTGGGTGTCCCATTCATGTTCACAGGATCTCTTGTCTGTTCCTCTGACTATTGAGTCCCCTATTACTATCGCTCCCTTCTTCTCTCTCTTTCCTTTCTGCACCATGGACTCATGTTCAGTGCCAGTAACCTGGTCTCTGTGGCATTTTCCTGAGAGGTCACTGCCCCCCCCCGCAACAGTACCCAAAATGGTATATTTATTATTGAGGGAAATAGTCACAGGGGTTATCTGTGCTAACTGGGTATTCACATTTCCATTTTTCATGACTGTCACCCAGCTACTCACCTCTTGTAACTTAGCTATGAAGTAATGGCAGAGAAGACTCGATCAGCCGAATCACCTAATTCTGCTTCAATGTCATCTGGTACATGGTCTATGGTCTAATTATACCATGCTATCCATTGTCTATCCATGCTATGTCTATCTGCTGCACCATTCTTTCTTTAAGTATCTTAATATCCTCCTCTCAGCCAAAGTCTAACATTAATTATATAGCAAGAGAGACAGTGGTCCAGTTTGAAGTTTCCTAGCACATTTATCTGGAAAGTCAAAAGGACCTATTGGTGCAATTAAAATAAATGACCAAAGGCAAGAAATGAAATCAGCTAGCCCACGAAAAATCAAAGTTCAGAGCGCTGGAGGAACTCAGCAGGTCAGGCAGCTTCTGTGGAGTAGAATGAGCAGTCAGCATTTCAGGCTGAGATTTTCCATCAAGACTGGAATGGAAGGGTGGCAGAAATCAGAATAAGAAAGTGGAGGGGGATGGCGAGGAGGGGAAGGAGCACAAGCTAGCGGGTAATAGCTGAGACCGGGTGAAAGGGAAAGTGGGTGGGTGGGGAACCATTGAGATGATGTAAGAAACTGGGAGGTGATAGGTAGAAGACATAAAGGGCACTTCTGCCATCTGCTTTCCAGTCCTGATGAAAGGTCTCAACCTGAAATATCAAGTGTTCTCTACCCTCTATAAATGCTGCCTGACTAGCTGAGTTCCTCCAGCACTTTTTTGCTTGTTGCTCAAAATTTCCAGCATCTGGAGACTCTCTTATGTCTATAACTTGCCCACTAAAGCCTCTTTCTCTCTGTCTCTCTGTCTGTCTGTGTCTCTCTTTCTTCTGTATCCTTAACCTACTTTAATAAATGTTCCTGTGTCTCAATTCCCAGGATCTTATAGTCTGCTCACTGCAATTATGCTGTTAAATCCATTTCTAAAGCCTGACAGCAATGTTGCAGACCTTAAAGGCCGTCTAAAAACCAAATGACAGATCAGTTTTATTGTAATATTTTATCATTCACTGTAGTTTGAAATGCAGCTGTTCCTGTACAATGTAAATCAATAGGGCTGGAGGGTCAATAAACAAATTAACAAGAAAAATAAGGGAGGGAAATCACTGTTTGCTTACATACAGATTTATTTTAGTTTTCAAAGTAGAACTGGATATATACCTGAAAGAGAAATGATTCAAGAATAAATGGAGCAGCTGTTGTGCCTTTGAAAAGAAGCCGTCACACTCTCAATTACGATCCTGTGCGTTGCTCTGCTTTACAAGTATTCCGGATCACAATCATTTTTAATATCACCGGCATATGTCATGAAATTTGTTAATTTAGTGGCAGCAGTACAATGGAATAGATGATAAATATAGGGAAAAAAAGTAAATCAATTACAGTATGTATA
Organism: Mobula birostris; assembly: GCF_030028105.1. Classification (NCBI taxonomy): domain Eukaryota; kingdom Metazoa; phylum Chordata; class Chondrichthyes; order Myliobatiformes; family Myliobatidae; genus Mobula; species Mobula birostris. The sequence goes on along the minus strand of NC_092370.1, from coordinate 18,636,876 downwards.
TGTATATTAAATTGATATATAGTGCAGAAACAGAAATAATATTTTTTTTAGAAAGCGAGGTAATGTTCATGGGTTCAATGTCCATTTAGGAATCAGATGGCAGAGGGAAAAAGCTGTTCCTGAATCACTGAGTGTGTGCCTTCAGGCCTCTGTACCTCCTTCCGGACAGTAACAATGAGAAGAAACCATGTCCTGGATGATGGGGGTCCTTAATAATGGATGCCACCTTTCTGAGGAACTGCTCCAAATCAAGTATTCCAAATCAATCTACAGTTTTTCCCATCATGGCGCTTCGCGATCTATGTTCAAAACTGCTTTGATTTCTCACCATTTTGACATTTGTTCAGTCTTTGTATCGGCATTAATCATTAAAAACCACTGCTGCTGAATTTATCCCTGATCACTTAATGCTCAGTTTACTAATTGTCACTATACATGGCTTCTAGGTTCCAAAGAGGCCCATTGAACTAAATTTTTGGATGGTGTGGAGCATTTTGTACATTTTGCGGAAAAGGTGTACATTTAGTGAAAGTGATCCAGAATGAAGTTACAGTCTCATCGTCCTTTCAGTTTTGTTAGTTGGATGTCATTGCAGACTTTGGCCAATATGTGGCTCTGTGAACCAAGTTTCTAAATTCTATTATTTTCTTCACTTTTCATAGTCAAAACCCACATCTTTGTCCCATTCTGGTCCAATATGTTCTGTTAAATCTCATCTGACTTCCTCTTTTTTATTGACTTAATACTTTCTCCAGCTGTTCATTTTCCCTCTTTCCTTAGACTTATTGTTATGCACCTTTCACCCAAGCTCTTCATTCTAGTATCTAGCTTTTTTTTGCCTCCTAGCTGCAACTTCAGTCATCTGACCTCCAACCTCACACAATCACTGCATCCACCCACCTATCTTCATCACCCTGACATTTTACTCCATTCTGACGCACACCAAACCCTCACTGGCCCATTCTTTCCTGTTCCCTCTTTACTGATCTTAATTCACTTTAGCCCCTTTTGAAACTATTGCCCCTTGTCTTTCTCAATCACCCCACCATCCCTCACTCTCGCTTACAACTGTCTCTTTCTTAAGGAGTGTTTGGAATGGTTTAAATGGTCCAATTTAATATCAGAGAATGTGTACAGTATACAACATGGAATTCTTACTCAACAATACTACCATTTTCAAAAAATATATGTTTGCAGTGGGACCTGTCTGGTGAACTGAATTGTCAGCTTCTCACATGTTAACAGTAGGTATGATGGCAATAGGCAGTCTGCAGCCATTACAGAAATCAGCAGAGTTCCCTATTCATTTTAGTTATTGATCTAAAGATGAAGAAGGATAAATTCGTACTTGCTCACTAAGATGTATGACAGCATCAAAGTGCAAAGTTGAAAGTAAATTTATTGTCAAAGTAGATATATGTCACCATGTACAACACTGAGATTCAATGTCTTTTTAGATTAGATTTAGATGATGAGGACACACAGTCCTCCTTTATTGTCATTTAGTAATGGATGCATTAAGAAATTATACAATGTTTTTCCAGAATGATATCACGAAAACACATGACAAACCAACTTAAAAACTAACAAAAATCACATAATTATAATATATAGTTACAACAATGCAAAGTAATACCGTAATTTGATAAGAACAGACCACGGACACAGTAAAAATCTCAAAGTCTCTCGAAAGTCCCATCATCTCACGCAGATGGTAAACCTTCAGCGCCGCCAACTTGCCGATGCAGCATCCTGGAAGCATCCGACCACAGTCCGACTCCGAGTCTGTCCGAAAACTCTGAGCCTCCGACCACCTCTTTGACACCGAGCACTGAGCACCATCTCTGGCGAGCGCTTCAACCCCGGCCCCGGCAACAAGCAATAGGCAAAGCCGAGGATTTGGGGCCTTCGTCTCCGGAGATTCTCGATCGCACAGTAACGGCGGCAGCGAAGCGGGCATTTCAGAAGTTACTCCAGGTGTTCCTCCGTACTCTCACGGCTGTGTCTATCAAACCCGGATTGTGCACGGCCCCCCTAGTTACACAATATGATATTCATTTGGAACAGCCACACGCGCTGTGTCATGCTGCCATCTTCTCCTCCCTCCCTGAAGGCACACTCAATAAATGCATAATAAAATAAGAACCATAGTAGAATCTATGAAAGACTGCACCAACTTAGGTGTTCAACCAACATGCGAAAGACACCAATCCATGCAAATTCAAAAAGAAAGAAATAGTACTAAATAAATAAGCAGTAAATATTGAGACCATGAGATGAAGAGTTCTTGATGAGTCCATAGGTTGTGGGAACATTTCAGTGATGGGGCAAGTGAAGTTATCCCCTTTGGTTCAAGAGCCTGATGGTTGGGAGGTAATAACTGTTCCTGAACCTGGTGGTGTGAGTCCTGAGGTTCCTGTACCTTCTTCCTGATGGCAGCAGCGAGGAGAGAGAATGACCTGGGTGGTGCGGGTGCCTGATGATGGGTGCTGCTTTCCTGCACTCCTCCGAATATAAAAAGCTCCTGATAATTCAGTTCCACAATTCTTGGAACCAAAAGTCAAAAGTGAGAAGTGAGTTCAAATAGCTGATAAAACTTTAGTGACAGATCAAATTTCTCCTCTTAGCTTTAAAAAATGCAGTGATGTGTAGCATACACAAAATGCTGGAGGAACTCAGCAGGCCAGGCAGCATCTATGGAAAAGAATAAACAGTTGATGTTTCGGGCGGAGACCCTTCATCAGAATTACTGATTGTCCGATCAGGACTATTGATGCTGCTTGGCCTGCTGAGTTTCTCCACCATTTTGTGTGTGTTGCTCGGACTTCCGGCATCTGCAGATTTTCTCTTGTTTGTGATGTGTAACGCCGTCATTTTGATTTACTTTATTAGACATTACTTTGTCCTTACAGTAGATGTGTGGTTTAATGATTTCTATGTGTTGAAATTTCATACAAGACCTATTTATGCACAGTAGTATGTAATCAGCTGTCAACAATCTCATATTAATGTTTGTAAATATATTATAGTTCATTTTTCCTGATTTATGTTACAAAATACAGTATTTAATGCAATGCTCTAGGTCCATTGATGTAAACCGTTACATATATTCTGTTTTTTTTTGTATTCATCCACTTTTTTCTCATACTCCAAATACTTGTAGTTTTTCTGTCAAAATTGCAACCTGAGGTATTTCCTTCCTTTTCATTTATGTGATCTGAAAACTTCTTGGTTGCTACTTGCTTGAAGTGTGAATCACTCCAGTTGTTTCAATGTGCAAGCATAGACAGCATACTACCAGCACACCAAAATGCATTGAATCAAACTCATTTCATCAGATTGATGCTGACAAAAATGATCTGTTTTAGCACACTGTTAAGGAGAATGCAGAGGTTAATTTAAAATAAACACATTGGTGGATTTACCTCGAATGCAGAAGAAAGAAAAGCTGATGAAATGTGATCTATTGCAATGGATCAGATCAGAAAAAATGCCATCCCTTTGAACTCTGCTCAGTGTTAGTTCTTAGGCACACAGGCTAAAATGGAAATCCTTCTGCATTTTATATCTGCTACTGCAAGTTGAATGATAAAGCTGTTCACTTAGAAGCTGCACCTATTATCAAAACCAGGCATAATATCACTGGTATATGCCTTGAAATTTGCTGTTTTCGTGACAGCAGTACATTACAATATATAATGATGAAAACGCTGAATTACAGGAAGTAAAGGATAGGTACATGGATGATAGGGGTATCGTAAACACAAAATACTCTGCAGATGCTGGAGTCAAAGCAACACTCACAACATGCTGGAGGAACTCAGCAGGTCGGGCAGCATCGGTGGAAACGATCAGTCAACGTTTCGGGCTGGAACCCTTTGTCAGGACTGAAGAGGAAAGGGGCAGAGGCCCTATAGGATATGATGGGGTATGGAGGGCTATTGTCCCGGTGCAGGCCGATGGGACTAGGCAGTTTACATGGTTCTGACATAGACTAGGTGGGTCAAAAGGCCTATTTCTGCATTGTACTTTTCTATGACACTCATCTCTCTATCTCTCTCTCTCTCTCTCTCTCTCTGCATATATATGTTATGCATTCATTTACACTAATCCCATTTTAGTCTCCCCACCTTCCTGTCAACTCATCCCAGGTTCTACCACACAGCTCCACACCAGTGCCAATTTACCTATCATTAACTTATCAGCTCACACATTTTTGGCAGTTTTGAGCACTACAGCATGGAATCAGCCCCTTTGGCCCATCTAGTTCATGCCAAACAGTTATTCTGCGCAGTGCCATTGACTCGAACCCTGGATCCTAGCTCTCCACATCTCCCGTTCGTGCACTTATCCAAACTTCTCTCAAATGCTGCAATCAGCCCCACCTCCATCACTTCCACTGGCAGCTCATTTTACACTTGCACCACCCTCTCAGTGAGCTCAGCAAATCATGCAACATCTTGGAGAGGAATAAACAGTTGACGTTTTGGGTCAAGATCCTTCATCAGGACTGGAAAGGAAGCAGGAAGTGTGCTGCTCAGTGAAACATACTTTGCATGTACCCTATCTATACCTTCATAATTTTGTATATCTCTATCAAATCGTCCCTCATTCTCCTTCGCCTCAGGGAATAGAGTCCTAACCTAGTCAACCTTTCCCTGTAATTCAAGTCCTCAAATCCTGGCAGGATCTCTGTAAATTTTCTCTGAACTCTTTCAATCTTCTTGATGTTTTCCTGTAGGCAGGTGACCAGAACTGCAAGCAATACTCTAAATTGGTCCTCACTGATTTCTTATACAACTTCAACATTACACGTTAACTGTGGAAGAAAACTCGAGCACTTGGAGGGAACCAATACAAACACCAGGAGAATGCACAAGTGCTACACAGGTGGCATCAGAAGTTATGACTGAACTTCAGTCCTTGAGTTGTGAAACAACAATCAATGAGCTATGTTATAGCATTGTGGATAGAGAGTGTGGTGAGTGCAGCCTGAAATGACGCTATTTGTTACTCTGTGTTATATGGATTACCCCACAGTAATAATGATCAGTTAGGGACAGAGAGAACCTGTACTTACTGACAAGTACCTTTATTGTCTCAACTAAAAGCACATGAATCTACATCACCCTGATTTGACCACACTTATGGTGTTCAGTTCTGGGAAGGATGACAAGGCTTCAGGGAGAGTGCAGAGGAGATGAACCGAGATGCTACCTGGAATAGAGGGCATGTTTTATGAGGACGGGCTGAGTGATATCTTTTCTTTTGGAATAAAGGAGGAGAAGTGAACAAGAGGCAGAGATCTCGTGGATAGCCAGATACATCTTTCCCAGGGCGGAAATGGATAATGCGAAGGGGTATCATTTTAAGGTGATTAGAGGAAGGTATTGGAGAGGGGATGCTAGGGGTAAGTTTTTTTTTAACACAGAGAGTGGTAGATGTGTGGAAAACACTACCAGAGGTGGTGGCAGAGGCAGGAACATTAAGGGCATTTGAGAAACACCTAAGTAGGCATATGGATGATAAAATGGAGGGCTATGTAGCTGGCCCCAACCATGAGTAAATAGTCCCACTGCCTTGTGGGCAGACTTGGAAGAGATGAAGCCTGTGGGAGTAAACCAAGACAAAAAATCTGGACTAGAGCCCCCAGGGTGGCTGGACATCCTTCCACCAGCTCCTGCAGCCAAGCTGGTGCCAATATATTACTTCGCTGTCTTTTGGACTATGCCAGTGAGGCCGAGAGAGGGATTGTGACAACTGGGCATCCCAAGATCTCCATGCCTTCCGCCCAGGCTTACGCCCTGGAGAGGTCACTCTAGTGTTGCTATCCAATGTCCTTCAACACTGACAGATGCCATCAGTAGGAGGGAAGGGCTAGAATGATTTTAGAGTATGTTAAAAGGCTGTCACGTTGTGGACCAAAGGGTTTGTCCTGTACTGTAGTGTTTTATGTTCTATATTCATTCAGACTGTGGGAGGGAATTTTGTAATGAAGAGAACTGCAGGTTGTGGGATCCATAGTCCACAGGATATTGAGTTTTCAAGGAAGTAGGTAAGTACTTTACTTCAGATTGCACTAAGGCTGAGAGAGGGCGCTGGAATCTGTGCTAGGTTAAAGGCTAACCCCTGCAGGATGGCCCTCCAGTCAATACTGCTCTCCGATGTTCACTCCCTGGAAAGCAAACTGGATTTCCTTTGTCTGCAATGAACCCAGCATGAGCTGAGGAAGTGCTGTGTGATTATTTGAACTGAAACTTGTCTCCAGGACAAAAAGCAATGCACCTTCAAACTTCAAGCCATGCCATTCAGGGTCTTGTGCTAATATTACTTAGTGACTGTAGTCTGCTTTATTGCAGCTGCATATGCATGTTTTACATCTTTGCTCCAGAGAAATAATGTTTCCTTCAGCTGTGTACATGTGTATGTGTATGAACTTGAACCTGATTAGACCATGTTCTTCGCCCCTGCGCCCATGTAGTGCTCCAGCAGAGAGTTGCATGAGGTGTTACACCTCTGGCACAGAAATCAAATTGAGTTGTAGGGCTGGCTGCAAAGCTACTGGAGCACTGCACCGATGCAGTTATCAAAATAGAACGTGATACAAGTTCTGGACCATTATGTATTTCCTTTTTAACATTCTATTCTTGTAGCCAGAGAAATTAACAAAATAAATCATATGTTGAATGAACTTCACAGACAAGACGCTGGAGGAACTCAGTGGGTCAGGCAGTTTCTATGGAGATATGCTATCAGCTGAAACCCTTCACCATGACTGGAAAGGAAGGAAGCGGAAGCCAGGTTAAAAAGGAGGGGGTAAGGAAAGGAATACAAGCTGACCAGTGACAGGTGAAACCAGGTGATGAGAAGGTGATGCAGAGGGAGGGATGAACAAGGAAGCTGGGAGATGATAGTTGGAAGAGGTAAAGGGTTGAAGAGGAAGGGATCTGATAGGAGAGGAGAGTGAACCATGGGAGAAAGGGGAGAGGCATCAGAAGGAGGTGATGGGCAAGTGAGTTTTGACAGATTGGAATCATAGAGTCATAGAAAAGTACAGCACAGAAATAGGCCCTTCATCCCATCTAGTCCATGCTGAACAATTTAAACTGCCTACTCTTATTGACCTGCACTGGGACCATTGCCCTCCATTCCATGTACCTCTCCTAACTTCTCTTATATGTTGAAATCAAGATCACATGCACCACTTGCACTGGCAGCTCAGTCCACACTCTCATGATCCTCTGGAGATGATTTTAATACTGACAGAACCATTTAACAATTAAGATTTCAAGTTGATTTTTATAATATATCAATATCTGTGCATCTGTATTGAAGTAGAGAATTTCACCTGATTGTGACCTTTATAAAAATACTGTTCGGATCGTCGAATATCCTCCCCCTAGTCACCACCGCTGAGACAGTTTCTAATATTGCACAGACCAGCTTTCCTTGAACTTTGAAAAGGAGGGAACAAGTGACCATTGCTTCAGTCAGAACTGATTAACGTCTGATATATAAGGTAACTCTATACTATCATACTTACTTACTTATGGCCTGTTGCACCACTGGCATTTTGGGCTGCAATGATGGTCCCCCATCCAAGCTTCCTTCATTGTGTCAGTAGCTTCCTCTCAGTTTTCACTACTACCAGTCATGAAATTCCACCAGTTCTAACTGCCCCGTCATCTTTACATTGTCCTGGACATGACATTATCAATATAGACACTAGACACCAGAATACTACAGCACAGTACAGGCCCTTCAGCCCTCAATGTTGTGCCAACTCATATATTCATTAAAAAAATCGTAATAAACCCACACTACCCTGTAACCCTGTATTTTTCTTTCATCCATGTGCCTGTCCAAGAGGCTCTTAAATACCCCTAATGTTTTAGCCTCCACCACCATCCCTGGCAAGTCATTCCAGGCACCCCAACCCTCTGTGTAAAAAACTTACCCCTGATGTCTCCCCTAAATTTCCCTCCCTTAACTTTGCACACATGCCCTCTGATGTTTGCTATTCATGCCCTGGGAAACCGGTACTGGCTATCCACCCTATATATGCTCATAATCTTGTAGACCTTTATCAAGTCCTCTCTCATCCTTCTATGCTCCAAAGAGAAAAGTCCCAGCTCTGCTAACCTTGCTTCATAAGACTTGTTTTCCAATCCAGGCAACATCCTGGTAAATCTCCTCTGCACCCTCTCCATAGCTTCCACATCTTTCCTATAATGAGGTGACCAGAAATGAACACAATACTCTAACAACAGGAATTCTGCAGATGCTGGAAATTCAAGCACACACATCAAAGTGGCTGGCGAACGCAGCAGGCCAAGCAGCATCTGTAGGAGGAGGTGCAGTAGACGTTTCAGGCCGAGACCCTTCATCAGGACTAACTGAAGGAAGAGTGAGTAAGGGATTTGAAAGTTGGAGGGGGAGGGGGAGATCCAAAATGATAGGAGAAGACAGGAGGAGGAGGGATAGAGCCAAGAGCTGGACAGGTGATAGGCAAAGGAGGATACGAGATGATCATGGGACAGGAGGTCCGGGAAGAAAGACAAGGGGGGGGTGACCCAGAGGATGGGTAAGAGGTATATCCAGAGGGACAGAGGGAGAAAAAGGAGAGTGAGAGAAAGAATGTGTGCATAAAAATAAGTAACAGATGGGGTACGAGGGGGAGGTGGGGCCTAGCGGAAGTTAGAGAAGTCGACGTTCATGCCATCAGGTTGGAGGCTACCCAGACGGAATATAAGGTGTTGTTCCTCCAACCTGAGTGTGGCTTCATCTTTACAGTAGAGGAGGCCGTGGATAGACATGTCAGAATGGGAATGGGATGTGGAATTAAAATGTGTGGCCACTGGGAGATCCTGCTTTCTCTGGCGGACAGAGCGTAGATGTTCAGCAAAGCGGTCTCCCAGTCTGCGTCGGGTCTCGTCAATATATAAAAGGCCACATCGGGAGCACCGGACGCAGTATATCACCCCAGTCGACTCACAGGTGAAGTGTTGCCTCACCTGGAAGGACTGTTTGGGGATACTCACCCTGCCCTCAAGTTTACCTGGTCCATTTCCGACACTCACCCTGCCCTCAAGTTTACCTGGTCCATTTCCGACACCCACCCTGCCCTCAAGTTTACCTGGTCCATTTCCGACACCTCCCTCCCCTTTCTAGATCTTTCTGTCTCTGTCTCTGGAGACAGCTTATCCACTGATGTCTACTATAAGCCTACTGACTCTCACAGCTATCTGGACTATTCCTCTTCTCACCCTGTCTCTTGCAAAAACGCCATCCCCCTTCTCGCAATTCCTCCGTCTCCACCGCATCTGCTCTTAGGATGAGGCTTTTCATTCTAGGAAGAGGGAGGTGTCTTCCTTTTTTAAAGAAAGGGGCTTCCCTTCCTCCACTATCAACTCTGCTCTTAAACTCATCTCCCCCATTTCACGTACATCTGCTCTCACTCCATCCTCCCGCCACCCCACTAGGAATAGGGTTCCCCTGGTCCTCACCTACCACCCCACCAGCCTCCAGGTCCAACATATTATTCTCCGTAACTTCCGCCACCTCCAACGGGATCCCACTACTAAGCACATCTTTCCCTCCCCCCCCCCCCCCGCATTTCGCAGGGATCGCTCCCTACACAACTCCCTTGTCCATTCGTCTCCCCCCATCCCTCCCCACTGATCTCCCTCCTGGCACTTATTCGTGTAAGCGGAACAAGTGCTACACATGCCCTTACACTTCCTCCCTTACCACCATTCAGGGCCCCAAACAGTCCTTCCAGGTGAGGCAACATTTCACCTGTGAGTCGACTGGGGTGATATACTGCGTCCAGTGTTCCCGATGCGACCTTTTATATATTGGCGAGACCCGACGCAGACTGGGAGACCGCTTTGCTGAACATCTACGCTCTGTCCGCCAGAGAAAGCAGGATCTCCCAGTGGCCACACATTTTAATTCCACATCCCATTCTGACATGTCTAACCACGGCCTCCTCTACTGTAAAGATGAAGCCACACTCAGGTTGGAGGAACAACATTTTATATTCTGTCTGGGTAGCCTCCAACCTGATGGCATGAATATCGACTTCTCTAACTTCTGCTAGGCCCCACATCTCCCTCGTACCCCATCTGTTACTTATTTTTATGCACACATTCTTTCTCTCACTCTCCTTTTTCTCCCTCTGTCCCTCTGAATATACCTCTTGCCCATCCTCTGGGTCCCCCCCCCTTGTCTTTCTCTCGGACCTCCTGTCCCATGATCCTCTCGTATCCCCTTTTGCCTATCACCTGTCCAGCTCTTGGCTCTATCCCTCCCCCTCCTGTCTTCTCCTATCATTTTGGATCTCCCCCCCCCCCCACAACTTTCAAATCCCTTACTCACTCTTCCTTCAGTTAGTCCTGACGAAGGGTCTCGGCCTGAAACGTCGACTGCACCTCTTCCTACAATACTCTAAGTGTGGTCTCACCGGAGATTTGTAGAGTTGCAACATGACCTCTCTACCCTTGAACTCAATCCCCCTATTAATGAAGCCTAGCATCCCATAGGCCTTCTTAACTATCCCATCAACCTCTGCAGCGACCTTGAGGGATGTATGGTTTGAACCCCAAGGTCCCTCTGTTCATCCACACTCTTAATTAACTGACCATTAACCCTGTACTCAGCCTTCTGGTTTGTCCTTCCAAAATGCATCACCTCACATTTAACCGGATTGAACTCCATCTGCCACTTTTCTGCCCAACTCCGCATCCTGTCCATATCTTCTTGTAACCTTCGACAACCTACAGCTCCATCCACAACTCCTCCAATCTTCATGTCATCCACAAACTTACTCACCCATCCTTCTGCCTCTTCATCCAGGTCATTTATAAAAATCATAAAGGGCAGGGGTCCCAGGACAGGTCCTTGTGGAACTCCACTAGTCACCCACCTCCAGGCAGAATACTTTCCTTCCACTACTACCCTCTGCATTCTTCCTTTAAGCCAATTCTTTATCCAAGCAACCAAGGTTCCACTGATCCCACGCCTCATGACTTTCTGGATGAGTCTCTTGTGGGGGATTTTGTCAAATGCCTTGCTAAAATCCATGTAGACACATCTACCACCCTACCCTCATCAATTTCTTTTGTTACCTCTTCAAAAAACTCAATTAGGCTCGTGAGGCATGACCTTCCCTTCACAAAACCATGTTGACTATCCTTGAGTAGACTGTACTTCTCCAAGTGCTCATAGATCCTATTCTTAAGAATCCTTTCCAATAGTTTGCAGACCACTGACGTAAGACTCACCAGTCTACAGTTCCCAGGTTTTTCCCTATTACCTTTTTTAAACAAGGGAACTACATTTGCCATTCTCCAATCCTCCGGCACCTCCCCTGCAGCCAAAGAGCATAGCTACTGCTCCAGTGATCTCTTCTCTCACTTCCCACAGCAACCTGGGGTGTATCACATCCAGCCCTGGGGACTTAACAAGCTTGATGCTTTTAAGAAGATCCAACACTATTTCTTCCTTAATCTCCACATTATCCAGCACACAGGCATGTTCTATTTTGACCTCACCCTGATCAAGGTCCTTTTCACTTGTGAATACTCAAGCAAAGTATTCATTTAGGACCTCCCCAACCTCCTCCGCCTCCAGGCACATGTTGCCTTCTTTATCCTTTAGCGGCCCCACCTTCATTCTTGTCATCCTTCTGTTCTTCACATATACATAGAACGCCTTGGGGTTCTCCTTAATCCTACATGCCAAGGCCTTCTTATGCCCCCTTCGAGCTCTCCTAAGTCCTTTCTTAAGCTCCTTCCTGGCTACCCTACATTTCTCATGAGCCCCTCTTACTTCCTGCTTCTTATATCTAACATATGCTTCCTTCTCCCTCTTGCTGAGTTGCCTCACGTGTTTCGTCAGCCAGGGTTCCCTTTTCCTACCATTTTTTCCTTGTCTCAGTGGAAGAAACCTATCCTGAACCCAGCACAAGTGGTTCCTAAACTTCCTCCACATTACTTCCGTGCTTTCACCCTGGAACATCTGTTTCCAATTTACTCTCGCTAATTCCTGCCTCATCCCTTCATAGTTAGCCCTTCCCCAGTTAAGCACTTTCCCATTTTGTCTGTTTTTGTCCTTTTCCATAGCTATGCTGAAGCTAGGGGAGTTGTGGTCACTCTCACCAAAATGCTCCCCCACCAAGAGGTCTGCCACCTGACCAGGTTCATTACCCAGAACTAGATCCAGTATGGCCTCTCCTCTCATCGGCCGGTCCGCGTACTGTGTCAGGAATCCTTCTTGAACACACCTGACAAATTCTGCCCCATCTATCCCCCCTTGCAGTCAGGAGATGCCAGTCAATATGAGGGAAGTTGAAATCACCCATAACTACAACCCTGTATTTCCTGCACCATTCTAAAATCTGCCTGCTTATCTGCTCCTCGGTGTCCCGAAGGTTATTTGGGGGCCAATAGACTACTCCTAGCACAGTGATTGATCCCTTCCTATTTCTGACTTCCACCCACACCGACTCAGTGGTCATTCCCCCTGCAGTGTCATCCCTTTTTATAGCCGTGATACTATCCCTGACCAGTAACGCTACTCCCCCCCTTTTCTACCTCCCATCCTAGTCCTTTTAAAACACCTAAACCCCAGTACCTCCATCAGCCAATCCTGCCCTTCCTCCAGCCAAGTTTCAGTAACGGCTACAACATTGTAGTTCCACGTACTGATCCATGCTCTAAGTTCATCTCCTTTATTCCTAATACTCCTAGTGTTGAAATAGACACATTTCAACCCCTCTGACTGGCTAACATTTATGTTTTGTCTCCTGCCTGTCCTTCCTCGCCAACTCAGAACACACAGCATCATGCCCTTGTCCTTCTACCCTCATCTCTGCACTCACATTCTGATTCCCACCCCCCTGCCAAACTAGTTTAAACCCTCCCCAACAGCTCTAGCAAACCTGCCCGCCAGGATATTGGTCCCTTTCCAGTTCAGGTGCAGCCCGTCCTTTTTGTACAGGTCAGACTTCCCCAGAAGAGATCCCAATGATCCAGAAATCTGAACTCCTGCCCCCTGCACCAACTCTTCAGCCATGCATTCATCTGCCATAACTTCCTATTCCTACCCTCTCTGTCTCGTGGCACAAGCTGCAATCCTGAGATTACGACCCTTGAGGTCCTGCTTTTTAACTTCTTTCCTAACTCCTTATATTCCTTCTTCAGGACCTCACCCCTACTCCTGTCTATGTCATTGGTCCCCACATGGACCACGACATCTGGCTGCTCACCCTTTCTCCTGAGAATACCAAGAACTCGATCTGAGATATCGCGGACCCTGGCACCAGGGAGGCAACAGACCATCCGGGATTCTCCACGTCTCCCATAGAACCTCTTATCTGTCCCCCTGAACACAGCCCAGCACATAACACAAATCAATCTTCCATCCTTGGACTCACTTTACGTCGCATGCTGTCGGAGCAATGCTGCCAGGATAATCATGGACACGACCCACCCAGCCAACACACTTTTTGTTCCTCTTCCCTCCGGGAGAAGGCTCAGGAGCTTGAAGACTCGTATGGCCAGATTTGGGAACAGCTTCTTTCCAACTGTGATAAGACTGCTGAACGGATCCTGACCTGGATCTGGGCCGTACCCTCCAAATATCCAGACCTGCCTCTCAGTTTTTTTGCACTACCTTACTTTCCCTTTTCTATTTTCTATGATTTATAATTTAAATTTTTAATATATTTACTATCGATTTGTACTCCAGGGAGCGCGAAGCGCAGAATCAAATATCGCTGTGATGACTGTATGCACTAGTATCAATTGTTTGGCGACAATAAAGTAAAGTACATAAAGTATATATAAAGTATATAACTATCGAATCCCCTATCACTACTGCTCTCCTCTTTTCCCCCCTTCCTTTCTGAGCTGAGGGTACAGTCTTGGTGCCAGAGATGTGACCACTACAACTTGTCCCTGGTAGGTCGTCCCCACCAACAGTATCCAAAACAGTATACCTATTGTTGATGGGAACGGTCACAGGGGTGCTCTGCTCTTTCTGTCTATTCCCCTTCCCTCTCCTGACAGTCACCCAGCTACCTGTCTCCTGACTTTTAGGGGTGACTGTCTCCCTGAAACTCCAGTCTATTACTACCTCTGCCTCTTGAATGATCGAAGTTTATCCAGCTCCAGTTCCCTAATTTGGTTTGATAGAGCACCTCTCTACTCCTTGTTCATCTCTCTTATCCTTGTTTAATGTAATTCCCTTTTGTGCATAGTCAGAGCAGAGATTTTGCAATCGTTTTGAATTCTAAAATCCCCTCATTTCTTTTGGCAACTTACTAAGTATGTTTTCAACTCAACTAAAAACAGAACATGGAATCTCTCTTTGATTATCTCTAAATTCATTAAAAATGTAAGGGGATATTGTGTGTTCTTACATAATTAGGACAGACAACTACTGATAGTTATTCAGCATTTATGCATCAAAACCAATGTCATATTTTTGCAGGTTGCATATGGAACATTGCAGTTCATTGCTATTTGTAATTGTAAGGAAGAGATTCACATGCAGTTTATTAATTATCAAACTGCACATTTTGAAGAAGATGATAGGTCCTTTTTAAAATGCTTGCTTGTTTTCTTCAGCATTTAAGAGGTGATTTACTGCAGTTAATTAATTTAGAAGTGCGAGGTACAGAAATAGCTTTGCAAATGAAAATCAGTGCCACTCATTTTTAATTGCACAATAACCACATTAGCACATTGTCTATTGCAGTGGCTGGAAACGTCTGTTTGCAGAGTAATAAAAGCATAAAATCAGAACTTTTGAATATTGCATTATCCATTTTGAGGTGGGCGATTATTACAACATATATTCACACCCCATAAATTAGTAACATCCATCGTTTGGATGTTACTATCTAGTCCGATAAATTAATCATGCCACCACATAATTTTCCAGTTTTCCTATTTAATCATGAAAGCATTTTACACATGTAAAGTTTCATAGTGGACACACTTGATTTCCAATGGAAATTAAGCAAATGTCCCAAAAAGTTTTCACAGATACCACAGTACTGGCAAAGTCTCTGGGCACCAGCTGTTCCCAATAAATCTGAGTGCAAAACCAGTGATCCATTGCAAACATTTTGGCTCTTACCAATATCAGCATCACAGGGTGCAGCGTCAGCATCTGTGCTTCCATTTTATTCTGTAATTTGTGATACTCTGTTTGCCTTCATGGCAATAAATCCCATGTTTGGGAGATAATTATCAACAATAGAAAAAAAGAGATAGAATTGCAGGCTTTCATTATCAGCCAATGTTACAACAAAAGCTAACATTTTTTTTTGTCTGGCACAGTCTGTATCAAAAATGACAACAATTGCTACCCAAGATAGGCTGGCATCATAAATGGAATATAGCAACTTGTTTTAGAGTAAAGCACTGTAACCAGTGCTTTGGACAAGGCTTAACATCACTGGAGATATCTCTTGATCTCAGTGGTACTGCGAATCATACAGCTGTCTCACTGCTCCAATGACCCAGGTTCGATTCCGATGTCTGGTGCAGCCGGTGTGCAGCATGCACCTCCTCACTGTGTTGTTTCCAGTCGCTGCCATATCCTCCCGCATCCCTTTGAAATACTGGCTGTCAGATTGTTTGGTTTCTGCGGACTCCCCTTGCTCCAGCAAATTTCGACAGATGTACCGCGGAGAGCATTCTGGCTGGCTGCATCACTGTCTGGTACGGATGCACCAGTGCACAGGATCGGAAAAAAAGTTGCAGAGAGTTGTAAGCTCATCAGCCTTCCCACCACTGAGGGCATCTTCAACAGATGATGCCTCAAGAATTTGTCATCCACGATTTAGGACCATCACCAATGAGGACATGCACTATTCTTATTTCTACCATCAGGGATGTGGTATAGAAGCCCAAAGGCACACACTTAATATTGTATTAATACTTCTTCCCCTCTGCCATTAGATTTCGAAGTTCAAAGTAAATTTTATTATTGAAGTACTTAGAAGGCATCCGTTTGTCTTGCGAGACCATGGACCTGCGCCTGGAAAGTCTTCACTCTCCAGGGCGCAAGCCTGGGCAAGGTTGTATGGAAGACCAGCAGTTGCCCATGCTGCAAGTCGCCCCTCCCCACGACACCAATGTTGTCCAAGGGAAGGGCATTAGGACCCATACAGCTTGGCACTGGTGTCATCGCAGAGCGATGTGTGATTAAATGCCTTGCTCAAGGACACAACACCTTGCCTCGGCTGGGGCTCGAACTCACGACCTTCAGGTTGCTAGTCCAATGCCTTAACCACTTGTCCACGTGCCCACACAGAAGTACTTATATGTCACCATATACATCCCTGAGATTCATTTTCCTGTGGGCATACTCAGCAAATCTATAGAATAGTAGCTATAACAGAATAGCAAGCTCAACCAGAGTTCAGAATAACTGTGCAAATGCAAATATAAATAAAAAGCAATAAATAATGAGAACATTTGATAATGAGATAAAGAAGTCCTTGAAAGTGAGATCATTGGATGTGGGAACATTTCAATGAAAGGACAAATGAAGTTGAATGAAGCTATCCCCTTTGTTTCAAGAGCCTGATGGTTGAGGGGTAATAACTGTTCTTGAGCAGATTTCTCAAAGGTCCATGAACACTACCTCAATATTTAGCTTGCTTTTTGCACGAGTTATTTATTGCACTAGTTTTTTCATTTTGTAACACCCCACTATGCTTCTGCTGCAAAACAACAAATTTCACAACATGTGTCTGTGATAATAAACCTGATTCTGATTCAGATACCTTAGTTGGGCAGGAGGAAAATCAGAGGGCAGGAGGAAAATCAGAAGGCAGGAGAGGAAGAATTAGTGCAATGAAAGTGGATGCTCAGATAGGGTTGAATCAGAGTCATATTCAGGTTTAATATCACTACCACATGTCGTGAAATTTGTTAACTTTGCGGCAGCAGTACAATGCAATGCATAATAATAGAGAAAAACTGAATTACAATAGATATATACATATAAAATAGTTAAAATTAACAATTAAACAAGTAGTGAGGTAGTGTTCATGGGTTTAATGTCCATTTAGAAATCGGATGGCAGAGCTGTTCCTGAATTGTTGAGTGTGTGCCTTTAGGCTTCTGTACCTCCATGTCCTGGGTGATGGCAGACCTTAATGATGGACTCTGTCTTTTGAGGCATCACTCCTTGAAGATGCCTTGGATACTATGGAGGCTAGTCCCCTTGATGGAGCTGACTAATTTAATAACTCTCTGCCCCAACCATACCAGACAGTGATGCAACCAGTTAGAACGCTCCCCACAGGGTGATCTTGAAGCTGAAATATGAATGTTAATTTATATGAGATATTATTAAAATGCAAATATGAAATATAAAAAAGGAACAATAAATCAACCGAGAAAACTATGGATTAATTGTGACAGAGAGCTACCAGGCTGATTGTAACATAGGACCAGGGGCCATTAAGGAGAAAGCACTGAAAAGTACAAAAAAATGACAGCAAAGAAAACGGACAAGAAAATTAGCTTAAAACTAAAGACAAGTATTAAGATTGATAGCCAAATGAAGAGTAAAAGAAACAAAGGAGGTAGTAGGTGACTGATGGTCAGATCGGCCATGATCTTATTGAATGGCGGAGCAGGCTCGACAGGCCGGATGGCCGACTTCTGCTCTTATTTCTTAAGTTCTTACCAGGATGTGCTTCCCAGGATGTGCTGGGATACATAATCAGTGATGTAAAAGGACGGCAGGAGTAAAGTTGGTAATTCTTCATGATATCATCTTCAAATCAGTTCGGTGTCACAGGAAAGGCAATAAGACCCAGGTTTTTGCTGAACTCATAGGTGACCAATGGGGTAACAAATAATCCGCAATTCAACAGCTTACTTAATTTTGGACCTGACCTTTTTTTGGTGGTCCCTTGCTGGGACTAATCAGCAGTGAATATTGAGCCTATTTTGTTGTGCTGTAGGTAAATTCAGGTTTTTTTTTGTTGAAAACTCTTTCCTCAGGTGCTAAGAAAAGCAGAAAATGTCCTTCAAATTATATTGGACACTTAAATAAGAAGTTCAGTATTTTAAGAACGACTTGAAGTATGAGCGATATTCTAAAAGAAATTAACTCCACTTACTCATTATTGGATGAGATTTATTTTTCTATCATAATAAACTAAATGAAAATTTTATATGGTTCAGAAATGCGAACTGAACTACAGATGGTGCAGTGAATTTATTAGTTTCACATAAATGGGTTTTATTACAAATTAATAATGCACATTAGTAGTCTATTATTTAACAGCTTCACTTGTATGCACAGAGTCACAAAGGTAGACGGCTGATTATCATGAGTCTGGTTTATTTGGCAGGACTGCTGTTGTTTATTTTCATGAAGTTTGTGAGTTCAAGACAATCTCCAACATATATCCAGACTAAAGCTATGGAACAGTACAAAATGTCAATGATACTGCACTTCTCACAATTTCCAATGCGCCAAAAGAATACAAAATCCAATGATATAATTCAAGACAAAAGCTCTTCATCATTTCTGCTTTACTGAACATTGAATATGGATTAATTGGCCATTCATCTCCTGTGAAGACTTAATGCCGTAGCAGCCAATTAGATTGGTGATTGGTTCTGTGCTGTCGGGATCAAGGCATTTTTGGACATATTAAATAATTGTTGTATTGCCGAAAATCAGAATCAGGTTTAATATCAATTACATTTGTTGTCTTTGTGGCAGCACCACAGTGCAATACATAATAATGATGAAAATGGGAATTACAGTAAATATGTATATAGGTATATATAAAATAGTTAAATTAAGTAAGTAGTGCAAAAATGTGCAAGTGGTTAAGGCATTGGACTAGTGACCTGAAAGTCGTGAGTTCGAGCCCCAGCCGAGGAAAGGTGTTGTGTCCTTGAGCAAGGCACTTAATCACATATTGCTCCGCGATCGACACTGGTGCCAAGCTGTATGGGTCCTAATGCCCTTCCCTTGGTCAACATTGGTGTCGTGGAGAGGGGAGACCTGCAGCATGAGCAACTGCTGGTCTTCCATACAACATTGCCCAGGCCTGCGCCCTAGAGAGTGAAGACTTTCCAGGCACAGATCCATGGTCTTGCAAGACTAACGGATGATTTTACTTAGTGCAAAAATAAAAATAAAAAAGTGGTGAGGTAGTGCTGATGGGTTCAACGTGGCACTTGTTCATTCGCGAGGATAAGAGTGCTACACCTGCCCCTACACCTCCTCCTTCTCTCCCATTCAGGGCCCCAAACAGTCCTTCCAGGTGAGGTGACACTTTACCCACGAGTCTGTTGGGGTCATCTACTGTAACTGGTGCTCCTGGTGCACCTCCTGCATATTGGTGAGACTCAGCACAGATTTGGAGACCAGTTTGCTGAGCACCTATGCTCACTCTGCCAAAAAGAGCAGGATTTCCTAGTATCCACCCATTTCAATTCTACTTTCCATTCCCATTTTGACATGTCAGTCCATGGCTTTCCTCTACTGCAACGATGAGGCCATACTCAGGTTGAAGGAGCAACACCTTATATTCTGTCTGGGTAGCCTCCAAACTGATGGCATGAATATCGATTTCTCAAACTTCCGGTAGTTGTCCCCGCCAGCTTTCCTTCACCAATCCCCATTCCTGTTTCCCTCTTTTACCTTATTTCCTTACTCATCACCTCCCTCTGATGCTCTTCCTCCTTCCCTTTCTTTCATGGTCTTATGGTCTTTTATTCTATCTGATCAGATACCCTCCTCCTGCAGCCCTTTATCACTTCCATCAATCAACTTCCCAGTTCTTTACTTCATCTGCTCCCCCTTTCCCGGTTTCACATACCACCTTGTACTTCTCCCTTCCCTTCGCCCACCTCATTACTCTGACTTCTCGTCTTTCTTTTCAGTCCTGAAGAAGGGTCTCGGCCCAAAACATTGACTGTTTACTTTATTCCACGGATGCTGCCCGGCCTGCCAAGTTCCTCCAGCATTTTGTGTGTGTTGCTTTGGATTTCCAGCATCTGCAGCTTTACTTCTTGTTTAATCTCCTGACATTTGCCTGATGCCCACAATATCCGTTCCAGGACACACAAATTCAAACAATGAAGGTCAATTACATTTAATTTTTTGAAATTTTATTGAGATACAGTGTGGAATTGGCCCTTCGAGCCACGCCACCCAGTAATCCCCCAATTTAACCTGAGCCTAGACACAGGACAATTTACAATGACCAATTAACCTGCAAACTGGTGCGTCTTTGAATTGTGGGAGGAAACCGGAGCACCTGGAGGAAACCCACATGGTCACGGGGCGAATGGACAAATCCCATACAGGCAGTGGCGGGAATTGAACCTGTGAAGCGTTATGCCTACCACGACTCCACCGTGCCACCCATACTCTAAGTCTCGGTTCCACATTCGGAGGCCAGCGATGTGACCTCGGTGGTTGGTGTCGGACCACCAGAGAGTGGATACGGCCTCTCGGATCAGTGAGTTGTCCTGAGGGGCTCAGGGGTGGATATAGGAGTTGAGTTGTCAACCATCGGACTTGGCATCGGGTAGCACCATCTAGGGAAGGTTGTCATCAGCAGTTTGTGATTCTTATTTTATTTTATTTAGAGATGCAGCATGGTAAAAGGCCCTACCAGCCCAATGACCCCACACCATCCAATTAAACCCATGTGAGCAATTAACTTGCTAACTTCGTACACCTTTGGACTGTGGGGGGAAACAGGAGCACCCGAAGGAAACCCACACAGTCATGGGGAGAACGTACAAACTCCTGACAGATGGCAGGGGAATTAAACACGGGTTGCTGGCACAGTAAAAGCAATATGCTTACTGCTACGATAACATTCTGCCCCTTTGTAGAGAGGCTGAGTTGAGGGAAGGGATGGGAGGTCGGTAGGAGTGTCAGAGTTGAGGGTCAGCCTGTTGAGGATCATTAAGGAGGAGAACAAGAGATCATGGTTGCAGCGGACAATCAGTTGGTGTTTATGGTGGAAGGGGATTAGACTGACAGACCTGCAGTAGAGAGAGGAAAATGGAGTGGAAGAGGTTCACTACTATGAATAAGGAGGATGTGCGAAATATAGTGTGCTGTCATTGTAACTAAATATTATACAGGACCAAACTGCGGTGCGTTTCTAGCATTCACAGTAGCTTAAATCTTGCTCAAATTTGGAGTCAGAATCACTCACTGACATAATTTTGAAGCAGTTTTAAAGCTATTCTGAAAGCCTGTACAACATTGGACAAAGAAACACAATTTAGACATTGTTCCGTCCAAACTCATCAAATATGCAAAAGATTCAAAAGGGAAGCCTCATTCTTGGAGAAACACCCTCTCCCCCAAAGTATATCCTTGAATTTTCATAGTATAAAAACACAGAAATGCATGATTCATTTTCTGTGTTTCGGTATTCTTGTTGTTATTACTGGATAACAACAGTCGGCCCCAGTAATGATTATCACTCCACTGCAAAATGATCTATAGTACATAAAGTATATTGAAGTATTTATAAGCACTGTGCAAATACAAACTTTTTCTATTCAGGAGATGTAATAATTCTTCACAAATAAATTATTTATTCATATTGTTACATTACTGAATAACAAAATGAGATTAAAAATATATTTGAACTCCCTTATTTTAAATGATATTAATTACTTATTTATAGTGGATGTAAGTGCCATCACAACCAAGGCATGACAGTGCCTCTGTTTAGATGTTTGCATAGATTTGGCACGTCACCAAAAACTTTGACAAACTTCTATAGATGCGTAGTGGAGACTATCCTAACTGGTTGCATCAAAGCCTGGTATGGAAGTACCAAAGCCCAGGTCTACAGAAGACCATAAGACCATAAGATATAGGAGCAGAATTAGGCCATTTGGGCCATTGAATCTGCTCCACTATTTTATCATGGCTGATTCAATTTTCCTCTGAGCCCCAGTTTCTTCCATTCCCCCGATATCCCTTCGTGCCTTGACCAATCAAGAATCTATCAACCTCTACTCCAAATATACATAAAGACTTGGCCTCTGCAGCTGCCTGTGGCAAAGAATTCCATGGATTCACCACTTTCTTGCTAAAGAAATTCCTCCTCATCTCAATTCTGAGGCTGTCTTCTGGTCTTCAGTTCTCCCACCAGAGGAAACGTCTTCTCCACATCCAAGGCTTTTCACCATTTAATAAGTTTCAATGAGGTCACCTTACATTCTTCTGAATTCTAGTGAATAAAGGCCCAGGGCCATCAAACGCTCTTTATATGAAAAGTCATTCAATCCTGGAGTCATTTTCATGAACTTCTTTTGAACCCTCTCCAGTTTCCTTTCTTAGATAAAAGGCCAAAGCCTGCTCACAATACTCCAAGAGAGGCCTCATCTATGCTTTATAAAGTTTCAACATTACATCCTTGCCTTTATATTATAGTCCTCTTGAAAGGATGTTAATATTGCATTTGCCTTCCTCACCACAGACTCAACCTGCAAATTAACTTTTAGGGAATCCTGCCCAAGGACTCCCAAGTCATTTTGCACCTCAGTTTTCTGTATTGACTTTCCATTTAGAAAATAGTCAACCCTTTCATTTCTTCTAGCAAAGTGCATGACCATACACTTCCTGACATTGTACTCCAGTGGTGCACACAACCCAGTCCATTACAGGGAATACACACAGAGTGCTACCACAGGAAAGGACCACCCACCATCAAGGACCCTTACCTTCCTGGCCTTGTTCTCTTCTCACTATTACCATAGGGCAGGTGGCATAGAAGCCTTAGAACCCATAGCATCAGGTTGAGGAACAGTTCCTGCCTGACAACCATCAGGCTCCTGAACCAGCATGGAAAACTTCACTCACCACAACTCTGAACTGATTCCAGAACCTACAGACTTACTTACAAGTAATCTACAACTCATGTTTTCCATATTATTTATATTTTTATATGCACAGTTTCTCTTCTTTTGCACATTAACTGCTTGTCAGTCTTTGTTTATGAGTAGTATTTCATAAATTTTATTTTATTTCTTTATTGTAAATGCCTGAAAGAGAACGAATCTCAAGATAGTATATGGTGACGTATACGTACCTTGATAATAAATTTACTTTGACATAATGTGTTATGATTGCCAGGCTAGTGAAGAGCCAAAGTTATTTACTGTGAATTTTTACAACATTGTTGGTGTCTTCAATCCAGTTAATATTCAATAATTTATGGAGCTATGCTTTTCCTTTGAAGTATCTTGGCATAACACATGTAGATGTAGTTCTTGTAAATTAAGTGGCTAGGTCAAAGTGAGTCCCAAATATTGGCAGCAAAGTTAAAATCTGTGTAATCTCTACTAATGCAGATTCTCTACAAAACCATCAAAGTAGATAGAGTTATGAGATTCAAGGTTCAAGATAATTTACTGTCATTCTTCAGTGCATGAGTGTAAAGGAGAATGAAATGGTTGTTACACCTGATCTCATGCAACATAAACAATGGGAGAACATTGTATAAGCTTATTAATGTGGAGAATTCACCTACCTTTTATCCAAACCCTTCTGATGATAATTTATTTTATTTTTTTTATTGAGATACAGCACAAATCAGGCTTTTCTAGCCCTTTGAGCTGTGTGGTTCAGCAATCCCCTATTTTAATCTTAGCCTAATCTCTGAACTATTTACAATGACCAAGTAACTTCTGAACTGGAACTTTTTTGGACTGAGGGAGAAAAGCAGATCACTGAGAGGAAAACCGCACAGTCACAGACAAACTGGTGGGAATTGAACCTAGGTTGCCTGCACTGTAAAATGTTCTGCTAATCACTACATTACTGATAATCAGGTCACCGTACACCCTGGAAGAAGCTTTTTTATGAGGAAACCCACGAAAGCTCTTTTTGAGATATTGGCCCAAGTGAGTTAGGGAGTAAATTTGGCAGTGTGATGGCATTGGGTTTGCTGACCACAGTGTTCCAAACTCAAACAAGGACATAAAATAGCCATGGTACCCATTGTAACTACCCAATCTTCAAGGGGTAGTTCACTTCCCTGTTTATCCTCAATGATGCATTTAGCTGTCAATACCCACAATTGGAGTGGTGGGTCCCCTCTTCCTACCAAGGATAAGATAGTTCCAGTAACAAAGGAGCTTAAAACAGTTGATTTATTTTCAGTGATAAGCGTTTAAATCGAAACACCATTCTTTAAACACATTTAAAACTCACAAAGGATTTCAATCTTAAAAAAGACTTCCAAATTACAAATCATTTCTGTCACAACTACGGATTCACTTGTGAATATGCATGTGTCAGTTAATTATTATTTCATTGTGATAGTATTTAACTCCATTCATTCCGTCATAGTATTTGTCGAGTCTTGGACATAGACATTCGTTACCTGCATTCCGCCTTGCCTGAGAAATTGGACTGTCGAGTCAACTGACTCTGAAGACCAGTGGTAATTGTTTTATTCTTAGTTATTCCTTTCAGCTGCAGTGTAGGCTTCATTTTCCATTTGAGTGTTTTAGTCAACAGCCTTTCTTGGCCTAGCGTTTATTGTTTTCTTTTCCCTTTAACATTGTTTGCATTAAAGTCTGTGAACTATCGACCTGCTTTAGTGTCTCTCACTCCAGACTTGGGCCATATCTGAACTGAGGGTGACAATTTCTAAAACACATACAGGTACAATTCCTATAAGCTAAAAAGAGTCACCAGTATGCAACAGATAAACCAGGCTGTCACAGAAATTGAAGGCAAAGGAGTATGAACTAGTTCACCCCATTTTTCTGTCATGCTTCTTGATATTCTTTAACCCTTTCCTAATAAACCCAGACTGCTCTACATTTATACTGCCTCTGCCACTTGCGTGAGTGATTTCACACACATGATAATTCTTTTAGATACTTTTCAACACAAACAATCTAAAAGTTTTGGAGACAGATTTCCTAGATGCCCCCAGTTAATTATGTGAATCTGACTCCATCAGTACACAAATCTTCCAACTTAGTAATAGATCAGTTACTGATCTACTAAGTGATAATATCAATCTCTGGTCTACAAGTTTCCTTGAACTTAACAACTCAGCTAGTGTTGCTTGTTCTGAATCACCCCCAATTAAATAATCCATTGTCTTATATTGCACATCTTGAGCAGTAAGCACAGGTGCTGTGGGGACAGCATCCTGTGCTAAAGACAGTGCTTGTTTGCAAAGCTGCATTTTTAACTTCAAACTGATTATTACTTTCTATCCACATTAAAAACTGAAGAATGGCTCCCATTTACGTCCAGAAGCGAGAGAAATAATATCATTTAAAAGCTTAGCTGATTCAAATGCAACACTTTGATCTTTACAAGTGGCAGCAGTGGTATTTAGAAAGGTGGGCTTAGCAATAAATAAGACCCTTTGACCCAGGACAGTGAGTATCCATCACAACAGTTGGTCAAGGGAAAGCTTCAGTGGAGAAGTTGGGGTTATGCTTTTTGAAGGTTTGTTGAAGGGAGATCAGCAGTAGGAATCAATCAGAGAAAAGATCAGGAAGAAAATATGGAGAGCTGGATCTGTAAGATTGTTCGGGATTCAGGAGTTGTGGAATGTGTGATCATGCCTGTCATTAATTCAAGCAAGAACAGTTTCATTCATTCATTACAGTAATCAGTTGAAATTAAAAAGGCAGTTTTTTGGACAAATAGTACTCTCATCAGGGCACAGGCTATGTCTCCAAAGCAGGTGGCTGGCTGCTCAAGATCCTCAGAAGCTTTTTGATTGTCCTAAACCCAAGAGATTCTGCAGTTGATGGAAATCTGGAATAAAATGTAGAAAATGCTGGAGGAACTCAGCAAGTCAGGCTGCTATGAAAGGAATAGGCAGTCAACGTTTCAGGCCAAGACTCTTCATCAGGATTTTAGACTACCCTTGTGAATTACATTGTTGCAGCAGAGGTGTCTTCCTTTCTAGATATGTAACTCAATGGAAGCATTGTCAGACTCAAAGTATTGAAATAAACAATGTCATTGAAGCTATTAAGATTGTGTTAGATACCTGTCATTACCTTTGTTCTTAGGAGTATAGAAACCGTATGTGCATTGGATTTGAGAGACAATACTACGATATCTCTAGAATAAACATAAGAGGTTTTGTAGATGCTAGAAATCTTGAGCAACATGCACGAAATGCTGGAGGAATTCAACAAGTCAGGCAGTGTCCATGGAGAGAGCAAACAATCGACGTTTTGGGCTGTGATGCTTCATCAGGAGGGTTCTTTCCTGGTGAAGGGTCTGAGCCCAGGACCTCGCCTCCTCTCTATAGCTGCTGCCTGACTCTCCAGGATAATATCTGTTTGTCATGATTAGTAAAGGTGATTTATATAAACCAGCATCAGTGACTCATTTCATAGTCAAAGTAGAGATAAGTGGGAGAGGTTCAGGGTTGCTCATTACAGAGGCTTCAAGAAATGATGGCAAGTGTGGAAATGATTATGATAAAGGACATTTCAGGAAGAACAATGCTGGAGAACATGGATGCCTCAGAATTCCCAGCAGTAGTCCAGTTAAGGCCAGTTCTCTGTGAAATAACATAATTCATAGGCTTTACCTGTGAAATACAATTGTTCATGGCCGATCAGACTTTATGTGCTGTCTTATGCCAATGTCCCCACTCAGCTACTCCATGCCTACGTGTATCATAAACACTGAGAATCAAGAAGGAAGATCCTGATGATTGCATTAAATCCCTGATAGTTTTTAAATTCTATCACAAAGTACAGAAATATTTAGATACACAATGAAACTTTTAGCCAATGAGTTTCTAATACTTTGGCATTATGACAATGGAAGTTACCTATGTAAATAAGATTTAGACTTCACCCATATTTTTTTTATCTATCACATCACTGTGGAAGATCATTAATTTGAAATATTAGTTCTGTCTCACTGTCAGCAGAACCTGCCCGGCTGGTTGGCATTTCAGTTTTTTTCACTGGAGAATTACTAGGATGTAATTTTAGGGTTTTATAAGGCACAGTGAGGCCTTACTTGGAGTATTGTGAGCAGCTTTGGACCCCTTATCGAAGAAAGGATGTGCTGAAACTGGAGTGGATTCAAAGGAGGTTCACAAAAATAATTCCAAGATTGAAAGGCTTATCATATGAGGACTGTTTGATGGTCCTGGGCCTGTACTCACAGGAATTCAGAGCAATGAGGGGTGACCTCATTGAAACCCATCAAATGTTGAAAAGCCTCAGTAGAGTGGATATGGAGAGGATGTTTCCTATGGTGGGGGAGTCTAGGACCAGCCTCAGAGTAGATGGTCATCCTCTTAGATAGGAGATGAGGAGGATTTCTTTAGCCGGAGATGGTGAATCTGGAATTCATTGCTGCAGGGAGCTGTGGAGGACAAGTCATTGGATGTATTTAAAGGAGAGATTGATAGATTCTTGATTAGTTGGGGCATGAAGGATTATGGGGCTGAGAGGAAAATGGATCAGCCATGATGAAATGATGGAGCAGACTCAAAGAGCCAAATGGCCAAGTTCTATTCCTATTCTTTATGCTCTTATGGTCTATGACGTGTGGGCATGTGGCCAAGTGGTTAAGGCATTGGACTAGCGACCTGAAGGTCGTGAGTCCGAGCCCCAGCCGGGGCAATATGTGTTGTGTCCTTGAGCAAGGCACTTAATCACACATTGCTCTGCGACGACACTGGCCTTAACTGTATGGGTCCTAATGCCCTTCCCTTGGACAACACTGGTGTCATGGAGAGGGGAGACTTGCAGCATGGGCAACTGCCAGTCTTCCATACAACCTTACCCAGGCCTGCGCCCTGTAAAGTGAAGACTTTCCAGACGCAGATCCATGATCTCGCAAGACTAACGAATGCCTTTACTTTATGGTCTATGATCTACTAAGTTCAGTATTCAATTCAAGAGAGGAGAACATGAAGACTAACTGGATGACAGTGGAAGGGTAGGAAGCAGGTGGGAGGGTTGAGATATGGAGGGTAAGAGAAGTAGTGATCAAAGATTAAAAGTGTGTAGAGGGAAGGTATGCTTATATAAAAGTAAGAGGGGGAGGCAAGAAAACAAGACAATAGAGGATATTCTACCAGTAATGGAGGATGCTACCTTGTTGTTGATGCTACCTTGTTGGCCTGGATTCTGACCTGACCTCCTATTCTGTTTGTTTCGAGTTTATATGTTCTCCCTCTGGGGATTATCTCTGAGTGTTCTGGTTTTCTCTTCTTACAATATCATGCAGTTTTGCAGTTTAATGGGCCACTGAAGATTAATCCTGATGTCTGAATAAGCAGCATTCAAGGAGGAATAGATGAAAAATTGGGAAAAAAATAAGGTTGATACTGGATAATTATACCTGTATACGTGGTGCTTGATGGTTTGCATGGAATTGTTGGGCCCAAAGCTCTGTTTCTGGCCACATTTCTCTACAACTATTATTTGATGAAAGGATGTTTTGTCATTTCTGAAAGCGTCAGATACATTCATATATCACATCCACTTTTAAACATATAGAGAAATGCGGCTTTTGTGTTAAGGATGTACTGGGGGCAGTCCACACGTGTTGCCACATATTCCGGTGCCAATGTAGTATGCACACAATGTTCAGCAGAACAACACAAGCAACAAAAACAATAACAGAACCAAACAACAGCAGCAAAATAAAAAAAAGTGACAAAGAAAGGTATCTTGATGAGATGGAAATGTGAATTGATATGGAAGTGCTCGTATACAGAACGGTGTAAAAATCTTGTAGCTAGGATGCCCAAGACTTTTGCACAGTACTGTATTTGTCAACATGAAGCAGAGCGCGAGTTTGTAAATGTGTCTGGAGTAAAAGATGTTGGGAATGGCGAGGGTGAAGTGCTGTGAGAGGGCTGTGGAACAGGTAGTAGAGAAGGAGTGTGGGGACAGGGGATGGTGCAGGCACAGACATACCCAGGCCTGTAACACCAGCCAAGGTCACTGGATTACAAACAATTGACTTATTGATCCTTAAGGAATGATTCTCTGGTACTTCCCATTCCTTCCCCTCTCCCTTTCCCAACTATGATTCCCCTCTCCCTGCCCCCTTCCCACTCTCAGTCCATATTAGTGACCCATATCAGAATCAGGTGTATCATCACTCACATACGTCATGAAATTAGCTTTTTTTTGCAAGAGTACAGTGCAATACATAAAATTATTGCAGTACTGTGCAAAAGTCTAAGGCACCCTAGCTATATATATATGTGCCTAGAACTTTTGTACAGTACTGTACTTGTTTTAATTTTAAAAACATATAACTGCTTCTATTATTCTTGCAACAAGGTAGCTATGAAAGTGATAGAGGCCAAATATTGCCTTCGAAAGCATGAGGTGCATGATCAAACCTGTCAGAGTGAAAAAAGAACATCATACTCTTCATATCAGTGAAGAAATCCTGTTCAGAAATGTTAAGGCATATTCTGGAATTAGGATAAATAGTAAATATTAACTTCAGCAACCATCTTTAGACCTGAACAAAGATTGTGGATTAAATTTTAAATGATGCCCTGGACAATAACGTCCTGGAGCCGTGGACACCAGTGAACTGAAAACCAGATAATGCTGAATAACAGTTATTTTGGGTGTTCAGAGTGGGTGAAAATTATATGTAATTCAAAGGAAGCATTGTAGATACATTTTAACTATAGAACTGTCCCTTGATCTTCAGCATATAAAATGTCATGTAATATTGGGTCAAACAGGCCCTCCTCCTCTAAGAGTGTCTCATTTTGTTGAATAAAACACTTCTGTATCCTTTAACTTCAGTGTCTCTCCAGTGACTTTGTTCACATTACAAGGAGGTTACACAAAAAAGATATCAGCAGCAATGAAGGCATTGGACAGAGTTTGGTCTTGATGTACAGATTTAAATATAAACATGACATGATATAATCACTGATCACCATTTCCTGAGTAGTACCTGTCACAGGTAAACTAAAATTGACAACAAATAAGCCTTATTTTCTCTTCAACACCAGGAAGAACATTATTTACTTCACACATCAGAACCCTGCTCATGAGCGCTGTAAAGGGACCCAACCTAGAAAATGGTTATAATATCTTCTGGCAATCCAAAAGACATAGATTTGTGCATAGTTTAAGGCAGACGACTGATAGCACTGCAGTCTGGCTGTGACAGCTGGAAAACGCAAAGCAGGCAGAGATTTGAAGCAGGCATTTGAGGCTGCTGACGGGATCACACAAAGAAGAAGGAAACTACAATAGAACGGAGCTGAAGGGTGAGAGAAACGGAATGCCTCTATGTTCCGTGGCCAAGATCTTTGCACGATTCAACACTGTGAACCCTTTCTTCCTATGGATTGGTGCTAAACGCTTACATTGATTACCACTCATATGAATGCTAAGGAAAACAGTGTGAGGTGCATTCTGTTTTGTGGTGTTCTGTAGAGGTAAAGTAGTATTGGCTATGTATGGATTTTTGACATGTTAAAAAAGACTGAAATTAAAGATGTTGACCCTCAATTTTTTGACAAGAGAACCCAGAATCATTAGCTCGACCACAACCAATAAACCTGATGGGCTTTGCTTATCACCCAAGATGATTACAAAGAGAAATCCATGAGTACGCTAGTCTGAAAGGAGCTTTCATAAGTTATAAAACCTAAGTAATGATCAAGAAAATAAGTTACAGAGATAAAAAAGCAAGGCTTAACAACTTATTGTTTGATGCTTAATTTAGCCCACACAACGTACAATGATCAAACAGCAGATCAGAAAGGAAACGATATGAAAGACATCATTCTACAAGGAATTTCAGGAAAATTATATTCAGAATCGGGATGGATTGCGAGAATATCAATGATCCCCAAAGCTGAAGAACATTTATTTAGACGGGGAGAAACAAACTGCAGAACTTCTTAACTATGCAACATTCTTCAAGTTCAAGAAGAACTGCTAAGCTTAATCTTTGGCCATTATAGTTGGAAGAGAGCAAATAAAGTCTTATGGCGATAGCCATTCTATTTTCAAAGTCAAAGTTAACAAAATATTATCAAGGTATGCACAGTTGTGTCGAGATTCATTTTCTTGCAAAGGCAAGGCTGCATGCACATGTGCTGAAGGTGATTGTGGAGGAGGTGTTGCCAATCCATTCTGACTGGGTCTGCAACTGAGAAATTCAAGATCTGATCCAGATGCACAGGACGATATCAAAACCCAGACCTTGGAGCTTAGTGATGAGTTTCAAGGGGATGATAGTGTTGAATGCTGAGGTGCTGTCTCTGAAGCACACCCTGATGTATGCATCTTCATTGTCCAGGTGTCCCAGAGCTGAGAGAAGAACCAATGAAGTGGCATCTGCTGTTGACCTGTTGTAACAGCAGACAACTTAGAGTGGATCCTAAATTGTCCTCAGACAGCAGTTGATAATACCTCACATCCAGCCTCTCAAAGTACTTCATTACAGTGTTTTTAATTGGGGAAGGGCAAACTATGAGGCTATAAGGCTAGAACTTGTAGGTGTGAATTGGGATGATGTTTTTTACAGGGAAGTGTACTATGGACATATGGTTGATGTTTAGGGATCTCTTGCAGGATGTTAGGGATAAATTTGTCCAGGTGAGGAAGATAAAGAATGGTAGGGTGGAGGAACCATGAGTGACAAGTGAGGTGGGAAACCTAGTCAGGTGGAAGAAGGCAGCATACATGAGGTTTATGAAACAAGGATCAGATGAGTCTATTGAGGAATATAGGGTAGGAAGAAAGGAGCTTAAGAAGGTGCTAAGGAGAGCAAGAAGGGGGCATGAGAAGGCCTTGGCGAGTAGGATAAAGGAAAACTCCAAGGCATTCTTCAATTATGTGAAGAACAAAAGGATGACAGGAGGGAAGGTAGGACCGATTAGAGATAAAGGTGGGAAGATGTGCCTGGAGGCTGTGGAAGTGAACGAGATCCTCAATGAATACTTCTCTTCTGTATTCACCAATGAGAGGGAACTTGATGATGGTGAGGACAATATGAGTATGGTTGATGTTCTGGAGCATGTTGATATTAAGGGAGAGGAGGTGTTGGAGTTGTTAATATACATTAGGACGGATAAGTCTCTGGGGCCTGACGGAATATTCCCCAGGCTGCTCCACGAGGCGAAGGAAGAGATTGCTGAGCTTCTCGCTAGGATCTTTATGTCCTCGTTGTCCACGGGAATGGTACCAGAGGATTGGAGAGAGGCAAATGTTGTCCCCTTGTTCAAAAAAGGTAGTAGGGATAGTCCGGGTAATTATCCACCAGTGAGCCTTACATCTGTGGTGGGAAAGCTGTTGGAAAAGATTCCTAGAGATAGGATCCATGAGCATTCACAGAATCATGGTCTGATCAGGGACAGTCAGCATGGCTTTGTGAAGGGCAGGTCATGTCCAACAAGCCTGATAGAGTTCTTTGAGGAGGTGTCCAGGCATATAGACGAGGGTAGTGTAGTGGATGTGATCTACATGGATTTTAGTAAGGCATTTGACAAGGTTCCACATGGTAGGCTTATTCAGAAAGTCAGAAGGCATGGGATCCAGGGAAGTTTGGCCAGGTGGATTCAGAATTGGCTTGCCTGCAGAAGGCAGAGGGTCATGGTGGAGGGAATACATTCAGATTGGAGGGTTGTGACTAGTGGCGCCCCACAAGGATCGGTTCTGGGACCTCTACTTTTCGTAATTTTTTTTAATGACCTGGATGTGGGGGTAGAAGGGTGGGTTGGCAAGTTTACAGACGACCCAAAGGTTGGTGGTGTTGTAGACAGTGTAGAGGATTGTCAAAGATTGCAGAGAGACATTGATAGGATGCAGAAGTGGGCTGAGAAGTGGCAGATGGAGTTCAACCCGGAGAAGTGTGAGGTGGTACACTTTGGAAGGACAAACTCCAAGGCAGAGTACAAAGTAAATGGCAGGATACTTGGTAGTGTGGAGGAGCAGAGGGATCTGGGGGTACATGTCCACAGATCCCTGAAAGTTGCCTCACAGGTGGATAGGATAGTTAAGAAAGCTTATGGGGTGTTAGCTTTCATAAGTCGAGGGATAGAGTTTAAGAGTCGCGGGGTAATGATGCAGCTCTATAAAACTCTGGTTAGGCCACACTTGGAGTATTGTGTCCAGTTCTGGTCGCCTCACTATAGGAAGGATGTGGAAGCATTAGAATGGGCACAGAGTAGATTTACCAGGATGCTGCCTGGTTTAGAAAGTATGCATTATGATCAGAGATTAAGGGAGCTAGGGCTTTACTCTTTGGAGAGAAGGAGGATGAGAGGAGACATGATAGAGGTGTGCAAGATAATAAGAGGAATAGATAGAGTGGATAACCAGCGCCTCTTCCCCAGGGCACCACTGCTCAATACAAGAGGACATGGCTTTAAAGCAAGGGGTGGGGGGATATTAGAGGAAGGTTTTTTACTCAGAGAGTGGTTGGTGCGTGGAATGCACTGTCTGAGTCAGTGGTGGAGGCAGATACACTAGTGAAATTTAAGAAACTACTAGACAGGTATATGGAGGAATTTACGGTGGGGGTTATGTGGGAAGCAGGGTTTGAGGGTCGGAACAACATTGTGGGCCGAAGGGCCTGTACCGTGCTGTACTGTTCTATGTTCTAGTAGTTAAAAGTGCTACTGGATGATCATCATTGAGGCAAGTTATCACATTCTTCTAGGAGACCAGTATGATTGAGCCCTGCTTGAAACAGGTGGTACCTCATACTGCTGGAGTGAAATAAATATTCCAGTCACTTAACTAGCACAGGCCTTCAGTACACAGTATGTCTGGCAGGCTAGAAGATTTCTGTGGATTCACTCTCTTGAAGGACGCACTCAGCCTCAGAAACTGAAATCACAGGGTCGACGGGGACTGTGGGGGTTCTTACAATCAAGCTGGTTGGCAATGAGAAGGAGAATAAACAAATTCATCAGAGCAATAGAAATGGTGAAATAGAAAGGTGCATGGCAGGTGTAAGGGAAGTATGCAGTGATAAAAGTCAGCAACTTCCTCAACATATGCCCATGATATTAAACATGATACTGATTCTGATATTATTGGTAGAACAAACGAGGAGAGGCAATGTGAACTGCATAGTTCAATATCTGGGAGGGTGTGAAAATCCTACAAAAAGCTAGTGGATTCAGCCCAGTACAGCACAGGTAAGGCCCTCTCAAACACTGAACATATCTGCATGAAATGCTGTTGTAGGAAAGCAGCATCCATCATCAGAGATCCCTGCCACCCAGCCCATGCTCATTTTTTTGCTGCAGAGGCCTTTACATTAGGCCCTACAGTGCATTACAAATAGAAGGTACACATGCCTCAGGACTCACAACACTATGTTCAAGAGCAGTAACTACCCCTCAACCATCAGGCTCTTGAAGTAAAAGTGGATAACTACACTCATGTATTGAGATGTTCCCACAACCAATGATCTCTCTTTAAGGTGAGGTACAGTCGACGTTTCAGGCCGAGACCCTTCATCAAGACGAAGGGTCTCGGCCTGAAACGTCGACTGTACCTCTTCCTAGAGATGCTGCCTGGCCTGCTGCGTTCACCAGCAACTTTGATGTGTGTTGCTTGAATTTCCAGCATCTGCAGAATTCCTGTTGTTTGCATCTCTCTTTAAGGACTCTTTATCTTGTTATTTCATGCTCTCATCATTTACTGCTATTTACGGTATTTATATTTGCGTTTGCAGTCTGATGTCTTCTAGCACTACTTGTTCTTTCATTGATCCTGTTTATAGTTACTGTTCTGTAAATTTACTGAGTATGTCTACATGAAAATGAATCTCAGGGTTGGATATGGTGACATATATGTACTCTAATAATAAATTTTACTTTGAACTTTTTGAAACAGAACGATCTGAAGGCGCAAAGAGAGAATTTTTTGAGACATGGAAGACATGTTGAGGACACTCAAAAGAACAGCAAACAGTGCTCATTAAAGAGGCGTGAAGTTGAAAACCAAGTGAAATATGCCAAAACATTAGTGCTTCACTTTACAGTGTCAGCCGTAAGATTGGGGTTCGATTTCCATTGGTGTCCGTAAGGCATTTATACACTCTCCTCATGACCATGTGAATTTCCTTTGGGTCCTCCAGTTTCCTTCCACATTCCGAAGAAACACGGTTAGGGTTAATGAATTGTGGGAGTGCTATCTTGATGCCCAAAGTATGGCGACTCTTGCAGGCTGCCCAACACAACCCTTGCTGATTTGATTTGATGTTACAAATAAAACTAATCTTTAAACTTTACTAAATATCAATTGAACCTCAACTGGATCTTACTGGACACCACACAGAGGGTATATAGTTAATGTAAGAGCTACTACTATATACAAATACTAGTGCTCAAACAGCTTTTCAAATGTATATAGCTGGCAATACTCAATTTTGAAATTACAAAGTACGGATGTATAATCATGCAGCATTCTTCAACGAAGGAATGGAAGTTTCTTGGTCTCAGCAGGGAACTGCTCAATATCAGAGCTTTGGTCTCAGCAGGAAACCAATCAGTATCAGAGCTCTGGAGCTGGTAAGATGATGATTGGTTCTTGAACATATATATTAATATAGATATAGTAGCCCTTGAGATAAAGGAGCAGAATTAGGCCATTCAGCCTGTCAGGGGTGCTCCACATTCCATCATCGCTGATGCGTTATCCCTCTCATGCCCATTCTCATACCACCTCCCCTTAACCTTTGATGCCCTGACTGATCAAAAACCTATCAACCTCCACTTTAAATATACCCAATGCTGTATATGGCAATAA
This sequence comes from Mobula birostris, assembly GCF_030028105.1. NCBI lineage: Eukaryota > Metazoa > Chordata > Chondrichthyes > Myliobatiformes > Myliobatidae > Mobula > Mobula birostris. Next base: position 18,601,075 of record NC_092370.1, on the reverse strand, counting down.
ATTCCACAGATTCACTGCCCTCTTGATAAAGAAATTCTTCTCATCTCTGTTCAAAGCTGAACAACCCTCTGAGACTGTGCCCTCTAGCCCGAGACTCAGCAACTATGGGAAACATCTTCTCGACATCAACTCCATCCAGGGCTTTCAATATTTGACAGGTTTCGATACGATCCCCCCCTTGCTTATTGAATATTTGTTGAATATTGGAACAGAGCAAGTAAACATGACCACTAGATATTCTAGTTTGATGTGGCAAGGTCTACAGATACATCAGCAGTGTGAGGAGGGGTATGCAGGCGCAGGTTGGTGGATTAATAAGTCAGCATGGACTAGACGGGCAGAAGGGCCTGATTCTGAGCTGCAGTGCTCTGTGATAACCTCGAGACAGCCGAAACAAAAGGGTTCTGTTCATTAGATTATGTTGAATCTCTTACCCTTGACTACATTGATCAGAAGGATATGTGAAATGTACTCAGTATCTTTAAACTGGGAATCACTTGAAGAAAGGCCAATGCATTAAAGATACCAAACTAGATACCTTGGGGTTTAAGGTATTTTGCACTGTTGAAATATAGAGAGGAGACTGCAATAGCTTAACAGATATGAGGCTCCACAGTGACAAATTTGATACCTTGGTACCCTAAACATGGTCATGTTCAAATACTTTGAATCAGAATCAGATTTATTTTCACTGACAGACTGTAAGTTGTGAAATTTGTTGTTTTCCAGCAACAGCACAGTGGAATACATAACATATACCATGAGTACAATAAGGAATCTAAATAAATAAATAAATACATTTATAGGTGGTGCAAAATCATGAGCTGGCTGTCAGTCGTGTCATGCCTTCTCTGCTTGATCTCACCTACATGTTTATTTGTACTCAGTTGATAGTTATGTATTCGGCTCTGAGTTCAAACAGTTCTTCAATGTCGTTAAATCCAGTAATCAGAAAGTTGCTGTTCCACTTGCCTTGTTCAACTTCAAACTTTTTTAACATGTTTTGGCATTTTGCTGACAGACTTGGCAATAATTAATGCAGAAACAAACTGAATTGAATTGAATTGACTTTATTACTTACGTCCTTCATATACATGAGGAGTAAAAATCCATACGTTACGCCTCCATTTAGGTGTGCAATGTGCAATTTATAGCAATTTGTAATAAATAGTATGTACAACAGGACAGTCAATATAATATAGAAATACAATTGCATCAGCAAGAATTAATCAGTCTGATGGCCTAGGGGAAGAAGCTGTCCAAGAGCCTGTTGGTCCTGGCTTTTATGCAACGATACCATTTCCCGGATAGTTGCAGCTGGAACAGTTTGTGGTAGGGGGTGACTCAGGTCCCCAATGATCCTTCGGGCCCTTTTTACACACCTGTCTTTGTAAATATCCTAAATAGTGGAAGTTCACATCTACAGATGCGCTGGGCTGTCCGCACCACCTTCTGCAGGGTCCTGCGACTGAGGGAAGTACAGTTCCCAATACCAGGCAGTGATGCAGCCAGTCAGGATGCTCTCAATTGTGCCCCTGTAGAAAGTTCTTAGGATTTGGGGGCCATACCAAACTTCTTCAACCGTCTGAGGTGAAAGAGGCACTGTTGTGCTTTTTTCATCACATAGCCGGTATGTACAAATCACGTGAGATCCTTGGTGATGTGTACACTGAGGAACTTAAAGCTGTTCACCCTCTCAACCCCAGATCCATTCATATTGATAGGGGTTAGCCTGTCTCCATTTTTCCTGGAGTCCACAACCAGCTCCTTTGTTTTTGTGACTTTGAGGGAGAGATTGTTTTCTTGACACCACTGTGTCAGGGTGATGACTTCTTCTCTGTAGGTTGCCTCATTATTATTTGAGATTAAGCCAATCAATGTAGTATCGTCAGCAAATGTAATCAGCAAATTGGAGCTGTGGGTGGCAACACAGCCATGGGTTTACAGAGAGTAAAGTAGGGGGCTTAGTACACAACCCTGAGGAGCACCTGTGTTGAGGGTCAGAGGGTTAGAGGTGAGGAAACTCAATCTTACCGCCTACCAGAGCTCTGACAGGAAGTCCAGGATCCAGCTACACAAGGCAGGGTGAAGGCCGAGGTCTCTGAGCTTCTTGTCGAGGCTGGAGGGAATTATGGTGTTGAATGCTGAACTGTAGTCCAAGAACAGCATTCTCACATAAGCGTCCTTCTTCTCCAGATGTGTAAGGATGGCGTGTAGAGCTGTGGCTATTGCGTCATCTGTCAATCGGTTGTGTCGGTAGGTGAATTGTAAGGGGTCCAGTGTGGGTAGTAGCATGCTGCAGATGTAGTCCTTGACCAGCCTCTCAAAGCATTTAGATAGATAGAAAGATATACTTTATTGATCCCGAGGGAAATCGGATTTCGTTACAGCCGCGCCAACCAAGAATAGAGCATAAATATAGCAATACAAAACCACAAACAATCTAACAACAAAATGCAAACTATGCCAGATGGAAAATAAGTCCAGGACTAGTCTATTGGCTCAGGGTGTCTGACCCTCCACAGGAGGAGCTGCACGTTCGATGGCCACAGGCAGGAACGACCTCCCGTGATGCCCAGTGTTGTATCTCGGTGGAATGTGGCCGAAGTCCAACAGTAAAAAGTTTAATATCCGGTCTACAAACATGTTCCTCGATCGTAATATGACCAGGATTACACCATCCGTTGTTAACCAGAACAGTAAGCACCCAACTCCTTTACGCTTACTGCTCTCAGTGCACTTCTGGTCAGCTGGAACAGTCTGGAAGCCATCCATGGAGAAGTTTTGACCGGGAATGTCCTCGTGCAACCCCGTTCCAGTGAAGCACATAACACTGCACTCCCAAAATGTTCTCTGTCGCCTGGCTAGCGCCGTGAACTCATCCATTTTATTACCCACCCAACTCCTCTTCTCCATAAGTCTCTGTTGTCTCAACCCAGTCCTCTTTCCTCGACTTTGTGATCCCCCTCTGCATCCTCTGTGTGTTTTCCTCCGGATTTCAGCAGGGGTGTCCGCCGCTCTGCTCGCTAAACCGGCCGGCATTAGTGCAAACAGCTGGTCCCTGGAATACACAATGCGACCTTGCTTCTGTCCCGCGTATCTGGATGTAACTATCTCCAGCGCTAAAAACTCACATAAAACTCTCTCTGCCAGCATGTTAGAGAGGGTGCAGCTTCGATGTATTACCGTGAGAAAAAAAATACAAAAAATAACGTAGGTTAAAAAGTAAGAAGAAGAAAGTAAGAATAGATCGGAACGGCAGTACAGGAAAAATGGTGGATGTCTTGAAGCAGGAGGGCACTCTACACTGGGAGAGGGAGAGGATAGCAGGAGAAACTCAGTGGTTCAGGCAGCATCTGTGGAAGCAGAGGGATGTGCTGTTCCAGACAGGCTTGTTGCTGCAGATTACAGTGTCTCTTGTGTCTGGAATGTTGGAATTCACCACCACATAATGATTCAGTAGCTCTTTGTTGCTTGGAGAGCAATATGATTATGCCATTCCACACTGCCAATGGGAATTTGCAGTGCCAAAGTCCATAAAATTATGAGACCATTAGGCATAGGAGCAAGATTAGGCTATTCAGCCCATTGAATCTTCTCTGCTATACCTTCATGGCTGATTTATTATCCCTCTCAATTCTATACTTCTGCTTTCTTCCCATAACCTTTGACACAGTGACTAACAAGAACCTATCAACCACCATATTAAATACACCTAATGGCCTGACCTCCATAGCCACCTGTGGCAATGAATTCCACAGATTCAAAGCCCTCTGGCTGAGAAAATATCTCATCTCCTTTATAAATGGGTGTCCCTCAATTCTGAGGTTGTCCTCTCACGTCCTAAACTCCTCCAATATAGGGATATCCTCCCATACCTGCTTCACCTGGGTCTTCCAAAATTCAATGGCTATCAATGATATTCCCATTGATACACCTAAATTCCAATGAGTACAGGCCTAGGGCCATCAAATACACCTCATATAATAACCCATTCATTACCAGAATCATCCTTGTGAAAATCCTCTGAAACCACATCCTTTCTGAGAAAACGGCCCCAAAACTGCTCACAGTACACCAAGTGAGGCCTGACCAGAGCCTTATAAGGCCTCAGCATTACATCCTTGCTTTTATATTCTTGCCTTTTGAAATAAATGCAAACATTGCATTTGTCTTCCTCACCACTGACTTAACCTGGGACCAGGGTCACTAGCAAACTCAAGTACTGGAATCCCAGGGTCTTCAGCAAGGTAAGGACATGTTTGGCAAAGCTTGTAGATTGTGCTGTAGGTTTTCTATGTTTCTAATTTAAACAAAACAAATAATTTATTACAGAAATTACCAGCAAAACTAACAATAACTCAGGTAAACTATACAGAGTCCTGAAGAACTGGAATCACTCACGGCACACGAAGATCTCACCAGACAAGGATCTATAATCATCAAGCATAGAGGGGTTGACAAGGCCCCTGAAATGCACCCTGGAGCATACAGGAATTCAGGTATAATCAGACGGCCCCAGTGTCCAGATGAAGCAACTTGTCATGTTGCATGATAAAATGAAGGAGAAAATGAGCTGAGCAACTCTTAGATGTTGCACTGGAAGCAAACTCAAGTGCAGGAATCACAGAGACCTGGGCAATTCAACCAAAACAAAGGATTTATTGCAGAGGTTAACTGGCAAAATTAACAAGCACTCAGGCAAACTATACAGAACCTTGACAAACTGAAATCACTCACGATACACAGAAGAAATCGGTTTGAGTTTCACTTGGCAAAGGATCCAGAGCGACTGAGCAAAGAGGGGTTGGCGTCCCCCCCCTTGAACACACCCTGGTGCACGCAGGAACTCAGCCCTAATCTCCAGATGAAGCAACAACCCCCAATGACAACAACTGCAATGCAAGACTTTGACAATCTTGTGCTAATTCCATTACAAATTGATTAAACTGATAAATACAAAGAGAGTTTAGCAATCCCCATGATCCCAAATGAGACACCTGTAATACAAAGTGGAAACTCAGAGCTCGTCCAAAGGCAAATAATTAGACATAAAAGGTAAACAATCCAAGGAAACAAGAGCAAATCTGCAGATGCTGGAAATCCAAGCAACACACACAAAATGCTGGAGGAACTCAGCAAGCCAGGCAGCATCTATGGAAAAGAGTACCAGTCACCTGCCCCTCTTTGTATCGTCTGCAAACATGATCACAAAGCCGTCAATTCTGTCATCCAAATCATTGACATATAACGTTAAAATAAGCGGTCGCAACACCAACACATGGCAGTTGTATAAATCATTGGTGAGTTTACACTTGTAGTAGTGTGTCCAGTGTCCAGTTTTGGTCATTCTGTAATTGAGAGAGGTTGGCCAGCCTAGGTCTTTATTGCTTGGAACATAGGAAAAAGAGGATGATCTTGGAGAAAGGTTTAAAATTTACACATTAAATTTTAAAAATTTAAAATGGAGCAGTATAGTAGTGTATTGGCGAGCACAACACTTTATAGTACCAATGACCTGGGTAGAGTTCCCATCAGTTTCTGTCAGGAGTTTGTACATTTTCCCCATGACAGCATGGGGTTCTTCTGAGTTTTCCTGTTTCCTCCCACAGTCTGAAAGTGTACCAGCTGGTAGGTTAACTGGTCATTGTAAATTGTCCTCTGATTAGGCTAGGGTTAAATTGGAGGTTACTGCGGCTCAAAGGGCTGGAAAGCCTGTTCTGCACTGTATCTCAATAAATAGATGGATAAATAACTATATTTTTAGGCAATGGTAACAGTAATTTCTCCACAATAGAGCAGTCCAAAACAAGGTGATGTTGATTTAGGGAGAGAGAAGGAAAATTTAAAGGGACCTCAGGGCTGCTGGAAGAAGTGGCTGAGGTAAAGTATTGATAATGGCTGGGGTCACCCATCTTATACAGTCACTGTCAAGAAAAAAGCAATGGTAAATTAGTTTAAACCCTCCATAACAGCTTGAACAAACCTGCCTGCAAGAATCCTGACCTTCCTTTGGTTCAGGTGCAACCCGTCATTTTTGTACAGGTCATACCTCCCCCAGAAGAGATCCTAATGAATCAAGAACCTGAAGCCCCTCCCCATGTACCAGCTTCTCAGCCATGCATTAACCTGTTAAATCATCCTGTTTCTACCCTCACAGGTTGTTGGCACAGGCAGCAATCCAGAAATTACTACCATGGAGGTCCTGCTCCTCAGCTTTCTACCTAGCTCACTAAATTCTCTTTTCAGGACCTCTTTGCTTTTCCTTCCTATGTCATTGATACCAATATGTACCAAGACATCTGGCTGCTCTCCCTCCCCCTCCAAAATGTTGTGTCCCTGACCCTGGCACCTGGAAGGCAACATACCATCTGGGTGTCGCGTTCACATCCACAGAATCTCCTGTCTGTTCCTCTGACTATCAGTACTGCTCCCCTCTTCTCCTTCTGCACCATGGACCTATAGTCAGTGACAGTAACCCGGTCTCTGTGGCATTCCCCTGAAAAGTCATGCCCCTCAACATAATCCAAAATGGTATACTTATTATTGGGGGGAATGGCCACAGGGGTGGTCTGTGCTAACTGCCTATTCACATCTCCATTTCTCCTGACAGTCACACAGCTACTCACCTCCTGCAACTTCGGGTTGACTACTTCCCTGTAACTCTGATCACTCTCCCGTACAAGCCAAAGGTCATGCAGCTGCTGCTATCTTCACCTTTCCCTCCCACACCTGACTGAATCTATCTTCTAAACTCACACCTCACCTGGAATTATCTAACGCTTGCCAGCTCTCACTGCAGGTCCCTCCCCCTCACTGGCCATCTCCTTTTTTTCAGTCCATTTGGAGGGTCTCAACTCAAATTACCAAATGTCCACTTCACTCCACCAATACACAGGAGATTCTGCAGATGCAGGAAATCTTGCGCAACATGCACGAAGCGCTAGATGAACGCAATAAGTCAGGCAGATTCTATGGAGGGAAATGCTTTGGGCCGAGACCCTTCATCAGGACTGGAAAGGAAGCGGGCAAAAGCTAGAAAAAAAGAGAAGAGGGAATGGAAGGATTGCAAGTGGCAGTGATTGATGAGGCCAGGTGAGAGGAAGGGTGGCTGAGTGGGGAGAGGGGGAATGTGAGAAGCAGGGAGGTGATTGGTGAAAGAGGCAAAGGGCTGAAGAAGAAGGCATCTGATAGGAGAGGATATTTCCCCACAGATGCTGCCTGACCCACGGTATCTGTGTTTTTTTGAACAAATTAATGGATTAAATGAAATCTTTATTGTCATTGCATAGTACAATTTGTCATGCACCAATACAGTGAGAATGAGTTTGCAACTCTCATACTCAATGCTATAAAACAATAAATAAAATAAATAATAAATAAAATCAAGTAACCAGCCAGTACAAGCAATGTCCAGCAGTACAGAAGCGCAACTCAGATGCATGACAGCCATAAAACTGGTATTAAAAGTAACAATATAACACATTTATAGATTATGCTTGACCGATCGGTTCAGAGCAATTATAACTCTGGGGAAAAAGCTATTTTTCAGTCTGGAAGTGCAGGCATAGAAAATCTTACAATGTCTGCCAGATGGAAGAAGTTCAAACAGATGATTGCATGAGTGTGTATTGTCCTTACAGATGCTTGTAGCTTTTCTTAGGCAGTGAGAGCTGTAGGTGTCCTCCAAGGCTGGGAGCTGTGTCCCGATGATCTTCTGTGCGCTAGAGATGACCCGCTGAAGTGCTTTCCTATCAGCTGCTGTACAACTGAGATACCACACAGAGATGCAGTATGTTAAGGTGCTCTCTATGGTGCAGTGGTAAAAGGTCACCAGCACCTGTTCAGGTAGACCAGCTTTCTTCAGCCTCCTGAGGAAGAACAAGCGTTGCTGTGCTTTCTTAACTATTGTTGTGGTTTCAGTGGACCATGTAAGGTCTTCTGAGATGTGTATTCCCAGAAATCTGAAACTGGACACTCTCTCCACTATGTCTCCGTTAATGTAGACTGGAGTGTACTCGTCATCCCGTGACTTTCCAAAGTTGATAATTAGCTCCTTAGTCTTTGCTGTATTAAGAGACAGGTTGTTCTCTGAGCACCAGCTCACTAAGTTCTGTACCTCCGCTCTGTACGCTGATTAATGAAAATGAAAGAAAATTGCAGGAGCTGGAAGCCGGAAATAATAATTTTAAAAAAAGAAAACTGTTTCATCTGCAGGAAAGGAGAGGAAACATTTGGGTGTGGAGACCCTCCAGTGATACAAAATGAGGGAAGCAAGAAGGAAAAGGTCATCTGACCTCACCAGCCTCAATCCCATAACTCTTAGCTTCATTAAAATATATTGATATCAGCATAAGCCATGCTCATGGACTGAGCATTTCCACCCCCCGTAATAAAGAATTCCAAAGAGTTAGCACCATCAAGTTCTGATCTTCCTCATCATGTGTCCGCATCCACTTGTTCTAGAGAAAATAATCTATAAGCACCCACTTCTTCCAATTTTGTAATTTCCTGTGTAACTGCATCGTGTTTACACATATCTCATTCATGTATTTTTGCACACTCATTCCACCCTCATCACGGCTCACTTCTCAAACTAGCTTTGTGTCATCAGCACCTGTCTTTTCATCTGAAGCATTACTTTTCTTGTATTTGACATATGGTAACATATAGTGGGCCAATGGGTGGTGGGGTGGAGATACAGCTCTACCAAAGGAGGTGTAGGATGCTCCTAGCCTGCAGGTCACCCTTGGCCTCCAGATCAGAGTCACATGAAACCATAGGAGCATATGGTCATATCACAAGTCCTGGTTATGTGACGACTGATGCCAGGCAATTTCTGAAGAGTATTGACAATGGCTGGGGTCACCCGTCTTGTAAAGACACTGCCCAGAAGAAGACAATGGCAAATCACCTCTGTGGAAAAATTTGCCGAGAATAATCATGGCCATGGATAGACCATGATCGCCCACGTTATACGACACGGCATCAACAAATGAACGAACAATAACAAATAATTGAAAGTTTAAAAACGGGAATTTCACAACTGCAAGATATTCAAACTGAGATAATCTCACCTAACTTCAGTGGTGATGTTAAAACTAAATGTGGGTTATACAAGGTCAAGTATGATTTAACTAACCCAGGCTCTTAACATTGCTAACTCACAAATGTCACAGTCAGCGTTAAGGATCTGTATCCCCTGATGTCAATGATTCCATCCATTACACTGCTGCTGTTAAAAGTGTAATTAGTACGTACAGCTAAAAGAGCCTCCTGGATTCTATTCCTCTGAGTCAGCAATATTCCATCTGGCTTGTTCAGCATTTGTTAGAATGATCAGTGTGTAAAAGGGAAATTATCAACCGTACTTTGGAATTAAAATTGCATCCATGCTTTCAGAAGGCATAAAGCAAAGTTGTGGAAAAGGTGCAGAAATACATACAAGAATGGCTTTATCAGGAAATCACATTTTCAAAGATTAGCAATGCTTGTATATTTATCTTAAATCTAATTTTAAATGCATTATACATTACTAATATCAGATGCTTGGAAGGCACTTTATTAGATTAGATGTATTAGATTTAACCCAATTACATCAAAAGTAGTTACCAGGAATTCCTCAGATATTCAATGGCAAGCATCACAATGTATTGTAAAACATTCAAGTAGGTTAACAACTCCAAGCATCAGAGGAATACACAGCTGCAGAGTATTTCCAGCACTCCATCCCCACCACCCTTTGGTTTTAGCTGTGGCAACTGCTCTGGTATCCCTTTTGAAGTTTTGAGATGTCCTCATGTTCTGAGTAAAGCAGAGGTTCCATAAATAAGGATTACTTTGGGAAATCAGAGATATTCCCTTTGTCCTATCCAAGCCTCCCCCACATTCTCTGCAATTTGAGATTAAATTGTTTTTCGCATTCTCCCTGTTCTGATGAAGTCTCTTCAAAGTGAAATGCTAACCCTGCTTCTTTCCGCTGAGTTTTCCTGACTTTCTGAGTGTTTTCAGCATTTTGTGTTAATTTTGGCAATTAAGATCTGATATGATTAGCTTTATTTGGCACATATTAATCAAAATATCTATACAATGAAATGTATTATTTGTACCAATGACCAACAGAGTCCAAAATGTGCTTCTGGTGATAATATTTATTTTATTTAGAGAAACACTGTTACATGCCTATCTGGTCCAACAAACCTACACTGCCTAAATGTGACTGCATGTGACCAATTAACCTACCAACACAATGTTAATTTTGAATGCGGGAGGAAACTCGAGCACATAAAGGAAACACACGTGGTCACAGAAAGAACATCTTTTTCTTAAACCTATCACACCTACTGGAGCATAAGCTGCTAAAAACAGCTTGCCAGAGTCCTCTGTCCTGGGCCAGTAAAAGTTTGATCAGCCCTGTGGTTTCTACAGACTTGCGTCTTTAACCACACAACTTCATACATCTTCTTGGTGAAGATCCAAGGAAACATTAGAGTTTCTATAACATTGGATTTTTAATGGAACGGAGTTGCTAGCCCAATACCCAAACCTCCCCCTTTCATAGACAGGCTTGGGACTGTGCATGGTAGAGTTCAGGGAGAACATACAAATTCCTTAAAGACAGTGACGGTTATTGAATCATCATCTTCTGGTTGCTGGATCTGTAAAGCATTACTCTAACTGCAATGGTACTGTGCAAACCTTTTTTTTTGGTTTCTAAATTAAACCATAAAACAGCAAGAGATAGGAGCAAAATTAGGCCATTTGGCCCATCAAGCGTGCTCCAAGATTTCTTCATGGCTGATCCATTTCCTTCTCAGCCCCAATCTCCTGTCTCCAGTGCTAAGACATAAAACCGCTTAATGGAGATGTCAAAATGGTGTCATGTTTTAATCCAATCTCATACTTAAACTCTCTAGCAAAATAAAAGCAAGCTACTGGAGGAAGTCAAAAAGTCAAGCATCAAATGTAGTGGGATGTGTGCAGTCTTAGGTGCTGGGTCAAAGAATAGAGGGCAGAGAGCCAAAATCAGAAGATAAGGGTAAGGGATGGGCAAGAGCTGCCAAGTTTCAATGGGAGGAGAGGGGTTAGCAAATGGAGTCAAGAGGCGGAAGGCAAAGTGGGGATATCAACAAGAGGTTGGGAGGTGATAGGTGGAAGGTCAAAGGGCTGCATATGATGCAATCTGATGGGAAAGGAAGCTGGAACATGGAACCCCATAAGGGAGGTAGGATGGTCAGATGGAACTGTGGCAAGCAGAATCCGATGCAAGAAATTTACAGGTGTAAATTATTTAGTTCCCTATGAATCAATCATTTTTCCCATGGAACCTGTATTCCTCCCTCTCTGAATGCACCAAAAATCCCAGTAGGAAATGAAACCCAAAGGAATCATCATGGAACAGAAGAAAGTAAAACATCTGTTCACCTCTAATTTAGACCTTAAGAGGAGCAGAATTAGGCTATTTGTCCCATCGAGTCTGCTCCACCATTTCATCATGGCTGATCCAATTTTTCTCTCAGCACCAATCTGCTGCCTTCTCCACGTATCCCCTCATGCCTTAACCAATCAAGAATTTATCACTCTCTGTTTTAAATACACATAAAGACTTGGCCTCCACAACGGTCTGTGGCAAGGAATTCACAGATTCACCACCCTATAGCTAAAGAAATTCCTCCTTATCTCCATTCAAATAGGACACCCCTTTATTCTGAGGCTGTGTCCTCTGGTCTTAGACTCTCCTACCATTGGCAATATCCTCTCCACATCCACTCTATCAAGGCCTTTCACCATTCGATAGGTTTCAATTCGGTCACACTTTGTTCTTCTGAATTCCAGTGAATAAAGGCCCAGAGCCAACAAGCACTTTTAAAATGACAAGCTATTAAATCTTGGAATCATTTTTGAGGACCTCCTTTGAACCCTCTCCAGTTTTAACACAACCTTCCTAAAATAAGGAGCCCAAAACTGCTCACAATATACCAACTGAGGATTCACCGGAGCTTTATAACATCTCAACATTACATCCTTGTTTTTATATTCTAGTCCTCCTGAAATGAACGCTAACATTGCTTTTGCCTTCCTCACCTGCAAATCAACCTTTAGGGAATCCTACACAAGGACTCCCAAGTCCCTTTACATCTCAGTTTTTTGTATTTTCTCTCCATTAAAAAATAGTCAACCCATTCATTTCTTCTTCCAAAATGCATTACCATACACTTCCTGACACTGTATTCCATCTGCCATGACATGGATTGAAAATTGGCTGGCTGACAGAAAACAAAGAGTAGCGATTAACGGGTCCCTTTCAGAATGGCAGGCGGTGACCAGTGGGGTACCGCAGGGTTCAGTGCTGGGACCGCAGCTGTTTACAATATATATTAATGATTTAGATGAGGGAATTAAAAGTAACATTAGCAAATTTGTCGATGACACAAAGCCGGGTGGCAGTGTGAAATGTGAGGAGGATGTTGTGAGAATGCAGGGTGACTTGGACAGGCTGGGTGAGTGGGCAGATGCAGTTTAATGTGGGTAAATGTGAGGTTATCCACTTTGGTGGTAAGAAAAGGAAGGCAGATTATTATCTAAATGGAGTCAAGTTAGGAAAAGGGGAAGCACAACAAGATCTAGGTGTTCTTGTACATCAGTCACTGAAAGCAAGCATGCAAGTACAGCAGGCAGTGAAAAAAGCTAATGGCATGTTGGCCTGCATAACAAGGGGAATTGAGTATAAGAGCAAAGAGGTCCTTCTGCAGCTGTACAGGGCCCTGGTGAGGCCACACCTGGAGTACTGTGTGCAGTTTTGGTCTCTAAATTTGAGGAAGGACATTCTGCTATTGAGGAGTGCAGCGTAGGTTCACAAGGTTAATTCCTGGGATGGCGGGACTGCCATATGTCGAAAGATTGGAGCAACTGGGCTTGTATACTCTGGAATTTGGAAGGCTGAGAGGGGATCTGATTGAAACATATAAGATTATTAAGGGATTGGACACGCTGGAGGCAGGAAGCATGTTACCGCTGATGGGTGAGTCCAGAACCAGAGGCCACAGTTTAAGAATAAGGGGTAGGCCATTTAGAACAGAGTTGAGGAAAAACTTTTTCACCCAGAGAGTGGTGGATATATGGAATGCTCTGCCCCAGAAGGCTGTGGAGGCCAAGTCTCTGGATGCTTTCAAAAAAGAGATGGATAGAGCTCTTAAAGATAGCAGAATCAAAGGTTATGGGGATAAGGCAGGAACTGGATACTGATTGTGGATGATCAGCCATGATCACAGTGAATGGCGGTGCAGGCTCAAAGGGCTGAATGACCTACTCCTGCACCTATTGTCTATTGCCATTTTTTTGCCATTCTTCTAATCTGTCTGTCCTTCTGTAGTCTCTCTACTTCCTCAAAACTACCTGCCACTCCACTTATCTTCATATCATCTGCAAACTTTGCAACAAAGCCATCAATTCCATACTCCAAATGATTGACATAAAGTGTAAGAAGAATTAGTCCAACACTGACCCCTGTAAAACTCAACAGGTTACTAGCAGCCAGCCAGAAAAAGCTCCCCTTATTTCCACTCGTTGCCTCCTGCCTATCAGCCACTGCATTATTCATTCGAGGATCTTTCCTGTAATCTCATGGGGTCTTAGCTTGTTAAGCAACGTTATGTGTGGCACCTTGTCAAAGGTCTTCTGAAAATTCAAGTAATCAACATCTATTAACTATTCTTTGTTTTTACTGCCCATTGTTTCCTCAAGGTATTCCAACAGGTTTGCTGAGCAAGATTTTCCCTTGAGGAAACCATGCTGACTGTGGCCTATTTCATCATGTGCCTCCAAGTACCCTGAGACCTCATCCTTAATAATTGACTCCAATATCTTCCCAACCATAGACTAACTGTTCGATAGTTTCCTTTCTTCTGCTTCTCTCCCTTCTTGAAGAATGGAGTGACATTTGCAATTTTCAAGTCTTCTAGAACCATTCCAGAATCCAGAGATTCTTGAGAGATAATTACTACAGCCTCCACAACCTCTTCAGCCACCTCTTTTAGAACTCAGGAATGTACACAATCTGGTCCAGGTGACCTATCTACCTTCAGACCTTTCAGTTTCCTAAGAACATTCTCTCTAGTTAAGGTAACTTCACACACTTCATGCCCTCTGACACCTGGAACTTCCACCATACTGCTAGTGTCTTCCACCACGAAGACCAATGCAAAATACTTATTCACTTCGCTCGTCATTTCCTTTTCTCCCATGACTATCTCTCCAGTATCATTTTCCAGCAGTCCAATATCCACACTTGCCTCTCTTCTACACTTTATGTATCTGAAGAAACTTTTGGAATCCTCTTTATTATTATTGGCTTCCTTACTTTTATATTCCACCTTTACCTTCTCAATGACTTTTTAGTTGCCTCTGTTGGTTTTTAAAAGCCTCCCAATCCTCTAACTTTCAACTAATTTTTGCTCTATTATATGCCCTCTCTTTGGCTTTGACTTCTCTTGTTAGCCATGGTTGTGTCATCTTTTATTTAGAATACTTCTTCCTCTTTGGGATGTATATATCCTGTGCCTTCCAAATTGCTTCCAGAAATTCCAGCCATTGCTGCTCTGTTGTCATCCCTGCTAGTGTTCTTTTCCAATCAATTCTGGCCAACTCCTCTCTCAAGCTTCTGTAATTCCATTTACTCTGCTGTAATAATGATGCATCTGATCTTAGCTTCTCCTTCTCAAATTTCAGGGTGAATTCAATCATGTTATGATCACGTTCCCTTAAGCTCTCTAATCAATTCTGGTTTATTGCACAACACCCAATCCAGAATAGTTGATCCTCCAGCGGGCTCAACAATGATTTTCCCATTCTACCTACTTACTGATGTCCCCTGTGGCTATTGTAATATTGTCCGTTTGGCATTCATTTAGCAGGCAACTGTTCTCAAGTCAGTTGCAAGACCCAACTCTTGGTCTGGCAATCAGGGAATGGACGAGAGGTCCAGGTGTGAGTTCTGGTAAGTTATCTCACATGCAAAGTGGCAATTGAAGACCAAGTCTGAATCACAGATGGACGTTTGATAGCTGTGCTAGGGCTTGAATACTATTACCTCCTACAAAGCAAAACCAAGCAACATCTGTGACAACAAGGTTTCATTCCCAAATGAGCTCAATGCCTTTGTCTGAAAGAACAGGAAGGCACAATCTCCCACAGCCCCCATTCACACTGTGATTTCACTCTCTGAAGCCGATGTGAAAGCTCCTTCAGGAGAGTGAACCCATAGAACACATCTTGCCAAGTACTGAAGACCTGTGCTACTCAACTGGATTGGAGTGTTTACTGACACCTCTTAATTAATATTTCAGAGTTTGAGGTACTCAAGAAGCAGCAGGTTTCAATTACACAAGTTCCCAAGGTAACCTGCCTTAATGACTATCATCCAGCAGCACTTACATCTTCTGTGATAAACTGCTTTGAAAAGGTGATCATGAAACATATCAGCTCCTGCCTGAGGAGTGACTTGGAACCCCTCCAGTCTGCCTACTGTCACAACAGATCAATACCAGCCTTGGAACACCTGGGCAGTGAAGATGCATACATCAGAATGCTCCTCATTGACTTCAGCTCTGCATTCAACACTACCATCTCCTCAAAACTAATTAATAATTTCCAAGACCTAGGCATCAAAGCCTCCTTATGCAACTGTTATGTGTGAAAACCCCAGGAGAGCAACAGTTTCTGAGACACTTAAACCATCCCTTCTGGCATTAGTAATTATTCCATAGTCAAAGTCACTTAGATCACATTTCCCCCTCCCCATTCTGATGTTTGGTCTGAACAACAATTGAAGTTCTTGTCCATGCTGCATGTGTTTATGCATGGAATTGCTGCCACATGATTGGCTGATTAGATATTTGCATTATTGAGCTGGTGTACAGGTGTACCTAATAAAATGGCCACTCAGTGTATACCTTGAACTCAGCAGGTCAGGCTGCTTCTGTGGAGGGAAATAAACAGTTAATGTTTCTGGTCAAGACCCTTTATCATGACTGGAAAGGAACTAGAATCAGGAGGGGAAGGAGTATAAACTGGAAGGTGACAGTTGAAACCAGATGAGGGGTGTAGGTGGGTGGGTAGAGGGGGATGAATGAAGTAAGAAGTTGGGAGGTGATAGATGGAAGAAGGAAAGGACTGCAGAAGAAGGAATTTGTTAGGAGAATCTGTAATAAGGAATCTGTTAGTGGAGTATGGGGAAAAGGGAGAAAGAAAGGGCTCCAAGGGGAGGTAGTGTGCACGTGAGGAAAAGAGAAGGGGTAAGAGAATCAAATGAGATAATTTAGCCATTTATTTCATTGATGATTATGGGATTTGGCTGTGCTTAAGATGTCAGCATTTTTGTATAGTCCAAGAATAGCTGGATTTTAAAAGCATTTTGTTGGCTACAGAGTGCTTTAGGATGTCTTATATGTAGGTGTTCAAGTGAAATCCTATTCACCAGTCTCAGAAGGATAGTTGAAAGGCATTTTAGTACTCTGTGTCATGAGCTCTATTTTACAGATCAGGATATTTCATTCTACTTAACTATGACCTTTCAGTTGTCTAAACTGCAGAGAATAAAATTGTTTGCTTATCGTTAACAGCTCATCTGATTCAGTGTCATTGTCTTCTCATAGAGTAACAGATTTATTACAGCACGGAAAGAGGCTCTTCGGCCCAACTTGACCATGCCAGCCATCTAAGCCAGTTCCATTAGCCTGCATTTGGCCTGTATCCCTCTAACCCTTCCCTATTCAGGTACTAATCCAAGAGAGGAGGGTGGTGGGTTGGAAATATGCTTTTACCAAAGAAGGTGTGATATGCTCCTTCCCTCCACTAGCCTCAGGTCTCACTTGGGCAAGGTGTAGCCCCTGCTCAGCCCCCCAGCCAGGGTGAGGGGAGGCCATGGGAGCAGGTGGTGGATGGTCATGTGAGCAGTTGGAGCATACCTCAAGACCTGATTATGCAACCACTGACACCAGTGAGGAATATTGATAATGGCTGTGATCACCCGTGTTATAAAGATACTGCCCAGAAGAAGGCAATGGCAAACCACTTCTGTGGAAAAATTTGCAAAGAGCTATCATGGTCATGGAAAGACAATGATTGCCAATTTCATATGACATGGCACATAAATTACGAACAAATGATAACATACAATAAGTGAAAAGTTTCAAAACAACTGTTTTATAACTGCAGGCTATTCAAACTGAAATAATCTCAACTTCACCTGCAATTTAATACTCTGAGATGTAGCACAGACTTAACGGGTCAAATGGCCTCCTACATCATAAACATACATGAGAAATGTGATAGTCATATTTGAGTCACAGTCATGGAACACTAGAGCACAGAAGCATGCCCTTCAGCCCATCCAGTCTATGCTAACTATTAATCTGCCCAGTTTGATTGACCTACACCCAGACCATAGCCTATCAATATCCTTCCCATCAAATCTATTCAAATTTCTCTTAAATATTGACATCAAAACTAGCATCCACCACTTCCGCTGGCAGATCATGCCACACTCTCACTCCCTTTTGAGTGATGTTCACCCCCCCCAGGTTCCCCTTAAGCATTTCACCCTTAACCCATGACCTCTAGTTCTAGTTCACCCAACCTCAGTGGAATAAGCCTCCTTGCACTTATCCTATCCATACCCCTCATAATTTTGTATAACTCTAGCAAATCTCCCCTCAATCTCCTTTGCTCTACGGGAATGAAGTCTGAACCAATTCAGCCTCTACTGCTTAACTCAGGTCCTCAAGTCTTGACAACATCCTTGTAAATTTTCTTTGTACTCATTTAATCTATTTGACATCTTTCCTGTGTTTGTGACATGCCTGGATGTATGTGATTGAAGCCCTCAGTTGATGTGTGTTGTACAACACACATAATCTTCCCAACAGGTTGCTCTATGTTACATTGAATAACTACCTGTAGCGCCCAACTGGGATCTTGCCAAACAAGCATTCTCTCTATAGTCTACTATAATTTATAAATAAGATTAAATCTGAAAGTCTGCTTATCCCAGGCACAAATATTACTTCAGTCCAAAAAGAATACTGGCTCTGCAACGAAGTTACAAACTGAATGCTCAGCATTTATTGTCAAATTGCTTTCTTAAAATTAAACTGCAAAAGTGCTGTGTTTTTACTTAAATTCTGTGACGATGAAGAAGCAATTTTAAATGGATGGCATATAATTAAATTGCCTGCATTACAGACATTTTCCTGGCATTTGCCAAGAGGGCCTTAAATGAAAGGCATTGCCACAAACAGATTAAGGAGTTCTGCATACCTGACGACATTGTTGATTCCTTCAGCAGATGCCACTGCATGGAATATAGTTAATCAAGTTCAAGATTAATTGTCATTTAACCATATACATGTATACAGCTAAACGAAACAATGTTCCTCCGGACCAAGGTGCAAAATACAGTCACACACCAACACATATAGTTACGATAGCACGTGCAGTCACAAAATAATATTAGCACAAGCTCCAGAGTAGTATTGCCTGAAGATTGATGTGCATGGGATATCGTCCCAGAGCCATGTTTCCGCAAGAACGAGCACCTAGCAGTTCCTCATCATGCACTGGAGATGTGAACCACAATATCACAAAATTGATTAGAGTTAAATTGGGAGATTGCTGCCTGGCGCGGCTCAAGGTTTGGGAAGGACCCATTTACGCTGCTTCACAATAAATTATATAAAACAATAACAGTAATGAGCTGTGAACCACAACCATAGCCATGGTGCTATATTGACTGTAGACGCTATGTGACAATTTTAACAGACAACCTGAAAAAGAACCATGTCATGTCCATTTCTGTGCATGTTGGCACTTGTGGAAAAAATATAGCTCATGACATTTGGTATGGCTTAATATCTAATTTGTGAAACTCTCCCAAATGATGTCAAAAATCCCACAATGCCCATAATTAAATATATATATAAACTGGGATATTTTGCAACCTCTAATGGAGTCAGACTGATTGAATATTAGTGGGAATTAATTGATTTATCATAGGAATTGGATGGATTTGATATTCACAGAAAAAAGCAAGGAAGATGAAACTGTAGTCATACATATTTCTGGGCTACTTTGCCTGTGGAGGTCAAGGTCACTACCACGATCATGTTCAGATTCCTATACTCAATTTCATTCATGGCTGCTGCTGCTGGTGGTCTCTGCCAAATTTCAGTTTACTTCTCATTACTTCTCATTAAGCATTAGAGAAGTCACTCACTCCTTTTAACTTATTCTAAAATCAATCTAATACTTCCCTCCTACTTAGACTTCCATTTTTCTATCATCCATCTGCCTCTCTTGGAGTTTCTTAATAGCCCTTGTGTCTGCCTCAACCACCACTCCTGGCAGGACTTTCCATGCATTCTCCATTCTCTGTGCTAAAAAAAACTTACCTATGACCTACCTCTTATACTTTCTCCAGTTACCTTAAAATTACACCCCTGGTATTAGTCATTTCCACCCTGGGCCAAAGTCTTTGACTGTCCAAATGATCCTTAGCAATGTACACAAAATGTTGGGGGAACTCAGCAGGTCAGGCAGCATCTACAAAAGCGACATTTCAGGCTGAGACCCTTCTTCAGGACTGGAAAGGAAGGAGGAAAATGTCAGAATAGAAAAGTGGGGAGGGGGGGCGGAGAGAAGGCGGCTAGATGGAAAGAGATAGGTGAAGCCAGGTGGGTCGGAAAGGTCAAGGATGGAGAAGATCTATGCTTCTTATTATCTTGTACACCTCTATCTTCTCATCCTGCTTTGTAATTCCACATTCCAATGTGGATTTGCAGATATCTACATTGGCTTGCTTAGCTACTTCAGAGAACACTTAAGAGTCTTTGAGCTGCTCACTAGTCAAGCAAGGAAGGCAGGATTCCCTCCCAAAGGATATTCGTGGATCAAGTCAGTTTTTAACCAAGGTCTGGTTATTTTTGGTCAAGAAGTATTTTTTCATAAAAATATTAATTTCTTTTAATTGGTGTTGCTTCAAGCCCCTTGATTACAAGTCTGGCAAGCAAAGAAATATGTCACCACCATATTCAATAGATAATGCATACACTTTTGACTAAGTAAATGATTGCAGCAAGTTAGAAAACTTCAAACATGAGAAAATCTGCAGTTGCTGGAAATCCAAAACGTCATATATAAAATGCTGGAAGAATTCAGCAGGCCAGTCGATATCTTGGGCCGAGACCCTTCATCAGGACCAACAATTAATGTGTACCAAAAATTAGTATTTTCTATCCTTAAGTTAGAAAATTTGAAGTGTTTGTCCTACTGCAAAATAAATAATTTTTAAAATATGGAATAACCAAATGTATGAATCGATTTAACATTTCCACGAACTGCATCGCTAATGTGAGAGAAACTTATGCAAACACTCTCAGCTAGTCTGATAACAGTACTTTGACACAATGGTGCTGCAGAGGAAAATTTCTGTTAGCATCTTTGCATTGTCAAGTCCGGCCACATTTTCTGCACACATCCCATCCATAATTTAAAGGATAGAAAATCAAAATCATTAATTTTCAGAGGGCAATATGCTTAACTGAGTCCTGATTTTAAGTGGTTGGCTATTGTAAATATGGTTGACAATTCAATTCATTGTCTAGCTCCCCATATCCACAGCGAAAACTGTTTTCGTTGATATTATCCTTTGATGCCATTAGCACAAGTAAGATACTCTGAATCTATTAAATATTTTATCACTGAAAAATAATTGAAGGAAACAAAATCCCAAAACACATGACAAGCGAATTAATGACATTAAAAATTAGATGTCAGTTCTTTTAATGAGCAGTTGGATATTATGGGAGATAGTAAATACATCCATAGGGAATGCTCTGATTTTTAAAATTGTGCCCTTGTTCCCATTCCCCAAACTTCAAATTTCATTGATTTATCCAGCATGTCCTTGGGGTCACACACAAGATGCTGGAGGAACTCAGCAGGCTGGGCAGCATCTATGTAGAGGAATAAACAGTCGATGCTTCGGGCTGAGACCCTTTATCAGTCAGTCCTTTTGAAGGGGCTTGGCCTGATACGTCGACTGTTTACTCCTCTCCATAGATGCTGCCAGACTTGCAGAGTTCCGCCAGCATTGTGTGTGTGTGTGTGTGTGTGTGTGTGTGTGTGTGTGTGTGTGTGTGTGTGTGTGTTAATCTGGATTTCCAGCATTTGCAGACTCTCTTGAATTTATACCCTCAAGGTGTTGCAGGCTATCCGATGTATCAAATTAGATTAGATTAGATTATGAGGACACGCAGTCCTCTTTTATTGTCATTTAGTAATGCATGCATTAAGAAATGATACAATGTTTCTCCAGTATGATATCACAGAGCCACAAGACAAACCAAGACTAAAAAAAACTGACAAAAACCACATAATTATAACATATAGTTACAACAGTGCAAAGCAATACCGTAATTTCATAAAGAACAGACCATGGGCACAGTAAAAAAAGTCTCAAGTATCTCAAAAGTCCCATCGTCTCACGCAGATGGTAGAAGGGAGAAACTCTCCCTGCCATGAACCTCCAGCACCGCAAACTTGCTGATGCAGCACCCTGGAAGCACCCGACCACAGCCGACTCTTGAGTCCGTCCGAAAACTTCGAGCCTCCGACCAGCCCTCCGATACCGAGCACTGAGCACCATCTCTGCTGTGCACTTTGACCCCGGTCCCAGCAACAGGCAATAGGCAAAGCCAAGGATTTGGGGCCTTCCCCTCTGGAGATTCTCGATCGCACAGTAGCAGTGGCAGCGAAGCAGGCATTTCAGAAGTTTCTCCAGATGTTCCTCTGTGCTTCTCATGTCTGCCTCCATTAAATCAGGATTGTGCATGGTACCTACTTAACAAATACGATACCATTTCAGAGCGGCCACGCGTACTGCCATCTTCTCCTCCCCGCCAATTGATCACAAAAGGATGAGGACCCAACTTGTTTTCAATGATTGTTGGTGCCAGATGGGGTGGTTTGAGCATCTCAGAAACTGCTGGTCTCCTGTGATTTTCACACACAACCATCTCTAGAGTTTACAGAGAATGGTGTGAAAAACAAAAATAAACATCCAGTGAGCGGCAGTTCTGAAGACAAAAATACCTAGAGGTCAGAGGGGTCAGAGGAGAATGGCCAGAGTTGTTCAAGCTGACAGGAAGGTGACGGTAATTCACGTAACCATGTGTCACTACATTTAAGTGCAAAAGAGCATTTCTGAACAGGACGTATTGAATAAAGTGGCCACTAAGTGTATACTAATTTGACTCTGACCAAAGTTGGATAGCAGCAGTAACCGTCTAGAATCTAGAACTATATAACATGGGACTGATGATGATAAGCAAGTAGTAGATTCTTAACATTTTCCTACTTATTATCTTATGTTTTTCCTTGAGCCTACATCTCTCTGCTGATGACTTATTGTCTGCAGAGAATAGATTGGGAAATGATGCACTTTTTTCAAAATAGCTTGCCTTTAGGATAAACATTGAAATGACCTGTGTCATTCAGGCCAGCTTTCAGAAGAAAGGGTTACTTCAGGAAGGTCAGAGAGAGTGTAATCCTATTAATAAGCTATCTGTGACATGAAGGTACAAAAACATAAAAATTTTGGGAATACACCTGCAAATTTCTACAGATGTGCTGTAGAGAACATTCTAACTGGCAACTTCACCATCTGGTATAGTGGTGGAGGAGGAGAGGATACGGAGGGCTGCTCCACAGGATTGAAATAAGCTGCAGAAGGTTGTAAACTTAGTCAACTCCATCATGGACATAGCTTCTGTAGCAGCCGGGACATCTTCAAGAAGCAATGCCTCAAAAAGGTGGATCCACCCTTAAGGACCCCCATCACCCAGGTCATGCCCTGTTCTCATTGCTACCATCAGGGAGGAGGTACAGGAGCCTGAAGGCCCCACTCAATGATTCAGGAACAGCTCCTTCCCATTCTGCCATTCAATTTCTGAATAGACATTGAACCCATAAACACTACCTCACTATTTATTAAACTTCTATTTTTGCATTACTTATTTCATAGTCATAGTCATACATAGTCATACTTTATTGATCCCGGGAGAAACTGGTTAAGATTTAATTTAACTATTACAGATACACACACACACAGATGATATATATATATATATATATTTACTGTAACTCAGTTGGTATTTCTATTTTTAAGTATTGCATTGTACTGCTGCCACAAAGACAACAAATTTCACAACATAAGCTTGAGATATTAAACTGATTCTGATTAGTGTTTTATGCTTTATCAATCAATTTTTACGAGGCTAATTTCACACATATTTTGCTTTCAGCAAATCAGAATGTGCCTCAGAAGAATCACTCCACAGGTAATTAGTGTACTATTTATTTAAAACTCCACTATATATAATAAATAAAATAAATTTAATGTAACTGATGAATCATTCATCGATTGATTGATGATGCATAAGACGTTGTTATTCACTCATTATATTGTCTTGTTGAAGTACACATCATCAACACTACACATCACAATTTAACAAACTCAAAGACAGGACTAATCCTGACTAAGGGTCTGAAACGTCGACTGCACCTCTTCCTACAGATGCTGCCTGGCCTGCTGCGTTCACCAGCAACTTTGATGTGTGTTGCTTGAATTTTCAGCATCTGCAGAATTCCTGTTGTTTCCATTTCTGATGGAGACTTTTTGTTCCACAGGTACCAAATAGAATTCCTATTACTTAAAAAGTATTTGGGATTTAATTGTTTAAAAGTTTATTGCTGGTTTGAGTTGGTTGATATGTTTAACCAGAGGAAGTTAACTGTCAATTTCCTGTTGGCTCAATTTCTCAAGCTGTTCCTGAGAATTAAGATAGGCTAAAGCTAGCAATATCTCTCCTGGGCAATTTTACTGCAGTGATAGCTGTTCGTGTGCGAATAGTTAAAACTTCTAAGTATGTGTCACACAAGAATCTGAAATGGCACTTGTACACTGAAGTTTATTGTCATGTCAGTAAATTTGGTAGCTAATTAATCTCTGACCTTTTATAATTTGCATCTAATAATTGGAAGTGGAATGAAAATTCACTCGGATAGCTTTGTAATTTTATCTTCTATTTGTTGTTTTATTTTAAACTAGTTGGGCAAATGTTGGAGGTTTACATTAAAAGGAAATAGAATACTACAAAACAAAGCAGGCCCTTCGGTCCATCCAGTTCATGTTACCCACATCTTGTGCTGTCCTACCTACTTGCACCCAGACCATATCCCTCCAAGCTCCTCTCATCCATGCACCTCCAAACTTCTCTTAAAATTTACAATTAAACCTTCATCTACCACATCCGCTGACAGTTTGTTCCACACTCTGAGTAGTGACCCCTCAGATTCCCCTTAAATATTTTACATTTCACCCTCATCCTACGTCCTCTATTTCTTGTCTCACCCAACCTGAGGGAAAAAAGCCTGTATGCATTCATCTTATCTATACTCTTTATAATTATGTACACATCTATTAATTCTCCTTTCATTCTTCTTCTAATGACCTAACCTATTCAACCCCTTCCCTGTAACCCAGGTCCTCTAGTCCTAACAACATTATTGTCAATGTTCTCTGCACTCTTTCAAACTTACTGAGATCCTTCCTGCAGGTGGATGACAATGGCTAGATTAATCGTGGAGTAGGTTAAAAGGTTGTCACAACATTGTGAGCTGAAGGGTTATACTGTGCTGTACTGCTCTATCTCCTGCTTTTTTCAGGTAACCTTTGGTTCCCTGATGAAAAAAAGAATCTATCAACCTCCACTTTAAATATAGTTAATGACTTGTCCTCCATTGCCATCCATGGCAAGAAATTCCACAGATTCATCACCCTTAAACTCAAGAAATTCCTTCTCATTTCTGTTCTAAATAGACTTTCCTCTATTCTGAGGCAGTTTCTTCAAGTCCTGGACTCCTTCACTATAGGAAAGATGCTCTCCACACCCAATCTACCCAGGCCTTTCAATACTCAACAGATTTCAATGAGATCTCCACTCATTCTTCTAAACTCCGGTGAATACAGGCCCAGAGCCATCAAATGCTCCTTATATCTTAACCTGTTCATTTCCAGACTCATTTTTGTGACCTTCGGCTGGACCCTCTCCAATGCCAGCACATCTTTTCTTAGATAAGGAGCCCTAGACTGCTCACAATACTCCAAGTGTGGTTTGACCAATGTCTTATTAAGTCTCAGCATCACATCCTTGCTCTTATATTCTAGTCTTCTCGAAATGAATGCTAATATTGCATTTGCCTTCCTTACTACCAATTCAACCTGCAAGTAAACTTTTGGGAATCTTGCACAAGGAATTTCAAGTCTCTTTGCAACTCTGATATCTGCCTGTTTAGAAAATAGTTTACGCCTTTATCCTTTCTACCAAAGCTTATGACCATACAATTCCCTACACTGTAGTCTATCTGCCTTTTCTCCCAATCCCTCGGGATCAATAAAGTATGCCTATGAATCTAAGTTCTTCTGCAGACTTGTTGCTTCCTCAACATTTCTTGCCTCTCCACCTATCTTTGCATCACCTGCAAACTTAGCTGCAAAGTCTTTCTGTCACCCAAATTGTTGACATATAACGTCAACTGAAATGGTCCCAATACCAACCACTGTAGAATAGCAGTAGCCACCGGCAGCCTCCTGTCAGTCAGACAATCTTCTATCTATGCTAATATCTTTCCTGTAATACCATGGGATCTTATCTTGTTAAGAAAGCTCATGTGTGGCACCTTGACAAAGGCATTCTGAAAATCCAAGTAATCAACATCCATCAACTCTCCTTTGTTTGTTCTGCCCATTATTTCTTCAAGGAATTCCAGCAGATTTGTCAGGCAAAATTCCTCCCTAAGGAAACCACGCTGACTATGGCCTATTTTATTATGTGCTTCGAAGTACCCAAAATCTCATCCTTAATAATAGACTCCCAAGATCTTTCCAACCACAGAGGTCTGGCCAAAGGGCCCATTACATCCTTTCTTTTGCCTCTCTTCTTCCTTACAGAGTGGACTGACATTTGCAATTTTCCAGTACTCTGGAACAATTTCAGAACTTAGTGAATCTTCAGTGATCATTAATAATGTCTTCACAATCTCTTCAACTACCACTTTCAGAACTCTGGGGTGTTGTTCATCTAGTCCAGATAATTTATCTACCTTCAGACTTTTCAGTGTGCGGTCTAAGTGCAAAGCATAACTGAATATCGTGAATGACTAAGAAAAAGACACAATGTTCCGACGGAGAGATACCTCCACCCAGAGAGTACGTTTTGTCTTGAAACTGCCAACGTTTATCAGATTCACCAAGAGAATACCAGGTAAGAGAAGCCTGAAAAATTCTGTAATAGATAACCTAAGTCCTCCTGCACCTACAGGTATGCACTTTACCAGCAATCTAGCTGTTAACTGGAAACACTTCAACCAGCAATTCAATATATATTTAGCGGTGAGCAGAGATGGAGGCACAAAAGAAAGATTGAAAGCGTCCATCTGTCTACACACATTGGACATCAATAACAGCTTTGAAATTGATGAAACAGCCTTGACATTGGGCACTCCAATGACAAAATTTGAGGAGTATTTTGTCCCAAGTAAAAACGCCATGCTTGAAAGATATTTTAAGTTATTTTCCTATGAACAGAAACAAAATGTTAGCTTTGACCAATGAGCTTCTTACACTGAGTAAGTCCCATTAGTTTGGATATTTGAGAGTCATTAGTTAAAGACAGTATAGTCAGCGAAATCCCAGATAATGTTCTCAGAAAAAGATTGCTCCGACAAAAAGTTGCAACACTAAAAAAAGCTGTGAATATGTGTAGGACAGCGGAGACCACATGAGCGCAAGTTAAAGACCTGCATGGGGAGAAACAACAGTGCGGACTGAAAATAGAAAGGCAGAGCAGAAGGCATTTCACAAAGCAACTGCAAACCAAAGAGATAACGCAAACAGTAAATGCAGCAAATGTGGAAGTAGACACATCCCACAGTCACATCCTGCTTATGGAAGTCCTGTAATAATGTGGGAAGAAGAATAATTTTGAAAGGTCTGAGAAGCTGGTGCTACCAAGAGGAAGATGCACACTGCTAATGGGGAAATTAAGGAAGTTTTTGTCAATTCTCTGCAGACTGCTGGTGCTGGTGAAACAGAATAGAGCATTCTAGGAGTGAATGACTTGTCAGATGAAGAGAATTTGATGGCTCTGGGCCTGTATTTCCTGGAATTCAGAAGAATGAGGGGAAAGCTCATTGAAAATTGTTGAATGGTGAAAGGCCTCAATGGTGTGGATGTGGAGAGCACGTTTCCCATGTGGGAGAGCCTAAGACCAGAGGACACAGCCTCAGCATAGAGGGGTGCCATTTTAGAACGGAGATGACGAGGAATTTATTTATCCAGGGAGTGTTGAATCTGTGGAATTCTTTGCCACAGGCAGCTGTGAAAGCCAAGTCTTTAGGTATATTGAACGCAGAGGTTCTTGACAGATTCTTGATTGGTCTATGCATGAAGGGGTATGGTGAGAAGGCAGGAGATTTGGGCTTTGAGGAAAATTGGATCTGCCATGATGAAATGGCAGAGCAGACTCAATGGGCCAAATGGTCTAATTCTGCTCCTATATCTTATGGTCTTCTGCTCCTATATCTTATGTTCCAGTGACTGTGAATGAGACTGTAATTCCACTGAAGCTTGACACCAGAGCTCAGGTGAATCTGTTATCTAGGGATGATTACAAGACATTCAGAGAAAAGAGCAAGACGTACCCAGTGAAGTTAAAAGTAAAGGGCTATACCAGACAGAACATTCGATTAAAAGGGGGCTGTAAAATGACTTTCAAACACAAGGGGTAGCATTCAAAGGCACAACTACTGATTGTTGAAAAATGAATACAGCCAATATTAGGTCTGACTGCATGTGAAAAGCTTAATCTGGTGAAAAGAGTTTTCGTACTGGCTTCACAGACCAAGATGACCACATTTCACTTCTGAAAGAGTATGTCTTTGAGGGGCTTGGATGCTTACCTGATGTAACTTAAGAAACTTGTAACAGCTTCCATTAGAGATCCAGAGAGGTTATGCAAGAGAAGCACAAGAACTCCACCTTCCATAGACATCCATGCCAGCCACACCAGCATGACAGTCAGGATGCTGGTGCTGAACAGAGTGATCACGATGAAGAAGTCGCTAGTCTTGCTTCCACATCATGCAGCTTTCTTTCAAAATCTGTCTCTCATTGACTTCAGTTGAAGACTGGAAATCAAAAATATCTCCACGATCCCATCTGAAGTTGAAGAAGCAAATTAGAGGGGAAGATGTGGAGACCACACAGACCCAAATGTCAGAACAACAGCAACAGATCAACACAAACTAACAGGTGGAGTTGTTATCTATGATACACAGCAAACAGAAAGAGCTCTGTGAATTGAGACGGACTTAGTTGGAACTTGTGCAAAGACTCACTGATCACATCAGTATTGTCTTGGCTTCATTATGAAGTAAGTACGGCAAATTGTGGTCACACAAAAAGAACAAGAACAAAGACGAACAGGTCGAATCTTGGCAGAAGGGTGTGAAAGAAATGAAGATGTTGATCAGAGTCCTCAAAAGGACACTGGTATTAACACAGCCAGTGGAAGCAAGATAACTGTAAAAACAAATAGCAGTCATAAAGGGATCACTAAGCCACCACAGAGATGGATTGAGAGTTGTAGTGTGAATGCGAGACTGCATTTGCTCATTACAATTGAAGTTAATATAAATGTCTTTGTTGGAAAATATTATTGTGTACTGCAGGTTTATGAAGACATACTATTGTATTTGTATGCTTTAAAGGGGGAAGATGTGTATTGTGTGTGTACATAATAAAGAATTCAAATTCCCAGTGGGCAAAGTGACTAGTTCACCCGGAACCAGTAGTAATGTTGGCGAACAGTACACACAGTCTTGATGAGCTACAGGTCCAAAATACAATGTAGTTAAGCTAGAAGCCATGACTGTAGTATTCTGTAAAATAGTTTTAGCACGTTTACCCTTTCAAATTTGGCTTTGTTAAAAAACAAACGCAACATCCTCCACAGTGGAGACCGAGGCAAAATACTTATTAAGTTCTTCTGCCATTTTCCCATTACTAGCTGAGTAGCGTAATTTTCCAGCAGCCCAATATCCACTCTCATCCCTTTTTTTCTCTTTATGTATCTGGAAAAAAATGTCTGTTATCCTCTCTGATCTTATTAGCTAGCGTAACTTCACATTTCATTTCTTCATCACTTGTAGTTTTTTTAGTTGTCTTCTGTTAGTTTTTCAAAGCTTCCACTCCTTTAACTTCCCACTAATTTTTGCAATATTATATGACATTTGCTTTTATGCTATCTTTGACTTTCCTTGTCAGCCACCGTTGCAGCATCATCCCTTCAGAATATGTCTTCGTTTTTCATCCTGGCCTTCTGAGTTGCCACCAGAAACTCCAGCCATTGCCATTGTGCTGAGATACCTGTGAGTGTCCATTCCAATCAACTTTGGCCATCTCTTCTCTCATGCCTCTGTAGTGCCCTTTACTCGACTGTAGTACCAATACATCTGAGATTATCTTCTTCCTCTCAAACTGTAGGGTGAATTCAATTATATTATGATCACTGACTCCTAAAGGTTCTTTTACCTTAAGCTCCCTAATAAAATCTGATTCATTACTCAACACTCAAATGAGAATTGCCTTTCCTCTAGTGGGCTCAACTGCAAACTGCTCTAAAAAGCCACCTTGTAGACATTCTAGAAATTTCCTCTCTTTGGATCCAGCACCAGCCAAATTTTCCCAATCTACCTACATGACTAATATAACATTGCTCTTATTATGTACCTTTTCAATTTCCCATTGAAGTTTATATCCCTCATCTTGACTACTATTCAGAGGCCTGCATAGAATTCCCATCATGGTCTTTATACCCTTGCAGTTTCTTAACTCTACCTACAAGAATTCTTCATCTTCCAATCCTGGGTCAACTCTTTCTAAGGATTTAATTTCAGTTTTCATTAACAGAATTATTCCACACCCTCTGCCTATTTGCTTGTCCTTTTGACACAAGGTGCATCCTTGGATGTTAAGCTCACAACCATGATCTCCTTCCAGCCATGACTCAATGATTCCCTGAATGTCATACTTGCAAATCTCTAACTGCGCTACCCTATCCCAGGTCTTGAGTGCATTTAAGTATAACATCTTCAGTCCTGTACTCATCACTCGTTTCCATTTGCCCTTATGTTACTTGTCAATTCATCCCACTGACTGCACTTTTGCTCTATCATCTGCATGTCCTTCCTCCCAGTTCCACTACATACTGCATCAACTTGTGTACCAACTGCCCCCATCTTTAGCTCTATCACTTCAGTTCACATCCCCTTGCCAATTTAGTGTAAACTCTCCCCGTCAGCTCTAGCAAACCTACCTTCAAGGATGTTGATCCCCTCTGTTTCAGGTATAACCCATCCTTTTTGTACAGGCCCTACCTTCCCCAGAAAATATCACAATGATCTAGAATTGGAAAGATCAGTTCTTCTTCTACTTCTTGAATTCACTGTAAATTTATGTTTATAATTAACAATCATGCAGTTTTCTTTTAACTAAACTATTATTTTACATTATTTAAAATAAAATTAACTTATTTAATCCATTTCTAATATTTTTCAGTGGCTTTGAACATGTAAAATAATTTTCACTTTAAGCAGCAATATTCGAATCAGTATTAATTTCTACAATCTGTTCTGAGGTGACTCACCATGTGGAATATATATGGTGAATGTCTGGGGCACTGTAATGAAATATGTCATGTCAGAAAAAGCACTAATTCAAACTGCAAAAAGTACTAATTCATCACATGTTTCGGCAAATGGTGTTTGAATACATTCGCATTTGAAATCAGAGTCCTTATTATTACATTTCCAAATGTTATATATCAGAACAAATGACGAAGTTAACCTTCAATAATTATGAAATTAAATTTACAAAAATGATTTTTACAAAATTGACATTTTAATTAATGTTTCCAAATTTCCCACTAGATAACCTTGATAAAATTAAACTAAATTCATGGAAATACAATGGGTTTTGCTTACAAGAAAGAATTTTATTGGTTCCTTTAGTGATATAATATGAGAATGACTGAAAACATACGCTCTGTCACAGTAATGTTAGAAATACATCTATGTGGTGTCAGTAAGAGAGGTTTCAATGAGGGCACATGCTCACAGAGAGGAATGGGACATATGGCCACTTTATTAAGTACACTTGGAGACCTACTTGTTAATGCAACTATCTAATCAACCAATCATATGGCAGCAACTCAATGCATCAAAACACGCAGACATGGCCAAGCTGTTGCTCAGACCAAACAATGTAATGAGAAAGAAATGTGACCTAACTGACTTTGATCATGGAATGAATGTTGATGCCAGATAGGGTGGCTTGAGTATCTCAGAAACTACTGGTGTCTGGCAGTTTCACGTACAACAGTGTCTAGAATTTACAGAGAATAGTGTGAGAAACAAAAAAAAAGTACCCGATGAGCAGCAGTTCTGTGAGGAAAAATGCCTTGTTATTGAGAATGGTGAGGGGAGAATGACCAGAACAGTTCAAGCTGACAGGAAGGCAACAGTAACTCAAATAACCATGCATTACCACAGTGGTGTGCAGAGGAGCATTTCTGAATGCACATTACATCAAACTTTGACATGGATGGGTTTCAGCAGCAGAAGATCATGAACGTATGCTCAGAAGCCACTTTAGTTGGTACAGGAGAGACCTAATAAAGTGGCTACCAGTTGTAATATGTAAATTGACATAGAAGCAAAACTGGTATCATTTGGGGCTTGAGAATATTAATGCTTGTGTTATCTGTAACCAGATATAAAATAAAACATTGAGAATTAAACTTTGCAAAAGACAAACAGGGAAAGCCAATAGAAAACATGATGAAATTGAACATAATAAATAATAAACAAGAAATTAGTCTGGAGAGAGAGAGATATATAAAAAAAGGATAGAGAGGGGTATGGGACAAGTGGCAGAGAAGGTTGGGGGGGTGGGTGTGGTGTGGGCCCAGACACATCCAGCCCTGAGACACTTGGGAAAGTTAATTTGATTCCAAACAAGTGGCTTATCAATTATTAGAGAATGTCTCACTGTTGCTTCCTGCTCTCTCCCCTTTGCCTTCCACTTTCTCCAGCCATGATTCCTCTCTTCCAGCCACCTTCCCAATCTCAGTTCACAATAGCGACCGATATCAGAATTAGGTTTACCACCACTTCCATTTGTCATGGTTTGCTTTTGTTGTGGCAACTGCACAGCACGATACATAAAAGTACTGCACCACTGTGCAAAAGGTCCTGGACACCCTAGCCCCTTACATGTGCGTAAGACTTTTGCACAGTGCTCTACATTCGGTACCCAGCCTCTCTGCCTTTTGCCGCTTAAAGCTCAGATATGTATTCATCTAAACAGGGTAACTGACTTTGATGAAAAACTGAGTGCAGAACTTCACTATTTTTAAATAAGTAATATTAACTCAGAGTAGCAGAGAGAGAAACCAGATTGCAAAAGAAAATCAAAATCTAGGATTGTAAATTATCAAGATCTCTAACAACTATTTAGAAATGAGACAGCATTTTCAAAGACTCTGGGTTAGAGGTTGAGCAAAACTATTAGAAAATAAACGTGTTCATTAAAAGGTGTAATTTTTAAATTGACAATTAAGAAGCAATGTAGCAATTTCTTGAAACTCATGTAGAGGTTAAGGGTGACCTATTATTTCCAGAAGGTAACCACAGAACACTGCAAATAATTCATCAATTTGCGACGGTTCGCTAGTCTTTGCACAGCAAGTTACTGAATAATTTCCACAACATGAATAATGGCATGTTGTATTAAACATGCCAAAATTTTTGACAGTAAATTTTGACTCAATGTTTTTTTCCTGTCCAATACTTTGCAACATAGCACAATCGCTTTACAGCACCAGCGACCACTGATTGGGGTTCAATTCCCTCCACCGTTTGTAAAGTGTTTGTATTTTCCTTTCTGACTGTGTGCTTCCTCCCACATTCCAAAGGTGCACAGGTCAGGTCAGTGAGTTGCAAGCATTCTACGTTGGCACCAGAAGCGAGGTGACCTTTGTGGACGGCTCCCAGCAAAATCCTTGGGCTGTGCTGGTCTTCCATTGCAAAATGATGCATTTCACTGTATGTTTCGATGTACATGTGACAAATAAAGTTAATCTTTAATCTTTAGATACATATCAGATATAACTTAATTATTCATGAAAATATGAATCATTCCAGTGATCTCTTACATTTGTCCTCGAGTCATCGGCAACTCAGTACTCTAGAGGCATCAAGACCATAAAACCATAAGATATAGGAGCAAAATTAGGTCATTTGGCCATTTCATCATGGCTATTACATTTTCCTCTCAGCCCCAACCCTTCATCCCATATCTCTTCATGCTCTGATTAATTAAAAATTGATCAACCTACGCCTTAAATGTACTCAATGATTTGGCCTGCATAGCCATCTGTGACAATGAATTCCACAGATTCTCCACTCTCTGGATAAAGAAATTCCTCCTCGTCTCTGTTCTCACTGACTACTCCTCCATTCTGAGGCTGTGTCTTCTGGACTTACACTCCCCCAACATAGGAAACATCTTCTCCACATCTACGCTGCTGAGGCCTTTCAACATTCGATAGGTTTGAATGAGACCCCCCCCCCCCGACTCTTCTAAATTCCAGTGAGCACAAGGATGGAGATTTACCCGCAAGTACAGTATACGGACAATTGCCTCTTCAAATTCACGATGGCCTTCCAGAGATCATACCTGGACTTCTTCTACGTATGCAGTCAACTTGCTGTACCAAAGCAGCAAAAATTGTTTTCATATCCTCATCTCTAAAAAGGAAGTGACCATTGAACCAAACTACTGCCAGGCATCATCCACAACAACGACAGCACAGAGTAAACAGCAAGTCCTCAGCTTCTTTAATGCCAACTTTGAATTTCCAGTGTAACTCACTCAAGACACTGGAGGAATTCAGCAAGTCAGACAGCATCTGTGGAAAGGAGTAAACAGTCGACATTTCGGGCTGAGACCCTTCTTCAGGACTGAGAAGAAATGAGGAAGGGAAAGAGGCTAGCTGGAAGGTGATAGCTGAAGTCAAATGGTAGCAAAGGTCAAGGGCTGGAGAAGAAAGAATATAATATTGCTTTGTACTGTTGTAACTATATGTTATAATTATGTGGTTTTTGTCAGTTTTTCAGTCGGTTTGTCTTGTGTTTCTGTGATATCATACTGGAGGAACATTGTATCATTTCTTAATGCATGTATTACTAAATGACAATAAAAGAGGATTGCGTGTCCTCATAATCTAATCTAATCTAATAATAGGAGAGCAGAGTGGACAACAGGAGAAAGGGAAGGAGGAGGGGACCCATGGGAAGTAATAGGCAGGTGAGAAGTAAAAGGTCATAATGGGGAATAAAGGAAGGGGCGGCAGATTTTGTGCACCAGAGGGAGAAATCGATATTCATGCCATCAGGTTGGCTGGTACAGAATATAAGGTGTTGCTCCTCCACTCTGAGGGTGGCCTCATCTTGGCATAAGAGGAGGCCATAGATTGACTTGTTGGAATAGGAATGGGAATTTCCAGTGGTCGAAGGTGTGGGTACCAGCACATCTGCATGCTGATGGTCCCAAGCTAAAATGAACTGGTCAATGCATAAAGTACTTTCAAAAGGCCGTGTGCAGTCAAGATGGAGGAAGTGGCAGCAACTTTCCACGTTGGTGAAATCACACACTTATTTCGACTCCAGCATGAGCACACACATATCTCACACGTAGAATATCTGTTCAGTCCTGTGAGGGAAATCATGCATGTTGAAATACATTTGCTCTATTACAAGAAAAGTTTTAATCAAACTCGAAGAACTACAAATTTTACAAAGGCGGTTGCTTAGGTGAGAGAGAACATGCAGATAAGGGATAAATTTTAAGAAATGACAATGACAGATTAAGGTAAGATTATTAGTATTTTTAGATTTTTATAATTAGATGCCTCGCTATTCTGTAGGTAGGTGAGCAATAAAGTCAGCTTTTTATATTAAAAAAAGCTAATTCGAGAAAATAGAACACAACAGCACAGTACAGGCTCTTCAGCCCACAATGTTGCGCTGACCCATTAACCTTCTCTGAGACCAATTTAACCCTTTCCTTCTGCCTATCTCTACATTTTTCTTTTGAGAGCTGACTTGATAGAGGATTGTCAGTCAGGAATGTTCAAAATAGCTTATAAAGTTGCAGGTGACTCTTTCTCAAATCTGAAGACAGACTGTGGTTTTTGTATTTTGCATCAAACAATCACCTCGCTTGAGATGACCTACTCTTCAAACAGTTGCTGTCCCTTTCACCACCCACAGGCAATACTGTAAATTAATGAGATTCCCTACAGCAGTTCTGCTATAGTACAGCAAGTTTACCGAGTTCATCACCACACCAACATCGAGGACACGTTGTTACACACAGAGGAATCTTGTTTGCTCACTTCTAGTTTTCCCTGCCTGTCCATTGATTATGACTCATTTATGATTTACAGTACTGTGCAAATGTTTTAGGTACATACAATATATATAGCTAGGGCGAGTAAGAATTTTGCACACTGTAGTAAGTATTTATATTTCACTGTACTGCCACGGCAAAAAAAAACAACTTTCATGATGTATGTGAGTGATGAAAAACCTGATTCTGATATGGGAGTCTGTTGTGGACTGAGAGTGGGAAGGGGGCAGGGAGGGGGTTGGGAAAGGGGGAAGGGAGGGGGGAGGGTGTGGGAAGCACTTGTCCTTCTGTAATGATCAATAAACCAGTTGTTTGGAATCCAATGACCTTGCCTGGTGTCTCAGGGCTGGCTATGTATGTGCCCGCAGAAACCCTTGCCCCGGCACTCCTCTGCCACCTGCCCCATGTTCTTCTCGTGGTTCTCCACCCTCACAATTCCCAACATCCTTTACTCCCGCCAGATTTACAAACTCGCTATCTGCTCCGCGTTGACAAGTACAGTACCGTGCAAAAGTCTTCGGCACTCTGGCTATGAAAATGTGCTGAAGACTTTTGCACAGTTTTGCATTTGTTCAGTCAATGTGTTCAGTTAACGGAGTCAACTGATACTATTACCTCAGCTGATTGTTGTCATTTGAATCGAATGTAATCTATTTTGTTCACCTTTACACATCACACATGACATGCCAACTTCTCATTGCTGCCATCAGGGAGGAGATGCAGGAGCCTGAAGACACACACTCAACATTTTAGGAATGATCCAACCAATGACAACTATCTCATGACTTCTTTGCTCTCTTTTTGCACTACCTGTAATATGTAGATACTGTATATTTCTTTTTGTATGCAACACGCTGTAAGGTTTCACTGCTAAGGCTAATGTAATGGCTTCTATGTAATGTTTCACTGTTAAGGTAATGGTTTCCCTGTAGCGGCAAGGTTTGGGTTATGGCTAGAGATAATGGGACTTTGGAATGTATGTTATCCAATGGGAGAAATTTCGTTCTTTCTTCTGAGTCTGGGAAGAGAGATTTTCGCGGTCTTTCGTTGGGGAGCGATGGAGAGAGAGGACGCGATGGAGAGAGTCAGAAGGCCATCGGTCGGATTGGACTGAGGAGCGAGGGTTCGAGGGCCGGCTACACTTGGAGGTCGACGGGAACAAATTAACGAACAATGGGCTCC
Organism: Mobula birostris; assembly: GCF_030028105.1. NCBI lineage: Eukaryota > Metazoa > Chordata > Chondrichthyes > Myliobatiformes > Myliobatidae > Mobula > Mobula birostris. The sequence continues at coordinate 18,564,246 of NC_092370.1, read as the reverse complement.
AACGATGCACAATAGGCTTTTTCCTTAAGATGGGCCCTTCTACTTTTTATTTTCTTTACTAACCCTCTATCCAGATTAAGATTTATAAAGTTCAATCATTTAATTGCATAAGGTGTACTGTCTGATATTGCGGTGCAGATTTGTAACTGGGAACAAATCACGTAGCCTCCACACAAACGAGATTTCTCAGTTTGGCGGGGCCAGAAGTTGTCTTCCCCCAGACGAACACGTGCTGGCCGAGCCTGAGGGTTACACCTAGTTTGTAGTATTTTTAATGCATTGCTCTGTACTGCTGCCACAAAACAACAGATTTCACACCATAAGCCAGTAATAGTGATTCTGATTCCTCGAGTAACTTTATCCCATTCTTTGAAATGATTGCTATTCTACTTTGCCCGAGTTGCTTCTTTCTGGTTAAGGAGGCACAAAGTGTGATGGCCTTCATTAGCTGGGGAATTGAGTTCAAGAGCCCTGAGGTAATGTTGCAGCTCGATAAAACTCAGGTTAGAGCAGACCTCTGGTCATTTCAAGGTTTGAAGGAGATTTACCAGAGTGATGCCTGGATTAGAGAGCAGGCCATATGAGGGTCGGTTAAATGAACTAGGGCTTTCCTCTTTGGAGCGAAGGAGGATGAGAGGTGACTTGCTGGTGGTGTACAAGATATAAAAGGCAGACATCGAGTGGACAGCCAGAGACATTTTTCCTCAGGGCAAAAATGGCTAATGTGAGGGGAAATAATTTTAAGGTGATGGAGGGGGTTGTCAGATAATAGACAATAGGTGCAGGAGTAGGCCATTCGGCCCTTCAAGCCAGCACCGCTAGTCACTATGATCCTGGCTGATCATCCACATTCAGTACCCCATTTGCTTTCTCCCCATTTCCCTTGACTCCACTATCTTTAAGAGCTCTATCTAACTCTTTCTTGAAAGCATCCAGAGAATTGGCCTCCAACTGCCCTCTGAGGCAGAGCATTCCACAGATGTAAGTTTTTTACACAGGGAGTGGTGGATGCATGGAAATCGCTGCTGGCAGTGGCAGTAGAGGCAGGTATATTAGGAGGTATTTAAGAAACTCTTGAATAGGCACATGGATGACAGAAAAATGGGGGTGTATGTAGGAGCAACTTTGATGTGTGTTGCTTGAATTTTCAGCATCTGCAGAATTCCTGTTGTTTGGAGTATGTAGGAGGATTGATCTTAGAGTAGGTTAAAAGGTCGGTACAATGTTGTGGGCTGAGGAGCCTGACCTGTATAGTAACAATCTTTGTTCCATGTTCTACTCATTCGACCACCCCTCAGGGATGAGAATAACTTGCATCCACTCCAGTTTTGTGGGCATATTGTTTACACAGATCGAACTATTATACCAAGCATTCAGCCAGAATAAAGTAAAACAACAGCAATGCAGAATAAAGTGTAAAATCTACCAAAAGAGTGCAGTGCAGGTAAACATTAAAGTGCAAGATAAGAACAAGGTAGATAGTAAGGCTAAAAGTCCATCTTTTTGTACAAGAAGTTCACTCAAGAGTCTGTTAACATTGGGATAGAAGCTGGCCTTGAACCTGGTGGTACATGCTTCCAGGCTTTTGTAGCTTCTTCCCAGTGGGAGAGGGGAGAAGAGCGAATATATGGGGTGGATGGGATCTTTGACTGTGCTAGCTGCTGTACTGAGTTAGTGAGAAGTGTTGACAGAGTTCATAGAGGGGAACCTGGTTCCCATGATGTGCTTGCAAAAGCCTTGTTGGATAAAGAGATAGGCTCAGTCCTCCTGCATCACAACTGTTTGCATCCCACTGTGTGCTTCTCTCTCACAGTTGTCCGGTTCTACCCTACTAAATGGTAACAGATGTAATTGCATCCTCACAAGACAAGATCACAAGACAAAGGAGCAGAAGTAGGCCATTCAGCCCATTGAGTCTGCTCCGCAGCTCCCCCATGAGCTAAACTATTCACCCATCTAGTTCCAATTTCCGGCTTTTTCCCCATATCCCTTAATACCCTGACTAATTAGATACCCGTCAATCTCCTCCTTAAACACCCTCAATGATTGGGCCTCCACAGCTGTATGTGGCGACGAATTCCACAAATCCACGACCCTCTGGCTAAAAAAATTTCTCCTCATCTCTGTTTTAACTGGGTACCCTCTAATTCTAAAACTATGGCCTCTTGTCCTGGACACAGCCACCAAGGGAAACAACCTTTCCACATCTACTCTGTCCAACCCTTCCAACATTCAAAATGTTTCTATGAGATCTCCTCTCATTCTATACTCTAATGAATACAGTCCAAGAGCCGAAAGACGCTCCTCATATGTTAGCCCCTGCATTCCAGGAATCATCCTCGTAAATCTCCTCTGAACTCTCTCCAACATCAGTACATCCTTTCTAAGATAGGGGGCCCAAAACTGCACACAGTATTCCAAATGAGGTCTCACTAAAGCCCCATAGAGCCTCATCAACACCTCCTTACTCTTATACACTATTCCTCTTGAAACGAATGCCAACATAGCATTCACATTCCTTACCGCCAATCCAACTTGGTGGTTAACCTTTAGGGTATCCTGCACGAGGACCCCCAAGTCCCTTTGCACTTCCGAATTTTGAATTTTCTCCCCATCTAAATAATAATCTGCCTGATTATTTCTTCTACCGAAATGTACAACCGTCCATTTGTCAACAATGTATCTCATCTGCCATTTCTTTGCCCACTCTCCTAAGCTGACTAAGTCTCTCTGCAACCTTTCCGTTTCTTCAACATTTCCTGCTCCTCCACCTATCTTGGTGTCATCCGCAAACTTGGCCACAAAACCATTTAATCCATAATCCAAATCATCGATATACATCATAAAAAGAAGCGGCCCCAACACCGACCCCTGCAGAACACCTCTAGTAACCGGCAACCAATCAGAATAGGATCCCTTTATTCCCACCCTTTGCTTTCTGCCTATCAGCCAATGCTCCACCCATTTCAATATCTTTCCTATAATTCCATGGGCTCTCATCTTATTAACCAGCCTCATATGCGGCACCTTATCGAAGGCCTTTTGAAAATCCAAATACAAAACAACCACAGCCTCTCCCTTGTCAATCTTATTCGAGATTACCTCAAAAAATTTCAATAAGTTGGTAAGGCAGGATCTTCCCTTCATGAAACCATGCTGGCTTCGGCCTATCTTGTCATGCACCTCGAGGTATTTCATAACCTCGTCCTTGAGGATTGACTCCAATATCTTTCCAACCACTGATGTCAGACTAATAGGTCTGTAATTTTCTTTTTGCTGCCTCCTTCCTTTCTTAAATAGCGGAACTACATTTGCGACCTTCTAGTCCTCCGGAACCATGCCAGAGTCTATTGATTCCTGGAAGATCATTTCCAATGCTTCCACAATCTCCGAAGCCACCTCCTTCAGAACCCTTGGGTGCACCTCATCCGGGCCGGGAGACTTATCTATTCTTAGTCCACTTAGCTTCCCAAGCACTTTCTCTCTAGTTATCTTGACTGTACCTAATTCTATTCCCTGATACCTCTGGCTATCAGAAATATTACTCATGTCTTCCACTGTGAAGACTGATGCAAAATACTTATTCAGTTCCTCCACCATCTCTTTGTTATCCATTATAATTACTCCAGCATCATTTTCAATCGGTCCCATATCTACCCTTGTCACTCTTTTACTCTTCATATATTTAAAAAAAACTCTTAGTATCCTTTTTTATGTTAATCGCCAACTTCCTTTCATAATTCATCTTTTCTTTCCTAATGACTTTCTTAGCTTCTTACTGTAAGTTTTTAAAGGTCTTCCAGTCCTCATTTTTCCCACTAATTCTTGCTTCCTTGTATGCCATTTCTTTTGCTTTTATTTTTGCCTTAACCTCTCTCGTTAGCCACATTTGTGCCATTTTTCCATTCATGATTTTCTTTTTTCTTGGAATATATTTTTCCTGCATTTTCCTTATTTCTTGTAGAAATTTCATCCAATTCTGCTCTGCCGTCCCTCCATTTAGTTTACTTTTCCAATTGACTTGGGCCAGTTCCTCTCTCATACCACTGTAATTTCCCCTGTTCCACTAAAATATCGATACACCTGATACCAGCTTCTCCTTTTCAAATTTGAAACTGAACTCAGTCATATCATGATCCCTACTTCCAAGAGGTTCCTTTACCTCCAGCTCCCTAATCGCCTCAGGTTCGTTACACAGCACCCAATCCAAAACAGCCGGTCCCCTGGCGGGCTTCTGGACAAGCTGCTCCAAAAAGCCATCCTGTAGGCATTCTACAAACTCCCTCTCCTGAGATCCATTTCCTTCCCGACTTTCCCAATCCACTTTCATATTAAAATCCACCATAATTATCTTGATATTGTCCTTCTGACACGCTTTTTCTATTTCCAGCTGCAACTTGTAGTCCACATCCCGACTGCTGTTTGGAGGCCTGTATATAACTGCTATTAGTGTCTTTTTACCCTTGCCATTTCTTAATTCTACCCATAAGGATTCTACCTCTTCTGATCCTATGTCCCTTCTTTCTATCGATTTGATATCGTTACTTACCATCAGGGCCACGCCACCCCCTTTACCTACCTTCCTATCCTTCCTGTACACTGTGTATCCTGGGATATTCAGCTCCCAATCACATCCATCATTTAGCCATGACTCGGTGATGGCCACAATGTCATATCTTTTAACCTGCAGCTGTGCAGCAAGGTCATCCACTTTATTTCTAATGCTGCGTGCATTTAAGTACAGTACATTTAGATTGGTACCTGTTGCCGCTTGTGCTATATGTCTATTTTGCAGCAAATTATCCTGTATATTCACCGGCCTGTCCTTCTTACCATCTTTGCTGCACAGTATTTTTGACTTATTTCTATTTTCCTCTTCCTTGATCCTAACACCTTGGTTTCCTTCCCCTTGCCAACTTAGTTTAAACCCTCCCTAACAGCTATATTAAACAATCCCGCTAAGATATTAGTACCTTTTGAGTTCAGGTGTAATCCATCTTTTTTGTACAAGTCATACCTTCCCCAAAATAGATCCCAATGATTCAAGAATTTGAAACCCTGCCCTCTGCACCAGTTACTTAGCCACACATTCATCCGCTTAACTCTGTTATTCTTACCATCATTAGCGTGCAGCTCAGGCAGCAATCCTGATATTATTACTCTGGAGGTCCGGCTTTTCAATTTTCTTCCTAGCTCCCAATAATCTTTCTTCAGGACCTCCTCTCTTTTTCTGTCTATGTCATTGGTACCAACATGTACCAAGACTTCCGGCAGCTCGCCCTCTCTCCTCAGAATACTCTGGACTTGATCTGAGACATCCTGTACCTTGGCACCAGAGAGGCAACACACCATCCAGGTATCCTTTTCCGGCTCACAGAACCTCTTGTCCATCCCCCTTACGATGGAGTCCCCTATAACTACTGCATTTCTTCTTGCTCTCTTGATTTCGGCACTGGGCAGAATGCTGGAGTCTCGTTCACTGTGGTCCTCCTCTGTCAGGTCTGCCTCTTCAACAGTATCCAAAATGATATATCGATTTCTGAGGGGGACTGTCACAGGTGTGCTCTCCACTACCTCTCTATAGGTAGTATCTATCACCTCCTCACTTTCCCTAATTAGCCGAAGGTCATCTATTTCCATCTCCAGCACCTTAACACGGTCCTTCAGAAGCCTTATCTCAGTGCACCTGATGCAGATGTAATCCTTGGGGAGGCTGAGAGTCTCCCAGGGTCCCCACATCTGGCACTCCAAGCACAACACTAATCCTAGATGCATACCTCTAATGCTATTGTTTGTACCAAATACCAAAAAACTGTAACTTACTCCGTTACTATGAGACTCAACTGTCGCTGGAAGCCTCTTCCCGTCTCCGCCGAAGCCCGTTGAGCCAAAGCCCTTTCACTCTGCACCCTCTCACTCCGCAGCCCGCTGGATATGGCGGTTTTCTTTTTAAACTGTTCGCGCTCAACTGGCTGACATCACGCGCCTGCGCAGTCTGGCCTCTCTCCTACTCCGAGAAATAAAATGTCTTCTCACTGGAAATCTTTAGCCTCTTACCGCTGTCTTCTTGATCCAAAGAGAAAAAGTCTGCGACTTTCTTCCTCTTTTTAAACTGTTCGCGCTCAACTGGCTGACGTCACGCGCCTGCGCAGTCTGGCCTCTCTCCTACTCTGAGAAATAAAATGTCTTCTTGCTGGAAATCCTTAGCCTCTTACCACTGTCTTCTTGATCCGAAGAACATTGTGATCAGTAAATTACTCCCTCTGACAGGCAATGGGAGTTCAGATGGTTCAATTTAATATCAGAGAAAATAGACAATACCACAACCTGAAATTCTTACTCTTCGTAGACATCCACCAAATGAGAAACGCCAAAGAATGAATGATAGTAATATCAGAACCCTAAAGACCCCCACCCCACTTCTTACGCACAAACAACAGCATCGATCCTCCCTCCCCTCACTTGCACCAGCAGAAGCATCATCCCGCCACTCCCCCCCACCATGCAAACTATAGCAAAAGCTCCCAAAGAAATTTCGATCTAGAGTCCATCAAATCTACAGTCCATAACCCAAGTGTCTGAATCTCAGGCTCCAACTCATCAGTCTGAGCCAAAGTTCCTTGGATTACAGAGTTTTACTGCAAGTGTGATTGCTGTGGATCTGATGATTGCTCACAAGCTCAGGCTGCAACACATCGCCTGCTCTGCCATGCTGGTGGCAGAATATTTGTCACTATGACCCGGACTTCACCAAAGTCACTTGCTCACCCAAATCTAGACTCCACATCCACTGCACTCAGTCGATTCTGTGCAAAAATTTACACCGCTTCCCCCAGTTGACATGGCAGAGTCACGGATTAACTGGCCACCGTGCTTGTAAAAGATTTCTGTGTGCACACTCAGTTGCGATCCTCCAACAGGATCATAGCCTTGTTGTTGTTTGGAGACTTGTATGCCTCAATGACGCTGAGAGCTACGTTGGCTGCAGTCAAGGCATTATGCTTTGGCTCTTGGTAGGGTCAACTACCTAGTTCTAAGGCTAGAGGCCAGACTAAGAGTGATCCAACAGTCCTCCAGGTTTGAGGGTTCAGCTCAGAGCTAACAACCTTGACTGGTAAAACAAAATTGTTACAGAAACAGTAATGAAGAATCCTTCTACATCTAAGTCTCCACCCAGGGTTTGCATCATGACAGTAGTGAAAACCAGGAGGGAGTTATTGACACAATGAAGGAAGCGCTGAACACCTCCTTCATCACTTCCCCAAATGTCAGTGGCATTAGAGGTCATAATGCGTGTTGGCGCGTGGCCAAGTGGTTAAGGCATTCGTCTAGCGATCTGAAGGTCGCTAGTTCAAGCCTTGGCTGAGGCAGCGTGTTGTGTCCTTGAGCAAGGCACTTAACCACACATTGCTCTGCGACGACACCAGTATGGGTCCTAATGCCCTTCCCTTGTACGACATCGGTGGCGTGGAGAGGGGAGACATGCAGCATGGGCAACTGCCAGTCTTCCATACAACCTTCCCAGGCCTGCGCCCTGGAAACCTTCCAAGGCGCAAACATGGTCTGACAAGACTAACGGATGCCTATTATTAGAGGTCGTAAGAAGACTCAGTTGCAATGTTGCCAACATTACAACAGTGACTACATTTCAAAAATGCTTCATTTGCCATAAAGCACGTTGGAATGTCCTGAGGCCGTGAAAAGTGCCATAAAAATTCTGGTTTGTTTTCATATCATCAGCTACATCTCGTGAATTGTAATCAGTGAAGGGATATTGTTCATCAAGGAATAATTTAAAACTAATGAGTAGGACATCAATTAGGACCAGATCCAAAGAATTCAAATCTGCTGCACATCCCTGACTAGGTACAGAGCACTCACCCACAGAGACGGACTGGTTGCTCATATCTTGTGCAAGTTGGGTCTCTATAATGTATGAGGGCTGGTGACCCTGCAGGTCGACATTCTGTGCAGTAGATCCATGCTGGCGGGAGGCACGAGGGCAGGTGTCCACTCCATCCGACCCCAATTCTGCAAGTTCCAGGTCAGAGGTTCATGCCAGTTCAGAGTTCAAAGTCCTGAGATCAGCGAGAAGTTGAACTCTGAAGGTCAAAGTCGACAAATCTCAAAGTCCAGGCCCAATGGTCAAATCCTCTGGGTTGGTGCATCTAGTTGTCAGAGCCCTGATGTCTGTGAGTCTGGGTTAGGGACTGGAGGTTGAAAGCCTAGAGGCAGCCTGCTCTGGTGTTGGAGGTCTGCCTGTGTGTGTGTATGTGTGTGTGTGTGTGTGTGTGTGTGTGTGTGTGTGTGTGTGTGTGTGTGTGTGTGTGTGTGTGTGTGTGTGAGAGAATGGATGGGTGAATGGTCGGGAGGAAAGGGATGTTCTTTGTTTTTGTTATTATTGTCGTTGTTGCTTGGTCTGTCCCAAGCAACATTGTAGACATGCCATGTTAGTGACAGAATGTGTGGCAACACCTGTAAGCTGCTCCCAGGGCATCCTTAGGTTTTGAGAACATGGGAGTCCTTAGTTTGTAGGAATAGTTCAGTAATGGGGCAAGTGAAATTGAGTGAAGTTATTTCTTCAAGTTCTGGAGCCTGACGGTAGGGAGTTAATAACTGTTCCTGAATCTAGTGGTGTGAGTCCTGTATCTTCTTCCTGGTGGTAGCAGCGAGAAGAGAGCATGACCTGTGTAGTGTTGGGTGGGGGGACGGGGGGGGGGAGGTGTCCCTGATAATGTATGCTGCTTTCCTGCAACAGCGCTTTGTGTAAATGTGCTCAATGGTGGTAGGGGGGAGGATTTTACTCGTAATGGACTGGGCTGTACCTGCTACTTTTTGTAGGATTTTCTGTTCAAGGGCATTGGGGTTTTCATACCAGACTGTTATGCAGCCAGTCAATATGCTCTCCACCACACATCTATAGAACGCTATCAAAGTTTTAGATGTCATGCTGAATCTTTGCAAACGCCTAACGGAGTAGAGGCACTACCATGCTTTCTTCATAATTGCAGTTACATGCTGGGGCCACTGAAATGATAACACCAAGGAATTTAAAGTCTCTGACCCTCTCCATCTTTGATCCTCTGATGAGGACTGGCTCCTGGACCTCCAGGTTCTTCCTCCTGAAATCAATAATCAGCTCGATGGTCTTACTGACATTGAGTAAGCGGTTATTGTGGGACCACTCAACCAGATTTTCAATCTCTGTCATATATGCTGATTCATCACGACCTTTGTTTTGGCCTACAACAGTGGTGTCATCAACAAACTTAAAAATGGCACTGGAGCTGTGCTTAGTATAAGTATAAAGTGAGCAGGAGGTTAAGCACACAGCGTTGTGCTATACCTGTGTTGATGGAGATCGTGGAGGAGATGTTGTTGCCTATCTGAACTGACTGGTGTCTGCAAGTGAGGAAATCAAGGATCCAGTTCCACAAGGAGGTATTGAGGCCAAGGTCTTGAATCTTATATAGATGGGTTTTGAGAGGATGATAGTAATTGAACACTGAACAGCAGGTGATAAAGAGCACCCCGATGTGGGCACCTTTGCTATCCGGATGTTCCAGGGTTGAGTGAAGAGCCAATAAAGTGACAGCTGCTGTGGACCTGTTGTTCCTGTAGGCAAATTGGGACAAATCCAAGTTGCTTCTCAGGCAGGAGTTAATGTTTCATCACTATCCTCTCAAAACTCTTAGTCACTGTGGATATAAGTACTATCAGATGATAGTCATTGAGGCAGGTTACTATATTTATTTTAGACACTGATATAATTGAAACCTCCAAGAAGCAGGTGGGTTCCTCAGATAGCGAGAGGTTACAGATCTCAGTGAACACTCCAGCCAGTCGATCAGCACAGATTGTTAGATCTTGGCCAGGTATCCCGTCTAGGCTGAACGCTTTCCAAGGGTTCACCCTCCTAAAGATTGCTCTCAGGTCGGCCTAAAAGACTGAAATCACATGATCATCAGATGCTGTGGGAGTTTGTGATGGTTTCTGCATTTTTTTGAAGGTCAAAGCGAGCATAGAAGGCATTGAGCTCATCTGCAGTGAAGCCTTGTGGTTACCCATGTCGCTTGATTTCAGTCTGTCAGAGGTGATAGCATTCAAACCCTACCACAGCTCTTGAGCGTTCTTCATTGATTCAGGTTTAGTCAGGAATCGCTAGTTTACCAGCAAGATGGCTTTCCGGAAATCCTACCTGGACCTCTTGTAACTTTCTCGCTCACCACACTTGAATACTTTTGATCTGGCCCTCAGCAGATTGCAGATCTCATGAGACATCCAGAGTTTCTGGTTGTATCTTCTATCTAGCGAAAATACTCCCCCTAACTGAAGTTGTGTTATTTTGGTGTATTAATCAGTAATATGCACAGATTTGGAAGGTGGTGTTAAAATAGCCCAGCTGAGTAACTTCAGTACATTTTGTGGATGATACATATTGCACCCACTGTGCACTTATTATGGGTGGAGGAACTCAAGATACAAGGTTTTGAATGAGATATTAAGCAAGCAAGATCCATCCTTTTTGACCATTTCCTCATCTGCTTTTCTCTGACCTACCATAGGACTCATGATTTCAGCTGCCCAGTCTGAAACTTCAAACTTCAATATAAGTTTATTATTGAAGTACATATAGGTCTCTATATACCACCCACAACCATTTTCTTGCTGGCATCCACAGTAGAATCAAAAAATACAATAGAATCAATGAAAAACTACACACAAAGACTGACAAACAATGAACGTGCAAAAGAAAACAATTTGTGCCAAATGCAAAAACAAATAATGATTATTATAATAAACATATTGTGAATGAGTAGTAGCATCCAATAAATTGTCTTAAGGGGAGAAAACAGAGAATCAAGATAAACATTTCAGGTCAGAGGATATAAAACGTAAACCTTTTCAGATCAGAGGGTTAATTGTTGTGTTTTTGCTGTGTACCAATGACTTGATCATGGGTATGTAGGGCAAGGTTTCAAAGTACAGTTTTTATACATGACTGGTTGATCAGGTAAAAAATAAGGTTATGAATAACCAAATGGTTATGAATAAGATTGTATTTTTATACTGAGGGCGCAATGGATGATCTAGTAGAAAGACCAGATGAAATTTAATATTGAAATATGTGAAGGGATATCTTTAAGATTTATGGAGCATGCCCACAGGAAAATGAATCTCAGGGTTGTATATGGTGACATATATAGTATGTATCATATGATAATAAATTCATTTTGAACTTTGCACTTCAGCAGAGAGATCAAAGGAACAGTCAAAACAACACATTTATAAAGGGTGACATTGAGCATAGCGATCTAGGTGTTTACATATTTCATATAACCCTCTACATGAGGCAGAACAAAGAGAGAGTGTTGGTAAAGCCGATGAGACCTTAGACTTCCTACACAAGGACACAGAAAACAAAACTAGTGAATTTACATTGAAGCCTTACTATACTCATCCCACATCCAATTCTGGCCACTCCATATGAGCAAGGGTGCTAGCCAAGGAGAGACTTTTATTCCAAAATTTGACAAGCTGCAGCTGAGGAAAGATGGCTCACAATGGATTTGTACAAGATCACGATGGTTATATGAAGAGAAGCTTCACCCATTTACAGATAGCTCATGTTTACAATGATGAATAATGAGAGCTGAGAAAAGTCAGTCTAAGTGAGGATTATTGTTTTTATTTGGAGTATTGTCATAATTTGAATCCCACTGCTGAAAATGGCAGAAATAGACAATAAAGATTTTCAAAAGGAACATGAAAACTTAGAGGTGACATAAAGGTGTAATGATCCGAACTAACTGACAAATAATTGACAAATAGTTTGCTCTGAATTGATGGGCTGAATGGCCTACATCTGTGCCACAATTATTTCATGATTCTTTGATGCCCAAAATTGATAAGACTTGCTAACTTCCAAGTTTTGTACAAGGACTATTAAAAGCAGTAAGAACTACTTAAACCATTCACAATATATAGTAGGCAGGTACTTCAGTCTCCATCACTGAAGAGATGCATAAACACCCATCAGAGATGTGAACTTAGGAAAAAGTAGAAAAATCCATGTACTTGCCTTCTAATTAAGTATTTTCTATTGCCAGGAAAAGGACTTTATTTTGTGTACCATTCAAAACTTCAAAATCTACAATGTATTTGCAACCGGTGAAATAATTTTGAACTCTGATCACCATTTTAAGATTGGTAACGTAGCAGCCTTTTGGAGCACAGCAAGTTCTTAAAGATAACAATGACATAAATGGCCAGAAAGTTGACTAAATTTGATTCAACAGGATATTTATGGAATTACGGCATTTATCCCATTGAGCCGGAACATGATGATCGGTTGCTGACAGTTCTGTCGAAAACTGCAGATGATGGCCTCTTCATGTGTCAGCTTACCTCTTGACTTCTGCACCTCTTCACTTCAGCCTGGAATTCAGAAGTGTGCTGGAGATCAAAGACCAGCAACTCCAACCTCCTGTTTAACTGTTGCACTCAACACAGTGGCTGGGGAATGAGCACAAACACCCCGAGCTCAGGCCAAGGCGTGTTCTAGCATCCAGTCTCTCTGCCCTTTACCATTTATCACAGGGATATCTCATGCCTGATACTTCACATCTGAACAGGGTCACTGACTTTGATGAAAACTTGAAAGAAGAAACTATTTGTTTTAAAAGTTCGCTATTTTTAAATAAGATTATTTTTTTCAAATATATAAGGAGAGAAAGAGAAGTGAGGATATCGGACTGCTGGAAAGATAGTAAAGGGGGACAAGGAAATGGCGGATGAAATTAATAAATATTTTGCATTACTTTACTGTGTAGGATGCCAGCAGTATGACAGAAATTCAAGTGTCAGGAGGCAGAAGTGAGTGTAGTTTGAATTAAATTGAATTGACGTTGACTTACATCCTTCATATACCTGAGTAAAAATCTTTACATTACATCTCCATCTAAATGTGCAATGTGCAATTATAGTAATTTATAATAAATATTATGTACAACAGGACATTCAAGGTAACATAGAAATACAGTTGCATCAGCATGAATTAAGCAGTCTGTTGGCCTTGTGAAAGAAGCTGTCCCGGAACCTATTGGCCCTGGCTTTTATGCTGCGGTACCATTTCCCAGATGGTAGCAGCTGGAACAGTTTGTTGGTTGGGGTGACTCGGGTCTCCAATGATCCTTCGGGCCGTTTTTACACACCTGTCCTTGTAAGCATTGCTTTTACTAAGGAGAAGGTGCTTGGGAAGCTGAAAGGTCAGAAGGTGAGTCATCTGGACCAGATGGACCCCACCTCAATGTTCTGAAAGAGATAGCTGAAGAGATTGTGGAGGCACAAGTAGCGATCCTTCAAGAATCATTAGATTCTGGAATGGATCTGGAGTACTAGGAAATCACAAGTGTCACTCATTCTATAGAAGGGAGGGAGGCAAAGGCTAGCTAGCCTGACTTCAGTGGTTGGTAAAATATTGGGGTCCATTCTTAAGAATAGGGTTTCAGGGTACTTGGAGGCACGTGATAAAATAGACCAAAGTCAGCATGGTTTTTTTAAGGGGAAATCTTGCTTGACAAATCTGTTGGAATTCTTTGAGGAAATAACAGACAGGACAGACGAAGGAAATTCAGTAGATTTCAAAGTCAATGTTGTTTAATAGGATTTTCAGAAAGCCTTAGACATGGTGCCACACACGAGGCTGCTAAAGAACATTAGAGCCCATGGCATTACAGGAAAGATACTAGCATGGATAGAAGATTGCCTGACAGGCAGGAGAAGACTGGGAATAAAGTGGGCCTTTTCTGGTTGGCTGCTGGTGTCTAGTGGTATTCCGCAGGGGTTGCTGCAGGAACTGTTTCTTCTCACATTATATGTCAATGATTCAGGGTGGATGGAGATCTGCCAAAGACCCTGACTGACAGCTGCACTCAAACTTCGGTTCTCCACAATGTTGCTTCTCACTTTCAGAGCTCACCGACTGTCTGTTTTTTGATATCCCAAGGATGCAACCAAGAAGACCAGTGTGCCTTAGGGATTCAGAGGCTTTGCAGCCCTGGGGAATAGTCAATTCTACGCCGCTGGTGCAGCTGAATGAAGCGTCGCGGGAGAAATCAGAATATTGGGAACAGCAGATCAGCTGTCAGGGGTTGTGCATTCGGATCTCCCTCCCTCCCTCCCTCTCCCTCCCTCCCTCTCTCTCTCTCATTGGTGGGGGAGTTTGTTCCCAATTCTCGAGTCGGAGAATTTGAAAAAAAGTGTAACACTGTAAAGCAGCAAGTTGTTTCTTTTATGTCTCATCTCTTACTGAGTGACACCTTTCTGCCCCTTTTATTAGGGAGAAAGAGCCTGTGGTATGTTGAATTGTTGGGTGAATGATTAGATTTTGTTTTACTACAGATCGTGGGCTTTCTTGGAGGCTTTGTTATCGCTTGCTTAGTGGATGGATTGTGCTGATGCTTTTTGGTGAGGTAAGAGGGGGAGGGAGCGGTAGAGTTATTGTTTTGCTGCTGCTTGGATGTGGGGGAATAGCAGGCTTTGGGTTTCTCACATTTTTACTGTCACTCATTCTTTGGAACACCTCTGAGTTCATGGAAGTCTGCAAAGAACAAAAATTTCAGGTTGTATATCGTATACATTCTCTGATATTAAAAGTAAGGATTGAACTATTGAATTATTGAGATGGATAACAAAATTGATGGTTTTGTGGCCAAGTTTTAAACCATATGAGGACAGGTGGAGGGGCAGGTATTGTTGAGGAAGCATGGAGTCTGAAGAAGGACTTAGATTGGGAGAATGGGCAAAGAAATGGCAGATGGAATATAGTGTAGAGAAGTGTTTGGTCATGCACTTCGGTAGAAGAAATAAAGGCACAGACTATTTCTAAATGGGGAGCTAATTCAAAAATCAGAAGTGCAAAGGGACCTGAGAGTCCTCATGCAGGATTCCTTGAAGACAAATATCACTCCACTCTTCAAGAAGAGAAAGAGACAGAAGAATGGAAACTATAAGCCAGTTAGTCTGACCTCAGTGGCTGGGAAGATGTTGGAGACAATTGTTAAGGATGTAGTTTCGCGGTACTTGGAGGCACATGATAAAATAGGCCAGAATCAGCATGGTTTCCTCAAGGGAAAATTTGTTGAAATACTTTGAAGAAATAACAAGCAGGATAGACTAAAAGAGAATTGCGTGATGTGTACCTGGATTTTCAGAGGACCTTTGACAAGGTGCCACACATGAGGGTGCTTAACTATGCACCCATGGTATTACAGGAAAGATTCAAGCATGGATAAAGCTGTGGCTAATTGGCAGGAGGGTAAGAGTGAAAATAAAGGGAGCCTTTTCTGGCTGGCTGCCAGTAACTAGTGTTGTTCCACAGGGGTCTGTGTTGGGACAGATTCTTTTCACGTGATATGTCAATGGTTTGGATGCTGGAATTGATAGCATTGTTGAAAAGTTTGCAGACGATATGAAGATAAGTGGAGGGGCAAGTAATTTTGAGGAAATAGAAAGGCTACAAAAGTACTTAGGCATTTTTGGAGACTGGTAAAGAAATGGCAGATGGAATATTGTATCAGGAAGTGTGTGGTCATGCACATTGGTAGAAGAAATGAAAGGGTTGACTGTTTTGTTAATGGAGAGAAGATACAAAAATAAAACACAGAGGAGCAAAGGGACTTGGGAGTCCTTGAGCAGGATTCCCTAAAGGTTAATTTGCAGGTTGAGGCTGCGCTGAGGAAGGCAAATGCAATGTTAGCATTCATTTCAAGAGGACTAGAATATAAAAGCAAGGATATAATTTTGAAATTTTATAAAGCAATGGTGAGCACTCGCTTTGAGTATTGTGAGCAGTTTTGGGCGCCGTATATCAGAAAGGATGTGCTGAAACTGAAACGAGTTCAAAGGAGGTTCAAAAGAATGATTCTATGATTAAATGGCTTGTCCTATGAAGAGTGTTTGATGGCTCTGGGCCTGTATTCGCAGGAATTTAGAAGACTGCGGGGTAACCTCATTGAAACCTATCAAGTGGTAAAAGGCCTTAATGGAGTTGATGTGGAGAGGATGTTTCTTATGGTGGGAAATTCTAAGACCAGAGGACACAGCCTCAGAATAGAGGGGCATCCTTTTAGAATGGAGATGAGGAGGAATTTCTTTAGCCAAAGAGTGGTGAATCTGTAGAATCCTTTTCCACAGGCAGCCGTGGAGACCAAGTCTTTATGTACATAACATGAGAGGATAGGGGAGAAGGCAGGAGATTGGAGTTGAGAGGAATATTGGATCAGCCATGATGAAATGGCAGAGCAGACTCGATGGGCCAAATGACCTAATTTCGTTCCTATATCTTGTGCTCTTATGGTCTAAACTTGCAGAATAAGACAGTGGTAAAGAAAACAAATGCAATGTCAGCATTCATTTCAAAGGGACAAGAATATAAAAACAAGGATGTGATGCTAAGGTTTTACAAGCCATTTGTCAGACCAGGCTTGGAGTATTGTGGGCCTATGATCTCAGAAAAGATGCGTTCGCATTGGAGAAGGTCCAGAAGAGATTCACGAGAATGATTCCAGGAAAGAAAGGATTCACGTATGAGAAGCCTTTGGTGGCTCTGGGCTTGTACCTGCTGGATTTTAGAAGAATGAGGGTTAATCTCCTTGAAACCTATCTTCTATTGAAAGACCAAGATAGAGAGGACATGGAGAGGAAATTTCCAAGAGTGGAGGAATATAGGACCAAAGGACATCAGCTCAGAATACAAGGACATCCCTTTAGAACAGAGATGAGGAAGAATTTCTTTAGCCAGAGCATGATGTATCCATGGAATTAATTGCCACATAGAGCGGTGCATACCATGTTATTGGTTATATTTAAAGTTGAGGTTGATAGTATCTTAATTACTAAGGGTGGTCAAAAGTTACAGTGAAAAGACAGGAAAAAGGAGTTGAGATGGAAAATAAATCAGCATTGATGGAAAGGCGAAGCTACTCAGTGGACCAAAACGCTTAATTCTGCTCCTATATTTTATGGTCTTTTGAATTTGATATTTACCTTAGAATAATAGTGGCCAGAGAAAGAGAAAGAGAGCGAGAGTGAGACAGACAGGCTGTGTGAGCTTACACGTGCATGTGGTAATATATGTGTGTGAACGAAACAGGCATAAACAGAAAGCCACATCAAGTGAGCTCTAGAAACTTGGTGTTTTCACTTTCCTTGATGTGGAATAAACTGCTTTTGCAGCAAAATGGCTGTGATAAAACAAACCTATCTCAAAGAAGACGACAGGTTAAAGATAAATATATAAATTAAAAATTAGGAGTTTTGGCTTAGATCTTCAGACAATCTATGGATGATTTGACTGACCAAGCAGAGATGAATTAGATGAATTCCCCTCCTCCACCATCAACTCTGCTCTCAAAGGCACCTCCCCCATTTCACGCACAACTGCTCTCACTCCATCCTCCCGCCACCCGCTCTAGGAATAGGGTTCCCCTGGTCCTCACCTACCACCCCACCAGCCTCCGGGTCCAACATATTATTCTCCATAACTTCCGCCACCTCCAACGGGATCCCACCACTAAGCACATCTTTCCCTCCCCCGCTCTCTGCTTTCCGCAGGGATCGCTCCCTTCGCGACTCCCTTGTCTATTCGTCCCCCTCATCCCTCCCCACTGATCTCCCTCCTGGGACTTATCCTTGTAAGCAGAACAAGTGCTACACATGCCCTTACACTTCCTCCCTTACCACCATTCAGGGCCCCAGACAGTCCTTCCAGGTGAGGCGACACTTCACCTGTGAGTCGGCTGGGGTGATATACTGCATCCGGTGCTCCCGATGTGGCCTTCTATATTTTGGCGAGACCCAACGCAGACTGAGGGACCGCTTTGCTGAACACCTATGCTCTGTCCGCCAGAGAAAACAGGATTCTACATCCCATTCCCATTCTGACATGACTCTCCACGGCCTCCTCTACTGTAAAGATGAAGCCACACTCAGGTTGGAGGAACGACACCTTATATTCCGTCTGGGTAGCCTCCAACCTGATGGCATGAACATTGACTTCTCTAACTTCCGCTAATGCCCTACCTCCCCCTCGTACCCCATCCGCTATTTATTTTTATACACACATTCTTTCTCTCACTCTCCTTTTTCTCCCTCTGTCCCTCTGACTATACCCCTTGCCCATCCTTTGGGTCCCCTCCCCCCCTGGTCTTTTTCCCCAGGCCTCCTGTCCCATGATCCTCTCATATCCCCTTTGCCAGTCACCTGTCCAGCTCTTGGCTCCATCCCTCCCCCTCCTGTCTTCTCCTATCATTTTGGATCTCCCCCTCCCACTTTCAAATCTCTTACTAACTCTTCCTTCAGTTAGTCCTGACAAAGGGTCTCGGCCTGAAGCGTCGACTGTACCTCTTCCTAGAGATGCTGCCTGGCCTGCTGCGTTCACCAGCAACTTTGATGTGTGTTGCATGAATTAGTGTAGGTTTGAGTCAATGCTAAGGAAGGCAACTGAATTGTTAGCATTTGTTTTGACAGGGCTAGATCACAAAAGCAATGATGTAATGCTAAGGCTTTATATGACATCAGTCAGATAATATTTCAAGTATTGTGAGCAATTTTGGCCACTTATCTAAGAAATAATGTGATGGCATTGGAGAGGGTCCAGTGCAGGTTTACTAAGATGATTCTGGGAAGGAAAGGATTAATGTTTGAGGAGCTGTTGGTAGTCCTGGGCCTGTGCTCACTGTAGTTTAGAAGAATGAGAGTGGAATCCCTTTGAATGTAAGTATTTAAAGGCTAGATGGAGTGGATGTGTTGAGGATGTTTCTGTTAATGGGAGAATGTAGAACCAGAGGGCACAGCCTCAGAACAGAAGGGTATGCCTTTAGAACAGTTGAGGAACAATTTCCTCAGCCAGAGTCTGATGACTCTATGGAATTCATTTCCACAGACGGCCTTGGACTTCAAGTCAGCAGCTATACTTAAAGTGGAGATTGATATGTCCTTGAGTAATAAGAGTGTCAAAGGTTACTCACTGGAATTCACAAGAATCAGAGGGAGGGGTCTCATTGAAACCTGTCAAATGTTGATAGGCGCAAACACGAGGAAATCTGCAGATGCTGGAATTTTGAGCAACACACATAAAAGTTGCTGGTGAATGCAGCAGCCAGGCAGCATCTCTAGGAAGAGGTACAGTCGACGTTTCCGGCCCGAAACGTCAACTGTACCTCTTCCTAGAGATGCTGCCTGGCCTGCTGCGTTCACCAGCAACTTTTAAATGTTTTTAGGCCTCAACAGAGTGGATCTGGGTAGGACATTTCTTACAGTGGGGGAGTCTAAGACCAGAGGACACTGTCTCAGAATAGAGGAACATTCATTTAAGAATGGAGACGAGGAGGAATTTCTTTAGCCAGAGAGTTGTGAATCTGTTGATTTCATTACCACAGATGGTTGTAGAGGCCAAGCCATTGGGTATATTTAAGGCAGAGATTGATAGATTCTTGATCAGTCAGGTCATGAAAAATTAAAAGAAGAAGGCAGGAGATTGGGGCTGCAATGGAAATGGATCAGCCATGATGAAATGGCAGAGCAGACTCAATGGCCAAATGGCCTAATTCTGCTCCTTTTCCTTCTGGTTACAGGAAGCAAGCAAGGGAACCGGACTGAAAGGGATAATAAATCAGCCATGGTCTGAATGTCCTAAATCTGTTGCTATGTCTTATGGTGGCATCATGGTATCACTTTCATGATGCATCTCAGCTCCGCTCGAGGTTATATAGGATTAGAATTTACATTCATATACTTTGGAAGTTTTAAAGATGTGTTTTCCAATTCTGTGTAGAAGCGATGAGCTACATGAAATACTTTGCCCTTTTACCCTTCCAGTCAAGATTCAAGTATATTTATTATCAAAGAATATATAAATTATACAAATAAAATAAAATATCAATACCCAATGCGCAACAGAAAGAAAAAAAAGACAAATCATGCAAACAACAACATCCTGAACCAAAAACGTGCCCTCAGATCCGAACCCTGGAGCAGCCCAGAATAGGCTCAAATCATCAGTTCATCATATTAGCGGGCACAGCGCACAACAGAAAGGGCAGAATGCATAGCCTACAAAATCAGCTCTCACCTTGGATACCAACACCCTCTCTTTTCAGTCTATTTGGGCCAGTGCTTAAACTGACCAAACAACGGAATAGCGAAAGGTTGCAGCGCCCTGGAACGAGGAGAGAACATCACGGAGAGCAAGCAAAATTGGCTCTCATCTCCGATCTGAGCCAACATTTAAATTGCAGCTTTGCTTGATATTTTTAGAGGTAGAACATAATCATTTTTAACAACAGACCTATTTATAAAGGCAAATGATAAAATATAAAGTGATAAATATACCAGCAGTGAATGATACTATAGGATTTTTATCGCTATAAATAATTAAAGATTTGGAAAATGTGCGGGTCAGAAATCAAACTAATCTGGGAAGTTTTAATCTCCCAGGTTCTTTTACTATAAATATTAATTCTTGTACGGTGAATAATTAAGGCATGTCCTGAAAATCAAAGCTAATTAAGCTACTCTAAAAGTTTTTTTGTTTCTCTGGATTAGTCATGTGGTGTCACTCACATTGTTTTTCACTCTGGCTAAGTGAAACTGTGGGGAGCAAAAGGACTTGTAATTCTTTTGAGAAATAAATTAGCCTTAGCAAATTATTAATTACAATGAAACAAAAATAACTTTACTAAGTGCACGAATTCTCCAAATATACTTACTGGGTGTAACTTACGACATGAGTAAAATAAGTGTATTTCAAATACCCAGCAATCTTCCAAGACACTAAGAAAATAATTGCCTATGTGCAGTTATCTGTACCCTGGATAGCTGTTCTTGAGTAGAGTCTTATTGCAAACCAGCAGTCAATTGAACGACTCATTTGGTCGGCCCCTCAGAGGAAATATTTTCACAGTTCGTCCAGCCAAAGGTATTTTAATCGAAGATTCACTGTGACAGAGACATTCGCCAATGGAAAATTGGGTTTAATTTTTAATTATTGCTTCACTAAGTCATTTTTTAAAAAATATAATGAACACCTGCTGTAAGACAGGGATGAAGGTGGACTTGAAGCAGATGGTGGTAATAGAATTGGATCTCACAGATTCGGAGCAAGAAGGCTGCGTGTGAACAGCTAAGGATTTCTGGAGCGAAGGCAGTTTTACTACTCGGAGTAAAAGGGAGGCAAGACTGCGCAGGTGCGTGACGCCAGCCGGTAGAGCAGGAAAAGTTTAAAAAGACATAGGGATAGAGGAAGGTCACTCTGCCCCCTCCCCCAGCTGCCTATCACCTCCCTCATGTTTCCACCTCCTTCTACTACCCATTGTGTTTTCCCCTATTCTTCCTTCACCTTTCCTGCCTATCACCTCCCTGCCTCCCCTCCCCCACCACTTTATCTTTCCCCTTACCTGTTTTTCACCTGGAATCTACCAGCCTTCTCCTTCCCACCCTCCCCCCACCTTCCTCAAAGGGCCTCTGCCCCTTCCCTCTACAGTCCTGACGAAGGGTTCCGGCCCGAAACGTTGACCGATCTTTTCCACGGATTCTGCCCGACCTGCTGAGTTCCTCCAGCGTGTTGTGAGTGTTGCTTTGACCCCAGCATCTGCAGATTATTTTGTGTTTACAAGGATGTTGCCTGGATTGGGGAACATGCCTTATGAAAATAGGTTGAGTGAACTCGGCCTTTTCTCCTTGGAGGATGAGAGGTGACCTGATAGAGGTGTATAAGGTGATAAGAGGCATTGATCGTGTGGATAGTCAGAGGCTTTTTCCCAAGGCTGAAATGGTTGCCACAAGAGAACACAAGCTTAAGGTGCTGGGAAGTAGGTATACAGGAGATGTCAGGGGTAAGTTTTTTTACTCAGAGTGCTGAGTGTGTTGAATGGGCTGCCGGCAATCGTGGTGGAGGTGGATACGATAGGGTCTTTTAAGAGACTTATGTATAGGTACATGGAGCTTAGGAAAATAGAGGGGTATGGGTAAGTCTAGTAATTTCTAAGATAGGGACATGCTCAGCGCAACTTTGAGGGCTGAAGGGCCTGTATTGTGCTGTAGGTTTTCTATGTTTCTATGCAGAATTTAATGGAAAAGAAAATCAGACAACATGAAAATTGGCTGCCAGATCACTCTTATTTTGAATCATTAACAGACCAAATGGATGGCAAGGTGAAGTTACGTCTCTACCAAAGGAGGTATAAAGTGCTCCTTCTCTCTGATAGCTTCCAGTTTAGCCTTAGGCAAGGCGTAGCACCTGCTTAGACCCCAATCAGGGTCACGTGAAGCAATGGGAGCAGATTGACGATAGTCATATGAACAGCAGTCCTGGTTATGCAACCACTGATGCCAGGCAGACAATCTCTGAAGAGTGTTAATAATGACTGGTGTCACCCATCTTGTAAAGACACTGCCCAGAAGAAGGCAAAGGTAAACCACTTCTGTAGAAAAGTTTACAAAGAGCGATCACGGTCATGGAAAGACCATGATCACCCGTATCATATGGCACAGCACATAACAAAGGAACACTTCAGATTGAATTTCTTCCTCAAGTTGAGTACTATGAGTGAGATTTACAGAGCCCATTAGCTTTAGTTTACTGAGGGAGGGGATAAAGTGAGGATCCCACCTACCATCTGCTCATGATCTAGATATCCGCTGAGAACACAAGAATGTGTTCCAGTGTTATGTTTGGAAAAATTTTCAACTCATCCTTTCTGGACCACCTGCCAAGGAGCCAGAGACATTCAGCAATACTCACCCAAAATCACAGACTGACAAAAACTGGTGTGAGATCCAAATAAGCATGGATATCTTGGAGACATTCTGAGAGGAAGAAAAGGTGTGAGGCAAGGCAACCGCATGCAGAGTCCATCACAGTTTGGAAAATTAACACTGGGGAGGGGTACCAGGAGGGTAGGGAAAGGGAAAAAAGAGAATGATTATGAAAAGATGGTAAATTTCAGTGAAAAAGGAGCAAGGCTGAAGAAGAAGAGATTTAATAGGAGAGAAGAATATATATTTTCACCCAATATCTGTTTTAAGTTTTATAATTTGAGTTACTTTTCTAAGTTATGGATTGGTTCAATCAAGTTTTTTTTTTAAATATTTCACGATGATGACAACAAAATTATTCAATAAAATTTAGTGACTGGACCTTATCGATTTAATCACTCCTGGTATTAGCAGTGTGAACAACAGGCAGGTTAACATGTACCTCTTAAGTGAGTAAACAAAAATGTTTCATGTTTAATGAATAATTTTGAAAAAGTTGGGCCTTCTCACTGCTGCCATCGGGAAGATGGTACAGGAGCCTCAGGCCTTGCTTCACCAGGTTCAGGAACAGTTATTACTTTTCAACCAGCAGTGTCCTGACCAGAGGTGATAACATCCCTCAGCTTTACTTGCCCCATCACTGGAATGTTCCCAAAATCTAAGGACTTACTTTTAAGAACTTTTAATCTCATACTCTTGATATTTATTGCTTATTTATTTATTTTTATTATTTCTTTCCTTTTGTGTTTGCACAGTTTGTTGCCTTGACACTGGTTGAAACTCAGTTGGTGTGGTCATTCATTGAATCTATTATTCTTGTTATTGTTATGGAATTATTGAGTATAAGACCAAAAGATACAGGAGCAGAATTAGGCCATTTGGCCCGTTGAGTCTGATGTGCCATGTCACCATGGCTAATCTAATTTTCCCCTCAGCCTTCATCCCCTGCCTTCTCCTGTATCCCTTCATGCTATGACCAATCAAGACTCTATCAATCTCTGCCTTAAATATATATAAAAACATAACATTCTCAGCTATGGCAAAGAATTCCACAGATTCATCACACTCTGGCTAAAGAAGTTCCTTCTCATCTCTGTTCTTAAAGACACCCCTCTATTCTGACTCTGTGTCCTCTAAGGCTCTCCCATCATAGGAAACATCCTCTCCACATCCACTTTATCAAGGCCTTTCACCATTCAATAGGTTTCAATGAGGTTACCACTCATTCTTCTGAGTTCTGATGAATACAGACCTGGAACCATCAAATGCTCTTCGTATGACAAGCCATTCAATCTTAGAATTATTTTCATAAAGCCCCTTTGAACCCTCTCCAGTTTCAGCACACCCATTGGGGTCCTAAATTGCTCACAATACCTCAAATGAGGCCTTACCAGTGCTTTATAAAGTCTCAATATTACATCATTGCTTTTATATTCTAGTCCTCTTGAAATGAATACTAACATCGTATTTGCCTCTAGAAATGCCCCCCCCCCCGCAAAATCCAGCAACAACTTATTTTCCCAGTCTGCCTGTCTATTGAAGTATATTGTAACATTGCCCTTTCGGCATATATTTTCTATCTCCTGTTGTAATTTGTAGGCCACATTCTTGGTACTGTTTTGGAGTCTGTATACAATTCCAAGCAGGGTCTTTTTACCCTTGCAATTCTTTAGCTTTATTCATAATTATTCAATACCTTCTGACCCTATGTCACCTCTTTCTAATGATTTGATGTCATATTTTACCAATACAGCAATGCCACCCCCTCTGCCTTCCTGCCTGTCCTTTTGATACGATGTGTATCCTTGGACATTAAGCTCCCAGTTATAATCTCCTTTCAGCCATGATTCAGTGATGCCTGCAACATCATACCTGCCAATCTGCAACTGTGCTGCAAGTTCGTCTAGCTCATTCCGTATACTGCAGTCATTCAAGTCCAACAGGTTCAGTTCTGCAAGAAAATGAATCTCAGGACTATACAGTACTGGTCAAAAGTCTGAGATACATAGACCTGAGATTTCACAATGGAGATCTACATCAGAATCAGGTTTATCATCACTCACATATGTCATGAAGTTAGTTTTTTTTGTGGCAGCTATACAGTGCAATACATAAAATTACTGCAGTACTCTGCAAAAATCTTGGGCACCCTAGTTGGATACTTGTGCCTGAAACTTTAGTGCTGTACTATATTTGGGAAAATATCAAATAGTTACACCAGCTATATCTCATGGCCTAACAGAGCGCATCATCAGAGTGGTAGCTATAATTTTGTGGTGAAATGCTGTATTTTATTGCTGTTTAATAAAAGTAGTGATGTGACCTGAATATCTGAAGTTTATAACTCGAAAATTCCTGTGATCAAATGACAACACAATGTTTTTGGCTCGACCACCACCATTGGCAACGCATTCCACACATTCACAACTCCCTGTGTAAAATACTTACATCTGACATCACCCCTATATTTTCCCCCAATTACCTTCAAATCATGCCCCCTCAGTTTAGCTATTTCCACTCTGGGGCAAAAACAGTATCTGGCTATCCTCTCGATCCTATCTGTGCAGGATAAAAATCTCTTGATTCCTCATTCTCTCTTCCTCTCCTGCAATTGGGAAACTTTATGCATGTCCTGATTTTCATTAATGATATTTGTTTCCAGACTTAAGCATTTTTAATGCTTCAGACCTACTAGATAATTTTTTCCAGCCCTTGACCTTTCCCACACACTTGGCTTCACCTATCGCTGTTCAGCTAGCCTCTTTCCCCTCCGCTCTCTTTTTTTATTCTGGCATCTACCCCTGTCATTCTCAGTCCTGTAGAAGTGCCTCAGCCCAAAACATCGATATCTATGGTGCCTGACCTGCTGAGCTCCGTCAGCATCTTGTGTGTGTTGCCTTGGGTTTTTAGCATCTGCAGACATTCTCGTGCTTAGATTTTTTTTTTGTCCCATAACATTATAGCCAAACTCCAAATGCATCATTTTACCTGATATACATCATTGATACATATCACATCATTGAGAAATCAATCAACTTGCATCCAATTACAACTAAAATAAAATTATGGTGAAGAATATCGACCTTTAATATTCTCATTAGATTCTGTAGATTTTTTCTAATGTAGCAGTAATCAGCCCAGGCTGTAGCTAAAGGGTATAATAAAGCGAATATTAATCTTAACTCACATCATCTTGCTCAGACACTGCAATTTGAATGTTGACAATATACTTAATGGGTTTGATCAAAGAGATTATTAGCTTAGAGAAAATATCGATATTTCAAAGCTTAAAGTCCAGTTATTGTTTATACAGTTGCAAAGTTTTTGGACAATCTTGGAAGATAAAATTGATATCAATGGTCCAGCATCTCTTGAAATCTTTGGCTCAACTTTGGCTTAAGTGCTACATGTGGTGCGTTTTGTACTTTATTTATGAAATTTGTCCAGATAATTTATGCCACTCGATAACATTCACCCCAGAATATTTGAGACAAAAATCTCATCACTTCTGGATCTCTCCATCAGCAAGCAAAGCGTTGTAGACAGTTGAAGGGTCTTGGCCCTAAACATCTAGTGTTTACTCCCATCCATAGAAACTGCCTGAGCTCCTCAAGCACATTGTGTGGATCTAGATTTCCAGCACCTGCGGTACCCTCTTACGGCTATACTACAATACTGTAGGAGAATGTGCTGCTTTAAATATTCTGATATGGAGTTGGAAAGATTTTTTATTTCAAATTTTATTTAGCTTTTCTTTTGTCATACTGATGCCTTCACTACATTTAAGTAAGTGCTTTGATCCTTTGGTGGACTTGAATCTTCGCAACATCACTTTACTTTCAAAAGTTCGGACAGATTTTCCAAAACTCCCAAAGTAACACACAAAATTCTGGACGTGCTCAGCAGGTCAGAAAGTATCCATAGAGGGAAATACAGAGTTGACATTTTGGACCAAGACCCTTCATCAGGACTGGAAAGGAAGGCAGAAGAAGCCAGAATGCAAAACTCTCAAATTCCAATTTTTATTCAACGTACCGAAGGTAAGTATTAGGCACGGAGTAAGGAGATTCAGAGGGCATCATGTATGACAGAATGACATGTTAGTGCAAGCGCTTTACAGCATCAATGATCACCAATTGGGGTTTGATATGCGCTGCTCTCTGTAAGGAGTTTGCACGTTCTCCCATGATCACGTGGGCTTCCTCCAGGGGTTCTAGTTTCCTCCCACATTCCAAAGAAGTATGGGTTACTATTAATGAGTTGTGAGCTTGCAATGTTAGCAATGGGAGCATTGCAATTGCAGGCTGCCCCAAGCATTTACTTGGACATTGATGCAAATGGCACATTTAGTCATAGTCATAGTCATAGTCATACTTTATATTTCACCGTATGTTTTGTTAGAGATGTGAAAAATTAAAGCTAGTCTTTAAATCTTGTACCTTTTTGGGTAGTGTTGGCGAAATGACACAACCTTGTCTGATACTGGCCTTCACTAAGATTGGCTCTGATTAGACCCATTGGTTAGCATCATAAAGCAACAAAAGCCAGATGTTTCACAGCCCCCTCTATTTGAAGCAGTCAAAGGATTTAGAAAGGTGTAAACAGGCCGCTTTCAATAAGGCCTCCCACAGGAAATGTGTGTATTTCATGTTAGCAAGGTAATCCCAGCCTAATTTATTGCAAGGTGTCAGAAAATCGGGAACAATAGGAATTGAACAGGTCATGTTGCAGTTGTTATTTATTGTGGTTCATATTGTAGTTGACACAATATTCACAATTCAGAAGAATGTGGGGTGACCTCAATGAAAACTATTGAATGTTCAAAGGCCTTGCTAGAGTGGATGTGGAAATGATGTTTTCTTTGGTGGGGGGCATCTAAGACGCAGCCTCAGAATAGAGGGACATCCATTTAGAATGGAGGTTTTGAGGAATTTCTTTACCAGAGGATGGTGAGTTTCTGGAATTCATTGCTAAGGGCGGCTGTGGAGATCAAATCATTAGGTATATTTTATGCCGAGATTAACAAATTCTTGATTAGCCAGGGCATGGATTCGGGGAGAAGGCGGGAGATTGGGGCTGGGAGGGAAATTGATCAGTCATGATGAAATAGTGAAGCAGACTCGACGGGCCGAATGGCCTAATTCTGCACTTATATCTTCTGGTCTTGAGGTCAATATCACCAAAAAATGTTTGGTTTTCTGGCATTTCAAAGCAGATCAGAGCAGATCAATAACTAAATGAATCTTATTACCTGTGAATCTGGTTATTTTTGATGTATTATATGGACCAATGAAATACATTTGAAAGAAAATCGCAAATACTGCATGAAGGTGGCACGATGTTAAACAAATGAAACAGTCTATTAGACTAAAATGAACAAAACAAAAACTTGGTCAAAGAAGATGCCTATGATTAAACAATCCTGCTCTATTAAGCAGATGAAATCCATTTTATTCCCACTCTTCTCTTTGAGATTTGTGAATAGAATCTATGTGGGAGGGAGCAGGAGATGAGATGACGGGTCCTTGAAAATGAATCTATTGGTTGTGGGAACATTTTAATGGTGGGGCAAGTGAAGTTGAATGACGTTCTCCCCTTTGGTTTGCGTGCCTGATGACTGAGGGATAATAATTGTTCCTTAACCCGGTGGTGTAAGTCCCAAGGTTCCTATACCTTCTTCCTGATGGAAGCAGTAAGAAAAGAGCATGTCCTGGGTAGTAGGGGTTCGGGATGAATGCTGCTTCTCTGTGAAACCATTTCATATAGATATGCTCAATGGTGGGGGATTGCTTTACCCATGAAGAACTGGGCTATATCCATAACTTTTTATAGGGTTTTCCATTCAAAGTGTTTCTATACCAGGCTCTGATGCAGCCAGTCAGTATACATAATATTGAGCAAAGTGCATGTTCAACTAGAGATCCAGCTTCCTTAAAACTTTGTTCTAAATCTATTAACATGAATGACTGTGGATATCCTACTCAATGAGACAGTCTAGGCTAATCAAGGGTATTAGTGCTTTGTTAATGAATACACAGGCTGCAGTGTATGTTGAGGCATTCTCCATGAGAAATGCTTTGGTTATGTACACAGTGTGTGCAAAAGCCTTAGGCACTTACATATATACAGTAGCTAGGGTGCTTAAGACTTTTACACGATGCTGTAGTAATTTTATGTACTGCACTGTACAGCTGCAGCTGCAAAAAAAGTCATGCCATATGTGAGTGATGATAAACCAGATACGGATATGAGTCTACTGTGGACTGGGAGTGGGAAGGGAGCAGGGAGAGAGGAATCATGGTTGGGAAAAAGGGCAGAGAGAGGGGAGGAAGTGAGAAGCACCAAAGAAACATTCAGTAATGATCAGTAAAACAAATGTTTGGAATCAAATGGATTGCCTGGTATCTTCAGGATGGGCATATCTGCACCCGCACCACTCAGTGCCACTGGCACTCCCTCTCTGCCACCTCTCCTGTCCCACAGCCCTTCCATGGTGCTGCACCATTCCCACTCCCAACACCCTGTGCTCCCGCCAGATTTACAAACTCCCTCTCTGCTCCACGTTGACAAATACAGTACTATGCAAAAGTTTAGCACCCTAGCTGCATTAATGTGCCTGAAGCTTTTGCACAGTGCTGTATGACACATAAAATAAGCAGCAAAATTGTACACACAAGTCTACACAGTCTAATAAAGACAGTTGTGTTGTGTGAGTTTCCTATAATAATGTCCTCATTATGCACAGGATAGGGGAGTGTATTGAAATGTTATGGTGACTGATAGCTTTGTGGGTCATATTGGGATATTATTCGAAGGGATGTTAATCAGAACATCTTCTCCAAGGATCTTTACCTCATTCTGATGAAGAAATTTATAAGTTCCTGAGATCCTGAAAGTGATGCTGCTAGGAACTTGGCTTGTGGTTGGGACATTCCTGACAAGGGGGAGATTCCAAACAATGAGCAATCCACCCAAAATCTCAGTGGTGGATCTGGTGAATCACGATGACACATCACAACAACTGTGAAGGTGGAGGAAGCCCGCAGCAGTGAAAGGTCCCCAATCATCGTGATTTCCATGCCACTGAACTCTGACCTCAATCTGTCATGGACTGTGTGGTGACTGCACATGCATCAGCCTCCCCATGTTAAACAAAGTATTGCAAAGCAGTTTTTCATAAAGGGAATAACCCCTTGGGAGAATGTCATACTCAACTCAAGTGATTGCTCAAAAAAAAGAACAGAACATGAAGTGCAGGACATGGGAGAAATCAGGTTGTATGGCTGTCAGGGAAAAAGACCGGGTCGGACTCCAGCAGGAAGCTAAAGATTAAATGATGGTGAGAGAGAGCAGGTTCAAGATATGACCGAAAAGTCTTCTACAGTAATGATGTGGGATCAAAGAGTGAGAAAAAGTTTTCAAGCAGATGTCCCTGACAGAGAGTTGACACTTCAGATTCTATATAATAGATCAGATAAAGCTGGTGGTCTCTTTTAACATTCATAGGCTACAGGTCAGCAAATGTCTTGACATAAATGGGGCATAGTGGTTCACACAATGCTTTACAGTAGAGGTTCGATTCCCGCAACCGCCTGCAAGGAGTTTGTACATTCATTCTGTGAATGTTTGGGTTTCCTCTGGGAGCTCCGGTTTCCTCCCATAATCCAAAGATGAACTGGTTGATAAGTTAATTGGTCATTGTAAATGATCCTGTGATTACCCTAGGATTAAATCAGGGGTTGCTGGGCAGGCAACTCAAAGGGCTGAAAGGACCTAGTTCACATTGTAGCTCAATAAATAAATGAAAGCAAACGAGCACTGCATCCATTTCCTACACTGCATTATGTCTAACTGTCACAACATCTACAGCAAATAAGTTTTTCAAATTATTCGAAGTGCTAAGTTTTAGCAACTATATTCCTTCACATAGAACATAAAATAACTTGCTTTTCAGAGGAATTTCTTGTTCAATGTCATTGTCTGAAACAAGTGTTTAAACAAATTTTGTGGAAAACACAGTCGATAATAATGCATTTGATTTGCTTTGCTTGCCAATTCAATTTCTTCAAGCCTCTTTGAGCTCCCAAGGTTAATTTTGTGAAACATCTCAGCCTGTTATAATTACCTCCAGCCACACACTATTAAAGTTGTCAAGGAACATAAAACTCTGACTAAAGATTTTTGTACAAAGTATTGCAAGATAATAAACTATTTTAAATATTTGCCAGAATTCAACCCATGTGTTATCTGTCTTGAAAACGAACGTAGTCTTCCACCATATTTATTTTTGACAGCATACTCAATATATTTTTCCTGATATTAATTTGTTTCTTCCAGTTTCCAAATGTCACACATCCATGTATTCCTTTTAAAGCAGATTACTCATGAATGTCTTTATCAGTTTTATACGAAATTAATTCAAGCATCTCAAATCCAGTCTCCTCTGGATGTGGAATTAAATTATTGTTACAACAGAGCAGCCAAATAAAGGCTGCAGCTTTATCTGCTTTTTGTATTATTTAATTTTTCTTTCATTCAGTTGAATGTAAATGTATCTCACTGTCGGACTTAGTCTTAGGGTCTAACTGTCAAGATGAGCTTCTGTCTCCTACACTAATCTTAAATTTCTGTTTGCTTCACGGTGAACAATTCAAATTCATGCATTAAATTATGACACATTATTGAAACTGACAATAGAGTGCTTTTATTTTGAACACCAGCTCTTGGAATATGCTTGGATTCCAAACTTTGAGGCCATACTCGAGTTGGAGGAGCAACATCTCATAATCCATCTGGGTATGAGATGGACTATGAGTCTGGGTCTGTCCATCATGCCTACCTGATGGCATGAACATCAATTTATCTAACTTACAGTATTCACCCCCACCCAAACTTTTTACCCTCCATGCCCCTTTGATCCTTGCCTCCCCATTCTGGCTACCCTGCAACCTCATCTTTTCACCTCACTTGTGCAACTCCTCTCTCCTTCCCTGTAATGCTTGCTCCACTGTTCTCCCCTATTAGATTCCTTCTTCTTCAGCCCTTTACTTCTTCCTCCTATCACCTCTCAACTCTTTAATCATCCCTCCCCTTTCACACGTATCCCCTTCTTCCTAACCTGGTCTCACCAATCACCAGCTTGTACTCTTCCCCTTCCCCACACCAGCTTATTCTGGC
This sequence comes from Mobula birostris, assembly GCF_030028105.1. Lineage (NCBI taxonomy): Eukaryota > Metazoa > Chordata > Chondrichthyes > Myliobatiformes > Myliobatidae > Mobula > Mobula birostris. Next base: position 18,532,251 of record NC_092370.1, on the reverse strand, counting down.
CCCTATCCTTTTCAGTCCTGGTCTGAAATACAACCATTTATTCTCTTCTATAGATGCTGCCTGACCTGCTGGGTTCCTTCAGCATTTTGTGTTTGTTGCTTCAGATTTCCAATATCTGCAGAATGTCTTGTGCCCAGATTTTCCATCACTAGTATTTGTAACATTCACTTTCTTCTATTTGGCTGCTGTATACAGTGTATTTACCATTTTTATCCCTCAGTGCAAAAACCAACTGTTGAAAAACTCAGTGAATCAAGCTTCACTGAAACATCGACCTCGACAAGTATGGCATCACCCACGTGGCCCCGCCCAGCAGTTCTTTTTTCGTATTCCTCAATGTCTTAGGGAAAGGCATACTCCATTAATGTATTCAGTGGCTCTGACGTTGACCATCATGAAGTGCTTTGAGAGGCTGGTCGTGTTTTGTATTAACACCAACCAAGGACAGAATTGTCACACAAGAATCCCTCTTCTCCAGGTGTGTAAGGACGGTGTGTAGAGTTGTGGCTATTGCGTCATCTATGTATATTGAAGTCAAAGGTTGATAGATCCTTGATTAGTCAGGGCACGAAGGGATATGGGGATGAGGCAGGAGATTGAGAAAATTGGAGTTGAGATGAAATTCATCAGCCATGATGAAATGGCGAAGCAGACTCGATAGGTCAAATGGCCTAATTCTGCTCTTATATCTTATGGTCTAAATGCATGATTTTACCATCAAGACTAGATTCTTAAAGAAGATTTGATGAATTATTTTTTTCTGCATTTGACAGGGAGATATATTATTTTATGAGGATGATCTTTTATTCGTAGAAATTTTAGCTAGCATTCTTATCTTAAATCACATTTGACCAAAAATTTCTTCACTTGAAAATCCTTCAATAAACATTTCAACAAAATTATTACATTTCTTAGATATCTTGAATTTTGACATTACAATCTACCTTGTTATTATCATGCATCTTATTGTTTACCAGCACTGCACTCTCTGTAGCTGTTAAACTTTATTCTACATTCTGTTATTGTTTTACCTTGTGCTACCTCAGTGCACTATGTAATGAATTGATCTACGTGAACAGTATGCAAGACAATCTTTTTCCACTGTATCTCAGTACATGCCCCAATATTAAACTAATTTCCATTCCACTTCTAATGGCAAATATCACCCAAGAAGAATGATGACATTTCACATAGCAGTAACACAGAGGGCTGATTCAAACACAAGTTGCAGTTTAAATCTTGAAAACTGATGAAGGTAGATTTTTGTTCTAATGAAGAATTGCTCGGGCTCAAACAAGCCTGTCTTTACTGATAGCATTTGTAATGACCTGCCACAATTCTAGTCTTTTAAACTAACATTACTTTAACTTTTCTCCTGCTTTTATTCCGATAAGGTGAAGATACAAGAGTAAAGAAAGCAATATGATTTACAATCATAAGACAAGGGAGCAAAATTAGACCAAAAGGCCCGTAGGGTCTGCTGCACCATTTCATCATGCCTGATTTATTACACTTCTCAACCTCGTTCTCCTTCCTTCTCCCTGTAACGTTTACTAATCAAGAAACTATCACCCTCCACTTTGCATATACACTTGGCCTCCACAGCTGTCTTAGTCTATGACTTCCACAGATTCCCTTCTGGCTAAGGAAATTCCTCCTCATCCTAGACTCTTTCACTATAGGAAACTTTCTTTCCACATCACTCTATCTGTGCTTTTCAATATTTGATAGGTTTCAAAGAGATCTCCCCTCGTTCTTCTAAACTCCAGCCTTCTGAAAAACCAAGTGAAAAAGAACATTGCCAAGCAACACACATCAAAGTTGCTGGTGAACGCAGCAGGCCAGGCAGCATCTCTAGGAAGAGGTACAGTCGACGTTTCAGGCCGAGACCCTTCGTCAGGACTAACTGAAGGAAGAGTTAGTAAGAGGTTTGAAAGTGGGAGGGGGAGGGGGAGATCCAAAATGATAGGAGAAGACAGGAGGGGGAGGGATGGAGCCAAGAGCTGGACAGGTGACTGGCAAAGGGGATATGAGAGGATCTTGGGACAGGAGGTCTGAGGAGAAAGACAAGGGGGGGAAGGGACCCAGAGGATGGGCAAGGGGTATAGTCAGAGGGACAGAGGGAGAAAAAGGAGAGTGAAAGAAAGAATGTGTGTATAAAAATAAATAATGGATGGGGTATGAGGGGGAGGTGGAGCATTAGCAGAAGTTAGAGAAGTCAATGTTCATGCCATCAGGTTGGAGGCTACCCAGATGGAATATAAGGTGTTGTTCCTCCAACCTGAGTGTGGCTTCAGCTTTACAGCAGAGGAGGCCGTGGATAGACATATCAGAATAGGGATGGGATGTGGAATTAAAATGTGTGGCCACTGGGAGATCCTGCTTTCTCTGGCGGACAGAGCGTAGGTGTTCAGCAAAGCGGTCTCCCAGTCTGCGTCGGGTCTCGCCAATATACAGAAGACCACATCGGGAGCACCAGACGCAGTATATCACTCCAGCCAACTCAGAGGTGAAGTGTCGCCTCACCTGGAAGGACTGTCTGGGGCCCTGAATGGTGGTAAGGGAGGAAGTGTAAGGGCATGTGTAGCACTTGTTCTGCTTACAAGGATAAGTGCCAGGAGGGAGATCAGTGGGGAGGGATGAGTGGGACGAATAGACAAGGGAGTCGCGTAGGGAGCGATCCCTGCGGAAAGCAGAGAGCGGAGGAGGGAAAGATGTGCTTAGTGGTGGGATCCCGTTGGAGGTGGCGGAAGTTATGGAGAATAATATGTTAGACCCAGAGGCTGGTGGGGTGGTAGGTGAGGACCAGGGGAACCCTATTCCTAGAGCAGGTGGCGGGAGGATGGAGTGAGAGCAGTTGTGCGTGAAATGGGGGAGATACCTTTGAGAGCAGAGGTGATGGTGGAGGAAGGGAAGCCCCTTTCTTTAAAAAAGGAGGACATCTCCCTCGTCCTGGAATGAAAAGCCTCATCCTGAGAGCAGATGCGGCGGAGATGGAGGAATTGCGAGAAGGGGATGGCATTTTTGCAAGAGGGTGAGAAGAGGAATAGTCCAGATAGCTGTGAGAGTCAGTAGGCTTATAGTAGACATCAGTGGATAAGCTGTCTCCAGAGATAGAGACAGAAAGATCTAGAAAGGGGAGGGAGGTGTCGGAAATGGACCAGGTAAACTTGAGGGCAGAGTGAAAGTTGGAGGCAAAGTTAATAAAGTCAACGAACTCAGCATGCGTGCAGGAAGCAGAGATGCCCCATCTCCCCCTCGTACCCCATCCGTTATTTATTTTTATACACACATTCTTTCTCTCACTCTCCTTTTTCTCCCTCTGTCCCTCTGACTATACCCCTTGCCCATCCTCTGGGTTCCTTCCCCCCCCCTTGTCTTTCTCCCCAGACCTCCTGTCCCATGATCCTCTCATATCCCCTTTGCCAATCACCTGTCCAGCTCTTGGCTCCATCCCTCCACCTCCTGTCTTCTCCTATCATTTTGGATCTCCCCCTCCCCCTCCCACTTTCAAACCTCTTACTAACTCTTCCTTCAGTTAGTCCTGATGAAGGGTCTCGGCCCAAAACATCGACTGTACCTCTTCCTAGAGATGTTGCCTTGCCCGCTGCATTCACCAGCAACTTTGATGTGTGTTGCTTGAATTTCCAGCATCTGCAGAATTTCTGTTGTTTGAAGAACATTGCCAACTTTCCTTCGTCTATCCTACCTGTTATTTCCTCAACATTTTCTAACAGACTTGTCAGGCAAAGATTTCCCTTAAGGAAACTGTTTCTATCCTATGCCATCAAATTTCTCCCAAAAACTCCAGCCATTACTGCCTGGCCATCATCACAGTCAGTGTCCCCTTCCAATCAACTTTGGCCATCTCTTCTGTCATGCCCCGATAAATCTCATTACTCCACAGCAATAATGATACATCTGATTTTAGCTCCTCCCTTTCAAATGGAACTCTACCATATTATGATATTCCCCTCCTAAGGGTTCCTTTGTCTTAAGCGCCCTATCAAATTGTGTTCATTACACAACAGCCAGTACAGAATGGCCTTTTCCTGATTGGGTTCAAACTTTAATAAAGAGAACATTTCAAATTAAATAAAAGTATGAGAAACGTAGGACCCAAACACAAAATATTTTTCTTTGGAGCTGTAGGCCAATGTTGACAAACAACCTCGTCTATTAAAATAATTGGTTTTGGTGCTGACTCTTTGCTTTGGCAAAATACAAAAGGTATAATATTCTACTGAGTCAACATGCTTTTAGCCTTGGATTTGATCAAACTCACTGAGTGATTGCTGGTCGTTAAATCTCATCAATTTCTCCAACTACCACCCCATCCAGGTCTGGGACTAGTCCTTCTGCCAGACTCTTCCCTCCCTCAAAAAAAGGAGAACACACTGGAAATACTCCACAGGCCAGGCCATCACCACGGCAGGAGAAGCAACTAACATGTCAGTTTGAAATCCATTCATCAGAACAAGGAAGGAGAAAAAAGATAATTATTCAGCAGCACAGAGGGTGGGGCTGCAGGGATGTCTCTGACAGGGTATGTTTTTGGGGAAAAGTAGTGTAGACTAATAACTAGCAACTAGTATATTGTGCAAATGTAGTAACAAGAAACCACAAACAAAGCTTCAAAGAAGAGACATAGAATGCAGTTTTGAGAACGTTCAGGTTTGCAGAACTTCATTAATTATGTCATAGTACACACACGTTATTGAAGTAGAAAATTGGATTTAATCTTAGACCTGTGGATAATCATTTTATTCTGTAATCAGGACCTAGTCTGTTACTTAATCAAGTCTTCTTTCTGTTATCAAAATGTAGTTTTACTGGTAATCTCATCATCTGAGAATGTAAAATCTGTACCAAATCCATGCCCATCCATTGCTATTTCTTTAACGTGTTATTTATACATGCACTGGTTTTGTACTTTCTTTCAAGTTCTGAGCGTAGCACTCTCTCTGCTACTGTTTCTTTAAATGAATAATACCTGTGCTTGAATTCCAGCCTCAGGTTCTTTCAACCATTTGTTTTCATAATGCTTCACAGCTACAGGGAGCTCAACTGCAAATCCTTCCCATGAGTCCCAAATTTTTGCATTTATACTCTGTTCTGGAAGGGTGACAACAGTTTCCAGCTTCTCCTCTACGACAGCAGAATTCCTCCCATCAGTGTTGAAATAAAACAGCTAGCCCAAAGATGAGAAATTATGTCTATGGTTTGACAGCCAGTCTTGTATCATATTTCTAAGAATAAGGGTTAGGGTCAGAGGGATAGAAACGTAGAAAATAGGTGCAGGAGCAGGCCATTTGTCCCTTTGAGCCTGCACCACCATTCAGTATGATCATGGCTGATCATCCAACTCAGAACCCTGTACCAGCCTTCCCTCCATACCCCCGATCCCTTTAGCCACAAGGGCCATATCTAACTCTCTCTTAAATATAGCCAATGAACTGGCCTCAACTGTTTCCTGTGGCAGAGAATTCCACAGATTCACCACTCCCTGTGTGAAGAAGGTTTTCCTCATCTCGGTCCTAAAAGGCTTCCCCTTTATCCTTAAACTGTGACCCCTCATACTGGACTTCCCCAACATCGGGAACAATCTTCCTGCATCTAGCCTCTCCAATCCCTTTAGAATTTTATGCGTTTCAATCAGATCCCCCCTCAATCTTCTAAATTCCAGCAAGTATAAGCCTAGTCGATCCAGTCTTTCAAAGTCCTGCCATCCCAGGAATCTACCTGGTGAACCTTCTTTGTACTCCCTCTATGGCAAGAATGTCTTTCCTCAGATTAGGGGACCAAAACTGCGCACAATATCGTTTGATGGCTCTGTGCCTGTGTTCACTAGAGGTTAGAAGAACTGGGGTGGGGGTTGGTACTTTATGAAAAACCTATCGAATATTGAAAGGCCTAGATAGAGTGGATGGTGAGAGAATGTTTTCTGGTCAGGAAACTAGGACCAGCGGAGTCTTGGACCAGAGGGCACAGCCTCAGAATAAAGGGTCATTCATTTGGAGTGGAAGTGAGGAGGAGTTCCTTTTGCCAAAGAGTGGAATTCATTTCCACAAGCCGTTGGGTATATTTAAAGAAGAGGTTGATAGGTTTGTGATTTGTAAGGGCATCAAAAGTTATTTGAATAAGGCAGGAGAATGGGGTTGTGAGGGATAATAGCCGTGATGGAATGGCAGAGCAGACTGACCAAGTTCTCCTCTGACGTCTCATGGTCATCACATGATATGAGGGATTTCGGATCGATGGCTTCCAATCTTCATTTTTGGAAGTGAGTCAGTAGTTTCCTTCCTATAAAATACCTTTTTGCGATTTTTCTGCATACATCTCAGAGATTTTGAGAAATACCTGCCCAGATAGTCTTTCAATAGAGCTTTCTGATGACTTAGAAATATGATCTGGTGTTTATTTTTTGTTTAAGTATCTAAAATTTGGCCACTAAAGGTAAACAGGACTTCCTTGAGATATTGGATGCAGTTGTTACCAAAGTATGAGGGACACTGCTGGGCAGAAGTGACATCAGCAGCAAAACTATGCTCTTTTAATATGCTTAACATGAAATAAGGCTTTAGAACACAGGCCCTAACAGAAGCAAGCATGTTGTAAGCAAGGAAGGAAACAGGTCTGTTCATGTACTCCTTAAAGAGATTATGTCGATTTGCTTTATTGTTGGAGAACTCATGACAAAAGATAGTCCTGGACTCAGTTCGGTGGCTTACAATGAGGCACAATGCTTTACAGTAACAAGGACCCAGGCTCAATTCCCACAGGAGTTTGGACGTTCTCACTGTGAGCACGAGGATTCCCTTCAGGTGCTCTGGTTTCCTCCCACAGGACCGGTTGGTAAGTTAATTGGTCATTGTAAATTGTCTTGTGCTTAGGCAAGGTTAAATCGAGGGTTGCTGGGTGGTGTGTCTCGAAGGGCCGAATAGCCTATTCTGCACTGTATCTCAATAAATAAATACCTGGATTGTTATCAGGTTTTCTACTTCTGTTTCTTTATTGGAGGTAGGCACTCTGACCTCTCTCTTCCCCTCTACCTCTATCACCATGGTGTGCAATACAAAATCATAAAAGCAAAGGTACAGAGGTAATAGAGTGTAAAACACAGAAATGTGTGTGTCATCGCATGCTGCATCCATGCTGGTCTTTTTCCCATCTATAGTAATTCTACCTGTCTACGATAAGTTCATTCTTTCTAAGACTTGCCAATTCAAGTGCCTGTCTAAATGTCTCTTAAATATTTTCGTTGCATCTAATCTCACTACCTCCTCTGGCATTGAGTTTCAGTTTCATTCTGTGAAAGAAACTTTCTGCTTAAATCCCCTTCAAAATTCCTTTTTCAGAATCGGAATCAGGTTTACTAACACTGCATGGGTCGTGAAATTTGTTTAACTTAGCAGCAGCCTTTCAATGCAATACATAATACAGAAGAAGACAAAAATAAAGAATAAAATAATAATAATAATAATAATAATAGTGAATCAATTACAGTATACGTACATTGAATAGATTAAAAATCATGCAAAAAAAACCAGAAATAATATATATTAAAAAGATGGGGTACTGTTCATGGGTTCAATGTCTATTTCAGAATCAAATGGCAGAGGGGAAGAAGCTGATCCTGAATCATTTCTCATCCTTATGTCAGTCCTGCTGTTTTGATAACCCTACCATGAGAAGGATGGAGGGGTGGAGATAACATTTCTACCAAAGGATATATAAGGAGATTCTTTCTTCCACTAGCTTGCAGGTCACTCTTGGGCAAAGTGTAACACCTGCTTGTTAGTCCCCCTGATCAAGGTCACGTGAAACCATGGGTGGATGGTCGTACGAGCAGCTGGTGCATATCGCAAGTCCTAGCTAAGTCACGGCATCTTTACTGATGCCAGACAGACAATCTCTGAAGAATATTGATCATGAGTGGGGGTCACCTGTCTTGTAAAGACACTGCCCTGAAGAAGGATAAAAAAATTTTCAAGAACAATCTTTCGGTGTAATCAAGAAATTGGTACTTTCTTCCATTCTACTCGGTCTTGTTTCAAAATTCAACCTTTTTGGATAAATTTAAGAGTTTTATTGGAACAAATTATTGGAACACAACTTCCACATAACCCAATATTATTTTTATTAGGTGACATTGAAGGGATAAAACCGAAACTTAAATTGAATAAATATCAGAAAGAATTTATAAAAATTGCATTGGCAGTAGCCAAAAAGGCTATTGCAGTTACTTGGAAATTGGATTCGTATTTAAGTATGGATCATTGGAATAATGAAATCTTTAGCTGTATTCCACTTGAAAAAATTACTTATAACTTAAGGAATAAATGTGATACATTTTTGAGTATTTGGCGTCCTTATTTACAAAAGATGGGATTGTATATATAGGTGCTCCGATGATAAAGTTTTGGTCCTCTGGGGAAAGAAACAATTGCATATATTAAATTTATTTTGAATCCATGGAGCATGTGGAGATCTTCCAATTTCCAGGCAGTCTTTCTTTCTTTCTTTTTTTCCTTTTTTTTCCCCTTTTTTTTTAGGTAGAGGTATGTTACGGGGGGAAGGGTTAAGGGGAGGGGGGAAAGTAGATATTATTCTATCTAGTTAAATTTGAACATTGAATTTAAAAAAAATTTTAAAAAAGAACAATCACAGTCAAAAGACCATGATCGCCCACATCAATGACACAGCACATAATGATGATACTGAGGACCATGATTAAAAGATGCTGACTATCAACTCTGTCTATGCCTCTTATAATTTTATATACTTATATCAAGATATCCTTCAGTCTCGTTCATTCCAGAGAAAAGAAGACTACCCTATCCAATATCTTCTACGTCTGCACTCCCGCAATCCAGCTCACATTCTGATGAATCGACTCTGTAATCCTTCCAGAGCAACCATGACCTTTCTATTCTATAGTATGGTGACAAGGGATGTACATGGTATTCCAAGTGCCCTCTAACCTGTGTTGTGTAAAGATGCAATAGACAATAGGTGCAGGAGTAGGCCATTCGGCCCTTCGAGCCAGCACCGCCATTCACTGTGATCATGGCTGATCTCATGGCTAAATGCAAGAAGACATTAACTTATATATTCTGAACCCTGATCTATGAAGGCATCTTTACTACCTATCTTCTTGTATTGCTACTTTGAGAATTATTAACTTGAATTTCAAAGTCTTCTGCTCATCAAAATTCCTATATAGCCTACCATTCACAGTACATGTCTTCCCTCTGTCTGTCACCTCACCTCACACTTACTGGAATTAATTTCCATCTGCTAACATTCTTCCTAACTTTTTATCTAATCTAAGTTCTGCTGCAGAGCAACCTCTCTTGCTCTCCACAACACCATCTACTTTCACATCATCTGCTTAATCACAAATCTTTCCTCCTACATTTACATTCAAGTTGTTTGTAAGTGTCACAAACAGGGGTCTCAGTACTGATTCCTGCAGTACACGATTGGGCATCTACCAATGGAAGGAACTGTACTGTGCTGTACCGTTCGCTGTTCCTCCACAATCTTCTGCCTCCGATCACCAAACCAATTTTGAAACCCACATGCCTTACCCTTCATGGCCAGCCAATCATGTGAGACCTTATCAAATGTCTTGCTAAAAGCCAAGTGCACAATGACAATGGAAGCCAGCAGCTCTGCAAATCAGGTGACATCAAACTGGCCTACTCTTTGCACCGTCATTCCACTTTCAAGACCAGTTGCAAATGATGCAGATGCAGCCTCAAAAAATTGCAAGTGGCCGATCGGCACAAACATGTAAAAGATCTGTGAATTATGCTAGCCTGGCAGACATAGTCTTGTGTGCAAGATACCGAGCTCACAAACAAAATACCCCAAGTGAAACTGGATCACCTTGCCAATTTGGTACTTTCTTTTCTTGCTATATCTCTTAGTCTTGCAAATATTTTTTCAAATATATATCAAATTCACTCACTTAAGTTAATTTAATTTCTTTGCATTGCTTTTTCAGACAGTGTGTTTTAAAGCCAATGTCATGTAAAAACGAAACAATTTCTTGTTCGTTCTTTAAATATGGTAACCATCACTTAGGCAATTGAAATTTCATTTTTGTAATTAACTTCACTAGATCCATAAAGGTTGCTCCCACAGCATGGGCATAAATGAAGATGGAATATTAAGCCTGGAAAATGGGCACAACAATGAAGAATGCCTTCTCTAAACACTGGAAAATCAATTAACTCAAAACAAGCAGACTGGCACATGGTTTATCTTTCATTAACTTTTCACTGAACACATATCTTTTCTTTATTTTAGAGGATTTTTAATAATTCTGCAAGCAACTGTAGAAATGAAGCTAATATATACTGACCATAAACATAAGAAGGTCTGCAAATGCTGGAAATCCATTCATTTCCATAGATGGTGCCTGATCTGCTGAGTTCTTCCAGCATTTTGTGTATGTTACTCTGATATCTGCTGTCAACATTTGGACTAGACACTGTAGTGCATGTCAAATCCCATGTTGAAACAGTGCAACCAGAGAGTTCATGCCAGTTTCATATAAGGCTTGCTGACTCTGACAACTTCTGATGAGATTGGGTCCATTTAAAGGAGAGCTTGGTAGTCCCTTAATCAGCAGGGGTGTCAAAGGTTATGGGGAGAAGGCTGTAGAATGGGGTTGTAAATCAGCCATGATTGAATGGCAGAGCAGATTTGATGGGCCAAATGGCAAATTCTGCTCCTGTCTTGTGGTCTAGTGGTCAATAGGCCCAAGGCGTCTGACATAACAGGCCATTCATATTCAAATGCAAAGAGTGGAGATCGCAGAACAAGCACATGGGACTAATGTACAAAGTGAGCACAGAAGCTGAAAAGATAAGGGAAGAAAGACTTTGGGAGCATCATGGAGCGTGGAATTCATTGCCACAGCTGGCTCTGGAAGTCAGGATATTGGGCATATTTGAAGTACAGGTTGATAGGTACTTAATTAGTAAGGGTGTCTAGGGTTATGGGGAGAAGGCAGGAGGATTGGGCTAAGAGAGAAAGTAAATAAGCTGTGATGGAATGGCAGAGCAGACCCAATGGGCTTATGGGCTCCTACATGATGCCTTATAGTTTTATGGTGTTATGGACAGTCAGCGGAATCCAGAGGTGAGCTGATTGGCGGTAGGTTGATCATGAAGATGGTTGGCACTTGATTTCATCATACTCTTATTTTATATGTTACTCCGTCACTCTTTTCGATCTACTCCCAAACTTAAACTATTAGCTTTAATAAACTGACACGCTTCGAGACAATGCAAGGTGACATACATGACAGCATATTTACATTTCAAGAGCATGCAAGATGTTTCGGGATGTCTTGGTGTCCTGAGAATCTTGTGATCAAAGCCACACCAGACATCCTGAAGATGCTGGAAATCTTCAGCAAAATACACAACATGCTGCAGAACCTCAGCTGGTTAGGCAGCATCTATAGAGGGAAATAAACAGTCAATGTCTTGAAAGCTTATTTCTCCCTATAGACGCCGCCTGATCCGGTGTGTTCCTTCAGCATTTTGCGTCTGCTGTTATCAATAAGATTTGTTTTAAAGTTTTCACTCGATTCCTTTCTGTTGGTTGCGCTTGTCAAGTTACGTGAATATTAGTTCCTGCTGGTTATTTGTGTCAGTTTATCCTGATTGTTCACCTATTCTGCCAGTTATCATTAATTTGGAGTGATCTGTTCCAGGTAAGGTATTTCATGCTGTTTGCTTTACACAAGCAAAACTTCGATTGAAGGAGGACATTTCCTGCTTCCTTTATTTTCCAGAAGCTCAAATAAATTGATGTTAATTTCCAAAGGTAAGTCTTATATTGTATCATGCTGCCAAGTACACTACTCAAGGTAGACCAGATAACAATTTGGCATGGACTAGAATAACTGAAGAGCCAGTTACTGTGCTGTCATGCTCTATGATAGGTTACTCAATTAATTTTAATTCATTCGATTTAATTGAGTGTCTACATAGCAAAAGATACCTTAAGCATTTTTTTAATTTAATTATTCTGCCGAGTTCTGTTTTCACACCTACAGAAATGTCATGTCTTTTGATCTTAAGTCACAGATCTTTTAAGGGTTGCATATTATTCCGTTTCCTTTAGTGGCATAAAATAGCTCAGGTAAGGAAGTGACATACAAAATTGTTTCTTCATTGTTGGTGTCTGATTCAGAAGAATAAACTGATTTAAAAATTCTAATATTGTTTTCAATATTTTGCAACTTGTATCCAAATTGTGGTCCTTTGACATCAACGTCCCTGGCATCTTTTACTGTCCATCATCATTTCACCAACAGTTTAACACACTGAGTGGAATACTTCTTGATGGTACCACAATTACTGTTCTTCTGATATCCAACTCATTTCAAGATTTATATTTCTTCTCTTTGCTGCTGGACACCAGATGATATTGTGGTGATCATATAATTACTAGGGATGTCATGCTGGTCTTCTATAATTTCATACTTTGTATTATTAACCCATTACAATAAATTTCCCTCTGAGCAAATTCTCATTAAACGCAAGAGCTAATAAAATAAATTATCACTTCAGTGAAATGCAATCAGAACTAGGTTAAAGTTATGACAAAGATTTAGTAATTTTTTTTCATGCTTCAGCTTGACTTCAGTTTTGAAAAAAAAATATCATTTCTAACTTTAAAAAGTGATACTTCTACTTTTTGGCTGCTTGGAGAAAATTTTCACTTACTCTATTTCTCGAAGTGGAGCTGGTGCTTGTACTCTGCCAATCCAAAATTATTGGTTTCTTTAACCCCCATTGGAAAATCGAACAAATATTCATTTCTATGTTATAATCAACTGGGTTTACTCTTGCATCCAGGTGAGTTAATCCTCTATCTTTTCAATTATTGCACCATGTTGAACCATGAGACCATGGTTATATAAGATTTATAAATAGAATGAGGCCTTTTAACCCATTGAATCTGCTCCACCATCTCAACATGGCTGATCCATTTTCCCTCTCAGACTCAATCACCTGCCTTCTCCCCGCATCCTTTCATACCCTGACTAATCAAGAATCTATCAACGTCTGCCTTAAGTATAACTAAAGACTTGGCCTCCACAGCCTCCTGTGGCAATGACTTCCACAGATTCTTCACTTCCTGGCTAAAGAAATTCCTCCTCATCTCTGTTCTGAAAGGACATCCCCTATTCTGAAGCTGTGTCCTCTATTATCAAGTTCTCCCACCATAGGAAACATCCTCTCCACATCCACTCTTTCAAGGCCTTTCAACATTCAATGGGTTTCAATGAGGTCATCCCTCATTCTTCTGAAGTCCAATGCATAGAGGCCCAGAGCCATTAAATGTTCTTCATATGACAAGCTGTTCAATCCCGGTATAATTTTCGTGAACCTCCTTTGAACCTGCTAAGGACATCAATGAGATTGTGAAGCACGCTGACACTAAGTAAATTCTTCATCTGCTTGCAACATGGAGCAGGGTTACATAAATAATTTGTCCAATCACCTTGCTGGGCATAAATGCACAACACAGTGTGGCAGGTAAGCCTCTCTGCCTCGTGTGGTGTCCCTCTCTTTCGATGAATGTCGATGATATCATAGAATGTTTCATGGTTCAGCATTTATGAACTATCGACTTTTTCAGACTTAGGGTTTTTATCGCCTTTCCTTTTCTATTTTGTTGTGTGAGGGAGGAGGTTTGGGTTGATGTTCAGTCGTTTTCTGTTTGTTATTTGTGCAGGGGAAGGATTGTTTTTGAATGTCGACGTTCTTGTTTCATTTTGTGCGGGGAAGAGGGTTTTGGAGGTTGATGATGGGGATGCCTTTTTTTGTGTAGTGGGGTTTGATGTTTCTCTCTGAACTACTTTCATGCTTTTTTTTGTTTCATGGCTATCTGGAGAAGACAAATTTCAGAGTTATATATGGATACAACTTTGATAATAAATGAACCTTTGAACTTTTCCATGAGTGACTTGCAGACTCGTAATGCAATTTATATAAAATAAAAGCTGGTTATTGAAAAAAAGAAGAATTGAATGGGTGAAAGAATACTGCTTGGACAAGTATATAATTTCTGGGATGGAATTATCTTTTCCCCTTAACTTTTTTATTGCTGATCAGTCCTTTGTCAAAAACTAAACCTTATTTATACTAGAATGCTGAATGGAAGGTACTTTCCCTTTCCCCAGAGAAAAGAAATATTGCAATCTGAGGCAACACTCGATAGTGTGTTGCTTAAGTGCATTTGGACATCCCTGATGAACAATAAACACTTCTAATGATAGAAACCAAATAGTAGAACTCATTACTTCAGCAATCTGTAGGCAATTGATGATGATCAACAAAAGCTCAAAGGAAATATATCAATCAGTTAACCTTCGAATATCTGACATTTGAAAGAGTATGGAATGTGCAGTCAGTTACTTTCAGGTTTCCACATTTGACAGATCAACTCTGAAGAAAACAGGTATCTATTCCTTGTGTGGAATCTAACAGTCCATTTCCAGAGGTCATTAGCTTCTAAAGTCCTTTTGCCTCTTGGGCTGTTGCTATAAGAAGAGATCCTTTTTTGTGATTTCAGAGGTCAAAAACCTGAAACTGCCACAACTAATAACGTTATCTCATCTTCACAGAAACATTTTTAAAATGTTTGACTGTACCTCTTCCTGTAGATGCTGCCTAGCCTGCTGCGTTCACCAGCATGTTTTGTGGTGTGTTGCTTATATTGTTTAACATTTCATTATCATTATGTTCAACGTGCATATGTTAAGTGCACTATCGACCTTCATGTGAACATGACAATTCCTGAGGAAGAACACTGGACCAAGGCTTCAGGTGTTTGGGTGTGCAAGAATATTTGTCCTTTTAATGTTTGATTAATCATCATTGCCCTATATTTAATTAGAGTTCCCGAAGCAATTTACAAGCCCTTTTTATGATATTAGTAATATTTTTTCTTCTGTCCCAGAAATTAGCAATACCAGGAAGCTGGGAACACATCCCCATTATATTAGGATTCTGACTGTGAGAGGCTGCCTGAAGGAGGTATAGCAAAATTTCAAAAAGCAGAACTTTGAACATCATTTCGCCACCTTCAAAATTATGAATATAGAGATCCCCAGCAAAAATCTCTTTCAAGAGAAGTTGATTTTGACCTTGCGTGATAGATTGAGCCAGGTGCTGCCCCTCAATGGACCATGACAAAAGTATTCCTTGCACAAATAAGAAAAAGCCTGCTGATGCAACACACACAATCTGAGCAACACACATGAACTGCTGGAGGAACTCAGCGGACCAGGCAGTATCTAGAACAGAAGTACAGCCGAGGTTTCGGGCTGAAACCCTTTGCAATATAACAGTATTTAAATCATTTTAAAAGCTGGGAACAGTGAGTAGAGTGAAAGGTTACATCCTGCACTGAAAAGTACATTCATAAACATCCAGTTTATGGATACTTCAGAATCAGAATCAGGTTTATTATCACCAACATATGTCGTGAAATTTATTAACTTAGCAGCAGCAGTTCAATGCAATACATAATCTAGAAGAAAAAACAAAATAAAATAATGATAAATAAATTACAGTATACGTATTCTGAATAGATTAAAAATCGTGCAAAAAACAGAAATAATATATGTAACCGGATGACCGTCGGATCTTACTCAGTATCGTTAAAAGTGTACTTAGGCAGCCATCCGGGTAATGCTAGAATAGTTGTCTGAGCCTTTAAGGGAGATGGTGATGTAATTACGCACGTGCGGGATAGTGGGGAGACCATTTTGCTTTCTGCTGAAGATGTGGTAAGACGTTGGGATTGGATTCTTCCCAAAGCGTGCTGGGCATGGTGAGGAAAGATTTTCCGAGTAAGTGACTCAACGGTGGATTACATGGTTTGGGCAGTTCCTCACCAGCCAAGTAGGATTGCCACTACTGTATTAGTACCGTATTAGTTCTGGTATTTTTATACTGCATATGCAACTCTGTCCATACACAAGGGTGCGGATGGAAAGTTAAACTGAGATTGTAACGGCAAGATCTGGTTGTAAATTTGTTCGTTTTGTTTTGCGACCCTCTTCTGGCACTTAAACATCTAAAACAGATAAAGGAGTTAAAACTTGAAAAAGTCTTTGTTGTCCCGAGCATGTACTTTCCCCCAGGCTACATATAGATTAAAAAAGTGAGGTAGTGTTCAAGGATTCAATGTCCATTTAGGAATTGGAGGGCAGAGGGGAAGAAGCTGTTCCTGAATCGCTGAGTATGTGCTTTAAGACTTTTGTACCTGATGGTAACAATGAGAAAAGAGCATGCCCTGGGTGCTGGAGGTCCTTAATAATGGACGCTGCCTTTCTGGGACACCGCTCATTGAAGATGCCCTGGGTACTTTGTAGCTTAAAGTCATTCATGATGATATTCTTTAAGTAATTCCAACATTATTTTTATTGCACCTTCTCTCTACTTTGACACTTAAATGACTGGAAAAATTTTAGCAGTTTGATTTCAAGAAGGTCATGTTCTGATGTGTTCAATACATGGTGAGTGGTTTGGATATATGAGGAAATATGTGACAGTCTTCCACCCAACATTGCTATGTTGGCACCTGAGTGTGGAGCAGCTCGCAACACATCTGAAGCTCGTGTTGGTTGCTAACACAAATGACACATTTCACTGTATGTTTCAAAGTATATGTGATAAGTCAATTAATCTGAATCATAATCTGAAATATAAGAGGCTATAAAAATATAAAAATAACAAAAGTATCACTTGTGTTAAAGGAAAAAGAAATAGTGTTCAATTATAATGTGGCGTTCATGACTTTAGTATGTCTCAAAGGCAATAAGATTATTTGTATAGCTTGCAAAATCAGAAACAAGACACATTCCAAAGTCCCAGAATCAGCGAAGCAAGATAATCTGCTTTTAGTTAGATTGGGTGAGTGAGGGGAAAATATTGGTCAGGACTCTGGGGAAAACTCACATTTCTTCAGGTTAGTGTTGGGTGATCTTTTACATCCATGTGTGAGGGTAAGCCTGGTTTTGATTTATCTCTGCTGTGAAGGACAGTATCTCCAACAGCACTGCAGGGGAGAGTTAGCCTGGATCTCTCATTCACATGTCTCACAGGGGTATCAAATCCTTGACCATTTGGCAGAGCAGTGAGAGTGCTACTGCTGAACTTACATTGGAGAAATGTCAAACACACAATTGGTTGTAGTATTTTATTAATTATATGTGGAATCACATAGAGTCCCAGAATACTACAGTACAGTGGCAGGCTCCTTGGCCTTTCCAGTTCATACCGACCTGATCTTCAACCCAGTTCCATCTACCTGCACCTGGACCATATCCCTCCAAATCCCTCTAATCCATGTACCCTTCTGAACCTCTCTTAAACATGTTTAAAGATCTTTATTTTGCATCACTTCACTATGAAGTGTGCCAGATGTTGAAGAGAGCAAGAGAAGTGAATGCAGTTAGTGTTTCAAAAGAGAAGGTGCTCAAAAAGCTGAAAGACCTAAGGCTCCATAAGTCACCTGGGCCAGATGAACTGCACCCCGGGGTTCTGAAAGAGGTAGCGGTAGAGATTGTGTAGACATTAATGATGATCCTTCAAAAGTCATTGAACTCTGGCATGGTGCCAAAGGACTGGAAAATTGCAATGGTCACCCCACTCTTGAAGAAAGGAGGAAGGCAGCATAAAGGAGATTATAGACCAGTTACCCTGACCTCAGTGGGTGGGAAGATGTTGGAGTCAATTGTTAAGGATGAGGTTATGGTGTACGTAGTGACACAGGACTAGATAGGACAAAGTCATTTAGAAATTTCTTTAGCCGGAGGGTGATGAATTTGTGAAATTTGTTAGCACAGACAGCTGTGGAGGTCAGATCATTGGGTGTATGTGTATATTTAAGGCAGAACTTGATAAGTTCTTGATTGGACACAACATCAAAGGTTACGGGGAGAAGGCCGGGAGTGGGGCTGAGGAAGGGGAGAAAAAGGATCAGCCATGATTGAATGGAGGGGCAGACATGATGATCCTAATGGCCTCATTCTACTCCTATGTCTTGTTGTCTTATGGTTTTATTACTTTCAGGAAGACTGCGTTAAATATTCATTATGACATAACAAATGGGAGAAATTGTGCAGATGCTGGAAATCCAAAGCAATGCATACAAAATGCAAGAGAAACTCAGCAAGTCAGGCAGCATCTATGGATTTTGGGCTGAGACCCTTCTTAAGGAGTGGAAAGGAAGGGGGAAAACAGCAGAATAAAAAAGTGAGGTGGGGAAGAGAGTGTGTTTATACAAATGATACAATTATTTTATATGGTATCACATTCAATGGAATAATAATCACTTCCAACTAATTTCCATTATTTCATAATCATTCAGAGTACTCTCCCTGCCAGGTGTCAAAGTCCTGCTGGATTTTTATGCTGAGTACAAAAAGTGCTGAATAGCATGAAAACATTAGATCTTCTTAAATAAAATTAAATCATTAAGGAAGTTCCCTTAAATATGCCAAACAGTATTAGTTACTTTATGGAGGATTTTTTTAATGCCCGATATAATGTGATCTGATGAAGGGTCTCGGCCCAAAATTTTGACTGTTTATTCCCATCCACAGATGCTGCCTGACCTGCTGAGCTCCTCCAGCACCTTGTGCATGCTTCTCTAGTTTTCCATCATCTGCAGTACCTGTAATCTTTATTAAACACAAAATTGAGCACTTTCATACTTTTAGCATATGTACATTGCAAGGGAGAGCAATATTGAGACTTATTTGGCTCAATATATCTTCCAAAATAATATACAGTACACACCCTTTAAGAAGGAAATCTTGAGGGAACATACTGATGTGCTGATACGGAAAAAAATGGGATAAATGCAGGGACACATTTAGTCATTAAATGTCACATTTAGTCCCCTTTAGTAATCGATTGATGAGTGAAAATCATTGTTACTGTTACGAGCAGATTTACTCTTAATATGACAAAACCTTTCCCATCTTGTTCTTCATCAGTTGCATCTTTGGAAAGTAACATTTTACACAGAGAGGAAGTATTCTATTGTGGAGGAATCCAGGACAAGATGGAACAGACTCAAAAGAAAAGATGCAAACACGAGGAAATCTGCAGATGCTGCCTGGCCTGCTGCGTTCACCAGCAACTTTTATGTGTGTCAAAAGAAAAGATAATCCTTTTAGAACAGAGATGAGAAGGAATTTCTTTAGCCAGAGGGTGATGAATCAATGGACTTCATTGCTATGGTTGACTGTGGAAGCCAAGTCATTGGAAATATTTAAAGTGGAGTTTGATACGTTCTTGATTAGTAAGGGTGTCAATGGATACGGGGGCAAGGCAGAGAACAGGGCTAACACGAATGATAAATCAGCCATGATGGATGAGTAGAGCAGACTCAATAGGCCGAATGGCCTAATTCTGCTCCAATGTCTTATAGTCTTATGATCTTATAGGAAAGGACCTTTCCATTCATGCTCTCTAAGGCAACTTGTCTTTCAGACTGGAAGATCATTCTTCAATCAAATTCTTTTAAGTAGATTCTTCCAATAAATGATACTACCAGAATTACCGTGTTAACTTGCTGACAGATGGGAGAATACACAAAAGGGAAGTCTGGTAGCAATAAATATGGTGAAAAGTGGTATATCAGCTTTATTTGTGTCTCTTATGAGTAGGCCATTAAAACATTCTAAGACTTTTTCCCTTGTGACCATGGATCATTAAAGACTGATCAATGAACCAAACCACAAGCACTAAGAGCACAAGGGCACCTTAGATCACATGAGGAACTGCTGCAACCGAAGAAGAGGACAGTACTTCACAATTATATATGCATTTGCATAGCAACACATCACTAAGTCTACGACTCCTTCAAGCTCTCCACTAAATGAATTATATTTTGGATAGACAGTGATTGTTGTTATATTGGCTGTTGTGGCATCATTGTGTCAGTTAAAAGATTTATTTCCAGTTAATCTATTTTTTCTCTGGCACTATTTGTTGAGATAAAAATAATTGCAATGTCATGGGGAAGATCCCTGCTCTTTTTCAAACAAATGTAACTAGATAAGAGTCATGGAGCCCTACAGATACAGGGTAACAGGCACTTCAGCCCATCTAATCAGTACTCTATGTACTTCCAGAAATTTGTCTTCAATGTTGAAATTTAATCTGCACCCACCACTTTTGATTCCACATTCACACCACCTTCAGAGTGAAGAAGTTACCCCTCAGGTTCCCTTAGATATTTTGCCTTTAATCTACGGCATCTAGTTCTAGTCTCATCTCAAAAGAGTGGAAAATCTAACCTTTTTTCATTTACTCTACCTACAACCCTTATGATTTTGTATACCTCCATCAAATCTGCTCTCATTCTCCTATGCTCCAGCAAATAAAATCCTAACCTATTCAACCTTTCCCTATAACTTGGGTCCTCACGTCCTGGCAACATCCTTGTAAATTTTCGCTGTAGTCTTTCAATCTTATTGATATCTTTTCTGTCTGTAGGTGACCAAGACTGCACACAGTACTGCTAGTTTGGCATCACCAACATCTTATACAACTTCAACCCAATATCCGAGCTCCTATATTCAATACTCTCATTTACAAAGGTCAATGTGCCAAGTTTTCTCTTTACGACACGAGCTCCATGTGACACCATTTTCAAAGAATTACAGAACTGCATTCCCAGCTCCCTCTGTTCCACTACACTCCTCAATGCCTAGCGTTCAATGCATTCTGAAATGAAGAAGTGATCCAGGAGAATGAAAAGTGGGATGTTTTTTTTTTTTACACACAGAGAGATGTGGGTGCCTGAAGTGGTGGTAGAGGCAGATAAGTGAGGGAGCTTTAGGAGATGTTTAGAGAGGCCCATGAATGTGGGGAAAATGGAAAGATATGGACATTGTGTAGGCAAAGGGGATTAGTTTAACGTAGTTCAACACATGAGAAAGGGAAGGAGGAGGAGACCCAGGGGGAAGTGATAGGCAGGTAAGAAGAGGTAAAAGGTCAGAGTGGAGAAAAGAGTAAGGAGGAGAAAATTTGTGTACTGAGGGAGAAATTCATATTCATACCATCCGATTAGAGGCTGCCAAGACGGAATATAATAAGATGTTTCTCTCCACCCTGAAGGTGGCCTCACCTTGGCACAAGAGGGGGCCATGGACTGACATGTCAGAACGGGAATGGGAGTTCAAACGTTTGGCCACTGGGAAGTCCCGCTTTTGGCGGATGGAGCAGAGGTTGCTCGATGAAACGGCCCCCCAATTCATGACGGTTCTCCCCAATGTACAGGAAGCCATATCAGGAGCACTGAACAAAATAGTCAACCCCAGCAGATTCACAGATGAAATGTTGGCTTTCCTGGAAGGACTGCCTGGAGCCCTGAATAGAGGTGAGGGAGGAGATGCATGTGCAGGTATAACACTTGGGTTGCTTGCAGGGATAAGTGCAGGGAGGGAGATTAGTGGGGAGGGATCCCCATGGGAAGTGGAGGTGGGGAGGTAAAGATATGCTTAGAGTGGGATCCTTTTGGAGATGGTGGAAGCTGCGCAGGATAATGTGTTGGATGCGGTAGCAGGTAAGATCAAGTGGAACTCATCACTGTTAAGTCGGTGGGAAGACAGGCAGCGCGGATGTTCAGGAAATGGAAGAGATGGGGTTGAAGGCAGCATCCATAGTGGAGGGAGGGAAACCCTGTTCTTCAAGGAAGGAGGCTGCATCCTGGGAACAGATATGGCTGAGGCGAAGAAAATGAAAAAACGGAATAGTGGTTTTACAGGAGATAGGGTGAGTCAAGATAACCATGGGAATCAGTAGGCTTATAAAGGATGTTAGTTTTTAGTTTGTCTCTGGAGAAGCAGACCGAGAGATTAAGAAAGGGATGGGTGGTGTCAGAGATGGGCCAAGAGAACTTAAGGCCAGGGTGGAAGTTAGAGGCAACGTTGATAAAATTGGTGAGCTCAGCATAGGTGCTATGTCAGTGTAGCAGTGGAAGAGTTGGGAAGTATTACCAGGGAAGATTTTGAACATGGATTGTTCTGCATAGCCAATGAAGAGACAGCCATAGATGGGGCCCACACAAATGCCCATAGCTACCCCTCGAGTTTGGAGAAAGTGGGAAGTACAGAAAGTTACAAGTGATACAATATGAGATAACATATATCAGTGGAATCAAAAGAGGAGACTTGCAAATTGTGGAATGACTCAGACCCATTACTTAAATGACTAGAGCAAGGACAAATAAATTTAATGCAGTCAACGTAAAGTGCTGTGTATAGGAAAAAGAAAATGCTGATACACATAAATGGTCTTGAAATCACAAAGGCTGATGCTTAATGTGACCTAGGACATTTTGTCAACTTAATGCAAAATATGTCACTTAAACAGAACAGCAAATCAACAAACTCAAATGCAGAGTCAACTGCAAAATCATATAAAGTATAACAGCAAAATGGTAATTGCACCAGTAAGCTATATATATTGTCCAGAACTCAAAAAAATAAGCCAAGATGTTTTTTTTTTACATTAAATTGCAATTCTGGAGCCAATGAACACAGGTTTGGTAACTCACACACAAAATGCTCTGCAGGTCAGGCAGCATCTATGGAGAGGAATAGTAATTGTTCTTTATGTCATGTGATCAACATGTACAAGTCCTCAACAGAATAATGGGACAGAACCCTCCACAAACATTAAAATGCAATTGTATGTTATAATGATGGTAGATGGTCATATGAGTAGCTGGTGCACAACACAAGGCCTGGTTTTGCAACCACTGACACCAGGTAGACAATCTCTGAAGTGTGTTGATAATGGCTGGGATCGCCTGTCTTATAGAGACACTGCCCAGAAGAAGGCAAAGCCAAGCCACTTCTGTCATAAAAATTGCCAAGAACAATCATGGTCATGGAAAGACCACAATCACCTATGTCATACAACACGGCACATAATAAACTAATGAATGGGGAATCTAGGCATCCAGAAATCCATTACTGGTTTATACCAGTAAATGTGGCAGAAGGTCACTTCAAATATGAAGAATTCTGCCTCCATTCTTCATTCCACATTGACAATGATGCAGCTGGAGATAACTACACAGGGGACAATAAGTGGTCATGAAAGGAATATTACTGAGCAAGAGCAGTTTAAATTGTTTTCCTTCTTGGTTATCTATCCAGTCTTCGCTTAACCTTGCAAATAATTAAATTTCAAGGAGTTCAGAATTAAAATCAGGTTTATTATCACCGGCATGTGACATGAAATTTGTTAACTTAGTAGCAGCAGTTCAATGCAATACATAATCTAGCAAAGAGAGAAAAGAAATAATAGTAAATAAACAAGCAAGTCAATTACATATATTGAATAGATTAATAAAAATGTGCAAAAACAGAAAAACTGTATATTAAAAAAGTGAGGTAGTGTCCAAAGCTTCAAACTCCATTCAGGAATCAGATGGCAGAGGGGAAGAAGCTGTTCCTGAATCACTGAATGTGTGCCTTCAGGCTTCTGTATCTCCTACCTGATGGTAACAGTCAGAAAAGGGCATGCCCTGGGTGGTGGAGGTCTATAATAATGGATGTTGCCTTTCTGAGACACCACTCCCTAAATGTCCTGGGTACTTTGTAGACTAATGCCCAGGATGGAGCTGACTAGATTTACAACCTTCTGCAGCTTCTTTCGGTCCTGTGCAGTAGCCCCTCCATACCAGACAGTGATGCAGTCTGTCAGAATGCTCCCCACGGTACAACTATAGAAGTTTTTGAGTATATTTGTTTATATACATGCCAAATCACTTCAAACTCCTAATGAAGTATAGCCACTGTCTTGCCTTCTTTATGACTACATCAATGTGTTGGGACCAGGTTAGATCCTCAGAGATCTTGACACCCAAGAACTTGAAGCTGCTCACTCTCTCCACTTTTGATCCCTCTATGAGGATTGGTATGTGTTCCTTCATCTTACCCTTCCTGAAGTCCACAATCAGCTCTTTCATCTTCTTGACATTGAGTGCCAGGTTGTTGCTGAGGCACCATTCCACTAGCTGGCATATCTTACTCCTGCATGCCCTCTCGTCACCACCTGAGATTCTACCAACAATGGTTGTATCATCAGCTAATTTATAGCTGGTATTTGAGCTATGCTTAGCCACAGTGTCATGCGTATACAGAGAGTAGAGCAGTGGGCTAAACACACATCCCTGCGGTGCCCCAGTGTTGATCATCAGCGAGGAGGATATGTTATCTCCAATCTGCTCAGACTGTGGTCTTCTGGTTAGGCATAACCATATGCCTTATCAGATATATTGTTACCAGAAGGATCCCAACACTATAAGAAGGCTCAATTTTAATCTCCATATACATTTATATGCATTAGGATTTGCTGTGATGTGTTGGCAAGGTGTGACATGCTACAAATAAACAGTAACATTTAACATTTATGAACTATAAGGAATTATCAAAAAAATAAAGTTAGAGGTTTAAATACAGATATGGATTAAAATGTACATGCTGTAAATACATAAATACCAGCATAAATTAACAATGCAAGTAGCATTATGAAAGTGGTTTAAAATGTTTACAGTGTAGTGTAGAGACGTGGGGGTGTAATAGATAGAGGGGGTCGGGGGGGCTAGATAGAGTGGCTGGGAGAAAAATACTTTTAAGATGGCGTGAAAACTTGTTTAATAGTCTTTTAATTGTACTAGGCCCGGAGTAGGTTTGTGAAATGTATGTTGAAGGTGAAATGTATGTTGAAGGTAAAATACCCATCACTAATTCAGTATGAGACTATTGAAATTCAAATGAAGTTGTTAGTTAGCATCTTGATGACCTACAATATCCACAGAAGAATGATGAATGAAATACAACACACTTGTGAGGGTATTTATTTTTCAGAGCTAGAACAGAAATCTGGCCTGGGATTTTCTAAAATATGCTTACTGCCCTCCTGTAATTTGCAAGTACCAGAGCAGAGGAAATTGAGTGTACATTCCTGACTAAATTAGGATTAATCTTGGAATTCCTTTGAGACCACTGAAGGCTGAAGACAGAAAACAGCCTGTGCTGGGGATGGCGGATGGTGTGCGTGCGTGTGTGGGTGGGTCGGAGGGAGGAATGAGGTTTGCTTTGCTGTTGTTGTTTTGGCACTTGTTTTGTTCTGTGTTGTATTCCACTGATGGCACTAGCAAACAATGCTTCCACTGGCGACATCCTTGTTGCCGTTTGCATGATTTGTTTTTATCGCGCATGTGGGGGGTGGGGTGTTGTTGATGGTTTGGCTGTCTTTTGCACATTTTTTTTTATGCGTTGAGGGGTTGATGTTTTTCTTTGAATGGGTTCCATGGTTTTGTGGCTGTCTGTGGAGAAGATGAATCTCAGGATTGCATACTCTGATAAGCGTACTTTGAATTCTTTGTGTTTCTTAGTTCTACACCGAATACTTGCAAGGAAATAAATCTCAGAGTAGTATATGGTGACATATATGCACTTTGGTGATAGATTTGCTTTGAATGCTGTTGTTCTGCCAAGCATGGAGGGCATGCTGTGTTGGCATTGCAATGTGTGCGACATTTGCGGGCTGCCCCCAGCATATTTTTGGGAGTACTGATTGTTTAGGCAAACACTCATTTCGCTATATGCTTCAAAGCAGATGAGATAAATAAAGCTGAATCTGAAATGATGTCACTCAAGCCTTCCTTAATTATTACTTAACATTTCAATGCACTCTCACAAGAAAAAAATGGAAACTGAGACAAAGCTAGAATATCTGGATCGACAATTATGAAAGGAATGCTAAATGCTTCCTATAGTTGGACATCACAGGGAATTATTTCAATATGAACCAGAATACTTAACTTAAATAAGAGGAAGTTTTAGCAGAATAAGACCATAGGATATAGGAGCAGAATTAGGCCATTTGGCCCATTGAGGCTGCTCTGCCATTTCATCATGGCTAATCCATTTTCCCTCTTGGCCCCAATCTCCTGCCTTCTCTCCGTATCTGTTCATGCCCAGACTGATAAAGTATCTATCAAATCTACCCAAATCTGACTTAAATCTACCCAGTGACTTGGCCTCCACAGCCACCTGTGGTAACAAAATACACAGAGTCACCACTCTCTGGCTACAGAACTTCCTCCTCATCTCCATTCTAAAAGGACATTCATCTATTCTGAGGCTGTGTCCTCTGGTCTTGAGAGGTTGGAAACATCCTCTCCGCATCCACTCTATTGAGGCCTTTCAAATTGGTAGTTGTTTATCTGATTAGCTGGGATGTTCTACGAGTCTGTGGTGGCCACTGCGATCATGTTTGCTGTTGTGTGCTGGGGCAGCAGGCTGAGGGTAGCAGACACCAACAGAATCAACAAACTCATTCGTAAGGCCAGTGATGTTGTGGGGATGGAACTGGACTCTCTGACGGCGGTGTCTGAAAAGAGGATGCTGTCCAAGTTGCATGCCATCTTGGACAATGTCTCCCATCCACTACATAATGTACTGGGTGGGCACAGGAGTACATTCAGCCAGAGACTCATTCCACCGAGATGCAACACAGAGCGTCATAGGAAGTCATTCCTGCCTGTGGCCATCAAACTTTACAACTCCTCCCTTGGAGGGTCAGACACCCTGAGCCAATAGGCTGGTCCTGGACTTATTTTCTGGCATAATTTACATATTACTATTTAATTATTTATGGTGCAACTGTAACGAAAACCAATTTCCCCCGGGATCAATAAAGTATGACTATGACTATAAGTACTCAAATAAAGACAATTACCTTGAACTTTTTCAATGGTCGGTACCACTGCTGACAGCATTCAGTACTCTGCCTCTTAAATACTGTTCTATTTATTTCAATGGATCTTTGGAAGTGGAGTTGAATGCATTTCAGTTACTATGTAATGTCCACAGACTGGAGATGAAATTCCAGACTGAAAACTGCTTTTATGAAATAGAATTGTATAACTAACTAAAGCAACTCGGAGGACAATATGCTTTTATTAGCTTGAAACGAGTGAAGGAAAATTGCCAGAGGTATGTATAATAAAATGTTCAAAGCCATGTAGAGCTATTTAAGAAAATGAAGAGCCCTTCACAGTGATGTGACAACATTAATCATCGGGAAGCTGAACTAAGTTAAATTACAATGTGCAGAAAAGAGATATAGGGCAACTTTTCAGTTTGTTCTTAAGCAGAGAATATCAGCAGCCAATAGAGTGCCAAGGCAATTCCCTAAATATAATAATTAATTGTCAAAGATTTCATTGCCATAAGACAAGAAGACAATTCACATGGATTTTCACGGATCTCTGGAAGGGATCTTGCCTTCTACAAGGACTGAACATGATCAAATGTGTGCTTCAGTACAGGGAAGAGGTAAGACAGTACTGTGACAAGTAGGAGTTAATAATTTATAATTTGATTATGATTATGATCTGAAGCACCCTGTGGAGACATGGTGAAGAAGATTCATTGTTGTTCAAACCACACATCAAAATGGGAAAGAAATGTGATCTTTTTATATTTTGAATTTAGTTATTAAAGTAATGATGCCACAAGGTTGTGGAAATGTTTGAAGACAGTGATGAAAACGTAGTATTCAAGTGCAGGCATCAGGGGAATGGAATCACAATTAGGTTCATCGGAAACTGAAGTGATTGTATGTGCATCTTCCAAAGGAATTGAGTACAGGAAATTCAAAGTTCAAAGTAAATATATGATCAAAGTACCTATATGACACTATATACTACCTCTCAATACCAGTTACTATCTCTAACCAGCTGGCTCTTGAACAAAACAGGATAAATTCATTTGTCCCATCATTGAAATGTTCCACAACCTATGTACTCACTTTCAAGGACTCTTCATCGCACATTCTCACTATTTATTGCTTATTTATTGATATTATCTTCCTTCTGCATTGCACAGTTTGTTGTCTTTTGCTCACTGGCTGAATGCCCAAGTTGGTGCGGTCTTTCATTGACTCTGTTATAGAAACATAGAAAATAGGTGCAGGAGTAGGCCATTCGGCCCTTCGAGCCTGCACCGCCATTTATTATGATCATGGCTGATCATCCAACTCAGAACCCTGCACCAGCCTTCCCTCCATACCCCCTGATCCCCGTAGCCACAAGGGCCATATCTACCTCCCTCTTAAACATAGCCAATGAACTGGCCTCAACTGTTTCCTGTGGCAGAGAATTCCACAGATTCACCACTCTCTGTGTGAAGAAGTTTTTCCTAATCTCGGTCCTAAAAGGCTTCCCCTTTATCCTCAAACTGTGACCCCTCGTTCTGGACTTCCCCAACATCGGGAACAATCTTCCTGCATCTAGCCTGTCCAATGCCTTTAGAATTTTATACGTTTCAATCAGATCCCCCTTCAATCTTCTAAATTCCAACGAGTACAAGCCCAGTTCATCCAGTCTTTCTTCATATGAGAGTCCTGCCATCCCAGGAATCAATCTGGTGAACCTTCTTTGTACTCTCTCTATGGCAAGGATGTCTTTCTTTAGATTAGGGGACCAAAACTGCACACAATACTCCAGGTGTGGTCTCACCAAGGCCTTGTACAACTGCAGTAGTACCTCCCTGCTCCTGTACTCGAATCCTCTCGCTATAAATGCCAGCATACCATTTGCCTTTTTCACCGCCTGCTGTACCTGCATGCCCACTTTCAATGACTGGTGTATAATGACACCCAGGTCTCGTTGCACCTCCCCTTTTCCTAATCGGCCACCATTCAGATAATAATCTGTTTTCCTATTTTTGCCACCAAAGTGGATAACTTCACATTTACCCACATTAAATTGCATCTGCCATGAATTTGCCCACTCACCCAACCTATCCAAGTCACCCTGCATCCTCTTAGCATCCTCCTCACAGCTAACACTGCCGCCCAACTTCGTGTCATCCGCAAACTTGGAGATGCTGCATTTAATTCCCTCATCCAAGTCATTAATATATATTGTAAACAACTGGGGTCCCAGCACTGAGCCTTGCTGTACCCCACTAGTCACTGCCTGCCATTCTGAAAAGGTCCCGTTTATTCCCACTCTTTGTTTCCTGTCTGCTAACCAATTCTCTATCCACATCAATACCTTACCCCCAATACCGTTATAGTTACTATTCTATAGGTTTGTTGAGGGTGTATATGATGACATAAATGTACTTTGATAATAATATTTACTTTGAACTTTGAGATTCATTTTCTTGCAGAGATTCGGAGTAGATAGAAAGGAAAGCAAAAGACTCAATGACAAAGCACGGGAATGGTTTTGGATGAGCAGAATTTTATAGGAGGCGGAACAAAGAGGACTGATATGGACAGCATTACAGAAAGATAATTTAAAGATTAGCTTCATTTGTCACATGTGCATTGAAACATCGAAACAAACAGTGAAATCAGTTGCTTGTGTCAATAACCAACACAGTTCGAGGATTGTGATGGGCAGCCTGCAGGAGTCATCACACTTACAGTGTCAACATTATATGTCCACAACTCAATAACCCCAACCATATGTCTTTGGAATATGGGAGGAAACCGAAGCACGTGGAGTAAACAGCACACAATGACGAGGGGAATGAACAAACTCCTGGCGGACGGCAGCAAGAGTCAAAACCCAGTCAGTGATCGCTAGAGCTGAAAGGAATTGCACGAACTGCTATCCTATCATACTGTCCCATTTAGCAGCAAAGGATGATAAAGTGAGTCAGAGAGTCACAGAATATTACAGCACAGAAACAGGTCCCGTCTAGTCTGTGCTGACCTATCTTGCTGCCTGGTCCCATTGACTGCACCTGGCCTTCCGTACCCCTCCCATTGATGTATCCATCCAATTTTTTTCTTAACTGTTGAAATCAAACTTGCATCTACCATTTCCACTGGCAGCTCATTCCACACTCTCACCACCCTCTGGGTGAAGTTGTTCCCCCTTATGCTCCCCATAAATTATTTATAAAATTGCAGGAAATTCACCAACAGACTCCATAAAGTAAGACAACAGCATCATTGATAAGGCTGCAAAGAGCAGCAAAAAAAATGTTGTTTGATACAAAAGAGATACAAAAAATCTGAACGACACCTGGCAGAGGAGACCCCATGGGCTGAATGGCCTAATTCTGCTCCTATTTCTGATGGTCTTATCTCGACAAAGTGTGGGCACGTGGCCAAGTGGTTAAGGCATTGGACTAGCGAACTGAAGGTCGTGACTTCGAGCCCCAGCCTAGGCAACGTGTTGTGTCCTTGAGCAAGGCACTTAATCACACATTGCTCTGCGACAACACTTGTGCCAAGCTGTATGGGTCCTAATGCCCTTCCCTTGGACAACATTGGTGTCGTGGAGAGGGGAGACTTGCAGCATGGGCAACTGCTGGTGTTCCATACAACCTTGCCCAGGCTTGCACCCTGGAGAGTGAAGATTTTCCAGGTGCAGATCCATGGTCTCGCAAGACAACGGATGCCTTTACTATCTCGACAAAATTGTTGAGCAAGGAGTGAGTTGCTAATACTCTGTGTGGTAGCAGTTGTAAATTATGTGAGTCCAGAAAGACTCGCAGAGACACCAGGACAGTGATCCTGGCACTCTGTAAGTAAGGTGACAACCATACAAGGAGAACTGCGTCCATTGGTGGTCTTTGTGTTCAGAAGGGTGAGGCACCAAAATACATTCAGATTAGAGGAGTGACGTGATCCGAGATCTGGAACAAAATGGAGAAAGCTAACGGAAGGCAACAGCAAAGCCAGGGTAAGTGATTGAAGGAAGACGCTGAGAAAACTTGTTTGAAGATCTCACTTTATGAAAGATGTAGCTGTACTATTACTGCCAGTGAGTAACTTGTGGAGGGAGCCCTGAGTCAGAAAATCAATTTGGAACTGAATGTTGGAATGATAGTGTGATGTGTGCCCAAAGGCCAGTAGGATGATGGAAGGGGTAGAGGGATGGTGGCGTGAAATGGATGGAGAAAAGCAGCAGAGGGCTCAGTGAAGAGGAAGTTGTATTTTAGGACGAGTCAATGTACAGCTCTGTGCAATAGTCTATATAGCTTGGACACCTCAGACTTTTGCACGTTATTGTAAACACCAGCTGGAGGGGACAGTGAGTTTGTAAATCTGGCAGGAACAGACGATGTTGGGAACAGCGAGGGTGGATGTGGGACAGGTGGCAGGGGTGGGGCAGGTGCAGACACACCCAGCCCTGAGACATTTGGCAAGGTAATTTGATTCCAAACAATTGCTTTATTGATCATTACAGAATGTCTCTTTGGTGATTCCTGCTGCTTCCCCGTTCCCTTCCCTTTTTCCCAATCATGATTCCCATTCTCCTTGTCCACTTCCCACTCCCAGTCCACAATAGTGACCCATATCAGAATCAGTTTTATCATCACTCACATACATCATGACATTTGTTTTCTTTTGTGGAAGTACTGCACAATACATAAAATTTTTACAGTGCTGTGCAAAAGTCTTAGGCAGTCTAGCTCTATATATACATATACACCTAAGATTTTGCACAGTACTGTATCAATGTTCCTAAAATTAAGCTGAAGCAAATTGAAGATTACTCAAGGCTAAATGGCAACTAAAAGTTCTGGCAAAGTGTAAACTCAATAGACAATAGACAATAGGTGCAGAAGTAGACCATTTGGCCCTTTGAGCCTGCACTGCCATTCTGAGATCATGGCTGATCATCTGCTATCAAAACCCGGTTCCTGCCTTGTCCCCATAACCCTTGATTCCCCTATCCATAAGATACCTATCTAGCTCCTTCTTGAAAGCATCCGGAGAATTAGCCTCCACTGCTTCCTGAGGCAGCGCGTTCCACATCTCCAGAACTCTCTGGGAGAAGAAGTTCCTCCTCAACTCTGTCCTAAATGACCTACCCCTTATTCTTAAACCAGGCCCTCTGGTACTGGACTCTCCCAGTATCTGGAACATATTTCCTGCCTCTATCTTGTCCAATCCCTTAATAATCTTATATGTCTCAATCAGATCCCCCCCCCCTCAATCTCCTTAATTCCAGCGTGTACAAGCCCAGTCCCTCTAACCTCTCTGCGTAAGACAGTCCGGACATCCCAGGAATTAACCTAGTGAATCTACGCTGCACCTCCTCCACAGCCAGGATGTCCTTCCTTGACCCTGGTGACCAAAACTGCACACAATACTCCAGGTGTGGTCTCACCAGGGCCCTGTACAAATGCAAAAGGATTTCCTTGCTCTTGTACTCAATTCCCTTTGTAATAAAGGCCAACATTCCATTAGCCTTCTTCACTGCCTGCTGCACTTGCTCATTCATCTTCAGAGACTGATGGAACAAGTACTCCTAGATCTTGTTGTATTTCTCCCTTACCTAACTCCACACCATTCAGATAATAATCTGCCTTCCTGTTCTTGCTCCCAAAGTGAATAACTTCACACTTATTCACATTAAAAGCCATCTGCCAAGTTTCTGCCCACTCACCCAGCCTATCCAAGTCACCTTGAATTCTTCTAACATCCTCATCACATGTCACACTGCCACCCAGCTTAGTATCATCAGCAAACTTGCTGATGTTATTCACAATGCCTTCCTCTAAATCATTGACGTAAATTGTAAATAGCTGTGGTCCCAATACCGAGCCCTGTGGCACCCCACTAGTCACCACCTGCCACTCCGAGAAACACCCATTCACTGCTACCCTTTGCTTTCCATCTGCCAACCAGTTTTCTATCCATGTCAAAATCCTCCCCCCAATGCCATGAGCTCTGATTTTACCCACCAATCTCCTATGTGGTACCTTATCAAATGCTTTCTGAAAGTCAAGGTACACCACATCCGCTGGATCTCCCGCGTCTATCTTCCTGATTACATCCTCGAAAAACTCCAATAGATTAGTCAAGCATGATTTGCCCTTGGTAAATCCATGCTGGCTCGGCCCAATCTTATCACTGCTATCAAGATATGCCGCTATTTCATCTTTAATAATGGACTCTAGCATCTTCCCCACTACTGATGTTAGGCTAACAGGGTGATAGTTCTCTGTTTTCTCCCTCCCTCCTTTCTTAAAAAGTGGGATAACATTAGCCATTCGCCAATCCTCAGGAACTGATCCTGAATCTAAGGAACATTGGAAAATGATCACCAATGCATCCGCAATTTCCAGAGCCATCTCCTTTAGTACCCGAGGATGCAGACCATCTGGACCTGGGGATTTGTTAGCCTTCAGTCCCATCAGTCTACTCACCCTTCCTAATGTCAATCTGTTTCAGTTCCTCTGTTACCCTATGTCCTTGGCCCATCCATACACCTGGGAGATTGCTTGTGTCTTCCCTAGTGAAGACAGATCCAAAGTACTTATTAAATTCGTCTGCCATTTCTCTGTTTCCCATAACAATTTCTCCCAATTCATTCTTCAAGGGCCCAACATTGTTCTTAACTATCTTCCTTCTCATTCAACAAAGGAATTGATTGAAGAAAAGAGATTTAAACTAGCTATCATCAATCTATCATTGTAAATGAAAGGACTAATATCATTGACTTGAGATTTGTTAATGTGATATTTTCAATACATGTGATAAAATAAATTAAATCGGGAGGAGAAGATGGCAGCACGCCTGCATGTGCGCAGCCCTCCGGTGAAAAACGATATTGTATCTGTTAAATAGGGGCCATGGACAATTCTGATTTGATGGAGAATGGGGGTGAAAGCACAGAGGAACTTCTGGAGAAATTTCTGAAACGCCCATTCGCTGCTGTCGTTAACTGTGTGGTCGGGAATCTTTCGGAGGGTAGGCCTCAAAATCCCCAGCCTGTCCTGCTTTTGGTGACCGAGAAGGAGGTCGAATCGTTCAGACAGAGATGGCGCTCAGTACTCAGTGTCGGAGAGCTGATCAGAGCTCAAAATTTTCAGATGACTCAGAGTCGGATTGTGGTCGGCATGGCAGGGAGAGTTTTTCTTCCTTCTCCCGTCTGCGTGAGATGTGGGACATTTGAGAGACTTTGAACTTTACTGCGCTCATGGACTTCTTCATCAAGTTATGGTATTGTTGCACTGTTGTAAATATATGTTATAATTATGTGGTTTTGTCTGTTTTTTCAGTCTTGGTCTGTCCTGTGTTTTGTGATATCACACCAGAGGAAATAACGTATCATTTCTTAATGCATGCATTACTAAATGACAATAAAAAAGGACTATGTGTCTTCATAATCTAATACTTGAGATGGCAGGTAATTTTTTTATTTAGAGATAACAGGCCTTTCTGGTGAATGAGCCCCCATGACTCAATTACACACAAGTGACCAATGAACCTGCAGGCCCATGGGGGCAGCACAGCTGTGTGGTGGTTAGCACAATGCTTTACAGTACCAGAGACCCAGTACATTTCTTGCCGCTGCCTGTAAGGCGTTTGTACGTTCTCCCCGTGACCACGTGGGTTTGCTCCTGATGCTCCAGTTTCCTCCCACAGTCCAAAGACGTATCAGTTGACAGGTTAACTGGCCATTGTAAATCGTCCTGTGATTAGGCTGGGATTAAATCGGGGGCTGGCTGGGTGGGGCAGCTTGAAGGACTATTTCTGTGCTGCGTCTCAATAAGTAAATAAATAAATATACTGGTATGTCATTGGAATGTGGGAGGAAACCAGAGTGTCAGGAGGAATCCCATACTGTCATAGGGACCCTCACAGACAATGGCAGGACCCTGACACTGTATTAGCTTTACGCTAACTGCTGTACTACTGTGCCACCTATAATCATGTCTGTTAAGTAGAAAGGTATGATTTATGAATTCTTAAATTTTAAAAAGGTATATTTCATTACTAAGTTGTAACCACTTGAAGCTTAAAGTTGTTCAAAAGAGACAGGGCATTAAAGTCTCAAGAACATTCAGAAAATATAGTTCATTAGTAAGAAAAATGCCTTGGAGTCTTTCTTAAGATAAGCTCAGCTCGAAGAAAGGTCTAAGCCAGGAAAGATAAGATAATAACAGAATAAAGGGATTTATACTCTGTAACTGCAAGGACAGAACTCATGTCAAATAATATTTAACTGAAGGATCTAGCAGATTCAAAGGGTCAGGAGATGGTATAAGGGAGAGCTGTAGAATTTGGTTGTATTTTCATCAGTCAGAGTGTTCAGAACTGTACTGCTTTTGATTTCTCCAGTTAAACTTAACAACGTTATTTGCAATGAAAAGGAAACTAGGCATATTCATTTGGTGGCCATGTTATTAGGTACACCGGTACATCTGTTGATTAATGCAAATATCTAATCAGCCAAACATATGGCAGTAACTCAGTGTATAAAAGCATGCAGGGATGGTCAAGTGGTTCAGTTGTTGTTCAGACCAAACATCTGAATGGGGAAGAAATGTGATCCCAGTGACCTTGACTGTGGAATGATTCTTGGTGTCAGATGGGG
Source organism: Mobula birostris (assembly GCF_030028105.1). Taxonomy (NCBI): domain Eukaryota; kingdom Metazoa; phylum Chordata; class Chondrichthyes; order Myliobatiformes; family Myliobatidae; genus Mobula; species Mobula birostris. The sequence continues at coordinate 18,496,812 of NC_092370.1, read as the reverse complement.
TAGTTTGAATATCTCAGAAACTCCTGGCATTTTCACACACAACCGTCTCCAGAGTTTACAGAGGATGGTATGAGAAACAAAAAAAATCATCCAATGAGCAGCAGTTCTGTGGGTGAAAACACCTTGTTCATGAGAGAGATCAGAGAAGAATGGCCAGACCGGAAGGTCAAACTGACAGGAAGGTGGCAATAACTCAAATAACCACAGTTCCAACAGTGGCGTGTAGAAGTGCATCTCTGAACCAACAAACACATCGAATCTTGAAGTGGACAGGTCATTACCGCGGAAGACTATGAACATAGACCATAGGACCATAAGAAATAGGAGCAGAATTAGGCCATTCAGCCAATCAAGTCCATGCTGCCATTCTATCATGGCTGATCCTGGCTCCCACTCAACCCCATACACCTGCCTTCTCGCCATATCCTTTGGTACCCTGACCAGTCGGAAAATGATCAACTTCCGCCTTAAATATATTCACTGACTTGGCCTCCACCATAGATTTACAACTGTCTGGCAAAAAAAACAAGTTCCTCCTTATCTCTGTTCTGAAGGTGTCGCCTCTCAATTTAGAGCCTGTGCCCTCTAGTTCTCAATACCTCCACCGTAGGAAACATCCTCTCCACATCCACCCTATCTAGTCCTTTCAACATTCAATAGGTATCACTGGAATCCCCTGCATTCTTCTAAATTCAGTGAATACAGGCCCAAAGCTGCCAAATACTCCTCATATGTTAACCCCTTCATTCCCAGAACATAGACTCAATATATAGCGAATAAAGTGGCCACTGACTGTATTTTAATAATTATGTGCTTCATGAATCTGAGACAGCTGATAATCAGTGCCCTTAACAACACAAACTAAAATGCTGGAGGAACTCAACAGGCCAGGCAGCATCTATGGAAGAGTAAACAGTTGACATTTCAGGCCAAGACCCTTCATCAGGACTGGAGAAAAAGCTGGATCTCTCAGTGGCCACCCATTTTAATTGCACTTCTCATTCCCATTCCAACATGTTAGTCCATAGCCTCCTCTACTAGCGTGATGAGGTCACACTCAGGTTGGAGGAGAAGCACCTTATATTCTGTTTGGAGAGCCTCCAACCTGATGGCATGTACATCGGTTTCTCTAATTTCTGGTAAAAGTTCCGCCCTCTCCTTCACCATTCCCCATTCCCAGTTCCCTCTCTCACCTTATCTCCTTACCAACCCATCATCTCCCTCTGGTCCCCTTCCCTTTTTTTCTATGGACTTCTATCCTCTCCTATCAGATCCCCTCTTCTTCAGCCCTGTATCTCATTCACCAATCGACATCCCGGCTCTCCTGGTTTCTCCTATCACTTACTATCTTGTATTTTAGACAGGTATATGGAGGAATTTAAGGTGGGGACTTATATGGGAGGCAGGGTTTGAAGGTCAGCACAACATTGTGGGCCGAAGGGCCTGTACTGTGCTCTACTATTCTATGTTCTATTTCTTCCTCCCCTTCCCCCACCTTCTTACTCTGACTTCATCAGTCTTTTATCATCAGTCCTGAAGCGTCAACTGTTCATTCTTTTCCATAGATGCTGTCTGGCCTGCTGAGTTCCTCCTGCATTTTGTGTGTGTTGCTTGGATTTGCAGCATCTGCAGATTTTCTCTTGTTTCTAATCAAGACACCAAGGCTTGTTATTCTGAAGAATATGCTATAAGAATGAATACTCTCATTCAACCTATCAATTAATATGAAACTGACTTTCATCTTGGAATGATGATGCCAAGAAGATGATGGAGTTAAAGGGGATTTCCTGCAGAATTTCAAAGATGAAGTACATCAAATGTGCACCGGACCCAAGTGAGAGACTTTTTCTTTTCAAACAAGAGTGGAAATACTCCTAAACCATAACTGAGGGGAATGTGAAAACACATTGATCAAAAAATGCTGTATCCAACGCTCAAGAAAATATATGAATTGCATCAAAGAATAAAGCTACAGAGAATGGTATTTATTAATTTTGTTACAGCCATATTTGTTCTTCATGGTTTCATGAGAATTATCACAGGAAAATTACGAGAAGCATTTAAAGTAGTGGGTCCGTCCCAGTTCAGCACAGGTAAAGCAGGTAAAGCACTCCCAACACCGAGCACATCTACATGAAAAACTGTTGCAGGACAGCAGCATCCACCATCAGGAACCTCCACCACCCGGGACATGCTCTCTTCTCGCTGCTACCATCCAAAAGAAGGTACAGGAGCCTCAAGACTCATACCCCTTAATCATCGGGTTCTTGAATTAAAGGGGATAACCACTCAACTTCACTTTCCTCATCATTGAAATGTTCCCACAATCTATGCACTTACTTTCAGGGACTCTTCATCTCATGTTTTTGATATTATGGCTTTATTTATTTAATTATTATTATTTATTTATTTTTGTGTTTGCACAGTTTCTTGTCTTCTGCAATCTGGCTGAATGCCAAAGTTGGGCTTTCTTGATTCTGTTTTGATTATTATTCTATAGATTTATTGACTATGTCTGCAGATACTGAATCTCAGGGCTGTATATACGGTGACATATATGTACTTTGATAATAAATTTACTTTGAACTTAATGGCTCTAGCCCTGTGTTTGCTGGCGTTCAAAAGAAAGTGGGGGGTGACCTTATTGAAGACTATCGAATATTGAAAGGCCGAGACCAAGCGAACATGATGAGGATGCTTCCTATAGTGGCGGAATCTAGGACCGGGGGCACAGCCTCAGAATGCAAGGACATCCCTTTGAACATAGATGATGAGGAATTTCTTTAGCTAGAGGATGGTTAAGACATGGGAAGAAGGCAGCTGAGAGGGATAATAAATCAGCCATGATAGAATAGTGGAGCAGACAATAGACCAAATGGCCTAATTCTGCTCTTAAGTCTTATGGTTGTATGGTCTAAGAACATTATCAGAAACTCAGGAGACCAGATCCAGACAATAAACACAAGCTACTTTATGCATAGGTAAGATCTTAACAATCGAATTTTAATATTTTTTGAAGTTTATTCATAACTGAGCAAGTGTACTCAATGGATATCATGGACTTTATTAAAACAGTTGTAGGTGAGTGTGTCCCCACAAAATCATTCAGAGCCTTCCTCAACCAGAAGCCCTGAATGAAGCATGAAATCCACAATCTGCTGAAGGGCAGATCAGAGGCATTCAAGTCTGGTGACCTAGAAAGTTACAAGAGATCCAGCTACGATCTCAGAGGGCCACCTCGCAGGCGAAGAGGCAATTCCGGAATAAACTTGAATCAGTGAAGGATGCTGGACATTTGTGGCAGGACTGGAATACAATCATCCCTTATAAAATTAAGTCAAGCGACGTAAGCAACACAGGGCTTTGCCTCCATGTGAGCTCAATGACTTCTATGCCTGCGTTGACCGTGAAAACATGAAGGAATCATCTCGAATCCCGACACTGCCAATGATCCTGTGATTTCAGTCTCCGAGGTTGAAGTGTGAGCAGCCTTTGGTTTGGTGAACCCATGAAAAACATCCATCCCAGACGGCGAACCTGGCCGGGTACTGAGGACCTGTGCTAATCATCTGGCTGCAGCGTTCACTGAGATCTTCCTTCAGCAGTCTAAGGTACCCACCAGCTTCAAGTGGGCTTCAATTATACCTGTACCCAAGAAGAAATCTGCCATAGTTGGATGCAGCAGCAGGGGAGATGAGGCTGAGTACAGGGCTACGGTAGGAAACTTTGTCACATGGTGTGAGCAGAATTATCTGCAGCTTAATGTGAAAAAGACTAAGGAGCTGGTGGTAGACCTGAGGAGAGCTAAGGCACCGGTGATCCCTGTTTCCATCCAGGGGGTTAGTGTAGACATGGTGGAGGATTACAAATACCTGGGGATACGAATTGACAATAAACTGGACTGGTCAAAGAACACTGAGGCTGTCTACAAGAAGGGTCAAAGCCTTCTCTATTTCCTGAGGAGACTGAGGTTCTTTAACATCTGCCGGACGATGCTGAGGATGTTCTACGGGTCTGTGGTGGCCAGTGCGATCATGTTTGCTGCTGTGTGCTGGGGCAGCAGGCTGAGGGTAGCAGACACCAACAGGATCAACAAACTCATTCGTAAGGCCAGTGATGTTGTGGGGATGGAACTGGACTCTCTGACGGCGGTGTCTGAAAAGAGGATGCTGTCCAAGTTGCATGACATTTTGGACAATGTCTCCCATCCACTACGTAATGTACTGGTTGGGCACAGGAGTACATTCAGCCAGAGACTCATTCCACCGAGATGCAACACTGAGCATCATAGGAAGTCATTCCTGCCTGTGGCCATCAAACTTTACAACTCCTCCCTTGGAGGGTCAGACACCCTGAGCCAATAGGCTGGTCCTGGACTTATTTCATAATTTACTGGCATAATTTACATATTACTATTTAATTATTTATGGTGCAACTGTAACGAAAACCGACTTCCCCCGGGATCAATAAAGTATGACTATGACTATGTAACCTGCCCCAATAACTATCATCCATTAGTAATTAGCCTACAGTGCTGAACTGTTTTGAGAGTTTGTCGATGAAACATATTAACTCCTGCCTGGGATCCACTCCAATTTGCAACAGGTCCACAGCAGATGCCATTTCACTGGCTCTTCACTCAGCCCTGCAACCTCTGGGTAACAAAGATAAATGTATCAGGATGCTCCTTTTCGACTACAACTCAGCATTCAGTACTAACATCCACTCAAAACAAATCAATAAGATTCAAGACCTTGGTCTCAATACCTCCTTGTGCAACTGGATCCTCGATTTCCCCACTTGCAGACCCCAGTCAGATGTGATTGGCAACAACATCTCCTCCATGATCTCTATCAGCACAGGTGCATCACAAGGCTGCGTGCCTAGCCCTCTGTGCGACTTGCTTGACACTTATGGCAAAGCACAGCTCCAATGTCATATTCAAGTTTGCTGACAACACCACTGCTGTAGGCCAAATCAAAGGTGATGCCGAATCACCATACAGGATGCAGTCTTTCATTTTTTCTATTATGGTTATTATTCTATCATGGATTCGTTGAGTGTGCCCATGAGGAAATAAATCTCAGGAATGTACGTGGTGACACATATGTACTTCGAAAATAAATTTACTTTGAATTCTGATATCTGAAGTATATTATATAACCTGCATGTTTGCCTCAGTCTTTTGTACCAGTGGTATCAACAGTAATAAATCTGCGGGTGGATGTAAGATATAATAAATTGAATGAAAACGTGTGTCATAGATATGGTCTAAAAATTGTAAATAGAACAGCACAGACATAAAATTGACAGGCACAGTGATGTTCAGTAGAGTGGTGCTGAATGAATCTGGAAGAATAGTTTCCTTTAGGCAGAACCCTTTCTGCATTTGGTAGCAGAAGGAAGCCCAGTCTGAACACTAATTGGGAAATGTTCTTACACAAAAAAAAATCCTGCTGAAGAAATGCAAAGGAGCAGCTCCATCTGATATCTAGGAAAACATTTCCTGACTTAAGCAGTTTGTTGAACAAATTACTTTTGCAAGGTGACTGAACAAACAGCTGAGTGGAATTCCAAACAGTCCAACGGCAAGGCTGTGTGCTTCTCAGGGAGTTGTACTTCAGAACAGATACAAACATTTTCCAGGATCAACAGACCAAGGATGCAGTGCATGAAAAGGAAATTGATGTTGGGCAAAGGAGAAGGGCTGGAACAGATTATTCTCCTATGTCGCAGAAAGCTACCTGAAAATTACTCTTGGCTGGGAGCAATAAACCGCCTGGATTTGGGGATTTGTGTTGTAGGGAAATGTTGATTAGATTTGGACTTTATTAGAACTAAGACGTAGGAGCAGAATTAGGTTGATTCCTCTGCCATTCCATCATGGCTGATATATTATCTCTCTCAATCCATTCTCCTGCCTCCTCCCCTTATCTTAGGCACCCTTACTTTTAAAGATCTTATAGAGAAATTATGAGGGGTAGAGATAGGGTGTAATGCCCTGGTTCACATGGTTCATATTTTTTTCTCTGTTATGCTTTTCTGTTCTCTGTGTAAACTGCTTGTTTGGGTTACCGTTGAAGAGATAGGGGAATTGCGTGCCATCCAGTGGGGATGAACGGATTCGGGGGGGCGGGGGTGGGAGTTTCTCTGGTGAGGGGCACTAAGGTTGGGCTTGGGGCATTTATGAGGGGAGAAGAGAGAAGACGCCGGAGAGAAGAGGTTGTAGGAGTCAACCAGGAGTGGGACCGTGATTTGACGAAGCCCGGGGAGGTCGAAGGAGGATCAGCGAAGGGGGAACCATGAGCTCCAATCTGTGCACGTCAGACTGTTTCATTGAAATGGGCCCTTTTCTTTTTTTGCTTTTTGTTTACTAACCCTTTAATCAAATTAAGAATTATGAAACAAAATTATTTAATTGTATGCGGAGTACCGTCTGTTATTTTGTGGTACTTATTTGTAACAGGGTGACGAATCGCGCAACATCTACACAAACAGGGGGTTTCGGGGTGGGCTGGCGCTTCAATCTCCCATGTTTAGCAAGGTCAGCGATTGTCTTCCCTAGACTTGCGTAGCCAGCAGAACCAGAGTGTTTCAAAGGTAAATACAAACAAGCTTTATCAGCTCAGGTTGGGTGAGGCTTGGACCAGAGATAATAGGTTAAATGGGAAAGGTGCAATATTGAAGGAAAATCTTAGGAGGAACTCCTTCACTGAATGGGTAGTATGGGGGTGGAAAAAGCTGCCAGCTGTAGTAGTAGGTTTGGGTTCAAATGTATCGTGTAAGTGCAGTTTGGATGAGTACATGATTGGAAGATGAATGGAGGGTCACTAACTGGGTGCAAGTAAACGGTACTTGGCAGAGAACTAGTCCATCATGGCTGAAGTTCCTGTTTCCGTGCTGCAGTGCTCTATGACTCAGTTTATATTGTTGAATCAGAATGCTCTTTCTCTAAAATTCATGAAATCATCCAAAGTTTGGTAGTTGTGAGATCTGTGAGAAAAACACAGAGGACCTTCAGCAGGTCGTAGACAGATTTAGTTGATTGGCAAGTGTGTGGCAGATGTGGAAAACTGTAAAGAAACAACATTAATCAGCTTTGGAAGAGAAAAATAGAAAGGTGGAGATTAATTTTTGAATTGTGAGAGATTGACACTAGTGCTAACCAGGGAGACATAGCTATCCTTGAATATAAGTTCCTCAAAAGGAAGCAAGTAATCCGATAAACAAAGGTGTCACATGGTAATTTGAGGACAGGAGTACAGGGTATTTGAAATATTGTTTTCAGATCTGATCTACCTGCCAAAAGAAGGATAACCTTCTTTTAGAGTCTGGTTCAAATTCACGAGATTGATTTACTGATGATGAGAGATAAAACAGCTTGGGCCTCTGCAAATACTGCAAATCCAGAGTGACCTGCACAAAATACTGGAGGAACTCAGCAGGCCAGGCATCATCGATGGAAAGGAATAAGCAGCCAACCTTTTGGGCTGAGGCCTTTCATCAGGTCAGGCCTCTTTTCCTTTGCAATGAGAAGAGGTGACATGAGTTTAGTACGAAAACACTGTGCTGACGTTAAAGAACGGCATGATCTCATTGAATGCAGGAGAAGGCACGAGGAGCAAGCTGGCCAACTCCCATTTCTCCCATTAAATAACCTACTGACTGTTTTACTGCTATTTCGGAGTACGTTGAGAATTTATAAGGCTTGGACAGAGCCAAACGGAGCATTATGAGCAGTTTTGGGTGCTTTTCAGAATCAAACTCAGATTTAGGTTTCAGAATTAGAATCAGAATCAGGTTTAATATCACATCATGAAATTTATTAACTGAGCAGCAGCAGTACAATGTAATATATAATAAAGAAAAAGAATGTAAATTACAATAAGTGTGTGTGTGTGTGTGTGTGTGTGTGTGTATTTATATATATATATACACATATAAATAATACATAAATTAAACAAGTTGTGCAAAAACAGAAATAAAAATGTCGTGAGGTAGTGTTCATGGGTTCAATCACAAACAAGAGAAAATCTGTAGATGCTGGAAATCCAAGCAACAAATGCAAAATGCTGGAGGAACTCAGGAGGCCAGGCAGAATCTATGGAAAAGAGTAAACAATCAATGTTTCAGGCCGTGACCTTCATCATGGGTTCAATGTCCATTCAGAAATCAAATGGCAGAGCGGAAGAAGCTGTTCCTGAATCACGAAGTGTGTACCTTCAGGCTTATGTACCTTCTTCCTGATAGTAACAATGAGAAGAAGGCATGTTCTTGCTTATAGAGGTCCTAAATGATGGACGCCGGCTTTTTGAGGTACCACTCTTTGAAGATGTCTTGGATACTATGGAGGCTAGTGCCCATGATGAAGTTGACAAATTTTACAACTTTCTTACTTCAATCCTGTGCAGTAGCCCTGCCCCCCCCCCACCCCCATCCTAGATGGCGATGCAGTCAGTCAGAATGTTCTCCACGGCATATCTGTAGAAATTTTCCAGTGTTTTAGGTGACATACCAAATCTCCTCAAACTCCTAATGAAGTAAAGCAGCTGAGTTGCCTTCTTTATAACTGCATCGATATGTTGGAACTAGGTTAGGTCCTCAGAGATATTAATACCTAACAACTTGAAATTGATCACTCTCTCCACCATCGATCCCTCTATGAGAATTGGTGCCTAAGTCAAAGAAAAGATGTGCTGTCATTGGAAAGGGTTCAGAGGTTCAGAAATTGTTCTGTACTTGCTGGAGTTTAGAAGAATGTGAAGGGATCATATTGAAACCCAATGAATAGAGTGGATGTGGAACAGATGTTTCCTATAGTGGGTGGAGTCTTGGACCAGAGGACACTGTCTCAGAATAGAAGGACATCTCTTTAGAAGAGACATGGAGGAAGTTCTTTAGACAGAAGATAGTGAATTTGAGGACCTCATTGCCACAGACAGCTGTGGAGGCTAAGACATTGAGTACATTTAAAGTGGAGGTTGATAGATTCTTGATTTGTAAGGGTGTCAAAGGTTACGGGGAGAAGGCAGGAGAATAGGGTTGAGAGGGATAATAAGTCAGAGAGGATGGAATGGCAGAGCTGACTCGATGGGTTTAATCACCTAATTCTACCCCTTTATCTTTTGGTCTTAAGTTCCAAGCAAGTTCATGACTGATGAGCAATGGGCCTTGTCAGCCGTGCTTGGCAGGTTATTTAAGAGAAGAAAAACTTTGATCTCAAGCTTACGTTGCCTTGCGGCTATACCCATTCATGGAGAAGGCTTCAGAAGTAAGCTTTGAGAGAAAATCCAGAGCTGGAGTCCGTAAGGTAGTCCTACATTGAGCTCAATGCTGACTAGCAACTCCTGCGATGCTGCTGGTCCCAAACTGTATCGGTGTCTGCCATTCCTTTGGATTCATCAGCTGCATGGGGAGTTGGAGCCTGCGACATAAACAACAGCTCATTCTCCATATTGTACTGCTCTGACTTGCATATCATATTGACAGCTACGAAACAATAACCATGGCTGTCCCGACCAATGAAGTGCTTCAACACGAGTGATGTGAATGAGGCCTCCTCAACTGAGTTTTTGTTTTCCTTCTCCCTTCCATGTACTAGATATACTAGAGCCATCTGGAGAAAGACCAACAGCTGTGGCAGCATAGAAACAAGCCTTGAAGGAAGAATTGGGATTCCTGAAGGATACCTTCCACATATGAGAGCCTGCGCAGGGCAAACGACATCTGTTATGCCATATGTAGCAACTACAAAGCAGGAGCCTGCAATAATAGCATCCTCAGAAGCACCCAAACACCAAGAGACCTTGCGGTGAAGACTGGACACTCACAGCTCACTTAATTTGGCATATTCACAACTGAGGCTTTGAAGGTTTCAATCAGGAAAAAAAAACAGGGACTTCATTCTGACCTCTAGGGTGCAATATAGATTGCTGTCTCAAACCACTGAACACCAGTAGAGTGGTCTATCAAAACATGACAAATTGAAATCTTCAGTCAGCACCTTCTCAGATTCTGTGACATCCTCATAAACAGGGTCAATTTACTTTTTATTTTAAATGAGATCTTTTTCTCCCATATCCTGATCTGAAAGTGAAAATCTAATTTTCTGGTAACACTGTAATATTTTTCACTAAGAAAACAGAGCGAGTGCAATGGGATAAAAACCAACAGTGGCCCTTGGCTAAAAAAACTGAGACGGATTCCGTGTGCTCGCAACAAAATGCTTGATTTCTCTGCTCTATTAGAAATTCTGAAAACTTCATCCTCCACCACCAAAACGGACAAGGCCCCTCAGCAATGAATGTTCAGGACATATAAGCACCATTAAATTTAATGACAGCTTTGACAGGAGGCAAGACTCCATACATGGCTTTGCCTTCCGTCAAAGCCTGTCAGAGGTGCGATCTCAGCACAATACTATCTGTGGTCCAACCTTCACTGAAACGTCACTACTGAATGTGGCTGCCGTGAGATGGACCCCCTGTGCGTGGCCCAGGAAAGCGAGAGTATGTAAGAAGTGTAGGCAGAGATGAGCACGGTCCTGTTCTTCATTATCTTTCCTTTGGTGATCGGCTGAAAGAACTGCTGTTTGAAGCTCGAAAATAAAGAGTGGACGTTCAGAATTGAAAACAAAATAATAAAATGTTCAGCACATGAAAAAGATTTGTCATTGAAGGAAATAGTGTCATTATTTCACATCTTTATTGTTTAATGAGACACAGCCTAGAGAAGGCCCTTCCAGCCGCACCACCCAGCAACATTTATTTAACCCTAGCCTGATCACAAGACAATTTACAATGACCAATTAACCTGCCAACTGGTACGTCTTTGAATTGTGGGAGGAAATTGGAGCACCCAGAGGAAACCCACGCAGTCACAAGCTCCTTACTGTCAGTGGTGGGAATTGAACCCAGATCGCTGGTACCGTAGAGCGTTGTGCTAACCACGACACTTCTGTGTCACCCTATCTCTCCCCCACGGCTGGAGAAGTAAGATAGCAAATCACAGTAGCGTTAGTGCAGCTCTTTACAGCACCAGTGACCCAGGATCAATTCTTACCACTGTCTGTGAGCAGTTTGTACATTCTCCCGGAGACCATGTTGATTTCCTCCAGGTACTCGGGTTTCCACCTACAGTCCAAAGACATATGGGTTAGGAGGTTAATTGTTCACATGAATGTAAATGGGTAGAATGAGCTCAAAGGAGTGGAAGGTCCTTTTACTCGGCCGTATCTCTATTAAAGAAGAAACAGTTAAGAAGTTACCAAGATGGGGAGGATTGATAGTTTGAGGTAGTAAAATGAAACAAGAGAATTTAGCCACATCTGTGGAGGGAAAAATGAAGTAGTTCCTAGAAATACGGTGAGATGGACGATGAGTTGCTGCTCCCAAAGATTACTTTGCTCCAGCATTTCCAAATGAAAGCAGCCAAACAGTGTAAAAGTGAAATAGAGAATTAAAGTTACAGATGACTGGAAGCTCAGGATTGCCCTCACAAATCAAGCAGGGATACTCTGGAAAGCAGTTATCCAATAAGCCTGACACAGAGTAGACCACATTGTGAGCCCTCAATCTTCCTCAGGAGAAGAGGATGGTGATGGTCCTTAATGATAGATGCTAACTTCTCAAGGCATAGCTTTTTGAAGATGTACTCAGTAGTGGGGCAGCTGGTGCTCATGATGAAGCTGGCTGAGTTTACAAATTTCTGCAGCTTTTTTCGAAACAGTGCACTGGTGCCTTCATACCGGATGGTGATACAACCAGTCAGAATGCTCTCCACAAAAGCAGAAAAAGAGCACCATTCACAGACTACCTAACTATCACCAGGCTTCTGCTGGTAATGAGAAGAGGATCTGTCCTGGATGGCGAGGGTCCCCAATTATGGATGCCGCTTTCTTAAGCCCCTCCTTTTGAAGGCGTCCTCCATAGCAGAGAGGCCTAGTGCCCATGATGGAGTTGGCCAAGTCTACAATCATTTGCAGCTTTATTCTTGTGCAGTGAGTGGCTCTTCCACACCAGGTGGTGTTGCAACATGCAGGATGCTCTCCAAGGTACATCAGTAGAAATTTGCTTGAGTTTTTTGTGACATACCAAAATCTCCTCAAACTCTTAATGAAGTATAGACACTAGCATACCTTACTTGTGACTGCATCAGTCTGTTGGGTCAAAGACAGATCGCGTCCTGTCCTGATGAAGGGTTTCAGCCTGAAGCATTGATTCTTTATTCCTTTCCAGAGCTGCTGCCTGGCCTCTGAATTCCTCAGGTATTTTGTGTGTCCAACACAGGATTTCCAGCATTTTGTAGATTTGTTTTTTGTGTTTATACAGTCGATCCTCTGAGACATTAACGCCCAGGAATTTCAAGCTGCTCACTCTTTCAACTGCTGATCCCTCAGTGAGAAGCAACTGAACCTGATGGTTTGAATGATGATTTAGCACCAGGCCGAATCGAGGCAGTAGGGTTCAGATCCCAGAGCGCATCGAAACAACTGAACCCGATGTTTGGATGCCAATTTAGGCACAGGGCCAGACTGAAACGTTAATGGTGTTGGGGTTTGAGGTGAGGGATGGGCCAGTTCAGCTCACTGCTCTGCTCTGTGCTGAACTAAGGGTCTGTGGACAGACTCTCTTTATGGACTTCAGCTCACAATGCTATTTGTTTTTTCTCTCTGCACATTGGGTGTTTGACAGTCTCTTTTTTAATCAGTTCTTTTGGGTTTCTTTGTTTCATGGCTGCCTTTTAGGAGACAAATCTCAAGGTTGTATAATGTATACATACGTTGATAATAAATGTACTTTGACTTTGAGAACTGTTATGCATTCTCCCGACTTCCCTTTGCTGAAATCCACAATCAAATCTTACTGTCTCACTGACATTGAGAGTAATTCTCTCCTACATCCTTTTTACTTCATGCAATTTTGAGCGTTGAGCCTCATCATCCTGTACTACCTTCTAAACTTACACTGCCACTGCATTCACTTTCTTGTAAGTGACAGTCTGCCTCCTCGGGTTTGATCGCTGGTGCATCCAGGACATATTTTATCCTGATTTTGTCAGCATCAACTCCCCTGAGTCAGTAAAAAATAACTACTTAAGCACAGGAACTCTCTGTGAGATCTTTCCTAGAGATACTGAGGCTGGAATGAGTGAGTATCTTATTCAATTGGACACAGACATTGAAATAACCAGCTGAACTGCTGCTCAATCAAATTTTTCTTCTGTTGCAACACACATAAACTGCTGGAGAAACTCAGCTGGTCAGGCAGCATCTATGGAAATGAAAAAAACAGTCAACATCCCAGGCTGGGACCCTTCTTCAGGACTGAGAAGGAAGGGGGAAAGATGCCAGAATAAAAAGCTGGGTGGGAGGGGAAGAGTCTAGTTGGAGGTGATAGGTGAAGCCAATTGGATGGGAAAGATAAAGCGCTGGAGAAGAAGGAATCTGATAGGAGATGATTATGGACAATCAGAGAAAGAGAAAGAGGAGGGGACACAGGGGGAAGTAATAGGCAGGTGAGAAGAAGTAAAAGGTTAAAGTGGGGAATAAAGGAAAGGAGGGGAATTTGTTTACTGGAAGGAAAAATCGATATTCATGCCATCAGATTGGAGGGTACCCAGGTAGAACATAAGGTGTTGCTCCTCCACCCTGAAGGTGGCCTCATCTTGGTACAAGAGGAGGCCATGGACTGACACATCAAAACGGGAGTTAGAATGGGAATTGAAAAGTTTGAGCACCAGGAAGGCCTGCTTGTAGCAGATGGTGTGGAGCTGCTCGACGAAGCTGTACGCCAAGTTACGGTGGGTCTCACTAATGTAGAGGAGGCTACATTGAGAGCACCAGACACAATAGAAGTTGAACTTTACTACACTGTAGGGAACTTAATAAATAAAAATAAAATCTGAAGCAAAGAGCAATTGAATCATGCCTCTCCTATAGCTCCTGAGGGCATTAATTACTTCAATAAACCGAGTTAATCTGGTTAAGGCTGAGAGATCTGAAGAGAACTACAGGTATTTAGACACTCCCAGGTACATCCTGAAAAACTGCAGATCCACTATATGTCCCAGACTTGCTCAGTGGCAAATGCAGTCATGTCACTGAGCACTGAAACAAAAAGACCTTCCATCCCACTCTAATAGGGTAACCATAAGACAAAGGAGCAGAAGTAGGCCATTCGGCCCATCGAGTCTGCTCCGCCATTTTATCATGAGCTGATCCATTTTATCCTATTTAGTCCCACTGCCCCGCCTTCTCACCATAACCTTTGATGCCCTGGCTACTCAGATACCTATCACTCTCTGCTTTAAATACATCCAATGACTTGGCCTCCACTGCTGCCCGTGGCAACAACTTCCATAGATTCACCACCCTCTGACTAAAAAAATTTTTTCGCATTTCTGTTCTGAAAGGGCGCCCTTCAATCCTGAAGTCATGCCCTCTCGTACTAGACTCCCCCATCAGGGGAAACAACTTTGCCACATCCACTCTGTCCATGCCTTTTAACATTCGAAATGTTTCTATGAGGTCTCCCCTCATTCTTCTAAACTCCAAGGAATACAGTCCAAGAGCGGACAAACGTTCCTCATATGTTAACCCTCTCATTCCCGGAATCATTCTAGTGAATCTTCTCTGTACCCTCTCCAACGTCAGCACATCCTTTCTTAAATAAGGAGACCAAAACTGCCCACAGTACTCCAAGTGAGGTCTCACCAGCGCCTTATAGAGCCTCAACATCACATCCCTGCTCCTATACTCTATTCCTCTAGAAATGAATGCCAACATTGCATTCGCCTTTTTCATCTACCAGCTCAACCTGGAGGTTAACTTTAAGGGAATCCTGTCCGAGGACTCCCAAGTCCCATTGCATCTCAGAACTTTGAATTCTTTCCCCATTTAAATAATAGTCTGCCCATTTATTTTTTCTGCCAAAGTGCATAACCATACACTTTCCAACATTGTACTTCATTTGCCACTTCTCTGCCCATTCTTCCAATCTATCCAAGTCTCTCTGCAGACTCTCCGTTTCCTCAGCACTACCGGCCCCTCCACCTATCTTCGTATTGTCAGCAAACTTAGCCACAAAGCCATCTATTCCATAATCCAAATCGTTGATGTACAATGTAAAAAGAAGTGGCCCCAACACGGACCCCTGTGGGAACACCACTGGTAACCGGCAGCCAACCAGAATAGGATCCCTTTATTCCCACTCTCTGTTTCCTGCCAATCAGCCAACGCTCTATCCACGTATGTAACTTTCCCGTAATTCCATGGGCTCTTATCTTGTTAAGCAGCCTCATGTGTGGCACCTTGTCAAAGGCCTTCTGAAAATCCAACATCCACTGCATCTCCCTTGTCTAGCCTACTGGTAATTTCCTCAAAAAATTGTAATAGGTTTGTCAGGCAGGATTTTCCTTTAAGGAATCCATGCTGAGTTCTGCCTATCTTGTCATATGCCTCCAGGTACTCTGTAACCTCATCCTTGACAATCGACTCCAACAACTTCCCAACCACCGATGTCAAGCTAACAGGTCTATAATTTCCTTTTTGCTTCCTTGCCCCCTTCATAAATAGCGGAGTGACATTTGCAATCTTCCAGTCTTCCGGAACCATGCCAGAATCTATCGACTTTTGAAAGATCATCGCTAATGCCTCCGCAATCTCCACAGCTACTTCCTTCAGAACACGAGGGTGCATTCCATCTGGTCCAGGAGATTTATCGACCTTTAGCCTATTCAGCTTCCTGATTACTTTCTCTGTCGTAATTGTGACTACGCACACTTCTCTTCCCTGCCACCCTTGAGTGTCCGGTATCCTGCTGTCTTCCTCAGTGAAGACTGATGCAAAATACTTGTTCAGTTCCTCTGCCATCTCCTCATCTCCCATTACAATTTCTCCAGTATCATTTTCTATCGGTCCTATATCTTCTCTCACCTGTCTTTTACTCCTTATATACTTGAAAAAGCTTTTAGTATCCTCTTTGATATTATTTGCTAGTTTCCTTTCATAGTTAATCTTTTCTCTCTTAATGACCTTCTTGGTTTCCTTTTGTAAGGTTTTAAAGACTTCCCAATCCTCTGTCTTCCCACTAATTTTTGCTTCCTTGTATGCCCTCTCTTTTGCTTTAACTTTGGCTTTGACTTCTCTTGTCAACCACGGTTGCATCCTTTTTTCACTCGAAAATTTCTTCTTTTTTGGAATATACCTGTCTTGCACATTCTTCATTTCTCGCATAAACTCCAGCCACTGCTGCTCTGCCGTCTTTCCCGCCAGTGTCTCTTTCCAGTCAACTTTGGTCGGTTCCTCTCTCATGCCACTGTAGTTTCCTTTACGCCACTGAAACACCAACACATCAGATTTCGGCTTCTCTTTTTCTAATTTCACAGTGAACTCAATCATGTTATGATCACTGCCTTCTAAGTGTTCTTTCACCTCAATCTCTCCAATCACCTCCGGTTCATTACACAATACCCAATCCAGTACAGCCGATCCCTTAGTGGGCTCAACAACAAGCTGTTCTAAAAAGCCATCTTGCAGACATTCTACAAATTCTCTCTCTTGAGATCCAGTGCCGACCTGATTTTTCCAATCTACTCGCATGTTAAAATCCCCCACAATTATCATAACACTGCTCTTCTGACAAACCTTTTCTATTCCCAGTTGTAATTTGTAGTCCACATCCCTGCAGCTGTTTGGAGGCCTATAAATAACTGCTATCAGGGTCCTTTTACCCCTGCTATTCCTTAGCTCAACCCATAATGATTCTGCACCTTCCGATCCTATATCACCTCTTTCTAATGATTTAATATCATTTCTTACCAATAAAGCCATGCCTCCCCCTCTGCCTACCTTCCTATCTTTCCGATACACCGTGTATCCTTGGACGTTCAGCTCCCAGAGACATGCATCCTTTAGCCAGGTCTCAGTGATGGCCACAATATCATACCTGCCAATCTGTAGCTGTACGATAAGATCATCCACCTTATTTCTTATGCTGCGTGCATTTAAGTACAACACCTTAAGACCAGTATTTGATACTTTTTGCTTTGATTTCACTGCAACTTTATTGCACTGCAACTCATCCCAATGGCTACACATTTGCCCCATCACCTGCCTGTCTTTCCTGACATCTTTACTGCTCACTATCTTAGATTTATTTCTGTTTTCCCCTTCCTCCGCTCTATCATTCCGGTTCCCATCCCCCTGCCAAATTAATATAAATCCTCCCTAACAGCTCTATTAAACTTTCCCGCCAGGATATTGGTCCCCTTCGGATTCAAGTGGGAAGCCCTGGCTCTGCAAATTAAATGGAATTTGTAATATTTCTGAATATCTGAGCCATTTAGAAACTTGCAAAGCCTTGATGGGTGTAGTGGCCAAACTAAACCAAACCAAACCAAAACTAAAACAATTACCACTGCCAGCAACTTTGTTATCCTTCCATGATGTGCCCTCCCTCCTTTAATAACTGCTCCAAAACTCAAGGATATATATTCGATACTCTATTAGCAATTAGCAAACAATCCTGAAGCAATGAAACTTAAGCATACCCATGTGCAAGCTAAATGTAATTGAAGGTTATTGAGCTGTCAGTCCCCAGCTGCTACAGTCTGTGATGAACAAAGAATGAATACTTGACTTATTCCCTTTGCTTTAACCACACCCCTACACATGTGACTGGTTACCATAATAAACACAGAACACAATGCAGATCGAGAACAGGTGTATGGTTCCTACAATAGGCTTATAACTCTTTCATTTTTGCCTCCTCTTAACTGCGTGTAAGTTTTCTGGAGGTGGGGCCTCAATAGTATAAGGCTCATTAAAGGATCCCAAGGATTATTTACTGCTCAGACCTGAATATGCCTCATTGCATATCTCTGAAGAACAGAGGTTAGCCCTAAGAGTGGGCCGGTGTAGTTTGTAAGCAGTGGGCCAAAATCAGATCAATATTCACTTAGGAAAACATTGATTTTGTAAAGTAGGCATCTGCTGTTAATATGTTGAACCAAATAGGAGGCAGTGGGTTTTCGCTCTCTCTCTCTCTCTCTCTCTCTCTCTCTCTCTCTCTCTAAAACTAAATGGGCCACATCTTGCTGACTATTGTCAACGATTCCATCCATTTTAACTATTTAAAAGGCAGCAAGTCTTTGACTTAAGCACGTGCACATCTGGAGGCGGTGATGCTGCTCAGTCTGAAGCAGGGTGTCCTGGGATAACAACATTTGCCTTCAACATCTGGACCTGTTTAGTATAGATGTAGGGGGAGTGTGGAAAGCAGTGCAGAGGGTGGGATTGGCAGGACAAGGCAATCTGTCCAACAATTTTTAATCTATTTTTCTGTAGGTTTTAACAACTCCCTGCACCTAAAGTTAATTGACAATTAATTTAAATGTAGTAATACAGATCAACTGAAGCTATTAATGTTATTTTAAAATGTGACTGGAGGGTTTTTTTTGGCAGCGAAGCAACCACAGCAACATGATGACTTAGATGTTAAGTGTAGTAATATGTCAGCGACATCCAGCCCAGATCGGACACCTGGACAAGCAAAGACCTGTGCTAATTAAGTGGCTGGAGTGTTCTCTGAAATCTTTCACCTCCTGCTTCAGCAGCCTAAGGTACCTACCTGCTACAAGCATCCTACAATTACACCGGTGCCCAAGAAGAATGTGGTAACCTGCTTCAATGACTATAGTCCAGTAGCACTTACATCCACTGTGATAAATTGCTTTCAGAGGTTGGTGATGAAACATATCAACTCCCACCTGAGGAACGACTTGGATCTGCTCCAGTTTGCCTACCGGAGCAACAGGTCCACAGCAGATGCCACCTCATTGGCCCTTCACTCAACCTTGGAACATCTGCATATCAGAATGCTCTTTATTAACTGCAGCTTACCATTCAATACCGTCATCCCCTCAAAACTAATCAATATGCTTCAAGATCTTGGCCTCAATGCCTCCTTGTGCAGTTGGACTCCTTATTTCCTCATGTGCGGACCCCAGTCAATTCAGATCGGCAACAATATCTCCTTTACAATGTCTGTCAGCATAGGTGCACCACAAGGCTGTGTGTTTAGGCCCCCTACACTACTCACCTTATACATATCACTGTCAGGCTAAGCACAGCTCTAATGGCATATTTATGTTTGCTGACGACGTCAGTATCACAGGCCAAATCAAAGGTGATGATGAATCAGCACAGAGGAGGGAGATTGAAAAACTGGCTGAATGGTGCCACAACTTTAATGTCAGCAAGACCAAGGAGCTGGTTATTGAATTCAGGAGGTAAAAAACAGAGCCAGTCCTCATCGGGGGATCAGAGTGGAGAGGGTCAGAAACTTTAAGTTCCTTGAGTTTATTATTCCAGAGAACCTGTCCTGGGCCCAGCATGTAAGTGCAATTACAAAGAAAGCACAGTAGTGCCACTACTTCCTTAGGAGTTTATAAAGATTTAGCCTGATATCCAAAACTTTGACGAACTTCTATAGATGTGTGGCGAAGAGTTTATTGACTGGTTGTATCATGGTATGAAAATACCAATGCCTTTGAAAGGGAAAATTGTGGATATGGCCCAGTCCATCATGGGTAAAGCCCTCCCTACCATTGAGCACATCTACACGGAGCATTGTTGCAAGGAAGCGGAATCCATTGTCGAGGACTCCCACCATCCAGGCCATGCTTTCTTATCACTGCTGCTATCAGGAAGAAGGTACAGGAGCCTCAGGACCCGTACCACCAGGGTCAGAAATGGTTGTTACCCCTGAACCATCAGGCTTATGAACCAGAGGAGTCGACTTCACCAGCCCTTGAACTGTTTCCACAAACTATGGATTCACTTTCAAGGACTCTTCATCGCTTGTTCTCAATATTTATTGCTTATTTATTTATTATTTTTTTTTTAATTTTGGTATTTTCCCAGTTTGCTGTCCTTTGTACTTTGGTTATTGGGTGTTGTCCTTCATTGATTCAATTGTGTTTCTTAGATTTACTGTGTACGGCTGCAAGAAAATGAATCTCTGGGTTGCATATGGCGACATATTTGTACTTTGATAATAAATTTACATTGAACGTTGAACTTTGAACATAACTTTGTGTATAATTTTATACCATGGACATTTCATGCCAACATTCCAGCTAAAATGTGAATGCATTTACAATCTTAAAGATAATTACTTTGCTGGTTAGCAGTGGAAAGTAAGTTTCAACAATTCATTGAGATAATTGAATGTTACATCACAACAGTGAAGCTTAGGCCTCCTTTCCCTGGATTTGTTTCTAAGCAAATGCCTTATAAATGGCGCTTCTCCAACATCAGATTTCTGAATGGTCCATGAACCCATGAAAACAAGTTTGTTTTTTTTGTTCATTTTGTAATTCATAGTAACTTAATGTCTTTGCACTGTTCTGCTGGTGCAAAACAACCAATTTTATGTCATACGTATTCAGCGGCCTTTTTATCGGGTACCTCCTGTACCTAACAAAGAGGCCACTGAGTGTATGTTCACTGTTTTTTGCTGCTGTAGCCCATCCACTTCAAAGTTTGACATGCCGTTCATTTAGAGATACTCTTCTGGACACCACTGTTGTGATGCATAGCTATTCGCGTTACTGTCACCTTCTTGTCAGTTTGAATCAGTCTGACTATTCTCTTCTAACCTCTCTCATTAAAAAAACATTTTTGTGCATAGAACTGCCGCTCACTAGATGTTTGTTTTTTGTTTCTTGTTTCTTGCACCAATCTCTGTAATCTCCAGAGGCGGTTGTGTGTGAAAATCCCAGGAGATCAAACCACGCCGTCTGGCACCAACAATCATTCTATGGTCAAGGTCAGTTACTTCACATTTCTTACCCATTCTGATGTTTGTCTGAACAACAATTGAACCACTTGGCCATGTCTGCATGCTTTTATATTGTAATGCTCTGGTTAACGTTTTTACTGGTATACTGTAGGTACTTCATTTTAGCAGTTCTGCAAGAGCTGTCTGTTCTGCTTTCAGTCTATTTAGGTTGTTGTTGAAGATAAGGGATGCTGAGGAATGTGTGACATCCTGTTAGGATGTTGGAACTGGGAGAAGGTTCAAGAGAACACTGGGGGGTGGGGGAAAGGTTTTGTGAGGGACACTAACATTGGTCTTGGTCTTTGTTCAGCGGGAGATGAAGAGAGAAAATACTGGAGGGAACCGGTTGGAAAATACGATTCAATGGAGCCAAGGTGCAGAGATCTACCAAGGATCGGTGAAGATTCGGAAGATTTGAGCTCCAATCTGTGCACATTTGACTGCTTAATTATAACGGGCCCTTTATAGTTTTTTTTTCTTTTCTTCAGTAATTCGTTGGCTAAGATAACATTCACAAAGATATTTCTTTGTAATTGCAGTGTGTGATCTGTTATTTCATGCCAATGGGCTATTGTTGGGCAATAAATCACACAGCATTCACACAAACTGGTGTTTGGTGGGCGAGACATCCCAACCCCTTGGATTTGGCGGGACCAACGTCATATATTCCCTAGACATACGAAGCCTGAGAAAGATGGGTCCTCGCTGCGGAATCCAGTGGCTCTTAGCAAGGGGCTACAAGCCTTATATCCAGAGATGCCCAGTAAACAGGGGTTTCAATACACTGAGTTGCTATCATGTGATTGGCTGATTAGATTTTTGCTTTATCATACAGGTGTACCTATAAAGTGGTCACTGAGTGTAAGTCATAACAATAAAATCTGATTCAGATTCTGTTATTTTTTATTTTGTACACTTACATTCCATTATGCCATTGTATGCCGCGGTTTTAGTTCTGAAGCTTGTGTATTATTTTCAGTTTATTTAATCAGCTCTGAAGGCTGAATGCACTCAGATTAAATCTACAGGTTAACTGTGTCAGATTTTTCTTGACATATTGCTATAAAGATGTCATGGTCAACTGCACACCAAGTAAACAAGACAGAAATTGACAATTCACAAACCAGGGAACGTGCAGTACTGTGCAAAAGTCTAAAAAAAATACATATACACACACACACACACACACACACACACACACACAGCTAGGGTGCTTAAGACTTTTGCACAGACTGCAAATAGCAATGAGGTCTGCTCCCTGATGAGCTCGATGCCTTTTTTGCTTGCTATTAGGGAATATTCTGGAATGAATTTAGCAGATATTAATTCAAGCAAAAACCAGTCTTCAGTTCTTAATGTAAATTGTAAATTGCATGCAGTTGAAGTACAGTACTGTGCAAGTCTTAGTCGCACTCGCTATATATGTGCCTAAGACTTTTGCACACTACTGTAATAAATTTATGCAATGCACGGTACTGCTGCAAAAAAAAAACCCAAATTTCATGACATATGTGAGTGATGATAAACCTGATTCTGATATGGATCTCTATTGTGGACTGAGAGTGGGAAGCGGACAGGGAGAAGGGAGTTATTGTTGAGAACGGGAGAAGTGTGAGGGGAAGGAGCGGGAAGCACCAGGGCGACATTCTGTAATGATGAATAAACCAATTGTTTGGAATCAAATGACCTTGCTTGGTGTCCAAAGTCCAGGTGTGCCTGTACCCGTGACACCACCTGCCCCAGCACGGCTTCTCTGTCACCTGTCCCACACCCCTCCCACGGTGTTCCATCCTCGCCATTTCCAACATCCTTTGTTCCTGCCACATTTACAAACTCATTCTCCACCACGCAGACAAATACAGTACTGTCTTAGGCACCCTAGCTATATGTATGTGTCTAAAACTTTTGTACAGTACTGTAACTTTAATCTACAATATAGCACACACTCACTGCTTCGGACTAACTGATAGATCTTCTTTCAGTTAGTCCTGACGAAGAGCTTCGGCCCGAAACGTCAACCATACCTCTTCCTAGAGATGCTGCCTGGCCTGCTGCGTTCACCAGCAACTTTTATGTGTGTTCCATGGGTTAAATTGTATGCTTTTCTATGATGAGTAACGAAAGAGGATTAGGAGATCATTAGACCTGTGCTCCTGCTTAGTATTCAACAATATCATAGGTGAAATTTTAACTTAGCACCATTTTCCGCTCTGCCCTGAACTCCCTTGATTCCATTGATATCTAAATCTTATCTATTCCTATCTTGAATATACTCAGTGACCTAGCTTCCACTGGCACCTTGAAAGGAGCATTCCAAAAATACCAAACCTCTGGGTAAAGTGAATCTCCTTATCTTCTCGGTCCTCTATGACCAACACCATGTTTTGGGAATTGTGACACCAAGTGCTTGACAACCCTGTCAGAAAGAAAACATTATTCCTGCCTTTCTCTAATGAATTTTATATGTTTTAATGGGGTCTCCTCTCGTTCTTCTAAACTCAGAGGACAGACATAGTCTACTTTATATTTCCTCATTGAACAAATTTACCCTTCAATCTGATGAACTGCTATAGATCAGGCACTCTCCGTATTACAAGAATATATACTATTTCCTCAGTGTTATGTTGTATTCTGGGTAAAATCTTATCTGGACATACTATAGTTACCTTATCTCACTAGAGAACAGTTCTAAGACTAATGAATGGTTTCCTAGTACATTAAGATGGACTCTTGACCTCTCAATCTACCTTGTTATGACCTTTCATCTTCTTATTTACCTGCACTGCATTTTCTCTATAAGTGTAGCACTTCATTTGCTATTCCTGTTTTGCACCATTCAGCTATTTTTCTTTGTGATTTTTGTATTTTTATTATTGTACAGGATCATGGTAGTGTAGTGGTTAGCCCAACACTATTATAGCTTGGGGCTTCGGAGTTCAGAGTTCAATTCCTGCATCCTCCGTGAGGAGTTTGTTTATCCTCCCTGTGGAATATGTGGGTTACCTCCGAGTGCTCTGGTTTCCTTCCGCTGTCCAAAGGCGTACCAGTTTGTATTTTAGTAGTTGAGTTGTCCCGTGATTAGGCTAGGGGTAAACTGGGTGGTTGTCGGGCAGTGCAGCTCATAAGGCCTATTCCAGCTGTACTTCTAAATAAGTAAATAAATAAATAAAATTGTTTTGTTTTGTGACTCACCCTGTACTGCTGTTGGAGAACAATGAAATTCACAACATAATTCAGTTATAATAAACCTGATGTTGATTTTGATTAATTGACAAGAGACTGTTCATAGAATCACAGAGTAATGTAGGATAAAAACAGCTCCTTCAGTCCATGCTATTTATGATGACCATCAAGATTCAGAATTGTTTAATGGCATTTCCAGTACACAATTGTGAAGGAGAACAAAATAATTGTTACTCTGGATCTGATGCAGCACGAAAAAACACAATAAGATAAAGAACACAACAATAAAAAAAAACACAATAAATATAAATACATGAGATGGCTTATATGCAATAGGTTGATTGTATGCCCATAAAGTGACGCTGGGCACAGGAGTGCATAAGGTGACTCTGACAGGAAATGATAAAGTAGAGGCAATGGGGAAGTAGAGGGGTGGGTTATTGAGTGGAGGTGTTGATCAGCCTTCCTGTTTGGGGAAAGTAACTGTTTTTGAATCTGCTGGTCCTGGCATGGTTGCTACAGAGCCTTCTCTCTGATTGGAGTGGGATATACAGTCCATGAGCAGGGTTGGTGTGATCCTTCATGATGTTACTGGCCCTTTTCCGACATCTTTCTGTATATTATATATATCTCAAGTACCAATTTTAACTAATCTCATTAACCAGCACTCTGTAGGTAGCTTTGGTAATCTTCATGCCTGTGCTTAAGCATCGTAAGGATATTGATCTCTGTCACCCACTCAGGCAGTGCATTCCATCCACTCTCTGTTAAAAAAAAGTTCTCCTTCAGACTCCCTGTAAAGTTCTTACCCATAACTTAAACGTACAGTATACCCTCTAGTTTTAGATAGCTCTGATATCAGTTTATCCATGTAAGTTAGAGGAAAATTTTAATATCTGCTGAAATAAAAAAAATTACAATGATTTTGCCGGGTCTGGGCGACCTGAGTTAAGATTGAATTGGTTTGGACTATATTCCTTGGAATGTGGAAGATTGAAGCTAGATTTGATAGAGGTATAGAAAATTATGAGGGGTATAAATAGGGTGAATGCAAGCAGTCTTTTTCCACTGAGGTTGGGTGGGACTACAAACAGAGCTCATGGGTTAAAGGTGAAAGGTGAAACATTTAAGGGGAACATGAGGGGAAACTTCATTCAGAGGGCTGTGACAGTGTGGAATGAACTTCTAGCACAAATGGTGGATGTAATTTTGATTTCAATGTTTAGAGGAAGGTTAGATAGGTACACGGATGGTAGGGATATGGAGGGCTGTGGTTCCAGTGCAGGTCGATGGCAATAGGCATTTTAAATGTTTTCAGAATGGACAGGTTGGGCCAGTTTATATTTTATAGTCGCCAAACAATTGATACTAGAACGTACAATCATCACAGCAATATTTAACTCTGTGCTTCGTGTTCCCTGGAGTACAAATTGATAGTAAATTGTAAAAGTTTAAATTATAAATCATAAATAGAAAATAGAAAAAGGCAAGTAAGGTAGTGTAAAAAAACCGAGAGGCAGGTCTGAATATTTGGAGGGTACGGCCCAGATCTGGGTCAGGATCCGTTCAGCAGTCTTATCACAGTTGGAAAGAAGCTGTTCCCAAATCTGGCCGTACGAGTCTTCAAGCTCCTGAGCCTTCTCCCGGAGGGAAGAGGGACGAAAAGTGTGTTGGCTGGGTGGGTCGTGTCCTTGATTATCCTGGCAGCACTGCTCCGACAGCATGCGGTGTAAAGTGAGTTCAAGGACGGAAGATTGGTTTGTGTGATGTGCTGATCTGTGTTTCTGTGCTGTACTTGTCTATGACTCTATAAACAAAGCTTTGAAACTGGTAAAACAAATTTTTTCCTCTTCATTTGCCAAAATGTTATTTGATGAGGCTAAGCAAAGAGAACTGAACGATAAAGCCAATCTGCATCTAACCTTTGACTTTCATCTGACATTTTAAAGCCTGGAGTTCTGCAGAAACTGCTTTTTCATCATCAAAGTGCACAAAGCAATTTGGCAAGGCTCCTTTAACAGTATTTCTCAAATAAATAACCTCCATTTCAGGGATCAATGGCAAAAAATGCATAAAATGCCAACACCTCTCAGCTGCCTCACAAGTCACTCATGTCTATGTCTTGCAAAAATGTTACTCCTTAGTTATCACTGGGTCAAAGTCCTGCAGCTCACAATCGAAAAGTATGTTGGCCTAAATCTACTAAGCAGTTTGTAGGGGATTGGGAGGTCAAGAAGAAAGACCATCACCCCATTAGAACACACAGTACTGTGCAGAGGTCTGTGGCACATTATTTATATATATATATATATATATATATATATATATATATAGTGCCTAAAACTTTTGCATGGTACTGAATTTGTCAATGTGAAGCAGAGTGAGTTTGTAAACCTAGTGGGAGCAAAGGATGTTGGGAATGGTGAGGGTGGAACATTACAGGATGGGTGTCGAATAGGTGACAGAGAAGGAATGTTGGCCGGTGGGGGGGGTGGCACAGGTGCAGACACACCCAGCCCTGAGATACTAAGCAAGGTCATTTGATTCCAAACAATTGGTTTATTGATCATTACCGAATGTCTCTTTTGTGCTTCCCACTCCCTCCCCTCTCTGTTCCCCTTTTCCCAGCTGTGATTCAATTCTCTCTGCCCCCTTCCCACTCTCAGTCCACAACAGAGACCCACATCAGAATCAGGTTTATCATCACTCACATATGTCATGAAATTTATTTTTTTGTGGCAGCAGTACAATGCAATATATAAAATTACCACAGTACCGTGCAAAATTTTAGGCTTCCTAGCTATATATATGTGTCTAAGACTTTAGCACAGCATTGTACTACAACACAAAATGGGCCCTTCCGCCCATAATGTTGCAGTGACCTTTTAACCTGCTCCAAGATTAATCGAACCCTTCTCTCCCACATAGCCCTCAATTTTTCTTTTACCTACGTGCCTATCCGAGACTCTCTAAAATGTCCCTAATGTATCAGCCTCTACCACCAACCTGGCACCAAGTTCCACACGCCCACCGCTTTCTGTGTAAAAAGCATACCTGTAACATCTCCCCTATACTTTCCTCCCATCAATTTAAAATAATGCCCCATCACATAAGTCATAAATATATTCATAAGGGCAAGTAAGGGTGGCTGCAGAGTGTGGATTTATCTGTAATGCCTTCATACAATTAAAGAATTAAAATCCCTCAGTCCCAGATATACAAGTTATATTATGAATGGATTGGTGGCATTTTCCAAGCTGTAATGTAACATGAATGAATGTTATAAAAGGCCAACGGAAGACACATTTGAGGAGAAGATGGACCTCTGTTGCAGTGGAAATTGTGATTCAGAATCAGAAGGGCAATTAGATTTATCACCAGTCATATGTCATGAAATTTGTTGTTTTGTACAGTGTATGATACAAAATATATCACAGGTTACAAGAAGAAATTTGTTTAGAAAAATGAAATAAATACAAAAACAGTGCAAAAATATTTAAGTAGTGTTTATGGGTTCAAAGATTGATCAGAAATCTGATGGTGGAGGGGAAGAAACTGTTCCTAAGCTGTTGAGTGCGTGTCTTCGGGCTCCTGTACCTCTTCCTGATGGTAGCAATGAGAAGAGGGCATTGTCCTGGGTGATGGAGGTCCTTCATGATGCATGCTGCCTTTTTGAGGCATCGCTCCTTGAAAATGTCCTTGATGGTGGGGAGGCTAGTGCCCATGATGGAGCTGGCTAAGTTTCAAACTTTCTGCAGCTTTTATTGATCCTGTGCAGTGGCCCCTCCATACCAGATGGCGATGCAACCGGTTAGAATGCTCTGCATTCTATATTTGTACAAATTTGTGAGAGTCTTTGGTGGCAAAACAGATCTCCTCAAACTTAAATGAAGTATTGCTGCTGGTATGCCTTCTTCATAATTGCATCATTATGCTGGACCCAGGCCAGGTCTTCATATAGAGTCATAGAAAAGTCCATCAAGAAACAGGCCATTCAGCCCATCTAGTCCATGCCAAAGTCATTTAATTTGCCTACTCCAAACGACCTGCACTGGGACCATAGGCCTCCATAGCCCTACCACCCATGTATCCATCCAAACTTTGCTTAAATGTTGAAATCAAGTTCACATGAACCACTTGTGCTGGCATCTCGTTCCCCACTCTCACAATCTTCTGAGTTAGGAAGCTTCCCCTTATGTTCCGCTTATAATTTTCACCTTTCACCCTCAACCCCTGACCTCTGGTTGTCATCCCACCCAACCTCAGTGAAAAAAGTCTGCTTGTATTTACCCTATCTATACCCCTCATAAAGTGGTGTACCTCTATCAAATCTCCTCTCAATCTTCAATGTTCTTAGGAATAAAGTACTGAACTATTCAATCTTTCCTTATAACTTAGGTTCTCCAGACCCAGCAACATCTTTGTAAATTTCCTCTGTTCTCTTTCAACATCATTTACATCTTCCCTGTAGGTAGGTGAGCAAAACTGCACACAGTACTCCAAATTCAGCCTCACCAACCTCTTATACAACTTCCACGTAACATCCCATCTCCTATACTCAATACTTTGATTTATGAAGACCATCTGTAGTAAATGCTGCTCATTTAAAGCTGTTGCCCAGTGAGAATAGGTCTGATGTTATTGAGATAATTTGGGTCACTAAGATGTTCTTCCTCTCCCTGATTAACACTTGTGTAAAGTGAGAAAACATACATTTACAAAAAAATGGTTCTGCTGGGAGCTCAGGCTAATACTATTTTCATATCAAACATTAGGCACAGACAGTTGGGAACAGAGGGAAACCCGATCACAAATATTTCCTCTGGTGTGCACAACAACCTAAAACACAGTGGTGAAGACTTCATGCTAATACTCAATACCCGTCCTCACTGAGAGATCAGTGGTGAAAAGGGTTCGTAGCGTCAAGTCCCTGGATGCCGACGTTTCCGAGGAAATATCCTGGGTTCAGCGTACTGACAGGATCATAAAAAAGACATGCCAAAGGTTCTGCTTTATTAGGAGTTTGAAGAAGTTTGAATTGTCACCAAAGACTCCAGTAAAAATTTCTACGGATGCATGGTCGGAAACATTCTGACTGATTGGAGCCCCCAAGGTGCAGGATTGCAAGAGGCTGCAGAAGGTCATAGACTCAGTTCCATCACGGGCACAACCTTCCCTGCCATCGAAGAACCACAGTGTTTTAAGAGCAGCTTCTTACCCTCCAACATCATATTTCTGAACAGTCCATGAACACCATCTCAGTATTTTTTTTTATTGTGCTGTGGGAAGCGAGGGAGGAGATTGCTGAGCCTCTGGTGATGATCTTTGCATCATCAATGAGGATGTGAGAGGTTCCAGAGGATCGGAGGGTTGCGGATGTTGTTCCCTTATTCAAGAAAGGGAGTAGAGATAGCCCAGGAAATTACAGCACGGAAACAGGCCATCTCGGCCCTTCTAATCCATGCCGAATGCTTACTCTCACCTAGTCCCACCGACTTGCACCCAGCCCATAACCCTCCATTCCTTTCCTGTCCATATAGCTATCCAATTTTACTTTAAATGACAACATCGAGCCTGCCGCTACCTCTTCTACTGGAATCTTGTTCCACACAGCTACCACCCTCTGAGTAAAGAAGCTCCCCCTCGTGTTACCCCTAAACTTTTGCCCCCTAACTCTCAATTCATGTCCTCTTGTTTGAATCTCCCCTACTCTCAATGGAAAAAGCCTATCCATATCAACCCTCTCTATCCCGATAATTATAGACCAGTGAATCTTACTTCAGTGGTTGGCAAGTTGATGGAGAAAATCCTGAGAGGCAAGATTTTTGAACATTTGGGAGGTATAACATGATTAGGAATAGTCAGATTGGCTTTGTCAAAGGCAGGTCTTGCCTTACGAGCCTGATTAAATTTTTTTGAGGATGTGATGAAACACCTTGATGAAGGTAGAGCTGTAGGTGTAGTGTATATGGATTTCAGCAAGGCATTTGATAAGGAACCCCATGCAAGGCTTATTGAGAAAGTAAGGAGGCATGGGATCCAAGGGGACATTGCTTTGTGGATCCAGAATTGGCTTGCCCACAGAAGGCAAAGAGTGGTTGTAGATGGGTCATATTCTGCATGGAGGTCAGTCATCAGTGGTGTGCCTCAGGGATCTGTTCTGGGACTCCTACTCTTTGTGATTTTTAAATGTAACTGGGTGACCGTCGAATCTTATTCATTACTGTTAAAAGTGTACTTAGGCATCCATCCGGGTAATGCTAGAGTAGTTGTCTGTGCCTTTAAGTGGAGACAGTGATGTCATTACGCACGCGCGGGATAGTGGGGAGACCATTTTTGTTTTTGGCAGAAGAAGCTGATGGGGCTTTGGGATTAAGTTCCTCCCAGAGATACTGGACATGATGTGGAACGGTGAGTATTAATTGATGATATCTATATGAATTCGTTTACGCTTGTTGGAGAATTGAGAATATTGGTAATTTGACATGTTTTACATGTGGATGCTTTAGATTTTCAAGAGTGAAGGCATCGGCGCTGGATAGCGTGGCTTGTGCAAAGTTCCTCACCAGTCAAGTAGGTCAGTCTTCCTGTAATTTAACTAGCAGGCAATCTCTTGTAAAAGTTGTGCCGAAGTGTAGCTTCTGTCTAACTTTATTGTATCAGGACTGTTTGTGAACGTAACAGCGTAACGTGAATGTTTAGTCTCTGTTTGGAAGCTTAACACGTGTACTAAAAGGGAGTAGACGTCTTAAATGAGATGTATTCGCTTACATTTTCACTGCTATGTATAAGCTATGTTGGCGGGATTCTAATATTGTTTGTATTACGTTCCCTCAGAATTGCCACTACCGTATTAGTTTTGTGCAATTTGCTTCATGTATTTTTATACTGCATACGCTACTCGTCGATACAGAAGTGTGTGGATCGAAAGTTAGACTGAGATTGTAATGGCAGGAACTGGTGTAGATTCGTTTGTTTTGTTTTGAGACCTTCTTCCGGCACGAAAACATCTAAAACAGATAAAGGAATTAAAATCCGAAAAAGTATTTGTTGTCCTGAGTGTGTACTTTTCCCCGGGCTACAAAATATAAATGACCTGGATGAGTAAGTGGAGGGATGGGTTAGTGAATTTGCTGATGATAGAAAGGTTGGGTGTGTTGTGGATAGTGTGGAGGGCTGTCAGAGGTTACAGCGGGACATTGACAGGGTGCAAAACTGGGCTGAGAAGTGGCAGATGGAGTTCAACCCAGATAAGTGTGAGGTGGTTCATTTTGGTAGGTCAAATATGATGGCAGAATATAGCATTAATGGTAAGACTCTTGGAAGTGTAGAGGAATAGAAGGATCTTGGGGTCCGAGTCCATAGGACACTCAAAGCTGCCTGGCAGGTTGACTATGCGATTAAGGCGGCATACAGTTCATTGGCCTTCATCAACTATGGGATTGAGTTTAGGAGCCGAGAGGTAATGTTGCAGCTATTTAGGGCCCTGGTCATGCCCCACTTGGAGTACTGTGCTCAGTTCTGGTCGTCTCATTACAGGAAGGACATGGAAACCATAGAAAGGGTGCAGGAGATTTCCAAGGATGTTGCCTGGATTGGGGAGCATATGCCTTATGAGAATAGGTTGAGTGAACTCAGCCTTTTCTCCTTGGAGTGACGCAGGATGAGAGGTGACCTGATTGAGGTGTACAAGATAATGAGAGGCACTGATTGCATGGATAGTCAGAGGCTTTTTCCCAGGGCTGAAATGACTAGCACGAGAGGGCATAGTTTTAAGGTGCTTGGAAGTAGGTACAGAGGAGATGTCATGGGTAATTTTTTTTACGCAGAAAGCGTGAGTGCGTGGAACGGGCTGCCAGTGGAGCTGATGGAGACGGAAACGAAAGGGTCTTTTAAGAGACTCCTGGACAGGTACATGGAGCTTAGAAAAATAGAGGGATATGGGTAAGCCTAGGTAGTTCTAAGGTAAGGACATGTTCGACACAACTTTGTACGTTTTCTATGTTTCTATGTTTTTATTTGTTTACTTGTCAAATTTACAGAACTGTTTATGCATTGCATTGTCCTACTGCTGCAAAACAACAAATTTCACCACGTACGCCAGTGATAATAAATGTGATTCTGGTTGTTCACCTACGGGAGAGAAGGCTACAAAGGTAAACATCGGGGTGTTGCAATCTTAACCATCCTCAGGAAAGGAGGAAAAGATCATCCAGAGAGGGCTTTCTGCTATCCAGGAAACTGTTACCACGGCTGCGTTGTGCTGTACATGTATTTCCAATAACTGAACGTCTGCTGCTTGAATTACCCTGTAGATTACGTTCATTTTGCTGCAGAGTGGACGCAAACTTCACTCTACAAAAACGCCAAGAAAACTGCACGGAGTGGCAAAAATGATTAAAAATGGCCTTTATGCACCTTCCTAAAGCCTTTGACTGCAGCAGTCAGCTGGGGCTGACTTAAATCTGCCTTCTGTATGTTTCATGGTGCATGATGCTACTAATGTTACAACCCAAGGAACAGTTCTTGCTTGTAATGAACTGACATGAATGCCCCTGAGGAAAAGGATACATAAAACTATCGAGAATTTAAACTAATGCAATGGCAAAAAAAGCTTTCAAATGCAGATGGATGGACATGCTGGAATGGTGATGATCAGTTGTTTACATTGCAGGACACTCATCTGTACTGGATGAATTGGATAAGCACAAAGTACATTATTAAAATTGGATGATGCAATTTAGGTAAGTAGTTTAACAGCAAAGGGAATTCAAATCAGTTTAAGGAATGTAGTCATGTGAGTGGAATAGTGAATAGGCAGTAGCTAGTTTTCTTTCTCAATCCATGCCAGTTGTCCTCAATCAAACCAGGTTTTTTTTTGAATAAGTGTTTGCTCTGTCCCACATCATAGTTTTCAAAACCTACCTATTATCAATATTCAGATTATTCCTTTTTTTCCTGATCCAATATTATTCTCAGATATTTATTTACTATCGTTTGTTCTAAATATCTGTGCAATTTGTCTTTAGGATGGTGGTGAATGCTGGGAGGTCAGTGTGGTAAACCATGTATATACGTTGTAACTGGACACGCCCCTCTGCTGGCTGCTCCTGTGACTCCTCCCACGGATCCCTCAATAAAGGCAATTGTGCCACTGCTCCTCCCTCAGTCCAGGACAGACACACAGCATGGACGAGGACCCATTTTACTGTTAATAAAAGCCTTTCAGTATTTACTCTACTTCCAGTCTTTTGGAGTAATTGATAGTGCATCAGTCAGGTTGGGGTGTTTGATGTTGTGGTGTTCACCGAGTTTGGCAAATAACTCCAAGCTTGCAAGTTAATTGCTAAATTCAACGAACACCTCAACATGAAACATCTTGCCTTCTTCTGCATAGTAGTTGCTTGTCAGTCTTTGTGTGTGTAGTTTTTCACTGATTCTATTGTATTTCTTTGCTCTCCTGTGAATGCCTGCAAGAATATGAATCACAGGGTAGCATTCAGAGACATATACGTAATTTGATAATAAATTTACATTGAATTTTGAACAATAGAATCAGCACACTATCAGACCACAAGCACAATTTCCAATTACCACTGGAATTTTGGTGAATCCCACCTACTAATTTCATTAAGAATTAAAATATTCATTTGCGGTTGAAAGAATAAAAATACTTGGCAAGTTGCTACAGTCTCTGGGAACATGACAGCCCATACCCGAATATTTTTGTATCTTGTTCAAGTGGAAACAGCTGTTTTGCTTCTATTTTAACATATCTTGGCATATGGTAGTTAAATCTATTTCTAGCTTCTTATCATGATTATGTCTGTAATATCTCTAAGGTTCCTTAAAGTTCTCATAGCTGGGGGTGGTAATGGGGATAAGCTCCCACTACCTAATAAAAGCACCCAATCGTGTCCAAAATAGCCACTGATAACCAAGTTCAGCTCCTGGCTTTCCCAAGTGGCTTAGCTGCTAAGCCCGGCAGACGTTTCTACTGACAGGAGAAGGGGCAAAGGTGGGTTACTGGCGCCTTAAAATCAGTCACTTTGGGCAGACGAGGCTCATCAGCCGTGGTTGGCAGCTCATCTGGGAGAAGGAACACTCTGATCTCAAACCTACGATGCCTTGCAGCTATACTCACTCTGGGAGTAGGCTTTCGGAGTAAGCCCTGGGGGAAAATTCCGGAGGTGGAACCTCTAAGGCAGCCCTACATTGAGTTCAATGCTGAATGGCAACTCTGGCGATGCCGCTGGTGCCTAACTGTATCAGACTCTGCCATTCCTGTGTATTCAACGGCTGCGTGGAGAGGAGGAGCCTGCTACCTGGGCAACAGCTTACTCTCCAAATTCTACTGCCCTGGCTTTCGCACTAGCTTGCATACCACCTAGATAGCTGGGATGCAATGTTCCCTCTAAAGTAAGCAAGTACACGCGCTCATATATTTTGCTACTAACACACAAAAGAAGTTAAATATCAAAGGTTACGGGGAGAAGGCTGGGAACTGGGGTTGAGGAGGAGGTAGAAAAAAAGGATCAGCCGTGATTGAATGGCGGAGCAGACTCGATGGGCCAGATGGCCTAATTCTGCTCCTATGTCTAATGGTCTGAACTGCACACAAAAGGTTGTCACCCTCTACCTCGTTGGCATGTTAGTATATTTCATGGTCATACACAGTCACATTTCCTTTTCCGGTTTTCTGATGTGGACGCTGTTGACAATGTGGAGTTTGCAATGGTTTGTCTTCAGACTTTCGAACTGGCTTTTATTTATACTGTTTTTATTGAAGAAATTATTGATTCACTGATTGCTGAATTCCGAAGAAGCCAAGGGCATGAAGCGCAAAAGAAAACTGCTAGTTCACTTAAAGCCAAATGACTTAATGAAACAGTAGAAACTGTTATACCGAAAGCTCATGAGGTCAGGAACGTGCAGTTATGAGAATCAATACAGAAACTGATGTTACCTGCATGTACTATATTGCTGCGACTCAAAAGTTGCTGGAGAATTTGCAAGTGGGCAGAAGTGGAGTAATACTTGAAAATTTGACTTTTAAAGGTCATTTAGCAAGCAAATCACATATGGACGGTGTGCAAAAGCTCCAGTGAGAAAGTTCTTCACTACCCGTTACAGGCCTGCTACATAGATTTTGTGAGAGTGCAAATGAACATGAGTGAAAACAATCAAACCCAGAAGAAATCAAAGTTCTTATTGACAGTGTTTCGATAGCTGTTAAAATGAGTACCTCTATATATAGAGTTCAGTGTGCAAAATTTTGCCCAATGTTACAGGGCAAAAAATTGCTCAACGCAAGATTTTTGCGCACACTGGCCATTACAAATTGGAGGGAATATCGCTGGGATTCAACGTCCATAGCCGACCTCAACTAATGGAGGGGCCTCAATATCTCTTTGACACATCCTCAAAGAGAGCTCACATGATTGTAATTCATGCAAATAAAATCACAAGCTTTACCTGTCTGGCAATACCCTTTAAATAGCAATGAAAGAAGTTTCTAAAGACCTGATAAAGCCTGAGTAATTTATATGCAGAGGTATCAAGCAGACTGTGAAATGTCATATGATAAGACAAACCACAATTTCAAAAAGCCTTTGGCAAAATTCTGGTCTGGGCTGGAAGCTGTTGATTAAACTGACTGATAAGGTTTCAAGGTGAAACCCATGGAACAAGTATGAAATTAACTGAAAACCAGAATGCTGCAGATACTTGAGGAGACAAGCGAAAGTGTCAAATTTATCCTTGGAACTGCTAAAAGATTCCCCACTCCACAAGAACACCCCTTCTACCACCATACTCTCTCACACACTATCTCTTGCTTCATATATCATTCAAGATTCGAAGTACATTTATTATCAAAGTACATATGTACCACACAATCCCGAGATTCATCTTATTTTTATGCTGTATATGGCAAATGAAATTCAGTGCTGGAAAATGCATGATCATGCACTTTGGTAGTAGTAATAAATGTGCAGACTATTTTCTAAATGGGGAGAAAATCCAAAAATCTGAGATGCGAAGGAACTTGGGAGTCCTTGTGCAGAACACTCCAGGGATTAGCTTCCAGGTTGAGTCAGTGGTGAGGAAGGCATATGCAATGTGAGCATTCATTTCAAGAGGTCCAAAGTACAAGAATAGGGATGTGATGCTGAGACTTTATAGGGCACTGATGAGGCCTAACCTCGAAAATTGTGTACAGTTTTGGGCTCCTCATCTAAGAAAAGATGTGCAGGCGTTGGAGAAGGTTCAGAGGAGGTTCACAAAAATGATTCCGGGAATGAAAGGGTTAGCATACAAGGAATGTTTGATAGCTATGGGTCTGTACCTGCTGAAATTTAAAAGGATGAGGGGGAATCTCACTGAAACCTTCAGATGTTGAAAGGCCCAGACAGAGTAGATGTGAAAAGGATGTTTAAGGATGTTTCCCATGGTGGGTGAGTCTAGGACAGGAGGCCACAGCCTCGGGACAGAGGGGCGTCCATTTAAAACAGAGATGTGTAGAAATTTCTTTAGCCAGAAGGTTGTGGATTTATTACCACAGGCAGCTGTGCAGGCCAAGTTGTTGGGCGTGTTTAAGAAAATGCTTGATAGGTTGATTGGATACAGCATCAAAGGTTATGGTGAAAAGGCTGAGGAGAAGCCGTGGAGTGGGGCTGAGGAGGGAAAAAAGTATCAACCATGATTGAATGGTGGATCAGACTCTATGGGCCAAATGGCCTAATTCTGCTCCTATGTCTTATGGTCTTATGGAAACAAAGACAAAATAAGTTCAGAGAAAAACAATCACCACCACTACTCCTGCAACGTGCAAAAAAAAACAAATCGCTAAAATGGCAAAAAAAAAGAGCGAAAAAACACATTATAAAACCCCAAATCACAAGTCATTGAAACAACCCAGACATTTTCAGTTCAGCTCAATCCAGTGCAATGTTGTTTGTTAACTTCAGGCTGCAAAGCCAGTCTGTCCCATTCAAAAATTGCACAAATAGCAACAAAATAGGAGTGACCAGAAACTAGAAATGCATCATAACATAAACTATAGAGTCCAATACATAAACCACATTGATTAAACCATGCCCAAGACCTAGGATTCCAGCTCCATCCTCTGGCAGCATCAAGGGAGGGATGGAAGGAGAGGGAGTGGAAGGCGAGGGAGTGGGAGAGGGAGAGAGAGAGAGTGGGAGAGACCACTTGAATGTTGGGACTTTCCTGTAGCAGCAGCGAGTGAGAATGAGAGGGTGACTGGTCACCCACAGGTAGACAGTGATAAATACCCACTTGGCTTTCGCTCTCATCCTCAATCTTTCTCAAGGCTTTAATCAGCGAGATCAGTGAAAAATGGAGCCATAGAGTCATATAGAGAAGTGCAGCACAGAAACAGGCCATTTGGCCCATTTAGTCCATGCCAAAACCATTTAAACTGCCTACTCCCATTGACATGCAGTGGGACCATAGCCCTCCATACCCCTACTACTCATGTACCTATCCAAACTTCTCTCAAATGATGAAATCAAGCTCGCATGCACTACATGCGCTGGCAGATCATTCCACACTCTCACAACCCTCTGGTTGCAGGTTTCCCCAAATATTCCCTTTAAAAATCTCACATCTTGCCCTTAACCTGCTTACATTTATCCTATCAATACCCTTCATAATTTTGTATACCTCGATCAAATCTTCTCTCAATCTTCTACGTTCTAAAGAATACAGTCCTAACCTACTCAATATTTCCTTATAACTCAGGTCCTCCAGACCCAGCAATAACCTTGTAAATTTTTTCTGCACTCTTTCAGACTTTTTGCATCTTTCCTGTAGGTAGGTGACCAGAACTGCACATAATACTCCAAATTAAGCCTCACCAACGTCTTATGCAATTCAACATAACATCTGATTTATGAAGGCCAATGTGCCAAAAGCTTTCTTTATGACCTTATCTATCTGTGCCACCACTTTCAGCAAAATATGTACCTATATTCCCAGATTCCTCTCCCACACTCCTCAATGCCGTATTGTTCGCTGTGTAAGACCTATCCTGGTTGTTCCAACCAAAGTGCAAAACCTTGCACCTGTTTGCATTAAATTCCATCTGCCATTTCTCAGCCCATTTTTTCTGCTGATGCAGATCCCTCTAAAAGCCACGATAGCATTCCTCACTGTCTACTACACTTCATTCTTGGAGTCATCTGCAAATTTGCTGATCCAATTAACCACATTGTCATCCAGATCCCTGATAATGGATAACAAGCAACAAAGACCCAGCACAGATCCCTGTGGTACATCACTAGTCACAGGCCTCCAGTCAGTGAGGCAACCATCTACTACCACTCTCTGTCTTCTCCCACAAAGCCAACGTCTAATCCAATTTACTTTCTCACCCTGAATGCCGATCAGCTGAACTTTCTTGACCAGTCTCCCATGCAGGACCTTGTCAAATGCCTTGCTAAAGTCCATCCACTGCCTTGCCTTCATCCACTTTCCTTTTAACTTCCTTGAACAATTCTATAAGATTGGTTAGATATGATCTACCACACAAGAGCCATGCTGACTATCCTTAATCAGTCCACGTCTATCCAACTACTTATATATCCAGTCCAATAACTTTCCCAGGACTGATTTCAGATTCACTGGCGTATAATTTCCTGATTTCTGTTTGGAACCTTTTTTTTAAAAAGTGGGGCAACACTGGCTATCCTCCTTTCCTCTGGTATCTCTCATGTCACTAAGGATGTTTTAAATATCTCTGCTAGAGCCCCAGCAATTTCTGCACATGGCTCCCTAGGGTCCAAGGGAACACCATGTCAGGCCCCAGGGTAGCAAACACCTCCTCCTCTGTAATCTGTATGGGGTCCATGAAGTTGATGCCATTTTGTCTCATTTCAATAGACTCTGTATCCATTTCCCGAAAAAGTGCAGATACAAAGAATGCATTTAAGATTTCCCCCATCTGTTTTGGGTCAACACGTGGATTACCATTCTGATCTTCCAGTGGACTAATTTTGTCTGTAGCAATCCTTTTGCTCTTAACATATCTGTAGCATTCCTTCGGATTCTCCTTCACCTTGTCTGCTAGAATGACTTCATGCCTCTTTTAGCCTTCCTGATTTCTTTCTTAAGTGTTCTCTTGCAATTCATGTACCTGTATTCCCACCTAATTTGTTCCTACTTGCCAATACCTGCTAATGCACTTTCATTTTTTTCTTAGCCAGGGCCTCAATATCTCTTGAAAACTAAGGTTCCCTACACTTGCTATCTTTATCTTTTATTCCAACAAGCACATACAAACATTATACTCTCACAATTTTGTTTTTGAAGGCCTTCCACTTTCTAACTATGCCTTTGCCAGAGTCAATCGCGGACTCACGCCCCATTTCTAAGCCTCTTGGCTTCCAGGCCACACACTTTGCTCAACGCCTCATCGAACCCCCTTGGAGACAGTAAAGCACCAGATTACTCAATTGGCCCAAAAACACACCATCAAATTATAGATCACAGGCTCTAACAGACTTTAGATTCAACGTCTCAATTCAAACACAGCAACATGCCGGGAGAAGGAACGGTAAAGAAATCCAAAAAGTGGCTGGAAAGCTACAAAATGGAGGTGAGAAGCATAACTTTGAAACAAATATGTAATATACTCCAAAGAAGTGAATAGTATATGTTGCTCTTCAAATTGAATCATAACTAGGAGGATAGAAACATAGAAACATAGAAAATAGGTGCAGGAGTATGTCATTCGGCCCTTCGAGCCTGCACTGCCATTCAGTATGATCATGGCTGATCATCCAACTCAGAACCCTGTACCTGCCTTCTCTCTATACCCCTGATCCCTTTAGTCGCAAGGGCCGTATCTAACTCCCTCTTAATATAGCCAATGAACTGGCCTCAACTGTTTCCTGTGGCAGAGAATTCCACAGATTCACCACTCTCTGTGTGAAGAAGTTTTTCCTAATCTCGGTCCTAAAAGGCTTCCCCTTTATCCTTATACTGTGACCCCTCGTTTTGGACTTCTCCAACATCGGGAACAATCTTCCTGCAACTAGCCTGTCCAATCCCTTTAGAATTTTATACGTTTCAATAAGATTCCCTCCGCAATCTTCCAAATTCCGGTGAGTATAAGCCTAATCGATCCAGTCTTTCTTTGTATGAAAGTCCTGCCATCCCTGGAATCAATCTGGTGAACCTTCTTTCATGAGAGGATGAGAGGTGACTTGATAGAGATGTACAAGACGATAAGAGACATAGATCGAGAGGACAGCCAGAGACTTTTTCCAGGACAGAAATGGCTAATACCAGAGGGCATACATTTAAGATGATTGGAAGAATGGGGGGAGGGGGATATCCAAAGTAAGATTTTTTATGCAGGAAGTGGTGAATGCGTGGAACACCCTGCCAGGGATGACAGTAGTAGTAGATACGTGAGGGCCATTTCCAACATGTCAGTCCATGGCCTACTCTTGTGCCAAGGTGAGACCACACTCAGGGTGGAGGAGTATATTCCATCTGGGTAGCCTCCAACCTGATGGTATGAATGTTGATTTCTCCTTCTGGTAAAAAAATAATTTCCCTTCCATTCCCCTCTTTTTCCATTCCCCACTTTGGCCTTCTCCCTCTTCTCACTTGCCTAACACTCCCCCCAGATCCCCTCCTTTTGCCCTTTCTCCTGTGGTCCACTGTCCACACCTATCAGATTCCTTCCTCTCCAGCTTTTGACCTTTCCTTCCCACTTGGCTTCATCTATCACCTTCCAGCTATCCACCTTCCAGTACCCCTACCTTTTCACTCTGGCATCTTCCCCACTTCCTTTCCAGTCCTGAAGAAAGGTCTTGACTTGAAACATCGGCTGTTTGTTTATTTCCATAGATGCTGCCTGATCTGCTGAATTCCTCCAGCATTTTACGGGTGTTGCTTTGGATTTCCAGCATCTGCAGATTTTCTCGTGTTTGTCATTTAAGATATTCTTTTATAGGCTTATGGATAATACAAAAATGGAGAGCTGTGCTGGCGGGAAGGGTTAGATCAATCTTAGGGTAGGTTAAAAGATCATGGGCTGGAAGTGCTGCCATGTTCGATGATCTAACTAAAAGAGGTTCAAGGAGGTTCAAAATTAATTTCTGCACATTACGAAAGGCTGCAGAACAACAGATGGAGCAAATGTAATGTGAATTGTGACATGCATGCATACATCGGTGAACATCATAATTACACCCTACAACGCTTTTATTAGAACAAATCCTGAACACATATTTAGATACACATACAAAAGGAATTCTGCGGATGCTGGAAATTCAAGCGACACACATCAAAGTTGCTGGTGAACGCAGCAGGCCAGGCAGCATCACTAGGAAGAGGTACAGTCGACGTTTCAGGCCGAGACCCTTCGTCAGGACTAACTGAAGGAAGAGTTAGTAAGAGATTTGAAATTTGGAGGGGGAGGGGGAGATCCAAAATGATAGGAGAAGACAGGAGGGGGAGGGATGGAGCCAAGAGCTGGACAGGTGATTGGCAAAGGGGATATGAGAGGATCATGGGACAGGAGGCCCAGGGAGAATGACAAGTGGGGGGGAGGACCCAGAGGATGGGCAAGGGGTATAGTCAGAGGGACAGAGGGAGAAAAAGGAGAGTGAGAGAAAGAATGTGTGTATAAAAATAAATAACAGATGGGGTACGAGGGGGAGGTGGGGCATTAGCGGAAGTTAGAGAAGTCAATGTTCATGCCATCAGGTTGGAGGCTACCCAGACGGAATATAAGGTGTTGTTCCTCCAACCTGAGTGTGGCTTTATCTTTACAGTAGAGGAGGCCGTGGATAGACATGTCAGAATGGGAATGGGATGTGGAATTAAAATGTGTGGTGAAAGTTGGAGGCAAAGTTAATAAAGTCAACGAGCTCAGCTACATTGACGACTGCGTTGGCGCTGCTTCCTGCACGCATGCTGAGCTCGTTGACTTTATTAACTTTGCCTCCAACTTTCACCCTGCCCTCAAGTTTACCTGGTCCATTTCCGACACCTCCCTCCCCTTTCTTGATCTTTCTGTCTCTATCTCTGGAGACAGCTTATCCACTGATGTCTACTATCAGCCTACGGACTCTCACAGCTATCTGGACTATTCCTCTTCTCACCCTGTCTCTTGCAAAAATACCAACCCCTTCTCGCAATTCCTCCGTCTCTGCCGCATCTGCTTTCAGGATGAGGCTTTAAATTCCAGGATGAGTGAGATGTCCTCCTTTTTTAAAGAAAGGGGCTTCCCTTCCTCCACCATCAACTCTGCTCTCAAACGCATCTCCCCCATTTCACGCACATCTGCTCTCACTCCATCCTCCCGCCACCCCACTAGGAATAGGTTTCCCCTTGTCCTCACCTACCACCCCACCAGCTTCCGGGTCCAACATATTATTCTCCGTAACTTCCGCCACCTCCAACGGGATCCCACCACTAAGCACATCTTTCCCTCCCCCCACTCTGCTTTCCGCAGGGATCGCTCCCTACGCGACTCCCTTGTCCATTCGTCCCCCCCCATCCCTCCCCACTGATCTCCCTCCTGGCACTTATCCTTGTAAGTGGAACAAGTGCTACACATGCCCTTACACTTCCTCCCTTCCCACCATTCAGGGCCCCAGACAGTCCTTCCAGGTGAGGCGACACTTCACCTGTGAGTCGGCTAGGGTGATATACTGCGTCCGGTGCTCCCAATGTGGCCTTCTATATATTGGCGAGACCCGATGCAGACTGGGAGACTGCTTTGCTGAACACCTACGCTCTGTCCGCCAGAGAAAGCAGGATCTCCCAGTGGCCACACATTTTAATTCCACATCCCATTCCCATTCTGACATGTCTATCCATGGCCTCCTCTACTGTAAAGATGAAGCCACACTCAGGTTGGAGAAACAACACCTTATATTCTATCTGGGTAGCCTCTAACCTGATGGCATGAATATTGACTTCTCTAATTTCCGCTAATGCCCCACTTCCCCCTCGTACCTTGAAACCTTGAACTCCTTCCACCTTCTGAGTTAAGTAGTTCTCCTTCAGGTTCCGATTAAACATTTCACCTTTCATCCTTAACCCATGACCTCTAGTTCTAGTCTCACCCGCCCTCAGTGGAAAAAGCTTGCACTTAACTCTGTCTCTATCCCTCATTTTTTATCCCACTATTATATTTCCACTTATTCTGATAAAGTCCTAGCCGATTCAACCTTTCTCAAACACTCGGAACCTTAAGTTCCAGCAATATCCTTGTAAAAAGAAGCAAACAAGAAGGCAGAACATGGAAAAAGCTGTAGATGTTTTAAATATTGTCACATAGTAACAATAAGGAACGGCAAACTTAGAATCAAAATGACCTGTTTATCCAATAGGAAAATACTAACTCAGGAGGAACCCTGGCTATATTATGAAAACACTATTACATATGTGGAGATAAGGAAGCACTTCTTGTATGATCTTCCCCACATGTCTGATTTTGTTTTGCCCTGATAGCTGCACATGAATGCTTTTCTTCCTTAGTGCTGGACATCAATGAAAATGCAGATGTTTTTCATGTTCAGAATCAAAAAATGCAAAAAAATCACAAGAATTATTCTGTAGGATGATCAAAGGGTCCTTTCACTGTGATTATAAATTGAACTGCAGTACTGTGCAGAAGTCTGAGAGACGTACTGTATATATAGTTGGGATTTCTGAGAACTTTGCGTAGTACTGTGTTTATTTTATGCTTTGCACTGTACTCCTGCATTTGTGAGTGAGGATAAACCTAGTTCTGACGTGGTTCTCTGTTGTGGACTGAGAGTGGGAAGGGTCAGGGAGAGGAGAATCACGGTAGGGAAAAGGGGAAGGGAGAAGGGAGGGAACAGGAAACACCAGAGAGACATTCTGGAATGATCAATAAATCAATTGTTTGGAATAAAATTACCTTGCCTGGTGTCTCAAGGTGAGGTGTGTCTTTATACATGCCACCCTCCACCCCGGCATGCCTTCTCCGCCACCTATCCCACATCCCTCCTGCG
The DNA here is from genome assembly GCF_030028105.1 of Mobula birostris. NCBI lineage: Eukaryota > Metazoa > Chordata > Chondrichthyes > Myliobatiformes > Myliobatidae > Mobula > Mobula birostris. The sequence goes on along the minus strand of NC_092370.1, from coordinate 18,452,762 downwards.
GCGCTCCACTCTTGCTATTGCCCTTTGCTCCCACCAGGTTTACAAACTCACTTGCTGCTTCACGTTGACAAACGCAATATTGTGCAAAAGCCTTGGGCAGCACAGCTATAGACTATTGGACAGTACTGTATATGCAGGGTGTCCGAATCTGATGTCTTTTTTACACCAGCCCCGATGAACGCTCTCAGCCCAAAACGTTGACTGTTTTATTGCTCTCTATACATGCTGCCTGACCTGCTGAATTCTTCCAGCATTTTGTCTGTTTTACTCAGGATTTCCAGCAGCTGGAGCATCTCTTGTGTTCGATCTGATAAATTTTATCTTCCGCCTCCAAATTAATGATTCCCCTCCACAGACCACGAGAGGTTGAGTGTTAGGTCTCTGTAAGTTGTACCTGGTATTCCATTGTAACTTTGTCGTAAAAATTAAAAGAAATATTGTTTTGTGCATTCTTTGTCATTTGCACTTTATCTGTGCTGAGGACATTCAGGGTCCATAACTGACTGAGGACCGATCACTGAGAATTGACGCTGTGCAAATGTTAACTGAGTGATGCTGCAGAGAGACAAATTGAAATTAACTTTTGATTATTGGAACCTGTGAATTTCTGTTTCCTCCTACTACTGAACCCTTGCCAAAGAAATTTGCTCTCTCCAGATAGGAAATAGTCCCAAGGGGGGAGAAGAAGATGGCAGCGCGACGCAGCTCGCAGTGGTCACTCCGGTGGTGATAAGCAATAGACAATAGGTGCAGGAGTAGGCCATTCAGCCCTTCAAGCCAGTACCACCATTCACTGTGATCATGGCTGATCATCCACAATCAGTACCCTTTTCCTGCCTTCTCCCCATATCCCTTCACTCTGCTATCTTTAAGAGCTCTATCTAACACTTCTTTGAAAGAATCCAGAGAATTGGCCTCCACTGCCTTCTGAGGCAGAGCATTCCTCAGAACCACAACCCTCTGTGTGAAAAGGTTTTTCCTCAACTCCATTCTAAATTGTCTACCCCTTATTCTTAAACTGTGGCCTCTGGTTCTGGACTCCCCCAACATCGGAAACATGTTTCCTGACTCTAGCATGTCCAATCCCTTCATAATCTTATATGTTTCAATCAGATCCCCTCTCATCCTTCTAAATTCCAGTGTATACAACCCCAGTCGCTCTAATCTTTCAACACATGACAATCCCGCCATCCCGGGAATTAACCTCGTGAACCTACGCTGCACTTCCTCAATAGCTAGAATGTCCTTCCTCAAATTTGGAGACCAAAACTGCACACAGTACTGGAGGTGTGGTCTCATGAGGGCCCTGTACAGCTGCAGAAGGACCTCTTTGCTCCTATACTCAACTCCCCTTGTTATGAAAGCCAACATGCCATTAGCTTTCTTCACTGCCTACTGTACCTGCATGCTTACTTTCAGTGACTGATGAACAAGGACACCTAGATCTTGTTGTACTTCCCCTTTTCCTAACTTGACACCATTCAGATAGTAATCTGCCTTCCTGTTCTTGCCACCAAAGTGGATAACCTCACATTTATCCACATTAAACTGCATTTGCCCACTCACCCAACCTGTCCAAGTCACCCTGCATTCTCATAACATCTTCACACTGCCACCCAGCTTTGTGTCATCTGCAAATTTGCTAATGTTACTTTTAATCCCTTCATCTAAATCATTAATGTATATTGTAAATAGCTGCGGTCCCAGCACTGAGCCTTGCGGTACCCCACTAGTCACTGCCTGCCATTCTGAAAATGATGTCTGTTATCTGTCAAGTAGGGTGCCGTGCACAATCCTGATTTGATGGAGACGGACGTGAGAGCGCGGAGGAACATCTGGTGAAACTTCTGAAATGCCTGCTTCGCTGCTACTCTGTGATCCAGAATCTCTGTAGGGGAAGGCCCCAAGTCCTCGGCTTTGCTTGTTGCTCGGCGGCCGGGGCGGGATCGAAGCGCTCAGCAGAGGATGGTGCTCAGTGCTCAGTGTCGGAGGGCTGGTCGGAGGCTCGAAGTTTTCGGACGGGCTCAGAGTCGGCTGCAGTCGGGTGCTTCCAATGCATCAGCAAGTTTGCGGCGCTTGGAACTCATGACAGGGAGAGTTTCTCCGTTCTACCGACTGCGTGAGATGATGGGGCTATCGGGGCTTGAGACTTTTTTTTTATCGTACCCATGGTCTGCTCTTTATCAAATCACGATATTGCTTTGCACTGTTGTAACTATATGTTATAATTATGTGGTTTTGTCAGTCTTAGTCTTGGTTTATCCTGTGTTTCTGTGATATCTTTCTGGAGGAACATTGTATCATTTTTTTAATGCATGCATTTCTAAATGACAATAAACGAGGACTGAGTGTCCTCATAATTGAATCTAAAAAGTAACAGCCAGAAGATTCCCACTTCACCTGGAATGATCCTTTGAAGTACAGGTTGTGATGTATTTTGAGAGCTCTGTTACCCACGTAGACACAATCGAAAATTATAATCAGAAGTCCAGACTGCATTTTATATTCTGCATTTTTATTTTGATGAAAATACATCACAAATCCTCATAAATCCAAGAGAGATTCTGCAGATGCTGGAAATCTTGAGCAATACGCATAAATGCTGGAGGAACTCAGCAAGTCAGGCAGCATTCATAAGGAGAATAAGGCAATGTTTTGAGCCAAGAACCTCTAACTGCTAAGTGGGGGAGGGAGAAATGCTATTTTCCTTTTGAGAAAATAAGATTTTTTAAATGTATTTTCAGAAGATAACTATCACATAAAGGAATTAAAAATTATGGAATTCCACATTTCTATTTATATTTGTAACTTTCTAAAATGTTGCTTTTTGCAATCTTTCAGGATTTTTAATTTTACATCATTAGAATTCAATTAATTTTCCTTTGTTAAGAACATTCACCACTTACTGTCTGTTACAGAAACGCTCAGACATACATAAAGTACCTATAGTGCTCTACTCCACCCCTACAGCCCAACATTCCTGACAGATTTACAAACTCACCCTCAGCTCCACGTTGGCAAATACAGTACTGTGTAAAAGTCTTAGGCACCCTCGCTATACATATGGGCTTGAACTCCCATTCCAACTACTCAGACTTTAATCATATGTTCAAGTTCGTTCAAGTTTAATTAACATTCAACCATACACATGTATACAAATGAGTCCAACAGTGTTCCTCTGGGACTAAGGCATAAGACAGAGGACATACGGTCACGAACAGCACACAGCACATATTGGGATGATAGCAGATACAGTCACAAAAAATAATATTGGTACAAGTCACTGAGTGGCATGGCCAGAATACTGATGGGGCATGGATGTTGCCCTGAAGACAAGTTCCTTATCTTGCCACGGTTCAGATGCAGCTAAATCAGCTTGCCCGAGCTGCTGCAGCTGCTGCAGATGCAGTTAAACTTCTCTTCCTGCCAGCGAACACTGGAGAGTAGCACCAATGGGAGGAGACAGCCCTCACCCCAACAAGGATTCAAGCAAGCTCACTGTGGCTCTGTCCTCTCTTACATTGCCTCCAGCATCTGAAACAGGTTATGCTGTGACATGAGGGCCTGATCCTCACAACAACCATGGCCATGCAGTTCTCCTGCTATCAGTCTCAGCAATGAACCAATGAACTGGGTGCAATATGTTAACTAATACAGTATATTAACTATACACAGTACTGTACAAAAGTCTTGGGCACATATATATAGCTAGGCTGCTTCAGACTTTTGCATAGTACTGTAATAATTTTATGTAATGCACTGTACTGCTGCAAAAAAAAGCAAATTTCATGACCTCTGTGAGTGATGACAAACCTGATTCTGATATGGGTCTCTATTGTGGACTGACAGTGGGAAGGGGCAGAGAGAGGGGAATCATGTTTGGGTAAAGGGGAAAGGAGAGCGTAGAGAGCAAGAAACAAGAGAGAGACATTCTGTAATGGTCAATAAACCAAATGTTTGGAATCAAATGACTTGGCCTGGTGTCTCAGGGCTGGGTGTATCTGCTCCCAACCCATCACTCCTTCTCTGCCACTTGTTCCACATCCCTCATGTGGTGCTCCACTCTCACCATTTCCAACATCCTTTGGCCCCGCCAGATTTACAAACTTGCTCTCCCCTCCACCTTAACAAATACAGGACTGTGCAAAAGACTTAGGCACCCGAGTTATGTTACATGCTTAAGACTTTTGCACAGTACTCTATTAACAGTGTCTGTTGCATACCCTCCCTCTTCCCAACCTAAAGGCTTGGCTCCAAGTTGTGAACCAATCTCCCTAAACACCTTACCTTGTATCGTCTCCTTCAAGGCTCACTTCAAAGTAAACCCATTTTCAGTAGGTTTCTAGTTATTTTTGACTTTGATATGATGTTTTTCACAATTACTTCCCCTGAAATATAATTTTTTTACCTGACAAGTCTTGGAAATATGAGTTCATAGAGTCATGGAGCACTATAGTACAGAACAGGCCCTTCGGCTCATCTCGTCTGTGCTGCCTAGTTCCATCTGCCCATACCTGGATCATAATGCATCATACCCCTTCCATCTATGTACTTATCCAAACTTCTCCAAATGTTGAAATTGAACCTGCATCCACCACTTCTGCTGGCAGCTTGTTTCACAACCTCTGCACCTTCTGAGTGAAGTAGATCCCCCTTATGTTCCCACTAAGCATTTCACCTTTCACCCTTAACCCATAACCTCTAGTTTTAATCTCACCCAACTTCAGCTGAAAAAGCCTTCTTGCATTTTTATAGGCTGGAAACCCTGATGCCAGGTGTCAGTAAGTTATTGATTTTCCTTCGAAAGAAGTGCCAATGAATAGGAAAAGATATTTTGAATGAGGTTATTCAGATGCTTGGTTTCTAGAACGATCCCTCATGTACAGAGAACAATTGAAAAACACAAGTTGCAGTCAGGCCAATCAGGAATAGAAAAGGATATGTAATAAAAAATATTACTGTGCATCAAACCATTTGCAAGGGCAACAGCCTCAACATAGAATTGCAATAATTGACATACCCATAGGAGATACAACTTTTAGAGAGGTAGCATTCTCTGAAGTTTCTCAGGCATTGATCCAACTTTACAAATTGGATCATACAAACGACTTTTCACAGGAGGCAGTCTATAGGCCGAAAGCCACGCTTCTCTGCAAAGTGTTTGATCATCTAAGTCTTAAGATTATGTGGCTATTTCCTATTCTTAACATTCAATTATTGATCTTTTTTATATTCCATATATCTTCAAGGCAACATCAAAGCCTCTCATCTCCTTCAAGTCTTATTGGTTGCAATCAATTGTATACAAAGAGTTCCATTCAGAACTTCCAGCAAATACAAAGAACTTGTAGATGTTGTTGTGTGTTTAGTATTTCAGTAGTATTTGAGTAATGTTGTAAATATATTCTTTGATTTAGCATTCTTGGTCATTTAAATAATCCATCATGGATTATATGTAAAAGTAAGTGAATTGCATACTTTATGATGCTACCACATGTAAAGAACAAACAAAGGCTCGCATCTCTTGGGTTCCCACCTTTTTCTTGCAATTAGTTCAATATATTGAAGTTACAAAACATAATAGTGGTGATGAGGCTGTATTAAACTGAACCTGAGATAGCTACTGACCTATTGAGGTGCAGTGAGACGGTTGAGATAAAAACAAACAGCAGCAAGGTATGGCTGAGTTTAAAAAAAAAGCAGTGCAGCATGTTCTTAAGTTTAAAAAAAAGGCAGAAAATTGAAGAATTCATGTGTTCATAAACAATGAATAGAGGTGATAATATATATTTAAAAAAAACAGAAATGCTGGCTACATTGAAAGATTGACATGTTAGATTACACAAAAGATAACCGGATTTTGTATACTGAATAGATTGCACAGTATTTTTAAAAAATGAAACAGCTAATGAGAAAAAAGTGCACTGGGTTTAAAGGCATACAGTTTGCTTTGGAGTTTGACAGCTCCAACCAAACCAGCCAAAATGAGCTTTACTGATATCGTGAAAGTAATACAGGGACATTTAGAACTGAAACCATTATTGATTGAAAAAATGCTTTATGTTTCATATGCAGAATCAAAAGGAAGGGGAGTCAATTTCAGCATTCGAGGCTGAATTAAAGAAGCTGTCTGAGCATTTGTCATTTCGCTAATGGGCTTAATGATGCACAGAAGGATCGTTAGTTTGGGGAGTCTTACAAGAAATTATTCAAGAATAGCTCCTAACTGAGGCATAATTTACGTTTAAAGGGCAGTTGAAATAGCTGTATCAATGGAAACAGCAGACACAATTGTGTTGCAGTCAGGAATGAAGGTCAGGGTGAACAAAATTGCAGCATCTAAACAGAAACTGACCAGGCCAAACAAATCATGTTACCATTGAAGCAGAGTCTCACAGGTGAAATTTGCAGAAAATGCAGCAAAGTAGGACACCCATGAAGGACGCATGTCGGACAGACAAAAACAAATGGTCAGCACAGGGTAGAGAAAAAGCTAAAAAGTCAGGTTGCAGTTTCAAAAAGAGCATTAATCAGGATACTGTTGATGAAAAAATGTGGTAATGATGAGAGTGACACATGATTGAATACCCTTGAGATTTACAATGTGAAAACAATAAACAAAATATATGACTAATACCAGAAGTGAATTGCAAATGAATTAAAATGGAATTAGACACTGGCTCAACAGTTTCATTCATTCCACAATATAAGTTTGAACGGCATTTGAAAGGTACTAAACTGAAGCCTGCAGGTATCCAACTGAGAACTTATACTGGAAAAAAGATAACTCCTGTGGGAATGACATTTGTAACAGTGAAATACAACAACCAACAAGCCACATTGGGCATGTATGTGGTAAAACCAGGAGGGCCAGCATTGTGGGGTTGTGATTAACTGAGACAACTACAAATTGATTGAAGATCCATCCACCATTTTCATGCCATGCCCCCTGTAAACAGAGTCGAATGAAAGCGAATTAAGAAAGGCACTGAACCACAACTGTCACCATGCCGAACACAATGCACCATTGCCCAAAAGATGACAACAGACATTGATGCCAACATCTGTGTCTCTGGTTGGAAAGCTCAGAAGAAGCGTGAAAATGCAAAAGCGGTGGTCCAAGTACAATAGTTTTTGTCGGTAGCATATCTGAGAAAGCCTCTGATATGTTAATCATGCAGTTACTTGTGAAATGTGGCTTGGTTTTAAGCTGGAAGAGAATTTAAGGCGCTTCAAAAAAGTCACAAGCATTCAGATTTTGTGCGTATAAAGAAGCAGAATCTACTCTGTGTTCATTAAGATTACTGCATGAACTTCAAGTGGGAGACAAAATGTTGTTTGTAAAATTAGATGCAAAGACCGAAGCCCAGCAGGATGAATGGAAGGCCAAAAAGAAAAGAATCAATGGAGATACAAAAATAGAGGATTTGTCAGATGATGTTGATGATGAGGAAACTAAGAGGAGAGATCAGATCGTAAAGGGAGCAATAGAAGGATTAATAAGAGACTACTCCACTGAACTAAATGCATCTGCCCAAGATCAAGATGGACATCCTAGAAGGAAGAAAATAAAAAAGATAGAGGAGGGTGACATTAGTGCTATGGAAATGGAAGAGGATAAACATGACTTAGTTTCATGAGAAATTAGCAAATTCTGAGATACTCAGAAAATAACTAGAAAAAGAAAGTCAAGAAGTTGAAAAGTAGAGGAGAGATAAAGATACAGAAAGAAGCGGGACCAGGAAAGAAGCAAGGTTCAAAGTAGATCTGGAGAGAAAAGCTAAGAAAATAAGAAAAAAGGGGTCTAGAACCACTTCCTGCAGTCTCAGAGTCAACTCCTACAACCACTACAGAGGAGACCTCAGAACCAGTCACTGTTTCATTGCCACAAGTCTCACCTGCCAAGCAGAGTGATACCCCTTGTCAGGAAAGACGTTAATGCACAAGAGTAAGAAAGTCTCCACAATGATTAAGTTCTTAGGCCATTCTGTAGATGTCTATATAGTAGTTTATCGTATAATGTACTGTGTATGTAGTTGAGATGCACTCTCTATTGAGTTGGAGTTTATAGTTAAGTGGGTAGGACCGTTGTGTATTTAATATTTCAGTGGTATAAGTGCAATATTATAAATATATTGTTTGATTAAGCATTCTCATTTGCTTAAATAATTTATTACCGATTATATGTAAAAATAAATTAATTGTTTACGTCATGATTCTACCACATGATACGTGTGCGCCTCGCTCCTGTTCGTCTTTTTCTTGAAATTAGTTTAATATTCTTAAGTTACAAAACATAATAGATGTCTTTGTCACAAAGGTTGAAACCATCTCTTTAGTTGTGCTGACACCTCCTCCCTTCATCGAGTCTTCCCTGAGCTTTGGCGCCAAACTTCTATCTTTCGCTAGTTCCTATAAAAATTTTGCTAAGCCTAACGTTTGCACAGTACCCATTTCCTTCTCCCTCCTGAATGCTCCACATAACATGCTGGAAGAACTCAGCAAGTCAAGCATCATGTATAGAGAGGAATAAACAGGTGATGCTTCAGACCAAAACCCTTCATCAGGAATGGAAAGAAAGGGGGTGGAGGGAAGAACCAGAATATTAAGATGGGTGGAAGGAAGGAGTACAAGCTAGAAGGTGATAGGTGAATCCAGGTGGTGGGGGAGGATGGAGAGTGAAGGAAGAGGCTTCCCCCCATACTATTTTCATGAAACATTCAGTCATCCAGCTTTCTGCCTTCGCTCCCTTATTAAACAGCAGTAGGTATGGTTCTTTAATATGAAAAGGCATTTCTCTGATGCTTTTCCCCAAGTCACTGACCCCATTCCCTCCCTAGCAACAATTTGAGGTGGGGTGGCACTTTTTACAACCTTGGTGATATATTAACCCAGAGGAAGTACTTCAAATCACAGATTCACGGCATTACTGAAATTACTAACCTCTTCCTCCAGAACATTACTGGACTTTACTCCTGCCTCAATGCCTCCTGTTCGAACACTTGTCCATGCCTTTCATATCTTTGTACTTGACAAGCGCAACACACTCTTGACTTGTCTTCAAGCTCCCAATGTCTGTTAATTTGAAGCACCAAAACCCTGTTCCAATGACAGCATGCTACGTCTATCTATTATCTCTGTGTCCTCTGACCTACATTAGTTTCGGGATTAGCCAAGTATGAGTTTTAGCTTTATGGTCCTAAGCCTTGGACTCTTTCTATTTATGGAATTTTGATCAAACCTTAACCTTCAGATTTCTGGATTCCTCCAATAACTGCCCTATGACTTCTCCCAAATTTAATCATCATGTCGGTAGTATCTAAGCGGGAGGAGAGATAACAGTGCGCCATGTGTGCGCAGCCCTCTGGTGAAAATGATATTGTATCCATTAAATAGGGGCCGTGGACAATTCTGATTTGATGGAGATAGGCGTGAAAGCCCAGAGAAACATCTGGAGAAATTTCTGAAACGCAGGTTTGCTGCTGTTGTTACTGCACGATCGAGAATCTTCAGGAGGGAAGGCCTCAAAATCCCCGCCCTTGCCTGCTATTGGCGACCAAGATTGAGGTCGAATCGTTCAGATAGAGATGGTGCTCGGCACTCGGTGTCGGAGAGCTGATCGGAGGCTCGAAGTTTTGAGACGACTCAGAGTCGGAATGTGGTCGGGCATGGCAGGGAGAGTTTTTCTTCCTTCTCCCATCTGTGCAAGATGTGGGACATTTCAGAGACTTTGAACTTTTTACTGTGCTCATGGACTGTTCTTCATCAAGTTATGGTATTGTTGCACTGTTGTAACTATATTATGTGGTTTTGTTAGTTTTTTCAGTCTTGGTCTGACCTGTGTTTTGTGATATCACACCGGAGGAAATATTGTATCATTTCTTAATGCATGCATTACTAAATGATAATAAAAGAGGACTACGTGTCTTCATAATCTAATCTAATCTGATCTACGCCTTCAGATACTGTGACTCAGCAACCAATTTCCTAAATCTCCCTGCATGTCTCTTTCATCAGCCTTTTGATTATCACTGATTATCATCTTATGAGGCAATGTGTTAAATTTAGTTTAATATTGTTCTAATAAAGGTGCAATATAAATTCATGCTGCTTATAGCGTACACTCAGACGGACATTTCTTCAGATAATACAATTTAAAACTTAAATATAAACATTGAAACATTACTTCCAAACATCACATCTAAAAACACGGAAGACACTTCACTCAATAGATACACCAGAAGGAAATCTGTTCAAGAGGGAGCTGCGCTACATGAGAACGACCTCTGCTGTGCCGCAGAGAACGAACGGCAAATACAAAAGGAGAGACAACACAACCAAGAGACCCAACCAGTAACCACAGACACTCCTTACCCTTGCTCACACTGCACCGGAATGTGTGTGTCAAACATGTGTATCATCAAAGAAAAAATGGCTGGAGTCACTTTGCACTTTAGTGCATGGGTGTTTATTAAGTGCATCAAAAATTAAACTTAAGTTCGCAAAAATAGTAAAAAGAAATAGGCCAATGTTTACAAAATGATATCAACATGAAAACACAATCAAAGCTCCGTATATATTCTTGTTCAATGTGAACTCCTGGCAGCCACTAACTCTCTCTCATACTGAGGGCGATGAACTCCTTTTATTAGGCACTAGGATGTACCATCTTTAATTACCAACAAAGTCAACACAAGACTACACGAGTTAAAATATGATGCACCCCATTACTAAAAAATATTCCACCGTGTACAGTGGGAAAGGCACCATAAAGCCAACCCGAGTGTATCGGCTTGGTTTAGTATCCAGTGAAAGCCATAGGACTGTTGGGAAGCAACAGCGTAAAATAACAGAATGCTCAACACAATACAAATAAAGAGTCCTCCAAGAAGACCGTAAACTTGTTCTAGGGTTTGGAGGCTTGCATTCCTCAATCTGGAGACCTATGTTAGTTGGAGATAGCGTCTTGTGCTTTGACTGTTGGGAGGGCCACCCATGCCAAACTAGTCAAAGAGTGTAGAGGCAAGACTAGGAGTGATCCAACACTGACTGGCAAAACAAAACTGTTACGGAAACAGCAATGAAGAATCCTATACAGACAGAGACGGAGGATTTTCCTCACTGCCCTAAACACCAGGAGTGTAATGGGCAGTAGGTAAGTACAAGTAAAGAATTAAATTAAACTAGAATTTGGTGTCTGACTGTGTAGCAATATCGAGGGGAAACAGTTATGAGAATATACCGGGGAAGACATTGAAGTGTGCACACTCACGGCAACCAACAGGAGAATGACAAGGAAATGTTTGTGTGTGAGTGCATGCACCTTTGGAAGGAGTGCATTTACCAAGTGCAGCTGTTATAATATGGATCCCAGTTTGGTCTCTACATCCACTTGAGGACCCACCAATAGACAATTCCTTAGAAAAAGATCACAGTCGACTCAAGCAATCACACTATTGCTAATCAGAAATAACAGTAAATACACAAATCAAGTGTGCATGAAGAAGGATGTGAGAGATGAACAAATTTTTATGGAAGAGCAAAAGCAGTTTCACAGTATTTGGAACTTAGTGGAGACGATATATTTTGTCCGATCTAAAGCAACTATTAAAATAAGAGCATTACTCCTGATATCTGAAGAATTTTACTGAAATTGCCGGACTCAAAAAGCAATCACTCCTTAGAGAGAAATATGGATTGGGTTTGAGTCTGTTGCATTACAACATTAAAAAGTTCTGCTTTGGTTATGCACTCAGATTACTGGATGCATCATACACTATTGGTAAAATACACAAGTTGATAATTATTGATGAACCATAGCAGTATATAATAGGAATAGTTGTTATTCATCAGTATTAAAGAGGTGTTACTAAAGACATATATTCTGACAATAATTATGCTGATGTTCATCAGTTAATTAGATATCAACAAAATATCATAGGGAGCCAATTAAAACCCGATCCAAATGATAAAGCTGTAATTGAACATTTCAATTGGTGTGAATAGATTTATTTTTACTAATTAACTACTGTTTTTATAGACTAATGATCATTTACTTTGTTTTAAGGATGATCTAATACAAACAGATTTATCCTTCGAGTCATAGAAAATCAGGTGAACTTAAAAAAATGTTGAACTCAGTCATTCTTTTCAAAATGGATGTGTTCAAATGTGTTGAGATGGCAATCAGAATTGTGTCTTGCATTCAAATGGCATTTATTTTGGAAATGATATTGACTTACCATATTGATGGGGGCTCTGACCCTTCAATTTCCAAGTAATCATACTTCTCTTCAAGTTGAAAATCCGTAAAAATGAGCGAGATGGTATCCCCAAGCTCGGCAGCAATTGTCCATGTACAGTCTGCATTATTGTAATACTCGCCAGGGAAGTTTGGACTCGAAATGATACCGCTGGATCCTTGCAGAGTTCCCCCACAGCCATCTTCAGCTGGGTAGAGAAAGAAAATAAGTTATTGGCTTGAGCTCTGACATTGAACTACAAAAATACAATTATATAATGCAAATAATACATTGAAGTCCATTAAAGGTGCTCAGAGCAGCATAACAATTAATATAAGAAATAAAGCCCTTCCAAGTTACTCCATCATTCGATAAGATTGCAGCTGATCAGAGAGTGGAGGCAAGATTAAAGCTGGAGGAGGGGAGAAAAAACTGGATCAAAACACACAAACTGCTGGAGGAATTCAGTTAGCACTTATTTCGGGAAATGAATCAATATTGCAAAAAGAGAAAAGTAATGAAATAGTGTGATAGACTGTTCATAGACCATTCTGAAATCTGATGGCGGAGGAGAAGAAGCTGTTGCTAAAACACTGAGTGTGCACCTTTAGGCTTCTGTGCCTCTTCCCAGATGGTGACAATAAGAAGCGACCATGTCCTGGATGTGAATGAAGGCACAGGCAGACTGTGACATCACATGACTGTGATGATCGTACGCTCTAGTATCAATTGTTTGGCGACAATGAAGTACATATTGGAAATCTAATAGAAAAACAGTCAATGCTGAAAGCTGCATCTCAGGAAGAGGAAGAGTTTCCCTGGTTGGAAAGAGATCTAATATTGGGTCCAAGACTTAGCACGTCAAGTTCAAAACTTTTCATTATAACCGTTCTGATGAAGAATCTTAAAACATTCGCTCTTTCCACAAGATGCAGCTTGACTTGCTGAGTGTCTCCCCCCCACCCCTGCCTCATTTAGTTTTTCTTTCCTGTCTGACTTTGTGCAAAAACATGGCCAACAAAATGACTTCTGGCCCACGACATTGTAAACTCTGGGAACCTTTGGAACTCATGTCAACAGCAGAAAGCAGCAAAGAATTGCCAAATCACAGAAGCAGCTGAAAAATAAAGCAGCCACTATCTGATATGTGCTCGATGATCTTGGTAAATCTCTCTTTATTTCTCAAAGTCCTTCCTGTTAGTGGAAGTACTTTTGGTCATTCACTTTTGAAGGGGAAAATCTCCAAAGGATCTAATTGTTATCACATGCTGAATGTGAACTGTATATCAGATCAATTGCAAGAATATAGCAAGCATGCATGTGGCTGGGCGATCACGTGGTGAATCGATTGGGCCTCCTATGCATGGGAGGCACTCACTTACAGCGCAGGCTTGCGAGTCCACTTGCTTTTTACTCAATGGGCACAGTTCTTAACTCCCACACTGTAAATAGTCCACAGCATGCATGGCTAATATGATTCAGTAAGAACATTTAATCGTGTTGCTCCATTTTTGTCCTTGCTCCACGCAACCTGCCTATGCTCTGGACTTCTGGAAGGAGTTAACGTTGCATGCCCTGTTACCCTCGTCACCATTCTACCTGTACCTTAACTAGACACCATCCTTAACATGCAAATATTCAGATCCATATTTATTTTTCACATGTGCATCAAAACATACAGTGAAACGCATCATTTGCATTAACAATCAGCACACCCAAGGATGTGCTGGGGATGGGTAGCAAATGTTGTCATACTTTCCAGTGCCAATATAGCATACTGACAATGTTCAACACAACACACATTCAGTAGACAAATTATTAGGTACCTCCTGTATCTAATAAAGTGGCCACTCAGTGTATGTTTGTATTTGTCTGTTGGTGTAACCCATTCACCTCAAGATTTGACATGTTGTGCATTCAGAGATGTTCCTCTGCACACCACTTTTGTAACACATGGTTATTTGAGTTACTCTCACCTTCCTGTCAGCTTGAACTATTCTGGCTATTCTCCTCTGACCTCTTTGCTTAACAAGGCGTTTTCACCCTCAGGACTGCTGCTCACTGGATTTTTTTTTTAATTTACATACCACCCACTGCAAACTCTAAAGACCATTGTGTGAGGAAAATCCAGGAGGTCATCAGTTTCTGAGATACTCAAACCACCCTGTCAGGCACCAACAATCATTCCACAATCACACTTCTTCCCAATACTGATGTTTTGTCTCAACAGCAATTGTATTTTTTGACCATGTCTGCAAGCTTTTGTGCATTGCGTGGCTGCTACATGATTGGTTGATTAGATATTTGCATCAACGAGCAGGTGTACCAAATAAAGTGACCACTATGTGTAGCAACCTCAACATCAGAATAAAACAACAGTAAATCAAACCCTTTTCTCACTCTCCTACCCTTCTCATGTACACACAGGCCACCAACCCCAGGATAGGCCACATCAGGTCCTCCAGTCCTTTGCCCCAGACTCCCAGAACTGCAAACATTTGGCTCCCAACCTCCTTTCTCTGGCCCAAACTCCCAGACATAGAGGCATTGGGCCTCAAATCTCCAGTCTCTAATATTTAACACTACCAGTCAAAACATTGCATAATTCTGAATTGAATAACCTTGTTTTATTGCCATTACATAGTTTTGATAATTAATGTCAATTAACAATGTCTTTAATTAGCAGCTGAAATTTAATTGTTTCATGCATTGCATCTCACTTAGTAGAAAGAGCTGAAGATCCATTCATCAGCAATAAAATAGAATGCATTTATAAATCTAATTACAAGACAGAGGCCGCAATTGCAATTTGTAATCATGCAAGAGGAAATGCAGTGTGCAATACTGGCTTATTTTGTGGTAGTTGTGATTTTTTCTCCCCCACCGAACCGCAATCTGACCTTCAGTAGAAAGGATGATCTTCTATTACTGCCAAGATATTGATAGAACTGCAAAAATAATGAACTATAAACAAAGTTCTGTGTCCCAAGAGCAGACAATAATAGATCTTCATTATTTAATCGCTAAATGGTTCACTACCTCAGAATATAAAATATGGGTGTTCTTCTGGGTCAATGCCTCAGTTCCCATTAGGAGGTGCTTCTGTTATAAATCATAGCAGAACGGATTCTGTAATAGAACTTGCATATGCTTTGATTTTTTTAAAGTGATTTCAAAGACCCCATGCTATGCTGGATCATTCTTAAATGCATGTGGGTGTGTGTACATTAGCAACTGTACATCACTTACTTGAATAGTGCAAAAATAAAAATATAAAAGTAGCAAGGTAGTGTTCACAGGTTCAATGTCCAGTCAGAAATCGGATGGCGGGGGGAAGAAGTTGCTCCCAAATCACTGAGTGTGTGCCTTCAGGCTTCTGTACCTCCTTCCCAATGTTAGCAATGAGAACAGGGTATGACCCGGGTGATGGTGGTCCTTAACAATGGATGCACCTTTTTGAGGCATCACTCCTTGAAGATGATCTGGATACTACAAAGGCTATGATGGAGCTGACTAAGTTAGCATCACACTGTACTCCTGCTTTACGGTAAAGTGATAATGTCACTTGGTATGGCATGCTTATTCTTCCAGCTTAAAATTGTGCTGTCTCCCAAATAAATCATCAGGTTTGATGGGGGGCATTACTGTGACTACTGCTTCCTCTTTGATTTATAGCAATGAAACAGCTTGTGTTCCATATCGTACTGCCCTGGCTTGTATATTGATTGAATGTATTGTAGTCAGCTAGGACGCAACATCCATAGTCGACCCCAACCAACTTATCTCATTATAATGATGGCTTAGATTTAAGCATTCAGGTAATATTTCAAACTTTGCTGATAACATGAAACTTAGAGATGCAGTTGGCAGTAATGCAGATGAAAGATCAAAGGGAACATACTTATCCTGACAGAATGTGCAGACGACTGGCAGATAAAATTTAACAGACCTAGTTACAAGGTAATACATTTTGGTAGAAAGAAAGAAAGAGTAGAATTTGTGGTGCATCTCTAAAACGAGTGCAGAAACAGACAGTGTAAGGTGAATGCATAAAACTTCAAAGGTGACAGTACTTATTAAGGGAGCTGTCATTAAAGCATTTTGGATTGTTTGGGTTCGTGGAGTTCAAAATGAGTATGTTAAAATAGTGGTTAAGTTATATTTGAAGCACTGCATCTAAAATGGTCACTTTCTGAAAATATGAACAAGAAGGCTGCCAGCGACCAATGCGGCCAACAGCGACATCCTGCAGACAGCTTACGAAACTGCTTCTACTTTGTGTTTTAAGTGGTTCTCGACAGCAACTTCTTCGAGCTCATCTGTGGAAACAGCTTAATTTCTACCTTTAATATCTCTCTTTTCCCTTTTCAAGGTGGACAGGGTTCTGTTGATGACCCTGACCTAGAGCTACACTCAAACTTCAGTTTTTGCCGCAATGGGACCGGATCCCGGGATTCACCGACAAGCCATTTTTCGATATCCCAAGGACGCCGCCCAGAAGATGAGCGTGCCACCAGGTTTCTGAGGGTTTGCAGCCCTGGGGACGAGCCAACTCTAGAACTGTGCTGCCAACCG
Organism: Mobula birostris; assembly: GCF_030028105.1. Classification (NCBI taxonomy): domain Eukaryota; kingdom Metazoa; phylum Chordata; class Chondrichthyes; order Myliobatiformes; family Myliobatidae; genus Mobula; species Mobula birostris. Next base: position 18,435,945 of record NC_092370.1, on the reverse strand, counting down.
AAGCATTATGGGAACATTGGGAACAGCAGATCAGCTGGGGGCGGGGTTGGGGGGGCTCTGCACTCAGATCAGGCGCTCTCTCTCTCGTCCTTGGTGGTTGAGTGCTTGTTGCCTATTTTTGAGTTAGAGAACTCAGGGGTGGGGGGAGAGGAATAGCGATGCCACGGAATTTAACACAGTAAATCAGGAGTTGTTCTGTCTTGTTGGTCTCCCCTCTCGCCGTGTGACACCTTTCTGTCCCTTTATTAGGGAGGGAGGGAGAGAGGAAGAGAGAGGGAGGAGGGGAGAGAGTAAGAGAAAGGGGGAGAGGGAGGGAGAGAGGGAGGGGGAGGGGGAGGGGGAGGAGAGAGGGAGGGGGAGAGGGAGGGGGAGAGGGAGGGGGAGAGACTGCTGTATGTTGAATTGTCGGGTGAACGATTAGATTTTCTTTTACTCCAGATCATGGTCTTTCTTGGGGGCTTTGCTATTGCTTGCTTGGTGGGTGGAGAGTGCATTTCCTTGCTGATGTAAGTGTGGGAAGAGGAGGGTCATTGCTGTACTGCTGCTTGTGCGTGGGAGGGGGAGTAGAAACCATAGAAAAACTACAGCACAGAAACAGGCCTTTTGGCCCTTCTTGGCTGTGCCGAACCATTTTCTGCCTAGTCCCACTGACCTGCACACGGACCATATCCCTCCATACACCTCCCATCCATGTATCTGTCCAATTTATTCTTAAATGTTAAAAAAGAACCCGCATTTACCACCTCGTCTCGCAGCTCATTCCATACTCACTCTCTGTGTGAAGAAGCCCCCGCTAATGTTCCCTTTAAACTTTACCCCCCTCACCTTTAACCCATGTCCTCTGGTTTTTTTTCTCCCCTTGCCTCAATGGAAAAAGCCTGCTTGCATTCACTCTATCTATACTCATCATAATTTTATATACCTCTATCAAATCTCCCCTCATTCTTCTACGCTCCAGGGAATAAAGTCCCAACCTATTCAACCTTTCTCTGTAACAGAGTTTCTCAAGTCCCGGCAACATCCTTGTAATATCCATTTCAAACTTCCTCAACCATCTGAGGTGAAAGAGGCGCTGTTGTGCCTTTCTCGCCACACAACTGGTACGTACAGACCACGTGAGGTCCTCGGTGATGTGGATGCCGAGGAACTTGAAGCTGTTTACCCTCTCAACCCCAGATCCATTGATGTCAATAGGGGTTAGCCCATCTCCACTCCTCCTGTAATCCACAACCAGCTCCTTTGTTTTTGCGACATTGAAGGAAAGGTTTTCTTGACACCACTGTATTTCCTTGACTTCTTCCCTGTAAGCCACCTTGTTATTATTTGAGATAAGGCCAATCAATGTAGTGTCGTCGGCATATTCAATTAGTGGATTGGAGCAGTGGGTGGCGATACAGTCATGGGTATACAGAACATAAAGGAGGGGACTCAGTACACAGTCCTGAGGAGCTCCTGTATTGAGAGTCAGCGGGTTGAATGTAAGGGAGCCACTCTTTCAACCTGCTGGCAATCTGAAGGTACATTAGTGGGTACATTTGGATAGGTACATGGAGAAAAGGAAGATGGAGGGATTATAGATATGGTGTAGGTAGGAGGGATTAGTGTTTGGATGTTTTTGATTTGTTTTTAGCTGGTTCGGCACAATGCTGTGGGATGAATGACCTGTTCCTGTGCTGTACTCTTCTATATTCTGTGTCTGTGTTCTAAGTGGAATCACCACCTTCAAGTATTTAAGATAATCAGGGCTTTCAAAAAGAATTTAGGTTCTTGATTAGCCAGGGCATCAAAGGGTATGGGGTGAAGGCAGGAGTGTGGAGATGACTGGAAGAATTGGATCAGCTCATGGTTGAATAGGGGAGCAGACTCAATGGGCCAAATGGCCTACTTCTGCTCCTATATCTTATGATCTAGTTGGAAGAATCAATGGCACTTAGAGTCATAGAACACTGTAACACAGAAAAGGGGCCTCCATCCCATCTAGTCCATGTCGAACTACTAATCTGCCTAATTCCACAGACCTGCACCTGGACCATAGCGCTCCACACCACCCCTATCCAAATTTCTCTCAAATTGAACCTGCATGTACTACTTCCACTGGCAGCTAGTTCAAAACTCTCACTGCCCTCTGAATAAATATGTTCTCATTCTCGTCCGCTTTAAACATTCTACCTTTCACCCTTAACCCATGCCTTCTCCTTCTAGTCTCACCTGACCTCAGTGGAAAAAGCTTGCTTCTTCTCCTCTGCTATCAAATTTCTAAACAGTCCATGAACTCATGAACACTACCTCACTATTCGACTTCTGCACTATTTAAGTTTTGGACTCTAACTGATAGTATTTTTTTTGTCTTGCATTGTACTGCTGCCACAAACATAACAAATTTCACAAAGTATGTCTGATAATAAACCCGGGTCTGATACAGCCTCATTTATCTTTCGCACATCTCTGGCATTTAATTTGTCAGGTTAAATTTCGGGAACGGAATACCTTCTGTTAAACCAGTAGTGCTGAGCTCAAGAACATGGAAAGAAGACAGATGCCCACACTTTATAATTCTGAGCTTGCATGCATTGATGTGGCAGTATGGACTGCACTTTTGTACATGCTGGATTAGCCAGTGCATTTGCACTGAATCATAGACTAGGTAACAATGTGAACCCATCCAACTGAACATCACAGTGAACACGAGTCAACAACAAGGAAACAGCACCATAACTTACAGATTTTGGATATGCAGCTAGTTCATACAAATTGCAAGCAAAGTTATCCGAAATAATTTCTTCTCTCAATGCTTTTGCCTATTTGGTCAACCACCTACATAAAAGAATAATTCTGTATAAAACATACACCGTTATACCTTTTAATCAATAATAAATATAACATAATAATAAATAATACTAGAAATAATTGAACATTCCTTCCAAATTACTTCTGTACTCCTTCTATGCCACAAGACCATAAGATATAGGCGCATTTAAAAGGCCATTTGGCCCATTGAGTCTGCTCTATTTCATTATGGCCGATTCATTTTCCCTCTCATTCCCATCTCCTGCCTTCTCCCTATATCCTTTCATGCCCTGACTGATCAAGAGTTTATCAACTTCAGCCTTAAATTTACCCAATGACCTGTCCTCCATTGCCACCTGTGGCAAAAATTCCACCGACTTACCACTCTATGGCTAAAGAAATCCCTCTTCAACTCCGTTCCAAGTGGACGTCCCTCTATTCTGAGGTTGTGTCCCCTGGTGTGAGACTCCCCCACCATAGGAACCATCCTCTCCAAATCTACTCTATCGAGACCTTTCAACATTCAAAAGGTTTCAATGAGGTGTCACCCCTCAGTCTTCTAAATAGCAGTGAATACAGGCCCAGAGCCATCAAACACTCTTCATACGACAAGCCATTCAAACCTGCAATCATTCTTGTGAACCTCCTTTAAACCCTCTCCCACTTCAGCACAACTTTTTACTCCATCATTTTGCCCATTCCAATTGAAGGCACTTAAAAATTAAAGAGTTTACAAACATGAGAAAATCTGTAGGTACTGGAAATCCAAGGCTAAACAAACAAAATGCTGGGGGATATCAGCAGGTCAGGCAGCATCTAGAGAAAATAATAAACAGTCGACGCTTCGGGCCAAGACTCTTCATTAGGACTGGAAAAAAAGATGAGAAGTCAGAATAAGAAGGTGAGGGAGGGTGGAAGCAGTACAAAATGGTAGGTGATATGGGAAACCGGGGGGGGGGGGGTTGAAGGAAAGAGCTGGAAAGTTAATTGGTGAAAGAGATAATGTGCTGAAAGAGGGGGAAATCTGATAGTAGAGGGTAGAAGGCCATGGAAGAAAAGGAAGGAGGAAGAGTGCCAGAGAGGGTTGATAGGCAGGTAAAATAAAAGGTGAGGAAGGGGGTCAAGGGAAGGGCAATTACTGGAAATTCATGAAATCAATGTTCATGCTATCAGGTTGGAGGCTACCCAGACAGAATATAAGGTGCTGCTCCTCCGACCTGAATGTGGCCTCATTGCAGCAGTAGAGGAGGCTATGGACTGTCATGTCAGAATAGGAATGGGAAGTAGAATTGAAATGGGTTGCTACCGGGAGATTCCACTTTCTCTGCTGGACGGAGCGTAGGTGCTCGAGGAAGCGCCTACCACTTTGGAATTCTTCCTCCCCTCCCCCTACCTTATTATACTGACTTCTCGTCATTTTTCCATTATAGAGAGTAGCTTTGTTTGTCACATATACATCGAAAGATTCAGCAAAATGTAGCGTGACCAACACAGTCTGAGGATGTGCTGGGGTTCAGATCACAAGTGTTGCTGTACTTCTGACCTCAACAGAGTACACCCACAATTTACTAAACCTGATCTGTTCACTTTGTAATGTCCGAGCACCCAGCCGAAACCCACGTGGTCATTGGGAGAACGTACAAAACTCCTTACAGACAGCCACGGGAATTGAACCCTGCTCTTCTGATCGTTGGCATTGTTAAGCGTAATGTTAACTGTTATGTTAATGCGCCACCCATGTGTGTTTATCATCGTTTTCCCTCAACCTCTGAGTAAAATTATTGGTTCACAATAATTCGATGGATGGAGTTCAACTTGGAAAAGTGTGAAGTGATTCACATTGGATGGTCAATTTTGAAGGAAGAATACAGAACTTCTGGTAAGATGGCAGTGCGTGCAAACACAGCGGCCTCTCAGTCTCAGAGCAAACCAAAGGTGCTTTTTACTTTGTAAAGTTATTTCTTTCTGATCTAGAGACAATTCTACTCTGAGAACTTTGGATACTGCAGGCCTACTCCATCAGTGAGCTGCTTGCTGATTGAAGTAGCTGGACTGCTGTCAGTGGCAGAGCCAGCCGACGTGTCAGAGGAGCCCATTGGGATATCAGAAGCACTCATCGGGATATCAGAAGAGCTTGCCAGTGCGTCAGAGAAGCTGGCTTGGGTTCAGAGGAGCTGACGTGGCTGCAGTCCGCGTTGCTGCCCGCTACTCGGAAGCATCGAAGTTGGTGCAGTACAACTGTGGGAGATTGTTTCGGACATTTCACTTACGATTGCAAGACTCTGTTGGACAGTGATAGCATAAGTTGCCGCAGGTCTGTTACCCTTGTCTGGTGAAGGGACAGTTGACATGGGAGCTACATAGCTTCAGTTGTAGTGAGAACGAAGCCTCAAACCTTGGGCTTGCCTGCTGCTGCAGATCAGGTGAGAGATGTGGAAGTGCTACGACATGGTTGAGCTCAGCTGGGGCCTGGGCTCGCCCGTCCGTGCTACCCTCCCATGTTCAAGCGGTGGAATAGCAGGCTGGATTACGTGCATCTGTACACAACTGGGAGACTACCATCAATTGCTGAACATTGTCGCTCAGGATCTGAGACTATATACTGTATATGATTTTTTTGAGTGAATATGCTTCTTCGCTCGATATTTTGAATGACGTTATTCGTTATTTTTGGAAGTTTGCTAGCTATTTTGAAAGTCTTGCCTTTGGCCCCAGAGGATCATAGTTTTGTTCAGCTGTATCTATGTATGGTTTGAAAGATAATTAAACTTGATATGATTTGATTTGATTTGATTTTGATTAATAGCGGGCATCTTCGTAGTGTGGAAGAACAGAGGGATATTGGAGACCACATCATAATTTTAATGTGATTGGAGGAAACTGTAGGGGGATGTCAGAGGCAAGTCATTTTTGACACAGTGTGGGGGGTGTCAATGGTGGAAGTAGAGGCAAATACATTAGGGACATTTAACAAACTCTTAGATCTGCACATGGATGATGAAAAATGGTAGGAGGGAAGGGTTAGATTGATCTTTGAACAGGTTAAAAGGTACGCACAAGATCGTGAGCTGAAAGGCCTTTATTATCAAAGAACCTATAAACAACCCTGAGATTCATTTTCTTGCAGGCATATTAAATAAATTCAATAATCATAACATAATCAATGAAAAATTGAAGCAACGTGGCTATTCAACCAGAGTGCAAAAGAAAAAAAAAACAACTGTGTTAAAACAAAAAGAAAGAAATAATAATAGTAATGAGTAAATATCAAGAACATGGGATAGAGAGTTCTTAAAAGTGAGCCCATAGGTTGCAGGGACAGTTCAGTGATGGAGCAAGTGAAGTTGAGAGAAGTTATCCCCTTTGGTTCAGGAGCCTGATGGCTGAGGGGTAGTAACTGTTCCTGAACCAGGTGCTGTGAGTTCTGAGTTTCCTGTACCTTCTTCCTTTTGGCAGCAGCAAGAAGAGATCACAGCCTGGGTGGTGGGGCTGCTGACGATGGATGTTGCTCTTCTGCAGCAGTGTTTAATGTAGGTATGTTGAATAGTGGGAAGGGATTTGCCAGTGATGGACTGGGCTATATCCACTACTTTTTGGAGGATTTTCCATCAAGGGCATTGGTGTTTCCATACCAGGATGTGTGATTCAGCCAGTCAACATACTCTCCACCACATATCTAGAGACGTTAACTAAAGTTTCAGATGTCATGCCAAGTTTGTACAAACTTTTAAGGAAGTAGAGGTACTGCTGTGCTTTCTTTGTAATTGCGCTTATGATCCCGGCAGAGGACAGGTCCTCTGAAATGATAACATCAAGGAATTTAAAGTTGCTGATCCTTTCCACGTCTGATTTCCCACCATGTGTACTGGCTCATGGACCCCTGATTTCCTACTGAAGTCAATAATCAGTTCCTTGTTTCTTGTTCTAATATATAATAGTCATAAAGATACCAGCTTACTCACAAGCAGTTAAAACCTTCAGCTATTGTCAGCAATATCCTTCTCCTACAAACGGCGCACAACAACAGCCTTTGTAGTTGGGAGAATACAGAAAGCACCGACTTTTTGTGAACCTCAAGTAATTTTAAATTGTTCACATCAGGAAGCAATTAGAAAGTGAAATCTTGATCCATTAGGAGCAACTATACATTTAATGACATACTAAGTCATAATTACTGTTGAACAATCTTCCCAGTCTTTAAAAACTCATTTCTCACCTTCGAGTTTCATTTCCTTGGAAAATCAGTGAGCCATGGGTGACCTACTTCACAAAATGTAACGTTTTGTTTAATAATGCATATTTTGATGTACTCGTTGCACCCTTAATCCACTTAATTCCCTATTTTTGTCTTCTCCTGTGCACAGTAATTTAATTGTTGTTTGTATCTCTGTTGTACTTCCCTTTCTGCTGACTGGGTTGTCAGCCTGTCTGCAGTCTGCCCTGCTCACAGGTTCTCCAAAACTTGAGCAGGCAGAATATTGAAAGCAATGCATTAGACAGAAAGACAACACTTGTAACAGTGTGTGAAGCCAGGAAAAGTTTGTGTGCCTCCTTTTCAGCTAGGTAAAACATGCTAGTCCTATACCAGAGATGGCTAAATTCCAATGTTGTTTCTTTTTTCATGTACTTAAGCAAGATTAGCTTTATTTGTCACATGTACGTCAAGACACATGGTGAAATACATCCTTTTACATTCATGACCAACACAGTCCAAGGATTGCGCTGTGGGAAACCTGCAAGTCTCACCACACTTCTGGCATCAAAATAGCACAGAAGGTGAGAATTGTTAAGTAGGCCACTGGAAAATGAGGATGGTGAGGTAGTAATGGGGCAAAGAAATGGCAGATGAACTTAATAAGTACTTTACTTCAGCCTTTAATGTGGAAGACACTAGTTGTATGCCAGAGGTCCATGAGTGTCAGGAAGCAGGGGTGAGTGTCATTGCTATTACAAGGGAAAAATTGCTAGGCACACTGAAAGGGCTTAAGGTGGATAAGTCACCTGGATCAGATGGACTACATCCTACAGTCCGGACAGAGGATACTGAAGGGGTATTGGATGTATTGGTCATGATCTTTCAAGAATCACTTGATTCTGGCATGATCTCGGAGGACTGGAAAATTGCAAATGTCACTCCATTCTTAAGAAGGAACAAAGGCAAAAGAGAGGAAACTATAGGTCAGTTTGCCAAATCTCAATGGTTGGGAAAGTGTTGGAGTCTATTATTAAGGATGAGTTTTCTGGCTACTTGGAGACTAATGATAAAATAAGTCAAAGTCAGCATGGTTCCTTTGAAGGGAAGTCTTGCCTGACAAATCTGTTAGAATTCTTCGAGGAAGAATTACAAGGGGACCAATATCCTTGCAGGGAGGTTTGTTAGTGCTGTGTTTGGGGAGGGTTTAAACTAGATTTGCAGGAGAATGAGAACCAGAGTGCCAGAGCAGATAGTGGAGTGGGGGTGAAAATAAATGATGTCAAAAGTTCATGCAAAGTCACAAATAGAAAGGTTGCGGCTGGTGGTAATAATCTACTGAGGTGTGTCTATTTCAATGCAAGGAGTATTGTGGGGAAGGCTGATGAGCTGAGGGCATGGATTGACACATGGAATTACGACATTATAGCCATTAGTGAAACTTGGCTACAGGAGGGGCAGGAGAGGCAGGACTGGCAGCTTCATGTTCCAGGGTTCCGATGTTTCAGACATGATAGAGGCAGAGGAATGAAGGGTGGTGGGGGGCGGGGGGGAATAGCATTACCAGTGAGGAAAAATGTTACAGCATTGCTCAGGCAGGACAGATTAGAGGACTTGTTTACCAAGGCCATATGGGTAGAGCTGAGAAACAGGAAGGGTATGACCACATTGATGGGGTTGTATTATAGACCACCCAATAGTCAGTGAGAATTGGAGGAGCAAATCTGCAGAGAGATAGCAGACAACTGCAGGAAACAAAGTTGTGATAGTAGGGAATTTTAATTTTCCACATATTGATTGGGATTCCCATACTGTTAAAGGCCTAGACGGGTTAGAGTTTGTAAAATGTGTTCAGGAAAGTTTTCAAAATCAATATATAGAGGTACCAACTAGAGAGGATGCAATATTAGATCTCCTATTAGGAAACAAGTTAGGACAGGTGATGGAAGTATGTGTAGGGGAGCACTTTGGTTCCAGTGATCATAACACCATTAGTTTCAACTTGATCATGGATAAAGATAGATTGGGTTGAGCTTCTAAACTGGAAAAAGGTCAATTTTGAAGAAATTGGAAAGGACCTAAAAAGCATGGATTGAGACAGGTTGTTCTCTGGCAAGGATGTGATTGGTAAGTGGAAAGCCTTCAAAGGAGAAATTTTGAGAGTGCAGAGTTTGTATGTTCCTGTCAGGATTAAAGGCAAAGTGATAAGAATAAGGAACCTTGGTTCTCAAGGGATATTGGAACTCTGATAAAGAGGAAGAGAGAGAGATGTATGACATGCATAGGAAACAGGGAGCAAATAAGGTGCTTGAGGAGTATAAAAAATGCAAAAAATACTTAAGAAAGAAATCAGGAGGGCTAAAAGAAGACATGAGATTGCTTTGTCAATCAAGGTGAAGGATAATCCAAAGAGCTTCTACAGGTATATCAAGAGCAAAAGGATAGTAAGGGATAAAATTGGTCCTCTTGAAGATCAGAGTGGTTGGCTATGTATGGAACCAAAAGAAATGGGAGAGATCTTAAATGGTTTTTTTGCATCTGTATTTACTAAGGAAACTGGCATGGAGTCAATGGAAATAAGGCAAACAAGTAGTGAGGTCATGGAACCTATACAGATTGAGGAGGAGGAGGTGCTTGCTATCTTGAGGCAAATCAGAGTAGATAAATCCTCAGGACCTGATAGGGTTTTCCCTCGGACCTTGAAGGAGACTAGTGTTGAAATTGCAGGGGCCCTAGCAGATATATTTAAAATGTCAGTATCTGCAGGTGAGATGCTGGAGGATTGGAGGATAGCTCATGTTGTTCTCTTGTTTAAAAAAAAGGCTTTAAAAGTAATCCAGGAAATTATAGGACGGTAAGTTTGATGTCGGTAGTAAGTAAATTATTGGAAGGAGTACTAAGAGATTGGATCTACAAGTATTTGGATAGACAGGGACTTATTAGGGAGAGTCAACATGGCTTTGTGCATGGTAGGTCATGTTTAACAAATCTTTGAGAGTTTTTCCAGGAGGTTACCAGGAAAGTGGATGAAGGGAAGGCAGTGGATGTTGTCTACACGGACTTCAGTAAGGCCTTTGACAAGGTCCCACATGGGAGGTTAGTTAGGAAGATTCAGTCACTTGGTATACATGGAGAGGTAGTAAATTGGATTAGACATTGGCTCAATGGAAGAAGCCAGAGTGGTAGTAGAGAATTGCTTCTCTGAGTGGAGGCCTGTGACTAGTGGTGTGCCACAGGGATCAGTGCTGGGTCCATTGTTATTTGTCATCTATATCAATGATCTGGATGATAATGTGGTAAATTGGATCAGCAAATTTGCTGATGATACAAAGATTGGAGGAGTAGTGGACAGTGAGGAGGGTTTTCAAAGCTTGCAAAGGGATTTGGACCAGCTGGAAAAATGGGTTGAAAAACAGCAGATGGAGTTTAATACAGACAAGTGTGAGGTTGTGGTAAACCATATATATATCTGTTGTAACTGGGTTACCTGCCTGGACATGCCCCTCTGCTGACTACTCCCGTGGCTCCTCCCACAGACCCCTGAATAAAGGCAATTGTGCCACTGCTCCCCCTTTCATTCCAGGGCAGATACTCAGTAGGGACAAGACCCATTTTACTGTTAATAAAAGCCTTTCAGTATTTACTCTACTTCCAATCTTTTGGAGTAATTGATAGTGCATCAGAGGTGTTGCACTTTGGAAGGACAAACCAACGTAGAACGTACAGGGTTAATGGCAAGGCACTGAGGAGTGCAGTAGAACAGAGGGATCTGGGAATACAGATACAAAATTCCCTAAGAGTGGTGTCACAGGTAGATAGGGTTGTAAAGAGAGCTTTTGGTACATTGGCTTTTATAAATCAAAGTATTGAGTATAAAAGTTGTAATGTTATGGTACAGTTGTATAAGGCATTGGTGAGGCTGAACTTGGAGTATCGTGTGCAGTTTTGGTCACCAAATTACAGGAAGGGTATTAATAAGGTTGAAAGAGTGCAGACAACGTTTACAAGGATGTTGCTGGAACTTGAGAAACTGAGTTACAGAGAAGGATTGAATAGGTTAGGACTTTATTCCCTGGAGCGTAGAAGAATGAGGGGAGATTTGATAGAGGTATATAAGATTATGATGGGTATAGATAGAGTGAATGCAAGCAGGCTTTGTCCACTGAGGCTAAGGGAGAAAAAAAAGAGGTCATGGGTTAAGGGTGAAGGGGGAAAAGTTTAAAGGGAACATTGGGGGGGGCTTCTTCACACAGAGAGTGGTGGGAGTGTGGAATGAGCTGCCAGATGAAGTGGTAAATGCTGGTTCGCTTTTAACATTTAAGAAAAACTTGGACAGGTACATGGATGAGAGGTATATGGAGGGATATGGTCCAGGTGTAGGTCAGTGAGACCAGGCAGAAAAATGGTTTGGCACAGCCAAGAAGGGCTAAAAGGCCTGTTTATGTGCTGTAATGTTCTACGGTTCTATGGTTCTAAGTAACAAGTAGGGTGGACAAAGGAGAAGCAGTAGATGCCATTTACTTAGATTTTCAGAAGTCATTTGATAGGGTGCCTCACATGAGGCTGCTTAACAAGATAAAATCCTATGGTGATATAGGCATGGATCGAGGAATGGCTAACAGGCAGGAGGCAGTGAGTGGGAATAAAGGGGGCCTTTTCTTTTTGGCTTCCAGTGACTACTGACTCCTGAGGAACACTATTGGGACTGCTACTTTTCACATTGTCAATGACTTAGATAGTGGAATTGATGGCTTTGTGGCAAATTTTGCAGATAATATGAAGATTGGTGGAAGGGTTGGTTGTGCTGAGGAAGCAATGCAATTGCAGTAGAACTTAGACAAATTTGAAGAATGGGGAAGAATGGGGAAGAAAGTGAAGATGGAATGCAGTGTTGAGAAATGTATGATAATGCATTTTGATAAAAGGAACATGAGTGCAAACTATTATCTAAATGAGGAGAAATTTCAGAGGTGAAAAGGGACTTAGGAATCCTCGTGCAAGACTCCCAGAAGATTAATTCACAGGTTCAGTTTGTGGTAAAGAAGTCAAATGCAATGTTGGCATTTATTTCAAGGGGAAAAGAATATAAAAACAAGGAGAAAATGCTGAAGCTTTATAAGACACTAGTCGGGCCGCACTTGGAGTATTGTCAACAGTTTGGGCCTGTTATCTCAGAAAGGATGTATTGTCATTGGAGAGAGTCTAGAGGAGTCTCACAAGGGTGATTCCAGAAATGAAGGGGTTAACACATGAGTAACGTTTGGCAGCTTTGGGCCTGTACTCACTGGAATGTAGAAGAATACGTAGGGATCTCATTGAAACCTACCAAAAGTTGAAAGGACTAGATAGGGTGGATGTCGAGCAGATGTTTCCTCTGGTGGGGGTATCCAGAACTAGAGGGCACAGTCTCAAAACTGAGGGATGATCTTTTAGAACAGAGGTAAGGAGCAATTTTTTTTTTTTAGCCAAAGAGTGCTGAATCTGTGGAAAGCTCTGCCACAGATTGTGGAGGCCAAATTCGTGGGTATAGTCAAAGCAAAAGTTGATAGATTCTTGATTGGCTGGGGCAACAAGGGATATGGTCAGAGGGCAAGTGTATGGGGTTGAATGGGATCTGGGTTCAGCCATGATGAAACGATGGAGTGGACTTGATGGGCTGAATGGCCTAATTCTGCTCCTATGTCTTATGGTCTTATAGCACGCACACAACTCACTACCCTTATCCAAAATGTAAATCTTTGTAATATAGGAGGAAACTGAAGCACCTGGAGGAAATCCACATGATTACAGGGAGACAGTGCAAATTCCTTACAAACAGCAGTGGGGACTGACAGCCACTCGGTGATCACTTACGCTGTGAAGTGATTGTTAACTGCCAAGCTACTGTGTTACCTGTGAACACTTAATAATGAGGTTATAGTCAATTTTATTGCTCAGATATGACACAAATCAAGATTGAAAGCAAGACCTAATAATATAAAATCGAGCAATGACCTGCCTCTTCAAATAAGATTAAGGTTAGATTAGCTACGTTTGTCACATGTACAGGGGATGATTGATAAGTTCGTGGACTAAGGTAGAAGGAATCAATTTTAGAAAACCTAGCACATTTATTTTTCAACATAGTCCCCTCCTACATGTACACACTTAGTCCAGTGGTCGTGGAACATACGGATCCCTTCTTTGTAGAAGTGGTCCACAGCAGGGGTGATTGATAAGTTTGTGGCCTAATGCAGAAGGACATAAGTTATTAACTTCAAACTTTCTGCATTATCACTCAAAGAGTTGAAGGGCACGTGCACGTAATGAGAGCGTCTTGGACCTCCAGGTGGTCCACAGCGTGAGTGATTGATAAGTTTGTGGCCTTAGGTAGAAGGAGATGGTCTATACAGCTCTTGTTACATGCAATTCGACATGCAGTGAAAATGCAGAAAGTTTGAAGTTAATAACTCGTCTCCTGTCTTAGGCCACAAACTCGTCAATCACCCCTGCTGTGGACCACTTTCTGGAGGTCCAAGATGCTGACTTCTACAAAGGAGGGATCTTGTATGCTGTACGACTGCTGGACTAAGTGTGCAAATGTAGGAAAAATAAATGTGCTAGGTTTTCTAAAATTGACTCCTTCTACCTTAAGCCATGAACTTATCAATCACCCCTCGTATGTCAAAATGACCATAGACCATAAGACCATAAGATATAGGAACCAAATTAGGCCATTTCACCAATCAAGTCTGCTCTGCCATTCAATCATGGCTGAACTCTTTTTCCCTCCTCAGCCCCACTCACCTCATTTCTTCTCATAACCTTTGATGCCATGGCCAATCAAGAACCTATCAATCTTCATCTTAAATACACCCAATGACCTAGCCTCCACAGCTGCCTGTGATAACCAGTTAGATAGATTTTTACATAGTAAGGGAATTAAGAGTTTTGGGTAAAAAGCAGCTAGATGGAGCTAAGTTTACAGACAGATCAGCCATGTTCTTATTGAGTGGCGGGGCAGGCTCGATGGGCTGGATGGCCTACTCCTGCTCCTTCTTCTTATGTTCTTATGTATATAACAAATTCCACGCATTTACCACTCTCTGGCCAAAGAAATTTCTCCGCATCTCTGTTTTAAATGAACGCTCCTCTATCCTGAGGCTGTGTCCTTTTGTCCTAGACTTCCCCACCATGGGAAGCATCTTTTCCAAACCTACTCAGTCTGGGCCTTTCAACATTTGAAATGTTTCAATAAGATTCCCCCTCATCCTTCTAAGTTCTAGTGAGCATAGACCTAGAGCTATCAAACATTCCTTGTATGATAAACCTTTCATTTCCAGAATTATCCTTATGAACCTTCTCTGTACCCTCTCCAATGCCAGCACATCTTTTCTTGATGAGGAGCCCAAATCTGTTCACAATACTCAAGGTGAGGCCTCATCCATGCCTTATAAAGCCTCAGCATCACACCTCTGCTCTTATATTCTAGACCTCTTGAAATCAATGCTAACATTGCATTTGCCTACCTCACCACTGATTCTACCTGCATGTTAACCTTTAGGTTGTTTTGCCAAGGGCTCCCAAGACCCTATACTTCTCAGATTTTGGATTTTCTTTCTGAAAATGTTCGGTGAAATGCACCATTGGTGTCAAATCAAATCAGTGAGGATTGTACTGTGCAGACTGTACATGTTTCCGCCCTTCTAGTGCCAACGTAACATGCTCACAACTTACTAACTCCAAAGCATGCATTTTAGGAAAGTGGGAGGAAACTGGAGCACCTGGAGGAAATCCACATGGTCCCAGCAAGAACATATCAGCTCCTTTCAGACAACAGCAGGAAATGAACTCCGGTTGATGCTCGCCGGAACTGTAAAATGATGCGCTTACTGCTACACTTACATTATTTAATGAAGTTACAGTCGGCTTGACAGTTCAAATACAGCACTAATTAACATTGAAAGAAAGACTTAATAAAAGAGAATCCAGCAGTGGCAAATTCCGATATTCAGTGTTTTTTGCCTTCAACTAAAAAGCAAAGCAGCGTAATTACCTTACTCCTCAATGAGTAGCGAGTAAAATTTAGCATTAGTTCACAGCTGGTAGATTAGGTTGCACAGCAGTCTAACCTAACAGTGTCTGTCATTGAAAATAAAGGAAATCTGGTCTATGATTCTGCAGTTCAATAATCCAGAAAAAATATAAAGTTATTAATCATGTTATTTTTTAAGTGTGACCAATAAAAATCTAGAAGGGGGAATTTTTGATCTATGTAGAACAGTGTTTCTTAACCTCGGGTCCGTAGATAGATTCCAGGGTGTCCGTGAACTTGGATGGGAAAAAATTTACATCTTTATTTTCACTGACCTCAAACTGAAATGTAACATTTCCTTAGGCAACAAACTTACAAACCTAGTATTAGCAGTACCTGTGACTTTATCACCAATAGAAATCACAGATATTTTCATCCCACATCACAGTTGTTATAAATATCTTGAAATATCATTTACGCCTTTTTCATCACTACTTGTTACTAAAAGCGTTAATAAAGAAACACATTATTATATCACAGATTTGCTTTTTATAATATTTTTATAACCATATGTCAAAAGAATTGGTTTCATTTGCAATTCTAAGCATTTTATTTTCTACATTTAGATACATAATTCTGGAAAGGAGTCCGAAGGCTTCACCAGACTGCCAAAGGGCTCCATGGCATAAAAAGACTTCCTGATGGACAATTTAATTTAACTTAATTTTAAAACTGGAGCTGAGTTTTAATTTTTTATTTAAAGCCAAGATTATTTAAGATCAGCCAGCATGATGTAGTCCTCAAACCAGATGCGTTACTGTGAGCAAAGTACCAATATTTATGTAACTTTCAGAGTTTTATATTACTAATAGAAAAATGAATAATTCTTTATTTTATTGAACATAAAAGCATCAAAGCATGAATCAGCTATCAGTTTGCATTTTCAAAATTTAAACAAGGTATATACGAAAGCTAAACACTAAAATAGATGTCAGGGTGGGGATACATCTCTATCAAAGGAGGACTAAGGCTCTCCTTCCCTCTGCTAACCTACAGGTTACCCTTGGGCAAGGTGTAGCATCTGCTTAGTCCCCCAATCAGGGACATGTGAAACTATCGGAGTATGTGGTGGATGGTCATATGAGCGGCTGGTGTGTATCACAAGTCCTGTTTATGCAACCACTGATGCTTGGTAGACAATCTCTGAAGAGTATTGATAATGGCTGGGGTCATCCGTCTTGTAAAGACATTGCTCAGAAGAAGGCAATGGCAAACCACTTCTGAAGAAAAATCTGCCAAGAAAAATCATGGTCATGTAAAGACCATGATCCCCAATGTCACATGACATGGCACATAATGATGATGATGATTATACACGAAAGAATTATAAAAACCTGTCTTACAGAAATAAGATTATTCAAACTATCAAGTC
Source organism: Mobula birostris (assembly GCF_030028105.1). NCBI lineage: Eukaryota > Metazoa > Chordata > Chondrichthyes > Myliobatiformes > Myliobatidae > Mobula > Mobula birostris. The sequence goes on along the minus strand of NC_092370.1, from coordinate 18,419,520 downwards.
AGCCAAAAGATGACAAAAGGTGATCAGTTTAGGTACTCCCACACCTGGGTCTCTGACTATCTCCATAAATAAGCACAAGTGCTCTTACAGAAGATATATTTTTTTAAACATGACAAGAGATTCTATATTTACGATCCTTCAAACTCTGAATATCCTCAACTCCCTTCCAATTGTTCTACCAACTAACTTAAATTAATGGCTTTTAGTTAGTTACCTCTCTGCTAATGGAATAGCTCTTCCTCCAATCCAAGCTTCATAATTTTATACATTTCAATTAAAGCATATATCAGTCTTATTTGACCAAGAAAATCAGACCCACACACCTCTGCTTAAAACTAAAATTCTACTCAAATCTCTATCAACAAGGAAATGCTATCAACATTTTCTAGTTGTGGCAGAACAAGTGTTGTATGTAAGACCATAAGACATAGGATCCCAATTAGACTTCCAGCCCATTGAGTCTGTTCTGCCATTCCATCCTGGCTGATTTATTCAATCTTTAACCCCATTCTCCTACCTGTCCAGGTAAACTTTGACACACTTTCTAATTAGAAAACCTATCACCCTCAGCTTTAAATACACCCAATGACTTGACCTCAACAGCCATTTGCAGCAATGAATTCCACAGTTTTATCCACACTCCCGCTAACAAAATCCCTCATCTCTGCTCTAAAGGGATATCTTTCTATTCTGAGGCTGTGCCCTCTTTTCATAGATTCCCCCTCTGAAGGATATATCCTCTCATGACCCATGCTAACCATCTTTTCAAACAGTCCTGTTCCATTTAGAGATCTGTGGACTTGCACAGCAGTTATTTGCCTTCTGAAATATAGTTATACATTCGGTGTCTTCTAGTTCTCCTGCATTATAGCAGTTGCCAAAGAGGTAAAAAAAACAATGGTTAGAGAATCCTCTATTTCCTCCCTTATATAAGCTGCTGATTTATCCATTACATTTCTAAGTGAGTCAAAATGTACTTGGTTACAAACTTATAATACACAATCATTCTTGGCCTCTGGACACACACATTTCTTATTCTTACACCTAGTTTTATCACTGTCATGACATAGTATCAAATCTGTTAATCATTTTTACTGGAACAAACAGGAGGCAGTGAACATTGATGTTGCTATCCACAGCTAAGATTTATTGTGCTTGGACCAATTTAGCATGAGAATTGGATTTTCTTCAGTGTTCAAAGTGATAATGTTTTAGAGGCATATTATAGACCAACTATTTTTGCAAAGTCCTTTGCTGTTGTCGTCGCGTGGCCATCAACTCATGGCGACCCTATGGCTCATGTAGTTGTCTATAGGGTTTACATGGCAAGATATGGAAGTAGATTGGCAGGCTTTTTTTTCCCTCACGGATACTGTTGCTGGTGAGGTTGGGACCAAACCAGATTCGAACGCAGGACTATCCACCTCAAGGTCCAGTGTTGATGTCACTATACCACAGGCCAGGAACCAACGTCCTTTACCCCAGGAAGTTAAAATTAGAATTATAAACACAAGAGAGTCTGTAGATGCTGGAAATCCAAATACACACGAAATGATGGATGAATTCAGGTCGTCAGGCAACCTCTATGGAAATGACTAAACAGTCGATGTTTTGGGCCGAGAGCCTTCATCAGGACTGCAAAGGAAGGGCAAAGATGCCAGAATAAGAAAGTGAGGGGAGGGGAAGTAGGGCAAGCTGGAAGATGATAGGTGAAGCCAGATGGATGAGGGAGGTGGGATGAAGTAAAAAGCTGGGAGGCGATAAGTGGAAAAGGCAAAGGGTTGGAGAGGAAGGAATCTGATAGGAGAGGAAAGGGGAACTTGGGAGAATAGAATGGAGGAGGAGCACCAGGAAGAGGTGATAGGAGGTGAGGAGGAAGTAAGAGGCAGAATTAGGAAACTGTAGGAGAGGGAAGGAGAAGGAAAATAATTACCAAAAGTTGGAGAAATCAATGTTCATCCCATCAAGTTGGAGGCTTCCGAGTCAGAATATGAAATGTTTTTCCTCCAACCTGAGAGTGGAATCGCCTCATTATGGCAGAAAAAAAGGTCATGGACTGACATGTCAGAACAGGAATGAGGATCAGATTTAGAATGTTTGGTCATCAAAATATTCCACTTTTTGCAGATAGGGTTGATAGTGGTCTCCAATCTTCATCAGATCTCACCAATGTAGAGAACGCTGCATTAGGAGCACCAGATACAGTGGATAACCCCAATAGGTTTACAGGTGAACTGTTGCCTCACCTGGAAGGGCTGTTTGGGACCCATAACACCATAAGACCATCAAACATACGAGCAGAATTAGGCCATTCAGCCCCATCAAGTCCACTCTGCCATTTCATCATGGGTGATCCCAGATCCCATTCAACCCCATACACCTACCTTCTCACCATATCCCTGGATGCCCTGAACAATCAACTTCCACTTTAAATCTATCAACTTCTGCTTTAAATACACCCACAGACGTAGCCTTCACCACAGTGGCAGAGTATTCCACAGATTCCCCACTATTTAGCTAAAAAATTCCTCCTTACACCTGTTCTAAAAGGTCGTCCTTCAATTTTGAGGCTGTACCCTCTAGTACTGGACACCCCAACCACAGGCAACATCCTTTCCACATCCATCTTCTCCAGTCCTTTCAACAGTCGGTAGGTTTCAATGGGATCCCCATACATTCTTCTAAGTTCCAGTGAGTACAGGTCCGAAGCTGCTTGACGCTTCTCATATGTTAACCCCTTCATTCTTGGAATCAGCCCCGTGAACCTCCTTTGGACTCTTTCCAATGACAATACATTCTTTCCGAAATAAGAGGCCAAAACTGTTGACAATTCTCCAAGTGTGGCCTGATTAGTGTCTTATAAAGCTTTAGCATTATCTCTGAGTTTTTATATGCTATTCCCCTTGAAATAAGTGCCAAGATTGCATTTGCCTACTTTACCATAGACTCAACCTGTGAATTAATCATACAAAACCATAAAGTGCAACATGTCACTAAATTTTCTGCGTTCCCATTTGTACTTCTTCCTTGCAAATACTGGTGCTGTCAGTGACGACTATGGTGAAAAGTTTTACCAAAACACTGTAGTCATGGAGAAATGGTATCAGGGCAACTAGAATTCATCAGTGCTGGCAGATCATTATTCGACACTTAAGTTACTGCCCGTGCCTGGTGACGGTGAGTATAGGAATAGAGTGAGGTGGAGGATAAATGCGTGGCTGAGGGTTTGGAGTAGAGGCCAGAAATTCAGCTTCTGGATCATTGGGACCTCTTTTGAGGCAGGCATAACCTGTACAAAAAGGATGGGTTGCACTTGAATCCGAGGGGGATCAATATCCTTGCAGGGAGGTTTGCTAAGGCTATTGGGGAGAGTTTAAACTAGAAAAGCTGGGGGTGGGAACTGAACTGAAGAGATTGAGGAAGGGGCGATTGGTTCACATATAGAGAAAGCTTGGAGACAGTGCAAGAGGGAGGATAGGTAGGTGATAGAGAAGGGATGCACTCAGACCGATGGTTTGAGATGTGTCTATTTTAACGCAAGAAGCATCATGAACAAAGCAGATGAGCTTAGAGCGTAGATCAGTACTTGGAGCTATGATGTTGTGGCCATTACAGAGACTTGGATGGCTCAGTGGCACGAATGGTTACTGAGAGTGCAAGGCTATAAATGTTTCAGAAAGGACAGAGAGGGAGGCTAAAGAGGTGGGGGCGTGACACTGCTGAACAGAGTTAGTGTCACAGCTGCAGAAAAGGAGGAAGTCATGGAGGCATTCTCTATGTGGGTGGAAGTTAGAAAAAAGAAAGGGGTCAATAACTCTACTGGGTGTCTTTTATAGACCACCCAATAGTAACAGGGACACCGAGGAGCAGATAGGGAGACAGATTCTAGAAAGGTGTGATAATAGCAGGGCTGTCGTGGTATGAGATTTTAATTTCCCAAATATTGATTGGCATCTCCCTAGAGCAAGGGGTTTAGATGGGGTGGAGTTTGTTAGGTATGTTCAGGAAGGTTTCCTGACACAATATGTAGATAAGCCTACAAGAGGAGAGGTTGTTTAGGAGAGCCAGAAGGGGTCATGAGAAGGCCTTGGTGAGCAGGATTAAGAAAAACCTCAAGGCATTCTACAAGTATGTGAAGAGCAAGAGGACAAGACGTGAGAGAATAGGAACAATCAAGTATGACAGTGGAAAAGTGTGGATGAAACTGGAAGAGATGAATACGTTGCTTTAGTATTCACTATGGAAAAGGATCTTGGTGATTGTAGAGATGACTTACAGAGGATTGAAAAAGTTGAGCATATAGACATTAAGAAAGAGGATGTGTTGGAGCTTTTGGAAAGCATCTAGTCTGATAAGTCACTGGGACTGGATGAGATGTACCCCAGGCTACTGTGGAAGGTAAGGGAGCAGATTGCTGAGCCTCTGGCAATGATCTTTGCATCAACAATGGGGATATGGGAGGTTCCAGAGGATTGAAGGGTTACAGATGTTGTTCTCTTATTCAAGAAAGGCAGTTGAGATAGCCCAGGAAATTATAGACCAGTGAGTCTTACTTCAGTAGTTGGTAAGCTGATGGAAAAGATCTTGAAAGGCAGGATTTATGAACATTTGGAGGAGCATAATATGATTAGGACTAGTCAGCCTGGCTTTGTCAAAGGCAGATTGTGCCTTACGAGCCTGACTGAATTTTTTGAGGACGTGACTAACCACATTGTCGAAGTAGAAATGATGTAGAACATGTTGAAGCAGTAGATGTAGTGTATATGGATTTCAGCAAGGCATTTGATAAGGTACCCCATGCAAGGCTTATTGAGAAAGTAAGGAGGCATGGGATCCAAGGTGACCTTGTTTTGTGGATCCAGAATTGGCTTGCCCACAGAAGGCAAAGAGTGGTTGTAGATGGGTCATATTCTGCATGGAGGTTGGTGACCAGTCGTGTGCCTCAGGGATCTGTTCTGGGACCCCTTCTCCTCATCATTTTTATAAATAACCTGGATGAGGAAGTGGAGGGATGGGTTAGTAAATTTGTTGATGACACAAAGGTTGGGGGTGTTGTGGATAGTGTGGAGGGCTGTCAGAGATTCCAGTGGGACATTAATAGGATGCAAAATTGGGCTGAAAAGTGGCAGATGTAGCTCAACCCAAATAAGGGTGAGGTGATTCATTTTGGTGTTTCAAATATGATGGCAGAATATAGTATTAATGGTAAGACTCTTGGCAGTGTGGAGGATCAGAGAGATCTTGGGGTCCGAGTCCAGAGGACACTCAAAGTTGCTGTGCAGGTTGACTCTGTGGTTAAGAAGGTATAGGGTGCATTGGCCTTCATAATGTTGCAGCTATATAGGACCCTGGTCAGACCCCACTTGGAGTACTGTGCTCAGTTCTGGTCACCTCACTGCAGAAATGATGTGGAAATTATAGAAAGGGTGCAGAGGAGATTTACAAAGATGTTGCCTGGATTGGGGAACGTGCCTTATGAGAATAAGTTGAGTGATCTTAGTCTTTTCTCCTTGGAGCGATGGATGATGAGAGGTGATTTGATAGAGGTGTATAAGATGATGAGAGGCATTGATCGTGTAGATAGTCAGAGGCTTTTTCCCAGGGCTGAAATAGCTATCACGAGAGGGCATACTTTTAAGGTGCTTGGAAGTAGGTACACAGGAGATATCAGGGGTAAGTTTCTTTTATGCAGAGTAGTGAGTGTGTGGAATGGGCTGCTGGCAATGGTGGTAGAGGCGGATATGATAAGGTCTTTTAAGAGACTCCTGGATAGGTACATGGAGCTTTGAAAAATAGAGTGCTATGGTAACGCTGGGTAATTTCTAAAGTAAGTAAATGTTCTGCACAGCATTGTGGGCCGAAGGGCCTGTATTGTGCTGTAGTTCTTTTCTATGTTTCTATGTTTCCAGAAGTTAATTTCTTGCTTCTCCAAATTCGTACATATTAGAAGTAGTCTGAAAATATATTTGTGTTCAGCTTCTAGCAGTCTATCATAAGTAAAAAAAAATTCTGAGCAAGCAACACTTACAAAAAATTTGTTGTCAAGTGTTTTTCTCTAAGTGGGACAGTGAAAGGGATCCATAGTAAATCTAATGAATTAATTGACTGTTCTAAAAATATCTGGATATTGTTTTTTATTCATCAAGAAATATAAACAAGAAACACTCAGCAGGTCAAGCATCATCTATGAAGAGAGAAATAGATTTGACATTTCATGTCAATCATTTTTCATTGGGATTTTTTTTTCTTTGAGCGGTTATGCTGTTATTCCCAGCATTTCTGTTCTATTACAGACTTCCAGCACCTGCAACCTTTCAATCTTCAAAATAATGACTGGATCTATCTCCTGCAACACTCAAAACATGCTGGAGAAACTCAGCAGGCCAGGCAGCACCTGAGGAAAGGAGTAAACAGCCGATGTTTCGAGCCGAGACCCTTCATCAGGACTAGAAAAAAAAGATGAGAAGTCAGAACAAGAATGTGGGGGAGGGGAGGAAGGAGTACATCGTAGTGGGTGATAGGTGAAACTGGGAGAGTGGAGTGGCGGAGGAGTGTGAAGTAAAGAGCTGGGAAGTTAATTGGCAAAAGAGATAAAAGGCTGGAGAAGGGGGAAGCTGATAGGAGATTGTAGAAGATCATGGAAGAAAGGGTCATGGAGGAGCACCAGAGGGAGGTGATAGGCAGCTAAGTAGTTAAAATGACAGAGGGAAATGGGAATGGGGGAATGTTGAAGGGGGTGAGCAATTACCAGAAGTTCGTGATATCGACATCCATGCAATCAAGGTTGGTGGCTACCTAGACAGAATATAAGGTGTTGCTCCTCCAAGCTGTGTGTGGCCACATTGCCGCATTAGAGGTGGCCGTGGACTGACACATCGGATTGGGAATGGGAAATAGCATTGAAATGTGGGGCCGCTGGGAGATCCTGCTTTTTTCTGGTGGATGGAGCGTAGATGGCGAAGTGGTCTGGTATTCTACGGTGGGTCTCATCGATGTACAGAAGGCCACACCGGATCAGCAGATTCAGTACTAGATGATCCCAACAGACTCACAGGTGATGTGTTACCTCACCTGGAAGGACTGTTTGGGGCCCTGAATGGTAGTGAGGGAGGAGGTGTAGGGGCAAGCGTGGGACTTGTTCCGCTTGCAAGGATAAGTACCAGGAGGGAGATAAGAGGGGAGGGATGAATGGACAGGTGAGTCACATAGGGAGTGATTCCTGCAGAAAGCAGAAAGTGAAGCTGAGTGAAGTTATCCTCTTTGATTCAAGAGCCTGATGGTTGAGGGATAGTAACTGCTTCTGAACCTGGTGGTGTGAGTCCTGAAGCTCCTGTTCCTTCTTCCTTATTCAATTAAATAATAGTCATACTTTATTGATCCCGGGGGAAATTGGATTTTCGTTACAGTTGCTCCATAAATAATAAATAGTAATAGAACCATAAATAGTTAAATAGTAATATGTAAATTATGCCAGTAAATTATAAAATAAGTCCAGGACCAGCCTATTGGCTCAGGGTGTCTGACCCTCCAAGGGAGGAGTTGTAAAGTTTGATGGTCACAGGCAGGAATGACTTCCTATGACGCTCTGTGTTGCATCTCGGTGGAATGAGTCTCTGGCTGAATGTACTTCTGTGCCCAGTCAGTACATTATGTAGTGGATGGGAGACATTGTCCAAGATGGCATGCAACTTGGAACCTCCTGGACACCAGGGACTGGGATATGGTAGGCTACTTAATGTTGATTTCTCTTATTTTACCCACACTCTCATGAGTCAAGCATGATCAATCCAAGAGTCCCAATAGAGACCCCAATCTCAAACTCAACAATCATTTATCGCAACACTATTCCCTATCTTTGGCCTAACACTGATCTCCCTTCCTTGGCCAGAGTCAGCCTGGACTCCTGACTCAACGCCCATGCCCCAATTTTTCTTAAGCAAGCTTTGGTCGTAGATGAACAGTAATGTCTTCTTCCAACATTCATTCTGTGAGTTTTGTTTCGTTACTGCAGACGTGGAAACTTGCGTGACTGAAAAACATTTGGATGATCTCAGTCAGTAGCTGCTGGATCAGACAGTTTCTTCATTATGCCACACAAGTAGCCATGTGTAAAAAAAGTAAGAAGATATCTATGTTCAACAGAGAAGCTGTTAAGTGTCTTTGAAGTGTCTAAACCACACAGGAGACAAAACAATCCAGACATCTTGAAGACCTAAAGACGGTCTTTAAAAAAATAAATGATTAATGGGTGTTCTTGCTCTCATCACTAACTCTGCATTGCTCCTTTAAAGAATAAGAATTAACCCCATTCTTTTTCTCGCACTCATCAGCTTTTTATAAGGCCATAAAGATTGGTAGTCTTTTGCTAAAGATACTGTCATTTATCAACTTTACAACTCATTACTCCAGGCTTCTTCATTAAACGGTTGGAGAAATTGTTGCAGATTTCACAGGTAGTGACAGCGAGAGGCTTCATTGTGTTTGATTAATTTAATAACTGCAGAACACCAGTAGGTGAGTCAAGTATTAAAGTCTCTGTCTTAAAATAAGCATATTTTATTTCAGTGGGTTGTAAGCATTGTGGGAAGTCTTTTGTTGGTGAGGCAATGCAATGTTTAAGAAGAGTGTCAGGCCTTTTGGTATTTCTTGGTGAGCTGCAATCACCACAAGAAATCATTTTTTTACTGAGGTAGCACAATGTTTAAAAAGAGCTCAGGAAGTTTCGGACTTTTTAAGCAGGCTGCAATCATTGTGAGAAGCTATTTGTTGGTGAGGCAGCCAAGGTTTACAAAGAGCAGAGGGTCTTTTGGAACTTTTCTGTGGGCTGAAATCATAACGATCTCCTCGGCGCTCAGCAGGGGCCAATCACAAGATGCGAGGTGCTAAAGCATTGCTGGAGTGGACAGTATTAGAGTGCCCAAGCCTTGACTCAACAGCTCAGGTGAGAACAGACACAAAAACTTAAGCTTGAGATGTGAGAGGTACAACAAGCTTAACCAGTATGGCAGTTAACTCTCAATCTATATTGAATGTAATTGTGAACAGTTTTAGGCCCCCTCATCGAAGAAAAGATGTGCTGATATTGGAGAGGCTCCAGAGGAAGTTCATCAGAATGGTTCTGGGAATGAAAGAGTTATCGTATGTGGTGTGTTTTATGGCTCTAGGCCTGTACTCGCTAGAGTTTATAAGTTTAACACGGGGTGGGGGGGATCTCATCGAAAACTATGGAATATTAAAAGGCAAAAATAGATCGGATGTGGAGAGGATGTTTTTCCTCAAACTTCCACTAATGCCCCCCCTCCCCCTCGTACCCCATCCGTTATTTATTTATATACACACATTCTTTTCCCCTCTCCTTTTTCTCCCTCTGTCCCTCTCCCTATACCCCTTGCCCATCCTCTGGGTTTCTCTCCCCCCCCGCCTTTTCTTTCTCCCTAGGCCTCCTGTCCCATGATCCTCTCGTATCCCTTTTGCCAATCAACTGTCCAGCTCTTGGCTCCATCCCTCCCCCTCCTGTCTTCTCCTATCATTTTTGATCTCCCCCTCCCCCTCCCACTTTCAAATCTCTTACTAACTCTTCCTTCAGTTAGTCCTGACGAAGGGTCTCGGCCTGAAACGTTGACTGTACCTCTTCCTACAGATGCTGCCTGGCCTGCTGCGTTCACCAGCAACTTTGAGGTGTGTTGCCAGGATGTTTTTTTATGGTTAGTGAGTCTAGGACCAAAAGGCACAACGTCAAAACAGAAGGATATCCATTTAGAACTGAGATGAAGATGAATTTCTTCAGCCAAAGGTGATGAATCTGTGGAATTCATTGCTACTGATAGCTGTGGAGGCCAAATCATTGAGTATCTTTAAAGCAGAGACTGATAGATTCTTCATTAGTCAGGTTGTCAAAAGACTATGAGTAAGGCAGGGGAATGGGATCGAGAGGGATCGGAAATCATCTGTGGTGGAATGGTGGAGTGGACTCGAATGGCCAAATGGCCCAATTCTGCTCCTATGTGATATGGTCTCATATTGATCTCAAACGAATTGCCTTTTCTTCATTATGTTGCAATCAATGGATTTGCATTAAGAAATCTTTTCTTATAGAACCTAAATGTTCAGCACGAGATCTGTAGACATTTAGCCGTTAAGTATTTTGTATTGATTGGATCAACGCACTACTTGCATTCCTAATTCAAGTCAGGATAATAAAGAAATTAAATCTGGCACAGACTACAACTGAAAAGTTCAGGCTATATTTTGTTAAATTACCAATATCAAATAGAAATGCTTATCTATGCCTATAAATTATTCACCTTCCAATGACAGTCAAGTTACTTCAGCCACTGTAATTATCTCAACTAATCACTCCACAAAGTTTTTCATTACATTTACCAAAAATGGCCATTAATTTTGTACCTCCAAATGGAGCACTGCACTTACAAATATTAATTTATAAAAAGCTTTTGAGTCACAGATAGAGTGGACAGACAGTGCCTTCTCTACCCCTGGGTGTCAATGGCTAATATAATATCTGAAGTAGTTTGTTTTTTTTTAAAAAGTGTGGTGAGTGTGTGAAGTTCCCTTGCCAGTGTTTGTGTTAGCGGTGGATATATTACGGACATATAAATGATTCTTAGATTGGCACATGGATGAAAGAAAGAAAGCCTATTTACTGCTGCCAGGAGAGAGGCATCAGAGCTGATGCACTCCACTGGGTGCGGGGGGGGGGGGGGGTGCGGTGTGACACGGTGTCCAGGATAGAGTTGGTGCTGCCCCGCAGTGTTCTCTTAGCAGAAGGTAAACCGTATTGTGATGAAACATAGAAACATAGAAAACCTACAGCACAGTACAGGCCCTTCAGCCCCACAGAGTTGTGCCGAACATGTCCCTGCCTTAGAAATTGCTAGGCTTACCTATAGCCCTCTATTCTACTAAGCTCCATGTACCTACAGTATCTAAAAGTCTCTTAAAAGACGTTATCATATCCGCCTCCACCAGCGTTGCCGGCAGCCCATTCCACGCACTCACAACTCTCTGAGTAAAAGACTTACCTGACGTCTCCTCTGTACCTACTCCCCAGCACCTTAAACCTGTATCCTCTTGTGGCAACCATTTCAGCCCTGGGAAAAAGCCTCTGACTATCCACACGATCAACTGCAGATGCCGACAGCATTCCTGGACTCGGTGTATGGACTATTTTTTTATGCATGGCTGTGATTTACTGAAATCTTATATGTGCTATTCATGCGTATTCATGTATGGTTGAATGAAAGTTAAACTAGAATTGAATTTAATTGATTGAATTGAAAAATGGAGTATTATGTGGGAGGGAGGGGTCAAATTGATCTTGGACTAGGAGGCTAAGAGGTTGGCAAATATTGTGGGCCTGTACCATGCTATACTGATCTGTGCTCTTTGTTAAAACCGATCACTACAGTTAATACATTATTAGTTAACATTTAGAAATTTGGAAGCTTTATGTAATCACCAATCTGTTCGTGCAATATTAAATACTAGCATAATGTGAAAAGCATTGATCCAAATATCGATGCTAACATAAGCATAAATTATTATGCCAAAAAATGACAAGTTGTGCATCCACTGCAAGTAAGTCTATCTTTTTCAGCTTTGTCCCTACCTCATAATTTTACCTTGTTTCATTAATTCTGCCAGTACAAAATTATTCACTTTTATCATTGGCACCTTCTGGCACCTGCCATTATTTTATTTTCCAATTAATTCTCAATTTATTCGGCTACTCATTTAATGATATTATTTTTAACTATTGCCTACATCGTTTGGACTCTTCAGACATAACGAGGCAGAATTAACATCATGCTGTGACCATTTTGTGTGGGTGAATTAAACTCAACATTGGTGCACTCTCTCAAAGAACTGAAAAGACATTTAGCACAACTCGCTTTGTCATGATTACAAGAAATGGTACATCTCAGAAAGAACACTGGGAATACAGGTTCATTATTCGTTGAAAGTGGTGTCATGGGTTTATAGGGTTTAAAATAAAGTTTTAAGCACACTGGCCTTCATTAATCAAAATACTGAGTACAGGACATGGATGTTGTTGTATAATACACATTGGTCTGGCCTAATTTGGAGTATTGTGTGCAGTTTTGGTTACATACCTACAGAAAAGATGTAAATAAGGTTGAAGGAGCACAGAGAAAAATTACAAGGATGTGGCTGGGTCTGCAGGATCCTGAGTTATAAGGAAAGATTGAACAGTTAGGACTTTATTGCTTGGAACATAGACAAATGAGGGGAGATAGAGGTGTCCAAAGTTATGAGATGCATTGATAGGATAAATTCAAATAGGCTTTTTTTTCCCCCCACTGTGGTTAGGTGGGACTACAACAAGAGGTCATGGGTTAAGGATGAAACGTGAAAAGTTGAATGGGAACATAAGGAGAAGCTTCTTTACTCAGAGGGTCCTGAGAGTGTGGAACAAGCTACCAGCACAATTGGTGCATGCAAGTTCAATGTCAAAAGTTTAAGAGAAGTTTGGATAGGTATGGATAGTAGGAGTATGGAGGGCTGGAGCGGTTGAAATGCTTTTGGCATGTTCTAGATGGGCTGAAAGATCTGTTTCTGTGCTGTACTTCTCAGTCATATCTGAGTAATCTTGTATATGGTATATATATTGGTGGATTAAGCATTCGATATCATTTAAAAAATTCATTGCGGATTATATGTATAAATATGGGAATTCCTGTATACATATGGGAATATGTATAAAGAACAAACTAAGTCACATTCCCAGATCTCTTGTTTTTCTTCAAAATAATTTAATGTTTTGAAGTTACAGAACAATAAGACCATAAGACATAGGAGCAGAATTAGGCCATTCAGCCCATCGAGTCCGCTCCACCACTTCACCATGGCTGATACCGGATCCCATTCAACCCTATATACTTGCCTTTTCACAATGTCCCTTGATGCTACAACTTCTGCTTTAAATATACCCACGGACTTGGGCTCCTCCATAGCAGTCTGTGGCAAAGCATTCCACAGAATCACCACTACTTGGCTAAATATAATCCTCCTTACCTCTGTTCTGAAAAGGACATCCCTCAGTTTTGAGGTTGTCCCCTCTAGTTCTGGATACCTCCACCAGAGGAAACATCCTCTCCACATCCACCTTATCTAGTCCTTTCAAAATTCAGTTGGTTTCAAATTGATCCCATGCATTCTTCTAAATTTCAGTGAGTACAGGCACAAAGCTGCTAAACGTTCTTCATATGTTAAACCCTTCATACTGGAATCATCCTTGCAAACGTCCTCTGGACTCTCTCCAATGACAATACATCCTTTGTGAGATAAGGGGACAAAACTGATGATAATACTCAAGTGCGGCCTGACTGGTGTCTTTTAAAGTTTCAGCATTATCTCCTTGTTTTTATATTCTATTCCCCTTGAAATAAATGGCAACATTGCATTTGCCTACTTTACCACAGACTCAACCTGTGAATTAACCTTATGGGTGTCTTGCATGAGGACTCCCAAGTCCCTCTGCACCTCCGATGTTTGAATTTTCTCCCTATTTAGATAATAGTCTGCACTAGTGTTCCTTTCACCAAAATGCATTATCATACATTTCCCAACATTGTATTCCATCTGCCACTTTTTTGCCCATTCTTCCCATGTGTCTGCTGCAATCGCATCACTTCCTCAGCACTACCTCCCCCTCCAACCATCCTCATATCATCAGCAAACTTTGCCACAAAGCCATCAATTTCATTATCTAAATCATTGACAAACAATGTGAAAAGTAGCAGTCCCAATACTGACCCCTGAGGAACACCACTTGTCACTGGCAGGTAACCAGAAAAGCCCCTTTTATTCTTACTCACTGCCTCCTGCCTGTCAGCCATTCCTCGATCCATGCCAGTATATATTTCGTGTAACACCATACGAATTTATCTTGTTAAGAAGCCTCATGTGAGGCACCTTATCAAATGCCTTTTGAAAATCTAAGTAAATAGCATCTGCTGCCTCTCCTTTGTCCTCCCTGCTTGTTCCTTCTTCAAAAAATTTGAACAGGATTGTCAGGCAAGATTTCCCTTCACAGGAACCATGCTGACTTTGACTTATTTTATCAATAGTCTCCAAGTACCCCAGGCATAACAGAGACTTACATAGACAGAAACAATTCACATGGAGTCCAGGGTTTATCTTCAGAACAAACTTTCTCTTTATTACAAGATGACAGCAACAGGGTAGTCACTTGTCCTAACATGAATGCTTCTTGATTCAAAGTTTTCATTATTCTCAAGTTATTTCTTATCTACTGTTCCCCCACTACCTTTACTCCACAGATGCTGTATTTACATAGAACATAGTGTGCCTTTTGCAGTATCAAGTCAAGTCAATTCGCTTTTTAATGTCTTTTCGACCATAAACTGCTGGCACAGTACACAGTAAAAATGAAACAACGTTCCTCCAGGACCACGGTGCTACATGAAACAACACAAAACTACAATAGACTAAGTGAGGCAACACAAGGCTACACTAGACTATGTAAGACAACACTAAAACTACACTAGGCTACAGACCTACACAGGACTACATAAAGTGCACAAAACAGTGCAGGGCAGTACAATAAATAATAAACAAGACATCAGCAGCTATGTTCTCTGTGAGCTGTGTGCTGTTATGCTTTTGCATGAGTTCTCTGTAGTTCATTTTAGCCTAGTCTTTGGCTTGGACCATTTGAGCATGCTACACACTTTTATTGCCTGGTACCAACCCTGCGATAGCTCCCTTCATGGCGAAGTAAACTTGGTGGTCCAAATGGCATAATTCTGCTCCTCTGGTTTTCATCTCACTACTATCATACTTATTCTTCCCTCCTCCTTCAATCTCTCTGTGTATGCTACAGACCCAGAAATTCACTATTCCCTACCACGTATCCATATACCCTGGCTTGGGAGAAATCCTAGGTAATTTTAAAGATGATGCACTGATGGAAGTGTACTCAACCTCCGCCACCTTCTCACCCAAACAAAAACCCGCTCTTGAGGTACAATATGAGGAATACTGTGCCCTTCTCATGCACACAGAGGACTCGCTACAGGCTGCAGTCTCTCAGTTCACCAAGGCTGCAAGGGCTTTAAGGTTAACGGTCAATCTGAAGGAAACAATGATCCTCCATCAGAAGCTCTCTCGTGGCACTCACAACCCACCTCGTATCACCATCCATGACCCCCCTCTCACCATAGTTGAACAGTTCACCTACACAGCATTATTTCCCTCCACACTACGGTAGTAAGAGCCAGCAGTGCCTTCGTCGCCTCCAGAAATGTGTGTGGAAGAACCACCAGCTGTCTGTCCACAAAAACCCAGGTATAGAGGGCTGCGCTCATCACAACTCCACTACATCGGCTCCAAGACCTGGCTCTTGTACCGCAAGCAAATCTGGTTGCCTGTGCGCTTCCATCAGCACTGCCTCCGCTCCATCATGGGTATCAGCTGACAGGATCGTGTCTCCAACAACGAGGCCCTGGTTAAGGCTCAACTTCCAAGCATTGAAGTAACTTTACTGCTCGGGCAGCTCTGCTGGCCAGGCCACACGTCTCGCGTGGACAACCCCAAGTTACCAAAAGCCGTACTCTACCGAGAACTCTCTCAGGGCAAGAGAAATCATGGTGGCCCACGCATGAGGCACAAAGACCAACTTAAGCAGCAGTTCTCTCAGGCAAATATTGAGGTCAACGAGCAGCAGCAACAGGCTTGTGACAGAGACCTCTGGAGAACACTGACCCTCGGAGCAACCATGAACTTTGAGGAATCCAGAAGAGCGACTGCTGAAGAGGCGAGGAGATGCGGGAAGAATCCTACTATCCAAGCGTCCGCATCCCAGCTGTTCCTGTGTCCCTGCTGCTCTGGAGCCTGCAGATCCAGAATTGGCTTCTACCAATTACCACTGCTCCTACGGACCCTTCTGCCCTCTTGATCTTCACAAGTGAAGAACCAGCCATCATCATCATCATCAAGCATTCCAGCTACTGTGCACCAGTGGTGGAGGGTCTGATTGCTCAGAGTGTTAGCACTAGACAACAAAGATTTTGTTTCCTGAATATTTTTGGGTGTATCTTATAGATTTTGGGCTGCTGATCACGAAAATCAACATAGAATTCCCTAACACACACTATTTTTTTTAATTGCATACATTTGTTAATTCAATTCATAATTCAAGTTAGAATGACTGATGCTAAAATTAAGGAACACACTTTTGCTGGTCCACAAATCAAGCAGGTCATCAATGACAGGCAATTGGAACAACTTCTAGTGGGACCAGAGAAAATTGCATGGAAGGCATTCAAAGATGTTGTTGAAATTTTTGTTTGGCAACTATAAAGCATCAACCTATGTGCAGCTGGTTGACAACATGCTTCAAGCATACAAAACCATGAAATGCAACATGTCACTCAAGATTCATTTTCTACATTCCCATTAAGATTTCTTCCCTGCAAATCTTGGCACTATCAGTGACAAGCATGGTGAAAGGTTTCACCAGGACATTGTGGTCATAGAGAAATGGTACCAGGGCCATTGGAATCCCTAAATGCTGACTGATTATTGTTGGACACTTAAGCAAGAAGCCTCAGACACTGAGTACGTGAAAATCATCTTTGAAACATTTTTATCTCAGTTGAACTACTGCAAAGTGTCAGCAGTTATGTAATTAAACACATTATATTCAATAGAAATTAATTTCTTGTCTCTCCATGATAGAAGTAGCCTGAAATTATACAGACAACCGAAAATCTGCAGTCTGTTTTCAGAATGAGGCTTTTCATCCCAGAACTAATAAATGTCCTCCTTCTTCAAAGAAAAGGGCTTTCCTTCCTCCACCATCATCGCTGCCCTCACCTGCATCTCTTCCATTTCACACACACACATCTCCCCTTACCCCATCCTTCCACCACCCCACCAGGGATAGGGCACTGGAAGGATTGCCATGATCCTGAAGAAATACCAGATTAACACCAGCCACAAACCCGTAAGGAAATTCAAGTCATAGCTTATGTGGATCAAAGATGAGCTGGGACTCAGGATAGCTGGCGTTTACAGGATTCCCTGTGAACACATGCAACATATATCGGCTTGATGGATGCACTTGATGTAGAAACCCACATGAAGGAGCACAGGAGGTGTATCTGTTTGGGTTACCCAGAGAAATTGGTGGTAGCTGAACTTTGCATTTGCAATTGCCATAGGATTGACTTTTGACGGCACAAAACTACCGTGCCACACTAGTGGCTTTTGGGACCGCCTAGTGAAGTAAGCTATTGAGATAAAACTAGAGGAAAAGGATTTTAACAAAGACAAAGCTCTAAGTAAGTATTGGAACTCGATTGTAAACAAGGTGGAACAGTGGGATCCTGATTGGATGAGAAATAACCAACCAGCAGGGTCAGATACCATTGGGTAGAGTTTGTCATCGAAATGTCAGTTAAAATCCATATTTGCACCCGGTGGGAAGCCCAAGAAGAGTTTATTCATCATATATGCCGGGAAAGCACTAGATCCTTTTCCAGGGTCCCTCTTGTCCTCACCTACCACCCTAATAGCCTCTGCATCCAGCACAAAATTCTCCATAACGTCATTCATCTCCATCAGGATCCAATCACATCTTTCCCTCACCCCCGTATTCTTCTTTCCGCATGCATCACTCCCTATGCGACTCCCTTGTCTATTCTTCCCTCCCCACTGATCTCCCTCCTAGTACTTATCCTTGCAAGTGGAAGAAGTGCCACACCATCCTCTACACTTCATCCCTCACGACCATTCAGAGCCCCAAACAATCCTTTCAGGTGATGGGATATTTTCTCTGTGAGTCTGTTGGGGTCATCTACAGTATCTAGTGCTCCCAGTGTGGCCTCCTGTATATCGGTGAGACCTGACGTAGATTAGACGACTGCTTCACTAAGCACCTATGCCCCGTCCACCAGAAAAAGTGTGATTTCCCAATAGCCATCCATTTCGATTCTACTTCCCATTCCCATTCCGACATGTCTGTTCACTCAGGTTGGAGGAGTAATGCCTTCTATTCTATCTAGGTAGCCTCCAACCCAATGGCATAAACATTGATTTTTCAAAGTTCTGGTAATTGCCCCCTCCCCCCCCCCCAACCACCTGATTCACCATTCCTTTTCCCGTTTCCCTCTCCACCTTCTCTCCTCACCTGCCTATGACCTCCCTCTGATGTTTCTCCCCCTTTCCTTTCTTCCATGATCTTCTACCCTCTCCTATCAGATTCGCCCTTCTCCAACCCTTTATGTCTTTCATCAATTAACTTTCCAGCTCTTCACTTCACCCGTCCCCCCTCCCTGTTTCACTCATCACCGACCACACTGTACTTTTTCCTCCCCTCGCCCCCCCCCAACCTTCTTACTCTGATTTATCATCTTTTTTTTTCCAGTCCCGATAAAGGGTCTTGGTCCAAAATATCAACTATTTACACATTTCACGAGATGCTGCCTGGCCTGCTGAGTTCCCCCAACGTTTTGTGTGTGCAGTCTGAAATACTATTTGTGTTCTGCTTTGCGCAGTCTAACAGAAACAAAAAAAAATCTGAGGAAGCAGCACTTTTGAAAAAAAAGTTTGTCCAATGTAGACAGGGTGCCAATCTTCTCTGTTGCCTTGTTCTAGATGATTTCAATGTTTTTGAAAGTTGCTTGAGCCTGTGCTCATCCAACTACAGAGTATTTCTTTGCACTCCTGATTAGTGTCTCATACCTGCTTGAAAGCTTTTGAACTGTGAGCAGGATTCTTAATGCAGGAATCCAAGCCTCTAAACTGCTCTTGCATTTATGTAGCCTCTCCATTTTCTAATCTGTTGTGACTTCCAATATATTGTTATCCTAATCCATCCATTGGAGTGCTTTCCATTTAATTCCCCCAAAACTTAATCATTCAAGAACTGAGTCATAAGACCATTCAGCCCATCAAGTCTTCTCCACCATTCAATCATGACTAATTCATTGTACGAGGTATCTCTCAACTCCATTCTCCTCCCTTTTCTTTGTCATCTTTGACACCCTTACTAATCAAGAGCCTATCAACTTATGCTTTAACTATATACAATGACTTAGTCTCCACAGCAGTCTGTGGCAATGAGATCCACAGATTCACAGCCCACTGACTGAAGAAATTTCTCCTCAACACACACAAAATGCTAGAGGAACTCAGCAGACCAGGCAGCATCAATGGAAAAAAAGTACAGTCAATGCTTTGGCAGGACTTCCTCCTCATCTCTGTTCCAAAGGGACATCCTTCTACTCTGAGGCTGTGCCCCCGGTCCTAAACTCCTCCATTGCAGAAAACATCCTCTCCACATCCACTCCACCTATGTCTTTCAATATTTGATAAATTTCAATTAGACATCTCCTCATTTTTCTAAATTCAGCGAGTACAGGGCCAGAGCCACCAAATGCTCCTCATACATTAACCCTTTCATTCCCAGGATCGTTCTCATGAACTTCCATCACTTCATTAGAGGAAGGATATGGAAGCTTTAGGGAGAGTACAGCGAAGGATGCAGCCTGGTTAGAGAACAGAGCAGAGATTGAGTGAACTAGGACATTTCTCTTTGGAGCAAAGGAAAATGAGAGGTAACTTTACAGAGGTGTATAAGATTATAAGAGACAGATGGAATGGACAGCCTACACATTTTTCTTATGATGAAAATGGTTCGTGCAAGAGGCCATAATTTTAATGTAATTGGAGAAAGTAAAGGTGAAATGTATTAATTCAGATGTGATTTATTTATTGAGATTCAGCATTGAGCCATGCTGCACAGTAACCTACCAATGTGACGTTAGTCTAATTATGGGACAATTACTGTGACCAATTAACCTACCAACCAGCATGTCTTTGGACTGTGGGAAGAAACCAGAGCAACCAGAGGAAACCCACTTCATCATGGGGAGAATGTACAAACTTCTTACAGGCAACGTTGGGAATTGAACCTGGGTTGCCTGTACTGTAAAGCCTTGAGCTAACCACTACGCTATTGTGCCACCCCAACTGAGACTATCCAACAGGTGCCACTCTTGTCAGTGCTGCTTTATTTTAATTGCAGAATTTTTCAAAGGATTCAAAGTACATTTGTTTATCAAAGAATGTATAAATTACATGGCCTTGAGATTCGTCTGCTTACAGGTAACCACAAAACAAGAAACCTGAACCAACCCAATTAAAAAAAAGACCAACAGCCAATGTGCAGAAAAAAAAGGGAAAACAAAATACAAATCATGACAACAATAGAGGAAAGCAACTTCATTCCGAACCATGTTGATTCAATAGATCCGATTCACGGGACCAGCTGGAGTAAGCTTAAGCTTTGGTCTCAGTTCATCATTTAGTTAATAAACTACTTAAATACTCCACTCTCATGCTGAGATTTGGGCCTTTGTCTCTCGATAGTTCGGTTAAGCCTCTGAAATACTAGTCCAGTTCTTTAACAGATACTCCATTGGACCTTGGTACTTCAATGGCTGAAAATCAGGTGATCCTCCACTTGTTAGCTGAAAGCAGATTGGGACACAGATGTTCCTTGGCTTTACTAAGCATGGGGATCACTTCTTCATTTTAACTAAAATCTCTACCTGATCCTTGTTGGGCAAGAGGTTTAATTTTGTTTCCAAAGCAGTGGATGAACCATGAGATTTGCAGCCTGCTGCGGGCTAGATTTGTGGCATTTGGGACTGATGATCCAGAACTCTACAGGAAGTCAAAGTACAATCTACATAAGGCTATCATATGAGTGAAAAAGCAATTGTGTGTGAAGCTATTGACAGAATCGGATGCACGTTAGCTCTGGCAAGGTTTGAAGGCTATTATTTCCTATAAGATGAAACCTAACATCATAACTGGATGTGATACTTCACTCTCCAATGAGCTGAATGCCTTTTATGCATGCTTTAAAACTATAGCTGTGTGAATGACTGTGGCCCCTGGCAACCCCGTGATATCCACCTCAGGAGGCAATGTCAGAACATCTTGACCCTCACAAGACGTCAAGTCCCGATGGTGTACCTGGCAGGGCACTAAAAACCTGTGCCACCCAACCAGCTGGGGTGTTTAAGGACACCTCCAGCCTCTCACTATGGTAGTCAAGGTCTTCACCTGCTTCAAAAGGGCATCAGTCATACCAGTGGCCAAGAATAGCAAGGCGAGCTGCCTCAGTTGCTATTGCCCAGCAGCACTCAAATGCACAGTAATGCAGTGCCTTGGGAGACTGGTCATGGCTAGAATTTGAGAGAAGGTCAAGGACATCTTCAAAAGGTGATACCTGAAAAAGATGGCATCCATCATTAAGGTTCTTCCCACCACCCAGGACATGCCCTCTTCTCATTACTATCATCAGGGGTCTCAAGGCACACACTCAATGTTTCAGAGACAGTTTTTTCCACTCCACTCTCAGATTTCTGAATGGTCCATGAACCCATCACTAATTTGCTCTGTTTTTTAATTACATTTATAATTCTAATCTATTTCTTATTGTTATAGTATTTTCTTCTGTATTACACTACACTACTGCCACAAAGCAACAAATTTCATGACGTACGTCAGTGATAATAAACCTGACAGAGACTGTGATTCTAAGCGTTCAGCTTGCCAATAAATCCGAGATACTGAAAAATGACTACTGCAATAGTGACAAAAATCTGACTTGATGGATGCAGGGTTCTGGAAAGGAAGTACCAGATCTTGGAACCAAACCGATACTGTGAGGTTTGCAAAAGGAAATAAAGATTGGAGATACAGAGTGTGGTTTGCAAAGATGGTGAAGAGTGGGACATCGTTGCCATTAATGTGGGAATTCAGACATTGTAAATGATGTCTCTGAAGGACAAGGAGAAGGAGGGAGCCTTTGAAGGGTTTCCAACTCTAACAACATAACTGGAAGGAGCAGCAATTGCAGGAGGTTAATATGAGGGCCCATAATTTTGAGGTGATTTGAGGAAAGTATGGGGGGGATGTCAGTGGTAGGTTTTTTTTTAAACACAGAGAGTGGTGGGGGTGTGGAATGCCCTGCAAGGGCTGGTGAATGAGGCAGGTAAATTAGTGACAATTAAGACACTCCTCCTCCAAGTGGACCACAAACTTGTCGAGGGTTTGAAGGCTTGTATGCCTCAATGACTCGGGGAACTATATTGGCTAGGGTCGTGACTTTGTCCTTTGGCTCTTGGCAGGGTTACCCATGCATCAAATATCAAAGAGTAGAGGCCAGACGAAGAGTGGTTTACCAGTCCTCCAGTTTCGGGGAATTTCCTCAGGGTTAACAAACCTGATTGGTGAAAATATATTGTTACCGAAACAGCAATGAAGAATCCTTGAATATCTGTGTGCGACGGTGTGGACAGACTGAAATGGAGAACCTTTACTGCTGCCCCACACACTAGTGGCATAACGAGCAATTAAAAAAGAGAAACTCTTGTATAGGCACATGGATGATTAAAAAAAAATGGAGAGCTATGTGGGAGGAAAGAGTTAAATTGATCTTAAAGTAGGTTTTAATGTTGCACAATATTATAAGATCACAAGGCATAGGAGCAGAATTAGGCCATTTGGCCTATCAAGTCTGCTCTGCCATTCAATCATGGCTGATCCTTTTTTCCCCTCCTCAGCCCCACTCCCCATAACCTTTGACGCCGCAGTCAATCAAGAAACTATTAATCTCCGCTTTAAATACACGCAACAACCTGACCTCCACAGTTGCCTGTGGTAACAAATTCCACATACTTAAAACCCACTGGCTGAAGAAATTTTTCTGCATCTCTGACTTAAACGGATGCCCCTCTGTCCTGAGGCTGTGCCCTCTTGTCCTAGACTCCCCCACCATGGGAAACATCCTTTCCCTTAAAGGAACGGCTTTAAATTCCTCAGCAGAAACATCATCGAGGATCTCACATGGTCTGTACATACCCGTTGTGTGGTGCAAAAGGAACAACAATGCCTCTTTCACCTCAGACGGTTGAAGACGTTTGGAATGGGCCACCAAATCCTAAGAACTTTCGATAGGAGCACGATTGAGAGCATCCTGACTGGCTACTTCACTGCCTGGTATGAGAACTGTACTTCCCTCAATTTCAGGACCCTGAAGAGAATGATGCAGACAGCCCAGCGCATCTGTAGATATGAACTTCCCACTATTCAGGACAGTTACAAAGGCAGGTGTGTAAAAAAGGTCTGAAGGATCATTGGACACCCGAGTCACCCAACCACAAACTGTTCCAACTACTACCATCTGCTTCCAACGGTATAGCAACATAAAAGCCAGGACCAACAGGCTCCGAGACAGCTTCTTCCACCAGGCCATCAGACTGATTAATTCACGCTGACACAACTGCATTTCTAAGTTATATGGTTGTACATACTATTAATTAGAAATGACTATAAATTGCACATTGCACATTTAGAGGGAGATGTAATGTAAAGATTTTTACTCATGTTTATGAGGGATGTAAGTAATAAAGGCAATTCAATTAAATCTACTTTGTCTAACCCTTTCAACATTGGAAAGATTTCAAAGAGATACCTCACCCCCCCAACAGCCTTCTAAATTCCCAGCAATTGCAGGCCCAGAGCTATCAAACATTCCTCCTATGATAACCATTTAATTCCCAAAATCATCCTTGTGAACCTTGTCTGAACCCTCTCCAATGCCAGCACATCTTTTCTTAGATAAGGAGTCCAAAACAGTTCACCAGTGCCTTATAAAGCCCCAGCATCATATCCCTGCTTGTATTCTAGGTCTCTTGAAATGAATGCGAATATTGCATTTGCCTTCCTCACCACCAACTCAACCTGCAAGTTAACCTACAGGGTGTTCCACACAAGGACTCCCAAGTCCTTTCGTTTTTCAGATTGCTAGATTTTCTTCCCATTTAGAAAATAGACTGTACATTTATTTCTTCTACCAAAATGCATGACCATGCATTTTCCAACATTTTATTTCATTTGCCACTCTCTTGCCCATCCTCCTAATCTGTCCAAGTCCTTCTGCAGCCTTCCTGTTTCAACACTACCAGCCCCTCCACCAATCTTCATATCATCTGCAAACCTGGCAACACTGCCATCTATTCCACCTTCTAAACCACTGACATACAGCATTAAAGAAGCAGCCCAACACTGGCCCCTGCGGAACACCGCTAGTCGCTGACAGCCAATGAGAAAAGGATCCTTTTATTTCCACTCACTGTCTCCTACCAATCAGCCTATACTCTAACCATGCCAGTAACTTTCCTGTAACACTATGGGCTCTCAACTTGGTAAGCAGCCTCATGTCAAGAGCCTTCTGAAAATCCAAATATCACATCATATCTGATAATCGGTAGAAGTGCAACAAGGTCATCCTCCTTATTACTTATCTCCTTGCATTGAGATACAACACCTTGCGTGCTCTATTTGCTACTCTTTTTGATTCTGCATCCCTAATGCACTGATACTCACCCTGCTGGCTGCAATTTTGTCCTATCATTGCCTGCTCTTCCCAACAGTCTGACTGCACGTTACACTACCTTTGTTTTTTTTAACCATCCATCCTATTCTGAGTCCCTTCACTCCAGTTCCCATCCCCCTGCCAAATTAGTTTAAACCCTCCCTAAAAGCTCTAACAAACCTGCCAATGAGAATATTGGTCCCTCGTAGGTTCAGGTGCAACCTGTCCCTTTTGTACAGGTCATACCTTCACCAGGAGAGATCCCAGTGATCCAAGAACCTGAAGCCCTGCCTCCTGCACTAGCTTCTCAGCCACACACTTATCTGCCTAATCATCCTGTTTCTACCCTCACCGGTGGCTACACTTCTAGGCTGAAGGGCCTGTGCTGTGTCGTGGTGTTCTTTATTCCATGTATGAATGTCAGGTTTTATTCATACGGTAACCACGTGTGGGCAAGGCCAGAATTTACTGACCACCCCTAAGTCACTCAGCCTTTCAGAATCAGATTTAATATCATGTAATTTGTTGACTTTGCAGCAGCAGAATAATGCAATACATAATAATAGAAAAAAACAAATTATAGTATACATATATACACACACAAATGCATATACATACGCACACACATTTTAGTTAAATACAGTAGTGCAAAAATGGAAATAAAAAAGTAGTGAGGTAGTGTTTATGGGCTCAATGCCCATTCAGAAATTGGATAGCAGAGAAGGAGCTGTAAGCTGTTCCTGAATTGCTGAGTGTGTGCCTTCATACGTCAGTACCTCCTTCCTGACAGTAGCAGTGAGAACAAGGCCTGACTTGGGTGATGGGGTTCCCTAATGAAGGATGCCACCTTTTTGAGGCATTGCTCCTTGAAGATGTCCTCGATACTACAGAGACAAATGCCCGGAATGGAGCTGACTAAGTTTACAACTCTGTCAACTCAGTGAGCACCTATAAGTAGCCACACTGCTATGGGTCAGGAGTCACAAATAGTCCGGACCAGGAAAGAATGGCAGTTTTCTTCCTTTGGGGGTCATTGCCTGGCTGCGGCTTGTGCGTGAGAGTGGGGAGCTGGGGGGGTGCGTGGTTGGGGGATTCTAATGTTTTAACTGCCATTTATTCTTGGGGCACTCCTCTGTTTTTGTGGATGTTTGCGAAGTAGTAGTATTTCAGGATGTATATTGCATACATTTCTCTGACATTAAATGCATCTATTGAACCTATTGAAGTATCTCCACCTGTCCAATCTCTCCTACATAGCCTTTTATTTTTCTATCATCCCTGTACCAATCTAAGGGCTTATGAAATCTCCCTAATGTTTCTGCCTCTACCACCATCAATACAATTGAATAGTACTTAGATGAACACGTGTATAGGTGCCATCTGTCATTCTTCAGGATGGGAGTTGGAAAACACAGGTAAAATAAATCCGATTGTCTCAGAGGGACATTGTGAATGACACAGTGCCATAAATTTCAATAAATGGCTCCATGTTGCAGAAACGGAGAGCTACAGTGAGTATTCACACTACAGAGCTAAAGAATATGATAGTGTCAGAGGACTGGGTAAATGCGATGGCTCACTGTCATCAAACTGAGGTATGCCCTCTCTCAATCAGAATCTCAGAGATTCAAGTTAGCTGCCTGCATCCAGCTGAAGAATTGATCTTTTTAAACAGCTTTCAACTGATATACTTCGGTCTTTGCTCTCTAGTAAACAGCAGACAAGAACATTTTATTGACTGAGCAATTTACAATACTTGAATGCTCAAAGACTAAAAGATAAAGTATCACTCAGCAGTGGAATGCCATGTAAAGTAACACAATGACATGAAGTACCAACAAAATAAAGACTAGTTTTGCTCTATAGATTATAATATTATGTACTAAAACATCTCAACATTTGATGAAAGTTTGTAAATTGTACCATGTAACTGCTTCGCATAGTACTGTGCAAAAGACTTAGAAGCATAACCCTAACCCTAATGCAAATCCTAACCCTAGCCCAAAGCTAGGGTGTCTAAGACATTTGCATAGTACTATATTTGCCAACATTGGCAAGGGATATTGGGCATGGTGGGGTAGAGTGCGTGGTAGGGGTGTGGAACAGGTGGGGAATGGTACGAGTGCAGACAGACCCAGCCCTCAGACAACAAGCAAGGTCATTTGATTCCAAACAATTGGCTTCTTGATCATTACAGAATGTCTCTCTCGTACTTCTCGCTCCCTTCCCCTTTTCCCCTCTCCCTGCTGCCTTCCCACTCTCAGTCCACAATGGAGACCCACATCAGAATCAGGTTTATCATCACTCACATATGCCATTTTTATTTCAGCAGCAGTACAGTGCAAAATATAAAATTACTACTGTGTTGCCCTTAAGGCATTTATTTGACTTTGTTGGGTCTATGCTTTAAATGATTTGTTTGTAACTATTTTCTAGTTAAAGGTTGATAATTATGTTACAGTTTTAACAAAGGTAAATTCATTGTCTATGGTATATTGCGGCGTGCAATGACGTCACCTCCGGTTTCGCTGCGTCTTATGTGTAACCTCCGGTTCGGAGAGGTGTGAAGGTGGGTGCCATGTGTGCAGCATGATCGTGAAGATTTCCATTTCTACCCACAAAGAAACATTATAGAAGCAATGCCGTAAGTTCATAAGAATGTATTTGAAGTAAAAATATTGACGCGGTTTCTGTTAAGGAAGCGGCAGTTGGGGCGGCGTGCGCGCCAGCTTTTCAATTTCAAACACGGGGTGGGCTCGGGCCCAATGGCGGTTTGACGGGACCCCCCCTCGTCCGCTACTCGGGGCGGCTGGAGACACTCGCTAAAAGAAGAGAGCGCGCGTAGGCTCCAGAATGAAACAGACGCTGTATATGTTTGTATTTTTTTGGCAACAGTTTTCACCATGCGATGTTAATGTGGAAGAGTGAACAGTAAATGGTTAATCTTACTACGACTCTGTCTTCATTGGCTCCGGTTTAACTTGGTGTTCAGTCAGAGTTTCAACACACTGCACGAGAACACTACAACTACAGTACTGTGCAAAAGTCTTAGTCACCCAGCTATATATGTGCCTAAGACTTTTGCACCAGGATGTAAATATTACCAACATGCAAGACAGACCCTTTTTATGTCTATTCATCCGGCTGTACGTCAGCAGGAGACCTGATTCCATTCAGCCCTGCTGATGAATAACGCACGTCATTAACCTCTACCAATCTGACAGGTTTATTGCTTTGTGACACATTCAGTCAATACTTTACATTCACTAGACACAGACAACTGATTGATTGTTTCACCCGCATTTGTTGCATCCAGATAAAGCAAAAGTCCCCTTTGAATAGGCTCACAAAGAAATCTATGTTCAACTTCAAATAGCTGTGGAGGAGGGGAGTGCATAAGGATTTAGTTGGAAAACATGCAAGATTGAAATAAAATACAGATATTGATGGAGCATTGTGATTGATAAAAGACTGAAGGGCCGACTTCTAAAGACTAAACAGAGTGGGTTTTGCTCATTTGCATCATTCTGTATATGATGGGTTGGAGTACGTTAGGGAGTTGGTGCACTTTGAAGGGTGGTGGGAACAACAGAGTTAAATCATCAAATGATCAAAAGCGTAAATCTCAATGCAGACCCAGCGTGCGCGCATTCTCTATCAGCTGCCAATTTGGGCGCCTGCCAGTGTGGAAGCTCGTGCAAACAATGCTAATGAGACTCTGTTTAGGTTGGTTCATTTGCCGGTGTCTCAGAGTTCTGCATTCGCTGCCTTGGCAGATTCTTTGATGCTTTTCAGCTTCCTGCACTCTTCCTATTGCCATTTAAAATTCATGGTCATATCACACATTCTGAATTCTGCACATGGCACCATTCAGAGCCTTAGGTCATATGAACATAGAACACTGCAGTGCAGCCCAGGCTCTTTGGCCTATGATATCATGCTGACCTTTTAATCTGCTCCAAGATCAAGCTAATGCTTCCCTCCCACATAAAACTTCATCTTCTTTCATCTAACACACGTAAAAGTTGCTGGTGAACGCAGCAGACCAGGCAGCATCTCTAGGAAGAGGTGCAGTCGACATTTCAGGCTAAGACCCTTCATCAGGACTAACTGAAGGAAGAGCTAGAAAGAGATTTGAAAGTGGGAGGGGGAGGGGGAGATCCAAAATGATAGGAGAAGACAGGAGGGGGAGGGATGGAGCCAAGAGCTGGACAGGTGATTGGCAAAAGGGATATGAGAGGATCATGGGACAGGAGCCCTGGGGAAAAAGAAGGTGGGGGGGAAGCCCAGAGGATGGGCAAGGGGTATAGTGAGAGGGACAGAGGGAGAAAAAGGAGAGAGAAAAAAAGAATGTGTGTGTATAAATAAATAAATAACGGATGAGGTACGAGGGGGAGGTGGGGCATTAGCAGAAGTTTGAGAAGTCAATGTTCATGCCATCAGGTTGGAGGCTACCCAGACAGAATACAAGGTAGTCCTGACGAAGGGTCTCGGCCTGAAACATCGACTGTACTTCTTAATAGAGAGGCCGCCTGGCCTGCTGCATTCACCAGCAACTTTTATGTACGTTGCTTGAAATTCCAGCATCTGCAGATTTCCTCGTGTTTGCGTCTTCTTTCATCTATATGCCTACCTAAGGGTCTCTTAAATCTCAATAATCCCCTTCTATCACCACCCTTGGCAGTGCATTCCATGCGCTTCTTTTAATATGAGCTTCATCTGTTACATGTACAGTACATCAATACATCGAAACATGCAGTGAGATGTGCGGCATTTACATCAACAATCTGTGCTGAGGACAGCCTGGAAATGTTGGCAAGTTTCCAGCACCAACATAGCATGCCCACAACTTACTGACCCTAACCTATACATCCATTTTCATTAAGGAGGAAACACTCAGCTGTTACCCACATGATTACAAGAAGAATGAAGAAATTCCCTACTGACATCTGCGGGAATTGAACTCCGATCGATGATTGCTGGCACTGTAAAGCATTGAGTAACCCCAGTGTTACTGTGTCACTGTAATTCTCCATGTAAAAAGCTACCTCTGGCAAACCCACCCCCCCCGACATATTCTCTCCAATTACCTTAAGAGTATGCCCTCTTGTACCAGCCAGTTCCACCCTGAGAGAAAAGCGCTGTGTGTCAACTCTCTCTTTGTCTCTGTCTGTGCTGATTATAATTATACATGCCTCTAACACGTTCCCGATGTTGGGGGAGTCCAGAACCAGAGGCCACAGTTTAAGAATAAGGGGTAGACCATTTAGAACAGAGTTGAGGAAAAACCTTTTCACATAGAGGGTTGTGGATCTGTGGAATGCTCTGCCTCAGAAGGCAGTGGAGGCCAATTCTCCGGATTCTTTCGAAAAAGAGTTAGATTGAGCTCTTAAAGATAGCAGAGTGAAGGGATATGGGGAGAAGGCAGGAAAAGGGTACTGATTGTGGATGATCAGCCATGATCACAGTGAATGGTGGTGCTGGCTCGAAGAGCTGAATGGCCTACTCCTACACCTATTGCTTATTGTCTAATAAGTTACTTCTTATCCTCCTTTGCAACAAAGAGAATAGCCCTGGCTCACTTAATCTCTCCTTTGTTCTGATCAGGCAGCATCCTATTCTGCACCCTCTCTACAGCTTCCATGCTATAATGCGACAGTTCGATCTGAAAACAATACTCCACTAACTTTGTACTCTGCATTTAAGTTTGACCTTCCAAAGTGACTCACTTCACATTTTTCTGGAATGAACTTCACGTGCCACTTCTCAGCCCAGAACTACATCCTGTCAATGCTCTGTGGTAATGTACAGAAACCTTCGATCTGCACCAGCGTTTCTCAACCGGGGTTCCATGGAGGTCGCTACGGGTTCCGCAAGAGATTGTGATAACAATCAAATGTCATTTCTTGAACTTTGCACAATACACGATGCTAGCACTCGCAGTGGTGGGCAGGGACCGAGCAGTGCTGTTCGTAATCTCGTTAGAGCTCCCTCAGCCCAGAATGGCAGTGCACAGTAGGATTGTTGATTCCATTCTCAGTTTCTGATCTGAGATGGGGGAAGCCGTTGGTAATTGGTGAATGTTGTATTCCACAGAGGGGAGGATGGTAGGCTGATGAGGAGTGTGAAGTGCATTTTTCAAGCATTGAATGGACTCATCCAATTTGGGCTATGATGTCAGCCTCTTCATCCTGAATTGCTTCCCTGAACTTTCCCATGCATGCCACCGACTGACTTATGGGAGCAAACAAACTGTACTAGTAAAGCAGAACACATCAAAGTTGCTGGTGAACGCAGCAGGCCAGGCAGCATCTCTAGGAAGAGGTACAGTCGACGTTTCGGGCCGAGACCCTTCGTCAGGACTAACTGAAAGAAGAGCTAGTAAGAGATTTGAAAGTGGAAGGGGGAGGGGGAGATCAATTGGAGGGAAATTTTCATTCTAAAGATGTTCCGATGTGGCAATTTTTGAAGACGAGGTGTGAGATGGAAGAGGAGGATTCTAGACCTAGGCCTACGGACAATTCTGAGAAGGTTGATGATGAAGAATTACAATCTTCTGAGTCATTTCTCTGCACTAGTGCAACAACGGACACAAAAAAGTCTTTCTTTACAAAAGGCTCAGGAAGCCAGATATGTAGAAGCTGAATTTATTACACAGAAAAGGGAAAAATCATAGACTTGGTGAGAATCTAATAACGCCAGCATGTAAAATTAAAGTGGATAAAATACTAGGACAAGACGCAGAATGAGAAATTGAAAAGGTTTCACTCTCAAACATTACGATAAGTTGACATATTGATGACATTTCACATGATGAAGAAGAGATTTTGTGTGATAAACTGAAAAACAACAGCTTCTCTGTTCAGGTTGATGAGTCAATAGATTTCACCAATAAACGTCATACAGTATTTGTAAATGATGGTGAAATTCAAGAAAACTTTTTTAGTTGCAATGGGTTGCCTGAAACAAGCAAAGGCCAAGATATATTTAATGTTTTGTCTTCATATCTGGAAACAAAGGTCCATCTTGGAGGAACTGTGTTGGCATCTATGCTGATGTTATCCTATCAATGGTTGGTTCCATCAGAGGTTTCATTTTTCTTGTAAAAAAAGGAAATTCCAGTGCTGGCCATCACACTGCTTTCTTCACAGAAAGGCGCTGATGTCGAAAACTCTTGGATGAAATGAAGTAGTTCTGGCTGATGCTACAAAAATGGTTAACATTATGAAACAAAGAGCAGTTCAATCAAGAATGTTTTTAAAAAATAGTGTGAAAACCTGGATAAAGATCACACCAATCCCTGCTACATACAGAAATCCAGTGGCTTAGCAGAGGAAGAGTTCTCAACAGGGTGTTTGAGATGGAGTACTTTCAAGAATATAGTAGACCAGATGTTGCTGAGTGCTTTGAAGATGAAGAATGGCTTCATAATCTAGCCTACCCAGCAGACATTTTTCATCATGTAATCCAGCTGAACAAGTCTCTGCAAAGGCCTAGAGAAAATGTTTTGACTTCAAGTGACAAGATTCTAGGATTTAAAAGGAAACTGAATCTTTGGAAAAATCATGTTGCAAAAGGAAATCTCAAAGTGTTTCCACTGCTTTTTGGGCTTGAGAGAGAGGAAGGATATCAGAAAATCTCGAGCCTTATAGAAAACCACCTGGAAGAACTGCAGAACAAAAATGAACAGTATTTTTCTGCCCTTTCAACACAAGTTCATGACTCAGTGAGGGACCTTTTTTCTAAATTTCTGCTCAGCCTGAGAACTTGAATGTGAGAGAAGAAAAAGAACTCTGTGAGCTACATTCCAATAAGACCATAAGACATAGGAGCAGAATTAGGCCATTCAGTCCATTGAGTCTGCTTTGCCATTCTACCATGGCCGATCCCGGATCCCACTCAACCCCATATACCTCCCTTCTCGCCATATCCTTTCATGCCCTGACCAATCAGGAAACTGTCAACTTCCGCCTTAAATATACCCATGGACTTGGCCTCCAGCGCAGTCTGCGCTACAGCATTTCATAGATTCACTACTCTCCAGCTTCCTCCTTACTTCTGTTCTAAAAGATTGCCCCTCAGTTTTGAGGCTGTGCTCTCTACTTCTAGATACTCCCACCACAGGAAACATCCTCTGCACATGCACCATATCCAGTCCTTTCAACATTCAGTAGGTTTCAATGAGATCTACATGAATTCTTCTGAATTCCATTGAGTACAGACATGAAGCTGCCAACTGCTCCTTACATGTTAACCCCTTCATTCCTGGAATCACCCTCGTGAACCTCCTCTGGACTTTCCAACACTGTATGCCAACTGCCATTCTTCCAATTTGTCTGAGTCCTGCTGCAATTGCATTGCATCCTCCACCTACCTTTGTATCATCCACAAACTTTGCCACAAAGCCATCAGTTCCATTATCCAAACAAACTGAGAAGTAGCAGTCCCAATACTGACCCCTGAAGAACACCACTAGTCACTGGCAGCCAACAAGAAAAGCCCCTCCTTATTCCCACTCACTGCCTCCTGCCTGTCAGCCATTCTTCTGCCCATGCTAGTATCTTTCTGGAATGCTATAGGATCTTACCTTGTTAAGCAGCCTCATCTGTGGTACATTACCCGAAAATCTTCTGAAATTTCAAATAAATGACATCCACTGTCTTTCCTCTGTCCACCCTGCTTATTAATTCCTCAAAGAGCGCTAACAGATTTGTCAGGTAAGATTTCCTTTTCCAGAAACTATGCTGACTTTGACTTATTTGATCATTGATCTCCAAGTATCTTGAAACCTCATCCTTAATAATAGACTCCAACACTTTCCCAACCACTGAGGTGAGACTAACTGGCTCATAATTTCCTTTATTGATTGTGCCACACAAATACTTAATTCTGGGTTGAACTTGAGATAAGCATACACAGATTTTACCTTGAAATGAGATGTTCTCTATCTTTGCTCTTGATGATTGTTAAACAAGAAAAAGCTTGCTCACACATGTAAGAAGTTGAAAATTGCAGCAAAATGTTCATTTTTTGATAGTGCACTCAGGATGAGATTTACTGACCCCAGGACAAGTTCTGGATTTTTAGGAAAGAAGGGTATTCTGCCATTCATAGGAAAGCAATGAACATTTTGCTGAAATGAGTACTTGTGCAGCTAAAAAAAACAAGCACTGTTTTCACATGCTATGTCTATATCTGAGCCTCATCATGTCACTTAGTAAGAAAATGTTTTTCAAAATCTTGCATAAATTGTGTCTTAGGCTATATTTTCATTCATATTGCTTTGGCTTATGGTTTTTAGTAACTTTAATGTTCAACATTGTCAACAAATTTTCAAGTTGTGAATAGCATTAACTAAAATAAATTTACAACCTTTATTTAAAATAAATCTACTGAGCCTACCTTTTAAAAAAAATTGTATCCCATTTTGGCTTAAGACAGTTATTTTACAGAATTTACTTATGTTTGCCCTTTGGGTTTTTAATATTTATGAAAGGGAAAGACAGAGAATAGTTTAAAGCAAGGTTAGCTAAGCTTAACATCTTATTTTTTCTCTAGAAAGGTTGGCTAAAAATTAATTCTCTACTCTCAAGAGCATTGAATCAGAATCAGGTCACTGGCATGTGACATGAAATTTGTTAACTTAGCAGCAGCAGTTCAATGCAACATAATATAGAAAAGAAAAAATAAATAAAATTTAAAAAGTAATAATAAATAAGTAAATCAATTACAGTATATGTACATTGAATAGATTAAAAATGTGCAAAAACAGAAATACTGTATATTAAAGAAGTGAGGTAGTGTCCAGGGTTCAACGTCCATTTAGGAATTGGTTGGCAGAGGGAAAGAAGCTGTTTCTGAATCGCTAAGTGTGAGCCTTCAGGTTTCTGTACCTCCTCCCTGATGTTAACAGTGAGAAAAGGGCATGCCCTGGGTGCTGGAGGTCCTTAATAATGAACGCTGCCTTTCTGAAATACCGCTCCCTAAAGATGTCCTTGTTACTTTGTAGGCAATTACTTTTGGATTATTGTATCTATAACTTATTGATCATGCTAATGTATTGTCAGCTGTAAATAGACTAATTTTTTTACACAGGGGTTCCCTGAGACCTGAAAGTTATTTTAGGGGTTCCTCCAGGAAAAAAAAGGTTGAGAAAGGCTGATCTGCACTATCCTCAGAGAATTATCCAGTTATATGACACTACAACAGGCATTTTGGCCCAACTCATTGACCAAGATGCTTAAAAGCTGGTTATATTAATTTGTGTTTGATCTTTATCCCTTTAAAGGTTAAAAGAGTACAGAGAAAATTTGCAAGGACGTTGCCGGCACTGGACAACCCAAGTTAAAAGGAAAGATTGTATAGTGTAGGACTTTATACCTTCCAATGTACAAGGAGAAGTATGCAAAATTATGAGGGGTATTGATAGAAGGTCATAGATAAATACAGCACAGTAACAGGCCCTTTGACACATCTTGTCCACACTGAAGCAACCTACTCCCATCAACCCACACTGGGAACACAGCCTTTCATACCCCTGCCATCCATGCATACTTCTCTTTATCTTTAAAATCAAGCTTGCCTGCACCACTTGTGCTGGCAGTTCATTCCACACTCTCACAACTTTGAGAGAAGAAGATTCCCCTCATGTTCCTCTTAAACTTCTCACCTTTCACCCTTAACTAATGACCTCTAGTTGTAGTCCAACCAAACCTCAATGGAAAAAGCCTGCTTGCATTTACCCTATCCACACCCCTCGCAATTTTGTATACCTCTATCAAATCTTCTCTTAATCTTTTACGTTTCAAGGAATCAAGTCTTATACTATTCCTTATAACTCAGATCCTCCAGACCCGGCAACATCCTTGTAAATTTTCTCTGTACCTTGCTTCCCTCTCATGTAGGTAGGTGACCAAAACTACAAACAATACTCCAAATTAGGCCTCACCAATGTCTTACACAACTTCGACATAACATCCTATCTCCTGTACCCAATATGTTGATTTATGAAGGCCAATGTGCCAAAAGCTTTCTTTCTGACCCTATCTACTTGTGATGCCACTATCAACGAATTACAGACCTGTATTCCCAGATCCCTTTGTTCCTCCAAACCCCTCAGTGCCTTACCATTCACTGTGTAAGACCTACCCTGCTTATTCCTACCAAAGTGCAAAGCCTTGCACTTGTCTCCATTAAATTCCATCTGCCAGTTTCAGCCAACTTTTCTCCAACTGATGGTGATCCCTCTGCAAGTCGTGATGACCTTTCTTAGTGTCATCCCAATCTTGGTGTCATCCACAAATTTGCTGTTCTGGTTAACCACGTTATCATCCAGATCGTTGATGGACCCTGCACCGACCCCTGCAGCACATCTCTAGTCATAGGCTCCCATAAAGCCAATGCCTCATCCAATTTATTATCTCATCTTGAATGCTGTGCAATTGAACCTTTTTCACCAGCCTCCCATGTGGGACCTTGTCAAGTGCCTTGCTAAACTCCATGTAGACAACACCGCTGTTTTGGCTTCATCTTTCTTCCTGATAGCTTTCTCGAAAAATATGGTTAGACATGACCTACCATGCCCAAAGCCATGCTGATTATCCTTAATCAGTCCATATCAATCCAAATACTTGTATGTCTGGGCTGTTAGAATACCTTCCAATAACTTTCCCACAACTGATGACAGACTCACTCTCCTACAGTTTCCTGGTTTATGTTTACAGCCTTTCTTAAACAGTAGAACAGCATTGGCTATTCTTCAATCTTCTGGTATCTCTCTTGTCGCTAAGGATGACTTAAAAATCTCTGCTAGGGCCCTGACAATTTCAGCACTTGCCTCCTGTAAGATCTGAATGAACACCATGTCAGGGTCTGTGAGCTTATAGAACCATAGGACCATAGAAACTACAGCACAGAAACAGGCCCTTTGGCCCTTCTTGGCTGTGCCGAAACATTTTCTGCCTAGTCCCACTGACCTGCACACGAACCATATCCCTCCATACACCTCCCATCCATGTATCTGTCCAATTTATTCTTAAATGTTAAAAAAGAACCCACATTTACCACCTCGTCTGGCAGTTCATTCCATACTCCCACCACTCTCTGTGTGAAGAAGCCCCCCCTAATGTTTCCTTTAAACTTTTCCCCCCTCACCCTTAACCCATGTCCTCTGTTTTTTTTTCTCCCCTTGCCTCAGTGGAAAAAGCCTGCTTGCATTCACTCTATCTATACCCATCATAATTTTATATACCTCTATCAAATCTCCCCTCATTCTTCCACGCTCCAGGGAATAAAGTCCTAACCTATTCAACCTTTCTCTGTAACTGAGTTTCTCAAGTCCCGGCAACATCCTTGTAAACGTTCTCTGCACTCTTTCAACCTTATTTATATCCTTCCTGTAATTTGGTGACCAAAACTGAACACAATACTCCAGATTCGGCCTCACCAATGCCTTATACAACCTCATCATAACATTCCAGCTCTTATACTCAATACTTCGATTAATAAAGGCCAATGTACCAAAAGCTCTCTTTACGACCCTATCTACCTGTGACAACACTTTTAGGGAATTTTGTATCTGTATTCCCAGATCCCTCTGTTCCACTGCACTCCTCAATGCCTTACCATTAACCCTGTATGTTCTACATTGGTTTGTCCTTCCAACGTGCAATACCTCACGCTTGTCAGTATTAAACTCCATCTGCCATTTTTCAGCCCATTTTTCCAGCTGGTCCAAGTCCCTCTGCAGGCTCTGAAAACCTTCCTCACTATCTACTACACCTCCAATCTTTGTATCATCAGCGACCTTGCTTATCCGCCCTGATTTGTTTCAGGATAGCAAACATCTCCACCTCAGTAAACTGGACAGGGTCAAAAAAGTTGATGTTACTATAGACTCTGTGTCCATCTCCTGAGTAAATAGAGATGTGAAAAAAATGGTTTAAGATCCTGCCCATCTGTTTTGGCTCCACACATGGATTACCATTCTGATCTTCTAGTGGACCAATTTTGTCCTTTGCAATCTTTCTGCTCTTAACATCTCCGTAGAAACCCATCAGACCATAAGAATTGGCGGTAGAACTAGGTCATCAAGTCTACTCCACGATTTCATCATGACTGATCGTCTTAGTCCTAATCTCCTGTCTTCCCCGTAAAGAGAATCCCTTAGCATTCTCCTTCACCTTGTCTGCTAGAGCAACTTCATGAGACCACACCTGGAGTATTGTGTGCAGTTTTGGTCCCCTAATCTGAGGAAAGACATCCTTGCCATAGAGGGAGTACAAAGAAGGTTCACCAGATTGATTCCTGGGATGGCAGGACTTTCATATGAAGAAAGACTGGATGAACTGGGCTTGTACTCGTTGGAATTTAGAAGATTGAGGGGGGATCTGATTAAAACGTATAAAATCCTAAAGGGATTGGACAGGCTAGATGCAGGAAGATTGTTCCCGATGTTGGGGAAGTCCAGAACGAGGGGTCACAGTTTGAGGATAAAGGGGAAGCCTTTTAGGACTGAGATTAGGAAAAACTTCTTCACACAGAGAGTGGTGAATCTGTGGAATTCTCTGCCACAGGAAACAGTTGAGGCCAGTTCATTGGCTATATTTAAGAGGGAGTTAGATATGGCCCTTGTGGCTACGGGGATCAGGGGGTATGGAGGGAAGACTGGGGCAGGGTTCTGAGTTGGATGATCAGCCATGATCATAATAAATGGCGGTGCAGGCTCGAAGGGCCGAATGGCCTACTCCTGCACCTATTTTCTATGTTTCTATTTCTTTTAGTCCTCCGATTTCTTTTAAGTGTTCTCTTGCATTTCTTCAACTCCAAAAGCACCTCATTTTTTCCTACCTGCCAATACCTTCTCTGTTCCTCTTTTTTTTCTCTTAACCAGGGCCTAAATATCTCTTGGAAACCAAGGTCCATTCACTTGTTACCTTTACCTTTTATTCTGACAGGCACATATAATCTTGCACTCTCAAAATTTAGCTTTTAGAGGCCTCCCACTTACCAAGTACACCTTTGCCAGAAAACAGCCTGTCCCGATCCACACTTAACAGATCATTTCTGATACCAGCAAAACTGGCCTTCTCTAATTTATAATCTCAACCCTTGGACCAGACCTATCTATTTGCATGTTTACTTTAAAATTAATGGCACTGTGATCACTAGATACAAAGTGTTCCCCCACACCAACTTCTGTCACCTGCCTTGTCTATGGGTCATGGGTTAAGAGTGATGGTTGAAAAGGTTTAAGCAGAACATGAGGAAATGCTTCTTCGCTCAGAGTGTTGTGAGAGTGCAGAATGACCTGTCAATACAAATAGTGCACGTGAGCTCTATTTCAATGTTTAAGAGAAGTTTGGATATTAGGGGTACGGAGGGCTATGGTCTTCGTGCAGGTGGACGGGACCAGGCAGTTTAGATAGTTCAGCGTAGACTAGACAGGCCGAAAGCCCTATTTCTGGGCTGTACTTTTCTCTAATTCTATGACTCCCTGTAGTTTTAGATCCTCCTGCCCTGGGAAAATGACTGTGACTTTTATCCTTTTCGATAGCAGTTATGACTTGTAAACCTCTATGAGGTAACAAGTCAGCTTGTTTTGCTCCAGAGAAAATGGTCTCAACCTATTCAACCTTATAACTCAAGCCCACCAGTTTGAGTAATGCTCTTGTGAATCTTTTCTATTGCTGTCAATGTTTGCAAACTTTTGAAAAGAAATTGTTGAAAGATTATAAAATTGTCTCGGCATAGCTAACTAGTCCAAAAGAAAAAAAATAAACTTGCAAGTTATTGTTCAAGTTCACAAAGGAAAGTTGATCTTGCCACACAAAAATGTTTGATTTCATTTTTCAGCAAAAGATATATCTCAAAATAGAAAACAAATTGTGCACTTAAGCACTACAATGTTGCAAAAAAAAACTCAATTTTTAATATTGCATACAAAATGCTGGAGGAACTCAGCAGGTCAGGCAGCATCTATGGAAATGAATAAACAGTCTTGAAGAAGGGCCTTGGCTTGAAGCATTAGCTGTTTATTTATTTCCATATATTATGCCTGACCTGCTGTGTTCCTCCAGCATTTTGTGTGTGTTGCTTTGGATTTCCAGCATCTGCAGACTTTCTTGTGTTTTCAACTTTTAATAATTTTATATTAGTTTTCTTCAACTCCTGATTCAAAAATATATTCTTCTCATCATTAATTCTATTTTAATGCAGGCTGAGAGTATGTAAATAAAATTAAGAATTGGATTCAACAGAAATTGTTCTTTTTCTCATTCAATAATCTGAAATCGCAAAGGAAAGAATGAGTCAGATAATGAAATTATATTTTAAGACCAAATTAAAGTCTCAGTCCAGAACAAAAGGTTTTGTCTAAAGATTTAATTTTCTGGGGTCTTTTGGGGTTGTACAGGGAGTGTTAAATTAAAAAAATGTACCTCTGGATCTTCTGCGCTATCTTGGGTAAAGAAATGTAAAAGAAATCCAACCTTTTAACCTACTCTAATAAGGTGTTCTAAGTTCTTGCACATCAGAACTTTGAAACATGTCATAAGCTCTCTCTGCTCGACAGGAATAATCTATCTGACTTAACATTATATTGCTTCAATGTAGTAAGATGTCAAGATCCTATAATAATGCCAGTCACTCCCTCAGCAGGGATTGTTCATGCTAATGATCACATCCAATTTCCACTACCGAAATGTGCACTGGACAGTGCAGGATGCCATAAATCTGAAGTAGAAAGAACATGGCTTTTCTTTAGGGAAGTAAAGGATAATTATTGGAAATAAAAGACTTATTGACAATACTGACTGTAAGTGATGCAATACTTTTAAAGTACAGCCAGAGTTGTGAAGCAGAAAATGCAGCAACTAATTTGTGTACCTCACGAATAGAAATATGAAGTAAATAACAAATATTCTGTGGAACTTTAGTGTTGCAGTGTTTGTCGAGCTTGGCAATTAGCTTGCAGATGTATCATCACCAGTCGAGATGACATCCTTAGTGCACAGATTTTGGTGTTTCTCTCTGAGATTGCTTGTGATTATATATCCACCAATTCGCCTGCCTTGGTCCTGATTGGCTACCCCTTCAATTGACCTTTGGGTTCTATTGCGTCATGTTTCTTTGGTTCTTAGAGGTGGATAGATGGTGTCTGTTTTGATATGTTTGGTTAAAGAGTTATCAGAAGAGAACTGCACTTCTGAAAAAATTATGTAGAATTAAAACGGTAACTCTGGGTTCAAGTGTACTGGAGGCTGCTGGGGCAGTTGGTGACCTTTCTGTCTTCTTCTGTTCAGCATAGATACTTTGAACTTTGAATATGCACAGAATGAATTATTTATTTTATTTAGCGATAAATACAGATATATTGCTATAGCCAGGGCGTTGTAATGGGGACAAGCTCCCATTACCTTTTAAAAGCTCCCAATGGCATGCAACTCAAATAGCCTCTGACAACCAAGTCTAGCCCTTGGCCTTCCCATGTGGCTTAGCTAATAAGCCCAGCAGAACCATTTCTACTGAGAGGAGAAAATGCAAAGGCATGCTATTGGCACCTTAAATCCAGTCCCTTCGGTCAGGTGTGGCTCGTCAGCCATGATTGACAGCTGACATAGAAGAAAGAAAGCTCTGATCTCAAACCTCTGCTGCCTTGCAGCTATACCCACTCTTGGGGAAGGCTTCGATGTAAATTCAGAGCTGGAGTCCCTAAGACTGTACTATGTTGAGTTCAATGCTGACTGGCAACATGTGCCAAACTGTGTCATCTCTGCTGTTCCTCTGAGTTCATTAGATGCATGGAAAGGGTGAGCTTGCTACATGGGCACCAGCTTACTCTCCATATGGTATGGTCCAGGCTTGCATATCTAGATAGCTAGCACACAACATCCATGATTGACCCTGACCAGCAGAGGACTCCGTTTTAGAGATATAGTGAGGGATATGCCCCTACTGTTCTTCGAGCTGTGCCATCCAGCAACCCTAACCACATTACAGGACAATTTACAATGACTAGAAACCATAGAAACTACAGCACAGAAACAGGCCTTTTGGCCCTTCTTGGCTGTGCCGAACCATTTTCTGCCTAGACCCACTGACCTGCACACGAACCATATCCCTCCATACACCTCCCATCCATGTATCTGTCCAATTTATTCTTAAATGTTAAAAGAGAACCTGCATTTACCACCTCGTCTGGCAGCTCATTCCATACTCCCACCACTCTCTGTGTGAAGAAGCACCCCCTAACGTTCCCTTTAAACTTTTCCCCCCTCACCCTTAACTCATGTCCTCTGGTTTTTTTCTCCCCTTGCCTCAGTGGAAAAAGCCTGCTTGCATTCACTCTATCTATACCCATCATTATTTTATATACCTCTATCAAATCTTCCCTCATTCTTCTACGCTCCAGGAAATAAAGTCCTAACCTATTCAACCTTTCTCTGTAACTGAGTTTCGCAAGTCCTGGCAACATCCTTGTAAACCTTCTCTGCACTCTTTCAACCCTATTTATATCCTTCCTGTAATTTGGTGACCAAAACTGAACACAATACTCCAGATTCGGCCTCACCAATGCCTTATACAACCTCATCATAACATTCCAGCTCTTATACTCAATACTTTGATTAATAAAGGCCAATGTACCAAAAGCTCTCTTTACGACCCTATCTACTTGTGACGCCACTTTTAGGGAATTTTGCATCTGTATTCCCAGATCCCTCTGTTCTACTGCACTCCTCAGTGCCTTGCCATTAACCCTGAATGTTCTACCTTGGTTTGTCCTTCCAACATGCAATACCTCACACTTGTCTGCATTAAACTCCATCTGCCATTTTTCAGCCCATTTTTCCAGCTGGTCCAAGTCCCTCTGCAGGCTCTGAAAACCTTCCTCACTGTCTACTACACCTCCAATCTTTGTATCATCAGCAAATTTGCTGATCCAATTTACCACATTATCATCCAGATCATTGATATAGATGACAAATAACAATGGACTCAGCACTGATCCCTGTGGCACACCGCTAGTCACAGGCCTCCACTCAGAGAAGCAATTCTCTACCACCACTCTTTGGCTTCTACCATTGAGCCAATGTCTAATCCAATTTACCACCTCTCCATGTATACCTAGCGACTGAATTTTCCTAACTAACCTCCCATGCGGGACCTTGTCAAAGGCCTTACTGAAGTCCATGTAGACAATATCCACTGCCTTCTCTTCATCCACTCTCCTGGTAACCTCCTTGAAAAACTCCAATAGATTGGTCAAACATGACCTACCACGCACAAAGCCATGTTGACTCTCCCTAATAAGTCCTTGTCTATCCAAATGCTTGTAGATTCTGTCTCTTAGTACGCCCTCCAATAACTTACCTACTACCGACGTTAAACTCACTGGCCTATAATTTCCCAGATTACTTTTCGATCCTTTTTTAAACAACGGAACAACATGAGCCACTCTCCAATCCTCCGGCACCTCACCCGTAGACAGCGACATTTTAAATATTTCTGCCAGGGCCCCCGCAATTTTAACACTAGTCTCCTTCAAGGTCCGAGGGAACACTCTGTCAGGTCCCGCGGATTTATCCACTTTAATTTTCCTCAAGACAGCAAGTACCTCCTCCTTTTCAATTTGTACAGTTTCCATGATCTCACTACTTGATTCCCTCAATTCCATACACTTCATGCCAGTTTCCTTAGTAAATACAGATGTAAAAAACCTATTTAAGATCTTCCCCATTTCCTTTGGTTCTGCCCATAGCCGACCACTCTGATCTTCAAGAGGACCAATTTTATCCCTTACAATCCTTTTGCTCTTAATATACCTGTAAAAGCTCTTTGGATTATCCTTCACTTTGACTGCCAAGGCAACCTCATGTCTTCTTTCAGCCCTCCTGATTACTTTCTTAAGTATTTTCTTGCACTTCTTATACTCCTTAAGCACCTGATTTACTCCCTGTTTCCTATACATTTCATATAACTCCCTCTTCTCCTTTATCAGAGTTACAATATCCCTTGAGAACCAAGGTTCCTTATTCCTATTCAACTTGCCTTTAATCCTGACAGGAACATACAAACTCTGCACTCTCAAAATTTCCCCTTTGATGG
Organism: Mobula birostris; assembly: GCF_030028105.1. Taxonomy (NCBI): domain Eukaryota; kingdom Metazoa; phylum Chordata; class Chondrichthyes; order Myliobatiformes; family Myliobatidae; genus Mobula; species Mobula birostris. The sequence continues at coordinate 18,375,956 of NC_092370.1, read as the reverse complement.
CTTCCCACCTACCAATCACATCTTTGCCAGAGAACAACCTGTCCCAATCCACACTTTTTAGATCCTTTCTCATTTCTTCAAATTTGGCCGCCTTCCAGTTCAGAACCTCAACCCTAGGACCAGATCTATCCTTGTCCATGATCAAATTGAAACTAATGGTGTTATGATCACTGGAACCAAAGTGCTCCCCTACACAGACTTCCGTCACCTGTCCTAACTCGTTCCCTAACAGGAGATCCAATATTGCATCCCCTCTAGTTGGTCCCTCTATATATTGATTTAGAAAACTTTCCTGAACACATTTTACAAACTCTAAACCATCTAGACCCCTAACAGTATGGGAGTCCCAATCAATGTATGGAAAATTAAAATCCCCTACCACCACAACTTTATGTTTCCTGCAGTTGCCTGCTATCTCTCTGCAGATTTGCTCTTCCAAGTCTCATCGACTATTGGGTGGTCTGTAATACAATCCCACTAATGTGGCCATACCTTTCCTGTTTCTCAGCTCCACCCATAAGGACTCAGTAGACAAGCACTCTAATCTGTCCTGCCTGAGCATTGCTGTAATATTTTCCCTAACAAGCAATGCTACTCCCCCACCTTTCATTCCTCTGCCTCCATCACATCTGAAACATCGGAACCCTGGAATATTAAGCTGCCAGTCCTGCCCCTCCTGTAGCCAAGTTTCACTAATTGCTACAACATCATAATTCTACGTGTCATTCCACGCCCTCAACTCATCTGCCTTCCCCACAATACTCCTAGCATTGAAATATATACACCTCAGAAGATTTTTACCACCACTCACAACCTTTCTATCAGCGGATTTGCTTGAACTTTCAACATCATTTATTTTCACCCCAGCCACACTGTCAGCTCTGGCACTCTGGTTCCCATCTCCCTGCAAATCTAGTTTAAAGCCTCCCCAATAGCACTAACAAACCTCCCTGAAAGGATATTGGTCCCCCTGTAGTTCAAGTGTAACCCGTCTCTCTTGTACAGGTCCCACCTGCCCCAGAGGAGGTCCCAATGATCCTGAAATCTGAAACCCTGCCCCCTACACCAGTTCCTCAGCCACTTGTTCCTCCTCCAGAGCATCCTATTCCTACCCTCACTGGCACCTAGCACAGGTAGCAATCCTGAGGTTACCACCCTTGAGGTCCTACTTTTCAACTTCCTACCAAGCTCTCTATACTCACTCTCCAGGACCTCCTCACTCTTCCTTGCTATGTCATTGGTACCGATGTGCACCACGACATCTGGCTGATCACCCTCCCACTTCAGAATGTCATGCAAGCGATCAGAGACATCCTTGACCCTGGCACCCGGGAGGCAACAAACCATCCTGGATTCTCTGTCACGACCACAGAACCTCCTATCTGTACCTCTAACTATCGAATTCACCTATTAACCAGTATGTCTTTGGACTGTGGGAGGAAACCAAATCACGCAGAAAAAATCCGTGTATTCCACAGGGAGGACGTACAGACCCCCTGCAGAGGATGCCGAGATTGATCTCTGAACTCTGATGCTCTGAGCTATAATAGTATCGTGTTAACCTCTGCATTACCGCCCTGCCCTCATGGGACAGAGATGTGCTATTACCCATTGTAATTTTGTAGCATGTTATGGCATGTAAGCCCTGCATAACTGGAAGCTGATCTGAGGCTCAGTTTTGGACTTGTATTGTGTCTTGGCATTCCCATAGCTTTACAGATATCATGTCTCTGTTTCTTGTACAAGTCAGGCTCACCTGATTTGAAAGCTGCAGTCTAGGAATTCAGTGGGAAGTGGGTCCTCTGCTTCATCCATGGTTTCCAGTTTGGGAACATCTGGATCTTCCCCTTCAATGGACGTTCAGTAAAACCGTCTCCCACTGCATCTCCTTTGTGGACTCTGCTCCCCTCCGACTCTTCAATCATGTCCTCATCCAGACCTGCTACCATAGCCACGTATCCTTCCTGGGAGCTCGTCTTCCAGCTAGCCTCTTAGCCCTCCCCCTACCTTTTTCGGTCTGGCATCTTTCCCCTTTTTTCTCAGTACTGAAGAAGGATCTCAGCCTGAAATGTTGAGTCTTTACTCTTTTCCATAGATGCTGTCTGACCTGCTGAGTTCCTCTAGCATTTTGTGTGTGTTGTTCTGGATTGACATATTTGTTATGCAATCTTCTATATGCATGTTGATAATATCCATGATGGTACTGATGCACTTACCTAATTTGGCTGCTGAGGCTCTGAGTATGGACCAGTCAAAGCAGATACTTGGAAGTTCATCGACTTCCTCAGACCAGCACTGTTTGACTCTCTGCACTGGATCCTCATATTTCGGCTTCTGTTTATACACAACAAGAAGGAGAACAGCTAATGGTCTTCTTTACCCAAGTGTGGGTTGAGGGGAGAGGGGTGTGCCTTGGTAGGCAGCTTTGGTTGTATAGCAATGGTCAAGGCTGCTTGATCGCCTGGTGATGCAGGAGATCTGCTTGCAGTGCTTTGTAAAACACCCTTGAAGTTGGTCTGCTTGAATTCACTGGCAATGATAAATAGTGTCTTGGTATCCCATTTCAAGACTGTATAGTTTATTGAATGTAGCCTTCAAGTTTGCCTGGGGTGAGCTATAGTTGACCTTTAAGATAGCTGAAGTGAAATTTCATGCCAAGTAGTATTGGTGGAACTTCACCATTTAAGATCCCAGGTCAGGTGGAGAGAAACTTGCCAGGACCTGAGCACCAAGCGAAGCTGATTAAGAAACTGAACTTTCTGCCTTTTGTTTTGTCCAAGGATACTGGATGATACACCTGGTGAACAGAGAAGCTCTAGATAAAGCAGGTGATGTAATGATGTGGCCTTTGCCACCCTTGGGGGCAGAAAATTCTGAAATTCACTACCCTCAACAGAAGTTATTTTGGCACACTCCAGTGCAATGTGAGGACTGCAGCAAATATTATGTTGGTGAAACTGGGAGAAAACTATCCACAGGGATCCACGAACATCAACTGGCTGTAAAGCGCCATGACCAACTCTCCCTAGTCTCTACCCTTGAAGACTGAGGGGCTCAAATTCTACTGGGTGTAAACTTGACAGGGCATCAGTGAAAGCCATGGTGAAAGCAAACTCAAAACATGCAAGAGAATTCCTAGAAATTTGGTTTTCTGCAAACAACTCTAAACAACACATAGGCCTCAATCCCATTTATGAGCCAAAGGGCAAAAATTCCAGATCACAATGCAAGAAATTCAACACACAACCAATCAGCGAAGAGGGATTTCCTCCCCACATCATAAATGATGTCCAATCAGCTGATTGAAAAGTATATAAAGGCCAGGCATTCGGAGGACACACCACAATCAGCAATGCAGTGATGATGTCTCTTCGCATGGTGTCAAAATGTTTGCAAGTAAATCGACAAGATTGGAGAACAACTCAACCCAGCCATCGACCACCTGAGCTTCACATTTCCAAATGATTTCCACTTCAGTTTTAAATGACCAGCTCATTATTTTGTAGCTACGTTCCCTTGTTGATATCTCAGCATAAACCCAATCAAGCCCCTTTAGGAACTTGTAGTTTTATAAAACTACAAGAAATGCAGCCCCAAATTGGCAAGCCTTTCTTCATCAGACAAAACTCTCATCCTAGGATTGAGCCTGATGAGTCTCGTTTGCACGTCCTTCAACTCTACCATAGCTTTCTTTCAGGGAAGGACACTGTAGAAGTGAGACTCTGTTTTTTCACCCTTTCAACACAAGTGCAAGACTCAGTGAGGGACCTTTTTTCCAACTTTCTGCTCAGCCTGAGAACTTGAATTTGAGAGAAGAAGAACTTTGTGAGCTGCAGTCTGACAAGACCATAAGCCATAAAATATAGGAGCAGAATTAGGCCATTTGACCCATCAAGTCTGCTCTACCATTTGATCATGACTGATTTATTATCCCTCCCTACCCCATTCCTCTGACTTCTCCCCATAATTAGTGATGCCCTTACTAATTAAGGATCTATCAACCTTTGCTTTAAGTATATTTAATGACTTGGCCTCAATAGCCATATATGGCAATGAACTTCATAGATAGCCTTCAAAGAAATTCCTCCTCAGGTTTCAAGGTGGAATTTAAGTTCAAGCAGCACCATTCTTCTAAGCATGCATGTTTATCTAAAGGAGGGTTCCTGACTTTTTTTTTATGCTATGGAGCCTTATCATTAACCAAGGGGTCTGTGGACCCCAGGTTGGGAACCCCTACTCTAGAAGTATTAGGTTGCAGATTAAGAGATTGCCTCGAAGCACCCCTGAATGAATGCAGACTGCTGTGTTCAAACCCAACACCAAGGCTAATGCTTGGATGCGACCAACTGGGCCATGGAAAGTACATTAAAATACAGGTCTCTTCAGGTAATTGTAGTGTTCCATTCCAAAGCCCAGACAAGTTGGGAATGTAGGCATGAACTCATTTCCTATCCGGCAGAAGATGCCTGCAGTCCCCAAGAAACCAACAAATCCATTCAGCTGGTCGGCCAATCTTTCATTTGTACGTACATAAGTGAGATGTTTGTCAAATTGGGAAGGCCTGTATGTTGAAAATTGTACCTCTTTTCATTATCCCTATGCATTTGAGATGCAAATCTGCCGTTCACATCATGCACAAAAGCATTACATTCCTGTTCATACCCAGATAGACTGTAAGCAAAAGGTCTCAGCCCAACAAGTCAGCTCTTTATTCCTCTCTATAGATGCTGCTTGGCATACCGAGTTCCTTCAGTATTTTGTGTGTCTTGCAATCTGAGTGACATGCTGGTTTTAATTAACAGGATCATTTACAAAATGGCTTGTCAGCTTGCATTTCCTCCCATCACCCCACCTTCTTATTCTAGATTTTGACACCTTCCTTTCCAGTCCTGATGAAGGGTCTTGACCTGAAATGTTGACAGTTCCTTCCTTTCCATAGACACTGCCTGATCTGCTGCATTCCTACAGCATTGTGTTTATTTTCCTTGGATTTACAGCATCTGCAAAATCCCTTGTGTTTAAAGGATAGCAATTGTATTCCAGTTGTACACATTGGACCTTTAGTTATTCAAGCTGGGTAGTTATAATGAGCATTTGCCAAAAAAAGTGATAATTAGTTTAAAATATGTCTTTTAGAAATTCTATGTCTCTGGCTACTTGGTACAATGCTACAGTTAAAGTTCGAAGTTCTAAGTAAATTTATTGTTAAAGTACATACATATCACCAAACACAACCCTGAAAATCATTTTCTTGTGGGCATCCTCGATAAATCTGACAACAGTCACAAAATCAAAGAGTTTACCAATAGGGTGGACAACCAGCATGCAAAAGACACCAATCTGCAGATACAAAAAGTAAAATAATAATAATAAATAAGCAATAAATATAAAAAAACATGAGATGAAGAGTCTTTGCAAGTGAGACCATAGGTTGTGGAAACAATTCAGTGCCGGGGCAAATGAAGTTATGCCCTCTGGTTCAAGAGCCTGATGGCTGAGGGGTAGTAATTGTTCCTGAACCTGATGGTCTGAGTCTTGAGGCTCCTGTATCATCTTCTTGAAAAGAGAGCATGTCCTGTGTGGCTGGAGTCCTTGATTGATCAAGGTTCAACTGTTTTGAGCAGGTGCTCAAATTGCAGTACAAATACATTCTAACTGTTAGGAGCCTGCAATGTTGGGAAACTGGTGGAACCAGGTTAGCTTCCAGGCACCTTTTTACCGAAATGCAGAATAGCCAACAAAATACATTGTGTGAGGTCACACACATCAAAGTTGCTGGTGAACGCAGCAGGCCAGGCAGCATCTCTAGGAAGAGGTACAGTTGACGTTTCAGGCCGAGACCCTTCGTCCTGATGAAGGGTCTCGGCCTGAAACATCAACTGTACCTCTTCCTAGAGATGCTGCCTGGTCTCGGCCTGAAACGTCGACTGTACCTCTTCCTAGAGATGCTGCCTGGCCTGCTGCGTTCACCAGCAACTTTGATGTGTGTTGCTTGAATTTCCAGCATCTGCAGAATTCCTGTTATTTGTATGAGGTCACCACTGATTATGTTGGATTAAAAGGCAGCTAAGCGCAAGCATGCAAACTTGTGCATCCATGCACTATATTATTTGTAAAATTCAAGCCTTTTGTAGAACTAATCGCATCTACAAAATACAATCAGGTTTCACGCCCTCTTGATTAAAATTTAATTGTGATCATTTGTTTAGCAAGCAAGTCATTCAAGATGAATGTTCACCCTTTTTGTTGTATAGGGTGACTGACTAATTTTGACCATGTTGATTGGCCAATACTCTCGTGTTGAGAAGAATGAAATGTAAAACGTATGAAAGTATTAAAGGATGAAATATGTAAGACATTGAGGGGTGGCACAGTATTGTACCTGTTCGTGTTACATAAACTATCAGGGTTTATTTCCCACTGTTGTCTGTAAGGAGTCTGCATGTTCCCCCTTACACTTGCAGGCTAACCCTAGCACATCTATGGACTGTGTTGGTTGTTGACACCAACAGCAGGTGTCACCATATGTTTTGATGGTTCGATGCACAGTACACGTGAAAAGTAAATCTAATCTTTCTTTAACTCAAGAGCTCAAGACCTCTTCCTCAATGTCAACAACATAAAGGAGATAGTTATGGACTTCAGAAGAACTGTGACAATGGATTCCACAAATTCACCACCCACTGGGTGAAGAACTCTGTTCCAAAGGACATAACAAGCTACTAAACCCAGAGTGTATTTTCTTGATGTAGGCATACATTGCATGGTGTTATTACAATAGGAAGTTTGTCAAGTTTCTAAAATTTATTCTAAATAAAAATCTAAAACCAAGCAGGGACTTATTTTCTTTCAAATTGGCATGAGTTTTTTTAATGACATTCTCTACACAAGTAGTTGTGGTGTTGTCAATGAACAGATTTAAGGTTGGGAAAAGTTAAATTTTTAGACTGTAGTAAAATCATTGAGGCAGATTGTGCTTCCCAGGGTCTGGGAGCATGCAGTTACATTCTACTTGCGGGTTAGCATGACTCCAACTTCCCTACCTGTGCAATGCAATGCAGAAGTCAGAGACAATCTGGAAGTCAGATGTGCTGTCCTCTGCTCTATTGCTGGGCACAGCACCGAGTCCATGATCAAAGCACAGACAATGCTGAGCTGAGGGACTGTATGGATGCTTTGCACCAACAATGGACAAACCGATTCATTTGAAATGAGTCACTGGCTTTGAGTATTAAGGCAAGTATTGCTAAGTGGTTTGTATATTTTAATTTGATTTATCTGTAGGTTTATAATTAATTTCTATGAGTGTGTTATTTGTAAGTATCTTAACTTATTTTAAAACCAGTTTCTCATCTATAATCAGATTTCTGAACAATTCATGAACTCTACCTCACTATTCCTTTTGCACTATTTATTTATTATAATTTAGAGTCTTTTTTTTAATGTTTTGCACTTCTCCTCTTCCCTGCCCATCACCTCCCTCTGGTGCCCCTCCCCCTTCCCTTTCATCTGTGGTCTTCTGTCTTCTCTTATCAGATTCCCCCTTCACCTTGCCCCTCGACCGCCTTCATCTATCATCTGCCACCTTGTACTTCTTCCTTCTCTCCCCCCCACCTTCTTATTCTGACATTTTCCCCACTCCTTTCCAGTCCTAATGAAGAGTCTCGGCATGAAACGTCGACTGTTTATTCCCATCCATAGATGCTGCCTGACCTACTGAGCTCTTCCAGCACATTGTGAGTATTGCTCTAGATTTCTAGCATCTGCAGTACCTCTTGTGTTGTACACAGCACTGCTACTGCCGCAAAACAAATTACACAGCATTTATCTGTGTTAATAACCTAATTCTGATTCTGAAAAAAAAGTGGTTTGTTCTTATTTGAACTGTTTTGCAAATATCTGATTTTTAAGATAGTTTTAAAGGGTTTTGGAGACACTGTGTTTTTGTTAGTCACTGAGGTATTCTAAGAAAGGTCCTCAAGTTGCTATTCATGGCCCACATCTGCCAAACAACAACTTATGTTACCATCATTAGTCATAGGGGAAGTTACAGAGAAATCTCAGGATGGAGGGCAGAGAGGTAGATCGGAATACAACTTACATAGTCAGCTTATTCGTTTCTGGAATCAGGCAAGAAAATGGAGTTTATGTCAAAATAAGTTCGTTTAGTTCAGTAGAGCAGCCTGGCGCAGGCATATGACCTATTCCTGTTCATATTTCTTATATTCCTTTGGAAAATTTCACACTCATTTTTAAATTAAAGTACACTTTTTTAACATTCGAACAATTCATCAAGAACATAACATCTTGTTGTGCAGTCATTTCCCAGCATTTCATGAATTATGCAATATGCTTTAATCATTACATCCAATCATCAGTGTCGAGGTGAAGGTGTAAACATTCTTTTCAACAGGAGTTAAAGTTCAAAGTTCAAAGTAAATTTGTTACCAAAGTACATATATTACCATATACAACTCTGGGATTAATTTCTACTTGCATTCACAGTAGAAATAAGTAGTAAACTAGAATCAATGAAAAACTACAAGCACAGACTGACAGGCAGACAAGGTACAACAGAGTGCAAACTGTGCAAATATAAAAAAAAAGATAAATAAATAAACAAAGCTGAGAATATGAGCTGCAGAATCCTTTGAAGTGCTTCCATAGGTTGTGTTTGTGAAGCACCTTCAATAACTCCAAAAGATTGAAGTTGGGTAAATACTGAAAGGCTTTTATTCACTGTACAATACGACTTCCATGCTGCGTGTCTGCCCCCGGACTGAGGGAGATGGGCAAGGTGAAATCACCTTTATTCAGGAATCTGTGGGAGGAGCCACAGGGGCAGTCAGCGGAGGGGTGTGTCCAGACAGTTAACCCAGTTATAACATATATATGGTTTACCACAGTTTGGTGATCAGTTTAGTGATGGGAAGAGTGAAGTTATCCATACTGGTTCCCAGGAGCCTGAGCGTTGAAGACTAATAACTGGTCCTGGATCTGATGGTGTGGGATCTAAAGCTCCTGTACCTCCTTCCCAATAAAAGCAGTGAGAAAAGAGCATGGTCCAGGTGCTGGGGGTCCTTGATGATGAATGATGTTTTCTTATGGCAGTGCTCTGAAAATTCTGAGAAGAATATGGAATATTTACCATATTCAATGAATCATTGTAAGTTTAGGATGAAGATGAGGAGGAACTGAGGAGGAACAGGGGACTGTCTTGGCTCCATTTCTCTTCACCACTTACACCTCGGACTTCAACTACTGCACAGAGTCTTGTCATCTTCAGAAGTTTTCGGATGACTCTGCCATATTTGGATGCATCAGCAAGGGAGATGATGCTGAATACAGGGCTACGGGTAGGAAATTTTGTCACATGGTGTGAGCAGAATTATCTGCAGCTTAATGTGAAAAAGACTAAGGAGTTGGTGGTAGACCTGAGGAGAGCTAAGGTACCGGTGACCCCTGTTTCCATCCAGGGGGTCAGTGTGGACATGATGGAGGATTACAAATACCTGGGGATACGAATTGACAATAAACTGGACTGGTCAAAGAACACTGAGGATGTCTACAAGAAGGGTCTATTTCCTGAGGAGACTGAGGTCCTTTAACATCTGCCGGACGATGCTGAGGATGTTCTATGAGTTTGTGGTGGCCAGTGCTATCATGTTTGCTGTTGTTTGCTGGGGCAGCAGGCTGAGGGTGGCAGACACCAACAGAATCAACAAACTCATTCGTAAGGCCAGTGATGTTGTGGGGATGGAACTGGACTCTCTGATGGTGGTGTCCGAAAAGGGGATGCTGTCCAAGTTGCATGCCATCTTAGTCAATGTCTCCCATCCACTACATAATGTACTGGGTGGGCACAGGAGTACATTCAGCCAGAGACTCATTCCACCGAGATGCAACACAGAGCATCATAGGAAGTCATTCCTGCCTGTGGCCATCAAACTTTACAACTCCTCCCTTGGAGGGGCAGACATCCTGAGCCAATAGGCTCGTCCTGGACTTATTTCATAATTTACTGGCATAATTTACATATTACTATTTAACTATTTATGGTTCTATTACTATTTATTATTTATGGAGCAATTGTAACAAAAACCAATTTCCCCCGGGATTAATAAAGTATGACTATGACTGTTTTCCCAGAGTGGTGAATTTGCGGAATTTTCTGCCCAATGAAGCAGTGGAGGCTACCTCATCAAGTATATTTAAGACAAGTGTGGATAGATTTTTTGCATAGTAAGGGAATAAAGGGTTATGGGGAAAAGGTAAGTAGGTGGCGATGAGTCCATGGTCAGATCAGTCATGATCTTATAGAATAGTGAAGCAGGCTTGATGGGCTAGATGGCCTATTACTCCTCCCATTTTCTTACGTTCTTATAGGAATGCATGTACATTCTAACAATCAGTCCCTCCATTTCAAGACAACAGAAGCTGATTTGAAGGAAAGTGCACTGAAATGAAATACTCTTCACAATTATCCTAACAGAGACACGAATGCCAAGTTGCATCAAATTACTCATTTATAATTATTTACACCTTCTGTCTACTTTGATCAGAAATTTATTCTCATTTTTTTTTTCTCCTTCTCACTTCAGCATGCAAGGCAGAGAAAGACAGGAATAATTTTGGTGCAGGAAGAGTACTCAGCCGTGATTAAAATCATCTCATGTTTATCCATTCCTTAAGGTCACCCAGGTATTGAAATGTCAGCATTCAGGTGAGTTGAATGCATAATTTATCATGCATATCATTTTCCAGAGCACAGGTTCACTTGTACCAACATACCAGAGGCTGGGAGAACCAATGCAAAAAAAAAATGCCCAAATTCACCACTTGCAAATTTGTATCAGTTCATTATGCGCTGGACTGAATTCTTATACAATAGATTATTTTAGACTGCAGGGAGCTCCTTACTGGTTTATACATTTTAGAATGTTTCTCATAAGTTTAAGGAGGAAAACTATTAGCACTCTTGCAGAAATTATGGTTAAAATATTCAGAAGATACAAGACATTAAATGTGAGCAACTTGAAGTAACTTGACGGGGAAGAACCCAGTCATCAGATGTGAGGTGCTCTCGGGGCTGCTGTACTTGGCGCAAGTATGGCAAAAAGGTTTGTCTGTGTGGTCGGGGGGCAACGATTGTCGTGCTTCCGGCCTGGGGATTCTGCTGCGGGGAGGCAACTTCTCAATCACCCAAGTTAAAGAGGTGGTTGCGGGGCGCCTCCTGGTAGCAGACGTCAAATACCGGGGCACTCCGCTCCGGCTAATCAACATGTACGCCTCCCCCGTGCGGAGCGAGCGGCTGGCCGTCTTCGAGCAGCTCCCAAAGCTGCTGGTGACGCCCCAGCCGGTCGTTCTGGCCGGAGACTCCAACTGCACCATTGATGTGGCTGGAGGACCCGGCAGCGCCGACGGCAGGCTGGACAGTACCTCTAGACTCCTGAGGGAAATGGTAAAGACAGCCAAGCTGCGCGACGCCTTTGGCACCCCCACAGGTGGAGCACAGCCGCAAGCCACCTGGACACGATCGGACGGCTCAGCCCGCTCCCGGATCGACTTCCTCTTCCTGTCTGAGTCCCTCACGGTCAGGTTCACCGACGTCACGCCGGTGTTCTTCTCTGACCACTGCCTTCTGCGAGCCACCTGTCACTTACGGGAGGACCAGAAGGCAGGCAGGGGGACTTGGAAGCTGAACGTAAAGCTGCTGACCCCAGAGAACATCGAGGAACTAGAGAGGGAGTACACAGGTTGGAGAACCTTGAAAGCCTTCTTTGATTCCCCGGTTCACTGGTGGGAAGCCACCAAGGAGAACATTAGGAGGTTCTTCATCCGCAAAGGTATCCAGAAGGCAAGGCAGGAGCAGAGGGAACTGCGTAAACTCCAGACAGAGTTGCAGCAACTTCTCCTTCTGCAGTCGAAGGGGGTGGATGTCAGGGAGCAATTGCGAGAGGTGAAGGGCCGGCAAGCCCAGCACCTCGCCGTTGAATCCTCCAAGATCATCTTCCGATCAAGGGTCCAAACCGTGGAGCAGGACGAGACGTGCTCACGCTTCTTCTTCCAAAAGGTGCACAGGGGGAGCTCTGTGATCCACAACCTTAAGAAAGAGGACGGCTCAGTCGCGTCCTCGCAGACCGACATACTGAGGATCTGCAAGTCCTTCTATGCCGGTCTGTACGACGAAAAGGCCACAGAATCCACAGCCTCCCGCAACTTCCTGTCGTCTATCACGCAGGTGTTAGACGACGGCAAGCGGGAGAGTCTGGATCAGCCACTGACCCTGGACGAGCTGACAGGCTCCATCCGTTCCTTTAGGTCGGGTAAGACTCCCGGAAGCAAAGGCTTACCGGCTGAGTTGTACTCGGCTCTGTGGAACTGGATGGGCCCAGACCTGCTGGAAGTGTACAACGCTATGCTTCTGGCCGGCAGTATGTCTGAGTCCATGAGGAAGGGCATCATCACCCTCATCTACAAGCAGAAGGGGGAAAGGGAGAACATTAGAAATTGGAGACCCATCTCTCTCCTGAATGTGGACTACAAGATCCTGTCCAAGGCTATCGCCAACAGGGTCAAGTCTGCTCTGGGACAGGTGATCCACCCGGACCAAACCTGTGCTGTACTGGGCAGGAAGATCTCAGACAGCCTCGCGCTGCTGAGGGACACCATTGCCTACGTGCAGGACAGGGGGGTGGACGCCTGCCTGGTCAGCTTGGACCATGAGAAAGCCTTCGACAGGATATCGCACATGTACATGGCGGACGTGCTCTCCAAAATGGGATTTGGAGAGGGAATCAGGAATTGGATTAGACTGCTCTACACAGACATCCGTAGTACAGTCCAAGTCAACGGGTGGGAAACAGACAGCTTCCCCATCAGGTCTGGAGTCAGGCAGGGCTGTCCCCTCTCCCGTCTTGTTTGTCTGCTGCATAGAACCCTTTGCGGAAGCCATCAGGAGGGATGAGGGCATAAGAGGGGTGACGCTGCCAGGCAGTGGAGGGACCCAAGTGAAAACCTCCCTGTACATGGACGACATCACCGTCTTCTGCTCTGATCCGAGGTCAGTTCGCAGGTTGATTGGCACCTGCGAACAGTTCGAGCTAGCGTCGGGGGCCAGGGTCAACCGCACGAAGAGCGAAGCCATGCTCTTCGGCAGCTGACCCGACCGATCCAGTGTCCCCTTCACCATCAGGTCTGACCACGTGAAGGTGTTGGGGATCTGGTTCGGAGGGGCTGAGGCGTGCAACAAGAACTGGCAGGAGCGGACTGCCAAGGTGAAACAGAAACTGGGACTGTGGGGAGGGCGCTCCCTGTCGATAACGGGCAAGAACCTGGTCATCAGGTGTGAGGTGCTCTCAGGGCTGCTGTACTTGGTGCAGGTCTGGCCCGTCCCCCGCTCCTACAGCTCGGAAATCACCCGGACTGTCTTCAGATTCGTCTGGGGATCCCAGATGGAGCGGGTGAGACGGACCGTCATGCACAGGTCCCTGGACAACAGGGGCAAGAACGTCCCCAATGTCGCCCTCACCTTGATGGCCAGCTTCATATGTGGCTGCATCAGGTTGTGTGTAGAGCCCAGGTATGTGGGCACAAAGTACCACTATGTGCCCAGGTTCTACTTGTCGCCCTGGCTACGAAGGATGGGTCTGGCCCCACTCCCGCGCAATGCCCCAGTCAGCTGGTCGTTGCCGGCATACCTGTCCTACGTAGCAAAGTTCTTCCAGGAGAACGCCTTTGACCACAGGGCCATCAGGCGGTGGTCGGCACGAAGTGTCCTGCAGGCACTGCAGGAGAAGGACATGATGGACACAGTGGGGTGGTTCCCTGAGCAGACTGTCCAGTTCATCTGACAAAATGCGTCATCGCCAGATCTCACCAACAGGCACCAAGACCTCGCCTGGCTGGCGGTGAGAGGGGCCCTCCCAGTCAGAGCCCTCCTGTACGCCCAGAATGTCGTCTCCGCACCCCACTGCCCACGGGAGGACTGCAGTGAAGAGGAGTCTGTGACCCACCTCTTTGCACACTGCCAGTTCGCAAAGAGGGTGTGGAGGAGGATGGACGGACGGGCTAGTGTCACGTTTTATCCCCAGCAGCTGCGTAACAGAGGACTCTCTGATCTACGGGCTGCTCCCGGGGACGCACACGGACACCAACATCCGGTGCTGCTGGCAGATCATCAACTCGGTGAAAGACGCTCTTTAGTCGGCCCGAAACTTGATGATCTACCAGCACATGGAGATGTCCGTGGGAGAATGCTGCCGACTGGCACATTCTCGGCTGCAGGAGTACGTGCTGAGGGACGCACTGAAACCTGGTGCAGCCACCGCAAGGGCCCGGTGGGGAAGGACCACAGTATAGGTTTCTCCACCCGTGGGAGTGGGAGGAGTCGGTGGGCGGGGAGCATACCCCTCACCAATGATATGCTAAGCTGAACTACTGGAGTGCCACGTGGGTGGATATAAAGTACGGATATTTACTGAGTATAATGGAAGCGTATGTAAAGGATGAAAAGTTATTGAATGGTTTATTGTATTGTATATATTTATTTTTGAATAAAGTATATTTTGAAATAAAAAAAAAGTATGGCCCACCCCCTGCTCCTGCAGCTCAGAAATCATCTGAGCCATCTTCTGATTCGTCTGGGGATCGAAGATGGAGTGGGTCAGACGGGCCGTCATGCATAAGTCCCTGGACAATGGGGCCAAAAACATTCCCAATGTCACCCTCATCCTTGTGTGTGGCTGCATCAGGTTGTGTGTGGAACCCAAATATGTGGGCACCAAGTACCACTACGTGCCCAGGGTCTACCTGTCGCCCTGGCTACGAAGGATAGGTCTGGCTCCAGTCGTATGCAACGCCCCAGTCAGCTGGTCGTTGCCGCACTACCTGTCCTTTGTGGAGAAGTTCTTCCAGGACAACGTCTTTGACCACAGGGCCTTCAGGAGAAGGACGTGATGGACACAGTGGGGTGGTTCCCTGAGCAGACCGTCCAGTTCATCTGGCCAAATGCCTCATCACCAGACCTCACCAACATGCACCAAGACCTCACCTGGCTGGCGGTGAGAAGGGCCCTCCCAGCCCGATCCCTCCTGTACGCCCGGAACATCATCTCCGCATCCCACTGCCCACGGGAGGACTGCAGTGAGGCGGAGTCAGTGACCCACCTCTTTGCACACTGTGGGTTTGCGGAGAAGGTGTGGAGGAGGATGGAAGGGCTAGTGTCACGCTTCATCCCCAGCAGCTGCGTAACGGAGGACTCTCTGATCTACTGGCTGTTCCCAGGGACGCACACAGAGAAAAACATCCAGTGCTGCTGGCAGATCATCAGCTCGGTGAAAGACTCTCTTTGGTTGGTCCGAAACTTGATGGTCTACCAGCACATGGAGATGTCTGTGGCAGAATGCTGCCGACTGGCACATTCTCCACTGTATGAGTACGTGCTGAGGAACGCACTGAAACTTGGTGCAGCCACCGCAAGGGGCCGGTGGGGAAGGACCACGGTTTTGGGTTTTTCTCCCATGGGGGTGGGAGGGGTTGGGTGGTGGGGAGCATACCCCTCAACAATGGTGGGTAAAGATGAACCAAGAGTGCCACGTGAGTGGCTGAAAGTGTGGAAATGTATAGAATGTAATTGTAATGTCTGTAAAGGACTGAGAGTCATTGAATGGTTTATTGTAAATAATTTTATTTTGAATGAAGTATATTTTGTTTAAAAAAAAACTTCCTACTAGTTTCACTGTAAAATTGATATTTCATTAAAATAGAAGAGACAATTTATCCCGATTCATGAGCAGTAGCTAACAGCAGAGAACACACCCTAATAATAATAAGAAAGTTAATTTGACATTCAGGTGAACGATTAAGTGATTTGAAGACAGATCTAAGCTTGATTTAAGAAACTGAGAATACTTGAAGTATATTTGATAGAATTTTCGGATCTTTTAATGTAACCTACAGTAATGCATCAACTGGGAATCGTATTTGACAGAAAGGAATAGAGGAGGTTAAGCATCAAAGACACAATCTACAAATAGGATTGACTCCTTCTAATTCGAATGTTCTTAATAAAGTAAAGCTAATTTGTAATGAAACCATACAAAAAAATCCAGACTGACACTACATTCAGAATTACCATTCACTTCATGTTTTTGAGTTGAATTATCGATTGACGTCTTCTTGAGTGCCCACATCAAAGAATCTGACTAGGTAAATCTTCAGACAAGGCTCAGGGACAACAGACTAGCAATCTAAACTTTAATTCCCAGTTGAGTATTTGGTTTAAAAAAAGAAAATCTTTGTTCATGTCATTGTGTTGTATTACATTTTGTAAAGTACTGGATAAAGTCTGAACAGTTCCAAACGACACTTTAACTCTATGTGAGCTTGCAGCATGTCTGTGCAAGTTAATCACTGTAGGCTTGTTCATGTTTAATGTTAGCTGAAATTGGCTGGATTCTTTCTTGGCCTCTGGGACCAATGGCATGCAGACAGTAGATCAAAGAGTTCGCTTGTCTCTGCATGTTTCAATGCTTGTGGAACATCTATTGAAACCATGCTGAGTCAGTGTCATGAGAACAAAAGATCAAGCAGTTTTCTCCCTCTCTCTCTCCCCCCCTCCCTCCCTCCCCTCCCCCCCCCCCCTTTTGTGGAAGCCCTATTTAGAAGGGAACCTTTCCCTCAGTTCTTGGGACTTCACTTAGTCCAAGGAATCGCAATCAGTGCCTAGGACCCAGGGTGATTTCATGAGTCAGAATGCACAGATCGCCCAACAACAGTAACAATCAAGTGGTGACTAAGAATTGTGAGCCCTGAAATCTTTGTAACTTATTACGTGGTATTCTGTGTGGTTTATTTGAGCTTTCCATTTCATGATAATAAGTTAGGCTTAGGTTACTTTGTTGTGCTTGTACAATTATTACCACATCTCCTGGACACTTGAATAGTTTAGGTCTGATCAACCAAGCCCATTACAGAAATAAATTCAGCTACTTCCACCATGGCTGATTTATTATCCCTCTCAACCCCATTCTCCTGCCTTCTCCCTGTAACCTTTGACACCCTGACTAATCAAAAGCTTATTAACCTCTGCTTAGAATATGCCCGGTGATTTGGCTTCCACACTCATCTGTGGCAATGAATTCCGTTGGGCAAGGTAACTGGGCAGGAAGGAGCTGCTACTGTGCTGTATCTTTAAAAATAAAAACAAAATTCAAAAGGCAGCAAGAAGATATTGTCATTTGGTCAGGGCAGCTGCCATGGTAAAGAGAGAGAAGACATAAAAATATGTAAAAGGGGAGAAGAGAGAACACAAGGTGTAAGATAAGGGCTGAGAAGAGACAATGCAGGCTGACTAGGTTACATCTATGCTGCAAGTTCTACGTAATTCACAGAATAATGCACACCAAAATAAAGCGTACTTTCCAGCTCCTCCAACAGAGGAATCAGCCGCCTTATGCCATCAGGAAACTCACACAGGCACTGACAGCCAAAACCAAAGCAATGAACAACTTGCAGCAAAGCTACTTTATTGCAAGTATCACCCAGCATGGGGCTTGAAATCTCTGTCAATATTGATAAGTGAGTGTCAGTATATTGATTGTTGACTGGCACAGAAATAGCTCATGCTCAGTGGAAAGATGCTCATGCGTGTTAATGTGGGAGTTCAAATGAGGAAAAGTTATAATTGGTAGACCCTGCAAGCATTTCACTGAAAAAAATGGTTACACTTTAAGCTGATGTGTGGTCGCAGCTGCCTCAGTGTTACATCAACTTGACAATTATTGAAGGCAATCGTTTCAATTCCCCCTTTATCTTTCTTTTCAACACCCCTGGATTCCGCTCTCCCACTGTCCTACCTACTTTAATGTCTCTGTTAATTGCTTCTTCCAATTGATGGTGTTGGAAACCACTGTCTTTTTTAATAATACTTTTTATAAGATTTTTACTTTTTAACAGACTTAACGTATTTTTCACACACACTGGCAGAAAGCAGAATAGCAGTTAAACTAACGGTTTATCACCTTTCTTATTTTTCATTGGATAATTATTAGCACATTACCCACAAGGTAATTATTTTAATTATGTATCCTATTAACTGATATATCTCTAAGGATTTCTCTTATCTTACCTATAAAAGTGATAGATTTTACTGAAGCACCATCTTTTTTCTTTGTCTTACACATAATAAGGGCTTAGCATTGTTTCTCAGCTATTTATTTAGTTTGCTCTTTATTTGTATGTTTGTTTTCTAAAATAAACTGAAATCTTGGAATTAAGACTGCTTACCATTATTGGTTCCTAAAAGAACCTTAAGGATCAGAAAATAAACAGAGCTCCAACAATGAGACCAAACTTCTGTTGTTGCTTTATATATGCACATAAAGTCATTAAACACTACAACATCAAAATAGGTCCTTTGTGACAGAACAGGTTGGCAATACTAATTTTCTTGCTAACCTTGCTCCTTTGCCCAGTTAGACACTCCTGGTTCTGTCCCTGGTCTAGTTTCCCCAGTAGTTCACACACGTTGCCCTCTGGTTCTGCAGTTCTTGGGAGTTCATTATTTACACACCCCAACAGTAAAACAATCACTAGATTGGCTAATTAAAACAATCCCTTCACTTAACATACTCTACTGGTTTATAACTCATAAAAGTAAGGATTCCAGACACAGGCATTCCAAACAGTTTCATTTATTTTCACTCACACTGTTACATCTGTAGACAGCAGAATGGCCCCAAAAGACCCGAGGGACAGTTCTAAAATTATGCCTGGGTTAGTGGGAGCAGGCCCACTACACCCTACATAGGTAACACCACTGGAGGTGAGGCATTATACTTTTATATTCATCTGAACGTGTGCACACTGATCTATGGGTTTAACTAAGGCACATGTTGTGGAATAAAACTGTAGGATGCAAGAATCCCTGCTTAACATGTTCCAGTTCTGCATCTGAAATAACAATTATTATTATGGCCTGGTCACATGATTATTCCCTCTCCCTCCGCCCCCATTACCCCTTCCCTCAGACCAACAGAAGAACTTCCCGTTCCTTCTAGGCCAGGCAGACGCAGATTTAAACCCTCAGTTTGGCTTTGCTAGAAAGCTGTGGAGATGGATTTGGCAACTGGTTATATTGGAAAGATAAGGACGAAGAGTATTGTGGAGAAAGCCTCTGTATACTTGTACATACATTACATACGTGTTTGTTTTTATTTGTTCATTTGTAAATACTTCTTTTCTTCACAACTTTTGGGCAGCTTTTGCACTTTTTTCACCTGGCACTAAATAAAACCCCTCTGCACTAACTTGTTGTTCCAGCTTACCAACTGTTTTTATTCCAACTGGCGACCCTCATCGGGCACGCTTACCAACACCCAGTAGCGAGGCGTGATATCCCTCGACCAATTTAGTCTCTGCCAAAATATTATGCCGTCTTGTTCCATTGACCTGCACCTAGTCCCTTGCTTTCCGTATACCTCCCATCCATCTACCTATCCAAATTTCTCTTAAATGTTGAAATCAATCCCGTTACCACCTCTTCCGCTGACAGTTCATTCCGCTTTCTCGCCACCCCGAGAGAAGATTTCCTTCATATACCTCTTAAATATTTCACCTTTCACCCTTAACCCATGACCTCTAGTTCTAGTCTCACCCAACCTCAGTGGAACAAGCCTGCTTGCATTCTACCCCTCATAATTTAGTATATCTCTGTCAAACTTCTCCCTACGACTCAGGTCCTCAAGTCTTAGCAACATCCTTGCAAATTGTCTGCACTTTTTCCAATGTTATTGATATGTTTCCTGTAGGTAGGTGACAGATGTACACTTTTCACATACTTGCCCCGCTTTCAGACCATCATCTCTCTTGGCCAAATATGCAACTTTTCTTCTACTCAACCAGGTTTCATGGACACCATTGAATGGAGGTCAAGATAGTGTTCCAAAGCACTAGAATATTACCTTAAATTTAACTCATTCAAAATTAATTTATCCCTGATCTCCTCTCATTTTCCAGAACTACAATACAGACTAGAAGTCCTGAGCTATAGGGCGGTATTGTCCACATTAGATGTATATTCCTTGGAGTGCAGGAGAATCAGGGGTGACCTCACAAAAATTTATACATTTGTGAAAGGCATAGATGAGAAACCCTTGGAAGGGACTGGGAGTGACAAGTTGGGAGGAAGCTCCAGGAAAAAAACACTTTTACAGGTGACTGCACAATAGGGAACGTCATAGATGAAAAATGAGGATATTCCGTAACACTGAAGAGCAGTACTTTCCATAATAAAACAAAAATGACTAAAATGGAATAAAAAAATTATCCAATTCTATTCACTGCAGAGATTTGACTGAGCATGAAAGAATGATTTTTCTTTATTTAAATATGCCAGCAAAACTCATTAAGATGTCTGAATAATATTTTGATGAATGGAAACTCTATGACATCAATCCCAAACCTCTCAATGCATCCCTCCCTCAACTCTCTGCCTTGACAGTATATAAAATACCCTGCATCTTTACGTCATCAGTGCATGCAAATTCTGGAAACAAGGTCTTTAGATTGAACCAATGATCTTAAAGATTGCTTATGTTATTTCCAGTACAGAAGTGTAAAACAGAATGAAATAATTGTTACTGCAGATCCAATGCAGTGCAAAAAAACAATCAGATAAAAAACACAATAGTATAAACACACAATAAATATAAATATGTAAAGATAGCTTTTATACACAGACTGATTTTATGTCCATAAAGTGATGCTAGGTAGAGGAGTGTCTGTACACAAGTTGACTCTGACAGGAAATGATAAAGTAGTAGTGGTAGGGGGCTGTGGAAAGGTGGGTTAATGGGTGGAGGTGTTGAGCAGCCTGACAGCTTGGGGAAAGTAGCTATTTTTGAGTCTGAGAGTCCCGGTGTGAATGCTACATGGCATCTTCCCTGATGAGAGCAGGACAAACTCTCCATGTGGAGGGTGGCTGGAAACCTTCATGATGTTACTGGTCCTTTTCTGGCACCTTTCTGTATACAACTCCTTGACGGTGGGTAAGCTGGTGCAGTGGTGCGTTGGGCAGCTTTGACTACTGGTTGTCTGCCGCAGTGCAGTTTCTGTACCATGCAGTAATGCAGCAGGCTAGGATGCTCTCTACTGCACATGGAATTTACCAGCCATGCTGACTGTCAGAAACCACCAGTGATTCTGCAATCAAAGTTACGGCACACGTGGTACCCTAAGTACCCAGAACATAATCAGCTGGTAGCAGGCGGGAAGATGGAACTTGCACATGTTAACAGCTCTGCGTGGAATTGCTGGCCTCTGCAGCCACGTGCAATAAAATGTGGGATTTCCACAGCAAGATGGGAGCCTAAAGCTTGTTGGTTGCTCTTAATTGCCACTTTTCCAGCCATTCTAATACACAATTCTATAGGATATGATGGAAATTCACTTTCCAGGACACAGGAGGCTTATTGCTAAACTCAGCATTCTAGCACAGCAGCATGACCTTTCCAAAGGGTCAGAGTTGTTTGCCAGAGCCCCTAACAAATATTCCTTGCTTGGCTTCTTATTTTATTTAGTTAGCTGTACAGCATGGAGTAGGCCCTGCTGGCCCTGCAAGTCAAGCTGCCCCAGCAACTCCACAACCTCAATTAACCCTAACCTATTCACAAGACAACTTACAGTCCAATTAACTTGGCCGGTATGTCTTTGGACTGTAGAAGGAAACCAGAGCACCAGGGGAAAACCCACGCATTCCATGGAGATGCCGTACAGAGACTCCTTACAGAATCAAATCAAGTTTAATTATCAATCAGACCATATGTGGATACAGTCGGACAAAACAGTGTTCCTCTGGGAGCCCAGGTGCATAACATACATTCAAACTAGTGAGAGAGAAAAAATATACACAGGTACATCAATACACAAGGAAACACATGTATAGTCCAAGTCCCTGAGCAACATAAATTAATGGTACAGTTCCAAGCAATCTGGCCTATCCTTCCACCTGTTGAACACTGGAGAGCAGCACTGATGGGAGAGGCCAGCTCTCAATTGAGCACAGACTCCACGCTACACCTCCTTCAGCTTTGTCTCACCTGGACTGCAGCAGCAGGCAAGCCTGCTTGAGGCCTGGTCCTCGCTACAAACGAGGCTACGATGTTGCCTCACCGTCTGTCCCACCACCAGACAAGGGGAACAAGCCTGCGCCATCTCACATCATTGATGTCCAACAACATCTCGCAATTGCAAGAGAAACATCCTGGGCCATCGCTCACAATTACACTGCATGCTGCTTTCGTGCACCAGCTCCGAAGTCTTCGAGTGGCAGGCAGCAGCACAGCCTGCACCCAGGTCAGCTCCTGTGAACATTCTCCGGCCCATCTGCCGGCTTCTCCTTCAGCTGGCCGAGCCTTTGACATCCCAGGTGGAGCTCTAAACAACAAACAGATCACTGATGCGATGGACCTGCTGTACCCATTGTTCTTGGAATCCAGTATATTCTTACGATCATAAAAAAAAAGACATTTAAAAAAAAATGCACCTTTGGTAGGACCCCAAGAGGCCGCTGCATTCGAATGTGCCACCATCTTACCAGAAGTACCCAGAATTGAACTCTGAACTCCAGAATGACCCCAGCTGTCATAGCATCACCCTAACTGCTATGCTGTCATGGTCTCAGGTCTTTCAAGCTCTACCATTTCAAAGAAAAAAGACCCAAGTTTGTCCAACCTGTCCTTATAGCACATGCCCTCTAATCTAATTTTGATCAGGAACCAGTCTTCAGTTCTTAATGTAAATGGCTAGCAATAATCAGTCTGAAGTTAAAAGGACAACTTTGCAAACAAGCAGCACTGACTATAGAGCACAGACTGCTGGTCCACAGCACAGGCACTGGCTGCACAAGAGATAAGGTTTACAATGTGAATTGATCGTGAGATGTTCTGGTCTCCATCAGTCAAATGTAAGACAATGGGGTTATGTTAATTGATCCGCATCAAACCTGGTAATTACATCTAAACTATTTGCGTCATTGTGATAGAGATCAAGAAACATTCCAGATCAGACTCATTTTCTCACTTAGCACATCAAGCACAGTCACAGGTACTATGATCAATCAATTTTTGGGATATTTGTGTACATATTGTCAACCCTCACTGCATTAATTTTGGGTGTCTGAGATCTCTGTCCCAAGAAGCCTTAAGACCATTCTTTGTCCTTGCAAAGGTATCGTAAAAAAAAAATAAATCACATGCAGATGATGTCTTTTGGTAGCAGCATGGCATAAGTATTAGAAAGTATTGGGGATTGTGAGGAATAACAAGGAGAATAACAGAAAGTTAGGGTGACAGAAAAAAGAACTAGAATTCTTTCCTCAATCTTCAGTTTCTGCGACGGATTACTCATTTGTCTGCAATTCATTGATATATTCATGGCTGATTTATTATCCCCCTCAATCCTATTCACTTACCTTCCCCCCATAGCCATTGACACTAATCAGAATCTTTCAACCACCACTTTAAGTATATCCAGTGACTTGACCTCCACAGGAGTCTTTGGAAATAAATTCCTTAGATTCACCATCCCCTTGCTGAAGAAATTCCTCCTCATCTCTGTTCTCAAGGGAAGTTCTTTTATTCTGAGACTCTGCTTTTCGGTCCTTCACTTTCCACTGGAAATAACCTCTCCACATTCACTTTATGCGCACCTTTCAATAGATCCTCTCATCCTCTGAAATGCCAGAAATTAAACACTCCTCATACTTAACCCTTTTATGTCTCCTCATGAAGTCTGGTGGCAGAGTATAAGTTTACCTTAAAGCCACGTCCTCTTGTATTGAGCAGTGGTGCCCGGGGGAAGAGGCGCTGGCTATCCACTCTATCTATTCCTCTTAATATCTTGTATACCTCTATCATGTCTCCTCACATCCTCCTCCTCTCCAAAGAGTAAAGCCCTAAGCTCCCTTATTCTCTGATCATAATGCATATTCCCTAAACCAGGCAGCATCCTGGTAAATCTCCTCTGTACCCTTTCCAATGCTTCCATATCCTTCCTATAGTGAGGCGACCAGAACTGGGCACAGTACTCCAACTATGGCCTAACCAGAATTTTATAGAGCTGCATCATTACCTTGTGATTTTTAAAGTCTATCCCTCAACTTTTAAAAGCTAACACCCCATAAGCTTTCTTAACTACCCTACCTACCTGTGAGGCAACTTTCAGGGATCTGTGGACGTGTACCCCGAGATCCCTCTGCTCCTCCACACTACCAAGTATCCTGCCATTTACTTTGAACTCTGCCTTGGAGTTTGTCCTTCCAAAGTGTACCACCTCACACTTCTCCGGGTTGAACTCCATCTGCCACTTCTCAGCCCACTTCTGCAACCTGCAGGATGAGGCTTTTCTGTTCAAGACTACCCTGAAGAGAGCTAAATCTTCAAATAGTGTGGGACATATTTATTGAAGGATTATTGAAACATAATGTGTACAGAAAGATGAAATGGATGTTAGTTCCTGTTGCTAAGTTACTAATAAGCCAAATGTTACGATGGATATGCTGTCTCTCTGGCGAAAAAGATATAGATGTAAAATTGTAGGGCTACTAACTCTGCAAAGACAGACTGTCTATTTTACAATTGTTATATATTCCAGAGATCAGAGCTCTAATCTCAGCTTTCTCCCAGGCGTTTTGATCCAGCGACTACTGCAGGTGTGTGAAAGGAATGTGCTTGATAGATTAAATAATCTATTGATATTTCATATTTATTTATGCTCTTGTTGAATCAATAATACTGAGTGAACTGCCAGTTCAACTTGACAGCTGTATACTTTGATATTATACTTCATATTAATATTAACAGCTTTCATCTTTCATGCTTCAGAATACAGATAGAATCATGGGCCATCCAATAGACGGGGGACTGTAATTGATCTTCAGAAGGTTTGTTTTCTGCAGCTGATTATGGTTTTAGTAGTTTCCTACCAGATGAAACTATTTTTTCACAAATGTCCTTTGAACCCACAACGAAACATTGATTAAATAATTCAAATTTCATTATGGAAAGTCCTTGCTGTCTCAAAATGCAGACATTGGTAAAGAATAATAGAACATGAAGAGAATATAGAAATGGATTAATTATCATAAAAATTGAGTGCCCAGACATTGCAATTCCACTCCCCGTTCCCATTCCAATTTGTCGGTCCATTGGCTCCTTTACTGCCGTGATGAGGACACTCATAGGTGGAGGAGTAACACCTCACATTCCATCTGGGTAACCTCCAGCTTGACAGTATAAACATCGAATTCTCTTACTTCTGATAATTTCTCCTCCAAACCTCCCCACCCCCCCCATCCCCTCGCTCTTCTCTCTTTTTCCATTCACAATTCAGGCTGCTCTCTTTCCACTTCTCTTCTCCTCACACACCCAATACCTCCATCTGGTGCTTCTCTTCCTTCCCTTTTTCCCCATGGTCCAGTCTGCAGTCCTCTCAGATTCCTTCTTCTTCAGAACTTTATCTTTTCCACCTATCAACTTTTAGCTTCTCACTTCATAGCCCCCCCCCCCACAAGCTTATCTTCCCCTTACCTGGCTTCACCCATCTCCTGCCAGCTTGCACACCTTCTCCTCCTCCCACCTTCCTATTCTGGCTTCTTCCCCTTTCCTTTCCGGTCCTGATGAAGGGTTTCAACCCAAAACATCGACTGTTCAATCCCCTCCATAGATGTTGCCTGTCATGCATTTTGTGTGTCTTGCTCTGGATTTCCAGCAATAATGGAATATTTTGGTTTATGAGATAATTATTCTTTTTTCTGGCATTCCTCTTATTATTTCTCCTAAAGTCAATTCAGTTCAGTTACTGGTAATTCTGCCAGAGTTGGGAAAAATTCAATTTGTGAAAGAGCATGAATCAGCATCTGGATGCAGTAATATACAATTGTGAAAACAAAACACTCAAAGGTGAAAACTTTGTGAAGCCTCAGACAAGCATGAGTGAAGATTACTAACAAAAGGACTGCTGAGTGGTATAGAAACAATCAATACTGGGATTTTCTGAAGCCACAAGGTATAGAACCATAGAACCATAGAAACTACAGCACAGAAACAGGCTCTTTGGCCCTTCCTGTCTGTGCCGAACCATTTTCTGCCTAGTCCCACAGACCTGCACACGGACCATATCCCTCCATACACCTCCTATCCATGTATCTGTCCAATTTATTCTTAAATGTTAAAAAAGAACCCGCATTTACCACCTCGTCTGGCAGCTCATTCCATACTCCCACCACTCTCTGTGTGAAGAAGCCCCCCCCAATGTTCCCTTTAAACTTTTCTCCCCTCACCCTAAACCCATGTCCTCTGGTTTTTTTCTCCCCTTGCCTCAGTGGAAAAAGCCTGCCTGCATTCACTCTATCTATACCCATCATAATTTTATATACCTCTATCAAATCTCCCCTTATTCTTCTACGCTCCAGGGAATAAAGTCCTAACCTATTCAACCTTTCTCTGTAACTGAGTTTCTCAAGTCCCAGCAACATCCTTGTAAACCTTCTCTGCACTCTTTCAACCTTATTTATATCCTTCCTGTAATTTGGTGACCAAAACTGAACACAATACTCCAGATTCGGCCTCACCAATGCCTTATACAACCTCATCATAACATTCCAGCTCTTATACTCAATACTACGATTAATAAAGGCCAATGTACCAAAAGCTCTCTTTACGACCCTAGCTACCTGTGATGACACTTTTAGGGAATTTTGTATCTGTATTCCCAGATCCCTCTGTTCCACTGCACTCCTCAGTGCCTTACCATTAACCCTGTATGTTCTACGTTGGTTTGTCCTTCCAACGTGCAATACCTCACACTTCTCAGTATTACACTCCATCTGCCATTTTTCAGCCCATTTTTCCAGCTGGTCCAAGTCCCTCTGCAGGCTCTGAAAACCTTCCTCACTGTCTACTATACCTCCAATCTTTGTATCATCAGCAAACTTGCTGATCCAATTTACCACATTATCATCCAGATCATTGATATAGATGACAAATAACAATGGACCCAGCACTGATCCCTGTGGCACACCACTAGTCACAGGCCTCCACTCAGAGAAGCAATTTTCTACCACCACTCTCTGGCTTCTTCCATCGAGCCAATGTCCAATCCAATTTTACACCTCGCCATGTGTACCTAGCGACTGAATTTTCCTAACTAACCTCCCATGCGGGACCTTGTCAAAGGCCTTACTGAAGTCCATGTAGACAATATCCACTGCCTTCCCTTCATCCACTTTCCTGGTAACCTCCTCGAAAAACTCCAACAGATTGGTCAAACATGACCTACCATGCACAAAGCCATGTTGACTCTCCCTAATAAGCCCCTGTCTATCCAAATGCTTGTAGATTCTGTCTCTTAGTACTCCCTCCAATAACTTACCTATTAATGCTGTTAAACTCACCGGCCTATAATTTCCCAGATTACTTTTCGATCCTTTTTTAAACAACGGAACAACATGAGCCACTCTCCAATCCTCCGGCACTTCACCCGTAGACAGCACATTTTAAATATTTCTGCCAGGGCCCCCGCAATTTCAACACAAGTCTTCAAGGTCCAAGGGAACACCCTGTCAGGTCCCAGGGATTTATCCACTTTAATTTTCCTCAAGACAGCAAGCACCTCCTCCTTTTCAATCTGTACAGTTGCCATGGTCTCACTACTTGATTCCCTCAACTTCATAGATTTCATGCCAGCTTCCTTAGTAAATACAGATGCAAAAAACCTATTTAAGATCCCCCCCATTTCCTTTGGTTCCGCACAAAGCCGACCACTCTGATCTTCAAGAGGACCAATTTTATCCCTTACAATCCTTTTGCTCTTAATATACTTGTAAAAGCTCTTTGGATTATCCTTCACTTTGACTGCCAAGGCAACCTCATGTCTTCTTTTTGCCCTCCTGATTTCTTTCTTAAGTATTTTCTTGCACTTCTTATACTCCTCAAGCACCTGATTTACCCCCTGTTTCCTATACATTTCATACAACTCCCTTTTCTTCTTTATCAGAGTTGCAATATCCCTTGAGAACCAAGGTTCCTTATTCCTATTCAATTTGCCTTTAATCCTGACAGGAACATACAAACTCTGCTCTCTCAAAATTTCCCCTTTGAAGGCTTCCCACCTACCAATCACATCTTTGCCAGAGAACAACCTGTCCCAATCCACGCTTTTTAGATCCTTTCTCATTTCTTCAAATTTGGCCTTCTTCCAGTTCAGAACCTCAACCCTAAGACCAGATCTATCCTTGTCCATGATCAAATTGAAACTAATGGCGTTATGATCACTGGAACCAATGGCTTTATGATATTGGCGTTATGATATACTGGGAAACACAAGTTATTTTGTGCTGGCTGTGAAGGTCAAGGCTATAAAGACGTGGGCTCTACCTTCATAAGACCATGAGACATAGGAGCAGAATTAGGTCACTTGGCACATCAAGTATCTTCAACATTCTATCATAGCTGATTTATTATCTCTCTCAACCCAATTCTCTTGCCTTCTCCCTGTAATCTTTGATGCCTTTGTTAATCGAGAACCTTCAACCTCCACTTCAAATGCACCCAATGACTTGGCCTTCTCAGCTGTCCGTAAGAATGAATTCCACAGATTCACCACCCTTTGTCTAAAGAAGTTTCTCCTCATCTCTGTTCCAAAAGGAAGTCCTTGTATTCAGAGGCTGTGCCCTCTCAGAATCAGATTTACTATCACTGGCATGCATCCTGATCCTAGATTCCCCACTTTGCCATATCACTGCTATCTAAACCTTTCAATATGCAATAGCTTTCAATGAGATTTCCCCTTTATCCTTCTAAACTTCTGTAAGAACAGACCCAGAGCCATCAAACTCTCCTCATACATCAACCACTTCATTCCTGAAATCATTCGTGTGAACCTCCTCCAGATCCTCTTCAATGCCAGCATATCCTTTCTTAGATTTTGGGGCCCAAACGTGCTCACTTCAGCATTAGTACTGTCACAGAGAAGTTATCCACAGAGGATGAGTAACTGGAGAAATTCAAAGGATCATTTGAAACTGTACATGTAATTAGCAGTGTGACTCAACAGCCATAAAAAAGTCACCACTGTCAGCCACGCTTCATGGTTTGAAACTGCCTTACCAGGA
The DNA here is from genome assembly GCF_030028105.1 of Mobula birostris. Taxonomy (NCBI): domain Eukaryota; kingdom Metazoa; phylum Chordata; class Chondrichthyes; order Myliobatiformes; family Myliobatidae; genus Mobula; species Mobula birostris. The sequence goes on along the minus strand of NC_092370.1, from coordinate 18,346,783 downwards.
ACTCTGACATTATTCAGATAATTAAAACTCTGCATCACTATGAATTCAACCACAAATATATTAATAAGAATCAACCACTGAAAACAGAGACAGATAAGCACCATAAGACCACAAGATACAGGTGCAGAATTAGGCTATTTTGCCCATCGAGTCTGCTCCACCATTTCATCATGGCTGATCATTTTCCCTCCTAGCCCCAATCTCCTGCCTTTCCCCACCCCACCGCATCCCTTGACACCTTGACCAATCCAGAATTTTATCACCCTCTGCTTTAAATACACATAAATACTTGGCCTCTACAGCCACCTGTGGCAACAAATTCCACTGATTGACACTCTCAGGATAGAGAGAGTAAAGTAACATGATAGAGGTGAACAAAGTCAGAGACTTTTTCCCAGGGCAGAATGGCTAATATGAGGGGCATAATTTTAAAGTGATTGGAGGAAACTAAGAGGAATATAAAACGTAGTTTTTTTTTTACACAGTGAGCAGTGGGTGCATAGAACACACTCCCAAAAGTGGTGGTAGAGGCAGATACAATAGGGACATTTATGGCACTCATAGATATGCACATGGGTGTTCGAAAAAATGGAGGGTTAGACTGATCTCAGAGTAGCACAACATTGTAGATCGAAGTGTGGTAATGTTCTACATTTGTTTTACACTCAGTAGCAACTTCATTGAGTAATTATGGTATTTCTGCTGGGCTCTAGTATCATTGTAAAGTACGGCACAGAAATAGGCCATGCCGAACTATTTACACTGCCTACTTCCATCAATTGCGCCAGGACCATAGCCTCCCGTAACCCCATCCACGTACCTATCCAAACTTCTCTTAGACTTTGAAATCGAGCTTGCATACACAAGTTGCACTGACAGCTCATTCCACACTCACACATCCCTTTGAGTGAAAAAGTTTCCCCTCATGTTCCCCTTAAACTTTTCACCTTTCATTTCTAACCCATGACTTTGTGGGAAAAGCCTGCTTGCATTTACCCTATCTATCCCCCTCAGAACTTAGTATACATCTGTTAAATCACCTCTCACGCTCCGATAAAGTCCTATCTTTCTAGTCTTCTGCCGCTGTAGCCCACTGGCTTAAAGGCTGTCGTGTTGTGCATTTAGAGATACTTCTCTGCACTGTTGTAACATGTGGTTATTTGAGTCACGCTTGCCTTCCTGTCAGCTTGAACCAGTTTGGCCATTCTCCTCTGACCTCCCTCATTACCAATACATTTTCCACAGAACTGCCACTCCCTGGATTTTTTTTTCCCTTTTTGCACCATTCTCTGTAAACTCTTGAGACTGCTGTGTGCAAAAATTCCAGGAGAGCAGCAGTTTCTGAGATACTCAAACCACCTCATCTGGTACTTACAATCATTTCACGGCCAAAGTCACTTAGATCACAGTTCTTCCCCAGTCTGACGCTTGGTCTGAACAACTGAATCTCTTGACCATGTCTGCATGCTTTTGTGCTTTGAATTACTGCCACATGATTGGCTGATAAGATATTTGCATTAATGAGCAGATGAGCAAGTTTACCTGATAAAGCGGTTGCTCTATTAAAGTGGTTGCTCTATCGCCAGTGAGATCTAAAACTGGACACATGTTTATTAAGTACAGTACTGTGCAAAATTCTAAGGAAATCTAGCTATTTATATGTACCTAAGATTTTTGCACAGCACTGTTGTATCTTTACATATGGTACTGTGTGAGTTTTGGTCTCCAAGTTTGAGGAAGGACATTCTTGCTATTGAGGGAGTGCAGCGTAGGTTCACAAGGTTAATTCCCGGGATGGCAGGACTATCATATATTGAAAGATTGGAGCGACTGGGTTTGCATACACTGGAATTTAGAAGGATGAGAGGGGAGCTGATTGAAACATATAAGATTATTAAGGGATTAGACACGCTGGAGGCAGGAAGCATGTTCCCGCTGATGGGTGAGTCCAGAACCAAAGGACACAGTTTAAGAATAAGGGGTAGGCCATTTAGAATGGAGTTGAGGAAAAACTCTTTCACCCAGAAGGCAGGAACTGGATACTGATTGTGGATAATCAGCCATGATCACAGTGAATGGCGGTGCTGGCTCGAAGGGCCAAATGGCCTACTCCTGCACCTATTGTCTATTGTCAGAGAGTGGTGGCTATGTGGAATGCTCTGCCCCAGAAGACAGTGGAGACCAAGTCCCTGGATGTTCTCAAGAGATGGATAGAGCTCTTAAAGATAGCAGAATCAAAGGTTATGGGGATAAGGCAGGAACTGGATACTGATTGTGGATGATCAGCCATGATCACAGTGAATAGCGGTGCTGGGTCAAAGGGCTGAATGGCCTACTCTTGCACCTATTGTCTATTGTACTGCTGGCAGAAAAAAAGATTATGACATATGTGAGTAATAGTAAACCTGATTCTGATATGGGTCTCTATCATGGACTAAGACTGGAAAGGGGGCAGGGAGAGGGAAATCATGGTTGTTAAAAGGGGAGTGGGAAGCACCAGAGAGACATTCTGTATTGATCAATAAACTGATAATTTGCAATCAAATGACCTTGTCACGTGTCTCAGAGCTGAGTGCGTCTGCACTGACATCACTCCACTGCCACCTGTTCCACACCCCTTCCTCATCATTCCCAACATCCTTTGCTCCTGCCAGATTTACAAACTAACTCTCTGTTCCATGTAAACAAATACAGTACTGTACAAATGTCTTAGGCACCCTAGCTACAAATCTGTGCCTAAGACATTTGCACAATATTGTACGTTAACAATAACACAACTCCAATTATCTTTCTCTCGAGTTTTGACTTTACACTATAGTTTGCTTCACTTTTAAAGTCAACTCAACATCCTTCATGAACCCCACAATCCGAAAGACAAATGAAGTTTGTTTCCTTCAAAAAGCATCTACAAGTGTTGATTGAGGGATAAATATTGATCAGAGCATGAGGAAGGAATTCCTTCTGTGAATTTAAGCTGTTTAGATATTTACTTATATACTTAGATATTTACCTCAATTGGATGAAACAATTGAGAACCCACAACTTCCCAATATGTTTAGCACTCTCATTCGGAACCACTTTTGTGCTCAAATCTTGGAACTGTTGGTACTGATACTCAAAATGCTAACCTAAGCACATCAGGTGTAATCCTTACCATCTGCATAACAGTGCATCCAAATTCAGTCATGACAGCCAACCAATTGATACCATGAAGACCACAGCAAACTGTCAACAAGTGGCACAAACCCTCAAGAACAAGGGAATTTGATCTCTTCAGTCCCATAATGCCTGTTTTCTGATTGACTGGCATGCTCTGCTAGTCTACTAAACTATCCACCCATCTACAAACGTTTGTATATTTTAATCCAGATCATTGATATACATGACAAAGAGTAGAGGTCCTGCAACGATCAACTCTCCGTGGATCTCTTACATCTTAATCCTCTAGAACAGCCTTCCATGGGTGACCTTTGCAAACACCTTAGTAAAATCCATGCAAACAACATCCACAGCTCTACCTCCATGAACCATCAGTGTCACACTGACGAAAACTCAAGCCAAGTTAGTAAGGCCTAACTTGCCCCACACAAAACCATATGGGCTCTCCCTAATTAGGCCATTGTCTTCCAGATGCTCATAAATCCTATCACTAGGAATTCTCTCCAGTAGCTTCCCTTCCACTGACTTGAGTTTCACTACTCAATAGTTTCCAGAATTGTTCTTTGTTCCCCTTTTGAATAATGAAACAATATTAGCTACTCACCAGTCCTCTGGGACTTCACCTGTGGCTTGGGGTCATGAAGATATTGGTCAAAGCCCCAGCAATCGCTTCTCTTGTCTCTCTCAATAACCTGGAGTGCATACCATCAGGCTCTGGGGACATATCCAACTGAATGTTCTTTAAGAACATATCTATATGCTCAGCACTGATCTCCCTATACTCCACATTCTTCTTTTTGTTAAATATTGATGTAAAGTACTCATGAAAGAAAACACCCACATCCTTCATATCCAAGCAAATGTTTCTCCCTTTATCCTCGAGTGGTCCCATGCTCTTCCTAGTTATCTTTCTCCTGATGTATGTATATAATGCCTTGGGAGTCTCTTTAATCCTACTTGCCAAAGACTTTTCATGGTTCCTCCTGGCTTTCCTAATTCCATTCTTGAGTTCTTTTCTTGCTTCTTTATAATCCTCAAGGGCTCTGTTTGATTCTAGCTTCCAAAGCTTTACATCATTTTCCTTTTTCTTCTTGACTAAGTTCATCACCTCTCTCAACATCCCTGGCTCCCTTACCTTGCCATCTTTGTCCTTCCTTCTGACCAGAATGTACCTGTCCTGTACTCTATGCAGATGGTCTTTAAACACCCACCACTTGTCCAATATATTGTATTTATGATTTGACCCAAAACAGCTGTCCCAATTAACTCTATTTCCCGTCTAATGCTCTCATAATTCGTCTTACTCCAACTTAACCTGCCCCTGCAAGGTCCGTACTTATCTGTATGTATAGCTATCTTAAACCTTCAGCTGTTCTGGCCACTGTTCACCTACTGAGAGTTCAGCCACCTGACCAGACTCAGCCCCTCCTCTTGCTGGACTATCCACATACTGATTTAAGAAAACCTCCTGGATGCACCTAACAAATCCTGCTCTTGTACTCAGAAGTCCTCGTTTATATGAAGGAAGTTGAATTCATCCATGACAGCAACCCTATTGTCTTACACCTTTCCTTAGTCTGTCTGAATATCTGCTCCTTATTGTCCCAGTGGGTGTTTGGGTGTTGAGGGGTCTGGAGTACAATCTCATCAGAATGACTGCACTTTACTATTTTTGTGTTCTACCCGTATATATTCAGTCGACGAGCCCTCCATTATGTCCCTTCCGAGTGCAGCTGTGATATGCTCCTGATTAGTAATGCCTCCCCCCCCACCCTTTTACCTCCCTCTCTGTCTTTCTAAAACATCAAAACCCTGGGACATTAAGCACCCATTCCTGTCCCTCTCTCAACCAAGTCTCTGTAATGGCCAGAACATCATAGTTACATGTACTGATTCATGCTCCAACTTTACCCATAATAATACTCTAAGCATTAAAATACACACACCTCAAACTATCCGGCTATTTCTTTGCTCCTGCCTGTTTTTACTGGCCCTGGCACCTACCTTCCCCTCCACCCCTCCACTTTCTGACCTGGTGCTCCAATTGTCAAAGTAGTTTAAACCCTCCTGAGTAGTACTAGCAGATCTCCTGGCCAGGATGCTGGTTCCCCTTCCAGTTTAAGTGCAACTCGTCCATTTTGGACAGATCATCCATGCCTCAGAAAAGTGGTGTGCAGAAGAGCATCGCTGATACACAAGTGGTTGAATTTTGAAAGCGGATGGTCTAAAGCAGCAAAAGACCTTGAACAAACACTTAGTGGCTAACAGGCACTTAGGTACCTAATAAAGTGACTACTGCATGTAGGTTGAAATCCTATTCTTGTGTCAGAATGAAGTGGCCACTGAAGCTACAGCCAGATCATCACTCATTTCTCAGTTATGTAAGTTCATTAAGGAGCTAATGTGGAAATTGTTTAATTGTAATTTACAGTACAATTTATGCATTGCACTGTACTGCTGCTGCAAAATATGATAGTCCTCAACATACACCAAAAGAATCATATTCAGATTCTGATTCAAGTTTTGCTCTGCAGCCTGAAGCACAAAGTCTGAAGCCAACATACCCAAGTAATACTGAAACACTGCTGAGATGTTGTATTTTAGGTGAAATGTTCAGTCAACACTCTCATCTGAATTAAAACTCCCATGTCATAATTTTGCATACAGGTTGAGTATCCCTTATCCAAAATTCCAAAATCTGAAAAACTCAGAAATCTGATTTGTTTTGAGTGCTGATATGATGTCACAAATGAAAAATTCCACAAGATGCTGGGAAGAATCCCAGCTGATGCACAGGTCTCTACACACCACATATTTTTCTGAGATGTGACCTCGCATGTGTAATGAACAGAAGTTCATGAAAAATAGAAAAACACTGCGTAAAGTGAAAAATAAAGATCTCAATCGTGCATCATCAGTGCTGGAGTGAACATATGTTGCTTAATGGTATACTGATCATGAAAGAAGCAAAAATCTATCACGTCAAACTGAAAATTGAAGGCAATTGTGAATGTTCAACAGGCTGATTGCAGAAACTTGAGAAGAGGCATGGCATTAAATGAAAATCTAGCACCAGAACAAGTTTAAAAAGCTGATTGATTTTATAGCTCACATAAAACCTAAAAAAAAAGTAAAATAAAAATAGTGTACTGTAAACTTTTAATCAAAACACAGTATCAAAGGTTGAGACTGAAAGCCTGCCTTTGTTTGTTGTACAACAGCTGATTCAGGTATTCTCCCGATGCTGCTGTGCTGTTTTTGTTACCCTGCACACATCATATTTTCATTTTATTCAAGGTATGTAAGAATTTTTAACTGTTAAGTATAGATGTATGGTGAACAAGGGTAAGACAAAGACTGCTTACTGGTGACACAAGTTCAGAGTTGTAAATGATGGCGATCCCAAGCTATCTGATTACACATTCCAAAATCCAAAACACTTCTGCACCCAAGCACTTCTGATGAAGTGCACTCAACTTGTACCACCAATGAAGTTGTCCAGCAAATATCTGCCCTTCACTCATGCAATCAACATTATGAATAGATGTTGATTGTATATTGCCATGGATACAACAGAGAGCCCTAACAGATTCGCAGGAGAAATGTTACCTCACATGGGGCCCTGAATGGAAGTGAGAGGGGAAGGGAATGGCAAGTGTAGTATTTCTATCACTTGATTAAAACATATCTACTCCTGAGTGAGGAGCAACTTGAATCTGCTCAAATTTGTCTTCTGTCACAACAAGTCAACAGCAGATGCCATTTCATTGTCTTTTCATTCAAACCTGGAATATCTGGACATTGAAGATTTATACACCAGGCTGCTCTTCATTGACTACATCTCAGCATTTAAAACTATCATACCCTCAAAACCAATCAATAATCTTCAAGTCTTTGGCCTCAGCGCCTCATTGTGCAATTGGATCCTCAATTTCCTCACTTGAAGAACCCAGTCAGCTTGGATTGGCAATGACACCTTCACAATCTTTGTCAAGGGAATGTCATGCCTTACGAGCCTGATTGAATTTTTGAGGATGTGACCAAACACATTGATGAAGGAAGAGCAGTAGATGTAGTGTATATGGATTTCAGCAAGGCATTTGATAAGGTACCCCATGCAAGGCTTATTGAGAAAGTAAGGAGGCATGGGATCCAAGAGGATATTGTTTTGAGGATCCAGAACTGGCTTGCCCACAGAAGGCATAGAGTGGTTGTAGATGGGTCATATTCTGCATGGAGGTCGGTGACCAGTGGTTTGCCTCAGGGATCTGTTATGAGACCCCTACTCTTTGTGGTTTTTATAAATGATCTGGATAAGGAAGTGGAAGGATGGGTTAGTAAGTTTGCTGATGACACAAAGGTTGGAGATGTTGTGGATAGTGTGGAGGGCTGTCAAAGGTTACAGCGGGACATCGATAGGATGCAAAATTGGGCTGAGAAGTGGCAGATGAAGTTCCACACAGATAAGTGTGAGGTGGTTCATTTTGGTAGGTCAAATATGATGGCAGAATATAGTATTAATGGTAAGACTCTTGGTAGTGTGGAGGATCAGAGGGACCTTGGGGTTCGAGTCCATAGGACACTCAAAGCAGCTGCACAGGTTGACTCTGTGGTTAAGAAGGTGTACGGTGTATTGGTCTTCATCAATCGTGGAATTGAATTTAGGAGCAGAGAGGTAATGTTGCAGCTATATAGGACTCTGGTCAGACCCCACTTGGAGTACTGTGCTCAGTTCTGGTCACGTCACTACAGGAAGGATGTGGAAACTATAGAAAGGGTGCAGAGGAGATTTACAAGAATTTTGCCTGGATTGGGGAGCATGCCTTATGAGAATAGGTTGAGTGAACTTGGCCTTTTCTCCTTGGAGCGACGGAGGATGAGAGGTGACCTGATAGAGGTATATAAGATGATGAGAGGCATTGATCATGTGGATAGACAGAGGCTTTTTCCCAGGGCTGAAATGGTTGCCAGAAAAGGACACAGGTTTAAGGTGCTGGGGAGTAGGTACAGAGGAGATGTCAGGGTTTAGTTTTTTACTTAGAGAGTGGTGAGTGCATGGAATGGGCTGCTGGCAACGGTGGTGGAGGCATATACGATAGGGTCTTTTAAGAGACTCCTGGATAGGTATATGGAGCTTAGTAAAATAGAGGGCTATAGGTAAGCCTAGTAGTTTCTAAGGTAGGGATATGTTCGGCTCAACTCTGTGGGCCGAAGGGCCTGTATTGTGCTGTAGGTTTTCTATGTTTCTATGTAGTTACCATAAGCACACAGCCTGGTGGTCCACCTGTGCTAATCTCCCTGCTCTACTTGTTTTCTTATTTATATCTATGATGCTAAGCACAATTCCAGCACCATATTTAAGTGTGCTGATGACATTACTGCCATTGGCCAACAAAGGGGAAAGAGGTTTCAGAAAGGGACCAAGTGTACTAAGGGCATTGAGAAAGTTGGAGGCAAAGTTAATAAAATTAATGAGCTTAGCATGGGTGCATGAAGCAGCACCAATGCAGTCATCAATGTAGTGTAGAGAGAGTTGGGAAGCATTACCAGGAAAGGCTTGGAACATGGATTGTTCCACGTGCCAACAATGAGGTAGGCATAACTGGTGTCCATGGATACCCCTTGGGTTTGGAGAAAGTGGGAGGAGTCAAAGGAGAAATTGTTCAGTGTGAGGACCCGTCCTGCAGACAGTGGTGGGCAGTAGTGGAGAGAACTGATCGGGTCTTTTTTTTGAGAAAAAAAGCAGAGAGTTTTAAGACCTTCTTAATGAGGGATAGAAGTGTATAGTGTCTGGATGTCCATGGTAAAAATAGAGTGGTTAGGGCCAGGGAATTGAAAGTTGTTGAGGAGATTAAGAGCATGCATAGAGTCACAGATGTAGGTGGGAAGGGACTAAAGTAAGAGGAATGCAGTCAAGGTATGTAAACATGAGTTCAGTGGGGTAGGAGCAGGCACAGTCAATGGACCTACCTGTCCTGCCAGGTCGGTGGATTTCATGTAGGAGATGGAAATGAGTGGTGCGGGGTAAAGGAACCTTCTGGAGGCAGTAGACAGGAGATCTCCAAATTTGATGAGGATGGTTATGGTGCCAGAGTTGGAAACGATGTTCTAATTGTTCTGAGTTGGGTTCTTTCCAAGAGGTAATTAAACAGAGATGCCTGAGAGTTGCTGCCTGGCCTCCACAAGGTGGAGGTCAGTCTGCCATACTACAACAACTTCTGCTTTGTCTAAAAGTTTGATGGAAAGGTTGGGACTGGTGTGGAGAGAGGAGAGGGCAGTGTGTGCAGAGGGGATACGTTTCAAGGGAGGAGAGAGGAGTGCTGAAGTTGAGCTGATTGATAACTCTTCAACAATTCAAGATGAAAAAATCCGGCAGAGAACCAAATTGAAGACAGGAGAAGGGGGTCACAGGTGCAGGGTGGGGAATTCTTGCCAAAGAAGTGAGCTTGGAGATGGAGCTGACAGAAGAGGAGATCGGTGTCACGGAATGCACTGAGGTTCAAGTTTCAAAAGTTCAAAGTTGAAAGTCAGATTAGTTTCAAAGTACCTATACTGTATGTCACCACATACAACACTGAGACTGATTTCCTTGTGGGCATCCTCAATAAATCCGTAACAGAAAAATAACCATAATATAATCAATCAAAGACTGCACAAACCGTGCGTTCAACCTGTATGGAAAAGACTACAAACTGTGCGAGTACAAAAATAATAATGAACAAAAAAGTAAAAAATATTGAGAACATGAGATGAAGATGCCTTCAAAGAGAGTCTACAGGTTGGGGAACAGTTCAATGAGAGAGCAAGCGAAATTGAGTGAAGTTGACCCCTTTGGTTCAAGAGCCACATGGTTGAGGGTAATAACTGCTTCTGAACCTGGTGGCATGAGTCCAAAGGCTCCTGCACCTTCTTCCTGATGGCAGAAGCAAGAAAGGAGCATGACCTGAGTGGTGAGTACATGACGATGGATGCTGCTTTCCTGCGACTATGCTCCATGTAGAAGTGCTCAGTGGTGGAGAGGGCTCCACCCAAGGTGGTGTGGGTGGAAGTGGACAAAGGTAAGTCACTTGCTGAGGGCAGAACGTTCTGCCTCAGAGAGGGGAAGGTCGGAGGGAAGGTGAAGACACAGCAGGGATCAGAACTAGGATCAGTGAGGGGAAGAGAACTGGTGACGTCAAAGGAGAGGGGAGGATTGGGGTATTCAGGGAAGGTAGGATGGGGGCAAGATGGAGGCCCTGAGGACACGAGAGGTGACAGGGCAACCTGAGGGACCTGTGGTTGGAGAGTGGTGGTGGGAAGGGGAACACTGGGGAGTCCTATGGCAGTGCAGAAGGTCTCGGCCTGGAGAATGAGGTGGCTGGATTTAGAGCTAGAGGCCGCATAATTTGCAGTATGAAGGCAAAAGTCTTTACTTCTTTCAAAGAGCTGACAAGCAGTATCAGTTGAAGAATTAGCCCTATCAATCTCAGTGACAGGTTGACTTCAATTGTAATTCCAACACCACCGTTCTGTTAAGTAAAAACAACACAGAGATGCAGACCTGCATAAAAAGAAAAATAACCAAAAACACTGAAAGTTCCGGCTCCTTGCTCCCACAAAAATCACCCACCTCCTCTTCTTACCTAACAAAATACAGTGAACTACAAGCACCACTCTTTTGATTTATAAGTGAAACAGCAATATTGCACAGGAAATCAAAGTGCTCTCAAGATATTCAAATAAAAATGTGGTTTCAATATAATCTGTTTAAAGGGCAGCTGAGACCAATGCGTTAGTAAATCTTAATATCTATTAACAAGCAACCAACCAGGAAATAAAGACACCATTAAACTGATGATTAAGTAATTATAGTTCCCTCTTTTACCATTCTGGGAATTAAAGTTCTGAGCTCTGGTGTAACATTATTAAGGAGAATGCTGTTGTTTTGGCGAAAAAAATGAATAATCAATTATGCAAATTTTATAGAGTCATTGATTCATACCAGTCAGTTGAGTGATGTTGCAGCAACAACCTGGCACTCAACGTCAGCAAGACTAAAGAGCTGATTGTGGACTTCAGGAAGGGTAAGATGAGGAATCACAAACCAATCCTCTTAGGGGGATCAGAAGTGGAGAGAGTGAGCAATTTCAGGTTCCAGGGTGTCAATATCTCCGAGGGCCTAAACTGGATGCAACATATTGATGCAGCTATAAAGGAGGCCTTACAGTGGCTATATTTCTTTAGGAGTTTGAGGATATTTGATTTGTCAACTAAAACACTCAGAAACCTCTACAAATTTACTGTGGAGAGCATTCAGATTGGCTGCATCACCGTCTGGTATGCTAGGGGCAGTGGGGGGGGGGGTGAGGGTGGCGAGGGCTACTGTACAAGATCGAAATAAGTTGCAGAAACTTGTAAAATTAGTCAGCTCTATCATGGGTACCAGCCTCTGTAGTATCCAAGACATCTTCCAGGAGCGGTACCTTAGGAAGGCAGTATCCATCATTAAGGATCCTCACCACCCGAGACATGCCCACTTTCCATTGTTACAATCGGGAAGGAGATACAGAAGGCTGAAGGCACACCCTCAGTGATCCAGGATCAGCTTTTTCCCCTCTGCCATCCACTTTTTAAATGGATATTGAACTCATGAACACTACCTCACTACTTTTTTATTTCTGTTGTTTTGCACTACTTGTTTTATCTTAACTATAAATAGACATATATATATATATTTAATGTAACTTTTTTCTCTATATTTATCATGTATTTCTTTTCTTTTCAAATCTTTTTATTGTATATACAGGAAAAATGACGAGTACATTGAAGTAACAACACTTACAATGCCTCAAAAAAAAACATTATCTTAAAGATTGAAAACAAATTTTGTGATAACAAAAAAAAACCTACTAAGCAGAAAAAGTGAGAAAAAAAAAGAACCCATTAGGTGTACAACCCCGGAGTCATGCGTCATACAAAAAGCTTCTAAAAATAAGCATCAAACCAACAGCAAGAAAAGAAAATATACTAAAAAAATTTACAATTAGATCGTGGAAAATTATATCGATTAATTCAAATGATAATAATGGGCAACTGAGTCCCATCTTTTCTCAAAATCAAATAAAGGTTCAAAGGTTCGACTTCTAATTTTCTCCAAACTAAGACATAGCATCACTTGAGAGAACCATTGTGACAAAGTGGGAGATGATGTATCCTTCCACTTCAACAGAATGGCCCTCCTAGCTATCAATGTAATAAATGCTGTAATAAAATGTAATAACATTTTGGTCAGACACAGAAATACCATGAATATTTTGAGGAACTATTCCAAAGAGCACAGTTAATTTATTAGGTTATAAATTAATTTATCATGTATTTCATTGCACTGCTGCCACAAAGTTAACAAATTTCACAACATATGCCAGTGATACTAAATCTGATTCTGATTCATAGAAAAGTACAGACATAAACAGGCCCTTTGGCCCATCTATTCCATGCTGAGCCGTTTAAACTGCCTACTCCCATCAACCTGCACTGGGAGCATAGCCTTTCCTATCCCTACTATCCATGTACCTACCTGAACTTCCCTTAAGTGTTTAAATAGAGCTTGCGTGCACCACTTAAGCTAGCAGCTTGTTCCACATGGTCATGACCCTCTGAGTGAAGACTTTTCCCCTCATTTTCTGTTTAAACTTTCACCCTTAACCCATGACCTCTAGTTGTAGGTCATATATCTAGACGCGCTCTCTCTCTATGAAGATGAAAGCAAGTTGTAAATAACATTGAAACTATCACCTCGGTATGTAAATTTTTCAGATTAGGAATTATGCAACGCTTAGTATTGAGTAAATCAGTAAAGTCAATAAATAACAAACTATCATGAACTAACATAGTCTTCATCAAACGTCTTACAGAGTATAAGAAAAATTAAATAAACATGTCATCTCACCAGCCCACTCTAGATTTGCCAGGCTCTCAGTCAAAGTCAGAATTATTATCACTGACTTGCAAGATGTACAAAATTAAACACAAGAGGTTCTGTAAATATTAGAATCCTTGAGCATGTCCAAGTACAAGTACAAGATGGCATGAGTTATAGAACTATAAATTCATGAAGATTTCATCCTCTGCTTTTATCCCCCATTTGGGTGCAGAGCTGAAAGTTGGGGTGAAGGGCTTCTTGTGCCCATCAGATGTGGATCAGCGAGCTTTTCAATTGTGTGGTCGTCAAGAATAAACCTCTTATCAAATGTCATCAAATGTGCATACTGTAATATAGAAAAAATTACAGATGGTATTCAGACATTAGAATCTTGCATGATCTTTCTCCCTTCCTAGCCTGGTGGTAGTGACCATCTTTCTGCTGTACAGTACTCCACAACATACACCAAATGAATACGTACATAATGTGAAGCTTCAAACTAAGCAATCCACCTTTAGGTGCATAAATTTACCATTGTTAAAGTAAACCAGTTGCTGGCTCCTTATCCAGCATGGATAACTTCACTCACCTCAACTTTGAACTGATTCCACAACCTGTGTACTCACTTTGAAGGATTCTACAACTCGTGTTCTCAATATTATTTATCGTAAGAGAAAAGTTGAAGATGTTGGAAATCCCAATGAAGGGTCTTGACCGGAAAAATTGCCCGTTTACTCTTTTCCATAGATGCTTCCTGGCCTGCTGAGTTCCTCCAGCATTTTGTGTGCATTGCATTAATTATTATTTATTTTTTAAAAATTTGCACATTTTGACTTCTTCTGCACATTGGTTGTTTGTCAGTCTTTGTGTGCCGTTTTTCATTGATTCTATTGTATTTCTCTGTTCTACTGTGAACAAATCTCAAGGTAGTATATGGTGGCATTTACCTACTTTAATAATGAGCTTACAAATAGTTTAACAATCCAACAAGAATTAGAGATACCTGAAAATATAATGTAAAGACCATAAGACATAGGAGTCATTTAGCCCATCGTGTCTGCACCAGCATTCCATCATTTCATCCCTCTAAACCCTATTCTCCTGATTTCTCTCTGTCTGAAACCTTTGATGCCCTTACTACAAGAACCTATCAACCTCTGCTTTAAATATACCCAGTGACTTAGCCTCCACAGCCATTGGTAGCAATGATTTCCACAAATTCACTACCCTCTGGCTAAATAAATCATCATCTCTGTCCTTCTATTCTGACGCTGTGTCCTCTGATCCTAGACTCTAGCACTATAGGAAACGTTCTCACCACATTCACTCTGTCTACATTCTTTAAATATATATCATTTTCACTGAGATTCCCCCACCCCAGATTCTGGGTACAGGTCCAGAGCCATCAAATACTGACAGAAATAATCAATCTGGTTGTTTTTTTTATTTCTGAAGTGTTTCCTTATGGATCTTTGTCTCTTTATATCTGTACATATTAATGATGGATTTTTTTTTCATAATCTTGTAAAGAATACAAGTGTAAAGCAAATTTAGTTAATCTTGTTAGGCATCTTTAACCACAAGTTACAAATTAAATTATCTTACTGGTTTTGTTGGTGCGGTATCTCATCTGCAGGAATGTAACAAAAAGATCAGCGTTCACATTTAATTCCTTTAAACTTCTACTTAACAGTTGTAAATATCTTGAGCAAATATTCTTTCTCATTATAAATTTTAATCTGAGTGTAGGAAGACTGATGATGGAAAGGAAATAAAAGAAATCTGAGTATTGCTTTGTTGAATAATAACAGATTTGAATTTTCTAATCTCAGTCTGAAAGGTAACGTGTATGAAGAGCATTGGAACAGCAAACAAAAATTGACAAATGATAGTGAATGCAAAATGCTGACAATATTCAGCAACTCAGACAGCAGCCATGGAGAGGGAAGCAGAATTATTTTACAAGTTGCTCATCTTTTGTCAGGATGAGAATTCCAACAAAATATTATTAACCTGAAACACTAATTTCTTTCTCCATAGATGTTACATGACCTGTTCTTCCCCTCCGCCATCAGATTTCTGAATGGGCAATGATGAGCGGTGCTTTAGGACATTCAACCCATGAACACTATCTCACTAACAACAGGAATTCTGCAGATGCTGGAAATTCAAGCAACGCACATCAAAGTTGCTGGTGAACGCAGCAGGCCAGGCAGCATCTCTAGGAAGAGGTGCAGTCGACGTTTCAGGCTGAGACCCTGCGTCAGGACTAACTGAAGGAAGAGTGAGTAAGAGATTTGAAAGTTGGAGGGGGAGGGGGAGATCCAAAATGATAGGAGAAGACAGGAGGGGGAGGGATGGAGCCAAGAGCTGGACAGGTGATTGGCAAAGGGGATATGAGAGGATCATGGGACAGGAGCCCTGGGGAGAAAGACAAGGGGGGGGGGGACCCAGAGCATGGGCAAGGGGTATAGTCAGAGGGACAGAGGGAGAAAAAGGAGAGTGAGAGAAAGAAAGTGTGTATAAAAATAAATAACAGATGGGGTACGAGGGGGAGGTGGGGCATTAGCAGAAGTTAGAGAAGTCGATGTTCATGCCATCAGGTTGGAGGCTACCCAGACGCAATATAAGGTGTTGTTCCTCCAACCTGAGTGTGGCTTCATCTTTACAGTAGAGGAGGCCGTGGATAGACATGTCAGAATGGGAATGGGATGTGGAATTAAAATGTGTGGCCACTGGGAGATCCTGCTTTCTCTGGCGGACAGAGCGTAGGTGTTCAGCAAAGCGGTCTCCCAGTCTGCGTTGGGTCTCGCCAATATATAGAAGGCCACATCAGGAGCACCGGACGCAGTATATCACCCCAGCCGACTCACAGGTGAAGTGTTGCCTCACCTGGAAGGACTGTTTGGGGCCCTGAATGATGGTAAGGGAGGAAGTGTAAGGATATGTGTAGCACTTGTTCCGCTTACAAGGATAAGTGCCAGGAGGGAGATCAGTGGGGAGGGATGGGGAGGATGAATGGACAAGGGAGTCGCGTAGGGAGCGATCCCTGTGGAAAGCAGGGTGGGGGGGGGGAGGGAAAGATGTGCTTAGTGGTGGGATCCCGTTGGAGGTGGCGGAAGTTACAGAGAATAATATGTTGGACCCGGAGGCTGGTGGGGTGGTAGGTGAGGACCGGGGGAACCCTATTCCTAGTGGGGTGGCGGGAGGATGGAGTGAGAGCTGATGTGCGTGAAATGGGGGAGATGTATTTGAGAGCAGAGTTGATGGTGGAGGAAGGGAAGCTCCTTTCTTTAAAAAAGGAGGACATCTCCCTCGTCCTGGAATGAAAAGCCTCATCCTGAGAGCAGATGTGGCGGAGACGGAGGAATTGCGAGAAGGGAATGGTGTTTTTGCAAGAGACAGGGTGAGAAGAGGAATAGTCCAGATAGCTGTGAGAGTCAGTAGGCTTATTTAGACATCAGTGGATAAGCTGTCTCCAGAGATAGAGACAGAAAGATCTAGAAAGAGGAGGGAGGTGTCGGAAATGGACCAGGTAAACTTGAGGGCAGGGTGAAAGTTGGAGGCAAAGTTAATGAAGTCAACGAGCTCAGCATGCGTGCAGGAAGCAGCTCCAACGCAGTCATCGATGTAGCGAAGGAAAAGTGGGGGACAGATACCAGAATAGGCACGGAACATAGATTGTTCCACAAAGTCAACAAAAAGGCAGGCATAGCTAGGACCCATACGGGTGCCTATAGCTACACCTTTAGTTTGGAGGAAGTGGGAGGAGCCAAAGGAGAAATTATTAAGAGTAAGGATCTCACTATCTCACTACTTTTTTTATTTCTGTTTTTTGCACTACTTATTTTAACTGAACTATTTTGTTGATATATATATATATACATATATATATTTATAAATATATCTCACACACACAGATTATTTTTGAATATATATTATACACACTTCATTTAATTCAGATTTTTTCAATATATTTCTTTATCATGTATTTCATTGTGCTGCAATCATAAAGTTCACAAATTTCACGATATATGCTAACAATATTATCTGATAGAGATAGGGTGCCTAAGAATTTTGCACAGTACTCTAGTTATATTAAGTATTGCACTGTACTGCTGTCGCAAAAAAAGATTCATGGCATATACATGTTATGAAAAACCTGATTCTGAAATGAGTTTCTATTGTGGGCTGACAGTGGAAAGGGGGTAGGAAGAAGGGAATCAGGGTTGGGAAAAAGTGACGGGAGAAGGGGGGAGGAGTGGGAAGTACCAGAGACGATCCATAATGATCGATAAACCAATTGTTTGGAATCAAATGACCTTTCCTTGTGTCTCAGGGCTGGATGTGGCAGCACCCACAAAAACCCCCACTTCCTCTGTCCTGGCATTCCTTCACTGCTACTAGTCCTGCACCCCTCCCGCAGTGCTCCACCCTCGCCATTCCCAATATCATTTGCTTCCTGCCAGATTTACAAACTCGATCTCTGCTACACGTTGACAAGTACAGTACTGTGCAAAAGTCTAAGACGCCCTAGCTTTATACATGTGCCTAAGACTTTTGCACAGTTCTGTAGAATGCAGTATTAATATTAACATATCTTTTTCCAGGAAATGCTTGTGTGTCCATGCACATTTATTAGCTGAGCAGTTTCACAATTTAATTTCTTCCCTATATCTTCCTGGCTGATCTAAGTATCAGCCAATGAGTGCAGTGTATTTTCCATACTTCATACTTTTTGTATGTGAGACATGTTTTCCTCTACTAAAAATGCCTGCACCCCAAAACATTTCGAATTCACATAAGACGTTAGGTCTGGATGAACTTTATCTGCACTGACAGTTTTGCCAATATCTACACATGCCCCACAGCTGGATTATTCACTTAGTGCAGCTTCTTGCAAAGTATTAATGGATCATTAGGGCAGGTGTACTGAAACATCTATTCACTTTTCACTGCCGCTAAGAAAATTACTGCCTTATTATTTATATATCTGAAACCTACAAACTGATGAAATTCTGCAAGCACTTCATTAATATGATTCAAAATATATTTTCTCCAATTTTTCATAAATGTAAAGGCTTATGGAGCTTAGAATTATAAGCACGTCAGTAGAATGCATTTTAGAATCCAAATTATAAAATCTATTGGAATTTTATTAAAGAGCTTGATGTTACTTCAATTGTTGTCAGGATATTTTGGACAAAGATAAATGGATCAGCACTCCAAAACACCATCTATTTCAGTCACCCTATAATATTTCAACATTCAAAGTAAATTTACTATCGAAGTATGTATATACTGTATCACCATACACTGCTCTAAATCATTTGGGGTCATCTGCTGTATCCAGGGCTCCTGATACGGCCTCCTCTGCATTGGTGAGTCCTGATGTAGACTGGTGGACCCATCGCTTTAAGCACTTTCTCTCATTCTGCAACAAACATGATTTCCCGGTGGTCATTTAAATTCCAAACCTTATTCCCATCCCGATGTATTGGTCTATGGCCTCTTCTACTGCCACTGAGAGTACTCTCAGGTTGTAGGAACAAAGCATGATATTTTGTCTTGATAGCCTCCAACCTGATGGCATGAACATTGATATCTCTAACTTCCAGTATTTTTTCACTCCACCCCCCCCCCCTTCTATTCCCTACTCTGGCTTCTCTCTTAACTCTTCTCTTCTCCTCACCTGCCTATCCCCACCCCCGGTGCCCCTCGTCCTTCCTTTTCTCCCATGGTCCACTCTCCTATGAGATTCCTTCTTCTTCAGCCCTTTACCTTTTCCAACAATTACCTACCAGCTTATCACTACATCCCTCCTCTCCTCCCCATTTGACTTCACCTATCATCTTTGAGCTTGTCCTCCTTCCCTACCCACATCTTCTTATTCTGTCATTTCCCCCTTCTTTTCCAGTCCTGATGAAGGGTCTGGGCTTGTAAGGTCGACTGTCTATTCCCCTCCATCGATGCTGCCTGACCTACCGAGTTCCTCCAGCATTTTAAGACCACAAAACCGAGGAGAAGAATTAGACCATTCGGCCCATCAAGTCTGCTCTGCCATTGCATCATAGCTGATTTACTATCCCTCTCAACCTCACTTTCCTGCCTTCTCCCCAGAAGCTTTGACAACATGATTAATCAAAAACTTACCAACCTCCACCTTAAGTATACCCAATGTCTTGTGGCCTGCACAGCTATCTGGAGTAAGGAGTTTCAGAAATTCACCACTTATTGGCTGGATAAATTTTCTGTCATTTCTGTTCTAAATGGACCTCCCTCAATGCTGAGGCTGAGACCTCTGGTCCTTGACTCCCCCCCCCCCCCCCCCATAGGAAACATTCACTCCACATTCACTCTATCTGGACCTTGCAACATTCCATAGGTTTCAATGAGATCCCCTGAATTCTTCCAAGCTCCAGTATGTGTTACCACACTGAGATTTATTTTCTTGCAGGCATACACAGTAGAACAAAGACATACAATATTTCTTTGAAAAACTACACACAAAGACTGACAAACAATGTACTGGTGAGCTGCTGTCAGCGCTCTATGGGGTGATGGGCTTAAGAAGATGATCTGAAATAGTATAAAACATAGAACCATAGAAAACCTACAGCACAATACAGGCCCTTTGGCCCACAAAACTGTGCCGAACATGTCCTTATCTTAGAACTACCTCAGCTTATCCATAGCCCTCTATTTTTCTAAGCTCCATGTACCTATCCAAGAGCCTCTTAAAAGATCCTATCATTTCCGTCTCCACCACTGCGGCTGGCAGACCATTCCACGCACTCACCACTTTCTGCGTAAAAAATTTACCCCTGACATCTCCTCTGCAACTACTTCCAAGCACTTTAAAACTATGCCCTCTCATGCTAGCCATTTCAACCCTGGGAAAAAGCCTTTGACTATCCACACAAACAATGCCTCTCATTATCTTTTACACCTCTATCAGGTCACCTCTCATCCCCCGTCATTCCAATGTGTAAAGGCCAAGTTCACTCAACCTATTCTCATAAAGTATGCTCCCCAATCCAGGCAACATCCTTGTAAATCTCCTGTGCACCCTTTCTATGGTTTCCACGTTCTTCCTGTAGTGAGGTGACCAGAACTGAGCGCAGTACTCCAAGTGGGATCTGACCAGTGTTCTATATAGCTGTAACATTACCTCTCGGCTCTTAAACTCAGTCCCAAGGTTGATGAAGGTCAATACATCGTATGCCTTCTTAACCACAGACTCAACCTGAGTAGTAGCTTTGAGTGTCCTATGGACTCAGACTCCAAGATCCCTCTGATCCTCCACACTGCCAAGAGTCTTACCATTAATGCTATATTCTGCCATCATATTTGACCTACCAAAATGAACCACCTCACACTTATCTGGGTTGAATTCTATCTGCCACTTCTCAGCCCAGTTTTGCATCGTATCGATGTCCCACTGTAACCTCTGACTGCCCTCCACAGTATCCACAACACCTCAACCTTTGTGTCATCAGCAAATTTACTTCCCTCCATTTCCTCATCCAGGTCATTTATAAGAATCACGAAGAGTAAGGGTTCCAGAACAAATCCCTGAGGCACTCCATTGGTGACCGACCTCCATGCAGATTATGTCCCATCTACAACCACTCTGCCTTCTGTGGGCAAGCCAGTTCTGGATCCACAAAACAATGTCCCCTTGGATCCCATGCCTCCTTACTTTCTCAATAAGCCTTGCACGGGGTTCCTTATCAAATGCCTTGCTGAAATCCATATACACTACATCTACGGCTCTACCTTCATCAATGTGCTTAGTCACATCCTCAAAGAATTCAATCAGGCTTGTAAGGCACGATCTGCCTTTGACAAATCCATGCTGACTATTCCTAATAATATTATGCCTCTCCAAATGTTCATAAATCCTGCCTCTCAGGATCTTCTCCATCAACTTACCAACCACTAAAGTAAGACTCACTGGCCTATAATTTCTTGGGCTATCTCTACTCCCTTTCTTGAATAAGGGAACGACATCCGCAACCCTACAATCCTCCGGAAACTCTCCCGTCCCCATTGATGATGCCAAGATCATCGCCAGAGGCTCAGCCATCTCCCCTCTCACTTCCCACAGTAGCCTGGTGTATATCCCGTCTGGTCCCGGTCACTTATCAAACTTGGCGCTTTGCAAAATCTCCAGCACATCCACATGTACCAACAGCAACATTGCTTTTTTGATCAAAACTTGAATAAACTGCAAATGGCTGAGCTGAGGAGTTGGTGCAGGGAGCAGGGTTTTAGATTTTTGGATCATTGGGATCTCTTCTGGGAAAGGTGGGACCTGTACAGATTGGATGGGTTGCACCTGAACTCGAGGGGAGCAATACCCTTGCAGGTAGGTTTGCTAGCATGGTTCGGGAGGGTTTAAACTAATTTGCGAGGGGGATGGGACCCAGAGCGATAGAGCAGTGAAAGAAGTGCATGGAGTAAAGCCAGATCTAACATACAGAGAGGTTTTAAGAAAAGAGAAGCAGAATAAACGGTGTAAAGACAGTAAGGTAGAAGGGCTGAAATGTGTGTACCTCAATACAAGAAGCATCAGGAACAAAGGTGATGAACTGAGAGCTTGGATACATACATGGAATTATGATGTAATGGCCATTACAGAGACTTGGCTGGCACCAGGGCAGGAATGGATTCCCAATATTCCTGGATTTCAGTGCTTTAAAAGGGATAGAGAGGGTGGAAAAAGGGGAGGACGGGTGGCATTACTGGTCAGGGACACTATTACAGCTACAGAAAGGGTGGACAATGTAGCAGGATCCTCTTTTGAATCAATATGGGTGGAAGTCAGGAACAGGAAGGGAGCAGTTACTCTATTGGGGGTATTCTATAGGCCCCCTAGTAGCAGCAGAGATACAGAGGAGCAGATTGGGAGGCAGATTTTGGAAAGGTGCAAAAATAACAGGGTTGTTATCATGGGTGACTTTAACTTCCCTAATATTGATTGGCACCTGATTAGTTCCAAGGGTTTAGATGGGGCAGAATTTGTAAGTGTGTCCAGGACAGATTCCTGTCACAGTATGTGGACAGGCTGACCAGGGGGAATGCCATACCAGATCTAGTACTAGGTAATGAATCGGGTCAGGTCAGAGATCTCTCAGTGGGTGAGCGTCTGGGGGACAGTGACCACTGCTCCCTGGCCTTTAGCATTATCATGGAAAAGGATAGAATCAGAGAGGACAGGAAAAATTTTAATTGTGGAGGGGCAAGTAATGAGGCTATAAGGCTAGAACCCGTGGCTGTGAATTGGGATGATGTTTTTGCAGGGAAATGTACTATGAACATGTGGTCGATGTTTAGAGATCTCTTGCGGGATGTTAGGGATAAATTTGTCCCGGTGAGGAAGATAAAGAATGGTAGGGTGAAGGAACCACGGGTGACAAGTGAGGTGGAAAATCTAGTCAGGTGGAAGAAGGCAGCATACATGAGGTTTAGGAAGCAAGGATCAGATGGGTCTATTGAGGAATATAGGGAAGCAAGAAAGGAGCTTAAGAAGGGGCTGAGAAGAGCAAGAAGGGGGCATGAGAAGGCCATGGCAAGTAGGGTAAAGGAAAACCCCAAGGCATTCTTCAATTATGTGAAGAAAAAAAGGATGACAGGAGTGAAGGTAGGACCGATTAAAGATAAAGGTGGGAAGATGTGCCTAGAGGCTCTGGAAGTGAGCGAGGTCCTCAATGAATACTTCTCTTTGCTATTCACCAATGAGAAGGAACTTGATGATGGTGAGGACAATATGAATGAGGTTGATGTTCTGGAGCATGTTGATATTAAGGGAGAGGAGGTGTTGGAGTTGTTAAAATACATTAGGACGGGTTAGTCCCCGGGGCCTGACGGAATAATCCCCAGGCTGCTCCACAAGGCGAGTGAAGAGATTGCTGAGCCTCTGGCTAGGATCTTTATGTCCTTGTTGTCCACAGGAATGGTACCAGAGGATTGGAGGGAGGCGAATGTTGTCCCCTTGTTCAAAAAAGGTAGTAGGGATAGTCCGGGTAATTATAGAACAGTGAGCCTTACGTCTGTGGTGGGAAAGCCGTTGGAAAAGATTCTTAGAGGTAGGACCTCTGGGCATTTAGAGAATCATGGTCTGATCAGGGACAGTCAGCATGGCTTTGTGAAGAGCAGATCGTGTCTAACAAGCCTGATAGAGTTCTTTGAGGAAGTGACCAGGCATCTAGATGAGGGTAGTGCAGTGGATGTGATCTATATGGATTTTAGTAAGGCATTTGATAAGGTTCCACACGGTAGGCTTATTCAGAAAGTTAGAAGGCATGGGATCCAGGGAAGTTTGGCCAGGTGGATTCAGAATTGGCTTGCCTGCAGAAGGCAGAGGGTGGTGGTGGAGGGAGTACATTCAGACTGGAGGATTGTAACTAGTGGTGTCCCACAAGGATGTGTTCTGGGACCTCTACTTTTCATGATTTTTATTAACGACCTGGATGTTGGGGTAGAAGGGTGGGTTGGCAAGTTTGCAGACGACACAAAGGTTGGTGGTGTTGTAGATAGTGTACAGGATTGTCAAAGATTGCAGAGAGACATTGATAGGATGCAGGAGTGGGCTGAGAAGTGGTAGATGGAGTTCAACCCGGAGAAGTGTGAGGTGGTATACTTTGGAAGGACAAACTCCAAGGCAGACTACAAAGTAAATGCAGGATACTTGGTAGTGTGGAGGAGCAGAGGGATCTCGGGGTACATGTCCACAGATCCCTGAAAGTTGCCTCACAGGTGGATAGGGTAGTTAAGAAACTTATGGGGTGTTAGCTTTCATAAGTCGAGGGACAGAGTTTAAGAGTCGCGATGTAATGATGCAGCTCTATAAAATTCTGGTTAGGTCACACTTGGAGTACTGTGTCCAGTTCTGGTCACCTCACTATAAGAAGGATGTGGAAGCATTGGAAAGGGTACAGAGGAGATTTACCAGGATGCTGCCTGGTTTAGAGAGTATGGATTATGATCAGAGATTAAGGGAGCTAGGGCTTTACTCTCTGGAGAGGAGACATAGTAGAGGTGTACAAGACAATAAGAGGAATAGATAGAGTGGATAGCCAGTGCCTCTTCCCCAGGGCACCACTGCTCAATACAAGAGGACATGGCTTTAAGGTAAGGGGTGGGAAGTTCAAGGGGGATATTAGAGGAAGGTTTTTTACTCAGAGAGTGGTTGGTGCGTGGAATGCACTGCCTGAGTCAGTGGTGGAGGCAGATACACTAGTGAAGTTTAAGAGACTACTAGACAGGTATATGGAGGAATTTAAGTTGGGGGCTAATATGGGAGGCAGGGTTTGAGGGTCAGCACAATATTGTGGGCCGAAGGCCCTGTGCTGTGCTGTACTATTCTATGTCTATGTTCTAAATTGCACCCAATGTTGCTGAATTCTTCCTATGTCTATTTCCAAATCCACCTAAAATACTTATGCAATGATTGAAGCCAGGATATCCCTGCTTAAGTTTAAAATTCACCTAATTAGACTATCAAATACACAGTGTGATAGGGAGACCTTTGTATTTCGAAAGATGAATTTCACCACAAAATTCAAACAAGCATCCAGAAATTTAGAACAGATTTCAATAAGGATAATTCTTTAAGTCATTCAAAAATTGTATTGGAGACAGAAACAGAAAACTTACTTTTTAAGAGAATGAGGTTGAGAGGGATATAGATCAGCCATGATTCAAATGGCACAGCAGACTCAGTGGCTGAATGGCCTAATTCTGCTCCTATCTCTTATAGTCTTATTTACTGCTGGACCTTAAATGTTGCTCACAAATTTGTGAAACACCCAACAAAACACAGTGGAAAAAAAATGAATAAGCCATGTTCATCTAAGTTGCTGGTGAACGCAGCAGGCCAGGCAGCATCTCTAGGAAGAGGACTAGTTAGTCCTGATGAAGGGTCTCAGCCCGAAACGTCGACTGTACCTCTTCCTAGAGATGCTGCCTGGCCTGCTGCGTTCACCAGCAACTTTGATGTGCGTTGCTTGAATTTTCCAGCATCTGCAGGGTTCCTTGTGTAAGCCATGTTCATACCGGTCAGGTTTGTAGTCGGAAAACATATCAAAGTACTTTTGAAAAATAGACACAAAGGCCTGAGGAGACTTGGCATTTTATAATGCCTTTGAATTATAAGCTACTTATAGCTAAAATGCTGTGTAATTACTTTATTGCTAAGTGACCCACATATAGTATTAATTCATTACTATCTCCATGACCGGAGTTTGGTTACAAATAGACAACCTTGGTCATACAAAGATATCCACAGTTGTTCATTACAAGTTGACTCAGGTTTTGATAAATCTTATTAATCCGTTTTCTTCTGGGTGCTCTGGTTTCTTCAGAAATTCCAGCGATGTACAGGTTAAGATTAGTAAGTTGATGGCGTGCTATTTTGGCGCTGGAAACAAGACAACATTTGTGGTTTGCTCTGGCACATCTCAAACTGTGTTGGTTGACACATTACATTGTATGATTCGATATTTCAATATATATGAAATAAATAAAGTTAAAGCTAATCTTTAAATAATCAGCTGAAAAAATGAAAAATAAGCCAAGACAAGTTTATTGTCATTTAACTATATACATGTATGCCATCAAATAAGACAACGTTTCGCTGAATCAGGGTGTGAAGCACAGTAGTATACCTAACACACATAAAACAGTAAAAAAGTAAGAATAAAATCTACAAATGAATAACACATAAATAAACAAAGTAAACTGCATAAGTTAAATATTGTAGGATACTGAACAAATTAAATGCTGACAATTCATAGGGAGTTCAGAAGCCTAATGGCTTGAGGGAAGAAACTGCTTCTCATCCTTATGCATAGGAGTCTCTTGCCTAATGGCAAAAATCAGACTTAGATCTGCAGAGTTTGCATATACTTGAAACAAGAGCTCCTTGGATCAATAGAAGGATCTATTTCCCAATCTACAGATGAAGCTTGACACATTGCTTGTCCTGCATATAATTCTCCTGTCAGGCAAAATTATTTCTTCCTTGCTGGAACTGTTTAGTTCTCAGAGTTACTGCTTTGTTCTTTGCTAAAGGATCCCAATTATTAGTCCTTCAAGAGGAGTAATCCTTCCTTTGCTTTGTCAAAGGTTTGCATTAGGTTTACAGCTGAGACACAAAGTTTCCAATTAACTGAGGAGTAGCATCAGCTCCGTTACAATAATTCACACATTCAACTGTTAAATTGTCATGCTCAGAGCTTGCTTTATGTCCACTAGTGCACCAAGCTTTGTACCCCATAAATAAAGCCCCATATATAAAAAAACTCCATTGAAGAGTCCCACCCGAAAAGGCAGCTGACTGCTGAAGTTGACTCCCATCCAGAGTAAACCAATTGTTTTGTATAATCACACTTATTTTGAAAGTTTTCCCTGATCATTGACAACCCAGAAAGGTCTGGGATGTTGGTTGAAGTTGGATAAATATGAAGGTATGTACAACAGCCATTTTGTGGCCAGATACCTGCTGTACTTGATAAAGTGGCAATGGAGTGTATGTTTGTCATCCTCTGCTGCTGTAGCCCATCCACATCAACGCTGGTGTATTGTGCGCTCAGAGATGCTCTTCTGCACACCACTGTCGTAACATCAGGTTATTTGAGTTACTGTCGCCTTTCTGTCAGCTTGGACATTCTAATCTGACCTCATTATTATCAAGACATATTCTCCTACAAAACCGCCACACGCTGGATACTTTTTTTGTTTTTGGCACCATTCTTTGTAAACTCTAGCCAGTGTCGTGCATGAAAATCCCAGATGATCAGCTGTATCTGAGATATTCAAACCACCCCCGTCTGGAACTAACAATTATTCCAAGGCCAAAGACACTTTGACCACTTTTTAACCCATTCTGATGTTTGGTCTGAACAACAACTGAACCTCTTGACCACATCTGCATGCTTTTAAGCATTGATTTGCTACACATTCTTGGTTGATTGGATAGTTGCGTCAATGAGCAGGTGTACAGCTGTACCTAATAAAGTGGACACTGAGTGGAGTTGCTGTGAAGCAAGATGTTGAGACATGCTTTTAACCTCATTCACTTACATACAAAATAAATCTGACATCCTGGTTTACAGCTGAAAACAGTTTTCTTTCTGACAATAAACATTTGAAAATGAATGTTCTGAATTAGGACCTTAAATTTGAAAATTTGAATTGCACTACCCTGTTTGATTCTTCAAAACATTTCTTCAGGATTGACTGCATTAGATCAAAGTCAAAGTCTATGTATTTTCTTAATTTTCAAAGCACGTATATTTACCATATACTAAGTTGAGATTCATTTTCTTGCAGGTATTTTTAGGAAATACAATAGAATTTATGAAAACTTCTACATAAACAAAGATGGGTAGCCATCCAATGTGCAAACAAATACTAATGGTACAAATAAAGAAATAAATAATACTAAGAATATGAGTTGTAGAGTTCTTGAAAAAAATAAATCATTATTATTCAAAAAATAATAGTTATTATTAGTTGCACATTGAAGAAACTCAACATAAACAGAGAGAATGGACAACATGAGAAGGGATTAAAGGGATCACTGAGAATTGGCATTGACTTAGTCCTTGGAATAATCTCCTTCAAAATCAGAAGTAATTTTGAAAATATGAGATCACTTAATCTCTTTGCTTTCCTACTTGTACATCTAATAAAATGGCCACTGAGTGTACGTTCATAATTTTCTGCTGCTGTTGCCCATCCACTTCACGGTTCAATGTTCAAGGTTCACCTGCGTGTCACTGTTGTAATGTGTGGTTGCTTGAGTTACTGCCACCTTCCTGTCAGCGTAAACCAATCTGGTCATTCTTCTCTGACCGCTCTCTTTAACAAAGCATTTTGACCCACAGAAAAGCCACTCACTGGATGTTTTTTGTTTTCTGCTCCATTGTCTGTAAACTCTAGATTCTGTTGTGCATGAAAATACCACAAAAATTAGCAGTTTCTGAGATACTTAAACCACCCCATCTGGAGCTAACAATTATGTCATGGTCAAAGTCACTTAGATCACATTTCTTTCATATGCTGATGTTTGTTCTGAACAACAAATGAACCTGTTAACCATGTCTGCATGCTTTTAAATGTTGAGTGCTGCCACATAATTGGCTGATTAGATACCTGCATTAATGAACAGGTGTACTTAATAAAGTGGACTATGAGTGGAGATGTTGTGAAGCAATATGTTGAGATATGCTTTTAATTTCATTCACTTGGATACAACACAAATCTGACATCCTGGTTTACTGCTAAAAGCTGTTTACCTTCCTGACATAAACATTTAAAAGTTCACAGTCTGAATTAGGAATGTAAAATTTGAATTGCAATACTCTCAGGAGTAACTTTTTCGATTCTTCAAAACATTTTCTCAGGATTGACTGCATGAGATCAAAGTCAATGTCAAAGTATAAGTATTTTCTTAATTTTCAAAGCACGTTTATGTTCCATACACTGAATCGAGATTTATTTTCTTGCAAATATTTTCAGGAAATATAATAGAATTTATGAAAAACTCCACATAAACAAAGATTGACAAACAGCCAATGTGCAAACAAAGACAAATCATGCAAATCAAAAATAAATAGAACTGAGTACCAGTTGTAGAGTTCCGAAAAGTTATTATTATTATTCAAAAATCGTTATTATTCCTTGCACAGTGAATAAAATCAATATAGACAGAAAGAACAGTGGTGTCTGAAAAGAGGATGCTGTCTAAGTTGCATGCCATCTTGGTCAATGTCTCCCATCCACTACATAATGTACTGGGTGGGCACAGGAGTACATTCAGCCAGAGACTCATTCCTCCGAGATGCAGCACAGAGCGTCATAGGAAGTCATTCCTGCCTGTGGCCATCAAACTTTACAACTCCTCCCTCGGAGGATCAGACACCCTGAGTCAATAGGCTGGTCCTGGACTTAATTCATAATTTACTGGCATAATTTACATATTACTATTTAACTATTTATGGTTCTATTACTATTTATTATCTATGGTGCAACTGTAACGAAAACCAATTTCCCCCGTGATCAATAAAGTATGACTAAGACTATGAGAATAGGCTACAGTGGGAGGGGATTGATGGGATTATTCTCAAAACTGGCATTGACTCAGTCTACAGAACAACCTCCTTCAAATTTAGAACATAGAATTGTACAGCACAGTACAGGCCCTTCAGCCCACAATGTTGTGCCGACCCTCAAACCCTGCCTCCCATATAAGCCCCCACCTTAGATTCCTCCATATACCTGTCTAGTAGTCTCTTAAACTTCACTAGTGTATCTGCCTCCACCACTCACTCAGGCAGTGCATTCCACGCACCAACCACTCTCTGAGTAAAAAACCTTCCTCTAATATCCCCCTTGAAATTCCCACCCTTTACCTTAAAGCCATGTCCTCTTGTATTGAGCAGTGGTGCCCTGGGGAAGAGGTGCTGGCTATCCACTCTATCTATTCCTCTTATTGTCTTGTACACCTCTATTATGTCTCCTCTCATCCTCCTTCTCTCCAGAGAGTAAAGCCCTAGCTCCCTTAATCTCTGATCATAATGCATACTTTCTAAACCAGGCAGCATCCTGGTAAATCTCCTCTGTACCCTTTCCAATGCTTCCACATCCTTCCTCATCCTTCCTATAGTGAGGTGACCAGAACTGGACACAATACTCCAAGTGTGGATTTAGAAGTAATTCTGTTAAATACGAGATCCCTTAATCTCTGGGTTTTCCTACTTGTACAGGAATAAAGTGGTCGCTGAGTGTACGTTCATGCTCTTCTGCTGCTGTCGTCCATCTACTTCAAGTTTCAATATGCTGTGTATTTAGAGAAGCTCTTCTGCACATCACTGTTAAAACAGGTGGTATTTGAGTTACTGTCATTTTCCTGTCAGCTTAAACCAGCCTGGCCGTTCTCCTCTGAACTCTGTCCCTTAACAAGGCACCTTCACCCACAGAACTACTGCTCGCTGGATTTTTTTCTTTTGTTTTTGCTTCATTCTCTGTAAAGTCTAGACACCGTTGTGCATGAAAATCCTAGCAGATCAGCAGTTTCTGAGATTCTCAAACCACCCCGCCTAGAACTAACAATCATTCCGTAGTCAAAGTGACTTAGATCACATTTCTTTCCCATTCAGATGTTTGTTCTGAAAAACAACGGAACCTCTTGACCATGTCTGCATGCTTTTAGGTACTGAGTTGCTGCCACATGATTGGCCGATTAGATATCTGCATTAATGAGGTGTACCTCACAAAGTGGACTCTGCAGCACAATTTTGGGATATGCTTTTAATCTTTTTCTCTTGCATACAACATAAAATCTGACTTCCTGGTGGACTGCTAAATGCAGATTCCTTTCCTGACAAAACTTTTAAAATTCATTGTCTGCATTAGGACTTTAAATAGGACATTTGAATTACAATACCCTCAGGGGAACATATTTAATTCTCCGAAATATTTTCTCAGGATTGACTGCATTAGATCAAAGTCAAGGTACAAGTTTTTTTTAATTTTCAAAGCACGCATATGTTACCATATACTGAGTTGTGACTCCTTTTCTTGTAGGCATTTTCAGGAAATACAATAGAATTTATGAAAAAACTCTGCACAAGCAAAGACTGACAAACAGCCAACGTGCAAATGAAGATAAATTGGGCAAATAAAAAATAAATAATACTGAGAATACGAGTTGAGAAATCATTGAAAATAGTAGTTATTATTATTCCAAAAGTAATTGCTATTATTGCTTGTGCAGTGAATAAAATCAACACAGAGTGAATAGGCTATGGTGGGAAAGGGATTATTGGGTTAACTCTAAGAACTGCCATTGACTCAAACTGGGGAATGACTTCCTTCAAAATCAGAAGTAATTCTGAAAATGAGATCCCTATACCTCTGCATTTCCCGCTTGTACACAAAGCTTAAAATTATGGAAAATCCATTTTCTTTTTGCATTTTGGCAAAATAACCGCTAAGTATTGAAATAATTCTGTAACTTAATGAATGTCATTAAGATTACATTAGAATTTGTTCAATGCTGCTAACTGGTTAGCACAAGGGTGATGAAGGAACAAGTGAGGTCTGGCTAACTCTTTAGCAAGCAAATTATAAATCACAACTGAAGAAAGCATATTGTATTTCTAACACACCCTGCAGCTTTGCTTTCAGCCTACACTAATATTAACATGCAGCATCATTGGTGCTGGCAGTCCATCAATTAATACCAATGCTTCATTTACATCTGCCTCTTGAATAATTTACTTCCCAGATTGCGTACATAAAAATCCAATGGTCAGCAAGCCATCACAGGTCCCAGCTGCAAAGAGTAGCTGGCAAAATATTCAACTTCACTGCCTGTGAAAAATAGTTGTAGAAGTTTAATCATTTTGTGCGCTTTGATGAACAAATCAAGACTTTTTTTTTTACACATCCACATCTCTTCTATTATTGGAAAGAATTTAGATGAAATTGAGAAAGGAGACTAAAATTAATAAGATCAATTTTATATGCAAATTATAATACAAATTATAGGTAGGTTTGGGTGTTTTGAAGTCACCCCAAAGCTGTTTGTGTTTTTCTCTTGTGAACTCAAATTTCAAGGGAAAACTAGAAGTCCATCAACCAGTCCTCATCGCAGGATCAGAGGTGGAGAGGGTCAGCAACTTTGAAATTCATTGGTGTTATTATTTCAGAGGATGTGTCCTGGGTCCAGCATGCAAGTGCAATTACAAAGAAAGCATGGCAGTGCCTCTACTTCCTGAGGAGTTCGAGAAGATTTGGCATGACATCTAAAACTTTGACAAATTTCTATAGATGTGTGGTGGAGAATATTTTACCATCACAGCCGAGTAGGGAAACAGTAATGCCCTTGACTGAAATTCCTACAAAAAGTGGATACAGCTCAGTTTATCACAGGTAAAGCCCTCCCCACCATTGAGCACATCTACATGGAATGGTGTCTCAGGAAAGCATTCTCAAACCATCCCATCTGGCACCAATTCCATAGTCAGTTAGATCACATTTCTTCACAGTTTTGATGTTTGGTCCGAACATCAGCTGTACCTCGAGACTATGTCTGCATGCTATTATGCATTGAGTTGCTTCGACCTGATTGGCTGATTAGCCGGTTGCATTAACGAGCAAAAGTACAGCTGCACCTAATTAAGCAATCATTAAGCGTAGGTGGCAAAATTCAAAATTCATCATTAAACCATTTCACTGCAAATATTCAATACCGAAGAACGGTGACAAATTTGGCAGTTTAATTAGGTGGAAAACTATTGAATATAGCACATTATCCTATTTCAGCAGGTCATCTAAACCTCTCTAGTTCCATCTACCTAATCAGGAAAAATCTTCTTTCTTCATAATTCTAACCTTTCTTCATTGTCCATGCAAACTTTTGCGACCTTACCATTCAAAAATATTTATTTGTTGGTGATGGTTTCCATCCTTTACCATGATTACTCTCTCTTTGTGATCTTCTAATGTGTGACAGGGTAGAGGTACATCTCTACCAAAGGAAGTGTAAAGCTCTCCTTACCTCGGCTCGCTTTCACGTCATCCTTGTATTTCAATAAATAAATAAATAACATTTTTATTTCATCGGGGCATAAATTTCTGCACCACATCCATCAAAATAGCCATTCTCCACCTTTTGACCTCCCTGCACAGACGCAGCGATAAATGTGCATAGATGGACAGAGGAGATGCTGCAGAAATATTGGCAATGGCAATGCACCATTCCTCTTTCTGTGACAGCTTGTTGCAAAGCAACTTCATTTCATTACATGGCACAGAATAAAACATCAGGGATCCTAACAGCAACCCAGAGTTAAAGGTAGAGGAAGTTTAAGTGAAGAAATCAGGAAAGCGCATCTTCCCACTTTCTTTTAGACCCTGAAGAAGTCTATTCATTTCCATCGATGCTGCCTGACCTACTGAGCTCCTCCAGCATTGTGTGTGCATTGCTTCGGATTTCCAGCATCTGCAGATTTTCTCATGTTTAATATCCATCTAATGAGAAGGAGAATTCGGCACAGGTATCTGAACTAGTCATAACATATTGAGTATTTTCTGTTTTACTTCAGATTTCCTAAGTTAAGGTTGCAGTTCCATAAAATTCTGGTTGAACTACACTTGGACAACTTTGTTCAGTTCTGGTTGCCTTGTTATAGAAAGAATGGGGAAGTTTTCGAGAGGTTGCAGAGGAAATTTACCAGGATATTGCCTGGAATGAAAAACGTGTCTTATGTAGAAAGGTGGAGTGAGCAAGTGCTTTTCTCTTGGAGTGAATTAAGACAAGATGAGGCCTGATAGAGGTGTATATGATGATAAGAGGCATAGATAGAATGGACAGCCAGTGCCTTTTCCCCATGGTGGCAATGGTTAATACCAGAGAATATACTTTTAAGATCAGGGGTTCCCAACCCTGTTTTTTAAATGCCATGGACCAATACCATTAAGCAAGGGGTCTGTGGACCACAGGTTGGGAAACGCTATGTTAAGATGAGCGGAAGAACATTTAGCAGAGATGTGAGAAGAGGGCTTTTTTAAATAGGCACATGAATAAAAGAAAAATGGAGGGTTATGGGTTCTGTAGCAGAGAGGGGCAAGAGTAGATTTACATAGACTGGCACACTGTAGTGGGCTAAAGGGCCCATACTGAACTGTTCTGTATTCTATGCTGTACTTCCAGTATCTGTAGTTCTTTATTAAAATAACAATGATCAAAATGGCCCGTTGCTTTGGATTCACTGAGAAATGCAGGGCTGTAACGATGACAGCTTGTCGTGTGTTCTGGCCAAAGCAGAGTTCTATACGAAGTGAAGTGCAGAAAGTGTGATTTTATAAGTCTAACATAAGTATATAGAAGTGGTCTGGTTGAAGCTCTCTAATTGCCAAATTGCCAAATGAGATGTGGGAGCATCATGAAATATAGGCTCAGTACATTTTTAAGTGATGGCAGAGGTCAGAATTTGACATATAATCACCGGTATATGAAATTCTTCAGAGATCATTAGAAAGAGAATGAATTCTAAAAGGAGTTGCAGAACTCAAGGTGATCAAATTACTGGATTCGGTTGGCAGTGCTGCACACTGCTGAAAGAAACCACAGCATCAGGCTGAGATTTTCAGACAAGTGGGAGGTTGACAATTCACCGAGGTGAACTTCAAAAAAATGTTTTATACACATATATACATCAGTAGTGAAGGTGACATATAGGAATGTGAAAACAACACATTTGAGAGTGAAAGAATAGGACCCACCCATAAAATGGACTCATGTTGAGGACTGCTTTTGCAGTGAGACACAGTGGCTTACATACATAATGCATGAATGAATAACATCCCATAAAAATGATACTTTTTTGTGTTTGAATAATAGTGAAGTACTGTACAATAAAAACTGTAATTATAGAGTTTTCAATAATTCAGTCTGAGTGGATATTAGGAAAAGTTGTTTTTATGCACATATTTAAGGTAGTCTTTTTTTTTAAACCCTGATTCCACCCAGCCCACATGCACACCTTGTCCGAATACCTTGCCACACCACACCCCCTCACAGACACGGTCTCATCCTACACTGGTCACGTTTCATCTTTTATTGCTGCTGTTTCACATATTTATACGACTGCTTGCTTTATTATAACAGTGCTAGTCACATTGTACTCCTTTACATAAACATGCACTTTATAGTTTATGTTTTATATCTACCTGTCAATCTTTTGGCCATGTCACTCAGGGACTTGTGCTAATACTACTTTATGGCTGCATGTGCTGGATGGTAACTATATATACTGGTGTGTAATTATATGCACTGTATTTTTGCACCTTGGTCTCAGAGGAACAATGTTTCATTTAGTTCTAAACACATGTACAGTTGAATGACATAGAAACATAGAAAACCGACAGCACAATTCGGGCCCTTCGGCCCACAATGCCGTGCCGAACATGTACTTACTTTAGAAATTACCTAGGGTTAAAAACCACAGCACTCTATTTTAATAAACTCCATGTACCTATCCAGGAGTCTCTTAAAAGACCCTATTGTATCCGCCTCCACCATTGTCGCCAGCAGCCCGTTCCATGCACTCACCACCCTGTGTAAAAAACTTAGCCCTGACATCCCCTCTGTACCTACTTCCAAGCACATTAAAACTGTGACCACTTGTGTTATCCATTTCAGCCCTGGGAAAAAACCTCTGACTATCCACATGATAAACGACTCTCATCATTTTAGACACCTCTAGTCCTCCGCCGCTTCAAGGTGAAAAGGCTGAGTTCACTCAACCTATTCTCATAAGGCATGCTCGCCAATCCAGGCAACATCCTTGTAAATCTCCTCTGCACCCTTCCTATATTTTCCTCATCCATCCTGTAGTGAGGTAACCAGAACTGAGCACAGTACTCCAAGTGGGGTCTGACCAGGGTCCTATATAGCTGTAACATTACCTCTTGGCTCTTAGACTCAACCCCACGGTTGATGAAGGCCAATACACCATATGCCTTCTTAACCACAGAGTCAATATGCTTTGAGTGTCCTATGAACCTGGACCCCAAGATCCCTCTGATCCTCCACACTGCCAAGAGTCTTACCATTAATGCTATATTCTGTCATCATATTTGACCTACAAAAATGAACCACCTCACACTTACCTGGGTTGAACTCTATCTGCCACTTCTCAACCCAGTTTTGCATTCTATCAATGTCCCGCTGTAACCTCTGACAGCCCTCCGCACTATCCACAACACCCCCAACCTTTGTATCATCAGCAAATTTACTAACTCATCCCTCCACTTCCTCATCCAGGTCATTTATTAAAATCATGAGGAGTAGGGGTCCCAGAACAAATCCCTGAGGCACACCACTGGTGACCGACCTCCATGAAGAATATGACCTGTCTACAACCATTCTTTGCCTTCTGTGGGCAAGCCAGTTCTGGATCCACAAAGCAATATCCCCTTGGATCCCATGCCTCCTTACTTTCTCTATAAGCCTTACATGGGGTACCTTATCAAATTTCTTGCTGAAATCCATATACACTACATCTACTGCTCTACCTTCATCAACAAGTTTAGTCACATCCTCAAAAAATTCAATCAGGCTTGTAAGGCACGATCTGCCTTTGACAAATCCATACTGACTATTCCTAATCATATTATGCCTCTCCAAATGTTCATAAATCCTGCCTCTCAGGATCTTTTCCATCAACTTACCAACCACTGAAGTAAGACTCACTGATCTATAATTTCCTGGGCTATCTCTACTCCCTTTCTTAAACAAGGGAACAACATCTGCAACCTTCCAATCCTCCAGAACCTCTTCCACCCCCATTGATGAAGCAAAAATGATGGTCAGAGGCTCAGCAATCTCCTCCCTCGCCTCCCACAGTAGCCTAGGGTACATCTTGTCCGGTCCCAGAGACTTATCCAACATGCTCAAGCTTTTCAATCCCCTGTAAATCATCCCTCCAGTTCCATACACACTTTTCCACTGTCACAATTGTTTGGTCCTATTCTCTCACATCTTATCCTCTTGCTCTTCACATACTTGTACAATGACAATTAACCAGAACTTGAACTTGAACTTGAAGCTAAAATAAGATTTAACAAAAGCTAAGTTAAACTGAGTGATGACACCTTATTGTTGAGCCCATAAAATCATGGATTAACATTGTTTGCCACAGACATTTACATGTCTGAGGGATTTGCTATAGAGTTTTGGCACATCATGAAACAAAAAACAACATTCAACAATTAGGTTACAGCCTCAGGATAGAAGGGTGTCCATTCTAAACAGAGATGTGGAGAAATTTCTTTAGCCAGAGGGTGGTGAATTTGTGGAATTTGTTGCCACATGTAGCTGTAGAGGCCAGATCATTGGGAGTATTTAAGGCAGAGATTGATTGGTTCTTGATAGGACATGGCATCAAAGGTTATGGGGAGAAGGCCAGGAAATGGGATTGAGGAGGAGAAAAAAAAAAGGATCAGCCATGATTAAATGGTGGATCAGACTCGATGGGACCAATGGCCTAATTCCGCTCCTATGTCTTATAGTCTCAATTAGAAGACTACGCGGTAGGACAATTCTAGGCAGTTTTGAGAGTATGTTACATGGTCGGCACAATATTGTGGGACGATGGACCTGTAATGTGTTGTAGATTTCTATGTTTCCATGTTTCTAATTATACAACAAAGAAATATGTGAAAAATAAAGTTGGAGCTTAAAGTAAGAATACAGAATGAAATGTACATAAATACTAGCATGTATTTACAATGGATACAGCATGATAGAGAATGGTTTAAAATGTTTAATAATTTTGTAGCTAAAAATTTGAGGACATTCCTGTAATTGTGGAAGGAATTCCTCCTCATCCCAGGCTGAGTAAATCAGTGTGAATTGAGTGAGGTTGTTGAACTTACTTTGATGCACACAGCTCTGAGTGAAGAATCAGTACCCTGCTGTGAACTATGAAAAAGTCTTGACTGAGGTGGACAGCTGGCAGCATTATTGTAACCCGGATTTCCATTCACCTACAGTATCTTGCCATTAGTCACCCTTAAGGACCACATTTGAGTAACGAATCCATGGGTGAAGAAATGTAAAGACCAGCAGCAACCATATCATTACTCTCCATTTAGAAATCTTAAAAGGTGAGAAAGAGGAAGAGGGATAAAAATACCAGGAAGTAAAATAAAACTGCATTAACTACAAATCATGTTCAGATTGCAGTTCCTCCACAAGGTGCTAAAGGTGGTAGTCTCGTTTGATTGGATTTCAGTCAGTTTAACTATTCAGTTAAAAAAAATGCTCTGGAATTCATCATCAAATGGTCATAGTCTTTGTGTGAGTGGTTAGATTGATCATGGAGTGGGTTAATATGTTGACACAACATGGTGGTTGAAAGGCCTGTATATTGCTATACTGCTCAATGTTTTGTTGTAGAGTTAC
Source organism: Mobula birostris (assembly GCF_030028105.1). Classification (NCBI taxonomy): domain Eukaryota; kingdom Metazoa; phylum Chordata; class Chondrichthyes; order Myliobatiformes; family Myliobatidae; genus Mobula; species Mobula birostris. Next base: position 18,308,738 of record NC_092370.1, on the reverse strand, counting down.
AGAGTCATGGAGGACTGCAGAACAGAAACAGGCCCATTGACCCATCTAGTCTGTTCCAAAATATTATTCTGCCTACTCCCATTCACCCCATTATTGCTGCTATTAAATAAATACCAGAACACATGACTGCATTCCAGCAGCTGATGTTAAAGATTAATTTCAGCAGTCAGTGTAGATCCTTTCGGTAAATGCAGATTTACCTTTTCACATCCACCAGTTTGCCTTTCTGCTTGAACTCTTCCCAGTTCTAAATGGTGCGTTCCTGGCACCTGGCAAGAGTGTGTGGAGACAATCCCATGAAAAATCCCGGCCAGGAACATCCTCACTGACAAAACAGCTGTTATAAACATTGACAGCTGCATAAACCAGGGTTGACTGCCTTCAAAGCTCAAGACTTTGAATGCTTTTGATATTCAGAAACACTATTTCATTCATTTCCAACAGATTTTGAATCACAATTTTTATTCCCCAATTAATGCACTGAAAAACTCAATTACCCAATTAAAAATATTTGAACAATGTGCACTACCTTAGATGTCCTATATGTAAAGTACCTTGAACTAACTTAGATGGGAAGCTAAGAGAGCATGGATGAGTTGGGCTGAAGGGTCTGTGTTGTCGGATCTGTTCCTGAACAGCAATCTCAAATATTTATGGTGGATATTTTCAGGACAGTTTTCTCATGCAATATATTGAAGCCCCAGCTAAGGAGAGGACAGAACTTGACCTACTCTTGGGAAATGGGTTAGGACATGTGACTGAGATGTGAATGGGGAGCATTTCAGGACCAGTGACCCGAATTTTATTAGTTTTAAGTTGGGAATGGAAAGGGATAGATCTGGCCCACAAGTTCTCAAATGGGGAAGGCAAATTTTGATATTAGACAGGAACTTGTAGAATATGATTAGAGTAGTTTTTTTTGTCAAAGGGGATTATCATAGAACAGGGGGACCTCGGAGTTCATGTATATAGTTTGCTGAAAATTGCATTTCAGATGGATTCGATGTTGAAGAAGGCTTTAGGCGGACTGGCCTTCATCAGTCAGGGTGTTGAATATAAAAGTTGGGATGCTATAAGATCACATGGCATAGATGCTGAACTAGGCCATCAAGTCTGCTCCGACATGCCATCATGGCGGATTTATTACCCCTCTCAATCTCATTTTACAGTTTTCTCCCCATAACCATTGACACTCTGACTAATCAAGAATCTATCAACTGCCGCTTTCAATATGCTCAATAACTTGTCTTCCACAGCCACCTGTGACAATGAATTCCATAGATTTACTACCCTCTGGCTAAAGCAACTAATTCTTCCTCATTTCTATTTGGAAACCCCTCCACTCTGAGGTTGTCTGGACTCATCCACAATAGGAATTATCCTCTCCACATCCACTCTATCCCGGCCTTTCAATATTTGATAGGTTTCAATGAGATCCCCCTCATCCTTCTAAATTCTAGTGAGTACAGACATAGAGCCATCAAATGTTCCTCATACAATAGTTCTTTCATTCCTGGAATCATTTTCATGAACCTCCTGTCAACATTCTCGAATGCCAGCACATCTTTTCTTAGACAAAGGGCCCAAAGCTGCTCAGAGTATGTCAAGTTGGTCTGACCAATGCCTTATAAAGCCTTAGCATTACATCCTTGCTCTTATATTCTCATCTTCTCAAAGTGAATGCTAACATTGCATTTGCCTTCCTCATCACCAACTCAGCTTGCAAATTACCCTTTAGGGAATCCTGCACAAGAACTCCCAAGTCCTTTTGCACATCTGATTTTTGAATTTTCTCTGTTTATAAAATAGTTTACGCCTTTATTTCTTCCACTAAAGTGCATGACCATAAACCTCCTGACACTGTATTCCATCTGCCACTTCCTTGCCCATTCTTCTAATCTGTCTAAATCCTTCTGCACCCTCCCGCTTCCTGAACACCACCTACACACCACCACCTATCTTCATATCACCTGCAAACTCACCACAAAGCCATCAATTCCATCTAGTCAACCAATCTTCCCTCCCCCTCCCTTCCCGTATCCCTATGTCACTCTGCCCCCTCCCCCAGCTGCCTACCACCTCCCTCTTGGTTCTGCCTCCTTCAACTATCCATTGTGTTTTCCCCTATTCTTTCTTCACCTTTCCTGCCTATCACCTCCCTGCTTCCCCTCCCTCACCCCTTTATCTTTCCCCTTACTGGTTTTTCACCTGGAACCTACCAGCCTTCTCCTTCCCACCCTCCCCCCCACCTTCTTTATAGGGCCTCTGCCCCTTCCCCCTACAGTCCTGATGAAGGGTTCCGGCCCGAAACGTCGACTGATCTTTTCCACGGATGCTGCCCGACCTGCTGAGTTCCTCCAGCGTGTTGTGAGTGTAGTCAACCAGTCTTCTATCCGTGCTATTATCTTGCCTATAATACCATGTGATCTTATCTTGTTAAGCAGTTTCATGTGCAACACCTTGTCAAAGGCCTTCTGAAAATCCATAAACAATATCCCCTAAGAAGAATTAGAGGGGATCTTATAGCAGCATGTAAAAGTATGAAAAAGGATAGATAGATAGAAGCAGGAATATTGTTTCCACTGGCAAGTGCCAAGCCAAATTAGAAAGGTCGGGTACGAGCTGAATCGAGGCAGTGGGGATCGGGACAAGAGCAAGGAATGACCCAGAGTTTGAATGAGTTAATTACCGCGCCAGATTGAAAAGGTCATGGGTCACATCCAGAAGCCAGTTCAGTTTGCTGCTCCACGAGGTATACTCGTCTCTGCACTGAACCGAGGCTGTGTCCTACAACTAACGGGCTCTTGAATCGCCTATGGCAGGCTTGATGGCAGTGAACTTCCATGAACTTCAGTTCTGAACGCTATTTGCTTACTTTTATTCTTTGCATAATTAATTCTTTTCTCTCTCCCACTGGCAGTTTGATGGTCTTTTTTTTAAATGGGTTCTGTTGGGTTTGTGTTTCATAGCTGCCTGTAAGATGACGAATGTTAAGATTATATATAGTGTACATACTTTGATAATAAATGTACTTTGAACTTTGAAGTGAGACTAGAACTGAAAACAGGTCGAGTGAACTCGGTCTTTTCTCTTTGGAGTGACGGAGGATAAGAGGTGACCTGATAGAGGTGTATAAGATGACGAGAGGCCTTGATCGTGTGGATAGTCAGAGGCTTTTTTCCAGGGCTGAAATGGTTGCCACAAGAGGACACAGGTTTAAGGTGCTGGGGAGTAGGTACAGAGGAGATGTCAGGGGTAAGTTTTTTTTACTCAGAGAGTGGTGAGTACATGGAATGGTCTGCCAGCAATGGTGGTGGGGGCACATACAATAGGGTCTTTTAAGAGACTTTTGGATAGGCACAACTTTGTGGGCCAAAGAGTCTATATTGTACTGTAGGTTTTCTATGTTTCTAACTAGGGGACATAGATTTAAGATTAAGGGAGATAGATTTAGAATAAAGATGAATAGAAACTACTTTTTCCAGAGAATAGTGAATCTCTGTGGAATTTTCTGCCCAAGGAAGCAATAGATGATACCTCATTAAATATACAAATGTATTTAAAACACGGTTAGATAGATTTTTGCATAGTGGGATAATTAAGAATGGTGAGGAAATGGCAGGTGGGTGGAGGTCAGGTGACTGCCAGATTAGCCATCATATTGAATGGCAGAGCAGGCTCAATGGGCCAGATAGCCTTCTCTTGTTCCTGTTTCTTAGGTACTGAAAATATCTGGGTCTATGCTAGAAAAAGAGATATTTATAATGCAATTGATTTCTGACTACAATATTTGATTGAATTTTAGAGTGATATTGTTGTATAGCTTGTTATCACCCAAGGTGATATATCAAAAAAATAATCTATTTTTGTTTGCCTTTGCAAGGAGCTTTGCATGAAGAATACATTTATTCCATATTTTACTCCAGAAGCTAAGAAAGCAAAACACAGTTGAATCCTTATCTTCAAATGCCAGTTTTGTTGATTATGGTCCCACTTCAGTGATCACAAAATCAGATATGAACAAAATTTGATTGAAATTCCAGATAATCCTTGCAGGATGAGAGAGTAGATTTATAGATTGTTGGTGACAGTTTCTATTTACGCAAAGTATATTACGAGTCTTGAAACTTTCTTACCAAATAAATTATTGATGAGTCTATGCAAATGAAAAATTTCAAAATTAAGTATGATTGTTGGGCAGAGATAACAGAAGATGCTGAAAAAAGGTCAGTCGCATCAAAAAGGTAACTAATCAGCATATAGGAGGGAGATTGAAATTCTGTTTAAATGGTGCCACAACAACAACTTCTCATTCAACGTTAGCTAAAGCAAAAAGCTGATTATTGATTGCAGGCGGAAGAAACCGGAGGTCCATAAACCAGTTTTTATTAGAGAATCAGAGGTAAAGAGAGTCAGTAACATTAAAATCTGTAGCATTATCAATGTGGAGGATCTGTCCAGAGACCAGCTCACAAGTGCCATTACAAAGAAGGCTTGGCAGCCCCACTATTTTCATAGAAGTTTACACAGATTCAGTATGACATCTAAAACTTTGACAAGTTTCTATAGATGCACAATGGAGAGCATTCTGATTGGTTGCCCCATGGCCTGGTATGGAAAGATCAACGTGCAAGAAGAGAAAAGCTTACAAGAAGTCATAGATATAGCTCAGTCCCTCATAGAAAAAGCGGTCTCCACCATTGATCAAATCTATCTCAAGAAAGCAGCATCCATTAAAGACCGCCCGCCATCCAGGCCATGCCTCTTTCTCACTGCTGCCTTTGGGTAGGGACTACAGGAACCTTAGGTTCCACACCACCAGCTTCAGGAACAGTTATTACTTGACAACTGTCAGACTTCTGAACCACTGTGGATAACTTCACACACCTAAACACTGAAATGATTCCACCACCTACAGACTAACTTTCAAGGACTCTACAACTCATGTCTCAGTGTTATCTATCTATCTGTATTTGCACAATTTGTCTTCCTTTGGACATTGTTTTATTTAACCGTCTTGGTTTGTGTGTAGTTTTTCATTGATTCTACTGCATTTCTTTGTTTTGCTGTAAATACCTGCAAGAAAATGAATCTCAGAGAGGTATCTGATGACATATACCGTACATATTTTGATAATAAATTTTCTTTGAACTTTGAAGCAGCTGAAAGGTTGATACTGATCACCCCTGATCTGGTTGAATGGTAGATCTGAAAGAGGGACTGCTATTCATTAGCAAAGATTTACCATACCTTTATCAAGCCAATACCATTTGGAATCTGCATGTTATTTCAGTTAATCTTATGAGGACATTTAAACTATGCCTAGATTTCAAAATAGCAGGCAGTAATTTTAAGAACACAGGAGATACCACAGATGCTGGAAATCCCGAGGAACAAATACAAAAAGTTGGAGGCACTCAGTAGGTCAGGCAGAATCTCTGGAGAGGAATGTACAATTGACCCTTCACCAGAACTGGAAGGAAGGGGAAGAAACAAGAATAAGAAGGTGGTCTGGGGGGGGGGGGGGGGAGGTAATAATTTTAGGAATCTATATGACAATGTTTAATGATCCTGGACAAAACTTTTTTAGTGAATATTATTAGAAACCCTCCCCATGAAAAACTTTGGGTAAAAATGTACTTATCAATGGAAGTATGGCAGTAGAACATATACAGAAGAATGCACGTTCAAATCTGTTGCAGTCACACAAGAGTAAGATGGGATTGAAACAGAAACAAAACAAAGAAGCAAAAATGGGTAAACCATTAGAAAATAAGCTGCAGATGCAATTTCGAGACAAAAATAAAATGCTGAAAAAAAACTGAAATAAAATAGAAAATGCTGTCCAAACTCAAAAGATTAGGCAGCATTTGTGGAAAGAGAAACAGACATCTGCTTGAAGATCAAGTTTTCATCAATTTCGGGTGACCAACCATTCCAGTTTTATACCTCACATTTTGTGTATTCAAAACTGGTCACTGATCTGCAACCTTAACTCCATTTCACTCCCTACTATCCTCACCCTCTGCCCTTTCTTCTGATAATTTCAAATTTCATTCAACTCTTCCAATTTATATCTTACCCAGATAGAGCTTTTGTTATGTACCTGTGTATCATCAAGATCACCACTTATGTGTTTCACTCTCTGTCTTCAATCCCATCCAGGCCATGCTCTCTTCTCACTGCTGCCTTTGTGTTTTATTTATTTATTTAGAGATTCATCACAGTGATGGGCTCTTCCAGCTCAATGAACCCATTTTTTCACTATTTTTTTGATATAATTAACACATGGGCCACTACCATTAACCAAGGGGTCCAGTTGGGAACACCAAGGTCATAACATCTTTCTATCAGTTGCATTTTGGAATTCTACTGCTGCTTGAGAAGTTAATGACTGAATGGCACGGTTTGGAATGCAAAATATATTATTCCTTTATGCAATCTATTTTTTGCAATGAAACTAATTTGCATTTCTGACTACCTTCATAACCTTCCAGACTGACAATTATTTTAATTTGACATCAACAAAATACAAAAATGCTACCACATTAAAATGAAACAAATTTAGAAGACTAATAGGAACAAATACCAACTTGCTTACATGGAACATAGAATGATAAAGTGTAGTGTGGGCTGTTCGGCCTATGGTATTGACAATAAACTGGACTGGTCAAAGAACACTGAGGCTGTCTACAAGAAGGGTCAGAGCCGTCTCTATTTCCTGAGGAGACTGAGGGCCTTTAACATCTGCCAGACGATGCTGAGGATGTTCTACGAGTCTGTGGTGGCCAGTGCTATCGTGTTTGCTGTTGTGTGCTGGGGCAGCAGGCTGAGGGTAGCAGACACCAGCAGAATCAACAAACTCATTCGTAAGGCCAGTGATGTTGTGGGGATGGAACTGGACTCTCTGACGGCGGTGTCTGAAAAGAGGATGCTGTCCAAGTTGCATGCCATCTTGGACAATGTCTCCCATCCACTACATAATGGACTGGTTGGGCACAGGAGTACATTCAGCCAGAGACTCATTCCACCGAGATGCAACACAGAGCGTCATAGGAAGTCATTCCTGCCTGTGGCCATCAAACTTTACAACTCCTCCCTTGGCGGGTCAGACACCCTGAGCCAATAGGCTGGTCCTGGACTTATTTCCTGGCACAATTTAAATATTACTGTTTAGCTATTTATGGTTTTATTACTATTTATTATCTATGGTGCAACTGTAACGAAAACCAATTTCCCCCGGGATCAATAAAGTATGACCATGACTATGATATTGTGCCCTCCATTGAACCTGTTGCAAGGTCAATCTAATCCTTCCCTCCCACATTGCCATCCATTTCTCTATCATCCATGTGCTCAAGAAAGATTGTAGTGTTCCCCATTCTGTTTGTGGATGTTTTTTGCTAGGATTCAGTTCCATTTCATAGATCTTCAGAGTGTGTAGATAGAAAGATTAATTTGTGCTTATGACAGGAATCTAGCAATTTGATGGCACAAAGTAATTTCAGAGGAATAGACCATGTCAAGTAGTGTCACTTTTTGTCGAAACTGAAGTCAAATTGTTTTGTAATTAATAATGATATTCGACTAACAGAACTGGTTTGCTATTGTCACACGTACAGTGAGAAGTTTTGTCTTCAGTACTATTATTGCAGATCAATTCATGGCACAGATCACGGAGGTAAAATGTGATAAAACAATAACAGAGTGCAGAATAAAGTGTTACAGTTATAGGTAAGTGCAGATCATGACAACGTAGCTCATGAGTTTCAGAATCCATCCTGTCATGTCGGCAAATGGCTAAACTACTCTGAACCATGCCTGGTGAGGATTTTAATCTGCCAAATTCAGGTTCAAGTTCAATTGTTTTTCAACTATACATGAATACCATTGAATACAGCCAAATGAAACAACGTTCATCCGAGTCCAAGCTGCAAAACCTAGTACCAACAGTCACAGGTACATATAGCACATATAAGGTAGCAAGCAAATACAAGATTCACCCCTCTCTGGCTAAAGAAATTCCTTCTCAGCTCCATTCTATAAACACTATATAAACTTTGTTTGACCATGTAGAAGCTGCTGTGATTGAATGAGCCCCCATTTACTTCCTGAGCAATTTCTGTATAAGGGTGAGGATGTTATGTTCAATAAACCATGTTGCTTTTCTCCTGCTTTTATGATATACCATGAACAGTAACCTGACATCAGTGACACAGCCGTAACTTAACTCATTGGTCCTCTCATTCTCGTTGGTACAGAGTAATACCAGAACTTGTGATATTTCCTTTGGCTTTGGGGAAAAATGTTGAACAGCACAGTAAATATCCTCAGTACATAATACCTTATTTAGCTTCAGCCAAATTTTATGGAAGCCAGAGGTAGAACCAAGCACTGACACATTAAATTTTCATTTCCTTGCCCTACACATGGTGTTTTCCCAGACCACTCTGAATACATGAGGACAGGAACTGGAACTTATAGATGTTACTGAAAAATAATAATAATAATAATAATAATAATAATAATAAGCTCAGGATTCAACAGTCCCTGAAAGATAGTGTAATCTTAGGAACTGAGAGAATCAAGGTAACTGAGGTTTAGAATAATTTCTCTTTCAAGAAAGTTGCATATGTTAACTAGCACAGGGCTATACATCCTAATATTTAGTTAATTCTACTAAATACATTTTAAGCAGATTCTCCAAACAACTTGTTTTTTCTCCCCCCCATAACTGGTACTTAAGTTAAATGATTTCCATGCAGATAGCTATTTTGTTGATGCATCAGATAGATAGCATCTATTACATGGGGCCCACTCATATAATTAAAACTGCTATGTCAGAATCAGACTAACTGCTTTTGTACCTCATTAAAATAAAATGACGAATCTCCTTTCAACGTATTAGTGCGGCATGGTAGCTAAGCAGTTTGGGCGGCAAGGTCACTTAATGATTAATGCAACCCGAGTTAATTTCCCACTGCCATCTGCAAGGAGTTTGTACACTCTCGTTGTTAGGTTTGTAACTTCGAAACATTAAACCAATGCAAAGGAGCACACGGCTGTCCAAAATGTGAGTCTAGCTTCAAGTTTACTTTAAGTGAGGCATGCATGTATTCTGTGGCAATATGATAACATATCCGTTCCAGTTCTGAGACCTGTACCATCAAAGTACCTACCAAAATTTAACCTGAGAAAAATGAATTGGACATCTTTTGCAGAATCCCTTGAACAAATTATCAATACCATACCACCAGAACCTGATCATTATGAGGAAATGCTTTGCTACAGTGGAGGAACTACCGCACAGAACATCCCCCAAACATACAGGATTGACGTCTGGCAACAAACAGAAGCCAGAACCCCACCAAACAATACAGTGCAAGACCCCACAGAAATGTTACCAGACGAGGCACTGCTTGACAGATGGAAGTGGTGCACTCTCAACAGAGCAAGAGCGGGAGTTCGTAGGACGGGAGACAATACAGTGAAGTGGGGTTTAAAGACAAGCGAATCCTGTGAGTGTGACGAAAGGGTGCAGAACATTGAACACGTTATGCGTAACCTCCCACTCTCACCTGATTTAGCTGACATTGACCTACTCAACATCAACCAAACAACACTAGAATGGTTGGCTGTCTGGTGTGACAAGCTATGATGATGATGATATGTAATTCACGTATTTATACGTATAACCCATAATGAGTCACAGAGTCGTAGAAAGGTACAGCACAGCGAAAGGTTATTCGACCCATCTAGGCCAAGCTGAACCTTTAAATTGCCTACTCCTAACGACCTGCACCGGGACCATAGCCCTCCATGCATCTACCATCCATGTACCTGCCAAAACTACTCTTGAACATTGAAATCAAGCTTGCATTCACCACTTGTGCCAGCAGCTCATTCCACATTCTCACAATCCTCTAAGTGAAGAAGTTAAAAGAACTTAGAACATAGAACATAGAAATTTACAGCACATTACAAGCCCTTTGGCCCACAATGTTGTGCTGACCATGTAACCTACTCTAGAAACCATCTAGAATTTCCCTACAGCATAGCACTCTATTTTTCCAAGCTCCATGTACCTATCTAAGGAGCTCAAAGGACCCTATTGTATCCCCTCATGTTCCCCTAAAACTTTTCACCTTTTACCCTTAACCCATGACCTCTGGTTGTAATCCCACCCAAACTCAATGGAAAAGCCTACTTGCATTTACCCTACCTGTACCCACATAATTTTGTATACCTCAATCAAATCTCCTTTATATCTTCTATGCTCTAAGGAACGAAGTCTCAAACTATTCAATCTTTTCTTATAACTCAGGTTCTCCAATCCCAGCAACATCCTTGTAAATTTTCTCTGTATCCTTTCAACTTTATTTATATCTTTCACTCAAGTCGGTGACCAAACTGCATATAATACTACAGATTAGGCCTCACCAATATCTGATACAACTTCAACATAACATCCCATCTCCTGATCCAAAGGAACAAAAATGCTTAATCAAACAGTATATATACACACGCTTCTCCCAATATGATTGAAATATTAAATCAACAACGCTCCCCATGACCAATTGGTTTCCTCCAACATTTCAAAGATCGACCTACTTGTAGGTTAATTGGTCACGTAAATGTAATTGGATTGTGTGGACTTGTTGGGCCAGAAGTACCTGTTACCATGCTGAATTGCTACTATAATAAAATGAATATTATATAAATAAATAATGATTTAAAAAAAATATATATATATATAAATAAACACACACACACACACACACACACAAATAGCTCTTGAATGTACCTACATTAGAGTGATTTTAATTCAATGGCAATACAGATTATGCAAACTGCTCTGAGATAATTAAGAAATGAATGGTGAGCTAGCTGAAGCTCGGGACGTAGGTCCAAATATAACATTTCTTAACCATTTGAGAGTGAAACCATTCACCAAGATAAAAGGGTAATTTCACAGTAATGAATAACTGCATTTCCATACTGTAGATAATAGTATTAAAATAAAGTGGTTTAACCAACATAGAAAAGTCCTGATTGATCTAAAGGACTAAAGAATTCTCTTCTCATAAGTCTAATTTTCATGCACGTTTCTTCTACTGGTTCCTAGTCACAATACATTTTATAATCGTGTATATATTCAAAAGATTTGAAGGACAGCAAAGAAAAAAAAAGTTCTAATGGTTCTATTTCATATCAGAGAATGTATACAGTATACAACCTGAAATTCTTAATCTTCACAGACATCGACAAAACAGAAAGAAAAACAAAAAATGAATGAAAGAATGTAAATGTGGAATTAATATAATAGCTGGATGTGTGCAAGTGTTAATGTTGTCTCTCATGACCAAATTGATAATAACCTTCCCTCTGAGGCTGAAAGCTGTGTGTTCCAAGATGGAGATGTAAAACTTCATTGAAAACTTCACTGCAGTACTGATGGTGTTCTGATCTGTTGTAAGTGTTGAATTTGAATGAGGAACTAAATTACTTCAGCGCTTTGATGTTTCTATCATTCACTCTATGCAGTTATTTGATTTGTGGATGTCAGTGAAGAGTAAGAATTCCAGGTGGTATACCGTATACTTTCTCTGATACTAAATTGAAGCATTTGAACCATTTGAATTATCTGTGTGCTCAGAATGACATAAACTATCTCATAGCAAAACTTCATAAAAGAGCAAGAAGTCATTAACCTTGTTAAAAAAAAAATAGAGAGCATCGGGCAATAAGACACACTCCTTGGATAAAAGTCCCTTGAACACATGATTCCCAATCATACATGTGGGCAACACACAAAATACTCAAGAACTCAGCATGTCAGGCAGCATCTGTGGAGGGGAATAAACAGGGAAAACGGTTTTAAAATATATAGTAATAGTATGGTGGTGTCAAGGTGGGAATACATTGCTAGAAAAGGAGGTGTAAGGAGTTCCTTTCCTCCGCTAACCTTCTGGTCACCCCTGGTCAAGGTGCTTAGCCCCCAAGCAGGGTCACATGAAGCCATAGGAGCAGGTGCTGGATGGTCGTATGAGCAGCTGATACATATCACAAGTCCTGGTTATGCAACCATTAATACCAGGCAGACAACCTCTGAGCAGTATTGATAATGGTTGGGGTCACCCATCCAGTAAAGACACTGCCTAGAAGGCAGCATTGGCAACACATGACCTGATGGCATGAACATCGATTTCTCAAACTTCCAGTAATGCCGCGCACGCCCCCCCCTTCACCCTTCACCATTCCCCAACCCCTTTTCCCTCTTGTACCTTATCTCCTTGCCTGCCCATCGCCTCCCTCTAGTGCTACTTCCCCCTGCCTTTTCTTTCTTTCATGGCCTCTTGCCTTCTCATATTAGATTCCCCCTTCTCCAGCCCTGTATCTCTTTTACCAATCAACTTCCCAGCTCTTTACTTCATTCCACACCCTCCTGGATTCACCTATCACCTTGTGTTTCTCTCTCCCCTCCCCGACCTTTTAAATCTACTCTTCTTTTTTTTTTCTCCGGTCCTGCCAAAGAGTCTTGGCCTGAAACGTCAACTGTTTACTCTTTCCCATAGAAGCTGCCTGGCCTGCTAAGCTCCCCCAGCATTTTGTGTGTGTTGCTTGGTTTTCCAGCATCTGCAGATTTTCTCTTGTTTGTGAAGGCAATAGCAAACCACTTCTGTAGAAAAATTTTCCAAGAACAATTAAGGTCACCCATGTCATATGACATGGCACATAGTGATTCTGGGATTGCTGATGCATAGTATGAGGTCAGGGCCCTGGGATTAACCCTGATAGTGTACCCAAACTTATACTGAAAACCGGTGCTGACCAACTTGCTGAAGCATTCAGGGACAACTTCAACCTCTCATTGCTGTCTTCCGAGTTTCCCCTGCTTCAAAAGAAGATGGTTGAGCTGCCTGAATGATAATTAACCAGCATCCCCTCTTCTTCCCACCCACCTTCTCCCTCAGCTGGTCACACCTATTATCTGTCAGCTGCCTATTCTCGTCCTCCCCCACATTCTTATTCTGGTCTCTGCCTCCTTCCATTCCAGTCCCAATGAATGAAGCATCTTGGCCTGAAACGTCAACTGATTTATTCCCCTCCATAGATGCTGCCTGACCTGCTGAGTTCCTCCAGCGTCTACAGAACCTCTTGCATTAATGACGCGTGTGACCTTGTTTGAAAAAATGGTGATTCTATACTATTTTCATGGGAAGCAGTCAATCAAGACAATGCTGTTTCCTTGAATAGGTCTAATTTCTGAAACTTTCAATACAATCCCTCTCAGGTAATGTTATGAATTTTGGATTTTTGGAGCTTGTTTTCTGTATTTTTGTTAGCCAGATTTCCTTATTGTTTGAATATCATTTACTTCAGTTGAAAATGCAACAGAAGACTTAAGTATCTGGAGAATACAGGGTAAAAATAAGTTAATTTTTAACACTGATGTGCTCACTACCCAAGTATTTTTTTAACAACAGAAACACTTCAAATTACCCTCACAGTTTAATACAAGTACCACCAGTAGCAATTTATGCAAAACAGTCAGGACATATGTATAAATCTGAGGTAAATGTATGAGAATTAGATCTTATGAATGCACATATTTAACTTGAATGTCTAAGCTCTCTGCATGCCCCAAAGAAGATTTCAAAAAAGTTCCAATCTCCTGCCAAGCACTGCAATAAGTATTTTAGCAAAAGAAGAATAGATGTACTGTTGGAAGTATCCTGGCTGGTTTCATTATGGTCTGGTATGGCAATTCAAATGCACAGGAATGTAAGAAGCTGCAGAGAGTAGAGTGCTCTGCCCAATAATGGGCACATCTCTCCTGACTGTCAGCAGTATCCAGGGGCAACATCCATCATCAGTGATCCTCGCCATCTGGGACATGCCACATTTTCACAGTTCTTACTGGCAGAAGCTATGGAAGACTAAAGACCCCCTACGTCCAAGAACAGCTACCTCCCTTCAAACATTTGGATCTTAGAGCCATTGAAAAGTACAGCATTGAAACAGGCCCTTCAGCCCATCTAGACTGTGCTGATCTATTTAAACTGCAAGTCCCATCACTCTGCACTGGGACCATAGCCCTCCATACCCATGGACCTATCCAAATTTCTCATAATTGTTGAAACCAAGCTTGCATGCACCATTTGCGCTGGCAGCTTGTTCCACACTCTCACGGCCCTCTGAGTGAAGATGTTTATCCTCATGTTCTCCTTAAACATTTCAATTTTCACCCTTAACCCATGACCTCCAGTTGAAGTCCCACCCAACCTCAGTGGCAAAAGTCTGCTTGCATTTACCTTAACTATACCCCTTATAATTTTGTAAATATATTGGATCTTGTAGCAACAGAAAAAAACAACCCTAATCACTACTATTTAGCAACAGTATCATCACTCTGATCACTGTGCACTAAAATGGACTTTTTCTTTTTTAAGTGTTTTTTCTTGTAAAAGTTTGGCATAATTAATATTGGATTTATGTTTTCCTTGTGACTGTTTCTTATATAATTCTGTGTGCCTGTGATACTGCTGCAAGTAAGTTTCTATTGCAGCTGTGCATATGACAATAAACTCAATTTTAAGCTCTTTAGATCTAAATAGTTAGAAACTATTCATATTTGACTAGCTGCCACTTGCCTGAAGCCACACACAAAATATCAGAAAAAAAAATTAGAATCTTTTACATGATTTCATATCAACGAGGGTCAAAGAATAAGAATGAAGCTTAACTGTGTCTAAAATGTAGATCAAAAACCACTGTGAACCATCAAAAACAATATTGTGGAGGGAGGCGTGTGATGCTGAGCTACATCTTGGGATGTGCTGGGACACGTCATCAGTGACATGACCTGGGATCATCAGGTATTCCGGGTCTTTCAACGTCAGGCACCCTAACCGAGGCGACCCAGCCAAGGTTGATCAGGCCCTGGCTTGTATCCCAGCAGCACTAGTCTATGGGACACACCTCTTGATCCACAGCCATCTAGAGGCTTGCTCAGCATCCTCCATGATGGTCCTTATGGCTCTTTTCTTTGCAGCTCCCATAATGCTAATTAGGTTCTGTACAGTGAGAAGAAAGCAAAACCTCTAGACCCCACCTCTGGAAGCTCACATCATGCCCTCCATTCCTGTCTCTGGCACTGCTCTGGTATTTGGATTTCTGACACTCAAACGCCTCCTCAATCTGATCTTCCCAAGGAAGTTCTACCATGACCACTTTCTTCAAGGTTTCTGACAGAACGACCACGTCAGGCCTGAGTGGTGATGATGCGATGAAGTCAGGAAACCTTAATTGATTGCAATGATCGACTTTCAGTTGCCAGTCAGACTCCATGGTGAGCAAGCCTGCTAATATTCTGGGCTTGGGTAGATCTGTGGTAGGTCTCCAGCTTTGACAAAAGCTATGGGCTTTCTGGGTTGGTGGAGGAGCCTACTGGTATTAAGAACCGATGAGATACTTTCTGTCACCATCTTCAGCACCTGGTCATGGCACCAACAGTACCGGCCTTCTCTTTAGGCTTTTGGGCAGCTGTTGAGGATATGTTCCAGGGTTTATTGTTTGTATTAGCAACAAAATCCAGAGAAACACTGCCAGGGTAACATACTCAGTAGAATGCCCACCATTCAATCAGATTGCACCAATCATTTTTCAATTGCATTTCCCTCCTCATATCTTTGTCTCTCGATGTCTTTACTTTTGTCCTAAATCACCACCCTTACCCTTTATACCATGCCCAACAGCTTGAGAATCTTAAACCAAAAGAAATTACTTCTCAAGATCTCCCCTATAATCTCCTTCAGAATCTTGCATTTCTTAAAGATCACAAGAATCCTTCTTCTAAAATTCCATTGGAGATGTCCCATACTTCACCAATCTCTATTTGCTTCTCGCTGAAACAAATGATTAATTTACTCCTATCTAGTCCCAAAGCAAGCAAATCCCATCCTAGATATGGAAAGAAAGTTTACATACTGTATTCCAGCTATAATTATATTAAGGCATCCATAATTTGATACTCTAATCCCCTTCAAAAGTCAATGATATATTAAATTATCATAATGGTAAATGAGACATCAGAAATTCATTGAATTACAGAGAATGAAAACATTCCCTTTGGTCCACCAAGTCAGAGCTAATGAAGTACCCATATATACTAATCCCATAGTCCAAAGCTTGGCACAGAACCTTCTGCGCCTGGTAATTTAAGTGCTTGCCCAGACAATTATTAAATGGATTTCAAGTTTCAACCAATCTATATGATAACAAATTCTGCCTCAGATCCTTTCTACAGCTTAAAGCCATCTCTTCTGGGTTTAGGCATCACTGCCATAGTTTCTCATTATTCATTCTCTCAAAGTGCCTCACAATTTTGTATATCTCAATCAGCCTCCCCTGCTCCAAGTACACATGATCTCCATTTTCAAAAGTGGGCCGGCACAGTAGCATAGTGGTTAGTACAACACTTTATAGTTCCAGCAACACTGGGTTCAGTTCTGGCCGCTGTATGTAAGGAATTGTACGTTCTCCCTGTGAAATTGTAGGGCCTCCTCCGGGTGCTCCGGTTCTCTTTCACAGTCCAAGGGCATACCAGTTAGTAGGTTAATTGATCATTGTAAATTGTCCTGTGATTAGGCAAGGGTTAAATCGGGGGTTGCTGATCGGCGTGGCTCGAAGTGCGGGAATGGCTTACCCTGTGTTGTATCTCAATAAATAAATAAATTATTGCCAAGTGTGCAAAATATTGTGTGTTGATACAATAAATTTCTAGGGCCTGGTACACTTAGCTTTCCATTCTTCTGACCAAACTGCTGCCATCTTTAAACCGCAACAACAGTTTTTACCTATTTGCATGCTATGCAGAGCTTATTTTTAATCTCTGGCTTTGTGTGATCAGCAAAGTTGGATGCACTACATTGTTCTTCCAGCTCAGCCTAAGTTAACAGTGGTTAATTAAGGGTAGGTTAAATATGATGACAGAATATAGCATTAATGGTAAGACTTCTGGCAGTGTGGAGGATCAGAGGGATCTTGGGGTCTGAGTCCATAGGACACTCAAAGCTGCTGTGCAGATCGGCTCTGTAGTTAAGGATGATGCATATGGTGCATTGGCCTTCATCAACTGTGGGATTGAATTTAGGAACCAAGAGGTAATGTCGCAACTATCTAGGACCCTGGTCAGACCCCACTTGGAGTATTGTGCTCAATTCTGGTCACCTCACTATATGAAGGATGTGGAAACCATAGAAAGGGTGCAGAGGAGATTTACATGGATGTTGCCTGGATTGGGGAGCATGCCCTATGAGAATAGATTGAATGAACTTGGCCTTTTCTCCTTGAAGCGACAGAGGATGAGAGGTGACCTGATGGAGGTTTATAAGATGATGAGAGGCATTGATTGCGTGAATAGTCAGAGGCTTTTTCCTAGGGCTGAAATGGCTAACACAAGAGGGCACAGTTTTAAGGTGCTTAGAAGTAGGTGCAGAGGAGATGTCAAAAACGCAGAGAGTGGTGAGTGTGTGGAATGGACTGTTGGTGATGGTGGTGGAGGCGGATACGATAGGGTCTTTTAAGAGACTCCTGGACAGGTATATGGAGCTCAGACAACTAGAGGGCTATGGGTAACCCTAGGTAATTTCTAAAGTAATGACATGTTCGGCACAGCTTTATGGGCCGAAGGGCGTGTATTGTGCTGTAGATTTTCTATGTTTACATCAGTGGCTCTTGTTAGTAAACATTTGTCATTCTGAAAATGACATTTTACAACTCATACATTACATTAGCCTCAATCTTATAAACTCATATCTGGATTAATGATTTTTTGAGTGGTTCCTTATCAAATGAGTTTTAAAAAATTGAGAAAAAGAACAGGCCGCATTACTAGCTGTAGGAGTCATGCACCTCTTCTCTCTCTGTATTGTAATCTGTGTTGTGTGTTTATTATGTTTATTCTGGTAACTAGTCACATGAGTGGGGGAGTGGTAAAAGCGAAGGGAATAAGTCAAGTATTCATGCTTTCCTCATCACAGTTTGCAGCTTGGGACCAGCAGATGTTGTCTTCTTTGCCGACCGCTTATGACGCGCAATAACGCTGAATTATGCTTAGCTTACACTTGGGTATGCTTAAGTTTCATCACTTCAAGATTCTATGTTTGTTAATTGCTAACAAAGGATCGAATAAAGAATTCAACTTTGGATCAATCATAGAAGCTGGGGTTGGGTATCTTGCAAATATAGCAATCCACAGGTTCGCAGATAGTGATTTTTTTTTGCTTTTGGTTTGCTGCTACATTAAATGCATCCTCAAAATTCTCTATTGTAATTTCCAATACATTTTTCCCACCAAAAAACTGTTAATGCAGTCTTCTTGTATTTTGATGTATCATTTTACTGCATGCATATTAATTGACTTCCTGACAATTTATGTCAGACTAACTGTCTTGTTGTTCCCCAGTTTTTCTCTCTGTTCTTTTCTGTATAGGGTTGCTGCATTGGATCCCTCCCAACCTATTCAGATATTTCTGGATCCTTGAGACTTTTTGCGGATAACCGCCAAAAGCATCAACAATTTTATAGAACCCTTAGGCTGTAGAGGATCAGGCAAAAGGATGCCAGCTATTTGTGCAGTTTGTTTTTCCAGCACTTTCTCTTTGATCATAATAACTACTTTAAATTCCACCCTCTCAATGATTCCCCAATATTTCTGCTATAGTTATCCTACCCTCTACTGTGGAGACAAATTGATATCTTTGTTAAATGACTAAGCTTTTCCCTGAGTAACACACACAAAGTGCTGGAGGAACTCAGCAGATAAGGCAGCATCTCTGGAAATGAATAAACGTTGACATTTTGGGCTGAAATTCTTCTGGACTGAAAAAGAAGGGGGGGGGAGACGTTTTTTCCTGATTTCTTCATTTGAACTTCCTCTCTCTTTTGAGGATCCATGTTTGTCACTTTTCCCCATAATCTACCTTTAGTGTAATCTCAAACATACTATTACCAAAGAGGATTTTTCTTTTCGCTCTCCAGAACTGAAAGCCATTACTTCAGCCTCCAGTCACTGACTGCATTGTTGAAATGTCCAGGTTTGGAAAGTTCAACAATTGACATTCAGTGTCAAATCTTGTGCTGACGTCTCTGGTTAGGTCCAATTAGATTTGAAAATAAATTGGGGATTGTTGGATGAGAGTGTAAAATTGTTTCCCCCCCCCCCCCCCCCATAATTTAACTTTTACGATGCTTGCTCAAATTTTACTTAATCACCTATAAATGTATAATTCAGGAGGCAAAGTGTTTTATTCATCTCTACCAAAGGAGGTGTGAGGTGCGACTTCCCTTCACTAGCCTGTAGATTATCCTTGGGCAAAGTGTAGCACCTGCTTTTCCCCCCCAAACAGGGTCACATGAAGCCATGGGAGCAGGTGGTGGATGGTTGTATGAGTAGCTGGTGCATATTGCAAATCCCAGTTAAAAGACCATAAGATATAGGAACAGAGTTAGGCCATTGGGCCCATGGTTTCCTCCACCATTTCATTATGGCTGATTCTATTTTCCTCTCAGCTCCCAAACTCTTGTATTTTGCCTTCTCCCCGTACCACTTCATGCCCTGACAAATCAAGAATCTATCAACTTCTGCCTTAAATATACATAAAGACAGCCTCCGCAGCTGTCTGTGGCAAAGAATTCCACAGATTTTCAACTCTCTCGCTAAAGAAATTCCTCATCTCCATTCTAAAAGGATGCCCCTCTACTCTGAGGCACCCTTTTAGAATGGAGATGTTCTTAGACATTCCCACCATAGGAAACTTCATCTCCACATCCACTCTATCAAAGCCTTTCACTATTTGCTATGGTTCAATGAGATCACCCCTCATTTTTCTGAATTCCCATGAATATAGGCCCAGAGCCATCAAACGCTTTTCATATGACAAGCCATAACGCTGGGATCATTTTTGTGAACCTCCTTTGAACCCCCTCCAGTTTTAGCACATCCTTTCTAAGATAAGGGGCCCAAAACAGCTCACAATACCCCAAGTGAGGCCTCACCAGTGCTTTATAATGACTCAACATTACAACCTTGCTTTTATATTCTAGTCCCCTTAAAATGAATGTTAACACTGTATTTGCCTTCCTCACCACAGACTCAACCTATAAATCATCCTTTAGGGAATCCTACACAAGGACTGCCAAGACCCTTTGTGTCTCATTTTTTTTTTTCAGTATTTTCTCTCCATTTCGAAAACAGTCAACTCTTTTATTTCTTCTACCAAAGTGCCTGGCCATACCCTTCCTGATACTCTATTCCATCTGCCATTTTCTGAATCCAAGTCCTTCTGTAAACTCTCTTCCTCAAGACTGCCTGGCCCTCCACCTATATGGTCAGCAAAGTTTCTAACAAAACCATCAATTCCATCATCCAAATTATTGATATAAAGGCATCCGTTAGTCTTGCGAGACCATGGATCTGCACCTGGAAAGTCTTCATTCTCCAGGGCGCAGGCCTGGGCAAGGTTGTATGGAAGACCAGCAGTTGCCCATGCTGCAAGTCTCCCCCCCTCCATGACACCAATGCTGTCCAAGGGAAGGGCACTAGGACCCATACAGCTTGGCACCAGTGTCGTCGCAGAGCAATGTGTGATTGAGTGCCTTGCTCAAGGACACAACACGTTACCTCGGCTGGGGCTCGAACTCACGACCTTCATGTCGCTAGTCCAATGCCTTAACCACTTGGCCATGTGCCCACACATAAAAAGAAACAGTCCCAACACAGACCCCTGTGGAACACCCCTTGTCATCGGCAGCCAATCGGAAAAGGCTCCCTTTATTCCCACGCTTTGCCTCCTGTCAATTAGCCATTGCTTTATCCATGCTTTCCTGTAAAACCATGTTCTCATAGCTTGTTAAACAGCCTCATGTGTAGCACCTTGTCAAAGATCTTCTGAAAATCCAAATACACAACATCAACTGATTCTCCTTTGTCTATTCTGATTGTTACTTTTTCAAGGAATTCCATCAGATCTGTCAGACAAGATTTTCCCTTGAGGAAACCATACTGACTACAGCCTATTTCATCATGTGCCTCCAAATATCCTGAAACCTCATCCTTAATAATTAAATCCAACATCTTCCCAATCACTCAGGTTAGACTAACTGGCCTATAGTTTGCTTTCTTCTGCCTCTCCCTTTTTGAAGAGTGGCAGACCACTAACACCAGGGAGACAATCTCTGAAGAGCATTGATAATGGCTGGGGTCACCCATCTTGTAAAGACTCTGTAAAGACTTGTAAAGAAGACAATGGCAAACTACTTCTGAAGAAAAATTTGCCAAGAACAACCATGGTCACAGAAAAGCCATGATCGCCCATGGCATATGACATGCACATAACGAATAAATGATGTGTAATTATTCAGTGAATTTTTCAGTCATTCTGTAACTGATTTTGTATTTTCCCTTGAAGTTTCTCTGCAGCAATTGTCACATCAGTGAATCTGTCCATTTCATAGGTTATTCTTATCAAGTCTACAAAAGTCAAGTCAAATCAAGGCAAGTTTATTGTCATTTAACTATATATGCATGTATATAACATATATTACTATATCAATCATATAGAAACCAGATGTTTCTCCAAACCAGGGTGTAAAGCACAGTAGTACACATAATGCATATTAACACACCATAACATAAAATAAATCAGTTGTAATAAGTTAAAAGTCATACACAAACAAAAGTGAATAATTTAAATATTATCACATGCAGGGCAGGTTAACCAGTGCCACTTCAAATACGATGCAGCAGGGAGTTCAGAAGCCTAATAGTCTGAGGGAAAAAAAGAGAGAGCATCGGGCAATAAGACACACTCTTATTCCCATCTTAAGCATTCTTGTTTTTGTGCAGTCAAGTCTCTTGCCTGATGGTAGAAAGGCAAAAAAGATACCGGAGGAATGGGTGGGATCCTTAATAATACCATGGGCCCAGCGTATGCAGCGTTCCTGATAAATATCCTCTCAGTCACTTGCACAGTCCTTTGTAGGGACTTCCAGTCCGATGCTTGGCTGATCCCATACTAGATGAAGATGCAGCTTTGTCAGGATGCTGTCAATGGAATGTATTGTTTTTTCTGTCTCAACTAATTTTTAGTATATGACCACAACCTTGTTGCTTTTGTTTTCTTTCTTTGTTCTTTGTTCTTATAAGCACATAATAAATAAATGGCTGTAACCAACAAATTTTTATACTTCATTCTTGACTGCTGACTTCCAAAGAGCCTTTGCATCACAAAATCACCAAGATCCAAGAAGGGATCATTTATAACCAACTTTCAGAACTGAGGGAGGGATCACATTTGATATTCCATACAAAGGAGAGCAGATCAGTCCCATGCATTAAACTGGTAGGGTGATGGGAAGGAAGGAATAGCTGATAAATTTGAAAACAATAATTTAATGAAACTATATCAATATCATTTGTAAGAGACAATTGAGTCTGATGAATTTCTTGGACATAACAAGAAGAGTTAACAGAGGGAAACTGTTGATATAATAAACTTGGATTTCAAAAGCACATTTGACAATGTGCCATATAAAAGACTGGTACACAAGAATTATCTACTATTTAAATTAATGATCTGGAGGAGGGAACAGAGGCTGAGATATTCAAGTGTGGTAATGATACCAAAACGTGGGACGGGATGTTGCGTTGAGGGTATTTGGATTGAGCGACACTATACATAAGTCTTTGCCCACACATCCACACACCAGATGAATGAGTGGGCAACAGCTGAGCAAATGGAGTTGAATGTGGGAAAATGAGAGGCCGTGAACTTCAGCAACATCAATCAAAAGTGGAGAGAAATTGCAAATGGTTAGCGTACAAAAAGTTCTCGTGGATAAATTACAAAAAAGTAATAAGACAGGGGAGGCAAGTAGTTAGGAAAACAAATGATATATTAACATTATTGAAAAAAGGTTTAGAATTTAGAAGAGGGAGGTACTTTACAATTGTACAGGGTGTTGGTGAGGCCACACTTGAAGCACAATGCATAGTCATGGGCCTCTGTTTAAAAATGGATATATAGTATTAGATTAGATTCAACTTTATTGTCATTGTGCCGAGTACAGATACAAAGCCAATGAAATGCATTTAGCATCTGACCAGAAATGCAAAGAATAGTGTTATTTACAAAATAACTGCGAATAAAAAGTGCTACAGCACACAAATATAAAAGTACTGAGATAGTACATTAACCATATAACCAAATAATATAACATTGAAGGCAGCCTAAATGAGATTCAGCAATTTACAAGACCATAAGACATAGAACCAGAATTAAGCCATGCAGTCCATTGAGTCTGCACACCATTCAATCATGGCTGATTGATTATCCCTTTCAACCCCATTCTTCTGTCTTCTCCCTCTAAGTCTTGACACACTTTCTTGTCAAGAACTTATCAACCTCTGCTTTAAATATATCCAATTTCATGGCCTCCACAGCCTTCTGTGACAATGAATTCCATAAATTCACCACCTCTAGCTAAAGAAATTCCCCATTTCTGTTCTGAAGGGAAACTCTTCTGTTCTGAGACTAAGACCTTCCAATTATAGGAAACATCTTCTCCAAGTCCACTCTATCTAGGTCTTTCAATAATCAACAGGTTTCAATGAGCTCCCCCTTACTCTTCTAAACTCCATCTAATTTTAGGTGTGGGAAAATTGTCCAACCATAAGCAGTTAAAGTTGTTGAGTCTTTGTTCTTTGGAGCTTCAAAGAATGAGGGGTAATCTTAGTGAATCATGTAAAATTCTCAGGGAACATGCTAGGGTAGATGTTGGGGTGTTTCCACTTGTGAGACAGTTTGAACAAGTGGTAAAAATAGGGTGCTCATTTAAACCTGGGGTGTGTCAGGATTTCGTCTCTTGGAGGAATATGTATCATTGAAATTCTTAGCTCTGGAGGGTTGCGGCAGGTAGATCTTTAGAGACACTTAAGGATGGGGGAGATACATTTTTAGCAAGAATGGGAAACTGATCGCTATATAGATTTGGCACAGCAGAAAAGGTGAGTCCTGGGGCTGATCAGCCATGGTCATATTGAATGGCAGGACTGGCTTGAGGGGCAAAGTGGCCTATTCCTGCTCCTCTTTCCTATTAGTCAGAATGTTCTCCACTGTACATTGAACAGGCAGCAAAGGAGACAAAGAAGTGCTTTGCCATGACAGGATGCTGCATATTTTTGTGAAATCTTGAAGGTGAATTGTGTAACTATGTAACAAACATCACTAGCCTTTCAAGTTATTTGTTCTAGCAAATTTCTATAGATGTACTATGAAGAGCATAATGACTGGCTTCAACGCCATCTGGTAGCACAGCATCAAAACAAACAGTTACTTTCCCCAAGCAGTAAGATTGATCAATACATCCAACCCACAATGCAACCTTTCACACTCACAACTACCACTGTATCATTAACACGACAAAGTCTGAAGATGCTGGAAATCCAAAGCAACACACACACACACACACACACACACACACAAAGTGCTTGAGGAACTCAGCAGGTCAGGCAGCATCTATGAAAGTGAATAGATAGTCAGCATTTCAGGCCGAGACCTTTGTTCAGGATTGAGAAGGAAGGGAGAGGATGTCAGAATAAAAGGGTGGGAGAAGAGGAAGGAAAGTGCTGGAAGGAGTCAGGTGAAGGCAGGTGGGTGGAAAAGGTCAAAGGCTGGAGAAGAAGGAATCCGATAGGGAAGGAGAGTAGAGCATAGGAGAAAGGGAAGGAGGAGGGGATCCAAGGGCAAGTAACAAGCAGGTGAGAAGAGGATCATAATACTATTTCCTCAGTCATTTTATGTACAGACACTCCTGTACCTCCTGTCACACCATGGACATACAATCAATCTACATATATAAGCTATCTTGTGTATTTATATTTATTGTGTTCTTTGTCTTAGAGTTTTGTTGTGCTGCATTGAAGCAGGAGTAACAATTATTTCCCTCTCCTTCACAATTGCATACCAGAAATGACATTAAACAATCTTGAATCTTGAATAAGAGGACCTGAAGGGTTCTAGATTCAGTTAACTTCATAACAGGCTCCAGCCTCTCCACCATCAAGAGCATCTTCAAGCGTCAGTGCCTCAAGAAGATGGAATCTACCCTTACCACCAGGGACAATGTCTCTTCTCATTACTACAATCCAGAATTACTGCACTCAGTCAAGAGCCCTGTTGTAACATCTCAACCCTCCTCCCCATAGGCAACGCCTGACCTGCTGAATTGCTCCAGCATTTTGTGTGTTGCTCTGGATTTCCAGCATCTGTAGAATCTCTTGCATTTATATTCTTCCCCTCTGCTATTAGATTTCTGAGTGGTCCACGAACACTTCCTTACTATTCCTCTTTTGCACTGCGTTGTTTATTGTAACTTACAGTAATCTGTTATGCCTGCCCCGCAACGCTGCATGAATTGCGCGACTTGCTTCAGTCACAAAAAGACACGATTTGGATTTTTGATTCAGGCACTCTGCAGACATGGTTAAAAGGAGGCTTGGCTGCTTTCTGATGCTCATCTTCTTCAGAGCGCTCTGCAGCTGCAGTGCATCATGGTTGATGGATTCGGGAGGTTAATGTGCTGTGCAAATTCAGTGGGCCACTGCATCCTGGATGAAGTCAAGCTTGCTCAGTGCACTTACCAAGGAAAGTGGAGAATATCCTTCAGTGTGACTGAAGCTGCTCTCCTCCAGTCAAGTGGAGAATATTCCTTCGCAACCCTGATTTGTGCCTTGTAAATGGGGAGAAGGCCTTTACACTTCGACAGCCAGACAGACTGCATAGCCTTTGAAAGGCATGCTGATGCAAGAAGCAAGGATTTGATTGAACTAATATTTTGGTTGGTCAGGCCGGTGGTGTTGTGACATCAGCACAGGCTTCAAAGGTGATGTTTCTGAGTTTAAATCTGGCTGTGTTCAAACCTGGACAGCAGCAGTATCTATGCCAAAGAAAGGCCTGGCAATTTACTGCTGTATCTTGTCACGAAAACCCTATGGACAACTACACTATCCATAGGGTTGCCATGAATTGACAAAAGACTCAAACGACCCTCAACAACAGCAAATATTTTGGTCACTGTTAATAGTGATGAATGCCACTGAGCAGCGGTTGGATTTGATCGTATCACCCAAGAGAGAAATTTGCCACTTCTCAGCCAGCACAGTAACAGTTAGAACAATTGCTTTACAATGCTAATGATTACCAACTGGGGTTCGATTCCCGATGCTGTCTGTATCGAGTTTGTATGTTCTCCCTATGACCTTGTGAGTTTCTCCAGGGGCTTCAGTTTCCTCCCATATTCCAAAGGCATATGGTTATGGTTAGTTAGGGTTAGGGTTAGCAAGTTGAGGGCATGGTACGTTGGTGCCTAATGTGTGGTGATAAGTGGGGGTGGCCCCTCCAGCTCAGCCCTTGGATGGAAAATGACAGATTTTGCTGTATGTTTTGATGCTTCCGTGTACAGCACTGTGGAAAAGTCTGAGGCACAGTGTTCGCATGTGGCCAAGTGGTTAGGGCGTTGGACTAATGATCTGAAGGTCACGAATTCAAGCCTCAGCTGAGGCAGCGTGTTGTGTCCTTCAGCAAGGCACTTAACCACACATTGCTCCTGCACGTTTATAGCCCAGCGGCAGCGGTCGGTGCAGTATGGACAAGACAAGGCGCATATACAGTATATATAGCTCGGGAGCCTAAGAGTTTTGCGCAGTACTGTATTTGTCAATGTGGAGTGAAGAGCGAGTTTGTAAATCTGGCAGGAGCAAAGGATGTTGGGACTGGTGAGGGTGGGGCATTGTGGGAGGGTTGTGGGACAGGTGGCCAAGATGGAGTTCCAGAAGCAAGGGGTGGCGAGAGTGCAGACATACTCAGTCCCTAGACACCAGGCAAGGTCATTTCATTCCAAACAATTGGTTTATTGATCATTGCAGAATGTCTCTCTGGTGCTTCCCGTCCCTCCGTCTTCCCAACCATGCCCTCTCCTTGTCCCCTTCCCACAATAGATACCCATATCAGAATCAGGTTTATCACCACTCACATATGTCATGAAATTTGTTTTTTGTTTGCAGCAGTACAGTGCAATACATAAAATTACTACGGTACTGTGAAAAGGTCTTTGGCACCCCATCTATATACTATATGTGCCTAAGACTTCTGCAGGATCCTGTAAAATATAATGAACATAGGGTATAGAAGTTGACTTTTCCCTCATCCTCTTTTAATATCAGATAAGATTACTACAGTACTGTGTAATTTCTTAGGGACCCCAGCTGTATACATATGCCTATGACTTTTCACAGTACTGTACTTGCGACAAATAAAGCTAATATTTTTTCTTGGATACAAACTGTCAAATCGTCCATGCTGCATTGATTAACATAGAACATGGAAAAGTGCAGCACAGGGAAAAGGTTCTTCAGCCCCCGTGTGTGTGCTAATAAGACCATAGATACAGGAGCAGGATTAGGCCATTTGGCCCATTGAGTCTGCTCCACCATTTCATCATGGCTGATCTAATTTTCCTCTCAGCCCCAGTCTGCTGCCTTCTCCCTATATCTCTTCATGCCTAGACTAATCAAGAACCTACCAACCTCTGTCTTAAATATGCCCAGTGACCAGGCCTCCACAGAAACTTGTAGCAACGAATTTCACAGATTCCCCATCCTCTGGTTAAAAAAAAAAATTCCTCATCTCCATTATAAATGGATGCCACTCTATTTTGAGGTTGTGTCCTCCAGTCTTAGATTCCCACACCATAGGAAACATCCTCTCTACATCCACAATCATGAAGCCAACTTAAACTAATATATTTGCCTGCGCATGATCTGTGTCACCGGCACTGAGGAGACTAGCGATCCCCAGGCTGGAGACTTGGAATTCCATACAGGTGCTGAGTCCAGGGTATGGGTGGGAGTTACAGAAAGGACATCATCAGGCAACAGTTTTCTTACCTGCCTCAATAACTATGGCACAACACACTTCTGAATGAGGTCCAGACTCCTACACACTATCCAAATATCTGCATGTAATTGAGAATTCTTTCAAGTATTGCCATTTGTCGATGTTAGGGTGAATGAGGATGTATCTTTGCTATTAAGATTAGACTTCCTATCCAAGTTTTACACAAGGTGTAAACAAGGCCTAATTTGACACATCAGGCATCAAATCTACACTGCTTGAGGACTTAATGCTAATATCTACCACTGGCTTGTTTATGCAGCTGACAGATCAATGTTTCTCAATGTGATGTTTTGAGCAAGAGGCCATATAAACTGTGGTCTGATTTACATTAGAAATTTGAGCACATCTGTACCTGTAAATACTAACAAGACATTGGAGTTTGTGACCCAAGTTCGAAGTTGTTTCTTTCCGCTTTTCAAGTTTATCAGTTTCCCAATGGATGATACAATTTGAAATATTTGAATTTGGGGCAATTGGCAAAATGCACTGAGAATGAAAGCGGAAAATTTCATGCTCAGAACTCCTTACTGACTTATTTTTGAGCCTTTCTGGTACTCAAGCCTATCGTAAGTTGACGCTCCTAGAAGGCAATCAAATCTGCCAGGGGAAATATTCCACAAAATGTGTTCATTCTGACCAGGATATCGAAGATCTTTGACACTTGAGACTCTAATTTATCTTGGTGCAGGAAAAGAAAATGTGCAAATTTTGTTGTTCTTTTGCCCTAGTACATAGGTGATACGCCGTTAAAAATACTTCCTTTATTCGAAGATTGATGTACATTTCAAGAACAGTAGAACTGAAGCAGTATTGAACTGTAATGTAATCTGTCACAGTAAGCAATGTCTAAAATCAACACATTCATTAAATCTAGTTATGCAAAGTCATGACTGATTGAAGACGTCAAAATAAATTTGTTTTGAAGTCTCGGTTACTTTTCCTGACTGCAGTAAAATGTGCATAATCATGTAAAACAAAATTTATGTTTAGACAATATGACTGAATTTAGAGGCAAGTATTTGTTCTAGCAATACACTGAACTTGCAGAGAGAAACTTACTAAGAATAATTGGTACAGCATTTTAAACACCTTTCGCCTTAAACAAAATATATCTCATTTTAACAGCAATGGGCTTCTTCGATAACTACTTTTACTCAGCGGGGAAATGTGAAAAATACTGCACCAAATGCGTAAATAAAAACAAAGACTAATTAATTAGTAATAATTACCTAGAATGGTCTGTGTAAGGCACTGGAACAGACTCTGTAAACTATGAATGTGAACTACATTGTGTCTATATCGTGACTAGACTGCAAAAGGAAAGTCAGCACCGGAAACCGCAATTGTAGTCAATCAGAAATGAAGACAACAGCTATAAAGATGCTGACAAATACATGCAATCCTGATTTTAATTTCTTCTTCAGATATCCACACTTTTTTTTAAACAATTAAATACAGTTACTGGTTGCTTTTATGACCAGCACTACATTTGATTCAGCGATCCATAACTCTTGTATTTGAAAGCAATCTTCTTTTGTAAAGTATATTTTATAATATAATGCTGCTAATCTGATTGCTTGGCATTTGTGCCACATGAATAACTTGTACTAGACCTTCAACTTAAACATAAAATTGAAGATATACGAATAACTTAGGGAGCCTGCCTAGAACCTCTCATTTACCAGTTAACTGAAAAGAGCTGACAATCTTGTCAGACCTCTTCAATCAATGGAAATCTCATCAGCAGTCAGACACCGCAGTACATTTCAGGAAGAATGCAGTGAGCTGTCTCCTTGCCACAGTCAATAGAGGTGTGACTAAGCGCAATCACGTTAACTTCTCGAAAATATAGCATTTTGGGCTGATTTGTCTCATGTTAAAACTAATCTGTATAATTCAAGTTTGGCTGCTATGTTACTGATAAAAATGATTTAGAAAGCTGAAAATAGAGAATTTTGAAATGCAGTGACCAGTTGCAATGTAAAGATGTGAGTCAAAACATTAAAATACTAACTGCCTTTCAAGTTATTCTAGGTACTTTTTAGTAATTCTATTACTGCTGTGAGAAGCCCTCTGTTGTGTACAGAAGTACACAGCAGACCAAAGAATCGCCTGCTCATTATATCCTCGGTACACTCCCTCAGTAGTTTAGTAGTAGTTCCAGTTCAATTGTTATTCAACCATAAATGTACACTACCAAACAGAACAGCTTTACTCCAAGACCAAGGTGCAAAACACAGTACCAGCAGTCACACACAGCACAAGGCACCAATGGCAAGCACATATAAGGCATTAGTAAAGTGCAGTCATACACAAAAAAAATAGTCCAAGTCCCCGAGTCCATGAGTGTTGCAGCAGTCTGCAAACAAAATATAGTATGCCTTCAGCTGAGTGAACACCGGGGAGCAGCACAGACTCGAACTTGGACGCCGTGCCACACAGCCCCTGGCACACCAGTGGAGTGTGCTGACTCCAATGCCTCGCTCCTGGGCAGCTGTAAACAGGCAACACTGCAGCTTGAGGCTTAGCCCCTACCACTCTGCTCCTCGGCAGTCTTCTTTCACTGTACTGAGCTTCTCCTTTCTCTGGCCATCTGCTGTCTACTTTCCGTAAGTTTATGTCACACAGGATCAGAATAGGCCATTCAGCCCATTGAGACTACACTGCCATTTGATCCTGGCTGATGTAGAGTCTGTGACGAGAGTACACATAGATTAAGATGTTAGCTGTCCTGTGCTGGCACCAGTGGGATCAGCAGTTGGTCTGCCACCTGTCTTCAGGAGAAAGAGAAATAAGGAAAACAATGGAGCAGCATTTGGAGATGTTAATGAAGGGACAGGAGAGTTTAATGGAAGGAGCACTGTCAAGATCGGCTCCCCCTTTGAACCCAGAACTGTTTGAAGTGATGGACAGGCGATACCCCAGCAGGGGGATAAAAAGGGACAGGTTCGCTAAGGCAAGACACACACGACACCACGAGGTAACGAGACCCTGGAAGCGGTGCGCCTCCCACAAGTCGGTGGGAGTTTTGGAGGGCTGGTCGCGGGACCAAGCCATAGACGCACAGGGTGGAAAGGTACGATCGGCGGGAACCTGGTGTGTGTCCGCCCTTGCCTGGGTGCCAGGTTTCACCACAGAGAAACGATCGTATCTGGAAACGGAGGGGTCACGGTCGGTGACCTCAGAAGACATCACAAAGGGCTCGCCCGAAACCTGACTGCGAAGAATATCGAAGATCTGTGTGGAAGCCGTTTGAATATTCACTCGTTTTTGCTCTCTCTCTCCTTCCCCTCACCATCCATCGCCACAGCAGTGATTACTGTGAACTGAACTGAACTCAATTGAACTGAACTTTGCGTCACTTTGAAACTGGTCATTTACCCCTAGACAACGATAGAGCTTGATTGATCCTGTTATCCTATTTCTGTGTACATGTGTGTTTATCATTACTGAACTGTTGCATTTATTATCCTTGTGATTAGAGTACTGTGTTGCTTGTTTCTTTAATAAAACTTTCTTAGTTCTAGTAATCCAGACTCCAACTGAGTGATCCATTTCTGCTGGTTTGGCAACCCAGTTACGGGGTACGTAAAAGTCAGAGTCATACAGCACTACCACACAGAAGCAGGCACTTGGGGCCCATCTAGTCCATGTGAAACTGTTATTATGCCCGGTTTTATTGACCTGCACCAGGCCCATAGCCTCTCCCATCCATTTATTTACCCAAAATTCTCTTAAATGTTGCAACCAAACCTACGTACACCACTTGTACTGGCAGCTCACTCCATACTTGCAGAAACTGCTGGGTGAAGAGGTTCCCTCTCAGGTTCCCCTGAAAATTTTCACCTTTCACCTTTAACCTGTGACCTCTAGTTCCAGTCTCATCCAACTTCAGTGGACTTTTGTCCTACTCTGCACTTGGATTATCTATAGCAGGCACTTTTAAAAAGAGAAGGAGCACCAGTGTTTGAACTGCAAAATTCTCCAGGTCTACTGGCATGATAAGCGAGGCAATCTCAACATCCCGTGCAGGCCACATCCCAGCATCTGAGACCCACGTTGCACTCAGCTAATTCTAATATCCATGCCTAGTACCAGTTTCCCAAAGTAAACACCCTGTTCCAAGCTCTCTGACAGGACGATTTTGTCAGACAGAGAGCACCTTGGAAAAGTGACTCACAGAATACTTGCTCGATGACTGCTGAAGTGTGGAAAACAGCTTTTAGATGTCATTGAGGGCCTCTGTCCAAGCAGACAAAGCCTGATGTGAAGCTATCTGCAAATCACTTACCATAGTGGAGCTCGGAACACAGACAGAATGACCCATTCGATTATTTACCCATTCGCCATTTGCTTATCATCAAGTCCTTCACTCCCTTGCCCACCTACATTTGGCTTCACTTATCACCTGCCCCACCATCTTACTCTGGCTTCTTCCCTTTTCCTTTCCAGTCCTGACGAAAGATCTCAGCCCGAAATGTCAGCTCTTCATTCCTCTCCATCAATAATGCCTGACCTGCTGAGTTCCTCCAGCAGTTTGTGTGTGTTACTCTGAATTTCCAGACTCCCTTGTGTTTGGGTTTCCAGTGAAGAGCTCACTTTCTATAATAAGACCATAAAATATAGGAGCAGAATTCGGCCATCTGGCCCATCAAGTCTGCTCGCCATTTCATCATGGCTGATCCAATTTTCCTCTCAGCACCAATCTCCCACCTTCTTCCTGTATCCCTTCATGCCCTGACCAATCAAGAATCCATCAACCTCTGCCTTAAATATATATAAAGGCTTGACCTCCTCAGCTGTCTCAGATTCACCACTCTCTCATGAAAGAGATTCCTTCTTAAATCCATTCTAAAAAGGCTCCCCTCTATTCTGGAGGATGTTCTCTGGTCTCAGATTCTCCCATCATAGGAAACATCCTCTCCACATCCACTCCATCAAGACCTTCCACCATTCGATACGTTTCAATCAGGTCACCTCTCATTCTTCTAAAGTCTAATAGTGTAAGTAGTGACATTTAATCCAAATGTCATTCTGCAATAGAGCGCATTACAAATAGAAATTACTTGCTCAAATTAAAAGATCAGCTAACGACATCAGGAGCAGCAACTTCGCACTCATTGTCAATAAGACCAAA
Organism: Mobula birostris; assembly: GCF_030028105.1. NCBI lineage: Eukaryota > Metazoa > Chordata > Chondrichthyes > Myliobatiformes > Myliobatidae > Mobula > Mobula birostris. The sequence goes on along the minus strand of NC_092370.1, from coordinate 18,275,582 downwards.
GAACTGATTGTGGACTTCAGAAAGGGTAAGACAAGAGAACACAAACTAATCCTCATAGAGGGATCAGGAATGGAGAAACCTAACCTGGACCCAACATATTGATGCAGGTACAAAAAAAAGGCACGACAGTAGCTGTATTTAATTAGGAGTTTAAAGAGATTTGGTATGCCACCAAAAACACACACAAATTTCTACAGCAGTACTGTAGTGAGTACTTTAACTGGCTGCATCACCATCTGGTATGAGGGGCTACTGTACAAGACCAAAGTAAACTGAAGAGAGTTGCAAAATTAGTCAGCTCCATTATGACACCAGCCTCCGTAGTATCCAGGACATCTTCAATGAGTGATTACGTGCCCCCATCACCCAGAACACGCCCTCTTCTCATTGCTACCATCAGGAAGGAGGTACAGAAGCCTGAAGGCACACACTCTACAATTCAGGAACAGCTTCTTCCCCTCTGCCATCTGATTTCTGAATGGACATTGAACCCATGAACACGACCTCACTACTTTTATTTCTTTCTTTCATAATCTTTTTATTGATTTTCAAGTTCATAAACATAATAACAGTACTAATACAAAAAGATTGGGATTACATTATTGGTAAATGACATATGCAAGTAAAAACTAGAGATAATACAAGTACTTTATTCTTATTTTTGCACTACTTATTTAACTATTTAATATACATTGATTAAGACTATTTTTCAGGAAAGTTGACATTCCATATCAAATTCATTTTAAACATAAATTTCACTATATGTTGTTTTATTTTAGTAGTCCTAGTCAATTCTGAATAATTAAACAGAGTTTGCAAATTCTTTTAAATTATTGTTTGCACACAAAGAGAGGTGACCTGATTGTGTTTTAATGAATCATTGTAGCAGGAGGAGGACTGCGCAAAGCAACACAGCCGCAGGTTCAATCAGTTCAATTTTTCAAGGGGATATGGATGGCTCTGACATGATCTGCATTTACTGTCCCACCTTGAATCATTCTTGAGAAGCCAGTTTTGAGCCACCTTCATCAGCTGCATTACCCCTTTCGACCGTTGCTGGGGAGGGAGTTCCCGGATTAGACTCACTGGCAAGAAATTAACAGCAGGGTCTTTCCCCGACAAGATGGCCGGTGACCTGGAGGGGTTTCTGCATGTGGCGGCATCTGCATGTGATTGCTCTTCATGAAAATCAAAAATATAATTGCAGGCGCTAGAAATAGAACGTACAGCACAGTGCAGACCCTTTGGCCAAGACTGTTGTTCTGATCTTTTAACCGAATCTAAGATCAATCTAATCCTCCCCTCCAGTATACTCTCCATTCTTCTAAGAGTTTCTTAAATGTCCCTAAAGTGCCTCTACCACTCTCCTCTCTCCCCCCACCCCCAGCAGAGCATTTGCTATTCTTACCACTCTTTGTGTAAGAAAAACTTGCCTCTGACATCCCCCCTCTATTTTCCTCCTAACAACTTAAAGGCTATCCATTCAATCTATGCCTCTTATCATCTGGAACACATGTATCAAGTTGCCTCTCATCTTCCTTTGCTCTAAAGGGAACAGCCCAAACTCACTCAATCTATTCTTGTAAGACATGTTCTCTAGTCCAGGCAGCATGCCGATAAATCGTAATTGTAAGGAGGAGGAGAAGATGGCAGCGCAACGCAGCGCATGTGGCCTCTCCGGTGAATGACATCTGTAATCTGTCAAGTAGGGTACCGTGCACAATTCTGATTTGATGGAGACAGACGTGAGAGTACGGAGGAACATCTGGAGAAACTTCTGAAATGCCCGCTTCGCTGCCGCTGTTACTGTTTGGAATCTCCGGAGCAGAAGGCCCCGAATCCTTGGCTTTGCTTGTTTCGGCGACCGGGGCAAGGTTGAAGGCTCTCGGCAGAGGATGGCGCTTGGGAGGCGGTATCGGAGGCTCAACGTTTTCGGATGGACAGACTCAGTGTCGGTTGTTGTCCAGTGCTTCCAATGCATCGGCAGTTGTTAGTGCCTGGAAGTTTATGGCAGGGAGTTTCTCCCTTTTGCCGCCTGCTATCAGGGACTCAGGAGTCGATCCAGACTTGAGACTTTTCTTACCATGCCCATGGTCTGCTCTTCATCAAATTATGGTATTGTTTTGCACTGCTGTATCTATATGTTATAATTAAGTGGTTCTGTCAGTGTTAATCTTCGGTTTGTCCTGTTTTTCTGTGATATCACTCTGGAGGAACATTGTTTCATTTCTTAATGCATGTATGCATTTCTAAATGACAATAAACGAGGACTGAGTGTTCTCATAATCTAATCTAATCTCCCCTACACTCTCTCTAAACCTTCCACATCCTTTCTATGAGGTGACCAGAAAGTGTGTTCAACCAGGGTTTTATTGAGATGAAATATCATCTCATGGCTCTTGGACTCCATCCCCTGACTAATAAAAGGCAGAACTAATGATGGTCTTTTTGCAGTGGAGATGTTTCAATATGTTGTGCGAACACACAAGTCCAAGTGCTGTGTGAAAGTGAGTGCCCAGCACCTGAACGATATGCTGTCTGGCATGGTGACATTGCACAAGGTGACAGAAGCAGCAGATTGTGATTGGCCTAATCACAAATGATTATGAATCTGCATATAGAGAGGAGGTGCTGAAACTGTGCAATTGGTGCAGGAACCATAACCTATCACTCAACATCAAGACGACAAAAGAAATGATAATGGACTTCAGGAAGACAAGAGGTCCTGAACAAACCCCACTGTTCATAAGTGGTGAAGTAGTGGAAAGGGTCTCCAGCTTCAAGTTTTTGGGGATGAACATCACCGAGGAGCTCCATGGGTCTGTCAACACAACCTTGATAGCAGGGAAGGCACGATATCTAATCTGCCCCAAATATTGTTGGCTAACTTTTTTGATGCATGATAGAGAGCTTACTAACATACAGAATGACAGTGTGGTACTCTAGCTGCAGCAAGACAGATCACAAAGCACTCCAATGAGAAATTACGATAGTTCAGCACATCATTGAGACTCAACTATCGGACCTGAAGACAATCTACAACTCTTGATGCCTACAGCACACTCGTAACATCATTAAAGACCCATCCATCCCAGGCACAATCTGTTCAGTCTTCTGCTGCCTGGTAGGAGATACAGAAACATCTTAGCCAAGACCGTAAGACTGAAGAACAGCTTCTTCCTGAGGGCGACTGGGCAGCGGAATAATTCTACACCCCAGCTTGCCAATGGCCATTGAGTGTTATGGACTTTTGAAGTCACTTGTTACATGTAAATATGGGACTTTTTTTAAAAATTAAGCTGTACCACACACATTACAAATATTTGTTTTGCATAGAATGGGAATAGCACCACAATCTTGTTGTCTTGAGCAATGACAATAAAGTTCTATTCTATTCTAAAAGTGAGCCAAGGTGCTGCTAGATTAATTACCATTTTCCACTGAGTTCTACAACAAGTTCTTTTTCCAGCCTGGATGCTGAAGAGGGCAGAACGTGCAACCTTATGATTCATGGCCACAGAGCTCTTTAGAGTGTGACATGTTCACATTTTAGGAAGATGCTGTCTGTTTGATTCACCTTCCTGGAGTAAGATGCTGGTGTAAGTCTTCCTTTTTATATACCTTGTAACTGTTTACAAAATGTCCTTGGTAAGTAGATTTAAGGAGAATGCCGAGGCAATTTTTATTGGCAAGAGGATCTCTAGGGGAAAGATGGGTCCACCTTAGGACAAAGTATGAATTTAGGTGTGAAGGCAGTGAAAGTGGGTGAGGTCTTTAACGAAAGAAGCATGATTAATAGTGCTGTGTGTACTGAAGTGGCTAAGTGTCCTCAGCCAGATGGGATCTAGTTCTTGATGTAGCAGGGTAGAGACTAGTTGGAAATCTGGGTATGGAAATAACAGAGGAGTTTAATCTTGACACAAGTGAGGTGATATCTCTTAGGAAGTCAAATGCAGGAGGCAAGTACGGTGTAAATGACAGGACCAATTAGAGTATTGACATCAGACCGTCCTTGGGGTGCAAAGTTCATAACTCTCTGTAAGTGGCAGTACAAGTTGATAAAGGGCAGCAAAGAAGACCATATGCATACATGCTGGCCTTCATTAGATGGGGCATTGAGTCTAAAAATTGGAAAATCATGCTGCAGCAGCATAAATCTTGGGTTAGCCCACACGTAGACTATTATGTACAATTTTGGTCACCATAGTCTGGTCCATAGTGTGGGAGCTTTGAAGGGAATGCAGAAGAGGTTCATTAGGATGGTCTTATTAGGGTGTATTAGAAATTAAGAGCTTAGACAAACTTAGATTGTTTTCTATGCAGCATCAGAGACTGAGTACCAACCTGATACAAGTATATAAAATTATGAGAGGTGAATTAGAGTAGATAGTTGGAATATTTTTCCATGGTAGAAATCTCATTAGAGGATATAGGTTTAAGGCAAGAGTGTTAAGCTTCAAGGAGGTGAAATTTTCTTGGAATATTGTTTATTCCAAACACAAACGGAAAATTAAATTCCATTATGTCTGCCCCAAGGATGTAAAAGCTTTAGAGAGGGTTCAGAAGAGATTTACAAGGATACTGCTTGGACTAGAGGGCATGTCTTATGGAGATAGATTGAGTGACCTAGGGCTTTTCTCTTTGGAGCAAAGGAAGATGAAAGGCAATTTGATAGAGTTACTGTACACAAGATGATAAGAGGAGTGGATTGAGTGGAAAGCCAAAGACTCCTCTCCCTCCCCCCCCCCAAGAGTGGAAATAGCTAATACACGGGGGCATAATTTTAAGGCGATTGGAGAAAAATATAGGACGGGATGTCAGAGATAGGTTCTTCACAGAGAGTGGTGGGTGCATTGTGGCGGTAAAGGCAGATACATTAGGGATATTTAACTCTCATAGAGGTGCATGGATAATAGAAAAACTGAGAGAAGAGTTAGATTGATCTTAGAGTAGGTCAAAGGGTTAGCACAACATAGAGGCCTGAAGGGCCTGTTCCCTGTGGGATATGTTCTATGAGATTTGCAAGGCAAGTTTTTTTTATATATTACACAGAGTATGGTAAGTGCCAGATCACAATGCTTGGAAAGGTGATGGATGCGGATACAACCGATATACAAGAGCTATTTAGGCAGAAGTATAAATAGGCAGAGATATAGCTTAAACTGTTATCATGATCAGAATAGATGTGGTGGGCGGGCTGAGGGTCTGTCCCTGCTCTGTATCATTGCATGCTATGTTCGCTCAGACACCGAGCTGATGTAATTTGCAATGAGACATGGGTTGTGATAAAACAATATCTAACTTTTCTACCTGCTGTCAATAAACCACGAGAGAAAACTGAGTTCCCACTGTTGTACTGCTCATTTAACATCATTAGAATATCCTAAAGTGTTTCACAGCCTATTAAGTATTTTGAAGTGTAGACTTGATTGTAATGCAAGAAAAAACAGCAAATAATTGGCATTCAAGGACTAACAAATAGCAATGAGATAAATTATCAGATAATTAGATTTTGCTAGTGTTGGCTCAAGAAGTTTTGTTTTTTTTAAACCTCCACTCATACCCTGAATACACAGCTCTCTACTTCCCCTTCTGCTCTTACATTTTCTTTTTAACACTAGGCCCACTACAGCTATTGCAAACACATTCCAACCAAAGAGATGAATTCAAAATATTATCGAACATATTAATGGTTACCATTGCTCAATTACCGTCTTCCTCACACTCATATCCATTTGCACCACTTTCTGAAAGCTTTTACATTGTTGACTGAACCTCCCGTTCTGATTCATTGCTTCTGGTGTCCACTGAGTTGAATTGATTTCGCTTGGGTTTACTTCTATGTACTGGATTACACTCAGAACACATTTCCAATACACCTTTATCCTGATTCATAATATTTTGCATTCACTGGGAAGCTTTTCTCAACTCTTCCACCACCTCTTCAGCACCATGCTAACCGGTTTTCAGTCCGTCCACCAACCATTTGTACATAGGGGGTCCTCCATTGGTCGGCCATAGCTGTTGTGTCCTGGCTGTCTACGTAATCAGCAAGCCAGGGCAGTACTATATGGAGAGCAAGCTCCATATGGCAGACTCCCTCTCTCCACACAGCTGATACATCCAAAGGTATGGTAGAAATCAATAAGGTTTGGCACCAGTGGTGTTGTAGATTTGCCAGTCAGTGTTGATCTCAATGTAGGGGCTGAAGCTCTGAAGTTTTCCTTGGGATTTACTCCCAAAACTTTCTCCACAAGGGATTATAGCCCCAAGGCGGCAGAGGCTCGAGATCAGAGTTTTCCTTCTCCTAGATGAGCTGCCAACCACACGTCACAAGCAACAGCAACCTGCCCCTGCCTTTTCTCCTGTAAGTAGAAACAGATCTGCTGGACTTGGTTGCCAAGTCACACGCGAACGTCAGGGGTTGGCCTTGGTTGTCAGATCGATAGTGGGAGCCTATCCCCACTACCACCAGCCCCCACCCCCCCAGCTATAAAAACCTTAAAGAACCATGTATTCCCATGCCTTGATCTTGCCTCCAAAACTAAATCCACCTCTTCACATTCTTACGAATTATTTTATCTTCCTTTTTGCCATCATCTCAGGATAAACCAGACTAACTTTGAACTTCTGATCCATTATATGCTCCAACACCTCACTTTCACATTAATAACACCACCCCCCCCACCGCTTCACCCATTTGTAAAATTTTCATTCTTTTCATTGGCATTTCTATGCTTAAATGCTACAACATTCTCTCTGCTAGCCTCCATAAATATTGGCTCTCAATTAGGATAAGATTTACATAGTGAGTGGTAGGGCACATGATGGATATTTGCTTCCTGGGCCAGGAGTCGTCCTTGTTTTTTTTTGCCAAGCTCAGCAACTACCACTTGTAAAGATCAAACAATTGTAAGTTAAACATCCAACTAATATGCTAATTAAATTTAATTACTAGTCTAATTGATAAAGATTACTACCTCACAGCACCCATTGGAGCTGATGGAGAGGAGCAGTTTAAGACAATGGGTTTTTTAATTGGGCTTGTTTCAAAACAGGCAATACTGGCTAAGTTGCTTCATTACAGACAGTGGAACATGAGATTATGGTGTGCCACAGATATTTTTTGGAATGTGGGAAGCTTTTTAGGCAATTATTGGATAGATCTGAAGGGCCTAGTTTGCAGGATATTCTGCACCCGAGGCAGGGACAGTTAAGTCGTATAGGACCTTGGTGAACTTTTCAATTAAAACAGGTTTGGGAGGTAGGATCTGATCCCCATAATGGCTACCTTCATTCTCCATTACATTAGGTGGCAGTAATGCACCTTCCTGATAGATATGAGCCACCATTCGCACAAAAATAGACAACATTGTCTATCAGATTCAGAATCAGGTTTAGTATCACAGGCATCTGTCATGACATCTGGTGTTATATAACATTAGTATATTGGAATACATAATAAAACTAAATTACAGTAAATATGTATAGTATTTAAATAAGTCATGCAGAAAGAGGAAAACAAAGTAGTGACGTAGTGTTCATGGGTTCAATGAACATTCAGAAATCTAATGGCAGACGGAAAGAAGCTGTACCTGAATCGTTGAGTATGTGCCTTCAGACTCCTGTACCTCCTTGCTGTTGGTAGCCATGAGAAAAGGGCATGTTCTGGGTGATGGGAGTCCTTAATGATGTGTTGCTCCTCGAAGATGTCCTGAATGCTGGGGAGGCTAGTGGCCACAATGAAGCTGACTGAGTTTACAACTTTCTGAAGCTTATTTCAATCCTGTGAGGTGTCCCCCCTTCCCCCCATTAGAGATGGTGATGGAGCTAGTTAGGATTATCTCTGAGGTACATCCATAGAAATCTGTGAGTTCCTTTGATGACACACCAATTCTACTCAAACTCCTAATGAAATATAGCTGCTATCATGCCTTTTTTGTAACTGCATTAAAATGTTGGGCCTAGGGTAGATCCTCAGACTAAGATGCTTAGTTCAAGGAAGCTTGCTGACCAGTTGGAGTCAATCACTTAGCATGTCAATAACTGATCTATTAAAATGTTTGGAAGTTTGTATACTCACACAACATTAATTTGGGTGGTTAGGAATTGTGCCTCCATGCAGCTTTTAGACTGTGTTAAAAAGATATCTGAAAGAATATCACATGTGTGGAGTCACCCAAGTGGCAAAAAAAAGCATAAATGTAGAGAGCAGTTCAGGCCTATTAGGAATGGGGGCAGGAACATCAAGAAACATGGAAGAAACAATAGACCATAGGTGCAGCAGTAGGCCATTCGGCCCTTCGAGCCAGCACCACCATTCACTGTGATCATGGCTGATCATCCACTATCAGTATCCAGTTCCTGCCTTATCCCCATAACCTTTGATTCTGCTATCTTTAAGAGCTCTATCCATCTCTTTCTTGAAAGAATCCAGAGACTTGGCCTTCACAGCCTTCTGGGGCAGAACATTCCACATATCCACCACTCTCTGGGTGAAAAAGTTTTTCCTCAACTCCGTTCTAAATGGCCTACCCCTTATTCTTAAACTGTGGCCTCTGGTTCTGGACTCACCCATCAGCGGGAACATGCTTCCTGCCTCCAGCGTGTCTAATCTCTTAATAATCTTATATGTTTCAATAAGATCCTCTCTCAGCCTTCTAAATTCCAGAGTATACAAGCCCAGTCGCTCCAATCTTTCGACATATGACAGTCCCGCCATCCCGGGAATTAACCTTGTGAACCTACGCTGCACTCCCTCAATAGCAAGAATGTCCTTCCTCAAATTTGGAGACCAAAACTGTACACAGTACTCCAGGTATGGTCTCACCAGGGCCCTTTACAGCTGCAGAAGGACCTCTTTGCTCTTATACTCATTTCCCCTTGTTATGAAGGCCAGCATGCCATTAGCTTTCTTCACTGCCTGCTGTACTTGCATGCTTGCATTCAGTGACTGATGTAGAAGGAACACCTAGATTTTGTTGTACTTCCCCTTTTCCTAACTTGACCCCATTTAGATAATAATCTGCCTTCCTGTTCTTACCACCAAAGTGGATAACCTCACATTTATCCACATTAAACTGCATCTGCCATGCATCTGCCCACTCACCCAGCCTGTCCAAGTCACCCTGCATTCTCAAAACATCCTCCTCACATTTCACACTGCCACGCAGCTTTGTGTCATTGGCAAATTTGCTAATGTTACTTTTAATTCCCTCATCTAAATCATTAATATATATTGTAAACAGCTGCTGTCCCAGCACTGAACACGGCATGAACTAGAATCTGTTGCTCTTGCTTCAATTTCTGCAACAGATGATTTGTTTGCCTGTCTTCTTAGCTTATAGAAATTGTACCTATGCTTTGGAAATGGTTTGTAATTTGTAAATGTTTAAGATAAAAATCCTCTGTGAATTTTAAATGGTTTAAAGAATGTTGTTTGAATTTAAACATGTTTTTTCACTAAAAATAAATTAACTGCTTTAAACTACTTTGTTAGCCGGATGCATCTCCTCCTTGATAGACCCACTGCTCAAATAGTGGGTACTAACAGCTAAACTCACTTTGGAGAATAAACAGGGAAATGAACTAGTCTTCGAAGATTGGGTTGTTACAGTATAACCTCCCTTTAGCAAGAGTATACATGGATATTTACGTCCTATAGGGCTGAAGGGCTTCATTTGCGTTTAGAACTTTGTGGTCAACAAGCTCAATACATTCAATGTGCTTCATCAAAAGGACATAGGAATACAGATAAATAATTCCCTGATAGCAGTATCTCAGGTATACAGGATCATTAAGAGTACTTTTAGCACACTGGCCTTTACAAATCAAGACATTAAGTACACAGAGTTGGGATGTTATTTTGAAGTTGCTTAAGGCATTGATGAGACCATATTTGGAGTATTGTCTGCAGTTCTAGTCACCTACCTAAAGGAAAGATATTAATAATCTTGAAAGAGTGCAGAGGAAATTAAGGATGTTGCCGGAACTTCGAACCTGAATTATAGGAAAAGGTTGAATCAGTCAGGTCTTTATTTACTGAAATGCAAGAGAATGAGAGGAAATGGTCTACAAGTATACAAAATGATGAGGGGTACAGATCGAGTGAATGCTTGCAGGATTTTCCCCCTCCTGTAGGGTGAGCTTAGAACTAGAGGTCATAGGTTAAGGGTAAAAGGTGAAATACTTAAGAGGAATCCAAAGCTTCACTTCTTCACTCAGATAGAGGTGCAAGTTTGGAACAAGCTGCCCGGGGAAGCGGTAGATGCGAGTTTGACTATAACATTTAAGAGAAGTTTCAATAAGTGCAGGGAGCAGGGACAGGAGAGATATGGATGGCCATGGTCAAGGTGCAGGTCAATGAGTACAGGGAGAAGTCCAGAATGGCACAGAGTAGATAGGCTGAAGGACCTGTTTCTATGCTGCGATGCTCAATGACAGTATCCTATCCTGCATTTGATGCCTCCCCTGTAATACACACCTGATCTTCCCTCAATATACATTTCCCCTCTATATTTAAAACTCTCAGTCTACATTGTGAATGTAATTGTGAGCAGTTTCGGGCCCTTATCTAAAAGATGTAAACAACAGGAATTCTGCAGATGCTGGAAATTCAAGCAACACACATCAAAGTTGCTGGTGAACGCAGCAGGCCAGGCAGCATCTCTAGGAAGAGGTACAGTCGACGTTTCAGGTAGAGTCCTGACGAAGAGTCTCAGCCTGAAATGTCGATGTACCTCTTCCTAGAGATGCTGCCTGGCCTGCTGCGTTCACCAGCAACTTTGATGTGTGTTAAGAAAAGATGTGCTGGCATTGGTGGGGGTCCAGGAGGTTCATGAGAATGATTCATAATTCTCATGATTCATGAAAATGTTGGCTGTATTTAAGGCAGAGATTGATAGGTTCTTGATTGGACATGGCATCAAAGGTTACAGGGAGAAGGCTTGGAACTGGGGCTGAGGAGGAGAAAAAAGTATCAGCCATGATTGAACAGCGGAGCAGACTCGATGGGCCAGATGCCCTAATTCTGCTCCTATGTCTTATGGATTCTGGGAATGAAAGAGTTAACACGTGTTTTGGCCTGGTGGAGTTTAGAAGAATGAGGGGGAATCATATTGAAACCTATTGAATGTTGAAAGGCCTAGGTAGAGTGGATGTGGAGAGGATGTTTTCTATCGTGGGTAAATCTAGAACACGAGGGCACAGCCTCAGAATAGAGGGACATCCATTTAGGACAGAGACAAGATGGATTTTTTTTTAGCCAAAGAGCGGTGAATCTGTGGAATTCATTGCCACGGATGGCTGTGGAGGCCAGGTCACTGAGTATGTTTAAAGCAGAGGTCAACAGGTTTTTGGTTTGTCATGGCATCAAAGGTTATGAGAGGAACGGGAGAAGAATGGGGTTGAGAGCAGCAATAAGTCAGCCATGATGGAATGACGAAGCAGACTTGATGGGGCAAGTGGCCTAATTCTGCTCCAATATCTTATGTTAGTACAGTCTTACAGTTTAAGTGTATTTTTTGATTTCCCCCAGCTCAGCCCTCCATCCATCTACTGTGCCTTTCCATACTGAAGGTGGTGCGTACGCAAACTTCTCTTCTTATGGCACTTTATACAATGGCATTAAAGGCATAAATGTAGGTGGAATGTTTATCCAATTTAATCTCAGACAGCAACTTCAATTTTAAAAATACATAAACCGGAAAAAAATAAATCCAGATCACAGAAGTAAATTAAAGTCACTTCAGAAAAGTAATTGGTCACGTACATCATGCATGGCAATTGTCCTTGATAGAGGCACAAAATTATTTATAATATGTATCATTTATTAGCAATATAAGCCTTCACAGTATTTTGTTGCTGTATTGGCAGCTGCATTGCAAAGCAACTTACTTCCTTGAGAGGTTTTATTCCAGAAATTACAATCTCAATACACAGCTTTTAGTGGGGCTTGATTTGGCAGTAAACTTTTATAGTAACAAAAGCCTTAAAAAGATGATATGCCAAATGGAATAGCATATATCTTTGCGATAACACTGTGGCTTTTAACCTTCCATGTGGTTTACAGGTGTAGCTCTTAAACCAAGAATCCGACCTCCACAGAGTCACAGCTCAGATTTTGTTGCTTTTTTCTAGGTTTGTGAGGATGGTTTTGGGGATAGAGAAGGGGGTCAGGGGGTCAGTTTAGGTTTACAAGCAGAGATGTTGGGGAGAATTAGAGGACCAGCCAGAATTGTTTATTTATTGATATACAGTGTGGAGTAAGTCCTTCCGGCCCTTTGAGCCAGGCTGCCAGGCAACCCTGAAGTTAATCCTAGCCTAAACACAGGATAATTTGCAATGACCAACTAACGTACCAAACAGTACATCTTTGGACTGTGGGAGAAAACTGGAGCACCTGGAGTAAACGCAGTCGGTTACAGGGAGAATGTACAAACTTTCAGGCAGTTGTGGGAATTGAACCTGGGTCACTGATACTGTAAACGCTATGCTAACCAACACACTACCGTGCCGCCCCAATCGAAGTCTCCACTCGATAGTTGAGGGCCAGCAATGCAGATGTCTGACATCCTTGGCTGGATATTGGGCCAGCTGAATGCGGATGAGGCCCCGCCCCCACATCTGCAAGTTGTCAGCAGGTACTGGAGTTGGAGTTCTGTCCGGGCAGGAGGAACGAGTTCCAATGACCACATGGCTTCGCTCTCGTTGTTTTCTTGCTTGTTGTGTTCTGCGCTGTTTTGCCAAGAATTGTGGGCATAGTATGTTGGCACCAGAATGTGTGGCAACACAAGCTGCCCCCAGCAGTTGGTTGTTAATTTCACAACATATTCCAATGCACATGTGATAAATAAACTTGAATCTTGAACCAAGGTCTTAATTTTGAGTGCAAGGATAACATTCATGCTTGACTAAGTGTGGGAAGCTCAATGAAAATGTAGGACTCCCATCTTCATTAACTCACTTCAAAAGCAAGCTATAATTTTGACACTTCAACTGTTCCACAGATGCAGCAGGGGTGAAGGCATGGACCTTGTTAAGTCCTTGATAAATGTGATCAAAGAACTGACAGACCCCAGGGATGCCTCATCTAACCCACCACCGGCTCTATCTTTAAGCCCTTTGCAAGTCTTCCTGAAGCTGAAGCACACGCTCAAAAGCTACTCTGTCCTTCAAAATCCATGCCTCCAGAGGCAAGCCTCTGCTTATTCACAAATATGAAGAGTGGAATATTATTCTTTGTGAATGACAACATTCCACCCATCACATTAGTGAATGAGCATTAATGAAAACTGAATCAAACAGTCCACAAGTGAAACGATGACCTTCTTGAAGATTTTATACTTCTCTGCACAACAGAAGACAGAATTTCAAATATACTTTTCTATAAAACAGCCAATAGAGTCATCATCCAGCTCATTTTTCCTGACCTTTACCGAGAATCAGCCACATATATTCTATTGAGAGCTACTGTATTTTAAATGCTCTAAAATCCAAGCATGGGAGATTTTTATGAAACATTTTACAACCATATAATTGGTGTCACCTGGCACCTCTTTCTTAACACACATGCTTATTACACAGTCACTACCATTGGCCCTTATTTCCACATCCTTATCTAGAATTTGATGGTAAACAGAACTGGTGAAAGAAATACTACCCTGATGCAATGGTGCATTGTTATATCCCACTGAAACTACACAATACTAGTGTGAATATAACGTCCTCCTAACAACTTGTCTATTGGTAGGGCTTTAGGTGGCAGCAGAGTCCCCATCCAAGGTTCACATAAATGGAAAATGCCAGTCCGTGATTTTGTTTAACAGGGGGAGACTGATGCACAGGCAACCAACGTACCATCCTAGACAGATTGGGGTCATGGTCCAGTGGAATGGAATCCAAGCCAATTGAGGACCCTTCATTGATTCAGCCTTCCTCCATCTTCACTGCCATTGTGAGGTGTTGTCACCTTCTGCCATCTCCACCGTGGAGGTCTTGGTTGGATTGCTCTTTGCCTGAAATCTCCCTCTTGACCTGCCATGAGTGATCCTATCAGGAGCAAGGCGTCAGATGGCTCATCTCCAGATGGCATCACTCTCGGAATCTCAGGGACTCGCAAGCCTCACCACCAGAAGACCATTAGACAATGGAGCAGAAATAGGCCATTCGCCCCCTCGAGTCTGCTAGGTCATTTGATCACAGCTGATCCATTTTCCTCTCAACCTTATACTTCTACTTTATCCCTGTAACCTTTCATGCCCTGACTTATTAAGAATTCCACAGATTCACCACCATCTGCTAAAGAAATTCCTTCTCATCTCTATTCTTAATGGATGTCGCTCTCTTCTGAGATTATGTCTTCTGGTCCTAAACTCCCTCACGATAGGAAACATCCTCACCACATCCACTCTATCGAGGCATTTCAACATTCAACAGGTTTCAATGAGATTCCCCCCTCATTCTTCTAAATTTCAGCAAGTACAGGCCCAGAGCCATTAATCACTCCTCATATGATAAGCTTTTCAATCTCGGAATCATTTTCAAGAACCTCCTCTGAACCCTCTCCAATGTCAGCACATCCTTTTTCAGACAAAGTGACAATCCTTGGAGACAATCATCATAATACATGATAGAGTTAAAAATACACGTGGACTAAGATGTTAACTGCCCTGTGCTATCACCAGTGGGATCATCAGTTGATCTGCCGCCTGTCTTCAGGAGTTTCAGCCCACTTATGATCAAGCCTCCCTCAAGGTGGTGGTCCAGCAGTGCTAAAGCACTAACTCCCACTGGTGAGCTTAAAAACTTGGCATCTGTCTCTATCAGAGTTGTTGGTCACTTCCATCCAACAGATAGTCTACTCTTCAGGTGTCTATGCAACTACTGAAGGGTTTGCAAGATATGTATACACTGTCTGACGATCTGCCCCTCTGGACATATTTGGTCCACACCCATGCAGACCCTTTCTCTGCTGCCTCAGCTACAGCCCTACTGGTCGACTTGACCTCTGTTCTAGTGAAGCCAAGATCACGCAGCCACTTCTGGAAAGTGAACGCAATAAACCCAGGGCAGCCTACTTCGAATGGATAGCATGAGACCTTCCACCCTCTGTCTCTGCACTCTGATCTTAATGTTAATACAAATATGTTAATACATCGATAATATTAATACATTTAAATAATATTTTAAAATATTAAATTCATTAAGTCCTCTGAGGATAAATGTACTATAATCATCCATAACTATTACACTAACTTTTCCTGGGACAGTGAATTCATTGCATGGAAGGCAACAGTTTAAAATCCAAGGGCAGTCAATTGTGCTACTCGGAACTAGCAACAGCTTGCCATCCCTTTTCTGGCCAAGTCAAAGTCCCTGCAACCAGTTAAGAACATTTCTCAAGGTGGAAAGGAAACACTTGTCTCCCTGTGTCAGACAGTGAAAGTGTAATTTCATGTTACCGTGATTAGAACATTACAGCTACAATGCTTAGAGTCATAGAGAAGTACAACATAGAAACAGGCCCCTTGGCTGATCTAGTCTATGTTGAAACTATTTAAACTGCCTAAATCCCATCGACCGGCACCAGACCATAGCCCTCTGTATCCTTACTATACTGCTTGAAGACAGTACTGCTGTGCTTTTCTTCTGAACCTAGAATCATCTGTGTTGGTACTGGAATATGTGGCAACACTTCTGGGCTGCCCTGAGCACACCCTTGGTTGTTAATGCAAATGTAATTTTCACTGTATGTTTCAATGCATCTCCTGAAGCCAACAGCAAAATAATGATGTGAGTGCATATAGTGGTGCCACACAGGAAGTCCTAGTCACTATCTCACCATCAGTTCAATATATTGCAGTTAAAGCATTTGGGTTCCATGGGGACAGTTCTATCCACACATGCATAGGCTGAAATAAAAACAAATCTTGATGAAACACCAAGTGGTAAAAACTCTATAAATGAAACAATGGCCTTCTTGAAGATCTTGCTTTTATACTTCTCTGCACAACAGGAGACAGAATTTCGAACATACATTTCCATAAAACAGCCAATAGAGTCATCAACCAGCTAATTTTTCCTGACCTTTACAGAGAACCAGCCACATAATATTCCACTGAGACTTATTTTTGAATGCTTCACAATCTAAATGTGGGAGATTTTTTACAAACTTGTTTTGCTTTCCGTCAAAGACAGTTGACATTTGGCAAAAAAAAACTACTCATTTCTTCTATTGAAAGCGTTAACACTTTTTGTTTTGGTTTAGAACCATGCCAATACTTACGGACTGCCCCCAGCACATCCCCAGCCTGCATTGGACATTGATGAAAACAGCATATTTCACTGTATGTTTTGATGTACAAGTGACAAATGAAGCTCATCTCTATAGATCCAAGAGCGCTCCTTGGTTCTGCACTCAATCTATTACGCATGCCTATGCCTTGAAAGTTAACTGTATGACTGCATGATCCAAAGCACTCATCCATATAGGATGCATAGGCGCCGGCATATGTCATGAAATCTGTTGTCTTTGCAGTAATGGTACAATGCAATACATAAATAATAGAGGGGAACAACTGAATCACAGTAAGTACATATATATTAAATAGTTAAATTAAATAGGTAGTGCAAAAATAGAAACAAAAAGTAGTGAGGTAGTGTTCTTGAGTTCAACGTCCATCAGAAATTGGATGACAAACGGGAAGGTGTTCCTGAGTCATTCAATGTGTTTCTTCAGGCCTCTGTAGCTCCATCCTGATGGTAGCAATAAGAGCAGGGGTCCTTAATGACGGATGCCACCTTTTTGAGGCATCGCGCCTTGAAGATGTCCTGGATGCTATGGAGGTTAAAAAGAGCTGGCTAAGTTTACAAGTCTCTACAGCTTTTTTTGATCCTGTGCAGAAGCAACCCCCACCCCATACTAGATGGTGATACAGTCTATTAGAACGTTCTCTATGTTAACCCAGCTGGACTTGTCTGCCTTTTTTTCTGGGGTCTTTTTTCTGAAAATTGCAAGTGAGGGAAAAGTAGCTTGTCATGAACTTGACCCAGTAGCATTTACGATTTTGTTACCCTAAAGACAAGAGATTCTGCAGATGTTGTAAACTTTGAGCAAAGCACAAAGGAAATGCTGATGGAACTCAGGAGGTCAGGCAGCATCTATAGAGAGAAATAAACAGTCAACACTTCAGGACAATGAAAACAGAATCAAGATGTCCAAATCTCAGGAAATTAATAGATTATTTTTAAGCCACCAAGGAGATTAGTGAAGATGCTCTTTGATGCTTCCAATTTTTTTTTAATATACACATAGTAATTCTGTGGAGAATGTACAGCTGAGTTAGTAATGTCCAAGTTAATGTGGTATGGCGAAATTGATATTCTATTTCTAAATTGGTGACATGCTGTTAGAAACAAAAGATAATGTTGTAACTTTCTTTGAACTTGTTGAAATGTATCAGTAAATGATACATAGAATTATATAAAACCTTCAAGTTCCTGGGTGTTAATATTTGAGGATCTAACCTGGTCCCAACGTATCGATGAAACTATAAAAAATTTCCACAGATGTACTGTGGAGAGCTTTCTGACTGGCTGCATCACCATTTGGTATGGGGGCGGGGGCTGCTCTGCTGCACAGGATGGAAGTAAGCTGCAGAGAGTTGTCAACTTAGTCAGCTCCATCATGGGCACTAGCCTCCGTAGCATCCAAGACAACTTCAGGGAGTGGCAGTACCTCAGAAAGGTGGCGTCCATCATCAAGGACCCCATCACCCAGGTCATGCCTTGTTCTCATTGCTACCATCAGGAAGGAAGTACAGAAGCCTGAAGGCTCACACTCAACGATTCAGGAACAGCTTCTTTCCCTCTGACATCCAATTTCTGAATGGATAATGAAACTATGAGCACTACCTCACTGCCTTTTTATTTCTGATTTTGCACTAATGTATATCTCATATTTAAATTAAATAAGTCCTTTACAGTTTTTTCTCCTATATTATAGAACATAGAAAACCTACAGCACAATACAGGCCCTTCAGCCCTCAAAGTTGTGCCGAAAATGTCCCTATCTTAGAAATTCCTAGGGTTACACATAGCCCTCTATTTTTCTAAGCTCCAATGTACCCATCCAAAAGTCTCTGAAAAGACCCTATCATATCCACCTCCACCACCGTTGCCAGCAGCCCATTCCACGCACTCATCACTCTCTAAGTAAAAAAACTTATCACTGACATCCCCTCTGTACCGACTCCCCAGCACGTTAAACCTGTGTCCTCTTGTGGCAACCATTTCAGCGCTGGGAAAAATCCTCTGACAATCCACATGATCAATGCCTCTCATCATCTTATACACCTCTATCAAGTCACCTCTCATCCTCCGTCGCCCCAAGGAGAAAAGGCCGAGTTCACTGAACCTATACTCATAAGCAATGCTCTCCAATCCAGGCAACATCCTTGTAAATCTCCTCTGCACCCTTTCTATGGCTTCCACATCCTTCCTATAGTGAGGTGACCAGAACTGAGCACAGTACTCCAAGTGGGGTCTGACCAGGGTCCTATATAGCTGCAACATTACCTCTCAGCTCCTAAATTCAATTCCATGATTAATGAAAGCAAATACACCTTATGCCTTCTTAATCACAGAGTCAACCTGCAGAGCTACTTCGAGCATCCTATGGACTCGGACCCCAAGATCCCTCTGATCCTCCACACTGCCAAGAGTCTTACCATTAATACTATATTCTGCTATCATATTTGACCTACTAAAATAAACCACACTTATCTGTGTTGAACTCCATCTGCCGCTTCTCAGCCCAGTTTTGCATCCTATCAATGTCCCGCTGTAACCTCTGACAGTCCCCCATGCTATCCACAACACCTCCAACCTTTGTGTCATCAGCAAACTTCCTAATCCATCCCTCCACTTCCTCATCCAGGTCATTTATAAAAATCACAAAGAGTAGGGGTCCCAGAACAGATACCTGAGACTTCCATGCAGAATATGACCCATGTACAACCATTCTTTGCCTTCTGCGGGCAAGCCAATTGTGGATCTACAAAGCAATGTCCCCTTGGATCCCATGCCTCCTTACTTTCTCAATAAGCCTTGCATGGGGTACCTTATCAAATGCCTTGCTGAAATCCATATACACTACATCTACTGCTCTTCCTTCATCAATGTGTTTAGTCACATCCTCAAAAAATTCAATCAGGCTCATGAGGCACGACCTGCCCTTAACAAAGCCATGCTGACTATTCCTAATCATATTATACCTCTCCAAATGTTCATAAATCCTGCCTCTCAGGATCTTTTCCATCAACTTACCAACACTGAAGCAAGATAATTTCCTGGGCTACCTCTACTCCTTTTCTTGAATAAAGGAACAACATTGCAACCCTCCAATCCTCCGGAACATCTCCTGTCCCTATTGATGATGCAAAGATCATCACCAGAGGCTCAGCAATCTCCTCCCTCGCCTCCCACAGTAGCCTGCGGTACACCTTATCCTGTGACTAATCCTACTTGATGCTTTCCAAAAGCTCCAGCACATCCCCTTTTTTAATATCTACATGCTCAAGATTTTCAGTCTGCTGCAAGTCAGCACTACAATCACCGAGATCCTTTTCCATAGTGAATACTGAAGTATTCATTAAGTACCTTTGCTATCTATTCCTGTTCCATACACACTTTCCCACTGTCACACTTGATAGGTCCTATTCTCTGACATCTTATCCTCTAATTATCACCTGCCACAAAGTTAGCATATTTCATATGCTAGTGATATTAAATCTGATTCTGACTTTATTGGCCAAGAGAATTCCACACTCCTCCCCAAAATGGATCCTATTTCAATATCTAGGTGATCTCATTGAAACCTACTGAAGTGTGAAAGGCTTTGAAAGAGTGAACATTGAGAGGATGCTTCTAACAGAGGCAGAGTATAGCACCAGAGGGCACAGCCTCAGCATTCAATGTCCCTTTAGAATAGAGATGTGGAGGAATTTATTTCAACAGAGTGGTAAATCTGTGCAAATGATTGCCCCAGGCTGCTGTGGAGGCCAAGACATTGTGTATATTTAAAGCAGAGGTTGATAGGTTCTTGATTAGTTGTGGGGAGAGGGCAGGAACATGGATTTGAGAGGGAAAATAAATCAGCCATGATCAAATGATGGAACAGACTCGATGAGATGAATGGCCTAATTCTGCTCCTATGACTAATGATCTTGAAAGAATGCATAAACCATCGCACATAAGGAGTACAACACCCTGTGTGGCATACAATGACAAGACATCTCTACAAGTAAAATTGGGAAGCATCTGAAGAAGATAATATTATATAGTGTCACAGAAAGAGCAGATGGCCTTTTCTTTCGATAGTATTAACAGTGGGTGCACCAAAATATTAAATTATGAAGCACAAATGTACTGTGTACAGAATTATAAAGCCTACTATCACACAAATGATATGTGGAATCAAAGCAGAATAACACCAGTATATGGAACTGTGCATTCTTTAAATTCAATTTAAAATCTGAATACATTGACCACAAGACATAGGAGCAGAATTAGTCTGTTCCGCCCTTCCATCATGGCTGATTTTTTTACCCCTTTAATCCCCATTCTTCTGCCTTCTCCCCATAACCTTTGACACACTCAGTAATCAAGAACCTGACAACCTCCACTTTAAATATATTCGATGATTTAGTCCCCAAAGCTCCATGGCAATGATTTCCACAGATTCACAACTCTGTGGCAAAAGAAAATTTGGGAATGTTGGGGAAGTAAGATATTATAAGGTAAATTTGTAGGGAATAGTAATGCTCTCTGAGTTACAATAGACTACGTGGATTAAAATTCACATCATCCCCTATACATATTGGAAGCAAATCTGAAACGTGGACATAATAATGAAAGCACACTTCACTTATATCAGAACGAAATGACAAAAAAGTTTAAATATTAACATTTCTTCTGTCACAAAGATGTTACTGATTGATAACTGCCAAGTTACAGAAGGATTTCCAGTGTCCTGAATGTAGCATATGGAGGCACAGCAAAGTATAATGTAAGACTGAAGATTGAAATCATTGAGGCGAGAGCGGAAGGCGAGTGGATGTTCAGCTTTGTCTACCAGAAGGTTCAGCAGGTGACTGGTCTCTCTCTCTCTCTCTCTCCCTCTCGCTTGTTACTGCCAGAGGAAGGTGCCTGCATGTCTGCATGTGACTGGTCTCCCCCCCCCCCCCACTGCTCTCAGAGGAAGGTTCCTATATTTGCATGGCGTGTCCCTCCCGCTCGATGCATCAGAATCGAGACTCTTGGGCAAAGTTTAATCAATGTGGATTGTGGATTGGACTATATAGTTCACATAATGAATTGTTTCTGGTTTCTGGTTGCTCCTTTTTGTTGCTATTTTGTGCGATTTTTATCGGGGTGGCCTGGCTTTGCAGCCTGAAGTTAATGAACGACACAGAGCTAGATTGAACTAAACTGAGCTGAACTGAATATGCCTGGACTGGTTTGAATATTTGTGGTTTGATGGTTTATATTCTGTGTTTTTCACTTTTTTTTTGCTTTTGCCATTTGCATGATTTGTTCTTTCTTTTTGCGCGTTGGGGGTTTGATGGATTTCTTTGAATGTGTTCCATAGTTTTATTTCTTTGTTTCACAGCTGTCTGTGGAAAGACAAATCTCAGAGTTGTATAGTGCTTGCATACTTGAATAAATGTACTTTGAAGATTTTTGAATCTTTAACTAAAGACTTTATTTTCATACAAATAGATGGATTATTCCTCCCCATCCACGTCCCTTCATCAACTACGAGGATAAAGCATTTTGAATAAATGCACACAAAATGCAGGAGGAACTCAGCAGGCCAGGCAGCATCAATTGGTGAAATTGAAAAACAGTTTTTGGGCATAAGGTGTTTTTCAAAATATCTTTGACCCATTGAAAGTTATTCAAAATGAACCAGGAGGCAACAGATGAAAAGTCAAAGAAGAAAAGGGTGCACGAATCACTTTCCCAGTTCTTTACTTTACCCCTCTCCCGGTTTCACCTATCACCTACTACCTTGTACTTTGCCCTCCCCTTCCCCCACCTTCTTACTCTGGCTTTATCTACTTCATCTTCTTCCCTCCAGTCCTGATGAAGGGTCTCATACTGAAATATTGACTGTTTACTCTTTTCCATAGATGCTACTTGGCCTGCTGAGTTCCTCCAGCATTTTGTGCCTGTTGTTTGGATTTCCAGCATCGGTAGATTTTCTTCTATGCATCCCGAATAAATGCATTATCCCGATCTCGCCATTGATTTCTTGGGGGGTGGGGGTGTGGAGAAAAGATTTTGGGGACAAAGTGTTCTGCAAAATTTCTTTGCCTCATTGAGAGTTATTCAAAATGAACCAAGAGGCAATTGATGAAAAGACAAAGAAGAAAATGGTGGCAGACTGATTTGTGGATTGTGAATTGTCTTAAGAAATGACAACTGTCCTGCCTTGAATGGGTGATACTTCTACATGTAGAAGTTTAGAATTTTGGAAACCTCACACAAGCTTACGTGAACATAAAACGTCTCAAACCTCCTGACGGCTCCTTGCCATTGATATTTGTACTGCATTTCAACATTGGATTCAATGTGGATTTAAGCAGTGCAGTGCCTACTTGTTGCAGCTTCCCGAGAGATAGTCTGAAAATATGCTGGCTGAATCTGTGACAGTTTAGGTCTGGAGCAGGGAAGTGATTTCACTTGCTTTGATACAGAACAGCTATAAGAAATTAAAAAGGTGCTTCGAGTAATTTAAATTTATTGCATTTCAGTGATTTTAAGTATTTCAATTTTAAGTTAAATTTTAAAAGCCTCATTTAGTAGCATGATTAATTTTTAACTAGATTTTGAGTGTTTATGAATATTCAATACATCTTCCACAGTAAGTAAGCAAGTGGGTGTAACATCAGTGAATACCAAAGCATTTTTATGGAAAGGACGACTAATGATAGAAAGGACCTGCATTCCTCAAAGCCTCTCTAGTCAGGTCTGAAAGAGTTTCATAGACCAAGTTGTTAAACGTCGACTGTACCTCTTCCTAGAGTTGCTGCCTGGCCTGCTGCGTTCACCAGCAACTTTTGTGTGTGTAGCTTGTTAATAGATCTGCTCCAATTAATTGCAGACCCAGGGGGAGGAGAAAGAAGTAGGGTTGGTGGGGGGGGGGCGCGAGGGAACTCTGCATTCCCAGGAAATTCTGTACCATTGTCTTTCTAGCACTTCTGAAAATGACAATGGAATGATATATTTCTGTGTATTAAGGTCCAAAATAAAGTGGGAATTGGGTGGGGCGTCCATGCAAGTTTATTTTCAGGCTGTTGAGGAAACGCAGATGATGTACAATAATTTTGAGCCTTTTGTGTGTAATCATGCATAAAACACATCACAAAGATGCCAAAGAAATATGAACTTTGGTGTCGGAGGTGCAACCATGGATTTATTCACCCAGGAAACTAATCTGATCAACCATTCTACTTTGTAGTTGGACCATCTACATACCTCTATTACCTCAGTCACTGCAGTGTCCTGTAAACACTTTAAACCACTGTTTGTAATGTTGTTTACATTATGAATACATGCCAGTTTTTATGGACTTATGCACAATTCCAAACCCGTACTTCAAACTTTATTTTTCTACAGTATAGTTCCTTATTCTTTATTACTGTTGAATGTTTATGCTGCATGCTACACCAATACACTTGAGCAATTTCCTAGTACAAGGAAACATACATGGTGAATAAAGTTGATCCTTTATCCTTGGAAGGCCACCTAATTCACTGGAACACAATAAGGATTACTTTTTAAACTAGTCGGGACAATTTAGAACAGATTTGCCACCTAGTGGCATGCGGGAAATGAGGATTGCCACATTTTGGTTATGATGCTGTAGAATTAATGATTTTAAAGATACACCTTACACTGGAATGACTTTGGGACCAGTAGGGAAAAATTAATTTACTGTTTTGTCCCATGCATGACCTAGAATGTGCCTACAAAAAGTTATGGATACAGCCCAGGCCATCATGGATAAAGACCCCCCCACCATTGAGTACACATACATGGAGTGCCGTCGCAGGAAATCAGCACCCATCATCAAGGATCCCCACGATACAGGCCATGGCCTCTTCTGAATGCTGTCTTTGGAAAGGTACACGAGCCTTAGGTCCCACATCAGCAGCTTCAAGAACAGTTATTACCTCTTAACCATCGGGCTCTTGAATCAGGAAGGGGATAACTGCACTCAATGCCACTCACTCCATTACTGAACTGTTCCCGCAACCTATTGACTCACTTTCAAGTATTCTTCATCTCATGTTCTTGATATTTATTGTTTATTATATTTCTTATTTTCCTCTCTTTTTGTATTTGCACATTTGCAGTGCATGGTGCAGACTTCCATTGATTTCATTGTGTTTCTTGTATTTACTGTGAATGCCTGCAAGAAAGTGAATCTCATGTTTGTATATCATGACATATATACAGTTTGATAATAAATTTACTTTGCATTTTGTCCTCTGGATTAGGCAAAAAGCATGGCAATGCAGAATATCTTAGAAGAATTTTGAGTTAGAAGAGATTGGATAGCGAGAAGCAGGAGACCATGATTAATAGTATCCAAGGAAATATCTGAACTTTTGTGTTCGAGTGCAAAATTTGTCCTAAAGTTTCAGGCAACTGTTGGATCATGTGCTACTACTAGACCACTTGTGGAGGTGATTGTGGGAGCACAGGAGATGCAGCTATTCAACCCCCACAGTGAAGAATCTGCCAGGACAGTCTGTGCTATATTGGATTAATTCAGGACAGCTTTTCTGTTCATTTTAGAAGAGACAGTTTCCAGGGACTGAAGCAAATTGTTTAAGATTTCAGATTTTTTTTTGTGTGTTTTTTGTGTGCTTTTAGCACAGAAGCACAGCACCAGCGATCAGGGTTCAATTCCCAACACTGTCCGCAAGGACTTTTCACGTTCTCTTTGTAAGTGCATGGATTTCCTCCAGGTGTTCCATTTTCCTCCCACATTCCAAAGATGAACAGGTTAGTAAAGGTCAAAAGGTTGTGTGTGTATTATGTTGGCACTAGAGGCATGGCACTAATACCTGAAAGCTGCCCCCAGCACATACTTGGACTGTATTGGTTGTTGACGCAAATGACACATTGCACTGTGTGTTTCAATGGGTCAATGTACATGTAACAAATGAAAATAGATTAAAACAAACTAAACATGTCACAATTTGGAAATCAAGTTGTTTTTACTGGAGCAAGTCAAGCTAGCGAGGACAGGCTGAAAGGACAAATGAGGCAGTGCAAACCAGTATCGTATCATCAAATTCAAGTTGACCTCAGGGAAACTTAAGGATAACAAGGGAAAGACCAGCTAGCCATGCATTAGAATTGTCATCCAGAGGTAACAAAAAAAAACCCAGACTATTCTGAATCAAAAAACCTGAAGTGGAGCTCTATTATTGAGCTGAAAAAGAAAGAAAATACTAAATAGTTTTAGTAGGTCAGGCAGAAGGCAGTAGAGAGAGGGAAACAGAGTTAATGATCCACATTTTCCATGCTTCGTCAGAATTCTAACAAAAAATTAATTGACTTATCAACTGTACTTCTCTCCAGAGACGTTGCCCAAGTTCCTAAATGTTTCTAATATCTCTTGTTTTTATTTTGGACTTTTAACATCTGCAGTATTTTACTTTAAGTTACTAAACTGCAATAACCAGAAACCCAGCTTGGAGATTAAATCTGATTTTTAAAAAAATCATTTGTTGCCTATGAGCAATGTTCCCCCTAATTTTTATTAGTCAGTGTGCGCAAAAATCTTTTGTGCAAATTTTTTTTCCTGTGACAAAAGTATGTGCGCACTGAATGCACATATGGCACAGTTTATATAGGTTTACAAAATATTTGACATAAAACTGCACAGAACAACAACAAAATAACATACATATTTAAGTCACTCAACACACATCAAAGTTGCTGGTGAACGCAGCAGGCCAGGCAGCATCTCTAGGAAGAGGTGCAGTCGACGTTTCAGGCCAAGACCCTGCGTCAGGACTAACTGAAGGAAGAGTGAGTAAGGGATTTGAAAGTTGGAGGGGGAGGAGGAGATCCAAAATGATAGGAGAAGACAGGAGGGGGAGGGATAGAGCCAAGAGCTGGACAGGTGATTGGCAAAAGGGGATACGAGAGGATCATGGGACAGGAGGTCTGGGAAGAAAGACAGGGGAGGGGGGACCCAGAGGATGGGCAAGAGGTATATTGAGAAGGACAGAGGGAGAAAAAGGAGAGTGAGAGAAAGAATGTGTGCATAAAAATAGGTGACAGATGGGGTACGAGGGGGAGGTGGGGCCTAGCGGAAGTTAGAGAAGTCGATGTTCATGCCATCAGGTTGGAGGCTACCCAGACGGAATATAAGGTGTTGTTCCTCCAACCTGAGTGTGGCTTCATCTTTACAGTAGAGGAGGCCGTGGATAGACATGTCAGAATGGGAATGGGATGTGGAATTAAAATGTGTGGCCACTGGGAGATCCTGCTTTCTCTGGCGGACAGAGCGTAGATGTTCAGCAAAGCGGTCTCCCAGTCTGCGTCGGGTCTCGCCAATATATAAAAGGCCACATCGGGAGCACCGGACGCAGTATATCACCCCAGTCGACTCACAGGTGAAGTGTTGCCTCACCTGGAAGGACTGTTTGGGGCCCTGAATGGTGGTAAGGGAGGAAGTGTAAGGGCATGTGTAGCACTTGTTCCGCTTACATGGATAAGTGCCAGGAGGGAGATCAGCGGGGAGGGATGGGGGGGACGAATGGACAAGGGAGTTGTGTAGGGAGCGATCCCTGCGGAATGCAGAGAGAGGCGGGGAAGGAAAGATGGTGGTGGGATCAAGTTGGAGGTGGCGGAAGTTACGGAGAATAATATGTTGGACCTGGAGGCTGGTGGGGTGGTAGGTGAGGACCAGGGGAACCCTATTCCTAGTGGGGTGGCGGGAGGATGGAGTGAGAGCAGATGTATGTGAAATGGGGGAGATGCGTTTAAGAGCAGAGTTGATAGTGGAGGAAGGGAAGCCCCTTTCTTTAAAAAATGAAGACATCTCCCTCGTCCTAGAATGAAAAGCCTCATCCTGAGAGCAGATGCGGCGGAGACGGAGGAATTGCGAGAAGGGGATGGCGTTTTTGCAAGAGACAGGGTGAGAAGAGGAATAGTCCAGATAGCTGTGATTTGATGTGTGTTGCTTGAATTTCCAGCATCTGCAGAATTCCTGTTGTTTGTATTTAAGTCACTCAGTTATTTTTTCTTCCTCCTTTCTTTGGCATTTACCCATTCTTTGTAAACTCCATCTAAACTAATAGAATTTCCATCCAATTGATGGCTTTTGATTCTCATTAATAAATCCAAATGACGTTCTCCTAAACGGTTTCTCAGCTTGCTTTGAATTGATTCATTAGGCTAAAACCTCGCTCACAGTCCACACTAGACGCAAGAAAGGTTCCCCCAATGTCCATCAACTGTGCAAGGTCGCAAAACTGTTTATTTTGAAGTACAAATGCCTCCATTTGAAATCAGTTTGGATTTAATTTTTTCTTGCACAGAAAATTTGAAATCATTAAACTGTCTAACTATTACAGTATTTTCAGCTAGAAAATCATGATATTTTAGACATAAGGCATTAACTTTTTCATCGCCAAATGTGAAGTCACAACCTGCAATTGCGGAGAAATCAAAAGCTGACCATTCTTGTACCTCATCGTCAGAAAACCTTTCTTCTAAATGAACGCAAAGACTATTTATAAAAATCAGCAGCGAACTTGTATCTACTGTGACGTTTTCTTCATGTTGTTGGTTTAGCAAGACTTTAACTTTGTCGCTCCACAAAACATTGTCTCCCAGATCCCAAGAAAGGTGAGGTGACGTAAATTAGTGACATGCATTGTGGTATTTGGAAAACCAACTAACTAGTTAACAGAAACGTTTAGCTAAAAGATTATTTTCAATAAGTATAATTATTAATTACTACATTATTTTAGGTAACTAACCTTTTGTGCGCACATTAATTTCCTTTGTGCGCTGGTCGAAAAATGTGTGCGCGCGCACATGCACACAGCTTAGAAGGAACATAGTCTATGAGGTACCACTTTCTAATTTTTAGAGCAAGACACACAAAATGCTGGAAGAACTCAGCAGAACAGGCAGCATCAATGGGAATGAATAGATAGTCAATGCTTCAGGCTGACCTTTCTTCGGGACTGAGAGTAAGTGGGATGTTTGTGGATTTTGTACATTCTCCCTGTGAACCATGTGGGGAAGTATACCTGTATGTACTTCTAACTGTAATTCATAGTTTTTATTACGTATGACAATGCACAGCTGAGGATTAATAACACATTTCAACATGTGCAATTTCACGATATATTAATCCTGATTCTGTCTCCAGCACACATGATTTGTAAAAGACCCTGTTAACTGGATTTTCAGTTTTAAGATATTGCATCTGATATTCAGTCAAACTCACAGAATAGCAAAATGGAGCCACCTTTACGCTTTACCTAATTCAAAGCCAATAATATGAAGCTAGAAATGGGGCCCCACAGTAGCAGTTAGCATAATCACTTTACTGTGCTGTAAGAACGGGGTTCAATTTCCTTTGCTGCAAGGAGTTTATACATTCTCCCTGTGACTGGGGAGGTTTCCCCTAGGTGCTCTGATTTCCTCCCACACATTGGCTATGTTTGCACCAGAAATATGACGACAACTGGGGGCTATATCCAGTACATAGTCAAACATTGATGCAAAACATCGTGTTTCACTGTATGCTTCGATGGACATGTGACAAATAAAGTTAATCTTCTGCACTGAAGTATTAAAGTGATCAATTGGTTCAATACAGATCAGTGAGAAGATATTTTTATTATCATCCTTCAGTACACAAGTTTATGGAAGAACAAAATGAGTGTTATACTGGATCAGATGCAGCATAAGAAACAAATGATAATAAAATTTCCTTTGAACTTTAACTGTATATACATAAAGTGATGCTAGGTACAGGAGAATCTGTATATAAGGTAACTCGGACAAGAGATGATAAAGAAGTGGTGGTAGGTGGTAGGGAGTGTGGTGAGTTGGGTTATGAGTGGAGGTGTCGATCAGTTTATGGGAAGTAACTGTTTTTGAGTCTGGTGGTACTGGCATGGAAGCTGTATAACCTCTTCACAGGTGAATCTGTTGAATTTGTTGGCACAGGTGGCTGTAGAGGCCAAGTCAATAGGTATATTTAAGGCAGAGGGTGACAGATTCGTGATTAGTCAGGGCATGAAGGGATACAGGGGAGGGCTGGAGAGCGGGAAGATGGATCAACCATATTGAAATGGCGGAGCAGAATAGATGGGCCAAATGGCCCAATTCTGCTCCTACATCTTATGCTCAATGGTTTCTTCCCTGACAGGAGTGGGGCAAACTCATGTTGATGACACAAACATTGGGGCTGTTGTGGATAGTGTGGAGGACTGTCAGAGGTTACAGCGGGACATCAATAGGATGCAAAATTGGGCTGAGAAGTGGGAGATGGAGTTCAACCCAGATAAGTGTGAGGTGGTTCATCTTGGTAGGTCAAATATGATGGCAGAATATAATATTAGTGGTAAGACTCTTGGCAGTGTGGAGGATCAGAGGAATCTTGGGGTCCAAGTCCATAGGACACTCAAAGCAGCTGCGCAGGTTGACTCTGTGGTTAAGAAGGCATAAAGGTATATTTGCCTTCATTAATCGTGGAATTGAATTTAGGAGCCAAGAGGTAATGTTGCAGCTATATAGGACCCTGGTCAGACCCCACTTGAAGTACTATGCTCAGTTCTGGTCACCTCACTACAGAAAGGTTGTGGAAACTATAGAAAGGATGCAGAGGAGATTTACAAGGATGTTGCCTGGATTGGGGAGCATCTCTTATGAGAATAGGTTGAGTGAACTTGGCCTTTTCTCCTTGGAGTGACGGAGGATGAGAAGTGACCTGATAGAAGTGTATAAGATGATGAGAGGCACTGATCATGTGGATAGTCAGAGGCTTTTTCCCAGGGCTGAAATGGTGAGCACGAGAGGGCACAGTTTTAAGGTGCTTGGAAGTAGGTACGGAGAAGATGTCAGTGATAAATTGTTTTTTTTTTTACGCTAAGAGTGGAGAGTGCGTGGAATGGGCTGCTGGCGTTGATAGTCGACGGGATACAATAAGGTATTTTAAGAGACTCCTGGATAGGTACATACAGCTTAGTAAAATAGAGGGCTCCAGGTAAACGTAGGTAATTTCTAAACTAAATACATGTTCGGCACAGCTTTGTGGGCCGAAGGGCCTGTATTGTGCTGTAGGTTTTCTATGTGTCTAGGTCTAAATGTCCATGTGCTGGGAGGGTGAGATCATTATTGATATTGCTGTCCTTTTTCTGGCACCTTTCTGTGTATACATCCTTTATGGGGGGGGTGGGCAAGCTAGTGCTGGTGATGCATTGGGCAGTTTTAACTACCTACTGTAGAGCCCGCCTGTTACGCCTTTCTTTGGTCATGTGACTCAGCTTCCAGTTGAATCATTAAGAATGATTCTTATGAAGTTGCTTTCTTTTAAGCTACTGAGATGAAGGTAAGCCTTACTCCAGGAAATTAAATGTACATAGTAAGTTTATAATGGTCTCAATGGTACATGTTGTTAGGAATTAACAGAAGGCCTTTGACAAGGTGCCACACATGAGGCTGCTTAACGAGATAAGAGCCCATGGAATTATGGGAAAGTTACATACGTGGATAGAGCATTGGCTGATTGGCAGGAAACAGAGAGTGGGAATAAAGGGATCCTATTTTGGTTGGCTGCCGGTTACCAGTGGTGTTCCACAGGGGTCCGTGTTGGGGCCACTTCTTTTTACGTTGTACATCAACGATTTGGATTATGGAATAGATGGCTTTGTGGCTAAGTTTGCTGATGATACAAAGGTAGGTAGTGCTGAGGAAACAGAGAGTCTCCAGAGAGACTTGGATAGATTGGGAGAATAGGCAAAGAAGTGACAAATGAAATACAGTGTTGGAAAGTGTATGGTTATGCACTTTGGCAGAAGAAATAAACGGGCAGACTATTATTTAAATGGGGAGAGAATTCAAAGTTCTGAGATGCAACGGGACTTGGGAGTCCTCGTGCAGGATACCCTTAAAGTTAACCTCCAGGTTGAGTTGGTAGATGAAGAAGGCGAATGCAATGTTGGCATTCATTTCTAGAGGAATAGAGTTTAGGAGCAGGGATGTGATGTTGAGGCTCTATAAGGTGCTGGTGAGACCTCACTTGGAGTACTGTGGGCAGTTTTGGGCTCCTTATTTAAGAAAGGATGTGCTGACGTTGGTGAGGGTTCAGAGAAGATTCACTAGAATGATTCCGGGAATGAGAAGGTTAACATATGAGGAACATTTGTCCGCTCTAAGACTACTCCTCGGAGTTTAGAAGAATGAAGGGGGCCTCATAGAAACACTTCGAATGTTGAAAGGCATAGACAGAGTGGATGTGGCAAAATTATTTCCCCATGGTGGGGGAGTCTAGTATGAGAGGGCATGACTTAAGGATTGAAGGGCACCCATTCAGAACAGAGATGCGAAGAAATTTTTTTAGTCAGAGGGTGGTGAATCTGTGGAATTTGTTGCCACAGGCAGCAGTGGAGGCCAAGTCATTGGGTGTACTTGGGGCAGAGATTGATAGGTATCTGAGTAGCCAGGGCATCAAGGGTTATGGTGAGAAGACAAGGGGAGTGGGACTAAATGGGAGAATGGATCAGCTCATGATAAAATGGCGGAGCAGACTCGATGGGCTGAATAGCCAACTTCTGCTCCTTTGTCTTATGGAATTAAATATGTTTAGATGTCTTGCTTTGCCTCATCCTCTTATGTGGTATTGTTCCCTTCATTTTGCTGATAGATGGATTATAGCTTTGCTTACAGTTAATAGCTGAGAGCGCTGGTGATTGAATGCACAGTACTGTTTCCCTTTTGCTAAGGTCAATACTAATCTACAACAGTGTTGGGAAGTTCCTTTTGTAAATTATAAACTGATTATGTATTGTGTTCTTCTCAAAGAAAAACAGCAACACTTATCCATCTGCTTTTACTGAAAGGTATGAGCCAGAAATTCAAGTAACACGGCTGACATTGCCTAATGGTATGAGGTATAGATCTCAATTTGCACTAGCTGCTTGATGGACCGTTTACTCATGGGATATTGTTTGAAACACAGATTTCTAAGCAAGAAAGCATCACATGATGCAATGTAAACATATTTACCTTGTGTTGTTTCACTGCAGCTGTTGGGCATGCAGTGAAAAGTTTAAGACAAATTACATTTCAACTGAGAGTTATTAATTTTTATTTAGTTATAAGGAGCGTGAAACAGGCCTTTTGGCCCAAGGAGCTGCACCATCAAGAAACCCACCTATTTAACACTAGTCCAATCACAGGGCAATATACAATGGCTAATTAATCTAATAACTGCTATGTCTCTGGACTGTGGGAGGAAACCAGGGTTCACGGGGAGAATGTACAGACTCCTTACAGAGTTGAACTCCGGAACTCACAATGCTATAATGGTGCCACACTAACTACTATGCTGCCAACGCATCCTCAGAAATCAATGTAAATACTGAGGAAATATCATTTTCCTTAATGCTCTCTTCTCTTTACCATTGGGAAGGAGGTACAGGAGCCTTAGATCCCAGTCTACTTGGTAAACTGACTCCACAACCTATGGACTCACTTACATGGACTCTACAAATCATGTTCCCAGTATTATTTATCTACTTATTTTTTTTTATTTGTACATTTTGTCTTATTTTTTGCACATTGCTTGTTTATCAGTCTTTGTGTTTAATTTTTCATTGATTCTATTAAATTTCTCTGTACTACTGTGAATGCCAGAAAGAGAACAAATCTCAAGGTCATATATGGTGACATATTCATACTTCGATAATAAATTCTTTGAATTTACAAGATTTTCACCAGTTTTCGAGCTTTGACATTAATGGGAATTATTATTTCAAATCAGCAAAGAATTCTCCATCCAAATTAATGTGCATTCTTCCCCAGTTGAGAAATTGGAACAAGTTTTGTTATTTGAGGCAGATAACACACCAGCACTCAAAGTGCAAACAGTACATTGGTACTGATGAGGAAAGCACACAAGCTTTTAATGAATTCAAATATGTTTTTCAGTTCGGCAACAGCAAAGTTGTTTGGAGAAATCCTGCCTCAAAGAAAAGCCCTTCAACTATATTCTTGTTCTCTACCTGGGAAACGTCTTCAACTTTTTTTTTAAAAAGTGAGAGACTTCATTTTTACAATGCTGAAGGAGAATGCTGCAATTAATGGTATCAAATGCTGCAGACAGTTCAAGAAAAATGAGGGGAAGAATGACTTTGTGGCTATACTTGCTGAGTTAGACTGTTTCCATATATAAATATAAGTTAATTCATTAATGGGCAATTTATTTTAAAGAGGCTTCATTTTGATTCTAACAGCTGGTTTAGGAATAAAAGCTGTTTCCATATGGTTACTTCAACAACTATCTGTGCTGTTACCATGTGCTCTGTTCACTAGCAATTTAATATGAACTCTCATTTTCACACAGTATCACTGAATTCAGGATCTGCCAATAGTACAGCAAGCTGTTTGACGCCAAATGGAAACTTGCTTCATCTTCAGGCAGGGTGAGTGAACAGAAGCCAGGCTTGTCAAATCAAACTGCTGATTGAAACGGAAATGTTGTTTTAAGGTACAGTAAAACTAACATTGTAAAAGAAGAAAGTCGAAAACACAAGAAATTCTCCAAAGTTCAAAGTCTATCTATTATCAAAGTATATATGTAGTATGTAACTGAGATTAGTCTTCCCACAGGCAGCCATGAAAAAAGAAACACCATGGAACACAACAAGAAACAGCAGATGCTAGAAATCCCACACAGACAGACAGACAGACCACAACATGCTGGAGAAGCACAGTATGCAGCATCTGTGGAAATAGATAAAATTGATGCTTTGGGCTGAAACCCTTCTTTGGAACTAGAAAAGAAGGGAGAAGATGCCAGAATAAAAAGTGTGGGGGGTAAGAGAGGGAAAGGACATTAGCTACAAGGTGACAGGTGACAGGAAGGATAAAGGGCTGAAGGGGAAGGAATCTGATAGGAGAGGAGAGTGGACCATAGGAGAAAGGGAAGGAGGAGGGGTGCTGATAGGCAGGTGAGAGGAGATAAGAAGCCAGAGTGGGGAATAAAAGAAGAGGGAAGGGGGAGGGAAATAATTTTTACTGAAAGAAGAAATCGATGTTCATATCATTAGACATGTGGCTACTCAGATGGAATATAAGGCGTTGCTTCTCCACCCTGAGAGTGGCATCATTGTGGCAAAGAGGAGGCCATGGACCTGCATGTCAGAAAGGAAATGGGAATAAAAATTCAAATGGTTGCCCAGCAGGAAATTCCACTTTTGGCAGATGGAGCAGGGGCGCTCGACAAAGCAGTCCCCCAATTTACAATGGCTCTCACCAATGCAGAAGAGGCTGCATTGGGAACCCTTGGTAAGAGAAATATTGCTGACATTATGAATATTGATACTTACCATGCAAGCACACTGGTTTATCAGTAGCTTTTGGGGCTTGAAAGCATTTACTCAAATTATGACTGATCAAATAACAAATTCCTCTGTATTTGTTTTCAGTATGCATACTTGTCCTTCTTCATGGATTTTCTGTCTTTTTTGATCTGGTTCCAAGTTTTTTTCTCTCTCCACCTCTTTTATCCACTGAGGTGGTGGGGGCTGGGCATAAGAGTATATCAAAGCGGCAGTGCCTGGTTTGTGCATTTCAGCGCTGAGCCTGACTGAGAAGTTCGGGTGCTGGGGCCAGAAGCAAGGAATGGGCCGGTATTGAGCTCACTGCTCCGCAAGGCTTACTTGTCTCTGCATTGAACCGAGGCTGTGGCTTGCAACTAATGGAGTCCTGCAGCGGCTGTGGACTCATTTCAGTGTACTTTTATTGTTTGCACAATCCGTAATTTTTGTCCGCACATTAAGTGTTTGACTGTCTTTATTTTAAATGGGTTCTATTGTGTTTCATCATTTTATGGCTGCCTGTAAGGAGGCATATCTCAAGGTTTGATAATAAGTGTACTTTGAAGTTTGACTCAATACTTCATTGATAATAGGAGTTGAGGTAGCATGATGGTATTGTGGTAAGCACAACACTTCACAGCACCAAAAGTAAGACTGGGGTTCGCTTTCTGCCAGGAGTTTGTACATTCTCCCCGTGACCTCGTGTGTTTCTGCCAGATGCTCTAGTTTGTTTCATATTCCAAAGACGTACAGATAGGGTTAGGGTTAGTAAGTTGCCGACATACTATTGTGGCATCGGAACACTTGTGGACTGCCCTGCAAAATCACCGCTGTATACAAAATGACACATTTCAATGTACACCTGAAAAATAAAGCTAATCTTTAGTCTCTATTGGACATACTCAGTTTGTGGCAGGGTGGGAAGTGTGGATGGATGTGATGGCAATGAGTTCTAGATGGAACAATACGAATTCAACAACTGGGCTTTCCAGAGAAGCGTATAAAACAATAAATTTTAGAAACTTTTGAGTAAATACGATATTAGGACAAACATTTCCAAGACACATGTAATACCCCTGGTTTGATACCACACTTTATTTTATTAAAACAGTTATACTGTTGGGTATTTTATTTTCTGCAAAATAAAATGCAATGTGTTCCTTTAATTACATTATACAAACGAGTAATTCAGTTGATTGATAAGTCAGGCTGTTGAATGGGAAGTAGAATTAAAATAGGTGGCCACTGTGAGATCCTGCATCTTATGGTGGACAGAGCGTAGGTCCCTTGTGAAGCGGTCTCCCGATCTGGGTTAGGTCCCACCGATATACAGGAGGCCGCACCAGGAGCACCGGACGCAGTCTATGACCCCAACAGACTCGCAGGTGAAGTGTCGCCTCACTTGGAAAGACTGTTTGGTGCCCTGACTGGTAGTGAGGGAAGAGGTGTAGTGGCAGGTGTAGCACTTGTTCCACTTGCAAGGATAAGTGCCAGGAGGGAGATCAGTGGGGGTGGATGAATGGACAAGAGAGTCATGTAGGGAGCAATCCCTGCAGAAAGCAGAAAGTTGAGGGGGGTGGGGGAGGGAAAGGTGTTCTTGGTGCTGGGATCCCATTAGAGATGGCGGAAGCCTCATCTCCTTGCCTGCCCATCACCTCCCTCTGGTGCTCCTCTCCCCTTTTCTTTCTTCCATAGTCTTCTGTCTTCTATCAGATTCCCTCTTCTCCAACCTTGCATCTCTTTAACCAATCAAACTGCCAGCTCTTTACTTCATCCCTCCCCCTCCTGGTTTCACCGATCACCTTGTTTCTCTCTCCCTTCCTCCCACCTTTTAAATCTACTCTTTTTTTCTCCTTTCCTGCTGAAGGGTCTCGGCCAGAAATATCGACTATATTTTTTCCCCTATAGATGCTGCCTTACCTGCTGAGGTCCTCCAGCATTATGTGTGTGTTGCTTGAATTTCCAGCATCTGCAGATTTACTCATTTGTAATTGGAATACCAGGGGGCATCATTTTAAGGTGACTGGAGAAAAGTACAGGGGAGATGTCAGAGTTAAGCCTTTTTTAAAAAATGTACACGGAGAGTGGTGTATGAAACGCCCTGCCAGGGGTGGTGCTGGAGTCAGGTACATCAGGGACTTTTTAAAAAAACTCAGATGGCAAATGGATTATCAAAAAAAGAGGGCAACATTGGAAAGAAGGTTTAGATTGATCTGTCAACATAAATTCCATCCTCTGACTTTACTTCTTCTCACCTGCCTATTACTTCCTCCTGGGTTCTCTCCCCCTTCCCTTCCTCCCATTGTCCACTCTCCTCTCCGATCAGGTTTGTTCTTCTCTAGCCCTTGACCTTTCCCACCCACTGGCTTTACCCATCACCTTCCAGCTGGCCTCTTTCCCGTCCCTCATCTTCTAATTCAGGCATCTTGACCCTTCACTCTCAGTCCTGAAGAAGGGTCTTGTCACAAAATGTCGACTGTTCATTCATTTCCATAGATGCTGCTAGACCTGCTAAGTTCCTCCAGCATTTTGTGTGTGTGATGCTTTGGATTTCCAGTATTCGCAGGTTTTTTTGTGTTTAGGTTGATCTTGGAATAGGGTAAAAGGTCAGCACAGCATTGTGGGCTAAAGGGCCTGTACTTTGCTATGAATTTTCTATGCTCTGTGTTCCAAAGAAAAGCATTGCAAAAATAAGGGTAACCTCATACTTCCTACAATCGCATGAAACAGATTTAACCTTTTGTCATGGTTTATTAGTTCAAAATGAAATTCAAAAATTCATACAAAAATGAAAAGTCAAAAATGCATGCCCACTGACAGATAGCAATTCTGGTGCTAAACGATGTCATATGCTTTCAAAATTGCAGGTTTTAAAAAAAAATCTCCTGAAGGTCATTTCCTAAGTAGACTTTTGAGAGCTAGCACTGATATTACCACTATCTTCTGACCTGCATGTCAAATATCTTCTTGGCAGAAAATTAAAGTTATGGGATAAAACCAGGTCTAGTCATCATTCTTATTAATTTCACAAAGCAAAACAATTGTGTGAAAAAAATAACACAGGCCAATTATGTAATTATTCCCTTTGACTAAATAATTTTGTTTATTATGAGGGTATGATTAACAAATTTCATTTACATTTTATGAAACAATTGTTTTGCAAATCCGTTATTATAATTATGTTCAAATAGTGTAAGCAGCCTTAGAAGGCTTAACATTGTCCCCAAATGTCTTAGCAACATCAAATGATCTGACAATTAAGAGCACCCAAACAGTGTAATAGCAGCAGACAAAGCTTCTTATTTTAAAACT
Organism: Mobula birostris; assembly: GCF_030028105.1. NCBI lineage: Eukaryota > Metazoa > Chordata > Chondrichthyes > Myliobatiformes > Myliobatidae > Mobula > Mobula birostris. The sequence continues at coordinate 18,237,618 of NC_092370.1, read as the reverse complement.
ACAAATGAAGTGAATGTTTTGAAGACCACTACAGCTACATATGATGGTTTGGAATTTTTGGTCACCAATGAACTAATGGTACTTATTGCCAATATCAAAGAAAGTTGCCCACAAAGCTGCGTGCCAAGAAATTATTCTGCAACTGAGAAGACGTTTTAGAGATTGAGTGTATGATGAGCTAAAACTTTTGGCAAAATTCCATAAAGCCAAAGCATCTTTCTTCTGCTCACTCTATCCTTTGTTTGGAAAAGTAGTGCCTGGGTCCCAGAGAGAATCACAGCATAAAATAAGCTTTGAAACTTACATGGGCTGGGTCCTGCTCAGCAGGAACCCTTTAATCTTCAGCAAAGCAGGCCTCGCCATCAAAACACTGAGCACGTTCCCATTCACTGTATGTAGTGGCTACTCGAACACTGCTAGAGGCCAAGCATGGGGAGTTATCCAGTGTGACATGCCTTCTGATCCAATTCAATAAGGTTCAAGGTTGAAGAAATGTATTTGATTCTTTATTAAAGAACTCGCAAAACGATCTTGAAGGACAAAACTAATGAAACTAAAACTAGAGACTAGAATCTGTGGAATTCTCTGCCACAGGAAACAGTTGAGGCCAGTTCATTGGCTATATTTAAGAGGGAGTTAGATATGGCCCTTGTGGCTAAAGGGATCGGGGGTATGGAGGGAAGGCTGGTGCAGGGTTCTGAGTTGGATGATCAGCCATGATCATACTGAATGGCGGTGCAGGCTCGAAGGGCCAAATGGCCTACTCCTGCACCTATTTTCTATGTTTCTATGTTTCTAAATGAAGCTGAGCAGTTAGCTAAAAGATATCACACCTGCCTGTCTCTGACTAACTCCAACCAAAAAACTAAAGTCAAAGCATGAACACGCAGCTAAACTCTTAGCATTTACCACACTGTCACCCATGTGAGTAACTACCATAATAAACAGGCAACACCAAATACAATGCAGATAGAAAACAGACAAATGGCTCCTAGACCGTCTCTAACCATGCTGTACAAGTGAATTGTGTGCAAATAATGTACAGGTAATGTACAAGGTGAAAGAATCATAACTTAGTTACCCAATTGCATTCAATGACAAGTTACTGAATAAATTTTTATCATGGATTGCACATAAATGTGGTGTTGCACAAATAGAATGTCTGAACTCTAGAGTTAATTGACACAGATGAGAACAGATGAGGTCAGAGGTTAAGGGTGAAATATTTTAGGGGAGCCTGAGGGGGAGCTTCTTCAGAGGGTCATGCGAGTGTGGAGTGAGCTGCCAGAAGACATGATGGATCTGGGTTTGATTGCTACATTTAAGAGAATTTTGGATACGGACATGGATGACAGGGGTATGGAGGTGTGGGTTGACAAGACTAGGTCGAATAATATTCCGACAAAGATGAGTTAGGGGTAAAGGACTGGTCTCCATGTTGTAGTGCTAATACTTTATGCGCTCATCAAGGATTCATGCTTAGCCTATTGCTCCAACCTCTCTACATGCAGGACTGTGTGGCTGCAATGCTACTGCAAAGCAACACATTTCACAATGTAGACAGTGATAACAGACCTAACTCTCATTTTTAAGGTGTGAACTCCTCTTCAATGTCACTTGCTATCCAAGCTGCAGCTATGATGTCAGAATGCGAATCGGAATCACTTTATTGCCAATATGTGAAACACACCAGGATTGATTGTGGTTCAGCGCCAAGCACAGGACCATACTATAAATAGGCATCCGTTAGTCTCGTAAGACCATGGATTTGCACCTTGGAAGGTTTCCAGGGCGCAGGCCTGGGCAAGGTTGTATGGAAGACCAGCAGTTGCCCATGCTGCAAGTCTCCCCTCTCCACGCCACCGATGTTGTCCAAGGGAAGGGCATTAGGACCCATACAGCTTGGCACCGGTGTCGTCGCAGAGCAATGTGTGGTTAAGTACCTTGCTCAAGGACACACGCTGCCTCAGCCAAGGCTCGAACTAGCGACCTTCAAATCACTAGACGAACACCTTAACCACTTGGCCACACGCCATACTATAACAGACAACACAATAGTAACCAACAAGTTGCAAGATAATAGTGTGAACAGCTATGAGCAATCAAAAATTAGAAGGATTGTCATTGACACAGACTTCAATCGTAAAGTAGCCAATCTCAGTGAATAATAAGATCACAAAACCATGACATAGGAGCAGAACTAGGCCATTTGTCCCATCTCAGCTACTCCATCATGGCTGATTATTATCCCCTTCAACCCTACTTTTCTGCCTTCTCCCTGACTAACCAAGAACCTATCAACCTTTGCTTTAAATATACCCAATTATTTGGTCTTCACAGACATCTGAGGAAATGAGTTCAGAAGATTCACTACCCACTGGTTAAAGGAATTCCTCCTTATCTCTGTTCTAAAGGGACGTCCCTCTATTCTTAGTCTTTGCCCTCTTGTCTTAGACTCCCCCACTATAGGAAATATCCTCTTCATCTTGGCCTTTCAATATTCAATAGAATTTATTGAGATCCGCCCTCATTCTTCTAAACAACTGCGAGTACATGCAGACATCCGTCAAACACCCCTCTTGCGTCAACCCTTTCATTTTTGGGATGATCCTCGTGAACCTCCTCTGGACCCTCGTTACTTTCACCCATTGGAGAAAATAATTATTCATCAATAGAAAACAAGGGAAGGAATTTACCATTTCAATAATGTTAATGCTTTTTATACAGCAAAAAATAAAAAGAAAACGTCTCCTTCAGCGATGTTATGACTGCATTATAAACTCCCTCTGCTGGTCAGATAATAAGAATAAAACTTCCAACAAAATGAAAGAGCTGCTCAATTGTGTGATTTGCTTTAACTCAATATTTGCAGAGAAAGAGAACAGAGTCATTTTGCAACGAACATACAAATAAAATCGTGATTGTGAACTATTATAACTTTTTTGTATGTTAACATGTAAGCCTAACAATCTATGTCATTATGCAGCAGTTCTGTGCTATTTGATGGATGTTTTTTCTCCAAATTATGATGGTTGACTTTGATCGAGCATACCAGTTGTGCACTGCTAGATCTCAATCAGTTGAGGTAGATGTTATGTACACACACGCACACAGATAATTAAGAGGCTCCTAACTTGGGAATGACATTATACAGTCAAATGACTCAAGGTACATTTATTATCAAAGAATGTACTTCAGATCATGGTCTTTCTTGGGGCTTTGCTATTGCTTGCTTGGTGGGAGGGGTGTACTGATAATGTTTGCTGAAGTGGGGGATGGAGAGGGTCATTGTTTTGCTGCTGCTTGTGTGTAAGAGGAAGGAATAGCTGGGGCTTTGGGGTTCGGACGTTTCTTACTGTCACTCATTCCTTGGGGCACTCTTCTGTTTTTATGGATGTCTGCGAAAGACAATTTCAGGTTGTATTTTGTATACATTCTGTGATAGTAAAAGGAACTATTGAACTATTAAACTATTGAATGAAACTTTGAGATTTGTCACAAGGTTCCACAAAGGAAGAGACAAAAAAAACTTAACAGACAAACAAGATATTAGAAGAATATTAGAAGATTTATAAAGAGATGCTTTTCATTGATAAGGCTTGGAATCCTGATACAAACATGGCATGAGACTGAGCAGATGAAAGGGATTGCTTGACATAAGTCTGTGACCGTTTACCTCTGCCACTGCTCCCAAAGACTACAAAAATAACAAGTGTTTCCAGCTTTCATCATTTTCCTTTCCATCTCTCCAACAAATTACTGAAACATTATAGAATGTCTGGACCTGAAAAGAACTGTGGTGATCTCTGCAAGTAACAAACATATCTTGAAATAGAGATGTGTGTGGCACTCTAGCATAGTGTGTAGCATATCATTTTACAAGTTTATTGTCATTTAACTATATACACGTATACTGTCAAACAAGACAATGTTTCATCGAACCAGGGTGTAAAGCATTGTGGAATATATAACACATCATAACTTAAAGTAAGAATGAAATCTATAGATGGATTACACATAAACAAGCTAATGTGCATAAATTAAATATTGTAAGGTACAGAATAGATTAACCAGTTACACTTTGAATGCGATATGGCAGGGAGTTCAGAAGCCTAATGGGCTGAGGGAAGAAACAGTTTCCCATCCTGACCGTTCTTGTTTTTATTTATTTTTATTACAGCCTCCATGACCATGGCCCAACCTAGAGTCCATGGATCCCTTGGTTAATGGTAAAAGTCCATGTCATTACATTTGGGAACCCCTGCTCCAGGTGCTCCAATTGCCTCCCACGTTCCAAAGACATATGGGTTAAGGTTAGTAAGGTGTGGGCATGCTATGCCAGCACTGGAAGCATGGCAATACTTGTGCGCTGCATCCTGCATATCCTCAGAATGTGTTGGTCATTGACACAAAACAATGCACGTCACTGTATAGTTCGGTGTTTTGATGTGCATGTGATAAATAAAACTAATCTTTATCTTTAAATTCACCAGCATAACTGGAATTTGATAAAACAAACCCAAAATCATTTGTAGGTGTGGTTAAAGAACAATAATATTTGTCCGAAAATTTACAAAAACTACAAATACTGAAAAGTGAAAAGATAAACAGAAGATTGGAGAACAATGGAGAGGGTTCAAAGGAAGTTCCTGAAAATGTTTCCGGGATTGAAAGGTTTATCATAAGGGTAGCGTTTGATGGCTCTGGGATTGTATTCACCGGAATTCAAAAGGAGGAGGGGTGGATCTCATTGAAAACCCACCAAATGTTCAACAGCCTTGATAGAGCGGATGTTGAGGGTATGTTTCCTATGATGGAGTAGTCTAAAACCAGAGGACCCAGCCTAAGAATAGAGGGATGTCCATTTAGATCGGAGGCCAGGAGGAATCTCTCTAGCCTGAGAGTGGTGAATCTGTGGGATTTGTTGCCACAGGTGGCTGTGGGGACCAACTCATTGGGTATATTTAAGGCAGAGACTGACAGATGCTTGATTAGTCAGGGCACGAAGGGGTACGGGGAGAAGGCAGGAGATTGGAGTTGAGAGGGGAAAATAAATCCGCCACGATGAAATTATGGAGCAGACTTAAATGGGACAAATGGACTAATTCTGTTCGTATATTTTCTGGTCTTAAAATTCTGGAAACGCTCAGCAGACCAGGTTGCACATGTGCTAAGAAAAACAGAGTAGATGTTTCAAGTCAAGGACCCTTCGCCAGAACAGAAAGGGAACTTCCAAAACAATAAGGAGGCCAAAGAGAAGGAGAACATGAAACCATGGTTGTCATGTGTGAAAGTTGTAAGCAAAATTATTTGATATTTGGCTCACTGCTGAGAGCCTACAGCTTGATCTTAAGTTGCCTGCACTAGGCTTGTTTTTTTTCAGGAAACTGCAGCAATGTGTCAGATTCTTCTATTTCTTTACACCAAGAGAGTGGAAGGTATGGTGCCAGCTTTATAAAACTCTGGTTAGGCCACACTCAGTTATGGTTGCTACATTATATAAAGGATGTGAAGGTTTTGAGGAGGATGCAGAAGAGATGAATGAAGTTCAGAATCAGAGTCTGGTTTATGAACACTGACATACAGTATGTCAGTAACACTAAACAATGACATCACCATCAAGGAAATCTTCAGAGGCCGGAGGCTCAGGAAGGCAGCATCCATCATGAAGGACCCTCGCCATCTCGGACATGCCCTCTACTCATTACTGCCATTAGAGAGGAAGTACAGGAGTACGAAGGCACACCCTCACATTCTACCTCTCCGCCATCAGATTTCCAAATGCCAGCAGAGCCTATAGAGGTGGGGCGTGGAGGTCTTGACGGCTGCTTGCTGTGCAGAGCTTCTCTCCTTGGCATTACGGGGGCTGCAAAGCAAAGAGCCCTTCGGACCATCACAGAGGCTGCTCAGTGAGTTTCCAGATGGCTATGGATATTGTTGGTGGGGGTCCATTATGATGGATGCCAGCTTAAAGAACCACCTTTTGAAGATGTCTTCCATGTCGTGGAGGGTTATGCTATTATAGATTTGGCTGGGTATTTAACCCTCTGCAACCTCCTGTGATCCTGTGCATTGGAACCTCCGTACCGGTGGTGAAGTAAGCACTCTGGCTGAAGAAATTCCCCCTCATCTTTGTTCTAAAGGATGTTCCTCTAATCTGAAGTTGTGCCCTCTGGTCCTAAATGCCTCCATCATTTGAAACAGAGTCTCCACATCCACTCTGTCAAGGTTTTTCAACAGTTGTTAAGTTTCAATGAGATTCACACCCCCGCCCCCCAACCCCCAACCCATTCTTCTGAATTCCAGTGCGTCCAGGCCCAGAGCTATCAAATGCTTCTCAAACGTCAAGCCTTTCAATACCAGAATCATTGCTGCGTACCTCCCTTAGCCCTCTCCAATGTTAGCACGTACCTTCTTAGATAAGGGGACCAGAACTGCTCACAATACTCCAGGTGAGGCCTCCAAGCATCTAATAAAACCTTAACAATACATACTTTTGTATACACAAATCCTCTCGAAATGAATGCTAACATTGCATTTGCCTTCAACATTAACTCTACCTGCAAAATTAACCTGCAAATGTTACTGCATTCTTTAAGGAGAAAGGCAGCAGAAAAGAAATTATAGGCCAGTTAGCCTGACCTCAGTGGTCGGGAAGATGTTGGAGTCAATTGTTAAGGATGAGGCGATGGAATACTTGGTGAGACAGGAAAAGATGGTACAAAGTCAGCATGGTTTCCTTCAGGGAAAATCCTGCCAGACAAACCAACTGGAATTCTTAGAGGAGATTACAAGTGAGATAGATAAAGGGGATGCAGTGGATTTTGTATATTTGGACTTTCAGAAAGCCTTTGACAAGGTGCCACACATGAGGCTGCTTACCAAGTTAAGAGCCCATAGTATTACAGGAAAGTTACTAACATGGTTAGAGCATTGGCTGATTGGTAGGAGGCAGTGAGAAAGAAAGGATCCTTTTCCAGTTGGCTGCCAGTGACTAGTGATGTTCCACAGGGGTTGGGACCACTTCTTTTTATGCAGTATATACAAACGTTTGTAAATGATTTAGATGATGGAATAGGTGGCTTTGTTGCCAAGTTTGGAGATGATACAAAGATTGGTGGGGGGCAAGTGTAAACAACAGGAATTCTGCAGATGCTGGAAATTCAAGCAACACACATCAAAGTTACTTGAATTTCCAGCATCTGCAGAATTAACTAACTGAAGTCAGTTAGTCCTGACGAAGGGTCTCGGCCTGAAACGTCGACTGTACCTCTTCCTAGAGATGGTTGCCTGGCCTGCTGCGTTCACCAGCAACTTTGATGTGTGTTGGGGGGCAAGCGCGTTAAGCAAACAGGTAGAATGCAGAAGGACTTGGACAGATTAGGAGCATGGACAAGAAAGAGGCAAATGAAATACAATGTCGGAAAATGCATGGTCATGCACTTTGATAGTAGAAATAAATCTGCGGACTATTTTCTAAGCGAGAAGAAAATACAGGAATCTGAGATGCAGAAGGACTTGGGAGTCCTTGTGTGGAACTCACTGAAGGTTACCTTGCAGGTTGAGTCAGTTTGGAGGAAAGCAAGTGCATTAATTTCAGGAGGTCTAGAATACAAGGGCAAGGATGTGATGCAGAAGCTTGAGTATTGTGAACAGTTTTGGGCCCCTGATCTTAGAAAAGATGTGCTGGCATTGGAGAGGGTCCAGAGGAGGTTCACAATGGTGATTCCAGGAATGAAATGGCTATCATACGAGGAACGTTTGATGGTTCTGGCTGTGTACTTGCTGGAATTCAGAAGGATGAGTGGAGATCACATGAAAACCTTTTGAATGTTGAAAGGCCTAGACAGAGTAGATGTGGAAAGGATGTTTCCCATGGTGGGAGAGTCTAGGACAAGAGAGCACAGCCTCAGGATAGAGGGGTGTCCTTTTAAAACAGAGATGTGGAGAAATTTCTTTATCCAAAGGGTTGTGAATTTGTGAAATTTGTTGCCACATACTGCTGTGGAGGCCAGGTTATTTTTAAGGCAGGGATTGATAGGTTCTTGACTGAACATGGCATCAAAGGTTATGGGGAGAAGGCCGGGAACTGGGGTTGAGGAGGAGATTTAAAAAAATGGATCAACCATAATTGAATGGCGGAGTAGACTCGATGGGCCAAGTGGTCTAATTCTGCTCCTATGTCTTATGGTCTAAATCATTGATAAACAGTGTTAATAGTAGTGGTCCCAATTCTGACCCTGAGGAACACCACTAGTCACTAGCAGCCAACCAGAAAAGGCTCCCCTTTATTCCCACTCACTGTCTCCTGCCCATCAGCCATTCCTCTATCTATGCCAGGATCTCTCCTGTCCACCCTAGGATATTATCTTGTTAAGCAGCCTCATGTGAGGCCCCTTATCAAATTCCTTCTGAAAATCCAAGTGAATGACATCCAGTACCTCTCTTTTGTCCACCCTGCATGTTCCTTCCTTGAAGAATTCTAACGGATTTGTCAGGCATGATTTCCCTTCACAGAAACCGTAGAGACTTTGACTTATTTTATCATTAATCTTCAAGTACCCTGAAACTTCATCCTAAATAATAGACTTCAACACTTTCCTAACCATTGAGGCAAACTGGCCTAGAATTTCCTTGGTTTTGTCTTCCTCTCTTCTTAAGGAATGGAGAGACATTTGCAATTTTCCAGTCATCTGGGACCATGCCAGAATTAGATGATGCTTGAAAGATCATGACCAATGCATCTGTTATCTCTTCAGAAACCTCTTTCAGGACACTGGAATGGAGTCCATCTGGTCCAGGTGGCTTATCCACCTCAAGACCTTTCAATTTGTCTATCACTTTTTCCTTTGTAATAGCAATGGCTCCCTGACACGCTTAAACCTCTGGCATACTGCCAGTGTCTTCCACAGTGAAGCCAGAAGCAAATTACCCATTGTTTATTTGCCATTTCTTTGACCATTACTACCTCACCAGCATAATTTTCCAGTGGCCCAATATCAACTCTGACATGCCTTTTTTATTTTTTCATCGTCATACGTTATTGATCCAGGGTTTTCGTTACAATTGCACCATAAATAATAAATAGTAATAGAACCATAAATAGTTAAATAGTAATATGTAAATTATGCCAGTACATTATGAAGTAAGTCCAGGACCAGCCTTTTTATGCAACTGCAAAAAACTTTTAGTATTCTGCTTTATATTATTGGCTGGTTTGCCCTCATATTTAATCTTTATACTTCTTATAGCTTTTTTAGTTGCCTTTGGTTGGGTTTTAAAAGCTTCCCAATCAACCAACTTCCCATTCACTTTTACTACCTTGTATGCCCTTTCCTTGGCTTTTATGCAGTCCTTAACTTCCCTTGTCAGCCAGGGTTGACAGACATAGATAATCAGCTTGTATTTCCCCCTCTATTGTCAAAATATCTTAAATGAGGTTGCATGCATTTAGGATATAAGGGGCAAGTTCAAAGAAGATGTGCAGAGCAAGTTTGTTTCACACAGGGAGTGGTGGGTGCCAACAATATACTGTCAAGGCTGGCAGTAGAGGCAAATGTGATAGAGGTCTTTAACATGGTTTCTAAAGTTTAAAGGGAACATTAGGGCGGGCTTCTTCACACAGAGAGTGGTGGGAGTATGGAATGAGCTGCCAGACGAGGTGGTAAATGCGGGTTCTTATTTAACATTTAAGAATACATTGGGCAGATACATGGATGGGAGGTGTATGGAGCGATATGGTCCATGTGCAGGTCAGTGGGACTAGGCAGAAAATGGTTCGGCACAGCCAAGAAGGGCCAAAAGGCCTGTTTCTGTGCTGTAGTTTTTCTATGGTTTTCTATGGTTTCTAAAACACTGAGACAGTTACTTGAAGATGCATAGAATGCAAGTACGAGGGGTCATTGATAAGTTTGTGGCCTAAGGTAGAAGGAGTCAATTTTAGAAAACCTAGCACATTTATTTTTCAACCCAGTCCCCTCCTACATTTACACACTTAGTCCAGCGGTCGTGGAGCATACAGATCCCTTCTTTGTATAAGTGGTCCACAGCAGCGGTGATTGATAAGTTTGTGACCTAAGGTAGAAGGAGATGAGTTATACCACTCTTGTTACATGCATGTGCAGTTCAACTCTGAGTGAAAATGCAGAAAGTCTGAAGTTAATAAGTCATCTCCTTCAGGCCACGAACTTATCAATCACCTCTGCTGTGGACCACTTTCTGGAGGTCCAAGACACCGACTTATACAAAGAAGGGATCTGTATGCTCCACGACCGCTGGACTAAGTATGTAAATGTAGGAAAAATAAATGTGTTAGGTTTTCTAAAATTGACTCCTTCCACCTTAGGCCACAACCTTATCAACCACCCCTTGTCTATGGCCATCATGTTGGCAGAAGTGTTTACTTTAGTTAGGCATTGATTAATCAACTACTAGTTGATTAGTTCTGCAAAGCATCATGGATTGAAAAGATATTGTACTGTTCTATGATCTATGTATAATAGTCATAATCTTTCCAAAAAAGTGCTGTTTATTCTTAAAGATTAATCAGTGTTAAAACCCCGTCAATATCGCAAATCTCATTTTATCGTATCAATGTGTGCAGTTAGTAGATCCCTTTACCAAAATCATAATAAACAATGATTTTGATACTAATTGTACATTCTTACTGTGACATTCTACAATGTTTGTATTTGTACTCAGCATCTTAAACTGAGCTCAGCCCTTAATACTCTTTGTACAACGCAAATCTTAGTAAAATGAAACACGTTTTCACAAAACAACCATATATATTCTGCAATAAAATCGATAGTATATATTCTGGATTCAAATTCTGTGTTTTAATACAGTATGGAACATATGGCAAAATATTTAAGTCATCAGGGAAAGATCTATTTCAATCTAACACACCATTTGTCAGGGAATTAATTTATTATATATCAATAAAATAGCTCCATAAAACACAAAGCAGTATCCAGCAACATTAGAAAATCACTTTTCCACATTTTGTACAAATATCTGATGAAATTCACTTCACTCACCCTTACAGATGGGAACAGGGAAATCCCATGATGCAGTATTTCCTGAGCTGGCCAAGCAGGTTAGCAAGGGATGTCCATCGAGAATATAGCCATGCACACAGGAGTAGGAGATCTTGTCTCCAATATTAAAGCTTGTGCCATGAACGATAGCTCCATGTGGTACACCAGGGTTTCCACAAGTACTGCTCTGCAACTCTGTGGAATAAAGAAATTAAAACGAATGAAGACAGTCTTACAAGTTGATCCAGTCTTTGAAATACATTGGGCCATATCTTTCTTTGGACAATTGTGTTCATTATAAAGTTGGTGCCAATACAAGATATTTTTCTGGATCCTATAAAAAAATCAATACCATCAAGAGGTACAGAAACCTTACATCCCACTTCAACAAGTTCAGGAGCAGTTATTATCCTTCAACTATTAGGCTCCTGAATGGTATAGATAACTTCTTTCTTCACTCCTCTGAACTGATTCTATAACCTACAGACTCACTTTCAGGGATCCTTTTTACAACTTATGCTCTCAGTGTTACTTTTATTTGTAGTTTGTCTTCTCTTACACATTGGTTGTTTGTCAGTATTGTCTGCTTATGTATATAACATATACAGTACATACTTTGATAAATTAGCTTTGAACTTTATGTCCTCTAAAACAACATTAAATAGTTCATTATTATTTTTTATCCAATCATCCTTGCATCTTGCAAAAAACAATAATTTCCCAATACCATTTAACTTGAGTAAGCTAGCTACGCTCAGTGACCATTTTATCAGGTGCTTCCTGACCTAATAAAGAGGCCATCGAGTTTACGTTCATGGTTTTCTGATGCTGTAGCCAGTCCATCAAGGTTCAATGTATTGCGAGTTTTGCTTTTTAATACGTGGTTATTTGAATTACTGTCACCTTCCTGTCAGCTTGAAAGACATGGGCCGTTTTCCTCTGACCTCTCTCATTAACAAGGCATTTTCGCCCACAGAATTGTTGCTCACTGGATTTTTTTTTTTGGTTTTCTGCACCATTCTCCATAAACCTTAAATTGTTTTGCATTGAAATCCCTGAAGACAAGCAGTTTCTGAAATACTCAAACCACCTCTTTTGATTGGCACCAACAATCATTTCACAGTCAAAATCACTTAGATCACATTTCTTCCGCACTCTGACCACGACCCCTGAACCCCTTGACCATGTCTGAATGCTTTTTATGCACTGAGTTGTTGCCATATGCTTGGCTGATTAGATATTTGCATTAATGAACAGGTGTAACTAATAAAGTCACCACTAAGTGTATATTCTGCCAACTTGTGCATCCTGATCAAATTTCTGCTCAACTCCAATGCAAATTATAGTGACAGAGCAGAAACGTCTAAGTGATTCCTGATGACATTTGTTTCTTCACTTTTGCTGTTCTTAAAGCACAATGGCCTTGAAAATAGGTCACGTAACATTGTATTTTTCTACAGAACCTGAGCGAAATGCAACGGCAACCATTTCTGTGTCATTTGATGCTGTATAGATATTCAGCTACGCTTTCCTTTGCAAAATTTCCATAGCAAGTATCAGCATTTGTAATACAAGCAAAATGCAGGAGGAACTCAGCAGGTCAGGCATGATCTATGAAGAGAAATGTACGGTAGATGTTTCAGATCAAGGGCTTTCATCGGGACTGGAAAGAATAAGTAGAATATAAAAGGTAGGAAGATGGAGTGGAATACAAGATGGCAGGTGATAGGAGATTCTAGGTGAGAGGGGTAGGTTGGTGGGAGGGGTGTATGAAAAAATGATGTGAGAAGCTGCAAGGTGATAGGTGGAAGAGAAAGGGAGAGGGGTCTTTATTTACCACGCAACTTGTCTTTTGAAGAACCACAAGGAAATTTAAAGCAGAGTCTCGAGTGCAAATATTGATCAATTCTCCCTTGATAACCAGGATTTGTGAATGAAATATTGTAAGACTGGAAATCAATTGAAGCATCTCATTCTTATACTTCATTATTCTATCCTGTTCTTTCCCCATGATGCAGTCTCTGCATCAACACACAATCTACTGAAAAATCTCTGAAGATGGCGGGATCACATTGCATCAGGCAGAAATGACGAAGGCAGATGTACTGGATGTAGAGTGTTGTGTATTCAGTATTTCAGTAATACTTGATTAATCTTATATATCATTTGAATAAGCTTCTTTATTTGATTAAACAATTCATTACAGCTTACATGTGAAAATACACGAGATGCATATGTCATCATGCAGCCATATGATACGTGTGTGCCTTGCTTAATGACCGTGACTGAGTAAAGCTCAAATGCCATCTATAAATTTGTAGAGGAACCCACTGTTGTTGGTTAAATTTCAGATGCTGATGAGCAGGAGCGAAAACAATCTGCTGGTTGAGTGGCGTCACTACAAGAACCTTGCACTTAACATCTGGAAGACCAAAGAAAGGATTGTGGACTTCAGAAAATGGAAGTTATGAAAACAGACACCAGTCCTCATTTTTCCACTGAGGTTGGGTGGGACTAGACCTGCAAGTCATGGCTTAAAGGTGAAAGATAAAATATTTAAGGGGAACATGAGAGGGAACTTCACTCAGAAGGTGGTGAGAGCATGGAACGAGCTGCCAGTGTAAGTGATGGATGTGGGTTTGATTTCAACGTTGAAGAGAAGTTTGGATAGGTACGTGGATAGGAGGGGTAAAGAGGGCTACGGTCCTAGTGCAGGTCAATGGGACAAGGCAGATGATTAGCTCAGCACAGATTAAAGATGGGCCAAAGGACCCGTTTCTGTGCTGTCCTATGATTCTATAACTCTATAAAAGACAGTGACAATAAAACTGATTCTGAATTGGTTGAGCAAAGAACAGACAGGGATGGGCAAAAATCACATTCCATGGGGTGTACTAGAATTTATGCAACAAAATCTTGGCTCACAATATAAACAGAATAATTAAAGACACAGTAGAAGATAGAAAAATTAATACAATCAACTGTGTTTTGAAACACCACTGAAAAGCCACTGAAGAGCTTTTTACACTCTGTAGTATTAATGTTGCGGATTGTGCAAAGGGTCATTACATCCTGTATATTCATATCTCGGAGAAGTTCTGAAATATTACGAAGGGCTGGATTTATCCAGTACCAATTATTCATTTCAAAATGTCAATAATACTATGAGAAATCTATGATGATAATTCATACAGTACTGGGCCAAAGTCATGTTTATATACACACATACATATACAGCATATATAACTAAAGTGTCCAAGACTTTTGCACAGTACTCTATTTGTCAACATGTAAAGGAGAGCGAGTTTGTAAATTTGGCGGGAGCAAAGGATGTTGGGAATAGCGAGGTTGGAGTGCTGTGGTAGGCATGTTGGGATAGGTGGCAGAGGAGGAGTGCCAGGGATGGGGGTTAACACGTGTATAGACACACCCAGCTTTGAAACACCAGGGAATTGATTCCAAATGATTGGTTTAATGATTAATACAGAATGTCTCTCTGGTGCTTCCTGCTCCCTCCCCTCTCCCTTCCTCTTTTCCCAATGCTGATTTCCCTCTCCTTGAACCCTTCCCACTCCCAGTTCACAATAGAGACCCATATCAAAATCAGGTTTAGCATCACTCACACGTTATGAATTTTTGTTTTTCCTGCAGTACAGTGCAATAAAATTGTTACAGTTCTATGCAAAAGTCTGAGACACCCTAGCTATATACATGCACCTGACTTTTGGCTCGGACTGTATATCCCACATAGAAGCAGTTATTTATACAGATGGTCATCCAGCAGAAATATTTGGTTTTATAAGAATGTTTGTATCTTTGTTTTAATTGATGTGTTGGAGAAACAAAGAAAATTTCCTTTAATATAACTTGCCCTCTAGTGCACAATTGGCTTGTCTCTGTTTTTGAAAACTTACGTCAAGATGAACAGTGAAATATAATAATTACACACATAATTTTTTTTTTAAATCATGACCATTAATGTAATTTACAAAATCATGTTCATAAAATTTGTTACAGAACTGTGTTGGATTGGGGTACAGAATTGTTATTTCTCATAGTTTTGCTTTCCTATGCTTGCATTTTTAAATAATCACCTATATACATGGAATTGTTCAGTGAACTTTCTAGAAATTACACTGTGGTTGCTTTTGTATTTTTCTCGAAGTTTCTTAGTTTTCTGTAGCAGGTGTCACATTACTTGAATCCGGCTATTTAATAGGTCAATTGTTATCACTGTAAGTTTGTTATCTTTCATCTGAGTAGGGATGACCACACACATCAAAGTTGCTGGTGAACGCAGCAGGCCAGGCTAGGAAGAGGTACAGTCGACGTTTCAGGCCGAGACCCCTCGTCAGGAATGACCACAACTATTTTTCCCTTTTGTTTGCTCTCTTAACACTTTTCTTTTCCACTCTCATAACACTTAATAAAATTCTCATAAGCAATAAATTGTATGACTTCCACAGACCCTTTGAATCATAAAAGTATCAGGATTCAACAGCTTCAAATTACATCTCCTGGGGTCCAAAAGTACATTTTTATTGGTTGTTGAAGTGGTCCGTGTTCAGTGAGAATGCTGTATTAATGGTTCCAACACTGATTTGCAATAATTCAGGAGCTCTAAGTTATCACTATTGACACTTAATATTTTAAATAAATCCAGTTATATTTAATTACTTGAATTAACTCCCCAAGCTGCTTTGGTGTCATTCTTCAGTGTAATAGTAACCACTATACCACAACACTCCTGTGTTACCTAATAAATTGGTTTGAAAAAAAGATTGAGAGATTTGACACTGACGATGCATAACTGGCTGAGAGAGAGAGAAACAGCAGAGAGAACCATAAAATGATTACTTTCAGCCTGATGGAGAACATCTAATGGTGTACCCTAGGGTCAGTAATCTGACCATTGCTCTTTATAAAATATAGTAACGGCTCAGACAAGGGTGTAGGAAATGCAATTTGAAATGTGCCAATGACACAGAGCTTAGAAGATGTCAGAACAGACAGACTGGTGAAACAGAGATGGACAGCAGATGAAAGTTAATGTAAAGGAGGATGAAATGATGTTCTTTGACATGAATAAGGCCAAGAGGCAGTGTAGGCTCAATCACACAATTCAGATTGTGATACAGGAACAGACAGACTAAGGGTGAATGCACAAAAATCTATGAAAATGGCTAGGAAAGCTGATAGAAGTATTACAATTGTAACTAAAAAAACATGTCAGATTTTTTTTTTTGAGTGGTTCTATTCCCAGGAATAAGGATTTTCAAGTATCTGAAAAAGCTAGATTTATTTATTTATTGAGATACAGCTTGGAGTTGGCCCTTTAAGCCATGCTGCCCAGCAATCCCTCGATTTAATTCAAGCCTAATCACGGGACAATTTACAATGACCAATTCATCTCCCAAGCAGTAGGTGTTTGCACTGTGGGAGGAAACCCACATGGTCATGCGCAGAATGTACAAAATCCTTACAGGCAGCGGTTTGCCTGTACTTGTAAAGTATTGTGCTAACCACTAAGGTCTCAGCCCAAAACTGTTTACTTCTCTCCATGCATGCTTCCTGACTTACTGAATTCCACCTGCATTTTGTGCATGTTGCTCAAGATTTCTAATATCTCACTTGTTTCGAACAAGAGATATTGAAGACACTTAACTAAAGGTGGTTAAGGTATATTGCAAGGCTAGTCCAGAAAAAAAATATTTCCTGTGGCTGGAGCTTTAGTAGTAAGAATCAATAGTCTTTAGATAGTTGGCCAAAAAAAGCCAAGGGTAAAACTACTTTTTAAATTCACTAAGTTGTAATGATCTGGAATACGTTTACTGAAATTCTTTATTAATTGATTCATTATTCTTTATTAGTCATGGCACTGACATCAATGTCAGGAGATGTCTCAGCTCTGGGTAGGCTGCAACTGAAGCATTGCATTTGTAGTTGTCACATTATTGAAAGCATGTACAGGCTTTAGAGAGGGTGTAAGGGAGGTTTGCTAAGATATTACCTGGAGTAAAGGGCATGTGTTTTAGGAGAGATTAGATAAATTTAGGTTGTTTTCTCAGACATGTCCTATCTGATCAAGGAGGTGGTACAGGATCCTGGACTTTCAAAGTTTTAAGAGGAGCTTTGTTCCCTCTGCCATCAGTTTTCTGACTAGTCCATGAACAAACCTCATTACATATCTTTGCCACTTTTTTTTTTATAACTTGTATAAATTCATATGCCTTGCACTGTACTGCTGTTACAAAACAACAGGTTACACAACATTGGTCAGAGCTGATAGACCTGAAAATTTGAGATTATGGAGGGTTTATAAATAGAGTCCAGAGTCAATCTATTTTCCCCAGGGGGAAAATATCTAATATTGGAGGGGCATGATACAAACATACATATATACATACACACAAATACATAGTGATGGGTGCCTCGAATGCACAGCCACGACTGGAGGTAAAGACAAATCTGATAGAAGCATTTCAGAGGCTCTTAGACAAACACATGAATGTGTAGGGAATGAGAAATATGGGCATTTGTGTAGGCATAAGGGATTAGTTTAGTTAGGCATTAAATTACTAGTTTAATTAGTCCAGTACAACATCATGGGCTGAAGGGCCTGCTCCTGTGTTACACTGTTCTATGTTCTGTAAAATGGAGGCGGTGGCATTTCAATGAGAACTTTGAGAGCTGGATGTCTCTTCAAATAATATTCTGTACAATGTCTTTTCTATACGAAGATAGAACAGCAGCTGTATTTCATTAGGAGTCTGAGAAGATTTAATATTTCACCAAAGACCCTCTCAAATTTCTACCCATGTACAGTGGAGAGCATTCTGAATAGTTGCATCATTATCTGTTATGAAGGGGTCGGAAAAAGTTCTGAAAAATTACAAACTCAGCCATCTCCATCATCAGCACTACCCTCCTCACCATCCAGGTCACCTTCAAAGGGTGATACCTCAAAGGAGGCAGCATCCATCATTGAGGACCCACATCACCCAGGATGTGCTCTCTTCTCAATTTTACCATCAATTAGTACAGGAGCCTGAAGAAAGACACTAAGTTTTAGTAGCAGCTTCTTCCCCTCCACCATCAGATTTCTGAATGGACAATGAGTCCATGTACACTTCCTTACTATTTATTGTAATTCTACTAATTTCATTTTATTATATATTATTGTAAATTATAGTAATTTTTATTATGTATTGCACTATACTGCTGCTGCAAAACAAATTTCACAACATACGCTAGTGATATTATACCCGATTCTGAAATACAGAATAGCAGCATGAAAATGGGATTAGTTGAAATCACAAGAAAATGTAAGAACCATTCCATTTTTTTGTATTTATACTCTAGTTAATGGGTCTTCTGATTCAGCATAAATTTAAGTATTCTCCAGAAATCTAGGCTCATTCGCAGTGCTCCTTCTCTAAAGACCATCTCAACTACTAATTGTTTTTTTTATGATTATTCAACTTCAATTGCATATTTTATTAATACTCTTCAGACCAAGCATAACTAGAATCAGGCATGTGTCATGAAATTTGTCATCTTTGCTGCAGCAGTACAATGTAATACATAATAATAAAAAGCAGGAATTACAGTATCTACTGTGTACACACATCTACCAATGCCTCTGGACACATCTTCAGTGATGTTCCTGAAATCATCGGGTGTTTCGGGTCTTTCAACACCATACACCCTTCTCCAGGTGACCCAGCCGGGGCTGATCCGAACCCAGCTTGTGTCCAGATTATATAGTTAAATAAGTAGTGCAAAAATAGAAATAAAAATAAAGTAGTGAGGTAATGTTCATGGGTCCAATGTCCATTCAGAAGTCCCATGGCAGAGGGGAAGAGGCTGTTGCTGAATCATTGAGTGTACACTTCAGGCTCCTATACCTCCTACCTGATAGCAGCAATGAAAGCATTCAACCTTCATTCCTGTCCCTAGAAAAAGCTTGTTGGAACCTGCAGTGATGGTAAGAAAGAAAGGTTCAGGAAGTCATAAATAGTTGTCATGATGACAACTTTTCCCTCAATGTCAACTGAAGAGCTGGTCATTATCTTCAGGAGTGGGGCAGTACACATGTTCCTATCCACATTAATGGTTTTGAGTTTAAGTGCTTCAAATTCCTAGGGGTAAATAGCACCAATAAGCTGTTCTAGTCCAACCACATTGAGGTCAGGGCTAAGAAACCCTGCCAATAGTCATAGTCATACTTTATTGATCCCGGGGTAAATTGATTTTCATTACAGTTGCCCCATATATAATAAATAGTAATAGAACCATAAATAGTTAAATAGTAATATGTAAATTATGAAATAAGTCCAGGACCAGCCTATTGGCTCAGGGTGTCTGACCCTTCAAGGGAGGAGTTGTAAAGTTTGATGGCCACAGGCAGGAATGACTTCCTATGACGCTCTGTGTTGCATCTCGGTGGAAAGAGTCTCTGGCTGAATGTACTCCTGTGCCCAACCAATACATTACGTAGTGGATGGGAGACATTGTCCAAGATGTCATGCAACTTGGACAGCATCCTCTTTTCAGACACCGCCGTCAGAGAGTCCAGTTCCATCCCCACAACATCACCGGCCTTACGAATGAGTTACAATACCTCTGCTTCCTCAGGAGATAAAAGTAGTTTGGCATTTCCCATTCAACCCTAATTTTTAAATCAATGCACCATAGAAAGCATTCTGTCTGGATGCACAACAGCTTGATATGGCAACTGTTCTGTACAGTTTAAGGCGTTTAAGAGAAGTTTGGATAGGTGCACAGATGGGATGGGTGTGCAGAGCTATGGTCTGGGTCCAGGTCTATAGGACTAGTCAGTTTAAATGGTTTGGCACAGACTAGTTGGGCCAAAATCATATTCCTTACAAGTTACTAATGCTGAAGGATGGTGTGTCTATTCATTTAACACATCTATTATTCCAAACTGCAGGACAGTGCAAGCTCATGTACTCTTTAAAAAGGGGACGGCCAAAGTCCACCAGCTTTTAATCAAATGAGCATTACTCTCTGCAGTCCAGAATAAACTAGATTACATATTCCATAGCAAGTGCTCATTTTTGGATCTTCCAAACTCCTCACTTGCAGTTACAATAACATGGCATCTGGTATTCAAATTAACCCTGCATCTCCAATTGCATAACTTATACAGAGTGTCCTGAACCAATGAGGAACCATAAATGGTTCATGAAAACAGTGAATACTGGGATAACTCAGCTGGTCATGCCACATCAGTTGGAAGGGAAACAGAATTTCAGATCAATCATATCAAGTTTCAGAGAAGGAGATCCTGCTCTTGCAATGTCTGCCAGGTATCGAAGATGTTCCACCAACATACACACCTTCCCCTCTTCTCCTCCTTCAGAATTATGCAGGGATCGCTCCCTTTGAAATTTCTAATTCATCTTCCATTCCCATAAACTACCCTCATTGTTACAACACTTTTGCTTGCAATTTCTTCATTTCTTCTTTCCACCATCCAGAGTCACAAACAGTTTTTCCTTGATTCTGGCAGAAATTCATCTGCACTTCTTTGAATCTAATACATTTGGTGCTCACAATGAGGCCTCATCTGCCTTCGTTCATTTGTTATGTGCCGTGTCATATGATGTGCGGGATCATGGTCTTTTCAGGACCATGGTTCTTGTCAAATTTTTCCTAGAGAAGTGGTTCACCACTGTCTTCTTCTGGGCAGTGCCTTTACAAGACGGGTAATCCCAGCCATTATCAATATTCTTCAGAGATTATCAGCCTGGCTTCAGTTGTCAAATAACCAGGACTTGTGATATGCACCAGCTGCTCATACAACCATCTACCGTCTGCTCCCATGGCTTCACATGACCCTGACTTTGGGGTGGGGGGGGGTGGGGAGAAGAGGGAGAAAAGGGCTAAGCAGGTGGTACACGTTGCCCAAGGGCGACCTGCAGGCAAATGGAAAGAGGGCATTACACCTCCTTTCGTAGAAGGGTATCTTCACCCTGCTATGCTCTACATTGGAGAAACCAAAAGCAAATTGAGTGACTACTTTGCACAACACTTGCATTCAGTCTGCAGGAGTGATCTAAGCTTTCTGTTACGGGTCACTTGAATTCTTTATTCTATTCCAGCTCTGACCTATCAATCTGTGCAGTCTGTTGCTTCTTGTGTTCTTACAGTGGGATCCAACACAAATGAGGAATAGCACCTCATCTTCTAACACAAAATATTCTGCAAATTCAATCAATAGACAAAGTGCTGGAGGAACTCAGCAAATCAGGCAGCATCTGTGAGGGGGGGGGTTAAATAGTTGACTTTTTTCCTCAAAGTCCCTTCATCAGGACTGGAAAGGAAAGGGGGATGAGCCTTTATCTTCTGTCTGGGCACTTTGTAGACTTCATTTCTGTTTTTGTCATTCATCCATCTGCGATATTTGCTCACCTTGTTTGAGTTTCCTCCTTCAGCCTCCCACCCCATCCCCCATGGAAATGGAAACCATGGCCTGCCAGGAATATCTTCCAGCCCTGCATTTCACAACTCCTTTATTCTTTGGTTCATGTTCTCACTCTCCAATCAATCATTGACCAAATATCCTTGTCTAAAATTTCAAGGCACCCAAGTCTTACCTTGCCATCCCCTCCCCAGCAGCTTAAGTTTTCTTCCCCCAAACCAATGAAGGGTCTTCAACCGTGGGGTGATATCACGTGGCAATGATGTGCCAGTACTGATTGGACAGAGCACTGAGCATGTGCGGGGTTTGCCAGAATGTTTCATCACGTGGCGGGGTTTGTTTATTACTGTAAATAAAAGTTCTCTAATTCTTCCAGAATATGATTCTTTACTGTTAACCCACGGTATGTATAACAGAAGTAACATAACAAACTGGAAATGTAAACCCCTTTTATCTTCCCAAAGATAGTGTCTTTGGGACTTCTGACTTCTCCCAACATTTTCTGCTTTTATTTTAGGCTTTCAAGCATCTGAAGTTTTTAAAATCATATTCTCATTCTACAGTTACTTTTATTTTTTAAGTTAAAGATCAGCCTTTTTGTCACATGTACGTTCAAGCAGACAGTATAGTTAAATGCATTGTTTGTATCAAAGGCGATTATGCTTGGCAGCCTTCAAGTACTGCCATGCTTGAGGCCAAGTTAGCATGCCCACAACTTACTAACTCTACTCCATCCATATTTGGAATGTAGGAGGACACTGAAACACTAAGAAAAGCCACACAGCCATGGGATAAATGTACAAACTCCCGACAGAGCAGCAGGATTTGACCCCCACTGTACCGGTGTAGAAATTTTCAAATGTCATTGGTGACATACCAAATCTCCTCAAACCCTAATGGGATAAAGCTGCTGTTGTGCCTCATTTGTAATTGCATATGTTGGACCTAAGATCGATCTTCAGAGATGTTGACACTCAGGAACTGAAAACTCCTCAGCATTTTCACTGCTCATCCCAAAGGACTGATGAGTGTTTCCGTAACCTCTTTTTCTTCAAGTCCATAATCAATTCCTTGGTCTTACTGACATTGAGTGCAAGATTGCTGCTGCAACAACACTCATCCAGCTGATCTATCTCACTCCTGTATGTCTCCTCAGCACAACCTGAAATTCCACCAATAGTTGTGTCAATGACAAATTTATAGACATTTAAGCTTTTCTATGTCACACAGTCAAGGGTGTAGACAGAGTAGAGCAGTGGGCTGAGCACACATCCTTGAGGTGCACCAGTGTCGACTGCACCGAGGTGGAGATGTTATTTCCAATCTGCACTGACTGGTCTTGTTGGGAGGAAGTCATTGATCCAGTTGCAGAGAGAGGCACAGGAACCCAGATTTTAGACCTTGCTGATTAGAATTGAGGATATGATTGTGTTGAAAGCTGAAATGTAGTCAATATACAGCAGCCTGACAAAGGCATTACTGTTGGCCAGGTGATCCAAGGCAGACAGATTGAAAATACTGTTGAGCATTCCAGCCAGTTGGGTTGGCATAGGTTTTCAAAGCCTTTCCGGGTACGCTATTAGGGTCTGACGCCTTGCCAGGGTTCATCCTTTCGAAAACTGTTCTGACACCGGCCTCAGAGGGAGATCGCAGGGTCAGCAGATGCTGTGAGGAATTGCACAGGTGTAGTCTTATTCTCCCTGTCAAAGTGTGCATAAAAGGCATTGGCTCATCTGGGAGTGTGCCACCACAGCCATTCATGGTGTCACATTTTGCTTTGCAGGAAGCAATGGCATGCAAACCCTGCTGTGCATCCAATTCCATCTCTAACCTCAATCGGAATTGTTTATAACACTTAAGCTAGCCTTCCATAGGTCATGTGTGGAGTTCTTGTATAGTTCTGGATCACTAGTCTTGAATGCCGCGTGCTCTCAGCAGACTACAAGTCTTCTGGTTCATCTATAGCTTTCAGTTTGCGTATGTTTAGCATGTTTTCAAAGCAGCACACTCAACACACAGGTCTTAATGAAGTCAGTGACAATTATGGTGCAGTCAGTCAGATTTGAAGATGAATCCCTGAATATTGTCTTGTCCACCGACTTAAAGTCGTCCTTCCTGTAAGCACTCCTCCACCTCCCTTATCCATACTTTCTTGGACCTCACCACTGTGCTGTGGTCTTCAGTTTCTGGAGTAGAAGCACAGCCAGGCGATCAGCCCTTCCAAAGTGAAGATGTGGGTTGGCACATTAAGCGTTTTTGATAGTGGTATAACAGTGGTCAAACGTGTTTGTTCCTTTGGTTCTACAGGTGACATGTTGGTCATAGTTGTTCAGTAACTTCAAGCTGACCTGGTTCAAATTCCCCACAATGAATTTCTGTGTCTGCTGATCATGGTACACAGCTCCTCCAGTTCCAGCCCGACCTTGACCTAAGTTGGAATGTACACCGCTACCAGGATGATGTCCCAGTTCAGACAAAGGAAAGATTGTGGGTCAATACATTAATGATAATACTGTCTTAACATAGAAACATAGAAAATAAGTGCAGGAGTAGGCCATTCGGCCCTTTGAGCCTGCACCGCCATTCAGTATGATCATGGCTGATCATCCAACTCAGAACCCCGCCCCAGCCTTCCCTCCATATCCCCTGATCCCCATAGCCACAAGGGCCATATCTAACTCCCTCTTAAATACAGCCAATGAACTGGCCTCAACTGTTTCCTGTGGCAGAGAATTCCACAGATTCACCACTCTCTGTGTGAAGAAGTTTTTCCTAATCTCGGTCCTAAAAGGCTTCCCCTTTATCCTCAAACTGTGACCCCTTGATCCGGACTTCCCCAACATCGGGAACAAGCTTCCTGCATCTAGCCTGCCCAATCCCTTTAGGATTTTATACGTTTCAATCAGAGCCCCCCTCAATCTTCTAAATTCCAACGAGTACAAGCCCAGTTCATTCAGTCTTTCTTCATATGAAAGTCCTGCCATCCCAGGAATCAATCTGGTGAATATTATTTCTATCTGAAGAGAAAGGGAGGCATCCTTGCCACCACAACTAAGCCATGCACTTTGTTTTTTTTGTTTGTGCAAGTTGGTTGTGAGGTTTCCTACGTTTCTAATATGACTGCTTCAAAAGGACCAAATTGACAGTAAAATATTGTGGGTGGGAAAGATTCAAGTGTATAATTCCTTTATGTTTATTTTAAGGAGGCACATAGATGGGGAAATAAATTTCTCTCAGTCACGCATCACCTTGATTGAGCTCATTATCTGGTTGCCTCATCATTACTGATACAGTCTTGGGAACTGCCTCCCTCACAGCACCTTTCTTAGCTTCACAAGAGATGGACATATAATGAAGACCTTGTAGAAGACACCCACATTGCAAGAATATAAATTTTAAAATTCAGTTGCAGTATGCTCTATCAACTTTGGTTTCCTTGGCAACTTTGTAATAGATTTCATTTTGACTCATTTTATGACTAAAATACTTCCTTTGGAGATTGATAGGTTTCAAAAGCAATCAGTCATATAGATATAATGGGGTTTATTTGCTGCAAAACTAGACATTATACATGGAAATTTGCACTTTGTCAGTTTGAGAGATTCACTCAATATCATTTATAAAACACCATTGTGAAAAATAGCAATGTTTCAATTCTCTTCCAGCAATACACAAAATCTTTTGTTTTTTTAAAAATTTTCCAATTTTTAAAAATATGTATTAGTACCAACAAAGAAAATTTCCCCCATTACGGAGGCTTATGAAGTGCTTGGAGATCACGTTCCGATTTCAATACTAATTTCAAAATATGAGCTCATTTTCTTGCATTAGTATGAGGCAATCCACAACTTATGCAAATACGGCCCGTGCCAATAATTAGTTTAATACTGGCAACGACTCTAACCTAGCATTGAGAAATCTAACATCCATGATGCTCTTGTAATAACACAAATTAGTGTGCACCTTTTCTATTCACACTGTTCCCTGGTAAGTTTCACATGCACTAAATATTAACAACACTATTATAACATGTAGCTTGGCGAACTGAATTTGCAGAATAATTCATGTTTCCCCTCATTTCAAAACATTCCAGACATTGGACAGCTGCAAATCTTTTGGGAACTAGCTTCCCATGAAGTAACTGCAGTACGAAGATAGCTGCAGCTATGTACTATACTGTAACTTTGCATGGTGCTATGTAATAGTTGGAAAAAAAAAGTTTCCAAAGTTGTTGGCGATGGTTAATTGGATGATAGGGAGATCATCATGGAAATTCAATGCCCCCACTAAAGGTAGCTTGTCTTTCACAGAAAACCTATCAACCCCTGGTCTATAACTGTCCATTGCTTATGAAGCCCACTATAATTACCACCTGTGATAAGACCCTTGGTTTCTCTATGAAAAAAATAAAAGTTTGATGAGAATAGCCAGGATATTATTTATATAGAGCAGAATGGGCTCTTTCAGCCACGCCTACAACCCTGGTTAACTCCAAATTAATTATGGAACATTGACCAATTAACCTACCCAGTGCATCTTTGAACTGTGGGAGGAAGATGGAGCACCAGGGACATACCAACACATTCCACAGGAAGAATATACAGAAGCCCCTTATACATGGTGCAGGAAATGAATTCCAGTGCCCCGAGCTGTAATAGCACTGCATTAACCACCATACTAACCAGGTACCCATCAAGGAGCTAATTAGAATCATAAAGAAAATAAGTTTTATTGTCACAGACATATTGTAGCAGCATAGTGTTAAGCATTAAAATTACTCTAAGTTACAAAAGTAGTCCAAAAGACAAAACAACATCATGTTCATGGACCATTCAGAAAGAATTCTTGGGTTAGAAGCTCCACAGCTCTACAAGATTTAAACAAAGAACAGCCTCACAGGACTGGAAGGCAGAGGTCCACCAGGCTTGATCGATTTAAGGGCCAAGCCGTATCAGAAAGGTCAGGAACTGGCCACCGTGAAGTGGCAGAGCCCGGGTATGAGAGTGAGGAACAACCCGATGTTTGATTGATTTAAGTGTCGGGTCGGATTGAAGTGGTCGGGGTCGGAAGAGAGAGATGGGCCGGTTCTGTTCTCTGCTCGAGTCTGTGCCAGACTGACACTGTGGCCTGCAAATAGTGGACTTCTGAATCATCTGCAGAGATGCCTGGCTTTGTGAACTCCAGTTCTAAATGCTGTTTGCTTGCTTTTATTGTTTGCACAGTTTGTTTTTTTCCCCTCTTGGCACATTGGGTATTTGACTGTCTTTCTTTTTGTTTTTAAAAAAGGTTCTATTGGCATTTTCTCTTTCAATGCTGCCTGTGAGGAGACAAATCTCAAGACTGTATAAAGTATATATACACATTGGTAGATAAAATGTACTTTGAAAGACAACCTAAAAAATGGATAGTGGATGGGAAAAAAAGGTACAGAAACTCACTGACAGCATGACATGGTCATGTTTTTCAGTGCTATTTATGCCCCAAACAACTAGTCCCACTCCAAAGACTCAAGGACGTGGGTGAACTTACACACTGTAAAGGATACAGAGATCTCCTCAAACACAAGGTGTCCTTGAGGCAAAAATCTTTGACTCCATCTCACAACCACATATTGAGGCCAGCCTTGTCACCATTCCTGACTGACAAGCGGTGAACAAGACAATATTGCAACTAAAATAGTCTAGGTCTCAACAGCAGAAGGCATCAGTCTACAATTACATTGTCCACATATGATATTAAGGCTTACGAGCAGAATTAGGTCACTTGGCCCATTGAGTCTGCTCTGCCATTCCATCGCAGCTGATTTATTCTCCCTTAATGCCATTCTCATCTTCCCCTCATAACCTTAGACACCCTGACTATTCAAAAACCTATCAAACTCCGCTTTAAATGTACACAATAATTTTGCCTCTGCAGCCATCTGTGGCAACAAATTCCACAGGTTCATGACATTACAAACATTGCATCTGGAAATTCCACTCTCCCCGAGATAATGCAATGACATTAGATATTACAGCACAATTTTTATGAAACCAGTAACCCAATGAGATCAGAGTATCATCTTTATAGAACAAAATTGTGGAGAAACAAAAGAGAATCTGCAGATAGTGGAGACAGACACACACACACACACACGATGCTGGAGGAACACAGCAGGCCAGGCAGCATCGATGGAAAAAAAAAAAAGTACAGTTGATATTTTGGGCCCAGGTGCTTCAGCAGGACTGGAGAAAAAAAAAATGAGGAGTTGATTTAAAAGGTGAGGATGAGAGAGATGAAGTAGATAGCTGGACAGTTGATTGGTGAAAGAGATACAGGTTTGGAGAAGTGGGGAGTCTGATAGGTGGGGATAGAAGGCCTTGGAGGAAAGAAAATGTGTGGAGGGTTAGGGGAAGAGAAAGGAGCACCAGAAAGAGGTAATGGGCTGTCAAGGAGACAGGTTGAGAGAGGGAAAAGTGGATGGGGACTAGTGAAGGAGAGGGGATGGGGGTGGGCATTACTGGAATTTTGTGAAGCTTTGTGGACAAGGCAGTTTTGGCATGCTTAAGATCAAGTAAACTTATTTATTGCCAAAACATTAAGTTCCATTACCTCAAAACTATAGAGCAGGAACGGGCCCTTCAGCCCATTTAGCTCGTGTTGGAATAGTATGCTACCATGTCTCATCAACCTGCACCCAGACATTAGCCCTCCATACCCCTCTCATCCATGTACCGATCAAAGTTTCTTTTAAATGTTGAAAATGAACCTGCATCCATCATGTCCACTGGCACCTTATTCCACACTTTCGCCACCCTCTGAGTGAACAAGCTCCCCCTCATGATCCCCTTAAACATTTCTTTTTTCACCCTCAATCCACTTTCTCTAGTTCTAGTCTCACCCAACCTCAATGGAAAAAGCCTGCTTACATTTACCTTATCTATTGAACATAGAATAGTACAGCACATTACAGGCCCTTCGGCCCACAATGTTGTGCCGACCTTCAAACCCTGCCTCCCATATAAACTCCCCACCCTAAATTCCTCCATATACCTGCTTAGTGTCTCTTAAACTTCACCAGTGTATCTGCCTCCATCACCGTGGAGGCCCCTCACAATTTTGTGTTTCGCTGTCAAATTTCCTGTCACGCTCCTAAACTCTTGGTAATAAAGTCTTAACCTATTAAAACTTGCCCTGCCTGACACAATGTGTCAAGAAATCAGTAAAAATGTCTTTCATTCTTTTGCATATAATTAATCTGCTAAAAAAAATACAATTGCACAGTTTATTAGAGATCAATAATTTTGCAAATATGAATGAAGCTGATGTGTATAATATTTCTGTAGTATTTGAATAATATTGTAAGCATGCTGATTCAGCATTAATTTGTTTAAATAATTTGTTCCAGATTATACGTAGAAATACGTGAATTACATACTTCATGATGCTACGAATTGATACACAGACACCTCACTTAAAGTACAACCAAGTTAGACTCACGTTTCGGATTCTGTTGTTTTCTTTAAAATAGTTTAATGCTTTGGAGTTACAAAACATAACATAGATGGCAAGGTTTTTGTTTAAAAAAAAAAGGAACCCAAGGTGACTACCTAGTTATGGAAGCGCAGTGGGACATCAGAGTAAAAATAAAGCAGCACAGCACGTGTTCTTCAGGTTAAAAAAAATTAGAGAAACTGAAGAATTCACAGGAACATAAATAGTATGTATGGGTGATAATCAAAAAAATAGATGGCTATAATTGCTAAGATTGACATGTTTTATTATACAACAAATTTCATATGCTAAACATATTGAGGAGCTTTGTAAATCAATGAGAAACAGGTTCCAATTTTGCTGAATGCATTGGGTTTAAAGGCACACAGTTGAAAACTTAACTGCTCCAACCAAACCAGCCAAAACAAGCCTTGCTGATATTGTAAAAGTAATTAAGGGCCATTTAGAACCAAACCATTGTTGATTGCAGAAAACTTTAGGTTTCAGAAGTGCAAGCAAAAGGGGAGTTTATTTGAGCTAACATTGCCAGTTAGATAATTGGTTTAATGTTGCACAGAAAAATCATTTAGCTTTGGAATCTTACAAGAAAGCATTCAAAGATGGTTCCTAACTGAAGTACAACTTACATTTTTTAAAAAAGCAGTTGAAATAGCTGTATCAATGTAAATAGTAGAGAGTTGCAATTGATTTTCTGTCAGGAATGGAAGCGAGTGTGAACAAAATTGCAACATCTACAAACCCCATTTCCAGAAAAGTTGGGATATTTTCCAAAATGCAATAAAAACAAAAATCTGTGATATGTTAATTCACGTGAACGTTTATTTAACTGACAAAAGTACAAAGAAAAGATTTTCAATAGTTTTACTGACCAACTTAATTGTATTTTGTAAATATACACAAATCTAGAATTTGATGGCTGCAACACACTCAAAAGTTGGGACAGAGCTCAAATAAGCTTGAACAGTGCACAGAAAAGTCATGCTACTGTAACAGTCATGCACCTGGGCTCGGGAGTACTTCGGAAAACCATTGTCACTCAACACAGTCGTCGCTGCATCCAGAAATGCAACTTGAAACTGTATTACGCAAGGAGGAAGCCATACATCAACTCTATGCAGAAACGCCGGCGAGTTCTCTGGGCCTGAGCTCATCTCAGATGGACCGAAAGACTGTGGAACCATGTGCTGTGGTCAGATGAGTCCACATTTCAGCTAGTTTTCAGAAAAAATAGGCGTCGAGTTCTCCATGCCAAACGACTATCCAGATTATTATCAGCGAAAGATGCAAAAGCCAGCATCTGTGATGGTATGGGGGTGCATCAGTGCCCACGGCATGGGTGAGTTGCACGTATGTGAAGGTACCATTGACTCTGAGGCGTATATTAGGATTTTAGAGAGACACATGTTGCCATCAAGGTGACGTCTCTTCCCGGGACGTCCATGCTTAATTCAGCAAGACAATGCCAGACCACATTTTGCACGGGCTATAACAGCGTGGCTTTGTAGACACAGAGTGTGTGTGCTTGACTGGCCTGCTGCCAGTCCAGATCCATCTCCTACTGAAAATATATGGCGCATCATGAAGAGGAGAATCAGACAACGGAGACCACGGACTGTTGAGCGGCTGAAGTCTTATATCAAGCAAGAATGGACAAAATTTCCATTTGCAAATCTACTACAATTAGTATCCTCAGTTCCAAAATGATTAAAAAGTGTTATGAAAAGGAAAGGTGATGTAACACAATGGTAAACATGCCTCTGTCCCAACTTTTGTTGTGTGTTGCAGCCAAATTCTAAATTTGTGTATGTTTACAAAATACAATTAAGTTGTCAATAAAACTATTGAAGATCTTTTCTTTGTACTTTGTCAGTTAAATAAACGTTCACGTGAATTAACATATCACAGATTTTTGTTTTTATTGCATTTTGGAAAATATCCCAACTTTTCTGGAAATGGGGTTTGTATATAGAAATAAGCCTGGCCCAGACAAATTGTGGTACCATTGTGGCAGGGGCTCATGTGCACCAGAC
The DNA here is from genome assembly GCF_030028105.1 of Mobula birostris. Taxonomy (NCBI): domain Eukaryota; kingdom Metazoa; phylum Chordata; class Chondrichthyes; order Myliobatiformes; family Myliobatidae; genus Mobula; species Mobula birostris. Next base: position 18,206,608 of record NC_092370.1, on the reverse strand, counting down.
CAATGCAGGTTTAAAGGTGAATCTTGCAGAAAATGCAAAGTAGGATGCATTAAAAGGGTATGTCTGGCCGACAAAGATAAATGGACTGCACAGGAAAAGATTAAAAAGTCAAGTTGCAGTTTCAAAAGGAGCACTAATCTGCATGATGTTGTTGAAAAAAATCTGATGATAAGAGTGATACAAGGCTGCGTAGCCTTAAGACTTACAATGTGTAAACTAACAATAGACAAGCTATGTGGCTTACACCAGAAGTGAACAGCAAATTATTTAAAATGAATTGGACACTGGATCTGCTGCTTCACTCATTCCACAAAACGCATTTGAATACAACTTCAAAGATACATAACTGAAGCCTGCAGATATCTAACGAGTAACTTGTACTGGAGAAAAGATAACTCCCGTGGAAATGACATTTGTGAAAGACAACAACCAATAAGCCACATTGGGCTTGTCTGTCATAAAAACAGGAGCATCAGAACTGTAAGCACATGATTGGCTGAAACAACTACAACTTGATCGGAGATCCATACACTTTTTGCATGCCATACCCCCTGTAATAGAGTCAACTGAAAGTGAGTTAAGGTACTGAGTGATGCCACCCCATGAACCTTTGCCCAACAGAGGAGAGACAGATGTTGGTGCTAACCTCTGTGCCTCTGGTTGGAAAGCATATTGGACCAAGAAAGGAGCATACTGCTTAGATGAAGCATGAGATTGGTGAAAGCAGTGATTTGACTACAGTAGTTTTTGTATGCAACAGATCAGAGAAAGCTTCTCATTTGTTAACCAGGCAGATACTTGCGAAACGCAGCTTGGTTTTAAGCTGGAAGAGAGTTCACGGAGCTTCAGGAAAGTTGCAAGCATTCAGCTTCTGTGAGTATAAAGAACCAGAATCTACGCTGCTTGCATTAAGGTTATTGCATGTACTTCAAGTGAGAGACAAGAAGCTGCTGCAAGAGTAGATGCAAAGACCAAAACCTAGCTGAATGAATGGAAGGCCAAAAAGAAAGGAGTCAATGGATTTACTAAAACAGTGTACATCAGATGATGTCGTGGTTGAGGAATCGAAGAGGAAAGATCACATCATAAAGGAAACAACAGAGGGATTAATAAGAGAATACTCCCAATACACCTTTTCAAGGTGCACAAACTAGAATGAACAAGGTGAGAAAAAGACAGACAAGAAGTTGAAAAGGAAAGAGATAGTGAAAAAGTGAGCGAGAAAGAAAAAGGTGTCAGAGAAGGAACGTGAAAAAGAGTGGGATAAAAAGAGAAAAAGCTGTAACTAGTAGAAGAGCAAGGATCTAAATCTAGAGGGAAAGCTAAGAAGAAGGGTGTGCAGAGCTGTCAGAACCATTTGCAGTCCCAGAGTCAACTCCTACAACCACCACGGAGGAGACCCCAGAACCTGAGATTGTTTTCACAGCCCAAAGCCTCACCTGATGTGCAGAGTGATCCACCCTGTCAGGAAAAGTATTATCCCAGAAGAGTAAGAAAGCCTCCACAGCAATTAAACCTTTAAGTCTAAATGGTACAATTTAAATCTTATGCCGTGGATGTCTGTATATTGCTGTGATATTATATAGTGCACTGTCATACATTCTCTATTAATAGAGTTGGAGTTCATAGCCAAGCAGAGAGGAGTGCTGTGTATTTAATATTTCAATATGATGCAAGTAATATTGTAAATGTTGCTGATTTAGCACACTTAATTTGTTCAAATAATTCATGTTGGGTTATATGTAAAAATACAAAGCTGCTCATGTCACAACACTAACGTGTACGTGTGTGCCTTGCTTAAAGTAAAACTAAGTTATACTCGCATCTCTTGGCTTCTTGTTTTTCCTTCCAATCAGTTTAATACATAGAGCTTTAAAACATAATAGATGCTGTTTTAATCATAACCAGGCTTGCTACTTTGGAAAGTAGCAAAAATTCAAAAAACAATGATGTTGCCTGGATTGGGGAGCATACCTCATGAGAATAGGTTGAGAGAACTCGGCCTTTTCTCCTTGGAGCAGCGGAGGATGAGAGGTAACCTGATAGATGTGTATAAGATGATGAGAGGCATTGATCATGTGGATAGTCAGGAGCTTTTTCCCAGGGCTGAAATGGCTAGCACGAGGGGGCACAGTTTTAAGGTGCTTGGAAGTAGGTACAGAGGAAATGTCAGGGGCAAGCTTATTACACAGAGAGTGGTGAGTGCGGGGAATGGGCTGCCAGGGATGGTGGTGGAGGCAGATACAATAGGGTCTTTTAAGAGACTCCTGGACAGGTACATAGACCTCAGAAAAATAGAGGGTTATGGATAACCCCAGGTAATTTCTAAGGCAAGGACATGTCTGGCACAGCTTTGTGGGCTGAAGGGCCTGTATGTTTCTATGTTTTTACAATGCAATTTCAGTATCTGTCAAACTTGGAGAGATCAGGACATGCTTTGCCAAATTTTAAAATTGGAGTGCCAAACCCATATGCCTTAATGCATTTGGAATAAATTGAAGCATCAGCCCGCACTCCTATTGTAAATGCAGTTCATAACAGATCTCCCTTGAACAGTAACAGTATAATAAGTCAAATTGGATTAGATGAATTTACAACTGAAAAATAGAGAGCATGAAATTTTCTGTCCGTGGTGTACATAAAATATATGTTGTACATCACCACCTTCCATCAAGCTGATACTGAATTTCATTGTTGACTTCAGTTTAAGAAAACTATTGCAAAGAAATGTGCACTTTTAGACAAGTTTTTTAAAATGATGTTGAACAAGCTGAGCATTTATCTAAATTGAACCATTCTAGAACACTGTTCTATTCATTCACAATAAATGGCATTGTTACTTCAGAAATATGTTCAATAGGTTCAGATAGCAAAGAATTTACATGATATCAGAGGCACTAATTTAAATTGATAATGTGATTATCATTGAATTTTCCAGAAGTCTTCATGGTCCATATTTTACAGTGAAAACCACTTAGAAATATTCTAAAAAGACACTGAAAACAAAAATATAGCTGATAAAGGGAGATCAAATTAGGACAAGACATTTCAATAAAATGGAGCACCAAGGAAACAAACTATTTGATGAGATAAATTCTCCCAAAAATTAAGTAAGCACCACCAGCATAAAAATAAGCATTGAGAAATGAAGAGATACATACCTTTAAGAGATCAAGTAGTATCAGCTAATCAACTCCAATGCCTGTTCTTTTGGGCTCTAGGGGGCTGCTTGCCTATCCACCGATCTAGTCACCTTGAGTGGACTCCTCAGCAAGAACTTCTAAGACAACAACCTCAACATGATCTGCTAGGCTGATTGTAAGCGTATAAAAGTCTGAAGATCATTTGATGTCTCCGGGCCTGTACTTGGCTGGGGTTTAGAAGAATGAGGAAGAAGCTCAAGGAAACCTATTGAATATTGAAAGGCCTAGATAAAGTGGATGTGGAAAGAATGTTTCCTATAGATGACAAATCTAGAATCAGCAAGCACAACCTCAGTAGAGGGATGTTCCCAGAACAGAAATGAGAAGGAAATTTTTTAGCCGGAGGATGTGAATCTGTGAAATTCATTGCCACAGATGGCTGGAGGCTAAGTAATTGGATATATTTAAAGCAGAGGTTGATATGCTCTTGATTAGTAAGGGTGTCAAAGGTTAGGAAGAACGAGGGGGAAAATGAATCAACCATGATGGAATGGTGAAGGAAACTTAATAATTCTGCCCATGTCTTAAGTTTTTATACAAGTTCCAAAGTGATTTAACAGCAGGTTAAACAATCCTCCATTCAATGTTAAACTAGCTATCAAAGTTGCTAGATATTTAGTATCTTTTTTCATGTCACAGACATAAAATAAAAAGCATCCCCAAATTGATACATTAAATAAAATTACTATGATCAAGCACTTAGACACGATTATCTCAAAATTAAATATTGAAATTAATTCAGTTAAATCAAAATCTGTTCATTTTCCAAGTCTTTACCACCCTACATCTGTTCTTTCTCATTAAAAAAAAATGGACATTTTGAATGTCGATTATTGGTTGATTGAGGAAATTTTCCAGTATTCCCATTGGGAAATGGCAGGAATTTGGTATATTGCATAGAGTCCCAAAACAAAAATTCACTTGCAATGAGAGTAACAAGTGCTTCTGACAAGTCTGGAACTCAGTACTTTGATTACAAATCTACTTTGAACTTTTCAGCATAGATATAGTACATGGAGAAATGTTGGAATTCTGACAAGGAACTTTTGGCATTTCTGGTGAAAATCTGGGTCATGGCTTACTAGAGTGGCGTTAGGTCTCCTAAAACACTGAACTTAACTTTAAGGACTGTGGGTCTCGCAAGACAATCCGGGTATCCCCTAACTGGAAACCTTGGATGAATTATGAGGTCAAGTCCCTTTTGAAGGCTAGAGCTGCGGCTTTTAGGTCCGGGGATACCAGTCGCTATACGGAATCCAGGCGTGAACTCTGGAAAGCCATTGAGGGCGCCAAGAGGCAATATCGAGCCAAGTTAGAAGCCCAGGCTAACCAGGGGGATGCCGGTAGACTATGGCAGGGTCTAAATGAGATCTCTGGGCACAAAGAAAAGGCTGGGAATATCAATAACTGTGGCGCTTCTCTTCCTGACGAACTTAACGTATCCTCCACAAGATTCAAACAGAAGAAGAGCGTCCCACTCCCTCTGGATGAACTGGACCTGGTGGCATCGAGATTCATCATCACAGAGGACGTTAGAAGGGCCTTCCTGAAGATAAATCCAAGGAAGACGATGGGCCCAGATGGTGTCCCGGGACGGGTTCTCCGGGCCTGTGCAAGCGAGCTAGCTGGAGTGTTTGCTGACATCTTCAACTGCTCTTTGCTTCAGTCTAACATCCCCTCGTGTTTTAAGAAGGCAACAATAATCCCTCTGCCGAAGAAGAGCAAGATGGCATGCCCGAATGACTATCGACCTGTGGCTCTGATATCAACTGCTATGAAGTGCTTTGAGCGATTGGTTATGGCACACATCAACCATAGCCTACCAGTCAACCTCGACACTTTGCAATTCGCCTACCTGAGCAACAGGTCAACGACAGATGCCATCTCTCTGGCCCTACATTCCTCCTTAGAACACTTGGAGAATAAAGACGCATATGTAATGCTCCTTTTCATTGACTACAGCTCTGCCTTTAATACCATCATGCCAAATAAACTGATTCCTAAGCTCCGGAACCTGGCCCTTAGCACTCAGATCTGCAGCTGGATCTTCAACTTCCTCACAGACAGGACCCAGGCTGTAAAAATAGGGGACAAGCTCTCCTCTACAATCACTCTGAGCACTGGTGCCCCACAAGGCTGTGTACTCAGCCCCCTGCTGTACTCACTGCACATCCATGATTGCGTAGCCAAGTTTCCATCGAACTCAATATATAACTTTGCTGATGACACCATAATTGTAGGCCATATCTCAGGTAATGATGAGTTTGAGTACAGAGAGGAAATTAAGAACCTGGTGGCATGGTGCGAAGACGATAACCTATCCCTCAACGTCAGCATGATGAAGGAATTGGTTGTTGACTTCAGAAGGAGTAGCGGACTGCACGACCCTATTTACATCGGTGGTGCGCAAGTGGAACAGGTCAAAAGCTTTAAGTTCCTAGGGGTCAATATCACAAATGACCCGACTTGGTACAACCAAGCAGAGTCCACTGCCAAGAAAGCCCACCAGCGCCTTTACTTCCTGAGAAAGCTAAAGAAATTTGGCCTGTCCCCTAAAACCCTCACTAATTTTTATAGATGCACCGTAAGAAGCATTCTTCTAGGGTGCATCACAACCTGGTATGGAAGTTGTCCTGTCCAAGACCGGAAGAAGCTGCAGAAGATCGTGAATACAGCCTAGCACATCACACAAACCAATCTTCCATCGTTGGACTCACCTTACACCGCACACTGTCGGAGCAGTGCTGCAAGGATAATCAAGGACAATCAAGGACATGACCAACCCAGCCACACACTTTTCATCCCTCTTCTCTCTGGGAGAAGGCTCAGGAGCTTGAAGACTCGTATGGCCAGATTTGGGAACAGCTTCTTTCCAACTGTGATAAGACTGCTGAACGGATCCTGACCCGGATCTGGGCCGTACCCTCCAAATAGCCGGACCTGCCTCTCGATTTTTTTGCACTACCTTACTTTCCCTTTTCTATTTATGAATTATAATTTAAATTTATAACATTTACTATTGGTTTGTACTCCAGCGAGCGCGAAGCACAGAATCAAGTATCGCTGTGATGATTATATGTTCTAGTATCAATCGTTTGGCGACAATAAAGTATCAAGGATCAATCGCATATTTAAATGACTTTCTCCTTCCGCATCACTGCAACAAGTTCCAACCCTATTAAAGTCCGAAAAACAGTTCCGGCATTTTATGCATCCCCCCCATTACACAGTCTTCTCAGTGGATAACTATTTTCTTGCGCTGGAGAGGCTTGTGAGTTCCTGAGGTCCCATAATGTTGTCTGGAGTTTAACCATCTGGCATTTAACTACTGCTGGGGTCACCCATGGTGGTCAAGTCAATGGGGGCCCAGGGAGGCGGGGCGGAAGATCTCAGGTAAAGAGCAATCCAACCAAGACCACAAAGGTGAACTCAATGTCAGTGAAAAGTATTCCAGGCCTCAATTTGTCAAGGTATGTGTGGTGGCCCTTGCATCAGCCTTTTCATGTGAAACAAAGTCAGTCTCTGGCATCCTTCCTAACTTCCAGGATTAAGTCTTGTGGATATCAACAAGTGGCAAAGGGGACAGGATTGAGGTCCAACCCTGATCGGATTCTACAGCCAGTTGAAGACCTATCAATAGACAACCTTTTAGAACAGGGGTTCCCAACCTTGTCTCTTTGGGACCCCTTGCTTAATAGTATTGGTCCAAGGATTAAAAGTGATTGGGGACCCCAACTTTAGAAGTATATAGCTAACTTGCGTGATCGCACTACAATTACGCATTAGTAAAAACCATGCCTTCATCTGTTTAGACTGAGTCCAAGAATTACTTCATTAAACCTGTCATTTATACTCCATCAAAACAGATCAAATTCTATAACCTTTAGCCTACTTTTTCCTTTAAACAACTTCTCTTCCTGCCTTATACTTTGGAATAATGTCAGTTGGACATCAATTCAAAGCACTGTATTTTGTGATTGCAAAGATGGCAAAACGATTTGGGTTTCCCGTCATTACTCAGAGAAATTGACAGTACCTTCGGCATTGCTGCATACACAGGGCAATGTAGAAATCTAAAAGGTTTTGTCAGTGAATCAGCCCTCTTCAAAAGACTCAAGAGATTCTGCAGATGCTGGAAATCTGAAGATGAAGACACCCCCCCCCCCCCCCCGGAAGAACTCAGCAAGTCAGGCAGCATCTATAGAGGGGATAGAATGTTTCAAGCCAAGATCCTTCATCAGTACTCAGCAGGAATTCAGAGAGTCAGCAATATTACAAATACTGTTTCAAGTTTCATTATCATTGAACCATACACGAATACGCCAAACAAAACAGCAGCTCTCCGGGGCCAAGAACCAAAACACATTACCAACAGCACACTACACATAGCACAAATAGCACACATTGTTACAATGTCAGTAAAACAGTTACAAAGAGAAAAGAACAATAATAAAGCCCAAGTCCCCGAGATGTCCTGTTCCAGCTGATTGTTCCACCAAATGAACATTAGATGGCAGCACTGACCAGAGGGACTGGCCCCAACCCAATACAAAATCCAGCAGCACACTGCCAATTCCGGAGTCTCCTTCACCTGCAACAGCCACCGGCAACTCTGAAGACCATGCAACAACCAAGGCAACACAGCTCCCTGGCTGTCAGTCTCTAGTGAATTGGACTTGAAGTATTTTACATTACCAGATGTCCAACAGGGGTTTGTGATTACAATACAAATGGTCAAGACAATTCACCACACCTTTCTTTTTGGACTATGTCTCATATTGGCACAATGGTATGCAACAAGTCCAGGCAGCAACACAAAGGTACACAATAAGACCAGCTCCATCACTATCAAGCAACACATTGATGGGATAGTCCTGCGGTACTTGATGTTTTTGGTATCCAGGAATGACTTGCGATCATAAAAGAGGCAACTACATGTACATAGATCATTCATATTTATTCATATATATTCTCTCTCTCTCTCTCTCTCTCCCCCCCTCCCAAGGAACAGCATGTGCACGAGTGGATTTTAGGTGAGTAGCAGGTTGCACAGATCCAGACCCAGACCCACCCTCTCGACATCCCCTTCCGGATCCAGCGGCATGGTGGGGTCCAAGACGGCTGGGGGAAGTTCTGTTGCAGTGAATGGCAAGACCAAACTTCGATGCAAGGAATGCCCTTTCCGCGCTTCACGGCACGTTTGCTAGATGGCCGTTGATCCTACGAGAGGGTTCATCCGCCCTTTGACAGGTCTTGTTTTTCGTCCTGCAGGGTGTCTAGCCGCCCTCCTCACCAGGCAAGCCTGGTAGGGGAGCCAGTTTAGTCACCGACCACCCGACCATGCGACAGGTAGTACTGGGTTACATGGTACCAGTAGCACTCAGACGAGTGACCTGACAAGATTGTATACATGTCATGACTAGATAGGTGACTATTAGGGGTGGCACACAAGTGTTGTGGTTAGTACAACGCTGTACAGTCAGGAGACTGGTTCATTTCCTGCCACTGCCCAGTGCACATTGTTTCTGTATGGGTTTCCTCCCACAGTCCAAAGATAGGTTCATTGTCAATTGTCCTGTGATTAGGCTAGGTTCATTGTCAATTGTCCTGTGATTAGGCTAGGGTTAAATTAGGGTTGTTGGGTGGCACACCTTTGCTCAATAAGTAAATAGGGAACGAGTATCGCATCCATTTAATTAAACAAGCTTGGGAAAATTAAACAAGAAAAATAATAATTCTACACTATAATTTAACTGCACTTTATTCTGCATTGTTATTGTTTTACCTTATTCCAGTTCAGTGCACTGTGTAATTACTTGATCAGTTTAATTAGTATGCAAGACAAGCTTTACATTGCATCTTGGCACATGTGACAATAATAAACCAATATCAATCTTGCCGGTGTTCCCCACCAGCACATGACGTTGCACGAGTCCTTCTGGACCAAGTCAGAGAGATGCAGCGTTGAAATGGGCTGTTCAGCCTGCACCAACCATCCGAAACCCATTTCAATGCTAATCCTGTCCTAACCCACTTTACTTTTTATAAGTACTCACTGGAGCACCTTGTGTGAGATTTAACATATCGGTTTGTTCTCCTATATGAAGTATGATCTTTTTAAAAAATCATTGAAAACAAATCTACAATCCAATCGTGGCAGAGATAAATAACTAAGGCGCAAATTAAAGTGAAGAAACTCTCCGGTATGTGACTGGTGACAGAAAACAAGACTCCTTATGGTTAACAATCAGTGTGAAGGAGGTATCACAACAGTACCTATTCCAGATTGAGCTCACTTCAACTGTTACAGCAGCTTCACAACAGATATGTACATAAAACCATATGATATAAGAGAAGAATAAGGCCTTTCAATCATGGCTGATTTATTTTTCCCTCAACTCCATTCTCTTGCCTCCTTTTCGTAAACCTTTAACACCCTTACTAATCTAGGACCCATCAACCACTTTAAAAATACAATGACTTGGTTTCCACTGTCATCTGTGACAATGAATTCCATAGATCCACCACTCTCCAGCTGAAGGATTTCTTCCACATCCCTGTTCCAAAGGGACATCCTTCTATTCTGAGGCAGTATTCTCTGGTCCTTGACTCTCCCACCATTGGAAACATACTCTCCATGTCCATCTATCAAAGACTTTCAATACTTGATAGATTTCCAATGAGATTTCCCCCATTCTTCACATCTACATGGAAAGGCACAAGTGAAGCAAGTAAATTAAAACAAACCTGTTAGCCAAAAACAAAGAATTTTCACATCAAGCCAAACTTGAATAATGAAGAGAAAAGGAGACGGCTATTCTGCTTCCCATCTGCATTGAACTTAGCCAAGGGAATAATTTCCCTTTCCCTGCACATATCCAAGGCTATACCAAGTGCTAAATAAACTCAGAAAGACTAAGTTCTACTGATGGCTCAAACGTGGAAGCCAGCAAGGAAGCAAACAAACAGATTGTGTTTTCAGTTGACAGAGACTGCATTTGAAAATATAAACACCAAGATCCCAGGCTTACTTTAACTTAAATGGAACAGAATCAATAACATTTAGCAGCACGACTGGGATTGTAATTTCTGGATATCGAAGTAAATAAGTGCAATGTACACTAGTTTTACAGTACCTATATGCTGTATGAGGAGTGGCGCCCCACACAGACTTCCAATCTGCGCCTTGTAAGGCATGAAAATGCCCGACGCAGGCCTCTCATGGTCTGAGTCGACATTCCCTATATTTATATAGAGATTTAAAAAAAAATAAACCATTATTACAGCAACTGTTGCATTTTTCTTCAAGGAGACTGAAATTTGCTTATGCCAAGAGCTAATCAGCAAGGCCAGTTAAATGCCAAAGCAGCAAGTTGAAAACCTAACCCTATATTCTTTTTCTGAACAGAATTATTAGAATTATAAATATTTTTAATGCTTTAATTTAAATGACCAACTGGTTTTGACAAACATCTCCCATTCAATTATAATAAATTAACAAAGCTGTCTTCATTTTTATATTTTTTGTTCCATATGAAGTGATTCTAGAGAAAACTCCAGATCCCTTGCTAACTTTTTATAATTCATTAGACATAATGTAAAATATCACTGAATCTGACTTTTTCATTTCACCATTAGTCACATGATGCATTCTCATTTTGACTGTCACAGTATGTCTCAAGCTCAATGATGGTATAACTTACTACTTTAAAAGAACGGTTCTTTAAAGATAACTTATGAACAATTCGCTGCATTCCATTCTAATATTATTGTGCAATGATTTATTTTAAAACACTCAATCCTGTTCTTGGTTTTTAAACTCTTGTATTGATTTGCTCAGTCACAATTTAATCAATTATGATTGTTTCACAAAACTGGGGCAAAACAAAAACAGTAATTAGAAGTGGAGCAAATGCTAAGCAAATTGCTGAATGAACAGGTTGACAGGAGAAGTGTTTGATGACTCTGGGCCTGCACTCGCTAGGGTTTAGAAGCATGGTGGAGTGGGGGGGGGGGGAAAACAGGGAATGCAGAATTTGAATCTGGTTTAATATCACCGGCATACTGTATGTCATGAACCTCTAAGGGGACCACAACCTTGTCGTGGTTTGGAGGCTTGTGTGCCTCAAAAACCTAGAGAGCAATGTTGAATGGAGCAGGACTATATGCTTTGGCTCCTGATAGGGTCACCCGTGCCAAACAGATCAAAGGGTAGAGGCCAGACTAAGAGCAGTCCACCTCTCTTCCAGGTTTGGGAGTTCAGCTAAGGGCCAACAACCCTAACTGGCCAGACAAAATTGTCACAGAAACAGCAATGAAGAATCCTACATCTGAGTGTGACACATTCCCAAGTCTCCACCCTGGACTTGAATGACTGACGGTAGTGAAAACAGAGAAGAAGCAACTGACATGATGAAGGAAGTCATGAACACTGCCAGAGATACACGACCTTCATTGCTGCCCTTAATGCTAGCTATGTAATGGGCAATAAGTATATGTCTTGAAATTTGTTCATTGAAACCTATCAAATAATGAAAGGTCGAGATAGAGTGGACCTGGGGAGGATGTTTCCCCACAGTGGGCGAGTCTAGGATCAGAGAGGGCACAGCCTCTGAATACAAGGACATCCCTTTAGAACAGAGATGAGGAGCAATTCCTTTTGCCAGGGGGTAGCGAATCTTTGATATTTATGCCACAGACAACTGTGGAAGCCAAGTGAGAGGGTATATTTAAAGCTGAGATTGATAGGCTCTTGATTAGAAAGGGTGTCAAAATTTATGGAGAGGAGGCAGGGGAATGGGCTTGAGTGTGATAATAAAATCAGCCTTGATGGAAAGATGAAATGATGGAAAGATGAAATGATGGAAAGATGAAATGATGGAAAGATGAAATGATGGAAAGATGAAATGATGGAAAGATGAAATGATGGAAAGATGAAATGATGGAACACATTCAATAGGGCAAATGGCCTAATACTGCTCCCATGTCTTATGGTTAATACGCAAATTGTGCCAATTTAAAAATGCATGTACATCTTATAAACATCCTCTTTTGTTGTAAAATAAAATAATTAGACAAGATGATCTGTTTGGTAGGGGTGGAGGAGTAGCTGTGAGCTTTCTCATTTTATGTGGCTGTTGCCAGGAGCTAATATGAAAGTAAGTAATAATGTTTCCCCTCAGAACCTAGAGAAAATGAGCATTGCTGTTATCTCTGGAAGATTTGCCTAATCTCAGTCATTAAAAGGCTGTAGCAAATTTAATGGCAGGCACACAACCCTGGGGTATAGTAATAGAAACCTATTCACACTCAAAGATACTAAAAATGTCAAGCACATTACAGTTCAATAAAATTTGTAAAAGAGTTATTGTCAGGTTATTTAAAAACAGAAAAAGGGTCCAAGTAAAATTAAGTGACTACAGTGGCCGCTATTGCCATAAAGAATGGGAACAGAATTAGGCCATACGGCCCATCGAGACTGCTCCTCTATTCCATCATGGCCAATTTATTATCCTCCTCAACTCCATTCTCCTGCCTTCTCCTCATAACCTCTGACATTCTGATTAATCAGGGACTGATCATCCTCCACCTTACCCCTTTATCAAGCTTGTTTTAACTCACATTGGATAGCTCAAGTAGTCTTACAATTTAAAAAAAAATTGTTTTGAATGAATATCTATTTGCCAAAGAGTTATACGGCACAGAAATAGGCCCTTTGGCCCATCTCTCTAGTCCTGACTGTTGTCTGTGCACAACCACATACAGAGTGTAAGCGAGCACGTGTGCAGACAGCAGCTCAACACGGAGTACAGGAGGTGGGTCATTGCTCTAAAAGCAATAGATCTATTACACTTCCTCCTTCAGATTAATGGAACATTAACTGTATATGTACACAACATGCAATTTCCCTTTCATAAACACATATTCCAAATAAACATCCTTTCACAATGACAGTCTTGTGACTAACTTCACAGTTCTAAATGCTCAGCCTTTTGGGTGGCGCTGTGTTTCTTTCTGGATAGTGCATCAGGTTTGCCAGGTGTCTTGTCAACAATAACGTTCCCATCGCGCCTCTGGACCTGTGCAGTGGCATCAGGTTTGGTAGATGTCTTGTCTAAGACAATGTTCTTGGTTGCCGGTGTCCCATTGCTGTTATTGACATCATCACTGAGAGGCAAGTCCAGTGACTGTCATGTCTCCATCTTGTTGCATGTAATCGTCTCAGATGTGTCCTTCAGTTGAGCATCCAGTATCTGATCCACTTGATGTCTCCATGTCTGAACTCCATCGTCCACTATGTACGTCAGTGGTCCTGTTCTTGTAGCTGGGTGTCCACTTGCCTTCTCAGTTATCACACGGTAGGACTTCCTGTCCAATCTTGAAGCTCCTTGCTGCTTCACTTGACAACTGGCTGAACTGTTTATTCTGCACTTCCCTCCAGAGCTCTGATTTCAGGGAGTCTACGCGAGATCTCAGATTCCTGCTCACGAACTGCATTGCAGGTGTTTGATTTGTCTTCATACGAACAGAGTTTCAATGCACAAAAAGGAAGTTGTCCACCTTGTGCTGTAGAGAAATCTCCTTGTCCATCACTTTAACAGATTTCTTGAAGGTTTGGATAAACCTTTCAGCTAACCCAATCATTGCTGGATGGTGAGGAGTTGAATTGAAATATCTAATGCCATTTTTCATAATTTTTTCTTCTGATGTGGATCATAGTCCATTGTCATTCTCAATTATTTCCAGTAGGCCATTTCTGGCAAAGATAATCTTCAGAGCAGAGACAGTCTTTGCTGACGTGGTTGACTTCATTGGTATGACCTCCTACCACTTCGAATGAGCATCCACAACAATTAGAAAAATGGAGTCCATGAACGGCATCTTTGACATGGTGATAATGGCCACAACAGTGCCTGTGAGAGTGCATTTTGATCTTCTTGGCATCTCAAAAAGCTTCAAGCCATATCTTCAATCTGTTTATCTTTTCCCTTCTCAAGACCTTCTGACTAGCATTAAGCAGCTTTGACAGCCTCTGGTTAGTTCTACCATTTGGACTGCAGTTGTCTGTTGATACCACACTGACAGCTTTGATTGAATGCCCATCTAGTTGGATTTTTCTCAACTGTTCACATCCAAAAAGTGCTGGTCCTCCACTTTTCAATACATAAAGTTCCAACTGCTGTGTTTGGCCTTCATATGTCACATTGACCTTCAGTTTGCCTTTGGGAGACACTTTTTTTGCCAGTGTAGGTTTTTAGCAACACCGAGCTCTTCTCTAATGGCATCTTAGATAACAGTCTGTTGTAGTCAGCCTCTGAAGTTATCGACAAAGCTGACCCTGTATCCAGCTCCATTTTCAGTTTTACGCCAGACACATCTATTGTGATCTATATTACATTGCTATCTGCTTCAGCAATACTGTGCAGTTCTAGGCATGACAGCTCACCTTTGTCAGACTCTATGTTATCTGATTTTATTTTACATTTGGTATTTTTATGCATTTGCTTAGTTTTGTGTCTGAGACTTTTTCCACTCAGTTGTGCTTTTTGTCTGCTAAGCACACTCTCTGTATGACCTTGTCTGTGACACTTTTTGTGTACTTTTTCCTTGAACCAACAGTCATTTGCATCATGGGAGGATTTGCCACATTGATAATATTTTTGACTTTTTGCACCATTCAAGAACACTTCCACATTCTAACCTCTTTCTGTAGTTCTGCTACATCCTTTGCTGCAGTTTCTAACAATATTGTAATGGTGAATTCCCATTCTAAGGTTAGGTCCCTTTCTGTCAGTAGCCTCTTTTGAGTGCTTTGACCATGCATGCCACATACAAGCCTGACCCTTAATGCATCAGAAAGCCCATTGCTAAAGTCACAGTTTTGGGAAAGTTTGCGCAGTTCTGTAATATATTGAGAAAGCTTTCTTCCTTTGACTGGCTCCTTTTGTAAAACCTAAATCTCTCAGCTATTACTAGCTGTTTAGAGCTCAAGTTATTTTGTAGAATTGCAACAAATTTGTTGAACGTCTTAGTTGCTTGCTGGCTTTTCAGGGGTTACAAGGTTGCTTAAAAGACTATATATTCTTGCACCCATTAAGCTAAGGGTAGTGCATTCGTTTTCTCCTCCACATTATTCATGTTACAATACAGTTCAACACTCTCAATATACGATTTTCCAGCCTTCCTTAGCACTATTAAATTTGTCACCCTTCCTGACTGAAGCTATTGTCATGTTATTTTCACTGGAAATTCAGCATGTCTTTCACTGTTACTATGCACTGTACTCATGTATTTGTCAGTGTCTGTGACAGCTTTCTCATGCTGTTGAACTCTTGCTATTTCATCCCATAGCTGTTGTTCCATTTGGTGATATTATCTGACATTCGGGTCCCATCCTCATCGCCAATTTGTTGTGTTGGTGCAAAACTACACAAGACCATAAGACATAAGAGCAGAATTAGGCTAATCCATCATGGTTGATCCCAGATCCCACTCATCCCTATACACCTGCCTTCTCACCATATCTTTTGATGCCCTGACCGATCAGCAAATGGTCAACTTCTGCCTTAACTGTACCCACGGACTTGGCCTCCACCTCAGTCTGTGGCAGAGCATTCTACGGATTCACTACTCTCTGGCTAAAAAAAAAAAAAAATCCTCCTTGCCTGTGTTCCAAAAAGTCGACCCTTAATTTTGAAGCCGTGTCCTCTAGTTTGGGATACCCCCACCATAGGAAACATCTTCCCCACATCCATCCTATCTAGTCCTTTCAGCATTCGGTAGGTTTCAATGTGATCACCCCACATTCCTCAAAATTCCAGTGAGTACAGGCTCAAAGCTGCCAAACGTTCTTCATACGTTAACCGTTTCATTCCTGGAATCATCCTCATGAACCTCCTCTGAACTCTTTCCAATGACAATACATCCTTTCTGAGATATGGGATCCAATACTGTTGACAATACCCCAAGTGCGGCCTGACCAGTGTCTTATAAATGCTTTGCATTATCTCCTTGTTTTTATATCCTATTCTCCTTTAACTAAATGCCAACATTGCATTAAATAAACATGTATATTTTATAAAGGCATGCACTTGGGAGATGGATTTAACTGGTGGAGGGGGGAGGGGGAGGGGGAAAAAACAATGTGCATGTGTAGATGACAGATTAATATATAGCGCTGGGGGGAGGGGCAGGTCACTGCTCTAGAAGTAGATCCATACATTACACTGACCAAACTGCTTTCTTGAGCTACTCCTTTGCCTGTGTTTAGCCCACAGACTAATCTTATTCTTTCCATGTACTTATACAAAAGCCTTTTTAACATTGTATCTGTTCTAACCACATCTAGCAACTCATTCTATAAACATAACTGAGTGAAAAACTTATCCCTCAAATCACCCTTTAAATGTTTCCCTTCTCATCTTAAAAGCATACCCTCTAGTTTTTGACACACTTTCCCTGAGGTAAAAGGCATTCACCTTGTTTTTGCTTCTCATGCTTTGGTTCAAAGTGATTTTATAAATCAAAGTATATACCACTATTCAATTTCTTGCAGGCATTCGCAGTAGTACAAAGAAATATAATTGAATCAATGAAAGACTGCACATAAATACTGACAGAACAATGTGCAATAGATGTGCAAATACAAAAAAATTATACTGAGAACATGAGTTGTAAAGTCCTTGAAGGCAAGTTCATAGGTCATGCATGCCTTCTTGTCATTACCGCCAGGGAGGAGGTACAGAAGCCTAAAGGCGCACACTCTGATTCAGGAACAGCTTCTTCCCCTCTGCCATCATGATTTCTGAATGGACATTGAACCCATGAATGGTAGCTCATTTTTATTTCTAATATTATTTGTTTTTCCACTATTTAATATACATATATACTTACTGTAAATGTACTATGTAATTTTTTTCCATATATTTATCAAGTACTTTACTGCTGCCACTAGGCTAACAAATTTCATGACACAATCAGAATGAGATTTATTATCACTGGCATCTGTAGGACCAGTTCAGAGTTGAGGTAAGTGAAGCTGTTCCTGCTGATTCAGGAGGCTGAAGGGTAATAACCATTGTTGAACTTGGTGGTGTGGGATGCAAGGCTGATCGCAGCAGACAGAAGAAACCAAAAACAGTCCCAGTCTGTCCAGGGTCTCCATGTAACTGAAGTCCACTAACTTCAGCAACTTCCTTGTAAATTATTTCTGGAGAAAGGAGTCCCACCATCAGCTAGTTATGACATCAGTACTGAAGACTGATTGACCTTTGGACTTCAAAAGTGAGAGATTCAGAGCCAAGTGGCAAAAAGTGTCCACTGGGAAGGTTAAAGGCCATTGCCTGAGAGTCCACTGGTGGTCCAGAGACCAGTTATAGGGTTGGAAGACTGAGTGAGAGTGAGAGTGAGAGTGAGAGTGAGAGTGAGAGTGAGAGTGAGAGTGAGAGTGAGAGTGAGAGTGAGAGTGAGAGTGAGAGTGAGAGTGAGAGTGAGAGTGAGAGTGAGAGTGAGAGTTGAATGCAGGCTCGATTTCACTATTTAAGATAAATTTGGATAAATACTTGGATGAGGAGGGTATGGAGGGCTATGGCATTGGTGCAGGTCAATGGGACAAGGTACTGTAGGTAAACATTTCAGCATGGATTAGACGGCCAAAGGCCTGTTTCTGTGCTGCAGAATTATATGACTTTATGGGCCTTTAGGTCTCTGTTCTCCAACATTTCTCCGGAACCTACCATGTGCTTGGGGTATAACTTTACAAAATGCATCATGTTGTACTTCTTTTTAAAAAGTTAGTTAAATTCCACCTGCCTTTCCTTTGTCAATTTTCCCAGTTGGCCTTGATCTGGTTGTAAACTTGGACAATATTCTTTATTTTCCACCACAACATCAATTTTGATGTCACCCACAAACTTACTAATCATCCCATCCACATTCTCATTCAAATTATTTATGACTAACAAGGGAAGTAGAACCAATCCCTGGTTCTACTAGTCACAGGTTTTAAGCTGACACAACTCCCTCGGACTTCTTCCTCTAAGCCAAATTTTCATTCAATTGGCTAGCTCGCTATATAATTTCGCCTGCCAGACCCACCTACCACACAGGGCCTTGCAAAACTCTTTCTTCCAGTGTTTTTACTTGCTGCATTTGTTCACAAGATGAAGACTGTGCTTTCGTGACCAGTATTTAACACTGATGTTAATTGTCTTCAATAAAAGAGCTGTCTTATAGGACTATTTCACTAATGAAAATGCTTTCACAGGGCTGGTCAATTGGTAATTTCAAGACTCTGACATTGTGGCATTGAAAGAATGGTGATATATTTCTGAAACAGGACACTTATATAGCTTAAGTGCTTCTTGCTAATTACTTGCCAAGGTTTACCTGCATTTCTAGCACAACCTTTTTCATTAGCATGGTGAAAAAAAACAGTTGATGCTAGTACACCATCCAGAGGAATTCTTGAAACCGTATCCTCTGACATCTTGAACTGTTTTACTTGGTTAAAGGGTACAACTTTAATCATTAGAGAGCTCACCCACTCAATCCCTGTTGATTTCACACGAGCTTTGGGACAGCTGATAGAGTGTCTGCTCCCACTCTCAGACATCATGTTTCACTATCCAGGCAATCAAATATGCAAAATTCCCACAATTCCAGTGTATGCTTCTCTGGTGATGCTCGGTTTATACCATAGAGCTTATTTTACTGTCCACTTTAATAGTGTCTGTCTGCACACCCTACCACACAGCATAAATCTAAATAGGATTATAGGCATGTTTGCATGCTCTTAGCTTTCCTCTTGCCACCTAAAACTCAAAATACATCTTATTCCACACACCTCACCTGATTTCAATTTATTACTTGTCTTCTTTCACACCTTCCCCCTACCCCCCACCTTCCTATCCTTGTTTCTTCCCCCTTCCTTTTCAGTCCTGATGAAGAGTCCCAGCCTGAAATGGCAACTCATTATTAACCTTCAGCGATGATGCCTGACCTGCTAAGTTCCTCCATCACTTTGTGGGGTGAATTACTTTAAACTTCATAATATTTTTCAGCTTACAGTCTCTACATACAATGAAAATGGAGCAGTAACAACTACTTGCTATTGCTTTCAGTCATGGCTACTCTCTCCAGTTCAAATTTGGATCAAAAACATACTCAAAAGTAGGGAAGTATATATACAATTGATTTACAATTTCCCCAATAACCTGTTTAGCTCTAACTACTGCACAGAGTCTTGTCATCTTCAGAAGTTTTCTGATGACTCTGCCATAGTTGGATGCATCAGCAAGGGAGATAAGGCTGAGTACAGGGCTACAGTAGGAAACTTTGTCACATGGTGTGAGCAGAATTATCTGCAGCTTAATGTGAAAAAGACTAAGGAGCTGGTGGTAGACCTGAGGAGAGCTAAGGTACCGGTGACCCCTGTTTTCATCCAGGGGGTCAGTGTGGCCATGGTGGAGGATTACAAATACCTGGGGATACGAATTGACAATAAACTGGACTGGTCAAAGAACACTGAGGCTGTCTATAAGAAGGGACAGAGCCATCTCTATTTCCTGAGGAGACTGAGGTCCTTTAACATCTGCCGGACGATGCTGAGGATGTTCTACGAGTCTGTGGTGGCCAGTGCGATCATGTTTGCTGCTATGTGCTGGGGCAGCAGGCTGAGGGTAGCAGACACCAACAGAATCAACAAACTCATTCGTAAGGCCAGTGATGTTGTGGGGATGGAATTGGACTCTCTGACAGTGGTGTCTGAAAAGGGGATGCTGTCCAAGTTGCATGCTATCTTGGACAATGTCTCCCATCCACTACATAATGTACTGGGTGCACAGGAGTACATTCAGCCAGAGGCTCATTCCATCGAGATGTAACACAGAGCGTCATAGGAAGTCATTCCTGCCTGTGGCCATCAAACTTTACAACTTCTCCCTTGGAGGGTCAGACACCCTGAGCCAATAGTCATACTTTATTGATCCCTGGTGAAAATTGGACCAATAGGCTGGTCCCAGACTTAGTTCCTGGCATAATTTACATATTACTATTTAACTATTTATGGTTTTATTACTATTTAATTATTTATGGTGCAACTGTAACAAAAACCAATTTCCCCTGGGATCAATAAAGTATGATTATGACTATGACTTAGGATCTGAAAATTAACCTTTACTGAAGTTGTTGCTGATACCTCTGGCAGCAATTCTATTCCAAAATGCAAATCTTTCTCATGCTTCTTAAAACCTAATTCGGGGTGTGTTGGGGGGTGGGGTGGAGTGGAAGAGAAACTTGGACTATATTTTGTATAATGCTATTGACTCCCAGTGATCTTTTGTCTACATCTCAATCCTGTTCAGGAAGTGATACACTTTGCATTACTTTCTAATAAATAGAGGTTCCCACAAGCAAGTAAAATAAAGGCAGAGAAGATGAGAGCAAATTGAAATTTCAGTTTCAGAAAATGTATGAAATTAATAAATTTGAGCCTCAGTTCTTAACACATTTTTCGATCTGCATTTGCAGTCTAATCAATAAAACCCTGTACAGCATCTGTGGCTCCTTGTCAAGTGAGGCAATGTTAGATTGTCTTCAGGTAAGTTAATTTAAACAGGAAGTCAATACTGAGATTGCTCACTTAAAGTTTAAAGTTAAAATGGACAGCTATATGGACAGGAAAGGAGTGG
This sequence comes from Mobula birostris, assembly GCF_030028105.1. Lineage (NCBI taxonomy): Eukaryota > Metazoa > Chordata > Chondrichthyes > Myliobatiformes > Myliobatidae > Mobula > Mobula birostris. The sequence continues at coordinate 18,185,715 of NC_092370.1, read as the reverse complement.
AGAGTTATGGGCTGAGTGCAGGTCAGTGGGACTGGGTGAGAATAAGAGTTCGGCACGGACTAGAAGGGCCGAGATGGCCTGTTTCTATGCTGTAATTGTTTTATGGTAAATGCAGAAACACAACTGTAGCCATGTTAAAGCACTGCTACTGTCCATTTATATATAGAATACTGTGCAAAAGTCTTAGAGACATATATAGAGATAGGGTGCCTAAGATTTTTGAACAGTACATTGTAATGTTATGTATTGAACTGCACCCCTTCCACAAAAAATCATGGCCTATATGAGTAATGATAAAACCTGTTACTAATGGAGGTAATTGTTTAAAATCAAATGACCTTGCCTGGGTGTGCCTACACCAACACTCCTCCTTTGTCACCTGTCCCACATCTCCTCAAGCACTCCATCCTCACCAACTCCAGCATCCTTTGCTCCTACCAGATTTACAAACTCATTCTCCATTCCACATTAACAAATACAGTACTATGCAAAAGTCTCACATACCTTAGCAATATAGACATATGTCCAGCACTTTTGCGTAATACTCATCGTCAAATCTTTGCTTATAACTACACCACTTACCTCTTCACTTTCTATTATCTTCCACTCATATGAGAAACCATCAATCTCATGGTTTTTTTTAATCAGCTGATGATAATTGGCAATCTGCACAATATTTATCACATTGGGAGATGGACCAATCAAAAAACAAGATGGTTCAGTTTGTTTAAGAAGCCAGGAGTATTTTGCTGGTGATAAATTAAGCACAAAATCAGGGATTATCCAATCAGGAATAACAGAGAAAATGTGTTTTGGAGTTGCTTTTCAAATTAATAACCATGATAGTTTTATTGGCACTTGATGCTCCTTAAAGAATCCATCTAACTAAATTTATTTTATGAAAGTATGGTTAGACCATATGTGGAGGATTATGTTCAGTTCTGGTAATTTTGTTGTAGGAATAATGCAAAAGGAGTGGAGATTTACCACCATACTGTCTGGATTAGAAAACATGTCTGGTGAGGGAAGGTTGAAAGAGCTAAGGTTTTTTCTTTGTAGTGAAGGAGGCTGAGAGATAACTTGAAAGAAGTGGAAAAGATGATAAGAGATATTAATCAAATTGACAGCTGGAGACTTTTTCCCCCAGAGTGGAAATGGCTAAGGGGCATAATTTTAAGGTGATCGGAGGTATAGGGGGGATGTCAGGGGCTGTTTTTTTTTTAATTACACAGAGAGTGGTAGGTGTGTGGAAAGTGTTGCCAGGAGTGATAAAAGAGGGAGATACATTTGGGGTATTTTAAAGACTGGATAGGAGCTTAAATACAAGAAAAATGGACGGCTATGTAGGACAAGTGAAAAATTGAAAATAGAAACCAGTGAAATTAAAGATTAGATGGGAAGAAAATAAATCATACAATAATTGTTTATAATTTATATCACAGTAATATATCTTTTAAAACTGCCTCTTAAAATCTGAATTTTCAGTGCCAGCTTGTTTGGTTGTAAATAAAATGGGATGCTAATATTAAAATGATTTGCTCCATTTCCAACAGTTTGAGTACTTCAATGCAATGGATAAAAATATTGAGTAGCAACTTCAGGATTTTCTTATTTAGCTGTATGTTTCCAAAGTTGTCTGATTGATACATAAATGACTGTTTCATAATTTATGTACAAATCATATTTCTGGTTTTGTTAATAATATTGACAAAGAGGTTTCCACATTCCCATGTCCTGTAGAGGGCACCAATTTCCCATCTGTCTAAAACTCAACCTGCACCCTTAATTTGTGAAGGCTTTTTCTGAGAAAATGCACAATTCTGTAAATGGCATAAATGCATTTTTATGCTAATGACAACACCAAAACTAGTATTTTCTTGTGAAATTACAATATGAACTATTTAATTTAGTTACCTACTCTATTACCATCTCTGCAACTAGAATAGTTGTTTTCGGTACAGAGTAAGCTCTCTATCCATTGGGGTTTGAAAAATTACAAAGAGCATACATCATTGAATATAGTTATACTTCCACAGAACAGTGGTAATTATTGCAACACCATCTTTTGGTATTGATTTTTATACCAAGATACAAGGAAAAGCTTGTCTTGGATACTGTTCATACAGATCAAGTCATTGCACAGTGCATCAATCCAAGACAAGGTTTCTCAACCTGGTATCCACAGACTCCTTGCTTATTGGAATTGGTTTGTAGCACTTGTTCCTGACTTAAGGTAAAACAATAACAATGCAGAATGATGAAGGATCTTGACCCGAAACATTGACTGTTTACTCTTTCCCATAGTTGCTACCTAACCTGCTGAGTTCCTCCAGCATTTTGGGGATGTTACAATGCAGAACCAAGTGTAAAAGTGTCAAGAAATGTGCAGTGTATTTAAATAATAAAGTTCAAGGTCATAATGAGGTAGATGGTAAGGTCAAGAGTGGATGTAATTGTAGAAGAGGTCCATCCAAGTGACTGATAACAGTAGGATAGATGTCCTTGAGTCAGGTGTTGTGTGCTTTGAGGATGTTATATCTCTTGTTCAATGGGAAAGGAGAGAAGAGAGAAAATTTGGGCTGGGTGGGGTCTTTAAAGAGAAAGTAAGAAGCTTAGACAGAGTCTACAGAGGGGAGGCTGGTTCCTGTGATACACTGAGCTGTTCCCATGACTCTCTGCAGTTTCTTGCATCATGTAGGGAGCAGTTACCGTAACAAACTATCACGCATCCAGACAGGGTGTACTTTATGGTGTTTAATGTGTCAATTGCAAAGCATTAAATGAATGTAGAAATGGCTGAAGGGGAGAAAGAACAAACTCATGTCTTGAAAAGAAGTTTATTTCAGCTTCTTTGTTTTAGCTCCCTGGTAACAAAGTTATTTAGAAACTTTCCATATAGGTTATTGTTTCGTGCCTATCTATGCATGCTGCCTATTTATAAAATAACACTATGTCCTTTAGAATTTCTGGAAATTTGCCAGTGGTTAGGCATACTTTGTAGATTTTTTTTATCAGGCCACTTTCACTTTAGATACATACAAGTAGAAAATTTGCCAGACTCCTTTCAATCACTTGCCATTTGTTTTGTTTGTCACTATGGTGAAGGAAATCCATGTGGGGACAGAGACATTGTCTTATTTTTAAAAAGACAAAGCTGGTCTTGTCTTTTCATACAGAATAAGTCATTACACAATGCATTGAGCTAGAATAAGGTATAACAGGCACATCGTAAAATAAACTGTGAAAGCTACTAAGAAGTACACTGTAGGTAAATGATAAAGTTGAAGATCATAATGAGCGAGGTGGTAATGTCAAGAGCCCACCTGACTGTAAAAGAGGTCCAACCAAGAGATGGACCTTTATTTTTAATAATGTACAAATTATCTCTTTTGTGAGCTCACAATGGATATGTTTCTTGGCTTTCTGTCAATGTTATTTCTCTTCCAGCAGTGTATTTTCACTTGTTCTCTCTATCTAGGACTCACTGAGGACTCAATAGAGTGGATACTCTGCACATCCACTCCATTGAGGCTTTTCAACATCTGATAGGTTTCAATGAGATCTCCGCTCATTCATACTATTACATGAACAGCTACACCGTGGTGTCACCTGTTTGGTGGAGGTGCCTTTAATGTTCTGTCTGACTGAAGGTTCCCAACATATTTTCCCATCTGATTTAAATGATTTTCATTTGTATAATTTACACACTGTTTGTTCTGATCCTGTGCATTGTTTTACAACCTTTCGATTCTGTAATTAATGATTATGGAAAGATCCATCTTCTCTTTACATGTTTAGTATTTATAAATGTTAACCCACAGTCCATCCTTGCCTGCAGACATGTGTTAACTGGAAAGTAAAAGTGACCTATTCAAATTGCCACCAGGGAGACGCTGCAAGTCCATCATCACCAAAACTACACGTCATCTCCGAAGCTTCTTCCCTGTCGCTATCTAACTTCTCAACAAAACTCACTTAGGTGTAAAACTCTAACTGTCCCTGCACGACATCCGTTAGATGGTCTTTCCTGCTGTCCTCGTTCTGTTGATAGTTGTTGAGTCTGTTCATATGTTCACATTTGATTATTGATGATTGCACATGAGACTGTTCTGTTAATTGTTGATTTCTCATGGCTGTTTGCATTACTGTCTTGCAAATAATTGGTTGTTATTCTGTTATCTGTTACAGTATGAGAATTAGGTTTCGTATGACTGGCATGCACTGTAAAATGTGTTCACGTTGCAGCAGCAGATCAATGCAATACATAGTAACAGAGAAAAAAACTGAATTACAGTAAGTACATATATTAAATAGTTAAATTAAATAAGTAGTGTAAAAATAAAAAAATCTTAAAAAAGTAGTGAGTTCATGGATTCAATATCTATTCATAAATCTGATGGCTGTTCTTGAACTGCTGACTGTGTGCCTTCAGGCTCCCGTTCTTTCTTCCAGATGGTAGCAACGAAAAGAGGGCACGTCCTGGGTGATGGGGGTCCTTAATGATGGATGTCGCCTCTTTGAGGCATCGCTCCTTGAAGATGTCCTGTATACTACGGAGGCTAGTGCCCATGATGGAGCTGACTAAGTTTACAACTTATTTGCAACTCTACTGCTTATTTCAATCCTGTGAAATAGACCACGGCCTCCGACACCCCCCCCGCCCCCATACTAGGCGGAGATGCAGCCAGAAAGAAATGCTCTCCGCAGTAAATTTGTAGAAATTTGTGAGCGTCTTTGGTGACACACCAAATCTCCTCAAACTCCTGATGAAGTATAGCCACTGTTGTGTCTTTTTTGTAAATACTTCAATATAATGGGCCCAGGACAGGTCCTTGGAGATATTGACACCCAGGAACCTGAAATTGCTCATTTGTTCCACTTCTGATCTCATTATGAGGACTGGTGTGTGTTTTCTTGTCTTCCCCTTTCTGAAGTCCACAATCAATTCTTTGGTCTTATTGTCATTGAGTGCAAGCTTGTTGCAGTGACACCACTCAGCTAGCTGGCATACCTCACTCCTGTACACTCTCTCATCACCATCTGAGATTCTTCCAACAATAGTTGTTTTATCAGCAAATTTATAGATGGCATTTGAGCTGTCCTAGTGATACAGTCATGGGTGTAGAGAGTATTGTCCTGTGTTTTATGCTTGGCACTGAACCACAATCAATTCTGGCATGTTTCACATCCTGGCAAGAAAGAGATTGTGATTCTAAAAGGAACTTTGATTGTGAGCTTCCCACTTTCGCATTCTGTCATGCCCCACGAACCTATCAAGATCCAGGGAGTCACGTTATGGAAGGTGCTATGGTATTGGAATTGGATACTGCTGAAAGGCTGATCTAGAACCTGCAGAGAGTAATTGCCGGAGCTGGTGAAGTGGGGGGGGGGCACATCTCATCAGAAAATGGTGATGTGTTGGGAAGGTAGCTGCTGGTTGGGAGAGAGTTGAGGGGGATAATACAGATAAGTGAGTTAGTGTGTGGACAGGAAGGGGAAATCTGAAAGAAAGCTGCTGAGTGAATAAATTAAAGCGACCTACCACTTTTTCTCAGCAGCAGCTTGGAATATTTTTTCCCCAAAGTCTTTTCCTTTAACTTGATTGCAATACAATGACTCATGCTATTTGGATGAATGCATCCAATAACTGGAAAACACAGTTTTCAGAATCACCGTATTCAAGATCAGTATAATCACATTCCACTCCCAGAGTATCAATTTTCATACAAAATGCACTTCAAAAAGCCAAAGAAGGTGTTTCCTGAGGACACAGCCAAGGAATAGAGGGACATCCATTTCGAATAGGGATGAGGAGGAATTTCTTTAGCTAGAGTGGTAAATCTGTGGAATTTGTTGCCGCAGGCAGCTGTGGAGCCTAAATCATTGGGTATATTTAAGTCAGATTTTAATCGGTGCTTGATTAGTCAGGGCATAAAGGGACATGGGGGGGAAGGCAGGAGATAGGGGCTGAAAGAGAAATGGATCAGTCATGATAAAATGGTGGAGCAGACTCGATGGGCTAAATAGCCTAATTCTACTCTTTTATCTTATGGAGCCAAGAAACAGGCCTTTTGACCAAGCTGCTCCATGATAAGTAAAATGCCATCTAAACTAGTCCCATTTGCCTGAGTTTGCCCCATGTCCCTCTAAACCATGGGCTCCCAACCTTCTTTATGTCGTGGAGCCTTACCATTAACCAAGGGGACTGTGGAGCCCGGACTAGGAACCCCTGACCTAAACCTTTCCCATCACGTACCTGTTAAAGTTTCTTTCAAACGTTTCAATCACTTCCACTGGCAGCTCACTTCGTATACAAACGGCACTCAGGATGAAAAGTTTTCGCCCCTCGGATTCCTACTAAATCTCTCCCCTGTCACCTTAAACCTATGCCCTCTTGTTCTTGATTCCTGAACCCTAGGAAAAGACTTTGTGCATTCACCCTTCATGGTTTTATGCACCTCTATAAAATTGCTTTTAATTCTCCTGTGTTCCAATGAATCGACCTAGCCTGCTCATCCACTCTCTATAACTCAGTCCCTCAAGACCTGGCAACCTCCTCGTGCATCTTTTCGGATTCTTTCCAGCTTAATGGCATCTTCCGATAGGAGGGGGCCAAAAATGAACACACCGCTCCAAATGCAGTCTCAGCAGTGTCTTGTGCAACTGTAACATAACTTCTCAGCTTCTAAGTGCAGTGCCTTATTGCTGAAGGACAGCAAGACAAAAATCTTCTCAGCACCCGGTCTACTTGTGATGCCACTTTTAGGGAATCATGTAAGACCATACGACAATGGAGCAGAAGTCAGCCATTTGGCCCATCGAGTCTGCTCTGCCATTTTATCATGAGCTGATCCATTCCCCCATTTAGTCCCACTCCCCCGCCTTCTCACCATAACCTTTGATGCCCTGGCTACTCAGATACCGATCAATCTCTGTTTTAAATACACCCAACGACTTGGCCTCCACTGCCGCCCGTGGCAACAAATTCCATAGATTCACCACCCTTTGGCTAAAAAAATTTCTTCGCATCTCTGTTCTGAATGGACACCCTTCAATCCTTAAGTCATGCCCTCTCATACTAGACTCCCCCATCATGGGAAATAACTTTGCTACATCCACTCTGTCCATGCTTTTCAACATTTGAAATGTTTCTATGAGGTCTCCCCTCATTCTTCTAAACTCCAAGGAATACAGTCCAAGAGCGGACAAACATTGCTCATATGTTAACCCTTTCATTCCCGGAATCATTCTAGTGAATCTTCTCTGTACCCTCTCCAACGTCAGCACATCCTTTCTTAAATAAGGAGACCAAAACTGCCCACAGTATTCCAAGTGAGGTCTCACCAGCGCCTTATAGAGCCTCAACATCACATCCCTGCTCCTATACTCTATTCCTCTAGAAATGAATGCCAACATTGCATTCGCCTTCTTCACCACCATGTACTTATGCTCCTAGGCCTCTCTGTTCTACATCGTGCCCCAGGGCTCTACCATTCACTGTGAATGGCTTACACTGATTCATCTTCCAAAGTGCAACACGCTGCACTCATCTGATTTAAATACTTTTTGAGGAAGTTACAGGAAAGTTGATGAAGGCAAGGCAGTGCATGATGTCTACATGGACTTTAGTAAGATAATTGACAAGGTCCCACAAGGGAGGTTGTTCAAGAAGGTTCAGTCACTCAGCATTCGAGATGAGGTAATAAACTGGATTAGTCATCTATATCAATGACCTGGATGATAATGTGGTTAACTGGATCTGCAAATTTTTGGATGACACCAAGATTGGAGATGTAGTGGATAGTGAGGAAAGTTATCATAGTTTGCAGAAGGATCTGGATCAGCTGAAAAAATGGCAGATGGAATTTAATGCAGCCAAGTGAGAGGCGTTGTACTTTGGGAGGACCAACCAGGGCAGTTCTTGCATTGTGAATGGTAGGGCACTGAGGAATGTGGTAGAACAAAGGGATCTGGGAATAATTCATTAAAAATGGCATCACAGGGAGATAGGGTGATAAAGAAAGCTTTTGGCATATTGGTCTTCATAGCTCAAAACATTGAGTATAGGAGTTAGAATGTTATATTGAAGTTTTATAAGACGTTGTTGAGTCCTAATTTGGAGTATTGTATGGAGTTTTGGACACCTACCTACAAGAAACATGCAAATAAGATGGAAAGTGTAGAGAAAGCGTAGAGATGTTGCTGGGATTGGAGGATCTGAGTGACTGTATAGGAAAGATTGAATAGGTTGGAACTCTATTCTTTGGAAGGTGTAAGTCTGAGGGGAGATTTGATAGAGTCATGCACAATTCTGAGGGGTATAAATAGGGAAATACAAGCTGGCTTTTTATTTTCCTGAGGTTGTGTGGGACTACAACTGGAGATCATGGGTTTAGGGTGAAGGGTGAAATGTGTAAGGGGAACATGAGGGGAAGCTTCTTCACTCAGAGAGTGGCGAGAGTGTGGAATGAGCTGTCAGCGCAAGTGGTGGATATGACTTTGATTTCAATGTTTAAAGGAAGTTTGGGTAGGTACACGGATAGTAAGTCTATGAAGGGCTATAGTCTGGGTGCAGGTCGACGGGACAAGGCTGTTTGAATGGTTTGGCATGGACTAGATGGGTGAAGGGCCTGTTTCTGTGCTGTAGTTTTCTTTGACTCTATATACGTGTCAATTTCTAAGCAGTAATGCCTTTTACTTTTCTCTACTAACAAGAAACACCAAAACTTATTTGCCTTTATATGGAGACAAGCTAGCAATAAAAATAATTCACAACAATAAGTACAATCATGCTCGGAGCACTTAACAATCAGATTACCACCCTGCCCACAATGATAAATATTCCAGATAATTATAAAATCATTACTGCATCTTAATAATGCAAAAAGTGTAAATTACAAATAACATGTCATAAATTAGCCCTCAACTGCTAAAGGCTTATTGAAGTGTCATTTCAATAATTTTTATATTTTTTATTATTATATTTAGCAATATAGCACTGTCATAGGCTCTTTTGGACTAATGAGGCTCCACTGCCCAATTACACTCAATTAACCAATTAACCTACTAATGCATGCATCTTTGGAATGGTGGAGAGGAAACCGAAGCACCTGGAGGAAACCCACGCAGTCCCAGGGGAGCATACAAACTCCTTAAAGACAGTGAGGGAACTGAACACAGGTCACTGGTGCTTAATAGTGTTACACTACAGCGCCGCTATAAATGTGTAGATAGATATGGCCCAGTCCATCACTGGTAAAACCCTACCCACCATTGAACACATCTACATGAAATGTTATTGCAGGAAAGCAGCATCCGTCATCAGGGACCCCCACCACCCAAGATATGCTTTCTTCTCAGTGCTGCCATCAGGAAGAAGTGTTAGGAGCCGCAGGACCCACACCACCAGCTTCAGAGACAGTTGCTACCCCTCAGCCATCAGGATCTTGAACCAAAGGGGATCACTTCACTTGCCCCAACATTGAAATATTCCCACAACCAAGGGACTCACTTTCAAGGACTCTTCATCTCATGTTCTTGATATTTATTGCTTATTTACTTATTGTTATTGTTTCTTTTTGTTTTGTATTTGCACAGTTTGTTGTCTTTTGAACACTGGTTAAATGCCCAAGCTGGTGTGTTCTTTCATTGATTTTGTTATGGTTGTTATTCTATAGATTTACTGACTACTACTAGTACTACTACCTTGACTCAGGCCTAGGGGTATGCCTGCAAAAAAATGAATCTCAGGGTTGTATGTGGTGTCATATATGTACCATGATTATACATTTACTTTGAACTTTGTTGGTTGATTTCCTTCCAATATCCACTGGAAATACTATCCAGGGAAGCTGGTAGACTGAAACTGTGAGAGGTTCTCTGTGAACTCTGTGAGGCTTGGTGTTTGGAGTCTTGCTCCTCTATACTCACCAGGGATAATCATGGCATACCTGGAACTTACAGAATTCAATGTGTGGGGAGATGTACGTGTTGTTCGATTCTGATATTTTAACCCTCCTATTGACTATTGGAGTGGGGTGGATAGGAATGATAGTGCAGACTATTATCTAAGTGGGGAGAAGGTTCAAACATCAGCGATGGAGAGAGACTTAGGAGTCCTCATGCCACGGTTAATTTACGGATTGAGTCTGTGGTAAAGAAGGCAAATGCAACTTTGGCATTTATTTCAAGGGGAATAGAATATAAAAGCAAGGAGATAATGTTGAGCTTTTATAAGACACTAGTTAGGCTACCTAGAGTATTGTCAACAGTTTTGGGCCCCATATCTCAAAAAGGATATGCTGTCAATGGAGAGAGTCCAGAGGAGGTTCACAAGAATGATTCCAGGAATGAAGGGGTTAACATATGAGGAGCATTTGGCAGCTTTGCGGTTATACTCACTGGAATATACAGAAATATGTGGGGATCTCATTGAAACCTAATGAATATTGAAAGGACTAGATAGGGTGGATGTGGAGAGGATGTTTCCTATGGTGGAGCTATCCAGAACTAGAGGGCACAGCTTCAAAATGGAGGGGTGACCCTTTAGAACACAGGTAAGGAAGAATTCTTTTTAGCCAGAGAGTAGTAAATTTGTGAAATGCGCTGCCACAGACTGTGGTGGAGACCAAGTCTGTGGGTATATTTAAGGCAGAAGTTGATAGCTTCCTGATTTGTCAGGACATCAAAGGATATGGTGAAAAGGCAGGTGTATGGGGTTCAGTCGCATCTGGGATCAGCCATGATGGAATGGTGGAGCAGACACGATGGGATGAATGGCCCACTCCTGCTCCTATGACTTATGGTCTGATGGATTTAGATTACATAATTGAAATTGAGGTCCACAATTCTCATTCAGGAAGGACTGCCAAATCAATCATCTATCTTGTCCCACTACCTGATGCACGTAGATTCAATACAGTCTTCCCTAATCACTGAGTTTCTTGAAACAACAAATTTCACATCATATAAGTCAGTTAATATATATCAGATTCCTTATTTAAATACTCACAACCTATGCTAACCTGAAAAAGTGTCTCACCTCCAAACATCAACTGTTTACTCTTTTCCATAGATGCTTCCTGGACTGCTGAGTTTCTCTAGTATTTTGTGTGTGTTGCTTTGGATTTCCATTTTCTGCTGATTTTCTTGTGTTCTTAATCTATTGTATTTACTTCTGTAGTGACCTCTTAATTGGGAATGTATTGCTGTCCGATCCAAAACAGTTTTCTGTTATGTTCTGCCTAAATTGGAAACTCCTATCCATTGGCAATATTCTTATCAACAATTTATTTTAGAACAGCTTGGAGATAAAGCACTCCAGCATGTAGTGGAAACTGCCAGCGGATTATCGGCACCCAATTGCGCACCATTGGGAGAACATCTACCATAAACGCTGCCTGGGCAGGGCAAAAAGCATTATCAAGGATGCATCTCACCCTAACCATGGACTTTTTGCTCTCCTCCCATCCGGTAGGCGTTACAGGAGCCTCCGCTCCCGCACCAGCAGGCACAGGAAGAGCTTCTTCCCTGAGACTGTGACCCTGCTGAACCTCACATCACAGCGCTAAGCAGTATTGCATCCGTATTGTACTGTCTCAGTACTTTTATATTTGTGTGCTGTAGCAGTTGCTTTTTATTCGCAGTTATTTTGTAAATAACACTATTCTTTGTATTTCTGGTTAGATGCTAACAGCATTTCATTGGCTTTATATCTGTACTTGGCACAATGACAATAAAGTTCAGTCTAATCTAATCTAATCTAATACAGCACGGTAGTAGAGTTTTCTGGTCCAACGAGCCCACACACACAATTATACCCATGTGACCAATTAACCTACTAACCTGTACGGCTTTGGAATGTGGGAGGAAACTGGAGCACCCGGAGGAAACCCATGTGGTCACAGGGAGAACAGACAGTAGTGGAATTGAAATCAGGTTGTTAACACAGTCATAGCATGATGCTAAACACTACACTACAATAACCAAAGTAACAGAATGCAGTTAGAAAAACAATTAAATACTTCAAAGTGCAGGATTGATTTTTTTAAAATCTATTCCCTATACCTTAATTTGAAAGTTGAACAACAGGATCCTTTGATGACATCAAGTCCATACTAAGATGCTGAATAAGATCTTTAAGTCTGATCAACTGTACTGCTGTACTCATACCTTTGCTGAGATTTGTGGAAATGTTAGTACAATGATAGACCACCCCCCTAACCAGCTCTCATTATTACTTCTTCATTCTGGCATCCTCCTTGCCACTTCTCTTTTCCTCACCTGCCAATCACCTTTTACTGGTGCCCCTCCTCATTCCCTTTCTCTCATGGTCCACTCTCCTATCAGATTTCCTCTTCTTCAACCCTTTACCTCTTCACCTATCCTCACCCAGCTTCTATCTTCATCCCCTTTCACCCATCCGCCCACTTTACCACTCACTTGGCTTCAGCTTACACCAGCCAGCTTATACTCCTTTCACTTCTCCCTCAATCAATCTTATTCTGGCTTCTTACCCCATCAATTCCAGTCCTAATGAAGTGTCTCAGCTCAAAACAACAACTATTTATTCATCTCCATGGTTACTGCCTGACCTGTTGAGTTCCTTCAGCACTTTGTGTGTTTTACTTTGAAGTTCATTATATTTTTTGTTAGCTATCTCCAAATGCAATAAAATTGGAGCAGTAACCATCAAATTGGTGTTGCCCTCAGTCATTGCTATTCCATCCAGTAACATTCTCTCCAATTGAAATGATGGGCCCTCCATAGACAGTGCCTGACCTGCATTTGTGTGTTAATCTGGATTTCAAACATCTGCAGAATCTCTTGTGTTTGTGAACATGATTGTGCTGAACCCTGAATGAGCCATCTTTGCTTATACAATAATTTGATGACAAGATACATCCAAGGACGTGCTGGGACACATCATCAGTGATGTAACCTAGGGTCATCGGGCATATCAGGTCTTTCAACATCAGACAACCTCATCGAGGCAAACCAGCCAAGATTGATCAGGTCCCGGTTTGTGTCCGAGCAGTATTGGTCCACGTGCGCACCTCTTGATCCATAGCCATCTAGAGGCTTGCTCAGCAACCTCTGTAATGGTCCTGAGGGCTTTTTTCTTTGCAGCCCTGTAATACCAGGTAGAGAGTAGGTTCTGCACAGCGAGCAGCCAGAAAATCCTCTACACCCCACCTCCAGAAGCTCGTATCATGCCCTCCATCTCTGTCTTCAGCACTATTCTACCAGCTCCTGGTATTTAGCTTTCTTACATTCAAATGCCTTCTTATTCCGGTCTTCCCAAGGTACTGTCAGTTCTCACATGGCCACCTGCTTTGAGACTTCTGACAGAAAGACCATGACAGGTTTCCAGGATGATAATGCAATGAAGGCAGGGAACTTTAACTACTTGTAGAGATTGACCTTCAGTTAACTAAATGTTGAACAACAAATGCAGTTGACTTTGACCTCGCTGACAGTAGAATGATTCATTCTCCAATTCTTTTATAAGGATTTGAATAAAGCCTTTTAGTTTTTAACAAAGGTAGGTGTCACAGTCCCCATGTAAGCAATATCTCCACTTCAACGTAAGCAAGCCACATGTCACTGTACACCACTTTATTGCACTATGAATCATAAAAGCTGATTACAATGGGAAAATCTATAAGTGCTGGAATGTAGGAATGAAACCAATCAATTTCCCGATTTTCGTCACTTCTGCTCATTATTCCATGAGATAGCTAATTGAACAGCCAAATTCACCTCCTTGTTTTGTTGCCTGTCAAGGAGTTACTCAATGAAGAGCTGAAGCATCACCATTGATTTGCGCACAGATGTCAGCAAATATAACTGAAAGAACAGAGTCTTTATCATATGTCCTATCAGGGTTTCCTCCTCATGAAACATGTTGAGGCACACTTTCTGCATTCTGAAAGGATCTTATTGAAAACTAACACAAACAATAATTGTTAGCTCTGAAGTATGGCGATGAGTCAAGATTAAGGGTGCCTTTGGAAAGGCATGGAGGTGGACATGTCAGGCAAAAGTGAGGAACTATGCTGGTGATAACATCATCACCATATATAACATCTAACAATGAATCTCAGGATAGTGTATGGTGACATACAGACAGTGCAAAAGTCTTAAAGTCATAGAAAAGTACAGCACAGAAACAGTCCCTTCAGCCCATCTAGTCCGTGCCAAGCCGTTTAAACTGTCTACTCCCATCGACCTGAAATGGGACCATAGCCCGCTATACCCCTGCCATCTGTGTACCCACCAAAATTCTCTTAAACATTGAAATTAAGCCACCACTTTGCACTGATGGCTCATGCTACATTCTCATGACCCTCTGAGTGAAAACGTTTCCCCTTATCTTCCTCTTAAACTTTTCACCTTTCACCCTTAACCAATGATCTCTGGTTGTAGTCCCACCCACGCTCAGTGGAAAAAGCCTGCTTACATGTTCCCTATCTATACCCCTCATAATTTTGTATACCCCTAACAAATCACCTCTCAATCTTCTACATTTAAAGGAAAAAGTCCTAACCTATTCAATCTCTCCATATAACTCAGGTTCTCCAGACCCTTTAATAGTCTTGTAAATTTTCTCTGTACTCTTTCAACCTTATTTACCACTTGTGGGTAGGTGACCAAAACTGCACACAGTACTCCAAATCAGGCCTCACCAATGTCTGATACAACTTCAACATAATCATCCCATCACCTGCACTCAAAAATTTGATTTATGAAAGCCAATGTGTCAGAATCTTTCTTAACAACCCCACCAACCTGTAACACCATTTCCAATGAATTATGGACCTGTATTCTGACTGCAGCTGACTCAGATGAGGTTATGGAGTACCTGGTGACACAGGACAAGATAGGACAAAGTCAGCATGGTTTCCTTAAGGGAAAATCTTGTCCGACGAACCTGTTGGAATTCTTTGAGGAGATTACACATAGGAAAGACAAAGGGGATGCAGTGGATGTTGTATATTTGGACTTTCGGAATGCCTTTGACAAGGTGCCACACATGAGGCTGCTTACAAGTTAAGAGCCCATGGTATTACAGGACAATTACTGGCAAGGTTAGAGCATTGGCTGATTGGTAGGAGGCAGTGAGTGGGAATAAAACGATCCTTTTCTGGTTGGCTGCCAGTGACTTGTGGTGTTCCACAGGGGTTGGTATTAGGACTATTTATTTTTATGCTGTATATTAATGATTTAGATGATGGAATAGATGGCTTTGTAGCCAAGTTTGCAGACGACATGAAGATTAGTGGAAGGAATAGGTAGTGTTGAGGAAACAGGTAGGATGCAGAAGGACTTAGATTAGGAGAATGGGCAAGAGACTGGCAAATGAAATACAATGTTGGAAAATGCATGGTCATACACTTTGGTAATAGAAATAAATGCACAGACTATTTTATAAATGAGGCAAAATACAAAGATCTGAGATACTAAAGGACTTTGGAGTCCTTGTGAAGAACACCCTAAAGGTTAAACTGCAGGTAGAGTTTGTGGTGAGGAAGGCAAATGCAATGTTAGCATTCATTTCAAGAGGTCTTGAATACAAGAAGAAGGATGTGATGCTGAGGCTTTATAAGGCACTGGTGAGGCCTGACCTTGAGTAATGTGAAGTTTTGGGCTCCTCATCTAAGAAAATATGTGTTGGCATTGGAGAGCGTTCAGAGAAGGTTCACAAAGATGATTCCAGGAATGAAAGGGTTATCATACAAGGTAAGTTTTTGAAGGCTCTGGTACTGTACTCGCTGGAATTTAGAAGGATGAGGGGGGATCTCATTGAAACTTTTTGAATGTTGAAGGGCCTAGACAGAGTAGATGCAGAAGGGATAACTAAAGGTGTAGCTATGGGCACCCGTATGGGTCCTAGCTATGCCTACCTTTTTGTTGGGTTTGTGGAACAATCTATGTTCCGTGCCTATTCTGGTATCTGTCCCCCACTTTTCCTTCGCTACATCGACGACTGCATTGGCACTGCTTCCTGCACGCATGCAGAACTCGTTGACTTTATTAACTTTGCCTCCAACTTTCACCCTGCCCTCAAGTTTACCTGGTCCATTTCTGACACCTCCCTCTCCTTTCTAGATCTTTCTGTCTCTGGAGACAGCTTATCCACTGATGTCTACTATAAGCCTACTGACTCTCACAGCTATCTGGACTATTCCTCTTCTCACCCTGTCTCTTGCAAAAACGCCATCCCCTTCTCGCAATTCCTCCGTCTCCACCGCATCTGCTCTCAGGATGAGGCTTTTCATTCTAGGACGAGGGAGATGTCTTCATTTTTTAAAGAAAGGGGCTTCCCTTCCTCCACTATCAACTCTGCTCTTAAACGCATCTGCCCCATTTCACGTACATCTGCTCTCACTCCATCCTCCCGCCACCCCACTAGGAATAGGGTTCCCCTGGTCCTCACCTACCACCCCACCAGCCTCCGGGTCCAACATATTATTCTCCGTAACTTCCGCCACCTCCAACAGGATCCCACCACTAAGCACATCTTTCCCTCCCCCCCCCCCTGCATTCCACAGGGATCGCTCCCTACACAACTCCCTTGTCCATTCGTCCCCCCCATCCCTCCCTACTGATCTCCCTCCTGGCACTTATCCGTGTAAGCGGAACAAGTGCTACACATGCCCTTACACTTCCTCCCTTACCACCATTCAGGGCCCCAAACAGTTCTTCCAGGTGAGGCAACACTTCACCTGTGAGTCGACTGGGGTGATATACTGCATCCGGTGCTCCCGATGTGGCCTTTTATATATTGGCGAGACCTGACGCAGACTGGGAGACCGCTTTGCTGAACATCTACGCTCTGTCCACCAGAGAAAGCAGGATCTCCCCGTGGCCACACATTTTAATTCCACATCCCATTCCCATTCTGACATGTCTATCCACGGCCTCCTCTACTGTAAAGATGAAGCCACACTCAGGTTGGAGGAACAACACCTTATATTCTGTCTGGGTAGCCTCCAACCTGATGGCATGAACATCGACTTCTCTAACTTCCGCTAGACCCCACGTCCCCCTCGTACCCCATCTGTTACTTATTTTTATGCACACATTCTTTCTCTCACTCTCCTTTTTCTCCCTCTGTCCCTCTGAATATACCTCTTGCCCATCCTCTGGGTCCCTCCCCCCCTTGTCTTTCTTCCCGGACCTCCTGTCCCATGATCCTCTCGAATCCCCTTTTGCCAATCACCTGTCCAGCTCTTGGCTCCATCCCTCCCTCTTCTGTCTTCTCCTATCATTTTGGATCTCCCCCTCCCCCTCCAACTTTCAAATCCCTTACTCACTCTTCCTTCAGTTAGTCCTGACAAAGGGTCTCGGCCTGAAACGTCGACTGCACCTCTTCCTACAGATGCTGCCTGGCCTGCTGCGTTCACCAGCAACTTTGATGTGTGTTGCAGAAGGGATGTTTTCATTGGTGGGGCAGTCTAGGGCAAGAGGCCACAGTCTCAGGAGAGAAGGGTGTCCATTTAAAACAGAGATGCAGAGAAATTTCTTCAGCCAGAGGGTGGTGAATTTGTGGAACTTATTACCATAGGCAGTTGTGGAGGCCAGGTTGTTGGGTGCATTTATGGCAGGGATTGATAGGTTCATGATTGGACATGGCATCAATGTGTATGGGGAGAACACTGGGAAGTGAGGCTGAGGTGAGGAACAAAAGGATCAGTCATGATTGAATGGTGGAGCAGACTCAGTGTGCCAAATGGCCTAATTCTGCTCCTATGAGGCAAAATCCGCAACGTTTTAAATTTCTAGCTGTCCAAGCCAACCTCTGTAACATTCACCCAAGTGTTCTGTGCCCCACTTCTCAATTTACGTACTTGAATTATTTTCCTTAATGTTCTCCTGACATAGCACACCCTTGCATTTTTCTCTGTAAGGTAATAATGTCTAAATATGAGAGCTCTCTCTTGTCTCTGATGATTATCTCTGTTGCAGTATCGGCATGAATATTTTCCATGAAGGATGATTCTAAAGAGTATGGACTAGCATTCATATGAACCTTCTCCATTTACTTCAAGATGCCCGTGGCACTTTACAACCAACAAAATCCAATGACACCCATTCACTCTAAGAAACGCAGCAATGGATTTTCACATAGCTAATTCCCAAAACAGAAACATTTTAATGATGAGAAAATGTAGATTAGTGATGCAATTGGGGAATAATATTGATCATGATACCCTAAATGTTTTCTGCATTCTGGGTCTTCAGAAAATAGATCTAATCTCAATTGATTACTTCAACTTTCAGAATACGTCTTGACAAAACAGTTCTCCTTTCGTAATGGCCCGAGGTATTTGCCAAGATTTCAGTTCTCATCTACCCCGCTTAAGAAATCTAGATATGTTTTCAAACACTCAAGAATGCTGCACACAATTTCGAGTTCAAGTTTATTTCATCTGACTGTACATTTATACAACCAAACAAAATAACATTCCCCTGGACCATACTGCATCTGCAGAACATATGTCACATAAAACGAAATATGACCACAAATAAGTTAATAAAATATAATTAAAAGTGCATATACTGCACACCAGAGGTATATGGTAAGCAGCTCATTGTCCTACTGATGAGACCTCGCTGGTGGCAGTATATTCAATAGTCTCATTGCTTGAGGGAAAAAACTGTTACCCAGTCTAGCAGTTCTTGTTCTGATGCTCTTATACCTCCTTCTGGATGGTTGTGGGTGAAAGAGATTGTGGGATGGTTGGTAGGGATCCCCAGCATTGCTTTGGGTCCTTCATTTACTAAGCTCCAGTAAGTATTGCAAATAGGTGGGGAATGAGAGTCCAGAAATCCTTCGGCAGTTTTTACTGTCCTCTGTAGAGTCTTGTGGTCTGATGCCTTGCAGCTTTTGTACAATACAATGATGCAGCCAGACGGGACACTCGATGGTGTTCCTGTAGAAAAGTGTTAGAATGAGGGCATGCTTCAGTCCCCTCAGAATGTATAGACCCTTTTGTGCCATCCTGACTGATGAGGAGGTGCTGTGGGTCCAGGTTACATCATCCGTTATGTGAACACTGAGGAACTTTATGCTCTTCACTCTTTCCACAGCACTGATGTGCAATGGAGAGTGGTTGACCTGCGTCTTCCTGAAGTCCACAATCATCTCTTTTGTCTTGCCACATTGAGACTCGGCATTGTTGTTCTCATACCGTTTGACAAGCCTCTCTCCCTCCTCCCTGTATGCTGACTCATCATTGTTGATGAGGCCAACCACTCTTGTATCATCAGTGAACTTGATGCAGTTTGAGCTGGATCTGGCAGTGCAGTCATGAGTCAAGAGCGTAAACAACAGTGGGATGTTTAATTTTTAAAGCAAAAAGCAAAGGCAACACACTTAATTTCTTTTATTTCTTTATTTAGAAATACAGCACGATAATAGCCCCATCTACCCAATGAACCTGCACTGCACAGTCACACCCATGTGACCAAATATGGCAGGAGGAGAGAGAAGCAGCGCGCCGCACGTGCGCAGCCCTCCGATGAAAAATGATATCGTATCCATTAAATAGGTGCCGTGGACAATTCTGATTTGATGGAGACGGACGTGAAAGCACAGAGGAGCATCTGGAGAAATTTCTGAAACGCTCGTTCGCTGCTGTCGTTACTGTGCGGTTGGGAATATTCTGGAGGGAGGGCCTCAAAATCCCCGGCTTTGCCTGCTGTTGGCAACCGAGATTGAGGTCGAATGGTTCAGACAGAGATGGCACTCAGTACTCGGTGTCGGAGAGCTAATTCGGAGGCTCGAAGTTTTCGGATGTCTCAGAGACGGATTGTGGTCAGGCATGGCAGGGAGAGTATTTCTTCCTTCTCCCGTCTGCGTGAGATGTGGGACATTTGAGAGACTTTGAACATTTTACTGTGCTCATGGTCTTCTTCATCAAGTTATGGTATTGTTGCACTGGTGTAACTATATGTCATAATTATGTGGTTTTGTCAGTTTTTTCAGTCTTGGTCTGTCCTGTGTTTTGTGATATCACACCGGTGGAAATATTGTATCATTTCATAGTCATAGTTATAATCACAGTCATACTTTATTGATCCCGGGGGAAATTGGTTTTTGTTACAGTTGCACCATAATAATTAAATAGTAATAAAACCATAAATAATTAAATAGTAATATGTAAATTATGCCAGGAAATAAATTCACGACCAGCCTAACGGCTCAGGGTGTCTGACCCTGCAAGGGAGGAGTTGTAAAGTTTGATAGCCACAGGCAGGAATGACTTCCTATGATGCTCTGTGTTGCATCTCGGTGGAATGAGTCTCTGGCTGAATTTCTTAATGCATGCCTTACTAAATGACAATAAAAGAGGACTACTTGTCTTCATAATCTAATCTAATCTAAATAACCTACTAGCGCACAGGTCTTTGGAATATGAGAGGAAACTAGAGCATCTGGAGGAAATCCACACAGTTACGGGAGAAACTACATACTCCTTCCAGGAATTGAACCTGGGTTGCTGGTGTTGCTATAGCACTACGCAACCATGCTGCCTTTGAAGAGTATTATACAATCCAAAAACTTAATCTTCTTAAGTTCTGAAACATCAGTACTACATTAATAACTAAGGTGTTTCATTGCTGTCTATACAAATTAGGAGAAAATGTGCAAACTCTACTAGACCACAAAATGAAGTCTGATTTATTTATCATAAGCAGCATGTTCAAAAGTCGTAAATTCTCGATTTGCTTTCAGACACCAAGTGTAGATTTAATTATGAAAGTAATCAAAATCAGTTGTACCACCTGTTGTAAAATAATTTTTGCTTACTAATTAGTTATCATGTCCAGGAGGGATACAATGTCAGTGCAGAAGTAATAACTCAAGACCACCCACAACTCAGTCTCAATCACCTTCCTGTTTGAATAAAAGATTGAATTTCCTGATTGAACTGTAACTTGACTTAAATTAACAGCATATTTCATCTTCCAACTTGAACCTTATCTGGCTAGTTAGAACTTGTAATTTTTATGACTTTTCCAAATAAATCAACTCATTCCTGTCTGCCAGCAGCACTAATAATGCAATTTTAAATCTCTTCGCTCAAAAGATGTCTGCAGTATGGGGTACGATTCCTCTTCCAATGTCCCACGCTATGATCCAGATTAAATATTAGTTTTATTGGTCACATGTACATCAAAACATACAGAGAAATGTGCCATTTTCATCAAATTGAATCAGTGAGTACTGTGCTTGACAAGTGTGGCCACATTTCCTGCGCCAACATAGCAAGCCCACAACTCATTAACCCTGACCTGTATGTCTTTGGAATGTGAGAGGAAACCCATGTGGTCACGGGGAAAATGTGCAGAGCTTACAGACAGCAGCGGGAATCGAACCTCCATCTTACAACTAAAGCATTGCAACAACTTCAATGCATATACAGTTGTGTGTCTGTGTCGGTCGAGATTTTTCTGTCAATGCACACAAAGAAAGCTTTCTACAAAGACCTAACTCTGTCTGAGGCATATTATTTCGATATCTTCATGTCAGATACTCTAAGGTAACACACATCAAAGTTGCTGGTGAACGCAGCAGGCCAGGCAGCATCTCTAGGAAGAGGTACAGTCGACATTTCAGGCCGAGACCCTTCACCAGCAACCTTGATGTGTGTTGCTTGAATTTTCAGCATCTGCAGAATTCCTGTTGTTTGCATTTTTAAAAAGATACTCTAAGGTGTCTATTTGTCTGTTCCGTATACAAACCACAGGTCTTGAGTGCATGCAGAGTCAATCTTTCCAGCGGCATGTACACTTGGAGACATAACAACGTTCTCAAAGTTGTAACAGAAGTGGTTGAGCAGAGAATACTGCAGCACAATTTATCTCATGCCCCAGGCTGCACAGAACATCGCATATCATTTGTGAAAGAAGGCTCCAAGTCAAGGGTGTACAGCACAAGCTCACGATCAAGCATACTTTCTTCAGCCAATGATTGGTGTGTCAAGGCTGACCTGGACGGGAAAGGCAGTTTCGCGGAGCAAATAGCTTTCACAACATTGCGTCCAGATATAATCGTATGGTCTGACACCAGTAGAGAAGTGGTTATTGGTGAACTCACAGTCCCCTGGGAAGACAACATCGATAAAGCCCATGAGCGCAAATTAACCAAGTATGTAGAATTAAGAGCAGAGTGCAGAGACAGAGGGTGGAAGGTCTCATGCTATCCATTCGAAGTAGGCTGCCGTGGGTTTATTGCGTTCACTCTCCAGAAGTGGCTGCGTGACCTTGGCTTCACTAGAAGAGAGATCAAGTCAACCAGCAGGGCTGTAGCTGAGGCAGCAGAGAAAGGATCAGCATGGGTGTTGACCAAGTATGTCCAGAGGGGCAGATAGTCAGAAAGCGTATACATATCTTGCAAACCCTTCAGTAGTTGCATAGACACCTGCAGAGCAGACTATCTGTTGGATGGAAGTGACCAACAACTCTGATAGAGGCAGATGCCAAGTTTTTAAGCTCACCAGTGGGAGGTGGTGCTTTAGAACTGCTGGCCCACCACCTCGAGGGAGTCTTGATCATAAGCGGGCCAAAACTCCTGAAAGCAGGTGGCAGATCAACTGATGATCCCACTGGTGATAGCATAGGACAGTTAACATCTTAGTCCACGTGTGTTTTGTAACTCAAAATACAAACCACAGTGTTGTCATCAAACCAGAAAATTGCAAAAAAACACAAAGTAAAGATGAGAAAATACACATCAGATTAAGGCAGAAGCTGAAATACCATAAATGTTTTAAGTCCAATTATATTTTAAAATTTTTATTTCTTGAGATACAGCATGGAATAGGCCCCTCCCAACTCTTCGAGCTGCACTGCCCGGCAACAACTGACATATTTTGACATTTATTTCCACCTCCTTCACAAATAGGAGCAGGACTCCTCCAGCCTGTTCCACTGTTCAATATGATCACAGCAGATCAATGTTGCCCTCAATATCTCTTCTGTACTGATTCCCTATAACCCTGAATTCCTGGCTCTTTCAAATATTTATCTATCTGTACTTTAAATTGGAGTACTTGGAGTACTGTGCTCAATTCTGGTCGCCTCACTGTAGGAAGGACATGGAAACCATAGAAAGGGTGCAGAGGAGATTTACAAGGATGTTGCCTGGATTGGGGAGCATGCCTTATGAGAATAGGTTGAGTGAACTCGGCCTTTTCTCGTTGGAGCGACGGAGGAGGAGAGGTGATCTGATAGATGTGTACAAGATAATGAGAGGCATTGATTGTGTGGATAGTCAGAGGCTTTTCCCCAGGGCTGAAATGGCTAGCACAAGAGGTCATAGTTTTAAGGTGCTTGGAAGTAGGTACAGAGGAGACATCAGGGGTAAGTTTTTTACTCAGAGATTGGTGAGTACGTGGAATGGGCTGCGGGCGGCGGTGGTGGAGGTGGAAATGATAGGGTCTTTTAAGAGACTCCTGGATGTCTACCTGGAGCTTAGGAAAATAGAGAGCTATTGGTAAAGCCTAGTAGTTCTAAGGCAGGGACATTTGCGGCCCAGCTTCGTGGGATGAAGGGCCTGTATTGTGCTGTGTGTTTTCTATGTTTCTAAATATAATTCACTACCTTGCCTCCCAGGTTCAATTCCCGTTGCTGCCTGCAAGGTGTTTGTATGTTCTCCCCATGACCACATGGGTTTCCTCTGGGTAACCTGGTTTCCTCCCACAGTCCAAAGATGTACCAGCTGATAGATTAGTTGGTCGTTGTAAATTGTCCTGTAGGATTAAATTGGGGGTTACTGGTTTGTGTGGCTTGAAGGACCACACATGATTTAAATAAAATAAAATAAAATAAATTATCCTTTGGCCTACATCCAATGCGACTGCAAATTGGAAATCTCTAGTCCAGCACCATGGAGACCAGGCTGGTGCTGTGCCACAGAAAATCAAGACCACAGAAATTGTCCCCCTGATCACATTTCTCTGAGCAGGAGTACTTTTTAAGCTTAGACACTCCCTGGGTCATGTAAGGGTTCCTGAGAACTATAGGCCCCCCTTAATTTGTCATTTGGGATCACTGTTGTCTGAGGATTGCTGTCAACTGAAATGGTAGAAGCTACACTGGTATCTTAATTAGCGACAGATCTTAGTTAACTTTGGATTTTAGTGAATGTTAGTTACTTAGTACAGATCTGTACTTTGGGTCCAGAACATGCCCTCAAGATCAATTTTCTTCCTTCCTGTGAGCTTTTAGTCTTTCACTACTGCATACTAAAACAATTAACACCATCAAGATGGTAAGCAATGAAAAGAGTGCAAATATATGTTCTAATTATATCACTGATTTCTCAAGATTGCAGCCTGGAAAGCAAGTTAGAAATTCATTGCAACACACACAGGCCAGGCAGCATCTATGGAAAAAAGTACAGTCGATGTTTTGGACCAAAACCCTCCAGCATTTTGTTAGCATTGCTCGGATTTTCAGCATCTGCAGATTTTCTCTTGTTTGTGATTAGAGATTCATAACGTGTTTTTGTGGAACGGTGTCATTTGAACTGATATAAACTATTCTGTGTTTAACGTAACATTATTAGAGAGCAGTTTTCAGCTCCTTATCTTAGAAAGGATGTGCTGACATTGGAGGGAGTTCAAAGGACGTTCACGAAAATGATTCTAGTATTGAAAGTCTTGTCAGATGTAGAGCATTTGATGGCTCTGACCTCTACTCACTGGAATTCAAAAGAGTGAGGGGTGACCTCACTGAAACCTATCAAAAGTTGAAAGGCCTTGATAAAGTGGATGTGGAGAGGATGTTTCCTATAGTTTTGGAAGTCTAGGACTAGATGACGCAGCCTCAGAACGGAAGGACTTTCTTTTAGAGCAGAGATGAGAAGGAATTTTTTTTTAGCTAGAGAGTGGTGAATCTGTGGAATTTTTTTTGCCACAGGCAGCTGTGGAGTCCAAGCTATTGGATAAATTTAAGGCAGAGGTTGATAGATTTTGATTAGTTAGGGCATCAAAGGATACGGGCAGACGGCAGGAGAGGTAAAAGGTATCAGTCATGATCAAATGGCAGAACAGACACGATGCGCCGAATGGCCTAGTTCTGCTCCTATATCTTAAGCTCGTATGGTATAAAGTCTTCAAAATATAAGCTTCAGTCTCATGGTACAAGGACAATCTTTCTTTCCAGTCCTGACGAAGAGCCTGGCCCAAAATGTCAACAGTTTATTCTCCCCCACCTATGCTACCTGCCTTGCTGACTACCCCAGCATTGTGCCTTTGCTAACATATAACATTACAGGTCAATGGTTAGTAGTGAAAAAAAAGGCCGGCACAACAGCGGAGTGTTTATTTTTTAATGCTATAAAAGTGCCAGCAACGCGGGTTCTGTTCCATCACTGTCTGTAGGGAGTTTGTGTATTCTCCCTGTGACCATATAGGTTTCCCCCGGGAGCTTCCGTTTCCTCCCATGTTCCAAAGACTTACAGGTTAGTAGGTTAATTAGTCACATGTGTGTAAATGGGTGCTGGGGCCAGAAGGGCCTGTTGCCATACTGTAGAGTCATAGCAGAATACAGCACAGATACAGGCCATTTGGCCCATCTAGTCCATGCCTTCAAATGAAAACAATAAATGACATTCCAACACATTATCATTTCCTGTAAGTCACCTTATAATCGGAAACTTCGGTGCCTAGTGTAATTTTATTGAGATACAATCAATCTATTTATGTATGCTAACTTATATATTTATATTTATTGTGTTATATTATTATTGTGCTATCTTATTGTTTTTTTGTACTGCATCAGATCCAGAACTACTATTTTGTTCTCCTTTGCGCTTGAGTACTAGAATTAACATTTAACAATCTTAGGTCTTCAATCTGAATCTCAAGAAATGGATTTCCAGATAGAGCAATTTTGGTTCTATAAATAACTGTAATACGCTATATGAATCTCTCTGACGAATGACCTAAAAATAGTTGGGCTATAAATCAAAAGGTGCATCATTGCTTTTTTAGTGTTACATGATTCAAAATGAACTTTGGGTAGAGTGAGATCTCTCAGCAATCATGTGTGGATCAAAGTTGGAAATCAGACCAGGGACTAACTTCTGAGATTTGTGCTCAAATGTTTGGTGTAATATCTAAGTCAAACATACATCAAACCACATAATTCCCTCCACAATGGTTACCTATTGACATCAATGGAGCTGGGGTTGAGAGGGTGAACAACTTTAAGTTCCTCAGCTTAAACATCACCGAGGATCTCATGTGGTCTGTACATACCAGCTGTGCGGTGCAAAAGGCACAACAGCACCTCTTTCAGCTCAGACAGTTGAAGAAGTTTGGTATGGACCCCCAAATTCTAAGAACTTTCTATAGGGGCACAATTAAGAGCATCCTGACTGGCTGCATCACTACCTGGTATGGGAACTGTACTTCCCTCAATTGCAGAGAGTGGTGCGGACAGCCAAGCGCATCTGTAGATGTAACTTCCCATTATTCTCGACATTTACAAAGACAAGTGTGTAAAAATAGCCCAAAGGATCATTGGAAACACGAGTCACCCCAACCACAAACTGTTCCAGCTGCTACCATCCGGGAAATGGTACTGCAGCATAAAAGCCAGGACCAATAGGCTCCGGGACAGCTTTTTCCACCAGGCCATCAGACTATTTAATTCATGCTGATGCAACTGTATTTCTATGTTATATTGACTATCCTGTTGTACATAGTATTTATTATAAATTACAAACGTTTGTACTATAATTACACATTGCAGATTTAGACGGAGATGTAATGTAAAGATTTTTACTCCTCATGTATATGAAGGATGTAAGTAATAAAAGCAATTCAGAGCCCTGTTGGCAGTGATGGAGTAACATTATTTTAGATTGCTCCTACCCTATTTACTTTAATGTCTTCTACCAGTTTCTTTTTTGAAACCTTATTATAATACTTTAATACTGCTCTACTATGGCTGGGAAAAGAACAAAAGCTTCTGCAAAAGAAAGGAAAACAGAAGATGAATCCCCAGTCACTTTGGATTCAATCAGTGACATCCTTAAACAGCAAAAATCAGAATTTTCTGAGGAGTTTCAATGACTTAATGGCAAATTGGATATAATCCAACAAATTTTAACTGAGCATGAGAACCGAATTCAAGAAAATATTGCAAAACTGGTGACACTTGAAGAGGATGTTGAAGATACAATTAAATCTGCAAAGAGTTATCCCCATCCAATGAAAAAATGATGAAAAGGATTATCAATCTAGAAATTAGAAACAGGAGAAATAATTCACGAATTCTGGGTCTTGAAGAATCAATTGAAGACGCTGACCCTACGAAGTTCTTTGCAAACTTTCTGGAGCAGCTATTCCCTGTCTTATTCACTTCTGAGCCGAAGATCAATCGAGCATCTCACTCACCGACTTCCAAGCCGTTGTCGTTGGCAGCAAGACCCAGGTCAATCATTCTAAGTTTTCCTGAATTTTATATTAAGGACCTTTTAATTCACCATACCCGTTGACAAGGAATGATCGCTTTCCATGGTTACAAGGTCAGATTTGTGAAGGACTATTCACCTGAAGTTATGGCTGATTGCATGAAATAAAAAGAAGTTATGTCGGAACTTTACAATAAAGGATTTAAACCATCCCTTCGACTTCCCGCCTGTCTGAGTATTGTTTTGAAGAACGGATTGCAAAAAAGAATAAAGTTGGTTGAAGACACAAAAGAGTTTCTGAAGACTGAAGTCTAAAACTGTTATATTTCTTATCTGATCAATTTTTTCTTCTCTTAATAGAATTTGAAATAAGGTTTCAATAAGCTTATGTTTCGGCTGTTTATATATTGTTTTCTGTTTTTTTTTGATTTTTTTATTATATCCCCTTTTGAGGCTTTATTTTAATATAGCTTTCTTTGAATTTGTTTAAATTGATCCGTTTATATTTTGGAATACTGAGTTATTTTTCTTTTCATGTTGTGTCTTGGTAGGGACATAATCGACCTTGAAGGACTGGAGTTTCTGTCAACAGGATTTTCCCATAAGGTGGATACAATATCTATCATTTTCCCAGCAATTGATGTCCAATTAAACATTCAAATGTCTTGCACAATTGGTACCCTGAACCCTTGATTAGTCCAGGTCCCACTTGAATGATTTTCCCAGGTCACCCCAACCTCTTGTACCCTATCCAAATCTTCATCCACATCTGCAATCAAATTCCTCATTTGATTGTAGTCTCGATTACTTAGCACCTCACCCAACCTCCCAATGCCATAGTCATGAAAGTCATCCACCCTAATCACATCACAAACAAGAGAAAATCTGCAGAGGCTGGAAACCCGAGCAACACACACAAAATGCTGGAGGAACTCAGCAGGCCAGGCAGTATCTATGGAAAAAGCACAGTCGACGTTTAGAGCCAAAACCTTTCCACCTTAATCACATGTCCTCAGCCCTGATCCTGTTTGTTGTTTGTCTTACAATACCAAACCTGTCCTAGCCTAGGCTCCATTTGAGTTTATTATCATCAACATGCTGTGACTGCCTAAAACTGTCACACAGAAGCCATAACTGGAAAATATATGTCTTTATTCACACAGTAAATCTTTAGGAGTTTTGCAGAATCTCGATCACTTAAGACAATAACCACATAACTATGTAACAATTACAGCATGGAAACAGGCCATCTCAGCCCTTCTAGTCCATGCCGAACTCTTACTCTCACCTAGTCCCACCGACCTGCACTCAGCCCATAACACTCCTGTCCATATATCTATCCAATTTAACTTTAAATGACAACATCGAACCTGCCTCAACCACTTCTGCTGGAAGCTCGTTCCACACATCTACCACCCTGAGTAAAGAAGTTCCCCCTCATGTTACCCCTAAACTTTTGCCCTTTAACTCTCAACTCATGTCCTCTAGTTTGAATTTCCCCCACTCTCAATGGAAAAAGCCTATCCACGTCAACTCTATCTATCCCCTTCATAATTTTAAATACCTCTATAATGTTGTATTCTTTTTTTTTAAACAAACAAAAATAACAATAAATGATTGACTACATTATAACAACTATAATCACCTACTTAACTTCAGCATTTTGAATATTGTCAGGTAACTTGCAAAATCACATACTTCAAAATTTGTGCTTGTTGCTCAGAATCACGTACTGCATTTACAATGGCTGACCATCCCAAATAGTGTATTCAGTATTAGTAACTATTCTGAATCCTTCTGAACACAAACTCTACCCCTTTGTTTTTTACAGGGTTCAGGGATGGCCCCCTGAATATAAAAATGGCCATAACATTGGAGGATCAGAAGTGGTGCCAGGGTTAGCAACTTTAAATTTCTCAGTGTTATTATTTTGGGGGAAACTGCCCTGGGCCCAGCAACTAAGTGCAATTATGAAGAAAGCACGGCAGCGCCTTTACTTCTTTAGGAGTTTGTGGAGACATTTAAAACTTTGTCGAACTTCTATAGATGTGAACTGAAGAGTATATTGACTGGCTGCATCACAGCCTGGTATGGAATCTCCAATGCCTTTAAATGGAAAATCCCCCCAAAAAATTAGTGGATTTGGCCCAGTCCTTCATGGGTAAAGCTTGCCAACCATTAAGAACACCTACATGAACCACTTTTGAAGGAAAACAGTGTCCACCATCAGCAACCCCCAGCTCCCAGATCATGCTCTCTTGTTGCAGGAGCCTTACTACTTCTACCACCAAGAGTTATTACTCCTCAACCATCAGTCTCTTGAATAAAGCGGATAACGTCACTCAACTTCACTTGCCCCATCATTGAAGTGTTCCCACAACCAATGGACTCACTTTCAAGTACTCTTCATCTCATGTTTTTGAAATGTATTGTTTACCTATTTATATTATTGTTTCATCTTTTTTCATTGACACGTTTTATTCTCTTTTACACTAGTTGGGTGGTCTTTCATTGATTCTGTTATAGTTCCCAATCTATAGATTTGTTGAGTATGCCCACAGGAAAATCAATCTCATATGGTGACATATATGTACTTAGATAATAAAATTTATTTTGAACTTAGAATGTTAGACATCAAAACAGACCTGTCCTGAACTGTGTATTAAGTATCAGGAAGACGCTGTCAGATTCAATTCAGATTTATTTATCTCATGCACGTGGATACATACAGAGAAATATGCCATTTGTGTTAACTACCAAGACAACCTAAGGATGTGCTATAGCAGCCTGCACCTCCCAACAAGGCATGCCCACGGTCTAATCAGAATGTGCTGATTAGACTATTTAAACTCTGGCCCAGATCAGAGGCGAGAGCCGAGTTTGCTCGCTCTCTGCTGTGGTCACACCCACCTCCAGGGCGTGGAGCCTTTCGCTATTCCGTTGTTGGGTCAATTTAAACGCTGGCCCAGATTGACTGTTAAGACGGGGTGTCAGTTGGGTTGAGAGCCGACTTCACTTTTTCTGCACGATGGCCACCTCCATGGCGCTGAGTCTATGAAGATTGCCCAGCTGCTGTGCTCCGTGCCGGCTAATATGATGAACTGATAAACAAGGCTTTGGGCCTACTCCGGGATGCTCCAGGGTTCAGATCATCGGAAAGCAGTTGTTCGCTTCCATTGTTTGTGTGATTTTTTTTCACTCTTGCACATTGAGTGTTGGTCTTTTGTTTTTATTCTATTTTTTCTTTAATTGGGCTCTGTGAGCAAGTAAATCTCAAGGTTGTACTCTTTATATATTCTTTGATAACAAATGAATCTTGAATCTTGAATTTTGAAAACAATAGCAGTGCAGTATTTTGCCTTTATCTTGAACATAAAAGTCTTGATCAATAGCCTAATTGAATGTGGAATGCTTCACACCCACGTCTTGCCTCAATCCTCCATCAGACCTCTGGGGAGAAAGGTTTGATTTATCAGTCTTGATGAAAGATATCATCAAAACTGTTTATTCCTTTCAAAGATGTTGCCTGACCTGCTGAGTTCCTCCAACATTTCGTGTGTGTTACTCTTTGCTTTTTACCTTCTTCACTAGAGCACCCCTCCACTCCATTGCAGGAGGTAGCTACTTAATGCCTTCCCTGATCTTATCTGAAGTTTTCAATAATCACCAAATAACATGAATTATCTTCCCCTGTTTATAGTTTCAATGGGACAGAATCACAATGTTCCAATTTTCAAAGTTCAATGTAAATTTTCTAACTAAAGTACATAAATGTTACCATATACAAGCCTGACATACTCAGCAAATCTATAGAATAGCAGGATCCCATACCCAATTATTGGTTTCACTAGCCACAAAGAATCCATCGGAAGTTAGATTGTGAACAGGTTTTATTTTCTGAAGATTGGTTCTCATTTTAATTAATTAATTATTATGCTCTCCATAACTTCATGTCTCCAAAATAATCGGGAGGAGAAGATGGCAGCACGCGCGGTCTCTCCGGTGATGAATATCTGTTATCTGTTAAGTAGGGGACTGTGCACAATTCTGATTTGATGGAGATGGGCGTGAGAGTACGGAGGAACATCTGGAAAACTTCTGAAATGCCCGCTTCACTGCCACTGCTACTGTGTGGTATCTGGAATCTCGGGAGCAGAAGGCTCCGAAATCCTCGGCTTTGCTTGTTTCAGCGGCCGGGGCTAGGTCAAAGGCGCTCAGCAGAGGATGGCACTCGGGAGGGTATATCGGAGGGGCTGGTTGGAGGCTCAAAGTTTTCGGACGGATGGACTCAGTGTCGGCCGTGGTCGGCTGCTTCCAAGGCATCGTCAAGTTGACGGTGCCTGGAGGTTTATGACAGGGATTTTCTCCCTTTTGCCGCCTGCTATCGGGGACTTGGGAGTCGATCGACTCGGGGACTTTTGAGACTTTATTTACCGTGCCCATGGTTTGTTCTTCATCAAGTTATGGTATTGCTTTGCACTGCTGTAACTATATGTTATAATTATGTGGTTCTGTCAGTGTTAGTCTTTGGTTTGTCCTGTTTTCTGTGATATCACTCCGGAGAAACATTGTATCATTTCTTAATGCATGTATGCATTTCTAAATGACAATGAAAGGGGACTGATTGTTCTCATAATCTAAATCTAATCCCTAACTGACCTGCTCTCCTCCATCCTTTCTCCTAGAATTTTCTGTGCCGGGCCTTGGTCCCAGATGGCACATCATCATTTACAATGTTTAACACTCATTCTGTATCACCTAGGGATTGAGGCCTCAATCCAAAACATTGTTTGTGTGCTCCACAACAGCACAAATCACCTACATATAATGAAGTCTCTCAGTCTGAAACATCAACTGTTTATTCCTCTCCATAGATGCTGCTTGACCTCCTGAGTTCCTCTAGTATTTTGTGCGTGTAACTACAGGAGTATTGAACCAGAACAACACAAACAAAATGCTGGAGGAACTCAGCACATCAGACAGAATCTATAAGAGAGGGAAAAAACAGTTGATATTTCAGGATGAAGACTCTTTTTCAGGACTCATAGGACCAAATATATTACCAAGTTACAAAAAATCCATAGAGAACCAAACATGTAAACACACATAAAGAAAGCTAAAACTACAAGGAAAAACAGAATGAAAACAACAATCTGGATCCAGACTTGAGAAATTTGCCAAGGACAAAATGAACTTTCACAACAGTAATGTTTTCTTACATGATAAGCCACATTCAGCATTACACTTCAATTAATGTGAAGCCTATACTCTAACATTAATTGAAAACATAATATGTCTGATTGCATGTGAAGTTCACATTATCTAGCAGAATCAGTAAAGATAATATATTTACCACTTCATTACTATCACTCTACAGAAAAACCTTTGACTAACCTGACTACAGATCATTAACACCAAAGAACACATGCACACAGCAGCAGCTATACTATTTATGGAACCTCCTGCAACTTCTGCCATGCAGGCTGCATGATAAATTTTGCAGAGCTCAAAGTGGAGTTATTGCAAGCTTCCTTTAATTACATAGATTACATAGATGAGCACAACACAGGAACAGACCATTCAAGCCCACAGCGTTGTGCTGAACCAGGTAAAAATCAAATCAAAAACATCAAACACTAATCAGTCCTACCAACACCATGTTCATACCTCTCCATCTTCCTTACATCCATGTGCCTATCCAAATTTCTCTTAAAAGCCTCTGATGTATTTGCCTCAACCACCATACCAGGCAGTGCATTCCAGGCATCCACAACTCAGAGTAAAAAAACTTACCTCCCTACCTCCTTTCACCTTCAATGAATGCCCTCTGGTATTAGACACTTCAGCACTGGAAAACAGGTACTTTCTGCCCACTCTATCTATGCCTCTCATAATTTTGTAAATCTCTATCTGATCTCTCCTCTGTCTCTGACACTCCAGAGAAAACAACCCAGATTTATCCTGCCTCTTGTGATAGCACATACCCTTTAAATCAGGCAGCATCCTGACATGAATGGAGTGCCTGGTAAGAGAGATATCAGCAGAAACAGTGTGGGTTGCATTGACAGAACTACTTCTGAAGTGAGTTAGTTGAAACAACAACATGCCATCACACAGCTGACATGCACTGGCTCACGCTGAAGATGAAACTTGATGGTCACAACAGAAGAGTTATTAGTTACACTTTAGAACATGGAGTCAATTAAGCATAATAAGAATAGCACTGTCACTGGCCAAATCAAAGTTGGTGCCAAACCGGGATATAGGAATGAGATTGAAAATCTGGCTGAATGCGGCAACAGTTCTTCAGGCAAATGAACCCAGGCGTGGAATAAACTCAAAACTTAAGTTTAGACGAGGATTTATTCAAAGAACACAACAGAGGAATGACAAACGACTCAAAGCATACTTACTCAAGAGGGCTAGAGTACTCAATGATGAAAACTAGTATTGACAAACTTAAATAGTGCATATAGCACGGGGACCCTGTGCTTATCAAAATCAAACTCAATAAACTCAAAACAGGATGCATGAGGAACATAACAAGGCCAAGTGAGACACTAGATATAAGCATTAGAAAGGATGTTATCTTTGCAAGAAAAATGTAGGATCTTACTACCACCATCTGTGGAAGTCTTATAACTTTGAGTTAAGTACTATCTGGAAGAAGTACAAAGGGAAGAAGGGTAGACCGCAGACACAAGCAGCTGCAGATCTTGCAGACTGGAACAAGAAACAATCTGCTAAAAGACCTCAATGCAGAAAAGAACTCAGAGCAGCATCTGTGGAGGGAAAGGGATTCTCAATGTATCAGGTCAAAACCCAGCATCAGGCTATTTTGTTTCGTAACCAGTTAACATGCCCTGAACAAATATGATGTCATTGCATAAGTAACAACTCAAGACCACCCACAACTCACTCTCAGTCATGTTCATAGTTTGCTTGCAGTTTGAATAAATATATTGTTCTAAGCTCCCTAATCTGCTTACTTTTTTTATTTCAATTAACTGTGTTTGGTCTTGAAGCTTATCTGACTAATTAGAATGGGTAACTTTTATCAAACACTTTTCCTAATCCGCTATGAATAACATAATTAATTCTTAACCCCTAACTGTGCCAATAGTCCAATTATGAAACTTTCTTCATAAAATCCAAGCATCTGAAAAGAGGAACCCGGGAATACAGATCTATAATTCCTTGAAAGTGGAGGCCACAGGTAGGTAGGGTCATAAAGATAGCTTTTGGTACATTGGCCTTCCTAAATCATAAACCATTGAGTACAGGAGTTGGGATGTTATGTTGAAGTTATATAAGGTGTTGGTGAGGCTAGTTTGGTATATTGTGTGCAGTTCTGGTCAGCTGTCTATAGCAAAGATGTAAACAAGGTTGAAAGAGTACAGAGAAAATTTAAAAAGAGGTTGCCAGGTCTTGAGGACCTGAGTTATAGGGAAGAGTCGAATAAGTTAGGATTTTATTCCCTGGAGCAAAGGCGAATGAATGGAGAATTGATAGAGGTATAGAAAATTATGTGTTGTATAGATAGGGTGAATAAAAGGCATTTTTATTCCATTAAGGTTGTGTGAGACTAGAAGTAGAGGTCGTAGGTTAAGGGTGAAGAATGAAATGTTTAAGGGAAACATGAGATGGAACTTCTTCACTCAGAGGCTGAGACTGTAGAATCAGTTTCCAAAAGAAGTGGTGTGTGTGGGTTCAACTTCAACATTTCGAAGAAATTTGGATCGGTATGTGGATGGGAGAGCTATGATCCGGGTGCAAGTCAGTAGGACTATGTAGATTAATAATAGTTCGGCACAATTGAGATGGGCCAAGTGGCCTGCTTCTGTGCTGTAGTGCTCTATGACTGTATACCTGTGATTTGGGAACATGGTTCCCCTTTTCAATGCACCACAGCATGATACACTTGCACATATGCAACAGGCCTGATATTGCTGTTAGTAGGCACAAAGAAAGCTTTCCAGAAAAACTTAAAGATGCTTGTGTTGTGGTCTTTCCCTGTCTTGATGTCAGTCACTGTCAGCTGTCTATCTGCTTGAAAGTCCAACAATAGTACTATCTTAAAACCAGCTAAGCGGACAATTACAAAGAGGAATTGTGACGAACAGCAAACTCGAAAGCAAAAACTAAAATTTTGCAGAGAACAGATAAGACAGAAACTGAAATATCTCAAACATTTAGAAGCCCTGCATTTTAATATCTTATTCTGAGAGAATGGTAATTCATACGTAAAAAATTCTTGTTATAAATAAATTTCTCAAACAGCAACTCTCATGTAATACACCATTAAAACTCATTTCAGAATCAGAATCACTTTATTGCCACTATGTTTATTGACATTAAGTCACTTGTATATTTAAGGCAGAGGTTGATAGCTTCTTGATCGGTCAGGGCATGAAGGGATATGGGGAGAAAGCAGGAGATTGGGACTGAGAGGCAAAATTGGATCGGCCATGATGAAATGGCAGAGCAGAGTCAATGGGCCAAATGGTCTAATTCTGCTCCTATGTCTTATGGTCTTATGAATAGCCTGCTCCTGTGTTATGAAGTGTTGTGCGTGAGTCCCAATTATTAGCATATTTGAATAAGGACCTAAATACTGGAGAAGTTTTACCTGACGTGTTAAAAGTAACAATACTCTCTTCATGGCAATGATATGGTACTTAAACTTTCTTGAACTATTGATTCACTGTTGCATTTTGTTGGGCAATAAAATGCATTTGGCTGACTTTTTTCAATAGAAGTAATGATGAGGTGAGCAGCTGCCATTATTCCTCTGTTGTGTCCATCATAACAGCAGCATTCAGAATCTGCAAACAGATTAGTCCAGCATTTTCACTAAGTGCCTTTCTGTACACAAATCCATTTTATTTTACTTCTGGTCATGAGTGAGAAATTATAACAAAAAAAAATCATAGGTTTTAAAGAGACTTCTCACCAACCCAGAATGAACATGACGTCTTCCTCTAAATGTGGATGGAAATACATGTGAATAATATACAGTCAAAATTAACAATGTTAACAACAAAATCGTCCAAATGTATTTGCAGGATCAACTTTAAAATAACACTCATGAGCTTTGAGATCATGTTGTTCCTTTTACTTTACTTGTTTTAAACACAATGTGCTGAGTTCTGGCTTCAGCAAA
Source organism: Mobula birostris (assembly GCF_030028105.1). NCBI lineage: Eukaryota > Metazoa > Chordata > Chondrichthyes > Myliobatiformes > Myliobatidae > Mobula > Mobula birostris. The sequence goes on along the minus strand of NC_092370.1, from coordinate 18,149,116 downwards.
TTCAGCTGCATTCCCTCATGTCTGCTGTTGCCCTGGAGCGAAGGAACAATGAGCAAATTTTCTCTTTATTTCACCTCCTTCACTGCCTGAACTGCCACTTAGACAATAACACGAAGGAGCAGAATTAAGCCATTTGGCCCATCATGCCATTTCTACTATTCAATCATGGCTGGTTTGTTATCCATCTCAACCTCTTTCTCTTGCTTTCTTCCCGTAACCTAAGATGCCTTAACTAATCAAGAACCTATCAACCTCTGCTTTAAATATGCCAAATAACATGGCCTCCACAGATGTCTGTGGTAATGAACTCCACAGATTCACCACACTCTGACTAAAGAAATTAAACCATCAGACCATAAGATATAGGAACAGAATTAGGCTATTGAACCTGGTCCATCATTTCATCATGGCTGATCTAATTTTCCTCTCAACCCCAATTTTGTGCCTTCTCCCCTTATCCCTTCATGCTCTGACCAATGGAGAATCTATTAACCTCTGCCTTAAATATACATAAGGACTTGGCTTCCACGAATTCCTCCTCACCTTTGCAAGGAAACAAATATTTCTGGTGTAGGTTGATTAGTTTAAGTAGTTTGATATGGACTAGATGTGCTGAAGGGCCTGTTCCTGTACTGTACTTTTCTATGAATATCAGGATCGCATAAGATGACATATATGTATTTTGAAAATAAATTTACTTTGAAATTTGAACTTTAAATGTTTGACAAAGTTCCATGGGTGTGTGGTGTAAATTCACTGCTTGCCCTTGAATAGAAAGTCCTACAAAAAATAGTGAATATGGCCCAGTCTATCTTGGGTAAAGCCTTCCTCACCATTGAGCACAACTGTACAGATCGCTGTAGCAGGAATGCAACATCAATCATGCAGATTGCTGTCATCAGGAAGAAGGTGCAGGAGCTGTAGGACCCACACCACCGTATTCAGGAACAGTTATTACCCCTCAGTCATCCAGCTCTTGAACAAGTGGGGATAACTTCATTCAACTTCACTTGCCCTAGTACTGAAATGTTCCCACAACCTATGGACTCACTTTCAAGGAATTTTCTTCTCATGTTCTTGATATTTATTGCTTATTTATTTATTATTGTTATATTTTCTTTTATATTTGCACATTTTGTTCTCTTAATGCACATTGGTGTTGGTCGGTCCTGTTGGTTGCTGTCTTTCACTGATTCTATTGAGTTTCTTGACTTTATTGTGTATGCCTGCAAGAAAACAAATCTCCAGGTTGAAGGTGATGACATATATGTACTTTGAAAATAAATTTACTTGAACTTTGAACTTCTAAAGGGACAATCTTTTAGTCTGATGCTGTGCTCTCGGGTCCACTTCTACCAAACCATTTGAGTTTGGGTGACATGGAATTTACTCGGGTACTACTTTCTACTCATGAGTAATATAGAATTCAGTAGCTTCCATTGCTTGTCATAAGTAATTGCATAAGCCAGCTTGATGCCAGCTGGGAAAACATCACTCCAGATGCAGTAATCTCCTATGAACCTGCTTCTATCCACTTTGATTACACTTCCACTACTACCAGGGTTACCTCTCTCACAGATGGAAGCACAAAACCTTCATGTATCCTGACACAAGATTTATTCAGAGACACAAGACATTCTGCAGGTGCTGGAAATCCGGATTAAAACACATAAATTCTGGAGGAACTCAGCAGGTCAACATATATAGAAGGAAAAAAAACAGTTGATGTCTCAGGCGGAGACCATTCAACAGGTCTCCTGGTATGTTGATGAATGGTCTTGGCCTGAAACGCTGCTCATTTATTTCCCTTCATAGATACTGACTGAGCAGTTGATTTCCACTCGCATTTTTTTGTGTGTTGCCCAAGATATCTTCAGCCAGGGCCTTGGATTGAGAGAAGCCACTGGAGGATTCTTACACTGCTTCACAAAGCTCTCCAAATGCTTACCTATTCCCAGCCTTCAGACAAAATCGCCTGACAACCAGCTTGCTACCATAGACATTATGGCACACTTCAACAACAGTTACAAAGCAACTGCTCTTCCTTGAACACAAGGAAATCTGCAGATGCTGGAATTTCAAGCAACACACATAAAAGTTGCTGGCAACACCTTATATTCCATCTGGGTAGCCTCCAACCTGATGGCATGAACATTGACTTCTCTAACTTCTGCTAATGCCCCTCCTCCCCTTCATACCCCATCCATTATTTATTTATATATATATATATTCTTTTTCTCTTTCTCCTTTCTCTCCCTCTGTCCTTCTCACTATACCCCTTGCCCATCCTCTGGGATTCCCCCTTCCCCCTTTCTTTCTCCCTAGGCCTCCCATCCCATGATCCTCTCATATCCCTTTTGCCAATCACCTGTCCAGCTCTTGGCTCCATCCCTCCCCCTCCTGTCTTCTCCTATCATTTCGGATCTCCCCCTCCCCCTCCCACTTTCAAATCTCTTACTAGCTCTTCTTTCAGTTAGTCCTGACGAAGGGTCTCGGCCCGAAATGTCGACTATACCTCTTCCTATAGATGCTGCCTGGCCTGCTGTGTTCACCAGCAAATTTTATGTGTGTTGCTCTTCCTTGAAGTAGAACGACAACTTTATATCCCCCAACAAATCCTCAGCTCCATTCTGCATGGTATGTGACAAAACCACATTGATGTTGCATGCAAAGCATCAAAGAGAGGGGCACGACATACAAAATGTTGGAGGTACTCAGCAAGTCAGGCTGTATCTATGGAGGGCAATAGATGGTTGATGCTTTGGACCAAGACCCTTCATCAGGACCAATGAGGGGCCTCGGCTTGAACCCTATTCCCCTTCATAGATGTTGATCCACTTTGAGGAAGAGCAGTTGCAGAAAAGCTCCCCTTTAGTTCACTGCTTATTTAACTTAATTACTATATCTACTTTTTGTTGTAATTTATAGTTTTTATTACTGTGTAATACAACACAAAAAAATTCACAATTTATGCCAGTAATATTAAATCTGATTCTGATTCTGATTTTGATTCCAATTCTAAGCAACATCCTGCATTACTATAAAATATTTTAAAAGTGATGGACAGTACAAGAGTTCTCAAATAGTACCAAGGATTTACATGATATTTTTTTCGATAGAACATTCTAAGGGAAGAAATAATCTTTTCTACATCTTACAAAACATTCAGCAATCCTTTTTTACTGCTGCAATGAAACTATGATGGAGGAATGAATATCCATTGGAAATATATTAAAATTATGTTCCGGGCATTGCCTTGGCAGCTCTAGTTTAGTTTCATCTTATGAAATAAAAAAGACTTTTAGTGCTACTGGCTGCATTCTACAGCTTCTCTTACCAGTGGCAAAAATTGCACGTGAAGAATAGTCTTGGACCCCTTTAGGCCTGGTTATTATTTTTAAAGAAAATGCAAAATATTACAGATTGGCATTTTATTTAGACCATAAGATATAGGAACAGAATTAAGCTATTTGGCCCATCGAGTCTGCTTTGCATCCAAACATGGCCCATCATTTTTCCCCTCCTCAACCCCATTCCCTGGCCTTTTCCCCATAATCTTTGATACTGTGTCTAATCAAGAACGTATCAATCTCTGCCTTAAATACACCCAACAACCTGGCCTCCACAGCTGCCTGTGGTAACAAATTCTACAAATTCATCACCCTCTGACCAAACAAAGTTTTCCGCACCTCTGTTTTAAATGGATGCCACTCTATCCTGAGGCAGTGGCCTCTTGTCCTAGATTCCTCCACCATGGGAAACATCCTTTCCACATCTACTCCGTTTAGGCCTTTCAATATTTGAAAGCTTTCAACGAGCTCCCCCCTCATCCTTCTAATTTCCAGCAAATACAGACCCAGAACCATCAAATGTTCCTCTAATGAAATAACCCTTTCATTCCCAGAATCATCATTGTGAACTGCCTCTGGAACCTCTCCAATGCCAATACATCTTTTCTCAGATGAGGAGACTAAAACTGTTCACAATACTCAAGGTGAGGCCTTAAAGAGCCTCAGCATCCCATCCCTGCTCTTCTGTTCAAGACCTCTTGAAATTGATGCTAGCATAGCATCTGCCTTCCTCACCACTGACTCTACCTGCAAGCTAATCTTTAGGGTGTTCTGCACAAGGACTCCCAAGCCCTTTTGTATCTCCGAATTTTGTTTTTCTCTCTGTTTAGAAAATAGTCTGCACGTTTATTTCTACTACCAAAGTGCATGACCGTGCATTTTCCAATATTGTATTTCATTTGCCACTTTCTTGCCTATTCTCCTAATCTGTGTAAGTCTTTCTGCAGCCTACATATTTTCTCAACACTACCTGCTCCTTCACCAATCTTCGTATCATCTGCAAACTTGGCAAAAAAGTAATCTTTTCCATCATCTAAATAATTGATATACAGCATAAAAAGAATCAGTCCCAACACTGACCTTTGCGGAACACTACAAATCATTGGCAGCCAACCAAACAAGGATCCTTTCATTCCCACACGCTGCCTCCTACCAATCAGCCAATGCTCTAACCACGTTAGTAACTTTCCTGTAATACTATGAGCACCTAATCTGGGAAACAGCATAATTTGTGGCATCTTGTCAAAGGCCTTCTGAAATTCCACTGCATCAATGTATACAATATCCACTGTATCCCCTTTATCTATCCTACTTGTAATCTCTTCAAAGAATTCCAACAGGTTCATCAGGCAAGATTTTCCCTCGAGGAAACCATGCTGACTTTGTACTATTTTATCCTGTGTCACCAAGTACTCCATAACCTCATCCTTAATAATTGACTTCAACATCTTCCCAACCACAGGGATCAGGCTAACTGGTCTATAATTTCCTTTCAGCTGCCTTCCTCCTTTCTTAAAGAGTGGAGTGAAATTTGCAATTTTCCAGTTCTCTGGCACCATGCCAGAGTCCAATGATTTTTGAAAGGTCATTGCTAATGCCTCCACAATCTCTACCGCTACCTCTTTCAGAATTTTAAGGTGCAGTTCATCTGGCCCAGGTGACTTATGCATTCTTAGATCTTTCAGCTTTTTGACCATTTTCTTCCTTGTAATAGTAGCTGCACTCCACTTCTATTTCTTCACATTTAAACGACCAAGCTTCCAATAATATCGCCACTTGCATTGCTGAATTGATTAAGACAGGGCATTTAAAACTAAACACTATTTCATACACACAAGAGACTTTGCAGATGCTGGAAGTCCATAGTAACACACACAAAAAAAGCTGGAGGAACTCAACAATCAGGTGGCATCTATGGTAGTGGTTCCCACTGTTTTTATTCCATGAACGCCTACCACTAACAAGGAGTCCATGGATCCCAGGATGGGAATTCTTAATCTATGGAGAGGATGGAGTAGACATATCAGGCAAACACCCTTCAGTGTCCTGATGAATGATCTTAGCCTGGATTGCCAAGTCTCTATTCCTCTCTATAGATGCTGCCTGAACCACTGAAGTCCTCCAGCATTTTGTGTGTGCTACTCCATTACACATTAACAATTCTGTTGCCTGACTTTTAAAGATTTGTAATATGTAACAGTAGATGCAAGGCTTAAAAATTTAAATTGTTTTCAACCTTCTTTGTAAGAACAAAAATACAGCAAAAAAAAAATCAAGCTGTGCTGAATAAAAACTATCACAAATATTGAAAAGGGTGATGTCAGAGAAAGCTTTGAATGACTAATGTGACATTAAAGATTGTGTCAACATATGTAAAATGTCCAACAAAGGCAATGTAATTTCTTTTTGTTCATTTCAAAAATGATAACATAAAAGACTTCTGACTTTGAATCATAACCGTAGGAAGCACTTATTTTCTGTATTGGACAATTGAAATATTTTCAGTTTGTGAAGCTAAATGCAAAACCTACCTTTGACTCTCGTACACTCACTTGCCACTTTATTAGGTACAGCAGGTACTGTTTTAACATGTGGTTACTTGAGTTACCATTGCCTTCTTGTCAAGGTTGTCAGCTTGATCAATCTGGCCATTCTCCTCTGGTCTCTCTCATCAACAAGGCTTTTTTGTTCACAGAACTGCTGCTCACTGGATGTGTTTTTTTTGTTTTTTTGCAGCAGCAGCCTTTGTAAAGTCTGGAGTCTTCTGTGCACAAAAATCCCAGGAGATATGTAGTTTCTGCGATACTCAAGCCATTCTGTCTGGCACCAATAATGATTGCACGGTCAAAGTCAATTAGAGCACGTCTTCTCCCATTCTGATGTTTCGTCTGAACAAAACTAAACCTGTTAACCATTTCTCCATGTTTTTATGCCTTGAGTTGCTGCCACATGGTTGGATGGTGAGATATTTGCATTAATGAACAGGTGTTTATATTCAAAGTTCAATGTAAATTCATTATCAAAGTACATATCTGTCCCTATAGACAACCCTGAGATTGATATTCTTACAGACATTTAGTGTAAATACAAGAAACACAATACAATCGATGAAAGACCATACCCAACAGGATGAAAAAAATGTGCAAAAGACAACAAACTGGAAATATAAAAAGAATTAAAAAAACAATAAATTTTGAGAGCATGAGATGAAAAGTCCTTGAAAGTGAGTCTTTAGGTTTGGGGAACAGTTTAGTGACAGGGCGAGTGAAGTTATCCCCTCTGGTTGAAGAGCCTGATGGTTGAGCAGTAATAATGTCTCTGAACCTGGTGGTATAGCTCCTGTACCTTCTTCCTTTTGGCCAGCGAGAAAAAAAGCATGGTCTGGATGTTTTTCTGTAACGGTGCTCATGTTGCCTCGCTCAATGGTGGGCGAGCTTTATCGACTGGCTTCACCAGTGGATGGACTGCACTGTATCCACTACATTTTGGAGGCTTTTCCATTCAAGGGCATTAATGTTTCCACACCAGACCATGATGCAACTAGTCAATATACTCTCCACCACAACATTTGTCAAAGCTTTAGATGACATGTTGAAACTTTGCATACTTCTGAGAAAGTAGAGGCACTGCCATCCTTTCTCTGTAATGGCACTTACCATTAAAAGTATTTGATAAAGTGAAGCACAATAAGTTATTTGAAATATTACAGAAAACTCTAGATTTAGATTCGAAAGACCTCTGCCTAATCAGAAATCTGTACTCGGAACAAACTGCCGCTGTAGGAATAGATGGAGAAGTGAGTCCGTTTACGAAAATCAAGAGAGGCGTTAGACAAGGATGTGTTTTCTCGCCTGATTTATTTAATGTGTACAGTGAAACAATATTACAAAAAATCAGAAACATCTTGAGAATCAAAGTTGGTGGTGAAAACATCAATAATTTTAGATATGCGGATAACACTGTGCTAATTGCTAGCACGGAGGAAGAACTATAAAACTTAATTGATATAATTGTTGAAGAAAGTGCAAAAATGAGTCTGTCTATCAATTGCAAAAAGACAGAATGTACGGTGATATCCAAAAAGAAGGAGAACCCTATCTGCAGGCTGAGAATAAATGGGGAAGATATAAAACTTTTGCTACTTAGGAAGCTGGGTGACATCAGATGGCAGGTGCGACTTGGACATCAAAAGAAGAATAGGGATGGCAAAAGACACCTTTACAAAAATGAAGAGTATACTGACCAATACTAAACTAGGCATGACAACCCGCCTCAGAGTACTGAAATGTTACATTTATCCAGTTATGTTACATGGCTCAGAATGTTGGACAATATCTAGTAACATGAGGAAACGAATTGTAGCAGCAGAGATGTGGTTTTTGAGGAGGATGCAAAGAATATCATGGACGAAACGAATATCTAACGAGGATGCCATGAACAGAGCAAACACAAAAAGAGAAATAATGTATGAGATCATGAAAATGCAATGTAACTTCATTGGGCATGTGATTAGGAAAGAGGAGTTAGAATGCATGGTAATTATGGGAAAGATTGAAGGGAAGAAAGCAAGAGGAAGACAAAGACAAATGATGATGGAGGCAGCAGCCAGAGAATTGGAAATGAATACCAATGAATTGATCCATTTGACCCGAAACAGGAGTGTGTGGCCCATGACAGTCAAAGCTCAAACTGGGCATGGCACCTGATGGTGATGATGATGATGATGATGATGATGAATGGCACTTACATGCCGGACCCAGAGCCAATCCTCGGAAAAGTTACCAACAAGGAATTTAAAGACTGTCTCCACCTCTGGTCTCCCAATGAGGACTGGCTCATCGATCTCTGGCTTCCTTCGCTCCTTGGTCTTGATGGCATTAAGTAAGTGGTTGTTTTTATGGCACCACTCAGCCAGATTTTTAATCTCCCTCCTATATGCTGATTCATCACCACCTCTGATTTCTTAATGAAAATCCAAAATTGGAAAATCTTCCCCTGGCATTTTGAGCCAGGATAAACAACTTTATCTTGTATTGATATTTTCAACAGAAATAATACTAGAGCAAATTGACAACCCTTTTCTAACTTAAACAAAATTCTTTCTTTTTTTTCTGAAAAGTATTGCAGGACACATTTACATCATTCTGAATCTGGACTGTGGTCCAGGTACTTTGAGGACACTGAAGCACAATTAGCATTAGTTTAGATATCAGGTTTATTCAACTGTTCAGTGTCGACTCCATTTCTCGCTGATTACTGCATCGATGAATATTGAAATCGCAGCGAGAGCAGAAGGTGAGGGGGTGAACAACACCGTCTACCAGCCTCTCACTCGCTGCTGCCAAAGGAAGAGGTCTGAGTGTGACAGTTTCTCTCTCTCCTTATCTGCTGCTCTCGGAGGAAGGTTGCTGCATTTGAATGGTCACTCTCTCCCTCTCGCTTGATGCTGCTGGAGTCCTGGGTCTAGGGCTAGATTTAATCAATGCAGATTGTGGATTGGACTCAATAGTTCACCTTATGATGTGTTTCTGGTTTCTGTTCACTCCTTTTTTTGCTAACTTGTGTGATTTTGATCAGGGGGAGGCCTGGATCTGTGGCCTGAAGTTAATGAATGACACAGTGCTAGATTGAACTGAACTGAGCAAAACTAAATATGCCTGGACTCTTTTGATGACTTTCTGGGTTGGTGTTTTGTATTCTGTGTTTTTTGCTCTTTTTGCCGTTTGTGCAATTTGCTTTTTTTAAACGTGTTGGTGGTTTGATGTTTTATATTTAAACGGGTTCCATGGTTTTCTTTGTTTCATGGCTGTCCGTGGGAAGATGAAGCGTGTATACTGCATACCTATTTTGAAAACGAATGTACTTTGAACCTTGAACCTTTGAACAACTGAAACACATTGTTAATTGACTGGAAGCTCGCCAGTCTGAATATGTTATCTGTAAACATCCAATATCTGAAAATTGAAGCATTCAGTACTTCAGCCAGAGTGAAACTTGTGTCTCACATATTTCAAAATATGGAACAAATAAATCCTTTTGAATATTATATGCTGCATATATTTACATATAAAGTGCAATATGACACACTGATAATACCTAAACATTAGTTTAGTTGTAGAACAACGCTGTTGTGTCTATAATCAAAATACTCCCTTTTTAAATATACCCATATGGAGAAAGACATAGGAGACAAATTAGGCCATTTGGCCCATCAAGTCTACTCCACCACTTGATCATGACTGATTTATTAATCCAATGCTGTTTGATTTCAAGGAATTCATATTGGAGACCAAGTACTGTGATTGCCTTTGTACTCACTTATTTCTAACAAACTGTGCTTTGAAAATGTGCATACCCAGAATACCCCTCATGTCAATTCTAATAGAGTTATTTAGAGTTGATTTTCTTTTCCTTATTTATATACTTGTTATGACAACTCTACAGGCTTTAGCACAAGCAAGGTAAGGCTAGAAACTATCAACAAGCCATGCACAGTTCCAGCAGGAATTGTGACAAGTTCATGAATCAGGCAGTGGTTTTTATCAGAAACATGTTGAGCTTCTCATGAAGGGCAAAGCCTGAAACATTAATTTGCCATTTCACTTTACAGTGTTCCTGACCTGCCAAGTGTTGCCCACTTGTTTTCCTTGAGACTTCCAGTTTCACTTTCCTTCATGTGAGGATTTCCAAGGATAGCAAACATCACCATTTAACCTAACTTTGAAGAGCGGTAGGAACACTTTTCATAATTGTCAGAAACACAGCAGCTTAGAAACAAGTTAAGAACAGTGAATTGTTACATATTATAATCTGGCAATGTGCTGTTTATAATTTTAGACCTTTTTAAAATACATTGCTGAGTCACAAGATAACCTGTCCTGTTGAAATTAAACATCAGACCATACTTAGAAAACTTCAGAACATGCACAGAAAATATCAAAAGCATGTTCTGTGGGATTTTGACTTTAATTTTTTTATATAATTAAAAAACAATTAAAACAAAGCACAACAGAGTCCTGAAGAAGGAATTTGGCCTGAAACTTTGACTGTTTACTCTTTTCCAGAGATGCTGCCTGACTTGCTGAGTTCCTCCAGCATTTTGTGTGTGTTGCCTTGGATTTCCAATATCTGCAGGTTCTCTCATGTTCACAATTGACCGTCATTTACAATTTTAATAAACACAAGATCTACAACTATTTCTCCTAATATTGCAGCTTCAGATATTTGCACATTTGTTTCTAAATGCAGGAAAGTTAGTTATGCAACACAAGGTATGGAACTGCAGTTTCTAATGAAACAACTAACACAGAAGTTTATCATTTTAGCAGCAGCTTCTTCTCTCCACCACCAGAATTCTGAAAGGGCCATCGCAAAGCAACAAAATTCATGACGCGCCAGTGATAACAAACCATATTCTGATTCTGATTCCAATTCTGGAAGCTGATGTGAATTTTGAATTTATGTACATCAACCTTTAAAATAACCATTGAAGATCTTAAACACTGATGGAAAATCTATGACTGAAATTTTATCAATTTGCTCAACTATAAATATGAATGAAAAACTTTTCTGACCTTGAAACCTAATTGTACAAAAATAGTGCCTTCACTTCATTGTAAAATCTGTTTCTTAAAAGAAATCAAGTTTGCAATACTTCACCTTCTATCTTAACCCATCTGTATGCCATGTTCACATTTCTTATTCTTGAGCCCTTAACCTCTTCTACCTACCATCTCCCAGCTTCTCATTCCATCTCCCCTCCCCACCTACCTTACCGCTCACCTGGTTTCACCTATCACCTTCTAGTTGGTACGCCTTCCCCTAAACACCAAACTTCTTACTCTAGATTCTTCCCCCTTCCTTTCCAGCATGGTGAAGGGTCTTGGCCTAAAACATCGGCCCTTTATTCCTCTCCATAAGTGCTGCCTGACCTGCTGAGTTCCTCCAGCATTTTGTGTGTTTTACCTTGTAGTCCATATTCTGGTTTCTTCAACATGACAATTCCTCAGCTTCATTGATCAATCAGCTTTCTGAATATTATTGATGCTGAAGGATGCCACGGATTACTTACAGTTGGCATCACATTCAAAAATCACATTGGAAAATTAAAGATTGACTTTCAACATTCCATTAAGCCCTTGCTACCAACTTGTCTTGAAATCAGCAATAAATACCATTTCCTTATCACTGACTACAAAATAAAACCCTTCACCATGATGACGAACAATTCCAATCCTCTTCTTATGTGGTAGAAAATACAATCTGGGTTGTCTTCTCAACAAAGCAAACTGAGCACGGGAAGAGTAGACTGAAGATTAAGGAAAATCCTTTTCCAAACTTGAATTTCAAAGCAAAATTTTTTTCCATGAAAAAGAATATTTGGTAGTTACATGATTCACTATCCCAGTAATAATGGGTTAAGTCGTGTTTGTGTTTCCATTAGCCCAGGTACACACTCAGAACAAAAATCCATTCTGTGAAGATGAAGACTCTACTATAAAAGTCTAGTTCAACTTAATGTCAAAAAATGTATACACTATACAATCTGAACTTCTTACTCTTCACGGACATCAACAAAACAGAAAAGACCCAAAGAATGAATGACAGAATGCATTAGAACCCCAATTTTCCCCTCCCTCCCCCATGCACAAACAGCAACAAAATAATCAACCCTCCCCCTCCCCCACCCCGTATCTCCTCTTGTTCCAAAAAAAGCATCAACTCCCACACTACCCACCATGCAAGCAATAGCGAAGCCCTCAAAGAGACCATGATCTAGAGCCCATCAAAAACTACTGTTCTTCCCAACACTTTGACACCTCAGACAGGCTCACGCTCTCATTAGCAAGAGAGAGAGAGAGAGATATCATTCCTGCAACAATGAGAGGGGAGACTACTAGCTTGCTGTTTGGATGTTACAATCTGCTGTATTGCTTGTCTGAGTCCCTAATGAGAGGACCAGCAGAGGAGAGAGAGAGATAGATATCTTTGGAAATTCTGATGATTTTGCCTCTGCCTCAACCACTGATGATTGCTGAGCTCCTTTTCAACTCATTGAGGCTCAAGTCTCTAACATTCAATAGCCCAGTAAACGCACAGCTCCGGTACCACCAGATTCCCAATCATGGCATTATTAGAGTTTCACTGTAGTTTGAGTGTTGGTCCTTTAATTATAAGACCATAAGGTTTAGGAGCAGAATTAGGCCATTTGGCCCATCGAGTCTTCTCTGCCATTTCATCATGGCTGATCCATTTTTCCTCTCAGTCCCAATCTCCCAATCCCTTCATGCCTGGTCCAATCAAGAATCCATCAGCCTCTGTCCTTAAATATACACAAAGACTGGGCCTCCTCAGCTGCCCGTGACAACGAATTCCACAGATTCCCCACTCTATGCCAAAAGAAATTCCTCCTCATTTCTGCTCTAAAAGGACGCCCCTCTATTTTGAGGCTGTGTCCTCTCATCTGAGACACTTCCACCAGAAGATTCTTTCCACATCCACCCTATCAAGACCTTTCACCCTCAAATGTTCTTCATATGACAGACTGTTTAATCATGGAATCGTTTTTGTGAACCTCCTTTGAACTCTCTCTAGTTTCACCAGATCCTTTCTAAGATAAGAGGCCCAAAACTGCACACAATACTCCAAGTGAGGCTTGACCAGTGCTTCATAAAGTCTCAACATTATGTCCTTGCTTTTAAATTCTAGTCCTCTTGAATTGAATGCTAACATTGCATTTGCCTTCCTCACCACAGACTCAACCTGCACATAAAGCTTCAGGGTATCCTGCACAAGGATTTCCAAATCCATTTGCACTTCAGATTTTTGTATTTTCTCTCTATTTAGAAAATAGTCAACCCTTTCATTTCTTTCACCAAAGTGCATGACCATACACCTCCCAACACTGTATCCATCTGCCACTTCTTTGCCCGTTCTCCTAATCTATCTAGGTTGTTCCGTAGCCTCCATATTTCCTCAAAACTACTTGCCCTTCCTCTTCCCTTTGTATCATCAGCAAACTCTGCAGCAAAGCCATCAGTTCCTTCATTCAAATCATTGGCATTTCACATAAAAAGTATCGGTCCCAACACAGACCTCTGGGGAACACCACTAGTCATTGGGAGCCAGTCAGAAATGGATCCCTTTATTCCCACTCTTTGCCTCCTGCCAATCAGTCACTGCTTTATCCATGCTGGAATCTTTCCTGTAATATCATGGGCTCGTAGTTTGTCAAGCAGCCTCATGTGTGGCACATTGTCAAAGGCCCTCTGAAAATCCAAGTACACAGCATCAACCAATTCTTCTTTGTCTATCCTGCTTGTAACTTCTTTAAAGAAGCCAGCAGAGTATCAATGGGAAAGTGAGGTTTGTAAATTCTGGTGGCTTATCAGGCTAAACAGGTATAAAGTCATGCCAGAGACAAATGGTGTGTGTTGTATGATATTTGGGAGAGTTTTGTCCTCGAAATAAGGTGCTGGTTAAAACTAAATCCTGGCAGAAATTCAGTCAAATTTTCTGACAGCTGCCACGGTGGCCAGTTCCATGCATCTGGTTAAGCGGATATTCAACAACACTGACCTTTTCTTGGACTAATACAAAGGATTTCTTGGCATTTTTTTCTGCACAGTTAAAAAAAATCTAGTTTGTTTCTAATCTGGGAGAGGTATAAGCAGTACAAATGTGATGGGTTACACCTGAATCCAAGGGGGATCAATATTCTCAATGGTAGGTTTATTAGAGCTGTTGGAGAAGGTTTAAAATAATTTGACAAGGGATGGGAAACAGAGTGAAGGAACTCAGAATAGGGCGGGTGGTATAAAAGCAAAGACAACATGCAGTCATACTGTCAGGAAGGACAGGCAGATGATCGGAAAAAATTGCAGCCAGCAGGGTGAGTATCAGTGTATGAGGGATGGAAAATTAAAAAGGGTAGCAAGTACAGTACTCAAAGTGTTATATCTCAAAGCAGCAAGTATAAGAAGTAAGGTAAACTTGCACTTTTTACAGATTGTTGGGAATGATTTTGTGGCCATCACAGAATCATGGCTGAAGGATTGCTGGTGTTGAGAGCAGCATGTCCAAGGTTTCACGTTGTATCGGAGGAATAGGAAGGCAAGCAGAGGGAGTGGTGTGGCTTTGCTGGAAGAGAATGGCATCAAATCAGTAGAATTATGTGACATAGGATCGGAAGGTGTTGAATCCTTGTGGGTTGAGTTGAGAAACTGCATGGGTAAAAGGACCCTGATGGCAGTTATATACAGGTCTCCAAACAGTAGACCATAGACCATAGAACATTAGAGCAGAATTAGGCCTTTCAGCACATCGGCACCCTTTATTCTCACTCACTGCTTCCTGCTTGTTAGCCGTTCCTCTATCCATGCCAGTATATTTCCTGTTACACCATAGGATTTTATCTTGTTAAGCAGCATCATGTGAGGCACCTTATTAAATGCCTTCGAAAATTTAAGTAAATAACATCCACTACCTTTCCTTTGTCCATCTTGTTTGTTCCTTGCTCGAAGAATTCTAACAGATTTTTCAGGCAAGATTTCCCTTCACAGAAACCATGCTGACTTTGACTTATTTTATCATTAGTCTCCAAGTACTCCGAAACCTCTGGGATCCCTGTAGCAGGGATGTGGACCACAGATTACATCAGGAAATAGAAGAAGCATGTAAAAAAAGGCAGTGTTATGATGGTCATGTGAGATTCCAACATGCAGGTAGTTTGAGAAAATCAGATTGGTAATGGATCTCAAGAGAGTGAACTACTGGAGAAATACTCAGATAGCAAAATCATACAACCATGGCTGACAAGGGAAGTCAAAGCTAATGTAAAAGCAAAAGAGAGGGCATACAACAAAGCAAAAATTAGAGGGAAGATAGGAGATTTGGAAGTTTTTAAAAACCCATAGAAAACAATTAAAAATCATTAGGAGGGAAGAGATGAAATATGAAAGCAAGCTTGCAAAAATTATCAACTTGGATAGAAATATTTTGCATCAGTCTTCACTGTGGAAGACACTAGCTGTGTGGCAGCTGTTGAAGGGTGTGAGGGAAGAGAAGTGAGTGCAGTTACGACTACAGGGGAGGTGGTGCTCCAAAAACTGAAAGAACTAAAGGTACAGAAGTCACCCGGATCAGATGAACTGCACCCTAGGGTTCTCAAAGAGATAGCAGTAGAGACTGTGGAGGCATTAGTAATGATCTTCCAAGAATTATTAGACTCTGGCATGGATCCGGAGGACTGGACAATTGCAAGTGTCACTCCACTCTTTAAGAAAGGAAGAAGGCAAAAGAAAAGAAATTAAATGGATAAATTAGTCTGACCTCAGTGGTTGGAAAATTTTGGAGTCAATCGTTAAGGATGAGGTTATGGAGTACTTGGTGACACAAGATAAGACACTGCCAGTAAGCTTTCCTTAAGGGAAAATCTTGCCTGTAGAACCTGTTGGAAATTTTTGAGGAGATTACAAATAGGATAGATAAAGTGGATCAGTAGATGTTACTTATTTGGATTTTCAGAAGGCCTTTGACAAGTTGCCACACACGAGGTTGCTTACCAAGTTAAGAGCTCATGGTATTACAGGAAAGTTAGTAGCATGATTAGAGCATTGGCAGTGAGGAGGTGAGTGAGAATAAAAGGATAAAAGGATCCTTTTCTAGTTGGCTGCTAGTGACTAGTAGTGTTCCGCAGGAGTCGATGTTGGGACCACTTCTTTTTATGTTGAATATAAATGATGTAGATGGTGGAATAGATGGCTTTGTTGCCAAGTTTGCAGATGATACGAAGATTGATGGAGGAGCAGGTAGTATTGAGGAAACAAGAAGGCTGCAGAAGGACTTAGATTGGGAGAATGAACAAGAATGTGGTGAATAAAATACAATGTTGAAAAGTGGATGGTCATGCATTTTGGTAGAAGGAATAAATATGTACACTATTTCCTAAATGGGGAGGAAATCCAAAGACTTTACAAAGGGATTTGGGAGTCCTTGTGCAGAACACCCTAAAAATTAACTTGCAGGTAGTGTGGATGGTGAGGAAGGCAAATACAATGTTAGCATTCTTTCAAGAAGTCTAGAATACAAGAGCAGGGATGTGATGCTGAGATTTTATAAGGTACTGGTGAGGCCTCACCTTGAATATTGTGAACAGTTTTGAGCTCCTTGTCTAATAACAGTTTGGCATTGGAAAGGATTCAGAGAAGGTACACAAGAATGATTCCAGGAATGAAAGGTTTATCATATGAAGAATGTTTGATAGCTCTGGGCTTGTACGCACTGAAATTTAGAAGGATGACAGGAGATCTCACTGAAATCTTTTGAGTGTTGAAAGGCCTAGACAGAGTAGATGTTGAAAGGATGTTTCCCATGGTGGGGGAGTCTAGGACAAGAGGGCACAGACTCAGGATAATCAGAGGTGCGGAGAAATTTCTTTAGCCAGAGGGTGGTGAATTTGTGGAATTTGTTACCCACAGGCAGCTGTGGAGGCCAGGTCGTTGGATGTATTTAAGGTGGAAATTGATAGGTTCTTGATTGGTCATAGCATCAAAGGTCAGGGGAGAAGGCCAGGGATTTGGGCTGAGGAGGGACGAAAAGGAACAACCATGATTAAAAGGCAGAGCAGATTCGATGGACCAAATGGCCTAATTCTGCTCTTATGTCTTATGGTTTTATGGTCTTATGGTCTTTTCACATGAAACTATTTCTCTTGCTTCTGAGATGCCACAAGAAAGCAACATCCATCACCAAGGACCCCCACCTATCTCTCGCTGCTGCCATTGGGAAGGAGATACAGGAGCCTTAGCTTCCACACCACCAAGTTCAGTGACAACCAATGTACTCACTTTCAAGCAGTCTTCATCTCGTGTTCTCAATATTTATTGCTTATTTAGTTATTATTATTGTTTCTTCTTTTTGTGTTTGCAGTTTGTTGTCATCTGTATTTTGGTTGAACACACTACAGATTTGTTGAATATGCCCACAAGAAAATGTATCTCAGTGTTGTATATGGTAACTTATATGTATGACAATATGTATTTGAACTTTGAAATTTTAGTTATCGCCCTTCAACTCATGTTGATTCCTGATCCAGCACGGACAACTTCACTCACCTCAACTCTCAATCAACTATTCCACAACCTCTGGACTCATGTTCAAGGACTCTATAGCTCATGTACTCAGTTTTATTTAGCTATTTATCTATCTATTTTGGGCAGATGGGGCTTGTCAGCCATGGTTGGCAGCTTATCTAGGAGAAGGAAAGCTCTGATCTCAAACCTCTGCTGTCTTGCTGCTATACCCACTCATGGGGAAGGTTTCAAGAGTAAACCCTGAAGGAACAATCTGCAGCTGGAGTCCCTAAGGCAGTCCTACATTGAACTCAATGCTGACTGGCAACTCCTGCAATGCTGTTGGTATCAAACTGTATCGGTCTCTGCCATTCCTTTAGGTTCATCAGATGTGTACAGAGGGGGATCTTGGTTCATGTGCAACAGCTCGCTCTCCATATTGTACTTCCGAGGTTTGTGTATCTAAACAGCTAGGACACAACACAATATCCATGGTCAACTCTAACCGATGGAGCCCTCACTAACTCACTATCTATCTATATATTTATTTTTTTTTTTGTATTTGCATAGATTGACATCTTTTGCGCATTGATTATTTTGTGGTTACTGTTTGTGTCTAGTTTTTATTTGATTCTGTTGTGTTTCTTTGTTCTGCTATGAATACCTGCAAGAAAATGAATCTCAAGATAGTATATGGTGTCATTTGAACTTTGGGATGGAGTTCACGGGCACAGGGCATTCTTCATGTTTATAGCTGAGTTGAAGAAATGCTCAATTATTTCAATACAGAAATATTACTGACTTCTATTATTGATTTACGCATTTCACAGATGAGTAGCAAACAAAAGCCAAGAAAGAACATAGACAGATTACTCTGTCCACATTAGATTTGATTTAGACCTATTTATTTATCAAATTTTACTTCAAGGCATACGGTGAAATTTGTTTTTTGCATCAAAAACCAACACAGCCTGAGGATGTGCTGGAGGCAGAACGCAAGTATAGACACATAGTTCAGTGCCAATGTGGCATGCCCACAATGTGTAGCAGAACAACACAAGCAGCAACAACAGCAGAGCAACAGCATCAAAACAACAACAAAACAAACTCCTGTCCCACCCACCCATCCACACACTGAGAGAGACCTCCGACCCAAGGACAAGTCTATCTATCATTATCAGCTTAATTGAACCAGTTTACTCTGCAAGTCAAATGTGATGTCTTAGTTTACACATTAAACTATTTGTGATATCTGGAAATGATCATTTGCAAGATTTTTATTACTTTTCAAATTGATTGCAATTCCATTAAGTTTATTAGCCTCCAACCTGATGGCATGAACATTGACTTCTCAAACTTCCACTAATGCCCCACCTCCCCCTCGTACCCTATCCGTTATTTATTTATATACACACATTCTTTCTCACTGTCTTTTTTTTCTCCCTCCGTCCCCCTCACTATACCCCTTGCCCATCCTCTGGTTCCCCCCCTCCCCCTTTTCTTTCTCCCTAGACCTCCCATCCCATGATCCTCTCATATCCCTTTTGCCAATCAACTGTCCAGCTCTTGGCTCCATCCCTCCCCCTCCTGTCTTCTCCTATCACTTCGGATCTCCCCCTCCCCCTCCCACTTTCAAATCTCTTACTAGCTCTTTTTTCAGTTAGTCCTGACGAAGGGTCTCGGCCTGAAACGTCGACTGTACCTCTTCCTATAGATGCTGCCTGGCCTGCTGCGTTCACCAGCAACTTTTATGTGTGTTGCCATTAAGTTTATTGCAAATTTTTATTCCTTGCCATGTGCAAACTAAACCACAAATCATATACCAAAGGTACATTTGCTTTCTTGCTGTTCAGCTCCATTTCATTATTCAGGACAGTAAATTGTGAGACAGCCATTAAATTTCACACCGGACCAGTAAGCCATACATCCAAGTGTAATTTTCCCACTATTCCAAAGCACATCTATACATACATCTACAAAATGCGTCTTTTCAGTTACTGCTTAAGCATGCACTTTTTCTGTATTATTACGCTATGCATCGTACTGCGGCTGCTAAGTTACCAAATTTCATGACATGTGCGGGTGATATTTAACCTGATTCTGAAATCGGTACAGTTCAACCACTCTAAAATTCAGAGACCTTGGTCATAAATTACTTCACATTACAGATGTTGTTGTGTTTGAAAGTGTGCTACCAGGTAGAGTTTCCCTGATACTGATGTAAAAAAAAATGGGGCTGTATTGGAAGTAAACACCCAGGCAGAAATAACACTGGAGGTTCAGAGAATCGAGAGGCAAAAGCACCCTTCAGGAGAACAGGATCAGGGAGGTTCTTGGGAGAGACAGATAAATATAGGATAACCAGGAAAAATTTGGGTGGCACACTAGCGTAGTGGTTAATACAAAGCTTTACAGTATAGGTGACCCAGGTGCAATTCCTGCTGCTACCTGTATGGAGTTTGTATGTTTCACATGGGTTTCCCCCAAGTGCTCCAGTTTCCTCCCAGAGTCCTAAACTGTACTGGTTGGTAGGTTAATTGGTCATTGTAAATTGTCCCATGATTAGGCTAGGATTAAATCAAGGGGTTGCTGACTGGTGCAGTTCAAAGTGCTGGAGGGGCCTATTCTCAATAAAAAAAAGGTGATAAATGAAGAATTTCTGCTCCCTTTCTAAGGATCTTCCAGAAAGGCAAGTCACACATAACTGAAAGCAAATAGTGTCTTGAACACACTAGTGAGGCATGTTTTGAAATGCCATTTTTAAATACAATTCTGCATTACAAAGTGTTCTTGATAAGTAGAAGTGTGAAGACTTCCCAAAATTACAGCAACAGCCAAAAAGAGGGCTGTTTACACTACATTTTAAATCACCAACGCCAAGATCTTCCTCCACACCTTTAATGATGATAATAATAATCGGTGAGACTGTTTGTTGATGAATTTCCAGGCTCAGGTGCTTTTTGGAAATTCAGCAGCACCTGTAGTATTGGGCCTGCTCTGGGATAGAGTCTTTCTTTCACACTACTAGTAGAGAGTCCACCAAAGATATCAGGCAAATATCCTACAGGGAAGAGCCAGAAACTATTTAGTTAAAAGTGAGCTGATCAGTATGGCCGGAGAATCTGATTAGCACGGGCCATGGTTTGAGGCCTGATAGCTGGTGTTTAGCACTGGAGCGGTATCAGGGCATCAGCATGAAATGGCCAAGTGGGCACCGTTGAAAGAGTTTCAATCAATAATTAAGTGATAGCAGCCTACATTAACACAAGAAATCCTGCAGATGCTGGAACTCTAAAGCAACATATTCAAAACTGCTGGAGGAAGTTTCATATGCGTAGAAATGAACAGTCAAGGTTTTGCGCTGAGATCCTTTTTTCAGGAAAGGGGCTACCTAAATTGGGTTCCAATGTTCAGCTGAGACTAGATTGTGGGGCATAATTAAAGCACACAGTTGTGGGACAAATAATCAGCAGGCTTTGGATTAACATGGCATAATTTTTTTTCTGGTGATGCATTATGTAGCCATTGCACTCGGAAAAATATTTTCACTTGTTTGTCCAATGCAGGGAAACCTACATCCATGCAAACGTAATTCAGGTTGAGTGACGTTCAATCAAATTTTTGGAGTACCACAATTCACCACCGAGACTGAATGATCACACTTTACTTCAGGAAATTTCAGTTTTATCTGTGCAGTGCAGACAAAAGACAACACAATGTAACCTAATTACCTGGCAACTGTCAACCAGTGAAAGTGTAATGCTGAAATTTAATGCTGAAATTATAGAAGGTTAATTTTAAAAAAGAATACAATACTATTTTTAATGGATTGGGCTAAAGTTGCAAATCTTCGTAATTGAATCACAGCCATTTAACTTTCTCTGAACTCAGTCTGCACCAGCAATGCTGTGTCCAGATGCATTACTTATTGGGAAAACAGAGCAGTGGCAAATAATCCAGCTAAAATGAGGACAAACCCCACGGTAGCATGTGCAATATTGTGGAATTATTCACAGACTGACTTTGTGATCATCTGTGCAATTACACAGATTTAACAGCCCAGTGGGCATAGTTTATGCAAGTCTTAGTTCTCTACCTTCAATAGTCTGTTGAACATAAGAACTAAAAAAATAGGCCAAGCACTATGACATGTATTACTGCAGATGCTTTCAGTGCATTAGTCACCATGGCGCCTGCAGTAGTTACAGTCCACCTTCTTCCCAGCGTGTCTTTGCATAGATGAACTGAGGTGATGAGGGAACGACCACTACGGATGGTTAATACTGAGGTTCTGGTTCGGAGAGTTGCCTGGAGCAGACAGAAATGGTAAAACAAATGGAAGGACTGTGGAAACAGTACTCCCTCTCAATAACAAGGAAGAACTTCTCATCAGATGATCTCTCAGGGCTGCTGTACTTAGAACATAGAAACATAGAAAACCTACAGTACAATACAGGCCCTTCGGCCCACAAAGTTGTGCTGAACATGCCTATACCTTAGAAATTACTAGGCTTACCTATAGCCCTCTATTTTTCTAAGCTCCATGTACCTATCCGAAAGTCTCTTACACGTTTGTAAAAGATCCTATCATATCCGCCTCCACCACCGTTGCCGGCAGCCCATTCCACGCACTCACCACTCTCTGAGTAAAAAACTTACCCCTGACCTCTCTGTACCTGCTCCCCAGCACCTTAAACTCATGCCCTCTTGTGGCAACCATTTCAGCCCTGGGAAAAAGCCTCTGACTATTCACATGATCAATGCCTCTCATCATCTTATACACATGTCTATCAGGTCACCTCTCATCCTCCATCGCTCCAAGGAGAAAAGGCCAAGTTCACTCAACCTATTCTCATAAGACATGCTCCCCAATCCAGGCAACATCCTTGTAAATCTCCTTTGCACCCTTTCTATGGCTTCCTGTAGTAAGGCGACCAGAACGGAGCACAGTACTCCAAGTGGGGTCTGACCAGGGTCCTATATAGCTGCAACATTTCCTCCCGGCTCCTAAATTCAATTCCATGATTGAAGAAGGCCAATACACCATACACCTTCTTAACCACAGTGTCAACCTGCACAGCTGCTTTGAGCGCCCTATGGACTCGGACCCCAAGATCCCTCTGATCCTCCACACTGCCAAGAATCTTACCATTACTACTATATTCTGCCATCATATTTGACCTACCAGAATGAACCACTTCATACTTATCTGGGTTGAACACCATCTGCCACTTCTCAGCCCAGTTTTGCATCCAATCAATGTCCTACTGTAACCTCTGACAGCCCTCCACACTGTCCACAACACCTCCAACCTTTGTGTCATCAGCAAACTTACTAACACATCCCTCCACTTCCTCATCCAGGACATTTATAAAAACCACAAAGAGTAAGGGTCCCAGATCAGATCCCTGAGGCACTCCACTGGTGACCACAAAATAATCCGCAGATGCTGGGGTCAAAGCAACACTCACAACACGCTGGAGGAACTCAGCAGGTCGGGCAGCATCCATGGAAAAGATCGGTCGATGTTTCAGGCCGGAACCCTTCATCAGGACTGATGACCAACCTCCATGCAGAATATGACCCATCTACAACCACTCCTTGCCTTCTGTGGGCAAGCCAGTTCTGGATCCACAAACTAATGTCCCCTTGGATCCCATGCCTCCTTACTTTCTCAATAAGTCTGGCATGGGGTACCTTATCAAATGCCTTACTGAAATCCATATACACTACGTCTACTGCTCTTCCTTCATCAGTGTGTTTAGTCACATCCTCAAAAAATTCAGTCAGGTTTGTAAGGCACAACCTACCCTTAACAAAGCAATGTTGACTATTCCTAATCATATTACAGGTGTCCCCCACTTTTTGAATGTTCACTTTACGAAACCTCACTGTTACGAAAGACCTACATCAGTACCCTGTTTTCGCTTTCGAAAGGTGTTTTCACTGTTACGAAAAAAATGCAGTGCGCGATAAAAAATTCAGTGCACGAAAAAAATCAGCGCACGATAAAAGGCAGCTTGCGCCCCGAGCAGCCGCTCTCCCCCGGATTCGGAACGGCATTGCTTTAACACATGCCTGTGAACAGCCGTTTGCAAGAGGAGTTCTATGGTGTCGGAAAAGCCTAAACGAGCTCGTAAGGGTGTTACACTTAGTGTAAAGCTAGACATAATTAAGCGTTTCAACCATGGTGAACGAAATAAGGACTAAGTGAGTTTGGCTTATGGAAGCTGAAGAAGATGATGTTGAAGAGGTTTTGGCATCCCATGACCAAGAACTGACTGATGAAGAGCTGATGCAATTGGAAGAGGAAAGGATACCAATTGAAACTGAATTCAGTAGTGAAAGTGAAGCAACTACGTGAGATTTTCGCTGCAATGATGAACTACGACTTTAATTTTGAAAGGGTACGTAGGTTTAGGAGATATTTGCAGGATGGTTTGAGTCCTTACAAAGAACTGTGTGATAGAAAATTGCGCGAGGCTCAGCAGTCAAGCAAGCCTTCCACATCAGCCACAGCAGACGACGAACTTCGAACTTCGACATCGAGGCGGGCAGTCATAGGAGAAATGAGCTGCCTGCTCTAATGGAAACAGACAACGAAATGACTCCCCAGTGTCCCACCACCCCAACACCTGGGCCACGGACAGATACCGATTTGCGGAGAATGCAACAGTAGCCGGGAGGCACACAGGATAACTTTAAGAAAAAAGCCGAAATAAACATGCTAATTAATTAGGTGCCGCCCCACACGTAAATTTCGGCCCAGATCAAAGGCGATGCAATCGGCACTGATCTGGGCCGACAATTACATGCCGGGCAGCACCTAATTAATTAGCATGTTTATTTCGGCTTTTTTCTTAAAGATGTGCTGGATGCCTCCCGGCTACCGCTGGACCCTGCGTGCCTCGTGGCAATGTATCGGTCGGTGGCCCGGAGAGTGGGGGCCACTGCACCAGCCAACCTGCGACGACTCAGTCTAGCACACCATCATCAGAGTGCTCGGTGCTGTCTTCCCAATTGCAGTAAGTGATACTACACTGTACATACATTATTTCTACTTTATGTCGGCTGTGTATTTTTACGTGTTATTTGGTATGATTTGGCAGCTTCATAGCTTAAAGGTTACTGGAGAGCGCTTGCGCCGTGTTCTTGCCAACAGCGCTTGCATGAGATTTTCTGCCAACGGCGCTTGCTTGAGATTTTCACTACGGAGAACAGTTCAGTAATGATTGTGGAAAAGTATTTCTACTTTATATAGGCTGTGTATTTATAATATCATTCCTACTTTTATTATGTGTTACTGTTATTTTAGGTTTTATGTGTTATTTGGCATGATTTGGTAGGTTATTTTGGGGTCTGCGAACGCTCACAAAATTTCCTATATAAATAAATGGTAATTGCTTCTTCGCTTTACAACATTTCAGCTTACGAACTGTTTCATAGGAATGCTCTACTTTGGGATGGCGGGGGAAACCTATATACCTCTTCAAATGTTTATAAATTCTGCCTCTGAGGATCTTCTCCATCAACTTACCAACCACTGAGGTAAGACTCACTGGTCTATAACTTCCTGGGCTATCTCTACTCCCTTTCTTGAATAAAGGAACAACATGTGTTACCCATCCCTCATTCATCCACCTTGGAAATCATCCTGATAATCTGGAGATCCAAGACAAGTAAATCCAGTGGATGAGGATGTACAAGTAGCCGGAAAAAAGGGGCAAAATTGTACCCATCCTTTCCTTCATTCCAAAACCCACCTTTGTGTGTGGGATTGCATCAAGCTGTGCATCGAACCAAAGTACCAAGTTCCTACCTGTCTTCAACGTTGTACAGGATAGGTCTGGCCTTGTTGCTGGGCAACACCGCAGTCAACTGGACATTGGCATACTACCTGTCCTCTGTATTAAAGTTCTTCCAAGCAAACAGGGTATTGAACTAAAGCTGCTTCCCGACACTGTGTTGAATGAACAAACACTACATTTAAGACTGAGCTTCCTTACTCTGGACGCTGTATCTGCGGATCCAAATGCTCTATCAATTCCTTCCAGCTCACGTCCTCAAACTAAAGTCTTCAGGTGAAAACTATTCATCAAACTTATTTGCAGGCTTGCTAATAACCCCCCAGCACTACAAGTAACTGAATGTATTCTTAAAAACAAGCAAATTAATTCACAAGGGGCTGTTAAATCCTTCCAGAATATATTTCTTGCAGATCTGGATACAAAATGTTTTTACTTGTTGCTTCAGTGCACCTGAGCATCTGGTCCAGAGGGTTCAAATCCCAAGACAGAATTGAAGTGTTTTTCTTAAATATGATTGTGTGCTCGATTTTTTTTCGAGTTACAGCCATAACTTGAAAAAAGCCGTAACTTGGTAGATTTCCAGCCCATAAATTTTAATGGATGTAAAATCAAGGCAGGATTATTCCCCAAACAAGTTTCTTGTGAACTCTACTTCTAACTGTGAGGAGTTCGCAATAAATTGACCACTGTGGTCTAATTTTTTAAAAATTCAATTCAAGATTATTTAATGTAATTTCCATTAAGTGTAAAGAAGAACAAAATAATTGTTACTCCAGATCTGATGCAGTACAAAAAAATAACACATTAACATTAAGAACACAATAATACAAAGAAGAATAAATATAAATACAAACATTAGTACACAAAGCAGCTTTTAACTGCACACAATACTCCAAGTGTGGTCACATGAGTGCCTTATAGAGCCTCAACATCACATCCCTGCTCTTATATTCTATACCTCTAGAAATGAATGCCAAAATTGCATTCACCTTCTTCACAACCGACTCATCCTGGAGATTAACCTTTCGGGTATCTTGCACAAGGACTGCCAAGTCCCTTTCCATCTCTGCATTTTGAATTCTCTCCCCATCTAAATAATAGTCAGCTCATTTATTTCTTCCACCAAAGTGCATGACCAGACACTTTCCAACACTGTATTTCATTTGGCACTTCTTTGCCCATTCCCCTAAACTATCTAAATCGCTCTGCAGGTTCTCTGTTTCCTCAACACTACCTACTCCTCCGGCTATCTTTGTATCATTGGCAAATTTAGCCACAAATCCATTAATACCATAGTCCAAATCATTGACATACATCACAAAAAGTAGCGGTCTCAACACCGACCCCTGTGGAACTCCACTGGTAGCCGTCAGCCAGCCAGAATAGGATCCCTTTATTCCCACTTTCTGTCTTCTGCCAACCAGTCAATGCTCCACCCCTAGGAACTCCCCTGTAATTCCATGGGCTGTTATCATGCTAAGCAGCCTCATTTGCGGTACCTCGTCAAAGCTGTTCTGAAAATTCAAGTACACCATGTCTCCTGCATCTCCTTTGTCTACCCTGCTTGTAATTTCCTCAAAGAATTGCAGTAGATTTGTCAGGCAGGATTTTCCTTTCAGGAGACCATGCTAGCTTTGGCCTATCTTGTCATGTGCCTCCAGGTACTTCGTATTCTCCTCCCTAACAATCGATTCCAACAACTTCCCAACCACTGATGTCAGGCTAACAGGCCTATAGTTTCCTTTCTGCTGCCTCCCACCCTTCTTGAATAGCAGAGTAACATTTGCAATTTTCCACTCATCTGGAACAATGCCAGAATCTATCAATAAGGTGACTCTGACGAGAAATAATAAAGTATTCTGGGGATTGTGGAGGAACGGGTTAGTGAGTGGAAATGTTGATCAGCTTTACTGCTTGGGGAAAGTAATTCTTTTTGAGTCTGGCGTTCCTGGCATAGTTACTATGTAGCCCCCTCTCTGATGGGAGTGGGATGAACAGCCCATGACCCTTCATGATGTTACTGACGTTTTCCTGGCATCGTTCTGTACGTATGCCCTTCCTGGCAGATGGGGCTGTTGTCGGTGATACACTGGGCAGCTTTGACGACCTGTTGTGGAGTTCTCCATCAGGAACTTTTCGTGGATAAGTTAACTTGATAAAACCTTGCCTCTGAAAAATTTAAGTAACTGAAAAAAGTGGACTTGATAGTCTTCTACACATGTAAATCAGGCAGAGTGAGGTAATTTTTCTCATTCTCTCACTTTGATCAAAGAAGTACCAATCTACAAATAGTTTCAGACTAATGAGGTCAGTAATAGTTGAATTCTGCCCTTACATCACCCTCCATAAAAGGTCCTTGTTGTACTCTCTGTACTTGAATCCACTTCCTGCATTTGTACGTGTTCATCTTAGCAATTTAAAATTACCTTGTTCTCCTGGTTTGAACATCACCTTCAAGTAGGCAACCTCCTTTTAATTAATACAGAGCTCTCCAGTTGCATTAGCAAGGCAATAATGATAGGGTGTGTGTGTGTGTGTGTGTGTGTGTGTGTGTGTGTGAGAGAGAGGAGAGAGAGAGAGAGAGAGAGAGGAAAGAGAGGGAGAGAGAGAGAGGGAGAGAGAGAGAGAGGAGAGAGAGGGAGAGAGAGAGAGAGACAGAGAGAGACAGAGAGAGAGACACACAGAGACAGAGACAGACCAGAACACACATTTATTCATGGGAATAATTTTAATTGAGAGCAGGGAAGAATGAACCTCTTTTATAAATAAAAGCAAGTATAATTACTGCACATGTATGCATCTTTAACAGGTAGACAACCTTTTAGATAATGACAGGGGATGAAGATCATTTAGCTATTATGCCATGAACAAAACCTTAAAAGAGGAGCTTTGCACTTCATTCTTTTTACTTTTTTTTGCAAGTTTACTTTTACAATACTGCTTTCTGAACACTTACTTACTTCTACTGGTCTCCTGTTGCATTTTTATGCACCATTGATAATAAAAACGTGATACTTTGCCCTTTTCTGACCTATGTCTTTACTTTAAAGGGATGCAGTACAAACCACATAGTTTTCTCAAATTCAATATATGAACACAAGACCATAAGACACAGGAGCAGAGATAAGCCATTTGGCCCATTGAGTCAGCTCTGCCATTCCAAAATTTCAAAGTACTTTGAATATCAGAGTATGTATACAGCATACAACCTGAAATTCATCCTCTTCACAGAAGTCCTCAAAACAAAGAAACCCCATAGAATCAGAGAAACATTGAAGCCCTGAAGCATGGCTGATTTATTATCCTTCTCATCGCCATTCTCCTGCCTTCTCCCATAATAAGACCATAAGATCATAAGATATAGGAGCAGGAGTCGGACATTCGGTCCATCGAGTCTGCTCCACCATTCAATCATGGGCTGATCCAATTCTTCCAGTCATCCCCACTCCCCTGCTTTCACCCCATAACCTTTGATGCCCTGGGTAATCAAGAAACTATCTATCTCTGCCTTAAATATGCCCAATGACTTGGCCTCCACAGCTGCTTGTGGCAACAATTTCCACAGATTTACCACCCAATGGACTAGAGTCCCGTACCATGGAAAATAACTTTGTCATATCTAATCTGTTCATAGAAACATAGAAAATAGGTGCAGGAGTAGGCCATTCGGCCCTTCAGGCCTTTTAACATTTGGCATGTTTCGATAAGATCCCCCCTCATTCTCCTGAACTCCGGGGAAAACAGCCCAAGAGCTGCCAGATGTTCCTCATACGGTAACCGTTTCAATCCTGGAATCATTCTCATGAATCTTCTCTGAACCCTCTCCAACGTCAGTATATCCTTTCTAAAATAAGGAGCCCAAAACTGCACACGATACTTCAAGTGTGGTCTCACGAGTGCCTTACAGAGCCTCAACATCACATTCGTGCTCCTATACTCTGTACCTCTAGAAATGAATGCCAATATTGCATTCGCCTTCTTCACCACCGACTCAACCTGGAGGTTAACATTTAGGGTATCTTGCAGAAGGACTCCCAAGTCCCTTTGTATCTCTGCATTTTGAAATCTTTCCCCATAATCTTTGACACCTTTACTGATCAAGAACCTATCAACCTCTGCTTTAAATATACCCAATGACTTGGCCTCCATAACTGTCTATGGCAATATATTCCACAGATTCACCATCCCCTGGCTAGTGATATTCCTGCATATCTCTGCTCCTTGTATTCTGAGGTTGTGCCCTTTGGTCCTAGACTCTCCTGAATATAACTTCCATGATCTTTATTCTCCTAGGATATAAATCTTAGTATCCCAATGATTGCAAGCTGGTTGAACACCCAAGTTGGTGCAATCTTTCATTGGTTCTGTTACAGTTATTATTCTATTCTGGATTTATTGAGAATGTCCACAAATAAAATGAATCTTTGGGTTGTATATGATGACATATATGTACTCAATTCTAATGAAAGAAATGAAAGAAGGCGTTACTGAATTCTAATGAAAATCTCAACACCTAAATCTGCCCCGAAAATTGCAATTTTCTGCAAGGGAATCCTTCCTCCAGCAAGCAATTTATCCACTGCTGATTTCTTCAATCATTGTCCTAATCTGGTTTACTCAGTGAATATCACCGTTGCTCTACTAATTTCTGAATGGTCTGTGAACCCATGAATACAGCCTCACTATTTTTGCTGTCTTTTTGCACCATAATTATATATTTTAAATTGCAATTAGATACCTGGTGGACTCTTAATTTCATACACCACTATGTAAGATTATTAATGCAAGTATTTAATCAGCCAATCATGAGGCTGCAATGCAACGCATCAAAGTATGCAGACATGGTCAAAAGGTTCAGTTGTTGTTCAAACCATACATCAGAATGGGGAAGAAATGTGATCTAGGTGACTTTGACCATGGAATGGTTGTTAGTGCCAGATGGGTTCATTTGAGTATCTCAGAAACTGCTGAAGTTTTGGGATTTTCATGCAGAACAGACTCTAGAGTTAACAGAGAATGGTACAAAAGTCAATGAAACATCTTGTGAGTGGCAGTTCTGTGGGTGTTAATGAAGTGGTTAAGGCACTGGACTAGCGACCTGAAGGTCGTGAGTTTGAGTGCCAGCCAAGGCAACGTGTTGTGTCCTTGAGCAAGGCACTTAATCACAAATTGCTCTGCGACGACACTGGTGCCAAGCTGTATGGGTCCTAATGCCCTTCCCTTGGACAACATTGGTGTCATGGAGAGGGGAGACTTGCAGCATGGTCAACTGCTGGTCTTCCATACAACCTTGCCCAGGCCTAAGCCTTGGAGAGTGAAGACTTTCCAGGCACAGATCCATGGTTTTGCAAGACTAATGGATGTCTAAAAAAAATGAAAAAAGTCAAAAGAAAATGGCCTGTCAATCTGACAGGAAGACAACAGTAATTCAAATAACTATTCGTAACAACGGTGGTGTGCAGAGGAGCATCTCTGAACATATCACACATTGCACCTTGAAATGGAGGGGTTACAGCAGCAGAAGACTACAAACATACACTCAGTACCTTATTAGGTACAAGTGGTATATACAACTTCTTCTAATTTCTAGAATATTTTATGTATTGCAATGTACCGCTGCCATAAAACAACAGATTTCACAACATATGTCAGTGATAATAAACTGGATTCAGACTCTAATTCTGATTCTGATATCAATGATCACTTATATTTCTGTGTGGGTAGCAGGAAGCCATGCTGCCTCTCTGGGCTGTGGGAATTGCAATCAGTTCCCATCATATTGGCCCACTTCCACCCAGAATACCATTGTCCCCTAGCATGGATTATGACTAAACAAGACACTCAGCAGGTTATGTAAGCTCTATAAAGAAAGAAGCAATGTTAGCATTTCAGATCATTCAGCAGAATCCGTTGCAGAGTACAGCCAGGGATATGTTGTATATCGAGGAAGCGGGAGCGAGGCCAGCGGACAGGAGTCTGTTCCAGGAAAAAAGCAAGTCCCAGTTGGCCGGCTCTCCCGTCCATTCTGCTCTCCAATGTCTGCTTGCTGAGGGAATCGGGCTCGCAGTCCTCGGAGTCGCCTGATGTCGGTGGCCGGAGGTGGGAACATCGTAAGCGGTGTGCGAGGAAGCGGAAGCGAGGCCAGCGGGCAGGAGTCCGTGCCGGGAAAAAAGCAAGCCGTAGCCGGCCGGCTCTCCCGTCCATTCTGCTCTCCAATGGACATTAAATTGGACTACATCCGACTCCAACGAAATACTCGGCCAGAGTACAGAAACGGACGTGATCCCGGACGCCACCATTCAGCTGTTTACTTATGTAACGGTTTTTCCCCCAAGCCATCGGACTACCAGCCTACTGCCCTCCGCTGTGCCTATCGTCTTGTTTATTATTTATTGTAATGCCTGCAATGTTCTGTGTACTTCATGCAGTCCTGGGTTGGTCTGTAGTCTAGTGTAGTTTTTGTATTGTTTTATGTAGATCTGTGTAGTTTTTGTATTATTTCATGTAGCACCATGGTCCTGAAAAAAGTTGTCTCGTTTTTACTGTCTACTGTACCAGCAGTTATGGTTGAAATGACAATAAAAAGTGACTTGACTTGACTCGATGTCTCTTCACACCCTTGTTGCCTGAAATGCATCCCCCCCATATCAGAAGGTGATGCAGCCAATGGGGGGGATGTGGGAGCGGGTGGGGGGGGGAGGCCAGTGCACAAGATTGAAGTAATCTGCAGGGAATTGTAAACTTAGTCATTTCCATCATGGGCACTAACCCCCGTAGTGTCCAGGACATCTTCAATGAGCAATTCCTCAAAAAGGCAGCCCCCACCATTAAGGTGAACACAGCAGGCCAGGCAGCATCTGTAGGAAGAGGTACAGTCGACGTTTCAAGCCGAGACCCTTCAGAAGTGTCGACTGTACCTCTTCCTATAGATGCTGCCTGTCCTGTTGCATTCACCAGCATTTTTTGTGTGTGTTGCTTGAATTTCCAGCATCTGCAGATTTCCTTGGGTTTGCCCCATTAAGGACCTCTTTCAGGCGTTGTTCTCTTTGCTACCATCAAGAAGGAGGTACCGAAGCATGAAAGCACCAAAGCATAAAGGCATGCACTCAGTGATTCAGAAACAGCTTCTTCCCCTTTGCCATCCAATTTCTAAATGGATGTTGAACACATGAACATTAACTCACTACTTTAATTTAACTTTTATATATGTGTATTACTGTAATTCTCATATGCTGGTGATACTAAACCTGACTCTGATTCTGAAAAAAAATGTGTCAAGTTGCCCCAATCTTACTTAATTTTAATCACCAATACCCAGACTATACAAAGTTACAAACTGCAAAACCAAATACAATTTGCAACAAACAGATTATTTAATCTTGTATGTCAGTGTTCATTCACCTCACATTCAACATTCTTATTCCATCAACATTACTTTCTTGATGCGGTAATGAGCCTCACATTCCAATCACACTTCAGGGGAGTTAAAATATTTCGCCCAGTTAAAACTTTTTTCCTGGCTGGAGAGAAGATCTAGCCCAAGTGGATGACTAAAAATGGAGCTAATATTAAATGAACTATAACTTCCTAACCACCTTTATTTAAATCTTCAACAGATGTGTAAAATTGTCTCTGCTCTAGTTCAACATTGCAATTTTCATTTGAAATATTTTTAGTTTGTTTCTGCTGCATTAATTCCCAATTTACATCAGAATAAAGGGTCTTTGTCATCTAATTTTGGCAGTTTTTTCCTCATGTGTTTCAAAGAATTACTTTGCCAGAATTTGCACTGAAGATTTGTTTCTAATACTGGTCTACCACTGTAATCTATGGTAGAAACAAAGTACAAGATTAACTTTCTCTCTTAAATCTCAGAGAAAATAATTATCACATACAGCCATTCTTTGATACTTGAATATAAAATTATCTCCTTCATCTCAGAGGATTTCTTTTACTGTCATTTCACCTTTGTCCTTCCAAAAGCCTTTGGACCATGTTTGACTTTGGGAGATAGTGTAAAGCTGGCAATAACTGATCAACTTACTTAATCTTAACCCACAATATTCAGAATATTTAAAGTTATATAAAAACACATACAAATTGCAGCAGACAGGATATTTACTCTTCTATGTTAGTGATTATTCACCAAATCAGCCACCTCACATTCAAGATTCTTATTCCATCAATATTGCTTCCTCGATGCAGTGATGTGCTTCACATTCTAAAAGTACATCCTTTTATTCTGAGACTGTGCCCTCAGGTCCTAGACTCTCAGAGGGCACAGCTTCAGAATAGAAGGACATCTCTTTGGAAAAGGGATGAGGAGGAATTTATAATGTTCAACACTAAATAATTAATATTTAGCCAGAGGGTGCTGAATCTGAGGAATTCATTGCCAAAGATGGCTGTGGAGATTAAAATCAGTGATATATTTAAAGGGGAGGTTGACGGGTTTTTGATTAGTAATGGTGTAAAAGGTTACAAGGGAGAAGGCAGGAGAATGGGATTGAAAGAGATAATAAATCAGACAGGATAAAATGGTGGAGTAGACTCGATGGTCCGAATAGCCTAACACTGCTCCGTATTGTCTCCCTCTTCACTGATTTTCATTTCAATTTGCTTCAATGGGTAATTAAGCCCTTTTAATGTCACTCCATATCAAATTAGTTCCCTATAATACCACAATTAATTTTTTTCATATATTAATTTCTTAATATGAGTCATTGCTTCCCTACTCGATATTATCCTTTAACAACTTACTTTCACCATATGAATACAAGAACATAAAGCTGTACAGCACAGTACAGACCCTTTGGCTGACCTGCTCCACAATCAATCTAACTTTTCCCTCCTACATAGCCCATAACCTTTTTTTTAATCCATGTGTCTGCCCAAGATTTGCTTAAATGTCTGTCTGCAAAAAGTGATGGACACAGCTTAACACATCATGGAAACCAACCTTCAAACTCTCAACCCTCTTGATCTTAGTCCATTGAAGTACAACTTTTAAAAGTTCAAAGTACACTTATTATCAAAGAATGTATACATTACACAACCTTGAGATTCGTCTCCTTAAAAGCAGCCTCAAAACAATGTTGAAAAATGCATAGTTATCCACTTTGATAGTAGAAATAAATGCACAGACTATTTTCTACTACACCATTTTATAGTTTGGTAGTATCAGCTGTGTTTTAATTTGTTCTGTATTTCATTTAATACATAATTTGTTACCCAGTTTGTCTTCTATTATAGATTTTCAAATATTTCTATGAAACTTCGGCTAATTGAAGCAGCCGCTTAATTGGACCAAAATGTACTGGTCCCGATGTGTCTCAATTAACTGTATCAAGATATGGCAATTGACAGCGTCTTATCTAGTTTTAGATTTTCTTGAACTATCTGTCTATTGCTCTGATTAAAAAATGCATCTTAAAAACTGAAATCTGTCTTATACTGACAGGAAGTTGTTAATAATTTTGATGATTTTCAATATTCAGTAATATTCAATACATTTTTAAATATTTCAGAAGCATTCATTATTTTTAAACATAAGTTCTTCAGCATTTTTTGGATTTTCCTTCCCATCGGTCAGTTTTTTCCCTTGAATCCTGTTTCATAACTACCACAAATCATAAGTAGCATAAATCAAGTAGTTGTTAATGAACTTTTGCCACAAATATGAATCCAAGACTATGAAGAGTTTAGTTTATTTCAAGAAAACTTCCTCTTCAGAAAATTTCACTGATTCTGTAAATTTTACAATTCTATTTTATCACCGTAGGAACTGCTTACAAACTTCTTGTTTGAAAAGGGGTGATGCTTATTTCAAAATGCAAAGCTTTAGCTTCAGAGTACTATATTTAAGTAACAGAAAGGCAGCATATCTATGACTGATTCAATTGCCTCTGAAATATCTTATCAAGATTCAAGATGCAAGAAGGTTTAATGTAATTTCCAGTGCACAAATGTAAAGGATCTGATGCAGCACAACAAAAAAAAACCACAATGAGATAAAGAACACGAAAGAGCGCAAGAAATATAAATACGTAAGTTAGCTTATATACATAGATAGATTGTATGTACATAATGTGATGCTACACACAGGAAGGGCTGTACATAAGGTGACTCTGACAGGAAATGATAAAGTAGTGGTGGTTGGGGATGTGGAAGGGAGGTGGTTAGTGCATGGAAGTGTTGATCAGCTTTACTGCATGGGGAAAGTAAGTGTTTTTGAGTCTAGTGGTTCTGGAGGAAGCTTCTTGATGGGAGTAAGACAAACTGTCCACGAGAAGGGTGGGCGTGATCCTTCATGATGTTACTGGCCCTTTTCCAGCACAGCACTTTCCTGCATATATGTCCTCGATGGTGGGTAGGCTGGTCATTGATGAGTTGGGCAGTTTTGACTACCCGGTGTAGAGCATTTCTGTCTGCTGCAGTGAAGTTTCCACAGTGATGCAAGGCTTGTTAGGATGCTCTCTACTGAGAATGATGTGAGTATACTGTAAATGTGCATAGTCCAGCTCTATTTTGCCTCCTCAGAACCTTTTCTGATTGTGTAGAATATGTTCTGGGACCGTGAGAGGTTGTGCAAGCTGTGCACTCTAGCAGATGGAATCTGCTCGCAGTTTCCTCTGCTGTGCCACCGATGTAAAGAGAGATGTGAGAGGTACAAGTTCTCCTGAAGCCCATAGACATCTCCTTTGTCTTATTGATGATGGAGAAGAGGTAATTTGCCTGGCATCAAGCCCTGAGCACTTCCACCTCCTCTACATCTGCCATGTGATAAGCCCTGCTGCAGTTGTGTCATTGGCGACACTCACAACACGCTGGAGGAACTCAGCAGGTCAGGCAGCATCCGTGGAAAAGATTGGTCGACGTTTTGAGCCGGAACCCTTCGTCAGGACTGTAGAGAGAAGGGGCAGAGACCCTATAAAGAAGGTGGGAGGAGGGTGGGAAGGAGAAGGCTGGTAGGTTCCAGGTGAAGAACCAGTAAGGGGGAAGATAAAGGGGTGGGTGAAGGGAGGCAGGGAGGTGATAGGCAGGAAAGGTGAAGAAAGAATAGGGGAAAACACAATGGGTAGTAGAAGGAGGCGGAACCATGAGGGAGGTGGTAGGCAGCTGGGGGAGGGTGCAGAGTGACATAGGGATAGAGGAAGGGAGGGGGAGGGAATTATCGGAAGTTGGAGAATTCTGTGTTCATATCAAGGGGCTGGAGACTACCTAGACGGTATATGAGGTGTTGCTTTGATCCCAGCATCTGCAGCTTATTTTGTGTCATTGGCGAACTTGACAACGTGATAGTTTGGATGTTTGGCCATGCAGTCACGTGTGAGCAGAGTGTACAGCAATGGGCTGAGCACACTCAGCATACTCAGCACACAGCCGTGGAAGCCACCCGTATCGAGGATGATGGGGAGGGAGCAGTGGTTGCGTATGTTGACTATCTGAGGTCTGCTGGTTAGGAAGTCCAACTCCCTGCACAGTGGGGTATTTAGATTGAGGAGTAGGAGTTTGTTCACCAAGGCCCGTGGGGCAATGTCGAACTGAAATCCAGAAACAGCATTCTGACATAAGTGTCCTTGTTTTCTAAGTGTGTCAAAGCTGGTGCATGACAGATGCTATAGCACCTGTCGTAGAGTGGTTCTGTTGGTAGCATATTGGTTAGTGTCAAATACGGCAGAAATGGGGCTTTTGATATGTGGCATTACTAGCTGTTCAAAGCATTTCATGATGACTGGCATCGGTGCCACTGGGTTATTTAGTTCAGAAGCTGTAGAGTTCTTTGGTACAGAGTTGATGGTGGCTGATTTGAAGAGTGTTGGGACAGCAGCGTGAATGAGTAAAGTGCTGATGATGTTCGCGAAGAATCAGTAAGCTTGTCTGTACTCAGCCTGGCCTGGGTCCCTTACTTGACTCTCTGCAGGGTCCTTCTCACATCTGCTGCTGTTACACACAGTGGCTGCTCACCTGGGAGTGGGGAGAAGGAACTTATTATATTGTTTGATCTTTATCATACATCCTGCAGTTAAATTTGTACTTAATGTATACTTATTTTTCAAAGCAACATTAAGTATAGATTTGACAGCAGAATATATGATAGAGATCAGACAATAATTAATATAGATACACTCAGGAAAAATAATCACAATATTTAAACTCCAGGGTTATGCTTTTTTGATGAAATATTGTGACCAGAGAATCACATTTTCAGAACAGGTGGCAATTGAACTCATTATACATCAATGCTCTCAGCTTAAAGTTTCTGGTAAAGTTATTTACCATATTAACAGTCCTTATAACATAATTCACCAAATAATGCTGAGCGAAAAAATAGATTATGAGTCCTAATTCCCTATTCATTCACTGTGCCCTTTATTATTTTTCTTCCCTTATTTTCTAGCTAATCTTGTCCTAATGTTATTGTCAATTCAATTTAAGTCAAATCAAGTCCAGATTATCATCATTTAACTGTATACATGTCTGCCGTCAAACGAGACAATGTTTCTCTGGATCAGAGAAACAAAACACAGCACTACACATAACACACAATAACTTAGGAAAGTAAGAATTAAATCTACAAGTGAATTAGGCATGAATAAAGTGTATAAATTAAATACTGTAGGGTACAGTACAAATTATCCGGTGACATTTTGAATGTGATGTGGTAGGGAGTTCAGAAGCCTAATGGCCTGAGGGAAGAAGCTGTTTCCCATTCTGACCATTCTTGTTATCGTCAATAAATGTTCAACATCCCAATATCTACTAAACAAACAAATTTTTCTGCCCCCACCCTTTCACACTTCCACAGAGAAATGTTCCGTGCCTTTTTGTTACCAATGTCGAATTAAAGCACAGTCCAGAATTCTTTTAAAAATCTATTTTTGCTCATTTTGCTTTTAAGTTATTCTATGAAGTAAATTGTAGTCATAGCAATGTCAATTTAAGTTATTTCTTTCAATAAAGGGTTCAGCTGTCCTGAAAATTAACAACATAGCAGCTAAAGCATTGCAATAGAACCTTTGTTAAAATTGCATGCACCACAGTGTCATAATTTAACTATGAAATGTATCAAGATTAATTATTTTAATCAATGTTGCCTTGAATGCATATTTGAGTCCCATAACTCCTTTGCCTGGTATCACATATTTCAATTTTCTTAATGCTGTATTTTTTGACTTCATGATTTCAAATTCTCAATTGTATTTTTTAGATTATAAGACATAGGTGCAGAATTAGGACATCCAGTTTTTCGAGTCTTCTTCGCCATTCCATCATGGCTGATTAATACATCAATCTTTCAACCCCACTCTCCTGCCTTCTCCCATATAGGTTGACACACTTACTAATCAAGAACCTATCAATGCCCTCTATATCTATACCCAATCACTTTTCCTCCCCATCTATCTGTGGCAATGAATTCCACAGATTCACCAAATGATTTTTGCAAAATCTTCTTAAAAAAAAATGACATCTAGTTAGAAACATAGAAAGAAACATAGAAAATCTCAGCACATTACAGGCCCTTTGGCCCACAATGTTAGATCGACTATGTAATCTACTCTAGAAACTACCTATTAAGCTCCATGTACCTATCTAGGAGTTACTTAAAAGTCCCTATGGTATCCGCCTCTACCACCTTCGCTGGCAGTGCACTCCACGCACCCACCACTCTCTGTGTGAAAAGCTTACCCCTGACATTCCCCTTGTTTCTCCTTCCAAGCACCTTAAAGCTATGCCCCTCATGTTAGCCATATCAACCCTGGGAAAAAGCCTCTGGCTACCTTATCACTATCTTTCTTAATTACTTCTTTGTTTCGAACTTATTACATTACTCCTCAAACAATGCAGTGCTGGTGGAGAAGAAATTTACTCTACTCATATTTTTTAAAGGGCACTGGTTAGGCTTCAGTTCCTAAAATAAACTCCCCCCACCCCCCTTCTCCTTGGCATCTGCTGAAACAAGCCTAGGCCTTTCAGAATTTGGCCACTGCTGGTGGGAGAAGAGATGGAAATAGTTTGAGTGGAGTGGGAGCAGGTGAAGGAAGATGGAGACTGATGGTTATCACAGTACTGAAAGGATCCAAGCTGAGGCAGGATTCTAGTACCAGCCTAGCCACTCTTTAGCCCAATCCTCCATGTGGTGCAGGATGAAGTTTTTAAAATTTATTTTTTATTTAATGATACAGCATGGCATTTGGCTTTTCAGGCCGAACAAGCCCGCGCCACCCAAATGTGCATATTTTACCAATTAACCTAGCAACCCATATGTCTTTGGAATATAGGAGGAAACCAGAGCACCCATGCGGTCATGTGAAGAATGTACAAGACAGTGGCAGAGTTAAACCAGGGTTACTGGCACTGTAGTAGCATTACGCCAACCACTACGTTATCACTGCCACACCGCCCCTATAAAAAGCAATGAAGCTCAGGATCAAACGCAGTCCTCTCAAGGTGGTAGACAGCAACCCTACCCGCTGTGTCACTGTAGACCACAAGTCCAAGTTGAACATCAGAAGCTTTGATGAATTTCTATAGATGTGTATCGACTGGTGGTGTTAGGGCCTGGTAAGGAAACACCAATGCCTTTGAATGGAAAATCCTACAAAAGGTAATGGATATAACCATATAACCATATAACAATTACAGCACGGAAACAGGCCATCTCGGCCCTTCTAGTCCGTGCCGAACTCTTACTCTCACCTAGTCCCACCGACCTGCACTCAGCCCATAAACCTCCATTCCTTTCCTGACCACATAGCTGCCCCAGTCCATCATGGGTAAAGCTTTCCCAACCATTGAGCACATCTACTTGAAACACTGTAGTAGGAAAACAGTATCCATCATCGGAGACCCCCACCACCCAGGCCATACTGTTTTCTCACTGTTGCCATCAGGTAGAAGGTACAAGAGCCTCAGGACTCGCACCCCCAAGTTCAGGAACAGTTATGACCCCTCAACCATCGGGCTCTTGAACAAAAGGGGATAACTACACTCCCCTGCCCATCCACTGAGATGACCCCACGACCAATGACCTCACTTTAAGGACTCTTTACCCTGCTATTTCAAGTTCTTGTTATTTATTGCTATTTACTTATGTTTGAATTTGCACAGTTTATTGTCTTCTGCACTCTGGTTGATCTTTCACTGATCCTATTGTAGTTACTATTCTATAAATTTGCTGAGTATGCCCACAGGAAAATGAATCTCAGGTTGTATGCGGTGACGTGTATGTACACTGTTAACAAAAATTCATTTTAAACTTTGAACTTGTTAAATTTGATGAAGTTCAATCGCTCGTTTCTGTAGTAAGTGCAGGCCACCCACATGACTGAAAATTATGGAGAATACACCAGCAGCGAAATGGTCTCCACTGCGTGTACGTGTATCAAACATCAAGAGGGCCCAGAAGTGGACACAAACTGAAAGGCTGCTTTCCCATTTCATCTTATTTCTCACTGAATTTAAAATGAGCAGCAAGAATTCTCCATCAGAGAATTCTATTTCTAATCACAGACGGTGCAGCATCCCTTATTATCGACTGGACATCCTTGGCACCTTTGAGAGAAATTTCCAATCTGGTAACAAACGGTGTCAAACTGAATCTTTTTTAATTCTAGCTGAGGCTGCCAGCTGGATGAGATTGTCCAGCTTCATTTAACACACAACTCAACAGGCTGAGGTGAATTTGATTCCAGCAGTCTGGTTTGGAATTTTACATCTTCCTCAGAGAAGTTACAGATCTGGGTCCTCATTCACAGTGTCAGTGCAAATAAAGCAACACCTGCTGAGTGTCATGTTTAAGCACACCTATTTCTCAAATAAAACCTTTTGCAATGGTGGCTTAAATTAGTTGAGGCCGAAAAATTCACTTGAAATTTCAATATAAACCACTTTTATTTATTTATTTTTAAAATTTTATTTAGATATACAGCACAGAATAGGCCATTCTGGACCTTTGAGCCTCGCCCTGCCAGCAACCCCTGACAACCACCTATTTAAACCTAACCTAATCACAGGACAATTTGCAATGACCAACTAACCTACTTAGTATGACTTCAGACTGTGGGGGGAAACCAGAGCACCAGGGGAAACCCCACACATTCCACAGGGAGGATGTACAGAGATTCCTTAGAGGACGCCAGAATTGAACTCCAAAACTTTGGAACGCCCTGGGTCGTAATAGCGTTGCACTAACTGCGACATCACCATACTTGAGTTTCAGGTTCTAACTGGAAAGGGGAACATTCAGTCAGGTCTTCTCTCCAAAGATGTAGCTAAAATGTATTTTGTTATTGTACATGTGGCAGATGTATAAAATTTTGATTAGAGTCCTGAGCCAGGTGAAATGGAGATCCACTTTGGTAAAAGATGTCAGGAACAGAAAATTCGTTGCCTTTTAATTTTGAAAATGGACTCTACAGAGATGAAGCATAGAAGCTAAAAGGTATGCACACTTCCTTAAGAAATACTAATGTGATGTGTTATCCATTCTTTCAATTCATTGGTTTTCTGTAGAGAGGAGGTGGAGGAGCTCGAGGCCTGGTGCCAGGCAAATAGCCTCTTCCTCAATGTCAACAAGACAAAAGAGATGGTTATCGACTTTTGGAGAAGTTGCACCACTCACCCCCCTTTTTACATCAGTGACACAGCAGCGGAGACTGCAAGCAGTTTCAAACTCCTCGGAGTGCACATCACGCACAACCTCTCATGGTCCCAGAATACATCCTACACCATCAAGAAAGCTCACCAACACCTCAACTTTCTGAGGATGCTGAAGAGAACTGGACGTTGCACATCTATACTCATGTCAGTCTCCAGATGGGCCGTAGGCAGCACCTTAACAAGCAGCATTACTACATGGTATGGAAGTTGTGCTGCAGAGGAAGGCTCAGTAACGGATAGTCAAAACTACCCAGTGAACCACTGGCACCATCCTACCCGCCAACAAGGGCAGAAATACAGAAAGGTGCCGGAAAAGGACCTGTAACATCATGAAGGATCTCACACACCCTGCTCATGGACTGTTTGTCCCACTCCCATCAGTAGCATCCACGCCAGGAACACCAGACTCAAAAAAGTTACTTTCCCCAAGCAAGAAGGCTGATCAACACCTCCACCCACTAAACCACTTATCCACGTCCCCAAACACCATTACTTTACTATTACCTATCAGTCATCTTAAGTACAGACACTCCTGTGCCTAGCATCAATTTATGGATATACAGTACAATCAATCTATGTATATAAGCTATCTTATGTATTTATATTTACTGTGTTTTTTATAATTATTGCTTTATCTTATTGTGTTTTCTTTTGCTGCATTGGAACTAGAGTAACATGCATTTGTTCTCCTTTGCTAGACATGACAATAAAAAATCTCGAACCTTGAATCTTCTGAATGTTAGTGAGATGACTAGTATAAGATTTCTGACTGGTTGTTGCATGTGCTCCAATTAGGATGAAAACGAGGAATAAAGTAATTGCATTAAATATTACACTGGTATATTTAAACAAATCGAAGCTTGTTTGCCTTGTGCATCAGTTTAAACATTGTTTGTTCTTGCATTCTAGCTTCTTCATGTGTAATTTATCCAGGATGTCTTCAAAAGGTGATGCTTCAGAAAGGCAGCATCTGTTATTATAGATCCCCGTCACCCAGAACAGGCCCTCTTTTCATTACTGCGATCAAGGAAGACACGTTCCCAATGATTTAGAAACAGCTCCTTTCCTTCTGCTGTCAGATTTCTGAATGGATAATGAACCAGGCAATGAACACTATCTCACTTTTTTTTTGGCTCTCTTTTTGTACCACACAAATCAGGCCACATCGGGATCAGTATATCTTAACCCAATTAGCCAAGGTTTCATTGAAATAATTAAACAGGTAATACAGTCATCCATTCCAACCAAGGAAGGTCCCAATAGTGATGACTATCCAT
Organism: Mobula birostris; assembly: GCF_030028105.1. Classification (NCBI taxonomy): domain Eukaryota; kingdom Metazoa; phylum Chordata; class Chondrichthyes; order Myliobatiformes; family Myliobatidae; genus Mobula; species Mobula birostris. The sequence continues at coordinate 18,105,947 of NC_092370.1, read as the reverse complement.
CCCACTGGACCCAGACTTCCAGGGTTGAAAGAGTGAAACTGTCTCAGTGCAATGGCTTTTCCATTTTAAAAACTCTCCTGCATGAGTTGCCAGTCAATGTTGGATAAAATGGATGCCAATCCAACAATCAATCACCATCTTTAGAGTGATTTTCTGTAACAACACTCTACAGTGTGTTTTGCAATGGAAGATCTTGTTTATTTTTATATATGTCTTTCACTAAAGGCAATTTCAAAGCTAATGTTTCAAACCGAGAAGTACTGACACCATTGAAAATAGTTATTTCATCCAATTGTTTAAGATATTCTTAACCTCCACAGGAATCTTTTCCCACCTTATTTCACTTTATCCTTTCAATATCTTTTCTTGGCTGCTCTCCTTGAATTTATCACTTTTATTCACTTCCCTGAACCATAATTCTAATTATTTTTTGAGTAAGGTAACAGAATGAAAACAATAGGGAAAGGATGCAGAGAAGATGGGAACCATAGGTGACGGTGGGTGTCAGGTATGTAGGTGATAGACAGCTAAAACAAGATATAGGAGGGGGCAGGAACTGAGCCAGGGGTCTGAATAGGAAAGCAAGGACATAATACTGAGGCTTTACAAGGCATTGGTCAGGCCAAACTTGGAACAGTTTTCGGCCCCTTATCTACGGAAGGATGTGATGGAATTGAAGAGGGTCCAGGGGAGGTTACAGGAATGATCCTGAGAATGAAAGGGTTATTCTATGAGGAGTGTTTGGTGGTTCTGGACTTGCACTTGCTGGAAGTCAGATGAATAAGTTGGGGGAATCTCGCTGAAACCTACCAATTATTGAAAGGCCTCCATGGAGTGGTTATGGAGATGATATTTCCTACAGTAGGATCAAAGGGCACATATCAGAATAGAAGGATATCCTAGAACAGCGATGAGAAGGAATTTCTTTCGGCAGAGTGTGGTGAATCTGCGGAATTCATTGCCACAGGTGGCTGTGGAGGCCAAGTGATTGAGTATATTTAAAGCAGAAGGTTGATAGGTTCTTAATTATTAAGGGTATCAAAGGTTAAGGGGAGAAGGCAAGGGAAAGGAGTCGAGAGAGAAAATAAATCAGCCATAACGGAATGGTGGAGCAGGCTTGATAGGTTGAACAGCCTAAATCTGCTCCTATGTCTTATGGAGATTGGGTTTGGACAGAAGGCGGCGGGCAGGAGGACCTGTGTGGCTCAGTAAGTGAGAGCAAGGAAAAGAAAGGGTGGAGTTACCTGAACTAAGAGAATTCAGTGTTTGTGCCATAAGGATGTAGTTTGCAGGGGTGATAGTGGTGGAGGTAGACACTCTCAGATAGGTATATGGTTGATAGAAAAAATGGTGGGTTATGTTGGAGGGGAAGGTTAGATTGATATTAGAGTATGTTGAAAAGTCTACACAACATTGTAGGCCAAAGAGTCTGTTTTGTGCTGTAGTGCCCTCCATTCTATGCTCTACTGTGCTGCACTGTTCTATGGGCAGAACTGATCATCTGCTGCATTGCAATGAAATAAGAAAATAACCTGGCTGCAGTTATGTTAGACAAATATTAGTTGTTCCTATTCAACACTGATGTCCTCTGAGGCTGGATTGTAAAGAAGTCATTTGTATTTGGGTGCTAAATGTGTCCAAGTATCAGAAGTAATCTCCATACACTTGGTTCCATTAACTGCCACATGGGGAGGGGAAAGCAACAGGTTTCCAAGATACACATTCACGCAAACACTTAGGTATTCAGTGCTGGTGATCCACTGTGAATTTCTCTGCTTTTCAAAGTTCAAGGTACATTTTATTATCAAAGTACATGTGTGCTACCATATTCAACCCTGAGTTCATTTTCTTGAGGGCATACTCATACTTTATAGAACAAATAACTATAACAGAATCAAAGAAGGACCACCCTATTAGGGCGTTCAATCAGAATTCAGAAGACAACTGTACAAATACTAAAGAAGCAACAATAATATAAATAAATAAGCAATAAGTATCAAGAACATAAAATGTAGAGTCGATGTTTGTGGAAGCATTTCAATGATGGGGCAAGTGAGGTTGAGTGAAGTTATTCTCTTTGGTTCAAGAACCTGATGGTTGAGGGGTGGTAACATTTCCTGAACCTGGTGATATAAGCCCTAAGGCTACTGTACCTTCTTCCTGGGGTGGCAGCAGTGAGAAGAGAGTATGTTCTGGGTGGACGGGGTCCCTGATGATGGATGTTGCTAATGACGGACAGCATTTCATGTAGATGTGCTCTATGGTGGGGAGGGCTTTATCCATGATGAATTGGGCTGTATCCACAACTTTTTGTAAGATTTTCCATTCAAGGAAAATCACAGGCTGTGATGTAGCCAATCAATACATTCTCCACTACATATCTATAAAAATGTGTCAAAGTTTTAGATGTCATGCAGGATCTCTTGGCATGAAATAGTGTAAAATGGGAAGGTAGAGTGTTGCAAACCCACAGGTTTTGTTTACTGTGGACTGTCGCTTTAAGAGCGTCTGAGTGAGGCAGGTCTATGACGTCAGTCACAGGTTGCTGCGAACTTAAACTCATATACAGAGAGTGACCTTCAGTCGAGAGAGAGAGAGAGAGAGAGGGAGACTGGGGAAGCCGGTAGCTTCAGCTTGTTGTGGCTGGGGCTTGGAACTCTCTTATGCCCACAAGGGTGGGTTAAACATCGGCACGGAGACATAACGAATGTGTGACTGTCACCTCATACAATACATAGGAGTGGATTTTGGGGTATCTTGTGGGACCACTTTTGTAGCCCTTGCCTGGGTATGTTGTGTGGTAACCCTGGAAGACGATATTCCCGTGACAGGTCACTTTCGGTGATAATTTGTATGTGGATTTGCAATGACACGACGGACAAGATCTACGGCAACTGTTATCTCATTTTACCATTGTGGAATCTGTGGGATACTTCGTACTTACCTTTTCTCTATGTTTCACCTTGGATCACAAATATCTCTCTCCCATCATTTATCTCGTGGATTATTGAACTTCCCTACTTCACCATCTCAAGACTATAAACCTTGTTCCCCCAAGCTCAATAGTTTGGGAGTTATATTTACATACATATATACACATAACACTGTTAACTTTTGTTTATCTTCGTTAAGTTACTATATTATAAGTAGTTACTAATAAAGATAGTGGTTTTAACATCAAAACCAGACTCAGTGTGAAATCTCTTCCTGTTGGTTTGTTTCTCAAACATTACAGTTCCTAACAAGAGAAAGAGCAGCAAAAGTATAAAGCAAGTCAAAAATTGTCCCGATGAAGGGTCTTGGCCCGAAATATCAACCCCTCACTTCTTTTTGTAGACTTTGCCTGACCTGTTGAGTTCCTCCAGGATTTTGTGTGGGTTTCTCAAAAAGTAACTCCCATCTGCTTTACATGAGAACAAGCATTCAAATGCTATTGTTGTGCAGTCACATTTATCTCATTATAATGTCATGTCTTGATTCCAGATGTTAGATTTATCTTTAGAATAACATTTTCCTGCCTTAAGTCTACTTATTATGTTTAAAAATGCAAGATAAATATGAGATAACTTTGTCATGATTGAGCAACACCTCTAAATTCTGCTCTGCAGACAAGCGGTCTTCAGACAATTTGCTCATACACACCTTTTCTCAGAATCATCCAAGAATGTGAAAAATTATGTGTCTCCATGCAATAAATAGCAATTATATCTGAAAGCATTCTTCTGTAATATTCATATAAATATGCTCCAGAAAACATGTGTCATGGGGTCTGTTAGCAATCTGACAAGGTAGGGCGCGGAGTTGCAGCAAAATGGATTTGAGAGCCCGGGCAGCTGTCAGGTTCTTGGCATCGGCTCATCAGTCACCAGAAACTCTGCAAGGCTTGGTAGTCAAGTTCAGTGTCTGGATTCATCATCGGGCTGTCATTTCAGCACAGCCACTGCCAATGGGAGTGACTGTTGCAATCTGTAGTCCCCTAGGGTGGTACAGCTAAGAGGGCAGTCTGCTGCTGGAGCTTCAGAGTACTACCGAGTCTTTTCAGTTGCTTTTTCATTCTCAAAGGATTCTCAATATCCCCAGATTTCAGTGCTTTAAAAGGGATAGAGAGGGGGTTAAAAGGGGAGCAGGGTTGGCATTACTGGTCAGGGAAACTATTACAGCTACAGAAAGGGTGGGTAATGTAGCAGGATCCTCTTTTGAGTCAATATGGGTGGAAGTCAGGAACAGGAAGGGAGCAGTTACTCTATTGGGGGTATTCTAGAGGCCCCCTGGTAGCAGCAGAGATACAGAGGAGCAGATTGGGAGGCAGGTTTTGGAAAGGTGCAAAAATAACAGGGTTGTTATCATGGGTGACTTTAACTTCCCTAATATTGATTGGCACCTGATTAGATCCAATGGCTTAGACGGGGCAGAGTTTGTTAAGAGAGTGGTGGATATATGGAATGCTCTGCCCCAGAAGGCTGTGAAGGCCAAGTCTCTGGATGCTTTCAAGAAAGAGATGGATAGAGCTCTTAAAGATAGCGGAATCAAAGGTTATGGGGATAAGGCAGGAACTGGATACTGATTGTGGATGATCAGCCATGATCACAGTGAATGGCGGTGCTGGCTCGAAGGGCCGAATGGCCTACTCCTGTACTTATTGTCTATTGTCTATAAGTGTGTCCAGGATGGATTCCTGCCACAGTATGTTGACAAGTTAACTAGGGGGAATGCCATACTAGATCTAACGAACCGGGTCAGGGCACAGATCTATCAGTGGGTGAGCATCTGGGGGACAGTGACCATTGCTCCCTGGCCTTTAACATGATCATGGAGAAGGATAGAATCAGAGAGGACAGGAAAATCTTTAATTGGGGAAGGGCAAATTATGAGGCCATGAGGCTAGAACTTGCAGGTGTGAATTGGGATGATGCTTTTGCAGGGAAATGTACTATGGACATGTGGTCAATGTTTGGGGATCTCTTGCAGGATGTTAGGGATAAATTTGTCCTGGTGAGGAAGATAAAGGGTGAAGGAACCATGGGTGACAAGTGAGGTGGAGAATCTAGTCAGGTAGAAGAAGGTAGCATATATGAGGTTTAGGAAGCAAGGATCAGATGGGTCTATTGAGGAATATAGGGAAGCAAGAAAGGAGCTTAAGACAGGGCTGAGAAGAGCAAGAAGGGGGCATGAGAAGGCCTTTCCCTTACTTTGTGGTAAAGGGAAACCACAAGGCATTCTTCAATTATGTGAATAACAAAAGGATGACAGGAGTGAGGATAGGACCGATTAGAGATAAAGGTGGGAAGATGTGCCTGGAGGCTGTGGAAGTGAGCAAGGTCCTCAATTAATACTTCTCTTCAGTATTCACCTACAAGAGGGAACTTGATGACGGTGAGGACAATATGTGTGAGGTTGGTGTTCTGGAGCATGTTGATATTAAGGGAGAAGAGGTGTTGGAGTTATTTAAATACATTAGGATGGATAAGTCCCTGGGGCCTGATGGAATATTCCCCAGGCTGCTCCATGAGGCAAAGGAAGAGATTGCTGAGCCTCTGGCTAGGATCTTTATGTCCTCATTGTCCACGGGAATGTTAGCAGAGGATTGGAGGGAGGCGAATGTTGTCCCCTTATTCAAAAAAGGTAGTAGGGATAGTCTGGGTAATTATAGACCAGAGAGCCTTACGTCTGTGGTGGGAAAGCTGTTGGAAAAGATTCTTAGAGATAGGATCTATGGGCATTTAGAGAATCATGGTCTGATCAGGGACAGTCAGCAAAATTCAACAAAATTCTTGAAATGGAGCAGGTGGTAAAATTCATGAAGTCTACCATAGCTCACTAATGCAAGTGCACTCTGAATGAAACTCTGCAAAATGCTGGCATAAAAATAGTTATTTATTGAGAGATACAGTGTGGAATAGGCCTTTTCTGCCCTTAGAGCCACCCCCCCCGAGCAACCCCCAACAAATCTGATTAACAGGACAACTCACAATGGCCTATCAACCTGGCTGGAATGTCCTTGGACTGTGGGGTGGAAACTGGAGGACCCAGAGAAAGCTCAAGCATTCCATGAGGAGAACATACAGAGAATGCTGAGTTTGAACTGTGAGCTTTGACGCACTGAGTTGCAATAGCATCGGGCTAACTGCCTTGCCACCATCATGCCCTTTATTACTAAACTTATTTGAATTTCACCAAAGTAGATAAACAGGAAAGAGTTGTTGCTGTAATTCTCACCTCAAAATATCAAGAAAAACTAATGAAATAAGTACCTTTGACACATCAGAGACATTTAAGAAATTCTTAGATAGGCACATGGATGATAAAATATGGAGAATTATGTTGGAGGGAAGGGTTAGATTGATCTTAGAGTAGGTTAAAGGTTAACACAACAGCAAGGCCAAAGGGCTTACTCTACGTTGTAATGTTCTCCGTTCAATGGATGTTTTACAGTCAGCATTTGAAAGGGAGAGAAAAATATAATTGAATAATCTTCAATAATTTTAACATTAAATGCGTTTTAATTCTGAGATACTTTCTAACATACATGAGAATAATATTGGGGATGAGGGTGGGAAAGTGTCTTGTCTTCCTGATGTTGCTCTTCTGAATATTGCTTGCACCGAATGTGTGGCAACGCTTGTGGGCTGCTCCCAACACATCCTCGGATCGTGGTGTTTATTAACATAAGTGACATATTTCACTGTATGTTTCAATGTGCATGTGATTAGATTAGATTATGAGGACACTCAGTCCTCGTTTATTGTCATTTAGAAATGCATGCATAAAAAATGATACAACGTTCCTCCAGAATGATATCACAGAAAACACAGGACAAACCAAACCTAAAACTGACAAAACCACATAATTATAACATATAGTTACAACAATGCAAAGCAATCCAATAATTTGTTAAAGAGCAGGCCATGGGCACGGTTAAAAAAAAGTCTCAAAGTCCCAATCGACTCATCATCTAATGCAGGTGGCAGAAAGGAGAAACTCTCCCTGCCATGAACCTCCTAGGGCTGACAACTTGCCGATGCATTGGAAGCACCCGACCGCAGCCAACTCTGAGTCTGTCCGAAAACTTTGAGCCTCTGACCAGCCCCTTTGATACAGCCTCTCTGAGCACCATCCTCTGCCGAGCGCTTCGACCCCACCCCGGCCGCCGAGCAACAAGAAAAACCGAGGATGCGGGGCCTTCTCCCCCCGGAGTTTCCGGACCACACAGCAGCAGCAGCAGTGAAGCAGGCATTTCAGAAGTTTCACCAGATGTTCCTCCGTGCTCTCACGTCTGTCTCCATCAAGTCAGTATTGTGCACGGCACCCTACTTGACAAATAATAGACATCACCACCGGAGTGGCTGCTGCGAGCTGCATTGCGCCGCCATCTTCTCCTCCCACCAGAATAAATCCAGATCTAAATATTAGGGACATTGTTCCACGTCCCAACCAACTCCTTTCCTGATGTTCTGTGACAAGATTTTTTTCTGTTGGCATCAGATCAGCCTGCTAGGAACCAACAGCACTTTCCTGCTGTTGATGCAGGAGGTCTATCTCTTGACCCTAGCAAGCTTCCCACATGCCATAAATGCAGTGTTCGGGACATTAAGTAAGTGACAGAACAAGCTCCGATTCTTCAACCTAGAACATTAACTCTGTTTCTATTGCTGTTATGTCCGGTCAAGATGGCGCCTGCATATAACGCTCTTTTGATGACCATCTTCTGAATAGATCATAGAACCACATATTTCACTTCTTTTATGTCTTTTACATTTGTTGTTCATCTTGAATGTGATTCTGGAACTGCTCAAGTCTGTGCTTTATAGTTTAGAGATTGTTTTGGTGTTACAGCGTTCTGCAGTCTCACAGGGGATTCCAGGCGGCAGAGGCAGTGTGTGGGAACCTTGTGGCAAGAAGGTTGCAAGCCAATGATCGACCCCATTTTGTCAATTCAAGCGGCAAGGGAGATTGAAACACCAGCTGTCTGCCTTTTTATTGCTGGGGGATTGCTCTGCTATGGAGAGCGGAGACTGCCTTTTTGTCACTGGACTTGGGCTATGGACTTTTTTCAGTCTAATGGCTTTTGTATTCTGTGTTTTTCTTCTTTTTTGAGTGTTGGGGAGAGGGATTTGGGGGTTGATGATTATGTTGCCTTTCTTTTCTTTCTTGGTTTCATGGCTATCTGGAGAAGAAGAATTTCAGAGTTGCATACTTTGAAAATAAATGAATCTTTGAACCTTTCCCACAAATGCAGCTTGAACTGAGACTATTTCTTACATTTTCTGTTTTTACTTTATTATTAATCAGAAGATCTGTATAACTGCTCTGAAACATTGGCTAGGCATTCAACATCTAGGAGGAGTTGAAGTTTTGTGGAAAGGTAGATTCTCCTACATTTGCTCCTGAATATGGAATCCAAAAGTATTTATCTTGAAGTGTTGTACTGTTAGTATGAACTGTTGTCTTTGTGTTACAACTTAATTAATAACGAGTCCCAAATTGTATCTTGCCGACCTTTAAGTAACAGTTTAAACCCTTCAACCTGATGGTATGAAAATCGATTTCTCCTTCTGGTAAACAAATTCCATCCCCCCTCCTTTCCTCTATTCCCCACCCTGAGCTTTGAGCTCTTCTCCCCTGCTTATTACTTCCCTCCAGTGGCCCTCTTCCTTCTCTTTCTCCTATGGTCCACTCCCCTCTTCTGTCAGATTCTACCTTCTTCAGTCCTGACCTTTCCCAGTCACCTGGCTTCACCTATCTCCTTCCAGCTAGTCTCTTTCCTCTCCCTACACTTTTTTACTCGGGTATCTTCCCCTTCCCTTCTCAGTTCTGAATAACGGTTTCAGCCCGAAAAGTCGACTGTGTATTCTTTTCCATAGATTTTGCCTAACCTGCTGAGATCCTACAGTGTTTTGTATGTGTTGCTTCAGACTTCCAGTATCTGCAGACATTCTTGTGTTTGTTCTTGTCATTAAGTGCCCTTATTGAAGAAAATACACATACAAAACTCTGAATGATTAACTCACAAAGCCACTGTGCATGTACCTCACCCACCTCCTGAATATTTTAACTATGTAACTGTAAAGATCTGTATCACATGTCAGTTGAGGAAAGGGTGATCAATCTATGGGCACATTCTGCTTTTTTATCATGTATGTAACGATCCTCTCCCCAAAACAGGAGTTTCCAGATATTTCACACTTATTATCTGGTCACCTTGTATTTTTAAAAGAATACAGTTGTTCTCCCAAGTAAACATTGACTACTCTAACTTCCATTTATGCCCCTCCCCCCGTTCTTACCCCATCCCTTATTTATTAATTAATTTATTATTTTTTCTTTTATTTCTCTCTCTCTCTTTCTCCTCTCTCTGTCCCTCCTTGCCTGCCCTCCATCTTCCTCTGGCACTCCCCTCCCCCTTTCTTTATCCCTAGGCCTCCTGTACTATGATCCTCTCCCTTCTCCAGCCTCGTATCCCTTTTGCCAATCAACTTTCCAGCTCTTAGCTCTATCCCTCCCCCTCCTGTCTTCTATCATTTCAGAACTCCCCCTCCCACTTTCAAATCCCTTATTATCTCTTCTTTCAGGTAGCCCTGATGAAGGGTCTCGGCCTGAAACGTCGACTGTGCTTCTTCCTATGGATGCTGTCTGCTACGTTCCACCAGCATTTTGTGTGTGAAACTGCTATTAGACCCATAATTAAACTAATAATTCAATTTTTTACTTAAGACTAATATTTTTTTTTCTCTGCTCAAGCTGGTAAAACCTGAGATATAGGCAAAACCAAGCACTATCATTTCTCAATGGCTAGGAACTTCTCGGATTATTCTAGTGGTGTTTAGTATTGTGGCTTTCCGGAGATTCCAATAACTATTGCTGTGTAGGCTTAATTGTTGATATTTCGTGGCACCTTTGAGATGATACCAGTGTAGATATTATTATTGGGACAATATTCCATAGTCTTTCAATTTCCTCTTTTAATTCGGCATATTTCTGGTGTTTTTCACTTACTGATTTCTGTAAGTTATGTGTGTTTGGAATGGTTATATCTATTAAGTAAGTTGTTCTTGCTTGTTTATCCTGTAATATTATATCCACATGATTCTTTAAAATAATTAATATATGTATTATTACTATGATTTTTATTATTATTAATTTAACAGAATTGTTAGTTAATTTCTTAATAGAATAAATAGAGTACTATGCAAAAGTCTTAGGCACATATATATAACTAGGGTGTCCAAGACTTTTGCACAGTGTTGTATTTGTAAATGTGGAGCAGAGAGCGAGTCTGTAAATCTGGTGGGAGCAAAGGATGTAGGGAATGGCAAGAATGGAGCTTCATGGGAGTGGTGTGGGACAGGTGGCTGAGAAGGAGTGCCAAGGAAACCATGGTGGTGCCTGCGCAGACACACCCAGCCCTGAGACAACAGGCAAGGTTATTGATTCCAAACAATTGGTTTATTTATCATTGCAGAATGTCTGTCTGGTGCTTCTCACTCCCTCCCCTTTCCCTAACCCTCTTCCCTGCCCCCTTCTCAATCTCAGTCCACAAGAGAGACCCATATGAGAATCAGCTTTATCATCACTCATATGTCATGAGTTTTCCATTTTGTGACAGCAGTACAGTGCAATACATAAAATTACTACAGTATTGTGCAAACGTCTTAGGCACCATAGCTGCATAGATTCATGGAAGAGTACAACACAGAAACATCTTTGGCCCATCTAATCTGTGCCAAGCTCTTTACGTTGCCTACTCCCATTGACCTGCACCGGGAGCACAGCCCTCTCTTTCTCTACTATCCATGGCAGCTTGTTCCACATTCTGATGACCCCCTGAGTGAAGAAGTTTCTCCTCATGTTCTACTTAAATATTTCACATTTCATCCTTAACCGCTCACCTCTAGTTGTAGTCCCATCCAATCTCAGTGGGAAAAGTCTGCTTGCATTTACCCGATCTATACCTCGCATAATTTTGTACACCTCCATCAAATCTTCTCTCAATATCTACATTCCAAGTCCAAACCTATTCAATCTTTCCTTATAACTCAGGTCATCCAGACACGGAAATATCTTTGTAAATTTTCTCTGTACTCTTTCAACCTTATTTACATGTTCCTGTAGGTAGGTGACCAAAACTGCACACATTACTCCAAATTAGGCCTCACCAACATCTTATACAACTTCAGCATATATATGTGCCTAGGACTTATATACTATGAAATATAAATGTTAATTATTATTGTTAAAATATCAATTATTATTCATAGTCATAGACATACTTTACTGATCCCGGGGGAAATTGGTTTTCGTTGCAGTTGCACCATAAATAAATAAATAGTAATATGTAAATTATGCCAGGAAATAAGTCCAGGACCAGCCTATTGGCTCAGGGTGTCTGACCCTCCAAGGGAGGAGTTGTAAAGTTTGATGGCCACAGGCAGGAATGACTTCCTATGACGCTCTGTGTTGCATCTCGGTGGAATGAGTCTCTGGCTGAATGTACTCCTGTGCCCAACCAGTACATTATGTAGTGGATGGGAGACATTGTCCAAGATGGCATGCAACTTGGACAGCATCCTCTTTTCAGACACCACCGTCAGAGAGTCCAGTTCCATCCCCACAACATCACTGGCCTTACGAATGAGTTTGTTGATTCTGTTGATGTCTGCTACCCTTAGCCTGCTGCCCCAGCACACAACAGCAAACATGATAGCACTGGCCACCACAGACTCGTAGGACATCCTCAGCATCGTCCGGCAGATGTTAAAGATGTAAAGATGTATCATCAATGTGTATATTAATATTCAAAGGTAATTATTAATTTTGTGAAAACATTCCACTTCCTAGACACCTTAGAAGAAAAATCAATCTTTAATCACAAATATTGAACACCTGTGAAATTATTAACTGGTAATTATATTCACATTCTCCATTCCAGCAACAGAAGTCTAACAGCTTTCAAAGTTAAAAACTATTTTGACCCAAATAATATATTGCACGATTTTTTTTATATAAGTAGTCAGGATCAAATACAACTCTAATTTTAACTTCACTTGCACCATCATTGCAATATACATATGGGCTCACTTTCAAGGACTCTTCACCATGTTCTCAATATTTGTTGCTTTTATTTATTTATTATTATTTCTTCCCTTTGCATTTGCACAGTTTGTTGTCTTTCGCACACTGGCTGAACATCCAAGTTGCTGAGATCTCTCATTGACGCTATTTTGGATATTATTCTACTATGGATTTATTGAGTAGATACAATCTCAGGGTTGTATATGGTGACATATATGTACTTTGATAATAAATTTAGTTTGAACTTTGAGCTGACGGGTATAAAAACCATAGAAACCATAGAAACTACAGCACAGAAACAGGCCTTTTGGCCCTTCTTGGCTGTGCCGAACCATTTTCTGCCTAGTCCCACTGACCTGCACACAGACCATATCCCTCCATACACCTCCCATCCATGTATCTGTCCAATTTATTCTTAAATGTTAAAAAAGAACCTTCATTTACCACCTCAGCTGGCAGTTCATTCCATACTCCCACCACTCTCTGTGTGAAGAAGCCCCCCCTAATGTTCCCTTTAAACTTTTCCCCCCTCACCCTTAACCCATGTCCTTTGTTTTTTTTCTCCCCTTGCCTCAGTGGAAAAAGCCTGCTTGCATTCACTCTATCTATACCCATCATAATTTTATATACCGCTATCAAATCTCCCCTCATTCTTCTACGCTCCAGGGAATAAAGTCCTAACCTATTCAACCTTTCTCTGTAACTGAGTTTCTCAAGTCCTGGCAACATCCTTGTAAACTTTCTCTGCACTCTTTCAATCTTATTTATATCCTTCCTGTAATTTGGTGACCGAAACTGAACACAATACTCCAGATTCCGCCTCACCAATGCCTTATACAACCTCATCATAACATTCCAGCTCTTATACTCAATACTTTGATTAATAAAGGCCAATGTACTAAAAGCTCTCTTTACGACCCTATCTACCTGTGACGCCACTTTTAGGGAATTTTGTATCTATATTCCCAGATCCCTCTGTTCTACTGCACTCCTCAGTGCCTTACCATTAACCCTGTATGTTCTACCTTGGTTTGTCCTTCCAATGTGCAATACCTCACACTTGTCTGTATTAAACACCATCTGCCATTTTTCAGCCCATTTTTCCAGCTGGTCCAAGTCCCTCTGCAGGCTCTGAAAACCTTCCTCACTGTTTACTACACCTCCAATCTTTGTATCATCAGCAAATTTGCTGATCCAATTTACCACATTATCATCCAGATCATTGATATAGATGACAAATAACAATGGACTCAGCACTGATCCCTGTGGCACACCGCTAGTCACAGGCCTCCACTCAGAGAAGCAATTCTCTACCACCACTCTTTGGCTTCTACCATTGAGCCAATGTCTAATCCAATTTACCACCTCTCCATGTATACCTAGCGACTGAATTTTCCTAACTAACCTCCCATGCGGGACCTTGTCAAAGGCCTTACTAAAATCCATGTAAACAATATCCACTGCCTTCCCTTCATCCACTTTCCTGGTAACCTCCTTGAAAAACTCCAACAGATTGGTCAAACATGACCTACCACGCACAAAGCCATGTTGACTCTCCCTAATAAGTCCCTGTCTATCCAAATGCTTGTAGATTCTATCTCTTAGTACTCCCTCCAATAACTTACCTACTACCGACGTTAAACTCACCGGCCTATAATTTCCCGGATTACTTTTCGATCCTTTTTTAAACAACGGAACAACATGAGCCACTCTCCAATCCTCCGGCACCTCACCCGTAGACAGCGACATTTTAAATATTTCTGCCAGGACCCCCACAATTTCAACACTAGTCTCCTTCAAGGTCCGAGGGAACACTCTGTCAGGTCCCGGGGATTTATCCACTTTAATTTTCCTCAAGGCAGCAAGCACCTCCTCCTTTTCAATCTGTACAGTTTCCATGATTTCACTACTTAATTCCCTCAATTCCATAGACTTCATGCTAGTTTCATTTTTTCTGTGTACACTTTTTCTCTTCTTGACACCAAGGTTGACATATATTATGATTTGTTGTACATCTGTCATTTTTAACCAAAGTTATCACTTAAATGTTGAGGTGTATAGTATTCTATAGTTCCTGCACCACCACACACATTTAGTTGTTGCTGTAAAATGTATGTTGTATAATCAAAATCCAAGAGTGATATGGATTCATTTTTGCTCAGGACCCTAACTTCTAAAATTATTGTCAGCCATCACCAGATAACAATCTTGCTTCTAAGTTATAAACTCAAGCCCTTCCATGGCTTCAGCACATTATTGGGGATGATATGTTACTATTCAACTGAAGGACTGCTGAAGAGTTATCCGGTTCAGTTGAGACATTAACCCCGAGTCATGTTTGCTTGCTGGAATGTTACGGATCTCATGACTCAATTTAAACATTGGGGATAGAGTACCCTGACCAACATCCCCACTCTAATCTGTGAAAACAGAGTTACTAGCCAAAAAGAGGATATCTATGGGATCCTTCTGTGTATGATTTAGTTCAGTTGGTAACATGATAATATTTGCTGCTTCTCAAGGTTATTGCCGTGTGTTTTGGGATCTTTCTTACAAAATGGCAAGCAAATGGTACTAGCACGGAGATAGTCGTGGTCACCATGGATCAGTTGGGCCAAAAGGCCCGTTCCTGTGCAGTAATTCTCTATGATTGTAATGGAGAAGGCACTATATACTGTAAATACATCAAACATTGAAATAGATATTGGATCAAATACTCAGCAGATCCAGGATTCTCTGATTTTAATTCAGAATTTCAGCATCAGCAATTTTTGCTTTTCTATACAAATGTGTTCCAGTCTTACCAAGGGAAAACTTAAAGTCTAAATCAATTTTTCAGAAATAGTCTTGAGTTTATATTTGATTTGAAGTGTATTTAAAAGGCTCTTTAGAAAATTAGACCCGATATTGTGCAAACACCCATTAGAAGGCAAGTTTATTTACTTAGAGAAGATCCCTAAAGAAATTAAGTTAACTTAATATATTTGCAGCTTTTAATATATCTGTAATGTTTCTGTTTTAACAATCTTTCAGAGGTACATATGAATAACCAAGGTAATTAATAATGAAGTGTAGAAGGAGGAGACCTTTATGTCGAAGAAAAGTGAGCAGATTTTGTTTGCGTCATTAGATGGAATGGAGGGCAAAGATTATTACTGAGAACTTACACTGACTGAAATTGATGTCCACAAAACTGAATTTCTATGCAGAGTTATTATGGGTAAAGAGGGGAGAAAGAAAAAAGCAACTCCCAATTGTCACTGTGTCATTTTATGTGCCTTTGAAGATGAAGAAAGAAGAACTGTATTTATTCCTGGGAGAATTCCATTTCTCAATAACATGCAGACCTATCAATGCAGAAGATTCAGTTCTGACAGACTAGTTATGTGAGTTACATTAATTTCGCATCCTGCCTGTCAACATTTACATCTCTGCTTTGAAAGATCTCTGTTGACACTGAACGGGGAAAAAATATCTTTGGGTATACATTATGGGAAAACAAACTTGGAAAATGTAAAAGAATATTCCTGAATTGTAGAGCCTTCATTTTTTTGTGTATACTATAACAACGCCAAATCAAACTACAAATATTCAGGAGGTTCACGTATCTTTCATTTGGGATAATGTGGCTTTCTTTTCCCAAAATAACATCAGGATGTCTCAAAACATCTCATGGTTCTGCAATGAGGGAACTTGTGCAAAAATTGACCATCAGTTTCCAGGAGTAATATGAAGTGCCTTGTGGCACTTAAGTCAAAAAGTCCAAGTCAAAGTAAGTTTAGTACTTAGATGTCACCATATACTACAATAAGATTCTTTTTTTTGCAGGTATTTACAGGAAAGTAAAGAAATACAATAAAATTAATGAAAAATTAAAAATAAACAAAAACTAACAAATTTAGGGATCATGAGAAGCACTTTATTTTAGCTGTTCAGACATAGGATTGATTAAATTTCTCACTTGGTAACTTAACTCTGAACAGAAATGAGGAATAATAGATTGAATGATCCCTCTCTCCCTCGATGCTGTCGCGGGATGGTGTCAGAGCAAGGTTTAATCGATGCGGTCTGTGGATTGGGCTGCAGTTGAGATTACGATGTGTTTTCTGGTTTATGGTTTCTCCTTTTTCTGTTGCTGTTTTTGGGCGACTGAGTCGGGGGGGGGGGGGTGCTGCTGTTAATGAACACTGAGCCGAAACGAATATGGACTCTTACGTTTTTTGTGTTTTTGTTCATTCTTTTTTTTTTGCCATTTACACGATTTGTTTTTTTTGCACGTGGGGGGTGGAGATGTTGATGCTTTTCTTTGAATGTGTTCCATGGCTTTCTGTGAGGAGACGAATCTCAGGGTTGCATACTGCATACATACTTTGATAATATAATATAATACTTTGAATCCTTTTTGAATAATTAGTTGCAATACAAATGTGATTGGTTGTTGGCAGACATTCACGCAGTGCTTGGGCTTTGATTAAGGTCAGGCAGTATGGGAAGGATATCAGTTAACAGTAGAATCAAGGTGGTCAGAGCCTAAGGTACACTGTACGTGCATATCAAAGGAACAGCCAATCAGATATTCAGGAACAATTATTGATGAGGCTGGTATCCATCTTACATTTCTGGATGACGTGTAACCAGGAATATATATATCCTTGGAATCACTGGAGCATGGAAAGAGGCCATTTGTCCACTGAGCATGTATTGGCTTTTTCCTACTACATGTAGTTCCATTCTCAAATTCTAACCTCATTGCTCTGCTATACTTTCTCACTCAGGTACCTCTTCAATTCCAGGACGACCAATAATTAAGGTGCGTCATGTACCAGTAGTTGGGTATTCAACGGTTGAGGGTATAGACAAACTCCAATTGACATGTTAGCTGAGTGTTGAGATGACTAAGGACCACTTCTGTAGAAAAATTTACCAAGAACGGTCATTGTCACCATGATGCCTATGTCATAAGACACAACACACAATGATGATGATGAAAGACACAGATCACATAAAAAAGACTTCTTGAAAGACAACTAAAAGTTATAGACAATGCTGTCCATTGATCTGGGTAGAAATGATTTGAAAATGTAGATTTAATTTAAAGTACTTGACATTAAAGAGAAAAATAAAACCTCAAATGTGATTATTTCACCATTTCTTCCTATACCACAAACTAAAAATGTTAAGTTAGGAATCATTCAGAAGGTCATGTTTATAGGGAGAGTACAGGAAGGAAAGGTTTGCATTTGCATTCTTGGGAAGTTCTGGAACAGGTTAGGTTATTGTGAAGGAACGACCTTCAAATGAAACAAGACAACAAAACTCCAACGATGTCTTTGCAAATGAAATAAATGTAAGCAGAATGATATACACTGTTGAGCACCTTATTAAGTATATCCTGTACCTAATAAACTGGCCACTGAGTGTATATTGAATGTCTTCTGCTGCTGCAGCCGATTCACATGAAGGTTTGACATGTTCTGTGTTCAGAGATGCTCTCCTGTACACCACTGTTGTAACACGTGGTTATTGGAGTTATTGTCGCCTTCCTGCTGGTTTGAAGCTGTCTGGCTGTTTGCTTCTGAGCTCTCCCAATAACAAGATGTTTTTGTCCGCAAAACTGCTGCTCACTGGATTTTTGTTTTGCTTTGCTCTGTAAACTCTAGAGCAGGGATTCCAAATTTTTTAATGCCATAGACCCCTACTGCTAACCTCGGGGTCTATGGACCCCAGGTTGGGAACCCCTGCTCTAGAAAGTTGTGCTTGAAAACCTCAGGAGATTAGAAGTTCTGAGATGCTCAAACCACCCCACCTGGCACCAACAATCATTCCATGGTCAAAGCCACTTAAATCAGATTTCATCCCCTTTCTGATATTTGGTCAGAACAACATTTGAACCCGTTGACCATGTTTTTATACTTTTATGCATTGAGTTGCAGACACTTGATTGGCTAATTAGATATTTGCCCTAATGGGGAGGTGTACAGGTGTACCTAGTAAAGAGGCCACCTTTTTAGCCAAGCAACACATATTATCATATGCATCTCCAGTTTTAAAGATTGTGTGTATGATTGAAGATATGAATGAATCTGATATGCTAAATGGAAATTACTGTAGTCAACAACAGATTTAAAAATCATGTATTTTATATTTCTGAAATGCTTCTTAATTTACTACAAGTGGAAATTCCACATATTATTTCAGTATTCATAATTTGAAGCTTCATTCACACACCTTCTCCCTACATTGAATGGGTTTATCAAACAATTCTTAAAACTACAAAATACTTCCCAATAAATCTGCTAACAGTTTAATAACTTGGTTTAGAAAACTTACTGATATAGGTTCAAACATGATAAAATATTAAATATGATAAATTACTCTTCTATAACTTCACTGCATGAAGTAAATTACTGTTATACATAACCTGAATGTGACAGTGTTCCTGGAGGCCATGGCCAAATCACTGACTTCTTATGAACTTCAAACACTTAACATGCCTTTTATATATAAAAAAAATCTGTCAGCTGAAGATTGACTGACTGATGGTGGTAGAATTGGGTAAGCAATTCAACTTTACAGTAGCTTGTTAAAAGCTTTCTCCCCCTTGGGTGAGAACATTAATGCTCAAGTTTATACTAGCATCTAAGTTAAATCTAGTTGACAGTCCTCATTCACAGGAGTGTAATATTTCACTGTCTGAGGTACTATTGAGATTGTTAGTCACATTGTGATGATGCTAAGATACACCTATCATCAGTGATGTTACCTGGGGTCATTGGCCGCATCGGGTCTTTCATCATGAGACACCCTCGCCCACGTGACCCTGATCAGGCCCTGGCTTGTGTCAAATCAGTGTTAGCCCATGGGTCACATCTCTTGATCGACGGCCACCTGAAGGCACACTCATCAACCTCTGTGACAGTACTAAGGGCTCTTTTCTTTGCAGCCTCCATAATACTAAGGAGAGAGTAGGTTCCGTTCAACGGCAAAACCTCTACACCCCATAACCTCTACAGGCTCATTTTGTGTCTTTCACCCCTGTCTCTGCCACTACTCTACCAGTTCCTGGTAACTGGATTTTTTGACACTCAAACACATCCGCAATCCAGTCTACCCAAGCCAGCGTCAGTTCTACTGTGACAACAGTCCGAACCTACCAACTATGGCTTTCAACGTGCTTATTTTGGAACTGAAGGAAGGGACTATACAGCACTGTGTGAAAGTCTTAAGCACATATAATGTATACAGCTGGGGTGCCTAACACTTCTTGCATAGTACTCTATTTGTCAACATGGAGCAGAGAGAGATTTGTAAATCTGGCAGGAACAAAGGAAGTTGGGAATGGAGAGAGTGGAGCGCTGTGGAAGGAATGTTGGACAGGTGGCAGAGAAGGAGTGTCAGGGGCGGGGAGTGGCATGGTTGCAGACACACCCCGCCCAGCGACACCAGGCAAAGTCATCTGGTTCCAAACAGTTGGTTTATTGATCATTACAGAATGTCTCTATGGTGTCTCCTGCTCCTTCTCCAGTTCCTTTCCATCACACAATTATGATTCCACTCTCCGTGCCCCCTTCCCACTCTCAGACCACAATAGAGACCCAAATCAGAACCAGATTTATCATCACTCACATACGTCATGAAATTTGTTTTTGTTTTATAGCAGCAAATTACATCAAATTACAGCAGTGCTGTGCAAAAGTTTTAGGCACCTTTGCTGTATAGTGTATACGTGCCTAAGACTTTTGCACAGGACAAGACTTCTTGGAATAATTCAGTGAATTATTCGAGAGGTAGTCATGGATTTGGGAGGCTGAGTTCAAGTATGGTAAAGAGGAAAGGATATTGTAAAGTAGAACAATAAGTTGTAATAGTGGTGAAGTCAGCAGTGTGTTTTTGATGCTGATTCTGAAAGGGAGCAACAAGTACAAATGGAGAGGCTACGATTTCCACAGTCATATTAGCATGGAAGGGAAACATTTGGAAAATTGACAAGAAAATCCTATTGAAAGAGCCTCTCCCAGTTAAATGCAGTAGTAGTGTGTGACAAGACTGTAAAGATTGCAACTGAAAAGTGTTGGAAGGCTATAGACAGTGTAGGTTTAAAAAAGGCATCTATATTAATGTGGTAGTGCCACTGTAAGTTTTAAATAACTTTAAAACATCTTTTTCACATATTCTGTACAACTTTTCCTTTGTTATCCAGGAGATTCTTCATCAATTATTTCATTGTTGTTGGCTGAAAGAACATCTCCATGCACTCTGTTTAAAACAGATGTGCCTGTCAGTATTACATCAGTGAAAGCCCGGAGAGAGAATCAAAATGACAGCAAATTTATCTGAAAATTTCAATAAGTTTCACACAGAAATATAATTCCTTTTATCAAGCCTTGAACTTTTCTTTAAGGCAACTGTAATACCTTTCTTGTTAGAAATACAACTCTACTGTGCTCAGGGAAATACAACTTGCAATTGAATTCTTTATCTGAATCCTACTGATATATTAATGACTGGAGTCAGGTAGATAAAAAGAATTTGCAATTCCTGATATTCTGTATCTTGTTAGAGGGTTACACTTCGCTCTCTCTTGGTCAAAGTGAATTTCTGAAATGAACATATGGCTATATCATCTTCTGCCAGAAATCTCCTTGCAAGGTAACTTGGGCAGCAGAGACTACAGGATAGTGAGTACAACTAAAAGCCATAAGTGATAAAATACAGAAGCTGTAAATGCACGAGACTATGTCTTGTTTACTGACATTGCTTTCATGGTTTTACGGATCAACTGAGCTCAGCAATGTGAAGGAACAACAATGATTAGATCCACTCTGTAGCCACTTCATTAGAGACACCTGCTCGTTAATGCAAATATCCAATCAGCCAATCATGAGGCAGCAACACACTGCATAAAAAAACATGCAGACACCATCAACTGTTGTTCAGACCAAGTATCAGAATGGGGAAAGAATGTGATCTAAGTAGCTTTGACCTTGGGTTGATGCTGATCTCCTGGGATTTTCTCTAAAGTATACAGAGAATACAGAGAGCTTTCGGTCGGGCGCCGGACGCTCGGAGAGGGGCGGGCACCCGGCACTCGGCCAGGGTCTGTGGTCAAGTGGTCGGCGACTTGGGCTGGCTCCCCCACCGGACTTAGTCTGGT
This sequence comes from Mobula birostris, assembly GCF_030028105.1. Taxonomy (NCBI): domain Eukaryota; kingdom Metazoa; phylum Chordata; class Chondrichthyes; order Myliobatiformes; family Myliobatidae; genus Mobula; species Mobula birostris. The sequence goes on along the minus strand of NC_092370.1, from coordinate 18,084,724 downwards.
GAGGAGGGTGTGAGGACACCCAGCAGGACTAGAAAAAAACAAGACCTGACAAAGGGTGGGTGAGCTCCTTGTGAGCCAACAGCCATCTTCTGTGGAAGAGATTAAAGCCTCACCACGTATCTACGAATCGTATGTTATGCACCGAGTTAGAAGAGACATGATGAACTTGGGTGCTGCACCGTGTGCCTGGACCTGCCCAAGGCCTCCGCCTAAGGAAGGGCCGAGCTCGAAGCTGCGGCTGGAGGCCGGCATGGCCTCGGGCTCGAGTTCAGCGCGGTGGCGGGCTGTGCCAAGGCAGCCAGCGAGAATAAACTGGAGGAGAGGCTGCACTCGGTGCTGTCGCAAGATCAAAGAAGATGGAGGTGCATAGCCGCCAACCCCGGATTCGGGATGGCACCCACTGACTGACTGAGAATAGTGCAAGAAGCAAAACTCATGCAGGGAGCAGCAGTCTTGTGGGGAAAACCTCTTGTCAATGAGAGAAGTCAGAGGAGAGTGGCCAGACTGGTTCATGCTGACAGAAATGCGACAGCAACTCAAACAACCACACGTTGCAACAGTGGTGTGCAGAAGAACATTGAATCTTGATGTGGATTGTCTACATCAGCAGGAGACCACAAGCATGCACTCACTGGATACTTTATTAGGTACAGGAGGTACCTAATAAAGTGGGCATCTAGTGTACGTAGGGAATGGAGGGATCTAGATCACGTTCAGGCAGAAGCAATTTAGTTTAATTTGGTATCATGGTCAACATAGAATTTGTGGGCCAAAGAGCCTGCTTTTGTGCTGTGCTGTTCTATTTTCTATTTATGTTTTGGGCTTATTGACCATGGTAATATTTGTTCAAGAGCCTTTAAAATTAAATATACTTCATTTATTTTCCTGTTATTTTAGATCATCATCATCCTTATTTGATTGTTAGCTTTCAGTGTTCAGACAGTTTGGCATCTACTGGACCCACATTAAGACAATAATTCTTGAACAGTTTTGGTGGTAGCTTAGGAGAGGTGCCCAGTGGAATGAAGGGACCTCGTAAAACATCCACTGACTATAAAACATGATAACAAAAGTGAACACTGAATATGCTCAACATGTCAGACAGGGATAGTTAGGGAAAGAAACAATGTTTTAGATGAATGATTTTGATGAAAGGTGTCATCAATCTGAAACATGGACTCTTTCTCCCTGGTTGGGTTGAGTTGTTCTCCGATCTTGGGAACTTATTTGAAAATGTTTAATCACCATGCAAGGAGACATCATCAGTGCACTGTTAATTGTGGTGTGTCCTCTGAATGCTTGGCCTTTATGTACTTTTCAATCAGTTGATCGGGTGTCTTTACGGAAACTCAGTTGTGACTTGGGGAGGAAATCTTGTCGCTGATTGTTTGTGTGCTGAAGTTCAGGTGTTGTGGTCTGGAGTTTTGCCTGCATCAGCTCATAAGCAGGATCGAGGTCTATGTGTTTGTTTACAGAACCGCACTGCTGGAAATTCTCTTGCATGCTGTGTGTTTGCTTGTGCCTTGGCTTTCACTGATGCCCAGTTGAATTTGTGCCCCTTTTGATGTTCGTGGGTAGACCTGATTGATAAGTATATACAGGCTAGCATTCAGAGGAGACACCACAACTAACGGGATGCTGATGATGTCACCTGGCATGACGATGAAATGTTTGCAAGTAAACTGCTAAAATTGGAGAACAGCTCGGCCCAGCCATCACCCATCCAAATTACTCATCTTCTGAATTATTTCCAATGCTTTCTCCATTTCTGCTGCTTGATCAGCAAAATATTTCACTATGTTCAGCTTTTATTTCAGCTTCAAGCATCTGCAATTTTCTGCTTTTCAAAGCAGAGGCCTGAATTCAGTTCTTTCTGGCAGTGCATACAAATGTATATGATTAAATTTGAACTTCGGACTCGATTCAGGAAAAAAAAAACAAAACTAATTCAGTTTGGCTCAAAAATCTATTGGTAAAATAACGTTGCAGTTAATGTGTGATCTGTGAACCATGCAGGTTGCTTGATGACTTGCGTCACTTGATGCCTGTTCAATGAATTACCCTTCGGTGCAGAAATGGGAGCTGATAAAAGGCAATTGGGCATGTGTGACCTTGGTGAAAAGGGGGAACCAACAGTCTGTCTCTCTGAATAATGATATCTGAGGATTGAAATAAATCGTTGGGCAAGAACATTGAATGAAGTGGAGCCAAATGGGATCCATAGAGAGAAACAAAGAGTAAAAGAGTACAGTATTAAGAAAGGAGAAAAAAAAAAGTATAACTAAGAAAAAAAGATGTCAGCCATATAATTTTTTAATTCTTCAGTAACAATTTACCATAAGACAAAGGAGCAGAAGTAGGCCATTCGGCCCATCGAGTCTGCTCCGCCATTTTATCATGAGCTGATCCGTTTTATCCTATTTAGTCCCACTGCCCCACCTTCTCACCATAACCTTTGATGCCCTGGCTACTCAGATACCTATCAATCTCTGCCTTAAATACGCCCAATGACTTGGCCTCCACTGCTGCCCGTGGCAACAAATTCCATAGATTCATCACCCTCTGACTAAAAAAATTTCTTCGCATTTCTGTTCTGAAAGGGCGCCCTTCAATCCTGAAGTCATGCCCTCTCGTACGAGACTCCCCCATCAGGGGTAACAACTTTGCCACATCCACTCTGTCCATGCCTTTTAACATTCGAAATGTTTCTATGAGGTCTCCCCTCATTCTTCTAAACTCCAAGGAATATAGTAGAAGAGCGGACAAACATTCCTCATATGTTAACCCTGTCATTCCCGGAATCATTCTCGTGAATTTTCTCTGTACCCTCTCCAACGTCAGCACATCCTTTCTTAAATAAGGAGACCAAAACTGCCCACAGTACTGCAAGTAAGGTCTCACCAGCGCCTTATAGAGCCTCAACATCACATCCCTGCTCCTATACTCTATTCCTCTAGAAATGAATGCCAACATTGCATTCGCCTTCTTCACTACTGACTCAACCTGGAGGTTAACTTTAAGGGAATCCTGTACGAGAACTCCCAAGTCCCGTTGCATCTCAGAACTTTGAATTCTTTCCCCATTTAAATAATAGTCTGCCCGTTTATTTTTTCTGCCAAAGTGCATAACTATACACTTTCCAACATTGTACTTCATTTGCCACTTCTCTGCCCATAATTCCAATCTATCCAAGTCTCTCTGCAGACTCTCCGTTTCCTCAGCACTACCGGCCCCTCCACCTATCTTCGTATCGTCAGCAAACTTAGCCACAAAGCCATCTATTCCATAATCCAGATCGTTGATGTACAATGTAAAAAGAAGCGGCCCCAACACTGATCCCTGTGGAAAACCACTGGTAACCGGCAGCCAACCAGAATAGGATCCCTTTATTCCCACTCTCTGTTTCCTGCCAATTAGCCAACGCTCTATCTACGTATGTAACTTTCCCGTAATTCCATGGGCTCTTATCTTGTTAAGTAGCCTCATGTGTGGCACCTTGTCAAAGCCCTTCTGAAAATCCAAATATACAACATCCACTGCATCTCCCTTGTCTAGCCTACTGGAAATTTCCTCAAAAAATTGTAATAGGTTTGTCAGGCAGGATTTTCCTTTAAGGAATCCATGCTGAGTTCTGCCTATCTTGTCATATGCCTCCAGGTACTCTGTAACCTCATCCTTGACAATCGACTCCAACAACTTCCCAACCACCGACGTCAAGCTAACAGGTCTATAATTTCCTTTTTGCTTCCTTGCCCCCTTCTTAAATAGCGGAGTGACATTTGCAATCTTCCAGTCTTCCGAAACCATGCCAGAATCTATCGACTTTTGAAAGATCATCGCTAATGCCTCCGCAATCTCCACAGCTACTTCCTTCAGAACACGACGGTGCATTCCATCTGGTCCAGGAGATTTATCGACCTTTAGCCTATTCAGCTTCCTGAGTACTTTCTCTGTCGTAATTGTGACTGGGCACACTTCTCTTCCCTGCCACCCTTGAGTGTCCGGTATCCTGCTGTCTTCCTCAGTGAAGACTGATGCAAAATACTTGTTCAGTTCCTTTGCCATCTCATCTCCCATTACAATTTCTCCAGTATCATTTTCGATCGGTCCTATATCTACTCTCACCTGTCTTTTACTCTTTATATACTTGAAAAAGCTTTTAGTATCCTCTTTGATATTATTTGCTAGTTTCCTTTCATAGTTAATCTTTTCTCTCTTAATGACCTTCTTGGTTTCCTTTTGTAAGGTTTTAAAAACTTCCCAATCCTCTGTCTTCCCACGAATTTTTGCTTCCTTGTATGCCCTCTCCTTTGCTTTAATTTTGGCTTTGACTTCTCTTGTCAACCACGGTTGCATCCTTTTTCCACTCGAAAATTTCTTCTTTTTTGGAATATACCTGTCTTGCACATTCCTCATTTTTCGCATAAACTCCAGCCACTGCTGCTCTGCCGTCTTTCCCGCCAGTGTCTCTTTCCAGTCAACTTTGGCCAGTTCCTCTCTCATGCCACTGTAATTTCCTACCGTCACCTTTCCCCGATTCTCTTTCTGGGCCAAAGACTAGATTGTTTAAGACAAGGTTGGATAGATTTTTGCATAGTAGGGGAATTAAGGGTTAGGGGGAACAGGCAGGTGGGTGGAAATAAGTCGATGGCCAGCTCAGCTATGATCTTACTAAATGGAGAGAAGGTTCGAAGGGCCAGATGGCCTACTACTGCTCCTATTTTTTTATGTTCTTATGTTCAAAGAGGTTGGATGATATTATTCAAAATTTAAACTTCATCATTAAAATGGTATTTGCACTGTTTAGTAGTAGCCATAGCTTTGAGCAGCAAGTATAATATGCACTTAATGAGCAAATAATTTCCCGAAAAGCACTGGGAAATTTCTGTGTTTATAAGCTAATGTCAAGTAGCACAAATCATCCACCATTCTGCAGCAATTCACAACTCAAAAGGCATCCCTTCCTCGCTACACATCCCCCAGCATTACCACTTGCCCATTAATCTCTCAGCAATAAATTCTGGATCATTTAAAATTTGGTTCAATCTCTAAAATCAAGTCCACATATGAAATTTAAAAATACCTACTATACATCTCAGTTCTGAGAGGAATCACTCCTCCAATTATTCAAAGTGATACTTTGCCACACAGCACAATGTAAGTAAATATTAAATAACGACGAAGTTTCAGCTTAGCATCTGCATCCATAACTAACAAACACAGAACATGATAAAGTCCCATCAACCCACGATGTTGTGCCTTGTTTTTTGTCGTTGTAGCTATCCCTCGAGGTCGAGGATGATGGTCTTTGTTCTGAAGAAGTGGCTCACAGAGCGAAGACGACTATGTGCTTATTAGTTTAACGTGTACTTGATGTTGCACTCCAAGAAGCACACGATACTTCACAAGTCAACCAACTGATTCCAATGGCATGGAAACCACGACGATTGGAGCTGATGGATTTGTTGCAGCCTTCACCTGCCTTCACAGCCGTTGAGTTCGAAGTAACTTCGTCTGCCAGTTCCACCATTGAGGTCTTGGTTGGATTTTAGGCCTTGCTTTTAACATTCTCGAAGATCAATTTAACCCTTCACTCCTACATAAAGTACTGTGCAAAAGTCTTAAGCATATACAAGACTGTCATGCACCTAAAGAAGTCACGTAAAAGGTTGCCTCAGACTTTTGCACAGTACCGTAGTAATTTTATGTATTGCACTTCCCTGCTGCAAAATAAAAACAAATTGCATGATATTTGTAGGAGATGATCAATCTAATTCTGATATGTGTCTCTATTGTGGACTGAGAGTGGGAAGGGGGCAAGGAGAGGGGCATCATGGTTGAGAAAAGTGGAAGCAAGAAGGAAGGGAGTGGGAAGCACCAGAGAGACGTTCTGTAAAGATCAATAAACCAATTATATTAAATCAACTAACCTTGCCTGGTGTCTCAGGGCTGGTTGTGTCAACACCTGCACCAGACCCTCTCCTGACATTCCTTCTCTGCCACCTATCCCACACCCCTCCTATGCACTCCGCCCTTACCATTCCCAACAACCTTTGCTACTGCCAGGTTTATAAACTCACTCTGCAATCTGTGTTAACAAGTACAGTACTGTGCAAAAGTGTTAGTCGTCGGAGCTATACAGTATATATGTACCTAAGATAGTTGCACTTGATTTTTGATCATCTATGCACCTATTCAAGAGTTTCTTAAATGCCCCAATGTATCTGCCACCACCCCTGGCAGGGCTTTCCATGCGCCTATCTCTCCCTGTCTCTCTGTGTAAGTAACCTAGCTCTCATATTTCACCCCATACTTTCCTCCAATTACCATAAAATTATGCCTCCTTGCATTAGCTATTTCTGCCTTGGGAGAATGTCTCTCACTATCCACTCCATCTGTGCCTCTGATCACCTTGTGCACCTCCATCAAGTAACCTCTCATTCTCCTTCACTCCAAAGAGGAAAGTCTTAACTTTTATACTTACAAACCGCAACGATCAAGTGCTGATTTAACTCTGCTCAGTAAATGCCAAATGATTTTTTTTCATAGCCATCTATCCTGTACCCTCAACCAGGTTGCTACAGTGCAACAGGGGTTCCAAAACTTTTTTATTCCATGAACCCTGACCATTAACCAAGGGGCCCGAGGACCCCAGGTTGCATACGGATTACTTCCCACTCAACATTCGTTCTTCCCATAAACAATTCAATGCAGAAAACGTTTGTGGTTACATTTGTAAATCTAAAGTCAGTCGTCTGTCAAATAAGGGCAACTTAAATTTGGACGTCCTACCTCAAAATATTTTTGAGTCTATTTTTATCATTTATTATGCCCCCACAAGCAGTTTGCACATTCCACCAGAGAGGGTACCAGGCCTGTTGCCTTGTGGATTTCCATCACTATGGAAAGTGAATTTTGGAAAGGGGAGACCACAAGACATGGGAGCAGAATCAAGCCATTCGCCCCATTGAGTCTGCTCCGCCCATCTATCCTGTCTGATTTATAATCCCTTTCAACCCCATATTCCAGCCTTCTCCCCATAGCATTTGATGCCCTTACTAATTAAGAACTAATCAATCTCTGCTTCATATATACTCAATGACTTGGGCCTCTGCAACCATCCATAGCAATGAATTCCACATATTCACCACCTCTGGCTAAAGCAATTCCTTCTCATCTCTGTTTAAAGAGATGTCCTTCTATTCTGAGACCGTGCATCTGGTCCTAGACAGCCCGCAATAGGAAACATTCTCTCCACCTCCATTCTATTTAGGCCTTTCAAACTTTGATAGGATTCAATGAGAACCCCTCCTCCTTCTTCTGAACTCCAGCAAGTACAGACAGGTTGAAGTAACAATCCGATACACAGAGAAGAGCAGATTGCCACAATTGCATTTAGAACTACACTCCTAAGATTACTCTATAGCAATATTAAACAAAAAAATTAGGGAGGAGGTACAGGAGCCTGAAGATCCACAGTCAATAATTCAGCAACAGTTTATTCCTCTCTGCCATCAGGTTTCTGAATGGTCTATGCTACCTCTTTATTCAATTTTTTAGTGTCAGAAAATCATGGAAAACTACAGCACAGAAACAGGCCCTTTGCTCCATCTAGGCCATGCCAATCTATATAGGCCACAACATCAGTTTGTTTACATGGACAGAATGGATTTAAATGGATTTTCTTTTGCATTATTATTTATTTTTGTAATTTATGGTTTTTATGTCTTTGCACTGTAATACTGTTGCAAAACAAGAAATGTTATGTCATCTGTCTCCCTGAGAACAAACCTAATCCTGAACAAGGTAGTGAAAGGAATAAGGGTCCTCTCACGGAATGGTACTTTTTAATTTTGTATTCCAATGGAGTGCTTTGCCAACTTCTCTTTATTGTGACATATGTAGTTTCTTCCATCAAACTGCTACTAAAAAAACTCTTCTTGTCACATTTGTGCCTCTTTGAAGAATTAATGTCAGAAGTGAAACTCACATCTTGATAAAATGGATTAAATTAACTGGTATCCAGTAATGCTTTTTGACTGACATTTTCTTTTCATTTAAACAAACTGATGTTGCTGCCAATATGGACTTGTAACGGTGAGTGAATATTGAACCACCCGAGTGCAATTCAATTTGAAATGAAAGTGGAAGATTTGATTCGCGTTGTTCTTCTTTGTAATCTGGTCTTTAGATGCTGTGATTTAAATTGGCACCATTTCAATCGATTATGTGTACGACTTGGAGCTCTTATGCATGGGATAATGTCCGTTTTTCATGCAATAATTAATTGGTTGTCCAATACTCATTTCAACTGTCATCAGTAGACATGGTCTGTGGACACACAATCACCATCTTACACTTGTAATGAATGTCACAATCTAACCACATCGTATTACAGAGTTTGGTCTTTTTCCTTTGAAAAGATGGTGTTAATAAGAATAGACAGAAATAAATATACAAAATGCACAGGACGCTATGATACAGTGAATTCAATTGTTCATTACTCGATGTATTTGCTTGGCTGTCGATAGTAGTTTTACTTCAAAAGCACTCTAACCCAGACCCCTGCTTATGTCCTGCCGAATGATAAAGATTGAGACTTTCCACAGAGTTGACTAGTAGATCTCAACATTGCTGGAATTCCCCCAACTCATGTCGGAAAAATAACCTGTCATATTCAACATCGCATTGTTTTCACTTGGGATTTACCAATGATGAAGCAAAGAGGAAAATAAATTATATTTTCATAACTGTTTCACTTATGTTTTCAGTTGTTTGTGCATGAACACTACCTTTAAATTTTTAAATAACAGAGAAGGTTTGTATGAAAATTATTGAAGAGTTCAATAAGTTGGAGACAAAATTCTTTATACCTTCATCATCTTCTTTTTCTGAGGTTTTAAGGCAGTTGGCAAACAGCTTTAAGTTGCATCACCAGCACATTCGGAACTGGAGTGTGGGACAGGATATCTAAATCCTATGTATTTATACTTCTATCAAATTCCATAAAAACAATTGTATTCTTAAGGAACTGCACTATATATTTAAAGCAATAATCCTGTGATCCCTTGCTCAAAATACGGTTAATGTTAAATAGTACAGATCTTTTATTCCATTTTAACTTTTAAATCAACCATCCTCTCTTTTGATTTTACTGTATATTGGGCATCTCTTCAGCACATGCTCAACTGCTTCTTGCTGATTACAATACTCACACCCCCATTGTTGTGCTTTTTCATTAATGTCAATGTACTATTTAACACCATGTGCCCAAACCTCAATCTCAAAATTATCACCTCCTCCCTCCTGGTCTTTCCTGCATTCCTCGATCAGCACACTTCTGTCTGGATATTATAAAAATATTTTCCTGTTCTCTCTCTATCCCATTGTTTTCTCCATATTTTTGACTTTGTTTTATTGTTTTTTTATTTCTCCTTAACTGCAACTTATTTGAATGTCCATATCTGCTCATCTAGCTAGAGATAGGTAAATAAATACTTTATTGATCCCAAAGGAAATTACAGTGTCACAGCAGCATTACAGGTGCTCAGATATACAAATATACAAATATTAGAAGAGAAGTAAGAAAGAATATAAAATAAATTACCTCAAACAGTCTAACAGGAGGGGGTCATCACTTCCCAGGTTATAGATTGATTTATTATAGAGCCTAATGGCCGTGGGCAATTGACCTCATATAACACTCTTTGGAGCAGCACAGGTGTCTTAGTCTATTATTAAACATGCTCCTCTGTTTAGCCAAGGTAGCACACAGAAGGTGAGAAACATTGTCCAGAATTGCCAGAATTTTCTGTAGGGTCCTTTATTCTACCACAGCCTCTAGTGTGTCCAGTTTGACTCCTATAACAGAGCCAGCCTTTCTAATCAGTTTACTGAGACAGTTGGCATCATCCGTGTTGATGCTATTGCCCCAGCACACCACTGCATCAAAGATTGTACTGGCGACAACAGACTGGTAGAGCATGTAAAGGAGAGGCCTGCATACTCCAAAGGACCTCAGTCTCTTCAGGAAGTAGAGGTAACTTTGGACCTTCCTGTACACAGCCTCTTGTTGGTGCTCCATACAAGTCTGTCATCCAGGTGCACCCCCAGATACTTTTTTGCTAATTTATCTGTTTGTTCATTCCATCTAATACCAACATGTGCTGGAATCCACATAAAACATATAAAGGGTCCCATCTACCTCATGATAACCTGCCAGCTGAGATCTTATACATTAAGTCCACGAGAGATCCAATCCCAGACTGCACTGGTGTCAAGCAAGGCTGCATCACTCTTTCAACAGTGGCCTAAATCTTGCTCACCATAGCGCTGAACCACCTTCATCAAGTTTCCTGGTGAAAGAGAGGTAACTGCAAGACAAATCCAAAATTGTTTGGCCCACATTGCATCCACTCTAGAATCAGCACCTCATATTATGTCAACAAGCTGCAGTATCCACATCATGGATGTTCACAGGCGGAGCTCCATGTCACAGACCAATTGTTCCCTGAACCAAAGGACAGAGTGATCCTTATACTTACTATTTGCAAAATAACTACACTATATGACTCTGTGTATGTCGTGTCCAGCAGTGCATTGGAACTTAACATCAAAGGATGTACTTTGTATCGAAAGGAAGCCATAGGTGGTGGTGTGGCTCTGTTGGTAAGAAATGGAACTAAATCTTTAGAAAGAAGTGACATAGGGTCAGAGAATGTTTAATCTTTGTGGGTGGAGTTAAGAAATTGCAGTAAAAAAAATTATGGAAAACATATATAGGCCTCCAAATAGTAGCCAAGATGTTGGGTTGAGTTTGCAAAGGGAGCTGGAAAAGGATAATGTCACAATTGTAATGGGGTCTTCAATATGCAAGGTGATTGGGAGAATCAGGCTGGTGTCGGATCGCAAGAGAGGAAATTTGTTGAAAGCTTACGAGATGGCTTTTTAGGGCAGCTTGTGCTTGAGTCTACTAAGGGAAAGGCCATCTTTGATTGGATGTTATTAGGGAGCTTAACGTAAAGGAACCTTGAGGAGACAGTGATCATAATATGATTGAATTCATACTGCAATTTGAGAGGGAGGAGCATAAGTCACATGTATCAGTATCACAATGGAATAAATGCAATTACAGAGGCATGAGAGAGGAGCTTGCCCAGATGGATTGCAGAAGGATACTGGCAGGGATGACAGCAGGGCAGAGATGGCTGAAGTTTCTGGGAAAAGTTCATAAGTTGCAGGATAGATATGTTCCACAGAGGAAGAAGTTCTCAAATGGCAGGGGCAGGCATCCGTGGCTGACAAGGGAAATTAACAACTGCACAAAAGCCAAGGAAAGGGCATTTAAGGTAACAAAAGTGAGTGGTAAGTTGAATGACTGGGAAGAATTTAAAATCCAACAAAATGCAAGTTGAAAAGCTATAAGAAGGGAAAAGATTAAATATGAGGGCAAACTAGTCAATAAAATAAAGCAGGATACTAGAAGTTTTTTTTAGTTATATAAAGAGTAAAAAGGTGATAGTTGATATTGGACCATTGAAAAATGATGCTGTTGAGGTAGTAATGGGGGACAAAGAAATAGCAGATGAACTTAATGGGTGCGTTACATCTGTCTTCACTGCGGAAGACGCTAGCAGTGTGCCAGAGGTCTGTGAGTGTCAGGGAGCAAGAGTGAGTGCCATTGCTATTACAAGGGAAAAGTTGCTAGGCAAACTCAAAGATCTTAAGGCGGATATGTCACCTGGACCAGATGGACTACATCCCAGAGTCCTGAGAGAGGTTCCTGAAGAGATAACGGACGCATTGTTCCTGGTCTTTCAAGAATCCACTTTGGTGGCAAAAATAGGAAAACAGATTATTATCTGAATGGTGGCCGATTAGGAAAAGGGGAGGTGCAACGAGACCTGGGTGTCATTATACACCAGTCATTGAAAGTGGGCATGCAGGTACAGCAGGCGGTGAAAAAGGCAAATGGTATGCTGGCATTTATAGCGAGAGGATTCGAGTACAGGAGCAGGGAGGTACTACTGCAGTTGTACAAGGCCTTGGTGAGACCACACCTGGAGTATTGTGTGCAGTTTTGGTCCCCTAATCTGAAGAAAGACATCCTTGCCATAGAGGGAGTACAAAGAAGGTTCACCAGATTGATTCCTGGGATGGCAGGACTCTCATATGAAGAAAGACTGGATGAACTGGGCTTGTACTCGTTGGAATTTAGAAGATTGAGGGGGGATCTGATTGAAACGTATAAGATCCTAAAGGGATTGGACAGGCTAGATGCAGGAAGATTGTTCCCGATGTTGGGGAAGTCCAGAACGAGGGGTCACAGTTTGAGGATAGAGGGGAAGCCTTTTAGGACCGAGATTAGGAAAAACTTCTTCACACAGAGAGTGGTGAATCTGTGGAATTCTCTGCCACAGGAAACAGTTGAGGCCAGTTCATTGGCTATATTTAAGAGGGAGTTAGATATGGCCCTTGTGGCTACGGGGGTCAGGCGGTATGGAGGGAAGGCTGGGGCGGGGTTTTGAGTTGGGTGATCAGCCATGATCATAATAAATGGCGGTGCAGGCTCGAAGGGCCGAATGGCCTACTCCTGCACCTATTTTCTATGTTTCTATGTAATCACGTGATTCTGGCATGGCCCCAGAGGACTAGAAAATTGCATATGTTACTCCACTCTTTAAGAAGGAAGGAAGGCAAAAGAAAAGAAATTATAGGTCAGTTAGCCTAACCTGTAAATGGAAATCTTGCCTGACAAATCTATTAGAGTTCTTTGAGGAAGGAACAAGTATGGTGGACAAAGGAGAGGCAGTGGGTGTCATTTACTTGGATTTTCGGAAGGCATTTGATAAGGTGCTACATATGAGGCTACTCAACAAGATAAAATCCTATGGTGTTACAGGAAAGATACTAGCATGGGTAGTAGAATGGTTGACAGACAGGAGGCAGCGAATGAGAATAAAAAGAGCCTTTTCTGATTGGCTGCCAGTGATTAGAGGTGTTCCTTAAGGGTCTGTATTGGGACTGCTGCTTTTCACATTATTTGTCAATGATTTGGATAATAGAGTTGATGACTTTGTGGTGGAGTTTGCAGATGATACAAAGTTAGGTGGAGGGTTAGGTACTGCTGTGGAAGCAATGCAATTACAGTAGGACTTAGACAAATTAGAAGAATGGGCAAAAAAGTGGCAAATATAATGCAGTTTTGGGAAATGTATGATAATGCTTTTTGGTAAAAGGAACAATAATGCAGACTATTATCTAAACGGGGAGAAAGTTGAAAGATCAGAGGTGCAGAGGGACTTAGGAGCCCTCGTGCAAGACTCCCAGAAGGTTAATTTACAGGTTGAGTCTGTGGTAAAGAAGGTAAATGCAATGTTAGCATTTATTTCAAGGGGAATAGAATATAAAAGCAAGGAGATAATGCTGAGCCTTTATAAGACACCAGTCAGGTTCCACTTGGAATATTGTCAACAGTTTTGTGCCCCATATCTCAGAAAGGATGTGTTGTCATTAGAGAAGCAGTTCATGAGGATGGTTCCAGGAATCAAGTGGTTAACATGTGAGGAGTATTTGGTAGCTTTGGGCCTGTACTCACTGGAACTCAGAACAATACAAGGGGATTTCATTGAAACCTACCGAACATAAAAAGGACTAGATAAGGTGGATGTGGAGAGGATGTTTTCTATGGTGGAGGTATTCAGAACGAGAGGGCATTGCCTCAAAATTGAGGGGTGACCTTTCAAAACTGAGGTAAGGAGCATTATTCCACCGAGATGTTCAGCCAGAGACTCATTCCACTGAGTTGCAACACAGAGCGTCATAGGAAGTCATTCCTGCCTGTGGCCATCAAAATTTACAATTCCTCCCTTGGAGGGTCAGACACCCTGAGCCAATAGGCTGGTCCTGGACTTATTTCCTGGCATATTTTACATATTACTATTTAATTATTTATGGTTTTATTACCATTTAATTATTTATGGTGCAACTAACGAAAACCAATTTCCCCCAGGATCAATAAAGTATGACTACGACTATGACTATAATATTTTTAGCCTGAGGCTAGTGGATATAGAAACATAGAAACATAGAAAATAGGTGCAGGAGTAGGCCATTCGGCCCTTCGAGCCTGCACCACCATTTATTATGATCATGGCTGATCATCCAACTCAGAACACCGCCCCAGCCTTCCCTCCATACCCCCTGACCCCCGTAGCCACAAGGGCCATATCTAACTCCCTCTTAAATATAGCCAATGAACTGGCCTCAACTGTTTCCTGTGGCAGAGAATTCCACAGATTCACCACTCTCTGTGTGAAGAAGTTTTTCCTAATCTCGGTCCTAAAAGGCTTCCCCTCTATCCTCAAACTGTGGCCCCTCGTTCTGGACTTCCCCAACATCGGGAACAATCTTCCTGCATCTAGCCTGTCCAATCCCTTTAGGATCTTATACGTTTCAATCAGATCCCCCCTCAATCTTCTAAATTCCAACGAGTACAAGCCCAGTTCATCCAGTCTTTCTTCATATGAAAGTCCTGCCATCCCAGGAATCAATCTGGTGAACCTTCTTTGTACTCCCTCTATGGCAAGGATGTCTTTCCTCAGATTAGGGGACCAAAACTGCACAGAATACTCCAGGTGTGGTCTCACCAAGGCCTTGTACAACTGCAGTAATACCTCCCTGCTCCTGTACTCGAATCCTCTCGCTATAAATGCCAGCATACCATTCGCCTTTTTCACCGCCTGCTGTACCTGCATGCCCACTTTCAATGACTGGTGTATAATGACACCCAGGTCTCGTTGCACCTCCCCTTTTCCTAATTGGCCACCATTCAGATAATAATCTGTTTTCCTATTTTTGCCACCAAAGTGGATAACTTCACATTTATCCACATTAAATTGCATCTGCCATGAATTTGCCCACTCACCCAACCTATCCAAGTCACCCTGCATCCTCTTAGCATCCTCCTCACAGCTAACACTGCCACCCAGCTTCGTGTCATCCGCAAACTTGGAGATGCTGCATTTAATTCCCTCATCCAAGTCATTAATATATATTGTAAACAACTGGGGTCCCAGCACTGAGCCTTGCGGTACCCCACTAGTCACCGCCTGCCATTCTGAAAAGGTCCCGTTTATTCCCACTCTTTGCTTCCTGTCTGCTAACCAATTCTCCACCCACACCAATACCTTACCCCCAATACCGTGTGCTTTAAGTTTGCACACTAATCTCCTGTGTGGGACCTTGTCAAAAGCCTTTTGAAAATCCAAATATACCACATCCACTGGTTCTCCCCTATCCACTCTACTAGTTACATCCTCAAAAAATTCTATGAGATTCGTCAGACATGATTTTCCTTTCACAAGTCCATGCTGACTTTGTCCGATCATTTCACCGCTTTCCAAATGTGCTGTTATCACATCCTTGATAACTGACTCCAGCAGTTTCCCCACCACCGACGTTAGGCTAACCGGTCTATAATTTCCCGGTTTCTCTCTCCCTCCTTTTTTAAAAAGTGGAGTTACATTAGCCACCCTCCAATCCTCAGGAACTAGTCCAGAATCTAACGAGTTTTGAAAAATTATCACTAATGCATCCACTATTTCTTGGGCTACTTCCTTAAGCACTCTAGGATGCAGACCATCTGGCCCTGGGGATTCATCTGCTGTAATATTGCTGTAACTGATTGGCAGAAGTTGATTTCAAATGTTTCAAGTTTTTCTAATGCTCCCACAGTAATCTCCTGCCATCCTACAAACACTTTTGCACAATTAACCCCTTTTGCACATTTGTTGTTTGTCAGGCTTATTTATCTATAGTTTTTCATAAATTGTATTTCCTTACTTTCCTGTAAATGTCTACAAGAAAATGAATCTCAAGGCAGTATAGGTACTGTGGTAATACATTTTACTTTGATTTTGAACTTTCAAGCCATGTATCTTCTGCTGTCTTGCACCTCGCCATTTGTTATTGCTTCATCACTGGCAGCTGCCTTTCTACCTACTTTGTCATCAAGATTTTTTGTCAAAATCTAACAGGCAGGTTTTGGTCACTTGTTTTCACACCACTTTGCACAGCTGTCAGATATTGTTTCATAAAACTCCTTCAAGCATTCTCTAATATTTTATTAAGAGTGCTGCATAACTAAAGTGAATGAAAGTTCACTTCACTTCAAGGGTAGTTATGGAAAGTATGACTATTAAAGAAGAGGAAGTACTGGCGCTTTTAAGGAAAATAAAAGTGGGTAAGTCTACAGGTCCGGACAAGATATTCCCTAGGACCTTGAGGGAAGTTAGTGTGGAAATAACAGGGGCTCTGACAGAAATATTTCAAATGTCATTAGAAACGGGGATGATTGGCGTATTGCTCATGTGGTTCCATTGTTCATAAAGGGTTCTAAGAGTAAACCTAGCAATTATCAGCCTGTGAGTTTGACATCAGTGGTGGATAAATTGATGGAAAGTATTCTTAGAGGTGGTATATATAATTATCTGGATAGACAGGGTTTGATTAGGAACAGTCAACATGGATTTGTGCGTGGAAGTACATGTTTGACAAATCTTATTGAATTTTTTGATGAGGTCACTAGGAAAGTTGATGAAGGTAAAGCAGTGGATGTTGTCTATATGGACTTCAGTAAGGTCTTTGACAAGGTTCCACATGGAAGGTTAGTTAGGAATGTTCAATCATTAGGCATTAATATCGAAGTAGTAAAATGGATTCAGCAGTGGCTGGACGGGAGACACCAGAGAGTAGTGGTGGATAACTGTGTGTCAGATTGGAGGACGGTGTGTAGCGATGTGCCTCAGGGATCTGTACTGGGTCCAATGTTGTTTGTTATACATATTAATGATCTGGATGATGGGGTGATAAATTGGATTAGTAAGTATGCAGATGATACTAAGATAGGTGGCGTTGTGGATAACGAGAAGGTTTTCAAAGCTTGCAGAGAGATTTAGGCCAGTTAGAAGAGTGGGCTGAAAGATGGCAGATGGAGTTTAATGCTGAAAAATGTGAGGTGCTACATTTTGGTCGGACTAATCAAAATAGGACATAAATGGTAAATGGTAGGGCGTTGAAGAATGCTGTAGAACAGAGGGATCTAGGAATAATGGTGCATAGTTCCCTGAAGGTGGAATCTCATGTGGATAGGATGGTGAAGAAAGCTTTTGGTATGCTGGCCTTTATTAATCAGAGCATTGAGTATTGGAGTTGGGATGTAATGCTGAAATTGTATAAGGCATTGGTAAGGCCAAGTTTGGAGTATTGTGTACAGTTCTGGTCACTGAATTATAGGAAAGATGTCAATAAAATTGAGAGAGTACAGAGGAGGTTTACTAAAATGTTGCCTGGGTTTCATTTCCTAAGTTACAGAAAAAGGTTGAACAAGTTAGGTCTTTATTCTTTGGAGCGTAGGAGGTTGAGAGGGGACTTGATAGAGGTGTTTAAAGTTATGAGGGGGATTGATAGAGTTGACATGGATAGGCTTTTTCCATTGAGAGTGAGGGAGATTCAAACAAAAGGACATGAGTTGAGAGTTAAAGAGCAAAAGTTTAGGGGTAACATGAGGGGGAACTTCTTTACTCAGAGAGTGGTGGCTGTGTGAAACGAACTTCCAGCAGGAGTGGTTGAGCCAGGTTCGATGTTGTCGTTTAAAGTTAATTTGGATAGATATATGGACAGGAAGGGAATGGAGGGCAGGTCGGTGGGACTAGGTGAGAGTAGGAGTTCAGCACGGACTAGAAGGGCTGAGATGGCCTGTTTCTGTGCTGTAATTGTCATATGGTTATAAAGTTGATGACATCTTATTTCCTTTTCTGCTGCAGTCACGTTTAGGGATTCAGCTCGAAACACACCTTAGTATGGACTTAATAGTAAAATACACGACTGCTATTGCAATTGCTGCTAAAACAAATGTCATTGCCTGCAGTCTGCCATCACTGCAGGACTTGCATGTGTCCAAGACAAAGAAGCACGTTGGAAAAATCCTTGTGGACACTGCCCACCCTGCAATCTGCCTTTTCCAAAAGATCCCCTTTGGAAAGTGCTATAGGGCTATTAAAACAAAAACATGCCATCTTAAGTGTTTCTTCCCCCTGGCAGTTGATCTGATCAACTATTCTAGTTAGCCCTCCCCACATCTCTCTACTACCTCAGTCATTGCACTGTAAACACCTTAACCCTTACATACTGTTCAGGTTAAATTTGACCCGTTTTGACATTTGACAGCAGTAAAAACACCCTAAATGCCATTTTTTTAGCGGAAATTTGATGACTTTTCCCAAAGTGATCCAAAATGCACAAAAATAAAAATAATAAAAAATTTTACACGTTTGTACAGGTGCTACAAGTTTTTGTACATTGAGGCTGTTCTGGGTCTAATTTGACCCGTACCTATTGAAATGGAGTTTGGATCTCTGCAACATTAATTAAGGATTAATCACCCATTTATTAATGTCAGATAGGCTACTTATACATTCTAAATAGATCTGTGGTTCAAAATTTGGTATAGACACTTGTTATGAGGAGATTCTTGGGCCGGGTCAAAATTGACCCGGACCATGCTGTGAAGGTATAGAATATGAACAGGTTGCCTGGGTTAAAGCACCATTTATAACGTTGTTTACATTCTAAATACTTGTTGGTATTTCTGCACATTTTATTCCATTTCCATACTTTAAACTCTAAGCTTAATTTTTATGCATTCCCTATTCTTAATATTGTTGAATGAGGCGGGAGGAGAAGATGGCGACGCGACGCATTGCGCGTGGCCTCTCCGATGAAATGATATCGTATTTGTTAAATAGGGGCCGTGCACAATTCTGATTTGATGGAGACAGACGTGAGAAGCACGGAGGAGTATCTGGAGAAACTTCTGAAATGACTGGTTCGCTGCCACTGCTACTGTGCGATCGAAAATCTTTGGAGGGAAGGCCCCAAATCCTTGGCTTTTCCTGTTGCTGGTGGCCGGGGCTGGGGTCGAAGTGCTCGGTAGAGATGGTGCTCGGTGCTCAGTGTTGGAGGGCTGGTCGGAGGCTCGAAGTTTTTCGACCACTCAGAGTCAGACTGTGGTCGGGTGCTTCCAGGATGCTGCATCGGCAAGTTTGCGGTGCTGGTAGCTCATGGCAGGAAGAGAGTTTTCTTCCTTCTCCCATCTGCTTGAGGTGATGGGACTTTCGAGAGACTTTGAACTTTTTTTGACCGTGCCCATGGCCTGTTCTTCATCAAGTTATGGTATTGCTTGCACTGTTGTAACTATATGTTATAATTATGTGGTTTTTGTCAGTTTTTCAGTCTTGGTCTGTCTTGTGTTTCTGTGATATCACACCGGGGGAACATTGTATCATTTCTTAATGCATGCATTACTAAATGATAATAAAAGAGGACTGCGTGTCCTCATAATCTAATCTAATCTAATCTGAACTAATGTCGATTTTGGTTGCACGTCACGCTACACAGTCAAGCCAACTCCTAATACATGTAAATATATAAGTCCAATAAAGTTGAACCTTGATCCTTGCAGGGTCACATTTATCATTTCTACATTTAAAAACTCCACAGGTGACTTTCCAGATATAGTGTCATTGAAAAGTACAGCACAGTTGCAGGCCCTTTGGGCTATCTAGTCCATGCCAAAACCATATAAACTGCCTACTCCCATTGACCTACACTGGGACCATAGCCTTCCATATCTTTACCAACTTAACTTCTCTTAAACATTGAAATCAAGCTCATATGCACCACTTGTGCTGGCAGCTCATTCCACACTCTCACAACCCTTTGAATGAAGAAGTTTCCCTTTCATCCTTAACCTATGACCTCTAGTTGTAGTTGTATGAATTAGAAAGATCTAATTCATATCCAAAATTATTGCTTTATTAGGCAGGATGTAAGAACTTTTTAAACTGTTTGTTAACCCATCAGCATTTCACATAGACTGCTAACATTTTCCAGTACGCCAGAGGAAGAATGTTGAGTCATTATCTGGTCAGTCAGAAGACAAAAATGGAGTCAATGAGAAGAAATCACACAGGAAAAAAGATTGGTGCAAGCATTTTGGCTTCATTCCATTCTGGCCACATAGGATGCACAAAGGTAAGGAGGATATACTTCATTCAACCCACACCACCTCCAGAGTCTTGTATTTCAGAAACCATGGCATTTTGTAATCTATAAAATCCTCTACTAATGACCAAGACTTCAGCTGGCTTGTTCTCCGAGTAAGAACTCCCTCCCTATGTCCAGTTCCATCTCCTATTCCGATAAATCTCTTAAACCCAACTCTATCACCAAACTTTAAAGCACCTACCCTCATACCTCTGCTTTCCACTCAATCTTTTTTCATCTTTGGGAAGCAGTGCTTCTATCAAATCTCCTTCATAGTCAGATATCCCAATGCACTTTACATGCTGTAAAGTCCTTTTAAATTGATGTAAAAGATGGACTTTAGCAAGCTCAATAGCCAATCAGAGTCCAACAAATGGATTGCTACAATGAACAGAAAATCTATTTCACAATAGATTGGTTATGGAAATGCTATGGTAGACATCAGAAATTACTTCATGTAATTTTGAAAAACTCACATGGAAGCTTTGGTTTAAATCCTCAGCCAAAAATATCAACCTGAATTTCATGTTAGTTTCTCACATTTTACTTTAACCATAACTCTATATGTTTTGTTTTGTAACTTCAAAACATTAAGCTAATTCAAAGGAAACCAAACAAGCCGAGAGATAAGAATCTTAAGTTTGTTCTCATCTTTAAGCAAAGCATGCATGTGTCACACAGTAGCATCATGACATATGCATTTATACATATAACCTGAAATTAATTATTTAAATGAAGGATGCTTAATCAATATATTTACAAGATTTCTGAAATATTAAATACACAACAAAATTGAAGTTATTGTTGTTATATTGACAGTATCCAAGGAAAACTACACAGATATGTTACTTTGTATGTATATTCAAAATATTAGTTCATAAATCCTTTATAATTTTTGCTGCAATAAACACCTGTTCTTTTGAGAAAAATAAGATGAAATGTTTTGACAAGTTCAAAACCGGTAGACCATAATTGTCAGTGGTAACAAGAGTAACAAATGTTTAATATATCAGCCAAGACTTTCTTTTGCCTTGATTCAACTGAATTGTGGCATTTAACTGAATTGCTGAATTTTATAGGAGCATCACTGACAGGACTCAGCAGGGAGCGGTGCGGACAGCCCAACGCATCTGTGATGTGAACATCCCACTAGTCAGGACATTGCCAGTGACAGCTGCGTAAAAAAAGGCCTGAAAGATCATTGGGGACCAGAGTCACCCTAACCACAAACTCTTCTAGCTGCTACCATCCTGGAAACGGTACCACAGCGTAAAAGCCAGGACCAACAGGCTCCAGGACAGCTCTTCCACCAGGCTATCAGACTGATTAATTCATGCTGATTCAACAGTATCTCTATGCTATATTGACTGTTCTGTTGTATATCTTACTGTACATACTATTAATTACAAATTACTATAATTTGCACATTGCACATTCAGATGGAGAAGTAACAAAGATTTTCACTCCTCATATATGTGAAGGATGTAAGAAACAATAAGGTCAATTCAAAGTCATTTCAATACTTTCTACCATCAGGCTGGAAACTCTGATGCATAAAAACAAGAATGTTCAGGATGAGAAACAGTTTCTTCCATCAGACCATTAGGCTTCTGAACTCGTTGCTGCATCACACTCGAAGTGTCACTGGTTAATTTGTTCTGTACCTTACAACATTTAATTTATGACTTTAGTTTGTTTACTTATACGTACTTCATCTGTAGATTTTATCCTTAGGTTCATAAGTTATTGTGTATTATATGTGTATCATGTGCACCACTGTGCTTTATACCCTGGTTTAGAGAAACGTCTCGTTTGATGGTACCTATGTATATAGTTAAATGACAACAAACTGAACTTGACTTAAGTTTGTTGAAAGCTGTGAAACTTTTATTTTCTGCAATAAAACAGTGTCTCTTAAATGGTGGAAGATGTAAAACGAATCAAAACTCCAGGCATGTGTTTCTAAAGATTAGTTTTACTCACTGTCACTATATCATTGTTTCCCTTCAATATAAGTGATCAAATGTGGGCTTAGTTTATCACCTGCTCAAGTTCAACTGCACTTTTAGTAAATACCATATCTTACACTGTCATAAAGCCTATAGTCAGATATATTTTCAATCTGTCAGCATTTCTGGGTCTGTGCCAGCTTTCTCATTGTCATAAGTCAGCTTACGACTTGCTCCCAGGTTTGTCTTAGAGTCACACAGCACAGAAAAGGATGTGTGTGCTGTACTGAAAGGGACCCTTCAGCTCACCAGGCAAACTATGACCTGAGTGCTGTGACTAAACACACTTCAACAAAACAGAACTTTCATCACTTCAGTCAAAATTTCATACATCTCACAAAAAAACTACTTCGCACTCTGAGCATTGTACATGTCTGCATTTGCTTATAGGATACTGGAAGTGTACTGAGTCAAGTCAATAGAACACAATATGAAATACTGCATTGAAGTGTAGTACACAATGGGCCAAATCCCGCTAAATTATGGCAGAGACTTGTAAACTTAGTCAGTTCCATCATGGGCACTAGCCTTCGTAGTATCCAGGACATCTTGGTGCCTCAAAAAGGCAACGTCCATCATTAAGGACCCCCATCACATAGCACATAGGATATGCCCTTTTCTCATTGCTACCATTAGGAAGGAGGTACAAAAGTGAAAAGAGTTACACTGAATGATTCAGGAACAACTTCTTCCTCTCTGCCATCCAATTTCTGAATGAGCTTTGAACCTATGAACATTACCTCACTACTTTTTAAAATTTGTATTTTTGCGCTATTTATTTAACTTAACTAATTTATATATAGTTACTGTAATTCACAGTTTTTTTTCTTTATTATTATGTATTACATTGTACAGCTGCCATAACGACAACAAATTTCACATCATATGCCAGTGATATTAAACCTGGTTTTGATTCTGCGTATGATCAGTCTATTGTACATACAACCTAAAGCCAAATTCGGAGTCATCTATAGCTGTTGTTGTTATTATTACTATTATTATTCTTGCCTGTCCTAATGGAACTTACCATTCAGCCTAGTGGTGGAACAGTTAATTTCTGTTTCCATGAGGCCTGGCTGATGGACCTCTGGCTTCATCTTCCTGAAGTCAATAATCAGCTCTTTGGTTTTGCTGACGTTCAGTGAGAGGTTGTTTTTCTGGCACCAGTCAACCAGATTTTCAATCTTTCTCCTCTGCATTAGTTCATCACCACCTTTGATTCAGCGATGTCATCAGAAAACTTAAATATAGCATTGGAACTGTACTCAACCACACAATCTAAGTATAAAGCGAGATGAGTGCGGGATAAGCACACAGCCTTATAGTGCACCTGTGATTGAATATACTTAAGGTATCTACCAATTTTAAAATAGAATTTATCATTATTATGTTTGCAAAAATAGCACAGCATCGTTGTTGCAAATCTGACTGCCACATTCTTCAAATGAATCACTTAAATACTGTGAACATCTGCGGCAGGGAAGACTGGAGGGAAAATTGCAAATCACATTTACAATGCTGTGACAATTATCTTAAAATCATGAGAAAAGTGTGACTATCACCGCAATGATCAAGTTACATAAGCTTGGAAAAATATTAAAATTGCAAATATAATGGATATTTTTTGTTAGAAAGATGAATTAGTTGTTAGGCAATATCTTGTCGTCCTAATTGCTTTTTTGCAGCTGATTGTAATTGATTTTTGATGCTGGTAAATTTACTTTACTTCTCAAGGCATATGCAAGGGAAAAGCCTAATTACAATGCAGAGGAAAAATGTTTGTTCTGCTTGGGAGTTTTAAACATGCAATATAGTCAAATTTGTACATTTGCATATCTGACGTAGAGTACAAGTGCAGACACTGCAAAAAGCATTCTTGATTCAAGAGCCAAATTCTGCTTGACAACTTGGATGAACTTATTGGAAGGTAAACATTGTGGGAGAGATTTCTTCGATATTTTCATAACTTCCTTGCTCTTTTGAACAGTTACACTGCGTGAAGTTTCATGGGTTTTGGTGAGCATTCATCTAATTGAATATGGAAAACCCATATGCAAATTGTGAGTTATAGAGTCACAGAGTCACAAGACCATAAGATATAGGGGCAGGATTAGGCCACTTGGCACATCCACTCTGCTCACATTTTATCATGGCTGATTCATTTGCCCTCTCAGTCCCAACCTCCTGCCTTCTCCCCGTATCCCTTCATACCCTGACTAATCAAGAATCTTTCAACCTCTGCCTTAAATTTACCCAATAACTTGGCCTCCACAGCCAGCTGTAGCAGCAAATTCCACAATTTTACCACTTTCTGGCTCAAGAAATTCCTCCTCATTTCCATTCTAGAAGGACGCCATTCTATTCTGAGTCTGTGACCTCTGGCCCTAGCTCGCCTACTATAGGAAACATGAAAAGTGTAGCACAGAAGCAGGCCATTTGGCCCACCTAGTCTGTGCCAAACTATTTAAACTGCCTCGTGCCATTGACCTGCACTCGGACCATAGCCCTCCATAACCCTCCCATCCTTGTACCCATCCAAATATCTCTTCAACATTGAAATTGAAATCAGAGCCACCACCTGTACTCGCATCTCGTTCCACACTCTCACCACTCTCTGAGTGAAGAAGTTTCCCCTCATGTTCCCCTTAAATATTTCACCTTTCACCCTTAACCCATGATCTCCAATTGACTCACCCCATCCTTGGGCTTTGTCATCTGTCAAAGACAGCAAGACTTCTGAATATTTTTGAATTTCCCTGACATTCAGAAACATTTAAAAACAATGAAAGACAAATCACTTGCAAACACTGAAAGCATTAAGGTGAATTCAAACAATATTAGAATATGTAAACTATTTTGTATTTAATTAATTCTACAGAACATGTTTCTGTTATAGAAGTCAGAATCAAAGAATATAATAGCACCGTACAGGCCCTCCAGCCCTTAATGTTGTGCCGATCTTTCGACCTACTCTAAGATCAATCTACCCCTCCCCTCCTACATAACCGCTCACATTCTATCATCTATGTACCTATCTAAGTGTTTCTTAAATGCTGCTAATTTATCTGCCTCTACCATCTCCCCTGGCAGTACCATTCTCTGTGTTAAGAGACATCCTCCCAAAACTTTCCTGCAATCACCTTAAAATTATGTTTCCTTGTATTAGTCATTTCCATCTTCGGAGAAAGTCTCTGGTTGTCCACTTTGTCTATGCCTTTTAAAGAAATGCTGATGAAATTGTCTTACAAATGAAAACAAACTATACATTTACTACTGTCTTGCTAAAAATGTATTGCTGCAATGTTTACAATATTATCTGCTTTACCAACCAAATGGAAGCTTTTAAATGTTACTCTTATAAGTGTAAAATCTACAATGATGATTGTGTATGAAGTGATACAACCTCTGCAGATTTTTATTTTTTATTACGGAACTATTTAATGTGATTCTCCAATATGATCACAATGTGTGCTGGCAATTTCAGAACCTGAGTGTGGAGAAAAGACAGACGCCAAAGTATAGATGGCGAGCAAAGTTTATTCATAATAATTCCAAAAGAACATCAGAGACTCGGTTGAGCGACACCGTGAGAAGTAACAGTCTCAAATCTAGGACCCTGCGGTTAGGCATCCGCTTAAATAGTCTAATTAAATCAGAGCAAGCTGACACAGAAGGCACCAGGAGACCACATTACAAAGAACAAGTTGCAGGAGAGAAACACAAGGGACTCTAAAAGATTAACGACTGTCACTAAACAACAATTAACCAATTCAGGTGCTCATAAAACCTTGGTGCCTAATGCTCTCTGGCGCCACACATAGGCCTGAAGAACTCAATACACTCTTTACCTGCTGCTGCTAAGTCAACAAATTTCACGACAAATACCGGTGATAATAAACCTGATTCTGATTCTGATTCTGACCTCACCTCCTCTTCCATCAAACATATCTAATCATTATGTTGTTTGCAAACTTAATAAAATTCGTCGTTAGGTCGCACCTGGAATTTCCAGTTGGCGGACGATTTCCCTCCACGCTGCTCTGTCCCGTCACTTGTCCACAACATCCCTAGTCTTGTCCAGCTTGATATTATCCAGCCACATTGTTCTTTGCCTTCCCCTTCCTTTCTTTCCCTCCACCTTTCCATATAGCGTCCAACAAGACATTACCTCTCAGTGTAACGTGTCCACAATAAGCAACTTTTAACTTCATAATCTTCTCCAGCAATATCCGTGGTCTATCAACTTTGGACAAATCCTCTCATTTAATAGAATTAAATTGTTAAAATAGTTAAAATTTACTGTAAGTTATGTCAATGTAAAATAAAAAACATGATCTTTCAAAGCAAAAATATGAATTTTTTGCATTGCAAAATAATCTTGTTATTTTTTAAAAAATCATAAGCTGAAGTATCAGATGACAGCCAAAAGCTTTAGTTGATCAGTAAATTTGGTGCCCTTACTTCAGCTGTACCCTGAGTATACACATC
The DNA here is from genome assembly GCF_030028105.1 of Mobula birostris. NCBI lineage: Eukaryota > Metazoa > Chordata > Chondrichthyes > Myliobatiformes > Myliobatidae > Mobula > Mobula birostris. The sequence goes on along the minus strand of NC_092370.1, from coordinate 18,058,121 downwards.
TATATAACTGCTGTTTTTTTGCATCATTTGGTTATCCCTTAACACCTCAACTCTCTCTAACTTGAATAAATACAGTACTGAACAAAAGTCTCAGGCACCCGATCTATATATACGTGCCTAAGACTTTTGCACAGTATTGTCGTAATTTTATGTAATTAACCGTTCTGCTGCTGAAAAACAAAAACAAATTTCATGACACACATGAGAGATGATAAACCTGATTCCGAGATGGGTCTCTATAGTGAACTGAGAGTGGGAAGGTGGCAGGGAGAAGGGAATCGTGGTTGTGTGAAGGAGATGGAAGAGAGGAGGGAGTAGCGAGCACCAGAGAGACATTGTAATGATCAAAAACCAATTGTTAGGAATCAAATGACCTTGCCTGGCGTCTCAGGGCTGGGTGTGTCAACACCTGGACCATCCCCAGCCTTGGCACTCCTTCTCTGCCACCTGTCCCATGCACCTGTTCCAAATATCCTTTGTTCCCGCCAGATTTAGAAACTCGCTCTCCTCTCCACATTGACAAATACAGAACGTGCAAAAGTCTTAGGCGTACTAGCTATAGGTATATATATGTGTGCCTAAGTCATTTGCACAGTACTACATATAATTGTAGGTATGGTTAAAAACATCCCAAATGTAACTTCCTGAAAAGGCAATTGGTATAAAAGGAAAATTAATTTCCCCCTGGGATCAATAAAGTATGACTATGACTAAATACATTATCCCATGTTCAACATTGATAATTCTGTCAAATAATAGGAGGTACAGTATACTTAGCCTTCAAATTAAATTTGTATCTAAACTTAGTTTGGAAGAGTATCTTCATGAGGACATTAAAGGCTTCTACCATTATTTATTTATTCGTAGGGTATCAGTAGGAGTTATTATCTACTCCAGCCTGCACTTCGGAAGATGATATTGAGCTTCCCTCTTCAAAATTTCCTGTCAATGCTGTTGTGTAACAAATTGTAGGATTTTAACCTAGTGACATGAAGAAATGATAAAGCATTTCCAAGTTTATTTTTGTATCCACTTGAAGGGCACCTGGAAGTGGTGATGTCACTGAATAGTGGGAAGTTCACATCCACAGATGTGCTGGGCTGTCCAGACTGCTCTCGGCAGAGCCCTGCAATTGAGGGAGGTACAGTTCCCATACCAGGCAGTGATACAGCCAGTCAGGATGCTCTCAACTGTGCCCCTGTAGAAAGTTCTTAGGACCTGGGGACTCATACCAAACTTCTTCAACTGTCTGAGGTGAAAGAGGCATTGTTGTGCTTTTTTCACCACACAGCCGGTATGTACAGACCAAGTGAGGTCCTCGGTGATGTGCATACCAAAGAACTTGAAGCTGTTTATGCTCTCAATCCCAGATCCATTGATGCCAATAGGGGTGAGCCTGTCTCTGTCCCCCCTGTAATCCACAGCGGGCTCCTTTGTTGTTGCGACGTTCTGGGAGAGGTTGTTTTCTTGACACCACCGTGTCAGGGTGATGACTTCTTCCCTGTAGGCTGTCTCATTATTATTTGAGATAAGGTCAATCAATGTAGAATCATCTGCAAATTTAATTAGCAGATTGGAACTTGGGTGGCGACACAGTCATGGGTGTACAGAGAGAACTTAGGACATAGCCTGGGGGCTCCTGTGTTGAGGGTCAGAGGGGTGGAGGTGAGGGAGCCCACTTTTACCACCTGCTGGCGATCTGACAGGAAGTCCAGGATCCAGTTGCACAAGGCAGGATGAAGGTCAAGGTCTCTGGGCTTCTTGTCAAGGCTGGAAGGAATTATGGTGTTGAATGCTGAACCATAGTACAAGAACAGCATTCTCACATAAGCATCCCTCCTCTCCAGGTGCATAAGGACAGAGCTGTGGCTATTGCATCAGCTATCGATTGGTTGTGTCAATAGACAATAGACAATTGGTGTAGGAGTAGGCCATTTGGCCCTTTGAGCCAGCACCGCCATTCACTGTGATCATGGCTGATCATCCACAGTCAGTATCCAGTTCCTGCCTTCCCCACATATCCTTTGATTCCGCTATCTTTAAGAGTTCTATCCATTTCTTTCTTGAAAACATCCAGAGACTTGGCCTCCACTGCCTTCTGGGGCAGAACATTCCACATATCCACCACTCTCTGGGTGCAAAAGTTTTTCCTCAACTTCGTTCTAAATGGCCTACCCCTTATTCTTAAACTGTGGCCTCTGGTTCTGGGCTCACCCATCAGCAGAAACATGCTTTCTGCCTCCAGTGTGTCCAATCCCTTAATAATCTTATATGTTTCAATCAGATCCCCTCTCAGCCTTCTAAATTCCAGTGTACACGAGCCTAGTCACTCCAATCTTTTGACATATGACAGTCCTGCCATTCTGGGAATTAACCTTGTGAACCAACACTGCACTCCCTCAATAGCAAAAATGTCCTTCCTCAAATTTGGAGACCAAAACTGCACACAATACTCCAGGTGTGGTCTCACCCGGGCCCTGTACAGCTGCAGAAGGACCTCTTTGCTCTTATACTCAATTCCCCTTGTTATGAAGGCCAGCATGCCATTAGCTTTCTTCACTGCCTGCTGTACCTGCATGCTTGCTTTCAGTGACTGATGTACAAGAACACCTAGATCTCGTTGTACTTCCCCTTTTCCTAACTTGACTCCATTTAGATAATAATCTGCCTTCCTGTTCTTACACCAAAGTGGATAACCTCACATTTATCCATATTAAACTGCATCTGCCATGCATCTGCCCACTCACGCAGCCTATCCAAGTCACCCTGCATTCTCATAACATCCTCCTCACATTTCACACTGCCACCCAGCTTTGTGTTGGTAGGTGAATTATAAGGGGTCCAGAGTGGGTGGTAGCATGCTGCAGATATTGTCTTTGAACAGCCTATCAAAGCAGTTGCTTATTATTGAGGTGAGTACAACAGGACGCCAGTCATTCAGATATGTTACCTGAGTCGTTTTAGGTTCAGGAACAAAGGTGGATATTTTGAAGCAAAAGGACACTCTACACTGGGAGAGGGAGAAATAAAAAAATGTCTGCAAACACACTTGCCAGTTGTGCCGCGCACATTTTGAGTACCCGGCCTGGGATGCTATCCGGTCCCACAGCCTTGTGGCTGTCTACTCGTTGGAGACACCTGAGTATCTCAGCCTCAGAGATGACCAAGGTGCAGATTGCTTCAGCAGCTCTACTCGGGGGCTCAGTGTTGGCAATATTGAACTGAGCGTGAAAAAAAAGATTTAGCTCATCTGGGAGAGAGGCAGCGATATTGGCAGCACCATAGCACTTAGCTTTGAAGTCTGCGAAGTGCAGACCTTGACATAAGCTGCGTGTGTTGTTGGTGGAGAGCTTGCTGGATCTTGTCCCTGTACTGTTGTTTTGCTGCCTTGATGACATTCCATAGATCATAGCTGCATTTCTTGGGTTCCTGATGGTTACCGGCCGTGAAAGCTGTCTTGCGTTGTGAGTGCAGTGCACACTGAACTGTTGACCCAGGGTTTTGATTTGGATAGACCCTGACCGATTTGTGGTGGACAACATCCCTGATGCACTTCTGGATGAAATCTGGCACCCCATCCGTGAACTCGGAGACATCCTCATTATGAAAGGCATTCCAGTTGCCGTCATCAAAGCAGTCCTGTAGCATAGAGACCAATTGGTCGGACCAACAGTGGACAGTTTTAACTATGGCTGCCTCTTGTTTCAGCTTCTGCCTGTTCATTGGCAGCAACGAGATGGAAAAATAGTCAGACTTTCCAAACAGTGGATGGAGGAGCGGTTTGTAAGCTTTGTGGAAGGGAGAGTAGCAGTGGTCAACTTTGCTTCCTCCCTGAGTGTTCACCTGGACAAAACTTCGGAGAGACTTCAGTCAGCGATGCTCTATTAAAGTCTCTGGCGATGATGAAGGCAGCCTCTGGGTGTAGAGTCTCCAGGGTGCTGATGGTCTCGTACGGTTCCTTGAGAGCCAGGTCAGTATCAGCCTGCAGTGGAATATACACAGCTGTGATACTAACAGCCATGAACTCCCGAGGCAGCCAGAAAGGTCTGCACAGCAGCACAAGGTACACCAGATCCGGGGAACAAAAGGATTTGAGGGCACGCACATTCCCAGCTCACACTATACTTTATTGACCATGAAGCATACCCCACTTCCTTTACTTTTCCCAGAGAGGTGTTTAGACCTGACCGCCAGGGACAGGGAGAACCCAAGGGCCTTGATGGTGTGATCCAGTTCTCCTCTATCCATCAGGCCTCCACGAAGCGCAAGACATTACATTCCTTTGTTTTCGGCTGATAGGAGATTCTGGCTTGTTGTCCAGGGACTGAACGTTAGTCAGGAGTATGCTAGGGAGAGGCAGCCGAATATCACGCCGTCCCAACCTCACCAGGATGCCTATTGCCTGTTCTTCCTTGCCTCTGGCACCGTTTCTGTAAGCAGGGGTTCCCAGTGTAGAAAAGGCGGCAAGTTATAGGTAAATGTTGTCTTCCCAATGTTCAGAAGAGTCTTTTAATCATATCTGTTGTGACTTTCAGTTTCTTGAACAAAAAATGCAAAGGAAATTGCAGAAATTAGCGGTATACTGTAAAGTTGGTATGGAGCTTGCAACACGGTGCCATCCTGGGCAACATTTCCAGAAAGAATTTCAATTGATTTTTCAGGCTAATTTTCTACTTCAGGAAAGCATGCTGAGTTTGGCCTGTTTAATCGTGCACCTCCAAGTACCCCAAAACCTCATCATTAATAATGGACTCCAACATCTTTCCAAACAGCAGTTCAGTGGTTGTATCAGTTGGCACAACAGTTTTAAAAGCTATACACAAAAGCATAAGAACACATTTAGTAGAAAAGGTGAATAATCAGGGAAGAGGAAGGAAGTTAGAGAATGTTGCTATCTGTCCACAAGACCATTAGCCACAGGAGCAGAATTAAGCGATTCAGTCCATTGAGTCTGCTCTGTATTTGATGATGGCTGATTTATTATTCCTCCCAATCCCATTCTCCTGTCTTCTTTCTGTAATCTTTGATTCCCTTATAAATCAACAGACTTATCAACCTTCGGCCCATCTAATCCATATTGAATGATTTAAACGTCTGCCATCATATTTGACCTTCCAAAATGAACCACCTCACACTTATCTGGGTTGAACTCCATCTGCCACTTCTTAGCCCAGTTTTGCATCCTATCAATGTCCTTCTGTAACCTCTGACAGCCCTCCACACTATCCACAACACCCCAACCTTTGTGTCATCAGCAAATTCACTAACCCATCCCTCCACTTCCTCATCCAGGTCATTTATAAAAATCACGAAGTGTAGGGGTGTCAGAACAGATCCCTGAGGCACACCACTGGTCACCGACCTCCATGCAGAATATGACCCATCTGCAACCACTCTTTGCCTTCTGTGGACAAGCCAGTTCTGGATCCATAAAGCAATGTCCCCTTGGATCCCATGCCTCCTCCTTACTTTCCCAATAAGCTTTGCATGGCATACCTTGTCAAATGCCTTGCTGAAATCTATATATACTACATCTACTAGTCTTCCTTTATCAATGTGTTTAGTCACATCCTCAAAAAATTCAATCAGGCTCATAAGGCATGACTTGCCTTTCACAAAGCAGTGCTGACTATTCCTAATCATATTATGCCTCTCCAAATGTTCGTAAATCCTGCTTCTCAGGATCTTCTCCATCTACTTACAACAACTAAAGTAAGACTCACCGGTCTATGATTTCCTGGGCTATCTCTACTCCCTTTCTTGAATAATGGAACAACATCCGCAACCCTCCAAACCTCCGGGACCTCTCCTGTCCCCATTGATGATGCAAAGATCATTGCCAGAGGCTCAGCAATCTCCTCCCTTGCCTCCCACAGTAGCCTGGGGTACATCTCGTCCAGTCCCGGTGACTTAGCCATCTTGATTCTTTCCAAAAGCTCCAGCATGTCTTCTTTCTTAATATCTATATGCTCAAGCTTTTCAATCCGCTGAAATTAATTGCAGTTCAAGATAAGCACTGACTCCATTATCGTCCAAGAGAAGCCTCTTCATTCGTAGTCAAAAATCAAGCACAGGGACATCAGAATCAACATAATTTTTAAATTATGCTGGCTAATTAAAAATGGTTAAATATAATCCAATTGAATTTGGCATTTACTTGTAGTGTGACAACACCATTTGTATGTGTCCTTTTCTTCAAGGTACCATTGGAATAATTGAAGAGTTAATCATATGTGTATCACAATTTCAAAGATAAATGGGCAGCTGGTGAATCAAGGACATTCTTTATCAGACTGTCTATTCAGGCTCCTGTCCATCTGTTGCCTTACTCTTACATGGCTAATTTTAGCCTTTGAAAGAATTTTCACTTGATATTTTGCAACTTTTTTTTGAAAAAAGGCATTAAAGCTGCCACTTTGAAACCTTGATAATTAATGATCAACCACTTGTTTATGAATCACTCCATGTAGTGCCTCTGAAGCTCGTCTCTATGCAGATGTAACGCTGGTAAGTACCATTTATAGACTGCCTCATTAGTCAGCCAGCGCACTGCAAATGATTCTCGCAAATACACACTTGCTCATTGATGTGTGGAAGACGGGCTTTATCTTCAACATCTACAAAGTTCCTCTACCGACCCATCCCAAGTATTTGATACTACCACCCTCGAAAATAAATATTCATGAAAACATCTTGGAAGACATTCCACATCTTTGGATCTGCCTCTCAGAAAAGACAATCACCGATTACAAAATTTACGACTGCCTTTGAAGTATCAACACAGCTTCAGGTTGTCTGGAGGATTGAGTGTCTGATGATCAAGACCTCAGGCCTCCTCCAAACTTGTCATTTGGTTTAAAGGCTTAGGTGCTTCAATGACCTGAAGAGTTATGTTGACTGGAATCTAGGTTTTATGCTTTGGTTCTTGGTAGGGTCACCCATGCAAAACAGGGTAAAGGATAGAGGCCAGACTGAGAGTGCTCCTCCAGGTTCAAGGGTTCAGTTCAGGGTTAACGTGTGACAGTATTCCTTAATCTTCTCCAGGACTTAGATGACTGAAAACTTCACTACTGATACCATAGAGGAAGCCCTCAACACCGCCAGAGATGGAGGACATTCATTGCTGCTCTAAACACCAGAGGCATAATAGGCAGTAGAATAGAGTCTTCAAACCTAGCACAGAGTTCATGGTGTACTGGATAACAGTGATCCCTGCCATCCTGCATGCTTTGAATACTTGGGGTACTTACAATAGTCACCTCAAAGCACTGGAGTGATACAAGGAACACAATTGTGCAAAATCCTTCAAATCCACGAGCAGATTACATGAACCAGCATCACTATCAAAGTGAAAGTCAAAGTAAATTTATTTTTGAAGTTCATATATATTACCATTCACTACTTTGGAATTCATTTTCTTGCAGGCATTTACAAGTAAATAAATACATAATGTTTATCTTCCCCTCAAACATTTCATTTTTCATTTTCACCCTTAACACAATAGACAATAGGTGCAGGAGTAGGCCATTCAGCCCTTTGAGCCAGCACCGCCATTCACTGTGATCATGGTTGATCATCCACAATCAGCACCCCGTTCCTGCCTTATCCCCATACCCCTTGACTCCACTATCTTTAAGAGTTCTATCTAACTCTTTCTTGAGGCATCCAGAGAATTGGCCTCCACTGCCTTCTGAGGCGGAGCATTCCACAGATCCACAACCCTCTGCGTGAAAAAGTTTTTCCTCAACTCCGTTCTAAATGGCCTACTCCTTATTCTTAAACTGTGGCCTCTGGTTCTGGACTCCCCCAACATTGGGAACATGTTTCCTGCCTCTAGTATTTCCAATCCCTTAACAGTCTTATATGTTTTAATCAGATCCCCTCTCATCCTTCTAAATTCCAGTGTATACAAGCGCAGTTGCTCCAATCTTCCAACATGTGACAGTCCCGCCATCCCGGGAATTAACTTCGTGAACCTACGCTGCACTCCCTCAATAGCAAGAATGTCCTTCCTCAGATTTGGAGACCAAAACTGCACACAATACTCCAGCTGGGGTCTCACCAGAGCCCTGTACAACTGCAGAATCACCTCTTTGCTCCTATACTCAACTCCCCTTGTTATGAAGGCCAACATGCCATTAGCTTTCTTCACTGCCTGCTGTACCTGCATGCTTACTTTCAGTGACTGATGAACAAGGACACCAAGATCTTGTTGTACTTCCCCTTTTCCTAACTTGACACCATTCAGATAGTAATCTGCCTGCCTGTTCTTACCACCAAAGTGGATAACCTCACATTTATTCACATTAAACTGCATTTGCTATGCATCCGCCCACTCACCCAGCCTGTCCAAGTCACCCTGCATTCTCATAGCATCCTCCTCACATTTCACACTGCCACCCAGCTTTGTGTCATCTGCAAATTTGCTAATGTTACTTTTAATCCCTTCATCTAAATCATTAATGTATATTGTAAATAGCTGCGGTCCCAGTACCAAGCCTTGCGGTACCCCACTAGTCACTGCCTACCATTCTGAAAGGGACCTGTCAATCCCTACTCTTTGTTTCCTGTCTGCCAACCAATTTTCTATCCATGTCCGTGCCCTACCCCCAATACCATGTGCTCCAATTTTGCCCACTAATCTCCTATGTGGGACTTTTTCAAAGGCTTTCTGGAAGTCCAGGTACACTACACCCACTGGCTCTCCCTTGTCCATTTTCATAGTTACATCCTCAAAAAACTCATGACATTTAGTTCCAGTCTCACCCAACCTCAGTGGAAAAAGCTTGCTTGATTTACCCAATCAATATCCCTCATAATTTTGTATATCTCCATCAGCTTCTGGAATCCTTGATCCATTCCGTGAAGAGTCTCTGTACGTCCTCCCGATGGAAAGCATGGTTTTCTCTGGGTCCACGGGTTTCCCCCCACAGTCCAAAGATGCACCAGATAGGTTAATTGGGTATTGTAAATTGTCTCATGATTAGGTTACACACATCAAAGTTGCAACAGGCCAGGCAACATCTCTAGGAAGAGGTACGGTCAACGTTTCAGGCCGAGATCTTTCGTCAGGACGTTCACCTGCTGCGTTTACCAGCAACGTTGATGTGTGTTGCTTGAATTTCCAGTACCTGCAGAATTCCTGTTGGTTGTCCATGATTAGGTTAATTGCTTTTGTCGGGGGGTAGCTAGGGCAGAGTGGCTCGAATGCCCTATTACGTGTTATATCGCTAATATAAATAAATAACTTAAATTATTTATGAAAAACTATACATAATCTGACTAAAGCCAACAGCTCCAACATTGCATCCCTATGACACTCAGCTGACCCTGATGGGCAGGTCACATCATTCACAAGCATGTCACCAGAGCCGCAGAATAAATCTTCTGTCTTGGCTGTGCCATGAGAAGGAACGCCAGAAGAAAAGAGGAAATGTTTTAAGGATGTTTTCAAAACTTATTTGAAAATGCAAATATGTGTTGTGAAACTTGTTGTTTTGTGGCAGCAGTATAGTGCAATACATAGAAACATAGAAAACCTACAGCACAATAAAGGCCATTCAGCCCACATATACTATAAAATTACAATAAGAAATATCTATAAAAATTAAATAAGTAGTGCAGAAAGAGAACAAACATACTGAGGAAGTGTTCATTGGTTCATTTTCTGATTTTCCCTCTTGACAGCTTTTTCTCTTTATGGACTTTATCTCATTGGAGGATTTTATCTCATTGCAGTATGCTGAACCTAGATTAAGAAATTTGCTAGCTCTACAAGGATACGCATGAGAGTTAAGGCCGCTCAGGTGCATCTTGATACATTGAGAGATTTTGCTCATGTTCACATTTTTTTAAATTTTGATAGGCAGTGTTTTGTTTTTTTGGAACAGGTTGGTTCACTGGAAAATAGTTGAAGTTCATTAAAAGAGAACTGACTCTCTTTCAGTATGAGCCAATAGAATTCAAAGGCCAGCTGAAGGGGTTGTCAAGCAGAACTGAGGCGAGCAAAGAGGGGTGGGGGGCGGACAACAATATAAACGCGAGCACTCCCAGAGAGAAACACTAACAACTGAGCACTAAAGATGTCACCTTGACTACTGATGATAGGTCTGCAAGCTAATTGCCAAGCTTGGTGAACAGTGCAGCATCAAAGAGCTGACCCTATCCCAATTTTGAGTTGGGCTACATAAATTATGATGCATGTATTGGTAAAGTTTTCCTATGACCTGTCTTCAGTTAAACTCATTTCAACATTAGTCAGTGGTTTAAATTCTACATGCTTCTCTGGTAAAGGATTTTTTTTTATGAAGAATAAATACACATCTATCTACAGGAACAAACTGTTGCAAAATTAGTATAACCCTAATCTCAGTAAATACAATATACAATGGAAGATTAAAGTCAACATCCCAACATGAGTAGAAATAAATTTTTTAACAAATTATTAAATGACATTTTAAAGATATGTGTACAGTTACATTACATGCAAACCTGCAATGCTAAATGCTAGTCTATACTACGTAAATAGGAAGTATGTTTTGAAGATGTTCTTCAATGAAATTGATCTGGGTTACTGTAAAACAGGGGTTCCCAAACATTTTTTATGCCATGGACCACTACCATTTACCGAGGTGTCCACTGGAACCCCAGCAGTAAAGGATAAGGTGATGAGGGAAAAAGTTCTTGGTGTTGCAATGGAAACATTACTGGAGGAGGTAGAAAATCCCAGCGATCCCATAGTCTGTGGAATTAACGTTTAGGGTTGGTGTGGGTTCACATGGAAGGCTGGGAGCCAGGAGCATGAGCTAATGGTGAAAATGTGCCCTGAAGCCACCAGATTCAATGCCCAGAGAAATTCACTGAATTTGCTCAAAGCTATAAGTTGCAGGTACTCCTACCCACCACCCCTCCCCATCTTATAACACCAACCTTGTTTCGCATTCACTGCTTACCCAACCAGCTCTAGACAATGAAAGATAGAATAAGTGTCTATGGAGAAACACTGCTTTTTAATTATATATCTGCAGCTACCAGCTGAGATGCTGATGTGTTACATATTGCGTGGGTTAACAGTGAGGTGAGATTTCGATGTAGCATGTCACCAGATGCATGTATTCCACATCCAGGTAGACGGAAAGCAGAGTTCAGGTCCCAGCTTAATCACTCAAAAGGTTTGCTGCAGGAATCTCAGCTGAGGTCAACCTACAACCTACATGGAATATAAAGCAAAACACTTTTAGACCAACAATGAGAAGAAAATGAATTTGCTGCTACAATGATGTATTTTTTTTTAAATGGATAAATGCTGAAGATTTTGTGTTGTCCCCTCTTCACATGCGCCCAAGAGGTTTTTCCTTCACTGACATATTTGAAGTGGGGAAGTCTAAAGTGAAACACATTAAGTTTTTAAGCATCTGAAAAATGCAGCACTTAAATTGGCATGTCATGTTCAGACCCTGATTCATGCATGAAAGACAAGCATTATTAATTTCAGGCAGGGAGCATATGCTACTGAAATAGTTGTTTTTTACACTGGATCAATCAGAGACCTACTAGAGATTTTATGGGCATTACCTCAGAACAATGATGACGTCTTATAATCCCTTCCATTCTATAAAGTCTGGTTACACAAATGTCTGACTGACACAATGTATCTATATGGCCATTACAATCTATTCACATGAATAATTTCAATTTGTTCTTTTATTACCTGGTTCAATAAACAAGAAAACACACACCAGTCTTCATAGAGGGATCAGAAGTGGAAAGGGTAAGCAATTTCAAATTCCTGGGTGTCAATGTCTCTGAGGGTCTAAGCTGGACCCAACAGAGCAGTTGCCACATGAAGCTGAGATGTAACCTATCAGGATACTTTTTATAACACATTCGAAGAAGTTCAAGAGAATCCTCACAGACAAGTCAATTTTTCTCAGAAGTCTGAGGAAGTACACATACTGATGTGTGTTATTGATCACCGCATCAGTTTGGAGGGACCAGATAAGGTTGTTAATAATACAGTTCACGAGAACAGGGTTGCATTCACCACACCCCACCACCACATAAACAACCAACTCTTTCATCTTTGACATTAAGGTCTAGAATGTTGTTCTGACACCGTGATACAAGATTTATGATCATGAGGCTTCTCTTGAACTTCTCTGAGTGTGCTAATTGATCCAAATGGATTCAAAGTTTTTATCGATGAACTTAAAGATCAGTTTGACTTTATATCCAGCCACATAGTGTTGGTATACAGGGGGCAAAGCAGGGAACTGAACTCACAGCCTAAGGAAGTACTAGTGTGGAGGTTCAGGGTGGATGAACTGAATGAGGCCTGATGGTCAGCAAGTCTAGAAACCAGTTACAGAAGAGAACCACAAGGCCAAAATTCAGGAGTTTAGTGATAAGCTTATTAAGTATTATGATGTCGAAGGCTGAGCTGTAATCAAAGAACACAAATGAATATGTACTGCTATCATCAAGGTGCTCTGGAGTTGAATGCAATGCAAAGGAGGTGGCGTCCTCCGTAGTTCACTTGTACTCAGATTTCAGGGGGTCTAGACCATCCAGAAAGATAGGGCTAGTATGGCCCATTATGAATCTCTGAAAGCATTTCAATATGCTCAACATTAGAGCTGCTGGTCAGTAGTTATTCAGACAGGACACCAATTTTTTTCATGGGATTTGGAATGAACGAGGATTGCTTGAAGCAAAGGGGAACAGTAGACTGTTGAAGTGAGAAGTTATGAAGGAATGTTCTCATGCCCACAAACTTTCCTTTGTAACTTTCAGAAGCAGGACAATTTCTCGGTGTTTTCTTCACCTTCTTCACATTGGGCTCTCACTTAGTTTCTTCTCTTCAAAATTAAGGTCAAAGTAAATTTATTATCAAAGTATGTACATGTCACCAAATAATTGAGATTTGTTTTCTTGCAGGAATTTACAGGAACAATAACTTTAATGAAAATTTTACCGATGTAAAGACTGACAAGCAACAAACATGCAAAAGACAAATTGTGCAAATATAAAAATAAAATGAGAATATGAGTTCTAGGTCTGACTTCAGCTGCACCAGCTTTAGCTTTGCTACCTAGAATATACTTCCTAAGCCTTTTCCCTTAATTAAATCCTCTTTAAACCTTATCTTTTTAGGAAGCATTTGTAATTTCTCTAAGAACTAGTGTCTGTTTCTCACAGCTAGGCAAAGCACTGAGATAATCTGTACAAAATCTATTATGTGCACGTTGAACCCAGAGTTTTTACCTTGATTCAATTTGTTTTGTGTCCAGGTTCTCAACAGAGATAAACCTTAACATTCACCATAACTACAGGAACAAATGAAAAACCCTTCTATGGTATTTTTCTCAACTGACCAATGAACAAGTCAAGTTTATTGTCATTTAACTATGTACATATGTACTATCGTACGAAACAAAGTTTATTTGAACCAGGGTGTAAAAGAGATAACACACAATAACTTATGAAGATAAGGATAAAATCTACAGATGAATTTCACATATAAATAACAAATTGAAGTGCATAAATCAAATATTGTAAGGTACGGAACAGATTAACCAGTGACATTTTGAATACGATGCACCAGGGAGTTCAGAAGCTGAAATGTCCTGAGGGAAGAAGCTGTTTCCCATCCAGACTGTTCTTGTGTTTACACATCAGAGTCTCCGCCTGATGGTGAAAAGTGAAGGAAGATACTGGATGGGTGGGTGGGATCCTTAATAATACACTAAGGGCCTTGACTAAACAACACTCCTGATTAGTGTCTCCAGTGGATGGTAGGGAGACTGCTCTGTTCCTCTCAGCTGTTCTCACAGTTCTTTATAGGGACTTCCAGTCCAATACTCAGCTGCTCCCATACCAGATAGAAATGCAATTTGACAGGAAGCTCTCAATGGGGTTCCTGTAAAATACATTTAAGATGGTGGGGGGAGACTTGCTTGCTTCAATCTCCTTAGAAAGTGGAGTCGCTACTGTGCTTCTTGTTCAGGGAGGTAATATTGAAGGATTAGGTGAGGTCATCCATGATGTGAGCACAAGGAAAGCCCAACAGACTCTTCAGATTTAGTCCCCTGTATGTGCCTGCAAGTCCTGGACTTCCAAATTTTCAGCCCATGCACTGGTTAGTGCTGGAGCACATTTGTCTTTGGAGGAGTTATTATGAAACATTTTCTTGATAAAGTGCCAAAGTTGCTATGACCAATTACTGTAGCAAATTTCCTTCTCCGTCTTAAAATATTTATGACGAGAAAAAGACAAAAAATTAAATGCCTCACTAAAATCATACAACAAAATTATTTACGCAACAGTTTTGCATTTAATGGCAGTGATGTGATTTTAATGTGTAGCCATCTGTTGCAGAAGATGTTATCAAAGACACTTACAAGAGTTTCTGCATGATGGGACAGGAGATCAGAATTTATTGTACAGCAGTCATGTCATAAAATTTGAAGAGCACTACATATTCTCTGCTGAACTCTTCAGTGGCCTATCCTGCTTGGGTTCTCAGGATTTCTTCTCAAGATTACTGCCACGAGATCCTGAACCCAGTCAGAGCTGCTGAATATCCAGCACCTCACTGATGATAGTATGGATTAATGTTTAAAATCATAAGACCATAAGACAATTCAGTCCAGTAAGTCTTTTGCACCATTCCGTCAAGGCTGATTTATTATCCCTCTCAACTCTGTTCTCCTACCTTCTCCCCAGAACCCTTACCAATCAGGGTCATATCAACCTCTGCTTTAATTATACCCGATGTCTTGGCATCCACAGTGATATACGAGAATTAATTCCACAGATTCACCAGCCTCTGGCTAAACAAACTCCTCCTCATCTCCGTTCTAAAGGGAGATCCTTGTGTTCCCTGGTCCTGGACTCCCCTTCCAGAAGGAATGTCTTCTCCACAGACATTCGATCTAGGCCTTTCAATATTTGATAGCTTTTAATGAGATCCCCCCCTCCCACCCCATTCTTTATAAACTTCAGTGAGTAGGCTCAGTGCTATCAAGTTTGTTTTTCTTTGTTTTAAATTTAATTTAATTTCTGAATAGACAACGAACCCATGTACACTACCTCATTATTTTGACTTTTTTTCTTCTTATTGCTCTATTTTGTATAACCTATTTAATTTAATAAATGTTAATCATAACAATAAATTACTTGAAAGAATGAACCATTTAATGCCTTTTCATTCTTTGCATACATGGTCAATGCTTTCCATACTCTTCTATTGTATTCATATCATACACAGTAATATCTCTGCTGCCACTTATTTGGTACTCTGGGGTGGTTTACTAACTGCTACAATAATTGAGGGGCTTCCTCCCCTCACCCAACCCCTCCTTGCCAAGTAAGAGAAGATCCCTACACAGTGGTCCTTCCCCACCAAGCCCCTGTGGTGGCTGCACCAAGCCTCAGTACATCCCTCAGTATGTCCTCCTGCGGCCTTGACTGTGCCAGTCAGCAGCATTCTTCCATGGACATCTCAATGTGCTGACGGACCAACACGTTTCGGGCCAACCAAAGAGCAACTTTCACTGAGTTGCTGCTCCTCCAGCAGCACTTGATGTTCATCTCCGCGTGTGTCCCTGGGAACAGCCCGGGGATCAGAGCTGCGCAGCTGCTCAGAATAAAGCACGGCACTGGCCCTTTCAACTTTCTTTAGGTCCTCTTTGCAAACCCACCGTCTTCAATGAGGTGAGTGACCGTCTCTTCCCCACGACAGTCACCCCATAAGCAGAGGGTTGTGGGGTTGGTGCTCTGGGCATGCAGGAAGGATCTGACTGGAAGGTCCCCTCTCACCGCCAGCCAGGCGATGTGAGGCCTGGCGATGAGGCATTCGGCCTAATGGTCTGGAGAGTCTGCTCGTGAAACTACACCACTGAGTCTTTCTCCAGCAATGTCTGCAGGAAGTTCTGTGCTGACCATTGCCTCCTGGACCTGTGGTCAAAGGCATTGGTCCAGAAGAACTTTTCCATGAAGGACAGATAGTGCAGCAATATCCATCTGACTGGGACGTCAACCAAGACTCTTCTTATTGCTACCATCAGGGTGGAGATACAGGAGCCCGAAGACACACACTCAATGTTTTAGGCAACACACATAAAAGTTGCTGGTGAACGCAGCAGGCCAGGCAGCATCTCTAGGAAGAGGTACAGTCGACGTTTCAGGCTGAGACCCTTCGTCAGGACTAACTGAAGGAAGAGTGAGTAAGAGATTTGAAAGTTGGAGGGGGAGGGGGAGATCCAAAATGATAGGAGAAGACGGGGGGGGGGGGGGGGGGATGGAGCCAAGAGCTGGACAGGTGATAGGCAAAAGGGATACGAGAGGATGATGGGACAGGAGGTCCGGGAAGAAAGACAAGGAGGTGGGGGGGACCCAGAGGATGGGCAAGGGGTATATTTTTTAGGATTAGCTTCTTCCCCTCTGCCATCAGATTTCTGAATAGACAACGAACCCATGTACACTACCTCATTATTTTGACTTTTTTTCTTTTTATTGCTCTATTTTGTATAACCTATTTAATTTAATTAAATTATATATTTGCAGTATAGAAGTAATTCTATTATTTCCCAGCGTCTTCTTCCATCTAATTCATCACCAGAGAATTCATTGGGGTGACATAGAGGGCTTCTGCACAGTAGTGTATATTATATTCATCTATATATTATGACTATATATTGTAACATAATTTTTATTGTACTAAACTACTGCTGCAAGACAACCTATTTCAGGCCATGATATTAAATCTGATTCTGAAGGTTTTTGACTCTTGTCTCTTTATTCTGTCCGTAGTGATCTAAAGAAATGTAATTTTATCTAATTGCCAACTTATACTACATTCATGTTGTTCAACATATCCCTCAGTCCTTAACCCTCTATGTCACTGACTCTTCCCCTAAAGAACTCTCTCTGGAGATAAGTAGGTGCAACAATAGGCTAGCAAATATCAGTGGAGAAAATTAAAGGAAAGGATTAGGCTTATTGTCACATGTACATTAAAATATCTAAACAGTGAGATTATTTGTTATGCATCAATGACCAACACAATTCTTGCATGTTGCCTGTTTGGTAGTCTTCCTGTGTAGTTTTTCATTGAATGCATTGTATTTCTTTGTTCTGCTGGGAATGCCTGCAAGGGTAAGAGGACATCTTATAGGAACTTATAAAGTGATGAAAGGGATAGATAAGATAGAGGCTGGAAAGTTGCTTCCATTGGTAGGTGAGACTAGAACTAGAGGACATAGCCTTAAGATTCGGGGCAGTAGATTTAGGACCGAGATGAGGAGGAACTGCTTTTTCTAAAGCGTGTTGAATCTGTTGAATTCTCTGCCCAATGAAACTGCTGAGGCTACCTCAGTAAATATACTTAAGACAAGGTTGGATAGATTTTTGTATAGTAGGGGAATTAAGGGTTATGGGGGAAAGGCAGGTAAGTGGAGATGAGTCCACGGCCAGATCAACCATGATCTTATTGAATAGCAGAGCAGGCTCAATGGAGCAGATGGCCTACTCCTGCTCCTATTTCTTACGTTCTTACATTCTCAGGGTAGTGTAGGTACATACTTTGATAATAAATTTACTTTGAACTTTGGATTGTACTGGGGCAGCCTACTAGTGTCACCAGGCTTCCAGCGCCCACAACTCACTAAGCTGAACCCATGTGTCTTTGTAATGTGGGTACACTAAAACAAAGGAAACCCATGTGGCCACAGGCAGAATGCATAAACTCATTCCAGGCAGCAGCAGGAATTGAACCCTGATTGATGATCACTGGCCTTGCAAAGCAGTTGTGTTAACCGCTATGCTACTGTGCCACCACAGCACGGGCATCTTGAAGGAATCTGCATCATCACCGGGTCCTCTTGCAGCTGATGTGCACGCTTACTTGATGGTACTCATACTCCGCCATCTTGCTAATCAAAGACACCAACCGGTGCTAGAGGAAGAGAACTGAAGAATTTGGAGTCTCAGAGGGGCAGGAAAACAGCAGCAGCTACTAGGGGCATGGCCCTGACATCTGTCCTTGCCCTTATCACCCAGAAATGGGGAAGGCAGGATATAAAGGGTCATTAAACAGGGAGATGACTTTCATAAGCTGTGCTCAAAGCAAACTGAGTGCTCTCTCCTTACTGCAGTCCTGAACACCAACTCCATTAGCCAAAGATCAAAGTAAAACTATTTTCAAAGTATGTACATGTTACCATATACTGCCTTGAGAGTTACTTTTCCTGTGGGCGTTTCTTGGGAAGAATAAAGAAATGCAATAGAACTTATGAAAAACAATGCATAAACAATGACTGCAAGCCAAGAAGACAAGCTATGCAAATTTATAAAAAATAATACTGAGAACATGAGCCGTAAATAGTCCTTGAAAGTTAATCTGTAGGTTGCAGAAAAATCTATAATCATCTTTGAGATAGTCCACTTACACTGCATTACATATGAGTGAATTTATTGATTTATTTATAGACACAGTGGGGTAGTGTTCATGGACCATTTAAAAATCTGATTGCATTGGCGAAGAAGCTGTTCTAAAATGTTGAGTGTGCACATTCAGGCTCTTGCACTTCCACCCTGATGGTGGAAATGAGAAGAGGGCATGTTCTGGATGGTAAGTGATCGTAATGAAGTGTGCCACCTTCATGAAGCACCGCCTTTTAAAGAAATCCTCAATAGTAGGAAGGCTTGAGCCTGTGATGGGGATTGCTGAATCTTCAACCCAACGTGGGCTCTTGCAATCCCGTGCGTAAGTGCCTCCATAACAGTTGGTGCTGCAATGAACTGCAATGCATGCTGTAGAACACTTCCAGAAATTTGCAATAGTCTTCAGTTACACACCAAATCACCCAAAACTCCTAATGAAGTATGCTGTAACTACTTGTTATTGCACTAATATGTTGGGCCCAGTATAGATCTTCAGAAATGTTGATGCCCAGGAACTTGAAGTTGCTCACCCTTTCCAGTGCTGAACCCCTCAATAAGGACTGATGTTTGAGACCATAAGATATAGGAGCAGAATTAGGCCATTTGACCTGTCTAGTCTGCCCCACCATTATCATTATGACTGATCCATTTTCCCTCTCAGCCCCAATCTCCTGCATTCTCCCCGTGTCCCTTCATGCCCTGACTAATCAAAAATCTTTCAACCACCGCCTTAAATATACCCAATGACTTGGCCTCTATAGCCATTTGTGGCAACAAATTCCACAGATGCACTACTCTCTAGCTAAGGAAATTCCTCCACATCTCCGTTCTAAATGAACATCCCTCTATTCTGTACCCGCTTCCACCATAGGAAGCATCCTCTCCATATTGACACTATTGAGGCCATTCAACGTTCAATAAGTTTCAATGAGATCCCCTCTCGTTCTTCTGAATTCTAGTGAGTACAGGCCCAGAGCTATCAAGCACCCCTCATATGATAAGATTTTCAATCCTGGAATTATTTTCGTGAACTTCCTTTGAACACCCTCCAATGTCAGCACATCCTTTCTTCGATGATGTGCCCAAAACTGCTCACAACACTCCAAGTAAGGCCTTACCAGTGCCTTATAAAGACTCAGCATTACATTATTGCTTTTATATTCTAGTTCTCTCAAAATGAATGCTAACATTTTCCCCTGACTTCCACTTTCTGAAATCCACAATCAGTTCCTTGGTCTTACAGACAGTCATTCATAGAAGCCCAATGATTTATTGTCTCTCTCGCATCATGGAACCTCCTAGAGAAAGGACAGTGTAACACACGCATTTCCTCTTACTATGCACTAGGCTAGTGGATGTTCTATGCCCAGGGAGCCTCCATTCTGGATTTTTTTTTAAACTTCTAAGTGTGTTGTTAAAAAATCTTCTAAAAACTCTTAAGAGTCTTTATGAGAACAACAGAGCTCTCTCTCTCCCTCAGTTTTGCATCCTCCCTCTATTTTCTATGTTCCTATGTTTCTATGTTTCTTCCTGGCAGCCATTTTGTATGTTACTGTTGACCCTGTACCTTGCGGAACATGAGGTTGAGAACTGATGGCACTCTCCATTCTTCACACTACGAAGTATTGCTCACTGTGCAGAGCAGAATACAGCATCATCAGGTACTGCCTGGGTCCTGTTTCAACACTTCCCTCTGTGTGTAAACAACTTAAGTCACTGACACATTTATTTTTGACCAGCTTCCCAACTTTTCTGTGAACAACACCCAATCTGGCCTGAGAACGAAGCACAATGATGCTGCAGTGCACCAAAAATAGGTGAAATCTAAGTGCTAAGCTCCAATTCTATTTGCTATGCTTTCCTCAAAAATTATTTATAAGTGAAGAGGAATAGCTCTGTACATAATGACAATACTTACCCCACAATTGCAAGTTTGTGAGGAGAAACTAACAGATGTATAATTATGATATTGAAAAGGTCAGGTTTATTCACTGAAACTAGATAATTTCAATAGAGTAAATGAGGTTGCAAATCACTCCTTTCCCATTGATGTAAAAATCGATATAAACAACTTAATCGACTAAACTTTCAAAAATTTAAAAGTAGGCTTGAAAATTATTGCAATCTAGGCTTTCTGTGTGACTGAATTAATGGATAAAAACTAACTGGTATCATAAAAAAATAGGCAAAATATATTAATTACGTCTTAGCTGGTCTGTCTCTTGCTTAGTTTTTCCTTAGGGTTGAGGGATTGGAGATGCGTCTCTACCAAAGCAGGTGTAAGGCACTCCTTTCCTCTGCTAGCCTGCAGGTCATCCTTGGGCAAGGTGTAGCACCTGCTTAGTACCCTTCCCCACCCCCGATCAGGGTCACGTGAAGTCATGGGAGCAAGTGGTGGATGGTCGTATGAGCAGCTGGTGCACATCGCAAGTCCTGACCACTGACGCTAGGCAGACAAGTTCGGAAGAGAATTGATAATGACTGGGGTCATCCATTTAGTAAAGACATTTCCCTGAAGAAAGCAATGGCAAACCATCCTGTAGAAATACTTGCCAAAAATAATTATGATCAGGGTCAAAGACCATGATCGCCTATGTCATTCGACATGGTACAAAATGATGGTGATGTCATTCCGATCTGCTTAAAGAAAATGGACATCATAATTTGGAAGGAATGATCATAAAGAAGAATAATAGAGGAAAATCTGCATTAATTAAATCACAAACACAAAATCTTTGGAATTCAATGCCGGTTAATGAAACATCCAGACAAATTGCAAACAATTAAAATTTCACATATTTTGATGTAATTTCATATTTACATCAGTTAAGTGCTTGCTTTAGTCTGTGTCCATGTCACAGGGGGCTGCACACTAACTGTGTAAAATGGTTAAATAAATCCAATCAAAAAATAATCATCCTGAAAATATGCAAAGCACATTGTCAGAATATCCATTTATCTGAAGTGGTGATACCAGTTTCCCAGCTGCCTTGCAACACTTCCTTAATGATGACATTTATCAACATTTTAGGCACACTAATTAATTCAACAACTATCTTTGCACAAACTTTACTCAGTTTAAATAAATGCATGTTCCTTGCTAAAACGTTTGCTCTCTCAGGATATATCCATGCCTTTGCAGGAACCTAGTTTTTCAACCCTGATATCTTAGGGTTCCCAACCTGGGGTCCACAGACACCTCAGTTAATGGTAGAGTCCATGACATAAAAAATTTGGGAACCCCCGTAAGATCTTTTAGACTAGGTGTGATCTCATTTCTTTAATGCTTGCAACAGTTTACTAATAGTTGTACTGCTGGGTTCAGAAAAATTAAACAAAATCCAATTTTAAAAAGCCTGTGGTTAAAAAGAGAGTTAAAAGATAGAATAGAAGAGATGGGGGAGAATTAAGAGTACAAGAGAGAACAAAATTAATTAATTTCCTTTCTATAGTTTAATGATAGGCTGATGTCACTGGCCAGGTGCAGATTTACCAGCTAATTATTCACGCTGCTTAAACTAAGACATTTCAGAAAAATAATAAACACAAGAGACATTGCGGATGCTGGAAATCTTCAGGAACACACACATACAAAATGTTGGAGGAACTCAAAAGGTCAGGCAGTATCTACAGAGGGAATTATTAAACAGTCGATGTTTCAGGCAGGACGTTTTTTTCGGGGAGATGCCAAGAGTCAACCACAGAAGAACCACATGCCACATTACGCCAGCTAAGGATGAGAGATTTTCTTCCCTGAGGGTTGACTGTGAGCAAGAAGTTTCATCATGACAATTCATTAACTGGTTATTGTTATTGGTACAGATTTCTTGATTTAATTATTTAAAACATTAATAGTGCACACTTCTGAATACTTAGAACATGACAGTGATATAATATACTATACTTATAACAGTGCCCCATATAAAATACTATTTGGCTGTTATTCCTACACTGGCTCTTAAAGTCTCATACAACTTTAATACAAATTCGCATGTATTTCCAATTAATAAAAATATTGAATAATAATGAATAAGTCTTTTAGTGTCTGACGTAGAAGGCTTTAGACATCCCATTGTGTTGTGAACTACAAAAACTATTTCTGTCTAAAGCCTGATCGAAAAACACTAGGTTCCTTCAAAAAATTCTAATCTGAATCTCTGTACATGCAACATGCAAAATCATCTCTGTCGCACTAACGTACTTCATGATCAGTTTTACTGACATTCCGTATTTAACTTATAAATGGCAGAGGTCTTGAATCTGAAATTTGCCTTCCTTAGAGGTTCATTAAAGCAACAAGCTCTGAAACTCCCAGAAGGGATCACTGGGTGCCTGCACCAGGATCATAGCCCAAGTGTCTTTATGTAGTATTTCTGTATATTTAATGCAGGGTATGATAGATTCTTGATTGGTCAGGGCATGAAGGGGTATGGGGGTGGTGGGGGGGAGTGGGGTGGAAGGCAGGAGATTGGGGCTGAGAGGAAGCTGAAATGGCAGAGCAGACTTGATAGGCAAATGGCCTAATTCTGCTCCTCTATTTCATGGTCTAAGGTAGATTTAGAGTTACAGAGATAACATCAACAAACCTTGTCAATTCTTCTGCAGTTTAAATCTGTAGATAACACATTTCTGCCACCATTCCTTGCAAACTATCCAAAAAAGTCCAATTGCCCATGCTGAGTAACAATTACTTGTTTTAAAACTCTAAGGATTATAGATATGTGGAGAGCGGTCAGTTCATCACATCAATACCATAGAGTCATAGAAAATTACAGTACAGAAACAGGTCCTTCAGCCCATCTGGTCCATGCTGAGCCATTTAAACTGCCCATTCCCATCAACCCGCACTGGGACCACAGCACTTTATAAACTTACCATCCACGTACCTATCCAAACTTCACTTAAACAATGAAATCGAGCTCACATGCACCATTTGTGCTGGCAACTCATTCCACACTCTCACAAGTCTCTTAATAAAGCATTTTTTTTTCGCCAGACGGTGGTGAATCTATGGAATTTGTTGCCACGGGCGGCAGTGGAGGCCAAGTCATTGGGTGTATTTAAGGCAGAGATTGATAGGTATCTGAGTAGCCAGGGCATCAAAGGTTATGGTGAGAAGGCGGGGGAGTGGTACTAAATGGGAGAATGGATCAGCTCATGATAAAATGGTGGAGCAGACTCGATGGGCCAAATGGCCAACTTCTGTTCCTTTGTCTTATGGTCTTATGGTTCCCCTCATCTTCCCCCTGAATCTTTTCACCTTTCACCCTTAACTGATGACCTTTAGTTGTAGTGCCACCCAACCTCAGTGGAAAACATCTGCTTGCATTTACCCTATCTATACCCCACATATTTTGTATACCTTTATCAACTGGCCTCTCAATCTTCTATATTCTAGGGAATAAAGTTCTAATCTATTCAATCATTCCTTATAACTCCTTACAATATACTTGTAAATTTTCTCCGTACTCTTTCAACCTCAGTTATATCTTTCCTTTGAGAGAAAAAAAGTGAAATTAAAGTGGTCCACTATCACATCTTACTCCACAGAGAGCCAATGTCAATTTTGCAATGCTGATATTAGAGTCGTAGAGCACTCATCATCTTCATTATATACCGAGTCATATGACCTTGGCGATTACGATCCCATGACCATGATTGTTTCTGGCATCTTTTTCAACAGAAGTGGTTTGCCATTGCGTTCTTCTGGGCAGTGTCTTTCCAAGACTGGATCAATACTCCTCAGAGATTGTCTACCTGGCATTAGTGGTCACAAATAACCAGGACTTGTGATATGCACCAGCTGCTCATATGACCATCCACCACCTTCTCTGATAGCTTCACACGACTCTGATTGGGGTGGGGGGGGGTGAGGCTAAGCAGGTGCTACACCTTGCCCAAGGGTGACCTGCAGGAGAGCAGAGGGATGAAGTGCTTTACACCTCGTTTTATGGAAAAGTATATTCGTACCTCACTACCCAATAGAGCTCTACAACACAGAAGTAAGTCCTTTGGTCCATCAGGTTCATGCTGAACTGTTACACTGCCTCATCCCATAAATGTGTACCTGGACCATATCTCTTCATACCCCTCCCATCCAGGTACTTATCCAAATTTCTCAAGTTTTGAAATAAAACCCATATCCACCACTTCTGGTGACAGCTCTTTACACACTTTCTCTGTCCAGATAAGAGCTTGTAAGTTAGGTGGTGTTGCATCATGTACCTTCAGTTGCAGTCAGAGCTGATGCATCATTCTTTGTAATAAATATTATTCATTTCTGCTTTAAAGGTATTCAGTATTATTAATTAATCAGTACTAATGCCACTCTTTTGCAAAACTGCAAGTTGATAAGAAGCCAGAGTTTATTGAAAATAAATTTTGAAGTAATACTATATGTGGATACTATAGAGAGAGTGCAGAGGAGATTTACAAGGATGTTGCCTGGATTGGAGGGCATACCTTATGAGAATAGGTTGAGTGAACTTGGCCTTTTCTCCTTGGAGTGACGGAGGATGAGAGGTGACCTGATAGAGGTGTATAAGATGAAGAGGGGCATTGATCGTGTGGACAGCTAAAGGCTTTTTCCCAGGGCTGAAGTGGGGAACATGAGGGGGCATAGTTTTAAGCTGCTTGGAAATAGCTACAGAGGGGATGTCAGGGGTAAGTTTTTCATGAGCATGGAATGCACTGGTGGTGGTGGAAGCGGATAAAATAGGTTATTTTAAGAAGCCTCTTAGGTACATGGAGCTTTGAAAAATAGAGGGCTATGGGGAAGGAAATTCTAGGCAGTTTCTAGAGTAGGTTACATGGTCAGCAGAACATTGTGGGCCAAAAGGCCTGTAATGAGCTGTAGACTTCTATGTTTCTATATAATATACCTCACATGTAGATGCTGGTGAAAATGAGAATTCTGACCATAAAAGATCACTCATATCACAATGGTCAGAAAGATGATTGAATGTAGAATAATGAAAGAATGAAGCTAAAAAGATTGTAAGTGGAAAGATGCAATGAGCATCTAAATGGAAGTCACTTAGGAACATTTCAATAATTCATAGTATTACAGAGAGATACTGGGAACAAAATTCAGTGAAAACATCAAAGTTGTTTGCTTCTAATATATTGCTGGCATCCTTGTGAGCATTACTAAATAAGTCCAACAGAGTCAATTGAAACATGACAAACCAAATGACCCACTTATTGTGCCATAAAGATCCACCATGATGAAGATCTATCAAAACTTACTGAAAAGCTTTATAACCGCAAATATACACTTTTTAGTTGAGCTTTGCTTTAGTAATACCGATAAAACTTTCTTTCAATTTTGAAATTTAGTGAAACATTTATCCAATTGCTATTGAAGATCGTGCTTTCAGTTTGCTCTATGACATCTATTATTTATGGTCCTCAAACCAAAATACCTATGACTGTACAACAGCAGATAACAAGATATTGTAATTTAATGTACTTCAACTGACAGCCACTTAACATTGACATCCTGAGAAAACAACCTCTCCCACAGCGTTTAGTTTACTTACACAAATGATTAGTTTGTGCATCTGTGCTCAAATATCTCATACTTAATGTCAACTAAATATTATTTCTGGAATCCAGGTTCCTTGCGAAATTCCTGATGTGTGTTCACACCAGTAATAATCGCAAATGGATTGAAAAATTACCCAATTTACAATATTTCAGCAAACCAACCATGAACTGAAAAGTACTTCTCATTATTTACAAAATTAAATTGCAGAGTCTCATTTCATCTCCAGGAATGAATTACGAGGTTAAGTTGAAGAAATATCAATGCATAACGATGAAGGATGTTGTATTCATGCTGGTCATATGGATTGTAATAACTGCATGCAGACCAGGGCAGTGCCTAAATAATCTCAGAATGACGCTTCTCAAATTGTTCTCCAGTTTTGTCCTCAAGATTGATGCTAACAGAGCAGCCTCTTAAATGGAATTCTCAGCAGTAAACCAAAAGACACTTAAATGAGATTGGCTAAAACTCATCTGTACCCTTTCAGCCAGGGTAGTTGCATCATGACCTGCTATGGAAACAACAACAGCCAGGACTGTAAACGTTTGCAAAAAGTGATGAATACAGCCTAATCCATTACAGGCAAATCCCCAGCATTGAGCAATTTTACAAGGAGTGCTGCCACAAAAAAGCAGCATCTATCATCAAGAACCTACATCATTTAGGTTTCTCTTCTTGCTATTATCATCAGGCAGGAAACACAGGAGTCTTAAGTGCCACACCACCAGGTTCAGGAACAGTTACTATTCCTTAACCATCAGGCTTTTGAACCAAAGCGGATAACTTCACTCAGCTTCAATTGCCCCATCATTGAAATGTTCCCACAACCTATGGAGTCATTTTCAAGGTCTCTTTACCTCATGTTCTCAATATTTATTGCTTATTTATTCATTGTTTCTTCTTTTTCTATTTACACAGTTTGTTGTCTTCCGCACTCTAGTTGAACGCCCTAGTTGGGCAGCCTTTCCTTGATTCAGATATGGTTATTATTCTATAGATTTTTTGAGTATGCCCACAAGAAAATGAGTCTCAGTGTAGAATATGGTAACATACACATGAGGGGTGATTGATAAGTTTGTGGCCTAAGGTAGAAGGAGTCAATTTTAGAAAACCTAGCACATTTATTTTTCAACATACTCCGCTCCTACATTTACACACTTAGTCCAGCGGTCATGGAGCATTCTGGAGATCTTGGACCTCCAGAAAGTGCCCACAGCAGGGGTGATTGATAAGTTTGTGACATAAGGTAGTAGGAGATGAGTTATACAGCTGCATAACTCATCTCCTTCTACCTTAGGCCACAAACTTATCAATCGCCCTTTGTATACTTTGACAACAAACTTACTTTGAACTTTAAAGGGTGCTGGCTTTAGGATGAGCAGCAATTCTTCTGGCAAAACACCATGGAATTTAGGGAGTCTGTTTTAATATCATTAGCCAATAGTTACTGGTCAGAGAAATTCTGGGCATGCTATGTTGGCACAAGAATGTGTGGCAGCATTTGCGGGCTGTCCAGAACAAATCCACAAATTATATTCGCTGATACTGCAAATGACATATTTCCCTATATGCTTTGATGTACAGGTGATAAATAAAAGTCTTAATCTGAAATATTATTAAGTACAATAGATCACACCACTCTTTTTGTGTGCTGCATCAGAACTGACATCTTAAAAGGAACCTATCATTTTCAGTCATTTTTTTCCCTTTTTTTTGCTAGGAGAGCCAGCGACCTGATCATTGGCAATGCCTTAAATAGACAAAGATGCTTATCTGACCTTAAACAGGGCACCATGGTGGCTCAGCAATTAGCGCAATGCTATTAGAATCAGATTTATTATCACCGGCATGTTATGTGAAATTTGTTAGCTTAGCAGCAGCAGTTCAATGCAATACATAATCTAGCAGAGGGAGAAAAAAATAATAATAAACAAGTAATTCAATTACGTATATTGAATAGATTTTTTTAAAATTGTGCAAAAACAGAAATACTGTATATTAAAAAATGTAAGGTATTGTCCAAAGCTTCAATATCCACTTAGGAATTGGATGGCAGAGGGGAAGAAGCTGTTTCTGAATCGCTGAGTGTGTGCCTTCAGGCTTCTGTACCTCCTACCTGATGGTAACAGTGAGAAAAGGGCATGCCCTGGGTGCTGGAGGTCCTTAATAACGGACGCTGCCTTTCTGAGACAACCCTCCCTGGGATGTCCTGGGTACTTTGTAGACTAGTGCCCAAGATGGAGCTGACTAGATTTACAACCTTCTGCAGCTTCTTTCGGTCCTGTGCAGTAGCCCCTCCATACCAGACAGTGATGCAGCCTGTCAGAATGCTCTCCACAGTACAACTATAGAAGTTTTTGAGTGTATTTGTTGGCATGCCAAATCTCTTCAAACTCCTAATGAAGTACAGCCTTGTCTTGCCTCCTTTATAACTGCATCGATATGTTGGGACCAGGTTAGATCCTCAAAGATCTTGATACCCAGGAACTTGAAGCTGCTCATTCTCTCCACTTCTGATCCCTCTATGAGGATGGGTTTGCATTCCTTTGTCTTACTCTTCCTGAAGTCCACAATCAGCTCTTTCATCTTACTGATGTTGAGTGCCAGGTTGTTGCTGCAGCACCACTCCACTAGCTGGCATATCTCACTCCTGTACGCCCTCTCATCACCACCTGAGATTGTAGATGGTATTTGAGCTATGCCTAGCCACACAGTCATGTGTATACAGAGAGTAGAGCAGTGCACTAAGCACGCACCCCTGAGGTGTGCCAGTGTTGATCGTCAGCAAGGGGGATATGTTATCAGCATTACAGCTTTGGGTATTGGAATTTGGAGTTCAATTCTGGCACCATCCGTAAGAAGATTGCACGTTCTCCCTGTGACCGTGTGGATTTCCTCCAGGTGCTCCAGTCTCCTTCCACAGTCCAAAGACATACCGGACAGTGGGTTAATGTGTCATTGTAAATTATCCTGGGATTTGACTAGGGTTAAATAGATGGGTTGCTGGGTGGCAGGGCTCATTGTTCCACTCTATCTCAAAATAATGGAGAGAAAATTCAAAAATCTGAAGTGCAAGGAGACTCGGGAATCCTTGTGCAGGTTAAGGGTTAATTTTCAGGTTGAGTGAGGCAAATGTGATGTTTGCATTCATTTCAAGAGGACTAGAATATAAAAGCATGGGTGTGATGTTGAGCCTTTATAAAGCACTGGTGAGGCCTCATTGGAGTATTCCTTATCATTGAAAGCATGTGCTGAAACTGGAGAGGGTTTGAAGGAGGTTCACTAAAATGAAATTTGAGGAATTGTTCAATGTAAGAACAGATTCAGCCAAGGGAAAGAGTGTGACAGTGGAAGATGGTGGTGGTGGGTGGGGGGTGCAGTTTTCAAAGGTTGATGTGGGCAAGTCTCAAACAACCCTATGGTGGCTTGGACATCCATGATCAAGTTGAACTGGCTGGGACTACAAAGTAGGAAAGTAGGAAAGTAACAAAATGGCAGATGGCATCACAGTTGGAAGTGAGAAGACTGGACTACGAAAGAAATAACACAGTCTGATAGGAAAATGTTTTTTTCTCAAGACAGAAGTGGCTAATATAAGGGTGCATAATTTTAAGGTGACTGAAGGAGGTAATACTGGAGGTAAGTTCTTTACACAGAGAGTGGTGAGTGTCTGGAACACTCTCACAGGGGTGTTGGTGGAGGTAAGTATATTAAAAACTCTTGATGGGCACATGGATGTTAGGAAAATGGAGGGCTGCAGAGGAGGGAAGGGTTAGGTTTCTCATTAAGTAGATTAAAAGGTTGGCAGAACATTGTGGACCATGGGACCTGTATGGTGTTGAAGTGTTCTATGTTCAGAGTATACCCACAATCCTCAAGGCAATGAAAAAGAACTGCATGATTTAGTGATTAAATACTTTAAGACAGCGTCAAATAAAGAAAATGTATTTGACAATCAGAGGCAAATGAACTTTATCTCAATGTTCAAATTCAGAATTTATAGAACAGCTAGTCTACTATCTGCAGTGTTAAAACATTCATCCAGTGTGCATACATCATAATAATTATTAGTGTGAAGTCACTTAGAAGCAATATGGTATGCCTCATTAATCTTTTGCAATTCTTTAAGGGGTAACTAATTAGTGGTTTTAACGTGTTAAATTAGTGGTTGAGTGTTATCCAATAGATAAGATGTGCTTCAATTTTCAATTTTTTTTCTAATAATATTTGATGTGAGACTTCTATTATTCTGAGGAATATTAAGGTCTGTGGAATTAATGGGAAATTAACAAGTCAGATGGAAAATCTGATGAAGATAAATGAATAATTCTGAGTCATTGGACAATGATTAATGAAGATCTCTTTTCCCCGTCACTTTCTGTTGGTACGATTCATAAATTACTAGAATTATTCTGAAATTTCCTAATGTCCAGGTGAGCAGTTTTGGTTGACGGGATATAAAGAGATCTGGACAAATTGATTAGATGAGCTGAAGAATATGAATTAAAATACAATGGAGGCCAAAAGAAATTAATGCATATTGGAAGCATCATCTTGAAAAGAATACATGACAAATGGGCTTTTGATAATGAAATTGAAAGAAAGGATTGGAATTGGATTTTTTGGTCCTCACCCCAAAAACAACCCATTCAGCTGAAATATAAACTCTTTGGGAATACACTCAGTGGCCAGTTCATTAGGTACATCAAAACACCTGCTCATTA
Organism: Mobula birostris; assembly: GCF_030028105.1. Lineage (NCBI taxonomy): Eukaryota > Metazoa > Chordata > Chondrichthyes > Myliobatiformes > Myliobatidae > Mobula > Mobula birostris. The sequence continues at coordinate 18,027,404 of NC_092370.1, read as the reverse complement.
ATGCAAATATCTAATCAGTCAATCATGCAGAACAGACTTATGGGCTAAATAGCCTAATTCTGCTCCTATAGCTTATGTGTCAGCAACTCAATGCAAACATGCAGTCATGATCAAGCTGTTCAGACCAAACATCATACGGGAAAGAAATGTGATTTAAGTGACTTTGACCGTGGAATGATCGTTGGTGCCAGAAGGGGTGGTTTGAGTATCTCAGAAACAGCTGATCTCCTGGGATTTTCATGCACAGCAGTCTCTTAAGTTTAGAGTAGAGAATTATGGGAAAAGTTTTGAAAAGTTAAAAAAAATCCGGTGAGTGGTAGTTTTGTGAGTAAACACACTTTATTACTGAGAAAGGTCAGAGGAGAATGGTCAGACTGGTTCAAGCTGACAGGAAATCAAATAATCATGCACTATAACAGTCATGTACACATCACATTGAACTTTGAAGTGGATGGGCTACAGCAGCAGAAGACACATTGGGTTCTACCTGTACTGATTAAAGTGGTCACTGAGTGTATGTTGACATTATGTTATTCATTAACAGTTACATACATTGAGTGTAAGTGTGATTCAAAGCCAGTGGCAGACACTGCACAAAATATTATTTGATACAATTTGGGTGTCATCATTCAGGTATGTGGTGTTAAAACCACAACAGCGCCTCTTTCACCTTCGATGGTTGAAAAAGCTTGGTATGGGTCCCCAAATCTGAAGGACTTTCTACAGGGGCACGGTTGAGAGCATCCTGACTGGCTGCATCACTGCCTGGTATGGGAATTGTACTTCCCTCAATCGCAGAACTCTGCAGAGAGTGGTGTGGACAGCCCAGCGCATCTGTACATGTTCTGACTATTCAGGAGATTTACAGAGACAGTTGTGTAAAAAAGGGCTCGAAGGATCATTGGGGACCCAAGTCACCCCAACCACAAACTGTCCCAGCTGCTACCATCCGGGAAACGGCACCGCAGCATAAAAGCCAGGACCAACAGGCTGCGGGGCAGTTCCTCCCACTGGGCCATCAAACTGTTTAATTCACGCTGATGCAATTGTATTTCTATTCCATATTTAGACGAAGATGTAATGTAGAGATTTTTACTCCTCGTGTATGGGAAGGATGTAAGTAATAAAGTCAATTCAATTCAATACATCGTCCCTGAAGGCATTAGGGTTAAATTCTTCATTCTGCACCATGGCATATTTTCAGTTTCAAACATTGTAGAAAGGTTAATCACTTCTAAAAATACTTTTTTTTCTCTCTCTGTCAATAGTTTATCAATGACTTCCTAACATTGCTGGAGTTACACGCTGACTATGGCTCTTTGCGGGAATAGGACCCACTCTCGGGATTTCACAACTGGCCGTTGCTCAGCTTGCCAAGGGCTCGGCCTAAGAGTTTGGCTCGGCTTGGGAGGTTTAGGATCTCCCGGTTCTGGAGATGGGTGGATTGAAGGTCGGTGTCCCGGATGGGTGTGTCATGGGAGCTGGAACATCTTTGGCTGTGTGCCAGAAAAAAGTGAAAAAAAAACTTTGGTTGTAAACATACAATTAAATGGTATAAGTTGACAGGAGCAGCTGATGGACTGTTCTGGCATCAGAAGACGATAAGAAATAGGTGCAGATTTAGGCCATTTGGTCCATCAAGTCATGAAGTCTAATCCACAACTCCATCATGGCTGCTGTATCATTCCTCTCAATGCCATCTTCCTGTAAATTATGACACACTTACTGATCAAGAACACAGCAACTTCCACTTTGAATAAACCCAATGACTTGACCTCCACACTGCCTGTGGCAATGAATTTCACAATTCACCACGCTCTGGCGAAAGAAATTCCTCCTCATTTCTGTTCTAAAGGGACATCCTTTCATTCAGAGGCTGTGTCCTCTGCTCCTCGATTCCCCCACTATAGGAACCCATCCTCTCCACGTCAATTCTGCCTATGCCTCTCAATATTTGATAAATTTATTGGGGTTGTGTTTTTCTAAATCAGTAATCACAAGAAAGTAGGAGCTTGAGTAGACCACCAGGCCACTCAAGCTTGCCCTGCCATTCAAAAGGATCATGGCTGAACTATACTGGTCTCATCTCCTCTTGTCTAACAATGACATGATTCACAACAGTAGACTTGATAGACTGGGGCTGTTTTCTCTGGAGGCCGAGGAGTGACCAAACAGCGCTACATAAAATCATGAGATGCATAGATGAAATAGATGGGCACAATCTTTTATCCAGGGTAGGCGAGTCCAAAATGAGAGGGCATTGTGGGGAAATATTTAAAGAGGACATGAGGGTTACACTTTTTTTTTACATAGGGGGTAGTGGGTGGACAAGAAGGAGCAGCGATAGGAAGTGGTGGAAGCAGGGACTATTTCAATATTTAAACGACATTTCAACAGGTTCATTGATACAAAAGCAGGTGTTCCTAGCCCTTTTTATGCCATGGACCAATGCCGTTAAGCAAGGGGTCTGTGGATCCCAATTTGGAAAACCCATTTTCAGGAGGATATAAGCAAAGTTCAGGCAAACTAGGTTAGTTCGGATTGGCACCTTGTCAGCACAGACAAGTTGTGCCGAAGGGTCTGTTTTTGGGTTGTATAACGCTATATCTCCAGTCCTGCCAAGAGATAACACTTTCATCTCTATAGTTTCTTGCTTTGTTTGAAATATTTAAATAAGTGTCAGCCAAAGTGAAATAGAAATACATGATGGACTATTACCTTGACAGACATTCAGCCTCTTTATTTCATCCACATGTGCAAGCTATAGAGAACAAGGTGGATGATCTTAAAGGGAGACTCACCTACTGCAGGGAGATGCAGAACTGCTGTGTTTTCTGCTTCACCAAGACCTGGCTCTCCCCTGCCACCCCTGACTGTGCCACCCGACCGAAGAGATTTTCGATCCATCAGATAGACCGCACAGCATCTTCGGGCAAGATGAGGGGAGGTGGTGTCTGCCTACTGATCAACACTGGGCGGTGCTCGGACACAGTGGAACTGACAAGCTCCAGCAGCTCGGAATTGGAACACCTGTCGGTGAAGTGTCGTCCCTACTATCTGCCACGGGAATTCACCTCGGTCATACTGACAGTGGTCTACATCCCCCCCAGGCAGACGTGGAGTGTGCTTTGAACATACTGTATGCCAACATCACTGAACTTGAGACCAGGTATCCGGAGGCTTTGCTCAGTACAGCTGGGGACTTTAACCAGGCCAACCTCAGAAAGGCGCTGCCAAAGTTATACCAACATGTCTCCTGCCCCACTAGAGGCCCGAATATACTTGACCACTGCTACACAGCAGTCAAGGATGCCTACCGTTCCGTCCCACGACCTCACTTCGGAAAATCAGACCATCAGACCGTACTCCTCTTCCCGGCTTACAAATAGAAACTGAAGTGGGAGGTCACGGTATCAAAAGTAGTGTCGTGTTGGATGGAGGAAACGGATGAGGTCCTCCATGACTGCTTTGAATCGGTGGACTGGTTAGTATTCAAGGACGTGGCAGCTAACCTCAATGAGTATGCCTCAGCCATCACGGACTTTATTTGGAAATGCACAGAGGACTGTGTGTCTCACAAGACGATCCCGGTATTCCCTAAGTGGAAAGCTTGGATGAATTATGAGGTCAAGTCCCTTTTAAAGGCGAGAGCTGCGGCTTTTAGGTCCGGGGCTACCAGTCGCTACACGGAATCCAGGCGTGAACTCCGGATAGCCATTAAGGATGCCAAGAGGCAATATCGAGCCAAGTTTGAAGCCCAGGCTACCCAGAGGGATGCCAGTAGACTATGGCAGGGTCTAAATAAGATCACTGGGCACAAAGAAAAGGCTGGGAATATCAGTAACTGTGGCGCTTCTCCTCTTGATGAACTTAACGTATTCTATGCAAGATTTGAACAGAAAAGGAGCATCCCGCTCCCTCCGGATTAACCGGACCTGGTGGCATCGAGTTTCATCGTCACTGAGGAGGACGTTAGAAGGGCCTTCCTGAAGATAAATCCAAGGAAGGCGACGGGCCCAGATGGCATCCCAGGACAGGTTCTCCAGGCCTGTGCGAACGAGCTAGCTGGAGTGTTTGCTGACATCTTCAACTGCTCCTTTCTTCAGTCTAATATCCCCTCATGTTTTATGAAGGCAACGATAATCCCTGTGCCGAAGAAGAGCAAGGTGGCATGCCTGAATGACTATTGACCTGTGGCTCTGACATCAATTGCTATGAAGTGCTTCGAGCGATTGGTTATGGCACACATCAACCACAGCCTACCAGTCAACCTCGACGCTTTGCAATTCGCCTACCTGAGCAACAGGTCAACGACAGATGCCATCTCTCTGGCCCTGCATTCCTCCTTAGAACACCTGGAGAATAAAAACTCATACATAAGGCTCCTTTTCATTGACTACAGCTCTGCCTTTAATACAATCATTCCAAATAAACTGATTCCTAAGCTCCGGAACCTGGCCCTTAGCACTCAGATCTGCAACTGGATCTTCAACTTCCTCACAGACAGGACCAAGGCTGTAAAAATAGGGGACAAGCTCTCCTCTAAAATCACTCTGAGCACCAGTGCCCCACAAGGCTGTGTACTCAGCCCCCTGATGTACTCACTGTACACACGGTTATGTAGCTAAGTTTCCATCGAACGCAATATATAAGTTTGCTAGGCTCAAAAACCTCCAACGGGATCCCACCACTAAGTACATCATTTCCTCCCCCAACTCTGCTTTCCGGAGGGATCACTCCGCTCCCTACGCGACTCCCTTGTCCATTCATCCCCCCCATCCCTCCGCGCCGATCTCCCTCCTGGAACTTATCCTTGTAAGTGGAACAAGTGCTACACATGCCCTTACACTTCCTCCCTTACCACCATTCAGGGCCCCAGACAGTCCTTCCACGTGAGGCGACACTTCACCTGTGAGTTGGCTGGGATGATATACTGCGTCCGGTGCTCCCAATGTGGCCTTCCATATATTGGCGAGACCTGACACAGACTGGGAGGTCCTTTCGCTGAACACCTACGCTCTGTCCGCTAGAGAAAGCAGGATCTCCCAGTGGCCACACATTTTAATTCCACATCCCATTCCCATTCTGATATGTCTATCCACGGCCTCCTCTACTGTAAAGATGAAGCCACACTCAGGTTGGAGGAACAACACCTTATATTCCGTTCGGGTACCCTCCAACCTGATGGCATGAACATTGACTTCTCTAACTTCCGCTAATGCCCCATCTTCTCCTCATACCCCATCTGTTATTTATTTATATACACACATTCTTCTTCTCTCTCTCCCTTTTCTCCCTGTGTCCCTCTGACTATACCCCTTGTCCATCCTCTGGGTTTTCCCCCCCTCCCACTTTTCCTTCTCCCTGGGCCTCCTATCCCATGATCCTCTCATATCCCTTTTGCCAATCAACTGTCCAGCCCTTGGCTCCATCCCTTCCCCTCCTGTCTTCTCCTGTCATTTTGGATCTCCCCCTCCCCCTCCCACTTCCAAATTTCTTACTAGCTCTTCTTTCAGTTAGTCCTGATGAAGGGTCTCGGCCCGAAACATCGACTGTACTTCTTCCTAGAGATGCTGCCTGGCCTGCTGCGTTCACCAGCAACTTTGATGTGTGTTGCATATAAGTTTGCTGATGACACAACAATTGTAAGCTGTACCTTCGGTAATGATGAGTTTGAGTACAGAGAGGAAATTGAGAACCAGGTGGCATGGTGCGAAGACAATAACCTATCCCTCAACGTCAGCAAGATGAAGGAATTCGTTGTTGACTTCAGAAGGAGTAACAGACCGCACGACCCCATTTACATCGGTGGTGTGCAAGTGGAACAGGTCAAAACTTTAAGTTCCTCGGGGTCAATATCACAAATGACCTGACTTGGTCCAACCAAGCAGAGTCCACTGCCAAGAAGGCCCACCAATGTCTTTATTTCCTGAGGAAGCTCAGGAAATTTGGCCTGTCCCCTAAAACCCTCACTAATTTTTATAGGTGCACTGTAGAAGGCATTCTTCTAGGGTGCATCACAACCTGGTATGGAAGATGTCCTGTCCAAGACCAGGAGAAGCTGCAGAAGATCGTGAACACAGCGCAGCACATCACAGAAACCAATCTTCCGTCCTTGGACTCACTTTACACTGCACGCTGTTGGAGCAGTGCTGCCAGGATAATCAAGGACACGACCCACCCAGCCAACACACTTTTCGTCCCTCTTATAGTCATAGTCATATTTCATTGATCCCGGGGGAAAATGGTTTTCATTACAGTTGCACCATAAATAATTAAATAGTAATAAAACCATAAATAGTTAAATAGTAATATGTAAATTATGCCAGGAAATAAGTCCAGGACCAGCCTATTGGATCAAGGTGCCTGCCCCTCCAAGGGAGGAGTTGTAAAGTTTGATGGCCACAGGCAGGAATGACTTCCTATGACGCTTTGTGTTGCATCTCAGTGGAAAGAGTCTCTGGCTGAATGTACTCCTGTGCCTACCCAGTACATTATGTATTGGATGGGAGACATTGTCCAGGATGGCATGCAACTTGGACAGCATCCGCTTTTCAGACACCACCGTCAGAGAGTCCCGTTCCATCCCCACAACATCATTGACCTTACGAATGAGTTTGTTGATTCTGTTAGTGTCTGCTACCCTCAGCCTGCTGCCCCAGCACACAACAGCAAATATGATCACACTGGCCACCACAGACTCGTAGAACATCTTCAGCATCGTCCGGCAGATGTTAAAGGACCTCACTCTACTCAGGAAATAGAGACGGCTCTGACCCTTCTTGTAGACAGCCTCAGTGTTCTTCGACCAGTCCAGTTTATTGTCAATTCGTATCCCCAGGTATTTGTAATCCTCCACCATGTCCACACTGACCCCCTGGATAGAAACAGGGGTCACCGGTACCTTAGCTCTCCTCAGGTCTACCACCAGCTCCTTAGTCTTTTTCACATTAAGCTGCAGATAATTCTGCTCACACCATGTGACAAAGTTTCCTACTGTAGCCCTGTACTCAGTCTTATCTCCCTTGCTGATGCATCCAACTATTGCAGAGTCATCCGAAATCTTCTGAAGATGACAAGACTCTGTGCAGTTGTTGAAGTCCGAGGTGTAAATGGTGAAGAGAACGGGAGACAACACAGTCTCCTGTGGAGCCCCAGTGCTGCTGATCACTCTGTCGGACACACAGTGTTGCAAGCACATGTACTGTGGTCTACCAGTCAGGTGATCAAGAATCCATGACACCAGGAAAGCATCCACCTGCATCGCTGTCAGATTCTCCCCCAGCAGAGCAGGGCAGATGGTGTTAAACGCACTGGAGAAGTCAAAAAACATGACCCTCACAGTGCTTGCTGGCTTGTCCAGGTGAGTGTAGACGCGGTTCAGCAGGTAGACGATGGCATCCTCAACTCCTAGTCGGGGCTGGTAGGCGAACTGGCGGGGATCTAAGTGTGGCCTGACCATCGGCCGGAGCAGCTCCAGAACAGGTCTCTCCAGGGTCTTCATGATGTGGGAGGTCAATGCCACTGGTTTGTAGTCATTGAGACAGCTAGGATGCGGCATCTTCGGCACAGGGACGAGGCAGGACGTCTTCCACAGCACAGAAACCCTCCGGAGCCTCAGGCTCAGGTTGAAGACATGGCGAAGTACTCCATCGGGAGAAGGCTCAGGAGCTTGAGGACTCGTATGGTCGGATTTGGGAACAGCTTCTTTCCAACTGTGATAAGACTGCTGAATGGATCCTGACCCGGATCTGGGCCGTACCCTCAAAATATCTGGACCTGCCTCTCGGTTTTTTTGCACTACGTTACTTTCCATTTTCTATTTATGAGTTATAATTTAAATTTTTATTATTTACCATCGATTTGTACTCCAGGGAGCAGGAAGCACAGAATCAAATATCGCTGTGATGATTGTACATTCTAGTATCAATTGTTTGGCGACAATAAAGTATGAAGTATAAAGTATAAAGTACTTTGTGAAGGAGACTATTACTATTCAACATTCATGCCTGGCAGAAACATGCACAAGTGGATAATCAAATTTCCCATCAAAATAAGTCAAGTAGAAAAAAAATAAAATCTAATGTAAATATGCAAAACTCTCAATCTTTGCCTGGCTGTCTCCTTTGCTTCTGCTGTACATTTTCCTTGACCTTTACCTCTTTCTACAATAGATTCTCAATTTAACACACATATCATACCATCAATGCCTTCGGTTTTACACACATCTTTGCCCTTTTGCTGGCTGGCCTCCTTTCAACATTTTGTCTCCCATTATTTCTATCTACACAGCCTATTACATTCATAAACACAAAAGATTCTGCAAATGCTGGAAATCCAGAGCATACACACAAAAAGCCAGAGGAACTCCGCAGGTCATGCATATCTTTGGAGAGGAATCAAGAGTCAGCTTTCAGGCTGAGACCTTGATGAATATCTGTTCTTTATTCTTCTCTTTAGATGCTGCCTGAACTTCTGAATTCCTGTAGTATTTTATTAGCCCTCAATTATCAGGCTCCTCAACCAGGGTGGATAACTTCACTCACCTCTACAGTGAACAGATTCCACAACCTATTGACTCACTTTCAAGAACCCTACAACTCATGTTCTTAGTATTATTTATTATTTATCTACTTATTTCAAAATTCAAGATTCAAGATTGTTTAATGTCATTTCCAGTACACAGGTGTAAAGGAGAACAAAGTAATTGTTACTCCGGATTCAATGCAATACAATAAAAGGCAAAAACACAATAAATATAAATATGTAAGTTTTGACTACCCATTGCAGAGCCTTCATGTCCACTGCAGTGCAGTTTCCATACCGTGCAGTGCTGCAGCTAGGTAGGGTGCTTGAAACTGCGCATCTGTAGAATAATGTAAGTATAGATCTTTATAGTCCAACTCTCTTCAGCCTACTTAGAAAGTAGAGGCATAGTGAACTTTCCTGATCGTGTGCAGAGTTTTCAGGTACTATGAGAGTTTGTGCAAGATGTGCACTCGCAGGAGAGTTGAAACTGCTTGCAAATTCCTCTGCTGGGCTGCCAATGTAAAGGGGGGGCGGAGGTAAGAATAGTATGTGTTCTCCTGAAGTCAATAACCATGTCGTTTGTCTTACTGACATTGAGGAAGAGGTTATTTGCCTGGCACATTGAGAAAGAAGTTATTTATTTGTTTATTTATTTATTTATTTGTATAGTTTGTCTTCTTGTGTACATTGGTTGTTTGTCAGTTTTCACTTACATGTAGTTTTTCATTGATTCTATTATATATTTTGTTCTATTGTGAATGCCTACAAGAAAGTAATCGTCAGGAGAGTATAGGCTGACATATATGTATATATTTTGATAATGAGTTTACTTTGAAATTTGATCCTCAAAACAGAGAAATATGTTTGACTTATAGTTACATGTACTGGAATTCATAAATGTTTAAGTCTGGTGAAACTGCAAGCAAACGTATGCCATTTTAGACCAAGCTTTGGATTCACTACTCTTGGATGGAGACTTTACAATACAAACAAAGAAAAAAGGTTAAATGTGTTTCTGTTATTGCTTAATAACATCACGTGAACTTAATTTGACAAACCTCTCATTTTCAAACTCTCACAGCCTCGGGCAGAAGTTCCCACTTACTTCAAAAAGGCAACAACTATACCAGTGCCTAAGAAGAATAATGAGAGCTGCTTAAATGATCGTCACCTGGTAGCACTCACATCGACAGTGATGAAATGCTTTGAGAGGTTGGTCATTACCAGACTGAACTCCTGCCTCAGCAAGGACCTGGACCCATTGCAATTTGCCTATCGCCACAATAGGTCAACGGCAGATGCAATCTCAATGGCTCTCCACATGGCTTTAGGCCACCTAGACAACACAAACACCTATGTCAGGACACTGTTCATTGACTATAGGTCAGCACTTAATACCATCATTCCCACAATCCTGATTGAGAAGATGCAGAACCTGGGCCTCTATACCTCTCTCTGCAATTGGATCCTCAACTTTCTAACTGCAAGACCACAGTCTGTGCGGATTGGAGATAACATATCCTCCTCACTGATGATCAACACTGGTGTGCCTCAGGAGTGTGTGCTTAGCCCACTGCTCTACTCTTTCTATACCCATGACTGCGTGGCTAGGCATAGTTCAAATACCATTTATAAATTTGCTGACAATTTTCTACAACTATTATTTGTAGGATCTCAGGTGGTGATGAGAGGGCATACAGGAGTGAGATGTGCCAACTAGTGGAGTGGTGCCGCAGCAACAACCTGGCACTCAACATCAGTAAGACAAAAGAGCTGATTGTGGACTTCAGGAAGGGTCAGACGAAAGAGCACATGCCAATCCTCATAGAGGGATCAGAAGTGGAGAGAGTGAGCAGCTTCAAGTTCCTCGGTGTCAAGATCTCTGAGGATCTAATCTGATCCCAACATATCGATGTAGTTATAAAGAAGGCAAGACAGCGGCTATACTTTATTAAGAGTTTGAAGAGATTTGGCATGTCAACAAATACACTCAAAAACTTCTATAGATATATCGTGGAGAGCATTCTGACAGTCTGCGTCACTGTCTGGTATGGAGGGGTTACTGCACAGGACTGAAAGAAGCTGCAGAAGGTTGTAAATCTAGTCAGCTCTATCTTGGGCACCAGCCTACAAAGTACCCAGGACATCCCAGGGAGGGTTGTCTTCTTTCGGGAGCAGTGTCTCAGAAAGGCAGCGTCCATTATTAAGGACGTCTAGCACCCAGGGCATGCACTTTTCTCTCTGTTACCATCAGGTAGGAGGTACAGAAAATTGAAGGCACACACTCAGTGATTCAGGAACAGCTTCTTCCCCTCTGCCATCCAATTCCTGAATGGACATTGAAGCTTTGGACACTACCTCACTTTTTTTAATATACAGTGTTTCTGTTTTGCACATTTTTTAAATCTATTCAATATATATGTAATTGATTTACTTGTTTACTTATTACTATGTTTATTTTATTTTATTTATTATTTTTCTCTCTGTTAGATTATATATTGTATTGAGCTGCTGCTGCTAAGTTAACAAATTTCACGTCACATGCCAGTGATAATTAACCTGATTCTGATTCTCGCTAGATGCACATTGGAGAATATTTGAACTGGATGCATCATGTCCTAACTGGGCAGCATGTTAGTGTAGTGGTTAGCACAATGCTTTACAGTACAGATGAAACGGGTTGAACTCCCGCTGCTGCCCGAAAGGAGTTTGCACATTCACCCCGTGACCATCTGGGTTTCCCCCCACAGGCCAGAGACATGCCGGTTGGTGGGTTAATTCATCATTGTCAATAGTCTTGTGATTAGGCTGGGGTTAATTCGGGGATTGCTGGGCCTGGGCGGTGTGGCTCAAAGGGCCAGAAGCGAGGGCTATTCTGCTCTGTATCTCAATAAATGAATAAATCATGCCATGGTATAGCAGCACCAATGTCCAGGAACAGAAAAGGCTACAGAAAGCAGTAGTTCCATGCAGTCCATCACAGGCAAAGCCCCGCCTATCAGAGTATATTTACATGGAGCACTGCTGAAAGAGTGCAGCACCCATGATCAAAGTCCCCCTCATCCAGGTCATGCCCCCCCTTATGGCTATTATCATCAAGCAGGAGATACAGAAGCCTTTGCTCAACACAGCCAGGTTCAGGAACAGTTGTTACCGTACAACCATCAGGCTCCTGAACTGACATGGATAACTTATTCACTACTACTGTGAATTGGCTCTATGTTCTGCAGTCTTACCTTCAGGGACTCCCTGCAACTCATATCCTCAGTATTGTTTTTATTCACACAGTTTGACTTTTCTTGGTTGTTTGTCAGCCTTTGTTTATCTATAGGTTTTCATAAAATCTTCTATATTTCATTTTAGCTGTAAATGCTCATAAGAAAACAAAACTCAAGTTAGCGTGCTTTGATAATACATTTACTTTGACTTTGATTTTAGTAACCTTTAATAGCTTTTAACTTATTCTTTAGGTTATTTGATTCCTCCGCAGCTCTGTTCTAATGGGATATCTTTGTATTCTGAGGCTGTGCCCTCTGGTCCAAGACTCTACCACCATAGCAAAAATCCTCTCCACATCCACTCTACCTATGCCTTTCAATATTCCACAGGTCTCCCTCTCTCATTCTTTTAAACTCCACTGAATACAGTCCCAGAGCCATCAAACACTCCTTATATATTAACCCTTTCACTCCAGGAATTATTCTATGGAAGCTGCTCTGGACCTTGTCCAATGCTAGCACATTCTTTCTTAGATAAGGAGCCCAAAACTGCTCACAATATTCTAATTGCAGTATGACCAATACCTCTTAAAGCCTCAGCATTACATTCTTGCTTTTGTATTCTGCTCCTCTCTAAATGAATGCTAACATCGCATATCCCTTCCTTACCAATGACACAACCTGCAAATTAATCCAAATCCATTTGCACCTCTGATTTCTGAACCTGCTCCCCATTGAGAAAATAGACTGCGTCTTCATTCCTTCTATGCAAGATCTAGAAGATTATAAGGCCAACAGGAAGGAGCCTAAGAAGGAAATTAGGAGAGCCAGAAGAAGCCATGAGAAGGCCTTTGCAGGCAGGATTAAGGAAAACCCCAAGGCATTCTACAAGTATGTGAAGAGCAAGAAGATAAGACGTGAAAGAACAGGAGCTATGAAGTGTGACAGTGGGAAAATATGTATGGAACTGGAGGAAATAGCAGAGGTTCTTAATTAATACTTTACTTCAGTGTTCACTATGGAAAAGCATCTTGGTGATTATAGTGATGACTTGCAGCAGACTGAAAAGCTTGAGCATGTAGATATTAAGAAAGAGGACGTGCTGGAGATTTTGGAAAGCATCAAGTTGGATAAGTCGCCAGGACCGGATGAGATGTACCCCAGGCTACTGTGGGAGGCGAGGGAAGAGATTGGTGAGCTTCTGGTGATGATCGTTGCATCATTAATGGGGACAGGAGAGGTTCCGGTGGATTGGAGGTTTGCAGATGTTGTTCCTTTATTCAAGAAAGGGAGTAGAGATCACCCAGGAAATTATAGACCAATGAGTCTTACCTCAGTGGTTAGTAAGTTGAGGGAGAAGATCCTGAGAGGCAGGACTTATGAAAATTTGGAGAAGTATAATACGATTAGGAAAAGTCAGCATGGCTTTGTCAAGGAGAGGTTGTGCCTTAAAAGTCTGATTGAATTTTTTGAGGATGTGACTAAACACATTGATGAAGGAAGAGCAGTAGATGTAGTGTATATGGATTTCAGCAAGGCATTTGATAAGGTACACTATGCAAGGCTTATTAAGGAAGTAAGGACTGATGCAGAGCCAACAACCTGTCTCTGAATGTGAACAAAACAAAAGAGATGGTTGTTGACTTCAGGAGGACACGGAGCGACCACTCTCTGCTGAACATCGACAACTCCTCCATAGAGATCGTTAAGAGCACCAAATGTGTTGGTGTTCATCTGGCGGAGAATCTCACCTGGTCCCTGAACACCAGCTCCATAGCAAAGAAGGCCCAGCAATGTCTCTACTTTCTGTGAAGGTTGAGAAAAGTCCATCTCCCACGCACCCCCCCCCCCCCCATCCTCACCACATTCTACAGAGGTTGTATTGAGAGCATCCTGAGCAGCTGCATCACTGCCTGGTTCGGAAATTGCACCATCTCGGATTGCAAGACCCTGCAGTGGATAGTGAGGTCAGCTGGGAAGATCATTGGTGTCACTCTTCCCGTCATTAGAGACATTTACACCACATGCTGCATCCGTAAAGCAAACAGCATTATGAAGGACCCCATGCACCCCTCATACAAACTCTTCTCCCTACTGCCATCTGGCAAATGGCACCAAAGTATTCAGGCTTTCACGACCAGACTATGTAACAGCTTCTTCCCCCAAGTCATCAGATCTTCAATACCCAGAGCCTGGACTGACAACAACCTACTGCCTTCTACTGTGCCTATAGTCTTGTTTATTATTTATTGTAATGCCTGCACTGTTTTGTGCACTTTATGCAGTCCTGGGTGGGTCTGTAGTCTAGTGTAGTTTTGTGTTGTTTTTTACGTAGCTCAGTGTAGTTTTTTTATTGTTCAGGTAGCACCATGGTCCTGAAAAATGTTGTCTCGTTTTTACTGAGTACTGTACCAGCAGTTATGGTCGAAATGACAATAAAAAGTGACGACTTGAAGGAGGCATGGGGTCCAAGGGGATATTGTTTTGTGGATCCAGAACTGGCTTGCCTACAGAAGTCAAGGAGTGGTTGTAAATGGGTCATATTCTGCATGGAGTTCGGTCACCAGTGGAGTACCTCAGGGATCTGTTCTGGAACCCTTACTCTTCGTGATTTTTATAAATGACCTGGATGAGGAATTGGAGGGATGGATTAGTAAATTTGCTGATGACACAAAGGTTGGGAGTGTCACGGATAGTGTGGAAGGCTGTCAGAGGTTATAGCGGGACATTGATTGGATGCAAAACTGGGCTGAGAAGTGGCAGATAGAGTTCACCCCAGATAAGTGTGAAGTTGTTCATTTTAGTAGGTCAAATATGATGGCAGAATATCGTATTAATGGTAAGATTCTTGGCAGTGTGGAGGATCAGAGTGATCTTGTGGTCCGAGTCCATAGGACACTCAAAGCAGCTGCGCAGGTTGACTTTGTGGTTAAGAAGGTGTACAGTGTATTGACTTTCATTAACAGTGGAATTGAATTTAGGAGCTGAGAGTTAATGTTGCAGCTATATAGGACTTGGTCAAACCCCACTTGGAGTACTGTGCTCAGTTCTGGTTGCCTCACTACAGGAAGGATGTGGAAGCCATAGAAAGGGTGCAGAGGAGATTTACAAGGATGTTGCCTGGATTGGGAAGCATGTCTTATGAGAATAGGTTGAGTGAACTCGGACTTTTCTCCTTGGAGTGACGGAGGATGAGAGGTGACCTGATAGAGGTGTACAAGATGATGAGAGGCATTGATCGTGTGGATAGACAGAGGCTTTTTCCCAGGGCTGAAATGGTTGCCACAAGAGGATACAGGTTAAGGTGCTGGGAAGTAGGTACAGAGGAGATGTCAGGAGTGAGATCTTTTACTCAGAGAGTGGTTAATGCATGGAATGGGCTGCGGCAACAGTGGTGGAGGTCGATACGATAGGGTCTTTTAAGAGACTTTTGGATAGGTACGTGGAGCTTTGAAAAATAGAGGGCGCTTGGTAAGCCTAGTAACTTCTAAGGTAGGGACATGTTCGGCACAACTTTGTGGGCCGAAGGGCCTGTATTGTGCTATAGGTTTTCTATGTTTCTATACATTTCCCTACACTATATTTTATCTCCCAATCTGCCTTAGTCTTTCTGCAGACTCCTTCCTTCCTCAACACTACCTGACCCTCTGCCGATCTACGTATCATCTGCAAAATTGGAATCAAAGCCATTAATTCCATCAACCAAATCATTTAAGTAGAACATAGAAAGGAGTGGTCCAAACACTGACTGCTGCAAGGGGGGGTGGGGGATATATGGACCTTAGGTTCTATGTGCTGCTGAACATCAAGGTAAACATAGGAAAAAAAGCTAACAATAAAACTTTCTCTATTGAATGCCGTCAATTTGCAACATCAGTGCCTGAGGCACTGCTTTACCTGGCCATTTAACATGGGTAGGCTACCTCAGTGAATTTATTTAAGACAACTTTGGATAGATTCTTGCATAGTTGGGGAGTTAAGTATTAAGGGGGAAAAGCAAGTTGGTGTAGATGAGTCCATGGCCAGCTTAGCTATGATCTTACTGAATTGCAGAGCAAGCTCGATGGGCACGAGTCCTACTCCTGCTCCTATTGCTTAATTTCTTACGGTATACATAACCTATAAGCCAGGCGTTCCCAACCTTTTTTATGCCATGGACCAATACAATTAAGCAAGGGGTGTGTGGACCCCAAGTAAAGGTATATTTATGTTTTATGGACTATGGAGAATAAATCACAGTGATCCAGAACAAGATGTTTAGTTTCTATGCTTTCCAGTATCTAAACTGCCATGGTGAGAGCTGGCAGCAACTGAACCCAGCTGCGAAGGAAGAGCAAACACCCATGTAGAGATGAAAACAAAAGGTTATACAGAGGAATCCCAACAGAACATTGAAGGCATAATTGAACGAAACTACAAGACAAATCATTCTCAACACAAGGACCCCACTTTGAGTGCTAAACTGGAGTCCGCATTAAATAAACAGAGAAAGCAGAAAGCCTGTGTCAGTCACAATTAATTTAACAAGATTAAACAGAAAGGACAAGGGCTTAATGATCCTCATTTAGATAACAATTAGTAAATACATGTGCTTGAGAAACCAAGGAGCCCAAAGTTCTATGGCATGTCACCGAGGCCTGCAGGCTCATGAATCTAAATGGTGGCACACACAAAATATGGGAGCCTTAAGTATTTCATAGACACAAGAGATTCTTTGGTTGCTGGAAATTATGAGTCACACACAAAATACTGCAAGAGCTCAGTAAGTCATGCAGCATCTATGGAAAGAAATCAACAGTGGATGATTCAGGCCGAGGTCCTTTGTCATTTCAGAGGTACTGACTGTTTACTTCCATCCACAGATACACCCTCAGCACTTGTCTTGTCTTTCAGAATTTACCCCTCAATCTACTTCTCCCAAATGGCTCTGTATCACCGGTTTCCTGAGAGAAAGTGCTGAGCTAATCCTTTATAAGATGATTTTTTAAAAAAATCAATGACTTTAAGATAGTGATTAATTTTTGCTGCTATATTTAAACTATCCTCTTGCACATATAGTCCACAGGTAGCTTGGAGTAACTGGGGTCTCTCTTCCACCCATCAGAGATAATGGATTTATCAAAAGCTTAGGATTGTCAATGATCCCTCCCATCCGTCGAAACAATCTCTTTGACACCCACCTTCATCATCAGGCAAGAGGTACTGCAGCATTAGGACAAGAACTATTAGGATCGTAAACAGCTTCTTCCCCCAGGCTGTAACACTACCGAACTCCCTGCCACCGTATGAAGTACCAGTAACGATCTACTGTTCACATATTAACTTGTAATGTATATACACCTTATTATTAGTTAATTTATTTGTGGTGATATTACTTTATGTATGTGAGTTATATATATTGTGTGGTGCACCATGGTCCAGAAGAACATTGTTTCGTCTGAGGGTATGTATGTGTAAAGTTGAATGACAATAAACTGAACATGAACTTAATTTTAAAGCCTTTTCCCCTGCCATTACGATGACTTCAGTACTGTATAGCTGTTGCCCAAACCTGTAGGTATACGGAAACTGATCGGAAATCAGTGAGTTTACTTTTTCAAAATGTTTAATTTTCTAATGACTCATTGGCTATCTGCCTTTTACAAGAAGCTTATAGATAACTCTGAGGAATAATCTACCTTAGGCAAATTATCCACAAAACTGAAATACATAATGTATTGGATCAACCAGCAAGAAGACATTCCCTCAGAAATGCTTAATAATTTGCACTTTATTTATAATTAATCTGCCAATAATTTGTTTTGGTTAATTATATAGGTTAGGAGTTATATACCATGCATATACAATGAGGGCTCTAATGATGATTGCCACTGAAAGGCTGGTCATCAGCCAGAGGCAACTTGCATTGCATATACTTTTCCTCATGGCATCCAATAAAATAAATGGCAGAAATGGCCCATTTACTTCATTTATGCTCCAATCCTTCCTCATTTAACTCTATCAGTGTAAGCACTTAACTTTTTCTCCCTCATTTGCTTACCTAGCATCCCCTGAAAGGCATCAATATTATTCACCTCGGTGGTTTCTTGAGAGAACAAGCTGTACATTCTCATCACTCTCTCACTAAAGAAGTTTTCTTCTTTTTAATTTCTTGATTTTACATATAGTTTCCAATTTTATTCTTCCCCACAATTAAAAAGACATCCTACCGACTAAAGTAAATCCTTCTTCATTTTAAAACTCCTTAGTAGATTATTCTTCAATTTCTCCATTCCAGAGAGGGAACCCAGTCTGTTAATCCTTTTTTGCTGTGCACGTGCTCCTAATTTTAATAATGTGTTCTGGCTCCAGTTCTGTATTTCCTGATTCAGGCTGAAAACAAGGGTGAAAATCTTTACAAGATCTTTAAAATCTGATTTAACCTATGTGCACTGATTCTTCAGGATTTTTTGTTTTTGAACCAGCAAGCCGTAGTAACTCGTATTTGAATACCTTCATCTCTGAGGTGAAAGTATTCAACGAGGTTACACACAAAGGTAAGAAATACCTGAATCAGAATCAAGTTTAATATCACCAGCATATATCATGAAATTTGTCGTTGTGTGGCTGCAGTACATTGCAATACATAATAATAAAAATCTGTAAATTACAGTATGTTTAAAAAAAGTTAAATTAAATCAGTAGTGCAAAAAAAGAAAAAGAAAATAGTGAGGTGGAGATCATGGGTACGATGTCCATTCAGAAATCCGACGGCAGACTTGTATACTTGGTGGCCACTACAAGAGGTACCTCCTCTTCCTAATTAAGTGGCCATTCAGTGTATGTTCAGGTTCTTCTGCCGATGTAGCCCACCTACTTCAAGGCTAGAAATGCTGTGTATTTAGAGATACTCTGCACAGCACTGTCGAAATGCATGGTTATTTGAGCTACTGTTGACAGACTTTGACTTTTTTACCTTCCTTGAATTCTCCTGTGACCTCTCCCAATAACAAGGCATTTTTGCCGTCAGGAATGCTGCTCAGCTAAATCTTTTTGTTTGTTTCTTGCATCATTCCCTTAAACCCATGATTCAGCACTTCTGGAGATACTCAAGCTACCCGGTCTGACACCAATGATCATTCCATAGTGAAAGTCATTTAGATCACATTTCTTCCCCATTCTGATTTTTGGTCCGAATAACTGAACCTCTTGATCATGTCTACATGCTTTTATACATTGAGTTGCTGCCACATAACTGGCTGATTAGATAGATGCATTAACAAGGTGTACAGGTGTTCCTGATAAAGTAGCCACTTTGTGTACTTCAGGCTAGTGCCTGGTGTGACTCTTGTGGCATGTCTCACTGCACTCCACTCCCACCCCCTCCACCCCCCAATCTTGGAGCCATCCGAAATTCTGAAAACCTCAATGTCAATTAGAATTCAGAGGTTTCACTGTGATGGTCCAATGCTGGATTTGGCACAGGCCTTCAGCCATCACCTTTGCACGTCTTTGGAAAGAAACCAGCCATTTAGTATTGCAAACAGGCACAAGCTGAATTTCTCTCCAGTTTCCATGGCCAGTCGTTGAACAATACAGCAATCAAAATATTTTTCACAAGTGATTGTGGGCAATCATTCACCAATGAAAAATTAACTCAGTTATTATAGTTTTAAGCAAGGAAAGTTGTGGCTGGTTCACTTAAAGGCTGTGCGCATCAGCCCTTATCTGGCTGTAAGACATAAAGACCATGAGACAGTAAGACATTGGAGCAGATTTAGGCCATTCGATCCTTCAGGTTTGCTCTGCCATTCTATTATGGTTGATTTATTATCCCTCTCAATGCCATCCTAGGGCAATGAATTTCACAGATTCACCATCCCCTGGCTAAAAAAATTCCTCTTCATCTCTGTTCTAAAGATGAAGAGGTTAGGCCCTCTGGTCCTATACTCCACCATGATAGGAAACATCTTCTGCATGCCCACCCTATCTTATCCATTCAATATTTGATAGGTTTCAGTCCTTTAAACTTGTAGATTTTGTTAATACAGGTATCAAAAGCACCAAGTATGTGTACAATTTCGGAACGATCTGGTGGCTGATGTTCAATGCCCACAAAATGCTTCATTGAGATTCTTAATTTGGAGATTTTCAATTAGCCATGAAATATATTAAATTGACAGGAACAAATAGGGAATGATTGAAACAAAGGAATCACTCATTGAAACATGACCAAAAAGCATCTAATTCAGCTAATACATTTTCATAGGAGCATGATGCAATGATAATGAAGTTATTGACCAATGGCAATCAATTTTAACCAATTAGCCTACAACATGGAAAGAAATGATCAGAAAAGGCCGAAGATGGAATACCCAATCTTCACTTGTTTTCACTGATGCGTGCTCTACTTTTGAAAATGATTTCACCAAATGAAATTTCAGAAGTTGCACCCATTGGTTTAGATTATTCTACTGTTAGCTTGATTGGACCTGGCAAAGAGTAAACCTTCAATTTTATCTATTATTTCAATGTATTTGTTATTTCACTAACGCTATTTGAATGGAAATAGAAAATTGGGGCATCACAGTAGCATAGTGGTTTGTGTGACACTATTACATCTTCAGATGACCATGGATATTGTGTCCTAGCTGTCTAGATACGCAAGCCTGGGCAGTACAATATGGAGAGCAAGCTGTTGCCCATGTAACAAGCTTCCCGTCTCCACACATCTGATGAACCCAAAGTATAGGCAGATACAGTTTGCTACCAGCAGCATTTCAGGAGTTGCCACTGCGTTGAACTCAATGTCATTAGGGACTCCAGCTCCAGATTTTTCCTTTGGAATTTACTCCTGAAGCCTTCACCTTTAGGCAGTGGAGGTATGAGATCAAAGTACATGTCACCATACGCTACCCTGAGATTCATTTTCCTGTGGGCTCTCACAGTAGAGCACAGAAATACACTAGAATCAATGAAAAACTGTACACAGAGACTGACAAACAACCAATGTGCAAAAGGTTGTGGAATCAGTTCACTGTTGAGGTGAGTGAAATTATGCACTTTGGTTCAGAAGCCTGATAGTTGAAGGATAATAACTGTTCCTGAAGTCGGTGGTGTGGAACCCAAGGCAGCGTTGAGAAGAGAGCACGACCTGGATGCTGAAGGTCATAAATGGGAAAAGATTTTACTCGGGATCCAATGTAGCATTAAAAAAACACAATAAGAAAAAAATTACAATATACATATAAATATAAAAGGAGTCCTAAACACAGAATAATGTGATGTAGCCATTAATTTTTAAATGATAATGCCAGTTCATAGCACTATTTGCAGAGAGGGACCTGCAGCACTGTGTGTCAGACAGAGTGGTCAGCAGCACTGGGGCTCCACAGGGGACTGTCTTGTCTCCCTTTCTCTTCACCATTTACACCTCAGACTTCAACTGTTGCACACAGTCTTCTCATCTTCAGAAGTTTTCGGATGACTCTGCCATAGTTGGATGCATCAGCAAGGGAGATGAGGCTGAGTACAGGGCTACGGTGGGAAACTTTGTCACATGGTGTGAGCAGAATTATCTGCAGCTTAATGTGAAAAAGATTAAGGAGCTGGTGGTAGACCTGAGGAGAGCTAAGGTACCGGTGACCCCTGTCTCCATCCAGGGGGTCAATGTGGACATGGTGGAGGATTACAAATACCTGGGGATACGAATTGCCAATAAACTGACTGGTCAAAGAACACTGAGGCTGTCTACAAGAAGGGTCAGAGCCGTCTCTATTTTCTGAGGAGACTGAGGTCCTTTAACATCTGCCGGACGATGCTGAGGATGGTCTACGAGTCTGTGGTGGCCAGTGCTATCATGTTTGCTGTTGTGTGCTGGGGCAGCAGGCTAAGGGTAGCAGACACCAACAGAATCAACAAACTAATTCGTAAGGCCGGTGATGTTGTGGGGATGGAACTGGACTCTCTCACTGTGGTGTCTGAAAAGAGGATGCTGTCCAAGTTGCATTCCATCTTGGTTAATGTCTCCCATCCACTACATAATGTACTGGGTGGGCACAGGAGTACATTCAGCCAGAGACTCATTCCACCGAGATGCAGCACAGAGTGTCATAGGAAGTCATTCCTGTCTGTGTCCATCAAACTTTACAACTCCTCCCATGGAGGGTGAGACACCCTGAGTCGATAGGCTGGTCCTGGACTTATTTCATAATTTACTGGCATAACTTACATATTACTATTTAACTATTTATGGTTCTATTACTATTTATTATTTATGGTGCAACTGTAACGAAAACCAATTTCCCCCGGGATCAATAAAGTATGACTATGAAATATGATTGAAAATGGAAAATGGATCATGTCTACATGTTGTAGTTTCATAGTTCTTCTGCTGTTTAACGAAACTGCATGAGTCATGCTGTTGAGTCTCTACCCAATTTATATTACAGCATCATTTCATTGGAAAGATCAGTAACAATGTGTTGCAGGGATATTAGCCCCAGTATCTTCCTCTGGAAGAAAATACGTGATACACTCAAAATGTTGGAGGGACTCAGCAGATCTGGCAGTTTTTATGGAGAGAAGAGGAATAAAGAGTCGAGGTTTTTTGGCCAAGACCCTTCGCCAGGACAGGAAAGAAAAGAGGAAGATGCCAGAATAACGTGATATGATGTTGCCATTCATGATTGATACTATGTTTCTTCCTTAAGTATGAATTTTCTACCAACAGGTAGCTTTATGTAATTATCTAAAAATAATTAACATCTGTTTACTTGTATCTAACTATATTAGAAAATATAACATGATTTACTGATAATCCACTGGAACTTCAAGCCTTATTTCAAGCTAAAATTTTTTAAAGTTCATGATTTTTTTTTATCAAACCCTATGCCCAGATTTAAATGAATTGAAAGAAAAATTAAAAATTGTAAGTTTTTCATTACAAATTAATTGGAAGAAAAACAAAAAGCCGTTATGTACTCAAAGTAGCTTTGAAAGACTGTTTTGCTGTTGATTTATCATTGTCACATAATAACTCTCATACAGTGAAAATCTTCTCTTGCATACTGTTCATATGGATCAAATTATTACACAGTGCATTGAGCTAGAATAACGTAAAACAATAGCAATGCAGAATAAAGTGTGAAAGCTACAGAAAAAGTGGCAGTGCAGGTAAATGATGAGGCCAACAGCCCATCTTGTTTAAAGGCCTTAATATATAGGAGCAGAATTAGGCCGTTTGACCCATCGAGTCTGGCCTCCACAGCTGATTGTGGTAATGAATTCCACAGATTCACCACTCTCTGGCAAAAGAAATTCCTCTTCATCTACATTCTAAATGGACATCTGTCTATTCTGATTCTGTATCCTCTGGTCGTAGGTCCCCCTGCTATTGGAAACATTCTCTCCACGTCCATTCTATCATGGCCTTTCAACATTCGATCGGTTTCAATGGGATCCCTGCTCATTGCAGTGAGTACATGTCCAGAGCATTCAAACACTCCTCATATGATAAGCCTTTCAATCCCAGAATCATACAAGATGTCTGCTCGGGAGTCTGATAACTATGGGATAGGCACTGTCTTTGTGCCTGGTGCAAAGTTCTTTTAGGCCTTTGCATCATCTGCTTGATGTGAGAGAGGAGAAGAGAGAATGTCCAATGTGGGTGGAGACTTTAATAATGCTGGCTGGTTTACTGAGGCTGCCAGCAAAGTAAACAGAATCCATAGGAAGGGGCTGGTTCCTGGGATGTGCTGAGCTGTGTCCACATCTCTCTGCAGTTTCTTGTGGTCACATGCAGACCACCCAAAGAGAATGCTAGATGCGATTATGAATAATAAATTGGGTGTATCTGCACCACATCATCAACAAATCAGTTGAGCAAGGTCTCGCAAAATTGTCTCACTCCATAAGGAATGAGAAAGCTGTGCATTTCAGTTGACTGATTTGCAGCAACAACTCCCATCTGCCCAAGGATATAATTAAGTCTTAGTAATGTTTATTGAATTTGGCAAGTGATTCATGCCCCGAGATTTATGTCTGCTATATTATTGCAATACACTTTTCAGGACACTACTAATTAAGCTGAGGCATCTTATTGGATACTTGTCAAAACACAACATTATATTAATCCATCTGTCGCTTCTTTTCTATGAAAGCATTAATTTGTGGAATAAATATCCAATGTATAGCATTGATTATTTTAATAATAGTATGTTAGATTGCACTGCTTTTAAAATTCCCTAATTTTGGCTCAGGATAATAAACGTGTTTAAATGTCAAGAAAACCCTTTTGGTTACAAATAGATTTGTAAACAAAGTACCCATGTGGGATAAGTGAGGTACCAATTAGATTCTTGATTACTTATTCATTTCATGTGGATATCAGTGATGATGCTGATGTCCTGAATGATCCTAACTTCCAAGAGAACCACAACCTTGTCGTTGGGTCTGGAGCCTTACATGCCTCAATGACCCGGAAAACTATTGTATGCTGGCTGGAGTCAGGGTTTTATGCTTTGGCTCTTTGTAGGGTCATCCATGCTAAACAGGTCAAAGG
The DNA here is from genome assembly GCF_030028105.1 of Mobula birostris. Taxonomy (NCBI): domain Eukaryota; kingdom Metazoa; phylum Chordata; class Chondrichthyes; order Myliobatiformes; family Myliobatidae; genus Mobula; species Mobula birostris. The sequence goes on along the minus strand of NC_092370.1, from coordinate 18,003,116 downwards.
GTAGAGGCCAGACTAAGATTGGCCCACCAGACCTCCAGATTTGGGGGTTCAGCTCAGTGCTAACAACCCTGAGTGGTGAAAGAAAATTATTATGGAAACAGCAATGAAGAAACCTTCTAAATTTGAGTGTGATGGTATTCCTGAGGCTTCTCTTGGGATTTGCATGACTGACAGTAGTGAGAACAGAGAGGAAGCTACTGACACAATGGAGAAAGCCCTTAACACCACCTGAGATGGAGGACCCTCACTGCCGCCATAAACGCCAGCGGCATAACAGGAAGAAGGTGAATGGATCCTAAACTGAGAGGCAGAATGTGTATCAGAACTAGTGGTTTCAGATGTGTGCAACTTCAGCTTTTGTTATCGCCGTTTCTTTCGTAGCATATTTACGGCATGTTAGTAATCATTAGAAAGCTGCAGATCATATGAGTCTTCGCATATCCAGCGGTTGACAGGATGATACTGGCGGTTTAGTCCTGCGGAACAGTGGAAGCAGGTCACAAGTAATTGAAGGGACTCAGAAGATAAAGGAGGTCCTAATTAAAATCAAGTTGAGAGGAAATTTCACCTATCTGTGATTCTTTGGGGTAGAGGTGGTGGTAGAGGGAAGATCATTAGAGATATTTACCACGGGTAATTCTTTTGAAGGAATGGTTGAGAATTTCTGGGTCATGTGGAGGTGGCATTGAAATATTTTTAAATAACCGTATTTGTCATATGTATCTCTGAACATGAAAACAAGACAATGAAATGTGTCATTTGCATCAACGACCGAGCATGTATTGGGATTAGACCACAGTGTCACCATGCTTCCAGTGCCAACATAGTATGCCCACGACTCACTGACCCGAACCATACGTCTTTTGAATACGGGAGGAAACTGGAGCAACCGAAGGAGAGCCATGCGGTTACAGAGCAAACATAGAAACTCGTTACAGACAGCAGTGGGAATTGAACTTGCGTAGCTGGCGCTAAGTGTTGCGCTAACCGCTATGCTACTTGTATCGAAGAAGAATTGAGGCCACCAGAAACCAGCATAATCAAGATGAATGGCAGAGCTGGTTCGAGGATTTCTCCTGCTCTTATTCTTTCTGTTTTGTTCTGCTCTGCTCTAAAACATCCTATGGACCCCAGACACAGAGCATGACTCACTGCCAGAATTACCTGATCAATTTTCTGAAGTGACGCAACACAACCCCACATTACACTGAGGAAAACAGTTTTTTTTTAAAATGAGGTAATTCTGGAAAAATAAAAGCAACTGCACTATACATCTGAATTCCTCGGCACAATGTTTCTGTAATTTGGGAGTGACTCACTAAAGGCTGGCTTATACTTGTGCGTCAAATGCCGTAGGGTGACGCGCACCTCCCCAAAAATGTAACTCACGCGTCATAGCAACGCAGACTGCAACAACTGTGATTGGTCCACTTGGTAGCATCGCATTTCCTCATACGCATTTCTGGTTGCTTTTCTCCTCCATGTCTGTACGCTGATGCGAAATAAATGGTTGAAGACGATGAACCAAATTGTCAAGTCTACCTGCCGACATCCGAAAATATTTGAAATGCATTTCCTCGTCCCTGTCTCTCATGAAGAAACTCAACACAGTGGCATAGAAACCCCACCACCAACTAGCGTTTTGGCGGTGAATTGCAGAGCAACGCAGACACAACTACGCATGCTCGCTATGGCGTAGGGCTACTCAAAAGTATAAATCAGGCCTACTGTGTAGGCTGCAGCGTAGCCCATATGCACAAGTATAAATCAGCCTTTACTAAGTTGTTTTTTAACTTTGAAGTGCTTAGAACAAGCTGAGATTCTGAACTCTCTGTATAAGTGCAGTTCAGCTCTTATGTAAATCCTGTGGACCACACAGCCATTGACATAATTTGGGTAGAAAGATTAAAGATTAGCTTTATTGCTCACATGTACATTGAAACATACTGCAGTGGCTATTCAAATAACCAACATCGCTTGAAGACTAGGCAGAGGGGGATGGGGGAATTAATCCTGGTTGACGCTACATTTTGTCATCAAGATAGATATCACCTCAACCTACTCCCTAGTTCTAAACTAATCAGAATGACTCTAAAAGACATCAACAGGTAATTAAAACTCTTCACTTCCACTCGGATCCCACCCATGTGACTAACTACCATAATAATCGTGCAACACAGAATACAGTGCAGATAGAAAACAGATGCATGGCTGCTTCACATACAATGAAATGCACCATTTGTGTCAATGACCAACACCCTCCGAATATGTGCTGGGGGCAGCCTGCAAGTGTTGCCATGCTTCCAGTGCACATAACTTACTGACCTGTACAGCTTTGGAATGCGGGTGGAGACTGGAGCAAATCCCTGTGGTACACGAGGAGAATATACAAATTCCTTACAGACATCAGCAGGAATTGAACCCCAATTGCTTGCACTGTAAACCATAACAGTAGCTGCTACACCTCTGGGCTGCCCTTTTCTGCAAGAGTACAATGATTAAGGTGTCATTTCACAAATAGAGTTGTGGAACATCACAACATTTTGAACTTCGAAAACAGCCACCCTTCCAATACTGTCTATGCTGAAAACAGCAGCATAATCTAAACCTCTCCACCTCGGAAACTTTCTCTTCTCCCCTTTTCTGTTGGCAGAAGGTACAATAGCCTAAAGGCACATATGGGACTGCTTCTATCCAGATGTTATAAGTGTTTTCTTAAAACAATAAGTTTGATTCTTAACCTCACAATCTATCTCATTATGATATTGCACTTTGTTGTTTACCTGTACTGCACTTTCTCTGTAACTGTAACATTTAAAAGATGCAAATAAAGTTGAAAAACTACGGAGAAAACGTACAAGGATGTTGCCAGGGCCGGAGGACCTGAGTTACAAGAAGGGTTTGAATTGGTTAGGACCTTATTCCTTGGAACATAGAAGATTGAGGAGAAATTTGTTAGAGGTATACAAAATTTGTCAGGACTTTAAATTAGATTTTTTGTTAAGATTATGAGGACAGTCAGTCCTCATTTATTGTCATTTAGAAATGCATGCATGCATTAAGAAATGACACAATATTCCTCCAGAGTGATATCACAAAAAAAAAACAGGACAAACCAAAGACTAACACTGACAAGACCACATAATTATAACATATAGTTACAGCAGTGCAAAGCAATACCATAATTTGATAAAGAACAGACCATGGGAACGGTAAAAAAAAAGTCTCAAAGTTCCGATCGACTCCCGATAGTCCCCGATAGCAGGCGGCAGAAGGGAGAAGCTCTCTCTGCCATAAACCTCCAGGCACCGACAACTATCGATGCATTGGAAGCACCAGACCCCAGCCGACTTTGAGTCCATCCGAAAACTTTGAGCCTCCGACCAGCCCTTCGACATCGAGCACCATCTCTGCCGAGCATTTCGACCCCGTCCCAGCCGCCAAGCAACAAGCAAAGCCAAGGGTTTGGGGCCTTCCCCTCCAGAGATTCAGGATCACACAGTAACAGCGGCAACGAAAAAGGCATTTCAGAAGTTTCCTCTGTTCTCTCAAGTCTGTCTCCATCAAATCAGGATTGTGCATGGCATCCTACTTGACAGATTACAAATATCATTCACTGGAGTGGCCACGCAAGCTGTGTCACACTGCCATCTTCTCCTCTTTACTAAAATTATTCTATTATTCCTCGGAACATAGAAGACTGAGGGGAGATTTTATAGAGATATACAAAATTATGAGTGGTATAGATTGGGTAAATACTAGTAGACTTTTTCCACTGAGGTTGGGTGGGACTATAATTAGAGGTCATGGGTTAAGGGTGAAAGGTGAAAATTTTAAGAGGAACACGAGGGGAAACTTCTTCACTCTGCAGGTCATCAGAGTGTGGAACAAACTGGAAAGGCAAGTGGTGCAGGCAAGCTTGATTTCAATGTTTAAGAGAAGTTTGGATGGGTACATGGACGGTAAAGGTATGGAGGGCTATGGTCCTGGTGCAGGTCGATGGGTGAAGGCAGTTCAAATGATTCAACATGGACTAGGTGGGCCAAAGGGCCTGTTTCTGTGCTGTGTTTTTCTATGACTCTATGACTTTATTGTGCATTCTGTCGTTTTATCTTTTTCAAATTCAGTGCACTCTGTAATCACCTGATCTGTATGAACTGTTTGCAAGAGAAACTTTTCACTGTATTTTGTACATGGGACAATAATAAACCAATTTCAATTAAATGTAATCTGTTGTCGAGGATCTTAACACTTAAGTGCATTGTAACCTGTCCATTTTTGCATTAGTTCATACCTTAGAAAGTGACGATTGTTTCAAAGGTCTGTGAGACTCACTTAGAACAAACAATATTGTTTTAAGATTGTTGGTATTCCTGAATATGTTAACGTAGATGTTTTAAAACCCCAGTCAACAATCCTGGTTGTTTTAGACCCCCTTAAAACAAGCCACAACTCTCCGATAAAGTTCTGCCTTAAAGTGAACTTCAAATAGTACCTGTTTAGGATTTGCCCAAGGGATGTCACATCAGGTCTTGCACATCGACGGGCAATAATGCTTCTTCCCAGGTCATCCACCCGAAGGACCCAGGACAAATGTTTTGTAAGTGTGTAAAAGACCTGATTATTTATTTTAATTGATAGGGTTCTATGTGAGACCTGCCACTGGTCAGAGTTGACCATTTATGTTGCATCCCAGCTGTCTAGGTAATACATAAGCCAAGTTAGTATTACATGGAAAGCAGGCTATTGCCCATGTGACAAGTTCCCCCCTCTCCATGCATCTGGTGAACCCAAAGGAACAACAGAGACTGATACAGTTTGGGACCAGCGGTGTCACAAGAGTTCCTTGTCGGTGGTGAAGTCAACGTAGGACTGCCTTAGAGACTCCAGCTCTGGATTATTCCTCATGGTTTACTCTTAGTCATAGTCATAGTCATACTTTATTGATCCCTGGGGAAATTGGTTTTCGTTACAGTTGCACCATAAATAATTAAGTAGTAATAAAACCATAAATAATTAAATAGTAATATGTAAATTATGCCAGGAAATAAGTCCAGGACCAGCCTATTACTCAGGGTGTCTGACCCACCAAAGGAGGAGTTGTAAAGTTTGATGGCCACAGGCAGGAATGACTTCCTATAACGCTCTGTGTTGCATCTCGGTGGAATAAGTCTTATAGCCTTCCCCACGAGTGGGTATAGCTGCAAGACTACAGAGGTTTAAGATCAGAGTTTTCCTTCTCCTCGATGAGTTGCCAGCTAAGCTTGACAAGCCTCATCCACCCATAGCAACTGGTTTTAATGTGCTGGTAACCCATCTTTGCCCTTTCTCCTGTCAATAGTAACAGTTCCACCAAGCTTAGTAGCTAAGCTACGTGTGAAGATCAACAGCTGAACTTGGCCGTCAGAGGCTATTTTTGTCACATGACATTGGAAACATTTAATAGGGAGAGAGATCTACCACCCCCAGCTATGACAAACTTAAAGAACCAAAACTGTGTACCACTATTATTCAGAATCAGAATCAGGTTTATTATCACCAGCATGTGACGGGAAATTTGTTAACTTATGTATATGCATAAGTTTATTGTTAATTTACAATCAGATTTCATATGTATTAAATTTACTGAATATTGACTGAGCAAAATTATTTAAATTAATGACTAAACACAGAAGATGAAGAAAGTCAAAAGAATATAATACATATCCCAAAGAATGGTTGACACAAAGACTAATAAGTAACAAAGATGCAAGTGATTATGTTAACACATCTCTGGAAACACGATGTCAGATGTGAATGTGAGATAAAAGATGTATGCTTTATAATCCATGCATTGCAAAATAATTTCTAATCCACTTTATTATTTCCCGGTTAAGGAGTCCTGATGAAGAGTCTTGGCCCAAAACATAGACTGTTTATTCTCCTCCATAGCAAGCCTGACTTGCTGAGTTCCTCCATCATTCTGTGAGCGCTGCTTAAGATTTCCAACATCTGCAGAAACCCTTATGTCTATTATTCCCTTTCACTAATTCCAGTAGAAGTGATTGAGTTATCAAATGAATGACTGTAATCTGGTACTTAATAACCAAACAAATTATAGCGAGTTCACCATCATATAAATTTGAAAAAAACGACTAATTGCTTGGTTCATTAGAGCATTGGGTATAAACAGTACTTCAGCTTCCAGAGTTTTGCTAAAAGTAAATCCGGTTAATTAATAATTATTTTCCCTCTTCCGCAGTAACTCTGACAATGATCACTTGTGGTAAAATTGTGTGCATTTTACAGGATTTTCTGTAAAATTTGAATGGAGGATGTTGGTGGGCCATCTGGCAATGTAAAATATTGCCACGCATGATATCCTGTTTACAACACCACGCTAATTCCTCTGATACTTTTTAATTACCTCAGTCAAAAAATGCAGCTGCAGCTACACCACTTAAGTCTGTTTTAAACAGCACACATATTGTGCATTTAGATGCCGAAGAACATTGCCAAGTGTTTTGCACTTTTTCTGGCTGCAGAAATGTAGGAAAACAGGGCTGTGAATCTTCACACTATGCGATCCCATGAGCATTGCTGGAAACCAAACTTCCAATGATTTTACTTGTGGGATGAACAATGGTCACAAGGTAAAAGGGAACTCGCCTGCTTGTCTTTGAATAGACACTCGTGACTGCTCAATTGGAAAGAGAGATGGACTCTCAACTTAAGTTGTCAACAGAAAGATAGCACATCCAACAATGCAGAACCTACCTATCAAACTGGACTATCAGCACTGGTTATCTGGGTAAAGTCATGGCTTTAATCATAGCATAGCCTCAAGGCAGAATATAGGGTTAATGTCAGGATTCTCGGCAGTGTGGAAGAAGAGAGGAATCTAGGGGTTCACGCACATAGATCAATCAAAGCTGATAAGGTAGTTAAGAAGGTGTATTGTGTGCTGACCTTCATTATTCGGGGGATTGAGTTCAAGAGCCACAAAGTAATATTGTAGCTCCATAGAACCTTGGTTAGACCACACTTGAAATATTGCGTTCAGTTCTGGTTGCTTCATTATAGGAAGGACGTGGAAGCTTTGGAGAGAGTGCAGAGGAGATTTACCATAGTGCTGAATGGGTTAGACAGAATGTTGTATGGGGATCAGTTGAGTGAGCTAGATCTTTTCTTTTTGGAGAGGAGGACAAGAGGTGTACAAGATGACAGGAGGCACAGATCGGGTGAACAGCCAGTGCCTTTTTCCCAGAGCAGAAATAGCACATTCAAGGGGATATAACTTTAAGGTGTTGGGAGGAAAATATAGGAGGATGGTTTTGTACAAAGAGAGCTGTGGGTGCATGGAACTCGCTGCCTGGGTTGGTGGTAAAGGCAGATACATTAGGAACGTTTAAAAGTCTCTTAGATAGACATACGGATGAGATAAAAATGGAGGGCTACGTGGGAGCGAATGTTAGATTGAACTTGGAGTAGGTTAAAGGATTGATGAACAGTTGACGAACCTGTACTGTGCTGTTCTGTTCTATGTTCTTTAGTACAGAGATGCAAAACATCACAGTGAGTTAGTTCTCGTACCAAAGGACCTCATTTAGCAAGTGTCTTGGTGCTTTAGTTTTCATTCAGCTGCAATAATGCCCTGAATCTGATAGGAAGATATCATAGTCGCAGGGTATCCCAATGCTGATGTTGAGCTTCTGAGTAAACGAGCTGCATGTTTGCATAACATAGCATTTTGTCACCATAGAGTCTCTTTGAGTCTCTTTCAGATTCAAGTTCAGCTTTGGCTCAGTAGATAACATAGTGTAGAGCTTGGCGCAAATGCTTTACAGCATCAGCTGTAAGATCAGGGTTCGAGTCACACCACTGTCTGTGAGGAATTTGCACTTCCTCTCCTTGACCATCTGTGTTTCCTCCAGGTTCACCAAACATTCCAAAGATGAATGGTTAAAGTTGGTACGTTGTTAGGTTGGTGCCTGAAGTGCAGTGACGCTTTCCCAGCATAATCCTTGCTGATTGGATTTGATGCAAACACCATAATTGATTATACATGTGACAATTAAACCTAATTTAACTAAAATAAAATGCCATCTCTTACAATGAATTCTCTGAGGCCTCTGTTGATCGGGGTTGACCGTGGATATTGTGTTATAGCTGCCTAGATGAGCAAGCCATTGCAGCACAATCAAGCTGTTGCCCATGTGGCAAGATCCCTCTGTTCACATGTCTGATGAATCCAAAGGAATTCCAGCTCCAGATTTTTCCATCGGGGTTTACTCCCGAAACTTTCCCCATGAGTAGGTTTAGCTGTAAGGCAGTGGAGGTTTGAGATCAGAGTTTTCCTTCTCCTAGATGAACCACCAAACATGGCTGAAAAGCCCCTGTCTGCCTGAAGCAAGGGTTTGAAGACTGGAGTAAAAAGGTTAAATAAAATAAACAGTACAAAAAAAGATGATGAAGGACCTTGGCCTGAAACGTCGACTATACTCTTTTCCATAGATGCCGTCTGGCCTGCTGATTTCCTCCAACATTTTGTGTGTGTTGCTTGAAAAACAGTGAGGTAGTGTCCAGGGGTTCAATGCCCATTCAGAAATTGGATGGCAGAACAGATGAAGCTATTCCTGAATTGTTGAGTGTGTGACCTCAAGCTTCTGTGCCTCCTCCCTGAGTAGCAATGAGAAGAGGGTAGGTCCCGGAACTGAAGCCTTCAACTTCTTATGACGCAAATATACCATGGTACAATGTTCCTTCATATGAAGGTATGCAACCAAAGGCCCATATTAAAAGACCCCGGGGGGGGGGGGGGGGTGGAAATTAACCATCTGAAAGTCTGCTCAACTAGAATTTGCTTTGTTATGTTATTACCAAAGTTGTAAGTAAATTAACGAGGAATTATGCCATAAATGTCTATTCTATCAATTTGAAATTTCCTTTGAATTGTTTCTGTTTATTTTATTGCCATTGCTTATCTACTAAGCCTAATTATTTCTGCCATAATCCACCAAAGTTAACATCATCTCTGAACAATATTTCATAGATGGCTTCTTGAATGCAGATGACATTTCACCAATTTCCCTTTTATCTAATTGATTATGATTGTTTTAGTGGTAAATAAAATCAATTTTTAATAATCCCATTATTGGCTTTCTATGGCTTTCTTGACAGTTATGTTGAATAAGGAACAGATCAACCTTCTTTCATTATCTGTTAAAATTGCTCAATTCCTTCATCTGCCAAGCATACAAAAAGCCTGCAGTCATTGTATTAAAAACACAAGGAAATATTATTTTTCACTTATCACAGCTGTATGCCCTTCCGTTGGTCGGGGTTAACCATGATGTTGCATCCTAGCTATCATATGCCAGCCACGGCAGTATGATATTGAGAGCAAGCTGTTGCCTATGCAGCAGACTTCCCCAGACTATGCCGCTGTTGAACCCAAAGGAATGGCAGAAGTTGATACAGTTTGTCATCAGTACTTCGCAGGATTAGTCAGTCAAAGTGGAACTCAATTTAGGGACTCCAGCTTGCATTTTTCCTTCTGATTTAATCCTAAGGCCTTCCCTAAGAGTGGGTATGGCCGCAAGGCAGTGAAGGTTTAAGATCAAAGTTTTCCTTCTCCTCACCGAGCTGCCAACCACAGTTGACGAGCCCCATCTGCCTGAAATGGCTGGTTTTAAGGCACCAGTATCCTGTCTTTGTCCCTTCTCCTGTCAGTAGAACAGTTCTGCCGGGCTTAGTAGCTAAGGCACACATGAAGGCCAGGAGCTGGACTTGGTTGTCAGAAGCTATTTGAGAAGCACACCATTGGGAGCATTTAATAGACAGTGGGAATTTATTCCAACTACTTCCCCCAGCTATGTCAACCTTAAGGAACCAAAACTATGTGCCACTAATGTTGAAATTATACGCATAATTTTATAGTTACGTAATTTACAATAATACATTTCATGTGTATTGTATCAAAATTAGTGAATAATGACTGAGCAAAATTACTTACATTTATGGCCAAACACAGAATATAAAGAAAATCAAAAGGCTATTATTCGTATCCCAAAGAATATTGACACAACAAATTAAAATTAACGAAGATGCAAGTGATTATGTTAACACGTCTCTGGGAACATGATATCAGGTAAGGATGTGAGGTAAAGGATTAATACTTTAAATGCAAACTAACTTGTAATGAGTGCTATGAACTATTCTGGATATCATCAGGAATGTTATTCTTTCATGTACTTATTTATTCATTTGTTGTCAGTTTTATTTATTCACTTACTTATTTATTTAGATATACAGTGTAGGACAGGCTGTTCTGGCCCAATGAGCCATACTCCCCAGAAACCCACCTACATACTTAACCCTAGCTTATTCAGGGACAATTTGCAATAACCAATTAACGTACTAACGAGTACATCTTTGGACTGTGGTAGGAAACCGGAACACCCCTCAATTTTAAGAGGAAGATGAGGGGAAACTTCTTCACTCAGAGTGTCATGCAAGAGTGGAATGAGCTGTCAGCTTAAGTGGTGCATGCAAGTTCGATTCCAACCTTTAAGAGAAGCTTGGGTAGGTACGTGGATGGCAGGGGTATGGAGGACTATGGTCCCAGTGCAGGTCGATGAGAGCAGGCAGTTTAAAATAGGCACAGACTAGATGGGCCAAAGGGCCTTTTTCTATGCTGTACCTTTCTATAACTCTAGAGGAAGACACCCAGAGGAAACCAACGTGCCCATGAGGAGAATGTACAAACTCCTTAAAGATGGTGTCGGAATTGAACGCTGAACTCTGACACGTTGAGCTGTAATAGCATCACGCTAACCACATTATCATACCTCTGGAAACACAATATCAGATGAGAGCATAAAATAGAAGACGAATATTTTAAATGCAATCCAACTTGTAATCAAGGATTATGATTTTATTCCAGTTTATCATCAAGAATGGATTTTTCGTAGTTACTTGTTGTCATTCATGACCCTGTCACTCAGAAATTAATAAAGGTATTTGATGGAGGAGATGCAGTAAATATCCCTAGCACATGGGATAACAGATGGCATGGAACATATTCCATTGTGCTAACATATTGAGGTGTTTGGAAAACAAAACACAAAAGATATATCAATGTCACATCAATATTCAAGGTGTAAGGCTGCTTAGAAATATTCTCATATCCACCCCAACACATCTGTAGTTATCACTCATTAATAGGCAAGATCAGTCAACTAAATTGGTTAATAAGTTACCTCAAGTGTAAAAGAAAAGTACATAACATTAATCTTGGAATGATCCATTGAGAACAATCTCCAATGATACTGAAAAACTGGACAGTCAATAGCATCACAAACATGAGACAGTCTGCCGATGCTGTAAACCCAAGGCAACACGCACACAAAATGCTGGAGGAACTCAGCAGGTCAGGCAGCACCTATTTAAAAGAGTAAACAGTTGACATTTCAGGCTGAGACTCTTCATCAGAACTGGAAAAGAAGAGGAAAGACATCATCAAAGACCTCCACCATCCAGGTCATACTCTCTTCTCAGTACAGCAATCGGGCAGAAGGTGCAGAAGCCTTAGGTCCAAAACCTCAAGGTTCGGGGATAGTTATTACCTGATAACCATGAGACTCCTGAAATGACATGGAGAATTTCAGTTGACACTACTTGTGAGCTCTCCTCTCCTATCAGATTCCTTCTTCTTCAGCTCTTGACCTTTTCCACCCTATCACATCTTAGCTTCTTACTTCATCAAATTTCCCCCCCCCCCCACCCACCCACCCACCTGGCTTCACCTATCATCTTTCAGCTTGTACTCTCCCCCCCCCGCCCCCCACAGCTTCTTATTCTTTCCAGCCTTGATCATCTTGAAAAACTGGACTGTCACAGAAACTTAATGGTCAGTGCAATGTTTTTCCAGTAGCTAGCTGTAAGATTGGGGTTCAATTCCCACCACTGTCTGTATGTTCTGTCCATGACACTGTGGTTTCCTCTGGGTGCTCTGGTTTCCTCCAACATTTGAGTTTTAGGCCTGCTATGTTGGCGCTCGAAGCTTGGCGACACTTGTAGCCTGCCCAATACAAGCCTCAATGTACGTGACAAATAAATCTAATCTTTTGGTCAGGGGTTCCCAACCTTCTTTATGCCATGGATCAATACCATTAAGCAAGCGGTCTGTGGACCCCAGGTTGGGAAACCCTGCTCCGGCCACGATGCGCCTTGTGTCTGCGAGCTTTGTGGCGATTTGCCCCGCTGTGCGATGAACTGAGATTAAGGCTATGGGCCTACTTTGGCTGCTTCCGGCTCCTCAACTCTGAAGTGATTCCATAATCTACAGACTCACTTCCAAGGAATTTACAAGCCATGTTCTATTTATTTATTTATTTATTTATTTATTTGATTGCACAAATAAATTGGCAGTCTTTGTATATGCACAGCTTCATAAATTCTATAGTATTTCTTTATTTTCTTGTATATGCCTGCAAGAAAATAAATCTCAAGTACTGTATATGATGACATTTATAGTAAAATATTTGATAATACTTTGACTTTCGTGCACCACAAGAGAAGAGGAAAAAGGCAGGGGTAAGGTGGCTGCATGTTCAATTACAGCAGCTTCTACAGGGTCAACGAAAGGTGTGATTGTCCTTTTTAAACATTTTGTTTTACAATCGCATTAAGAACTTAAAGAACTGCGGGTCTATCCCATCAGCAAGCTGCTTGTTGGTGGAGAAACTGAAGGAGCTGGACTTGGCTCCACTAATGCTGCCTGTATCAGAAAGGTGTTGGAGGAGCCGGTGCATGAAGGCAGTGTGCAGTCTAACAGTGAGAGATTATCTTATAGTCACTTTTCTTGTGATCGCGACATCCTGTTGGACATTGTTTATGTAGAATGCTGGATGTCCAATTCACTGATTTATTGGCGGACGGCGCAAGAGCTGCATGGCCTCTATCATAGCAAGGACTAGGCCTCAAGCCTTAGTGTTGCCTGTTTACAGCTGCCCAAGTGAGAGGCGTCAGAGTCGGTACACACCACTGGAAGCAGTGTGGCACAGCGGCACAGCATGCAAGCTGGAGTTTGTGCTGTTCCCCAGTATTCGCTCGGTAGAAGCCAAGCTGTATTGTATTCGAATGCTGACTGCTGCAACATTCGTGGATTCAGAGAATTGGACTCTATATTTTTTTGTGTGACTGTATTTTACTGCAACCTTATGTGTGTTACACATGCTTTGTGCGGTGTGTGACTGTTGGCACTGTGTTTTGCGCCTTGGCCCCCGAGAAATGCTGTTTCATTTGACTATATTCATGGGTACTCATGTATGTTTGAATGACAATTAAACCTATACTGAATTGATAAGGTCTGGAAAGTGAGGTGTTTAGCCAAAAGATAATTATAGAGCTGACTTCTAGCACAGCAACAAAATAACTCAGCAATTTCTTCAAGGAATGCCCAGTTGACCTACTCCAATTCATCAGAAGGGCTACAGAAAGTGAGCTAAGGTTTTGTGATTTTACAATCAGCACCAAAGGGCAGTTTTTGTGCAGTCAATATTCTGTAATCTTGTGCAGAAACTCCTTGGGATTTTTGGAATAATATTAGCAAAGCAGGCTGGTGAGAAATAAATCAGCGAAGAATTGAAAACCAATATAAAAGAAGCAAGGAAAGCAATTGGGAAAAATTGGGAGAGATCAGAATACAAAAATGTTCCAAAAGCATCTGAAAGGTAAAGATGTAACACACAGAGGAATAGGGTCCACACAGCACAAAGCACATGTAACACATTTAAGATTGCAGTAAACTAACGGGATCCTTGGAGCAGTGTTGCTGAATGAGTACTTTGCATTTGTCTACACTGGGGAAGTGGGTAGTTCCAATTACGAAGGAGGAAATTACTGAGACACAAAATACATTAAAATTTATATTTTAGAGATACAATTAAGCCCTGATAATGAAGGAGCTTATTTTCATATGGATCTTTTCTAAAAAGGAAAATTCATACAGCGAGACGTTTAGTCAGAACTTTTGCAGGGGATGTCAATTACCAATGGGTCCCAAGCAAATAAGTCCAATCCAGTCAGTCTCTTCCCAGGAACAGGTGCAGGAAATCAAAAGCAAACAACACTTGACCTTTCCCACGCATCTGGCTTCACCAATCACCTTCCAGCTAGGTTCCTTCCCACCTCCCCACACCTTTTCACTCTGGCACCTTCCCCCTTCCTTCTCAGTGATGAAGAAGGGCTCTGGCCTGATATGTTGACTGTCTGTTCATTTCTATTGATGCTGCCTGATCTGCAGAGTTTCTCCAGCATTTTGTGTATGTTGCTTTGGATTTCCAGCACCTGCAGACTTTCTCGTGTGACTGTTTTGATGAGCTGAAACTTAAAATTCATTCATGCATTGGGCATTGTTGCCAATGAAAGACCATAATGGATCAAGGGAGTATCTTTTGACCTTTTAAAGTGGCTTGTTAATTTCACAGATTATTTCCTATTAACCTCATGAAAAGGACTATTCAATGTTACTATTGCGACTAAACATTTGTCTGAAAATCTGTACCTAAATATGTACCCTCCCCTTTATTCTTGGGAATAAATCAGAATAGTTAATTGGGAAGAACTGTCTCTCCCTTAATAACTGAGGAAGAAGGGGGTGAGTAGGAGTAATGAGGTCTGGAAAGTGAGGTGCCCTGCCAGAAAATTAATTGTGGAGTCTAATTCATCCATTGCAACAAAATGGCTGAAAAGTTTCTCAGAGTTTCCTAGTTGGCCTATTCATTAGCCTGATGAAAGGTCTCAACCTGAAGTATCAACTGTTTATTCCCTTCCATCGATACTGCCTGATTTGTTGAGTTCCTCTAGCATTTTGTGTGTGTTTCTCTCCATCTTTCATTCATGTGCCACAACCTCCCAATTCCACCCGCTACACACCAACTACCTAGTCTGTCATCGTTGACCCCTCATCTGTCAGCTGATCACCCTGGACTCCTGTCTCCCCACTAGCCCTCTCCACTCTCAATCCTGGTTCATGGTTTCAACTTGAATCATCAACAGCCTCTTCCCCATGTCCACAGATGCTGCTCAACCCACTGAATTCCCTTAGGGGTCTGTTTGCTGTTTCAATGTCTGGTGTATTTTGTTGTATGTTATGTTGAATTCACAACTATTTGTTTTTGTCAAATGCATTTGCAAATACATTATAAATCATATTCTAAGTGCCAGAAAATGACTTAAAATGCATTATGCTTTATGTTGTCTTCTCTGTTTATTTTTACCATTCATCTGGTGATGGCAATGGTGATACTCACTGTGAAACAAGTCATTGCCACCAAGCCCACAATTCTTCACACTACCAACATAATTAATAACAGGAATGCAAGAATATACATAATCATGAATATATACATTAACATGGTTTGAACTCATCTATCCAACTTCCCTCCTTCATCATAGAGCAAAGATTAAATAATATGATGCTATAATTTCATCTGGAATTTTCCAAATAACAATAATCTTCATTGTTTGTACAAAACATAGACAATTTGTTCCCTTTGTTCCCATTCCATCTGCAAGAATAGACAGAAGTGAGACATTCATGTTCACTTCAGTGATGCGCTCTTATATTGCACCATTAATTCAGCACTTTCTTTTCAAAGTTGATAACATAATGTTTACTGCTGTTTCCTTTCCCTCTATCTGACTGGATCTTGCCAAAACAGTGTGCTTGTAAAATATTATTTCCTCCAACCCAAATATCTTCTGTTACAAAGTCAACTCAGGGAAAAAAGTCATCTCACAAGTTCAGAATCACGGATGTGAATGGAAGGATTTGGTTCAGTAAGTGACATTTCCAAATGGAGGAAGGGTCTCAAGCATTTATTTGTTCCTGTTCTAGTTTATGACCAAAGCAAAAATGGCTGGAGTCGCTTAGCACTTAAGCGCAGGGGTGTTTATTAGGTGCATCAAAAGTCATATTCTCAAAAATTAGGAAGGAAAACTGTCAATATTTGCAAAATGTTATCTATCAGAAAACACAATAATAGCTCCATACTTATACTTGACCAGTGCGAACTGTTGGTAGCCCCAATCTCTCTCTCTCCTACTGGGAGTGATTAACTCTGTTTTATCCGGTACCAGGACAGACCAACTTTAATTACCAACCAGGTTAACATAAGACTACACTTGAATCAGAATATGATGCACCCCACGTTGTAGTTACAATCACATTACAAAACAACAGAAGTATCCACCTTAAATACAGTATTCAAACAACATATACACATTTACTAAAGAAATGGAATATTCTGTCGTGTATGGCAGGAAGAGCACCAGAAAGCCAACCTGTTATGACCCATTAGTTGAATATATGGGGGAAAAAAACATTAAAATGTGCATGCTTAGAGCAGCAACAGCAGAATGACAAAGCAATGTTTGTGTGTGTGTATTTGTATAAATGTGTGTGTGTGTGTAAGGAGAGGCACTTACAGAGCATTGTTTGTTACATTTCCCCTCCCTCTGACATGGGAGAAAATAACATCTTAAACGCTTTAAAAATTCTAATGCGTAATAATCAAAAATCTTCAAATACACATACAAATGAATCGACCTTTAAACAAAAACACAGAATTAACTCTCATGGTAATGACTGAAATAAACAATCTGCTTTATACATTAGTTTTATTTATGTTGTTAGTAATAATTTAGAATTAATATCAGTTTAATGAATGTTTTATCTAAACGGTCACATGTATTCCCTTTGAAAAATCCATCAGGTGATGGCACAAACTGTGATGGTATTGGGTTTGCTGACCGTGAATTTCTAAACTCAGCTGAAGATCTTAAGCCCTATCCGATATAGATCACCACAGGCACCCTCACTGAAGAGAGGTTATACTATAGCTACTTACTCTTTAAAGACTCTTCCCTCCCTTTTTAAGAAGGGAGGAAATTATAGGCCAGTTAGCCTAACTTCAGTGGTTAGGAAAGGCTGAGTCCATTTTTAAGGACAGGGTTTTGGAGTACATGGAGATTTTGAAATCTTGCCTGAAAAATCTGTTACAATTCTTCAAGGAAGTAACAAGCAGGGTGGACAAAGGAGAGGCAGTGGATGTTATTTACTTAGATTTTCAGAAGGCATTTGATAAAGTACCTCACATGAGGCTGCTTAACAAGATAAAATTCTATAGTGTTACAGGAAATATACTGGCATGGGTAGAAGAATGGCTGACAGGCTGAAGGTAGTGAGTGGGGCCTTTCCTGGTTGGCTGCCCGTGACTGGTGGCATTCCTCAGGGGTCAGTATTGGCACCGCTACTTTTCACATTGTTTGTCAATGATTTAGATAGTGGAATGATGGCTTTGTGGCAAAGTTTGCAGATGATACAAAGAAAGGTGGTGGGCTAGGTAGTGCTGAGGAAGCAATGCATTTGCAACAGGACTTAGACAGATTGGAATAATGGGCAAAAAAGAGGTAGATGGAATACAGTGTTGGAGAATGTGTGACAATGCATTTTGAAAAAAGGAACAATATTATCCAAATGGGGAGAAAATCTGAACATCAGAGTTGCAAAGGGACTTAAGAGTCTTCATGCAAGACTCCCAGAAGGTTAATTCATAGGTTGAGTCTGTGGTAAAGAAGGCAAATGCAATGTTGGTTTTTACTTCAAGGGGAATAGAATACAAAAACGAGATATTGCTGAAGCTTTATAAGACACCAGTGAGGCCACTCTTAGTGTATTGTCAACAGTTTAGACAAGTTATCTCAGAAAAGATGTATTGTCATTGGAGAGAGTCCAGAGGAGGTTCACGAGGATGATTCTGGGAATGAAGGGTTTAACATATCAGGACCAGTTGGCTGACTTGGGCCTGTACTCACTGGAATTCAGAAGAATGCGTAGGGATCTTACTGAAACTTACTGAACGTGAAAAGAATAGACAAAGTGAATGTGGAGAGACAATGTGCAGTGCCGCCAACAATAACCACAAGAAAATAGCGTTCTGAATTGAAGTCTGCAAAGAGAGTCCCATAGTTCAGCACGTAGCCGTGTTGTGGAGCAGAGGTCTGAACTGGCATCCCTCGCCTTGGGCCCTGAAATCCTGACCTTTTCAGTCTTTCTTAGTGCCTAAATAAATGTCTAAGCATTGGGTTCAATCACCACAAAACATTCTGGGACCAAGACCCCACTACCTTGATCCGGCCTGTACTTGTCCTTTACAATTCGACCATGCACTTAAATCTCCATCCAGACATTGGTTCAGTTGCCCTGATCCACTCTGCTGCCTGGGCACTGCAGCCTTGCTTTGGCCTGTAACCGACCTTTTCGATCTGCATGAAGCTTCGCCTTGCCTCAGTTCTGTCACATTGAATTGGCTCCAAGTCCAAAGGGAAGTTGCAGACTATTACTTGTGATGATTGTTAGCCAGAAAAAGTGTAATTAGGAAACAAGTACTTAGTAGTTTCCCTTGTTTCATTAGCCACCAGCCAGAAGTCACTGAGGTTCACCAGCACCATCTTAAACCGGAAGAGACCCTTCGGCCGAGATCCTTCATCAGGATTGAACACACTTAACATTTCTCCCTCTCCCCCTTCTCTCTTTCTATTCCCCATTCTGGCTTCCCTCTTCACCCTTCACTTCTGCTCACTTGCCTATCACCCCCTCCTTCCTTTTCTCCCATGGTCCACTCTCATCTCTTATCAGATTCCTTCTTCAGTCCTTTACTTTTCCCACCTATTACCTCCCAGCTTCTCATTTCAACCCCCACCCATCTATATTCCACCTCACTTGGTTTCACCTATTACGTTCAAGCTTGTACTCTTTCCCCTCACACCATCTTCTTATTCTGGCTCCCCGCCCCCCGCCCCCACTCCCACCTTCCTTTCCAGTCTTGTTGAGGATCTCCGCCTGAAATGTCTGCTTTTTATTCCTCTCCAGAATCAGAATCAGAATCAGGTTTAATTTCGCTGCAGAATATTGATTTGAAAACCAGAACAGCAGAATATAAACCAAAATAGCTTCAATAAAACAAGTCAAAAAGACACATCATTGAAGAATGTTTGTTGGTGATCATGCCTACATGCTTGGATTATTGTCATTCTTTTTGGTCATTGGTAATCATTAGTACATCCCTGCCACTCAGTTCACATCCAAATATTGTAATGATGGAGTTTCTGAATGTGATAATTTACCAAGTGCTTTCCTTTCACTCCAGCAGAGGAATTAATTTGCAACAGGCCAACCAAAGGGCAGTTCAGAACTGACCTAGAATAGGGGTAAGGGAGGTTCAGAGAAAGCTAATGGCTTGAAGACAATAATCGGGGCAACATGTGGTGGTAAGCTCCACAGAGCACTGTGGTAATCAATTAGGGACACTTTTGTAAAGGATAAATGCTAGGAATTGTGGTAATCATTGTACAGGAATGTGGGTGGGAGTTGGAGCGAGGATGGTGATACGGTAGAGGTGTAGATTGGAGCCTCAGTGGATTGGGACTTGTGCTTTGGAAAAGGCAGAACAAGAAAATCAGCGATGGGAAGGGGAGGACTCCACGCTGGCAGGTGATACATGAGACCAGGATAGGGGGAAGGTGAGTGGTTGAAGGAGGAGCGGATAATATCCTTATTATGGTTTCAGCCCCCTTCCTTTCCAGTCCTGATGATGGGTTTCAGCCTGAAATGTCAATTGTTTATACCACCGCCTCCCCCCACCCCACCAAGTTGTCTTACTTGCTGAGTTCCTCCAGCATTTTGTGTGGGTGCATTGCTCAATAGTTATTATCAGGTTCCACTTCTGAGTGAGGCAAAGGTTCAAAGTATATTTATTATCAAAATATGTATGCAATATACAACCCTGAGATTTGTCTTCACCATAGATAGCCACAAAACAAAATATCTTGGAACCCGTTCAAAGAAAAATATCAAACCCCCAATGTGCAAACAAAACTGTGCAAATGACAAAATAAGAGCGAGAAAAACAGAATATAAAACACCAACTCACTGAGTCATTGAAAGAGTCCAGACATGGTCAGTTCAGCTCAATCTAGTGCTGTGCCATTCATTATCTGCAGTCCATTTCCCATGTTGAAGAAAAGTGTTATGTAATTCAGCTTCGAGCCCATTACATCTGGGATGTTGGGTTAAGTCCAGTGTACGTTAGAGCAATAAATGCTTTCTATCTCCATTGAGAAAAATCCATGAAGCAAAATTAATTTAAAAATTGGCAACCAATTTCCTCCAAGCTTGAAACTGAAACTGACATTAATTTGCCATGGGACAATTTGGTGTGAATTTGTTAGAGCTTACTTCATTTGAGATTGTATAAGCTTATTTTTCACATAAATATTAACAGACCAAACTATAAATAACTCATTGTGTAGCTGCATAAATCAAATAAAATTAGCCAATGTTTATTTATTCGATATCTAACTGATTGCAAAGAACAAAAAGACATCAGATATTTGGTGATTAGTTCTAACATAAATCAATTCGTGCACATCCCTAGAGAATAAATGGATAACCATATGGCATCATCCAAATGTTCAAATGGAGAGTAAAATCAAGCAAGAAATGAAACCAAGTACTCTTCCTGAGCTCCTCAGTTTCATGTCAGATGGATGGGCTAAAATTGTCCTCTTGTTCACAGGTTTTAATTTAAGAAAGTACTTTTTCCAAACTAGTTTTATTTTTCAAGAGATTTCAAACACAAAACAAAACTTCTGAGGTAATAATGTGAATTACTGGTGAAATGGTAAATTATTTCTTTTCAAATAATTTGACTTACTACAAGTGGAAGACCGCACAGTCGCATAGCAGTTAACGCAAGTGTTCTACAGCAGAATCGATCGCCAATTTGGGTTTGACTTCTGCTGCTGTTTGTGAGGAATTTGTACCTTCTCCCTGTGATCACGAGTTTCATTCTGGTGCTCAAGTTACCTCCCATACTAAAAGACAAATAGTTAGGGTTAGCAAGTTGTGAGCATGTTATGTTGGCGTTGGAAGTGTGGCAGCACTAGCAGGCTATCCACGGCACAATCCTTGCTGATTTAACTTGATGCATTTCACTGTATGGTTTGACGCTTTGACAAATAAAGCAAATTCTGTCTGGTTGGGTTGACTTGTTCTCCGATCTTGGCAATTTACTTGCAAACGTTTCTTCAACATGCGAGGAGACATCGTTAGCGTGCTGCTGACTGTGGTGTGTCCTCCGAATGCTTGGCCTTCATGTACCTTTCAATAAGCTAATTGGACATCATTGAACTAATTTGTATGTGGAGAGGAAATCTTGTTGCTGATTAGCCATGCAGCAAAGTTCATGCATTATAATCTGGAATTTTGCCCACGTCGGCTCATAAATAAGATCAAGTCTACATGTTTGTTTACAGAATTGTTCATGAAAACACATCAACCACCCATAAGACCATAACCCCATCCGATATAGGAGCAGAATTAAGCCATTCGGCTCATTGAGTCTGCTTCGCCATTTCATCATTGCGGATCCATTCTTCCTCTCAGCACCAATCACCTGTCTTCCCCCCATATCCATTCATGCCCTGACTAATCAAGAATCTTTCATCCTCTGCCTTAAATATACAAAAAGACTTCACATCCGCATCTACAGTGCCAATAAGAAATATTCAAACCCCCCCCACCGTACAAGTTCTCATGTTTTATTGTTTTATAACATTTAATCACAGTGGATTTAATTTGTTTTTTTATTTGACACTGATCAACAGAAAAATGTTTTCATGTCAAAGTGAAAACAGATCTCTACAAAGTGATCTAAATTAATTCCAACTATAAAATAAAAAATAATTGATTGCATGACTAGTCAGTATTTAGTAGATGCACCTTTGGCAGAAGTTACAGTGTGGATAGGTCTCCATCATCTTTGAACTTCTGAACACTGCAATTTTTCCCCATTATTCTTTTCAAAACTGCTTAAGCTCTGTCAGATTGCATGCGGATTGTGAGTGAACAGACCTTTCCAAACCCAGCCACAAATTCTCATTTGGACTGAGTCCTGGACTCTGACTTGGCCACTCCAGGACAGTAACTTGTTTGTTTTTAAGACATTCCTGTGTAGCTTTGGGTTTATGCTTGGGGTTATTGTCTTGCTGGAAAAGAAACCTTCTCCCAAGTAGTAGTTCTGTTATAGACTGCCTCAAGTTTTCCTCCAGGACTCCCCTGTATTTTTCTGCATTCATTTTACCCTCTACTTTCACAAGCCTTCCAGGGCCTGCTGCAGTGAAGCATCCCCACAGCATGATGCAGCCACCAACATACATCACGGTAGGGCTGGTGTGTTTTCGATTATGTGCGGTGTTTGGCTTATGCCAAACATAGCGTTCAGTCTGATAATGTTCAGTCCAAAAAGCTCATCTTTGGTTTCATCAGACCAGAGAACCTTTTCCAGCTGGCTTCAGAGCCTGTCACATGCCTCCTGGCAAACTAACCAATATTTCTTGTGAGTTTTTTTCACCAGTGGCTTTCTCTTTGCCACTCTCCCATAAAACTGTGACTGGCAAAGCACCCGAGCAACAGTGGTTGTATGCACAGTCTCTCCCATTTCAGCCACTGAAGCTTGTAACTCCTCCAGAGTTGTCATAGGTCATTTGCTGGCGTACTTCACTAGTCCCTTCTTGCACAGTCTCTGTTTTTGAGGACCTCCTGCTGTTGGCAGAGTCCCTGCTGTGCCATAATCTTTCCAGTTCTTGATGATTCACTTCTGTGCTCCAAAGGGTATCCAGTGACTTGGAAATGTTCTTTTATCCATCTCTTGACCTGTGCTTTTCAATAAACTTTTCGCAGAGTTGCTTGGAGTGTCCTCTGTCTTCATGGTGTAGTTTTTGCCAGGATACTGACTCACCAGCAGTTGGATCTTCCAGATACAGGTGCATTTTTACTACATTCAATTGAAATACCTTGACTGCACACAGGTCTCCAAAAACAGATCTCCATTTAACTAATTATGTGACTTCTAAAACCAATTGGCTGCACTAGTGATGATTTGGTGTATCATATTAAGGGGGTGGGGGTGAATACTTATGCCATCAGTTGTCTTGTGTTTTACATTCAGAATTCATTTAGATCACTTTGTAGAGATCTGTTGCACTTTGACATGAAAGAGCCTATTTCTGTTGATCAGTGTCAAAAAAGCCAAATTAAATCCACTGTGATTCATTGTTGTGAAACAATAAAACATGAAAACCTCCAAGAGAATGTGAATACTTTTTATAGGCACTGTATCTGTGGCAATGTATTCCACACATTCACCACTCTCTGACTAAAAAAATTCCTCCTGATCTCTGTTCTAAAAGGACAGCCCATTGCTCTGAGGCTGTGTCCTCTGGTCTTGGACACTCCCACAATAGGAAACATCGTCTCCACATCCACTCTATCAAGGCCTTTCAGCACTTGATAAGTTTAATTAGGTCACCCCTTAGTCTTCTAAATTCCAGTGAATATAGACCCAGAGCTATCAAACGCTCTTCATATGACAAGCTGTTTAATCCTGGAATCATTTTCTTGAACCTCCTTTGAACCCTCTCCAGTTTTAGCAAATCCTTTCTAAGATAAGGGGCCCAAACTGCTTACAATACTCCAAGTGAGTCCTCACCAGTTCTTTAAAAAGTCTCAATGTTACATCATGCTTTTATATTCCAGTACCCTTGAAATTAATGCTAATATTACATTGGTCTTCCTCACCACAGACTCGACCTGCAAATTAACCTTTAGGGAATCCTGTACAAGGATGTCCCAATCCCTGCACACCTCAGTTTTTTTTTGTATTTTCTCTTCATTTAGTCATCACTTCCATTGCTTCTACCATAGGACATGACCATACACTTCCCAACACTGCATTCCATCTGCCACTTCGTTTCCCATCCTCCTGATATGTCTAAGTCCTTCAGGTAGCCTCTCTAATTCCTCAAAACTACCTGCCCTTCCACCTATCTTCGTATCGTCTGAAAATTTTGCAACAAAGCCGTCAATTCCATCATCTAAATCATTTATATATAATGAAGAGTGGAGTGACATTTGCAGTTTTCCAGTCTTCCAGAACCATATCAGAATCTAGTGATTTTTTAAAGATCATTACTAGTGCCTCCATAAACTCTTCAGCAACCTCTTTGAGAACCCTGGGGTGTACACCATCTGGTCCAAGTGACTTATCTACCTTCAGTCCTTTCAATTTCCCAAGAACCTTCTCTCTAGTTAGATAAATTCACACGCTTCATGACCCCTGACACCTGGAACTACCACCACTCTGCTGGTGTCTACCACAGCGAAGACTGATGCAAAATACTTATTCAGTTTGTTTGCCATTTCCTTGTCCCCCATTACTACCTCTGCAGCATCATTCACCAGCAGTCTGATATCCAATCTCACCTCTCTTTTATGCCTTATGTATCTGAATAAACTTTTGGTATTATTGGCTAGCTTACTTTCATATTCCATCTTTACCATTTTAATGACTTTTTTTAAAAACGCAAACAACAGGAATTCTGCAGATGCTGGAAATTCAAGCAGCACACATCAAAGTTGCTGGTGGATGCAGCAGGTCAGGCAGCATTTCTAGGAAGAGGTAGGGTCGACGTTTCAGGCCGAGACCCTTCGTCCTGACGAAGGGTCTCGGCCTGAATCGTCGACCGTACCTCTTCCTAGAGATGCTGCCTGGCCTAATGAGTTCACCAGCAACTTTGATGTGTGTTGCTAATGACTTTTTTTCTTGTCTTCTGCTGGTTTTTAAAATCTTCCAAGTCCTCAAACTTCCCACTAATTTTTATTGTATTATATGCCCTCTTCTTGGCTTTTACGTTGGCTTTGACTTCTCCTGTTAGCCATGGTTGTGTCATCACCTGTCTATCATCTCCTCATTCTCTTGTATAAGTCAATCTGCAGCTCCAGTTTCTAAGTACATCCTCTCAGGAGCTGCCACCTTCCAGATTATTTCTAAACCTTTCTCTTTAAGAGTAACACTGCCTCAACACTTTAAATGCTTTTAGGAAGGTATAAAAATGCATATTGGTATGGGTTAGTATTCTCCAGAAATTGTGTAGTAACAAGGGCTTTATTTCAAAATTTGTCATGTAAGGTCCAGAGAACAACGGCATTGTTACCTTGAGGATAGATTTATTAATTGAATCGTGACTAAGTTTGACATGCACCTCCAGTATAAAACGGACCAAATTATTTCAGAGAGCACTTACATATTTCTTTCAATTTTCTTGCTATTGAAGTCAATTGAAATAAAATATGAGAGAGGTATACAAAAAAAACAATTAATCTGACACTGCCAGTTTTAAGTTACTAATAGAACAATTCCCAAAAAGTTGTGGTAGAGTTGAAGATAGTTAATGTGGTGATGGGCGGTTTTAAGCGGAGGAGATATTCAATGTGCTCCAGAACACGGACTTTCATCGGGAGATGCTTACTAAGGAGAGAAAGATGCACAGACCTTACTGAAAGTGCATTAAAATGTGCGACCTTGCTCTACATCAAAAATATATCAGAAATGACAGCTCATCTGCTTGAACCTTATGGAATCACCGTTGCTCACGAACCAACAGCAATTTTAAGGAAGCTTGTCTCAAGAACCAAGGTACCATTAAAGTCAATCATCAAAAGCAATGTGGTGGACAGAGTCACCATTGGAGACTGCAACAAGAACTACGTCGGCCAGACAGGATGTAGAATCTCAACTTGTTTACGGGAACACAAACTGGTGGTTTAGAGACATAATCCATTGTCGCTGGTCTCAGTATATGAAGACCAAGAAGGGCACCATTTTAAATGGGATACCGCAGAGGTTCAGGCACAGACAAACACAACAAAACAGGCACGAGAATTTTTAGAAGTGTAGTACTTTTCTGACAACAAACATATTGAAATGTCAGGAAATGTCGGGGTAAATTTTTTATGTAGAGAGTGGTGAGTGCGTGGAATTGGCTGCTGGCGACGGTGGTGGAGGCGGAGACTGTAGGGTCTTTTAAAAAACTCCTGGACAGGTACATGAAGCTCAGAAAAGTAGAGGGCTATTGGTAACCCTAGGTAATTTCTAAGGTAAGGACATGTTTGACACAGTTTTGTGGGCCAAAGGGCCTGTATTGTGCTATTGGTTTTCTATGTTAATATCTATGTTTCTATGAAATAGACATCAACTATAAACCCCTAAGCGCCCAAGCAACCGTGAGCCAATAGAACTCAAAGGTCAACTGTAGCCAATCGGGAGCAAAGCAAGCGAACGTGGGGGGTGGGGGGGTGTAGGAGGTCACGGTCTATATAAAACTTGAGCACTCCCAGACAGAAACACCAATAACTGCACGCTAAGGATGTCAGCTCAACTGGTGATGAAACGTCTGCCAGCTAATCTCAGTGAACACCATGATATCAAACATTCTATTCACATTTATATTTCCTTACGTTATAGACTGTGGTTCGTGGCTTGTCTAGTCCATGCCAACTCTTAGAGCAATGTCTTCATTTTCCTGCAAACTATCTCTCTTATTAACTGCCCATGATTCTCCCACTGCTGTAATGAAGTTTTATTACACCCAATTAACTGAACATCCAGCATGTTTATTTATTTAAAGAAAGTTCGACACTAAATATATAAATATATCAATCTGGTTCCCCTCTTCCTCCCAAGGGAATTAAACTTGTGCAAATGCATTGGAAACACAAAATTCCTCTCTGGTAAAACTTGAATCATATAAGGCGCTGAGCTCTTTCAATGCAAGTTTAACTGCCCTTCCACCCTTGAGTTTACATCAATTATTTTTAAAATTACATTTTTAGCCAGGGTCATGACTCAAATTCTGTTTTGCACATTTGATCGAAGACAGTAAATGAAAATAGTTCAAGTTAATAATTGCATTTGTTGACATGAGTGGATAAATAACTCATTCAGATAGTATTACTCTAGTTTTATATCTTAAATGAAGGTGATGACCCACTGGAATTCAGATCTTCTGTCATAGTAGAAAGCGAAATGCTATAACAATTGTTTGAAGTAGGTCTATTACTGGCAATTTCTGGATTGTGTTTCATTCTGTTAAAAAAAGAGCTAACGCCAAATTCATCATTAAAGCATCTACTTCTCCACCTAGTGGAGTGTTGCAAATTGCTCAACAACTTGACTCGCCTCATTTCAGAAATTGCTAAGGGCGTTTTACTCAAACACAAATGGGATATTTGTTCCAATGTTTCCATTAGTACTAGCATGCTTCTGCAAAAGATACAAAACAAACAAAAAAACTTTTCAATCTAAAGGAAACTGTCACCAAAAGGGCTTTGATTTCCATCAAAATTAATAAAATGTATTGAAAATGAGATAGGTGCTACATTCAGATTGGAAGCTTTGCATTAAAAAAATGATGCACATTTAAAATTTAGAAACAATGATAAATACATGCGTTTTTTCAACTAGCAAAATCAAATAATTGAAAAAAATGACTTGAACTGACTGTTCACTCATGTCTCAATTCTCTGTAATTGTTTCCTGTGTGGAAAGTAGCCACGATGATTGTGCTATAGCAAGTCAGCAAATTAACATGGTGAATAAAGGGTTAAGCCTTGACTTATGTCCTCAGTTCACCAAACCTGTGACCACCACCAGCAAAGACAAGGGCAGGGGAAGTATAGTGATGTATTGGTTAGCGTTATGCTTTTCAGTGCTAGTGACCCGGATTCAATTCTTGCCAATTTACTGTCTGTAAAGAGGTTCCTCCGGGTGCTCCAGTTTCATCCCACATTCCATAAATGTTCATTTTATCTGAGACTGGCTCCAGAGACTGAAGCAAATTATTTTAGAATTCAGAACTTCTTTTGAGTTTTTGTGTACTTTTAGCACAGAAGTGTTTAGCATAACACTATCACAGCACCAGTAATTGGGCAGCGCACACAAAGTGCGGAGCAACTCAGCAGGCCAGGCAGCATCTAGGAAAAGAGTACACAGTCGACAGCTCAGCCCGAAACATCAACTGCACTCTTTTCCATAGATGTCACCTGGTCTGCATTTTGTGTGTGTTGCTTGGATTTCCAGCATCTGCAGATTTCCTCGTGTTTACCGGTAATCAGGGTTCAATTCCCACTGCTGTCTGCAAGGAGATTTTATGTTTTCTTTGTGAATGCATGGGTTTCCCCTGGGTGCTCCAGATTCCTCCCACATTCCATAAATGTTCAATCACAAACAAGAGAAAATCTGCAGATGCTGGAAGTCCAAGCATCAGTTTTGTGTGTGTTTAGATTATGAAGACACGCAGTCCTCTTTTATTGTCATTTAGTAATGCATGCATTAAGAAATATTGTATCATTTCTTAATGCATGCATTACTAAATGACAATAAAAGAGGACTGCGTGTCTTCATAATCTAAACACACACTAAACTGATGAAGGGTCTCGGCCCAAAACGTTGACTGTTTACTCTTTTCCCTTAGATGCTGCCTGACCTGCTGAGTTCCTTTAGCACTTTGTGTGTGTTGCTTCTAGCAGAGACTGGCTCCAAGGACTGAAACAAATCATTTTGGAGTTCAGGACTTTTTTCGAATTTTATGGGTGCACAGGTTAGGGTCAATAAGTTATGAGCATGCTATTTTGGTGCTGGAGGCATGAGGAACATTGCAGACCTGCTCCAGCACATCCTCAAGTCTATATTGTTCACTGACACAAACAAAGCATTTCACTGTATCAATGTTTCAATGTAAGTGTGACAAATTAAGCTAATAGAACATAGAATATAGAAATCTACAGCACATTACAGGTCCTTTGGCCCACAATGTTGTGCTGACCATGTAACCTACTCTAGAAACCGCCAAATCTTTAAACATTGGAGAATCATCTCCTGCAGGTTCTCCTTCAAGTCCCTCATTAACTGTAAGGAAACATACCACAAATCTTTTCTTAGTGTTGGGTCTAAATCCAACAGAGAGACTGCAGGAAGACTCAGATAGTTTGAGGAAACAGAGAGCCTGCTGAGAGAGTTAGAGAGTTAGATAGTTTAGGGGAAAGGGCAAAGAGGTGGCAAATGAAATACAATATTAGAAAGTGCATGGTCATGCACTTTGGTGGACGAAATAAATGGACAGACTATTATTTAGATGGGGAGAGAATTCAAAATGCAGAGCTGCAAAGGGGCTTGGCAGTCCTTGTGCAAGATACCCTAAAGGTTAACCTCCAGGTTGAGTTAGCTGTGAAGAAGGCGAATGCAATGTTGGCATTCATTTCTAGAGATATAGAATATAAGATCAGGGATGTGATGTTGAGGCTCTATAAAGCACTTGTGAGATCACACTTGGAGCATTGTGTGCAGTTTTGGGCTCGACATGAGAGAGGGTTCAGAGAAGATTCACGAGAATGATTCCAGGAATGAGAGGGTTACCATATGAGGAATGTCTGGTAGCTCCTGGGCTGTATTCCCTGGAGTTCAGGAGAATGAGGGGGGATCTCATAGAAACATTCTGAATGTTAAAAGGCCTGAACAGATTAGATATGGCAAAATTATTTCCCATGGTAGGGGATTCTAGGACAAGTGGGCACGACTTCGGGGTTACAGGATGTCCCTTTAGAACTGAGATGCAGAGAAATTACTTTAGTCAGGGGATTGAATCAGCCCATGATCAAATGGTGGTGCAGACTTGATGAGCTCAATGGCCTACTTTTGCTTCTATACCTTATAGTCTTATGGTCTAAATGCACCCATGTGTTCTGAAGGAAGAAGCTGTGGAGATTGGGAAGGCATTAGCAATGATCTTTCAAACGTCGATAGTTTCTGGCATGGTTCCGGAGGACTGGAAGATTGCAAATGTCACTCAGCTATTTAAGAAGGGGGCAAGGAAGCAAAAAGGAAATTATAGACCTGTTAACTTGACATCAGTGGTTGGGAAGTTGTTGGAGTCGATTGTCAAGGATGAGGTTAACAGAGTACCTGGAGGTATATGACAAGATAGGCAGAACTCAGCATGGATTCCTTAAAGGAAAATCCTGCCTGACAAACCTATTACAATTTTTTGAGGAAATTACCGTAGGCAAGACAAGGGAGATGCAGTGGATGTTGTATATTTGGATTTTCAGAAGGCCTTTGACAAGGTGCCACATGTGAGGCTACTTAACAAGATAAGAGCCCATGGAATTACGGGAAAGTTACATATGTAGATAGAGCGTTGACTGATTGGCAGGAAACAGAGAGTGGGAATAAAGGGATCCTATTCTGGTTGGCTGCCGGTTTCCAGTGGTATTCCATAGGGGTCCGTGTTGGGGCCGCTTCTTTTTACATTGTACATCAACGATTTGGATTATGGAATAGATGGCTTTGTGGCTAAGTTTGCTGACCATACGAAGATAGGTGTAGGGGCCAGTAGTGCTGAGGAAACGGAAAGTCTGCAGAGAGTCTTGGATAGATTGGAAGAATGGGCAAAGAATTGGCAAATGAAGTACAATGTTGGAAAGTGTATGGTTATGTACTTTGGCAGAAGTAATAAACCGGCAGACTATTATTTAAATGGGGAAAGAATTCAAAGTTCTGAGATGCAACGGGACTTGGGAGTCCTTGTACAGGATACCCTTAAGGTTAACCTCCAGGTTGAGTTGGTAGTGAAGAAGGCGAATGCAATGTTGGCATTCATTTCTAGAGGAATAGTGTATAGGAGCAGGGCTGTGATGTTGAGGCTCTACAAGGCGCTGGTGAGACCTCACTTGGAGTACTGTGGGCAGTTTTGGTCTCCTTATTTAAGAAAGGATGTGCTGACGTTGGAGAGGGTACAGAGAAGATTCACTAGAATGATTCCGGGAATGAGAGGGTTAACATATGAGGAACGTTTGTCCGCTCTTGGACTGTATTCCTTGGAGTTTCGAAGAATGAGGGGAGACGTCATAGAAACATTTCGAATGTTGAAAGGCATGGACAGAGTGGATGTGGCAAAGTTGTTTCCCATGATGGAAGAGTCTAGTATGAGAGGGCATGACTTAAGGATTGAAGGGCGCCCATTCAGAACAGAAATGCGAAGAAATTTTTTTAGTCAGAGGGTGGTGAATCTATGGAATTTGTTGCCATGGGCAGCAGTGGAGGCCAAATCATTGGGTGTATTTAAGGCAGAGATTGATAGGTATCTGAGTAGCCAGGGCATCAAAGGTTATGGTGAAAAGGCGGGGGAGTGGGACTAAATGGGAGAATGGATCAGCTCATGATAAAATGGCGGAGAAGACTCGATGGGCCAAATGGTCGACTTCTGCTCCTTTGTCTTATGGTGTTATGGTCTTAAGGTCTAAATTCTGGATCTCCTTACCCAACATCAACATGGGAGCACCTTCACCAGAACTGAAGCAGTTCAAGGAATCAGCTCACCACCACCTTTTATAGACCATATGAAGATGAGCAATCACATTCTGACCTGACCAGTGAAGCCCAGATCCCAATGAATAAATTAGAATAAAAATTGAATCCATGCCAGCAAACATCTCCACCTTCCTAATTATGTTGTTACTGGAGGCACTGCTTATCCTTCAGAAAGCATAACCTTATTTAACAGTTTCTCACAGTTCCATCTCAATTTGCCCGTAAGCGATCATGAACCATTGTGCCTGCTGATTTCAAAGGATTGACCACACTGACAGGAGCAGGATGGGTTGATATTTCCCTCTAGGACCTCCATTTGCTACAAACAACAACATGGCTTTGCTAAATAACTCAATATTGAACTTGAAAGTGTCCTCAAGTGCAGAGGTTCCTACAGTCTGAGATCTGTGGAACAATTGGGGTATAGTTGAGAATAGGTTGAGTGAGTTAGGACTATTTTCTTTGGAGCGAAGAAGGATGAATTGACAAAGGTGCAGAAGACATAAGCGGCGAAGATAGAGTGGACAGCCAAAGATTTCTTTTCTCAGGGTCGAGGTAGCTAATATGTGGAGGCATTATTTTAAGGTGATTGGAAGAAAGTATAGGAGGGATATTAGCAGTAGGATTCTTTACACAGATTGGTGGCACATGGAACTCATTGCCAAGGTGGCGATTTGAGATATTAAGAGACATTTAAGAAACTCTTAGATAGACACATGAATGAAATAAAAATGGAGAATTATGTGAAAGGGTAGAGTTAGATTGATCTTAGAGGAGTTTAAATGGTCAGCCCAATGTCGTGAGCTGAAGAGGCTGCACTGTGCTGTAATATTTTATGTTCTATGAACCAGCATAACAGCATCACGAGTGGTAGACAGGGTAAATGCAAGCAGGTTTTTTTCCACTGAGGTTGCGTGAGACTAGAATGGAGGATGTCAGTTAAGTGTGAAAGGTGAAACATTAATGGAAACATAAGGGCAACTGCCTTAACTCAAAGGGTGGTGAAAATATGGAACAAGCTCTCAGTGGAAATGGGATGTGGGTTCCATTTCAGCATTTAAGAGAAACTTCACTAAGTACATGAATGGGAGAGGTACGGAGGGTTATGGTCTAGGGACAGGTCAATGAGACAAGGCAGAATAATAGTTTGACATGGACTAGATGGGCTGAAAGGCCTGTTTCTGTAAAAATATGCATATGAACCTCACCTGCTCTTCCGCTTCTCCAAACAAAAACAACTTCTTCCTCTGTGCTGCCCTCAACCAGACAATGGCATATGTGGGCATACTTCTTTCTTTTTAATTCATTTTTCTCACTGTCAATATTTTTTTTTAATCACACTCCTATATCTCTACTCTCAGCTCCCATTCTTGCCCATGTTTTCTCTGAGGCTGATATTTGTTTTGTTAAAATACCAGAGCAGCTCTTTGTTAACTCCAAAATATGGTGCCCTCGGCCATGATGAGCCCGTTAACACTACCTCACAGTGACAGAGAGCTTTCAGTAAACACACTCCTTACATATGCACATTTACACACACGTGCGCAACTCGCACACAGACACTGCCTTTTCATTCTGCTGAGCTGTGCTGAGTGTGTACACTTCAATATCTTCCCTGGTATATTCTACCAATGGGTTCAAAGGTTTGGATTTATGGTGCCTTTCCCACCATACATGGCAGAATATTCTATTTCTTTTATTAAGGAGAAGTGTAAAGATATACATGTAGTTTGTATACCATATTTAAGGTACACACTTCTGTTTATTTTGTAATATGATTGTAGACACATTGTGGGGTGCATCATATTCGAATTCATATGTAGTCTAAAGTTAGCTTTGTGGGCATTTAAAGCTGGTACGTTCCAGTGTCTTAAGCAAAATGGCGGATCGCTCTTGGTGGGAGAGAAAGATTGGACTACCAGTTTACACAGGATAATTAGTGTGGAGCTATTTATTGTGTTTTCTGGTAGCTATCGTTTTGCAAATATTGACAGTTTTCTTTTCACTATTTCAGCTAATTTTTGTAAGCTTGATTTTTGACGCATTGTGGCGACCCACTTTCTGGCACCCACGAACCAGCTCACAACAGCACGCGCAGGCAGAGGGCCGGCCCCAAAAAGGGCGCCAGGCCATCTTCACCAGCAGGGGGAAAATCCTGCGCGCAGAAAGGGTCTGGGAATATGCATTCCCCACAGCAGTCTCTCCCCAGGGAGGGCGGGAACGGGAAGGCTTTAAAGCGGGCCGCTAAGTTTGAATAAATTTCTTTCATCGCAACTCTCTGACTCCGTGTGGTTATTCTAGCGCTGTGTGTAGCACACCGCTACAATTGGTGACCCCGACGGCCCAAACGATATTTGGACCAGAGATGACCGACGCTGCATCTGTTCACGCAGTTTCGTTAAAACTGCCAAGTTTCTGGACGCTGCGACCCCAATTATGGTTTGAACAAGCAGAAGCTCAATTCCACATTCGGCAGATAACCTCGGAGTCCACTCGCTACTACTACGTGCTGAGCTCACTTGACCAGGAGACAACTGCACAAGTTGAGAAGTTTATACAGTCACCCCCGGAGGACGGCAAATACACGGCATTCAAAGCCCTGCTCATAAGGACTTTCGGACTCTCATGGTGCGAACGAGCGCGCTGCTTAATGCACCTGGATGGTCTGGGAGACAGGCCGCCGTCAGCATTAATGAACGAGATGCTGGCCTGGCTGAAGGACACAAACCCCGCCTCATGTTTGAGCAGGCGTTCCTAGAGCAACTGCCCGAGGACATATGCCTGCTGCTGTCCGATGCAGATTTCAGCAACCCCCGGGAGGTGGCGGCCTGAGCAGATGTGCTGTGGAATGCCAGGAAAGAGAGAGGGGCGCCCATCGCACAGATCACCAAGCCACGTGCCCAACGACAGATCAGACCAGGCCCGGCAGCAGAGCCTACAAAACCTGGCGACGGGAGTGAGGAGCCCAACGAACAATGGTGTTTCTACCACCAGCGGTGGGGCACAGAGGCCCGCCGCTGCAGACCACCCTGCAAATTCCCGGGAAACGCCAGGGCCAGCCGCCGCTGATGGCTACGGCAGATGGCCATCAGGACAGCCTCCTGTACATCTGGGACTAGCAGTCGGGACGCCGCTTTTTGGTCGACACCAGAGCGGAGATCAGCGTCTTACCTCCAACGAGTTACGACACCTGCAACAGAGAACCGGGACCACCCTGAGGGCCGCAACTGGCAGCACAATACGAACCTACGGCACCCGCACGGTGCGGCTACAGTTCAGCTCCAGCCGGTTCACGTGGGACTTCACACTGGCCGCCGTGGCCCAACCACTGCTGGGGGCAGATTTTCTACGAGCCCACAGCCTGCTGGTCGACTTGCAAGGGAAGCGACTAGTCCACGCCAAGACTTTTCAAACGTTCTCCCTGGGTGAAGCACAGTTGCCAGCCCCACACCTGGACTCCATCACGCTGTCCGACGATGAATTCACCAGGGTCCTGGCGGATTTCCCATCAGTACTGACACCGCAGTTCACGGCAGCCATGCCCAGACACAGAGTACAGCACCACATCCCGACCCAGGGACCACTCCTCCATGCCCGTGCTTGAAGGCTTCCCCCAGACAAGCTCCGACTGGCGAAGGAGGAGTTCAAGAAGATGGAGGAATTGGGGATCATACGACGGTCCGACAGCCCATGGGCCTCCCCCCTTCACATGGTGCCCAAGGCAACGGGGGGCTGGAGACCATGCAGTGACTACCGCAGACTGAACGAGGCTACAACGCCAGACCACTACCCTGTGCCCCACATTCAAGACTTTGCAGCAAACCTACATGGTGCAAGGATCTTTTCCAAGGTAGACCTCGTCCGGGGATACTATCAAATCCCTGTACATCCGGACGACATCCCCAAAACAGCACTTATCACCCCGTTCGGACTTTTCGAATTCCTCCAAATGCCATTTGGTCTAAAGAATGCTGCACAGACTTTCCAGTGGCTAATGGACGCGGTGGGACGCGACCTGGACTTTGCATTCATCTATTTGGACGACATCCTCATAGCAAGCAGTAGTCGGCAGGAGCATCCGTCCCACCTCCGCCAGCTCTACTCCCGCCTGAGCGAATTCGGCCTTACAATCAACCCAGCCAAATGCCAGTTCGGACTCGACACCATCGACTTCCTGGGCCACAGGATTACTAAAGATGGGGCAACCCCGCTGCCCGCCAAGGTAGACGCGGTCCGCAACTTCCCCTGACCCAACACAATCAAAGGCCTGCAAGGATTCGTGGGTATGGTGAATTTCTACCACTGTTTCCTCCCCTCAGCAGCCCGAACCATGCGCCCCCTGTTCACTCTGATGTCGGGTAAGGGCAAGGAGATTACCTGGGACGAAGAGGCCGCAACCGCTTTCGTTAAAACCAAAGAAGCCTTGGCAAACGCCGCGATGCTAGTGCACCCCAGAACGGACGTTCCTACTGCCCTCACGGTGGACACATCCAACACAGCAGTCGGTGGAGTGCTGGAACAACTCATCGAGGGTCGCTGGCAACCCCTGGTGTTCTTCAGCAAACACCTACGACCACCCGAACTCAAATACAGTGCTTTCGACCGGGAGCTATTGGCACTATACCTGGCAATCTGGCATTTCAGGTTCTTCTTAGAAGGTAGGCCCTTCACCGCGTTCACAGACCACAAACCGCTTACCTTTGCGTTCACTAAGGTGTCCGATCCCTGGTCGTTCCGCCAGCAGCGACATCTGTCCTACATCTCCGAGTACACGACGGACATCCGGCATATCTCTGGAAAGAACAACGTCATGGCGGACGTACTTTCCAGACCTACCATACAGGCCCTGTCCCAGGGGGTGGACTATGCAGTACTGGTGGAGGCACAGCAGGCAGACACTGAGATCCCCAGTTACAGGACTGCAGTCTCCGGTTTGCAGCTCCAAGACCTCCCCGTAGGCCCAGGAGAGAGGACCCTCCTGTGTGACGAAGCTAACGGCCAACCTCGCCCTGTCATCCCAGCAGCCTGGCGCCGGCGGGTTTTCGAGTCCATTCACAACTTAGCTCACCCCTCCATCAGGACAACCGTCCAGCTGGTCACCAACAGGTTCGTGTGGCATGGACTTCGTAACCAGGTCAGTGAATGGGCCAAAACGTGCATGCAGTGCCAAACAGCCAAGGTGCAGCGGCACACCAAGGCTCCACCGCAGAGGTTCGAACCCACCCGCTGGAGGTTCGACCACGTCCATGTGGATATCGTGGGGCCCCTGCCAGTGTCATGAGGAGCGCGGTACCTCCTAACTATGATAGACTGGTTCACCAGATGGCCAGAGGCAGTCCCGCTTACCGACACCACCTCCGAATCCTGCGCCCGAGCACTGATCGCAACCTGGGTAGCACACTTCGGGGTACCGGCCCACGTTACCTCCGACAGGGGCACCCAGTTCACCTCCAGCCTGTGGTCGGCTATGGCCAGCCTTTTAGGAACACAGCTACACCACACAGCTGCCTACCACTCACAGTCGAACGGACTAGTGGAGCGCTTCCACCGTCACCTGAAATCGGCTCTCATGGCCCGCCTGGAGGGGCCTAACTGGGTGGACGAACTTCCCTCGGTCCTGCTCGGAATCCGCATGGCGCCCAAGGAGGATCTACACACCTCGTTGGCCGAGTTGGTGTACGGCGCGCCCCTGGTCGTCCCAGGAGAGTTCATACCAGCCCCAAGGGGGCAAGAGGAAGAACCCGCAGCAGTCCTGGACAGACTATGGGAGAGGCTCGGTAACCTGGCCCCCATCCCCACTTCACAGCACGGACAGAGCCCGACCTGCATACCCAAAGGCCTGCAGAACTGTAAGTTTCTTTTTGTACGACGGGGCGGACACCGGGCACCGCTACAGCGGCCCTACGAGGGGCCGTTTAAGGTGATCAAGAACAATGGGTCCACATTCGTGCTGGACATTGGGAGGAGAGAGGAGGTTTTCACGGTGGACCGACTCAAACTGGCCCATGTGGACTTGGTGCAGCCGGTCCAGGCTCAGGCACCGCGGCGCAGGGGCAGACCTCCCAAACAGAGGCCGATCCAGACTGTGGACATTGGGGGAGGTATCGCCGGTTCTGGGGTGGGGTTATGTGGCGACCCACTTTCTGGCACACACAAACCGGCTCACAACAGCGTGCGCAGGCAGAGGGCCGGCCCCAAAAAGGGAGCCAGGCCATCTTTACCAGCAGGGGGAAAATCCCGCGCGCAGAAAGGGTCTGGGAATATGTATTCCGCACAGCAGACCCGCCCCAGGGAGGGCGGGAACGGGAAGGCTTTAAAGCAGGCCACGAAGTTTGAATAAATCTCTTTCATCGCAACTCTAACTCACCGACTCCGTGTGGTTATTCTAGCGCTGTGTGTAGCACACCGCTACAGCATCTAATAAATACCCGTGCACTAAAGTGCTAAGCTAGTCCGGCCATGTATGTAACACTAATAATAATCCTGATTCTGAAGTGGTGCACAACCAAGAGGACCACAACCTTGCCATGATTTGGAGGCTTGAGTGCCTCAGTGACCCGGAGAACCATGTTGGCTGGAGTCAGAGCTTTATTCTTTGGCTCTTGGTAGGGTCACCCATACCAACCAGATCAAAGGGTAAAGAACAGACTAAGAGTGGTCCACCACTCTACCATTCTTTAAGTTTCGGGAGTTCATCTCCGGGTTAACAACCCTGATCAGTAAAACAAATCTGTCACGGGAACAGCGATGAAGAACCCTTCTATGTTTGACTGCGATGGTATTCCTGTGTCTCCATCCATGACTGACGGTAATGGAAACAGGGCCATTGACATGATGAACAGCACCAGTGATAGAGGACCTTCATTGCTGCCCTAAATAGCAGTGCCATAACTGGCAGTAGAGAGAGTGTTCATCCATGGAAATGGCTTTCATGCATCCGACTCAATAACATATCACAATTCCATTCCATTTATTGTCTAAATCATAATTGATACCCGAGTTACATTCAAACACACAATCACCAATTACTTAACTTAAGAAATTGAGCTCAAATTTTACTGAGCCCTTTTGCTTCAATAACCTTTGCTTTACTTTAAGAAGAAATATTGAATTATAACGATAGAAATAGCTAAACCTTCTCAAAGTAAGGTTAAGGTCTTGAAATTAAAAAAATATGTTAAAGGCAGTCTAATCTCCTTGCATTTAGTCATTCGAATACAATCCAACATTATTATATGATAGGACATACTCAGTACTCAACAATAGATCTTGGCCTCACTATCCCACAATCTGAAAGCACTTACGTCCCAAAATGAATATTGTATTTTTTGCAATTACCATGTGTGCTTCTCTGAACACTTCAAACACTCGGTGAAGTGAAGCCAGATAAAGTATAAACTGATTTTTTTCACACACCATGAATATATACAGCAATAATTATCAATTGGTTCATTTTCCTTAGATCTTCCTGCATAACCAAATTAAACATCTTACAACAAACAACAGGAATTCTGCAGATGCTGGAAATTCAAGCAACACACATCAAAGTTGCTGGTGAACGCAGCAGGCCAGGCAGCATCTCTAGGAAGAGGTACAGTCGACGTTTCAGGCGACTGGAAGGGTCTCGGCCTGAAACGTCGACTGTACCTCTTCCTAGAGATGCTGCCTGGCCTGCTGCGTTCACCAGCAACTTTGATGTGTGTTGCTTAAACATCTTACACTTCCCTACCTCAGGTAGTTATTGTACTTGGCTCAAATAAAGTGCCTACACTGGCAATTTAACCATCTGATTCTGGAATCAATATGCCTTTGCAATTTTCAGATTAAAAACTGACCATCAGTGAGCACGTCTGGGATTTTTCATCCTGCTTTTACAGTCTAAGGAAAGGCAGACAATTTCTTGTAACACTCTAGGCCTGAAATACTTATCAATAAGCAAGACTTCAGAATAAAATTATTATTGCTTGCCATCCTTAGAAAACCAGCAAAGTTTGAGTTGAAGTTTTATTTTGAACGAAAAGACCTTTCACCTCAATCTTTTTAAAAAATATATCATTGCTGAGATATTATTCCCTGATCGAATGTAACGATTCCATTAAGTTATCCCATCAATGAGTTGGACCTTGGCTCAGAAATTCCTTCTATTGACTTCAACACCATGATATAGAGCACAGATTTAATGCTACTGAACTGATAACTTTCTAGATGTGTAAATGCAATTTGCTTTAAAGACTATTACTTCCCCCGGGTCCCCTCCTTCTTCCCTTTCTCCTACTGTCCACTCCCCTCTCCTGTCAGATTCTTTTCTTCTCCAGTCCTTGACCTTTCCTAGCCGCCAGGCTTCACCTTCCAGCGAGCTTCTTTC
Source organism: Mobula birostris (assembly GCF_030028105.1). Classification (NCBI taxonomy): domain Eukaryota; kingdom Metazoa; phylum Chordata; class Chondrichthyes; order Myliobatiformes; family Myliobatidae; genus Mobula; species Mobula birostris. The sequence goes on along the minus strand of NC_092370.1, from coordinate 17,963,438 downwards.
TCATCCCTCCCTTTTTATTCTGGTACCTTCCGCCTTCCTGCTCAGTCTTGAAGAGGCGTTCACTATTTACTCTTTTCCACAGTTGCTGCCTGGCCAGCTAAGTTCCTCCTTTGGTTTGAATGTGTTGCTTTAAAAACTTGTACATTTCATGAAAGATTATCAAAAGTTATTTCACTACTTAGTTCAGATACTTACCCCATGACAAAGTGGATCTACTTCAGTCTTGTAATATGTTTTATAAAAATTCAGTCTCAAAGCTAAATTCACTGGCCTGCAGAATATGCTGACAGCTGCATTAACACATGGGTTCACACCTACTGCTCCCTCTGGAGCAAGTTGTGATCCCAGCTGTACAGCAGAGGGGAAAGCTTTGCACTTGATTTCATTCAAAACAAAAATCAACTGGAAGAAATATAAATAGGTTGCTGGCCTTCCATAAAGAAAACAAATATTTTTGCTCTCATCACTTCAAAGCAGTTATGTGGTTTGACATGAGAAGATTGCTGAAAAATGGTCTGATGTTGCACACTGCAGTTGTCCTGAGTAATCACAAGATTATTTCTTCAGCAGTACACACAAAGTAATGAAAGAGATATCAGGAAAAGTTTAAAGATTACACAAATCATGATATAGTTCAGTCAGGGGCAAAAGTTCTACTATCAGAAATGTTGTTGCTAGATGAAGATACCTCTTTTTATTTACAGGTACTGTATGAAGGGCTCAGACCACAAGATATAGAAGCAATACTCGGCCATTTGGCCCATCATGAAGAAGTCTATGAACAACCACCACCAACATATCACCTATGGAAGCAGAGGCGCCACCACACTTGACCGCCGTTACACCACCATCAAGAATGCTTACCCTGCAATCCCAATGTGCACACTTTGGAAGATCCGATCACCCAGTTGTACTTCTACTCCCGGCATATAGGCAGAGATTAAAACATATAGAACATAGAATAGTATAGCACAATACAGGCCCTTCAGCCCACAATGTTGTGCCGACCCTCAGACCCTGTCTCCCATATAACCCCCCACCTTAACTTCCTCCATATACCTGTCCAGTAGTCTCTTAAATTTCACTAGCGTATCTGCCTCCACCACTGACTCAGGCAGTGCGTTCCATGCACCGACCAACATGCAGATGTTTCTGTAAGAAGAAAGAAGAAGAGAAAAGCCATGTCCCCTTGTATTGAACAGTGGTGCCCTGGGGAAAAGGCGCTGGCTGTCCACTCCATCTATTCCTCTTAATATCTTGCATACCTCTATCATGTCTCCTCTCATCCTCCTTCCCTTCAAAGAGTAAAGCCCTAGCTCCCTTAATCTCCGATCATAATCCATACTCTCTAAACCAGGCAGCATCCCGGTAAACCTCCTCTGCACCCTTTCCAATGCTTCCACATCCTTCTTATAGTGAGGCAACCAGAACTGGACACAGTACTCCAAGTGTGGCCTAACCAGAGTTTTATAGAGCTGCATCATTGCCTCGCGACTCTTAAACTCTATCCTTCGACTTATGAAAGCTAACACCCCATAACCTTTCTTAAATACCCTATCTACCTATGAGGCAACTTTCAGGGATCTGTGGACATGTAACCCCAGATCCCTCTGCTCCTCCACACTACCAAGTATCCTGCCATTTACTTTGTACTCTGCCTTAGAGTTTGTCCTTCCAAAGTGTACCACCTCACACTTCTCCGGGTTGAACTCCATCTGCCACTTCTCAGCCCACTTCTGCATCCTATCAATGTCTCTCTGCAATCTTTGACAATCCTCTACACTATCTACACCAACACCAACCTTTGTGCCATCTGCAAACTTGCCAAACCACCCTTCTACCCCCACATTCCAGTCATTAATGGAGGAGGAGAGCGCTTACAGGACTGCTTTGAATTGGTGGACTGGACGATATTCAGGGATTCAGCTTTGATTCTGAATGAGTATGTCCCAGTTGTCATAGATTTTGTCAAGATCTGTGTGGATGAGTACGTGCCTCAAGAACATACTGGGAATACCAAATCCAAAAGCCATGGGTGAACCAGGAGATTCATAGACTGCAGAGAGCTAGATCTGTGGCCCCTTAGACCGGTGATCCAGAACTATAAAAGGCTATATTAAGAGTGAAGAAACAATTCCAAATGAGGGTTAGAGATGGAATTGGATGTATGTCAGCTCTGGCAGAATTTGCAGACCACTACTTCCTACAAAGCAAATCCAAATATCATGAATGGCTGTGACGTTTCACTCCCAGATGCCTTCAAAGTCCTTCATGCATACTTTGAAAGGTAAAATAAAGCTACACCTGCAGAAATCCCTGACATTATTATGGATGAGTCATTAAAAAAAGGCAGAGCAGACTTGACAGGCTGAATGGCTTGATTCTGCTCTCATGTCTTATGGTCTAAAAAAAATTGAGGTTCAGTTACTATTGACCAGAAACTTTTATGGTCAGTCAGTGGGTGCCGTCCCAAACCTGGGTTTGGTGGCTATGCACCTCCATTTTCTTCAATCTTGCGACAGCACCGAACACAGCCCCTCCTCCAGTTTGTTCTCGCTGGCCGCCTTGGCAGCACCCACTGCCGCCTCCGCCGAACTCGAGCCCGAGGCCGTGTCGGCCTCCAGCAGCAGCTGCGTCGGCCTCCAGCAGCAGCCGCTTCTTCGAACTCGGTTCTTCCTTAGGCAGAGGCCTTGGGCAGGTCCAGGCACACGGTGCAGCACCCAAGTTCAACATGTCTCTTCTAACTCGGTGCATAGCATACGATTCATAGATACGTGGTGAGGCTTTAATATCTTCCACGGAAGATGGCCGTTGGCTCACAAGCTCATCTGCCCTTTGTCAGGTCTTGTTTTTTTCAGTCCTGCTGGGTGTCCTCCCACCTTCCTCACCAGACTAAGTCCGGTGGGGGAGCCGGCCCAAGTCGCCGACCACTCGACCACAGCCCCTGGCCGTGTCATTATGGACATGTCATTAAAATGTCATGGCTACAGCAGGAGTTGAGAGAACTATTTACAAAACACTACAAATACTGGAAGTCTGAAAAAAGAACAGAACAAAGATGAATGTGCAGAGGGAAATGAAAATTATATTTCAGACTGAAGTCCTTTCCTCGGAGGTTTGAATCCCTGCAGTGGGTTACTCTCCACTCACCTTGTGAAGTCTTTCCACCATCTGCGAGCACAAGTCAGCCGTGTGATGGAATTCCTTCCACAGGATGAGTTCAGTGCTGACACACAAACAGATCAACACCATCCGGGACAAAGCACTTAATGGATGCACCTTCCACCAGAGGAAGCATATGGATCCTTCCCCAATGCCACAAGATGGTTGCTTGATATACTATCTCTAAGAAAGAACCATGGTTTCTTTGGCTACATCTCTCAAACTAGTAACATTAGGCACCAAGAAGAATAACAGCAAAAAGAGTTTTATAAAGAACCCCCTGAACTTTTTTTCAGTTTAGGAGGTTCTTTATAAAACACTTTTTCATGTTCAATTACTCAGGGATTGGGAGGCTTGGATTATATATTTTACTCGAATTATGTTTGTATATGTTAACCATTATCAATATTATACCAATCTCTTTGTATAATTAGTATTGTTATATATATTAATCAGAAATTTAATAAAAAAGATAGAGAAAAGAAGGAAGAAGGAAGAAGGAAGAAGGAAGAAGGAAGAAGGAAGAAGGAAGAAGGAAGAAGGAAGAAGGAAGGAGGAAGGAGGAAGGAGGAAGGAGGAAGGAGGAAGGAGGAAGGAGGAAGGAGGAAGGAGGAAGGAGGAAGGAGGAAGGAGGAAGGAGGAAGGAGGAAGGAGGAAGGAGGAAGGAGGAAGGAGGAAGGAGGAAGGAGGAAGGAGGAAGGAGGAAGGAGGAAGGAGGAAGGAGGAAGGAGGAAGGAGGAAGGAGGAAGGAGGAAGGAGGAAGGAGGAAGGGAGGAAGAGAGGAAGAGAGGAAGAGAGGAAGAGAGGAAGGGAGGAAGGGGGGAGGAGGGAGGAGGGAGGAGGGAGGAGGAAGGAGGAAGGAAGGAAGGAAGGAAGGAAGGATAGATAGATAGATAAAGGGCAAATTTCTTCCCTGCATGGAAACATCACCAAATTTCCTTCAAGTCATACTCTACCCTAATTTAGCTACAATTAACTCTTACCTTGACACCTGAGCATATTAATCAGGAATCATTGGGAATGAATGTACATTAGTTTTCAATCGATTCCTACTATATCCAGTATTACTATCCCCAAACTCCCAGCCAATCATTGATATCACAGGCAAAGGCCAAAGTAAATTTATTACCAAAGTATACAACTATCACTCTATACAACCTCGAGATTCATTTTCTTGCAGGAATAAATAAATCCATAGTAATCAATGAAAGTTCGCACCAACACGCATGGCTGCATAATTGAAATGGATACTAATATCGTATTTGTTTTCCTTACTGCCGACTTAACCTGCAAGTTAACCTTCAGGCAATCCTGCACGAGAGCTCCCAAGTGCCTTTGCACCCCGGAAATCCGAATTTGATCCCCATTTAGAAAATAGTCTACATCTTTATACCTTCTACCAAAGTGCATGACCACAGACTTGCTACACTGTATTTCACATGCCACTTTGTTTTGCCCCGTTCTGCTAATCTGTCCAAGTCCTTCTGCTCCCTCAACACTACCTGCCCCTCCATCTACCTGCAATATCTCCATCTAACTTTGTTTCAGGAGAGCAAATGGAGGTCAGAGGGAGCACAGCAAACTGCAAATGGAGTGAATGTATTGTTTGAATGCCAGGAAGCTACATAACTTGGGTGTTACATGCAGGGATTAAGAGCACGATTACAGATCAGCAGTCTGCAGGTAATCCCGAGCAGGGGAACAGGGTGGAGAGCCAGGATCAGCCAACAGAAGGAACAGACTAGAAATGACTACATATCAGGAGCAAAATACACTTGGGAATGAGGTATCAGACACCTCTGAAACATGACCATAACAAGAGGAGATCTCTGCCTCAACTTTATGGAAAACCAGGAGAGGTTGCTTGCAGCAATCTTGACATTTCATCACCAGAAATGTTCACGATCATCTCTGGAGGGGTATCAACCACTTATCATTGCAACATGAGTGTAACTGGGCATCGTGGGTTTATTGGCCGGTTTGGGCCAGGGGCGCCACGGATAGTGCAGTGTATTTGCTGCTCAGGGCATTGGAGTTCAGAGTTCAATTCCAGCATCTTCCGTAAGGAGTTTGTACGCCCTCCCTATGAATGTGTGTGTTTCTTCCTACAGACCAAAGACATACTAGTTAGTAGGTTAATTAGACATTGTAAGTTGTCCTGTGATTGGACTCGGGTAAATCGATAGGTTGCTGGATGGTACAACTCGTCAGACTGGAAAGGACTGTTCTGCGCCATTTCTCTAGATAAATGAACAGAAAGTAATTATTCTCATGCTGCATCTCTAAATCTAAAATTTAAAACAATCATAACTAAGTTTATCTCTCAGGGAGACTCTCCCACCTCATCTCTCATGCATGTATGCTTGAATTGATATTAAATAAAGGCTTGTCACACAATAGACAATAGGTGCAAATGTAGGCCATTCGGCCCTTTAAGCCAGCACCATCATTCACTGTGACCATGGCTGATCATCCACAATCAGTATCCAGTTCCTGCCTTATCCCCATAACCTTTGATTCCGCTATCTTTAAGAGCTCTATCCATCTCTTTATTGAAAGCATCCAGAAACTTGGCCTCCACAGCCTTCTGGGGCAGAGCATTCCATATATCCACCGCTCTCTGGGTGAAAAAGTTTTTCCTCAACTCAGTTCTAAATGGCCTACCCCTAATTCTTAAACTGTGGCCTCTGGTTCTGGACTCACCCATCAGCGGGAACATGCTTCCTGCCTGCAGCGTGTCCAATCCCTTAATAATCTTATATATCTTAATAAGATCCCCTCTCAGCCTTCTAAATTCCAGAGTATACAAGCCCAGTCGCTCCAATCTTTCAACATATGACAGTCCCGCCATCCCGGGAATTAATCTTGTGAACCTCCGCTGCACTCCCTCAATAGCAGGAAAGTCCTTCCTCAAATTTGGAGACCAAAGCTGCACACAGTACTCCAGGTGTGGTCTCACAGGGCCCTTTACAGCTGCAGAAGGACCTCTTTGCTCTTATACTCAATTCCCCTTGTTATGAAGGCCAGCATGCCATTAGCTTTCTTCAGTGCCTGCTGTACTTGCATGCTTGCTTTCAGTGACTGATGTACAAGAACACCTAGATCTCGTTGTACTTCCCCTTTTCCTAACTTGACTCCATTTAGATAATAATCTGCCCTCCTGTTCTTACCACAAAAGTGGATAACCTCACACTTATCCACATTAAACTGTATCTGCCATGCATCCGCCCACTCACCCAACATGTCCAAGTCACCCTGCATTCTCATAACATCCTCCTCACATTTCACACTGCCTCCCAGCTTTGTGTCATCAGCAAACTTGCTAATGTTACATTTAATTCCCTCATCTAAATCATTAATATATATTGTAAACAGCTGTGGTCCCAGTGCTGAACCCTGCGTTACCCCACTGGTCACCGCCTGCCATTCCAAAAGTGACCCGTTAATCGCTACTCTTTGTTTTCTGTCAGCCAGCCAATTTTCAACCCCGTCAGTACTCTGCCCCCAATACCATGTGCCCTAATTTTGCCCACTAATCTCCTATGTGGGACTTTATCAAAAGCTTTCTGAAAGTCCAGGCTCTGAACATCCACTGGCTCTCCCTTGTCCATTTTCATAGTTACATCCTCAAAAGATTCCAGAAGATTAGTCAAGCACGATTTCCCCTTCGTAAATTCATGCTGACTCAGACCGATCCTGTTACTGCTATCCAGATGTGTCGTAATTTCATCTTTTATAATTGACTCCAGCATCTTTCCCAGCACCGACGTCAGGCTAACCTATAATTCCCTGTTTTCTCTCTTCCTCCCTTCTTGAAGAGAGGGACAACATTAGCCACCCTCCAATCCACAGGAACTGATCCTGAATCTACAGAATATTGGAAAATGATTACCAATGCGTCCATGATTTCTAAAGCCACCTCCTTAAGTACCCTGGGATGCAGACCATCAGGTCCCGTGGACTTATCAGCCTTCAGACCCAACAGTCTATCCAACACCATTTCCTGCCTAATATAAATTTCCTTCAGTTCATCCACTACCCTAGGTCTTTTGGCCACTATTATATCTGTGAGATTGTTTGTGTCTTCCCTAGTGAAGACAGATCCAAAATACCTGTTCAACTCGTCTGCCATTTCCTTGTTCCCCATAATAAATTCACCCGTTTGTGTCTTCAAGGGCCCAATTTTGGCCTTAACTATTTTTTTCCTTTTTGCATACCTAAAGAAGCTTTCATATCCTCCTTTATATTCTTGGCTAGTTTACTTTCATACCTCACTTTTTCTCCGCGTATTGCCTTTTTAGTTTCCTTCTGTTGCTCTTTAAAAGTTTCCCAATCCACCGGCTTCTCGCTCATCTTTCCATTACTTCCATTACTGTCCATTACTTCCCTTGTCAGCCACGGCCTCCCCTTACCCCCTTTAGCATCTTTCTTCCTCTTTGGAATGAACTGATCCTGCACCTTCTGCATTATTCCCAGAAACACTTGCCATTGCTGTTCCACTGTCATCCCTGCTAGGGTATTGTTCCATTGAACTTTGGCCAGTTCCTCCCTCATAGCACCATAGTTCCCTTTGTTCAACTGTAATACTGACACTTCCGAGTTTCCCTTCTCCCTCTCAAATTGTAGATTAAAACTTATCATATTATGGTCACTACCTCCTAATGGCTCCTTTACCTTGAGGTCCCTGATCAAATCTGGTTCATTGCACAACACTAAATCTAGAATTGCATTTTCTCTGGTAGGCTGCAGTACAAGCTGTTCTAAGAATCCATCTCGGAGGGACTCCACAAACTCCCTTTCTTGGGGCCCAGTACCAACCTGATTCCTCCAGTCAACCTGCATGTTGAAATCCCCCGTAACAACTGTAGCATTACCTTTGCAACATGTCAATTTTAACTCTTGATTCAACTTACATCCTACATCCAGACTACTGTTTGGGCGGGCCTGTAGATAACTCCCATTAGGGTCGTTTTACCCTTAGAATTTCTCAGTTCTATCCATACATACATATACACATATACACACACACATACACACACACACACACACACACACACACACACGTAGCTAGGGTGCTTCCAATGCATCAGCAAGTTGTCAACGCTTGGAGATTCATGACAGGGAGAGTTTCTTCCTTCTGCCGCCTGCATTAGATGATGAGTTGATTGGGACTTTGACACTTTTTTTTTTACAGTGCCCATGGTCTGCTCTTTATCAAATTATGATATCGCTTTGCATTGCTGTAACTATATGCTATAACTATGTGGTTTTGTCAGTTTTAGTCTTGGTTTGTCCTTTTTTTTATATCATTCTGGAGGAACATTGTGTCATTTTTAATGCATGCATTTCTAAATGACAATAAACGAGGACTGAGTGTCCTCATAATCTAATATATGTGCCTAAGATTTTTGCACAGTACAGCAGATGTTCGATATATCTCACCAGATCCTTTGCTTTTTTAAACACGGAAAATAGTTTTGTCAATTCTTTATTCATAATTCAAATTTCCAAATAACACCTACCTTATAAATACAAAACTCAGTATAATTAACAGGGTGAGGAATTATGTTATCCTATGCCAGCTACTTTCCTTGTTAGGAACATTTGGGTGATAAATTTGATTCAATGGATTAGCACACTGTTCCTATCCTTTTTTCTGTATCATTCAAATACTGAGGAATAACACATTTAAAATGGTTAGGAAAGATTTATGCCATGAGACCATGAAACCATAAGATATAGGAGCAGAATTAGGCCATATGGCCTATTGTGTCTGCTCCACTATTTCCCTCTTAGCCCCAATCTCCTGACTTCTCCCCGTATCCTTTCGTGCCCTGACTAATTAAGAATCTATCAACTTCTGCCTTTAATATACCCAATGACCTGGCCTCAACAGCTGCCTGGAGCAACAAATTCCACAGATTAACTACTCTCTGGCTAAAGAAATTCTTCCTCATCTCTGTTCTAAAAGGGCACCCTTTTATTCTGAGGCTGGGTCCTCTGGTCTTAGACTCTCCCACCACAGGAAACATCCTCTCCACATCCACTCTATCAAGGCCTTTCACCATTCAATAGGTTTCAATAAGGTTGCCTCGCTTTCTTCTGAATTCCAGTACAAACAGGCGCAAAGCCATCGAACGCTTCATATATGACAAGCCTTTTAATCCTGGAATCATTTTCGTGAACTTCCTTTGAAACCTCTCCACTGTCGGCACATCCTTTCTTAGATACCATGGTTATTCATTTAACCACTGCATGATGAAGGTACATCAGTGTCAATGGCAGAATCAGAATCAGATTTATTACCATCGGCATACAGTATGTCAAGAATTTGTTCTTGCATCACTGAGTATGCATCTTCAGGCTTGTGTACCTCCTTCCTGATGGTAACAATGAGAAAAGGGCATGAGAAGAGGCTGGTGAGAGTCCTTAATGATGGACTAATGCACTGTTTCTTGAATATGTCTTGGATACTATGGAGGCTAGTATCCATGATGGAGCTGGCTAATTTTTCAAGTTCCTGCAACTTACTTCAGTCTTGGCAGTAGCCCTGCCCCCCCTCCCCCCACACCCCCACCAACCATACTAGTCAGAATGCTCTCCATGGTACATTTGTAGTAGTTTTTGAGTGTTTTAGTTGACAAATCAAATCTCCTCAAGCTCTAGCTGCAACAATATGTAATGTGCATCAATGTGATGCACAATAATCTTCTTCTGGGAAAGAACATTACATAAGAACATATGAAATAGGAGCAACAGTAGGTCATCTGGCCCATCAAGCCTGCTCCACCATTCAATAAGATCATGGTTGATCTGACCATGGACTCTACTCCACCTACTTGCCTTTTTCCCCATCATCTTTAACATGTGCAAATATTATCAATCTATTTTGACTTTGCAACCTCGAATTTCATCTATTTCACATAAAATGACATTGAAAATACAAAATACTATGAAGGTAACTTAAGAACACCAAGTGAATGAAGTAATTGAAAATTCTCTTTTAGCAATGAGGATCCATTTGCAAGTGTAGTGTTTTATTAGTTTTGCATTAAAAGGTGAAAGTTAACAAACATATTCTGCAATTAAGGTATAGCAAGAGAAAAAGAAAATACTAAGCTTAACATGAGATCAATTAATAAGAAGTTGCATTTATTCATAATAATTGGTATTTTCGCCATTGGGTACTTTTGAAGAAGTTAGATAATTTAAGATTAGAGAATGAAAATTAACTTGTGATCTTACAGATATCTGATCCATTTAATTTCTTCTCTCAACTATGTACTAGTAGAACAACTATTGGACAATTTAAAACTCATTGCCTGCATCTTGCCCACAGCAACGTACTATTTTGCCCTCAATCACAGGACTCTGCAGAGAGTGGTGCAGACAGCCCAGCGCATCTGTAGGTGTGAACTTCCCACTATTCAGGACATTTACAAAGACAGGTGTGTGAAAAGGGCCTGAAGGATCCTTGGGGACCCGAGTCTCCCCAGCCACAAACTGTTCAGCTGTTACCATCCAGAAAAAGGTACCACAGCATAAAAGCCAGGACCAACAGCCTCCAGGACAGCTTCTTCCACCAGGCTAAAAGACTGCTTAGCTAATGCTGACACAGCTGTATTTCTATGTTATATTGACTATCCTGTTGTACATACTATTTATTATAAATTACTATAAATTGCACATTGTACATATAGACAGACATAACAAAGATTTTTACTCCTCATGTATATGAAAGATGTAAGAAATAAAGTCAATTCAATTCAATTTTCTAAATCATGATTAGCAGTTGTGCCTTCAAGCAACAAAAAAGAATATTTTTTAACCTTTTTCCATAAAGACTGTAGAAGAGATGTCACATATTAAATACTTGGAGGATTATGAATAGGTTGTTGATGATTCCAGTGGTGTAAAATTGGTATTTTAAAGCAGCTGAACTCAAAAAATGTTTGAATGCCTGGAAGAACACAACATACTAAGTGTTTTTGTGAGAATCCTCTGCTAAAAAGAATCATTGTGCTGGAGGCATAGGCCGTATTTTCAGAAAGAGGTGGTGAATCTAATTAGAAGGGGTGGAGTCAAGCAACAATCAATGGATAAGCTGAGTCCTTGAATCAAGAATGTTATGAGATTGAACTTAACTACTGGGAAAAGATCAATGTCGTAACTGCTGTGTCCAAGTCCAGCAGTGGGTGGAAGGATGTGGTCATGGTGATTGGGAAGAGAGAGGACACACGGCTCAGTGTTGGGGACATGCCTAGTGTAACCCTGACCCACTGGATATCATTGAGAATGTCCCAAACATTTCACAATACCAGAAGAAAAATAGTTTCAGTGACTGATTGCTCAGTTTTCTAAAACATACCCTATCATACAGAAGACATTTTAGAATGTGACAGAATGTGTTAAGTCTTAGAATTTCTGGACTTACATCCTTCTGAAGGATGTACTATTGGAGATCTTAATAATGTATTATTATTACTTTGAATAACTATTATGTATTTAAAAGCATTAATATTGTGCATTGTCTTTCAGCAGAACATTCAACAATTTTATTATTATTATTCCCTGATCAGAATTTCAGACATGGTTCCAAATGTTATTTTATCAATGTGCCCAAAAATTCACAATAGCAGTAATTCCCATTGTGTCCTTAAGATCACCCACCATTGCTGTGAAACTTTATGGCCTACGGTATATTTGAGCACATTTACATATGTTAGGCCAGATAGTGAGTCATTGAGCATATTTAAGGTAGAAGTTGATAGGTTGTTGATTAGTCAGGGCAGTAAAGGTTAAAGGGAAAAGGCAGGAGGAAGGGGTTGAGAGGGATAATAATTCCGCCATTATGGAATGGCAGAGACTCAGTAGGCTGAATGGCCTAACTCTACTCCTATGTATTATGGCTTTATCACTCTGACTTATCCCATTGACCTGCACCCTGGTCATAGACCTCCATACCCCTCTCAGTAATGTACTATCCAAATTTCTCTTAAATATTAAAATTAAACCCACCTCCACCAATTCATATGGCAGCTTGATCCACACTCTCACCACCCTCTGAGTTAAAATGATCCTCTTCATGGTTGACTCAACAGTTCACCTTTCACCTTTAACCAAGGACCTCTAATTCTAGTCTCACCGAACCTTAGTAGGAAAAGGCCTGCTTGCATTTACCCTATCTATGCCTTCATAATTTTGTATAGCTCTATCAAATCTCCAATCATTCTGTTATGCCCTGGAGATAAATTCCTAACCTTTTCTTACAAATCAGGTCCTCTAGTCTTTAAGACCATAAGATATAGGAAAAGAATTAGGCCATTTGGCCCATCGAGTCTGCTCCGTCATTTCATCATGGCTGATCCAATTTCCCTCTCAGACCCCATCTCCTGCCTTTTCCCTGTATCCTTTCTTGCTCTGACCAATCAAAAATCAACCTCTGCTTTAAATATACATAAATTTTTGGCCTCCACAGCTGCCTGTGGCAAAGAATTCCACAAATTCACCACTCTCTGGCTAAAGAAATTCCTCACCTCCATTCTAAAAGGACAACCCTCTATTCTGAGTCTGTGTCCTCTGGTATTAGACTCTCTCACCACAGGAAACATGCTCTCCAGATCCACACTTCATGATCTCTGACACCTGGAACTTCCACAGTGAAGAATGATGCAAAATACTTTTCAGATCATCCACCATTTTGTTGCTTCCCATTACTACCTCTCCAGTATAATTTTCCAGCGGTCCGATATCTACTTTCTGCCTCTCTCTTACACTTTATGTATCAGAAGAAACTTTTGCTAACCTCTTTAATATTATTGGCTAGCTTACTTTCGTATTCCATCTTTCCCTTCGTAATGACTTTGTTAGTTGCCTTCAGCTGGTTTCTAAAAGCTTCCTATTCTCCTTATGCCTCTGTAATTCCCCTTACTCCACTCTAATACTGATACATCTGACTTCAGCTTCTTCTGATGGCCTCAACCACGAGCTGCTCTCAAAGCCACTCTAGAAATTTCTCCCCGTAATCCAGCACCAAATTAATTTTCCCAATCTACCTGCAAATTGAGGTTGCCCATGACCATTGTAACATTGCCCTTTTGGCATGCATTTTCTATTACCCATTGCAATTTGTAGTCCACATCCTTACTACTGTTTGGATATACAACTCCCATCAGGGTCTTTTTACTGCTGCAGTTCGTTAACTCTATCTGAAATGATTAAACACCTTCCAGCCCTATGTCACCTCTTTCTAATGATCTGATTTCATTTTTTTTTTTGCCAACTTCGGACTCTGCCTTCCTGCCTATCCTTTCGATACAATGTGTATCCTGGACATTAAGGTCTCATCTATAATCTTTCAGCCATGATTCCATAATGCCTCCAACATTATAACTGCCAATCTGCAACTGTGCTGTAAGTTCATCCACCTTATTCCATATACTACTTGCATTCAGATATAAATCCTTCAGTCCTGTATTCAGCCTTTTCAATTTTATCGCACCATGCTCAACCTTTTGATTCCTAACTTTGTCTGCGGTTTTATCAACATCTGCCACCACAACCTCTCCACTAACTGTTCTGGCACTCTGGTTCCCATCACCCTGCAACTCTAGTTTAAACCGCACCATACAGCATTTGAAAGTTTCCACGCTAGGAAATTAGTCCCCCTCCAGTTCGGGTGCAAACCATTCCTTCTGTACTCATCCCACTTTCCCGGGAAGAGAGCCCAATGATCCAAAAATTTTATGCCCCCCCTCCTGCACCAACTCCTGAGGCACATATTAAACTGTATAATCTTATAGCATGCTTAGCAATCCTGAGATCACAGGATCACTAGATGTCCTGTCCTTGAATTTAGCACCTAACTCTCTGAACTTACTATGCAGAACCTCATCAGTCATCCTACCCATGTCGTTGGTACTTACATGGACCATGACTTCTGGCTGTTCACCCTCCCACTTAAGAATACTGAACTCTGACACCCAGGAGGCAACATTCCATCTAGGAATCTCATTCTAGCCCACAAAATCTCCTGTCCGTTCCCCTAACTAACGAATCGCCTATCACCGCAGCCTGCCTCTTCTTCCCCCTTCCCTTCTGAGTCACAGAGGCAGACTCAGTGCCGGAGACCTGACACTGTAACTTTTCTCTGTTGGGTCATTCCCCCCTACCCCTCCCCCCCAGACCAACAGTATCCAAAGTGATATCCTTGTTGTTGAGGGGGATGGCCAGGGGGATTCTGTACTGGCTCCTTAACACCTTTCCCCTTCCTGACTGTGATACAGACAAGTCCGTCCTGTTTGAGCACTACCATGATATTTCCCTGACTAGAAATGCCACACCTCTCCCACTCCATCGCGTCTAAAACAACAGAACCCAAGGAATATGGAGTTGCCAGTCTCTACCCTCCTGCAGCCATATTTCAATCCCATAATTCCACATGCTGATTCGTGCCCTCAGTGTACCTGCCTTTCCTACAATACTCCTCGCACTGAAATATACATAATCTAGAACACTAATCCCAATGTATTTAACGTTTTGGTTTATGAATTTGCCTGTAGGATTAACAACATCTTTTCCCCACAACTGCTCTACTATCTGTCCTGGTTCTTATCCCCCTGCAGCTCTAGCTCCCAACACATGCAAATGTATATGCTGAATAAATTGGCCTTTGATCTTTACAGAATTGCTCCTGAACCTGTAATTAGAAACTGATTATTGAGTAAACATGAGAAAATCTGCAGATGCTTAAAATCAAGGTAACACACACAAAATGCTGGAGGAACTCAGCAGGCCAGGCAGCATCTATGGAAAAGAGTATAGTTGACATTTCGGGCTGAGGCACTTTGTCAAGCTGGAAGAAAGAGACAAAGAGTCAGATTAAGAGGGTGGAGGGAGGGGTGGAAGAAGTACAAGGTGGTAGGTAATAGGTGAAACTGGGGGTGGAGGTGGTGGTTGAAATAAAGAGCTGGGAAGTCAATTGGTGAAACAGATAGAGGGCTGGAGAAGGGGGAATCTTATAAGAGAGAACAGAAGGCCAGGGAAGAAAGGGAAGGGAGAAGAGCACCAGAGAGAAGAGGTGGGCAGATAAGTGAGAGAGGGAACGGGAATGAGGAATGGAGGAGGAGGGTGGGGTAAATATTTTATTGCTTTGATTTCAAATTATTCACACCATGTTGAGGCTTTACAAAGCCTCACTGGTGAGGCCTCACTTGGAGTATTGCGAGCAGTTTAGGGCCCCTTATTCAAGAAAGGATATGCTGACATTGGAGAAAGTTCAAAGGAAGTTCATGAAAATAATTCTGGGAGTGAAAGGCTTGTCAAGTGAGGAGTGTTTGATGGCTCTGGGCCTGTACTCGCTGGAATTCAGAAGAATAAGGGGTACCTCATTGAAACCTGCCGAATATTGAAAGGCCTTGATAAAGTGGATGTGGAGAGGATGTTTCCTATGGTGTGAGGGTCTAAGACCAGAGGGAATAGCCTCATAATAGAGGGGCATCATTTTAGAATGGAGATAAGGAAAAATTTCTTTAGCCAGAGAGCGGTGAATCTGTGGAACTCGTTGCCACAGACGACTGTGGAGACCAATTCTTTTGGTATATTTACAGCAGAGGTTAATTGATTCTTGATTAGTCAGGGTATGAAGAGATACAGAGAGAAGGCAGGAGATTGGGGCTGAGAGGAAAAATAGATCAGCCATGATGAAATGGCGAAGGAGACTCGATGGGACAAATGGCCCAATTCTGTTTCTGTATCTTATGATTTTATGAAGAAGATGCAAAATATTATTGCAAAATTTGTATGATTTGAAATGAAAGGGGTAAATCTGAAGGCACAAAAGACAGATCATAAATTGACATTGAACTGTACAGGGTTCAGTGTAATATTTAAGTATCTTCCACATCAAATATACCATAAAAGCTAGATTAAGTATACAATAAAGTTCAAATTTTCAGTTTAAATGAAGATTATATTGTCAGCTTTTATAACCATTCTGCTCATTTTTTCAGTAATCATTTCTCACTAAAGGTAAATCATTCAATTTATCAGAGCTTAGTGCCAGATAGGATAGATTGGAGCTTAAAAGTCAATTTGTTCTTTTATGATTGTTCAGATATTTTTGCTACAATAGAACAACGATTTAAAGACTGTTGAAGCAAATACAACTTACATTGACGCTGCATGAAAATTGTGTAAGGCTGAGCAGTAAAGTATAATGGTCAATTAAATCAACTGGATGGGAACCAATATCCTGGGAGGAAGGTTTGCGAGTGCTGTTGGGGGAGGGTTTAAACTAAATTTGTAGGGGGTGGTAATTGAAGTGAAGAGGCAGAGGATGGGGCAGTTTGTAGGGAGTTTGTAAGGAAGGTTAGGCAGGCGATAGAGCAAAGATGCACTCAATCAGATGGTTTGACATGTGTTTATTTTATCGCAAGGAGTACCATAAACAAGGCTGATGAACTCAGAGTGTGGATCAATATACGGAACTATGACATTGTGCCCATTACAGAGACTTGGATGTCTTAGGGGCAGGAATGGCTGCTGAGTGTGCCGGGCTTTAGGTGTTTCAAAAAGGACAGGGAGGGAGGCAAGAGGGGTGTGGGAGTGGCATCGCTAATCAGGGATAGTATCACGGCTGCAGAAAAGGAGGAAGTCATGGAGGAATTGTCTACTGAGTCAGTGTGGGTGGAAGTCAGAAACAGGAAGGAGGCAATAACTCCACTGGGTGTTTTTTATAGACCACTCCCCCCCCCAGTATGAGCAGGGACATCGAGGAGCAGATAAGGAAGACGACTTTGGAACAGTGCAATAGTAATGATGGGTGATTTTAACTTTCCTAATATTGACTGGCATCTCCTGAGAGCAAGGGGTTTATTTGGGGTGGAGTTTGTTAGGTGTGTTCAAGAAGGTTTCCTGACACAGTATGTAGATAAGCCAACTGGAGGAGATGCTGTACTTGATCTGGTGTTGGGAAATGAACCTGATTAGGTGTCAGATCTCTCGGTGGGAAAACACTTTGGAGGTAGTGGTCAGAACTCTTTCTCCTTTACCATAGCACTGGAGAGGGATAGCAGCAGATAATTTGGGAAAACATTTAATTGGGGTGGGGGGAAATATGGTGCTATTAGGCAGAAACTTGGGAGCAGATATTCTCAGGGAAATGCACGGCAGCAAAGTGGCAAATGTTCAGGGAACATATGCACGGCGTTATGCATGGTATGTTCCATTGAGGCAGGGATATGATGGTAGGGTAAAAGAACCATGGTGTACAAAGGATGTAGAAAATCTAGTTCAGTCAAAAGAAAAGCTTACAAAAGGTTCAGGAAAGTAGGCACTGTTAGAGCTCTAGACAACTAAGGATTTTCTAGGAGGACCACATGGAGGGCAGTGACCAGTGATGTTCCACAGGGACCTGCTCTGGGACCCCTCCTCTTTGTGATTTTTATAAATGACTTGGATGAGGAAGTAGAAGGGTGGGTTAGTAAGTTTGCTGATGACACAAACGTTGCAGTGTTGTGGGTAGTCTGAAGGGTTGTCAGGTGTTACAGCGGGACATTGATAGGATGCAGAACTGGGCTGAGAAGTAGCAGATGGAGTTCAACCCAGATAAGTGTGAAATTGTTCATTTTTGGTAGGTCAAATTTGAAGGCAGAATATAGTATTAGTGGTAAACCTCTTGGCAGTGTGGAAGATCAGAGAGATCTTGGGGTCCATGTCCATAGAACACTCAAAGCTGCTGCGAAGGCTGACAGTGTTGTTAAGAAGGCACATGGTGTGTTGGCCTTCATCAACCATGGGATTGAGTTCAAGAGCCGTGAGGTAATGTTACAACTATAAAAGACTTTAGACAGACCCCAGTTGGAGTACTGTGTTCATTTCTGGTCACCTCACTACAGGAAAGATGTGGATACTGTAGAGGGAGTGCAGAGGGGATTTGCAAGGCTGTTGCCTGGATTGGAGAGCATGCCTTACGAGAATAGGCTGAGTGAACTTGGTCTTTTCTCCTTGGAGCGACGGAGGATGAGAGGTGACCTGATAGAGGTGTATAAGATGATGAGAAGCATTGATCATGTGGATAGCCAAAGGCTTATTCCTAGGGCTTAAATGGCTAACACGAGGGGGCATAGTTTTAAGGTGTTGGTACAGGGGGGATGTCAGAGGTAGGTTTTTCCACACAGAGAGTACTGGGTGTGTGGAATGCACTGCCAATGATAATGGTAGAGGTGGATACAATAGGGACTTTTAAGAGAGTCTTAGATAGGTACATGGAGTTAGAAAATTAGTAAGGGTGCTGAAAGTTATGAGGAAAAGGCAGGAGAATGGGGTTGAGAGGATTATTAAAACAGCTATGATGGAATGATGGAGCAGACCCATTGGGCTGAGTGGCCTAATTCTACTCCCATTTTTAATGGTCTTATAGCCTCTTATGCTTTGAAATTAAATCTTGAATGTAAAACAAACTATGACATCTTTGAAAAAAAAAACTAATTTTTTCATCTTTGTGCTTTGTTTCCTCTGTTCTCAACCTTAAAGAGGTTATCATATTCATTAGGGGCAAACTGAATTTCATAGCTTAACAATTATTTATCAATTTGTTTTTTTAGGAAAACAAGACCAGAACAGGTGAGAGCAAAGATATATATTTTTTCAGATTGTATGAATAAACTCATTACCGGTTACTTTCCCCAAGCAGTAACACCGACTGACACCTCCCTCCCACTAGTCCACACCTCCACACCCTTTCTATATAATTTCCCTTCAGTTACCTTCTGTACAAACACTCTGGTGCCCAGCTTTACTTTATGGGCATTTGGACATCTTCTGTATTTATTGTGTTTTTTTTAAATTATTATTATTATTGTGTTCTTTATCTTATTGTGTTTTTTGTGCTCTATCAGAACTGGAGTAACAATTATTTCAAACTCCATTTCACTTGTGTGTTGGAAATTACATTAAACAATCTTGAACCTAAACTATAATGTAAAACGTGGCATTTTGAAATTAACTCCCATCTTCTGCCCAATATCTTTGCCAAGAAAAAACAATTCTGAAAAATGACAAATGGGTAATGAACCAGGATGTTCAGTACTGTGCAAAAGTATTACGCACATTTTGTGTATATAACTAGTTGGTACCTAAGACTTTTGCACAGAACTGTATTTGACAACGAGGAGCAGAGAGCGAGTTAGTAAATCTGGCAGGAGCAAAGGCTGTTGGATTCCCTTCCCCTTTTCCAAACTATGATTCCCCTCTCCCTGTCCTTTCCCCACTCTCGGTCCACAATAGAAACCCATATCAGAATCATAGAGCCATAGAGTTAGAGACAAATACAGAAACAGACCCTTTGACCTATCTAGTTTGTGTTGAACCATTTAAACTGCCTACTCCATCTGACTAACACCAGGACCATACCCCCCATAGCCCTACCATCTATGTACCTATCCAAGCTTCTCACAAATACTTAGATCAAGCTTGCATGCACCACTTGTACTGGCAGCTCATTCCACACTCTCACAATCCTCTGAATGAAGAAGTTCCCCATCTTGTTCCCTTTAGCCCATGACCTCCACCAAATCTCAGTGGAAAAAGCCTGCTTGCTTTATTTACCCTATCTGCACCCCTCATAATTTTATATACCTCTGTCAAATCTTCTACGTTCCAAGGAATAAAGTCCTAACCTATTCAATACTTCCTCATGACTCAGACCTTGTAACATCTTTGTAAATTTTCTTTGTACTCTTTCAACCTTATTTACATCTTTCCTGTAGGTAGGTGACCAAATCTGCAGCTTCAGCAATGTCTTATGCAACTTCCACATAACATCCCTTCTCGTGTTCTCAATATTTTGATTTATGAAGACCAATGTGCCAAAAGCTTTCTTTGCAACCCGATCTACCTGTGATAATACTTTCAATGAATTGTAGACCTGTATTCCACGATCCCTTTGTTCTACCGCATTCTTTGGTGCCATACCGTTTACTGTGTAAGAACTACCCTAGTTGGCTGACTTAAGTACAACACCCAGTACTTACCTGAATTAAATTCCATCTGACATTTTTTGGTCCATTTTTCCAGCAGGTCCAGATCTCACTGCAAGGCATGATAGTCTTCCTCACTGTCCGCTACATCCCTTAAACTTGGTGTCATCTGCAAATTTGCTGATACATAATAACCACATTATCACCCAGATCATTGATGTAGATGACAAACAATAGACCCAGCAACGATCCCTGTGGCACTCCACAAGTCATAGGCATCCAGTCAGAGAGGCAACCATCTACCACCACTCTCTGACTTCTCTCACAAAACCAATGTCTAATCCAATTTACTACCTCATCTTGAATGCCAAGTGACTGAACCTTCTTGGCCAACCTCCCAGGCAGGACCTTGTTAAATGCCTTGCTAGAATCCATGTAGACAACATCCACTGCCTTGCCTTTATCAACTTTCCTGGTAACTTCCTCAACCAACTCGATTATATTGGTTAGACACAACCTACCATGCACAAGGTTATGTTGACTATCCCTAATCAGTTCCTATCTATCCAAATACT
Source organism: Mobula birostris (assembly GCF_030028105.1). Lineage (NCBI taxonomy): Eukaryota > Metazoa > Chordata > Chondrichthyes > Myliobatiformes > Myliobatidae > Mobula > Mobula birostris. Next base: position 17,942,722 of record NC_092370.1, on the reverse strand, counting down.
TATACCTTCCAATAACTTATCCCTTACTAATGTCAGGCTCATCATCCTATCATTTTCTGGTTTACATTTAGAGGCTTTCTTGAACAGCAAAACAACATTGGCTCCAATCCTCTAGTACCTCACCTGTCCCTAAAATTGATTTAAATACTTCTGCCAGGGCCTGGCAATTTCTGTACTTGCCTCCCGTTGGGTTCGAGGGAACACGATGTCAGACCCTGGGGATTTATCCACCTTAATTTGTCTCAGCACAGCGACCATCTCCTCCTCTGCAATCTGTATGGGGTCCATGAAGTTGATACCACCTTGCCTCACTTCTAAATAAATTAGCACAGTACCAAAGATCAGAAAAATTAATATATTTGTATGTAACATTTAATTTGAAATGATAGAAAATATGTCATAATAAACATTTTATGGAGGCACATGTGCCTTAAGTATTTTATGAACCATGGAACAATTTATATTGGCTGTTGTAATCTTGCTCTTTACTTCACTGCACTTTGCTGAAATGCAGTCATCCAAAACCCGTCATTGGTGGGAAGACCACGTAGAAGAGTCGAGATTGCCAGGTTGCCAAATTCAGTAATACTTCCTTAACCTGTCTGAATATTCAGTAATTCAGCCATGCCTCAGGAAGGCAACATCCATCATGAAGGACCCTGAACACCCAGGACATGCTCTCTTCCCATTACTACCATCAGAAGGGACAGGAGTCTGAAAATACACATACAGAACTTCAGGAGTGGCTTAATCCCTTCCGCAATGAGATTTCTGAATGATCCTTGAACCCATGAACATGACCTCACTAGTTTGCTCTTATTTTTGCACAACTTAATTGTTTATATTTCTTTTTGTAACTTTTAGCTATTTTTGTCTATTGACCTGTACTATTGCTGCAAGGCAACAAATTTTATGATATACGTTCATAAGGCCATAAGATGCAGGAGCAGAATTAGGCCATTTAGCCATTTGAGTCTGCTGCACCATACCATTTTGACTGATTTATTATCCCTCTCAATTCTATTCTTCTGCCTTCTCCCCACAACTATTGATGCCCTTAATAGACTCCTTCCCCTCCCCCCATAGTTTTTATTCAGGCATCTTCTCCCCTCCTCTGTATGGAAGAAGGTTCTAATCAAGAACCCATCAACCTTTGCTTTAAATGTACCCAATGACTCGGCCTCCATAGCCGTCTGTGGCAATGGATTCCACAGATTCACCACCCTCTGGCTGAAGAAATTCCTCCTCATCTCTGTTCTAAATGGACGTCCTTGTATCCTGAGGCTGTGTCCTCCGGTCTTAGACTCCCAACTATAAGAAGCATCATCCCCACGTCCATCCTATCTTGTGTCTTTCAGTATTCAGTCAGTTTCAATGCAACATCCCCCCTCCCCATTCCCCAATCTTCTAAAATCCACCCAATACAGTCCCAAAGACATCAAATTCTCCATGAAATTTAACTTGGACAAATGCAAAGTGATGAATTTTAGGAAGTTACAAAGAACAGGACATACACAGTGGATGACAGGGTTTTGAGGAATATTGTAAATCAGAGAGATCTCCGGGTACAAGTACATAGTTCCCAGAGAGGTCATGAAGAATCTGTTTAGCACTCTTAGTTTCATTGGTCAGGGCAACGAGTACAAGAGTTGAGATGTCATGTACATGGTATTGGTGAGTATTGTGTGGTGTTCTGGCCATCATACTAAGGGAATGACATGATTTAGATTAGATTATGAGAACACTCAGTCCTCGTTTATTGTCATTTAGAAATGCATTTAGCAAGAAAGAGTTCAGTAAAGATTTACAAGGGTGGTGCTGAGACTGAAGGTTTGGTTTAGAAGGAGGAACTGGAAAGCCTAGGTGTGTTTTTCCTGGAGCAAAGGTGTCTGAGGGGTCATTGTCATTGTTTTCTTCTCAGCATATGGCAGTCAAGGACTGGAGGCCATAGGTTCCTTGTTCTCCAGCTCCTGATCTTTCCCCACACACCTGGCTTCACCTGACACCTTCCAGCCAGATTCCTTCCCCTCCCCCACCCTTTTTATTATAGTGTCTTCCCCCTTTCCTCTCTGTATGGAAGTAGGGTCTTGGCCAAAATGTCAATGATTTATTCATTTCCATAGATGCTGCCTGACCTGCTGAGTTCCTCCATGATTTTGTGTGCATTTCTTTGCATTTTCATTGTCTGCAGACTTTCTCGTGTTTGCAGGTTGAACGTGAGGGGGAAAATTTTAAAGGGAACTAAACTGTAAATTTTTCCAGATGGTTAGAGTTAGGGTGTATGGAACAAGCTACTGGAGGAAGTAGTAATGGCAGGTAATATTTGGACAGGTACAAGGATAGAAGAGGTTTACAGACATATGGATCAAATACAGGCAAAGGAGACTCGCTCGGGTAGGCATCTTGTTCAGGCATCAAAAGTTAGTCTGAAGGGCCTGTTTCCATGCAATGTAACTCTATGACTTTGACTATAACACAAAACAATTAGTGCACACAAATTAAAGTACTCCAAAATACCACTTCTGTTTACACTTTCCATACCAATTTAAGCCTAAATTGAGATAAAATGGCTCTTAAGAATTTATAAAAAAAGGGCTGTGCCTAATATTAGCTGGCGTTAAATTATCATTACTGTAATTAAAGTTCCCATGATTTGGTTCATGTTTAAACCAGGGGCAGATTTTGTATCAATTATACTCATTATGTGAATCGCCCACTTTGTATTCTCTTTCAAAACACGGAGGGATGTTGAAGGCATTATTCCAAAATCCAATTAGAGTAAATAACCGGCTTTTTACACTTGGCCAATTGTCATGATTGTACTGTAAATACACGGCAAATGTCAATTCATACCTAACTGATGAGCAGAATCCTACTCATCGTAGCAAAATAGGGATTCACTGAAGGCTTGATCTGGCTTTCATTAGACTTGAAAATGCCAAATCTACATAACACATCCTTCTGCCCATGAGAATGCCCTCTTAGATGCATTTCCAAAACTTACGAGTCACGGCAAACTGAGCTGATGCCAAAAGTAAACACAATGGTAAACAAAGTAAAACAACAAAACACACATAATGCTGGATGAACTCAGCTGGACGGGCTGCATCTATGGACAATGAATAAATGGTCGATATTTCAGGCTGACACACCTTCTGGATTGAAAAGGAAGGAGGAAGGCATCAGACTAAGGTGGTGGGGTGGGGGGAAGCGGAAGGAGGATAACTGAAAATCAATAGGTGAAATCAGGTGGGTAGGAAAGATAAAGGGCAGGAGATGAAGGAATCTGAAGGAGAGGAGAGTGCACCATAGGAGAAAGGGAAGGAGAGGGGCACCAGCAGGAGGTGATAGGCAGGTGAGAAGAGGTCACAGTAGGGAATTGAAGAATAGGGGAGGGGGAGGGAAAAATATTTTAAGGAAGGAGAAATTGAGAGTTGAGAGTTAAAGGGCAAAAGTTTAGGTGTAACATGAGGGGGAGCTTCTTTACTCAGAGAGTGGTAGCTGTGTGGAACAAGCTTCCAGCAGAAGTGGTTGAGGCAAGTTCGATGTTGTCATTTAAAGTTAAATTGGACAGCTATATGGACAGGAAAGGAATGGAGGGTTATGAGCTGAGTGCAGGTTGGTGGGACTAGGTGAGAATAAGGGTTCGGCACGGACTAGAAGGGCTGAAATGGCCTGTTTCCGTGCTGTAATTGTTATATGGTTTATATGTTTACATGGTTAAATCGATATTCATACCATCAAATTGGAGGCTATCCAGATGAAATATAAAGTGTTGCTCCTCCACTCTGAGGGTAGCCTCATCTTAGTCCAAGAGCAGGCCATGGACTGACATGTCAGAACAGGAATGGGAATCAGAATTAAAATGACTGGCCACCTAAAGTTCTGCTTGCGTCTGATGGAATGGAGGTGCTTGACAAAGCGGTGCCCCAATTTACACTGGGTCTCACGAATGTTGAGGAGGCCACATCGGGAGCACCGGACGCAATAGACAACCCCAGCAGATCTGCATGTGAAGTGTTGACTCACCTGGAAGGACTGTTTGGGGCCCTGAATGCAGGTGAGGGAGGAGGTGAATGGGCCAGAGTAGCACTTAGGCTGCTTAGGGGTAATTGGTGGGAGAGAGATTAGTGGGGAGGGACAATGGACAAGGGAATCACGCAGGAAGTGACCTGTCTGGTAAAATAGTCATTGCCAGCTCAACCACTTCAAGCATTCTGATATCCACTTAAATACCAAATAAAAAGAAGCAAACAGGGATGTGCAGAAGCATTGAGTTTACTGAATCAGAACCAGTGTTGTAAGAATATCAGAGATTTAATTGCAGGGCAGCTGAACCTTTTGAACGTTAGGATTCTTCTCCTATTGTTTGATCTTTCAATGATTGACGAGCATCTCAAGCTTGCCAGTCACACACCACTGTGAACATGCTGCCTCTATTAGCACGTCAACAGGAGGAACGTTCCAGGAGGGAAATACTTACCACCTGATTTAGAGTCATGGAATCATACAGCACTACAGCACAGAAACTGATCTTGTTTCACAGACTATGGGCATTTAGGTAAAGTGCCCAAACACTCATTATCCTTTTAGAATCTAGCAGCTGGCTTTTCTGTACTCCATTCTTACCTTTTTTTGACTTTGGTCTCTTCAGTATTTCTGTCTGTCTTTCAATGTTTTAGGAACAAATTCTACCGCTCTGCCATCAGATTTTAGAACAAAAATGAACAAACTTACAGGGTCGTAGAACAGTACAGCACAGAAACAGGCCCTCTGGCCCATCTAGTCTGTGCTGAACCATTATCCTGCTTGGCCCTTCAACCTACACCAAGATCATAGTGCTCATTCCTCTCACATCCATGTATCCAAATTTCTCTTCAACGTTGAAATTGACCCCCCATCCACCACTTGCTCTGGCAGTTCATCCCATACTCTCACCACCCTCTGAGTGAAGAAGTTCCCCTTAATGTTTCCCTTAAACATTTCACCTTTCATGACCTCTCATTCTAGTCTCAGCCAACTTACACTAAAATTAAAATTAGATTTTAGGTTATGAGGACACTCAGTCCTCATTTATTGTCATTTAGAAACGCATGCATTAAAAAATGATACAACGTTCCTCCAGTATGATATCACAAGAAAACGCAGGACAAACCAAGACTAAAACTGAAAAAAAAACACATAATAATAACATATAGTTACAACAGTGCAAAGCAATACCATAATTTGATAAAGAGCGGACCATGGGCACGGTAAAAAAAAGTCTCAAAGTCCCAATAGACTCATCATATCACGCAGGCGGCAGAAGGGAGAAACTCTCCCTACCATGACCCTTCAAACGCTGCTAACTTGCCGATGCAGCACCATTGGAAGCACCCGACTACAGCGGACTCCGAGTCCGTCCGATAACTTTGAGCCTCTGACCAGCCCCTCCGACACAGCCTCTGCCGAGCGCTTCGACCCCGCCCCAGCCACCGAGCAACAAGCAAAGCCGAGGACTCGGGGCCTTCTCCTCCAGAGATTCTGGAACTCACAGTAGCAGCAGCAGCGAAGCAGGCATTTCGGAATTTTCACCAGATGTTCCTCTGTGCTCTCACATCCATCTCCATCAAATCAGGATTGTGCACGGCACCCTACTTGACAAATATCAGACATCACCACCAGAGTGGCCGCTGCGAGCTGTGTTGCGTCGCCATCTTCTCCTCCCGCCACTTTAGGATTAAGATTTTAGGTCCTAAAAAGCACAAAGCCTTTCCAACACTAAGTGGCTTGCTCTCTCCCTACTGACTTGATGCTTCACTCACTATCAAAGCAATGGCATCCAACACTTACAATCATTTGAAAAGCATAGTGGAGGAACAATGAAGACTTGTACCAGTCAGCCACTTCATGGTAAGTGACCAATAATTTTGAAACAATGACTTCTATTATGTTTTGTAACTCCAAAACATTAAACTAAGTCAAAGGAAGACATGGAAGTCTGAAATATGAATCTAACTTCCTGTTTACTTTCAGGGATGCATGCATGTACCTTGTGGTTTCATAATGTATTCATTTTCATGTACTTATACATATAACCAGTAATGAACTATTTAACCAAACAATCATGCTAAATCAAATAATATATATACAAGCAACACACATAAAAGTTGCTGGTGAACGCAGCAGGCCAGGCAGCATCTCTAGGAAGAGGTGCAGTCGACGTTTCAGGCCGAGATCCTTCGTCAGGACTAACTGAAGGAAGAGTTAGTAAGAGATTTGAAAGTTGGAGGGGGAGGGGGAGATCCAAAATGATAGGAGAAGACAGGAGGGGGAAGGATGGAGCCAAGAGCTGGACAGGTGATAAGCAAAAGGGATACGAGAAGATCATGGGACAGGAGGTCTGGGAAGAAAGACAAGGTGGGGGGACCCAGAGGATGGGCAAGGGGTATAGTCAGAGGGACAGAGGGAGAAAAAGGAGAGTGAGAGAAAGAATGTGTGTATAAAACATAAGTAACAGATGGGGTACGAGGGGGAGGTGGGGCATTAGCAGAAGTTAGAGAAGTCGATGTTCATGCCATCAGGTTGGAGGCTACCCAGACGGAATATAAGGTGTTGTTCCTCCAACCTGAGCGTGGCTTCATCTTTACAGTAGAGGAGGCCGTGGATAGACATGTCAGAATGGGAATGGGATGTGGAATTAAAATGTGTGGCCACTGGGAGATCCTGCTTTCTCTGGCGGACAGAGCGTAGGTGTTCAGCAAAGCGGTCTCCCAGTCTGCGTCGGGTCTCGCCAATATATAAAAGGCCACATCGGGAGCACCGGACGCAGTATATCACCCCAGCCGACTCACAGGTGAAGTGTTGCCTCACCTGGAAGGACTGTTTGGGGCTCTGAATGGTGGTAAGGGAGGAAGTGTAAGGGCATATGTAGCACTTGTTCCGCTTACACAGATAAGTGCCAGGAGAGAGATCAGTGGGGAGGGATGGGGGGGACGAATGGACAAGGGAGTTGCGTAGGGAGCGATCCCTGAGGAATGCAGGGGGGGGGGGGAGGGAAAGATGTGCTTATTGGTGGGATCCCGTTGGAGGTGGCATATATATATATATATATATATATATATATATATATACACACACAAGATTACTCAAGTATGACTAAATGTTAAATGCACAACTTTAGAATCAGAATCAGACTTCTTATCACTGACGTAAATCGTGAAATGTGTTGTTTTGCAGCAGAAGCACAGTGCGGACGCAACAAATTATGATGAGCTAAAATAAAAATTAATAAAGAGCCCAAAAGATGAACAACAGGTAGTACACATGTGCTGTACAGAAATCAGGCTATCTCAGAGGAGAGGAAGCATTTCTCAAGATATTGAGTGCTGACTCCTCTCCGATGGAGACCATGAGAAGAAGGAATGTCATAGATAGTGCAGTTACCGAATGAAACAGAAAAATCAGAATCAGTTTTAATATCACTGACATATGTCATGAAATGTGTTATTTCATGGCAGCAGTATATTGCAATACATCTTAAAACACTGTAATTTACAATTATATATATATATATCATAATATACTAGAATTCAGGCTGAAATTTGAGATCTAGAACTTAAAGTCAAATGTATCAGTATTACAGTAGAGTAAAGGGAACTACAGAGGCATAAGGGAGGAGCTGGCTAAAAATGATTGAAAAAGAACACTGGCAGGGGTGACAGCAGCGCAGTAATGGCTGGAATTTTTGGAATAAATTTGGTAGGTGTAGGATATATACATCCCAAAGAGGAAGAAGCATTCTAAAGGTAGGGTGACATAATCATGACAAACGAGAGAAGTTAAAGCCAACATAAAGGCCAAAGAGTGGGTATATAACAGAGCATAAATTAGTGGGAGGTTTGTGAATGGGAAGCTTTAAGAAAAAAATATTTTGAACTTGGATTTCGAAAAGGCTTTGACAAGATGCTACACATGAGGCTGCCTAACAACTTAAGTGCCCATGGCGTTACAGAAAAAAATACTAGCATGGATAAAGCTTCGGCTGATTGGCTGGAGGCAAAGTTTGGGAATAAAGGGAGCCTTTTCTGCTTGGCTGCTGATGATTAGTGGCGTTCCACAGGTGTCTGTGTTTGGAACACCTCTTTTTATGTTATTTGTCAACGACTTGAATGAGAGAATTAATGAGGAGAAGGCAGAAAATTGAGTCTGAGAGGGAAAATTGATCAGCCATGTTGAAATGGCAGAGCAGACTTGATGGGACAAAAGGGCTAATTCTGCTCATATATATACTTAATATGAGCTTTAGAAATACATATAATTCACATTTTTATAATTATTTATTGTAATATATCACTGCTGCTCAAACAACAAATTTCACAGCATATGCTGGTGATATTAAACATGATTCTGATTTGGATTCTGAAGCACAGAGACACTTGCAGACTCCGCACAGCATGTCCCGGGACTGTGTTGGTTGTTTACTACACAAACAACGCATTTCATTGTATGTGTCAATGTTGCAATATACATGGCCAAATAAAGCTAATCTTTAATTTTTACCTTTATCTTTCCAATCATCTTCTTGAGAACACTCACACAACATGGCTCAATTTTATGGTGACAGAATAAAAAGCAGTTTAAGGCATATGGGCTATTCATCCCATCTTGGCACGTCCCGAAAGACTCAGGCAAATTTCCACAGATGTAGAGTGGAGAACATTCTATCTGATTGCATCACTGACGGCTATCACGGGGTCACTGCACAGAATCTGAAAAATCTGCCGAGGGATCTAAACTCAGCCAGCTCCATGATGGGTAGTAGCCTCACCAGCATCTTCAAAAGACGATGCTGCAAAAAGCCAGCATCTATCATGAAGGACCTCTATTGCCCAGGACATGCCCTCTTCCCATTACTACCATCAGGGAGGTACAGGAGTCTGAAGGTGCATACTCAATGTTTCTGTCCCCCACTTTTCCTTCGCTATATCGACGACTGCATTGGTGCTGCTTCCTGCACGCATGCTAAGCTCGTTGACTTCATTAACTTTGCCTCCAACTTTCACCCTGCCCTCAAGTTTACCTGGTCCATTTCTGACACCTCCCTCCCCTTTCTAGATCTTTCTGTCTCTATCTCTGGAGACAGCTTATCCACTGATGTCTACTATAAGCCTACTGACTCTCACAGCTATCTGGACTATTCCTTTTCTCACCGTCTCTTGCAAAAATGCCATCCCCTTCTCGCAATTCCTCCGTCTCCGCCGCATCTGCTCTCAAGATGAGGCTTTTCATTCCAGGACAAGGGAGATGTCTTCCTTTTTTAAAGAAAGGGGCTTCCCTTCCTCCACCATTAACTCTGCTCTCAAAGGCATCTCCCCCATTTCACGCACATCTGCTCTCAATCCATCCTCCCGCCACCCCACTAGGAATAGGGTTCCCCTAGTCCTCACCTACCACCCCACCAGCCTCCGGGTCCAACATATTATTCTCCATATCTTCTGCCACCTGCAACGGGATCCAACCGCTAAGCTCATCTTTCCCTCCCCCCTCTCTCTGCTTTCCGCAGGGATCGCTCCCTATGCGACTCCCTTGTCTATTCGTCCTCCTCATCCCTCCCCACTGATCTCCCTCCTGGCACTTATCCTTGACAGCGGAACAAGTGCTACACATGCCCTTACACTTCCTCCCTTACCACCATTCAGGGCCCCAAACAGTCCTTCCACGTGAGGCGAAACTTCACCTGTGAGTTGGCTGGGGTGATACACTGCATCCGGTGCTCCCGATGTGGCCTTCTATATTTTGGCAAGACCCGACGCAGACTGGGAGATCGTTTTGCTGAACACCTACACACTGTCCACCAGAGAAAGCAGGATCTCCCAGTGGGCACACATTTTAATTCCACATCCCATTCCCATTCTGATATGTCTATCCACGGCCTCCTCTACTGTAAAGATGAAGCCACACTCAGGTTGGAGGAACAACACCTTCTATTCCATCTGGGTAGCCTCCAACCTGATGGCATGAACATTGACTTCTCTAACTTCTGTTAATGCCCCGCCTCCCCCTCGTACCCCATCCTTTATTTATTTATATACACACATTCTTTCCCTCTCTCTCCTTTCTCCCTCTGTCTCTCTGACTATACCCCTTGACCATCCTCTGGGTTTTTCCACCCCTCCCCCTTTTCCTTCTCCCTGGGCCTCCTGTCCCATGATCCTCTCATATCCCTTTTGCCAATCACCTGTCCAGCTCTTGGCTCCATCCCTCCCCCTCCTGTCTTCTTCTATCATTTTGGATCTCCCGCTCCCCCTCCCACTTTCAAATCTCTTACTAGCTCTTCCTTCAGTTAGTCCTGACGAAGGGTCTCGGCCTGAAACGTCAACTGTATCTCTTCCTAGAGATGCTGCCTGGCCTGCTGCGTTCACCAGCACTTTGATGTGTGTTGCAATATTTTAGGAATGGGCTTTTCCCCTCTGCCATTATATTTCTGAATAGACTATAAACATTATCTTTTTGTGCTCGCTTTTCTTTCTTTTTGCACTTCTTATTTAACTTTTAAAATATATATACTTCTTACTGCAATCTACCATTTTTATTATGTACTTTAATGTTACGTTCTGGCATACTAACAAATTTCACAACGTATGTTCGCGATATTAAACCTAACTGTGATTCTGATTCTGAAATATGATCATGACTGGAAGGGGAAAGAAACTGCAGCAATTCCATTGAAAGTTGGGCATCACATCTTTAAAGATTTTTGTCCATTAAGTCTCTGGAATGTCCAGATACTCTATTCGCTATCACTTTACACATTATCAACCACTATAATTTTTTATATATATATAAATTACAGCTTATATATACATAATATACACACACATACATATATATTGTATTGTAATTTATAGTATCTTTTATGTATTGCACTGCTGCTCCAAAGCGACAAACTTCATCACGTTTGTCAGTAATAATAGACCCAATTCAGATTCTTGTTCATCTTACGCCATCAGAAATGTCCACGCTCTTCCAATCCTCCTCATGAATAAACTTATATTTAGAATAGAGAGCTGAGTAGATTGATAGTTCGGCATGGACTAGATGGGCTGAAAAGCCTGCTTCTGTGCTGTAGTGTTCTATGACTTTGTGACTCTATAGGACAATTCAACCCTATATTATTTCATACCAATCTCCAAATTTCCATTATCCACAATGTTTGTTGGAGACAAAACGAAAGAATGCAATAAGAAGATATAAAAGAGACAGAAAGAATTAAAAAGTTAATTATCTTTTAAGCATTTTCTTGCAACGATAACATTAAAAACTGGAAATTGATTCTCTTGAAAATTGTATTTGGTGCCAGAGTGAAGATGAGTAATAAGTAATACTTCACACACTCTCTGAGGATCGTCATCTTGATGTGGTGAAGGGGACTGTGAATTTCAGAGATCTGGAGAATGATGCCGTCTGAGGTTTGGTCATTTGGTGCTCAGTTCCTTGTTGGATCGCCCATGGTGATCAGGTCAAAGGGGAGGTTCCAGGCAAAGAGCGATCCATCCAAGACCTCAACAGTAGAACTGGTGGGATGACTCATTCATAATGGCAGTGAAATGGACCCCAGATGCCTTGTATTGTATGCCTTTGGACCCTGACCCTGATCTGTCAAGGCCCGTGCTGTGGCTGCCCGTGTATCAGCCTCCCCATGTTAAACAAGTCATGCACAGACTTTCTCCATTATGGGAATCCATACTAACATATCAGATTAAGCCCTGTGGAGATCCTGGATTGACTTCCACAGCCAGCTGAGGAACTCTTAGAGATCATCAAACTCCACTTGTGTTCATATTATCACTAACACTTCACAGATCTTCTCTAAAGTAGTTACATTGGAATCAAAAATCAAAGTTAATTTTATTAACAAAGTACATATTTGATGGAGGTAGACAAAATTATGAAGGGTATCAACTGGATAAAGTCAAGTAGACTTTTCCTCCACTGAGGTTTGGTGGGATTACAACTAGAGGTCATGGTTTAAGGGTGAAGGGTCGAGAAGTTTAAGAAGAACATAAGGGGGAAGCTTTTTCACTCTGAGGGTGGTGAGAATGTGGAATGAGCTGCTAACACCAGTGGTACATGTGAGCTTGATTTCCTAATGTTTAAGGGAAGTTTGGGTAGATCCATGGAAAGTAGGGATATGAAGAGCTATGGTCCAAGTGCAAGTCAAAGGGAGTAGCCATTTTAAATGGTTTTGGTATGGACTGATGGGCCAAAGGGCCTGTTTCTGTGCCGTACTCTATGTCACCATATACCACCTTGAGGTTCATTTTCTTGCAGACATTTATGGAAAATAAAGAAACACAATAGAATTTATGGGGGGGGAAAACTAGACACAAAGTCTGACAAACAACCCATTGTGCAAAAGAAAACAAATGGTGTGATAGATAGATAGATAGATAGATAGAAAAAAAAACTGAGAATATGAATTGTAGAGGCCCTTGAAAGTGAGTCTGCAGGTTGTGGAATCAGTTCATAATTAGGTAGGTTGGAATAAGCATACGTTTACTTGTCTGGTCTTCTGCCCTCTGCTATCAGATTTCCCCCTTCTCCAACCCTTTATCTGTTTCACCAATCAACTTCCCAGCTCTTTACTTCACACTCTTCCCCTCTCCCAGTTTCACTTATCACATTCCACCTTAACCCATTCTCTCTTTCCCAGTCCCGATGAAGGGTCTTGGCCTAAACATCAGCTGATTACTCTTTTCCATAGATGCTGTCCGGTCTGCAGAGTTCTTCCAGCATTCTGTATGTGTGACATATGTTAAGTTGTTTGTTTTCTAGATTTAGCTTCCTATCTTTGAGATAATTGAGAGAGCATCATGCTATTTCAATTTAATTTTTTTCAGTGCAGTATCCACAATTATTGGAGAGCAGGAAGACAAACAATATGTTTTGTTTTTTGTGGCAACTTGGAAGACATTCGATAATTTCAGAGTAAATAACGGAGTGTTGTTCTCTCGGCTGTCACTTCTGCCATTAGTATTGTGAGACCATGGATCTGCGCCTGGAAAGTCTTCACTCTCCAGGGCGCAGGCCCTGGGCAAGGTTGTATGGAAGACCAGCAGTTGCCCATGCTGCAAGTCTCCCCTCTCCACGACACCAGTGTTGTCCAAGAGAAAGGCATTAGGACCCATACAGCTAGGCACCATTGTCATCGCAGAGCAATGTGTGATTAAGTGCCTTGCTCAAGGTCACAACACACGTTGCCTCGGCTGGGGCTCGAGCTCATGACCTTCAGGTTTGCTAGTCCAATGCCTTAACCATTTGGCCACGTGCCCACACTTCTGCCATAGATCGAGAAATCGCTGAGCTTTAGAGCCGGAAAAAGGCACGCTGAAATGACTGTTCTACTTTATCCCCAAGACAATTCATCTTCTGTTCCTTACCACACTGAACCATGTGGCTCAGAATACTCCCATTAAAAGTGGGTAAAAGAAAAGATTGATGGCCCAGGCTTGTTGACTGCATCCAGAGTATTTTCTCATTTGTTGATGAGAGTCTGATGTTACCAAAGTTCCCCAAATGAATTGATAGCCCACTTTAGATGCTTGTCACAAACTAACAGATATTTTTAAGAACTTACACAAGGAACCAGGAGATTCTGCTTTCTTTGTTCTAAATTATCAGAATCATGGAATTGTTACAGCACAGCAATTCAGCCTACTGAATCTGTGCTGATCCCTTGTGCATCAGGCATGACAGTCCCATTTCCCATGTCTTTCTTCTTTCCTCCAAAGTCCTGCAGATTATTTTCTCTTAAGGCAAAATCAAAGTAAATTTTATTATCAAAGTAAATATATGTCATCATATACTACTTTGAGATTCATTTTCTTACAGGCATTTACAGGAAAATAAAGAAATACAATAGAATTTATGAACAGAGTTATAAATGACTAAGATTGACAACCAACCAATGTGCGAACATAGACATATCATATAAATTTGTTTTGTGTTAGAGTTCAGTACAGTCCTATTTACTGTAAGTTTCAATAAGAAATATAAGAAATAAGTAAGTTGTGCAACAATAAAGGTAAAAAGTGAGGAA